>NC_138979.1:160575724-163105105 GCF_964341445.2 Mesoplodon mirus | reverse complement strand
CTTTTGCTGGACAGTTTCAAAACTAACCCCAGACATCATGTTCTTTCACTCGTAAAGTCTTCCATATGAATTTCTAGCTGATTTTTTGTTTGTTTGTTTTACCTTTTAACTCATGCTGTCAACATACCTACCAAGATGAACAGTTATCTCCTCAACATCACCTAAGAACACCCAGTTCATATTCAAATTTCCCTGGTATCTCAAAGATGTCTTTCTGCAGCTGGTTTGTTCAA
The DNA here is from genome assembly GCF_964341445.2 of Mesoplodon mirus. Taxonomy (NCBI): domain Eukaryota; kingdom Metazoa; phylum Chordata; class Mammalia; order Artiodactyla; family Ziphiidae; genus Mesoplodon; species Mesoplodon mirus. The sequence continues at coordinate 163,104,872 of NC_138979.1, read as the reverse complement.
GATGCAATCAAGGGCCACACACTGTATCTGGTTGTGTCTCCTAAACCTCTTATTCTCTACCAGCCTCTCACCTCCTCCCCCAGGCTATTGATTTGTGGGTGAAACCTGGTTATTCGTTCAGTGGCATGTCTGGCATTTGACTTGGCCGATGCTTCTTGGTGGCGTCTTTGAGCTCATTCCTCTCTGCCCCGTGTTTGTTGTCAAGTGTGATTAGAGCTGGGGTCCCCGTTCCCCTTTGAGTCCCTTTCTTCCCTTGGCTTCCGGGACGCCAGGCTTTCCTGGTTTCCCTCCTTCCCCTCTGCCACTCCTTTTCAGTCTCCCTTGCAGATTCTCCTTCCCATCTCTCTCCGACCTACGCTTGCGCCTGTAGAGGTCGCAGCCAGTCCCGTGCTTTCAACACCATCCAGACGCTGATGACTCTGGAGTTTACACCTCCAGCCCAACTCTCCCTTACTCCAGACTCTGTATCCAGCCACCTGCCCAACGTCCACACAAGGCACCATCTCAGACGTAACACAACCAAAACGGAACACTTGGTCTTTTTCCCAGACCTGCTCCTTCCCAGCGTTCTCTGCTTTGGTAAACCAGCTTACACAGTTGTTTAGGCTGAAGAACTGGGAGTCATCCTTACCTCCTTGCTTTCTCTCAGACCGCCCCCCCCACCCATCGAATCTATCCAGGGATCCCCAGGCCCTACTCCGAATTTCACTACCTCTCTCCTCTTTCACTGCCCTGTCCTTGGCTGAGCTACTGTACTGTCGCCCCCTGGATGCCTCAACAGAGTCCCCAGCGGGGCTTTCTGCTTCCGTGTTGTCCCCACCCAGTGGCTAGTAAGGAGATCATGTCTCTCCCCTGCTCAGAGCCCTCCAGTAGCTTAGCCCACAGAGCCCCAGGGGCCCCTCAAACCTCGCCTCCTTCCTCTCTTCCTCTCGCTCACTCTGCTCTGGCCACTCTGGCCTCCTCGCTGGTCCTCGGGCCCCACATTTAGTCCCCACTCCCTTCATGCAGCCTCCACTGGCTCACGTGTCTCATGTCGCGTTCCCACAGAGCTCGTGCCCCATCCTCCCCATCTCTAGACAGCCCCCCCCATCCTGCTTTGTTTTGTCTTCAAAGCACCTATCCTGGCCTCCCACTATGTAGATTTGTTTACTGTACTTATAATCTATTGCATTCCACATGGGAAGGCTGTCAGGAAAGCCACTTTGGGCTCTATGTTTGGATAGAAGAGGAGAGGCTTCAAACCACTGCTGAAGGTGACCAGACAGGCAGAAATGACCCCTGAAGCTGGTGTGTGTGTCTCTCTGGCCCAACAGTAGTGCTTACTGCAAAGTAAGATGATTACAACAGAAGTTGTGCCCACGCTAGGCATTACCTGCTTGTAAGCCCAAAGGAAAATGCTGGTTTGGGCCTAATCTTTGGTTACCTACCAGGCACCTGCCTTCTGAGCTCTCTGGAGGCAGAGTGAAGGGAGGAGAGGTTTCCCAGCCTATGGATTTGTGACTACGTACAAGCTACAGGGCCACCCGCTCCCTGAGGTGAGAGGCAGTGTGAGGTGCTGAGACCAGCTTGCGCAGTTCCAGGGCCGTGAGGCTGGGATGGTTTTCCTTTCGGCTCCATGAGAGCCTTGCTCACTGAACCCTCCTACACACCAGAGTCACCAGGGGATTTCGTAAAATAGAAATGTCCGGGCCCCACCCCAGAAATTCTGGCTTGTTCACGGAGGGGACCTGGATGTTGGGATTGTTTAAAATCTCCCAGGATACTCCAATTTGCAGCTGGGCTAGAGACCCAGCACTTGAAGCTTGAGGGATGCTGGGCTACTGGTTGTCAAGGTGGGACCTCAGATGTTCAAAAAGCAGCCTCTGTTGAAAAAACCTGTGAACGGTCTTCCCATAAGCCAGGCTCCGCCATGCTTTCCCGGACCCTTCACAGAGCGAGCTCAGAAACCCAGAGTCGGCCAGCATGGAGCTTCCCGAGTATGACGGCTTTGGGAGGGTGGCAGGGAGCTGCCCCAAGCTTGGCCTCCAGGCACAGCCTCCTGGAGCCCAGGGCCCTTCTGCTTCCTCCCCAGTCCCACAGAGCCCAACCCGGCACTCAGTCTGGTGCACCAATGCCCTCTTGGGCGGAGCCCCATGGAGCTGGCATCCTGGACCTCCCTGGCACCAGGCCTCCCTCTTGGCCATCTGCCCACTGCCTCCCTCCTTAACCCCCTGATCCCCATTCCCAGGCAGCAGGACCTAGCCCCTCCCACCCAGCCAGGGTGGTCTTCCTACTCCTCTCCCCACTGAAGCATCTCTTGTGGATTTCATCTGACTCAACTTGGAAGATAATTGCTTTGAGGGGAGAGGGGTCAAGGGGATGGGCCCTGGCCCCCTGCCCGGGTTCACACCATGGGGGGCTTTGAGCCCTTGCCCATGGGTGGACTATGAAAGCTTGAGGAGAAGGTCCAGCGACGGGGGCTCAGGAGCATCCCTTGGGCACCGTGCCCCGAGAGTGGCCTCTGTCCTCACAGGGAGCAGCGGGGGAGGAAGCCCCCCTCCACACCCTGTCCCTGCGGCTGAATCTGCTCTATTCAGTACTGAGACAGAGTGGTCAGCCTCCTGTCCTCCTGCTTTCAGGATGAGGTGACCAGCCCAGGGTCAGCGAGCTAGCTAGAGGAAGGGCCAGGACACATGTCCCCCAGGGCAGGGACTTTACCCCCCTTGCCACAGGTGTGACAACAGACATAACTGCCCTTGGCTGGAGGGTTTTCTTCTCCTGTGCGGGGCCCACGTACCCCACTAATGCCCAACCTCTCCCTGACCTCCCCCTGCCCTCATGCTGCTGGCGGAGGCTGGTGCAGACCTGAGCCCAGCCTGCTGCTCCCTGGGGGCTCCCACCTGAAGTCTTCGTCTTGTCAAGCCCAGCGGCTCATCTGGCCGGGGGCCCGCTCTCAGAGCCCAGCGCTCACCCCAGGGCTTCTGCTGCCCAGGAAAGGCTGCCCTGCTGGCTTCCTGGGTAGCTCATGGACCGGAAAAGTTCTCCCCTACTGCTCAGGAGACTCTCAGAGCATCCGCAGTGGAAAGAGGCAGATTCACTTCCTGTTTCTCCAGCAGACAAGGTAGCATTTGCCAGGCCTTCCCCTGTGAGGACAGGGGCCAGGGAAGGCCTCAGGGGTCAAGGGTCCCAGAGTGGCAGCTCTGGCCCCAGGGGCCAAAGCCACAAAGCAAGATGTGGTGCTCCAGCCTGGCCACCTCAGGGAGCTCTGGCTCCTTCTAGATGGAGGGAAAGCCCCACTGGGCTGGTTCAGATGCAGAGGCACAGGCCAGCAGAGGTTGGGAGGACTTGTTTATTCAAGGCACGGTCATAGCGTTAATAAGAAGAAGATTCCGCGTTCTGGCACATTCCTTTAGTGGTGAAATGGCCAAGGGAAGTCCACACTCCCCACCGGGGTCCCCAGAGGATGCAATGCTGCTGATAGGCACTTTGCTTCCAGAAGTGTCTGAGGAAGAGGCAGGCGAGCATGGAGCTGCCCTAGGCCCCGGGAGGGGCACTTCTCAAAGGCTCTAGGCAATACCTGGTCCCCCGAGGCAGCTCCCTCCAAAGAGGATCAGGTCTGAGAGGCGGGGTTGGGGGAACAGATGGGGCAGGGGCAGCTGGGAAGTAGGCAGTGGGATGGGGTGGATGGTGGTAGGCGGAGGCCAGTGGGTGAGAAGCGTGTGGGCCGAGAGAGCAGGTTGGAGGGGAGATGCTTGAGGAGGGCCTGGATGTGGCGCGTAAAGAACCAAAGTACACCCACACCCGTAGCAGTGACCACGGGAGGTCGAGCGGCTGTGGCCGGGGTCTCCGGGAAGAGTAGAGAAGCCAGTAGACGCAGCAACGTTCCCAACATCCTCACCGTCTTCTCTCAGAACCAGACTGCACTTGACCCAGATTCAAAGGGGGAAGCCCCAGCCATGCTGCCATAGCATCTGCTGGGACCTTTCCATATGTAGCTTCCACAGGCTGCCAGCTGGGCAGTGGGAGGCGAGACAAGCAGCAGGAATAGTCCCGCAGGAGCTGCGGAGGCCGGGGCGGATGCCAGCAAGCAGTGCCAAGTGAAGGAGAGCCTTCAGGCCAGCTTCTGGCAGGACGGCCCTCGCCACACACCTGGGAGTGGGGCAGGGCCTGGAGCTGCCACCTCCCCATGGTGGGCAGGGCTCCGTGCTGGACTGTTCTGGAAAGGACCACTTCCCCCTGTTGGCTGGTGAAATGCTTGGGGGAGATGGCCCTGCAGGGCCTGGGTTTATGAGGGACCAGCTGGGTATAATTTCCTCCTTATTCCTACCTGGACGAGGAGAGACGGCCTCCTCCCAGATGAGCCAGGCTCTCTGGAAAGATCCCTCATGCCAAGGTCTGGGCTGAGCTCTTGGGGGAGAGCAATATTTGCCCCTCAAGTGCTATTTCTCCTCTGGGGTCAAGCTTGGAGCTTCTGGAGCCGGGATGTGGGCACAGGTGGAGCAGCAGTGAGGCTCAGGTGATCTGAGCTCAGGAGCATGTGTGTGCCCGGCAGCCGGTGGGGAACACCCAGGTGAGGTGAACCTGGATGCCCACCTTCAGTAGGTTGGCTGCAGGGGCCCCGACCTTTGGAGGAGGGAGCTCAGGAGAGCTCTAGAGCATGCAGACCCCATTTGACTTGGCTCATTCTGGTCCACCCAGGCCCTGGCCAGCCCTTCTTCGTGTCTTCCCCCCGCTGGCTGCCTGGTGGTCCTGATGGGGGCCTGTCCCCAGAGGCCTGCACACCCCTGGCCTGCAGCAGTGATGTCCCCAGCGTTGTTCCCACTCAGGATTCGGCTCCTCCAGGTCTCGGGTGGGGGCCGCCCTGGGAGGGCAGCCTTAGTCTGCCTGTCCGTGGAGGACGCGGCTCCCACCTGCGCCCCTCAATCCCCCGCAGGGCATCCACAGTGTCTGAGCCAGGACCACACTGGAGGCCACTGGACCGCTCTTCAGTGCAGAGTGCAGGGCGGCCCCGAGAGGTGAGGAAGGGTCCTGCTCGGAGGCCGGGGAGAGGCCAGTGCCTTCAGTTTGCAGCATGGGCTTCTCACCCTCAGTTACCCCCCACCTTGGTCACCCCAGGGGCCTAGGCACTCAGATGGGTATGCGGCCGGAGCAGCTCTCAGTGGCCACATCCTCGACCTTGGGGGTCCTCTCATTAGGCCCTGGGGCTTAGGGGGGTATATCAGGTTTCTCATCACTCAGCGTTTCGGGAGAAGACCTCCTTCCATGAATTCTGCCTCTGCCCCGCCCACCTTACAGTAACCAGCAGCCTTCATCAAAATGCACACAGGTCCCATTTAATGAGCCCTGCGTGACCACATCCCAGCTACTCTTGCAGGAACAGAGAGGAGAAGGCTCTCTACCCTGCTGCTCCTGGGGACATCTGATGAGGGGCAGAGGAATAGGAAGGGGCTCAGTCGCCTCCTTTAAGTCTATGGTCTCAGCTGCCCCTACCTGCAGGTGGGTGCAGAGACTTTCTCTTTACAGATCCCCATGCAGGGAAACCCGGAGGAGGTGGCCGTCTGTGTCTTGCTGACGAGGCCCAGCATACGTACCGTTGCTTCCTCAGACTGCAGGAGAGGGGTGGGCTGGGAGTGAGGGTGAGGGTAGGACAGCAGCAGAAGCTCCTTGGGCAGGGCAGCTGGTGGAAGGGTGGCGAAGACCCCAGAGAGTCTTCAGTGGACTTCCTCCTGCGTCTTCCCTGACACAAACCTTCTCCACCGTGACCCCAGGAAAGTCCCCCAGCCTTCAGTCTCTGTGCTCAGGGCTCCAGCCCCTGCTCCCAAGACATGGTGCTCGCCGGTATCCTCCATCCCATCCTGGGGTCCCTCGACACTGCCTGTCATCTCCCGTTCTAGCTGGTCAGCAGGTCGGGGCCTCCACGTGGCCGACAGAGAGCCAGGGCTCCGTTGGGGCCCTCCCAAAGTCTGCAGGAGGTAGTGGGGCGGTCCAGGCCACCCTCCTGCCTCCCCCTGCTGGGCTCTCCCCTGGCTGCCACGCCCGGCTGGCGTCGCCAGGTGGAGGCCTTGGGTCCTGGTCAGTGGTACTGGCTCTGGCCCTCCAGTTCCAGCCCTTCCTGGAACTGGGCCGAGTCCAGCTCCCTTGCAAAGCCCCTCACACCACTCTCCTCTTCTCCCTCTTCCGGCTGTCCGTTCATGGTGCCGTAGGTGTGCCGGGCAGGGGAGGAGGCTGGGGTCAGGTTCATCTCCGGCTCTTGCAGCACGGTGGCCACATACAGCTGTTCGGGACAGAGAGGGGAGATGGGGTGACGTCACATCTGGGGCAAGGCCCCGGGCACACGCTTTACCCGCAGAGCCTCTGCCCCTCTAAGCCGTGGCTCCTTCCTTCTCCCCCCGCAGCCCAAGTCCTGGCCATCCCGCCTGCCCCGCTGCTCTCAATCATTTATCGAGCATCTACGTGCTCCCTGGGCTGGTTAGTGTGGGTCTCCTAGTCCACTCTTCCTTCAGCACACGTGCCATTCATTCTTGGTTCCAGGTCAGGCTGAACCCAGGGGGAGATGACATGAGTCTCCCTTACACTGGGGTCTGGAGGGACTCCCCCCATTCCTGAGCTACCGCATTTTCTAACACAGCTTCAGAGGCGCATCCAACTCCCTTGGGCTGTGTCATTGGTTGGCCTGTGAATCAGGATTTGAAACTGAGGCTGCTATCTGAGGTCTTGGTCATGGGACCTGTGAAATCCAGGCATGGGCCCAGGAATGCCTGGGATGGCAGCAGACTAGAAAAACACAAGAGCTGTTTGTCACCCTTTGAAGGGAATTTTAAACCAGCATCTTATTTTGAAAATAGGTAATTACTGGATAGAATTAAACCTTTCCTGTGGGAATTTATTTCAGTGAAACTAAACAGCCCTAGTTGATGAAAGAACACTCTTTCTACAGAAGAACTGAGGTATTTTCACAAGGCCAAAATAAACCCCATAGATGACTTTTGGGTCCTAGGGGAAAAATGGTAACTGAACAATGGAAGAAGCCAGCAGTCATCCCTGAATCAGGGAGTCACTTCAGCATCATTAATGGCAATAAATAGGATATTATATATTTCCTGGTGTGACTCACAGCACTGCATGTAATGTGTTCTATTTAGCCCCTAGTGTTGAACTTGAAACTATCAAGCCTTTGGATCTAACTTCTAGTTTTTAGGAAATACAGGAGATAGTGTAACCTCCTGTAAGATACCATGAAGACACAGCCAGAAAAAGCCAGAAGTTGGGACATTCTGCAGGACTACTGGCTTGGTCTCTCCAACAAGTCATAAAACAGAGATGGTGCTAAAATAAAAGGGACATGCACAGGTGCCAGATTAATCTAGCACAGAGACTGGATTGGATCTCGGTCTGGACAAGCTGTAAAAGATATTTCTGGAACATGTAGGGCAAGTTGAATATGGACTGGGTATTTGAAGAGGTAAAAATGCATATATGTAGAAAGACAGAGATTGTTAACTTAAAATGCAGGTTATAAAATAGTGTACAGTATTATGTCATTAAAAAATACCTATATATCTGAAAAAATATACATTAAGGTATCAGTGGTCATCTCTAGGTGGTAGAAACATGGACTTTTTATTTTCTTATTTTTGCTTCTCTGTTTTTTCCCCATAATTATCTACAACGCTCAGACCCCTCTGTTACAATAATGAAAGATTTTTAAAAATCAATTCCAGTAATTATTTTTTTTAAAGCTCAAACTCTAGAGTCTGACAGACCTGGTTCAAACCTTTTTCTGCCACTTCCTTGCATAGTAGTACTCTAGGGTCTAAATTAATTCACCTTTTTGAGCCTCAGTTTCCTCATCTATAAAATGAGGATAAAAACCCCGACTGTGCAGGTTTATCATAAAGATCAAGAGCGAGAATGGTGAAGGCTCTAGTTTGTAAGGTTTCAATAACCAATTGCTTACAATATTCCAGAGGGGTCACCTTGGAAGGGCCCCAGGGGGTGCTATGTGAAGAGAGACTTTCCTGCTTCGAAACCTTTGTTGTCTCTCTGGTACTGGAGCTCCTTCTTGCCTGCCACCTCCCAGAGCTCATCGGGCCCAATCTGTAGGGTTCGTTTCAGAGTGAGGCAGACCTGTAGTTCTATGCACCTGGCGTGGGCACATCCGCCCACTGTTGCGTCTGTGAGCTTTCACCCAACGCTGCCGGGACTAAAGGGCCTCCCCTCCCACCGGTCCCTGCCGCCCACTCTGCATTTGCACCAGGCCCCAAACTGTCTTAGGTTCCCAGGTGCTCCAGATTCTCTCTTCGGGGTCTTTGCACAGGCTGATCCTCTTCCTTGAATGCTCTTCCCCACAACTCTTCCACCTGGTAACCCCTACTCTCCCATTCCTGGGGTCGGATTAGATGTTCCCTCCTCCGGGAAGCCTTCCCTGAGTGCCCAGGCTGGCTGGTACCCTTCCTCAGTGCTCCCCAAGGCACCCTGGCACCGGGGCACGGGCTGACCCGGTACCCTGCTCAGTGCATGCATCAGTGGCCCTGCAGCCACACTTGTGGCCGGGCTGCGGGCGAGCGCTCACGCCCCTCCAGGCTGAGCCACAGTGTGGGAGCCAATGCCCAGCCTGCTGGACCCCCGGCACTCTGAGTCTGGCCTCGTCTCTTCACAAGCTGACGGGCTCACCCATCCGGCGCGGCCCCTGCCTTACCATGCGGTGCAGACTTGCAATAGCTCGCTGCGGCTGTCTGCACCGCTCTGCCTGGCCCCTGCGCCCTTGGAGGCAGCCTTCAGTCCTGAGGCCGAGCCCCAGCACGGCCCTGCGTCTACACAACTGAGCTTGCTGTGGCTGGGTTCGCCCTGACCGTTCTCGTCCTCTCTGAGCTCCTTCTAGAGAATGTCCTGGAGTAAATCTCGGATCTTCTATCTTTCTGAAGGCTCTTCAGCCAGGGCCACGGCAGCAGTTTGACCTGGGCCAAGTCCTGCTGCATCAGAGGCGGGGGTCCAGGGACGCCCGGCTCCACCCCAGTACCCAGGGTGGCCACTAACTGCTGGTATCCCCGCAATGTTGCTGGAGTAGCCCACCCCTGCAAGCACCCGCCTCCTGACACGTCCCAGGGCGAAGGCACTGACTCACAAGGGAAGTTGGCGTGGAGGAGGTGCTGCTGGGCTCCAGGTCAAACACGGTCTCCATCTCCTCCTCGGGCTGCAGCGGCAGGAGAGACAAGGAGGGTCACGGGGTGCCCCCACCCTCCCCACGTCCAGAGAAGCCTGGACCTTAAACTCAGGCTTAAGGGGCCTACTGCTCCCCTTAAACTCAACTCATCTTCTATTTTTCCAGACCTGCAGCCCAGCTGGCAGGGCTGAAGCCCAGGGGGACAGAGAGTGGACTGGGAAGCTGGGGAGACCCTTCTGAAATATGCCATTCGCAAGGACCATGGTGGGAGAGAGAGAGCAGAGTGGAGGCTGCGGTTCAAAGATGAGACCGCTTTGACTCTAGGAGAAGCCTTGACTTCCATAAAACCTTTTCTCCTGCCAGAATTTCCCCTCTCCCTCTGTAATGAGATGAGGGGTTAGGTCCCCTGTCACCTTCTGTCTCTAGAATGGACCACTGAGTAACCAGATCCCAGGACATCGTTGTGTTGGGAAGACAGAGCCAGAGGCGTCGTTCGCTCTGGTCCTTCAGCAGCGTGGACTCGGGCCAGGGGAGGGAGGAGGGTCCAGGTAGAAAGGGCAGCAGGCACCTGTGCCCAGGGCCACAGATACGGAACCATGGGAAGCAAGAAGATTCTCTTCTCAGAGGCTCCCTCCTCTGACTCAGCAGGATGCCAGTACTTTAAATCAACTTTCTTTCTTACTTAAATTCATTTGAAAAGGAAACGATTCACTATTTATGAACAGAAATCCTGTGTCAGTTGCCGTAAGCAAGGTTAAGTAGAAAAATAAATGTGTAACCGTGAAAAATATAAAATGTTTTTAGTCCACTGGAAATCATTCCAGTACACCTCTACGGTCACCCCACTTTAGGAAGTGCTGATCTAGAGCACACAGTTCTGTTGGCATGGATTAGATCCCTTCTCTAATAATTGGCTGGGCCCCACTGGCAAAGAGCCGAAAGAGTCACGGGGCCCAGAGAGCCAGGCCTCCCTTGCAGACAAGTTCAATATCCTGAGGTTCTTAAAAGTGAGATGACTGTCCCCCTTCCCCAGGTTATCATCCTTTACCACCCCTTTTTTTCTTTTTTTGTGGTACGCGGGCCTCTCACTGCTGTGGCCTCTCCCATTGCGGAGCACAGGCTCCGGACGCGCAGGCTCAGCGGCCATGGCTCACGGGCCCAGCCGCTCCACGGCATGTGGGATCTTCCCAGACTGGGGCACGAACCCGTGTCCCCTGCATCGGCAGGCGGACTCTCAACCACTGCGCCACCAGGGAAGCCCCTACCAGCCCCTCTTTTACTCCTTCACTCCATCCTCTCTCTCAACCCTCCGTGCCTTGGAATGGTCCTCGCAGCTCAGTGGCTGAATAGGCTCACATTGTAGGAGGGATGGGCCAGCAGCCTGTGGTTCGGAGGAGATGAAAGAGCGGAGAAGAGGTGAGGACAGCTGCCTTCTGGATTTCCCCGCCCCGGGAGGCGTGATTCCGGGGCCAGTGCAAGGACACATGCAGCACGTACACCCGGCACTGAGTCTGCACATCCCGTCATCAGAGAGAAAGGCAAGAGCCTCTCGTCATCGTGGTGCTTCGGGTGGGCGTCCGGGAGCCGTGTGCCCTGGGACCGGGAGAACCTGCGGAGGAAAGCCAGGCTGGCGACTCACCTCATAGTCAGACGCTTTCCGAAGCTTCCCCAGAAAAGTGCCAACGCAGGCCAGTATCATGGAAACAATAAGGGTGGAGAGGGAAAAGAAGGTGACGGCATGTAGCGGCCCTGCAAGGAGAAGGAAAGGCATGGGCGTGGTGCTTGAGGACCAGAGCTGTGGGCAGGGGTGCTGGCTGAGATGCCGCCCGGGCTGACAGATGCCTGGGGCCCAGCTCAGCACCCCTGTAGGAGTTTGGAGCCTGGGGCAGAGATGTCCCTGCCCAGTTCTCCCCTTAACAACTTGATCAATGAGCCCGACACAGGGACATCAACCCTCTGTGCTATTTGGCTAGTTTAGGATTTGGCATCCAGTGGATTCCATGAGAAGAAATTAATTGACTTAAATATCCATTTAGGTGCCCACTAAACGTCCTCCTTGATGTCAGTTACCCACCTCACGGTCCCTGGGAAGTATCTCTGAGTCACTCATTTACGCCACTGCCCCAAAATACAGTCAGTCTCAGACCAACACCTTTTCTTGTAAGCCCTTTTTTAAATAAATTTTTTTAAAATTTTATACTGGAGTATAGTTGATTAAGAATGTTGTGTTAGTTTCAGGTGTACAGCAAAGTGACTCAGTTATACATATACACGTATCTATTCTTGTTTCAAGTTCTTTTCCCATTTAGGTTATCACAGGATATTGAGCAGAGTTCCCTATGCTATACAGTAGGTCCTTGGTTATCTGTTTTAAATACAGCAGTGTGTACATGTCAATCCCAAGCTCCCAATCTATCCCTCCCCCACTTCCGCCCTGGTAACCATAAGTGCATTCTCTAAGTCTGTGAGTCTGTTTCTGTTTTGTAGATAAGTTCATTTGTTATCATTTTTTTTAGATGCCACATATAAGTGACATCATATGATATTTATCTTTCTCTGTCTGGCCCTTGTAAGCCCTTTTGAAGTGAGCGTGCTCAGTTACATGTGCTAATGGCATGGAAAAGCAATTCAGAATTTTTGTTTGGGGATGTTTGGTAACTTTTTAATGGCAGCAGTTTTCGAACTACATGAATATTGAACATCAGTCTTTACAGTCAGAAGTTATTGCATAATGGTGTTTACTGTTGTGTTTTTATAAAAGCAAAAAATGATAAACAACTTCAATGTCCCAACAATGGAGAACTGACTAAAAGTGACAGAATTTAACGCAGACGTTAAAAGGCGTGTACTCAACAGTATTTTGATAATGCAAGAAATTGCTCAGAACATAATGTTCAGTGAAGAAACTCAGGATACAAGTCTGAATAGTATAAAATGGATATCACAATTTTGTAAAGTAAGAGTAAACCAATAAATTCCCTCTACTTTGCCCTGTCCCCCAAAACGTATGCACAGAGTGAGGTGTGGGAGCGATAGACATGAGGCTGTAGGGGAGCTGGTAGGTTATTCAAATTGTGATCTTTCAATTTTCCCTATTTTTGATAATAAACATGTAGTTCTTTGTACTTAGAAAAAAAAGGCATTATTAAAAAAATGAAGTCTGCTGGGGCAGGAAAGGCTTCGGGGGCGACAACAAATGGACAATGCACATAAATAACTGTGAGCTGAATGTTGCCTGACACCACTGTGACAGGCAATGAGAAAACATGGACTTGCCCTTCTCCACACCACTGAGGTGGTTAAGGTCAGGTGTCTTGAGGGAAGGCAAGTGTGGGGGATGGGGAAGAAGGCGGACGGGGAGGCCAGCATGAGCCTTTTCTGAGACTGGGAAGGGGCTGGCAGAGACTGCTGCCTGGGGCACGGGTGACTCTGAGGGGAGAGAGCCGGGGGGTTCCAGTCTGTGGCCTGTGGGGACTCTCTCTGTGAGGGTGTCTCTGAGCTCAGCTGGGCGGGGACAGCAGCTTTGTGTAGCCAAGCTGGCTGCTGGGGCAGGCTCTGAATCTTCCTCCAGGTTTTTGACAGCACATAAGACCAGGCATCTTCTAGGATCCCAGAGGGAATGTCTTGTGAATGGAGCCTGATAGCTAATATTTTATTTCCTGCCAGCCTTGAGTTAGAATGAAGGAATAGGATGTTTTTTTATTTTTTGTTTGTTTGTTATGCCCTGAAAGTTGTAAACCAAAATGTATGTGATTTGGACCACGCTGGTCCTCCGCTTAGCTTCCAAGGTCTGCCGGGACTCTAACACGAGCCCTCTAGGCCTAGAGAAGGCACTGGGCTTTGCCCTGTTCCACGAGTAACACCTTGCTCTTCCCAGGCTTTTTCTGCTCCTACAGAGTTGTCATTGAGGGGTGGCGGAGCAATGGGGAATGGGCAGAGGCGGGATGGTGGGGCGGGCTTGGTACCTACCTAATCGCAGGATGGAGAAGAAGAGCATCCAGAACAGACCCAGGAGCGGCGCGAAGACGGCCTGGTGGATGGCGGCCATGTGGATCTGCTCGTTGAGTTTGGTGGGCGCATAGGAGTAGTACATGTTATAGCGGTCCGTGACGTGCTTCATGCACAGGTAGAGTAGCCCTGGGGGCCGGGAGATGGAGGCACACTCAGCGGCCATCCCAAGGCTCCCCCCTGCCCCGCAGGCCTGAGATGCTAGATTCAGGTCTGTCAGAGTGGCAAGGGCCAAGAACAGGCTGTGGGAGCTCCATGGTGCTGACCTCTGGGACCAGCAGCTTCCCTTGAGCCCCTAGAACCTATTCTGTCAACAAACATCCTATGTAAACAGCCACCCAACCCCTGACTGGCTTGGCTCTGACCTGGCCCCTCCCCACCCTTCCGACAGGCTGTCCCGGGTCTCCTCCTGAGAGAGAGAGGCTGGATGCTGCGGGGCTCCCAGTCCGAGGGTGTGCAGTCCCCAGGGAGCTTCAGGGATGACTCACCAAAAGGAACTATGATGGGGCAGGTGATGCTGTACGCCATCACCACGCTGAAGACGTTCAACATCCACGCGTACTCGCGCCCATACTGGAAGTCCATGGCCTGGTTCTGGGGCAGAAGGCAGGGATCCTCCTGAGGTGGCCTGGTCCACTTGGCTTGGCTGCTTCTGTGCTCCTTGTCCGGGATGGCAACCTCCCTTCCAACCCTGGTGTCCGAGAAGCACCTCGCCCCACCTCACCATGCCTCCCACCTCCGGTCCCTCCGTGCTGCTAACAGGCCCCCTTCCTGACACCCGCCCAAGGGAAACTCTGAGGGCTGTGCTCAGGGAAGGGCCTGGCCCTCACCATTCTGATGTGGACTCTCTCTGGCTCCGACCTGGAGAAGAAGAGGCGGGTGGTGTACAGAAAGAGTGACCCCAGGCGCAACAGTTCCATGCCTGTGCCAATCAAAGCTGACGTGATCACGTAGTTGACAAAGAAGGCGCCATTGTCTGGCAGGAACACACACCTGGGTGGAAGACAGCCACAGAAGCCGGGGAAGAGGGAAAGGGCAGAGGTAGTGGGAGGGAAGAGGAGAGAGAGGAAACGAATTGAGGAAGTGGGGATGGGTGGAGGTAGAGATGGGGAGAATAGCTTTCAAATACAGTCATCCCTCCGTATCCGTGAGGGATTGGTTCTAGGAGCCCCTGCGGATACCAAATCCAGGGATGCTCAAGTCCCTTATAGGAACTGGCATAATATTTGCATATAACCTAGGCACATCCTCCTGTATACTCTAAATCATCTCTAGATCATCTATAATGCCTAACACAATGTAAACAGCTGTAAATACAACATACATGCTGTGCAAGTAGCTGCCTGCACACAGCAAATTCAAGTTTTGCTTTTGGGAACTTTCTGGAATTCTTTTCCTGAATATTTTTGATCTGCAGTAGGTCAAATCCAAAGATGTGGAACCCATGAATATGGAGGGCTGACTGTATACATGTGTTCTCAGACCACTTTAAGTTAACAAGGGCCCTTCTGAGCAGGGCTGGGGGTGGTCTATGGCATTTGTGGATGGGTTAGGAGATACATGCACTGGCTTGCTCTAAAGAAGGGCTGTTTGACGAATGGATAAAGAAGATGTGGTACATGTATACAAAGGAACATTACTCAGCCATGAAAGTAACGAAATTGGGTCATTTGTAGAGATGTGGATGGACCTAGAGACTGTCATACAGAGTGAAGTAAGTCAGAAAGAGAAAAAAAAACATCGTATATTAATACATATATGTGGAATCTAGAAAAATGGTACAGATGAACCGGTTTGCAAGGCAGAAATAGAGACACAGATGTAGAGAACAAATGTATAGACACCAAGGGGGAGAAGCGGGGGGCGGGTGGTGGTGGTGGTATGAATTGGGAGATTGGGATTGACATGTATACACTAATATGTATAAAATAGATAACTAATAAGAACCTGCTGTGTAAAAAATAAATTAAAATAAAATTCAAAAAAAAATAATAAAGAAAGACTGTTTGACTTGGATCCACAGACCCTGGAGAGTCCATAAGTAGAATTTTGCAGGTCTGTGACCTTGAATAGGGAAAAGATTATGTCTTTACTTTCTCCGATTTAGCACCTCCTTCCATTCAGAGTGTGGGCAACAAATCACAGCGATGTCAGCCATAGCCATGAGTCTGTCACCGGTTGAAATGAGGTATTTCCATATCGTGTTGTACTTATTGCTGAGCTCTTACGATACCATTTGTGCTCATCATCACTTCAAAATGATGCTAGTTATTAGTCAGGCCGTTAAGTTAGACATGCTAAATTCACATGATTGAGATTTTTCTGTCTGCACATGCGTGTTTGACATAGCTAGCTGGCCGACTTCAACTAGTAGTCATTCAGCCAGCTGAATGGATGGACACACTGCCTGTTCTCACGTTGGTGACCCAGGCATCTCTGTTGCTTTCCAGTGTCTCCATCTACACCATTCTGTCACCTTCCTTGAAAAGAGATATCTGTAAGCCCCCTGGACATATTTCAGAACTCCTTCAAAAGCTATTCTTTCTTTTTTTTTTTTTTTTTTGCGGTACGTGGGCCTCTCACTGCTGTGGCCTCTCCCACCGCAGAGCACAGGCTCCGGATGCGCAGGCCCAGTGGCCACGGCTCACGGGCCCAGCCGCTCCACGGCATGTGGGATCTTCCCAGACTGGGGCACGAACCTGTGTCCCCTGCATCGGCAGGCGGACTCTCAACCACTGCGCCACCAGGGAAGCCCAAAAGCTATTCTTTCTTGAGGGCATCAGAGTTGAGTCATGAACTCACAATTCTTTTCTTTCTCATATACAAACTGTATTGAAGATAATGACCTAGCCAAAGATGAACTCACTCATCTTGGAAAAAAATCAACTTATTACAGTTATAGTTTAATTGTAGAAAGCTTGGAGAATTCTGGTCCTTGCCCTATAAAGCAAGCTATGAAAGCTTGCATGTCATTTGCAATAATATACCTCTGAAAATTGGGACTTTCAACATTTGGAGCCCTAAAACCAAAACAAAACAAAAAAGAAATTGGCTGGATATCTAACACGACCTGCATGTTGCCTTGTCAAAAATCCACTCCCCTGCCCAATTTAATATTCTTCTTCTAGCTAAGTAACATCGGCTTTCACACCGATGCCTTTAAAACAATAAAATGTAACTTTTGCTTGCCTACCTTTAGAATGCATCGGCCTATTATTAAATGTGTTAATAGAGATTGCATTACAAATTTGAATTTTAAAATATTTTGATAACTATGTTTCAGCATAATTGGTTTTTGTTATAACCCAGGTATTTTGTACATTTAAAGAAATCTACTCAGAGTACATGTAAAACCGGCAAAATCTGAACAAGCTCTGTGGATTGTTTCAACATCAATTTCCTGGTTGTGATATTGTACTATAGTTATGCAAGATGTTACCATTGGGGGAAACTGGATAAAGGGTACATAGGGGGCTTCCCTGGTGGCGCAGTGGTTGAGAGTCTGCCTGCCGATGCAGGGGACATGGGTTCGTGCCCCGGTCCAGGAAGATCCCACGTGCCGTGGAGCGGCTGGGCCCATGAGCCATGGCCGCTGAGCCTGCACGTCCGGACCCTGTGCTCCGCAACGGGAGAAGCCACAACAGTGAGAGGCCCGCGTACCGCAAAAAAAAAAAAAAAGAAAAAGGTACATAGGACATTTTGGGGGGCAATTTCCTTTGAATCTACAATGAGTTCAAAAACTTCATTAAGAGAAGGAGTCCCTGGGCTTTACCCCCAAAGGGGTCCCTGACACAGGAAATGTTAAGAGGCTGCCTAATGAGAGTGTTAACATGCATTCATCTCTACCTGTATGAGCAAATAAAGGGTACACATATCCACCTGGTGTGAAGCCCCAATGCACATTGGGAGTACACCTGAAACATGCACTCTAGTACTCACTGGAACCTGATGGATGCCTGTTCCAGATAGTAGATGTCAAAGAGCCAGCGGAAAAAGACATCCAAACTAGAATAAAGAATAAAGAATAAAGCACAAGAAAAAGCACAAGAATAAAGCAGACACTTCAGTTAATGAATCTATGACCTAAGGCCTGGGGTTCAGTTCCTCTTGGGCTGGCCTCCTTCCTTTCAACCTCCCTTGCCCAATCCCCAAAGACTCTTGCATCTTAATATTCTAGCTGGCCAATCCACACTGCCTCTCTTCTTAATGCTGGGCCCTAACCCTTTGGCCTTTCAGCTCAAGGCCTCCCCTCTAGCAAACCTTGGCCAGCCATTGCTCCCACAGTGTTCTCTCCCTCTTCTGAATTTCTACTGCACATTCTTCCCACCTTGCGCTGTCAGTTAGCTGATAGCTACGGCTTGTTTCCCCAGCTGGAGGATAAGCTCTTTGAGGGCAGAGTTCATGGCTGACAGCCTAGAGTCCACATGATACTTGGCTCATGCTAAGCTCATGACAGGCACTGGACTGTCATTTGAGGAATGGATTTGCAGCAACCAGAGGGGGGCCTACAGTGTCTGAAAGAGGAGGTTCCAACTCTAGGGTGAGCCTGGCTGACAGAGGAGAGAGAATTGGAGGTGAGGTACCTGGTCAGTCCCATAGAGGGCAGAATGACCACCATAAACACCAGAAAGATGTAGCACTTGTGCACTATGATCAGACTCTGAGTCGATCTAGAAGGAAGCAAAGAGAGACATGATAAGAACCAAACGCCTTACTACAGCATGAAGAGAGAGAGAGACGGCTACCTGGCCTAGAAAATGGTTTCGTAGTGCATACCAGTGCCATCTCCACGGAGCACTGTGAGCTGTGCTGTGGCTGGGAGCAGCAGGAAAGAATAGCATGATCAACTAGTGATGTCTGCCTTGGGCATAAGAAAAGGAAGGGAAGGCACACACATACCATATACTTGACATCTCTGTTCAAGGGACATTACTAATGATACTCAGAATTCTTGCAGAGTTTCAATAAGCAACATGAGCCCTGTTCTTGGCCAGAGGAAAGACCAGGAAGGATTTGTTAAGATAAACCTCCTGGCTTACTGCCTGATAGGATGATAGAAACTTTTGGTGCAGGAAGTAACTTTTGAGACCCACGCAGCCTTCAGGCCAAAGCAGGTCCACCTGCCCCAGCATACGGTAAATCCTTTCTAACTAATTAGCTCCTACCATAGAACTATTAGTGTTAATAGATAGGAAATAGCTCTTAATTGTTTAAGATGTGGGCACTGTGTAGGCTACATGGGTCTACAGTCAGATTGAGTGCAGGGGCTCCTCTGCTATGGCCATAGCAGCTCTTCTGACATTTTCCAAACAAGTCCTCCTCTCTCACTCTCATCCTCTGCCCTCTGCCTGGAATTCCTGGCACTGCCTATCTCTGCCCACAGCTCCAGACCCTCAGCGCGTGGCTGGAGGCTGAGGGAGCAGCCCGAGGAGGGCTGGGTTTTGACCCCACATGCCTGGTATGGTGGCCCTATCTCAGCATCCCTGAGGCCAGAGGCCCAGAGGCAAACCCGTCCCCTCTTTCCAAAGAAAAAAATATCTGTTAGTGTTTTGGGATGGTTTCAGGCATCAAAGCCACCCCGTATCTATTCCATTCCTGAGGCCAGACAGGAAGCCAGAGTACTAAGCTGGTGGGGTTTGGCGGGGCAGAGGAAGAAGCAGGTGCCAAGAGCAGGGCTAGGAGGGGAGGCCCCCAGCTCACCCGGTCCAGTGGGCTTCAAGGAAGGCGGAGAGGTAGACGATCAGAGGCATTATCACCGTAAAGGCCCAGAGCAACAGGGAGGGGAAGAACTGGGTCACGATGGGGCTCTGTAGGGGTGGAGCGGAGGAGGGCGGAGAGACGTCAATGCAAGAAGCTCCATTCTCCTCGCAGGCTTCCCTCGCCTTCTCCCACATCCCTGGCCTCTTCTCCAGCTCAGTCCCAGAGCAGGCCTGGTGTCCCCGAGGCTGCACAGTGCGCCTGGCCTTTCTGACCCGCCTTCCTGGTCAGGGGTCTGCCTGGCTGGGGTGGCCGGAGGCTGACACCCCAAGGTCAAGTGACATCCCCAAGGAGTGCAGGCCTTCGACGCTGAGGTCACTGGAGGGGTGCCCTAGGCTGCCCCTAGTGACCTGGCCCTAAGGCCACAGCCAGCTGCGGTCACTCCTGTCTCAGACCTCAGGGAGGAGATGCTGCTTTTGCTGTGATGTGTGAGAAGTGGCGAAGAGGGGGAGGCTATGGAGCAAGAACTCCCAGGGAGAGCTGTGGTCCCCTTGCCTGGGGCCTATTGTGAAGTTGACAAAGGAGGGCAAAGGTAAGCGGCCACAGCAGAAGTGCTTGGCTTGACTGCATGCACGAGTGTGCGTGCACGCGTGGATGCGTGTGTTTTGCTGGAACAGGCACGGGGATAACAGGAAAGGAGGGGCCTTCTAGGATCACTACAATAGCCCTGAGGCTATAGAACTTGGAAACGAGCCCGTCCAGTTCCTCGAACACCTCTGTCCATATGAAGCAGCCCTTCCCTCCAGGGACGACTCCTGTGAGCCGCCGCGCACGCCCAGCCAGGTGTGGGTGTGTCTGGAAGTGCGGGAACTGGAGACAGAGCTGGAGGCCCTTCTCCTCTAGAAGGGCTGCCTTGGAACTAACCTCTGCCTGCCCCACCCTCAACCCTGTCTTCAGAGCAGGGAGCCCGGCTCCAGAGAACGTGGGGAGAACAGAGCTGTCACGCTCGCCACACCTTCTGCTGCCCCTTTTGTACCTCTAGCTTGGCCCAATGAAAAGGAGCCCTCCAAGCCCACCCCCGCCAAACTCACCCCAGAACTTGCCTGGGGCTCCTGCACTCTTCAGCCCCGGTCCCTAAGATGGGCAACGACCCACACTCATGCCCTTTAGAGCACAGGAAGCGCTGTGCCACCATTTACACCGCTGCCACTGTCACAAGTGTACGGGCATCGGAGTCACGTCCCAGTGGGCCTCCCACCCCCTCCTCGCCTGAGTTCTTCCTTCATCTCCCTGGGGCCCCCGCGCCTGGCCTGAGCAGAGGAGGCACCTTCAGCTTCTCGATGGGGCGGGTGACGTTGTACATGTCGATGGTGTTGATGATGATGGCAGGCGTGGTGAGGAAGAAGAAGAGTAAGAAGAGGAAGGTGTTGATTGCGATGAAGCGGGCCCACCAATGGAAGCGGCGGACAGACAGGTGTTTCCTGGGCAGGACGGAGGAGGGAGACGCACTTAGGACCCCGGGTCTCAGCCCTCAGACACAGCCCGTGCTGTTTCCTGCATGCCAGCTGTGGACCGGGCTGCCCTGGTCTAATTCAACCCCATGGGCCCACCCACACCTGCATGAGACAGCCCTGGGCCTTCCCCTCAGTCACACCACTTGTAAAGCCTCTGAGTATCTCCCACAGGCAAGCCAAAAAAACGATCCGAATTCTTTCTGCAGGAAAAACTCTTTCCCCAAAGGTTGGGTGCCTTCCACGCTTGTGGTGGGGTGGGCTTGGGCGTGGGAGGAGGCTGTGATGCCCACAAGAGAAACAGCCCAGCGGGGGCCGTGTGTGGGCAGTGAAGCAGGAGGACAGGCCCTGATTCCCTTCCCCGTCCTACAGCCTTCTTCAGTCCCAGAGGAGCTCAAAGGAGAGGGGAGGGACAGAGAGGGCTTACCAAATAATGTCTTTGGGGTGTGGGGCAAGGACAACCCTCCAGTGGTCGGATTTGACGATGGTGGTCACCGAGGACTGCTGGGCCGACACACCGCACTGGATGAACTTGTAATCCTCCAGGATGCTGCGGAGATGCGGGAGCAGACAGAGGTCTGGGGTGAGGACGATGGTCTGCGGGGGTGGGGAGGGCTCATGCCAGGGGCCCGGGGCTGCTGTGGCCATCCCACAGGTAGAGGCTCATCCACTTCCTGGGAATTCCTGGAGACTTGGATATGTCTCTCTCGACCTTGTAAGTGGGCAGTCCCCAAGGCCTAGTCACTGAACAAAAGGGGCATTAGAGGGAGGGACTGTCCGGGAAAAAAGGGGGCCACACGGTTCTCAGTTCATGTCTTTTCCCCTTAACAGTAGTGACAGCACAAAGACCCGCTCTTTCTGTGAGGCTGACAGGAGAGGTATTCACTTCAGCCCCATCTTAGTATCCGTAGCTACCGACTATTGAGTTCTACACAGTGCATGAGGCTGTGCTAATTGGTGATTAACATCGTCTTAATTGCACAGATTACTGAAGACACAACCAAAGAGGGGCGGGTGCTGGCACTGGAGCCTCATCTTTGGTTTTCTCATTCACACATCTGCTGTAATTAAACCTTAGATCCTCTCTACAGAGTGTTCTCAGAAAGTTATTGTCTTATGTACATGTATTATTTTACATAACACATACACTAACTAGAACACGTATCCCTTCTTAACCCTCTGGGTGGAGGACAGGGAAGATATAAGTAATCAAATTTGATAGGTAAGAAATTTGAGGGTGTAAGTGACGTGCAAAATTGTACACAATTTTTTGCGACTAAACTCTAGCCTGTGCCACTGCTCCTTGGTAGGGTTGGGGTGGGTGAGGACAAATGTTGTGAGTGATCAGGCTCCCTAGGGGACAGGAGGGCCCCATAATCCTCCAAAGACTGATTCTGAGGCTCCCATCTACTTGACCCAGTCCTAAGATTCCTTCCAGAACATTCCAGAGTGGCCCTCATCCACTCCCTATCAAGGTGGGGCTGCCAGAGGCTGGCACGGAGGAGAGAGAAGGCAGTAGGGCTCTGAATGAGGGGAGGCTTGCAGGAGAGGAGAAATGGCAAGCAGGGCTTCTCTACCCTGACTCTGTCACTCGTGGTGAGGGCAGGGGTGATATGCAATGAGGGAGAACCGGGTGCCATTCTTGTCAAGGCCTGGGAGAGGAACCAAGAGGTCAACAGCTACTCTGACCACTTCTGTGCTGAAGCAAGAACATATGGGAGTGAAGAGCCCAGGGCCTGGGCATCTCTGGAGACAAGCTGAGCCTGGCAGCTGGGGGAAGACGGATGTGGCCATGCTCTAGAAAGCAAGATGGCAGCTGCCATGCCCATGAGGAGCATGGAGGGGTCGAGGGGAGGGCAGAATATGGCAAACTGGAGGGAGGCTCTCTCTCCTCCTCCCCTTGGCTGGAATGGGGGTGAAAGAGGATGGTTTCAGAGAAGCAGAGGCCCACTGTCAGGGCTGGGCTGGGCACAGCAAGCAGCTGGCCCTGGCACTCACTGCTTTGTCATCCTGGAGTCCTGGAAGGTGACAAAGATCAGGTCCAGACGCTTCAGCCGAACGCGGTTGAGCTCAGCGTTGAACTCATCAGTCAGCTGCTCCTCCAGCTCACTATAATATTGTTCTGCGTCTACCTGGGGTGAGATGTGGCCCTCAGAGCTGGAGCAGCCAGAGCTCCAGGCCTCACGCTTGGATGTGAGGCCTCTCTCCACTCAGGCGGCAGGCCTGAGGTCTTGGTTCCATCCCCGGCTCCCTTGGAAGCCCGGCAAAAAGCTCAGGACCCCAGGTGGGCTCCAAGATCCCAGCTCTAGAAGAGGAAGAAGCTATGACTCTGAGATTAGCTCCCTGCTCTTCGATCTAGCAAAAGCGAGGCATTGCTGGGGGTAAAGGGGTGCCTTTGGACTCCGAGTAGCCTCCAGAGGAGTGATAGAATGTGTTTGTAGCATTTTCAGGAAAGGGGATGATTCTTTTTCTGGGCTCGCTAGAGTTCAGTCCTGCCAAGACCTCCTTCTAGCCACGGTGGTTGGGCGATAAGACTAAATCCACTGCTTTCAAATATTCCTGTCCTAGCTCTCTGAAAGCCTGAGGCCTGGGAGCCTGTAGCAGCCTGCTGTGACCTCGCTGGTCCTCCCATCCAAGCCCAGGAGGGGGCAAGAACAAGCCTCCCTGGATTGCTCTGGAGGGGGCCCCACGGAAGACTCCTCTCAACAGGGAGATCGGACGGGTGGAAAGGAAAGCAGGAACCAGGTGCCGCAGCACAGAGCAGACCTGAATGAGGCCTGTGGCCCCAGGGTGCGGGCAAGGGGCACTGCCCAGAGCCCTGGACAAAGCCTGGAGACCCAGTGCCCTAGCCCCTCCGCTGTGTCCCCCGATGCCCTTGCCAGTTACCTCTTTAAAGCAAACCCAACACTTGCAGAAGCACAGCCGGGAGCAGGGGTGGACCTTGATCATCACCTTCCCCTTCTTCTTGGCCTTGGCAGTATAATAGAGCCGGCCCCGCATTGCATGGCGCCTGTCAGCCAGTGGGCAACAGGAGAAGGATCTTGTGGTCAGGGTGCCAGCAGAGCCACAACCTCTCCTTCTCTCCCCACCCCCGGTTCAGACAGATCCCGCTACAGCCTCACCTCTGATCGTCCAAGTCAATCAGGGTCCTGACGTCGTAGCAGAAGTGGACTCTGGTCACTACGCACCCTGGATAGGCCTCACTGAAGCCACAGACATGGAGGTTGAGCCATTCTGTAGGGCTGGGGACCTCCCCCCTCCCCCCCGCCACTACCCAGAGCTACAGCCTACAGGGCTAGGGGGCTCAGCTACCCGTGGTTCCTGGTGCTTGGATGGTAGAATCCACCCCTTGCTCCTAAGGCTGGATGTCAGGGTTGATCCCTGTTCATCTGAGAGTTGCCACATCTTTCCCAGATGACACAGAACAGGGCCAGGGAGCGGAGCTGGAAATTGCTGCTCATGGAGAGATAATTAGCTCCTGTGGCTGGGAATTCGGGTCACAAAAGTTGCCTCAAGATGACCTGCTCTAGATAACTGCGGTCTGGCAGCTCCCTGGGCTCCACAGTTGGAGGTACAAGGGAAAGGCATCCCCCATCACACCCATGCCATGCAGAAACTCCCTGACTTCAGAAACCCTGCTCTGGCCCCAACCAGGGCCTCCCCCATTCTGAAAGGTTGATCCTGAGCTGAATCTAGGGTGAGCCACAGCCCCACTCCACCATCCTGTGCATCACTACCCACATGAGGACCCAGGCAGGGTTACCAGGAGGAGGCAATCCATGCCTCAGCCCACCCGACCCACTTACTGAAAATGCTTAATGATGATTTCTGGGTCTTGGATGTCCGTGGGGACATAGGTGATCATTAGTGTCCTTGTGACCTAGGTGGGGAAGGTCAATGGAGAAAGAAGCCTGTGCTCACACAGGACTCCTGGAGTCTGGGTCTTCAGGTGGCCCAGAACCACCTGGAGTAGGTTTTCTACTCACATCAGGCCGCCTCCTTGCTGGGTAAGCCAAGTGTCAGCTTCCCCAGCCTGTGTCCCTGAGGTCAGCAGGCTGTGGGAAGCTGCAGCCAGGGAAGCTACACCTCTGTTAATCTCTGTGCCCCCCTTGCCATAGACGGCTGTGATCGAGGGAGGAAGAGCCAGAGGCTGCAGACAGGGCCTGGGGAAGGACCACAGCTCCATGCCCTGCAAGGGCTGCTCATGCTCTCTTGCTGATTTACAGTCTCCCTGCACCTCCGCTGCTCCAAGTGACGTCCCACCTCGCTGGGTTGTCCCTCTCATCAGACTGCGCAGGGGAGTTAGGAGGTGAGCTAGACTCTGGGGAGGGAATGTGGAAGCCCCCCAAAGTCCACATTTTATTCTGTGAGTGGGAAATGTCTTCCTGAGCCAGCGCCTCAAGGCGACAGTCTGGTAAACTGTGCTGCAAGAGAGGGGAGCCTGGGCAGAAGCTTCTGGTGGCGAGAAGGAAAGCTGAAGTGGCCGAGTCCAGACTGGTCAGGGGTGCCCGAGCCTCCATGGCTGGCAGGCTGGAACATTTGGGATTACCTTTCAGGGGTATGTGCATTTGCATTCTGGGGTGGGGTAAAGTGAATCCGTCCTTTAGGATGGACAGCTTGGAGGAGCTGATCTCACTTTTACCTGCCATCTTCCCCCGCGGAAGACCCTACCCACCGAGCGGTCCTTCCTGGAATCACCTCCCAAATGAGTGAATGCTACTCAAATCCCTGTCTCAGGGTCTGCTTGGGAGGTAGGATGGGGGAAACACAAACCAAGACAGTGGGGACAACACCGGGGCAGGACATGGGGTCTCTGACCTCAGGGAGATGGTGGAAGGGCAAGGAGCTTGGGCACAGCAAGAGTGGGCAAAGGAGTCAAAATATCTACCCAGAGGGTCAGCAGGGGGCACTGGCCGCTGAAGATGGAGGCCCCCCGCAGGTTCAGGGCTTAGTTAAGCCTTTAGTTTTCTGATGGTGGGGAGGTCCAGGGGTCCTTGGAGAGGGTCCAAGGCAGCAGGGGTGCAGGAGGAGGAGGTACCTGGGAGCAGCTATTTACCAATTGGTTTGGAAGTGTATTAGTGGTTTAACAGCCCGGACAGATGCGCCAGGTGACGATTCCCAGGGATAAGCGGAGGAGGCTTGCCCTACTCAGGTGAGACTGCCCCCCCACCGCCAACGTGTGCAGAACACACCAAGCTGGGATGCCTCTGAAGTATGGGAGTGGGATGGTGTCCAGCTGGGGAGAGCCTCTAGCCGAGAGGGTGTCGTTCTAGGAGCTCTTTTCACTTACTCACCTTGTAGCTCTTCTTGGGCACAAACCCTAAGCAGTGATGAGTCATGAAGAGGAAGTTGGTGACAAAGTATAAGAAAGCGAAGAAGCAGTGCAGCCAGAGGAACTTACTCCTGCCAAGAACAAGACACAGGAGGCGTGAGACCCCCCACTTCCACCCCACATGGTCTCCCCAGGCCACCCTCTGGTGCCTCCAGACACTCAGGCACCTTGGAAGGGAATGGAGAAGGCGATGTCCACTCCAACGAATAGAGGCTAACATTAATTGAGTGTTTACTATGTCAGGCCCAGGGTGGGACTAGATGCTTTGTGCACATTTTCTCACTAGACTCTTGTAGCTCGTAAAGGTGGTACTGTGACCGTCTTTATTTTACTCGTAGGGAAACAAGGGCTAGAGTGACTGCTCGAGGTCACTCCTAGCTGTGGCAGTGCCGGGAGGTGAGTCCAGAGCTGCAGAAGCACTTACACTCTTCACGCCGTGTCGTGCTGCCAGCGGCTGTGGCTCACGCCGCCCCCGCCGACCGTGAGGACAGCAGGAGGGGCCACCCGGCCTCTGTGGTAAGGGACTCCGGGGTCACACGCACGCCTGCAGATTCGGCCCGCCTCCCTGGGGTAGGAAAGGTGCTGGCCCTTGGGCTCTGTGCTCACGTGATGCCATCCCAAGGCATCCAGCCAGGATGACTGCTCGGAAATAGGGCCCGCCTTATTTGGTGCAGTTGGAGGAGAGAAAGACTGCCTTGCTTCAAAATATCTCCTCACCACTGTCCCCGCGCTGGCATTTCACCTAACCTTCCCCTTCTCTCCTCAGTGTTCTCAGAGGGGGCAAGGTGACACGGTCCCTAAGGGACATTCCAGCTCTCTGCCAGTATGGATTTACAAACGTTGAAGGCTCTTTGCTGCCCTATTAAAATTCACTTCTAGTTGGGAAGTTGTAGGTGCCGCACTTACAACAGTGGCCGGCCTGGGAGAGCCTGGTAAGCTCTGCTCTGGTGTTGCCAGTACCCGGGAAAGAGTTGGTTGAAGGTGGAGGCGAGAGGGTGCCCAACCATTCTGCTGAATTTGGACTTTGATGGATTTGGAATTGATGGAGTTTGCAGGGGTGCAGGGGCAGAGGATGAGGGGTGGGGCAAGGGGAGGTGGGGCAGGAGCGTGCAAACCCCACTCACACCTGCTTCAGCTTTGTCAGGAAGTCGGCCAAGCCTGCCCATGAGACCTGCGGTGGGGGTGGGGTGGTGGTGGTGGCTGATGTCTCAGCCTGGACCAGCAGGGACACATCTGGCTCAGTACAGATTGATCTGGCCACCAAATGGGTTGGCTGATGTTAAAATCCACAGGTTCCAGGACCATGAAGGCTGGAGGGGGCTTAGAGGTCATGTCCAACAGCTCTTCCCCCACCATGGACTAGGGATGAAGCTCAGAGGGGGAGGGTGCACTGCCCCAGACCCAGGGCCAGCTAATGGCAAAGCCGGGGCATGAACGCAGCTCCTGTGGTTCCTTAGTCTCGCTGCTGTGGGAATCAGGTCTGAGCTTCACTCGGTTATATGAGGGTTGACCTGAACTATCTTGTGGGCAGGGAAGCAATACCTTAAACCTCTGCTTACTACTGTAACCCTGTTGGGAGCTGGACATACTAAGCAAATAGGACCATCTTTCCAAATCTTCAGGAGTGACCGGTTTAGGTAGTTCCATCCATTACAGAGGTGGGAACACTGAGGCACCAAGAATACTTCCTTACCAAGAGGATGCAACTTCTGGCATCCCACTTGGAACCTGGGTTCCCAAGGAAACCAGGCCTTTCTCATCAGCAGAGTGGTGCTCATGTTTTGGACCCACGCATTGGACCATCTCTCCACGCTAACACTCCCCCCCCCACACAAGCCAGTAGAATGGGAGGTAAGAGGATCAGGTACCTACTCTGTGGAGACATTGACAATGGTGGTCCGACCAAAGTGACTATTCCAGTCTGAAAGAGAAGAAAGTTGCTGACCTCAAGCCTGGCACCTTGACTGGTTGGGTGCCAGACTTCAGGGTTCCTGAGTGAATGCCCGGGGTCTAGAGATGCTTGCCTACGTCCTGGTCTTCCTTCTAGTTCCCCAGAGCTTGTCCCCAGCTTCCAAACAGCCCCATCAGAGGCCTCCTCTCCTCCCTGGGACTGCTGACTGGGGCTCCTCGGCTGTGAAGCAAGACCGAGCCTTGGTGCGGCAACCCCAGAGCATGACTGACTCAGGGTAGACACCGGTGAATGCTTGTGGGAGGGACCCGGCAGCCCCACCATGAGCGGAATGATGAAATTAGCAACAACTGTTACCGCTGGCAACAATCACAAAACCCAGAACTTCTGAAAACGCATTGCTGCCTCATTCAAACAGAGTAAATCCTTCTGGCTGAGTGTATTAGTGTGCTGGCTTAGACATCTCCAAGTTTTATGAAATCATACTATCATTGCCAACATACTAGCTCTTAGGATGAGAATCTGGGAAGGCAGGGCTCAGTAGTTATTTACTCTGGTGGTGGTATTTGGTAGCATGAGAAATGGGTGCTACCTTGAAGTAACTGAGCTCTACCTCCGGCCGAGGAGAAACAGGTGGAAACCTGAGCAATCAGGGTGCACCTGGCTGCCACTTGGGCACTTAAGGTGCTATCCTGTACCACCTAGTTGTATGGGCCTCATACAGCTCTCTGTTTGCATTTCCTAGTGAAACCCTGGCTGTTATTCACAATGCCCCCTATCAGGCACTGTGCCAACCACTTGACACGCATTGTCTCTCAATCCCTATGACAGTTGAGGAAACTGAGGCCTGAGGACACTGTATAAGATGAAGTAATTTTCTGGGAAGCAGACGTGGGTAAAAGTTGGGGAACCATGATTTTTCTGTCTTCGAAGCCCAAGCCCTCACCCACCACATTATTGTGTGAAAATTTACCCTGTTATAAGGAGTGTGGATAGATTCCCTATGAGGAATTCTGCATGCTGTGTCCATCAGAGTGGGTACAGAGAGAGGTCAGGTCCAGAGATCTTTGTAGTGGGTCACACGTCATAACAAGGCCTCCAGGAACACCTGGACAGGTGCAGTGTGGGGTCATAAATAAACATTCAGTTTTAGACTGAATTACTACTCTCTGCCTTCTGTGTGCTAGGCCCTGGGCCAAATTTATACCAAAAGAGGTATCATCTCCAGTTTCCATGTGAGAGAACTGAAGCGTGGGTTGCCTCAGGTCACATAACTAATTTTGAGAAGTGCAATTAAAATTTAGATTCCTAGACGCTCAAGACCCAAGCTCTGTCCTGCCTACCGGGCTGCCTCTTAGGTCTAGTGGGCCGGGCCCGGGACCTGCTGAACTCTGCCTACCCAGAACATTTCCAGTGTAGTTGATGGGCAAAATGATGCCCAAGGAGGGGATGCAGAGGATAAGCACAAGGACGATGAGATGATACTGGAACATGATGTAGATACGGGCATCGTCTCCACACTTGCTAATCAGATCTTCGTTCCTGGAAGAGACACAGAGACAGGACATTGCTCAGGAGCCAGTGTGGCTACAACGGAAGTCGGAGGTAGACAGAGGAAAGGGAGAGAAGATGACCACCCTACCCCCGAGCTTTTATCTTTAGAGATATCACCCTTCTCAAAACTTGTTATGCCTGAAATGTATTTCACTGAATTTCACAGGCATATCAAAGATAGAGGCTACAGATACACTCCTGGGAATCCAGAAGCCCTATTAAATCAGGCATTTATTTCCTCTTTTATTGCTTCTTCAAACATTTTGAGTGCTTGCTATAGCGTAGGCACTGAATAAACCATTAGTGATAACAGGATTCATCCTATTTTTCAAAAAGTTGTTCCTTAAATTAAAAAGGGGTACTTAAAGCCACAACGAGGTATCACTCCACACGGCCAGACTGGCCAAAGTTGGAAAGTCGGTGAGGAAAGTGTTGGTGAGAAAGTGCTGGTGAGGGTGTGGGATGCCGGGAGCTCTCTCACACTCACGGGTACTTACTCTGGCACACAGCTTTGGATAAGAGTGGACATTATCTACAGAAGTTGACTATAAGTATACCCTATGACCTAGCAATTCCACTCCTAGGTTTAAACCCAACAGAAATACATGCACATGGGCACCAAGAGACATGTATAAGAATGTCACAGACGCATTATTTGTAACAGCCCCAAACTGGAAACAACCTAATTGTCTATCAAAGGTAGAATGGACACAAGAATTGAAATATATATGTAGTGAAATATATATAAAGTGAGCTATATATATCACATTATATGTATGTAATGAAATACCATACAGAGATAAAAATGAATGACCATAGCTGAACCCCACAAATGCAACGTTGAGTGAAAGATGCCAGGCACACACAATACCTACCATATCATTTCATATACAAAGTTCAAAAATAGGTAATACTGAACTACAGAGTTAGAAGTCAGGATACTGGTTACCTTTGGAGAGGCGGGAGGTGATAGGAGATTGGGAGGGAGAAGGAGGAGGGCTTCTGGGGTCTTGGCAATGTTCTAATTCTTTATCGGGATGGTGCTTGTATAGGTTTTGCTTGTGATGATTGAGCTGGACACATTTTTTGTGCACTTTTCTGTACGTGTGTTATACTTCAATTAAAAAAATTTAAAGCAATACATGCTTATTATAGAAACTTTGGAAAATACAAAAGAAGAAAATCATTCACCTACAATCTCATCAAACCTAAGATAATGGCTATCAATCATTTTGGCCAATTTCCTTTAGTTTCTTATTGTATTGCTGGTTTAACCTGTGACTGTAGTATAAACAGCATTTGACGTATTGCTCTTTTGCTCAGCATTTAATCTTAAGTCTTTTCTGACCGTTTTACATTTTGTCTAAATATTTTTATGGCTGCCCAATAATAATGGTGACAACAGCCTCTGTTTGTGGATTATTGATTCACACCCAGCCCCAAGCTGCATGCCCCCGCCTTTGGTGGATGTGCCATAGTTTACTCACCCTTGCCCTCTGATCAGACTTGAAGGTTGTATGCAACTTCTAGCATTCAGTCCAGGATCCAGATTTATTTTTCAACAATATTACAAACAGCATATCTTCAAGGCTTTCAGTATCACCGTTTAGGTAATTATTTAGAGCTCTCAACCTTTTTTTAACTTCAAGCAGTTAAAATACTTCCTGCCTTGGACTTGAGAATTAAATCCCAAGAATGGGGTGGATGAGAACTGGTGAGAAGGGAGAAGGGGGGAATGTCTTCCTGCAGGCTTGGAGTGCCAAGATCTGCTCACCTGATAGAAACAGTGTGCCAGAGGCAGGGTGAGAGCCTCCAACCAGGTGGAGGAAGCAGAGGGCTGGACGGGGATGAAGAACACAAGAATCTCCTTTCGGGGCTGACAATTCCCGCCTCCCCACTGGGCCCATTGCTCCGTCTGCACCGGAAGCGGAAGCGCAGGTTATACTCAGCAGCCTATCTTACAGTTCTGAGGGAAGCCTGAATTTTTTAGTCTGCCTGCACATATTCCTCTGCTCAATTCTGTTCTCTTCCCACCACTCTTTAACGTGCCGGCCCCATGACATTCCAGGCACCACTCTTTCTCCTACTCACAATTAATTCTCATCTCTGCTCTAATCGCTTCCTCTCCTCTACCTCTTGCTGGAGACTTGCTCTACCTGTCTCATCTTTAAATTAACATCCATCTGTCTCTACAGACGCACACACTTCTTCCCTTTCAACTATAGCCAGGTTCAAGTGCTCATTTGCTACTCTTAAAAAAAAAAAACAAACCCAAGAAACCCCTTAAGCATCCACTCCTTCACCAGTTTCCCTTCAAGTTCCATCCAACATCCTTCCTTCCCTGCTCCCACCCACCTCTTGAAAAAGGTGGCTTCCATTCTCTGCCTCTACTTCTTGGACATCTCCTCATCCTGGAACTGCCCTCCCAGTGGAGACTCAAATCTCCAAAGCCGACATCCTCTGCTGAGCGCTCACGCTACTCAACCTTGTAGGGCTGGAGGCTGCTGACTACACCGTCTGGACCTCGCGCCTGCCTGGCTTCAGTGAGCCCGTGCCCTAGAGGTTGCCACCTTTTCCTCTTGTCCCAACCACTCTCTTCCTCGGGCCCTTTCCCTTGGGTGTCCCATCTGCTCCCATGACTTCAACTACGACCTCTGTGCACCCATATCCCATGTCTAAATCTCTAGCTCCGACCTTTCTCCTAAGCTTTAATCCTGTTTTTCAACAGCTGGCCGGTCAACTCACATGCTCACCCTGGCCCTATGTCATTAATTTCCCAACTCACCATATCGCCTCATCCCCCAACTGGTGGTATTATTACCCTCCCCAAAAACCAGACCTCGATTTCTCCCTTTTTCCTAACCAGGTGGAAGCCAGGTGGAAACAACAACCCACTGACGGTTGTTGCCCCATCATCTCCCTCCCCAAGTCTCCCCCGCCTTGTTTCCCTGGTCACCACCACCTCTCACCTGGACACTGGAAAAACCTTCTCAGCTGCTCACATTGCCTTTGGACTCTTCCTACTGCCATTCACCCCTCATGCCCCTGCCCACAAGCAGACGTCACCTGCGTGTCCTGCTCAAAAGTAGTCACTGGCTCCCTGCTGCCTCTAAATCAAAAGCCAAGGGCCTCCCTGGTGGCGCAGTGGTTGAGAGTCCGCCTGCCGATGCAGGGGATACGGGTTCGTGCCCCGATCCGGGAGGATCCCATATGCCGCGGAGCGGCTGGGCCCGTGAGCCATGGCCGCTGAGCCTGCGCGTCCGGAGCCTGTGCTCCGCAATGGGAGAGGCCACAACAGTGAGAGGCCCGCGTACCGCAAAAAAAAAAAAAAAAAAAAAAAAGCCAAGATTCTCGGTATGGTAGTCAAGATCCCAGCTGATCCTTCTGGCCCAGTCTTTCATCCCCTCTGTTGCTATATACTCTTGCCTCTAGCCACACCAGAAGATTTACCATTTCTGGACACTCCCTGCCCATCTCTGCCCCAAACCTTTGCTCATGCAGTCCTTAATTTCTGATGGGCCCTCCACATCACAATGGTCAAAATTCTTCCCATTCCTCAAGGCCTCGCTCAAAACTATGCTTCTCTG
The DNA here is from genome assembly GCF_964341445.2 of Mesoplodon mirus. Classification (NCBI taxonomy): domain Eukaryota; kingdom Metazoa; phylum Chordata; class Mammalia; order Artiodactyla; family Ziphiidae; genus Mesoplodon; species Mesoplodon mirus. The sequence continues at coordinate 163,072,132 of NC_138979.1, read as the reverse complement.
AACCCCGAAATTGGAATTAATTTCTCGCTCTCCCAAATGCCCTTTGCACAGCAATTATCCTCTCCCCATTATCAATGATGTGTAGTGGGTCTTGTTAACCCATGTTTTTCTAACTAGACTGAGTGGGCTTTGTGCGCTGGGACTTTGGCTTCTGCAGGAAAGGGCGGTCATGAAGAGCGGCATGAGAGACTGGAGGTATAGGTTTCTCTTAATAAAAATGTATTTATGCAAGCTTGTGCATGTTTTAAAAATTCACAAAGCAAAACCAGAGAAGGTGCCAAGAAATAAAAATCTCCCCTCCACTCCCCCAACATGTGGCTAAGATTCCCACCCACGCACAAACTAGCTGTATCACTTCCTCGGGACTCTGGTGAACGATGAACGAAGACGAGAGGCCAAGGCCGTGGGCAGTCCTCCACCAGTGGAGCTGGGGCTCAAACCCCAGAGGCTGTTGGTCCCAAGCCCAGCTCTGGATTCCCAAGGCCCAGTCATGATATCTTGTGCCCCCAAAGGGTCCCAGGCCCTTCAACAGGTCTGGGGAAAGAGAGGTGCCCTGGTGTAGCTCATGTGGGTGGATGGGATCTTGCGGCAATGTCTGAATGCTCCCAGCAAGGCCCTTGAATGGTGTGGGCATGGAGGTACATGAAGGAAGAAGCCCTAAGGGCCTTGGCAAAGAAGCAGATGTGCAGGTCCAGGCAGGCCCCTGGTGCAGGCGGCCTCTGGGGAGCACTGAGGCTGCACCCTAAGGCAGGCATCACCAGGCAAGGATGGACCCTGGAGGAGGGGTTTGAAGGACAGGCAGGGCAGGCCAGATGGGGGATATTTAGGGAGAGCCCAGGAACACACAGCGCTCTGAGGTGGAGACAGAGCTGTGTGCACACATGTAAGTGTGTATGCACGTGTGTGTGCATGTGTGTCCACACACACAGTGGAGGCATGGAGCTCTGACAGGTGTCTGCTCTGCGGAGGCGTCTGGCTGGTATGAGGCCATCGGGAGATGACAGGTGACTCGGGGTCTCTCTCCTTGCCAAGTGGGGTCTCACACTAAAGAGATCCAGAAGGTGTGGTGGGCCAGGGGCTGTCCCTCCATAATGGGCACGGAGGCTGGGAGAGGAAGCCTGCCCTTCCGCTTGGTGGTTTTTGTTTTTTCCATCTAGGCAGCTATGAGGAATGATGTCCACAGAAGTAAAGCAAAGAGTACCCGGGAAGGATTCCTTTTTCCTCGCGTGGCCTTCATAAAAGCATTTTTACAAGCATGTGAGAGGGGTCTTTCCTGAGAACTGTGGCAGAGGGAAAACGGGCTGTGGGCAGCGTCCAGGTCCCAGTTCACCAACGGAACGCTGGAAAGCGTCCTCTGCCAGGGCCGGGCTGTGGTGGGCAGGGGGAGTGGAGAGTGGACGTTGGGGCACAGAATTTAGGCCCAAGGCCTGGTCCTGCAGGGCAGGAGACCCTGTCCCCACCCTCCCCCAGATAAGGCTCAAGAAGCTCAGGCACTTACTTCATGGTGATGGTGTTGAAAAACCAGGAATAGAAGCCCTGGGGAAAAAGGAGAGAAAGTGTGAGAAAACCCAGCGCTGGGGCGTCTGAGGCAGTGAGGCAGTGTCTGGAGCTTCCTCCCCCGGCAAGGTCTGGACTGGAATCGGTGCTGAGGGAGATGTCTCTTCAGAAGTCGGGCATCCTGTTACAGCAAGTGGTGGCTTAGAGGGTGGGCCTCAGACTGGAGGGAGAGAAGGGACTTTGGGGTGGACGTCAATTGCTTTCTGTCCCTCGTTGCTTCCTTCTGGGAAATGCCCCTCCCCTATGCATGTGGCCTGGTGGACTGTCCGTCAAGAAGAAGTCTGCTACCAGTGGTCAGCTGACCAACGGGAACATGACCCAAGAGGGGCCAAGCAAAATGCTCTTAAGGGGACTGATATGGGTGTTGGGAGAAGGGTCTTCCTCCGAGTTCTTGCATCTCGGTCAACACCAGGCATCCTGGAGGGGCTTGGTGAGTCTTTGATGCCACATGCAGGAGCTTGTCTGGGATAAAAAGCCTGCTCAGAGGAGAGAGGACCACAGAGGGGATCCTGGTGGCAATGCTGGACTTCCTGGATCTAGCTGTACCTGAAGCAGCTGCTTCCCTTAGATTTCCCTGCACTCAGGCCACACATCACCCTTTTGTTATAATGCTAACTTGAGCTGGGTTTATTCTTCTGCATCTGAGGGTCCTGTTGATTATACATTTCTCTCAGGGTCTTGCTGTCTGGAGTTTCCGGGTGGTGGGAAAAGGTGGCCTCAGCCGGGGGCTGGGAGGGGCTAGAGAGTCAGTCAGCTCGGGAACTGTATGCATAGGGTAGGCAGAGGGCCACAGCTCTAAAAGCTGCCAGATGTGGTAGCTGATTCAGTTACCCTGGTGCATGCTTCCTTCTGGGATCCCAGAGGGTTTGGCAAAACCTTGGAAAAGGTTGCAGCTCTTGACTGGGTCACGAACCCATCAGCGACCCAGGCAGGCCCACTTGGTTGACAGTCCCCCAGAACCACATGGATTGGGGAAGGCGTATTTCCCACAAGGAAGAAATGAGGGGCAGGCAAACGTGAAACAGAAGGAGGTTCCTTGCTCCCTTAGGTGTAAGGCCCACCTTCTAGGCCTCCTCCCTGTGCTGGGTGGGCTGACAGTGGGAATGCCCATCAGGAATGCCCACTTGTGGGGGGACCATTTCCCCAGCTCTATCCTAGGGAACTAAGGTAGGGATAAAAGCCTGGGTATGAGGCAGAGTGATGACGGGAAATGGCATGATGGTGGCAGTGGCGACTGGGAAAGTCCCAGGGAGGGGGTGAATTGCTAGACAAGACTTGGGCTGAGAGTCTGGCCACCCCTTCCCTACATGGGGAGTCTTTCCTCACCTCCCACCTCTGGGCCAACATGCAACTCATTAAGGGAGCAAGCAGGTTGGCTGACGGGTCCTAGTGGATATGCAGAGTGGAGGAGTATCAGTGGGAGGGCAGAGGTAGTGAGTAGAAGTGTGGCCTATGTACCCATGAAAGGCACATGGACACAGATGTGTGAGTGACCAGGTATGGACCCATATTCTCTTTCTCTCTCCCTCTCTCTCACACACATGTGCACACACACACACACACACACACACACTCCCCTGCATATATATTGTACCTCTGAAAGGCATAAACCATTCAGAAAACTTAGCAGCTGAATAGCGGGCCTGAGAAGCAGACACATCTCCCCTCTTCTCCCCACCCCGAGGAAATGGCCACAGGCTCCCAGGAGCCAGCTCAGCGGACATGACTGAGCGACAGTGGTCAGTTCACTGCACCCACCTCGGTGGCTCCATCCTCCCCACTCTCGTCACATCTGCCCTGACCTGCTCAGGGTGCTATGAGGACACCTGTTCACTTTACCCCCTCCACTCAGCCTGGCTGAGGCCTCGCCATCTGCCTGGGGCCCTGCAGGGGCTACCTCACCGCACTCTTCCTCCGTGTCTAATTTCTACCCTCTTCTGTTTGACTACCCCACTGCTGCCATCATGATTTCTCTTCTAGATATTTTTAAAATAAAATGTCACTGTACAGAAAAAAACCACACAAAGCTGAAGTGATGTTTCTAAAGATAAATCTGAGAATTGCCTTGCAAGGTAGGTGTTACTGTCCTTATTCGACAGAGGAAACCTCCAGGACGTGAACCTGTCTGAGGCTCCCGTTCTTGTCAGGGGCAGGTCTTGGCAAGTAAAGGGACCAGGTCTCTTGGAGGGATGAAAATGGATGAAAATTTGCTTCCAACAAACACATATCAGATACTAATTACACGACAGGCTGGACCGGGTGCTGGGACAGTGGCGAGTAAGACCAGTATAGCTCTCACTGGGGGAAGTGGGCACACTAGATTAACTGTGCAGATGAGGAATCATCACAGACTGGGTTAACAGCACTGAAGAAAAGGAATGCAGGGACTTCACTGGTGGTCCAGTGGTTGAGAATCCGTCTTGCAATGCAGGGGATGCCGGTTTGATCCCTGGTCAGGGAACTAAGATCCTACATGCCGCGGGGCAACTAAGCCTGCAGGCCACAACTAGAGAGAAGCCCTCGTGCTGCCATGAAAGATCCCACGTGCCGCAACTAAGACCCAATGCAGCCAATAAATAAATAAATATTAAAAAAACCCTAATATATGTTATTTAAAAAACTTAAAAAGAAAAGGAATGCATTTTCCATGAGGGTATAACAACAGATCTGGACCCAGATTTGGGGGCGGACAGGGATCCCCAGGGAAGTGGTACTTGAGCTGAAATCTGAACAAAGGTTGGGTGTGTTAGCCAGAGCGGAACCAATGGGGAAGGGGGAGAGGGGAGAACAGGTGAAACACCTGGGGAGAGAAGGAGGTGGCGCTTCTGAGGATCTAAAAGATGGCCAACGTGGTGGAGGGTGGGGCAGTTGGGAGGAGACAGACTGGACAGGTGGGCAAGAGGCCAAACCACGAGACCATGGCAAGGCACCCGCAATTGACTCCAAGAGCATTAGGAAGCCACTGAAAGCTTACACTTACACAGCCATGTGTCCCTGTTCGTGGAGCTTGCTCTGGATGGAGTAGGGGGCACGTGTGGACCTAAAGAGATCAGTTAGAAGCTACCACGCTCCTCCAAGCAAGAGACTGATGGAGGCTGGACTGGGGGATGGTGGGAGAGGTGGAGAGAAACAAAATTGGGAAGGTAAAGGCAACACAACTTTGTAATGAACTGGCCATGCCCAGGAGCCTGGGCAAGAGCAAGGCGTGTGCACCTGAATGGATGGTGGGAAGTCTGAGACCAGCGATCCAGGGATGGGTGGAGGGGGTGGGAGATCACAGCATGTTTTGGACAAATTGAATCCAAAATGCCCTTACAATATCCACATGGAGATATTTTGAAGGCCATTGGATAAATGGGGCTGGAGCCCAGAGGAATTTAGCTGGAGCCAGAACTTAGGAGGGATCTGTGTAGAGGTGGCAACTGAAGTCATGAGTGTGGATGACACTGCCTTGGAGAGAGATGGGGAGGGTCTGGGATCTGCTGGGGGGACTCCCGGTGTGGAGAAGGCACCAACAGAGGGAAAACCCAGAGAGCGGGATACCATGGAAGCAGCGGGAAGTGCTTCCCCTCTATTCAAGAAGGGAAGATGATCCGCAGGCTCAGGTGTTTCTGAGAGACGAGAACTGAGGAAAGCTCATTGGATTTCATCGCATGGGACCGTTGGTGGCCCTGGGGCTGTCTGGGTGGGAGCCACGTGTGAGGGGTTGAGGAGTGAGAGGGAGGTGAGGATGTGGAGACAGCAAGCCAGACCTCTCTTCTGGAGTTCAGCTCGGACCAGCCCCGAGCGCCATCTAGAGCGCTTTAGCTCCACTCCGTCGCTCTGGAGGGCCTTCCTTGCTCCCTTTCTCCTTCGTGCACTTACTGCCACCCCCTTCTTGGCACCCTAGGAGGCAGGTACGGTCAGTATCTCCATGTTTCCGATGGGGAAACAGGCTTGGCAAGGTGGAGGCATTTGTCCAAGGTCACGTTGCTAGGAGTGGTTGGGTGGCTGATTGCAAAGGCCCTGCTGATGAGCCCGCTCCTTCCTGCAGATGCCCGGGCCGCCTGTCCAGAGCCCGGACGCCTGCCCCCGCCCTCACCAGGCCCGGGCCCACCCCGGCACCCACCTTGTCCCTGTGTTCCATCTCCAGGGAAATATCCGAGGGAGACGTCTTCTCACTCTGCTCCCCATAGATCAGCGAGGTCAGGCTGCCAGCCAGGAAAGGTCGTGGGGAGGTGGAAAAGGAGAAAGTTCTTAGGTGCCTGCCTTGCTCCCTGGGCTGAGGGCTGTGGTCCCCTCCTGCCCAGTAGCAGACACGCCTCAACTTGTTTGCTGAGCACACAGCTCTGGGCACAGACAGGTGGCCGACGCATCTCGGGAGTCATGAGATCCAGAAAGGCTGAGGTCTGAGAAAAAAGTGGCCTCGTGCCCAGAGGTGGCTGCTCTCCAAGTCACCTTAATGCAGGGAGGGCTAGAACACGGGCAGGGGTGGTAATGAGATGCCACCTGCTGACGAGACACCTGTGCAGTTTGGGCACTGGTCAGAGCTGTGTCCTGGCCACGGCAGCACATCCCCCGATGAAGCAAGCAGCTCACTCCCAACGCCCAGCCTCTCCTCACCTGTCGTTGTGTATCAGCAGAGCCAGGCGTCCGTAGTCCCACGCGGCTTTCCGGAGGAAGGAGTAAACCAAGACGATGACCTATAGGTCAGGAAAAGCAATATGGCACATGAGAGCTCATGGATGCCTTCCCCTCGACTGACCCCTGAATTCCCATGGGGAAGACTGTCCCTGAGGTCCCCACGGGCTCCCCCCTGGGTGGCCAGCTCTGTCAGGGTAGGGGTCATGGCTTCTGCAACTCTAGATTCCCAGTGCCCAGCAGCATCCTAGCACAGAGTGGATGCTCAGAGTGGTTGAATGAAGGTGCTGGTGGCATGTTTAGAACCATGGAGAGAGCACTCGTTGAACAAATCATCAAGGGCACACATGGGAGGCTCAAGGGCACTGGCCAGGGGGACCTTTGGACAAGGGTGCAAGGAAGAGAATCAGGGATTCCACTGTTCCTGCAGCTTCCTCTTCTCCAACGCCCACCCACCCTGGGCCGCCCTGACATTCAGATAGTTCCCACCACTGTGGCTGGCATCCACGGACAGTTGGGGCCCCTTGTATCACCTGTGAAAGCTGGACCATCCACCCTGGGTGAGACCTCTCTGTTTGCCCACTGCAGTGCCCAGAACTCACCACCCACAAGATAACGTTGAGGAACAGCACAGTGGGGATACCCCCAAAGGGCTGCCCCTGCAGGACAGTGCTCCGAGACTGGAAGCAGTCGTCAGCCGAGAAGTTCCGGGACTTTTCCACCATATTCAGGTTGCCCGGCGAGACAGTCATCCTGGGAGGCTCCCTGGTGAACAGAGGGGTTTCCAGGGCAAACATGAGGCCCCCCTCCCCCCCCATTATGCAACACGCAGAAGCCTGCCGGGGAGCTGGGAGGGGTGTGCTGAGCTTATAAATGGTCAAGGCAGGAGGCTCAGCCTTGAGATGGCATGCAGCCCTGTCCTGTAAGACAGGGGTCCCCAACCCCCTGGGGGGATGGGGTCACACAGCAGGAGGTGAGCAGCGGGCCAGCGAGCGAAGCTTCATCTGTGTTTACAGCCGCTCCCTTTGCTTGCATTACCGCCTGAGCTCCGCCTCCTGTCAGATCGGGGGCAGCATTAGATTCTCATAGGAGCGGGAGCCCTACTGTGAACCGCGCATGCGAGGGATGTAGGTTGCGCGCTCCTTGTGAAAATCTAACGCCTGATGATCTGAGGTGGAGCTGAGGCAGTGATGCTAGCGCTGGGGAGCGGCTGCAAGTACAGATGATTGTTAGCAGAGAGGTCTGACTGCACAGAGACCATAATAAATCAGTCGCTGGCAGACTCATATCAAAACCCTATCAGTGGGGCTTCCCTGGTGGCGCAGTGGTTGGGAGTCCGCCTGCCGATGCAGGGGACACGGGTTCGTGCCCCGGTCCAGGAGGATCCCGCGTGCCGCGGAGCGGCTGGGCCCGTGAGCCGTGGCCGCTGGGCCTGTGCGTCTGGAGCCTGTGCTCCGCAGTGGGAGAGGCCACAGCGGTGAGAGGCCCGCGTACCGCAAAAAAAAAAAAAAAAAAACCCTATCAGTGAGTGGCAAGTGACAATTAAGCTGCATCTTACAGAGCAGACTGGACATAAGCAACACACTTCGGGTGTCACTGTCTCCCATCACCCCCAGATGGGACCAGCTAGTTGCAGGAAAACAAGCTCAGGGTTCCCACTGATTCTGCATTATGCTGAGTTGTATAATTATTTCATTATATATTACAATGTAATAATAACAGAAATAAAGTGCACAATAAATGTAATGTGCTTGAATCATCCCCAAACCATCCCCTACCCTCGCCCCCAGTCCATGGAAAAATTGTCTTCCATGAAGCCAGTCCCTTGTGACCAATAGGTTGGGGACTGCTGCTGTAAGAGGCCACTTCCTCAAACCCAGGGCCAAGATGGCAGAATAGCCCAGATTCCCTGGGAGAGTGTTTATTTTGTACCACTTGCTCCTTTTGCTAAAAGAGTTGTAAAATGCACAAAGCAGTCGTTCCGATGGGTCTTCCTATTTCTACCTTTGCGAAGCTTTTCTTGTATATAAATGAACAAGCCTCACAAAGGTCTCAGAGAGGAAAGATTCAGTTTAGAGGATGGAACCACTGCATCACGGGGCGCCCGCACAGACGGGGCCACTGACGACCATCTTTAACATCTTACGATTCTCTGATCTAGTTTCCAAGAAAGGCAATAGCTCCCAAGACTAAGTAAGGAAAGGATGCAGAGTGCCTGACACACAGCAATGACTCCCTGTTTCACCTAGAACTTGAACCGGGGAGATCAACACCTGTTCAGGGTCGTGAGCCAATGCAGTGAGTCGGAGACTCAGATGCAGAGCTCATGGTCACGGGCATCCGTATTCCTCAGGCCTGGGTAAGAGCAGAAGGTACGAGCAAAAGCTGGATGTGACCAGCAGCTGCTTGGACTTATCTGCAAGGTTGCTCTGATTTTAAAAGATCATTTGTTTTGGCTCCAGACTGCATCATACCCTAGAAATTCTTCACTCCCATTCAAGAAAAGTAGGCTAGGGGGCTTCCCTGGTGGCGCAGTGGTTGAGAGTCCACCTGCCAATGCAGGGGACACGGGTTCGTGCCCCGGTCCGGGAAGATCCCACGTGCAGCGGAGCGGCTGGGCCCGTGAGCCATGGCCGCTGAGCCTGCGCGTCCAGAGCCTGTGCTCCGCAACGGGAGAGGCCACAACAGTGAGAGGCCCGCGTACCGCAAAGGAAAAAAAAAAAAAAAAAAAAGAGTAGGCTTGTTCATTCGACAAATATTTGGTGAACGACTGCTTTGTGCTAATGTGTATCAGTGAACAAGACAAAAAAATCCCTCCCTCGTGGGATTCTAGTGGGGAGAAGCAGTGCAGGGGTCGGGGTGAGATTAGGATTGTAAAGAGGGTGATTGCGGAAGGCCTCACTGAGAGGATGACATCTGAGCGGAGGCTTGAAGAGAGGGGAGCAGACCATACAGCCGTGGGGGAAAGACACTGCAGGCAGAGCAAAAGCCTGGGGGCGGTAGTAGCGGTGGAGCAAGCTTGCCTGCCGCAGAGGAAAAGCTAATGGGCCGGTGTGGCTGGACAGGGGAGAGTGAAGGGCATGGGGGGTACCTGAGCTAAGGAGTGACATGAAGTGACTCACGTTTTAAAGGGGTCACTTTGACCCTGGCACTGAGAATAAATGGGGGTGAGGGCAAGCAGGGAGGTCATTTGGGAGGACTCTGTGGCAACCCAGGCAAGAGACAGCGGTAGCCTGGACTGCGATGAGAGCCGTGAGGTGGTCAGAAATGGTCAGATTTTGGAAATATTTTGAAGGTGGAGCCAACCAGATTTGCTGATTGATTGAATGGGGAGCGTGAAAGAGAGGAGTCCAGGATGGCTTGTGGACTGAGTAACTGAAGGTGCTGCCATGGGATGAAAAAGACAGGAAGTGCTGGATGGGAAGTGCAGGACGGCGGGCGGACCGGGAGCTGGGTTGTGGACAGGCCAGGCAGGCAGCTGGATATGTGTCTGCGGTTCAGAGGAGAGACCTGGACACACAACATGGGAGTTGCCAGCATGGAGACAGAGGACGGTTCGAGGCGTAGGACTGGATCACTGGAGTGGAGAGTGAGAGTCAAGTGCTGAGCCTTGGGATGCTGCTCTAATATATACAAGTCGGTCAGATGAGGAGGAAGCAGAAAAAGAGACTGAGACGAGCAGGCAGTGGGGATGGAGGAACAGCAGGAAACGGTGCTGTCCTGGAAGCCAGGTAAAGAAGATGCTTCCCGGAGAAGGGAGGGACCAGTGTGCTGATGTGGTCAAGTAAGAGTAGGACTGAGGAGGAGCCATAGCTGAAGCGAGGTGGAGGTTATCAGTGGCCAGACTAGAAGAGCTGCAAGAGAGAATGACAGGAGAGGATTTGGAGCCAGGGGCATCAGCAACTCTTTCGAAGAGCATGGAGAGGTGGAAGTGGTTAGGAAGGGAGAAATAGCTGCGCGTGGTATGCTGATGGCAACGATCCAATAGAAAATAAAAATCTGGTGATGTAAGAGATGCAGAATCACCAGAGCAAAGCGAGGATGTAGGAGGGGTTGGGAACTAATGCCCAAGGAGAGAAGTTGGCCTCTGCTGAGAGCTGAGGGAGGATGGCTGACCCACGGTAGCAGGAGTGCTGGTGGAGATTGTGGACATGCTCTCCTTACAGTTTCTATTTTCTCAGTAAAAGAGGGAACAAGGTCTCAGGTGTGTGTGATGCTGGTGGTAGGCAGATGTGGGCTGTTTGAGAACAGGAAAAAAGGTAGAACCAGAAATCCAGAGGAGTGAGTGGGCTAGGGGAATGTAGCAGGACTGACGGGCAGCTCTAGGGGGCCACTGAGGTTCACGGTCTTGAATTTCCAACAAGAGCAGCCAGACTTACTGTGCACTTCCCTCAACTGTGTGCATCTGTGTGCTTACAGGCGTGAAAGAGTCACACAGATAGTTTTAACCAGGGTAGAGATTTTCCCAAGCAAGTATGAGAATGAAACAAAAGGACTGAAGGTGCAAGGGAGTAATTTTAATGACTGGCCGTGGAATTTAAGGCACATAAGGAGAGAAATGAAACATGAGAAAGGCGAGGAACAGTGAAAGCTGTTGGAGCTCCAGTGGGTAGAAGTATTTTTGAGTCCTAGAGGGTGTGAGTTGACAGATAGGAACTGGCTGTTGGAAAATGATCTGGGTGATGTTGAGATTAAGAAGGGATTGCAGTTATTGGTAGTGATAAGGTCTAGGGCATTTCCATGGAGTAAGAGGCTGAGTAGTGTCAAAGAACTGAGGGGCTAGACTGTTAGACGGATCATCTCTGTGGATATGTGGATACTGAAATCAGCAAGAATGAAGACAGGAGCAGTAGTGTCATGACATTGAGGCAGGAACTGAACTCTTCCAGGAAGGAGGGGTGTGACCCGGGTTGGGGGGAGTAGATGCCTATGACAGAGAGGGGGAGCAGGATGTCTAGGCTGACACCCGTGGGTACAAGATGGGGGCTTTTGCAGGGAGGAGGGAAGAATAGTCTGAAAGTTACAAAGAAGAGCAAGAAAGACATCTCTCCCATCCCCAGGTCCATGGTGTTGGGAGAGAAACAGAAACCACTCCCGGAGAGGGTGGTAAGGGTCCTGGGGAGTCTTGGGTTTCAGTTCCCAGTGAAAAGGTGATGCTCTGAGGATCTGGGGGGTGTTTCTGGGCACTGTGGGCTCTGGCACTGAACCCCAGTTCCAACTCCTACTTGCCAAGCGACCTGGAGCAAGCTCTTTATCCATGCCTCATTTACTCATCTGTAAAATGGGGATGGTGTTATCAATTAGTACCCACTTCACAGTGCTGTTAAGAGGGATATGTGGATTAAGGTTTATCAGTCATGGAGAAAAATGCCTGGAACACAGGAAGTATCACATAGATACTTGTAAAATGAAAAGTGGACACAGAGTTCCAGGGGACACATTGGAATGGTTCTAGGTACCAGGGATGGTTGGGTGCTGGGGATGGAGAAGGGAATAAAGGTAAAGAGACTGGAGTACAGGAGACAAGAGGTGGCCCGCGAGTCTGGATTCCCTGTGCTAACTCACAAAAATAGGGGAAAAGGGCGTAATGAGATTAGTCCTGGAAAAAGGAAGGAGAACAACACCCACCTCCGGGTTAGCATCTAACGGGAGCAGGGAGCCTCTTGCCTATCTTCTTACGTTTTCCTACTTTCTGCTCCCCTCTCTTTCTGCCTAGGTTGCCCACAGTTTAATTATCCCAGGTCACTGGTTTCCACGTGTTTACACGAACATGTTTAACCAAATGTAAAATTATAATAGTTTACATTGAACACAGTATATTTTAACAGTAAGCCATCTGCCAGAGAGTCAGAGTAGCAGCGATGGCATTCCTGGGGTCTCTTGGCAGATGGAGCAGGCATCTCAGCCATCCCAGGCTCTGGGTCGGCTGGGGCAGGAAGCTACAGTTCTGCTGGCGGCCACTCAGGGGAGCTCTTGTTGAGGAAGCAGGTGGAAAAAGGAGGAAGGTGCATCTGGTAAGTCTGCAGGCCTTGGGAGAGACTTTTCCTACCTGAGTCAGTTCTCCAGCGAGAGTCCCAGTCAGGCCTGGAGGCCCCACTCAGCTACGGGGCTGCTGCAGAAGAATAAATGCAGTGGAGAGTCCATGAGACTCAGGAACCCAGGCTGTCTTTGCTAGCAGCATCACCCCTCACGGCCCCTTTCCTCATCTTTAAGCTTGGAATGCTCTTCCTTTATCATGTGTGTTTTGCCAATAGTTTTTTGCAGTCTTTTGCTTATCTTTTCATTTTCTTCGTGGTGTCTTTTTTTTTTTTCTTTTCTTTTTTTCTTTGCGGTACGCGGGCCTCTCACTGTTGTGGCCTCTCCCGCTGCGGAGCACAGGCTCCGGACGCACAGGCTCAGCAGCCATGGCTCACGGGCCCAGCCGCTCTGCGGCATGTGGGATCCTCCCGGACTGGGGCACGAACCCGCGTCCCCTGCATCGGCAGGCGGACTCTCAACCACTGCGCCACCAGGGAAGCCCCCGTGGTGTCTTTTGAAGCCAAAGTTATAACCAAAGTTATAGATTTTGACAAAGTCCAATTTATCAAATTTTCTTTTATGGACCATGTTTTTGGTATTGTATCTAAGAAGTCTCTGCCTAACCCAAAGTCGTAAAGATTTTCTTCAATGTTTCTAAAAACCTTATAGTTTTAGCTCCTACAGTAAAGCTGATGATCCATTTTGAGTTAATTTTTGCATATGGTGTGAGGTAAGGGTCTAAGTTCATCTTTGGGCATGTGGCTATCCAGTTGCCCAGCACCTTAAAATGAGGGGAACAGGGGCTTCCCTGGTGGCACAGTGGTTGGGAGTCCGCCTGCCGATGCAGGGGACGCGGGTTTGTGCCCTGGTCCGGGAAGATCCCACATGCCGCGGAGCGGCTGGGCCCGTGAGCCATGGCCGCTGAGCCTGAGCGTCCAGAGCCTGTGCTCCGCGACGGGAGAGGCCACAACTGAGAGGCCCGCGTACCGCAAAAAAAAAGAAAAAAATGAGAGGAACAATTCATAAGGCCCTCTCTTCAAGGCTGTCTGGGGACTGGAACCAGGCCAAGGATGTGCAAGAGCTTGGTGAGCTGCTGCACAACCACAAGGACTTGGGACTGTTGCTATTATCTGGTTAACACTATGCATGATGAGGGCAGGGGAGGGGGTCCTGGGCTGTGAGGAGCTCTGGCTTCCATCCGACTCTAAGAAGTTTTGAGTTCTGGATGCTGCTCTTTTCACTCATCCACTCCCACTCCCTCATTCTCTCTTATTCCAAAAGAACCACCCCGTCCTTTCTGACCTTTCACAAAGAAGAGCTGCACACTTACCATGAGCCAGGCCTCATGTCAGGATCTAGGGGCCTGGCAGACATGGTTCCCACCTGCATGAGGCTCCCAGACTCACTGGGGAGACACGCAAGCACATAAGGCACATGCCTCTGCACTCCAGCACACTCCCATAGCCCAGGGGCCATGGGGAGGGCCCACCATCAAGCAGTCACAGAAACCTTCTGTGGGAATGTGACCTCCAGGCTGAGACATGAGGTGTCAGAATCAGCACAGTGCAGTGGGGAAGCGTGGGCAGAGGGAACCGTATTGGCAAGGACCCAGAAGGTAGACAGAGCACCGAGGTTTGGGAAGGTGAAAATGAATACTCGAAGCTCTAGTATAGGATGGATTGCTGGTTTGTTCTTTCATTTGTTCATTCATTCATTCAGTAAGAATCCATTGAGTGTCTACTCTTGCCAGGCCCTGTGTAGACCCTGGAAGTACAAACATGAGGTCCTCTTTAGGGAGTTCACAGCCTTTGGGATCTGGGGAGGGGAATGCTGTTGAGAGGTCTGGCTCAGGCTGCCATTCTGCCCAGGAGGACTCCAGCTACAAGGTCCCAGCCTCCAAGCTTGGAGTCGAGTGGAATCCAGCCAGCAAGGTTGTGTCAGGTGCAGGCTTTCAGCTCACCTGGCTGCCCAGCCTGAAGGGGTGGTGAGGAAGGAAACAAGAGAAGAGAGCCTCACCCCCACCTCACCACCCTCCTCAGGTTTCTCAGCAGCAAACACAGCAGTAATGAGGAAGGCTGTTGCGTTGCCATGGAAACACAGAGCAGCACCCAGCCTTTTCTCCTCACCCCTAAACCATGCCTGGACCTTCCTTCTCTCTTCTTTCCGGAAGGAGAGCTTTCTGGAGGTGGAACTAGCTCTTGTGTGTGAAGAAGATGACAGAAAGCTTTCTGGAGACCAGAGTATCAGCCCTGGAAATAATAAAACTTGAAATTTGGAGGGTACTAAAGGAACACAGAGCAGGGACACCAACCTGCCTGGTGCAGGGGGCATAAAGGAACTCCTCTCTTTGGGCATGAATTTCACAGCAGAGCATAGGGAGGCTGTTCAGAGCATCAGGGAAAAGTAGGCTCTCTGGACCCAGAGTGTCTGAGCTTAAGTCCCAGATCCACCCTTGCTAGCAGTGTGACCATGGACAGTGACTTCACCTCTCTGAGCCTCAGTTTCCAAATCTGGAAAGTAGGGATAACAACAGTACTGCCTCTCAGGGTTATTGTGAAGATGAAGTAAGATAATTCACATAAAGCCCTTCACATGGTGCTTGGAAATATATGTGTTCAAAATTAGCCAGCACTGTCATCATTGTCATTAGCTTCTTTGTGAGATGGTAGTGAGGGGCCCAGACTGGACCATTCCTAGCATCCTTCCCCCTACTTTGCTCTGGAACAGGCAAAAGGAGAGATGCAGAGTATGGGAAGGACCTTACAATATCCTCAAACTGCAGCCTGTGGCTGGTGCTGCTTCTGCTCTTCCTGTACATGGAAAGCAAATGTCAGCCTTGCTTTTTGGGCCAAGGAGGGGGCATGATGTTAAGGCTGATTGGTGAGTCAGGATTCTCAGGTCCCCTCAGTTGCACATCTTATCTGATAAGGAAGCGCGAGGCCTTCCTCCCCGCCCATTTCTGCCCCGTCAGCCTCCTGCGGCACAAGCTGGAGGCTCAGCAGTCCTAGGCCTGGCCAAAGTTTTCCTCAGAAACTGGGCAAAGGCTTCAGAAAGAACTGGCTTTGCCCTTATGATTCCTCTGGTCCATCGTTCACTTCCAGGCTTCCAGACCTGGCCTGGTTTCAGCTACTGCTGTCCTAACTAGACAGGCCAGCACTTTGCTCCCCACTTTTCCTTCCAGGTGAGCTGGCCATCTCAAGGCCAAGTCCAAATCCCAGAGTTTAGGTGGTCCAGGAAGCCCTAGAAGGGGCCAATCTTATTAACCCCTAACACTTTATTGAGCATTTATTATAGGAAAATATTTCCTATTGAAGTAATAGCTCATTTCATCCTCGGAAGTACCCTAGGGCACGAGAATCTCCCCTAGATGAAAAAGAAAACTAAGGCTCACAGAGGTTAAATAACTTGCCCAAAGCCACAGTGCTGGTAAGTGGCAGAGCTGGGCCTTGAACCTGGGCAGTTCATAACCCTCTGCTCTGATGCCTCCTAGACCCTCTGGGCCTCTGCTGGGCTGGCAGTGCTGGGCAGGAGTCAGAGGGAGGGGATGACCTCGCTCAAGCCCTAGTCCAGGGATAGAACCTTTCCCAGCCTCTCAGGGTGGTGCAGTGGAAGGTACTGTGGACTGAGGGATCCCAGGAGAGCTGGGCTCTAGGCCCCCTGTGTGATCTTGGGCAGGTGCCTTCCCTTCTCTGGGCTGGGGTTTTCGTAGGAGGCTTCCGAGGTCCAGGCTGGAGCCAGGATTCCAGGTGTCCCAGAGACACAGCCTACAGCCACACGGCCTGTATTCCTGGCACTGGCCAGAGCCGACCCTGCTCCACCATCCCCATGAGCTCTCAGGAACTGGTCCATAGGACCCGCATTTTGATTTGGAGAAGCAAATCACTGTAGTCACAAGCCTCGTCCTAGGAGAAGAAGCTGTGGGCGGGAAGTCACCCCGATCCTCCTCCAGGTATCCCCCCCACCCCAGAGTACACAAAGCTAGAGCACCTGCCCTGCACCCCCTGCCATCTGGCCTTCTCAGTCTCTTCAATAATTCATCACCTCTTGTTAACAACAAGAAAGATTATTTCCCACAGTTCTGGACCTTAAAAAAATAGCGTTCCTGGCCATGGGCACCCCTCCCATCTCCCGTTCCTCTCTGGGTCTTTCCTTAAATCCCCTTTGCATGCCCTCTGCTCTCAGATCTGCTCCCACCCTGACGCTTTCCAGGACAAAAGCTCAGGGGCTCAGGTTCACTCTCACCACTAGGGGGCAGTGGCTTTGAGGACAGGGAGGAGGGGAAGCGGGTGTAACCGCGGTGAGGTTCTGGTTAATGTCTTTCCCCACCCGCCATGCAAGCTGGCCATGACTCTTCCCCCAAGTGTCAGTAAGCCCTTCCTTGCTCTAAACTGCTCTTGGGTCTCCTCATATCTTCACAGGATGGTTTGCCCAACTTTACACATGAAGAAACTGGGTCACCAGCAGGCTAAGAGATCTGCCTAAGGCTGGGAAAAGTGGTAGATTTGGGATCAGAACTTGGGTTTTCTGGTTCCCCATTCAGCACTCTTGGGCTTGGACCAGTGATCCTCAGCCTGGGGTGGGGGACACTGGAATTACCTGGAAGGTGTTTAGTGGATCCAGATACTCACGCCCCACTCCAGACTTTAGGAATGAGAATCTCCAGTCAATTCTTATATATAGCCAAGAAAGAGAAGCACCAGCTTAAGATTTCTAGGGTTATTTGCATCTAGATAAGGAGTTCTTGAAGATCCAAAAGGTTTTCTGACACCCCCTAAATAAGCAGGGAGGATGAGGAGATTTGGGGATAAAGCATGGAAGCTCAGTGCCCCTTAAATCATGCCACTGTGGGGCAGCTCATGAGACGGGTCCTTATATTCCTCTCTCCGGAGAGCTCCCCTCCCCTTCCCAGCTCATTCTGAGTCTGCGGAAAGTTGCCTGGAAATCTAGAGAGGCCCACACCACCTCTTCACTTGAAGCCCCAAACTCTTGCATTTTTCCCTATGTCAGAGATCAATGGCCTGGCCACTTCTTCAGGGCATACCATGCCTGCCGTCTGTCCTGTCCCCATATCTATCAGGGCTGCTCTTCCTGCCCTGACTGAGCTTGAGCCACTTCTTCCTGGCCTTGGCTGGAGGCTTGGTCTCAGCAGCCTTACAGCCCCTGGGTCCAGCTCAAAGCCTTCCCCCAGTGAGCAGCCCGGTCTGTACCTTGTCCCCAACCTCTTCTCACAGCTGGCCTTTGCTACCACCACCTGGCACACTTCTCCTGGTTTTCCGTGCACAAGAGTGGCCAGTTCCCTGACAAATCTGTGGGCTTCTTGATGGCAGGGCCTATGTCACTGCGGTTCCCCCGCCATGACCAACATTTATAGGGCTCAATGAAATAGACAGGTCTTTATCCAGGGCCACATTTGGGGCAGGAAATAAAGCGTGGGTGATTTGCATATGCTTGCATAGTGCACAGAGAGTACCTGAGTCATTCATTTTCACCTCTCCACGGCACTTCGTTGGTTAACAAGTCTTGCGCCTCATGTCACAGCACAGAGGAAAGGGAACATATGATTTGGGGTCAGGAGATCGGGTGTGGATCTGGCTCTATCATTTGCTAACTGTTACTTAACCTCTTGCTGCTCAGTTTTCTCTTGTATAAAATGGACATAATTATGTCCATCCTGCCTAACCAGGGTGTTATGAAGATTGCTTAAAGGAGATAATAAGTGGAGACATTTTTATAAACTATAAGTACCCCAAATATGGGTGGCTGCCTCTGCTATCCTCTTCCTAGGATTGAGGACAGCCCCTAAATGATTCCCTCAGTTACCCCTGTGACCAGCCCCAGCACGGGGTGAGCCGGTTCGTGTTCCATTTTGCCATCTGTCCAGCTAAAAGCAGAAAGGCACTCAGCACCACGGACAACACCACACAGAGCAACTCATTTCCGCTGCTGCTTCTCTCTGCCAGGGCTCTGTGGGCAGTGCTTGCTGATACCCCTGGCCCAATAATAAGAAGGCCAGGTAACAGCTATTGAATGAGGTCTATGTGCCAGGCACTGTGCCAAGCCTCTTGATGCATCATCTGGGTTAACAAACATCAGATTGCCTGTTGGATACGGTCGATGGCCTTCGGCATCCATCCCCACCTCTTTCGAGTATGCCTTCCTCTATTGCAGAAGCTGGAAAGCTGAAAACTACATTTACAACACCCCTTTGCAGCTGGGGTTCTGAATACAGATCAGGTTCAGTCGATTAGATGCACTGGAGATAGATTTATAAGGCAGAAGTGGGGTGGAGGCCATCTTCCTGCTGTTCTGGCTGTGCTCAGCTGACAGGCAATGTTGAGGAGGGGAAGGAGCTGTCTGCAGCAGATCAATGCCCAGTCTTTGGCTCCCGGGGAAGGGAGGGCAAGAAGAAACCGTGGTGCAGGCTGCAGAGGCTCCCTGGTCCTGGCTTGCAGGTGAGAGGATGTGAATTCATGGCTCCAGTAGTCCCATCCTGGCTGTGGCTGAGGAGCAGTTTGTCTAGTGGGTCAGTTCTGTTCTGTTTTAAAGACTGAGGTTCTAACTCTTCTGGTGATTTTATGAGCATGTAATTCTCTGGTTTAAATTCTATTTGCTTAAAGTTCTTAAAGTGGTTTTTGCTTCCTGTACTAACAACAGGTACGTACTATTATTATCCCATCCTGGGCACAGAGAATCTCAGGCACAGAGAGGTGAAGTGACTAGCCTAGTTCAGGCAGCCAGTGAGCAGTGGGACCTGAGCCCAGGACATCCACCTACCCAGCCCCCTCCGAATCATTTTGCTGTGCACCACCCACAAGGCAGAGAACACCAGCAAACATCCCAGCAAACAGGAACAAAGCCCCCAGCCTAAATACAGAAGCTAGATGGAGAAAAGAAAAAGATGACAGAGAATTCTGGAAACGAACTCCAGGCCCGAGTGGACACAGCTCATGACAAATCCTCAGAAGAAGGAGGGGAAGGAGAGGACACAGATGTTTGTGAAGGGCCAGGCACGGTACTGGAGCCTTCGTTCGGTTATCCCACTGACCAGCACTCACACCTCACAAGCAAGCTAAGAGGTAGCAGCCTAAAAGGTAGGTATCATCAGTATCCCCATTTTACAGGTAGAGAAACTGAGGCTCAGAGAGGTCAAGTAATGGGCCTAAAGCTACACAGCTGGAGAGAGACAGAGGCAGGATTGGAATCTAAGGGTCTGGTTCTACTACATCACGTGACCTCTGAAGGCACAACCGGGGAGAGAGCTGCTTTGCCCATTCCAGGAGGGCTGTATTCCTGGGGTACAGGAAGACAGGCCCCCCCTCACATCTGTACTACATCCAAGGGACTCTCCACTAACAGGGAGGAAAGGCTGCGGTGGGCAGAGGGAGCCGCAGCACACCCAGGGGAGATGGTAGCCATTTGGACCCAGGCTGGAGGCTGAGTGCGCCGGCTTCCCCCTCACCCGTCTTACCTCTGGGACCTCCATAGGAGGCCCTCTTCTTGCTGGGAAGGTTCCTTCCCTTGCCCTCCAGACCCTGCACCCCAACCCAGGGCTCATGCCTCTTTGCCTATAGCCCCCAAGTCGGTGAGCAGCCATGATCATGTCCAAATGGGGCTGGGGGCAGGGGCGAGGCAGTGGTGGGGATGTGTTCGACGCCAGCCCCTGGGAGCTGGGCAGTGACAGGGGGACACTGGGAGATGGAGGGGCAACTGCCTACTTGTGCCAAAAAGACAAAGTAGGAAGTAAAAACAGCAGGATATAATGACGTTAAACTAGATGATTTCAATTCTAAACGAAAGGCGGGGGATGGGGGGAGAATAAAAAACCAAAATAATATCTGTAGAAGAAAAGACCAGGTATCCCTGGGTGGTGAGACTATGTTCTTTCACTGGTCTTTAAAAAAGTTTTCTGAATTTGAAAAACTATTGAATATGAGCATGAATTATTATTATTATTATTATTTTTTTTTTTTTTTTTTTTTTCTTTTTGCGGTATGTGGGCCTCTCACTGTTGTGGCCTCTCCCGTTGCGGAGCACAGGCTCCGGATGCGCAGGCCCAGCGGCCATGGCTCACGGGCCCAGCCGCTCCGCGGCATATGGGATCCTCCCAGACCGGGGCACGAACCCGTATCCCCTGCATCGGCAGGCGGACTCTCAACCACTGCGCCACCAGGGAGGCCCGAATTATTATTTATAATTAGAAAAAATCATATTTTCGAAGGCAGGCTTGATATTTCTAAGCCTACCTACAATCAGCATCCCTTCGTCCTTCGGCATCAAATCCTTCTTCTTCCCCGCTCAAGTGCCCACATTTTGACCAGCTACCACTCAAGCTCGTCAGGGGGGTCGAGGGGGTAGTGCGGGGTGCAGGGGCCTGGCCCTCGGGGTGATAAGTGGTCCAGGGGTTCCTGTGCAGGCTGCCTGCTCAGAAAGAAGATTCAAGGCCTGAATCTGAGGCCACCTTCTCCTCCCTCCAACCTCAGGGCCTGGCTTGGCCAGGTGCAGGAAGGTCAAGGCTTGACCTTGCACCACGTGGGCCAAGGTAGCCGCCAGGCCCCTGGGGGTCAGCCTGGAAGCCGAGGCAGCTCAGTAGCTCCTCTGGCAGCTGTGGTGCTGACCGCAGCGTGAAGACCCAGGTGCAGTGATCAGGGAGGGGGCTCCATGGCTCCCCAGCACAGTTCTCACCTGGGCAGGCGGGGGCCAGCCTGCCCTGCCCCCTGCTCAGCCCCTCCCTTCCTCCCCAGCCCACCCCAATCAATCAGTGGAAGATGGGGACCACTGAGGTCCCTACAGCCCACTCAGAGGGTGGTCTGAACCTAGATTCCCATGGGGAAGGGAACAAAAGAGAAACAGGAGCTTCCTGGGCTGGGCCTGCCTGACCTCTGGATTGTCTCTGAGGTGCCTGACAGGCTCTGGTGCACACTCCCTTCCAGGTTCTGAAATGTGTTTACAGCCATCATCCCACCTGACCCCCAACAGCCCTGTGGGGGCAGGAGTGATGACTGTCTCCATCTTACCAATGAGGATGCTGAGGCCCAGAGAGGGTGAGGAACCTGCCCAGGGTCACACAGCCAGCAGTGGTAAAGCAGATGGAGGTGGGGGTCTGAAGCCAACGCCTGAGCTTTTCCATAGCTCACTGCTCCTTCTGACATCTGAGCTCTTGACTCCTGGCCTGCTCCAGGGGGAGGCCCCCTTGGCCCCAGGGTTCCTCCAGTCTTAACTCCCCCATCTCCCTCTAAGAAGCTTCAGTTCCAGCAGATGGGTAGACCCCTGTCCCTCAAAGGCCTTGGCTTTCTCTGCTCCCTCCATTCTTCCGCTTTGTGGAAAGGCCTCGTGAGCCTCCCCACAACAGGATGCTCCACTGTCAAGCCAGCTCAGCTCCGCTTCCTCCAGGCACCCTGGGTCTCAGCAATTTCATCCTCCCCTCAACTCTTAGAGCCCTCACTTATCCTTTCTTGAGTTCTCTAAGGGTAGCAGGTGCTAAAGAGAATGAGATGTGTCTCTCGTTTCACCAACCTCATTCTAGAAGGGACGTGACAAAGGCCTTGCTTGGCTAAGAGGCAATTATAACATATAGTGTGTAAAAAGGGCTGCCACAGGCGCAGGACTCACCGTGAGGGGAGCTGAGCCCAATCTGGAGTGTCTAGGGACCCTTCCAGGATCAGGGGAGCCTAAGTTGTCCTGCAGGTCATGATGGACTCTGCTGGAAGGGCTCTCTGTAGCTCTCCTTAACTTGGCCAACAAGGCCTGCCTATGGCTCTAGCTTCGTCTCACCCAACTCTCCCCTCATTTCCATCCCCTGGCCCCTCTGTCTGTCCTTCAATGCCTGCAGCATGTCACCTTCCCTCTTGCCACAGGGCCTTTGCATATGCTCGTCCTCCTACCTGGAATGTCCCCCTTCCCATGAGTTAACTCGTTCTCCCACTAGTTGATCTCAACTCAATTTTTGCTTTCTTAGGGAAGAACTCCAGACCAGGCCAAGCCCACACATTCCATCCTGGGAGACAGACATAGGGGGCATTTAGATGTGGGTCCCTAGGGAGAGCTAGACTCCTTGGGTCCAAATCCTGCCTCTGCTGTTTACTAGCTTCATGTCTTTAGGTGAGTGTCTTAACCTCCCGGGCCTCAGTTTCCTTATTTGTAAAATGAGAATGTTAATAGCATCTACCTTACTGGGTGGATGTGAGGAGTACATGAACCAGTTCACATGAAACGCTCAGAACAGTGCCTAGCACATAGCCATGGCTCAGTACAGTGAAGTATTATTTCCTTGTGAGTACCCAGTACCTCTGATTTTATTTATGGGATGACACAGCAAATGGCTGACTCCCCCAGTGGATGGAAAGCTCCTTGATGACACAGCCCAGGGCTGTATTTGCTCATTATTTTCTCTGCTGTGCTGGGTAGAGCACAGTGCTTTACAAACATTTGTTGAAGAAAGGGACGATTGGCAGTGGGGCTAGGGCGGGTCTCATTTGGCCCCAGGATCTCAAACTCGAGTGTTTTGGCAGGAGAGGCTCTCACAAATCCTCTAACCTAAGCCCCTCCTTCCCCAGATGAGCGAAGGTTGCTGCTGGCTAACAGTTCCCTGGCTTCCCGTCTCACAGGGCTCCTGCCCACCTCCCTCTCCCCCTGCGCTCTGTTCACTCAGTGGATTGAGGGCATGGTGAAATCTTGGGCTGAGACATCCATTTCTGTCGACTTAGGGGAAAAAAAAGTGGCACGTCATCTCATATCTGAGGGTTGTGGAAAAAAATACATGCCCACCCCAGCCTTGTGAAGCTGCAGGCTTCCATTCAACCTGAGTTATTGCCGTAATTCCCGTCTCCGTGGTAACAAGTCCAGACTAAGCCTTCAGCTAGCGGAGACTGGGCAAGAGGCTTGTCTGCAGCAAGACCCCGTCCCCCAGCCTAAGATGCCAGCAGTGTTGTTCTCTCTTCAGCCTCTTCCCTGATGGGTTCCTCTGCAGGAGTCCTGAGTGGACTGAGAGAGGAGGGCAGGGGAGATGCAGCCACAGCAGAGACCCCAATCCATCCCAGAGTCAGCCCCAGTTAGAGCCCGGATGAAGGCACCTGCAGCAGGAGCAAATAGGCAGGATGCTACTGGGTGCTGTCCTACCCCAGCTGTGTCTGCTGCCAGATAGGCTCTGGTGGATGGTGCCACAGGCTGGGGGAGACAGAGAGACCCAAGGCTCTGCAGCCGGGAGGCTGAGCCCTAGTCCATGCAGACCAACCAGCTGTTGATGATTTGCTGGTGTGCAGACAGAGCCAGCCTTAACTGAACACCTGCTCTGTGCCGGCTCTGGACTAGAAAGTGGGGAGGAAAGATACACAGCAGACGGACCTGCCCTCAGTGAGCTCACAGTCAGGCGAGAGCACACAGTCAGAACATAGAGGGACAGGTGCTCTGTTCAGTGAAGAAAGCAAGATGCAGATGCCACCTCCCATGCGCTTGCCTGCGTCTGGATTTTCTCCAGAAGGAGACTCAAGAAACTCTTGACAGTGGTTGTCTCCTGGGAGAGGAATACCCCCTGGGGGGTGGAGGCCGAGGCAGGGAGAGGAAGGCTTTCTTTCCATGATATTCTCATTTTACTTTTTGGATTTTGTACTAAGTTCACATCTAACCAAACCAAACCCAAAAAAGCAAAACGAACATGAGAAGCACCACATGACAGGTACTACAATAGGGTGTGGCAACTTTGTGCTGGGCTCGGGGAGGAGGAACCGGCAGCTCTGACATCAAGGGACTCAAAAGTTCTCATCTGCAAGGGGTGTGTGTGTGTATCTGTGTGGGTCCGTCTCTGTACCTGTGTGTCTGGGATGTGTGGACCTACTGGGTTGAATAGTGTCCCTCCAAAGTTCATGTCCACCTGGAACCACAGAATATGACCTTATTTATGTAACTGTATATGGTGATGGATGTTAACTGGATGCTAACTGGACTTACTGTGGTGACCATTTTGCAATATAAGCAAATATCCAATCATTACGTAGTATATCTGAAACTCATATAATGTTATCAATTATACCTCAACAACTGGGACTTCCCTGGTGGCTCAGTGGTTAAGAATCTGCCTGCCAATGCAGGGGACACGGGTTCGAGCCCTGGTCTGGGAAGATCCCACATGCCATGGAGCAACTAAGCCCGTGCACCACAACTACTGAGCCTGCACTCTAGAGCCCGCATGCCACAACTATTGAAGCCCGCGGTGAGACAACTACTGAAGCCCGCACACCTAGAGCCGGTGCTCTGCAACAAGAGAAGCCATCATAACAAGAAGCCTGCGCACTGCAATGAAGAGTAGCCCCTGCTCGCCACAACTAGAGAAAGCCCGCGCGCAGCAACGAAGACCCAACACAGCCAAAAATAAACAAATAAAATAAATAAATTTATTTAAAAAAAATATACCTCAACTAAAAAGAAAGAATACACCCTTATTTAAAAATAAGATCTCAGGGCTTCCCTGGTGGCGCAGTGGTTGGGAGTCCGCCTGCCGATGCAGGGGACACAGGTTCGTGCCCCGGTCCAGGAGGATCCCACATGCCGCAGAGCAGCTGGGCCCGTGAGCCATGGCCACTGGGCCTGCACGTCCGGAACCTGTGCTCCGCAACGGGAGAGGCCACAACAGTGAGAGGCCCGCGTATCGCAAAAATTAAAAAATAAATAAATAAATAAAAATAGGATCTCAGCAGGGATAGTTAAAATGAGGCCATACTAGATTAGGGTGGGCCCTAAATTCAGTGACTGGTGTCCTTACAATAAGGCTACATGGAGACACACAGGAAAGAAAACCATGTGAAGACAGAGGAAGAGACAAGCAAAGGAACACCCACCCAGGGTTGTCAGCAACCAACAGAAGCTGCAAGAGGCAAGGAAGGATTCTTCCCTAGAGCCTGCAGAGGGAGCGTGGCCCTTCCAACAGCTCGATTTTGGACTTACAGCCTCCAGAACTACGAGAGAACAGATATCTGTTAAGTCACCCTGTTTATGGTAATTTGTTACAGCTGCCCTAAGAAGGGAATACAACAGGTCTATGCATTTGTGTTTGTGTATTCTGAGGTGTGTGTATCAATGGGTTTTGAATGTGTGTGTATCTGTGTATGTTTTGGGGGGTATTTGGATGTGCTTGGGAAAGTGTTTATGACTATAATTTGAATTTTGGGTGCTTGTGTGCATTTTGGGGTGCATGCGTGTTTATGTGTTCACATATGTGTAGTTGAGTTATGTGTGTGCATTTATGTATGTGTGTATGTGTGTTTTGGTGTGTTTGCGAGCAGATGTGTATACAGCCAATGATCTATCTCTAGGGTCTCGTTCAGCCGTAACATTCCAGAAGTCTGCCCTGGGGCCCCTGCTGTAGAGGCTGGCCTCCAGCGGATGCGGGCCAGTGGTCGTGGAGAGGCGCCAGCATCAAGGCTAGGTTGGAGCAGCACCCCGTCTGGCCTAGAGCCACCTGGGAAAGGGGAGGTCCGTGGGGAGAGTGTCCTCCATTGCACCTGTCCTGTCGGCATAAGGGTTTCAAGGTCAGGATGTGGGTCTAGCAGGAGCCATACGCTGGGGGCCTAGCCTGACAGCCTTTTGGAAGCCTTCAGCAGATCAGAGGCCCCTGAGAGAGAGACCCCCTCCCATGAATCTGAGTTAGTCTGAAACATTAGAGCAGTGGTTCTCAAACTTTGGCACATCAGCATCACCTGGAGGGCTTGTTACACCACAGATGGCTGGGCCCCACCCCAGAGTGTCTGATGCACTAGGTCTGGGGTGGAGCCTGAGAATTTGCATCTCGAATAAATTCTTGGGCGATGCCGACACCGCTGGACCTGGGACTTCGTTTGGAGAATCACTGCGTTAGACCATACAACAGGGGATGGGGTTCCTCTTCCCCCTTCCGTAGGCCTTGCAGCAGGCTTCCAGCTCTTTTAGGACAGGCCCTGGAAAAGTCAGGGCTGGCAGGCTTAACCCTATTCTCACAGTCTGTCTCTCACAGGTACCCACCTGTCACTCAGGAAATCATTTATTCAGCAAAATAATGGGCTCTGTTCCCTGCACTCAAGGCATTTACTGTCTAGGCACAAGGTTCTGGTGGGTCCACAGACCCCCAAAGAAACCACGACACGTCTGCATAAGTGGACCCAGGAGGCCTGCTGAAGGGATGCCGGGAGCATTGAGGAAGAGCCCTTGACTGAGCCTGGGGCAATCTGGAAAGGCTGCCTGGGGGAGGTGTCAGCCAAGGCAGCTCTTAAGGGAAGAACAGCAGTAGCTACACTCATTGAAGGCTTACTGCCAGGCACTGTGCTAAGACCTTGCAAGCATGAGCTCTTTCAATCCTCACAACAATCCCAAGATGGGAACTATTGTCACTGAAGGGAGATCTGAGCCCAATCTGAAGCCTCATTCCCAGCCTCAAGCGTCTATGGGGATCCTGACCTGAAGAGGAGCTGTGGTGTGGAGGCCAGGGCAGGACATTCCAGGAGGAGACCACGTGTGCATCCCCGCAGAGAGGGCGGTGGGCTCAGATCGTGTCCAGGCTTTCCCGCTGGAAAAGCACCACCCCTCCCTCGGGGCAGCAGACTAGGGAGGGACACCCCGGTGGCTGCCTTGCTGCCTTGGGCAGGAGCTGGAGAGAGGCAGAGGGAGGGTGCTCTCTCTCTGAGTGCAGCTGCTCCAGCGAAGGGTGGGAGCCAGACGGCAGAGGCTGCAGGTCTGCCTCACGTGGCTTCACTTGGCCGGGGCCGAAGTGGGGACACAGGGGCCTGAGACTCCCAGTGCTGCAGGGGTGCGCCCGCTATGTACAGACTTGTGTGTGATGAAGTTTAGCCCTGAAGACAGGCTGAGGGGTGACTGGCTGGCACAACCTCCATGACTTAGCGTGGCCCCCAGGCAGTCTCTGTGTGGCTCTAGGGGTCCCTGACCTCCTCAAATAGAGCACAAGCCCCCAGGCCAGGGGCCAGCCTCCTTACAACCTTGCTCCTGCCCCTTGGGTGAGGGGTAAGGAAAGCCACTCTGAGCCATGCTAAATGAGTACTCAAATGGTGACCTGAATCCAGAGGATGGAGCCAGAGGAAATGAGCTCCAGCCGCAGCAAGAGGTATTCTAGTTAGAAACCAGGAAGCACTGGCCTAGGATGCTCAGGAGAGAAGAGAGACCTTCTTCTGGGGAAGAAGAGGGACCTAACCTTGTGTCTTTGACACTCTGCCTGTCTGGGAAAAATATGGTGCGGAGTTCTCTCTCCCCTTCCTTCACTAGCTTCTCCATCAAATCTTACCTACATTTTAGTTCCTTCTCTCCTTTCCTGCTGACCTCCCATTTCTGCCTTCTTTGTCTGAGTAGGCAAAGGCTCTCTCAGCTTGTCTCAGTGTTGCTGGGGGCCTTTGAGCCTGGGCACACTCAACTCAGCCAATGTTCACTCAGCCCTATATCTGCTGGGCTCTGCCTGTCAGGTGGGAGATCAGACAGTTAAACCAATGCCCACACCCAAGGCAGCGTAAGGGCCACGCAAGGAGAAAGGTACAAGCCAAGGTGATGGGGCTGAAAGACCACAGCCTCAGGGGCCAGGGGAGGCTTCAGAGAAAGGCAGGTGGGATTTCTAGGCTGGCAGAAACCAGTGGGGGCAGGGGCAGTTCAAGCAGAGGGGACAAATGAATGGAGAAGGGAAGCATAGCATGGAATATTCCAGAAATAGCAGGTAGACTGGCTTGGCTGCAGAAGTGGGGTGAGAAGAATCTTGTAAGATAACAGGCAGGTTGAGGACCATGAGGTCCTGAATTTCAGGCTGAATGATTTGCACTTAATTGTGCAGGCAGTAGGGAGCTATTGAAGGTTCTGGAGGAAGAGCATGACATCACCTGGGCTGAGACTGGAAGGGAGTCTAGATTTTGCTCCTCTGCTAGGAGCTCCCGAAAGGCACCTGGCCCTGATTCTGAGTCCACAGACTTCTCAGGGGTTCCCCAGGGGAGCAGACAACTGGCGTCTCAAATGTCACCTTTTTGGTGAGGCCTATCCTGATGACCTTATCTAATAACTCAATTTCCCCGGCACTCCCCATCCCCCTTTCCTTCTTTGTTTTCCCATCACATTCACTGCCTTCTAACATACTTCATCCGTGGTTTATGCTGTTTATTGTCTGCCCCACCCTGGTTAGAATGAAGGCCTCTTGAGGGCAGGGTCCATGTCTGTTTTACTTGTTGCTGAATGTTCCAGTGCCCAGCATAGTGCCTGGAACCCCAAAAAATCCATTCATGTGTGGAATGAATCAAGAGAAAAATACCACCCTGCATGAACCAGCACAGTCTGGTTTGTTTCCTCCCTGTCACTTCGCTCCTGGCTTCCTAAGCTTGGCAGTGCCTGAGTGGAAAAATCTCTGAGAAAATCAGACAGAATTCTGCTTCTTCCCTGCTGCACCTCTCACCCTTGCCAGGAGTCTGAGAAGATTTGGATTGTTCCTTCTTCCTTATGCTACCCAAAACGCCACCACTTCCCTTCATCTTGGAGTGGGGGCCAGTCGAGGAAAATTTCAGTTAAGGGAAGCAAGAAGCTTGCAGGACTGAGGCAACCCCACTCGGTAGCCTGGAAGAACAGCTCTGATGGACTCATCAGAATAACTGCACATTAACGAGCTTCCACCACTGCATGCACTATACAGGGGTTCCAGGCATTTTGTTCCATTCTGACCTCCCATCAACCCTATGGAGTGGGTATTATCCTCCCATGTTACAGATGGGAAAATAGAGGCTCAGAGAAGCTAATCGATAAGGCCAAGCTCTTCCCATCAGATGAGGAGCCCGGTTTTGAACATGGATCTATCGTCCTCCAACCCAGTACTTGCTCCTCCATGGCACACGGCCTCTCTTCTGCCAGAGAAGCAGCTGAGAGGCGCAGAGCGGAGCTTGCCGAGTTCTCTGTCCAAGGTGCCACATCATGGGTGGTCTCTGCTGGCCTCGGGCTTCCCACCTGAGCTATGGAAGCTGAAGTTTTGGCCACGTCCCAATGATGAACGAGGACAATGATGTCACATCTGCCACCTGGCCTGAGCTCATCAGAGTGTGAACACTGCCTGTTCTGGCCTGTGGCCAGGCGTCCTCTCCTCACTCCGGTGTGCACCATGAGAGTTGGAGTCCAAAAGAGGGCTCCCTGCCTTTGCGGCCCCAGCAGATGCAGGGAAACCAAACCTACCCCTGTGTACAGATCTAGCGCCCAACAGATCTAGCTCCCCACCAGTGGGGAGGCCAAAGAGCTTGGATCAAAACCCCAGCTGTGGGTTCCCAGCCGAGGAACGCAGTTAACCTACCTTGAGGGTAGAAACTCTCTCTCTCAGCAAACATTCAGCACAGTCACTAAATAGGCAATGGGGAGCCATGGATGATTTTAGAGCAGGGGAGTGAGATGGTTGAGGTGGTTTAGGGAGGTGAATCAGGCAGCAAAGCATGGTTGGGAGAGAACAGGCTTTCGTAATGATCCGAGCTAACGTGTTAGGCACTCACTTACTGAGTGCTAGAGCTGTTTCAAGTGCCTTATAGATATCAACTTTTCTCTTCATAGTAACCCTAGGGTATGTTGTTATTCCCATTTTACAGATGAGAAGACTGATGTGTAGAGAAATTACAAGGCTAGTAGGTGGTGGAGCTGGGAGCTGAACTCACCTGGCTCCCAAGCCTGCCTTCTGTACCATTATTTGAAGCTGCCTCTCGCAGTGATCTGGATTGGGGGAACAAGGGTCCAGCATGGTCTGGGCAGTGGTTAGGGCCAAAGGAAGTGAAGTGAAACACTGCCTGCGGTTTAGACTCCTTGCCTTGGAGGGCTCTCACAAGGCCAGACCGGGAAAGTATAAGGGAGATGTGAACATCAAGCACTTTGATCTGAACAGAAAAGAACTATAGCTAAGATCACTTTCATTGATAATAGCAACAATCACGATGTTCTTGGCCAAGAGCCCATACAGGATAACTTCTTTCATGGAAAAGAAATTCTAGAGACTCTCAGACAAAGAAACCTTATCACAGTTATAGCCTCCCTTGACTATCCAATCCTTTCCTGGTTTTATGTATTCACTTATTTACTTAAATAGGAGAGAAAGCCTCACTTTGATGCTAACCTGGCCTTAATACCTTCTAGCTTTGGAGGTCTGATCACCACCAGCGTGCCTTTCGCAAAGGAGGATGAGTTTCTGGGAGTCACCAGGTAGACGTAAGGAGAGGGAGGGAGCAGGGGCTCAGGGTGGCTGAGGCCGTGTGGGGAGGAGGCAGCTGAGTCCAGGAAGGGCCCTGAGATCCAGGGCTTCCTGTGCTGTTTTAACAACATTACACTTGACTCCTCTGAGATGTATGTTCGCCTACACCATTTTAAACTGCACTATTCATATAAGTAATGCTTGAGAAGTTAAAAGAAATTGAGGTTGGAACACATCACTGAGTCCTTCCAGCTCCAACAGTCTATGAAGATACCATCTGTCTTAACCTTTTCCCAAGGAAAAATTGTTAAGA
The DNA here is from genome assembly GCF_964341445.2 of Mesoplodon mirus. Lineage (NCBI taxonomy): Eukaryota > Metazoa > Chordata > Mammalia > Artiodactyla > Ziphiidae > Mesoplodon > Mesoplodon mirus. Next base: position 163,041,464 of record NC_138979.1, on the reverse strand, counting down.
GGCAGGGAACTCTCAGAAGAGCCTTGTCAGGCTGGGACTAGGCCCGTTCCCAAACTGGAGTCAGCTGGGCAGGAGCCACTTGGGACTCAGCTAGCAGCTCGGGCTGGGGGCATCCTAATCAGAGCCAGAGAGTCTTTGGCCCCTTTCCCAGGTCTCAGGAGCCAGGGTCACCTGGGACAGTGTCCTTCCTGGCCTCTCCTGTTAGGCTACGGATTTAGGAGGGCTGGGGAGGGCCTTTGCTCAAGCGTTGACTAGACAGCCACGGGCCACGGGCTTGAGGAAGGAGCTGGTGGTCGGGGCTTAGCCCTGCTGGGTAGGATGACGGCAAGAGCACCTACCTGGAGCAGCAGGTGAGGTCGGGGACTCGGGAGATGGGCTGTCACTGGCCCTCCCTCCTCTTAATCAGTCCTCAGGTGCTTCCAGGCGTCCCGGCTGCGTCCCTGCTTAATTCCTGACCACAAAGATGGGTTCTCCAAGGCTCTGTGGCACAGGGACAAAGAAGCGCTCTCAGGGCAGGTGGGCGTGGATTCCGGTCCTCCCTGAGCCTCCCTGTGGCTCCTCCCCCAGCCCAAGCAGGCCAGGCCCCTCCCAGGTCCAACACGCTTGTCAGCATGTTCCCACAAGGCCTGACTCAGGGGAGCTCTGATGGGGTGAGGGACAACCCGGATGCAGCCATGACCCCCAGTCTGCCCCCCACCTCCACATCCAGCTGCCCAGCCTTGGGGTGGCTGAGCCAGGGAGCCATCCTTCATAGCAGATGGGCAAGGGCCCAAAGGGAGGGGGACCATGGACGGAACACTGCACTGGAGTCCCGGCACCTAGGTCCGCTCTGCTACTTCCCCCTGGTGAGCTAGAGCACCCCCACTTTCCCTCAGTGCGGTGGAGGCTTCAGCTAGATACACAGACACTGCCTGCAGGGCTGAGCTGGGGAGATCAGAGGGACCCGTAACCATCAGGTAACTTCAAGTAAGACTAGGATCATCTTGGTGTGGAGGTCTTGCTAAACTGCAGGTTTAAGGGCCCTATCCTAGCCCATCTCCAGGAAGGTGGCTGGGAACATGCATTTTAACAGGTTCCCCACGTGAGTGCAAATGAACTAGGACTCGCTGCACTATGTGCTGGGAAAGGGTCTACAAGTCCAAGGATGAAACTTTGATCATACGCATGAGGGGGTCATCAGTCCCTCCCCTAAAAGCAGCATCATAGGAGCCCAGTCTCTGCAGCAGACTAGTCAGGGGCCCTGGGCAGCCCCTGAAAACCTCTCTGGGTCTCATTTTCCTCGTGGACAAAATGCAGATTGGAGATGACCTCTTGGGCCCTTCCAGGTGTAAAATTATGAATGTAAGGAGAGGTGAACCCACTGAGAAGTGAATTTAAAAAGCAAGTTAGGGAGGCATTTTAAGTAGTATTCTCCCTGTATAAATAGCTTTTTTTTTTTTTGCGGTACGCGGGCCTCTCACTGTTGTGGCCTCTCCCGTGGCGGAGCACAGGCTCCGGACGCACAGGCTCAGCGGCCATGGCTCACGGGCCCAGCCGCCCCGCAGCATGTGGGATCTTCCCGGACCGGGGCACGAACCCGTGTCCCCTGCATCGGCAGGCGGACTCTCAACCACTGCGCCACCAGGGAAGCCCTAAATTCACTTTTTGAATTCTGAAAATAACATACTTACGGTGGGACAAATCAAACCATTCAAAATAATGCAGAACGAAAGGTCTCCCTGCTATTCCAGACCTCTGTTCCACTCCCAAACATAAACATTGTTAAGTTTCCTGTTTGTTTTCTTCAAGGATTTTTCCATAAATATTGAGAAATATATATCTATGCCCGCACCTTTATTTTAAACCCAACCAGGACCATATTCTATCTTTGTTTCTTAGTTAGTATACATCACACACCTCTGCATACCAAGTGACAGATCCTTCATTCCTGTAGCAGCTCATAATGTTCCACTGAAGGATACACTATGATTCACATGAATCTATCCTTGTTGGTGGATGTTTAGATTGTTTCTACATTTTTGCTGCACAAACAAAGCTGCAGTAAACAGCTTTGATTATACATCTTTGTGCATAAGTGTGAGGTTAGCTGTAGGATAAATCCTTAGGCGTAAGGAGTCAAAAGTTAGGTGGATGGGCTTCCCTGGTGGCGCAGTGGTTGAGAGTCCGCTTGCCGATGCAGGGGACACGGGTTCGTGCCCTGGTCTGGGAAGATCCCACATGCCGCGGAGCGGCTGGGCCCATGAACCATGGCCGCTGAGCCTGCGCGTCCGGAGCCTGTGCTCCACACGGGAGAGGCCACAACAGTGAGAGGCCCGCGTACCGAAAAAAAAAAAAAAAAAAAAAAAAGTTAGGTGGATCTAAAATTCTGATATTGCCAAATTGTCCTCCAAAGAGGATGAACCAGTTTGCGCTGCCCAGCCACGCGTGAAGAGTGCCTGTTACCCTCCCCACCCTTGACAACACTGTGAATTATCGAAGTTTTAAACTTTGCCAATATGCAAGTTGAAAATGGCATCTTGTTTCAATGTGTAATTCTTTAAATATCAGAAAGGGCAGGCATTATTTTCATGTTTATTGATTGACTGGTCTTTGCATTTATTTTTCTGTGAACTATGTTCTTTCTAATTTATCTTACTGATTTTTAAGAGGTTTTTCTAAATTACGGCAATTAACTTTTATGTGTATTACAAATTGTCATTTGTCTCTTTTTTTAACTTTATTTATGGCATCTTTTGCTTACAGAAATTTCAGATTTTTCTGTAGTCAAAAGTATTCCCAGGGCCTCCCTGGTGGCGCAGTGGTTGAGAGTCCGCCTGCCGATGCAGGGGATACGGGTTCGTGCCCCGGTCTGGGAGGATCCCATATGCCGCGGAGCAGCTGGGCCCGTGAGCCATGGCCGCTGGGCCTGCGCATCCGGAGCCTGTGCTCCGCAACGGGAGAGGCCACAACAGTGAGAGGCCCGCATACCGCAAAAAGAAAAAAAAAAAAAAAAGTATTCCCTGGTGGCGCAGTGGTTAAGAATCCACCTGCCAATGCAAGGGACACAGGTTCGACCCCTGGTCCAAGAAGATCTCACATGCTACAGAGCAACTAAGACTGTGCGCCACAACTACTGAGCCCATGTGCCACAACTACTGAAGGCCACGTGCCTAGAGCCCGTGCTCTGCAACAAGAGAAGCAACTGCAGTGAGGAGCCCGTGCACCACAATGAAGAGTGGCCCCCGCTCGCCACAACTAGAGAAAGCCCGTGGGGAGCAACGAAGACCCAACACAGCCTAAAATAAATAAATAAAACAAAATAAATTTATTTTTAAAAAAAAGTATTTCCTACTAGAGGATCCTAAAATTATTTGCCCCTGTTTTCCACTAGTATTAGGATTTTTTTTCTTTTTAATCTTTGCTTCCTTTTAATTTTCTTTCTAGAATTTATTTTGGTGTTACAAGTGTGGTAGGCCAGCTTTATTTCTTTCTCCAAGGGGCTAATTATCTCAAAGTCATGGTTGAATAATTCATTTTCTGCCCGTCACCCCTCTACATTCAATATCTCAATTTAACTATGTATCAGGATAGATAACAAAGAGTCAAGTGCTGAGTCAAATGTCAACTTCACTGGATCTAGGAGAAGTTACCTAACCTTCCTGTGCCTCAGTCTCCTTGTCTAAAAATGGGGTTAACCAAATTATGTAGGGGAAAATATAGGGAAACAAAGTATTGTGGGGATTTTCCGGCAGTTCACTAAGAAAAATATTATATTATTTCTATGGATTTTAGGATATTTGTGGTACTTGTCAGCTTTGTGACACATTATTTGATATAATTTCATTTCTCATTCTAAATCAATAAATATTTCTAACTTTGGGAAGAAATGAGGACAACAGTAGCACCGTCTGCTTAGGGTTATTATGAGAATTCAATGACTTATTTCAGAAAAAGGATGTAGAAAGATGAAACTATGAGACTCACCTTTGCTGTAAAGATACACACAGGCTATAAGTGAAAGGACGGAAGAAGATATTCCATGCAAATGGTAAACAAAAGAGACCAGGGGTGGCCACACTTATATCAGATAAAACAGACTTTAGGTCAAAAGCTGCCACAGGAGACAAAAAAGGATATTATATAACGATAAAAAGTTAATTCCCCAGGAAGAAATAACAATTATAAATATATATGCACCTAACAGCAGAGCACCCAAATATATGAAGAAAGCATTGACCGAATGGAAGGGAGGAAGAGTAACACAATAATAGTGGGAGATTTCAATAAACCTCTTTCAATAATGGGTAGAACAACCAGACAGAAGATGAATAAGGAAACAGAGGACTTGGATATATTCAGCACTATAGACCAACTGGACCCAACGGACATATACAGAACGCTCCACCCAACAGCAGCAGAATACACGTTCTTCTCAAGGGCACACAGAATATTCTCCACGATAGATCACGTATTAGGCTACAGGTGAGGGCCACAGAACAGTGCCTGGCACATGGGAATTACTATATGTTGGTGATTACTATTATTATCACCACATAGTAAATGTGCTTGGGTCTTTATCTAGATATACTTTTCTGTTTCATTGATCTGTGAGGCAGTTCCATCACTCGACAAATATCTATAATTATGTGTGAAGCCCTGTTCTAAGTAAGTGTTGGGAACCAGGAGTGAGCAGCAGTAATGAGAGCTGTTCTTGCCCCCTCTGGTTAGACTCACTTCTAGTTATTTTTAGCACTTTTACTGATATAAAAAATACATTTTTCATTATATTTTAAAAGAGGCTAAAGTTTATATACAGGAAAGCTATACATTTTTGTTCTTAATACTTATTAGCAGTCATCTTAGTATATTCCATTATTATTTCTAATAGCTTTTCAGTGGACTATCTTCTTCTTTTTCTCCAGATGGCCAATCTCATCATCTACAATTTAAATTGATAAACTGGCCTCCTTTTATAACTCACATTTTCAAACTTTGTATTGGCTTGTACTTCTAGGGAAGTGTTAAAGAATGAAGGTAGGGCTTCCCTGGTGGTGCAGTGGTTGAGAGTCCGCCTGCTGATGCAGGGGACGCAGGTTCGTGCCCTGGTCCGGGAAGATCCCACAAGCCGCGGAGTGGCTGGGCCCATGAGCCATGGCCGCTGAGCGTGCGCGTCCAGAGCCTGTGCTCCCCGCAATGGGAGAGGCCACAACAGTGAGAGGCCCGCGTACCACAAAAAAAAAAAAAAAAAAGAATGAAGGTAATGGTGGTCACTTTTTCCTTGTAGGTATGTCTTTGTACACACATATACACATACATACACAAACACATAAAATGTTAAGCACTATCCATCTATTCCTATTAAGTAAGAGTTAAAATCAGGGACATATGTTGAACTTTATCAAATGCCTTTGAAGTATTTTTAGCATTTATGGAGCTGCTTATATGATTTTTCATCTCTTTTGAACTGTTAGTTTGTTCAGTGATATTAATAGTTCTCCTAATATTGAATCTATATCTCTGGAATGTAACCCCACTTGCTTGTGGTATATTCATTTTTTAAACATAATGTTGTGTGAGTCTATCTGTTTCTAGTAATTTATGACTTTTGCACCAACATTCATAAGTGAGATTTCTTGTAGTACTTTTCCTCGTCTTTGTGTGTGTGCTGTTTTTCTCAGTGCTGTGCTGGCTTCATAGACTACTCTGGAATCTTTCCTTCTCTGTGGTCTGGCATAGCTGGTGCAGTTCAAATAACATTGGGATTATCTCTTCCTTGAAGGTTTGACAGAAATTAAGAGCTGTCTAAACCTGGGTTTTTTGGAGTGGAGTTTTATGAAAACTCAGTTTCTTCCATGATTATTGGTCTGTTGGGGTTTTCGAGTTCTTCTGGGGTCAAACTGATGATTTGTATTTTCTCAGAAAACTCTCAGTTTCAGATGGTTTTCAACTTGCATGTGGTCGAGCACAGTATCCTTAAAGAATTCTTTGTTTTCTCTGTATCACTGGCTACTTCTCCATTTTAATGTTCAATTTTATGTATTTGGCTCATTCCTTCCCCAACTCACATTAGATTATCTGGACTTAAAAAAAATCATAAAGTGGGCTTCCCTGGTGGCGCAGTGGTTGAGAGTCCGCCTGCCGATGCAGGGGACACAGGTTCGTGCCCCCGGTCCGGGAAGATCCCACATGCCGTGGAGCGGCTGGGCCCGTGAGCCATGGCCGCTGAGTCTGCGCGTCCGGAGCCTGTACTCCGCAACGGGAGAGGCCACAACAGTGAGAGGCCCGCGTACCACAAAAAAAAAAAAAAAATCATAAAGTGATACATGATTTTTTTTTTCCAGGAGCCTATTTACTATGTGCACAGCCCACAAATAGAGGAGCTAGAATGAGGGATGAGGATGAGTAAAGTAGCAGGGGAGGGGCAGCTTGGTAAACATTTGAAAAGTGCAAAGAGCCTGCCCACATACTCCCTGGCCTTGAACACCCTACATCTCCTTTCCCCAACTCCGCCCACCCAGTTAAACCCACCAACTCCCACCCTTCCTTCAACACCCAGCTGTCACCTCCTCTTGGAACCTTTCCTGATTTCCCTTGGAAAAGTCAGCACCTTTCCTCTGACATCCCAGATTACTCATTTTTTTTTTAATTTTGAAAAATTTTAGACACAAAAAAGTTAAAAGTATAAAACCAACAAAATTAACCTATGTTAATATTCTGTGGACCTAATAAAACTTACAAGCTTTTGCACAGTGAAGGAAACCATAAAAAAAAACGAAAAGACAACCTATGGAATGGGAGAACATATCTGCAAATGATGTGACAGACAAGGGCTTAATCTCCAAAATATACAAACAGCTCATACAACTCAACAACAAAAAAACAAACAACCCAATTGAAAAATGGGCAGAAGACCTTAATAGACATTTCTCCGAAGAAGACTTACAGATGGCCAGTAAGCACATGAAAAGATGCTCAACATCACTAATCATTAGAGAAATGCAAATCAAAACTGCAATGAGGTACCACCTCACACCAGTCAGAATGGCCATCATTAAAAAGTCTACAAATAACAAACACTGGAGAGGATGTGGAGAAAAGGGAACGCTCCTACACTGCTGGTGGGAATGTAAGTTGGTGCAGCCACTATGGAAGACAGTATGGAGGTTCCTCAGAAAACTAAAAATAGAATTACCATATGATCCAGCAATCCCACTCCTGGGCATATACCCAGACAAAACTATAATTCAAAAAGATACATGCACCCCTATGTTCATAGCAGCACTATTCACAATAGCCAAGTCATGTAAACAACCAAAATGTCTATCAACAGATGAATGGATAAAGAAGATGTGGCACATATATACAATGGAATAGTACTCAGCCATAAAAAAGAACAAAATAATGCCATTTGCAGCAACATGGAAGCAACTAGAGATTATCATACTAAGTGAAGTAAGTCAGAAGGAGAAAGACAAATACCATATGATATCACTTATACGTGGAATCTAAAATGTGGCACAAATGAACCAATCTACAAAACAGAAACAGACTCACAGACATAGAGAACAGACTTGTGGTTGCCAAGGGGGAGGGCGTGAGGGAGGGGAGGACTGGAAGTGTGGGATTAGCAGATGTAAACTATTATATATAGGATGGATAAACAGCAAGGTCCTACTGTATAGCTCAGGGAACTGTATTCAATATCTTGTGATAAACCATAATGGAAAAGAATATTAAAAAAATCATGTCTATGTGTGTATAGCTGAGTCACTTTGCTGTACAGCAGAGATCGGCACAACACTGTAAATCAACTCTACTTCAACAAAAAAAAGTTTAAAAAACCCCAAATGTTAACATTCTATCATTTTTGCTTCCGATCTTTCTTGTTAAAAGAAGTGTTACAGGGGCTTCCCTGGTGGCGCAGTGGTTGAGAATCTGCCTGCTAATGCAGGGGACACGGGTTCGAGCCCTGGTCTGGGAAGATCCCACATGCCGTGGAGCAACTAGGCCTGTGAGCCACACCTACTGAGCCTGTGCGTCTGGAGCCTCTGCTCCACAACAAGAGAGGCCGCGACAGTGAGAGGCCGCGCACCGCGATGAAGAGCGGCCCCCGCTCGCCGCAACTAGAGAAAGCCCTCACACAGAAACGAAGACCCAACACAGTCAAAAATAAATAAATATATTAATTAATTAATTTTTAAAAAAAGAATTGTTACAAATTAGAAGTCCTTTCTTTTCCCCTTTCAGTCTCAGTGCCCTCTCTCTGCTTCTCCAAAGACCAGCACAAGCATGAACTTGGTAGGTATTACAGCATTGCAACATGTTTGTGTCCATAAATCATAGACATTGTTTTGTGATTTTTATTAAAATTAAATTTTCACTAATGGTACTATTCTGCAATTTCCTTTTTTTGCAATATTGTTTTTGAGATTGATGCATGATAATAAAGGATATGTGTGTGTATATATATATATATATCAACTTTTTTGAGGTATAATTTATAAAACATAAAATTCTCCAATTATTTATATTTTAACTGCTGTTGTAACATCACATTTTTACTTGTCTACTCCGTTATTGTAGATATTGAGGTCAGACCTCTCTTTTGTGTTTCGAACACTGCTGCCCTAGATATCCATGGAACCGTCTCCTTATGCACATGTGTGAGTTTCTCTGGATAATTATACAGCCAGATGTGAAACTGTTGGTCATAAAGTATGTACATTTTCACCTTTAATTGCCATTGCCCAAATGTCCCCTGGTGTTTGTACTGCCATTATTGGAGCATTTCTGAAGCTGTCATTATCTGGTGACTTGCCTACCTGCCCCCTCCCCATGAATTACAGGAGGGCATGTATGTGACTGGCACTCAGTGAACACGATAAATGAAAGGATGAGCTCACCGTCTAGCAGAAGAGACGGACTCAAATGGGACAAGTGCATTAAAGGCTACGAGACCTCCTCTGGCTGGGATCCAGGGAAGGCTTCATGGAGGAGAAGGCATTCAAATTGGGGTTTGAAGACCAGGGAGACTCTGAACAGATGAGGATGGGGATGAGGACAAGGACTGGGATGGGAGGAGGAAGTGGGTGGGACAATCCAGGGTACATTTGATTTGCCAGAGTAATGGTTCTTAGCCGAGCTGGGGGTGGGGGGTGTGTGTTTTGTAAAAACTTCAAGGTGATCCGATACCTCCCCTGACCCCATGTAGGAAGAGCCTCTGAGCTGGAGCAGGGTGCGAGGGAAGGGTGAAGGAAGCAGGAGGGCAGACTGGAAAAGGCATTTGGAGCTTAATCCAAGATGACCGTTCAGTGGCGGGCTCTGGGGAGCCAGTAAGAAGGGACCAGGTCAGAGCTGGGCTCCAAGATGATTCATCCGACAGACAGGCAGGTAGCTGCTCTCGGCCCCTGGAATAAGGCCTATGTCAGAGAGCCCGCTCCTCCCAACCTCTTTTCCTCCTCTGTGTCTGGGAAAAAATCAGGGCTGTGGGGCCTGTGTTTCCTCCCCAGACCCACAGGAGGGAGGGAGCTCTACCTGCTCCTCCACTTGGCAGCTCTGGGAGCCCAGGCCAGGGGCTTGCACATCGCTTCCTGTCCCCTCCACGCCCCCTGCTCCGCACAGGTGCCTGGACCAGGGCTCCGAGGAGTCCCTCTGTGAAGTGCGGAGCATCTCCTCCCTCTGCCTGGGCTCAGGCATCCTGAACACACCTTCAGTGTGTCCCAGGGCATGGGTGGGGTGGGGTGGGAATCCTATCCTCCCATTTTCCCTGTTGCCCTTCAGCAGAACCCAGCTCTGGGCACCCTGCCCAGAGTGGAGGGGAAGGGGAAAACGCATGACCTTCACTTCATCTTAAGCAACTTCAGCAAAACCACCAGCAGCGGGTGTCAGCTGCGCTCCAGGGAGGAGGATCCCTCCCCTGGAGACGGACCAGCCTTGGGCCAGTTTAGGCTCCGCCACTGTTGTGCGTGGGTGTGGCTGTGGCTATTACGACTTCTCTGAGCCCCAGCTTTCTCTGCTATCGAGTGGGCTACTCTCACCTGCCCTGTCCCTCTCCTGGCTGTGCAGAGGGCTAAAAAGTCATGACAAGGAACGTGAGGTCGCTGAGTGGCACCAGGATCTCAGGCCGGGGACACTGTTCAGGCTCTTGCTCTTCCGGTGCCTGAGGAAGTCTCCCCAAAGTCTGGCCTAATTCACAGGCCTGGGCACACTAGGTCCTGGCCCAGGAGGGATCCCTGACCTGGTACCAACCTGTTTGCTATAGTGAAGGATGCCCCACTCTGGCTCTGAGATGTCCCCCTCTACCAGGTCCTCAGGGATCTGAAGCTCTTTTTCTTTTTGCGGTATGCGGGCCTCCCACTGCCGTGGCCTCTCCCGCTGCGGAGCACAGGCTCCGGACGCGCAGGCCCAGCGGCCATGGCTCACGGGCCCAGCCGCTCTGAGGCATGTGGGATCTTCCTGGACCGGGGCACGAACCCGTGTCCCCTGCATCAGCAGGCGGACCCCCAACCACTGCGCCACCAGGGAAGCCCTGAAGCTCTTTTTAAGGGAACAGCTCAGCTCCAACAGTGCCTAGGGCCACCAACACCGTTGGTCAGCTACTGCCACCAAAGCGTGGCCAGCCAGCCCAGAGACCCCAGGACAGCTGGCCACTCGGCAGGTAAAAGGATGAGCAATTGGGAAGAAGGGGCTCCCAGTCACCAATCACATGCCAGCCACCTTTCTGCTTCCTCCCACTCATCCTCCAAATGGCCCATTGCAGTGGGGGTTATTCTGCCATGTTGTGAATGGAAGACTCACAGAGGTGAAGCGAGCAGTTAATGAAGCAGGTGGAAACTCAGCTCCCAAGCGCCCCCAGGCAGTGTGTCTGGTGTGCCGGCCTCCACGCACCCAAGCCCTCCATCAAGCATGGTTGGCCTCCACATCAAAAACCTAACAAATAGCTGTATCCTTGGCCAACTGGCCAGAAGTCCACCTTGCTCATCGGTATCTCCACAGATCTCAGGATGCCTTGCTCTTTTGCCAGGACCCCATGGCCTGGGGCCAGTGTCCCGCTGGCTGGGCACAATTCTGAGAAGACTCAGCCAGAGGGAGGAGAAGGCTCCTGTCTCCGGGGTCACCTTCCTTGGCGAGGTCACTCAGTCATGGGGAGGGCAGGCTTGGCTTCTGGCTGGAAGCTGGCCTGACCTCTCTGCCTCTGATCCTCTGAGGCTGCCAGGGGCCCCGACTTGGCATCAACAAGGGTCTGCAGGTGGCACAGGGCTGTGCCGTACCTCAGCCACCCCAGCTCAGCTCTTCAGAGCCTGCCTCCCAGGTGCTCGTGTGAAACAGCGGAGTGGAAAGGACACTTGGATCCTGGTTTTCTAATTTCCAGGTTCCTTCTGGAGCATTACTAATCATGAGGAGGCTGGAGGTGACAGTGGGACACCCCCTCCCCCCGCCTCTGCAGATTCCAGTACCAGCCCCAGGCATGCTGGGAAGGACCGTGGCAGCTTGGGTACCTACCCTGCCCTAGAAACACAGGACAGAGAGTTCTGGCCACTGGTGCTCTTCTAAAGAGCCACCCCTGGTTGGTCCAGAGCAATCCAGACAGATCTAGAACAAGGCCACAGCATACATCATGAGCTGCCCATGTCATGTTCTCATCTCAACTCCCCCATTACCCTGTTTTGCACAAGTCGCACCAGCCACCTCGTGGGCAGGAATGAGGGGCCCGCTGTACACCACCCATGCTGACCTGTGAGTGAGCTGCAAAAACCACCGCTCTCCTGGAGAGAGAAGAGGAGGGAGTGCCGGGCCCCACGTCAGGCAAAACAGTGCACTAAAAGCTGCTGGTCTCACCTGAAGCTGAGCGCTTCCCCTAAGCGCTTACATTACAGCCTTCCCAGGGCGAGACTGCCCATGGCCCTGAATGCTCTGCGGCCTCCCTGCACCCCGGACACTCTGTGCAAAGAGCTCCCAGTACTTTACGCCCATTATCTCTACAGTTCTGTCACCAGCTCCTTCCCAGGAAGAACCAGAGCGGAGAGTCCATGGGATTCGAGAGTCAGTGGGGAGGATGCAGGCCTGCAGGCAGGTCCGCTGTGCCGCCAGTCGTCAACATTTTACGGTGTGGAGATCATGTTAAATGTCTCAGGTGGCTGAGGAGGGGGAAAGGAAGTCCTCAAGGGCCAAAACACAACATGAACTGGGCTGGGGAAGAATGGCCTGCCTGCCAAACATAGAAGCGTGCTCTAGACTGGCCACGGCGGGGAGAGGGCAGCCTCCGCAGAGGGATTGGCCACATTTCCCCCATCGAGGCCAGAAACAGACGGCTTCAATCTAGACCAGAGCCTCCAGGAATAACATTTCCCATCTGCAATAAACACTTGACATGTGTCCAAAGCCCTCCCACCTATCAGGGGAAGGTGTTTTCATGTTTTCAGGTAGGGAAACTTGGAGGGCAGAGTGCCAGCTAATAGGGGCTCTGGTCCAGAAGCAGGTACTATGTTCTGTAAGTGGTTCTCCTCCCACTACCTGAGGGCCTGCCTCTGCCTCTGCCTCTGCCAACCAGGAGGGATCACCACCAGCTTCCCTGGGTCATGGGGCAGTGGCCTTCCTCCTGGAGAAGGGCTAGGAGGGACCCTTGGGGGGCAGAGAAGCCAGACACGTGGTGGGTACTCCTCTCTCTGGCACTGTACTCTCACTCCACAGGCAGCTAGCTGTGATCTGGGAACCCCATCCCCTCCCACAGGCCACCCCAGTGATTACTCGTGGTCGTCATGTAGCCCAGGGCATGCGATGGAATCACCAGGGGCCAGCTTTCAGGGGCTCTGTGCTCAGAGGGTGTGTCTGAAAAGCATCAACTCATGCACCAGGCACATGGTAACTGTTTTGCTCAGAATCACGGACCTCTAATCCTGTGATGTTGTCAGAGGGATAACTGAAGTCCCTCTGCCCGTGGGCCCCTTCAGTGGCTGTGATCACAGCTGCTGGCACCAGGGCAGGAGAAATAGCTGCTCTTGGCTCTGAGAGGCCCACACAATTTGTGTGTCCACTCTGGGTACACGATGGGAAGGTAACCAAGAGACTTTGGCTCCCCTCTTCAAGTTGCTTCTTTCCTAAGAAATCTGAAAACACATCTTAATGGAGGAGAAGCTGCTGGAGCTGTCCCCTACCACTGACACCCCCCTCCCATCAGGAGGCACTCACAGCCTCACCTCACTGGGGCAGGGGGGCCTCATCCAGTCTGCCCTGCGATGGGCCGGGGGAGTCAGCAAACCTGGGTGCAGGTAAGACCCCTGGAGCAACTCGCTGCACCCTCTGTGCCCCAGCTTCCTCACCTGTACAGTGACGCTGCCTGGCTCCAGCTCTAAAATAAAATACAGCTCTCTGCCCGCCTCAGTTTCCCCCCAGAGAAAGGCATCTGCATCAGGGAGAAGGAAGACAAGGTGAATTCAGGAAAAGTTCACCTTCAAGGGCAACAGATCCTATGCAGTCCATTTCTCCGGGGGACAGGAGTTGGGGAGAGAGCAAGGTTGAGATCCACGGGGTGGTGGTGGGGTTGACGCTGAGAGAAGGTGGACTCAGTTCCCCCAGCTCTTCTCCAGGGAGAGGAGGGCCGTTGACGGAGAAAGTCCATCTGCCTGTCCCCCGTCCCTCCCACAGCAGCCTGGCAACTTCCAACTGGCTTTCATCAAGGCTGGTACACGAGACTGAAGCCCAGAACTGGGCTGCCCCTTCCGGTCTTCCCCTCCTAGAAGCCAACTCTCATTCTCTCCCTGAGCCCACAAGGAGAGCAGGGGCCCGTAGCTCCTCTGCTTAGATGACTGTTTTTCATCAGTAATTTTTCCCTGTCCTCATACAATTCTGATTCTTGCAATGTTCACAGCATGACACTCTGGAGCCTCCACACAAGTTATATCTCCCTCCATTCTCAGGAATGAGGAAAGGGGGCACTGGGGGTGGGGGCAGTCCACCCCAGATTGGAACGGAGGCCTACAGAGTAAGCTCAGCCCCTGCCCCTCCAGAGAGCATCAGGGCAAGGCAGTGCCTGGGAGGCCAGCTCTGCAGGACCTGCTGAGTGACCTTGGTGAAGCCACAGCACCCCTGGGCCTCAGTTTCCCCAGGTCCGTCATCCAGATCCAAAGTTTCTCTCTCAAGGCCAAGGTGAGGATGAACGCAAGAACCTTTCTTTGAAAGCATATGAGAAAAGGTGGCATATTTTGTCCCTGAGAGCCCAGAAGTCCAGCCCACTCAGCACAGAATGAGACCGACACCCCCCCCCCGCCGCCCCCGCCAACTGCAGCGCAGCTGTGACGCTGCCATAACTCTTAACCGCGTTGTAGACTGCGGGGGAGAGCGCGCCCCTCCCATGCCAGCCCAGTGAGTGGGAGGCACAGCCCCAGGGAATCCCTGCATGGGGGTGGTCCAGAGAGGTAACCAACAGGCAGACGCAGGGGGACCCCAGGTAAGCCTCCTGCCCACACACCCCACCCCCCCGACCCAATGAATACAGCCGACCAAGCCACGGCCCTTCCTGGTGGGCGGCTCCTTCCACCCTGCCCTGGGTCCACGCTGGGGGAGGGCCGGCGAGGCCACGGAGTGTGGCGCAGTCTCCCCCGCCCCCATCTCTCCCAGTCCGAGGTCCCGGAAAGCGTAGAGCAAGCAGTCCTGCCCCACCCCCTCCCCTGTCCAGGACCCGGATTGTGCGCCCCTTCTTCCAGCCGGGAAGACCAGTTCCAGCTGATACCACCCGCTTGCTCACCACGTCTGCCCCCTCGGCGCCACGGCCCCAGCGCCAGGCAAGGTACGCAGGCCGCCGGGATGCGGTGACAGGCAACACGCTCCCTACCTGGGAGGAGACTGCCAGCCGGTCCTCCTCCTCGCGGGCCTAGTGAAGCCAGCCCCACCTGGCAAGGGACTGTCAGCAAATTCCCCGCCGCATCACCATGGGAGCGGCATCCCGGCCCCTCCCAGGCAGAAGCCAACCTTGGCCCCGCCCCAATGCTGCTTGACCCGCGAGGGAACCCAGGCTGGATTTTCATATGCAAAGGACCAGGCTCCGCCTTAGAGACTTTGTAGCTACCAGGAACCATCAGCAAATTACCATCGCAAATATACAAGGCTGGCAGTCCCTTGCTGTAGACACTCCAGCACCCTCCGAAGCTCTGGGCCCCGGCAGGCGTCCTGCTGCTCTCTGCCCACCCTACTGCTTTCACCCCCACTTCAAGCTCTCCTTTGAGGCACGTGTCCCTTTCAACCCACCCAACCCTGCCAGCCAAAGCGAGAAAAGATACAACCGCACAAAGGTAACATCACTTAGCCCCGCCCAGGGCCCAGCTCCTGGCACCGGCCCAGTGATTGGTTCCTTCTTCCCCAGCAAAGGGAAGATCTACAAATGGACCACAGCCCTGTCCAGGAGGCCCAAGAGGGTGGGCTGCGTCATTTCCGGTTTGCCATGGGCCACAGTCCTGTAGGTCTCCAGTTTCTTCAAAGTCCTGGCTACTCTGTTGGAGACCCTAGTTTTGACCCTGGGGGCAGGTGCCAGTGTTTGAACCCCCAAAGATCAGTACACAAACTAAGGGGCAGTACTAAACAGCCACTCTCCTCTCTCCCAGGAAGGGGCCTAAGCTTGTTTATTTTGTAGACTTTACGAGAGAGGCAGGCTGCTGACCAATCTTTGAAAGTGACTCTCTTTTAACAGTCATATAATGGTAAGACATTGACAGAGTTGTTAGCAATGTGCTAAGAAGGCCACAGAATAATCAGTGTGAATCTAAGTTCATGAGACACTGACAGGAGGGTCAAAGGGTAGCTAGGCTTTCAGGGCTTGGTTCCCCATAACCAGCAGCACCGCGCTCCCTCCAGGCTGGTGCCCCCTGGTCACCTCTCTCCCTCCCCTGCACCTGCCCCCGCCCCCTCACCCCCTGGTTCTTCTGACCCAGCAGTGCCATGAAAACCCAAAGTGAGCCACTAGGCCTTCTGCTGAGTCTGTCCATTTCTTCGCTCCCTCACCCATTCGTTTATTCATTCGTTCAAGGGCTAGGAAGGCTTTTGGTTGTCTATCATGCAATGGCAACAGGGTATCAAGGGTCTGCGTTCTAGCCTGCGCTCAGCTGCTAGTGTGCTTTGCAATCTTGGGTAACTTGCTTGATCTCTCTCTCTTTCTTTTTCCCTCTCATCTGTAATACTGAGAGGGCTGGGCTAGTTGGGGTTTAAGGCCCCTCTGGCCCTAACATTTCTATTCCTCTCTTCTGGGATAAAGTCTGGTGGGAACAAATATAAACCAGGTAAGTACAAAAGTAATGTTAAGAACTCTAGCTGCCCGGATTCCAATCCCAGCTGGGCCATCTAAATATGGGACTTAACCTCTCTGAGCTTCATTCTTTGCATATGCAAAATGGCGGGAATAATAATAACAACCTTAAAGGGTAGTTGTAAGGATTAAATGAGATATTGTATACAAAGTAGATGCTCAATAAATATTAATTGTTGTTTTTGCTGTCGTTGTTATGGTACTGGCGGGAGAGAGTAAAACCTGGACAAAAGCAGCTTGTCCTCCTCTCTGCTTCCTCACTACAGAACTAGTGTCTGGCTCCAGGGTGGGAGGATTAAGCGTCTTATGTATGAGGGTAATAGCCATTCCTTTAGAAAGACCCTGTGTTAAGTGGATGGTCTTTGGATCCAGTTGAAACTTGGTTCAAGTCCGGGCTCTGGGCTTCCCTGGTGACGCAGGGGTTGAGAGTCCGCCTGGCGATGAAGGGGACACAGGTTCGTGCCCCGGTCCGGGAAGATCCCACATGCCGCAGAGCGAGTGGGCCCGTGAGCCATGGCCGCTGAGCCTACGTGTCCGGAGCCTGTGCTCCGCAACGGGAGAGGCCACAACAGTGAGAGGCCCGCGTACCACAAAAAAAAAAATCTGGGCTCTGCCTCTTACTAGCTGGGTGACTTTGTACTAGTTACTTAGCCACTCTGAGATTAATTTTCACATCTATAAAACGGAGATGGAAATAAAAGGAGTCCAACAGTAGTGCCTACCTCACAGAGTCACTGTGAATATAAAATGCATGTAAGTTACGTGGGTCAGTTTTTCACAAACAGAGGCTGGTCAATATTAATCTCTCCCTTCCAGGAAGGACCTAGATAGAATGGAGGGGAGGCCCTAGCGCTGAAATTTCTAGGCATCCTTGACTGAGTGTCCTGTGAGAAGACTGGGTAGTGGGTATTCTAGCTCAGACCCAGAGCTGGTATCAGCAGCTCTCCAACCTCCCTTGCCCAGGTGCCATCCACACAGAACCTATGAACCAGCCTCCCTGGATGAGCCCGATCCCTGAACATGCCCTCTGCTGGGAGCTGAGACCAGAATGGGAGGCTGAAAGCAGGTCTTGAAAGGCCTCACACGCGGGGCTCAAGAGTTTAGACTTTGCTCAGCAGGCAAAGGGAGCCGTGGAAAGTTTTTGAACAGCAGCCACGGGATAAAATTTTTGAGCCAACACCCAACCCACTCCAGTTCCTGGAGGCGAGACCTGATAGGCATCAAGGATGTACAATAAAGGGAGATACAGAAAAGGGGGTGGAATCCATGGGAATACCAGGTGGGCTGTATGGTGGGACAATCAGAGAGATGACCCTATGTCCTAACCAACTGAACATCAACGACCTAGACGAGTGTCAGGTTGGTAAAGGTGCTTTGTCAAGGCATGAAGGTGTGTGGGAATGAATAGCTGAGGCTTTTGTGAATAGCTGTGGCCTTGAGAGGCTTTCAAAGAAAAGGTGCTTCTGGCCTGTGGGTGCTGAGAACATCTTTCATGTTCTCACTCACGTGGATTAAGGTGGGAGATCTCTGAAAGATGATGAGTGTTGTCTTCATGACTGCTTTCTTAACCTCCAGTGTCTTGTCTGAGATCATAATCCAGGACAACAACAAAGACGCAAAAGTCCTCTGAGCAATCCAAACAGAAGGAACTGCTGTCAAAATCAGATTCTTTTTCTGTAGGAGAGCACCTTGTGTCTTCAATGACAACCCACCTGCATTTATTCTATGCACGGTTTAAACAGATCCAGTGTGGCAGAGACCGCTAATTATCCGCTTATGTCCTTTTTCCCCCTCTTTTAGCAGTAGAGCTTCCAAGATTAAAACTTGGTTACATGGCTACCCTACTAGAGACTACATATCCCAGCCTCCCTTGCAGGCAAGTGCAGCAATAGGACCAAGTTATAACCAATGGGATGTGAGTAGAAGTGATCTGTTTCATTTCTGGGCCACATTCTTAAAAGGAAGCGACCTGCTCTCCAGTTTCTCTTTCCCCTTGTGCAGACTGGACCATGGACAGGGGGGTGGAGGTGGGGACAACTTTGATGATGCTGACAAGGACCTGAGTTTCATGATGACCTGGAGAAGGAGAGCCCTGAGCTATTGACACCTTGGTCTATGACAGCAGCTGAACCCATAGCCTGATAAACCTAGTTTCCTGATTTTCAAGCCCACAGTAGACGGAAAAGAGCATATTGGAAAGAGAAAGGACTTACAAAAAGCAAGCACAGAGAAATTAGCAAAAGCCTAGAGCAAGAGGATATAGAACAACTTATATAAATAAGAGGATATAAAACAAACTCAGAGTTTGGGGTCATTTAGTTCAGGGCCATGCCAAGAAGCCTTGGGGGCACCATTGTATTACAAGATAATGTTGGAAATGCTCAGAATAACAACCTTGAATCATTAAGAGAAGGTTAATTCTGATGGAATATTTTACTTTAAAAGGAAAGCAATTATATGATATGTCTAGTGTGTCTGAAAATGGTTAACATAAAACTTGTATGCTTAAGGGTAGAAACCTTCAGCATCCATTCAAAATAATACCTTTCCTGATGGGTCAGAAAGTAGAGATTTTGACTCATTGATATATACCTTCCCCCACTAGATTATACATCCTTTTAAGATCAGATTGTATCTCTTTTTTCTTTTTATTCCTAGTGTCTAGCACAGTGCTAACTCAAATAAATATTTTTTTAATAACTAAGGGGGTGAAATCTGTGTTACCTTAGATGCCAGGGCTTAGGAGGGTCCCACCAGCTGATGTGGAATATTGAGCAGTGAAATTGCCTGAGGTCCCAAAACACCCTGGTGGAGAGCTGCAGGGCCACAGCCCTCACAGCCAAGAGTTTTATGAGCCCGTGGTGACCCTACCCCTGTTGTCTAGAAATCATTTCATCAGAAACACTCCCCTGAACTCAGAAGACCAACATGCACAGGATTTTCATTGCAGAACTGCTTGTAATTCCAAAAACAAACACAACTGTACACACAACGGTACATGGCCTTTCTTCACTGTCCAGGGGAGATGTTCAGAAAAATTCAAAATAAGAGGGAAAGGGCTTCCCTGGTGGCGCAGTGGTTGAGAGTCTGCCCGCTGATGCAGGGGATGCGGGTTCGTGCCCCAGTCCGGGAAGATCCCACAAGCCGCGGAGCGGCTGGGCCCGTGAACCATGGCCGCTGGGCCTGCGCGTCCGGAGCCTGTGCTCCGCAACGGGAAGGCCACAACAGTGAGAGGCCCGCGTACCGCAAAAATAAAAAAATAAGAGGGAAAAAAGCGGGAGGTCCAGGAAAGAGTCAGCTAGGTGTGCCCACTGCTTGTTTCACATCATTTCGATGGCTTTGAGGCAGGAGAGCTACACTAGTGTCCCCATCATCCTAAAGCCCACTGCTAGTCACCTAGCTAAGTAGGGGGTAAGAAAGGGGGTGGCAGGTCTGGAGGTCCCGAGAGGCTGCAGATTTTGCTATAGGATCCAGAAGTAAACGTATGCCACTGACAGGGACAGTAGTTTTCAAGGCAGAACCACATCACTATTCACACTTTGTGACAATCCAGATACTCTAGGGTATCCCCTATCCCCAGGAGCCCAATCAAGACTCTCCAAGAAAGTGGGTCTATTTTGGGAGCTCAGGCTTCTGTCACACACTCTAATCTGCCTTTCCAAACAGAAGGAAATTTCATTATCTATTCAGAAAGTAGGCAAGCAATGTACTGGGATTGAATACTATTTTTTCAGTGTCCTCTGTCTAATCAGACATGGGGTTGTGGGTTTTGAGAGACACACAGCACTGACCCCTCACTGGAAGCTGGCACTCCCCAGTCTGGTGGGGCCAGAGTGGAGAAGTCAGGGCCCTCTAACCACATGGTCCTCAGGGCAGAGGACCTAAGCCTCCCCTCCGCTGGGATAGCCCTGGCCTCCCTGCCCTCCCTCACCCATGGCCTCAAGCTGGGTCCCCACTCGCCAAGGCCCCACCAAGTAGATGCTCTTAGCTAGCCGCAGCTTCTTTTACTTCTGTCCTGGAAGAGGGGAAATTCATGACTAGTGGGAGGTCACTGTCATCTACCTCCAACAGTCACTACCAATTATCAGTATTGGAAACTTCTGGTGGGGCCGGGTCAGAGGTGGATGCGGATGACATCACAAAGGAAGCACCACTGTGTGCTGGAACTCTGGAGACACATTGGAGAGGGAGGGTTTCCCCATCCAGAATTGAGCTAAACTGAACATTTCCAGGGCAGATCTGGAGGTTTGAAGCCTGAACAACCTCACCTCAGTTCTGTCTTGAGCCTGGCTGATGCCCTGCAGGATTAGGTTGTTAAAGAATACTTGGAAACTAAATTGTCAGTGGTGAGCATGCCATAGTATATACTGAAGTAGAAATATAATGTAGACATGAAACATACAATGTTAGAAACCAATGTTACCTCAATAAAAAATAAATTAATTAAATACTTGGGTCCTCATGTTGATATTTATTGAGGCTATAGACCACCCCCCACCCCTCAAGCAGATCCTCATAGGGCAGAAATATGGTTTTCCTATTGGATTTCTTCTGGGTTACAAAGTGAGGATCCCGTCTCCATGGCCAGCCTCTTGAAAGCAGCTCTGCTGTACTGTGGGAGTTGGCATTTGTTTCCAGTAATGAACACATTCTTTATTTTATACCTTTATTAACTTGTGAAATAGAATACACAGACAGGGAGTTCCCTGGTGGTCCAGTGGTTAGGACTCCATGCTCTCACTGATGAGGGCCCGCATTCAATCCCCGGTCAGGGAACTAAGAATCCCACAAGCCACACAGCGTGGCCAAAAAAAAAAAAAAAAAAAAATACACATAAGAGAAGTGTATATAAAACAGAAATGAGAGCTATAATGAATAATCATAAAGCAAACACTATGTAACCACTACCCAGGTCAAGAAATAGAACATTATACCAGACATTTTCCTGTGTTGCTACCCAGTCACACCCCTCTCTTCGCCACCTGCCCCCCACCCACAGATAGCCCTCTCTTGACCTTAATGGTAACCTTTACTTCCTTTTCTTTATACTTTACCACCTGATTATTCATCCTTAAGCAATAGAGTTTGGTTGGGTCTCTTTTTTAAGTGGATATTAATGGAATCCGAGTCTGTATATACTTCACGTAGGGCTTCTTTTACTCAACGTTATATATTAAAGATTCATTCAAGTTGTGGCATGCAGTTGTAGTTTATTCATTGTTATTGCTGTATGGCACTCCATTGCTTGACTCTGCCATAATGATATGCTGGTTGGTGGAAATTGGGGTTACGAACAACTTTTTGTTCATCGGCTTGTTTTCTAAAACAATGCCACTATGCCTGGTACACGTGTGCTCGAGTTTCTCTAGACCAAGAGTAAAGTTGTGGGGATGATCATCCACATTGGGAGTGTGTATCGTCAGCTTTACTAATTAATGTTAAAATGTTTCCCAAAGTAGAGTTGTATCAATTTGTACCTCCAGCAGCAGTGGGTGAGACTTCCCGATGCTCCACATCCTTTTCAATATTTGACATTGATGGTCTTTGTTACCATCCTGGTGGGGTTTTAGTAGTGTCTCCTTGTGGTTTTAATATGCATTTCATGAATTATTAATGAGATGAGGTACATGATCAAATATTTATTGGCCATTTGGAATTCTTTTTTTGGAGGTACCTGTTCAAGTCTTTCACCCATTTTTTAAAAACTGGGTTGTCTTTCTAATTGATTTGAAAGATATTAAAAATATCCTTACAGGGCTTCCCTGGTGGCGCAGTGGTTGAGAGTCCGCCTGCCGATGCAGGGGACGCGGGTTCGTGCCCCGGTCCGGGAGAATCCCACATGCCGTGGAGCGGCTGGGCCTGTGAGCCATGGCCGCTGAGCCTGCATGTCCGGAGCCTGTGCTCCGCAACGGGAGAGGCCACAACGGTGAGAGGCCCGCGTACCGCAAAAAAAAAAAAATATATATATATATATATATGTGTATATATATATATATATATATATATATATATATATATATATATATATATATCCTTACAATTATCTGCTCCTGTTTTGGGGTTTGCCTTTTCAGTCGATGGTGTTCTCAGATTAACAAGAGTTTTAAATTTTAATTTAGCAAAATTTATCTATCTCTTTATATCATACTTAAGAAATATTTCCTGGCCCTGAGGACTTAAAGACATTCATCTGTACTACCTTCTAAAAGTTTGAAGTTTTTTGCATTTTACATTTAACTCTAAAATCTATATGGAGGTACATCAGTGACAGTGGCAGAGGAGGTAACTCCAAAAGTCTGTCCCTCCTCAAAAATAATGAATAAACTGGCAAAAAAAACTATCAGAGTCAACTTTTTTGGAACTCTGGAAACTAACGGAAGGCTTGCAGCACTCAGGGAATGCTTAATCAAGGGAAAAAGCAGCTGAATCTCAGTAAGAAAGCTTTATGGTATTTTTAAAATACACTTTATTTTTAGAGCAGTTTTAGGTTCACAGCAAAATTAGGCAGAGATTTCCCCATGGACCCACATATGCTCAGCCTCCCTGCTATCAAAATGAACCGCCATTGACATGTCAGAATCACACAAAATCCATAATTTATGTTAGGGTTCCCTCCTGGTGCTGTACACCCCAAGGGTTTTGACAAATGTATACGGACATATATCCACAATTTTAATATCATCAGAGTAGTTTTACTGGCCTAAAAATCCTCTCTGTTCTGCCTGTTCATCTCTCTCTCTCCCCTCCACCACTGATTCTTTTACTGTGTCCATAATTTTGCCTTTTCCAGAATGTCATATAGTTGGAATAATACAGTAGGTAGCCTTTTCAGATGTTTCTTTCACTTAGTAATATGCATTTAAGTTTCCCACATGTCTTTTCATGGCATGATAGCTCATTTCTTTTTGTGCTGAATAATATTCCATTGTCTGGATATACCTTAACTCATTTATCTATTCACCTATGGAAGGACATCTTGGCTACTTCCAAGTTTTGGCAATTACGAATAAAGCTTCTCTGACCATCCATGTGCAAGTTTTTGTGTGGACATAAGTTTTCAGCTCATTTGGATGAATATTAAGGAGTCCAATTTCTGGATTATATGGTAACAATATGTGCTATACCATTTTGCATTCCCACCAGCAATGAATGAGAGTTCCTGTTGCTCCACATCCTTGCCAGCGTTTGATTTTGTCAGTGTTCTGGATTTCTAATAGGTGTGTTGTGGTACCTCATTGCTGTCATAATTTGCAATTCCCTAGTAACATACAATGTGGAGCATTTTTTCATGTGCTTATTGCCAACTATATATCTTCGTTGATGAGATGTCTGTTCAGGCCTTTTGCCCATTTTTTAATGAGGTTACTCATTTTCTTCTTTTTGAGTTTTAAAAACTCTTTATATATATATATATATATATATATTTAGTTATCCTTTTAATTTTTTCATCAGAGTTTTGTAGTTTTCCTTATATAGATCTTGTACATGCTTTACAGTGTTTTAACTTATCCTGGTGCCAACAGCCTGCATTCCCAGTACCAGCGCTGGGAGGTTAGCAATACTGATCCCATTCTTTAAAAAAATACTATAGTTGTTTACTTCTACCTGTTTGGTAGCTTCCAGGAGGACTGGTTCAAAAGCCTTGCCTTTATCTCACCTAACTCAGAATTCTCCCATTGCTGAGGTGGCTACTTGGAGGCATTTGTTGAAAACATTTAAAGGCCAATGAATCAATCACCGCTGCCTAGGGTATTGGATAACGGTTGGGGGTATTAGACAACAGTTGCGGGTAATGGATAACAATTAGGGCAAAAAATAGGCTAACCAAAAACTTGGGAAGAAAAGCTGGGAAATGAGATCCTTTGGGGAATAAGGATTTTAAAATTTTTTTCATTTTATATTGGAGTATAGTTGATTAACAATTGTTATGTTAGTTTCAGGTGTACAGCAAAGTGATTCAGTTATACATGTATCTATTCTTGTTCAAATTCTTTTCCCATTTAAGTTATTACAGAGTATTGAGCAGAGTTCCCTGTGCTATACAATAGGTCCTTGGTTATTTATTTTAAATACAGCAGTGTGTACATGTCAATCCCAAACTCCCAGTCTATCCCTCCCACCCCACCCTTCCCCTCTGGTAACCATAAGTTCATTCTCTAAGTCTGTGAGTCTGTTTTTATTTTGTAAATAAGTTCATTTGTATCATTTTTTTCAGATTCCACATATAAGCGATATCATATTTTTGTCTTTCTCTGTCTGACTTACTTCACTTAGTATGAAAATCTCCAGGTCCATCCACATTGCTGCAAATGGCATTATTTCATTTTATTCTTTTTAATGGCTGAGTAATATTCCATTGTGTATATGTACCACATCTTCTTTATGCATTCATCTGTCGATGGATATTTAGGCTGTTTCCATGTCTTGGCTATTGTAAACAGCGCTGCAATGAATATTGAGGTTCGTGTATGCTTTCGAACCATGTTTTTCTCTGGTTATATGCCCAGGAGTGGGATTGCTGGATCGTATGGTAGCTCTGTTTTTAGTTTCTTAAGAAACCTCCATACTGTTCTCCATAGTGGCTACACCAATTTACATTTCTACAAACACTGTAGGAGGATTCCCTTTTCTCCAGGTAGATTCCCAGGTATGTGAAAAGCTCTGACATATACCTGGGTATCTAGAGGGTGAACACACCCCCAGGGCTGGGCTCATGCCCCCAGGGCTGGGCTCATGCTCTGGAAAGACTTGAGAAGTTCCTAAGCTTTCACCTCTGGCTCGCCTTCAGTCTCTGTGCATGTGGAAAGTGAAGGTTAAGGCAGAGTTGTGAACTACTGTCTGAGTTTTGAAAGCATGCCCACACAAACACAGAGCCCATCTGCAGAGACTGGGGGATATTTTTGCTGTTGTTGTTCCAGATATTTAAAGAAGTCTCTGTCCAATCACTAGCCAACCACAAAGCTAGTGGAATATGGATTTCAGTGGACACACAAAACAAAACATATAGATTTTACCAAATTAGTTCAGAAAAGACATTAAACAAATAAACAACTACTGCAACAAGCAGCAACAACAGTCCCTGGGAAGGAGAAAAATCTGATTCCCAGAGTTGCCACATTATAATATTCAAATTTTCCAATTGTCAACACAGATTATAAAGCATGAAAAGAAACAAGAAAGTATGGCCCATATACAAGAAAAGAGGCAATTAATAGAAATTGTTCTTGAGGAAGCCCAGACATTGGACTTAATTGAAAAGACTTTAAACCAACCATTTGAAATATGCTCAAAGAGCTAAAGGAAACCAAGTGCAAAGAAGTAAAGGAAACCATGAGAATGGATGCCTCACCAAATAAAGAATAAAGAAGGTAAAGGTAACTGCACAGATACATATAAAAGTCAGTATTAATGTATTTTGGGTTTGTAGTTCCTCTTTTTCGTATATGATTTAAAAGATAACTGTATAAAACCAAAATTATAAATCTATGTTGATAGGCACACAATGTATAAAGATGTAATTTGTGACAATACAACATAAAGGCTGGGTGTAGAGCTATATAGGAACAAAGTTTTTGCATACTTTTGAAGCTAAGTTGATATTAATCTTCACTAGATTGTTATAAATTAAGCTGTTAATTGTAATCCTCAGAGCAACCATTAAGAAAATAACTCAAAAGTATATAGCAAAAAATGGGACTTCCCTGGTGGCGCAGTAGTTAAGAATCTGCCTGCCAGTGCAGGGGACATGGTTTCAAGCCCTCTTCCAGGAAGATCCCACATGCCATGGAGCAACTAAGCCTGTGTGCCACAACTTCTGACCCTGTGCTGTAGAGCCCATGAGCCACAGCTACTGAAGCCCATGTGCCTAGAGCCCATGCTCCGAAACAAGAGAAGCCACTGCAATGAGAAATCCATGCACTGCAACGAAGAGTAGCCCCTGCTTGCTGCAACTAGAGAAAGCCCGCACGTAGCAACAAAGACCCAGTGCAGCTAATAAATAAATAAATGTGTAAAAATATATATATATAGCAAAAAGAAATAACAGGGAAATTGAAGAGATATACTAGAAAATAAATATATATATTTAACACAAGAGAACAGTGCTGGATAAAATAAAGAACAAAAATGGTATAAGACATAAGAAAACAGAGAGCAAAATGGCAGAAGTAAGTCCTTCCTTAATAGTAATTACTTTAAATGTAAGTGGATTAAACTCTGATTAAAAGGCAGAAACTAGCAGAGTAAATTTTTAAAAAATACATGATCCAAGTATAAGCTGTCTGCAAGAGACTCACTTTAGATCCAAAGACACAAATAGGTTCAAAGTGAAAGATGGAAAAAGATAGTCTATGCAAACAATAATCAAAGGGAGCTAGAGTGGCTATATTATGTCAGAAAAAATAAACTTTAAGACAAAATTGTTACAAGAGACAAAGAAATGACATTATATAATGATAAAAGGGGCATTCCATCAAAAAGATATAACAATTATAAACATATATGTACCTAGCAACAGAGGCACCAAAATATATGAAGCAAAAACTGACAAGATTAAAGGGGAAGGGACTTCCCTGGTGGTCCAGTGGTAAAGAATCTGCCTTCCAATGCAGGGGACATGGGTTTGATCCCTGGTCAGGAACTAAGATCCCACATGCCACAGGGCAACTAAGCCTGCACACCTCAACGAGAGAGCCTGCGTGCCACAAACTACAGAGCCCACGCACCACAACTAGAGAGAGAAAACCCACACGCCATTACTAGAATGAAGCCCACATACTGCAATGAAGAGACTGCACGCCGCAACGAAAATCCCACATTCCTCACCAAAGATCCCATGTGCTGCAACTAAGACCCGAAACAGCCAATAATAATAATAATAATAATAATAATAATAAATAAAATAAATAAATATTTAAAGGGGGAAATAGTTTGACAATAAGAGTTGGATACTTTAATACTCCACTTTTAATAATGGATAGAACAATTATATAGAAATCAACAAAGATATAGAAGACTTGAACATTATAAAACAACTAGCCCTAGCAGACTCTGTAGAACACTCCACCCAACAATAACAGTATACACATTCTTCTCAATGTGTATTGAGAACGCAATGTGTATTGAGAACACAATGTGTATTGAACATTCTCCAGTATAAACCACAAGTTAGGCCATGAAACAAATCTCAATACATTAAGTGTTTAAAGTATGCAAAATATCTTCTCTGACCACAGTGGAATAAAATTAGAAACGCATAATAGAAAGAAATCTGAGAAACTCACAAAAATGTAGAAATTAAATAACACATGCTTAAACAATAGGTCAAAGAAGAAATCTCACAAGAAATTAGAAAAGACTTTGAGATGAATGAAAATATAATATACCACAACTTATGAGATATAGTGAAAGCAATGCTCAGAGGGAATTTTATACCTATAAATTCCTACATTAAAAAAGAACATTAATTTTATACCTATAAATTCCTACATTCCTAATCAATAACCCATACTTCCAACTTAAGAAACCACAAAAAGAACAAACTAAACTCAAAGCAAGTAGAAAGAAGGAAACTATAAAGATTAGAGTGGAGATAAATGAAGTAGAGAATAGAAAAACAATAGAATCAACAAGATGAAAAGTTGGTGCTTTCTTAGGAAATCAACAAAATTGACAAACCTTTAGCTAGGAGAGAATGGAGAGTGACTGCTTAATGGGAAAAAGTTTTCTTGTAATTAAAATGTTCTATAATTAGATGGTGGTGATGGTTGCACAACTCTGTGAATATATTAAAAACCACTGAATTTTACTCTTTAAAATGGTGAATTTTATGTTAATTTTATCTTAATAAAAAAAGTCCACGTGTAGTTGATTTTTGTATGTATGGAAAATACAAGTCCAATCTCATTTTTTACCTATGGATACTCATTATTCCATCGTCATTTATTGAGGAAATAACCCTGACCTTTCCAGACTGCTGTGCAGTACCAGCTCTGTCATATGTCAAGTATCCAAATAAGTGGGGCTTGTTTCTGGGCTCTCTGTTCTGTTCTGTTGGCCTATCTGTCTATCCCTGCAACCACCATTACTAAAACTTTATTGTAAAACTTAAAATATGATAGAGCAATTTCTCCTACCTTATCCTTTTACTTCAAGAGTATCATTGACCTTTCTCAGTTCTTTACATTTAGATTCAGCTTCTCAAGTTCTAAAACAAACCTGGTGGTACCCTGACTCAGTTTTGATCAAACCTATAAATAAGTTTGGGTGGATTGACATTTTTAAATTATTGAATCTCCCAATCCAAGAATATGGTATATCATACCAAGAATATAGTATAGTTTTATCATTTTTCCTATAGAGGTTTTGCACATCTTTTAAAAAAATGATTTATTTCCAAATTCTGATATTTTTCCACTATTTAAGTAATACATTAAAATTTTCTCATTTTCAAAATATGTGTTTTTGCTATATAGGAATATAATTGACTTTTATATACTAACTTTTGTATTCAGCAACTTTGTTAAACTCTATTAATCCTAATAATTCCTAGATTATTTTAGATTTTCTAAATCTATATACATAAGCATATCATTTGTACAATTTTGTTTCTTCCTTTCCTCTCTGTAATGAACTGAATTGTGTCCCCACAAATTCATATGTTGAAGCCTCAGCCCCCAGTGTGACTGTATTTGAAGAAAAGGACTTTAAGGAGGTAATCAAGGTTAACTGAGGTCATAAGCGTGCAACCCTAATCCAATGGGATTGGTGTCCTTTTAAGAAGAGGAAGAGACCAGGAGCTCTCTCTCTCCATGCACACACAGGGAAGAGGCCAGATGAAGACACAGCAAGAAGGTAGCCATCTGCAAGGAAGGAGAGACACTTCACCAGAAAGTAACTCTGCACCTTGATCTTGAACTTCTAGCCTCCAGAACTGTAAGAAAATAAATTTCTGTTGTTTAAACCACCCAGTCTGTGGTATTCCGTTATGGCAGCCTTAGCAGACTAATATAATACCCTTATACCTTTTTCTTTCTTCTTTTTCCTGCCTTCCTCCCTCCCTCCCTCCTTCCCTTCTCTCTCTCTCTCTCTCTCTCTCTCTCTCTCTCCCCCCTTTCTGAGCTGGCTAAGATGTAAAATATAAAATATAATAGTATATTTGTCTGTTTCCAACCACAAGGGAAAACTTTTATTGTTTCACCATTAGGCATGATGCTTGGTAAAATTTTAATAGATACCTTTTATCAGATTAAAGAAGTATCCCTCTATTCTTAGCTTTTATACCATGAATTAAATTTTGTCAATCACTTCTTCTGCATCCAATAAAATGATAACTTTTTTCTCTTTGAAGTGTTCGCATGGCAACTTACAGTGCCTGCTGTCACTTCTTATAGATTTTGTTTTAATTCTCTTTTCCCATGCACATATTTTAAGCACTTATTTCTTTTAAAACAGTAAGCATATATTTCATATCCTGTGATCAAGAATCCCAGGGCTTCCCTGGTGGCGCAGTGGTTGAGAGCCCGCCTGCCGATGCAGGGGACACGGGTTCGTGCCCCGGTCCGGGAAGATCCCACATGCCGCGGAGCGGCTGGGCCCGTGAGCCATGGCCCCTGAGCCTGCGCGTCCGGAGCCTGTGCTCTGCAACGGGAGAGGCCACAGCAGTGAGAGGCCCGCATACCGCAAAGAAAAAAAGAAAAAAAAAAAAAATTCCAGTGCTTCAAGTCTATGAGTCTGTTTCTGTTGGTTGTTGTTTTTGCTGTTCCTTGCTCATAGTGTCTTATTTCCTTGTGTGCTTGGTTATCTTTTGCTTAATTGTGTGCTATACGAATGGACATTGCATTTGAAGAGTATTTGATGAAATACTTTGAGGCCTAGGATCATAGCACTTTCCCCAGGGAGGATTTTCATTTGCTTTTGCTGAATGCTGAGGACTACCATACTGGAACTACCTTAAGTCAAGTTAAAGTATTGAGGTTTTCTTGATCACAGGTGTGACAAGAACCCTGACTAAAAACTTACGCAAGAACTGATTTGTTTCTAATTCACTGTTACACTGGAGGGCTTGTCCTTTTGGGTGCCAGCTTAAAGTGGGGAAGTTCTTAAACTCATCATTTTGGGTAGCCCAGCAGCCAAAAACACAGCCCAAGTTTGCATCTTTCTCTTCTAGTTTGGCAATGTCTGTAGAACTAAAGCAGCTTCTTCACCCTCTTATCAGCTCTTTGATGACTTTAATTCAGAATGTTTAGTTCATTTACTTTTAAGAAAACACCTTTATTGAGATATAATTCACATGCCATACAAATCACTCATTTAAACTGTACAATTCGGTGGTTTTTAGTATATTCACAGAGTTGTGCAATAATCACCACAATCTAATTTCAGAACATTTTTGTAACCCCAAAAAGATACCTCATACCAATTAGCTGTCACTTCCATTTCCCTCCCACATCCCTCCCCCAGCCCTAGGAAACCACTCATCTACTTTCTGTTTTCATAAATGTGCTTATTCTGGACATTTCCTAAAAATGGAATCATCCAATATGTGGTCTTTTAAGACTGGCTTCTTTCACTTAGCATAATATTTTCACAGTTCATCCATGTAGTCCACTTACTTTTAATGTAAGTATCTCTATGGTTGGGTTTAAATCTACCATCTTGCTATTTTTTCCCATTTTTCCCATATGTTCTTTGTTCTTTTTTGCCTTCCCTGCCTTCTGGGGATTGAGTATTTTTTAGGAGTTCGTTTTATCTGTTGGCTTATTAGTTATTCCTTTCTCTTTTTTTAGTGTTTGCTCTAAAGTTTACAATGTGCATCTTTAATTTCTACCTTTAAATAATATTATCCCACTTCACACAGTACACAAGAAACTTAAGACACTGTAGTTCCTTTTCTTCCTCTCTTGTCCTTTGTGCTTTTTTGTCATACATTCTACTTCTATATTTATTATAAGCTCCACAGTAAATTGTCATTATTTTTGTTTAAACTTTTACTTATCTTTAACATAAATTTTAAAATGAAGAGAAAACATCTTTTACTTTTACCATTTCCCATATTCATTTCTTTCTATTTATCTCCTTGCAGGGACTTGAGTTTCCACCTGGTATCATTTCCCTCAAGCCTTCAACAGGCCTGCAGGTGATGATTTCCCTCAGCTTTATCACTGGAAACAGAATTCTAGGTTGACAGTTTTTTCATTTTTCTTGTAGGATGTTAAAGATTTAGTTCCATAGTCTCCTGACTTGTATTATTTCTAATGAGAAGTCCGAGATTATTCATGTATTTTTCTTCCTTTATATAATGTTTCTTTTTCCTCTGGCTCCTTGAAAAAAATTTCATTATCATTGATTTTCAGCAATTATTTTTATCAGCAATTTAAATATGATGTGCCTTGGTGTCATGTTCTTGTGCTTGGCATTGATTCAGTTTCTTGGATCTGTGGGTTTATATTTTTCATCAAATATGAAACTTTTACAGCCATTATCTTTTCAAGTATATGCCTCCCTCAAGTATATGGAATAATTACATATATTATTCCAGTTGATATTGTCACAGGCTACTGAGACTCTCTTCCTTTTTATAGCCTTTTATTTCCCTCTCTGCTTCTCCTGTAGCCTCTTTGGAAGTCATCCAGATCCTGCTGGAGAACCTAAAAGTCCTTCACTGGAACACAAATTTCTATAAACAACCTAACCTTTCTGTCAGATTTATTCATGTATTTGGAAAATAAAAAAGAGTACAAGGACATAATGAACCTCAGGGTTCAGCATAGTGGTTACCTCTTATGAAAAGGTAGGAAAATTTAACTGTCGGCAATGTTTTATTTCTTAAGCTGGTAGCAAGAACATGGGTTTTGTTGTGTTATTCTTTACATCCTTTTGTTGTAAATATTGCATAATTTTTAAAGAGACAAAAGGACATGAATCTCAACATGTTAGAATCTCTGAAAGTGTAATGAAAGTGTTGAAATGAGACATTTGGGGCACAGAAAGCCTTTGGGGCCTAGATTTTGACTACCTGATACTTTTTTCTGGCCCTTCAAAGATACTTCCTTGGGGCTTCCCTGGTGACACAGTGGTTGAGGGTCCGCCTGCCGATGCAGGGGACACAGGTTCGTGCCCCGGTCCGGGAAGATCCCACATGCCGCGGAGCGGCTGGGCCCATGAGCCATGGCCTCTGAGCCTGCGCGTCCGGAGCCTGTGCTCCGCAACGGGAGAGGCCACAACAGTGAAAGGCCCGCGTACCGCAAAAAAAAAAAAAAAAGATACTTCCTTGGTTTTCGTCCTCTTCTCTCTGTTTCCTGAAAAAGGGGTCCCTATGATAGAGGAGGGATAGAGGCAGTGGATACCCATGGGTCAGTCTTTGAGTCTGGTATCACTAGGCTGGCACTATCTGCTTTCCAGCATATTTTAATCCTGACTTTATTACTAGCATATTATCAGTATGCAGGAAAATATGGCTACAAGTAAGTATTTTTCAACTGCAGCAAGATGACTCTTCCCCCAGCCCTCATTTCCCCTGTGGCTGAGCAATGCTTAATACTCTCAGCCGTGTTCACTGCATCCTTTCACATGCTTCTATTCCCAGCAGAAATCCTCCCTCCCTCCTGTGTCTCAGTCTAATGAGCTGGAGAACCATCTACTTCCCTGCCCTGCAATCCCCTCTGTAGCCTGGCCCCTCACCAAGATGCATAATAGCTAATAGCTAATAGCTAACATTTGTTACTTTTGCCATATTAACTCATCTAATCCTCATGACAACCGTACATGGTAGATATTATTATAGTTCTCACTTGATCTTCAAAATATCTCAGGTAAGGGAGACACCACTGTTATCATCTGTAACAATTTACAGATGAGGAATATGAGGTTCAATTACTTGACCAAGGTCACACAAGCAGAAAGTGGCTCAGCTAACACTGGAACCCAGTTTTTCTCTCTCTAGTTTTCGTATTTCTTGTGAATGATCAGGACTGTCTGGTCAACCCATAGAATAATGAGAAACAATCAATCACTGTTGATTTAAGCCCTGGGTTTGGGGTGGTTTGTAACCCAGCAATATGTAACTGAAACAGATGTTGAAAGTTAGATTATAGATGGGTATTTGCTCCATGAAAATATATTTTCAATGTATTGTTAAGTGAAAAAAGAAGGCTATAAAACAATATATTCAACATGATTTCACTGTTGTAAGAAACACAAAAAAGCACATAATCTGAACGTATTCAACTCGCAATTTGGATAGTGTGTTTGATGTCAAAGTGTAGCGTCAAAGGATGCTTATATTCCTAATAGGATGCTGGTTAGTTCATATCCTGTTGCCTGGGAGCTGAGGACTGGAACCCAAAGGAGAAGACAATAGGGTGGGGAGCACCCCTCACTCTAAAGAGAGGTGGAAATCACTGTGGGGTGGCACTTCCCAGGGCATTTACAGCCTCTGGAACCAGCCCTGCTACTCTACAAGCTGATGAGGATGGTCCGAGCAGTCAGTCCCAGGGGAGACCAACTACATAATTTTCCAGGGTCAGTGAAAAGTGAAAACGAATGGCTCCTTGTTCAAATATCATGAAAAATTTCAAGACAGCAGAGCATCAGACCAAGTGAGGGGCCCTTCTGGGCGTGGAGCACTATATGACTGCACAGGTCAAGTGTTCCCAGGCTAGGGCAGGAGTGCTCTGGTTTTCCCTCCACTTTCTGGCTGTGGAGAAAGGGCTGCTAGCGATTATTCCCAGAGGGAGGAGTGCCTGTGAGAGGAGAGTTGGGCACCCCATGTCTTAGTTGAGTGCCTGCTGACTGGCCAGCCTGTCCCACCCATGGTGAGGGGGGAGGGAAAGGAGGATGGACAGAGACAGCTGGGCAGAGCTGGGGTGGTGAAGGTGGCCTGCATGCCCCCATTTGGCTATAGGCGAGAATGCAGGGGTTTCCTGTGGGTCAGTACCTCCGAAGGAGGTAACTGAGGAGGACTTCCAATGACGGGCATCCAGGGGTGAGCGTTGACAGGCTGTGTGGAAAAAAGTCTAGCCAGATGACCCTTCTCCCCAGAGAAGGCGACGGCTCACCCCACCTGGAAGACTTCATCCCGAGGAGGCACTGGTCATCGGGCAGTGTTGGCCAAGAGAACAAGACCTGTGGCTGCCCCCTTCCAGCTCTTATCCCCCAACCCCCATCATACCCCAACCTCAAACCCAGGGGGTAAAAGCATTCTGATGGGGGAGTGAGGGAAGAGAAGCCCCCTCCCCACTCCTAGCTTTGCTTGGCATTGGGGGAGGAGGGGGTGGGACCAGCCTTTATTTGCATATGATGTTTAACTTTTAAATTGGACTAAACTAACCTGGATTTTTAATAATTGAAAAAAAAAACTAGGAAATTTGATCAGAAAACTAGAAATCTGCCAGGAATATTGTTCAAGGCCAGAAGAAGAGATTTAACAGAGCATGGTTGAAGGCTGTGACGAGAGACAAAGCAAAAATATGTCCTGTCTGATCCTGTCAAATTCAGACTTTTCCATAAACCAGGCCCATATGAATAGGAATACGTCTGGACAGGTATAGAGTTGGGTATTAGATAATAGTGGGGCTTGGGGATTTTGTACGAAGACAAAAAGCGATTTTTAATGAAGGAAGCATTCTGTCTCCACCCAGCCTGCCTCTGAGTCTCCGGCCCATCCAGACCTTACGATTCACAGGCAGCCCCGCCTCATGGGGGCCCAGCACTCAGCTGGCTCTGGGGTAGAGGGGGATGAATTCCATCCTCAGCCTCCCCACCCCACAGGGTATAGACAGCCCCTCTGGGCACAGGGACCCAGCCTCCCTCATCTGTCTTCCACAGTGCCAGGAAAAGTCTGGTACATCAGAACACCACCTCAGAGCCAGGAAAGCGTCTATCACCTGAGAGGGGCCAGGTGGGCACGATTCACAGGGGATGGGGCCAGGGGGATGGGTGCACGATGAGGAGGGGATAGAGGTGGGCAAATAAGGGGAGCAACGTGTCCCTGGAACTGTCTGTCACCACCCTGGGGGCAGGGTCGGGGTTGGATGCATCGCAGGGCTGGTGGAAATGGG
Source organism: Mesoplodon mirus (assembly GCF_964341445.2). NCBI lineage: Eukaryota > Metazoa > Chordata > Mammalia > Artiodactyla > Ziphiidae > Mesoplodon > Mesoplodon mirus. The sequence continues at coordinate 163,006,133 of NC_138979.1, read as the reverse complement.
GTGAGGATAGAGAGAGGAGCCAGAAATGGCAGCTGACGGACAGGGGCAGTGGGAGCTGCCTTTCTTTTGTTTCCGTGGCTTTTACATCTTGTGGGGAACAAAGCCTCTCTCTGCTGGGAGGGGCTCCTTTTCCTTAAGCTGGGAGGTGTGTGTGTGTGTGTGTGTGTGTGTGTGTGTGTGTGTGTAGTATGTGCGACAGCTCTCTCTCTCTCTCTCTCTCTCTCTCTCCCTCTCTCCCTCTCTCTCTCTTTCTCTCTCTCTCTCTCTCCTCTCTCTCTCTCTCTCTCTCTCCTGCTCTCTCTCTCTTTCTCTCTCCTCTCTCTCTCCCTCTCTCTCTCCCTCTCCCTCACACAGGCCTGCCTCCTCTTTCAAAGCCCCAGTGGGAATGATTCAGCAGGATAAGCCAGGCTCCAGTGCAGCTGCTGGGTCCCCACCCACCGGCTCCCTGCTGGGCTTCTCCTCCCTGTGGCTCTCATACTGGCTGGCCAGAGGCTTGGATCTCTGACCTGATCGCCAGGGCGGGAGCTTCCCAGGCCGAGGCCTGTGTGATGTCACTTGATGGCCTGGAGGACGGGAGCTGGGCAGCCCCTGCCGGTCAGCAGGGCCCCTCACTCACACCATCCCTGCACTGTCCCCTCAGGGGCCAACACTTCTGGTTCCTGTGCTGGGCACGGTGCTGGGTACTCAGCATGCACGGTTTCACCTCATCCTTACCTAGCGAGGTTGGTGCTCTGATTGTTGTCATCTACAGTGTCCGAAAGTGAGGTGCAAGAGGCCGAACAACTGGGCCGAGTCGCTCCTTCACACCCGGCTCTGACAGGTCCTCAGGCCCATGTGGGCTAGTGTCCAGCACGCACCGCTGAAGAACCGAAGGGAGCAGCAAATAAAGCAAAGCAACAGCTGGAAACAATCTGTGCTCACCTGGCAGGGCACGTTAAATCAGTCACGGTGCATGTGCATGACGGGACCAGGCCATAATTAGAAAGGATGAGGCGCTCTGCGTGCACGGGGACGGGAGCAGTCCCAGCTACAGCTACCAGGCTGGGAGATGGTGTCAGGCGACCTCTGAGCAGCTCGGAGGGCTGGTAGACACTGCGGAGAGCCCAGGCGGAGCCCTTGCACACACAGGAAATAAAGCAGCGTGCAGAGCGGTGTGCCCATGGGCTGCCGTGTGTGCACGCGCGTGTGTGTGCATGCACATGTGTTGCACGCACACTTAGCTAGAGGCTGTCGTCTGCACACCAGCTCTAGAAGCAGAGACAAGGAAGTGGTGACAACAGTTGCCCCCGGGGGAGGGGAACAAGAGACTGGGGTCGGGGGAGAAGGAAGACAGCGCACTCATGGTACCTCTGTATGGTCTGAATCTCCCACAATGCCTTCGGAAAATGAGAAACCACTGTTCAGAAACTATCGTACGTATGTAGAAGCCAGCTCTGGGTCTGCCTGACTTCAGAGCTCAGACTCTGAACCGTAAGAGTATACTGGACAAAGGTGTGTGTGTGTGTGTGTGTGTTTGTGAATGGGCGTGTGGGTATGTGTGTGCTCGTGTGCATGAGTGAGAATGTGTTTGTATGTAGGAGCAGGTGTCTGCGAGTAAACTTTCAGAACATCCAGCCCCTGGTCCCCAAGGCCCGTTTCTAGGAGGCGGGCTGAGATGTCTTAACCCTTGACTGCCCTCCCAGCCCTCTCCCCATCCTCCTTTCTTTCTTTCTTTCTTTTTTTTTTTTTTTTTTTTTGCGGTACGCGGGCCTCTCACTGTTGTGGCCTCTCCCGTTGCGGAGCACAGGCTCTGGACGCGCAGGCTCCGCGGCATGTGGATCTTCCCGGACCGGGGCACGAACCCATGTCCCCTGCATCGGCAGGCGGACCCTCAACCACTGCGCCACCAGGGAAGCCCCATCCTCCTTTCTTGATTGTTGAATGGGGCTGTGGGCCAGGAGAGCAGGCTGCCCAGCGAGGCCCGCCCTTTCAGGGCCCTCTGGGGGATCCCCAGCACTACCCTGATCTGGCAGCCCTGAGACTGAGATGCAAGGAGAGAAGCCGAGAGCCAGGGGGAAGAATGGGGGAACTGAAGGCACCTCCCTTGCTGAGTGGAGCGATGATTTTTCTCGGCTTGGCGGGATTGGAGACAGGGCAGAGCCAGCGTCCCTGGAGATCAGGGGTCAGGGAGTTGGGAAGCTGTGGGGAGTCGAAGCAGCCAGTGCTGCCCGCAGCTCTTGGTCTCAACGTGACGGCCAAACCACAGGCCAGGTATGTGGCTTATTGCCAACACTACCAGCGAGGTCCTATTTTCTCTCCCTGCTCCAAACTTATCCCTGAAAAGCTGGTGAGGACAGTCAGTGCTGTGAGCATTCTCTTGCCCCCAGAGTCGCCTCTGCTATCTGGCAGGCTGCTTAAAGTTCTGCCATCAGAACCCTACCTGGGATGGAGAACTCACAAAGGTGTCGTGGACTTTAGAGTCAGCTGGTTCCTGTCACAGGGTTGCCACCTACAAAGCTGGGTGACTGGGCCAGCTGCCTGGCAGCTCTCAGAGGCTTGATCTGTCAAATGGGGATGGGGTACCTAAGGGGCAGGGCTGGTGTGAGGGTGCAGGGAACGGCAACGTTAATGTCCAATCCCTCATCCACACCCTAGGGTGCCTGAGACCCCTTCGGACAAGAACAGGTAATGAACAGGCAAGTGAGTATTTTAAAAGGAGACAGAGGAAAGAACAAGGTGGGGCTGAGGAGCCTCAGCCCCCAAGAGGTGTCTCCTAGGCAGGAAGTAGAAGGGGGTAGCGAGCAGGTCAGGAGAAACACTTGGCCGCATCCTGGAAACCTCTTTGCCCAACTCACTCAGGCAACTGCTGCTGCTTCTGCTGTGAGGCAGCTGTTGTCACAGGGCCTCCCCCCACTGTCACTTCAGCCAGACTCCACTCTAGAAAGGGAGGGGGCAATGTTGGGTGCATGGGGGTGGGGGAAGGGATGCCATAGCTGGACCAGCAGGGACAGGACTGTGGGCAGCTGAGAGCATGGGGGTGTTGGCAGTGGTGATAATTACAACAGAAAACAAATGTCATTTATATGTGGAGAGGAAATAACCCCATTGCTGTCTTTGGATAATTCTTGTTCTGTGGTCTTATGGTTATTGGTTATTTCCCAGATTAATTTATGCTGAGGAGACTTCTAGGTAGAGGCACCTCCTGTAGGCAGGGGATGATACCTTATAGGCAAGATGTGGTAGAGAATTCTCCTGGTTCCTCAATAACCATTCTCCTTTTCTTGCCCAGGAATTGGATCTCCCTGGAATAAAGATTCATTTCCTAGCCCTCTGTGCACCTAGATATTGTCATGTGGTAAAGTTCTAACCAATGGGAGATAAAATGGCAGTATCACAAATAACTTCCAAGGAGTGTGCTTAGGTAGAGAGGCTATGTCTTTGCTCAGCCTTCTTTCACACTTCCTGCCTGTGGAATGTTGGTTTGATGGCTGGAGATTGAGCAGCCTTTTTGGACCATGAGATGCATACTAAGAATGATGGGGAAACAATATAGAAGGAGTGTGGGGACTTCCCTCGTGGTCCAGTGGTAAAGAATCTGCCTTCCAATGCAGGGGATGCAGGTTTGATCCCTGGTTGTGGAACTAAGATGCCATATGCCATGGGGCAACTAAGCCTGTGCACCACTACTGAGCTCTCTTGCCTCAACTAGAGAGCCTGTGTGCTGCAAACTACAGAGCCCACACGCTCTGGAGCCCACATGCCACAACTAGAGAAGAGAAAACCCACATGCCACGACTAGAGACAAGCCCACGTGCCACAACTAAGACCCGACACAGGTATAAAAAATAAAAATAAAAAATAACATAAAATACACAGCAATTAAAGAAAAAAAGGATCCTGCATGCCACAACTAAGACCTGGAGCAGCCTAAATAAATAAATAAATAAAAAGAAAGAAAAAAGAAAGGAAGGAAGGAAGAAAGGAAGAAAGAGCGAGGCTGGGTCCTGATATCATGAAGGTCTTTGCCAGCCCTGAACTGCCACCTCCACCATGAGGATGAGGACTCCACCTGAGGGATGACAGAACAGGGTACCGGAAAGGGATTGGGTCCTTCCTGACACTGTAGAGTGTCTATATGAGCTGTGGATGGCCTGCCTCTAGACTTAATTTACATGAGAGGGCAATACAAGTCTATCTCACTTAAGCCAATCCTACTTTGAGTTTCTTGTCCCTTCACAGCCAAACCAAATTCTAAGTGAAACCCACAGTGAGTTTGTTCTCTGCTTCCCTCACCTAGGCTTCCGCCAGTATGAGATGGGCAGGGAAGACCCCGGCTAAGCCTCTCTTGGTTTGGACCTTGGAGGATATTTAATGATGGGGGCCAAAGACAGTGTCCAGTCATTAAGTGGCCAAGGAGCCAGAAAGGGAGGGACTGGGCAAGGCCTCTTTCTCCTCAGGGTCCCAGCAGACAGACAGCTTGATTTTTAGCCCAGTGAGACCCAGGCCAGACTTCTGACCTCCAGAACTGGATGGTGAGTGGACACTTACATATGTTGGAACAGAAAACCAGTGTGTAATCCTCCCTTCATGGAAGCATCCAGCTATCATGGAAACAGAACATGTGGAAATACAGTTCTAAAATCCACCTGACAGGCAGCAGAAGAGGAAAAGAGACACAGCTTCCAGAAAGAATAATTTCCATTTCCAGTATTAATAATTTTGAGCTGAATTCTCCTCTGCCACATTTATTTATTTATTTATTTATTTATTTTCTGCCACATTTAAACAAGACAGTTCTTCATTTAATGAACTTCAACAGAGGAGCAATAGTAAACCTAAAAGAAAGAGTACATTTGAAAAATATTCTGACCTTTAATTATTTCTTATAAAAAGATAATCCCTTCCCTCTAAAACACCTTATGTAACAACACTCAAAAGTGTTTTAAAAATGAGAATGAGGTCTGAAGACTCAGAAACAAGATGGTGACTGTGTTAACTTTATGCCCCCATGGGACTATGAGAAACTAAAAGGTAGAGACCAGCACAGCACCCAGCGCACAGAAGATGCTGTGTATTTGTTTACTGGCAGACTGACTATTCTGTACTGTACTCAGGAGTTTGGAGCAGAGACTGAAGGGGACCAAAGCACCCCTGGGGATGGAATAGTGGTGGAGACCAGGAAAGAGATAACATAGGAGAAGAGAAGATGACTCTGGGGGGGTGGGGCGGTGATAAAATAGGAGTCGTGTGGTATGTAGCACACCCCTGCTCAAATAGTGCAATCCTCCTGGGGTCAGCTGGGAAAGTCCTGCACGTTATTAAGGCAGGATATTCCTAGGAAGAGGTGCTTTACAGCTAGCAACGGTTCGACCATGTTCAGGGTAGCATTTGTTCCTCCCAACCTCAAGGGCAGGGATTATTACTGCATTCTTTCTGGAAGAGAAAGCTGGTTCGTAGAACCGCAGAGTCACTTGCCCAAGACCACTCACTAGGAAATGCAACAGCTGGAGCTTGAACCTGGGGCTTCTGATCACAAACATCCCCTTCTTTGGAACAAAGGATGCAGTTGGGGATTTCTGGCTTTAATGGCCCTGGGTGTGGTTTGTAAAGCCCTGAAGTGAAGAGGAGGTGGGACAAGGCTGGGGACGTTAGACAACCTCTCAGCTGATTGGAGGGCTGGTAGACAGGTGCTCCCAGCACTAGAGAACCCAAACGGTGCATTTGCACAAACAGGAAAAAAATGCCCCAACTCAAGATGCTTTACCGCCATCTACTGGAAAATTGTCATAATAACCATGCAAATCTAGGATGACTCAAGTGTGAAAATGATGCCCCCTGGAATTGTAAAGTGCAGAACCTGAACAACTGTACTGGGTGGCCCTAGATACATCTTCTCTTGCCTGACAGATTGAAAAGACAGGTTCCCTGAAACCATGGTAACTAAAGCCCTGCCCTCCTCTTTCTTGCCTGGGATTCTCTGGCTCAAACAGAGGTTCTGTTGTCATCTGTCTCCCATAGTTTTGCTACTCAGGCCCCTGTAGACTCTATTCATCCTTCCTTCTACTTTGTGCACATGTCCCGAGCATCTGCTCTGGGCCAAGTTCCATGCTGGGCTCTGTGGTTACACCATGGGCAGAACCTATTCTCTACACTTCAGGAGCTCACAGTTCAATGGAGAACAGGACATTAAAACTCGGCGTGATATGGTGCAGACTTGGGGGCTAGGGAAGGTTTCCTGGAGACAAAGGCAGCCCTGTCAAGCCTGAAGGCTAGTTCAATAAGGCAGGCAGAGGGGCAGGAAGTGTGTTTCAGTTGGGGGCCATAGCACATGCAAAGGCCTGAAGGCTCTGAGTAAGCATGCAGCCTACGAGGCTTTGGGGTCGGATCCTGGAGGGCCTCAGGTGGGTCCTTGGAGCTCCAGGGGTCCCAGGTCACTGCCCAGGGCAGGCTCCCTGCACAGGTGGGCACTGGAGACAGTGAGTCAGAGGGCTGGCATCTGGCTGAGGTGGCAATGGGGCTGGGGCTTCAGCTCCCTCAGTCCTCACAACCACTGGTAAAGAACTATTCGTGCGCCCACATTCTATGGCTTAAATTGAGACTCAGAGAGGTGAAGTAACTTGCTCAAGGTCACATAGCTGGAGAGTGACTAAGACAGGTTGGATTCAGGTCTGTGACTCCAAGCTCTGGCAGTGGCACCCATGGGCCTTGTATGTGTCTCTGCTGAAGGATGCCAGGGAGGAGAGGAGACCTCTCGCATCCTCATCTCCTTTAAGCTTTCAGGTCTCCCTTCCTGAGGCCCAGACCTAGAAAAGGAAAGGAAGGGGGTAGGTCCTCATATGAGAGGACAACGCCTCACTGCTACCACTCATTCAGCCCAGGCAATTCTGCTCCAGCCTGGAAAGTCAGGGCTCAGCACCCTCCCCAGGTGGACTCCCCTCGTGTGTCCCCCTCAGCTCAGGGACGATGCGTTCTTCCTCTGCAAGGCCTCAGAACAGCAGCCTTCCTGCTCTTATGGGGCTTCTGAAGACTGCTTGTTTCTCTCTCAAGGCTTCAGGCTCTTACAAGGGTAATATTTATAGATATGTACTAGGGTGTATTTTCCCATATGGATCAGAGAAAGTGTAAGCGTCTATCCTGGACTATTTGTGTCCTTCGCCACTTACGAGCTGTGAGTTCTTGAACATTTTCCTAAGCCTCTGGCTCCTCTCCGGTAAGATGTGAATATCTCATCTGGCAGTTTGAGACCTGCATGAGATAGTGTATATAAAGTCCCAGGCATGTGGTCATTACTTACACTTCTCCCCAACTAGTCAACTGTCAACTAGCTATGGTGGGGTACTCAGTGGCCAACAATCTTGACCTTCTCCTGGTGCTGTTAGAGCCTGAGTTACCACACACACACACACACACACCAGGCAGAGGGGCAGCTTGCTCAGGGATAACAGAGGCCCTGGCACAGTTTCCTTCAGAAACAACCAAGAAGCAATGGACATGCAAGCTCGTAAAGTGCCCAGCACAGAGCCCAGCCCAGAGCACGGTTGGGTTCGGTCGGCACCGCCTTTCACCTTTCTTCTACCTTCAAGCCCTGGCTGGAATGGATGCAGGTAGGAGGCCTCAGGGAGCCTGTTAGCTTCCAGGGACTAAATAGTTGGCGTAATGGGGTTTGGAGTTTACAGTTTCATTTACTTGCAGGAAATGACTTTCACTCTGCTGCTTGGCCAGCCTCTGGAGGCTTCCATTAGGGCTGGGAGCAGGGCCACCCAACCTTTGAGCTTCAGTTTCCTCATGGATAAAATGAGGCAAGTAATATTTACTAAGACCATCATTGTGAGGATTAAAATGCAAGAAGTACCTAAAGGGTCTGTCACAATGCCAGAAACAAGATAAACCCAAAAGGAAGTATAGCTATGACCACAATAGTGGGATCCAGGGGGGTTGGAGCTGTCTGAAGGATGCTACTCTCAACCATCCAACTGCTAACCACCGTGGGAGGTTGAGGATGCAGGTGCCATATCTGTTGAGGTGCCAGGAGCCAATCTCACCCTGCTCCACTCCTCTTAGGGGAGAGAAGCTGGTACAACCTTTCTGGGAGGGGTAGTTGGCAATAGGGATCCTTTCCACTCAGCCACTCCACTTCTAGGAATTCAGCCAAGGAAATCATCATAGAGCCCCATAGAGTTGTTTGCGCTAGGACATTCACTGCATTGTTACTAATAATAGTGAGAAATTGGGAATAATCTAAAGTCAGAGATGCACTCAACACACACTTTGGTTGAATGCCAAATGGCCAAGATCAGTACTTTCAGCTGCAGTCCAGGTCAATGTCTAATATGACCTTTATGGAACAGACATCTTTGATAAAGAGTACATCTAAAATTTTGTCAGAGATTACTTGTGACGATAATTTCATTATTAATGAATGTCATTGTCAATGCTTAACCATTTAACATTTTAGAGCAAGAACAATACTTACTTCCCCAGTGCTGGCAGTAGTGAGCTTGCTCCTGTATTGTATACTACGCACATTTGTGTTAATAAATTGATGCTTGGGCTTCCCTGGTGGCGCAGTGGTTGGGAGTCCGCCTGCCGATGCAGGGGACACGGGTTCGTGCCCCGGTCCAGGAGGATCCCACATGCCGCGGAGCGGCTGGGCCCGTGAGCCATGGCCGCTGGGTCTGCATGTCTGGAGCCTGTGCTCCGCAATGGGAGAGGCCACAACAGTGAGAGGCCTGCGTACCGCAAAAAAAAATAAAAATAAAAAATAAATAAAAATAAATTGATGCTTAGTTTCAACTGAGGATGGTGGAGAAGTGTGATCCTCACTTGTTCTAATAATTTCTACTTTTCTTTAAATTCTTTATATTTCTTCCCATGTTGGGTCAAATATGATTTGCCATGGATAGCGTTACACATTATTTTAGAGGTTTGCCTCCTCATGAAATTGGGATGTTGGTTGACATTCTGTTTTTACTTTATCTTTACAAGGTGTAAATATGGACAAATAGGGCTTTCTATTAAAGTTTCATGCCCTGATAGAATAAGGTGACTAAAAGTTGACTACATTTTAAAAGATCGGGACTTCCCTGGTGGTGCAGTGGTTAAGAATCCGCCTGCCAGTGCAGGGGACACGGGTTCGATCCCTGGTCCGGCTGCGGAGCAACTAAGCCTGTGCGCCACAACTACTGAGCGCACATGCCACAGTTACTGAAGCCCACGTGCCTAGAGCCCGTGCTCTGCAGCAAGAGAAGCCACCGCAATGAGAAGCCTACACACCGCAGCGAAGAGTAGCCCCCACTCACCACAACTAGAGAAAGCCTGCGCAAAGCAACAAAGACCCAGTGCAGCCAAAAAGAAATAAATAAATTTAAAAAAATAAAATAAAAGATTATTTTGTTTAGTGTTGCAAATGTTAGTGTCACAAACAATTCTACAAAGATTAGAACTACGATACAATCTAATCTCTATTATTCTGCTTCATATTATTTTAATGTTTTATTGTTGTTGCCTCAAAAAGTATCTTCTAAAAGTATTTGGCTGACATGCTTTTTCAATATTTGTATTAGCTATCAACGTTTCCTTCTATATTTAAACATTTGAAAGGCTTAATAATGATTTCTGTACCCAAAAAAAGGGACAGTGTTTATAAGTATCATGAGTGATACAGCATTTTACTTTTGCAATAATAAATATACATTTATTCTTTAAGTGATAGAATTTCAACAAATAGAGCACAAAAGAAGATACTCATTACAAGTTACTTCTAGAAGGTGATCTACATTAGAAAGTGATTATTGGCAGTAGAGCCAAATGACATGCTGTGTGTGTATAACGGAGATTATTTTGCTTCTTGGATGCAAAGGTTATGTAACACAGTCATAGCTCATAGATCATACACAAGTCCAGGGAACCCAGAAATGATGCTGAAGTCTGAACTTAGCTATTCAGTCTTTCAAAGACCAAGGCTGAAGCTGAAGCTGAAGAGCATATTCTGACCAGACACCAAGGTCAAAGCCAAATTGCCTCCCTACTAAACTGTGTCCCTTCTGTAAGAGAGACATACAAATTGTCCATTGAAAATGATGTGGGAAATGTATTTATCAACATGGAAGGACTGTTTTATTATTGCTGAATTTTAAACACTAGTTATAAAAGAGGATGAAGTGTGAGCCCAAATTTGTAATTAAGGAGGAAAAGTCTGAATAGATGGAGGATTGAAGGGCACATATGAAATGTTAATGATGATTACCTCCGGGTTTAGTATTAAAGGATTTCTGCTTAGTTTTAATAAAAATCTTTGTGTTTTCTTATAAAACATGTTACTGATATGATTTTTAAAAATAGAAAATATTCAAAATTCATCTTTTCTGTCTCTTCTTTCTGTTTCATCCAGGGCCAGATTTCAAGCTTGCTGAGCTGCCCAGATGGTCTGGGACACTGACCACAGCTGCCTGTAGTGCTCACGGTCCATGTTCACTTGAGGTCAAGGCTTTGGCAGGCTGGAGCTGCCTTTCCTGGGCCTGTTTCTGTGAGGAGAGATGACAAGAGCAAGGCAAAGGTCAGTGGGGGTGGGGGGAAGGGCAGGGGGGAGTAGCTCCATTTGACCAGTGAGGAACTGGGATCTCAGAGAGGCTGGAGGTGCCAGGAAAACCTTGTGTCTGTCCTGAGACCTGGGGGATAAATAACTTGAATATGCCTAAACTTTTCCATAGTAGAAGAAAGCACTCCAAGGTATCCCCCAAATTCATTTTACTTTTCCTTTTTATCAATACAACTCACAAATTTTAGCTGATTATCTAGCTATCTGTAGCTAGGTGTGGCCATGTGACTAAGTTCTGGGTGATGAGAAGTAAGTGGATGTGTTGTGTGCAACTTCCAGGAAGCATCCTTAAAGAGAGAGGCTTGTCCTTTCTCCTTGTCCCCTTCTTGCTGGTTGGAATATGGATATGATGGCTGGGGCAGGAGCAACCATTCTGGACCATCAGGCAACATGCTTGGGATGATGGAGCAACAAAGTAGAAAGAGTCTGGGCAGATGAACATTGAGCCTCCATAGCAGCCCTGGACTGGCTCCTTTAAACTTCACTGATGTGAGAGTGAAGTAAACTTCCATCTTAGTTTAAACCAGTGTTCTCCTGGGGTTTCTGTCACATGTCACAGAACCTAACCTTAATTAATTACAAGAGCTGCCTCTTACTTAATATTTCTGCCCCAGCCACTATTCTAAGTGCTTTACAAGTGTTACCTTGTTTAATCCATATAAAAATTCTATGAAGTGGGAACTATAATTAACCTTGTTTCACAAATCAGGAGCCTGAGACACAGAGAGGTTGATTAACTTGCTCAAGGTCACACAAGTGACTGGTGGAACTGAAATCTAAGCCTAGATATCTGGCGCCAGAGGCTGTCCTCTGACTGCTCTTCCGGACCCTCTCCTTTGGCTCCTGGTCCCAGCCGACACTTCCATCCCCTACTGCAGACCTCTTTATGTTATCTCTAGTCCCCATCCCACCCCATTCCCTGTCTCCAGCAAAAAGCCCATTCTCTCTACACCTTGCTTCACTGAGAAAAGATTCTGGCTGGCTAACTCAGGCTAAAGCATAAGAGACCAACATCAGCATGATATGTTCCCTCTCCATAAGAAAAGCAGGCTCTTTATTTCTATGTCAGTGTGAGGGTTTAAGTGCGAGAAACACAGAAGGAACCACACTGGGTGAGGCTTGGGCACTGGAATCAAGTAAAGTGAATTTTATACCTGCTGCCAGCAAGCTTTGCAATCTTGGCAAATCTCATAACCACTCTGAGCCTCCATTTTCCCCTCTACAAAATAGGTAGAATCAGACTTTCATTAGGCATGGGTGCTGTAAGGATTAAATGAAATAACCAGTGTGAAGGCTCCTGGCCCCCATCAGCCGGGCACAATAAGTGTCAGTAAATATGAATCTTTATATAGTGGGATTCTGTTTATCTGTTGCTCCCTCTAGCCTATTTTTTTTTTTTTTTTTTTTGCGGTACGCGGGCCTCTCACTGTTGTGACCTCTCCCGTTGCGGAGCACAGGCTCCGGACGCGCAGGCTCAGCGGCCATGGCTCACGGGCCCAGCTGCTCCGCGGCATGTGGGATCTTCCCGGACCGGGGCACGAACCCGCGTCCCCTGCATCGGCAGGCGGACTCTCAACCACTGCGCCACCGGGGAAGCCCCCTCTAGCCTATTTTTAAATAGCCTATTTTTAAAGGTCAGACATTGAGATACAGTAACGTCCACCTTCTTGAAGGGTACAGATCTATAAGTTTTGACAAACATAATAGTCATATAACTACCAGCACAATCAAGGTATAGATTTTCACACCCAAATTGTTCCCTCCTTTGTCCCCAAGACTGTTTCTTACTCATTCTAATATTTATTGAGCACCCACTGTGTGCCAGGCTCTGTGCTGGGTCCAAGCTACAGAAACAAAGCTGACAGGTAAGTCCCTGCCCTTGGAAGTTTAAAGTTTATCAGATGGAAGGGGACAATAAACAAGAAAATAAACATACAAACAAACAAGATCATCATAGAAGCAGTAAATGCTATGCAGCAAGCAGGATTATTTGGTAGTTAGTAGCTGGGGGATTATTTCAGTCGAAAAGGCAGGTGCTATCCTTGTCATTTAAAATTCACAACCAAAGCTGCAGGTTAGTTTAAATCCCCATTTAATGGGCAAGGTATTTGAGGCTCAAAGGAAGGAACTTCCTCAAGGTCACACAGCAAATGAATAGGAAAACAAGGCTTCGAGCTCAAGTCAGCAGACACCAAAAGCTCACACCAAAAGCTCGTGCTTTTTCCATCACATCACACCAGGCCCTGGGCCATCTCTGCTGGAGCAGCGGGGGTTCTGGGGTGTGAGGGCTGGGCTGCCTGGTGCTCTGTGGCCATAAGGGCATAGCCAAGAGCCCTATGACAGCCAAGCGCACTGCAGTGACCTCACTCTCCTGGTCTCCCCTCCCTCCTCCTCTAATTAAGATGTCCACCTTCTGCCTCATACCCTCCCATCTTGGACACCTGGCATTGCAGGGCTCTCCACGGAGACCGCTAACCTCCTCCTGGGCCTCCCGAGCTTCTCCATCCTGAAGATATAAACTGAGGTTGCGTCAGGCAGGTGAATGTCCACTCTCAGCACCCCTTTCCTTTCCTTTCCTCTCTCCTTTTCCTTCTTCTCCCCTCTGCCTTCTACCTCCTTCTTCTTTTCCCTCCCTCTTTCTCTCTCCCTCTGCCTCCTGCATGCTTTGAGGTGAAAGGGCCAATTAATCTTGCTGCCACTACCTCTGTCCGCTAAGCTGTGTACCGGTCCACAGGCATAGGCATTCCTACCACGACTGCCTGAGCAGTCCCTGAAAACCATGGCTAATTGGTAAAAGATCACATTCGTTTTTCCATAGCCTGAACACTTCAAAGGAGGCTCTGCTAAAGCCAAGGCAAGGTTGCCACCCCGATGCATCAATCACTAGGGAGACTGCTGAGGTTACCTGTCACCCAGAGGGTGACATTCACACCTGCTGTTTCTACCTCGGCATGTGGTCTTAGATGATGAACATCACTGGCCCCAATCACATCCACACTCTCCAGCACCGCAAACAGCGGAGCGTTAGAGAGCATTTGATTAATGTGCTGCAGGCTTACGTTATTTATGCAATTTTACCCAAATATCTTATGTAAAGAGATATTATGCAGATCTCTTATCCTGAGGGAGTATGTTTTGTACCTGCATCCTTTATTCATCTTCCAGAAAAGTTAACTATCAACGAGATTTTTACAGGTTAAGTCACTTTTTTTTTTTTTTTTTTTTTCTCGGTACGTGGGCCTCTCACTGTTGTGGCCTCTCCCGCTGCGGAGCACAGGCTCCGGACGCGCAGGCCCAGCGGCCATGGCTCACGGGCCCAGCCGCTCCGCGGCATGTGGGATCTTCCCGGACCGGGGCACGAACCCGCGTCCCCTGCATCGGCAGGCGGACTCTCAACCACTGCGCCACCAGGGAAGCCCTAAGTCACATTTTAAATCGAACATAGGCAAGGCTTGCAAATTAATGTGCAGCAAATCTCTGAACCTCAGTTTCCTCATAAGAAAAATGGGTTTAATAATTTTTCCCCAGCTAGCTTACAGGGCTGTTGAGAGGCCTGTGGAATAAAATTTTAATTTTGTAGATGTACTTTGTAAACTGCAAAGCAGTATATTACATCAAAGTAATGTTATTGTGAATGTTAAAATGTAATGTTAAAATGAAGATGCAGGGCCTCCCTGGTGGCGCAGTGGTTGAGAATCCGCCTGCCGATGCAGGGGATACGGGTTCGTGCCCCGGTCTGGGAGGATCCCATATGCCGCGGAGCGGCTGGGCCCGTGAGCCGTGGCCGCTGGGCCTGCGCATCCGGGGCCTGTGCTCCGCAACGGGAGAGGCCACAACAGTGAGAGGCCCGCATACAGCAAAAAGAAAAAAAAAAAAAAAAAAAAAAAAATGAAGATGCAGTTGGCCAAGTAAATTATCACCTCCAAATAGAAATTCTGCGATAATCCAATTTTCATGTATTCGGCTGGCTAAGACGAAGATTACACTTGAATGTTTTTTGAATCCAGGCAGGCAGGGATGGCGTCTCACTAAACTTTCTGAGACTTGGGGCGCATTTTGTGGTTGCCTCTGGCTATGACTTGGTATTGACAGTGAAGAGCATCCTGTCTGAGGATGTCTATTAAAATCTTAACTTCAGGGCACCAGGCAAAGCCTTCAGTCAGGGCAAGATCTTCAAGTGAACATCTCCTGCCATCATCTAGCTGCCTGAACCTGCCCTTCAGGGAGAATGGGGGTCATTAAAGGAAACTGAACATTGGGGGAAAAAAAGGTAACCTTGAGACCCCAGTCTATCTTCACCCTGATCAATCTGAAATAAGAGCATGAGGATGAAGGAAACCCACCCCCACTGCCTCCTTAGGTGTGGCCCTTGCATCTTGGAATGTTCTTTGTCCCAGACACTTGGGGAGTTGTAGGGCCAGACAGACATGTATAGGGTTCCCCACCCAAGGGAGAAGCTGCTTACTGCATAGAGTTCTTCTCTTTGTACACAACATTTTGAAGCAAAACGGAATGATTGCCACTGGGAAGGGAATTCATTTTATTCAGATAACCTCAGAAAATAGCAAGACTTGTGGCACATATTTCTGGGAAAGTGCTCACAAGCAATCAGATGCCTGTCTGTGTTCCTGACCCCTTGGGATCGCCTGCAGGTAGTCATAGCGTGACTATGAGAACATATGATAAGAGCGATGGAGGGGTGTGGCTTATAAATCATTTTCTGGCACTGTTTGTGGAGGAGGAGGCTGTAGTTGGGGTGGGTGGTGGCGGGATGCAAGATCAGTGGGAAATGTGTCCTCAGCAGACATTTCAAAGACCTTGGAATGTAGCTTTTCCTCTCAGATAAAGACCAGTATCAATTCATCATTGATACACTTTTACTCAGTGTCCCTTGACTCAGTGTCCCATCATCATGTTAGGCGATATGGAGGAGACCCCCAAATATTTCCAACATAGACCGGGAGCTCTCATTTTAGTTAGAAAGATAAGGCGTTCTTGCGGATAAAGATAAGAGCCCAGAAGAGAGACAGGAGGAGAAAGAAGCTAACACTGTCCAGTCTCCTGCTGGGACTGAGGCACTTGTGTTATCCCATTTGATCATCAGCAACACCACAAGGTAACATCTTCATCCCGTTTTATGGATGAGAACACTGAGATCAGAGAGGTTTGATGACTTGCTCCAGGTGCCACAGCTGGTTAGTGGCAATAAAGTGTCCATTCTTAGTCTGCTTAATTCTGGTGGGGCCAGAATTGAAGGGAAGTTTTCAAATTGCCTTCTATATTGATTTTGTCAGAGATAATCACCAATTTTAGAAAAACAAAATAACATCTGGCTGTGCTTCCTCTTACTCCGTTCACTCAGGAGCAGAGTGCCGAGGGACTACTAGCTCTAGATCTGAAGCTTTAATGCCCTTTTCTGTTGATAAACCATATTTCTAAATAAATCATTGTTTTTGTCCGTTTGTGTTTCCAAGGCCAGATCTCTGTCTCTTTCCTGGCTGAATACTCCCTTCCCCCACCAACATCTTCCCACGTGTCTTTAGCTTCTCCTTTCTCTCTCTCCTTCCCTACCCTCACACACACACAGAAATTCAGGCGCACACCTTCCCACCACACACCCATATGCAAAATAAAATTAGAAATACCCCCCAACTCTCAAGGTATTTAGGGAAGGGAGATCTTCAATCAGTAGAGCCAAGTGCTCCATTCCCTCCCCCTCAAGCCAGGGTGAGAGGCAGACTGAGCTTGTGAAAAGGGTCCAGACAGCCATGATTTTGACACCAAGAAGCTCTAAAGGAAAAACAAGCCACCTGTGCTTTCCTCTATCTGCCCTGTGGCCACTGGATCTCACAGGGCTACCAGATTCTCAGAGCCAACACCTGGCAAGCTGTTCTTTTGTTTGTATGTAAAATCCTTTCAGAACATGAAAAGGTTTCTTGGTCCCCTCTTTTATTTTGATGCACACTGTCGAAATCCAGAGAAAACAGTATGTGATGTTTCAAAAATACAGGCTGAGCTGATAAGCATATTGTCCTTGTTTTAAGGGATTGTTCTTGTTTTAATCAACCCGTTGAGGAAGCAATAAATAATCATTTATCTATGATGTTTGCCTTCACCCAGAGGAGTGGAACAGGGCAGGTAGGTGAGCTCCAACAGCCCAAGAAAACGAGGTAGTGGTGGTGTCAATATTCCTGCAGTGGTTCAAAGCTGTCTCTGCTCCCTCCAACCTCCATTTGACACACACTGGCCAACTGTCCCCACCCTCTTGGTACCCACCTCAGACTAGTGGGATCAGAAAAAGAAAGGAAATAGGAACAGGGGGGTGAGGGCAGGACTCCAGGCAGAAGCTCCTGGTTCAAGCTGTTCAAGCTCTGTGTCGTCTGGATAAACCACTCAGTTGTCCTCCCTTCTCCCAAATCAGAGCTCCCCCTGGGTCTCAGGTTGATGCTGCGTTGTGTAGAGGCTGAGAGCAGGTCCATTAGTTCAAATCCAGACTCCGTCACTTACCCGCTGTATGTCCTTGGGCGTGTGACAGCTTCTCTGTGCCTCAATCTCCTCATCCATACAAGGGGATCATGGAGCTTCTGCTGAGAGGATTAACAAAGCTGCCTTATGTTAAAGGCTTATTAGCACAGTGCCTGGTTCATAGTAAGGACCCAATAAATAGAGTCAATGATTATAAAATAATGCTCAAATAGTGCTCACCATAGGTAGGCCCTGTTTAAGGGCTTTACATAAATTGTTGTCATATATAACCCTCACATCTCTGTTTTACAGATGGGGAAACTGGAATCTGAAGATCACACAGTAGTGAATGATGGATATTCAGACCCGGGCAGACAGGCTCCAGAGCCGGGGCTCTCAGCACTTCTGTGCACAATGACGTTGACCTTTACGGGTGTTGCCCCTGGCAAGCCGAACTCCTAAACCCCCAGGTTTTCCTCGGTCCGAGAATGGAAAGCAGCGGAGGGCTGTTAGCCACAGTGGGGAGGGAAGGAGCAGATGATGGTTAGAGCATCACATCAGGGTGGAATCCAGAGCTCCCAGCTGGAACCAGTGGCTGAAGTCAGGCGGGGAGCCCCAGCCCGCTCCAGAGGAGTGAGGGGAGGAAGGGGGGCAAGTCCCCGAGGCTGAGAGGGGTGGCCAGAGCACCGCCCCTAGGAGGGGAGGGAGGGGTGGCGGGGCTGGGGGCGGGGGTGCCCAGCTGCCATCCCCGCCGTCTCCTGGCCCCCACTCGCCGGCGCCCCAGTGGGAGGACGGCAGCTGCCCGCTCCTTCCTCCCCACACCCCCGCTACCTGCCCAGTCCCCGAAGCGAAGCGTG
Source organism: Mesoplodon mirus (assembly GCF_964341445.2). Classification (NCBI taxonomy): domain Eukaryota; kingdom Metazoa; phylum Chordata; class Mammalia; order Artiodactyla; family Ziphiidae; genus Mesoplodon; species Mesoplodon mirus. The sequence continues at coordinate 162,988,235 of NC_138979.1, read as the reverse complement.
AGGAGGCTGCGAGCCAGCGGGGCCGAGCCCACAACTTTGCAGCCTCGGGGAGGGCGAGAGCCGGCGTGCAGGGCTCCTCTTGTCCGCGACCAGAGCTTGGTGAGTTCATTTCCCCACTGCTCTGCGGCGGTGCGGCGGCGGCGGGGGGCGGCTTCCCGGGCGTCCGGGAGGCGGTGGCCGAGAAGCCGGCGGCCGCCCGCGCTGCCTGCCTCGCTAGGGCTCCGGCTATGCCGCCCGCCGCCGCGGGGGCGGCCGGCGCCAGTGCTAAATGGCCACCGGGCCGCCCCGGCGGTCTCCGCTGTCCCTTCTCCCGCACAGGGCCGGGGCTGCGGTGCGGCCGCCCGCCGTGCGCCCCTCACTCCCCCAGCCCGTCCTTCGCCTTCCAGGCGCCGCGGCGCATCTGGAGGCTGCTCCCGCGGCCCCCCTGGCGACCAGCGAGGGGAAGACACTTGCTTCGCTGGATCCCGGGCCGCGGGCTCTCTAGGGTGGTCAGCGCCGCCGTAGCCCCCGGGATCCCCCAGCGACCACCCCCGGGCGTGCCCTGCGCTGAGCCCCTGCGACGGAGAGAGACCCGCGGTCCCCACGGCGGCCGCGAGTCTCCTGGGGCACTGGCACCTGCAAAGGGGACTCCAAGGTGATCAGTCACCCAGTGGGGACGGGACAGCCTGGACGGAGGCCTAGTGGCATTCGCCCGTCCTGGGTGCAGCAGCCTGCCCAGAACTTTTCTCGCGCCTCGGGCTCGCCTGCTCCTTAGCCCCTGGAAAAGTTCTCGCGGGCGCCCGGAATCCTATTTTTCGGTGGCTTCCGAAGCTGGGCAGGAACCGGGGCTGTGGGGCGGGGTGGAGCTCAGCGGCGGGGGTCGATCCCCTGGAAACCTGGCCAAGCATCCACGCCTGCGCCCAGGGAGACCTTGTTGGCATCGAAGGGGTTTCAAGCGCCATCGGGGTTGTTTGGGTTTCTCGCTCCAGGAGGGCGGGAGGAAAGCGCGGAGGGGGGGGGATTTTAATTTCGTCGCCTCAAATGAAGACGCTCTTTGCCAAGAAATAGCTATAGGGCAGCCAGCTTCGAAGAGATGGGCTGACCGGAAACGGCTGACACAGGTATTCCTGCTGCGCCCCCCCATCCCACCCATCGCCTAAGTGCTTGTGGGAATGTATCGATTGTTGTCATTGATTTTTTCTAAAAAGCCAGGTGGCAGCGGCTGCGTGTGTGTACACACAGATACACACATAGACAAACACAGATACCGAGGCGCACACAGATTACACATACAAAATCACACACAAGGAACACCCCCCCGCGCACACACACACACACACAGGCAAACACACATACCCCCAAAGCTCTTTGCGTTATGGGTAAGGTCCCTGAGTATTGCCCAATATCGGGGGTGGAGAAAGAGGAGGTGAAACAGTACTTCCAGTAGGTCATTTCTATCTGCCCCCACCCCAAATCTTCTGCTTTCTCCTCCTAGGAGGTCTGAAGGAGGAATCCCAAACCTGGGAACATCTCCACTGCCATAAAATAGCTAGTGGGAAGCAGCCGCATAGCACAGGGAGATCAGCTCGGTGCTTTGTGACCACCTGGATGGGTGGGATAGGGAGGGTGGGAGGGAGGGAGACGCAGGAGGGAGGAGATATGGGGACATATGTATATGTATATGTATAACTGATTCACTTTGTTATAAAGCAGAAACTGACACACCATTGTAAAGCAATTATACTCCAATAAAGATGTAAAAAAAAAAAAAAGCAGAGCCCTAGGCAGCCCCCCCGCTCCTCCACCCGCAGCCATCTCCTACGGACTGAGAACAAGTCCCCACCTCGCCCTCCTTGTACCTGACCCCCGGGGCGTCAAGGCGCCGAGGTGCCTCAGAAACGGAGGAGGTGGGCACCAGAAGGTAGGGCTTGGCTCCCAGAGGCTGTCATGATCTCGGGGTCTCACGCCTGCTTGGTCACGGGTTAGGGAAGAGAGGAGGAGTGACCCGAGGGACATGGATTTGCGTGGAGCGGGACGGACAGATAGCGCCAGGGAGCACCTTAGGGAGCCCTCCGGACGCTGCAGTGAGTCTTCCTCTCACCCTGGGCCCCTTAGGAATGTAATCGAGGATGCTGGCCCTGAGGCTGCTCAACGTGGTGGCCCCCGCCTACTTCCTGTGCATCTCCCTGGTGACCTTCGTGCTGCAGCTCTTCCTCTTCCTGCCTAGTATGCGTGAGGACCCCTCGGCCGCCCGGCTCTTCTCACCTGCGCTGCTCCATGGGGCATTCTTCCTGTTCCTCTCAACCAACGCCCTGGGTAACTATGTCCTGGTCATCCAGAACTCCCCAGACGACCTGGACGCCTGCCAGGGGACCGCAGCCAGGAGGGCCCTGTGCCCTCCGCCCAGCGCCCACTTCTGCCGGGTGTGCGCCAGAGTCACCCTGAGGCACGATCATCACTGTTTCTTCACCGGCAACTGCATCGGGAGCAGGAACATGCGCAACTTCATCCTGTTCTGCCTCTACACCTCCCTGGCCTGCCTCTACTCCATGGTGGCCGGCGTGGCCTACATCTCCGCGGTCCTTTCCATCTCCTTCGCTCACCCCCTGGCCTTCCTCACGCTCCTTCCCACCTCCATCAGCCAGTTCTTCTCCGGTGAGTGGGCCTTGGCAGGCAGGTTGGGCCCTACGCAAAGACCTTCTACCTCAACCCCAAGTTTGCCAGGTTTAGCAAATACAGGGTGCCCAATTAAATTGTAATTTCAGATAAACAATGCATAACTATTTAATATAAGTATTTCCTGAATATTGCAGCGGACATACTTACACTAAGTTTTTTAGTTATCTGTTTGAAATTCAGACTAACTGGGCATGCTGTATGTCACCTGGCAACCTCCCTCCCCACCCCCATCCTCATTCATCTTCTCCTCGTTGCTCGCCACTGTCCGTTTGCTCATAGAATTGTGGCAAACCAGGCAATACACCTGCCCTGTGCCAGGAGGGGCTGATTGCTGGCCATCCCTCCGTGCAGCCTGCGAAGTACCCCCATGCTATGTCCTTCCTCTGCCTGGCCCCCAATCCTGCTCACACATTCCTATGAGAACTTTGCCTTCCAGGTCTTGCTGATCAACCACAGTAAGGTTGACCAGGGTGCCGGGCCAGTCCCAGCAGAAGGCTAACCCTCGCCCTCCTACCCACTAAATTTGACCCCTTCCAGGTTGTTCTCCAGTCTGCAGATGGCTCAGAGCAAGGAGCATCCTGGTTGGAGATGCAGCCATATTTAATGGCTCCATCTTCACACCACAGAGCCATGGGACTGGTGTGGGATCTGACCCTCCAGGAGACTCTCACAGTTGCAGGAGCCAGGCATGTAGACCTTCACACTCAGCTATGCCCCCTGGTGAGGAAGGTGCTTTATATAGTGTACCCCAAGGAGAGTGGGGTACCAGGCCCAGAGGGACCTGGTTCCTGGTGGCAGGAACCAGGCCTTGACACCGGTCAGCAACCACCCTACCTGGCCATGAAATTTGCCCCTACCTCATTTCCTTCACTCCACCTACCCTGGCCTTTGACTCTGACTGACTTGGCTCTTACAATTAGTAGCATGCACATATGGACACAGAGCGGTGCGTGTGTGATGTCATCTCCATTTCTCATGAAGAAACTGAGGCTCAGATGGGGTTAAATGGCTGCCCAGGATCTTACTACTTCCGAGCAGCAGCCCCTGGCCTGCCTCCCAGGTGTTTAGACAATGCACAGCAGCACAGGAAATACAGCATGTTTCATACCCCATTGACCTTTCAGGGACAAAAAAGACAGAGGGCAGCTTCTTCCACTGAGAACCCCAAATTGTCTTGATATGCCTGGGCTGGACATTCATAAAATTCGGCCCCACTCTGGGGGAAGCCATTGTTTTGGTCTTTGTTGGGGCCTCAGCCCAGTCCTCTGCAGGCATAAAACTTTGTGCCATTTGGCAGTGGGAACACAGAGGCCCTGGAAGAAGGACCCAGCTATGAGGGTTGCCTTGAGGGCTGGTGGTTGAGCTGGGCCCAGAACTCAGAGCTCTCGGACCTTCTGGATCCTGGCGCCAGCATAGGAGGCTGCTGGGACTGAAATAACCAGGACGGGGGAGGGAAAGTGGGCGGGCTAGGCGATGGAGTGTGAGCACAGGCAGGTGGAGAGATGAGGAGAGCCAGAGAGACTGATTACACTTTCTTTTCCAAGTAGTTTCATCACATAAAAATGGGTGCTTCCAAAGAGAGGATCTTGAAATGGTTTGATTTAAGCCTGGGCTTGAGGCCTGTCCATATGTGCTAGGTTTGGGTGGGAGACAGGAAAGTAAAGAAGAGGAACCTCTTGCTTTGATCTGACGGGGGAACAGAGCCAGTCAGTGCCTATCTTGGGGCCCAGATCCCTATTCTAGCAGAAAAATGAGTCCCACTATCTTTTACCTCCTCACCAGACCCACTAGGAAAAGGAGGCCAAGATTTCTTTTTCTTTTTCTTTTTATTATTTGGCTGCATTGGGTCTTAGTTGCGGCACGCAGGATCTGCATTGCCGCATGCGGGATCTTTTGTTGCGGTTCATGGGCTCTTCGCTGCGGCGCGCGAGCTTCTCTCTAGTTGTGGTGCTCAGGCTCCAGGGCGCGCGGGCTCCGTAGTGGCGGTGCGGGGGCTCTCTAGTTGTCCCGCGGGCTCTAGAGTGCACGGGCTTAGTTGCCCCATGGCATGTGGGATCTTAGTTCCCCGACCAGGGATCAAACCCACATTCCCTGCACTGGAAGGCAGATTCCTAACCACTGGACCACCAGGGAAGTCCCGAGGCCATGATTTCTAATCTCCAACTCTCCCATCTCATCCTCCTCCTTTGCTGGCCTTTCATCTTTCCCCTTGGCGGCCCTTCTCTCGCCTGCCCTGACACACACCTCACCTGTTCAGCTTCTTCCTTCCTGTCCCTTCTCCCTCTCTTCTCAACCCAAATGGTTGAGGGCACTGCCCTCTCATCTGCTCCAGAGGCCAGGTGGACAGGAGGGTGTAAAAAGGGACAAGTCGTTTGCTAGATGGAGCTGTCCCCAACTGTGGTACTAAGGCAGATCTGCCACCAGAGCATGGGATGGCTGTGTGTGGGCCCCGTGAGCCAGAAGTGGGAGGGGTCTTCTGGTGGCTGGACCCACATGCCCTCCGTTGATGCCAGAGAGGAAGGAGACTGGCCAGTTAGATTTTAGAAGCTGTTCTTTCTTTTGGCTTCATGGGACCAGTACAGGTTGTGTCACTCCTCTGAGCCTCATTCTTCTCATCTGGGAAATGGAGATGACACCATCTGACCTGTGTCATGGCATTTGGAAAAGTGTGCCAGTGTGGTGGGTGCCAGAAAGTCCAGTAGAAGGGGAAAGGGGTTAATATTTGTTGAGCAAATATTATGTGCTAACCACCATGCAGGTCTCATTTCATCCCATCCTCAGGACAAGTTTGTGAGGAAGGTATTATTATATCATTTTTAAAGACTCGGCAACCAAAGGCTTAACAAGGTTAAGTTGCTTTGAAAGCACACAGCTAGTGTGAGTCCAACCCAAGCTTTGGACTCAGAGCTGCTAGCCTCCAGAGCCCACATTCTTCCCACAATACTGCCGCTCTGCAGTTGCTTCTTGATGAATGAGCCACTTTGGGTGGGAGAGAGCTTCTTGTCCCAGGATGTATATTAAAGATGCTGGGTGATGATCTGTCAAAGGTGCTATAGGTGCTTGGTGGAAAGCCAGGGTGGAGTGATTGGATGGTGTGGCCCTTCAGGCCCATTAGGAAAATTCTGTGATTTTCTAAAAGAAGTAGAACTATTATCAAATAGTTCAGAGGAGCTGAGGCAGCCAGGCTAGGCAGCTTCAAACACTTTGAGAGAAAGCATGTCCCCAGAATAGCCTTTTGTAGCTGCTGCAAGGGGCCGGGGAAAGGCCACAAGGTCTTTTCTACATGCCTTGATTTAGCGCCAGAAAAAAGAGACTGTGGAAAACAGCTTCCATCAGCCCAGGCTTGTCCCTGAGGCTGAGGTGCAAGGCAGGCTTGCGCTTGACAGCTCTGATGTTTGCACATCCCAGCTTGAAGGCCATCTTTGCCTGTAGCATTCCTGCACCCCAGAGGGCACCATGGTCCCAGAATCCTTCATCCTGCACATGGCTGCCTGAGCTAACCTGTGCTGACAAGAAAGAAGTGGGTCAGAGGGATGGCACAGCCCGAGGTGAGCCCTGTCCCGTTGCTGCCCCCTGCCCCCTGTGCAAGCCAGCTGGACTGAGATTTCCATCCCCTGGGCAGCAGGACTTTATTTGTCCCCAAGTTTGCAAAGAGAAACCTGCTATCAAAGCTCCTAGGGCTGAAGGCAAGAAGGGGATGCTAATGAGCAAACCTGAATCATATCCATATCCTCCTGGCCACTGAGTCCACCATTGCTCGGATTGGAAAAGTTTTTTTTTAATTTATTTGGTTGCACTGGGTCTTAGTTGCAACAGGCGGCCTCCTTAGTTGAGGCTCACAGGCTGCTTAATTGTGGCATGCGAACTCTTAGTTGTGGCATGCATGTGGGATCTAGTTCCCCGACCAGGGATCGAACCCAGGCCCCCTGCATAGGGAGCGTGAAGTCTTAACCACTGCACCGCCAAGGAAGTCCCTGGAAAAGTTTTAAAAGCCCAGCCCTCAGGGGTCTGGGAATGGAAACGTGGGGAGATGAGAAGAGGTCCGTGGGCACCACGGGAAGCTGGAGAAGGGAGGAATAGGGTTGAGATTTGCAGAGGTTGAATAGGTTGTAAGGTAGGGTCTCTGGCAGGTACCCGCATCTCACTGGAGGAAGTGATGGTGAGCTTGCCCTGCTGGAGAGAGGGGCTGAGGAGGGCTTTGAGTTTTGAGTTCTCTCCTGGGCCCACTGCCCTGGCTGCTGGGCAGGTCAAGTCTGCTAAAGTAGTAGCTCAGCCAGATCTCCAAGCCCTGGAAAGGAGAAGGAGAAAGCGTGATGGTCTTAAGAGTTAAACTTGAGCCCCTTTTGGAGGTAGTCTCCTTATCTGTGAAGGATGCCCAGCAGGGAGGGAGTGCTGCGCTGAGTGTGAACCAGAATGCTGGCCACTGCGCACACAATTTCTCTGAATCATGCAACCCTATGGAATCATTGTTGTTATACCCATTTTACATTATGAGCAAACTGCAGCTCAGAGAAGTTAAGAAACTTGTGCAAGACCACAGAGCTGGGAGATTCAAACTTAGCACGGACCGGCCACCCCAACTCGGAGGAAGAGTGGGGAATCTCTTACTCAATGATGTTTAAACCAGTCATGGAGAGTACTGGTTTAGAGGGGTTTAGGGAAGGTCCAGCTCAAGGCAGGGACCTAGACTGATGACCTTGGGGGCCTCTTCCAGCCTTAGCAAGCTCTGACAGGACGGCTCTGGCTGAAATTTCCAGTGGCCATACTGTCCTCTTTTTAACATTGATGACTGAATTATCCTCTGCACTGTCTTGAAACTCGTGATTTATTCTTCTTGATGACTAGGCCCTGTTCTCCATCATGCTGTCCCTTTCCCAAGTCCTCCCAGCCAGTGCTCACAGCTCCGAAGAGAAGGCACTGCAGTCTAGACAACTGCCCAGGCACCAGCTCCCTCTCCAGGGTCCTCAGCTCACTCCTCTCTCCTCCTGAAAAAAAACACTTCTCCCTGTTTCTAGCCCCAAAAGAGAAGGCAGAGAGAGAGAGAGAGAGAGAGAGAGAGAGAGAGAGAGAGAGAGAGAGGTGGTATCACTGACCCTGAGGAAATGCTAGCATCTAGGCACTGCCCATAGAAGTTTCCTTTCCTTTCCCCACCCACGTCCCCAGTTCTCCTCTCTCGCCTCAGGAGCCGTCAGCACTCAGAAAAAGTTAGGACAACTTGTTCCTCTCCCTCGCTGCAGAGCTGAGATGTAGCTTCAATCTCATTAATCTCCCTCCCTAGCGGAAAGCGCCTGCTTGGATGGCAGTTCAGTGCGTGGCCTGCGTGTAAAGTGATTCTGTTGCTTTCCCGCCCCCTGCAGGAGCTGTCCTTGGTCCTGAAATGTTCGTCATCCTCATGCTCTACCTCTGGTTTGCCATCGGCCTGGCCTGCGCTGGCTTCTGCTGCCATCAGCTGCTGTTGATCCTCCGGGGGCAGACCCGCCACCAGGTGCGGAAGGGGGTGGCAGTGAGGGCCCGGCCTTGGCGCAAGAACTTACAGGAGGTCTTCGGAAAGAGGTGGCTCCTGGGCCTGCTGGTCCCCATGTTCAATGTCGGAAGTGAAAGCTCCAAGCAGCGGGACAAGTAGCAGGCACTCCCACCATTTCTCTGTGTGTGTGTATTGACTCCTCGTGAACAGAAGACCACAACACCCTGTCTCCACCCATGGCCCACTACAACTTTGGACTGGTGAGGTCCTAACATCCACCCCAGGTCTGTAACATACAGAGAACAGAGTTGGCTGGTGGATCATGACAAGGAGGGAAAATGGCCACCAAGGCGTTGCTAGGTTCCCCGTGAGCCAGCCTGGTGGCTGCTAACCGTTCAGAGCTTCTGCTTTTGTTTCTTCCCCCTTGGGGTGCCTGCTTTTCCCCTCTGCCTGGTTCACCCACGCTCCACCAAGTCTCATGTCATCACTGCTATCTGCTAGAGCTTTTCCTCTCAGCCCCACGTTAGGAGTAGGGAGGGGATTCTTGCTGTTGGTATGAAGCTCCCCAGGACCTGGAGTCTAGCAAAAAGGTTTAAAATTACCATGTGTCAGAGGCAGCCAAGTCAGCTCTGCCAAGTGCTAGTGAGGTTGGGAAAGGGGCGGTGTGTGTCCTCATCCCCTCTGTGGAATCTTGAACAGTGGAAGGAAAAAAGAACTCGGTAGCTTGCTGCCCAGCCCTCAAGTTGCAAGGCCTTTCTCTGGGAGACAGCAACCAATGGCCTGGGATTTCTAGCTGCTGTCCCCTGTCCACCCCGCCTCAGCTGGCTACCCAGTGCAATCCAGGACCTGGCTGGACGCTTCCTTTCCCTGGCAGTCTTCCAGCCTTCCCCATTGGTCTCCAGCCTCTGGGTCTTTGCTAGATGCTGGGAAGGCAAGGAAGAAGAGAGAAGGAAAGGGAGATACTGATAAATGAGAGTGGTATGTGATTGCACAACCATATAGAAGGGGGCATTTGTGTGTGTGTGTGAGAGAGAGAGAGAAAGAGAGAGAGAGAGAGAGAGAGGGAGAGAGAAAAGTGGTGAGGAATGTTATGAAAATAGAGAAAGAATGGGAAGAGAGAGGGTCACACAGAGATTGGGCACTGGGATATTTGGGGACTCAGAATGAAAGGGGCAAATGGGTTCATGTCTGAAGGACCTTCTAGCAGCTAAAGCTGTTCAGTGTTTGAATAGTTGCCTGGGAAGGTAGTGAGTGCCTCACAACTGGAGGTATTCTGGAAGGGACTAGGCAGTCATCTGGCAAGCATACTATGGAAAGAATTTCTGCACAGGGTCAGGGAAAGGAAGATCCTTTCCCACCCCAAGATGCCAGTGTCTTCTTCGTGATTGCCAGGTCCAGAGGCAAGATCTGCAGAGATACCTGTGAATTATTTGCTTTCGTGGAGGATGGGACGGGCGTGGAGTAGTCTGAAAATCATGATGCAAACTTTCAGGATCCTACCTGACCTCCAGGGAGATGGGACTACTAGGTATTAATGCTAGTTGAGGGGGTTGGCCTTTGAGGACAGGGAGATGGGGCAGCGTCAGGGGCAGGTTGGGGCAGTGGTGGGGAGAGCAAAGCTGGAAAATCATGCTCAACTCTGAGGATTGAGATTGGGAGAGTTGAGGCTCAGGAATGGGGAGACCAGAATATAGGGGTGCAATTGGGACACCACCCCTGACTGGCTCTGGATGAGGGCACTGCTCTGCATTCTGGGACTCAGAAGACCAGACTCCTGGGGCATATGAGGGAGTGGGGACAACACAAGTGCGCCCTCCTGACTGGGTCCCAAGGCCATTCTGCTATCCAGTCTGCTGGAGCCCACACTCTGCAGTGTCCAGCTGGTGGCCACAGTGACCCCAACCATTGCCACACGACACTGCACAACACCTCGAGTTCTTGAGCAGAGCTTGGGAGGACTTTATCTTGGTTCTGCCTTCATGCCCCCTAGAGAACTAATGTAGTAATGGTACCACCTGCTCATACTTCTCCCTCTTATATTATTCATTCATTCATCCTACATGTATTTACTGAGCACCAACTATGTGCCAAGTCTCTACCAGGCACTGGTATACAGTGGTGAACAAGATGAAATCCCTGCCACCAAGAGCATCCTGTTGCTGCCCCCATGTCCCCACCCCCTGAAAAACAGTCACTCTGCCATCATGCTGGTCAGCAGGATAGGTCACCTGGAGGGGAAGGATGTGGAAGAGAGGGTTGAAGGGGACCCCAGGCTTCCTGGATGGAGGGGTCATTGGGGTGGGGGGGCCATCCTCACCCTCAGTTCTGACCATATTGAATCAGTGGGAGTGGAAGGCAAGAAGGGAAAGGGCCTGGCTCACCCCTGACCCCAAAGCTCAAGCTTGGAAGCCAGCCCTGCCATGCTCAATCTCCTGGAGGCTCAGCAGTGTGAGGGAGCAAAAGGCATATGTGCAGGGAGTCACCTCCTGGCTGATTGGTCAGTGGGGGTGACAGTGGGGAGGTTGCCAGGTGTAGGACTTGAGAAATATTTGTACACATGGCCCTATACTGTCGATGAAGAACATCAATAAAATATGTGGTTTTAAATTGGACTTGGTGTGATTGTTTTGGCACTGTGGTTGGTAGCAGGGCTGGCAAGGCTGGAATACACTGACACAGTCATACTAGCTGCTAAAATATTTAAGGTAAGTATTAAAAATGCTTCTGTTCCAGTAGGTAAATAACCAGTGTCCAGACTCCCTGAGTAATCCACCCCTGCTGCCCAGCCGCTCTTGCTCCTTCCCTGGGATCCTGGGCTCACCTCAAATCCAGCGATGAAAAGGGCAGTGCTTGGCAGCTGCGTGGGGCCCCCAGGATCCTGCTCCAGCCCTTCAGCCAGTGTCCATTGTGAGTGGTCAGGATTGTGCCGTGTGGTTGGTAAAAGTGTGGGTGTCAACCCTGGTTGGTAGCAGGTCTGCGTGCTGGGAGCTGTGGACCCATAGGCAGGGATGGAATGTCCCACCTGGGAACTTGCCTCCGCCTCCCTCTCGCAATCCTCCTCTCCCACTCCTTCCCATGACAGTTGGGGAGTGAATGAAGAGGGGAGTCCACCTGGTCCTCCATCTCAGCCAGAACTGACTCCCACTGAGGATCAGCCAGGGCCCCCTGCCCTCTTGGCCCCTATAATACGTGGACACCTTGGTAGCTGGGAGGGTGTTGAGCCCTGCAAGGAGGGAGTTGTCCCTGAGCAGGTGAATGGGCATAGCCTCTGATGCATCCAAAGATGTGCAGGCCTGGACTGATGGAGGACACAGCTGCAAGGTGCTCATTCTACTCGGGCTGTTGAAGAACCTTCAGCCAAGGTCAGTGTTGTATATGGGTCGGCATTCCCTGAACACACACCAAGGGGCAACCAGCAAGGCAGCCCCGAGATATGCTGGGGCCAGTGGGAAGGGATGAATGGAGCTGCAGCTAACCCTCAGCACATTCTAGAGTGTGAGCTATCCATACTCCACAGGGCAGACACACCTGCCTTGTTCACACTGTACCCTGGATGCCTGGCAGGGACCAGGCACGTAGTAGGTGCTCAATGATTGCACAGATCCGTGCTCATTCACTCACTCCATAGCTCTTCTTCCCCTGATGTGCCCAGCACTGGGCTGTGCACACAGTGGGGGCTGGAAGACAAATGAGACAGCTCTGTCCTCCAGGGGTTCACATCCTGGGAGAGGTTCCTGGGAGTGCTCAAAGGACGAAGAGGGCACATCCACAGGTAGGGAGCAGGGAGCTTCCATTTGGGCAAAGCCTGGAAGGAGGGATAAGATTCTGCAGGTGGAGAGGGATGGAGAGGGCTGTCCAGGTGGAGGGAACAGGCCTGGAGCCTTGGAATGATCGTGGAACAGTTAGGATAGGGGACATCACAGTGAGGCAGAGGGAGTTAAGGCTAAGAGTTGGGACCTGAGCAGAGGGGCCTTGAATGCCAAGCTAAGAGATCTGGAATAAATTTGACCGGTAATAGGGAACCATTGAAGGTTTTGAGCAAGGGAATTACCTGTTTAGAGCTAGAGTTCAGAAAATGGAGCTTTGGCAGGTAGACTGGAAGTGGGAGGGACCAGATAAGAGGCATTTGCTATGATCTGCGTATGATGTAATCAGGCTCTAGCGGGGAATAGTGGCTGTAGGCTGGTAAGGAAGGGAAGATATCCGAGGCACTTCACAGACATGGAGAGTGACTGGAGGGGCACTGGTGAAAGGATCCAAGGTGATCCTGAAGGCTGAGGTGGGGTGATCAGTGTGACCTCAAAGGACAGGCCATCAGGAGCACTGGAATTGGGAGGAGAACATGACCCTGGGCAGGGTTCAGGGCCCCTGAACGCTCGCCACTGTCATTGCCCCATTGGTTGGCAGTTGATGGTGTCACTCTTTTTTTTTTTTTTTTTTTTTTGTGGTACGAGGGCCTCTCACTGTTGTGGCCTCTCCCGTTGCGGAACACAGGCTCAGCGGCCATGGCTCACGGGCCCAGCCACTCCGCGGCATGTGGGATCTTCCCAGACCAGGGCACGAACCCGTGTCCCCTGCATCGACAGGCAGACTCTCAACCACTGCGCCACCAGGGAAGCCCGATGGTGTCACTCTTAATAACCACTCTGCAACCGTGAGTGGAGGAAGGGGTTCAGAGCTTTTTTATGCACAACTCTCTGACTCCCAAAGCCGTGGGGTGGGGAACCATCTGCCTGTGGCAATAGAGGTCATAGGTCCTCTGGTCTCCACACCCAGTGTCAGACACAGTGAGATACCGGGCTCCCCAGTGCTTGGGAACCAAAGGAGCTTTGGGGAAAGGATGTACTTGAGGAGACCTAAGCCACATCCCCCTCCACTCTAATGAGGAGCCCGGTCCTTCGGTCCTGGCCGCCATCTTTCAGCCAGTCTCCTCCACTAAGAACATGGCTGTCCCTGTCGCTCCATGTACTTGGTCCCCCCAGTGCCCCGGCTCCTCTCTGTACCCTGTGTCCTCCAACTGGCCTCATTGTTCCCCCTCATGTCCCTCCTGCCCTGCTTCTGGGCAGCACTCAGGGATGCTTGGGAAGCAGCCCCTCCTGCTGGGCAGAAAAGGGGGTGATGGGCAGAGAGCAAGGATGCCTGACTCCTGTCTTATCCCAGGTGCCTTAGAGATGAGGCTGAACCTTGGACCTGCTTACCAGCCAGGCGAGCCTGCTGGTGGGGCAGGCGGTGTCTGGGGTAGCTCAGCTGCTCTTGGTGTTGGCCTCTGCCTCTGCCCTATTCCTCTCTCTCTGGGTCGTGCTGGCCCAGCTTCTCCATTCATGCCTCAAACATTCATTGATGCTGACTCGATGCCAGGCATGGTGCCAAAAACCAGGAAGGCACAGATGAGTGAGACCCATTGCCTGACCTGGGGGAGCTCACAGGGAAGAGGACCAATCCCAGACGGTCCCGTGGTATGAGAGTGCTGATGGAAGGAGGAGGACAGGGTGCTAGGGGAGCCTGGAGGAAAGCACTCACTCGGCCGTGGGTAGGCTGGAAGACTTCCCGGAGGAGGTGACATCTGGGCCACAGAGGAGGAATAGGAGTTGGCTAGGCAGAAAAGCAAGGCTGTGGGTGGAAGTGGGGATGGGAAGGACTATCCAGGGGCAGGGATGCCAGTTGATTTCTGGGAATTTCAAGTCTCCATTTAGCAGTAATAGGATCATGAGTATGCAACCACAGTCAGGGAAGATTTTAGTCCTGGGGGCACGCTCCCCCTGTCTCCTCTCTCTGATCGCTTCTTACAAACGCTTGGCTCATCCTAGGTCAAGGGTGTCCAACTTGGGTGCATCAGGCACAAACGGATGTCTAGATCAGCAGGGTCCTCCAGGTTGGAGACCAAAGGCAGGGGGTCATGTTTATTGCCCAGAGTTTCAGCCTGAAGCTGCTGGAAAACTCAGTTGGGACCATCGGAGATCCCTGGACCCAAAGAGGGGCCTCGGGGCGCTCCCCATAACTCTTTCCTTCCCACCCAGACTCAGCAAATGGGGTTGGAAGGAAACTGTTTCTGCCAAGATGGCCTCCAGGAGCTAGAGTAGAATTGAAAAGCTGAAAACCCTGAAATGTAGGGATGACCTGCATGATGTACAGTCTCCTGACTTGACTGGCAAGATCCACATCCCCCTTGTGGCCCTCTGCCACCTCGTGGGTGACCCCACACCCCACAACTACATGCCTCTTCCATCAGCCTAGGCCTCTCCCAGCCCCACTACATCCCACAGGGCCTCTCCTCAACTAGTCCAGCCCTGGGGGAATCTTCCCCTACACCTGGCAGCTCTACCTTCCTCCCTCCTTGTGGATTTCGTCTCCCAACTCTACTGTGAATCTTAGAGGGCGGGAATGGAGCTGATGAAGTGCCCTGGTTTCCCCCATTCCTAGTGTAGACCGCAGTCCACTGACACTACTGACGCAGTAATTCTACCGTGAGTGAGAATGACCAACACTTACCGAACATTCTCTGCATGGCAGGCCCTTGTCGTACACACACTTTACCTGCACTATTTATTTCTCATAGCAACCTCTTGAGGTATGATTTATTACTACCCCTATTTTCCAGATAAAGAAACTGAGGCCCAGAGAGGTTATATAACTTGCCCAAAGCCTTGTGGCAGAGCTGGGATTCAAAGCCAGGCTGCCTGCTCCTGACTTTATCCTTTTAACCCAGACACTAGATTGTCTTTCTATGTGGACTCTTGTAGACATCCAATAAATTCCCTGCTGAAAAGTAACAAGGAGTCGCATTTTTATTCATCAATTCATTGACTGACTGATTCCTCCAACACATTTATTGAGCACCTACTATGTGACAGGCCCTGGTGGGAACAGAGAGAGGAACAAGGCTCAGCCTCTCTCTTCACAGAGCAGACAGTCAGCTGCTTAAGGTGACTGTGCAGGTGAAAACAGGCTGATTTCAGGAACTATGTGGTGTATCTGGTTCCTCCCAGACTGATGATGATGGCGAGTTGCCCTGGATGAAGCAGCTTCTACCAGAGGCTGACTGTGTGGGTCTGAGGACAGTCCAGGCTGGGGCCATCCTCCAGGGCTCAGGGACAACGCCTAGCCAGGGGGGAAAGGCCTCAGTTATTTCCGGGCTGCTGCCCTCCCAGGCAGTATCAGGGCACCTGAAGGAGGGGACCAGACGCAGCCAGAAGGCTGAGCACAGCCGGGCACCTCTCACACCCCCTCCCACAGAGACCAGAGCAGGGGAGGCACCAAAGACCCTAAGATGGAGTGGGCTCTGAGGAGGAAGAAACACAGCTCATCTACAACCTAGGCGAAAAGAGAAGCCCCGGAGGGGCCAAAGGGATAGCGGGCGAAGCGAGATCACATGTTAATGTCCTCCCCACTGAAAGCAGCCTTAGCCAGAAGCTGGCAGTCAGGGAGCAGGGCACTGACCTGAAATTCTGAGCCGAGAGCAGCTGAGAGCCAGCGTTGGGAGGCTTCCAGAGGGGAGGCAGTCCTGTGTGTGGGCTCCTTCCCAGAGTCCCTGTCCCCAAATGCCCCTTTCTGGCCTCCTTGTGATGCTTGAAATCCCCACCACCAGTATCTCCTTAAAGACAGCAGCCTCCCTCCAACAAGCCACAACGCCTTTCAAATTCTGGGATCCGCTCGAGCTGCCTTCTTTTTCTGCCTGATAGAGAGCTGAGAGTTGGGCCAGTTGTGGTCTGAATGGGGAATTTTAGATAGAGAGGAGGGGAGAGTGGCGTCTAAGACATGGGGAGATCTGAGGGGAAGGGGGGCCCTCATGAGCGGTGGGAGGGGTGCCAGCCTGGGAACCTTCTCCACAGCATGGGCAGAACTAGGCCTTGGATGGGCAGGCACGGGGGTGGGGCTCACATGTCCCCTAAGCAGTAAGTGGCATCTTGGAAAGATCACCAGACGGTGAGTCCAAAGTGCCCAGTGGGGGCTTCCCCGGTGGTGCAGTGGTTGAGAGTCCGCCTGCTGATGCAGGGGACACGGGTTCGTGCCCCAGTCCGGGAAGATCCCACATGCCGCGGAGCAGCTGGGCCCGTGAGCCATGGCTGCTGAGCCTGCACGTCCGGAGCCTGTGCTCCGCAACGGGAGAGGCCACAACAGTGAGAGGCCCGCGTACCGCAAAAAAAAAAAAAAAAAGCAAAGTGCCCAGTGGTTCCGGTCACTGCCATCCTCGGACGTTGGACTCACTCTTTTCTTTTTTATAGTTAAATATGCAATATTAATTTTTTACTGAAGTATAGTTGATTTACAATGTTTCAGGTGTACAGCAAAATGATTCAGTTGTACATATATACGTACATAGATATATATGTACATTTATCTATCTATAGATATTCTGTTTCAGATTCTTTCCCATTATAGATTATTACAAGATATTGATCCCTGTGCTATACAGTAGGTCCTCGTTGTTTATTTTATATAGAGTAGTATATATCTGTTAATCCCAAATTCCTAATTTATCTATCTCCTCTACTTTCCACTTTGGTAATGATTAGTTTTTCTATATCCGTGAGTCTGTTTTGTAAATAAGTTCATTTGTATCATGTTTTTAAGATTCCACATATAAGTGATATCATATGATATTCGTCTTTCTCTGACTTACTTCGCTCAGTATGATAAACTCTAGGTCCATCTATGTTGCTGCAAATGGCATTATTTCCTTCTTTTTTATGGTTGAGTAATATTCCATAGCATATATGTGCCTCATCTTCTTTATCTGTTCATCCGTCGATGGACAATTAGGTTGCTTCCATGTCTTGGCTATTGTAAATAGTGCTGCTATGAACACTGGGGTGAATGTATGTTTCTGAATTAGAGTTTTCACCGTTTCCAGATTATATGCCTAGGAGTGGAATTGCTCAAACTTTAGTTTTAATTTTTTAAGGGACTTCCATGCTGTTTTTGGCTGCACCAATTTCCATTCCCACCAACAGTGTAGGAGGCTTCCCTTTTCTCCACACCCTCTTTGGACTCACTCTTAGACTTATCAAGAAGTGGACATTCCCGGCCCTCAGTGGGGCACACTGAATGAACCCCCCCAAAGGGGCAAGCACAGCTCTCCCTTGCCTCAGACTCCAGCCCTCCCCAGTGTGCAACACACAGGGCCCCTGGAGCCTTCTGAGTTTGTGACCCCTGAGAGGCTAAGCTTCAGGAGAGCTGAGTTCTAGTCCCGATCGTGCCTTAGATAAGCTGTGAGACCTTCCACAAGCCACTGGGCTCAGTGTTGCAAACCTCTGCCTAGCGTATTGTGCACTGGACGGTAGGGGGAAAGGCAGGAAGAGTGCTTAGGGGGAAAGGCAGGAAGAGTGCTTAGGGGGAAAAGCAGTGAGGAGTACGATTTCAGAGGTGGAAAGACAGGGGAGGTGAAATGCAATGAATTGGATTTTGATGGATTCCAAGCCAGCAGAGGTCAGCAGCAGCAGGAAAAGGGCTGTTCCTGCTTTTAATCAGACTTGTAAGGACTGCTCACATGGTCCAGGTGGAAAAAGCCCTGGGAGACCCGAGGAGGGAGCCGAGCAGGCGGCCAGTATAGCGAGCGGCGAGGCCCATCCACCTGAGCGCGCCTGGCAGCTGGGGCCGAGAGCCCCCTCGCACGTGCTGGGTAATTAATAAACAGAGGAGCAGGGGAGGGGGACGACGGCTCACCGGAGAAAGGATTTAATTAGCAACGTCTTCAGGAGAGAAAATTAAATTACAGGAAACAATGGTGGGACTCCGAGGAACACGAAACCCCTAAACCGATTCCGCGGACCCGACCCCTGCGCGGGCCCGGGCCGCAATTCCACAGCCGGGGCCCCACCCAGTGGGACCAGGGCCGCGTGGGGCGGGGTCTCAGCCGGCTTGGCTGCGCTTCCCCGTCGCCCTTGGCATGCCTGGGACTCGCCGGGGCCCGCTGCCGTGGCTCGGCTCCGCCGGAAGGGGGCGCCCGCGCTCCGCAGGCCAAGTTGGGGCGCAGGCGAGGACCTCGGGCTACTCAAGCCGGGGTCTGGAGGGGCTGCTCGGTGTCTTGCCTCGAGGAACCACAAAGGGCTTCAAGGGGCCAAGGGCGAGATCTAGGCCCAGACTCATGCTGCTTCTAGTGGTCTGATTCATCTACTCGTCAGAAAAGTGGGAAGACCCAGCCTGATCCAGAGACATGAGGCCAGGCAGTGCAAGGACAGGGCAGCCTTGTCCACACCCCGGCTCCTCCCCCGTGCCTCACCTCCTGGGAGGTTCTTGGCGTTCACGACCTCGCTCTCATCCCTGCCGCCTCTCCGCAGGCACCACTGTGGCCTGGTGTCCCTCTACCCCACTCCCCCTCCTCCCCACAACCTGGTAGTATTTTACTAGTATAAACAAGAGCAACCATTCTTGAGCTCACGCTAGATCCAAGCCTTCTGGTGAGTACTTGGCCTAGGGGAAATCACTGAATCATGACCACAGCCCAGATCAGCAGAAGAGGAAACTGGAGCTCAGAGAAGCCAAGGAAGTCGCCCATGAACACACAGCTGTTAAGTGATAACGCTGACATCATACCCCATTGGTCTCTAAGCACTAGTCCAGCAGGGGAGCGCCCTTTTTGATCCCCAGTCCCTAGTACGGAGCTTCTCTCATATTAGGCACTCAGTAAGGATTTGTTGAACGAATGGCAGGTGTCTCCTTGTTTGTCAGAGGGGGCGCTAACAGCTGAGAGGCGGTGAGGCTGAAATGAGATGGCATGTGTAAATACCTGGCACCGCACTTGGACCACTGTAAGCGTCTAGTAAAAGCTGGTGCCAGTGCTTCTCAAACTTGACAATGTGCAGGAATCACCCGGGAACCTGGTAAAAATGCAGATTCACAATCAGCTAGTCCTCTGATTCTGCATTTCTAACAAGCTCCAGGGGATGGCGGTGCTACCGACCACACTGCACAGCGCAGGGCTAGTCCCTTCTCCTCGGCCCCAGCCCTAAACCCAAGCCCACGATGGGGAGCCATTGCAGGAGTTCCGAGTTTTGTCTGTACATTCGCAGTCCTCTGAGGAGCTTTAATTACTGATGGGGATAGGGAAGGGGAGGTCCTACCTCCCAGAGAATCTGACAGAATTGGTCTGGGGTGTGGCCTTGGGCATCGGGATTTTCAAGGGCTTCCACTATGCAGCCAAGGCTAGACCCGCTGCCCTGGAGGTGCCTGCAGAGGGCAGTAACGTGAGCAAGAGGGTCTGAAGAAGTTCACCCCGTACAGGTGTGAGGACAGAATGTGCGGAGACTGGAGGCTGAGTCATCAGCTAGGAGTCTGGGCCACGTGTGAGATTAGGATCCTGGCTAGGGTGGGGCCTGCAATCAACACGGATTCCTCAATAGCTCCCCACCCCCTGGCTGTATAGGCCTAAAGAGGGGTGAGGCCTAGGACAGGCTGGGAGAGCGTGCTTGCCAAGTGTGTGTGCTAAGGAGGGGCTCTGTTTTCGGTGCAGCCGGGGGTGGGAGACCGGCAGGGAGCTGGGCTGATTGACTGCTCACTGCCCGTTCAGGACTATGTGAAAGGCTGACCCTGGACGGAGGCCAGCTCAGCTGGCTCCATCCTATCCCTTCGAGCTTTGAACTTCGTGCTTTACCTGCAGCAACGATCATATGATTACTGCTTCTTGAGCACCCGCTCCCCCTCCCCATGTGGAGCCACTGCAGTAGACACTTTACACCTCATGGCACAGTAACCCTTTAGAGGAGATAGTAATCTAACAAACTTGGAAAGGAGGCCCAGGAAGGGTATGTAACTTGCCAGGATCACACAGAAACCAGATCCAGATCCAAAGCTGTATTTCCATCTCACCATGATGCCTCTACTCAGACTCTTTCCTTTGGCTAAAATGCTGTTCCCCTTTCTCTCAGCTTATCTAAACTCCACCCAATGCCAAGGCTGAGCTCAAAGCTCAACTCGCCTTGTCTTCCTTGCGAGACCTTGGAGAGCTCCTACAACTCTGGTCTGTAGTTGACCTTGGGCACCAGCCACCTTGCCGTTGCTACTCTCCCCGTGAGTCACATCTCCTGGCTCAGCTGTGAGGGCCCCAAGGCGGGAGACCACGTGTGTCTTTCTGTAGGACTTGGGTCTCAGGAACTGTTTGGTACTGCCAGGGCTGGGCCTCGGGTGAGGCAAGAGAGGTGCCTACGGTGCAAAATTTAAGGAGGTGGTCAGGCTTGCTTGGGGTCGTGTGAATGCTTCTGATCGTAGCAGCTGGGGGGAGGCTGAGGAAAGCAGAAGCAGGTTCTCTTGTGGGTGAGCCCAGAAGTCCGAAGGTGTCACCAAACAGGATAATCCACTTTCTAGAACTCTCTCCTAGTGTGCTGGGTGTTGGAGTGAACTTATCAACTAATTAACATACTGTGCCTCTATCAACACTTCTGTTCTCAACTAGTAGTTTAACATGAAGGACTCCTGCCCTAATCAAAGGATGCTAAAGCCAAAAATTTTCAAAACATTCATCTTGGAAATAAAAGTAGAAGTGAGTAGGCCATATCACCTTGTCCAGGCTCACACACCGAACTCTGGATGTACAAGACCTGGTGAGACCCAAACCATCAAAGGGAAGACTGACTAACTGCTGGTCATTGCTACCCTCCCACTAGAGCAGAAGCAAGAAACATGTCTGTTTCATTCACCATTTCATACCCTACAACTAGGTCAGCACCTGGGACATAAATGTACTGACAATTTTATGTATTTGTTACTCGGAAGTTAACAATGATCATGTCTTGGTCAGGTAAGCTTCAGGAAACATTAAAGCTTTCAGAAGTGGAAATGATCAGGGTTTGAGAGTAATACAAATTTTAGGGGGGTAGGGGGAGGGAAAAATCTAGTGAGGACCACGTTTGAGGATTTTTAAAGGTCCCCAAAGTGGGACCTACCATGGGGCTGACCTGTGCTGTCAGATGCCTGCTCACCTCTGAGTCTGTGGGTCCCAGAATGCTTGTTTCCCTCGATTAAAAAATCAGTGCAACAGATGGGCTTCCCTGGTGGCACAGTGGTTAAGAATCTGCCTGCCAATGCAGGGGACACGGGTTCGTGCCCCGGTCCGGGAAGATCCCACATGCCGCGGAGCGGCTGGGCCTGTGAGCCATGGCCGCTGAGCCTGCACGTCCGGAGCCTGTGCTCCGCAACGGGAGAGGCCACAACAGTGAGAGGCCTGCGTACCGCAAAAAAAAAAAAAAAAAAAAAAAAATCAGTGCAACAGAGACATTTACGGCCAGGTACATGCTCTCTCACGTTTCCCTATGCCCTGCAGTTGGCGGGGCCAGGAGGCCAGTCCTGTCACTGCAGCCCGACCTGACGAGTACAACTGGCAACTCTGGTAAGTGACTAGCTAGAGGCTTTGCAGAGTATCTGAGCCTGGAAAATGCTTCAAGAATGCAAGCAGCATAAACTTCCAAATACATCTTGACTAGACAAGCATCGGCTTGAGGCTTTAAAAAAAGGCTTTCACCTTAAAGTTACCCCGGCGCCTCTGGCCTGCTGGATCTCAGGGACCATCAGTGAAAGCACGCTCTCTAAACCAGGCCTGGGACTGCCCTGTCAGCTGCGGGCATCCTGGGCTGTTGGTTTTGGTGGTTCACTGCCCTTCCTCCGTGTGTTTTGCTTAAGTGAACACACACCTGCATTTCCCAAGCAGCCCAGTGACAGGCGACAAGCCTTGCTGGAGAACAGAGGGGAGTCAGAATTAATCATTCTCTAGGGGGACCACCTGACCTCTAGAACCAGACTTTCCTGCATTTATTAAATAGAATGCAGGGCCTACTGAAGGTGCAGTTTTTTGTTTGTGGGTATCTTTAAGCTTCTTCTCTTCCCCTGACTCTGGGGCAACTTATGAATTTGTATCAGGGTGAGCAGAAGAGATGGTGATTTCAGCCCAGCTCTCTGGAGAGGTATTATGGTTTTACTATCTGCGAGTAGGAGCAGGTCTGGGTTTTTCGGCCAGGGCTCAGGAGCTGCCATGCTCTCGGTCCCAGACGGAGGATAGGCTCCAAGCCAAGCACTCCCATCTGCCCAGCCAGAGGCCAAAGGCTTGTGGGTGACCCTGGAGAACAGAGGCCCTGGCCCACCTCTGTTATACAGACATTTACCAGAATTAGCAAGCAGTCCTCCAAGGCCCCTGCAATTCCTGAGATAAAGTGAGGCTTTAGGAAGATTAAAGGCAGCTATTTTTACTCTCATGCTCTCCAGCCACTCTGAAGGCCTTGCTCCAAACGCTCATCATTCAACCTGACTTGGGCCCTCACGCGGGCTGGCCTCGGGATCCTACTTTCAGTTTTTATTCCCTTTCATTTCCTAACAGCTTCCACCCACTCACTGTGTTACTCCACAGGCTTTTCTCTTTCTTTCTCATCTCCTCCAGATGCTGTAATGTGAGGCAGGAACCACACAGACTGTTCTTTCAAGCAATCCTCTCATGCCTTGCATAACCATCCTTCAGAAAGAGAAACAGATAGGAAAGCCACGTGTCATAAGAACGAAGAGAGGAAAAAGCCAAAGTGGTCACAGGAGTCCATGGACCCACAGAATATCTCCTTCCAGGAAACCAGTCAAAGGCTGCGTTGAGATTTGCTCTCTTCCCGTTAGTTGTCAGTGTGATTTTGGTCGAAAATACTGTTAATTATTCCAAGCAAATGACAACCCTTAAGGGGTGGAAGGCCATCACTTGAATTCCATTGCTGGGCTTTTGTGCAGGAAGGCTGCCTTGCCCTGTGGAGCAACTTCAAAGTACTTTAGAGACCTCATTTTTTTGTATTTCACCATAACCCCAGGATGTCAAGTGGACAGCAAGGACTACTCCCCTTCTCTTCTAAGAAAGGGTACTGAGATAAAGCTGCTTTCTGCCTCTTTCTCTCCAGCCACTCTGCTCGTGCTGTGTCGCCCAGGCAGGCCTCTTCTCATCTCTTACCTCTCTCCCGGTGAGGATGAAAGATGATACCCAGAGCCTGGGACCAGAATAAAGTCCTTACAAAGTACCACCACATCTACATGGTCTATGACTATATACCATTAAAATAATGTTACACCAACCTAAGGGCCTCCTTAGAAAACACGCAGAAACACCTTCTCTGCCAAAAAGGAAGCTTCCTAGCACGGTGCACAGAGAAGAGCTGAAGCAGCATCACACAGGTTCTGGGGAGGCACAGGGAGTGGGCCAAGGGAGAAAGATTACAAGGTTATGGGGAGAGAAATCTGGGACACAATAAAAGCAAACTGACATCTTCTCTAAAACATAAAAACCCATTATGTCCTTCATTTCAGATGAAAGAGCTATGGGCAGATGACTGACTAGGAAAGGACATCATTTGATTTAATCCCCAATTATTCTCCTTTGGGGCTAATGGGTCTTCATTCGAGGGCAGTCTCTTATATGGGAGTTAGTAAATCCATGTTAGCTGCAACCAGGTAATCAAAACCAATGCAGGCTGGCAAAATGCTTCTCCCAGAGTCACATATAAGAAGTGTGAAATCTGACAGAACACCTTAAAATCAACTAACCAGAGCACTAGGAACCTACTTTGTAGGCACCCAGGGTTTTCTTTAAAATTTAATGGATTACCGACAGTCTCCGACTTAGGATTTTTTGACTTTACGATGGTGCGAAAGAGAGAGGCATTCTGCAGAAACCCTACTTCAAATTTTGAATTTTGATCTCTTCCCCGGCCTAGTGATGTGCAGTAGGATGCCCTCATGATGCTGGGCAGCCCCCAGTCAGCCACGCGATCACAAAGGTCAATAACCGATATACTTATCACCATTCTGTACTCAGACAACAGTTCTGTTTTCACTTTCAGTACAGCAGTCAACAAATTCCATGAGCTATCCAACACATCATTATATAATAGGCCTTGTGTGAGATGATCTTGCCCAACTGTAGGCTAATGTAAGTGTTCTGGGCAAGTTTAAGGTTGGTTGGGCTAAGCTATGATGTTTGGTAGGTCAGGTGTACCACATGCATGTTTTTGTTTTTTTTTTTACATACAAAATGGTTTATTTGAATTCAGGAACTGCCCCTGTTACTAAGAACTCTGTTTTAAAGAAACAGTACAAAAAGAAAAATTCTAACCCAAGTTAAAAAACAAAAACAAAACCAAAAAAAAAACAAGAACGAAACAAAAAAAAAACTTCAAAACATTTTCCACTAAATACTGATATAAACATGTAACAAAGAGTATAAAAAGTTATTCATTTAAATATATACAAACTCTTTTCAACTCAAATACTGTTTTAATACTTAATCGAGGAGGATATACAGGAGGAGGCGGAGAAGGGAGTGGAAGGAGGATATATTGCAACAGCCTAGACAGTACTGTTAACTCTATGATAACTGACAACTTTTTGTAAGAAAACTGTCTCTTTGCTTCCAATGTGGACCGGGACTCTCCGCGGGAAGGGTGCGCGGCTATTTCTCCGCTGAGCTCACTCTTTTGGATTTGATGAAGGCCATGCCACCACATGCATTTTTGACTTAGGATATTTTCAACTTATGATCGGTTTATCAGGATGTAACCCCACTGTAAAATGAGGAAGATCTGTAATTTTAAGCCTCACCTGTAACAGACAGAGATCTTACAAATGGTTAGAGTTGGGAAGCACCATAGACAGAACCAGTTGCAATTCTTTATTATTCAACTGAGAGGAGTGATACCTAGAGGTTCAGTGACTTATCCAAAGTCACCCAGTTAATGAGTGACAGATGTGACAGGTGCATGGAGGTCTTTAGACCCCACTGCACCAGGCTACAATCTGCAATGATGTCATAAAAGACGTGGATTAAACAGACATGTTTGCAACGGGCAGGTATTTCCACATACAGGAATCATGTCCAAGGGCCAGGGACGACAATGACAGCGCTCTCCTAAGCCTTGCAGGATCCACTCTGTGGCTCTCGTGTCTCTAGATTCCATCTCTTATGGGAGGGTGGTTCTCTATTTCAGGAGGGGCCTCTTCTAGCCATCTTTACCCATTTTTGTTTGTTTTAGTGGTCTTACGGCCATCTTTTTAAAAGTTACTTAGAAAATTGTGTAGAACAGAAATAATGTTGTAAGAATTTAGACTATGGCAACCCTACAGGCCTTTAAGTGATGATAAGCTTTTTATTTTCCCAGTGACTTAAAAACCCCAGGAGGGGTGTCCTGACTGGTCTCGGAGAGCAGGGAAGACCACACATCTCCCTGCTGAGACTCTGTAGGTGAACCTGGATGAGGAGAAGCAGAGCCTTAGGAATCAACTCGGAGAAGCAGGAAGGAAAAGGCTTGGAGATGTACTTGCTAAGGACCGCTCTGTGGTAAAAGAACTTCACTTGATATGGCTTTAGTTTATCCCAGGAGACAACTGTAGTGGTTCTGCCACTTAAAAATTCTGTTTGTGAAAGTGTCGTTATCAGATGGAAGAAATCATTGGCTTGTATTCTCCTCTCTGTCCTCCCCACCTACCCAATATTAACCTCCATGACTCTAGGGAAAGCTGGGCTATCCATTTGCCTTAAGAGTGCCTGCATCTCCCTTAAGTTCACATGGGTGAGAGTCTGAACAATGAATTTCCACAAGTTCAGTAACTAATCCCAGGGTCCCCAAATGACACGAGTACATATGTATGAAACCTAAATCAATCAAACATTTACTCTTGATTTCACTTAGCATTTTAAGCAGTTATAAAGCCCAAAGGCCAAATAGTTTTCAAGTAAGTGACTTTTATTTTTCTCTGACATTTCACAGTCAATTTCTACAAAACTTCATACTTCCTCAAAAGAATTCACATTTGGTAAATAAATCTCTACCCTAAAGAATTCATAGCTGGAAAAAACTTCAATATATGCACGAGAGTTACTTTTCTGCTGAAGGAATCATAGTAAAGTCAGACAATACCACAATCAATAAAAAGCAATGAGTGTAATAAATTACAAATGTCACCAAACTCCATTCCCATAACCAATTCAATCAGCAGCTTTTTCTAGATGTGTTTCAATACTGCCGACACAATCTGCCGAAACTTCTCTTAAGGGTTGGTTTGAGCTAAGAATGGCTTTTAGAAAACAGCAGCTTTGCCACAAAACTTCATACCAGATCAAATCATGCATCACTAAAACCACTACTTACAGCCTCGTGAAACCAACGGAGGTCCTTCCAGTCAACTCCGAGGTTCCTCCATTTGCCGATCTGGTTTCTGGCTCCACATGTCTGCCAGCCTCAGTGGATCTCTCCTTCCATGACCAGCTTCTCTAAGTGGCTTCATCTGCTTACTGCTCCACTAGGTAAAGAACACCCATGCTAAGAGCCCAGAGAGACTTCCGCACTGAGTTACAACATCAGAGAAGAGCGGGGGGGGGTGGTGCTGCTTCTCCCTGTCACTCAGCAGTGAGGATCAATGACGGCTTTCATCATCTTTTACCTGACAGGAGGGAATGCAAACCTTAATCTAGGAAGAAGAGTCCAAGACGCATAAAGCTCCACAGAGGGTTTTTCTGAAGGAATAAATTTGGTTCTCAGCAAGTGTGTTCAGATTTTTGACTCAGTAAGGCTCATGACTGGTGCCCAGGCTGTTCTGAAGGCACCTGTTTCTAGAGCTTTGCTGCCAAACATACTCTGCCAAATAGGAAGCTTCCTAGCATGGCGTGCAGAGCAGAGCTCCTGCAGCACCACACAGATTCAGGGGAGGCAAAGGGTGTGGGCCAAGAGGAAAATATCAAAAGGGGCAAAGTCTGCTTAAAGAGACACATTTGCTCTGATTTTTGAAATCTTTCAGAAAGCAAATGGCAGGTAATAATTCTGCATTGACCAGGAGAGTCTAAAGATTTTACTGAGTTGTTTACTTCTAAATTGGTCATATCTAAATTGTACATGTTTGAGAACAAAATGCAGGCAATCTGAAGCCTTGTAATTTTAAAACTATGTTAAGAGTTACTACCTAGCAAACATGAGCATTAGCTTCTGGCCTTGGTAGAACTTCAAGAACATTTTCCTTGCAGAAAAGATGAAGTTGTCATACGGAATTTCTTACTAAAGTAATTGGTACAAAGATTTTCAAGAGGATGAAATTTTTAAATGGGAGGATACCAAAGCTGGCAACTTTACTACTTAGAAGTCTAGTTTACGATGAGGCTGAAAGAGTGTGTATCATCTGTAAGTTCTCATAACACTCTCCACTTCTAGATGGACTTCACATAACCCACTACACCTTTGGCTTTGCAGCCAAATCCAATGCATGGAAGAAACACAGAAGACTGCTCCACATCACTGTGACATAAGACAAATGAAAACTCTGGATGTGGAAAGAAAATGGATAACGTTTTCCAATTTTTTGTGGACTTAATGTCATAACCTTATGATGATTTTACTTCAAAGTTTATCAAGCTTAATAATCATTTCTTTCCTCTTTTGTAAAAACAAAGGGGGAAAAAAGATGGTAGCAGAGGGCTGACTTGTATTACACAATCGGGAACCACGAAGCTCTCTTTTAGGATTTTCACATATAAGAAAATCTTCTGCATTGTTTCAAAAGAAGAGAGAGAGAGAAAAAAGCATAAATTATCAGAATCTTCCAGCTCTCAATCAAGAGATGTTAGCCATTTCTCCTTTCTTCAGACTCTGAGTCAAAAAAGCAGTGCATCAACTGTAGCTCCAGATGGTCCTAAATCCATTCCATACTTTACAAATCTGAAATATTTCACCTACCAGTTTAACAGAAATCTGGCTCATGATTAAAGTGTATGAATTAACAGTACTACCCTTTCCCCTTGACTTTCGAGTTTAAAGAAACAAAGCTTTAAGTGATTAAGTGCTTGCATCCGAGGACCAATGTGTGCCCAAAGCATTTTAAAGCATTTTAGGTTTCTCCCAAGTGGCACAATGCCTCATAAAATGCAAACATCCTCCTCTTATATTTTCCTCTGTGACTAAGACCTTCAAGGGAAGATCCACAAAGGGCTCCTTATGTCACCTACTCCCTGGCTTGAAAGGTGTCACTCTGTATGCTTGTCTGTGTCACTGCATCCCTGATCGCGGTTAGTGAGTGGGAGGGTGGGAAGTGACAGCTAGAAGGGCCCCACACAAGCATCTTTCCCGCTTTGCCCATGATCCATCGAAGTGCCTGCAAGCTAAGGAACAGGGACTCGAGGACACCCAAATCTGAGGTCCTCAGTGGAACGGAGACAAAGGTAAACTGTGCACAGACCACAGGTTAAGACAGCAGCCAGGTATTGGCATGTGGCTTCGTAAGTGAACCGCTGAACAGTTTAATTTAAAAGGAAGGCTCTTACATAAGTTTTGGGAAACAGGAGTAGATAACGGTAAAAGAGTTAAAAAGAACCACTCAAGTAACAGGAAAATATGCCTTCGATGTTATATGTCTGGCTGATCGGAGAATGCTTCTAGGTCACTGCCAGTATGACCTGACCCTGATGTTAAAGACGCCTGCAGCTTGGCCCAAGCCTGAGGAGCCCTGCTCTTGGCGGCCTCGATAAATAGCCGGGTCTGCTCCTTTAGCTGGTCTAGTTCCACCTGAGTTGCCTGGTTCTGACGAATCAACTCCTTGGTTTTCAAAGTGATCTCCAGCAAACCAGATTTGTGTAGGACTACTAGGGTATTCTGAAAGCGCCTGTGCTTGCTCTGCCGCTGCTCTGAGAAGCTATCTGGGCTGCGGCAGAGGTGCTCCGCAGCCCACAGAGGGGAGCTGTAACTAGCTGACAGTGGGGACAGCGGGGAGTTGCTCTCCATCCCGTGCAGGGTACTGTCTGACGCACAGACAGGGCTGGCGGGGGAAGCAAAGGTCAGGCTGGGAGCTTTAGCCACATGGCTGCTGGACACTGGCTGAAGCGTCTGTGGACTTCCACCTGCCACCAGGCAGGGCACACCCTGAAGAGCTGAGTCCTCGGCAAGCTTGGTGCTGGGGGGCGCTGGAGTCGGGGGCCTGGGTGGGCCAGCACCAGTCTTGGTCGGCTCGCTAGAAGACAGGCTTGGCCCAAGTCTCTCAGTACAGATCTTCTTCTGCATTCCACCTTCTCCTCTTTCTTCTGGGCTGAGGGAAAGGCCCCTTTTGCCTGGGTGTGGGGCTATTTTGGTGTAAGAATTGAGAATGGGCAAGTAGTTCCTGGAGTCTGACTTTTTCTCGCCAGCGTGACATGGGCTGACAGGAGACGGTACAGGTGGATGAAGGAATAAGAGCTGGGGCTGTGCTGAGATCACTTCAAAGGAGGGCTGCACAGACCACGACTGGAGCTGGGATGAGCTGCTGCCCTGAAGGAAAAAGCAAAGGAAAAGAGCAGCACACTACATGTTACCTGCAGCTGTCCAAGAGGCAAAGCAAATACTCAGATATAAGTACACAGCTTCCCTCACACACGGGGTAGCCCTTCTTGACATGACTGGAGATGTGGCTTAAAAATTCATCTGGGTCTGACATCATATATTTTTTTTCTTAAGGGAAAACTGGAGGAAATAGCTATCTTTATTCAAGTGCTATCACTTGAGAAAAAGAAACTGTAGGAAGGTGAAGTAGTGACATAGTTAAGGTCACAGGTAAGGCAATAAAAGTATGGATAGGGGACTTCCCTGATGGTCCAGTGGCTAAGACTCCGCGCTTCCACTGCAGGGGGCACGGGTTCGATCCCTGGTGGGGGAACTAAGATCCCATATGCCATGCAGTGCAATAAAAAATTTTTTTAATAAATTAATTAAAGTTAAAAAAATTTTTAATTAAAAAAAAATTTTTTTAAAAAAAGGATGGATAGTACAATTTGCCGGCATAAGTTAAAATGTGCTAATCTCAATACTATAATGTGACTTCACACCAGTCTATCTTCATTTAGTTACATCTGGAACCTCTTTTACCTGAAAACAACTTTTGATTAAAAAGTTACATATTGTCAGGAGTTCACGGGCCCCTGTATTTAAGGCCATGACGCCCGACTACCACAAAGCTCTGCGAGGCAGGAGCAGCCACCGTGTACGGGTGCTTACCACAGGCTAGCACTGTGTGTGAGGTGTCACACGCACTGTCTCACTGAATCGCCGTAACGATCCCATGAGGTAGTCATTTCCTTTCACAAACAGGAAACTGAGGCTTAGGAAGTTGAAATAACTTGCTTTCAGTCCCCAAGCTACTAAGTGGTGAAGGTAGGATTCCATCCTCTGACTCTAAAACCCATCCAAACCATTCTGCTACATTGCTTTTGCTCTATTACTCCTCAATTATACATTTTAATTTTTAATTAAAGTACTGATTCAGACAGTAATCTAATAAAGAAGGGCATGGCTACTTTTCTCATGTATTTATTCATTTAAAAGATAGACCCAGACTCTTTATTACAAGGACTTTCCATGAACTTGTCTCTAATATTTAAAAGCCAGTCCAATTCCAACCCGGGCCCAAAGATATGAGTGTAGATGAGGCTAGGCAGAGAGCGAGCCTGACAGAGGCTCCTACCCTTAGTGCAGTCACGTGATTTATCTGAGGAAAGCGATGGACTATGCTCCCATACCAGCTCCTGATGTGCACACATTTCAGCTTCCTGGATACCTGCTTAGGAACTCCTGGCCAAGTTCAACTACAGTTCATCTCCTGTGCAAAGGCTGGGATGACCTGGAGAGTCCATTCTGGAGCCCTCTTGGTGTTCAAATATACTCTGGGATGTCCATAAGCAAGCAATGCTGGGCCTAGCGACCACACTCCCCCGTCAGAGGAGATAACAAAAATCAGGGGTCTTTCAAAGAAGACATCAGCCTAGTCCAGATCAGTCAAGAGCAGAACTTCAGGCTGTCCCCCTGCTCACTCATGCCATAAGGGTTGACCTACAAGGCAAATGGATCCAGAAAATACCTAACTCATTGCTTTCCCAAGGTGATTTCACTGGATTATTCTTCCTAATGCTATTGTTATGCCCACTTAGATACTCAGCTTATTTGTTCTAATTTAGATTTTACAAGGTACCATTCTTACTGAAATCACCTGAGGGAATACCAGACAAGATTTTAGACTTGGATAGGATCTCTAGAATCAATCCTAGCCTCATGTTAAAGATGAGGAAAATGAAGTTCACAGTGATTAAGTAATTGTGTGTAAGATCACGCAGTCTGGTGACAGAACTGGAATCAGAGCCTCAAAAGAAAAATCCTAAAACCAAGCAGCAATAACTAAGACATTATGCAATAAGCAGAGATTTTTTAAAGTGTATAATGTTTTTAAATTTGGAATGTGCTGGATTCTAGCATATGTGAAAAAACAAAACTCCTAGACTGCTCCATCAGGTCAGTCTGCCCCCAAGCCTCCTGTCTCCTGATCAAGCCCAGCAGCCTTCCCAGTGGGTCTTTGTCCTGAAGAAGATGGCTCTGCTGGACCCGCCTACTCACCCTGCAATAGCCCTCTGGAGCGGCCAGCCTCGCCCACGACAATCAACAAAGATGCCTAAGGAAGAGTGACCAGGGGGCCAGAGAGGAAGGCAGGGAGGAAACAGCAGGAGGCAGGAAGCCCTGAGAAGCACCAGTGGGGCCTGGACAATCTCATTTGGGCTCCATTTCATGTCTTTATTCTCTCGCCTCATTTCAGTGAGGAGAGCTGTGCTTCCAGCTGAGATGTGATGTGCCAAGCAAATATCTGCAAATTCTTTTTCCAAACTCACCAGGTTGCCTTGTTGAAAATCAGTTTGTGTTGTTCAGCAATAACTAGGTAATAGTTAAGACATTAAGGTCTCCTGTCAGGCTACAGCCACATTCTTCTACCTAAGGTGGGAAGGTCAACAACATACAGCCAGATGTCAAACTTCACTAGCTTTGAGCAGCCTCATCGACGGACCCATGCGAGGACTGATCTATTTCAGAGCAAAGTAGGGTAAGGTTACATGTTCTTTAAGTTCATATGATTGAGCTGTTTGTTCCAAACACTGGGGCTTAGCTTAGATTTTTATCTAAATCTTCTTTTCTTTTGTATCTAGACAATAATCACATAATTTGCATAGTTATATAAGAAAGCCTGAAACAGGGTTATTTTTCAATTCCTCAGCAATGCCGTTTGGAGTCTGCTGGTACAGCCATACCTAAACCAAAGAGCTCCTTTCTCACTAATGACATAGTTCTGGCTGATTACTAAGAAAGTGCTCAGAATGTAACATGAGACACAGGGAAATGGACTCTACTTCTCAAAAAAATATTTCTAAAAGTCCCAGTCAAATTAAAAAGAGATCCTCTTGTTTCTACCTTAAATTCTGTCATATCTTAGAATGCACTACAGAAGTTAGGACATTTCTGCTTGGTTCCTTTAAACATGACTAAAGTAGTCCAGATCGCTTTGGACAAACTAGGGATACAGAAATAAAACAGTCTTACTATCTGGAAGATGAGAACACATGTGATGACTCTTGTATTCCTTTTGCAAACACCGTCAGTAGTTGAAAGGACACATCCTCTTCCCAGCACAGAAGCACGTGTTGGTGCGGTGCCAGTGGTCTGCTTCTCACATCTCTCCTTGGCAGAGAGGGAGGAGCTCTCGGCACAGGAAGCTCAGAAACTCTAGCGTGCAAAGAAGTTATGAGAGCTCAGTCCTCCTCACCTGTTTGACCAGCACGTTCTTCATGACAACCATGGGGGCCAGTGTTGGGAAGGCACCGCTCACAGGCTTGGCGCTCGGCCTTGGCCTGTCTTCTCGGCTCCAGCCTAAGGCGCTCAGCATGTCCTCAGACTCCATCTGCTCTGCCGAGCTCAGGCATTCAGAGCTCCCATCTGGTGGGCGGAAAAATGGTCAGTTTGCTCAGGCTCTTAACCAGTCCTCCTG
This sequence comes from Mesoplodon mirus, assembly GCF_964341445.2. Taxonomy (NCBI): domain Eukaryota; kingdom Metazoa; phylum Chordata; class Mammalia; order Artiodactyla; family Ziphiidae; genus Mesoplodon; species Mesoplodon mirus. The sequence continues at coordinate 162,955,351 of NC_138979.1, read as the reverse complement.
GGGAGCCATGGACCCCTTGAAACGGAATGGAACATTTGTGGTATGTGTTTTTGCGAATTTTTCTGAGGAGTAGGTATCTAACTTTCACTGGATTCTCAATGGGAGCCATAATTATCCCTCCCACCCCAAGAGATTGAGAATCACTGTCCTAGGACAGCGGACTTCCCTTCTAACTCTATTACACACAAAAGCCTGCATCCATTTGGGTTCATGAGACAGTAACCATCACCAGTCTACAGGAGAAGTGGGTAAAGCCTTCAAAGTTAGCTCATTACTTTTAAGAATCTGTGGTTGAAAGGGAAGAGGAGCGTGCGTGTGACTTGGGGCAAGATTAATAAGACCTTTAGAGGCTCTGGGCACTACATGATGTAACGATAATAACAAAAACAAAACCAACCTATAAAACCTCAAGATTTACCTCCACGCTGAAATTAAAATAGCTTCCTCCTAAGTTTTCTAATTGTAAAATTCTGGATAAGTTCATCAAGATGAGGTTTACAGTGTGTCTTTCTTGTTTTCCTCCTCCACCCAGTTAAGCACCTCCTTTGTTAGTGTCCTAAATGCACGCTGAGTGTGCCCGCTGGGGGTTCCGCACAATGGGTGATGGAAAGATACTCTCTGCCACGAAGAAAAGAAGGCTGCTCTGCGTGAAATCCATACGGAAAGGGCTCAATTAGCTCCCTGCTGGAGTAAACCAAGAGACGGCAGTAACCCTGCCAGGGAGGAGTCTGGGAAAACCCTGAATGCTCATCAAGAATCTCAGAGTCGTCTGGATGAGGCAGGACTGGAATGTGACTACAATTTAGAAGAGAGCAACTGTCAACACTTGCATTTAATCAGATTCTCCAAAGATGCTTTTTAGAAATCACTGGTGTTGGGGTCTTCCCCTCACTCTACTGAATTGATTTATCTGGTGTCCAGGCACGTGTTATTTTCACAAAGCACTACAAGTAATCCAAATGTGCACCTCTAGTTAAGAACTATTAGGCCAGAAACAAAGGACTTCAGAAGAAAAGTGCGTACCTTGTACATGTATCTTGGTTTCTAAATGCCATTCTGCACAAAAAGGACACCAGGGTTCCTTGGAGAAATGGCTGATATCTTTGGTAGGGAAGGTGCAAGATGAGCCTGGACATCTTACTGTCCCAGAAAGCAAGGATGTGCTCCAACACAAATGGGGACATATCAAAGACACAGGCGCCACCTAGAAGATACTCCCACTGACCAAATGTGGGACAATTTGAGTATCAAAAAGAATCATGATAATGGATTGACAAAATCACAAAAAAATTCCGTGAATCCACAGTGATGCTCTAAAAAGGGGGCAGAGGAGAGAAGTACTTCTTTAGAGAAGACTGTCGGCTAATAAAATGTACAAGGAATGATAGAGTTAGATCACCATTTTCAAACCACAAATGTTGTAATTGGTTCAGGCAAGGATCATCAATGGATGCTAAAAGAGTTTGCTGGGGAACAGGACAGTCACACAATCTCAAAGTATCATCCCATAAATTGCTCATTAATTACAAAGAGAAAAGAATACTTTTGCAGTAAAGAAATCTGGCATACACCTACTCCTTTAATCAGAGTGTCACCAAGAATAAGACACACTTAGGAGTCACCTTATGTGTTGCAATGAGAAGGATATAACATCAAAAATTTAGTTTTCTATTAAAAAAATGTTTAGCCTATTTCTGATAATGGGGAAGCTACCAGAGAAATCCAGTGTGAAACATTCTACAAAACAACAGGCCTAACTCCTTTAAAGATGACGATGTCCCAAAAAAAAGAACAGGAAGACGAGGGAGCTGGTCTAGACTAAATAAGATTTAAAAGACAGGGACAGGGCTTCCCTGGTGGCACAGTGGTTAAAAATCCACCTGCCAAGGCAGGGGACACTGGTTCGAGCCCTGGTCTGGGAAGATTCCACATGCCGCGGAGCAACTAAGCCTGTGCGCCACAACTACTGAGCCTGTGCTCTAGAGCCCGCGAGCCACAACAACTGAGCCCACGTGCCACAACTACTGAAGCCCATGCGCCTAGAGCCTGTGCTCCGCAACAAGAGAAGCCACTGCAGCGAGAAGCCCACACACCACAACGAAGAGTAGCCCCCGCTCGTCACAACTAAAGATAGCCAGTGCGGCAAAGACCCAACGCAGCCAAAAATTAATTAAATAAATTAAAAAAAAAAAAAAAGACAGGGACAATTAAATGAAATGCACAGCCTTCAACTGGGTTCTGGACCCAAAACAAACAAATATACAAAAAGACTAACAATTATAAAGGCCACTATTGGGACAATGGGAAAAATCTCAATATGGACTGCAGCTAATTAATAATCTCAAATTACATCACATCCCAAGGTAAATGGAACGATAACTCAGGCAGTGACGAAACCACTGGCACCTGGCCCAGCTGTGGCTGAAGGTATTCACTAGGGCCACTTTCTGGAGCACAGTGTATCCGAGTATTTTTGATATTGCCTTATGTGAACAGCACAATACTTCTTAAGGCACTTCTGCATAGAGAATAGGAAACTTTCAGAAGAACTATCCAGACTTTGGGACATGCTCAGAACAGCTGATCTGACAGAACTGAAGTTATTGGACGAAGTACCAAAATGGCCACAGTATTGAGAATAACAGGGGGTGGGATTATGGTTAACGTTTGTTTTCTTCTTTGCATGTACCTAAATTTCTAAGCTTCTACGGTGAGCATGTATTACCTTCAGGATATGAAAAACAGACAAAAAACAAACACGATATTAAAAGAAAGAAAAAAAAAAGACACTAGGCCTGCAAAGTTTCCCAAACCTGTCTGATCACAGGAATCACCAGAGACACTTGTAAAAATAGAAAACTCACGTTCCAGGTCCTCCCCCAGACCCTCATTATCACAGTCTCCAGAAGAGTGGTCTGGTGATCAGTATTTTTAACAAATGCCTCAGACGAGCCTTATGATGAGGCAAGCCTGGGCAACAATGCTAAAAGATTGAGAAGAAAAACCCAAAGGGCTATAAACCTGCCCTCCCGTCCCTGAACTGTCCTTATTCTAATCCCTAGGACAGTGTTCTGTTCCTCTGAGCAACAGTCTATTTATAATTTGGCTTCCCGTGCAGCATACCTACACGGAGAAAATACACCAATCTAAGGATGACTGAGTTCTAGTTTTCCTAACAGCTGCATTTCTCACTATAAATTAATAAATCAACACAGTGGATTGGTAAGTCTCTGTGGGCTGGATAATATAACTCTTTCTCCAGGAGAGGGCTCCACTCTCAGGATGCTAACCCAGCCAGAATCCCCTGGCATCACCCCTCTGCATCCCCTGGGCCAAAATGTCACTAGGGCCATATTTAAGCCACTACTCTCAGACCTGGAAATAAAAAAGCCTCGGCACAAAATTAAGAGATTTACTGGGTGTGCAACTAGTCCTTTCAGATAAAGTTTAAGACAAACCAATAAGGAAAACTGTCTTGCTTTCTTGTCTCTAACAGATACTCAAGTTTGGAATTGGGCCAGGAGACTCATAGTCCAAATACAAAAGGCACAAATACTGGCAGGGATGGGTTATGGGGGGAAATGTTTTTAAACACAGCAAACACTTTCTCAGCAAAAAAGTTATCTTAACAAATTATATACTACTTTTGTTTACTTTGTTATATGTGGTGACCACATGCAGGTTTTTTTCCCTGCAATGTAACTATTCCTATGAAAAAGGAGGTAAGACAATAGAATTGTGAGTATTTAAATATATTTTTCCAGTAGCCACTTGCCACAGTTGGAAATATAAGATTTAAAGTTGAGAGTCTAAGTTGAAAAAAGATGTCAAATCATTCCTTCAGAACTAACCCCACTGTGACCGGGATGAGTACCCCGCCATATGGCAACAGAATTACCATTTGAAGAGATCAGAAAACTATTTCTCCTGTGGGTGAAATCTTCTCATCCTTACCACACAAATGAGTTTTTATGGAGGACGTTTTTCAGGCAAACCATTCATTACAATGTAGAAATGATAAGGTATTTTTAACCTGAAAATCCAGAGTCCTTATCTGACTCAGCAGCTGCCATGCCGAGTTGACGAGACACTTTTTTCATCTCTGGGCCTTTGCTCAGTTTGGCTGAGAGCCTTCTAGAGCCCTCTCTGGATGGGTTCTTCCTCTCCATGTTTTACTGGGCTGGAAGTGCATTCATCAGTACTCTTTTCATCTGGACTGCCCTGTGAAAAACAATTACATAAGAAGTCATTGCCTGAAGAGCTGAGACAGGTGAGGCCAGTGGTGAGTAAACTAAGGGCAAAGAACACCGGGCGGCGCCCACTTGCTCTGTGTGCACTTTCTCAGCGGTCTCAGCTGACAAAGGCTACGAGTTTACTCAACAGTAGAATGGTTTCCACCCAAAAGGAGGTTCACTGTCCTCGAGATGCCCTCTAATTCCATTATAAATGCAAAGCACACAAACCACATTCTCAGTGGAAGCTTTGTAAACTGCTAACAAAGGCACATTTGATTAGGCTTTCTGGAATGCTCCCTGAGGGAGGAAAGCAGAGGGGATGCCCACCTCGGACCAGGCTTGCTTCCCAGGATACATCTGCAGGCCCCGGACTTTCTGCCACCTCCCAGAGTGTAGTTTCTCAAATTAACTTTCCACTTCTTTGGATGAGGAAGTGAACAGAGTAAAAACAACTCCTTACATATGCATGCTACATTTTGGCTTAAAAAGCACTTCTAGGCACACGTAAGACCATATGTAATAGTGCTTTGATTCCACAAACGCCCATAACATTATTGCTGTTAAGGTTCTTTCCTTGAGCCTCACGATGTCCCCCTCAGTTGCTATTCCACTTTACAGAGGAGGAAGTTGAGGCTCAGATAAGTTACATTCAGTCATTTAAAAATATTTATTGGACTTCCCTGGTGGTGCAGTGGTTAAGAATCCGCCTGCCAATGCAGGGGACACGGGTTCAAGCCCTGGTCCAGGAAGATCCCACATGACGCACAGCAACTAAGCCCGTGCGCCACAACTTCTGAGCCTGTGCTCTAGAGCCCGTCAGCCACAACTACTGAGCCCGTGCACCACAACTACTGAGTCCGTGCACCACAACTACTGAGCCCGTGCACCACAACTACTGAAGCCCATGCACCTAGAGCCCAAGCACCTAGAGCCGGTGCTCTGCAACAAGAGAAGCCACGACAATGAGAAGCCCGCGCACTGTGACGAAGGGTAGCCCCCACTCGCCACAACTAGAGAAAGCCCACGCGCAGCAACAAAGACCCAATGCAGCCAAAAATAAATAAATAAATAAATAAAATATTTATCAAGCGCCTGCTATGAACCAGGCATCGTGCTAGGAATGGGGGTATAGAGTGAATCAAACAGACCTGGTCGCCCACTTCCTGGAAAGAAGCCTAGATTTGATCCGGTGACACACAGCTAGTCCAAAGCAGATCCAGAACTAGGCTAACAGTGCAAAGTATGAGAGCAATGAGCCCTTCATGATATTCTAACAAGGCCCTCTGAATCGCCAAGGGATGCCAGCTGTAAGGATACTGCAGGGATAAAGAGAACAGGGGGCCAACAGGGAAAACAATAATAATAATGGAACTGCAGAGTGCTATAGTCTGAATGTTTGTGTCCCCCCAAAATTCATATATGAAGTCCTGACCCCCAAAGATGATGGTATTAGGAGGTGGGGCTTAAGTCATGAGGGCTTCACCTCATGGGATTAGAGCTTTACAAGAGGCTCCAGAGAGGTCCCTAGCGCCTTCCACCACAGTCAGTGAGAAGTCTGTGACCTGAAAGAGGGCCTTGCCTGGACCACGCTGGCACCCTGCGCTTGGACTTTCAACCTCTAGAACTGTGAGAAATAAATTTCTGTGGTTTATAAGCTACCCAGTCTGCGGATATTTTGTTATGACAGCCCAAATGGACTAAGATAGTAGGTTTAAGCAACACCCAGTGGCATTTTTATTCACAATCCATTCTCGACTCCATCCATTTGTCCTTCTGAGTAGAGAGAAACATGGCCCCCTGCCAAACAGCACTGTATCTGAAATACCCTGAAAATGTCGAGTGTGAACATTTCTGCTAATACAGGATCTAGTGAAGAACATTAACTACTCCAGAAGCAGAGAAGGGATTCAACATCAAATTAAATAGAAGACAAGGAGGTTTACAGGCATCCCTGAGAAACCCTCTTGCTCATACTTTTGCATACCGTAGAAGTGGACTAAAGGGAATGCGCACTGATCAGAATTTTAAACTCAATTCCAAGTAAATATTATTTTGTGCAATATCTAACTCATTTAAGGGGACTGGCTTCCCCATTCAATCCACGTCAACCAAGCACTCTTTGACAGAGCATGTTTAGTACTACGTACACGAAAGATACAGAGGCACTGTCACATCTTGCATGGCACTATGCAAAAGCACATCTCTCTACTGGACGGCTATGAAGTTTGACAGCATGGACAATCCAGTTTAAAAAGCAGAATAAAATGTAAAACTATCTCTAATTAAATCAGGATCCTTTTGTATGAAACCCAACAAATGTACATAGTTTCATTTTCCTGAAATAGTACTGTCTGAAAGTGAACAGAGGGCTTTTTCAAAAATGGAAGCAGACATGGGTGGTGGATGGGCAATTAGACTTCATTCAAGTCTGACCCTGCTATTGACTTAGATTAGGAAGATAGCTCATGTTAGTTGCAACTAATTAAGACCTCGACAAAGTTTCACATTATCTTATGAAATGGATTATTTCACAGGCATTTTAGATAAAGCACCCCAACTTCTACAATCCTTGTGACAAGACAACGAATAAGGTCTTGCTACTGTTATTAAAGTGTAGTCAACGGAGCTACAGAAAATACACAGGAATTTATCTGGCTCATCTGAGAATAGGACAATATTGGTTGGGGAATCAAAATGCTGAAACGTTGACGTTAAAAGGAGAACAGATGCTCAAATTTTAGATCCTGGGGAATTGGTGGCAATTGGAAATAAAGAATGCATAATCGACTTTAGAATAGTAAACTGACTGCTTTGGATGTGGAAGCCTCTGTCCTAAGTAAAGTTCTCTTCAAGCAGCAGATAGTCTTAGTGTCCCAGGGAAGTTCAAGTGGGAAAGAGAATGAAGGGCTACATGCCATCTTGACCTATTCTCCCTGAAAGAGGCACTTCCCTCCTGGGAGTGACGCTGAGGACGTCAATTAGCCAGTGAACAACAGACCCATTCATACACAGCACCAGACGAGGCCCGCGACGAGAGAGAGGCAGTGATGGCATTTACTACTGGCGCTCTCAAACCCAGGGCCACACCAATGGTGAAGTATGAAAACCTCAAGAAGATTTTTTTTTGCCTCTTCAGTATTATTTTACAATAAAGTTAGATGCTCATAAGCTGACCAGGGGTTGAAAATGGGTTACCAAGCTCATACCCACTGTGCCTTCTCTGCTTCCTGGCACAAACTGGAAACCACTACGACTGCCTTACAAACATCTCATATCCTCACGAGCCTAACTCTGAATTAGGATGACTCCAAGTTAAGCTTGGATTGACCCTAAATGGGCCTCTTACAAGTGCACATGTAACACACTGTCCAAAAGGTTCCCACAGAGAACAATATACACTAAAACTCGCAATGGAAAGTGAATCAATATATCTAGAGGTTTATGTAAATAGGTATAAGATAAAACTCTACCAAGTGCTCCACAACACTTGGTTCTTCTATTTATGCACTTCTCACATTAGAGTCTAATTATCTGTTCGTCTCTTCAAGCTCAAGGGTTGTCTTTTCATCTTTGCAATCTCAGCGCCCAACAATTAATGTGTGAGGTACTCACAGAATAATAAATTCCAACAACTCTTCTGTCGTGCTGAGTCTTGCTGACAGCCCTAGCAGCTTAGCTGTCACCAAAATACCTGAACAGCTTGAAGGTCAAGAGTCTGCATTTCCAAACACCATGGTCACCTCACGTCCAGGTCTGGTCTCCTGCAGGAAACAGGTATCTCATCCACCCCTTATTCTAAGCTGAAACCTCAGGGGTAAATCCAGCAACCAAATCAGAGGTTGGTCTAATCCACAAACAGTCTCTATGGAGATTTAGGCCTACGATAAAAAGGAGACCCAAGGTGTACAAGGGAAGGATCTGAAATGCTGCTCACAGATCTCTCCTTTTATAGATACCTGGCAACTTTCCTGAGAGCTCAAGTTCTTTTTAAAATGTGTCATGTGTTTAACAGGCATGCATGGACAGAGGTGTGAGGTGAAAGCCCAAGCAGAGGCTTAAATACAGTAAAGCGACAAGGCCATAGAAAATTAAGACCTTACCACCCAGAAAGCCATGAGTAATTGCTGGAATTATAAATACATTACTAGGTTTTCTCTGAAGTCATTTTCTCTTGGTCTGCATATTCGGAGATGCCATTCTGGGGGAATGTCTGTGGATTTTTTAACAAAGGAGGAAAAAACCCCATCGACCTAAATCTCTAATATTCATCTTCCCCATCACATCCATTTCCATGCTCCAGCTTGGCTGCAAATTCATGTCAAAGATCCTAAGCATACAATGTCCTCTGTTTGGAACCTGGTATGGCTCACTCCACTCTCCTCTTTCAAAGAGGAGACAAGATTAGAGAACTTCCTCAAATCCCCTGCTTGGAGAAGGGTTCACAGTTAACAGTGCCCACCCACCCCCCATTCGCACCAGCCCACGATGCATCTGTGCCAGACAGCAGGAGCACCCTCCAGGCATCCACCAGCCTGCCAGCTCAGCAGGGCAGAACTGGGCAGACCCTAGGACTGTGCTGTGACTGGCATACCACCAGCCTCCCGGGGCAAACGCCCAGGCAATGCTTACTGCCAGGACTTGGGCAATAACAGGGAGCCTGGCTGCGGCCTGTGCCCTAGGCCTGGATCAGAGCTCCTCTGAACCCGCCCACACTAACCACTAAGTCCTTACTTGGCAATGCCCACCTTCTCTCCCACCTCCCCACCCCCTGGCACCACGCCTGGCAAGCTGGTCACCCAGGGTAAAGAACCAGCCAAGTGGGTGACAGCAAGTCTCTGAAAAAGACAGCACACCTGTGCCCCGGGCCCAGAACAGAGCACTACCCCTCATCCCCAAACGGGAGGCCCAGGACCCTCACAGGGTTACCAGCTCCCGCGCTCATTCACCTGCCCAGTCCCTGCCCCTCTGCTCACAGCACGGCGGGCCTCCAGGCGCTCCCCCGCCGGGATGCCCAGCCGGCTGTTGCCCCCAGGGCTAGACCAGGGCTCACCCGCCCTCGCAGTCTTACCCCAATTGCTCCCCACACACAGCCCCCTCCTCACCCGCGATCTCCTCTGCCACGCAGTCCTGACCCTCGCAGCAAAACCGACCAACTAAATGGGGGAGGAACGCACCACCCCCTGCTCCCATCATTTGGCCCTCTGTCCCCCGAAAGTCCCGGCTCGGCCTCTTGCCTACCTTGCTTCCCTTCTTCTCTCCCCTACTCCCACTTCCTTTTCCCACGCTCCTCGCCCAAACCCTCCCCCTTCACCCTCAGCCCTCCTCTTCTCACCTAGGACCGAGTTCGCCGCTCCGCGACCGGACGACCCGCTAGTAGAGTGGCGCATGCGCGAGCCCGGCCCCGCGGCTCCATGACAACCCCGTCGTCGTCGGGTTTCAAGCTATCGCCCAGTCCTCCCGCCCATTTCTCCTCCCCACCAGCCTCCGCGACGGCTTCCGCCAGCCACGTGACACGGCTCGGATGACCCGGCACCACCGAGACTGCTCGCTGTTCTCCTAGAAGGGCCCTTGGCGGCGCCCGCTGTTCCGTCTCCGCCGGAAGACGACGTCGGCACGCCTCTCAGGGAGGCGCGGGCGTCCTTAAGAGGTCGGCGCGCTCTCCGTGGAAGGTGGGCGTCTGTATGGTTGGTTCTCCAGGCCCAGTCGCCATTTTGTACGGGGATCTTGAGCAACGAGCTGCTGGGGGGCGTGGTTCAGAGGCGGGATCCGGAGAAGCCGGGGGTGGGTCGGCTTCTAGCGGACAAGGCAGGAGGAGTGATTCTCCCCGGGGTGTGGGTGGAAGTCGGTCGGGGGAAGCAGCGCTCTCGGTTTGTACACCGGCACGCCGTTAGGGTTGGGGACCGGGACAGGCCATGCTGACTTGCACGCGAGCCCGTGCGGAGGCGGCCGGCGTGGGAGGGGAGGCTGGCAGCCTCGCCTTGTCTCGGCCCGAAGGAGGCTTGCCCGGACCGCCCGGCGCGCTGCTCACTTTGCTGCCACGCCTGTCGCAGCAGTTGGTTTTCGTCCCCTACCATCCCTCCAGACGATGCTTCACGAGGCAGGGACGCAATCAGTATTTCTTGTGGGATGATTTCATGTCATTTGATGTATGACTCACTTTGCCCTGTGCGACTGACCCAGATGTTGAGTTTCACATGGATCCTGTTTCTCCCGCCAGTTCTTGAAGTGTCACAACGAACCCACTAAAGAAAAAAAGGGGTTGGGATCATTTAAAGTTCTGATGCGTTGAATCAGTGAAGGTTACTTCTTAGGTTAGAAAAATTCCTTCACAGGTGGAAAAGAGGACACGAGTGAATGTAAAGATTGCTCACCGGTAGAGGCAAGTTCTAGAGCTGACGTGTCCAGTAGGTTAGCCACTAGTCACTAGGAGGTACTGAAACTGATTAAAATTAAATAAGATGAAAAGTGGGTTTCTCATTCACGCTGTCCACATTTCAAGTCCTCAATAACCACACGTAGCTAATGGCTACTTTATTGGTAGAGCACATTGCCAGCATCACAGAGAATTACATTGGATCTAGATGGTGGCGCAGGGGAAACTCTCCCTATGTTGGTAATCCGAGCCTTGCTAAATGCTGCTACGTCATAAGTAATCACATTAGTCCTCCAGACACAGATAATGTTAATGCATTACCAGGCACGAATGTATTTATTAGCATAAGCTCTACCAACAAATAATAATTGAATGCCTGCAGCATGTAAGGCTTTTGTTTAGGGGATGGAGGGAGTGAAAACTATAGTTAACAATTATCTAGTAATTAAGAGCCAGGCAGCTTTACATGCATTCTCTTATGATGCCTGTACATATTAATGAGGTCGCTGTTATTAACGTCTCCATTTTATAGATGAGGGCACTGAAGTTTATGTCCATGATGACAAAACTACTAAGCCCTGGATCTTTTTAAGGCAGGATAAAACAGTTTTTGCCCGGAAATACCTTAGAATCCGATATGGGAAAAAGACATGTTCTAATAAATAGTATGAGAGAGAATGTGATAAATGTCAGAGGATTCTGAACAAAATCGAGTTAATCAAGGGAGTGAAAAATAACCTTCTGCTTGTTTTCTGTTTGTTGTTGAAAGAGGAAGAGACCAGGAAGTAAAACTGTAAGAAGGACAGGTAACAGTAGGATATCCAGTAATGGAAGCGGGTGAGAACAGAATGCATACCAGCCAAAAGAGAATAAATGAAATAAGCAAAGGCATGAGGATTATTTTAATCCTCCAAAAGTGCAAATAAGTCAAACTTCCCTGATTTTAGCTATCTTATGACCAGACGGCCATGCTGTATCAATAACTTGAACTTCAAAGACACATGAGGTAGTGGGACCAAATGAATCAGACTAATTTACTGATACGTGTAATTTTAATTGAGCTACTATGTAATTAGAGACGGAGAATCAGCAATTCATGAAAATGGGTAATGAATCTTTTTATAGAGCCAAACGAATGTAAAAAATTTCTTTCTTTGCTAAGTCACCAGGGTTTGTAAATCAGTATCTCTGTTGATAGTTTCCTGTCAGAGTGCTGCGAGTTCTTTCCATCTTTGCTGTCACACTCTTGTTTAGGCTAAGGTTTCCGTGGCGGAGAGTGGTTTTCCAGGCACCATGGCTTCTTGCTGTAGAACCCTTTCCTGTTTGAGTCCTCACTACCAGGTGTGGTTCAAGACTCATTTTGCCACCACTGCTGCCAGCAGGGGGAGACCTGCTCCTTTAAATGCTACACTTAGGGAATTTCACATAGGCTTCTTTTCCTCTCTGCCCTCACGGAGTGTCACAGACTGGAGGTCAGAAACTGCACCTCTGCCCAGCCTACTTCGTTAAGTTCTTCGCGGCCCTGTCCATGTGACGATTTGAGTTTTCAGTCCTGCATAGGATGCCACAAAGAGTTAACCCTGTGCTGTTTTATTTGAAGATATTTTCAAGTATCCAATCTAGTATATAATTTACAATATTTATAAATAATTCTTTACAACGTATTTTAACATTTAAAGTTGAATTTAAAATTCAAGTTATTTTTAAATTATTTTAAAGTAATTAAAGTAGTATAATAACAGTGAAAGTATGCAAAAGATCTAGTTTCAAATCCCAGCTCCTATCGATATCATTTTATAAAAGATGGGGCGTTTCAACATCTTCTCTCAGACATAGGAAGGACGATAGGCTATAATCTCACAATTCAAAAATTGAATAATTTCTGCTTTATGAAAAACCCATCGCTATTCTTATTTTTCCGATTTTGCCGAGGATCAGTGAAAACATCACTACAAGGACTGGCATCAGTTCTTGGAGTGACACGTGAGAACCATCTTTTTTTCCTGAACCTTAGTTTGGCATCTGTAACATAGTTATCCTCTAGTCTGAATCTGGCAACCAGCATTACTGCTGCCCACGTCACAGTTTTTAAAGATGATTTCATGGGATGGTAGGTGTGTGTATGCCCCAGAGTTCCAGCAACAGGAAAGGGGCTCCAGCCTGTGCGTGGGGAGAGGGGCCTACAGGTCCCAGGATGGCAGAGGCAGAGGTGGGTGATAGCAGGATGCATGTTCCTTGTTTCCTTAGCAGCCAAGTGACTGGGCACCCACCAGCCAGGTTAGTTCTTAGCTCATACTTTTAGGGTTATCTAGAAGAGCAGAGACAATAAAAAGGCATTTGGATTACAGTCAGGGTGTTGATATATAGGCACAGGTTTGATTTCAGGGACAATGGAAACCCCTCCCTAAGAGCTCTCCATCTTCTTGCCCAAACCTGAAATTCCTTTAAGAATAATTGCTCGACATGCAAATACTCCAGAACCCAAGACAAATTCTCTCATAACAACTGACACAGAGTGCTATTTCCAGACACTGTCCTAAGTGATTTGCCCGGATTTACTTATTTAATCCTCCCACAGTCCTGTGACGTGGTTGTGGTATCATTATCCTCGTTTTCCAGAGGAGGAAACTAAGGTAAAGAGGCCGTGTCACTTGCCAAGTTGACTGGTGGTAAGTGGTGGAGCCAGGAATTGAATTCCAGAGTCCTTGCTTTTGGCCGCTCTGCTAGGCTGTGTGTTCAGTGGAAATGGTGCTACCACGCCCTTTCCTGCTGTGCTGAGCAGGAGGCCAGTGGGGAGCGGAGCTGGAAGGCACTAGGTACAAGCACTTGTGTGGGAAAGGTTGCCAGGAATGGAGACTGGGCACTGTAAAGGCAAAGTGCAGAAAACATCTCCATCTGATCTTCTCTTTCTTTCACTCTGCACGTGGTAGAGATATTTTGTTGTGTGTGACAGGGTATATGCTGATTTCAACCCACATAACTTTCCAAACCACTCAGTAGCTGCCTTTCACTTGTTAGATCCCCTATCTAGAATCTCTTTAGTGGAAAGATTTTGAAAGTGTCATCTCCCCCCACTGAATGTGAAGTCTTTGATTTAAACTCACAACTTTTTTCTTTCTCTAGATGACTCACGAAGCTGTTCAGTTGTCCCTTTCTGTAGAACCATTTGATTTTTGACAGAGGTTCTCCCTGGCCTCGTATCTTGCCTAGTGGGCTTCTGTCCCATAATAAACAGCTTTCGGATCACAGCTGACTCCCCCACCGCGGGCTCGCCCAAAGGCAAGAAATACAGGCCACCACAGCAGAAAGCCAGACGGAGCTGAGGCTTTTCAGTGGAAACTGACGCTCTCTTACCGAGTCCAGGCTCACTCTGCTCGCCGAACGACAGGCCAATGAATCGGAGACGAGGTGCTGAGGCAAGGAATACGGCTTTATTCGGAAAGCTGGCAGACGGAGAAGATGGCGGACTTGTGTCTCTGAAAAACCATCTTACCTAGATCTGGATGCCAGTTTCTTTTAGAATCATAGAGGGAGAGGTGGCGAAGAATTAAAGTAAAAAGGCAGAACAGAGAGCGAGAGGTGGTGAGGAAGTAAAGTAAAAGGGCCGTCAGTCTTGCAAAATATCTCTTGGAAAGACCAGCCTCGGTGAGGGCATGTGTTAGTTTCTTTTTTCTTGCAGCCATTCACAGGTGGGCAGGGTTCCCTGAGGCAGCCCATTATGTATGGTTATAATAACAAAAGCAACGAAAAGCAAAGGTTAAAGTCAAAGAAACACATCGAACATGGAGTCTGATTTAGCTCTTCCCTGTTACAACTCCGGTAATAGAAAGCTGGCTACAGAGCCCAAGATCAGGGGCAGCCTCCACACAGACATTCATTATCCCCGCATTGAACACTTTCCGCCTCTTGTGCCTTAATCCAGACTGGTTTGCATTATAATTTCTTGGGTACCCATCTGTCTCCCCCACTGGAGTCTGAGCTCCTTCAGGGCAGGGATTATATTGAATGTTTTTCTCCCGCAAAGCAAGTTCTACGTAGTAAGTGTTCAACCAACTTGGCATCACTGGGACCCCAGGTTCCTGAAAATTTAACAGTGGGCTTACCCATCACTGACTGGACTCCAGAGAAGGAAGATGCCACCAACCAGGAGGGTGAGTGGCTTCCGGGGCCACTGGTGCAAGGGACGAATGGACATCCCCTTTTCTTTTGCTGGTTCCCTGACACGCTCTGCTCTCTCCCACCTCCAGGCCTTTTGCACACGACTGTACATGTCATGTTGAAAAGATGGAGTGAAGGTAGCTGCCGAAAGGTTTTTCTCCATACTTGTAACTCTGGCAAAGAAATTCCAGAGCCTCTGTTGCTCCTCCTTTGTCACCTCACCCCAAGCCCAGTCATTGGAGGGTCTTTTGAGCATTTGTTCAAGAATGCCCTTGAATCCTCCTGCCTCACATTTGATTTGGTTCATGGCTGATTCTATTCGGAATTCCATGAAGACCCTTGTAAAACCTGGTAGTCAGTAGAGATGACGGATGCCGTGGCTTTCCTTTGCAGATGGAGACGTGCCCAGGAACTTCGCAACCAGCACTCCCCTTTCCAGCGCTGGATAGGCAGGGCTGGTGCTTTTGACAGCCTTCACGCCGCAGGGTTGGCCAGCTGGGCTTCAGTCAGCATCTCAACGGGTTGGATAAATCAGGTTGGCACCAGATGTTAGGTTAAAGCCTTGCCCAGTTGTTCATCAAAACTGGTGATTTTATCTCCAACGGATTGCCTGATCCCAGGTCCAAGATCTTAAATCTCAAACAAGAGACTGAAGCAAGTAATTTCCAGAAAAGACTTAAATATGATATTTGTGGGAATAGGTTGTGGGCAAATATTCCTGTTTTGTGTATTTATTTATTTGTTTATTTATTATTTAATTTTATTATTGGTTGTGTTGGGTCTTCGTTGCTGCGCGCAGGCTTTCTCTAGTTGCAGCAAGCGGGGGCTACTCTTCATTGCGGTGCGCGGGCTTCTCACTATGGTGGCTTCTCTTGTTGCAGAGCACAGGCTCTAGGTGCACGGGCTTCAGTAGTTGTGGCTCATGGGTTCTAGAGCGCAGGCTCAGTAGTTGCTGCGCACGGGCTTAGTTGCTCCACGGCATGTGGGATCTTCCCAGACCAGGGCTCGAACCCGTGTCCCTTGCATTGGCAAGCGGATTCTTTTTTTTTTTTCCCCCTGCGTGGACTCTCTAGTTGTAGCGCATGGGAGTAGTTGCCCCACGGCATGTGGGATCTTAGTTCCCCGACCAGGGTTCAAGCCTGCATCCCCTGCATTGGAAAGCAGATTCTTAACCACTGCGCCATCAGGGAAGCCCTCTTATTTTTTTTTAATCTTGGGAGTGGTCCTTTTGAAATTCATATGAAAAAGGTGAGTACTCTTAGTTTTCCAAATTTGAAGCGGCATTTAAATTTAAGTTCTTAATGTCAGAGAAGCTTTCAGACATTCCTTATGCATTCATTCTCCAATGCTTTATTGGGTTTGCAGTCTATTTCAAAGACAGCGATGTCAGTACCTACAGTGGAGTGGGGTCTTTACAAGGCAGCTCATTTGCCTAAAATGTCTGGGAAATCATGTCCAAAGAAATTACTAAGAGCATTTTCTTCTGGTATAAAAGAGTATGGTTTGTTCACCCAGAACTTGGGTTTCTTTGAGATGTTAAGTGTCTCTTTTAAGACTTAAAAGGATGCTTTTATCTGGTAAAATTTTATCCCAGCTGGAGTCATGGGACCCGCTGATCTGGAGGCCTTATTGGATTGACAGCCATCCACATGCTGAACTTCAGGGCTTTTGGTCCCTGGCTTTGTGGACAGGGATAACAGGATCACCCGCAGGATTTACCCACAGGGTAAATCCAAGAAAATTCACCGGATGTCTTGTGCTAATAGTTTAATGAAATTCTCCCTCCAGCACTTTCTGCAGGGCATGTGGATTTTCTCCAGTGTCATCACACTTCAGGAGTGATTGTGTCATCCGGGTGTAGGTGTTCTTGGCTGTCCTTTACCTGTTGTCTCCTCATGTCACATATAGCCAAGAAAGCAGATGACAGGTTCATCTCTATTACATGGGGAATTACCAAGTGGTTGCCTAGCAACTCACACAGCACAATCAACATGGTCTCTGTTGTGGAATGTAGAGTGGTTGACTTGCCTTTCGAGAACGACTGTATTTGCATATTTCTTTTGGTCTTCTGGAAAAATAGGTATGTTTTTCCTGGATTTGAGGCTATTACAATGGCCTTTTGTACTGCTTTACCCTAGTGTTCATTTTATAGTAGCCCATTATTGTAAAAAATGACAATGATCTGATTAAATCATTGATACAGCAATTGCTTCGATTAAATTCAATTCCGTAAGCATCTTCCATGTGCCAGATACTATGCTAAATACTGTCAGGAGTTATAAGGATGAACGAGTACGGTCCCTGTCTCAGGGAACTCATGTGTTTAATAGATGTGTATAAATCATTTGTTTACACATGTGAGACAGCTATGATGTGTATGTAAAATAAAGGTATTTTTATTTGGAAGAGTTCCTTTGTGTTTGATCAAAGGATTTTTCACTTTTATTTAGATTCCTTCTTTTATAGCTTACAGCTGCGATCAGTTCAAAACGCTGCAATCAGTTTGAAATCACTTTTAAGACAGAGCTCTTGTTGGAATCTCAGTAATTAGCAGCTTTTAAACAGCTCTTTTGGAGTATGACACTGCCAGCGTTGTCGGGTAGGATGGTACTGCCCTGTGTCTGTACCGCAGTCTTTCTGCGTAATTGCTGCCCCGGTGTTCACGGTCTCCCCCACCCCCCTCTATTTTACACGTTTCACTTTAAAAGTCTCTTGCTTTTCTTTGTCTACTTTGCAGCAGTGCCATCAGCCTCCCTCCACTTAAGGAGGGACTTTGGAATGTTCCAGATCTTGCATTAAGGAGTCTTTTGATCCCTTGGGCTAAGTTCTTTCCCACTGGGGAGACAATGGCTAGACAGAGCCTGGGATTTGACTAGCCCCTTTCCCTTGAGTTGATTCCTCTGGGGGATTGGTTTGGCATCTTTTCTTCCTCAGGAAGGTGCCAGGCCATGGCGTGAAGGATCTGTTCGTGACAACACTGGGTGCCCGACCCTGTGCACACTCACTGACTGCCCCTCCTGAGTGGACTGGATCCACAGAGGAAGGAGGTAGCTCTTGTGGGTAGCCATACTCTGGCACCAGAATTGTCCCCCCTCCCCCATTTTTGTTAGCACACTTGGTCTCTCTGCTTGCCGTTCCAGATCCCAGGGCGGGACCTGCAGCGTGCTCATCTTCTCTGCCGTCCAGTTCCCTCAGATCCTTTGCCATTCTTGAGAAATCATTCAGACCTCCCATCTTCACATAGAGCACCTGACCTTTGCTTCCAGACCCAGTGTCAGGCAGAAGGAAGGGGACAGAGAGGAGAAGGGGAGTGTATGAGACCAGGCATTGCAGAGATGTTTTTCCTGATGCTTCCTCATTGCGTCCTCATGACAGCTCCCAGTAGCCGCTCACGGCCCATTCCCCAGGTGAAGCTCAAAAGTGTGAACACAGGGCTTCCCTGGTGGCGCAGTGGTTGGGAGTCCGCCTGCTGATGCAGGGGACACGGGTTCGTGCCCCGGTCCGGGAAGATCCCACATGCCGCGGGGCGGCTGGGCCCGCGAGCCATGGCCGCTGAGCCTGCGCGTCCGGAGCCTGTGCTCCGCAACGGGAGAGGCCACAACAGTGAGAGGCCCGTGTACCGCAAAAAAAAAAAAAAAAAAAAAAAGTGTGAACACATACTGCTCTAACGAGTACGGATGTATCCTCCAGTCTCCTAGCAGCTTTTACCTTATGATCAGACCAACATTTACTGTGTGCTTTGTAACTCCTAAGGGTCAAGGACACATTAAAGAATAAGACACAGTCTCTACCCCTAGGAAGTTCACAGCTCAGTGTTGTTAAGTGCTGTGATGAGGCTGTAGAACACAGATGGAACACCAGTGAACTCAGGAAGAGGGGGGGAGTTCAGGAAAAGATATGTAGAGAGCCATTGCAAGATCTGGAAGGTTGAAAGACAAGGGAGGCCTCTCTATTTACCTTTAAAAATGGGCCTAGAGCAGAGAATCAGTTCCCTTTGATGTTGGGAAACTCTTTACTGCTCTAATCTAAATCCTTCACGCTGCAGCCTACCCCCCAGATTCTCTCATTCCAACTTCAGTTGAAATAGCAAAAATCTTTGCCTAATAGCCTCGTCACTCAGCAGCCTTTAGCAAATCATATCTGGTGTTCTACCTTAACATAGAAACGAGTTATTTCTTTTCCTCCCAGCCCCAAATCCTGCAGGTAGACTTCCCCAGCTGCTGCCCTACAATTCCCCTTTATTAGGGCCTCAGTAGAAGGGTGGGCGGAGGCAGGGCCATCAGCTAGTGGGAGAATTGCTCTTGGAAGGGGTCTGCCCTGTAAGCACGTTTCATGGCATCTTCACTAAAGACAGGGTTTTTTAAGTCTAACGGCATATAGAGAAGAATAAAGTGCACCAGCCTGTGGGTGCCAGTGAGGTCACACTGACATCCAGACTAAATTTTATTAGCTCTGAGCCCCTCTTGAAGGTCTGTAGAAGTTTCTACTTATCCTGTGCCCTGCCAACTCTTTCTCAGTTACTTCTGGAGGCCCCTGAGGTGTCTCCCAGAGGAAACAGGGAAGATCCACTATGCTCTTCCACTGCGACCTCCCACTGATGGTCTACTCTTCACAGCCCCTAAAAAGGGTACCTCATCAGCACGTGTGTCTTCTGTAAGGACTCTGTTCTTATAGTGGTCACTCCTGTTGCCTGGGCATGGCATTCTCTCCTGGGGCCACTCTACACCACCAACTTGCCAAAGTGGAGGGCAGGATGGAGTAGTGGGGGACAAATAACCTCCTCACTGAATGGCTCTACTTTGCTGCCTGTGTCCCACAGCAGAACCGCTTGTATCTTTAGTTGCTCAAAGTCTTACATGATTACTCCTCTCTCCATTTTTCACCCTAACTCTCCCCTCCCTGGGGCTGGAAATGAGTCCCTCAGGCAGGATGGGGGACGACAGCTCATCAATTCCTCCCATTATTCTTATCTTTCTCCCCAGGAAGCTCTGCACCCAAACAAAACAAATCCCACAAAACAAAATGAATAAAACTCAAAACCCTTCTACTTCAATAAAAATAACAAAAATGTGCCAACTGATGCAAACTGATACTAATACTTAGGGTGGGGTGGGGGACTCGGTGGCATTCTGTAAACTCCATCCCATAGTTTATAAAACCCAAGAGTACTGAGGGTTTGTTGTATAACATGAAAATGAGGTAAAGACTACCCACCCCATTCTTAAAGGTACCTCTTTTTTCCATAAGGGATATAATGCATGAAAGCTGCTATCTCATGGGCAATCTGTGAGAATGTCCTTTAAGAGAAATTAGCAATGGTTGCAGTCAAATGGGGTTCTTGCTCTACAGGAATTTTCACTGTAGACTAGAAAGATCCATCCCTAAAAGAACCAAAAAAACCCAACCAACACAAAACAAACTATTTGTTGGGTTGGCCAAAAGGTTCGTTTGGTCTTAAGTAAAAATAAAAGACATTTTTCATTTCCACGAAGAACTTTATTGAACAACGTATTCAGTAACCGAACGAACTTTTAGGCCAACCCAATAGCTCCAAGTAATGCAAAAGACAAAGATAGAAATGGAATTTCCCTGAAAGTAGACTTCGTGGTATGGTGGACACAGCCCAGGGTGTGGCATTAAAGATGTCAGTCAGATCCAGGCTTTGTCACAACCTAGGGTTCCCTGATTAAGTTCCCTTACCTTGCTGAGCTGCTATTTTTCAGTTCTAAAATGGGGTGATGATAATGTCTGCCTTTCCTTTCAGGGTTGTGAGAATGGGATAAGATTACGTAAGTGAAAGTGCTTTACAAACTGTAAAGCATTTGTTATTCTCTAAAGGCAAGCTGGAGGAAATCACAGCAGCTGCCACATCCATGTGGTTTTTACTAGGCTGGTGGGGTCTTTCCTGGGGTGGCTCTGTGCCCATACATCATGCGTCTTCAGCACAAATGTGAGGCCTGGAACTGACAGAACCCATTTGATACACTGCCTTGTCTTAAGACCCAGCAGAAAACAATCCAGCCTGGTGAGGCCAGTCCTAGAACCAGAGATGATGGAACTGACCGTGACTAGTGAATGTGTGTGCTCACTGACGTCAAGCATTCGATCCTGTTCTCCATCAGAAGCCAACTCTTCTGAACCACTTTCCATCTCAGAACCGTTGCTGCATTCGCCCCAACATCATTCTTCATGTCAAGAGCATTGGTGATTGATGCTGCTTATCTTAAAAGAATATTTCACTCTTGTCTTTGGGGATTTTTTTCCAAGGTAGGGACACTCTTTGGGTTTTGATGCTGGCACTTTCTTGATCTTGCCAGAAGGATCCTGCATAGTGACTAACACCAGTACCAGGAAAAGCAGAGCCCCTGCCCTTGCCTGGAGTCTACTCACCATTGGCACAAAGATTTATTATGATAAAAAAGGAATGCTGTATTGCATCATATCCTTGGAAAGTCCAGCCTGTGTCACTAAATGGTCATGACTTTGGTATTAACAAAGGTTTTGTGACATGACTGGCCTCCACCAAAGATCTAACCCCAGCAGCAAAGGCTGCTCCAAGTCTAGGCATCCCTCATGCACCTCCCAAGCTTTTGGCCAGATCTGTGAACCTAAGTGAAGCTCTGGATATTAGATGATGACTGCAGTTACAGTCGTAGATGGATTAGCTTTTTTTTTTTTCCCTAAAGGATTTGACTTACATTATTTTGATACAAAGGTTCTGTTGACACAGGATCTTGTCCCATTATCTGCCATTTCCCACTCAGAACATTGTCCCTTATGCTGTTTCTGTATAATGTGGCCTGTAGCTCACCCATTCACGGCTCCTTTGCTGACTCCTGGCTGGTCCTGCACCAACCTCCAAGGTGAAAGTCTCAGCCCCTGGGAGAGCCAGCGCGGAGGAAAGGTCCTGTCGCCCTGCAGGTTCCCCCAGCTGGTTGCGTTCTAGCGCCCCTAGTCGCACCCCTGCTCTCCACGCTCTTCTCATCTTCTTCCTGATGTCCACCCCCAAGGTCAAACTTCCAGGCCCACAGTCAGTCCCACCCACCTACGCGCCTCACCACTCGGTCCGCGGCCGGTGCGAGTCCAAGAGCCTCGCGTACCCGGAGCACCTAGAGGGGTGAGGAGAAAGGGCGTGGCGGGCGAGGGCTTCCCGATTGCGTCTGCGCAGGCGCGCACAGCACCGTGCCCCCTAGGACTTGGGCACAGACCCGTGCTCTGCTACCTAGAATAACCGGACTCTGCGGCGCCGGGACCTGCCCAAGGTCTGGAAAGCAAGTAAGCAACTCACTTTACACCTTCTTCAAGTGGTGAAAGAAACTGTAGAAACTAGCTTTTATGGTCTAAATATATTCTAAATTCAAAACCCAAATGTTCTGTTATCACTGTTACTTGTTTAAAAATCCCTTTCAACATTAGCGTTGGCCAACGAGGGTATCAGGGACCAGAAACACATAGGATCTCTATCAAATGAGCACAGGCTATCACTTCCACACATTATGCAATTTCCAGAATGGAGACGAAACCTCAATAAATATCAGATGGTCAATGGCAGCAAAAAAGGCAAGTGAAGGCTGACATAGAACTTTGTCACTCTGTTCTGAAAAAAATAATATTGTGTGTCCAGTATTTAGTCAACATAATGATGTATCACTACTATTTTCTCCTGGTGGGAGACCTGAAATTATGAAGAGATAGATTTCTGGATCTAAACAGGAAGAGATGGTGTCTGGCCTGGAGGAAGAATCTTCATGTGCATTGATGAGACAATAAATAAATACATAAGCAGCTCTTCTCTACCCGTTATTCTGAATCTTCATTGATAAATCACTATATCTCGCCTGAACTTATGAATTTTTATAATATGTTAATTTTAATTTGTTTATATAGACAAGAGCCTCACAAAAATATTTTCCTGGGGCCTGACTTAAGGGTGGCCACTGCCTGGCCAATGGTGTCATGGATTTTGGAGATATTAGAATATGAAAAAAAACTTGCATCTTAAAATAGAGGAAATGCAACAATTTAGTGGCTTAGAAAAGACAGACATTTCTTTCTTTTTCACCTGAGGTACCCATTCCAGGCTAGCAGGAGGCTCCGCTCCACCTGGTCATTCAGGGATCCAGATTCCTCTGCATTTTCCTCTGTCATCCCTTAAGGCATCATCCTCTCTTGTGTGGTCAAACCCTGGGCCTCAGGAAAGTTCATGTTCTGGTTCAAGGGAAGGAGAAAGAGTGTGGATGAGACACCCACTATCTTAAGGCATAGGTCTGGCCATCTCTTCTGTTCCTGTAGTGTTTACTTAGTCTCATGGTCACACCTAACTGCAAGGGAGGCTGGGAAATGCTGTGCCCAGCTGGGCAGCTATGGGCCCAACTGCAAATATGTTACTATGGAAGAAGGGGGTAAGGATCTTGGTGAAACTCTTGTGGTCTCCATTTCAGGCAGCAATTGAATGAATCATGTCAGTTGCTAGTTTGTCCTAGAGACACCTAAGAGGGTTTTGTTTGTCACCTGGAGGTTGACTTGGACAGTCATGGCACAGCCTTTGTACTGCCATTCACTGAGGTCCTCCTTACACTCTTATTACCTCTCACCTTGATGGATGAGCTTCTGAACTTCTTTTTGGTCCAGACTGTGGTAGCGACCTGTTGCTTTTTGTCATCTGGAATCCTTTCACCTGTCCCCTGGTAGTTGTACCCCGATTTTCCTCTTGGGAAACCTCACATTTCCGTCTTTGGTGCCCTGTATGCAGAGTTGACTGTGCTCCGAGATCCAGAGGTGGGCATGCAACTACAGCCTGGCCAAGTAGACCAGCACATTCCCTGGCCATGGTGTTTTGCTTTTGCTTGGTGATGGACTCTTGACCAAATCGGAGCCAAGAAGATGCAATGACGCTTTCGCTAGGACTGCAGAAAGGAAAACACTTCCCATTTTTTCTTCCACAAGTCTCCAACCTAGGAAGATATAGGACTGGAGCGCTGGCAGCCATCTTGCCCCTACAAGAATTCCAAAGCTGGAGAAAAGCAGAATTCAGAATCAAGTCCTGGTGATATTGCTTGAGTCCTGGTCAAGCTGGGCCTGAGCCAGCAATGTGCCTAAATCCCTGGTCTTCTCAGTTACAAGAGACAGCATCCACCCCGCACCCTTGGTAAGTCATTTAGGGTTGCATCCAACAGAGCACTTACTGTTACAAGGGCCGTGTACATTTGGTCTCTTTTTTCCTGGAGTGAAAATTCCCTTGAGATATGGGTGGCCCAGCTCTACCCTGGATCTCCTTAGCTGTCTAGTCATGGAATGAGCACTGCTCCTAGCCAGTGCTTCTCAACCGGGAATGATTTTGGCCCTGAGGACATTTGGCAATGTGTAGAGGCAGTTCTGATTGTCACGATGGAGGAGGAGTGGGGAGGGGATGCTACTGGCATCTTGTGGATGGAGGCCAGGCATAGTCCTAAATATCCTACAAGGCACAGGACCACCCCCACAACAAAGAACTATCCAGCCCAAATGCCATTAGTGCTGAAGTTGAAAAGCCCTGCTAACCCCACACGGCACTCAGTGCTCTGGAGTTACTCCCCAGTGCAAACATGCACTGGGGAAGAGAGGCTCCCAGAAGGGCTATGTTCTCACCAGGAAAGACCTCATCCTGAGACTCTCCTGGGCTTCTCAGCTCCAGGCCAAGTGACAGCAATTTGTTCGTGATTAAGCTCTTCGGGAAACTGATCCAAGAGTGCTGCTATCGGCTGATGGGGGCTTGTGACTGTTTCTTGGCACCAGGGCCTGGGGGAGAGAGAGATGGGTGGCCTGATGACAAGGGATTTTATTTAGGGTCTAGCATCTTTTAAAGAGTGTTAGGAGCCCCCTGTCCTACAGACTGTGAAAAACTAGGCTTGTTTAGGTCCTGAAATATCACTGACAGCATCAGCCCGATAAATGCTTTTATCGAAATATAGAGAGCCAGAGTCGCTACTCCCTGAAGCCTCTGTGCTGGGGAAGACAGGCTTTTCTAGAAGTGCTGACTGTGGAATGCCCCTGCTTTCCAGGCTTTCATCCCCACTTGTATTCCAGCCCATGCCTCTGCTCGGCTGGATCCTTGCTGGGAGCTGGAACCTTCCTGGTGGGTGTCTGATCTGCAGGCCTGTGAGCTGAAGAGCTTGGACTCTTGCTGCAGAGCCCCAGCTTCTGCCCGGTCCTAGTGCTAACCTCAAGGGCCCTTCTTTTCAGAGCCTGACTCCTAAAGAAGGAAGGAAGCTTTGGTCCCAAGCTTGGTGCAAGGACAGTGAGAGAGGAGAGACTCACAGGCAGCCTCTTCTTCTTCTTCTTCTTCTTTTTTTTATAAATTTATTTATTTTTTTTTTAATTTTTGGCTGCGTTGGGTCTTTGTTGCTGTGTGCAGGCTTTTTCTAGTTGCGGCGAGCGGAGGCTACTCTTCGCTGTGGTGCGCGGGCTTTTCATTGTGGTGGCTTCTCATGCTGTGAGGCACAGGATCTAGGCGCACAGGCTTCAGTAGTTGTGGCGCACAGGCTTAGTTCCTCCACGGCATGTGGGATCTTCCCGGACCAGGGCTCGAACCCGTGTCCCCTGTATTGGCAGGTGGATTCTTAACCACTGCGCCACCAGGGAAGCCCCAACCTTCTTTTTTTCAATAATAACAAGACACTCAAAGGACTGATCAGATCACAGCTCCAACATCCCTGGGGAATTTAAATTTGTTTTAGCAGAACTTTCTCCCCTGATACTGTCTTCTGTCTTTGCTCAGACCTCTCCCTCACTTAGTTGAAGTGCACAAAGCCTTCAGAAAAACAGCTTTTGTGCCCAGGCCAAGCGTATCCTCCCAGGAACCTTTCTGCCAACCTCATACCGCACCTCTCCATCCAAGGGTGAAGTCAGAACACAGCAGGGTGAAGAGTTCAGAGGGTGTGGGTGTTTTGCACGGGGACAAGTTGTCCTTTTTTATTTTCCCCCTTGTTCTTGGTGTCATTTCCAGACAATAGGAAGGAAAAATGAGTAAACATTCCTCAATTTTGGACAAAAGCTGAGACGGGCTTTTCTCCAGGAACTTCCCTGTGGATCAAGGCTGTGCCCCAGGGGTGACAAGAGTGGGGAATATAAGGCCCAACTTGCCTTGAGAAAGCTAAAGCTCAGTGAAACCAATCCCTGAACATGGGATGTAATCAAAATGCAGCTCAGTTTGTGCCTCTCACTGTCCACTTGAACTTTTTTTTTTTTGGCCAAGCCATGCCACTTGTAGGATCTTAGCCCTCGGCAGTGAAAGCGCGGAGTCCTAATCACTGGACCGCCAGGGAATTCCCTCCACTTGAACTTTTCCATCAAGGAGGCATTTCCCCTTCACCCCCCTTGGATGAAAGCCCAGCTGACCCCATGCCTCTTCTGGTCAGACTCAGGTATGGTCATTCTACGTCATAAAATCCACGATCGATTTAGAGGTCTAAAGCAGCTGGTTATAGATAGGACCTGACACGTTCATCTTCCTTCAGAGACCAATCTTCCTCCTTCTGCTCCAAGGTCTGGAGTTGGGGTGCCGGCCTTCAGGGACTGGGCTGTGGGAGGCTTTTGTCTATTTTCTCACCTGACCACCTCTGCTCCCCACAGGCTGATGCTTGCAGGGTCTAAGGGGGAGGGGTGAGCAGAGAGAAGAAGTGAGGGAACAGAGGAATAGGGCAATTCTTATATGATTGCAAAATTGCCAGCCCTCTGGGCCTGACAGATGGTGAACGCTGTTTCCCGGGGGCTCCCCTGGGTTCTACAGAGGTTCCCGTCTCTGAGGCTCTCTGCTGAGGTTCCTGATCTTTGTCTCTCCTCCGGGTAATGGCTGGTGACCTCATCTTCAGCCCCAAGAATCCAGCATCCCCTTCCACCTTCTTCCTGCCCATTAGGAAGCACTACAGGACTTAAAATGACGCCACGCCAGCCCTCTCTCCCCAGAGGCCTCAGGAAGCACTCACAGGGCCCCTGACCAATCCCAGTGCAGCCCGTCCTCTTGGCCCAGGCCTTGGGGGCCGATGGCTGTGAATGGCTTTGTGGAAGCCCCCATCACAAGACTTGAGATGGAGGTGGAGCTCTCCACATAGCTTTACTCTCTTGGACGATTTCTATTTCCAGACCCTTCTGTTCCCCACACTCTTCCCCTTTTATATTCTTGACTGTATGGGGGGGCCTAAGTGCTGTGCAACTGGTTCTCCATTGTTTCCTTTGTGAATACTGTGCCTGAGGGTGGGTCTCATGCTCAGATTGCCATCTGATCTCCTGGGAGCCAGCCTCCAAGATGGCCCCCCGTTATCCTCACCTACTGATGTTCACCCTCTGTGTAGTCTCCTCCTGCCCTAAACAGGGCTGACCCTTGTAACCACTTGCTACTGAAGAAACGATGGTATGTGACTTCCAAGGCTAGGTCATTGTTGTGGACCAACTGTGTACCCCAGAAGGTACATATTGAAGTCCTAACCCTGCCTCATACCTGTGAAGGTGACCTTATTTGGGAGTAGGGTCTTCGCAGATGTAATTACGGGTTGTAATGGGTTAGCTCAGGCCCTAAATCCAATGACTGGTATCTTTATAAGAGAGACACAGAACAGACAGACACAGGGGAGAAGGCCGTGAAGTGGGGAGTCTGGATTCTAGTTCCCTCTACCTACCACTGCTCTTGTGGACCCTTGAGCCTGGCTCTCTTCCTGCCTCTGCAGGGTCACGCCACTGAAGGCTTCTTTCAGCGTCTCAACGCCCCCTCCTCCTCCTGCCTCTGCAGATGAGTGCGGTCCTTTTTCACATATCTGTCTACTAGCAGACCTATGGTCATAATGGCCACTGGCCATGAACATGACTGTTCACATCTATAGCCGCAGCCGGTAACACAGTGTCTGGCACATGGAAGGTGCTCACGGGGAAATGAATAACAGAGACACCTGTGGAGCCCAGTGTTGGAAACATCCCCAGAGAGAATGGCGCTGGGGCCCCTGATCCATTTCAAGTGATGTATGAGGATTAAAAAATGCAGTTCTCGGGCTTCCCTGCTGGCGCAGTGGTTGGGGGTCCACCTGCCGATGCAGGGGACGTGGGTTCGTGCCCGGGTCCGGGAGGACCCCACATGCTGCGGAGCGGCTGGGCCCATGAGCCATGGCCGCTGAGCCTGCACGTCCAGAGCCTGTGCTCCGCAACGGGAGAGGCCGCAACGGTGAGAGGCCTGCGTACTGCAAAAAAAAAAAAAAAAAAAAAAAATGCAGCTCTCTCTGTTTCAGGTTATACTGGGGCCCCAATATGATAAATATGAGTATTAGGTAGCTATTGCTGTATAACAGATTACTCCAATACTTAGTAGCTTCAAACAATAATAAACATCTATGATCTCACAGTTTCTGTAGGCCAGGAACTGGGGAAAGGTTTAACTGACTGTTCTGGCTCCAGGCTTCTTTTGTGGTTTTTTTGTTTGTTTGTTTTGTTTTGTTTGGCTGCACCTCACAGGATGCAGGATCTTAGTTCCCTGATGAGGGATCAAACCCATGCCCCCTGCAGTGTAAGTGCAGAGTCTTAACCACTGGACCTCCAGGGAAATCCCAGGCTCCAGGCTTCTTAGGAGGGCTGCAGTCATCTGAAGATTTGACTGGGGCTGTCGGATCCGCTTCCAAGGAGGCTCACCCACAGGGTGCCAAGCTGGTGCTGGCTTCAACGGAAGGCCTCAGATCCTTGCCACGCGGACCTCTCATAGGTCTGCTTGAGTAGCCTCATGACATAGCAGCTGGCTTCCCCCAGGATGAGTGGTTCAAGGGAGAGCAATGGGGAAGCCACAATATCTCTCATGACCATGTTAGTTTCTTAGGGCTGCCATAACAAAGTACCACAAATGGGGCATTGGCTGGTTCATGGCACCAGAGTCTCTGCAGATACCTAAGAGGCATGGACCTGAATCCTGCCGGGGCACTGTTCTTTGCATAATGAGGTCTCTGAGGAAAGACTGGGCCCAAAGTCACAGGATCTTGTGTCTGCTCTGCCAACTTGGTTAAGTCAGTCCCTTCGGGGATCCTTTGAACCATGACCATGAGCTGCTCCCTCCGAAATGGGACAAGCCTAAGGGTGAGAAAGCTGGCCCTCACCTTCATCCTAGCCCTTCTTTGTGGTGGTATTTTCTAAAGAGGCTGAACTAGAATTTGCCACCTACAGAAATCTTCCAGGCTGGCTCCTCCCAAGGTCAACGGGCACACCCACCCTGCAGATAAGAGTAGCCACCATTTCTGGAGCATCCACTCAGCACCAAATGATTTCTCTAACCTTCACAGCACCCTCCAAGGCAAGGGATTATTACGCACATTTGGCAGTTCAGGAGAGTGAAATTCAGGACTAAGCCCGAGGTCACAAAGCTAAAGAGGGACAGAGCTGGGACCCCAACCCAGGCCTATTGAACCCTAAAGCCCCTCATGTCCACCTGCCTCTCACTGCCCCAGAGGGTGACTCAGGGGCATCCAGTCTGAGGATTCAAGCCGGTGCCCTAGGAACTGGGATTTTTCTACAGCCTCGAGGGATTACCATGGTGGGTAGACACTGGGGGAAGTAAGGTTGCACAGACTGGTGTTTAAAGAGAATGGGGTCTGGGCTTCCCTGGTGGCGCAGTGGTTGAGAGTCCACCTGCCGATGCAGGGGACACGAGTTCATGTCCCAGTCCGGGAAGATCCCACATGCCGCAGAGCGGCTGGGCCCGTGAGCCATGGCCACTGGGCCTGCGTGTCCGGAGCCTGTGCTCCACAACAGGAGAGGCCACAACAGTGAGAGACCCACGTACCGCAAAAAAAAAAAAAAAAAAAAAAAGAATGGAGTCTGATGTCAGATTGCCCAGGTTTGAAACTTAGCTTCCCCTTACGCTCCAAGTGTCTGATTCCTCCTCTGAATGTTGGGGGTAAGAGCACATACCTGCACGGTTTGCTGGAAAGATTAAATGAGATAATGCATGAAATTCATGGCAAAAGTAAACAGCCCTTTACATATTTCCTCTATTAATATTATTGTTGACATTACTCTCCCTCCATGGCCACTAGATACTTCTATCAGGTCAATATTTGAAAAGGGACACGTTGAAACGAAACAGGTGTGTAGCTGGAGGCTGATGGAAATGTGTGGCTGGAGGGTTGTTTTCTGGTTTGGGGAAGGATTCTTTTTCAGCTCTAAGACAGCTCCCTGTGAAAGGTGATGAGTGTGATTAATTGCAATCAGCTCCTCTCCACATAATGAAGAAAGTGGAATGTCGTCCTGTGGCTTCCGTCCAGGTGGCTGCAGTTACCCATTGTGTCCACGGGGTGTCGCTATCAATCACGCTTCGACTACCTGTCCACAAACCGAGATGCTCAGAGCACGGAACTCATTACCAGACCCCCAGTAAGGGAGGAGACGCCGCCAGGGGCTGAGCGTTCTTCAGCAGCACCCTTAGAAGCCCTTCTTAACGCCACAACACCGTGTAGGTAGAAGGGGAGGTGTGGTGGTGAGGAGTGACTTGGCCTAGATGACCCAAGTGGCTAGGTGCAGAGCTCAAAGAGTACCAGGGAGGGTCTCCTGCCTCCCAGTTAGGTGTGCAAACTGCCACATTTGTCCTGTGTGTGGAGGCTCGGCAGGGATGCGAGCCTGGTTCCTGAGTCTCTGGGGAGGGCCACCTCAGGGGATGTGATTTGAAGGTTGGGGGTTCAGGGTGACACTAAAGGTCCGCTGCTCCTTTCCCTTGAACCCCAGGTTCTGTTGGGTTGCCGGCTAGCTCTCTGGGCCCTCTAGGCTGCCTTTCTGATGGCTGCTATTCTAATGGCCAGAACCATGACATTAGCAACCTTCATCATTAAACTAGCAGGCGCTCAGGGGGCCGGCCCCTGGGGGACAGTGCTTGGTCCCAGCTGCTGCTCCTGAGCAGAGGGGTGTCTATGGCTCTTGGGGAGCCTGGGCAGTGGCTAACATGGCGGGGGTGGGTGGGAGAAGACACTGCCCACCAACACTAATTTCTCCATCCAGAGACCTTTCCAGGAGCCTACTCTGTCGTGAGACACAGTGGCGTGAATCACCAGAGATGCAGGAAGCTAAGGCCCAGGCGCTTTTCTGCCTCGGTGGCCTCATCCGCACAAAGTGAGGGGCAAGGGCATGTCTTTGGAGGGTCCACCGTGTGGACATAGTAAATGCTCAGGAACCTCCGTTCCCACCTCCTTCCTAGTTTCCTCAGGTCCTTCTGGAAGGGGCAGCGTAGCCCTCTCCTGAAGCACTGCTCTTTCTTTTCTGATGATCAGGAGCTTCTGTCACTTCTCTTCCCTCAATCTTCATTTTGCCATAATCACCTCTCGACAGTGGAACCATTTGCCCTGGGGCTCCAGTCCATGTGATGGAGGGTTGGGCTGCCTCTGAGCATCTCAGCCTCAGAAAAGTCGGCTCAGCCTGCAGGAGCAAACAATGCAGTAGAAAGCAGAGCATTTCCTCTTCCGTGAAAAGGCCCCAGAGGGAGGGAAGAGGACCTCCGGGCACTGTGCATTTGGGCAGAGCTGGGTCAGAGAAAAAGCCCCCTGGGCAAAGGAGCCTTCACACCTCCCATTAGTCAGGGGAAGGCTCCCTGGAGCAGGTAGGAATCCTCCCCCCAGCTCCAACCAACACACGCCGACTGAGATGTGGAAGTGACAGGAGAGAGAAAGGAAGGTCCAGGAATATGGATCTGTGATTATTTTTTGGAGAGCTGTTGGGGGTAGGGAGGACAGGAAGATGTACAATCAGTCTGGGATTGGTTTATTTTTATTGCTTTTTAAAATTGTCTGGGTAATTGCTGTTCATTGAAAAAAGTAGAAAATGCAGATAAGCCAAGAGAAGAAAACAAAAATCATCTGTTAACATCTTGGCAAATATCCTCTTTCTATCATTAGTTACATAGAGAAGACTTTTGTTTAATTAATAAAATGTTCTCTTACTGTACACAGCTTTAAAACCTGCTTTCTTCCCGCCCCCCCTTTTTTTTAACAGCGCAATATACTAGGACATCTTTTCAGGTCAACAGATACGTAAACTTCACCTCCATCGATGTTATTGGCTCTGGGGTACGAACTGGTGGTTGCGAATTTCCCTGGCCTTTGTGCCTCCCTCTCCTCAGTCGCAAAATAACCTGGGCACTTGCACCGGGGCTGGGACTGGGTGTGGGTTCTTGGCAGCTGGGAACGCTGGAGAACAGCAAGGAGGAAGGAGGGAGGAGGGAGGTGCAGGGCTGTGGGCCCAGGCCACACGAGGGCAGCAAGAGCCCCTCTGGAATGGGGGCTGCCTCCCTCTCCCGCCTCCCAGCCTGCTTGCGGATGGGCAGCCCTGAAACCAGCCCCTGCCCGGGTCCAGGTGGTGAGGTGCTCCCAGGAGGAAGTTCCACCATCCTCAGGCTGAGCTGGCCAGGCCAGCCAAAGCGTTTCCTGGCAGGCAGGGTGGGCTGTCAGTTTTTACTGGCCTGGAGGGGGCCTGGGTGTGCTCATGAGAGAGTCGGAGAATCTGGACACGGAGGAGATGTGAGGGTCTTTCCTCTGCCAGGAACCCACACAGCTCCAGGGACCGGAAGCCGCAGCCCCACCCAGTCTGGGGGGCAGCCTGGAGAATTGGCCAGCTCAACCCGGTCCTTGGGACAACCCAGAAGAAGGAATGAGATGAAGTAAGTGGGAGCCAGTGTAGCACAACTGTTAAGCTCATAGCCTTGGAGAATGATGGGGACCTGGTTTCCAGTCCTGGCTCTAGCATTCACCGGCTGTATGACCTGAATCAAGTTGCTTAACCTCTCTGAGCCTCCATTTCCCCACCTGTACATCATTAGCAGTATCTACCATGTAGAGTTTGCGAAAATTAAGTCAGATATATACATAAAGCACTTGGCACACTGCCCAATAGATGTAGCTAGAGTTATTTTTTAAGTCATTATCAGGTAAATAGGCCTGGAGAGCTGGGAGACAGCTACGTACAGAAAACGACTGCGTATTTCCCCACGTTCACAGCTATGGCTGGGCTTTCTGTGCGGGGCCAGGTGTGGGTGTGGGTGGGTGGAATCAAGAAGGGGAGGAAGGGGGGTGAGGGGTGGAGGGTGAGGAATTATGAACCTAGCTGCTGTAAAACCAGGTAAAGGCTCAGGTCACCCTCCCAGGTAAGGAAAATGTTTGATTCGCCCACCGGCACCTCCTTCACCGGCACTGCGCTCAGAGGCCCCCTCCTCCTCCCGGAGGTGCAGGGCAAGGCTGTCAAGCTGGATAATAAGAACTGAGGCCACGGTGCCGGCACCTCTGTTTGAACAGAGGGAGGAAGGAGGGCTGAATGCAGCTGCAGGATCCGTTGGCCTGGGGACTGGGTGGAGGGGAATCAGTGGAGGATCGCTGCCTGGCTGCCAGATGGTCTCTCTAGGGGGCGGCGGAAGGGGGCAGGTACCTTGACCTTGAGCAGCTAAGGGCCCTATGGTCCACTGGGTTCACCCTCCAGGGAAGCAAGTGCCCCCGCTGGCCTCCTTGCCTGCACAGCGGCGGCCTGGGCCCTGGACCAGCCTCCCCCTTCCCACCAGGCCTGCTAATGAGGAGCAGCTTCTCCAAGGACAGAGGGCTGTGCTCCCGGCAGGTGGACTGGTGGTGGATGATGGAGGGTGAGTGTGTCTGCCTGTGTTCTTTTAACTTCTCCAGAAAGGTCACCAAGGGGTCTCCATTACGAGCGGTCTGGAGCCGGCTAGGATTTTCTCCTACAATTTCATCTACTCCCTGGATGGCCCCCAGTGTGTGAGCCGCTGACAATCCTCAGTCTTTGCAATTGATTTCCTGGAAGCGTCGGCCCAGCCAGCAGCCAGTGATGGATATGTGCTGGGGGGACGGGGGCAGAGGAGGCTGTCAGCACCCTCCCACACCTTGGCAGGGCACACACTTCTACCCACTCGAGGTATCAACACCCACAGAAATACTTGTATGTGTGCACCAAGAGGCATGGGCAAGGGTGCTGGTTGTAGAATTGTTTGCATGGGAAAAAAATCTGTTCATGGGAGGTGGGAGGGGCGGCTGCAGCCTGAGTGCGGATGGGGTCCCCTGGGCTGTGCAGCAGTACCACTTACCACAAACGCCCCCAGAGTCGGGCCGCAACAGGGACCCTGAGTGAGGGAGTGAGTGGAAAGGGGGTGGTTGAATCAACTGTGTTACATTTGCACATGCAATACTATGCAGAAATTAGAAAAAAAAAGAAAAAGCAACAGCAGACGAGGATGCTCCATATATGTGGTCATGAAAAAAATGTCCAAGATATATTGTTACGGGGGAGAAGTT
Organism: Mesoplodon mirus; assembly: GCF_964341445.2. Lineage (NCBI taxonomy): Eukaryota > Metazoa > Chordata > Mammalia > Artiodactyla > Ziphiidae > Mesoplodon > Mesoplodon mirus. The sequence continues at coordinate 162,921,305 of NC_138979.1, read as the reverse complement.
GCAGGACAATATGGTCGGCTTGATCCCATTTATGTAAAAGCAAAGAAAAACAAACATCCTGGCATCATACACACATGGGTGTGTGTGTATGTGTGTGTGTGTGTGTGTGTAAATGCCCAGAAAAGGTCTGGGATGATATACAGCCAACTGCTAATATAGGTTACTGCTAAGGAAGCAGGGGTATTGGTGAGAGACGGGAAGAAAGAAGAACTTTTCACTTTTTCTCTCTTTACGTCTGTGTTCACATTTTTTTATAGAGAGAAAAAAGCTAGTGTAAAGAAAAGTACCCGGGGGCTTCCCTGGTGGCGCAGTGGTTGAGAGTCCGCCTGCCGATGCAGGGGACACGGGTTCGTGCCCCGGTCTGGGAAGATCCCACATGCCGCGGAGCGGCTGGGCCCGTGAACCATGGCCGCTGAGCCTGTATGTCTGGAGCCTGTGCTCCGCAATGGGAGAGGCCACAACAGTGAGAGGCCCGCGTACCGCAAAAAGAAAAAATGAAAAGTACCCAGGACGTCCCTGGTGGCACAGTGGATAAGATGCCTTGCTCCCAATGCAGGGGGCCCGGGTTCGATCCCTGGTCAGGGAACTAGATCCCACATGCATGCCACAAGTAAAGAGTTCACATGCCACAACTAAGGAGCCCACGAGCCACAACTAAGACCCGGTGCAACCAAATAGATAAATATTAAAAAGAAAAAGAAAAGTACCCTCCTTTCCTCCGTGCTCCTTGCCTAACTCCCTCATCTACCAGAGCCTTCTGCAAGTTCCCACTCCTTACTGTACTTTTTGGGTCAGTGAGTTCCTCCAAGGTCTCTTAGTTTTTTCTTTTGAAGGAGGAACCCTGGCTGGGAGAGCTGGACGTGACCTGGATCCATATCAAAGGCCCCTGTGACATTGGAGCGGACCAATAACAGCCCAACATCCATCCTGGCCTTCTGACCTGCATCCCCTGCTCTGGTGGCCAGGTTGCCCAGTAGACCCTGCAGAGACAGCCTGTGGGGTGAAGCCCCTCTGAGGGGGGCGGCCTGCAGCAGGGGAGGTGCGTGGGAAGGAGCCCAACAAGGCTGTTTGGTCGTCACCAACTCTGACCTACTCTACGTTGACACCTCTGCAAGCAGGTGCGACCACATCCAGTTCGTCCAGGCTCAGCTAGGGAACTTCACCCTGTCCCTCTCCTGCAATGAACCTGGCTTCAGGTGCTCGCAGTGTTGACACCCAGCCAGCTCACGACTCAGTGGGTCATAGCCACCTGCTGCTGCTGGTGTTTTACTGGGATGCTTCTTGAGGATAAGGAGAAGTTTCTATCCTAAGTTCCTTTCCCGGCGTTGAGGATGGAGGTACTTCCCCAGCCACAGGATCCACCTTCTCACCAGTGCTTCCTGAAAGTTAAAACATTGGCAAGAGGTCAGGTGACCGGTCAGAAGCCATATGACGCAGCCACTCCCGTCCTCTTGCCTCAGCCAGACTGGACAGCTGGGTGACCTGCTACTCCTGAGGGGCCCCAGGGCCGAGGAACCCTCTGACCGGGCTTCTTGGTGATGGGAGCTGATGCAGGGCTACACCACTTAGGATGTCTACAAGGCCAAGGTGACCCAAGCCCCGTCCAGCTCCTCTTAGGCACTCCATCGCCTGCCCCGACACTGCCTGCAGTCGCTCCAGCATGCCTGCTCCTGCCGGCCTCAGGGCCTTTGCATAAGCCAGGACGTCTCAAACTTGTGTGGGCATCAGAATCCCCCCGAGGGCTTACTCAAGATTTCTCAGCCTCACCCCCAGAGTCCCCGATTCAGTAAGTCTGGGGTGAGCCCCAAGAATCTGCATTTCTAACAAGTTCCCAGGTGATCTCATGCTGCCCATCCAGGGACCACCCTCTGAGAATTGCAGATGTAAGCCATCCCCTCATCTGTCACTCCCTCGGGAAGCCTTCCTGGACTTTTCCAAGAGACATGAGTGTCCCCCACCATGTGCTTTCATGGGACCTGGTACTTCTCTTCATGGCACTTATCACATTTTGCAATTACTATAAATTTGTGAAAACGTTAAATTGATGCCAGTCTCCCTCTTAAGCGTATGTCTGTTTTGTTTCCCCTTGTCTCCCTGGTGCCCAGCACGGTGCCTTGTACATCATAGGTGCTCAACAAATAGTTGCTGTATGAATGAATGAGTGAATGAACGAATACATGCAAAAGACACTCAGAAGCTTGTCGTGGTTACCACTGGCTCAGGCAACTCCGGGCTCTAGTAGCACAATGAGGGGAAGCGGAGGGAAATGGTTTGGAACACAGCTGCGGGGGTTCAAACCCAGCTGGTGTTACTAGCCGTGTGACCTTGGGTTCGTTACTTAACCTCTCTGTGTGTTGCCTTGCTCATCTATACAATGGGACTAGTAAGGGTACCCAGTTCACAGGGTTATATGAGGATTAACTGAGTAATCCATCTAGAATGCTTACATGTATGCCTGCCACATGTTAAGTGCTATCTAAAATTATGTCTTATTGTTATCCAAGTGCCTGGCAGTGAGGCCCTTCTTGCTTTCATCAGACTCTGCCCAGGGATCAGCTTCTGGAGAGTTCCCTCTGATAGACTTGGGTAAGACCTAGACGAAGGAATTAACCCAGAGTCTGCATTTGGATGGACTTTGCCAGAATTTGCTGTGCCCACCTGCTGGGCTCAATGATGGTTGCGGACAGTGTGTGTCTGGGGGGTGGGGACATGGCTGCCGCCTTTCTGCCTGTCCCCACGTGCTTGGAGCGGGTGTTTCTGCCCTTCCCTCACTGCCTGCCTGGCATGGAGCTGACTCACCGCCAGGAGCGGGTGGTGATTAGTATGCAGGGCAGGTACTGGGAGGAAAGCTGTCTCCACGCAACAGCTCTTGATGTGTTTCTCTGATTAATGTGGCAGAGAGAACATTGCAGCTTTTTCCTGAATGGTTGCCACGTGGAGCCGGAGTCATTAGCATTGCATCTCCCGCTTGCCATGACCTGCTGACCACCCTAAGTAGATAAAAATGAAAATGGCCAAGACAGCTGCAAGGCTCAGAAACAAACTGCCTGGTGGCTCTGCAGCCACGGGAGAGGCTTTCATGTGGAAGTTTTCCGGAACGGCCCCGCCTTCCCCATCCTCTCGCACCCCTGCTAAACTAACTAAAGCCATCCTTAAGGTTTCTGCTTCTGTCACTGCTGGTCTCCAGTGAGGGCAGAACCCCTTTCTGGGCAAGGGAGCCCAAGTATGGGTGTAAGCATCATTGCCTCCCCCACAGGTGTGTGCCCAGGTGAAATATGATGGGAGGAGGGGAAAGGGTACCAGGTAGAGGGATCAGATGGGGTGAAGGACAAGGTGGTGGGAGGGAGCTAGAGCACTGAGGGGTCCGTGCCGGGCAGAGAGAGCAAGTGGGGTGGAGCCAGAAAGGGGACTGGGGACCCAGACTTTATCCTGAGGGCAATGGGGAGTAACATCGCGTGCAGGGATGGTATCTCATCAGCAGTAAGGCCAGGCCTTATAAAGATCCCTCTGTCTCCAGCGTGATGGATATTGGGGGCCCCATGTAGAAGTGTGGGGAACAGTTAGGAGGCCATTGCCATGATCCAGGTGGGTGACGCTGCTGCCTTGAATTAACACCACACATTCCTCAGGGCAGTTCCTCCGAAACCCCGGGAGTTGGGGTATCAAAAGCTTGCATTGCTCGGGGAAACTGAGACAAGCAGTGTTGGCTTGGGAGGTGACAGCCTCACCAGGATGGCAGTGATGGTGGGGAGGGGTTCCTTCTGTAACTTTGCTCTTTCCTTGGCTCTGTGGGGCTGGATTCATGTTACCATGCTGTTCTGAATTAGTGGTCTTGGATTTTTTTTCCTAATTTGCTATTTTTGTTCTCTGGGTCTCAGTTTCCCAGTCCATGCAGTGGGGGAGGGGCAGGGAGCTCAGAGAATGGCCCCTGGGCTTCCTGGGAAGGATAATGAACGATAAGGCGGGCCCAGGTAGCACGCTCGAGGTCCTGCCAGCTCCATCCCCCCCCACCCCCACCCCGCCACGGAGCCTCTGCCACGACCCCGCACATCACCGTCACAGCCCCATGTGGGTGCTGGTCTTCAAAGCCAGCCCCACCGCACCCACTTGCCAGGAAGCAGGCCTCTGAACTCAGCCCAGGCTGGAAGGGAATGAGCAATGGCGCTAATTGCGGAGTCGGCAGGAGAGGCTGGGAGGAGCAGCCGAGAGAGAGAGAGAGAGAGAGAGAGAGAGAGAGAGAGAGAGAGAGAGAGAGAGAGAGAGAGAGAGAGAGAGAGAGAGAGAGAGAGAGAGAGAAATGTCTTGTGATGCGCCAATTACTGATCAGCTGGGACATAATTGCGGGGCTGCCACCCCGGCTGCTGGAGGTACCAGACCTCCCTCTCCGTTAATCAACGATAATCCAGAATTACGACCCTTAATGATTTGCAAAGACACTTATACACACACACACACACACACACACACACACACACACACGCTCTCACACGGACACGAGTAATTGATAATCAACCACGTGATTTGAGGCAATAATTCTGTCCGGGCCAGAGAACAGGCTCCACCCTGCCAGCAAAACAGAGCCCAAATCACAGCCGACCCAGCGATGGGTGGCAGCTTCTCTAGGGGAGGGAGGCTCCTTCCCTTCTCTAGAGTGGGTGCCGAGGGGGCCCCCAATTTTCCCTAGACAGAAGGAGTACAGACATTTTTTTGTTTCCTACTTTTACTTACCCATGTCTTCTAATTTGTGCACATTATACTTTGTAGCATTTAGAAACATCATTGCCATTGTTGTCGCTTATTCGGGGCCCTAAACCAATAGTCTCTAACTTAGTGCACATTCAAATCATCCAGGGAGATGGTTAAAAATGTGGATTCCTGCGCCATGCTCCCGGATATTTAGACTCAAGAACCCGGTGTGGGACCCAGGAGTCTACATATTTAATCAGTGTCTCAAGTGATTTGGACATAGATGATCTGCACACTACACTTTCAGAAGCAATACCCTAAACCAGTGACTCCCCACCCTGACTGCACAGTGAGATCACTTAAGGAGAGTTTAGAAAATTCTGTTGCCTGGGCTCCACCCCCAGGGGTGTAAGACTTAATTGATTGGGGTGCACACTGGGCATCAGGATTTTTTTGTTAAGGACCACAGGTGATTCTAACCATCAGCCAAGGGTGAGACCCGTGCCTTATCATTCCAGGTGGGCTCAACTGGCGTCTGTCTTCCCAGGCTGTTCCTGTTCTTTTCTTTTATTTTTTATTTTTATTTTTTATTTTTTTTTTGCTTTATAACAAATTTAATCCGTTTGTTCCTGTTCTTTACCGTGGGAACTGCTACCTCGATTGCCTCAGACTTGAACACGCATATGAATCACTTGGGCTTTTGTTAAAATGCAAGTTCTGGTTCAGGAGGTGGGGATGGGAGGGCCACGACCCTAGGCACATTTCCAGGTGATGATGATGATGCTGGTCCTGGAGAGGTAAGACTCTCTTTTCCTTGGTTCAAGGCCCAAGCATTGAATTTTGGTGCCAGAAAGTCCTGTTTATGGAGCTCTTCTTCTGAGGAAAACTCAGTGTTGGTGCTGGCTCTGCAAAGATGAATCCAGGGCTTCCCTAGTGGCGCAGTGGTTAAGAATCCGCCTGCCAGTGCAGGGGACACGGGTTCGAGTCCGGGTCCAGGAAGATCCCACATGCCGCGGAGCAACTAAGCCCGTGCACCACAACTCCTGAAGCCCTGGCACCTAGATCCCGTGCTCTGCAACAAGAGAAGCCACCACAATGAGAAGCCCGCGCACCGCAACGAAGAGTAGCCCCCGCTCACTGCAATTAGAAAAAGCCAGTGCACAGCAGCAAAGACCCAACACAGACAAAAATAAGTAAACAATAATAAAAATTAAAAAAAAAAAAAAAGATGAATCCCACCCACTCTTGTTCAGGTGGCTGACTGTCTGCAAGTCCCATGTTCGGTTCTTTTAGGGTCCTGAGAACAAGACATGCTCAGGCTAACTCAGGTGATGGGGCCCCTGGGAAGCAGGGGAAAATGGTGCCTGCCTTGGAGAAAACAAGATAAGATAAATTCTTGTAAAGCCAGGCACAGAGTATGAAGCAGTCACTGGGCTGGAGGGCCAGGTAAGACAAAACATAGGCATGTGCCTCGTGGTGAGGGCCTTGTGGGCTTTAGCAAATCCCTGGAAATGAGAGCTTCCTGGGATTAGACGTGGGAGGAAGGCTGCCAGTGGAGAAGCTGGGGATGCTTGTTAGTCTCTCACCATGGCCACAAGCATCTTGCATTCCAGGATGAGCATGCTGCTGTGTCCATCTAGAGGAGAAATCTGTTTCCCTTCCTCCTGAACTTGGACTGGCCACATGACTTGCTTTGACCAGTAGAATTCAGTGCAAGTGACGCTATGCCAATCCATGGCTGGCCCCTAAGGAGCCTGGCAGCTTCTGCTTTCATCCTTTGGAAGCCAGCTGCCATGTAAGAAACCAACAACCCTGAAGCCACCATGCTGGCCACATGGGGGAGGCCATGTAGAGGAGCGCTGAGCTGCCAGGCATGTGAATAAGCCTTCCCGGCCCTTCCCTCCCACTCCAGCTGCCAGTGCAGAATGATCCCAGCTGATGCCACGTGGAGGAGAAGAACCAACAAGTCGAGCCCTGCCCAGATTCCTGACTCACAAAATCATAAGAACAAGTGCGTTGTTGTTTAAAGCCACTAACATCTCAAGTCCACTGTTACACAGCAGTAGATAAAAGAAAAACTTGGGTTCTTGTCTCAGTTCTGACACCCATAGGTGAGACCAGTACACTTGTCGGACCTCAGTTTCTTCCTCCGCAAAATGGGGTTAACTGAAATCATGCATCTCAAACCTGGTGCCCAGGGCCTGGCACACTGTTCTGCTCACCAGATAATCATAATCTATGATTATTACTGAAGCCGTGCCAAGGTTCCCATACCTCTGCTCCACCCAGACTGAGCGATGGCCATTCAGATCCTCTTGTCCCAGGTCCTCACATGAACGGCCATCTTTCTCCTCTGATGGGAATGGCCTGTCACCATGGCAGCACCCTGGCTAAGAGCAGTGGCTTCTGAGTCAGAAAAGCATGGATGTCCTTTTCTGCCAGTTTCTAGCTTTGTGACCTCAGGCAAGTTCTTTAATGTCACTGAGCCTTAGTTTCTTTGCCTGAAAAGGGAGGAAGTCAGCCAAGCTCCTCCTCCAGGAAGCCTACCCTGATTAACCTCTCCCCACCATATGTCTCTAAGTAGTGTTTTGTCATGTCCTATTTACAAGGCAGGTGCTAATTTCTGAACTTTCAGAAGAGGGATGAAATTACCTACACAGGTTGGAAAAAGGGCATGGAGGACCCTTGAGCATGCTTCATTAGTAAAAATAACTCCCCCTCATCAAGTCCAAAGAGTTTGCTAAGTACTTTGCATGTATTGTCCTCACAACACACCTATGAGGGAAGGACCATTGTCACCATTCCCCCTGTGGGGTGTGAGGTCCTTACCTTAGGAGCTGGGTGGGGCCTCGCAGTGGACACTCGCTCATTGCTGTGTCAAGTGTATTTGTGTGTATGAACACTAATCCTTCTTCCTACATACCTTAGGGACTAATAACAAAATGTGCAAGAGAAATATTTACAGAAATCAAAACATATCATTTTTCATCTAACTTGTGCAACCTGCCCTGACTTCAGTCTGCATCCAGAAATGGATCCCTTCTCACTAACCTTGCTACCACCCGCCTGGTTCCAGCCACCATCCCTTTGCCTTTATCCCTCCAATAGCCTGGTCCCCCTGCTCTCCCGCCGTTCTCCTGACAGAATGATTCTGCTCAAATGCAGGACAGATGATGTCACCCGTCTGCTGAAAACCCTGCAATGGCTCCATCTCACTCAGAGTAAACACCAGTGTCCTCCCAATGGCCCTCAAAGCCCAACACCACCTGCTCCTCCCCATTCCCTCTCTGACTACATGTCCTATTCCCCTTCCTTGTTCTCTCCAGGATGACTTCTCTGTCATCAGGCATGTTCTTGCGTCAGGGCATTTGCATCGCCATTTCCTCTGCCTGGAAGCTTCTTTTACTAAATAACTACATGGTCCACTCTCTCACCTCCTTTAGATCTTTACTTAAATGTCACCTTTTTAATGACCACTCCATTTTAAATTATCCCCCTATTCTGGGGCACCCAACCCCCCTCTTTTGCTTTAGTTTTCTCCATAGCACATATTACCAGCAAATGTCATGTTTGTGCCACTTGCTTATTTATTTTTCTCTCAACACTCACACACACACACACACACACACACACACAAACATAGTAGAATGTAAGCTCTGTGTGGGATTTGTGTCTGTTTTATTTACTGCTATTGCTTCAATACCTGGCAGTAGCTCAATAAAACCTTGTTACATGAATGAATGCAAAAGCACACATACACACAGAGTGTGAGATGATACTACAGACACCCTTAAAAAATAAACCGAACACTAATGAACACTAATCCTTCTTCCTACATACCTTAGGGACTAATAACAAAATATGCAAGAGAAATATTTATAGAAATCAAAACAGATGAGTTTTCCTCTAACTTGTGCAACGAAAGTTTTGATACGGGTGTTAAAACATTCCTCTGGCATCCGTTGGTTTCAACCCTCACCTTTGCTCTGTGTGTGTGTGCGCAAACATGTGTGTGCATCCGTGCACTTCTACAGTAAAGGCCACTGGGAATGGAAACTTGTTGATTGTGGTAGCAATGATGGATCTTAATAAAAATTCATTGAGGGCTTCCCTGGTGGCGCAGTGGTGGAGAGTCCGCCTGCCGATGCAGGGACACGGGTTCGTGCCCCAGTCTGGGAGGATCCCACATGCCACAGAAAGGCTGGGCCCATGAGCCATGGCTGCTGGGCCTGCGCGTCCGGAGCCAGTGCTCCGCGACGGGAGAGGCCACAGCAGTGAGAGGCCCGCGTGCCACAAAAAAAAAAAAAAAAAAAAATCATACCACGTGAGACCGGATTCTCCCAGTGGTCTGGGAGAGAACAGGGATCCAGGAAGGCAAAGGCCCCCACCAGGCAACACTGTGAGGCGAAGCAGTCCAATTAACTCAAGGAGAAATACCCGCTGTGGCCTGGATCGTGCAGTGTGGGGACGTGCCATCCCAGTAACATGCCCACGATCCTCCCACATCCACTCCGATGGTCTCTCATTAGAGGTTAGGGCCCCATCATTATCCTGGAGCAGAAGGGTCTAGAGCCAGGGGTCTGCCGGGGTACCTGCTGGGTGGGAGAACCTGGGCAGCCTGGCATGCCACAGGAGTGTGACAGGGTCCCTTCCGAATGAACCAGAGCCACAGCCCAGGTTCAAAGGGATGGTTTTCCTTGAGAAGACATGGCTGTTGGTGATGGCTTTCAACTCCCCCCAGATGACAGTCCTTGAGATCCACACCTAGGGTCCCTACCCTCTGGTATGGGGGGTAAGGGGTAGAGAAGACTTAAGTGTTACAGATGAGGATTATGTGGCCTGTCCAAGGTCACTCCACCCACTACAAGTCCAAGATGCAAGGAATTTTGCTGACTGCTGTATCCAACACAGGTGGTTTCTGGGGTGGTCTCTGAGCTTGAACTGATGCCTGGTTGACTCTCAAATTAATTGGCTCCAAAAACCGAGCTTACCTGTCGCTCATTTTGTTTGTAGTTCACTGTCAGTCATCCTTCCAACAACCTGGCGCGTTGCCAGGTGGGTGACACCTCATGGGCGCTCTGTGACTACTGGGTCCAATCTTCCGGGCAGCAGCACGCTGTGCTAACAAGGATCCCCCTTCACGGCCCCAGCACCCTGAGCCTGAAGGCCTGCACCTTTGCTCCCAGACAGCAGGGGGCGCACAAACATTGTTTCTAGTGGGCTTCTCACCAACCTCCCCAGGTGCCCTTTGCGGTTCTACCCTCCTGTGATTGAGCATGTGTTGCACACACAGGGGCCCTACTTAAAGCAGCCTATTTAATGTCAGGAGCCTTCAAATTGTGCGGTTGTCCCCAGCAGGCAGCCCCCTGGCAATGCATAGGATCTAATATTTACTGAGTGGTTCCTACCCCAGGCACCGTGCTAGGCACTTGACAAGCATGATCAATTTTACAAATAAGAATACTAAGTTTTGGGCTTCCCTGGTGGCGCAGTGGTTAAGAATCAGCCTGCCAATTCAGGGGACACCGGTTCGAGCCCTGGTCCGGGAAGATCCCACATGCCGCGGAGCCCCTAAGCCCGTGCACCACAACTACTGAGCCCACATGCCACAAGTACTGAAGCCTGTGCACCTAGAGCCCGTGCTCCTCAACAAGAGAAGCCACCACAATGAGAAGCCTGTGCACCGCAGCGAAGAGTAGCCCCTGCTCGCCACGACTAGAGAAAGCCTGCACACAGCAACTAAGACCCAATGCAGCCAAAAATAAATAAATAAAATTTTTAAAAAAGAACTTTTAAAAAATTATTTAAAAAAATACTAAGTCTCTATTTTTACCTCATTTTAAAAGCAAGAATACTGAGGTTTGGGGCTAAGTGGCTACCCTTGAGACCTCCCCTTTCTGCTCCAAGGTGGTGGGCATGGGGTGGTGATGGGGGGCACTGGCTGAGGCCTGGGCCTCCAGAGAGGACTGGATTAGAAAGAACCTTTCCCAGAAGAGGAATGGTTCCTGTCCCAGTTCTGCCTGGGTTCCAGCCTCCTCGTGTTTTGTCACTGTTCTCCAAAGCTCTGGGCGGGCCCCTTGAGCAGGCCTGCCAGCTCCATGCTGCTCTGATGGAGCACCCAGGGACACTTCCTCCTGGTGTCAATTCCAGCCACCTGGCACACACTGGCGAGTGTCCTGGGTGGTGACGTTGGTAGTGATGGTGGGGAGGGGAGGGCCAGCCTCATGGGAGGGGACAAAGCATCAGAGCATGTCACAGTGGACAAGCTAGCTCACCCCCTCTGCCATTTTACATGCAAGGAAACAAACCCAGAGAGGGGAGGCCACTGGCCCAAGGTCACCCAGCTTGTAATGGCAGAGCCAGGGCTGGAACCCAGGTCTCAGAGCTGCCAGGCTTTCTTCAGGCTTTAGGTGACCATGTTATTTGGGGCCTGGAATTGCCTCTTTCCCACTACCCAACTGCCCACCACATCCCCGCCATGTTCCATGTCAAACCCTGCCCATCTTGATCGAGACCCAGCCTCCTGCCCCTCTGCCATGAGGGCTTCTCTCCCTGTGTTGGAACCATCGCTCTTTAACTGGCCTGTAGCACATGCATTCTATTCTGTGTTGACTTGCCTCTTCTCTCCAGAGGATCTTTGAGACAAGTACCAAGGGGTAGGGCAGTACAATGGATAACGCACTGGGCCAGGCACTCAGACACCTGGATTTGAACTTGGCTGAGCCGCTAACTTACAATGTGTCTCAGGGAGGTCACTTCCCTGGGCCTCAGTTTCCCCTCTGGTCTAGATCAGGACTTCTCAGACTCTGTCTGTGGAGTCTGCCTCTGACCAGAGTGGACGGGGCCCTGCTCCAGATTCAACTGCAGCAATCTTGCTTTTTTTCTTTCTTAAATACTTGGGTTTTTGTGAGGGGGAGTGGGGGAAGGTTCTGAGGCCAAGAGAAGTGTGAAAACCATTTTGAGGTCCTTTCTAGTCTAATCTTGCCGTTCTTTGTATCTCTCTCACCTCCCAGTCGCTAGCAGGAATATGACATCTTGCACAGAATAGTCTAAATAAATATTTGGTGGACAGAATGAATGTCAGTGCCAGGAAGCAGGGCCGCGCCGAACTTGGCTGGGCAGGGGAGGGGCCCAGCAGGAAGAAAACAGCCAGAGGGCAGCTGGAGGGAAAGGGGGCCTGGAACCGGCTTCTAAGGGGAAGAGGGCCTTCGAAAAGGGGGCCGAGGATGCCTTGGGTCTGCAGCTTTCTGCTCCCCACCTCCTCCAGGTTCCCTCTTGGCTTGCCCCTGAGGTGACACTGCCTCCCCCGTAACCCTGCTGCAGGGGCCACAGTGTCCTCGTACAAACCCTGCTCTGTACCCTGCTGCCAGGGCCGCCCACTCAGACGGGAGGACATGAGTCTGGCAGACACTGGTGTGGCTGAGCGCTCCACACACTGGTGTGGAGGAAAACTCTGGCCTGGTCAGCCAGCCAAAAGCTAGGTGGGACGCCCGGCCCCAAGGCCCCCAAAGGCAGGTCTTTCGAGCTGCAGGAGTCTGCAGGACCTCCCTGGACATTCTTGGAGGGAGGGGTGTTGTGTGCCTTTTGTCAGTGGTAGACCATGCTCTACGTGGCGTGGGTATGTTAGTTCTGCTTCCGAATCTTGGCTCCTCCTGGAGCTACAAATTACACTCTAGGCTTCATCCCGGAGCAGGGCTTCCATGCCCCAGGGTAATCAGGGACCACCCCGATTGCACAAGTGTGGCTACCCACAATTAGAAAAGCCTGTGTCGTGCAGTGTTTAACTCTGACCGGAGTAAGAGGTGGCCTGAGAAGTACAAAGGAAAACCACAGTTACAGCCCCAAGAAGCTCCATCAGGACACTTCCTAACATAATGTTTAAATTTCAGTCATCGTCATCTTCGTTGTCATTCCAGTACCCACCCACCTCTGCACTGCTTTAAACCTTACTGCGTTACCATCTGCCACGTCTTTGGGGTCATTCATGCATTCACCTCAGAATGTCTCAGCAGGAAGGTCTTTAATCTTTGTTAAGAACCAAATATGCCAGGCACTGTGTTAGATACTTTACCAACTTTATTTTATTTAGTCATCACCACAACTCCATGAAGTTGATCTGTTAGAATCCTTTCAGCTGCAAGTAACAGCTACCGTAACATTACTGGATTGAGCTAGGGGTCCCTCACTGAACAGTGAAGGAACTGATGATTGCAGGAAAAAGTCCAGAGATGGGTGGCTCTAGGTGCTGAATGTGGCACCAGGACCCCAGTTCTTTCCATGGTTCCATTCCGTCGTCCTTAGTGTGTTGGCTTGACTCTCTGAGTAGTTGCCTTCATCACAACAAGATGGCTGCTGTGGCCGCAGCCATCACTCCAGACATAACGTCCAGCTGCAGAAGGACAACTGTTTCTCTCATGTTTTAAGAGGAGGGGAATATTTCCTAGAACAACTCTCTAGACAAACCCCTCAAAGATCCCTCCCTACATCTCATTGACCAGAACCGAGTCACAGATCCATCCCAAAAAGAATCACTGGCAAGGGGAATATTATACCAAGATTTGTTTAGACTCATCAGGATTTCCCCCTTTCCCACCCTGGGCAACAGGAAGAGGGAGTGGATTCCTGAAAAAAAAAAAACAGGGCACTACGGAAGAAAGCAGGAGTGACTATTGGGTGGTAATCAGCAATGTCTGCCACACAGGTAATTACTGTTATCTCCATTTTACAGTTGGGAAAACTGAAGCTAAGACAGATGAAGCAATGACTTAAAGTCACAGTAAGAGGCCAAGTTAGGATGAACCCAGAACTGTTTGACTCTAAAGTCCTAGCTCTTTCTACTGTAGGATGCACCAAGCACTATTCTACATCTGCTTGTGAGTAAAAAAGACTGTTATATGCACATCTACTTCAAATTCTTGCTGAAACAAGGGAGGGTATAAATAATATACAGATACACTCATATATTATTTTACTGCCAATAAAATTATGACGTAAGAGTTTACATTAAGGTATGTATTCATTAGCATTTATTTAGGGCCTTCCAGGTGACTTGGGGATAGAAGGGTAAGCCCTAGACTTGAACTTCATGAGTCCCCAGTGGGGGAGTTGTATGAACAGATAACTACAGTTCTTTGTGATACATGCAGACTGTCATTGAAGTAAGAGCAGGGAAATGTGGGAGACCAGGAAAGGTAAAGTTTTTACCTTTCACAGGAAAGGTAAAAACTGAGTTGGGTTTTGAAAGATACACAGAAGTTTGCTCAGAGAAGAAGAGGGGAAAGCATTCTTTCTAGGCAGAGAAAAGAGCCCTGCAAAGGCACAGGGCAGGAAGAGACAGAAAGGCGGGTGGGAGGCAGTTTTCCAGGGGCCTCGCATTCCAAACTAAGGAGTTTGTATTGATTCTGTTAGGCGCCTGGAAGATTTTTAAGCAGGAAAGTAAAGCAATCAGATTTGAATGATTTTGAAGACTTGGAACCCCTAATGAACCCAAGTGAACGTGAGTAGGCAACGTGGAAGGGAGGAATCAACGGCTAAGACACAGATGCGTGCTCCAGACGTGCGGATCCTGACACAAGTTAAGTCACAGAGGAGGAACGAGAAGGAGTTCTCCCCTCATCAGCACTGCGTCCAGCTGTTCTTGGGGCCCAGTGTGCTACACAGGGATGTGCAGGACCTTCCAGGGGCTTGAGAAAACCCACAGAGGCTATGAATAACTTGATTAATGTATCCATACAGAACAAACATACTGACTCTGAGATTGTTACTAAAAGGTAGCATTGAGTGTTTACTATATTCTAGGCACTCTGCTAAGTACTCTATATACATTATCTTATTTAATTCTTACAACAATCTAATAAAGAAGGTTTAGGCTAAATGACATGAAATTGCCAGTATTTGATGCGTTTAGTTTATGAGAACAGGGAAGGAACCTGGAGGTTGGCACGGGTCACACAATCACACAAAGCCAACTTACAATTTAAACCCAGGTCTGTCTGATAAGGACTCTAGAGCAGGGGTCCCCAACCCCCGGGGCCACGGACCAGTAGTGGTCCGAGGCCCGTTAGGAACCGGGCCGCACAGCAGGAGGTGAGTGGCGGGCAGCAAGTGAAGCTTCATCTGCCGCTCCCCATCACTCGCATTACATCAGGAACCACCACCCCACCCCTCCCCCCGGCCATGGAAAAATTGTCTTCCAGGAAACTGGTCCCTGGTGCCAAAAAGGTAGGGGACCGCTGCTCTAGAGTAAGGCAACCCTGAGTTCTAACTGCAGCCACCACTTACTAGCTGTGTGTCCTGGGACAGGTTGCTTAACCTCTCTGAGCTTCCTTTTCTTTATCTATACAGTGGGGAAAATAACGGAACCCCTTCATTAGGTGTGGATTAGAATAGAGAATGCATTAAAACTCTCAGCACAATGCCAGACACAGAAGAGGCTCCCAGTGAATTTTAGCTGTGCCTATCATCGTTGTTATTAATATTCCAAAGTCTGGGCTGTTAAGCACCTTCCCAACCCGCTGCAGTGTGGGATGCCTCTGGAGTCACTGTGCCCCTTGGGCGGAAAGGAAAGAGATTCTATTGCAGGAACCATGACAGTGTTACTGGTAAATAATCTTCAAGCTCGTGGGCCGAGGAGAGCCAGAAGCCGTGTCCTCTAGTTTCCAGCACTGTAGACCCCTGCTTGCCCCTTCCTCTCCTGAGGTCTCTGGGCCCTCACAGCCACAGGGGATAACCCAGGAGGAAGCAGCCTTTGCACTGGAGAGTGGCTGGGGCAGCTCTGCCCTCATTTGGGGCGGCCCTCCTATGGATCTATTTCTGCTCCTTTTCTCATGAACCAGCCTAAATGGAGTGTATTTCCAGGAAAGCCCGGCTACCTTTGCTTTCAAGAGCTGTGACTACCAGTGAGGGGTCCTGTGAGTCCCCATGGCCCTCGGGCCTCATGTATGCGCTTTCTGGTTTTGTGTACAGATGTTTCCGATACGTGCATGCATGCAGCTGTGTTTGTGTTTCTGGGCCCAAGGGGAGCTGTGCTGGCATGGGCTGGAGCTTGACACCAACCTTGGCAGCAAGAGCCCCAGGACACCTTAAGCCCGTTACATTCCATGCCTGGGTGGGATCCCTGCCTGCTGGGTGAGTATTGACCTCCTGCACCTTTCCAGCTAAATTTCCAAGTGTTCTTTAGGCAGAAATTACAAGTGCTGTTAACTTGAGAATGAAGTTCCAACCCTGACACCCAGCTGTTCTCAGGTCATCTACTGGAGATGGGGTGCTTCTCGCACAAACTGACATTGAAGCAGCTGCGGTAATAAAAGACTGAAAGAAGAGAACAGGCGGGCCAGCTAAACCGTACCTTCGTTTCAGTGCTTTTGGACGTGCACAGATCTTTCTGGTACCGTCTGCCCTTTTGCTTGGCTGGCCTCTTGCACAAGACCTGGCTGCCCCCAGCTCAGTCTCTCCGAAAAACATGGTGAGCCCCCTCCAGAGAAACGCAAAATACAGACACTCCTTATGCATTTTCCTGGAAGCATTCTATAGCTCCAGCCTGGAAAAGCTTCCCAAAGTTTTTTGACCCAAAGATAATAATAATAATAATAAAAGAGGTGGGGGAGGAGAAAAGCTTGGGCAAACGTTCCTGTTGATTAATATTCAAGGGAACAGACTTGGATTGTAGGGAAAGGAAAAAGGAAGGGTTTTCCAGGTCAATATAAACATTTGTGCTGTTTGCTTTAAAGGCAGTTTCAAAATAGTTGGCCTCCCCAAAGCGATTTTTTGGAATGTACCCAGAGGGCAAAAACTTACCCTTCCTTCCCCCATCTGGAAAGCTTTCACACCAGAGGCCCCACTCATTCCTGAGCTCTGGCTTTAGAAAGAAGGACTTTCCCAACCTTCCAAGATTCCTTGCCCTCCCTCACCCGGCTGACCCACAAGGAGTTTGTGTTGGCTCCACCCTGCAGCAGCTGCATTCCAGCTGTGGCGCTGCTGTTAGGAAACATTTAGGAATCCTCTGGCTGGAAAGGTAAATGAGAAATGTGTCCTAATGACACCTGAATGCTGGCGGAAATCTGCAAACAGAGACGCCCAGGGAACCGATTCTGGACTTTGAGTCCCCTTCACAATTCTGCTGTGCAAAGAGCCAGCTGTCAGCTAACAGGAAAGGTTTTTATTGGTCTCATGGATAAAAGTGCTGACCAGCCTGACCCCCCACCCCTACTGTGACATGCAAGAAAATGAAAGTCAAACATATTTGTGAAGCGTCAAAAATATTTTCACTTACTCATGAGCGCTCATCTTTTTAATTAAAGCATAGCATCTTGCTCAAAACAAGCCTCTGGAACAACAGAGTAATCAGAACCTTAATTTAGGGATTTGCCAGCTGATCTTGACTGCTGTGGGAAGGTTATAGCAGTAGCTTAGAGGCAGACGATGGGGTGAATGTCTCCCAGGAGCTTCCCTAGTCTTCGGAAGACAGTGTCTGCCGGAGAATCCGGGTGTAGAGGGGGTGCCTCAGAAACCAGCAAGGATCCTTTAAATGCATAGAAGTTGCCAGACACGGCAAGCCTGAGCAAATGGCTTTTTAGGCAGCTGAAGCCCTCAGCAGCTGTTAGGACAAATGCCACCAAGCCGACCTGGTTGCCAGGAGTGCTGCAGCCTTAACTGGGGTCTTTCCCCTCAGTCTCTTTGCCATCATATTATCTTCTGGGACTGCGCTGTAGACCCTCAGATTAATGATAGCCCATGTCACTACCTGGTTTTAGAATAGCCGGCAGTAGCTGCCGAGCTACACTCTATCTTATCCTAACCTCTTCCTTTCTTGGCTCTTGAGATTCTGTACCTTTTCCCTAGCTTCATCGGCCACCCAGCCAAACAGCAACAGTTAACCACCATGGAAATGCTTTGAGAACCCAGTATCCACGGTGAGAGCCTCCGTGAAGTCCTCCATTAATTCCTGGTACTGAAAACGGATATGGAAATTTAGTAGGAGAGCTGGTGGCCTATGTTCCAGGGGGGCCACCAAGCTATTGTGAAAGCTTCCTTCTCTCCACTTCTTCCTTCTCCTGCTGTCCCACTTCAAACACTCCCTGCCGTCTACCTTTTAACACCTCCAAGGCCACCACTGCCACTGCCACCCCTGCCCCTCCCCCGCCTAACCACCCACTTCCCATCCAGGTCCTTTCAGAGTGCAGTCTGCGTGGTTGCCATGGAGAGCACCCCCCACCCCCAGCACCCTTGGGGGCTTTGAGACCCTAGAAGGAAAGCACCAGGAAACCAGAAATCGGCTCCCTCCCGAAAACAATGGCTTCCAGGGTCTGTGCCAGACACACTCACAGCACCCGAAATAGACTCATTGTCCTCTTGTGCAATATCCAGGAATTTGGTGAAACTCATCATTTTTCAGGTTACCGATAATGCAAGTTTGGAAACTGAAACAGGAAGGAACACAGGCTGAAAAAGCTTTTATCCAGCACACAGCATTTCTCTCTCCAGATGCAAGACCATTTTTTTGGTTGTTGTTGTTGTTTTATTTTTTTTCCAGCAGTACTTTGGTGGGGTTAAAATTAGCTGGCAGCATTCTGGTCACATGCTAGACAGCAAAACAAAAGGGAGTTGTTCCCTGGCAGCCCCTGAAGCAGACCTTCCTAATCCACGGACTTCTGGGAAGCTGGCTCCTCAGGCCCTGGGACTGAGGGGCCACACCACCGACTCCCCTCTGTCGTCATCTCGCTGTAATGGGCAGAACTGGGTAGTGTCTAGGCTGTTTTGAATCTCAGGGCATGCCTCCATTTGGAAAGACATTCAAGGGCCCCAAAATGCCTTTTTCGGATCCTCCCATTTGGGAGAGGAAGGTTGAAAAAAGGAAGAACTTTTGAAGGCAACAAAGAAGCAGACACCACAAGGACATTGAGAGAGAGAGAGAGAGAGGGAGAAAGGTGGGGGACAGTGTCTGAAATGTGAGTGCGGGCACCGCCTTCTGGGGGCATGGGCTGCCCTGGGCATGGCTAAAACGCAAAATCGCACATCTGAGCTCTACGTAGCCAGCTCTTTGGATAGATTCTTTATCTCTGGACCCTGATGATAGGGGCTCATCATGATCTGCTTTGTTCCTTCCAGCTTAAAACTGTTATCAGAAGCCCTAGATGAAAAATACAGCCTCTGATTCACGCACATAGTCAGGAAACATCCCTTGCACTCAGTGAAGAAACATGCCGGTCAACCTGAGAAAGAAATCACCACCACAAAATATGCTTTCGGCTTGCCAAAGCTCAGCAGCTGTGAGAGCCAAAAACTCAGCTGCCTGGATTTTCTGGGGAAGGAGGGGGCTGAGTAGGGGGTGGTATGGGGGTGACGATGGGGGAGAGAGAGGGGCTTTCTCAATCACCTGATTATTGCCTCCAACTCCTGTTTAATTCCAAGCCAAAAACCACCTGGAAACATCTCAAGAGCCAACTGCTCCTAAAAATCACGTTCGGGCACTATCCCATCCAGCTCTGCGCCTGCTGGCAAGGTGAAGCAGATGGCTTTTATTGATTAATATATTTGTTTGGACGGGGCTCCTCGAAGTAAGGAAATTCCAGCGAAATAGAACGCCCTGGCCAGAACTGCCATGACAATCATAAGCAGACACCCAGAGAGAGGCTGGTTAAAAGACACTGAAGCTTAGCCCCAGGAACCTGGGGCATTTTCTGTCTTTCTCCCGGCCGGCCTCCGTGTCAGCCGTGCACTTATGAAGAAATACCTCATTTGGTTCGACCTTCTGTGGTATTCAAGGGTTTGAGTGAGCTATGTGGAGCCCACTTTGTCAAAAGGGCTTCACAAACCAAACAGGCCTCTGACTTGGATCTTATCCCGAAGCCTTCATTATATAGACAGACCCAACAGAAATTCCTACTGCCTTCACGCCCAGCACATAAAGTCCTCTTTAATAAACATATACCGTTTTTCAGTGGAACAGCCTCAAGGTGTCAAAAGTACATAAAGGTCTGAAAGCTGAAACCCTAGATAAACAGTGTGCTGAAATATATTTAGCAGAAAATATTGAAAGCCACAGGAAAAATATGTTCTCTTCCTGGGATGTTAAGGAAGGTTTAGGTTCAGGAAACCTTCAGGAAATAGCGAGTTGGGTTGAGAAGAAATACCGCTCAATGTAAATAAATCGCTAAACCTCCTTGGCCTCCACAGGCCTTGGCTGGAATGGAGTATTTCATTTTTTCCCCCCATTAAACAGGCCACCCGGAGAGTTGGCATTACAGACCTGAACATGTACCAAATCTGAGTGTGCTATTTTGTTTCTGTACATTGAATCAGACTGTACTTCAAATAGCAGCTTGTGCAAAATGGGCGGGGGGGGGGCGGGGGGGAGGGGGGAGCGGCCAGCCATCCAGACAGGCACACCCTAACACTCAGCGTAAATGAAAGACCTGTTTCACCTCCAATCACCCGATGTCTTGTCTCAGACAGGAACGTATCCTCTGTTGTTGTTGCCCAGGGTGATGTCATGCTCATTCTAAAGCCCATGGTTCTAAGGGACTCGGTTGCTGCAATACCGTGCCTTCAGAAAGACCTAGATTTCCTGAGGTCTCAGGGTAGGGAGAGAGAACAAGGAAAGGACAGGCAGCCGCTCTCCCCAAGATGGATGCTGTATGATGTAAGTTGCTGGCTAAAATATCTGGCATCCTTGCCGTTTTAAGTTGCCAGCTAAATATTATTAAAAAGATAAAATACACGCAAACCGTGCAGAATGTAGGGCTGCTGTGTTTACATCCGGGTTGTGATGACTCAAAGACTTAGACTTGGGCTTACTGAAAAGCTCTATTAAAAACACAGCTTTGTGAGAGCCCTCAGGGAGCGGGAAGCAGGGCTTGGGGAGGGGATTGCTTGGGTGGCTGGTGTGGAGTATAGTGACCCGCCCAAGGACGGTGCCGAGGCCTGTGGTCCCGGTTGGCACTTAAGGCCAGGGAAGTGCCTAGGGGTTAATCTCCGCTTCAGCTTCGGCACCAGAGCGGGGAGGGTTAACCTTTTTCCAGAACATTTATTTCACCATCTCACTGACTAGAGGGAGGAGGGGCGGGAGGCAGAGCGAGAGCCTGCCGAGCTGAGAGGCTGCGGATCACAAGGCCATTCTGATAGCCTCCTGTCCCCATGGCAACCGCAACGGCATTTATCAGTTCCTTCTGCGCACAGGCACAGCAAATCTGCATTGCACATGGCAGGCTTCCAGCATTTCAAATGAAAGAACACTTTGAACGGCTGCCAAGTTTGGAAGGAGCATAACTGTCAGGGCTGCTTAAAGCTGGCAGTTTATACTGGGGAGGCTTTCGTTTCCCAGAATCCTCCGGGCCTGGCGAGCTGCCAAGTACTTAGCGGAAGCTAAAAAGTAACTCGCTCCCCTCCCTCCCCTCCCCCTGCTCACGCTCCCCCTCCACGCCATTCACCGCAGTGCTCTCAAAATTTTCCACATGTCCTGTGTCACCAGTGCAGACTGTACAATGAAAACCAGAACGCCGGCTACCCATGACAGGGCTTTTATTAATAATTGGGGGAGGGAGGGCCGGCTGGGATTAGACGCTGACAGCCGGGGCACCGGGTCTCCGCTGTACCTGCCAGAACCACTGGGTGTGAACCTATATGGGGTGTGTGCGTGTGTGCCTTTCAGCCTTAAAAATACATTAATAAAAATAAAAGCAGCTTCAGAACTGTAGACACCCTGAGTACCGGGGCGCAGGCGGGGGGGGGGTTCGATTGGGTGCTTTGGAGCTTCCTTTAGGGTGGGGAATTGAGGTCATGTAGGCAGTGTTGTTCAGATCCAGCCTTTCTAAGAGCCCTGGGGAAAAGGGTTGTTATTGAGAACCGAGTCTGTTTCTGGAGCTTTCCTTGAATCTCTCGGGTGTCGTGGTGAGAGCTCTGAGGCCACCGATGGGGAGAGAGCTCGGAGATGGTTTTCAATGGAAAGTTTACCAGATAACTTCTGTCAGGCACAGCCCAGAGCACAAGGGCTTCTACCAGCAGAAACTGGAAATTGGCATAGCATTCACTGTGCTAAATTTTTTTTTAAAATCATAATCTACACTGAGATCAAGGGCCCGGGCTTTATTTTCCAGCACAAATAGAATGAAAATTGTCTGCTGCTTAGGCGGTTGGATAGAGTTTAGGAAAACTATGTCTGGCATTAATTCCAAAGTGGAGGTTTTGGTTCAAACGAGGCCCATTAATTTCAGTAAACTGTTTTCACTAGTCCAGACCCTGCTGTGCAAGGACTATTTATTACCTTTTGCTAACCTGATGTCTGCAGAGTTGTAAAGCAAAGGGAAAAAAAAATCCAGGGTGGAGATATCTATATCTTGGATCAAATGGGTTTTGCACCTTCCCTTTGGGGGCCATGTCTTATGGGGCATTTTCTATCCCTGTTTTTTTTGGGGGGCTGCGTTGGATCTTCGTTGCTGCGAAAGGGCTTTCTGTAGCTGCGGGGAGCGAGGGCTACTCTTCGTTTCACTGCACAGGCCTCTCATTGCGGTGGCCTCTCCCGTTACGGAGCACGGGCTCTAGGCATGCGGGCTCAGCAGTTGTGGCGCACGGGCTCAGTTGCTCCGCGGCATGTGGGATCCTCCCGGACCAGGGCTCGAACCCGTGTCCCCTGCATTGGCAGGTGGACTCCCAACCACTGCGCCACCAGGGAAGCCCCCCTGGTTTTTCTTTATCAGACTGTTTTTTTAAATCCATCTTGCAATGAATTTGAGAAAAAATCCTGTTGGAGAAGAACCTGGCAAGAGTAAATATCTATCTCTTGCCTCCTTCAGAAGGATACCTCCCAGCCGCAGGGATGTTTTGTGTGCCCGTCCCTGGCTTGCAGGCTGCAGGTCCAGTGCAAAGTCCTGACGTGATTCGCCCTGACGACCTGGTCTAAAACACACCAAGACAGTCAATTTTGGCATTTGTTCTCCCCTAGGAATTTTACTAGCTGCCTTAGAAAAGCACATAAATTGCTTCCCCCTCCCCTTTTTTCCATGCCTCCTCTCTTCATCCCCCCCCAAGTCCATCTAGATGTCATTTCAAAGGGAAGGATGAAAAGGGGGGATCTGTCAGGTGGTCAGGTTTGTGAACGTGTCTTTCCAGCCCCCAACACACACACACACACACACACACACACACACACACAGAGCTGAGAATGTTAATCAGAATTAAAAGCCAGTCAGTACTATTAAAGCATCAAACATGAAGGAGGGGAAATATGGGGGGTAGAGGCAGTGGGAATGGAATATATGGAATATATGGAATATAATGGAATATAATTCAGTCCTCTGCGCTGACATTCTAAAATAAAGGAGGGGAAAGGTAGCACCAATTTGGTCAGCTTGTCAAATGTCAAAATTATTGGTCCTTCCTTTTAACTACCCTCCCCACTCGCCCCCCCCGCCTCTGCCCCGCCCCACACAGTCAAGTTCTTGACTTTCCCAAGTGTGATTAATGTCTGGCAGAGGCCAGAAACAGGAGTAGGGTTCTTGGCTGCCCGTTCTGATAAACAATCTGTTCTTGGGAAGAGTAGGTGAAGGTGGCGTTAACTGGTGGGGGGCGGTAATCTCCGGGCCTTGTTGGTGGGGCTGGGGGAGGAGGAGGAGAGGAGGGGGCTCTCCAGGCCCGCCCTCCCGGAAAATGCAATTGCCCTTCCTTTGGAGCGCGTGGTTTTGGGGTGGGTCAGGTTTCCTGGCCTTAAAAATGTGAGTAGAGAGTGGATCCATTCTTGCTGCCGGTTCACAGCGTCCAGGAAACGTCAGAGGGCTCGGGCAGGGGCTGGAGAGGGGAGGGGAGCCCGCGTGCCCCAAGGCTTCAGACCCATTTCGGATGCTCCGGCGTGGCACACCTGGGGCTCCTGTGCTGAGAGCGGCTCACCGGAGAAACCGAGGCCGCCGCGGGGAAGGTTGGGTGGGGCGGTGGTGGTCGAAGTACCGTAAGGCGGCACAGGGAAAGCCAGAAGATGTTCAAAACAAAAGGAGAGACTATTTCGCGGCGTCAGAGGTCGCTGGTATGGAAACTCCGTAGCCAAGAACACTAACTGTGGATTTTGCCGTGGGTTTATTGTGTGGGCAACCAGGCAGAAAGCGGCGATATGAAAAAGTGGGGAGGAGGAGAGTCTACGGTTGAAGGGAAATCAGTGCCGAGAAAGCTGCGCGCGGCTGGGAAATATCACCGAGGAGAGAGCAGTGGCACCGAATAAAAGATGAATAATCGGCTACCTTTTGAAAAAAGAGTGTAAAAATATTAATAAGGCGAGAAACCCGCTTCTTCTCAGCCTGAAAAGCAAACCCTTTTCTCACCTGCCTCTTCTCCCCGTCCCCCACACACACCTCTCTTGTCTACCCTGCATCCAAGCAGCCTCGGCCAGGCTCGCTTTCCTTTGGATTTAATTACATGAAAATGCGGAACAAAAAAACCTGTAATTACACCCTTAGTCCCTGCCACTCAGGCCCAGCACACTTCCTGCCTAGTTCTGTTTTTTTAAAGAAGAGGTCATTGCCTCTTTTCATTCCAAATTGACCCAAACAGAAAAGTAAAAGCCCCAAATAAATCCAACTGTTGCGAGCTTCAGCGCCACCAGGGATTTGGGGACGGGGATGGGAAGTCCTTGTCCATCTAGGAGAGATGAGTAGACAGCCTACCTTGCTATTGTCTCCCTCTGGCTCTTAGGTCCAGAGGCAGTCACTCTTTGTTTGTCCGTCAGCCCAGAAGAACAGAGATGCTGGGCTGGCCGGGAGGAAACCCGCTAAGGGCACGATGAAGAGTGTGGATCAGCCCTCTATTTTTCCAGCTATTTTACCTAGAAAGGCTTAACGCTGGAAAGGAGACTCCTGACAATCGCTTGCCTTTCTACAACCCTAGGTATTAACATACAGATTTTCACTGTAAGCCACTGAAGTAATGAAAACAGGTTTTAATATCAACACTTGACAGGCGAGGAAACCGAGGCCCAGAGAGAATAAGCAGATTGCTCTAAGTCAGTCATGTGGCTGGTGGGAGTGTTGTACGAACACTGTTTCTGATGGCTTTGGGGCTATTGCTTCAGGAAGCGAGGACACCTAGGAGGAAATGGAAGCTTCTAGATTCTGGGCTGGATCCAATCTGGCTTGGTTCATCATTAGATCCCTAGGACTGAGAGAGAAAGTGCTCTCTAATTAAATAGTTGAATAACCTAATGAATGGCAAACATAAGGGCACAAGATTAGGAGCTGGGAAATGGAAACCCACCAGGCCATCTGGCACCCAAGTTTCAGCTTTGAAACAAAATGTAAGTGATGAGAATAGCTTCACACTCATAGGGACACATCAGGCGTGGATCCTCTGGGTCTGGCCAGAGAGGGAAGTTCAGGTTATCTTGATGGTGGTCCTCTAGGTGGGTCAGGGTTGAGGTCTATCTTATTCCCTTGATTTCTGTCTCCAGTGATACCTAGGCCAGGCTTGACTGTCAGGGCATATGCCTCTCCTAGGCTAGAAGTGCCTTGAGGGGTAGTCTGCCATAGTCAAGTGGCCCCCAGCCCAAGTACAGGACGATACCTATTGTGTGAGTGCATAGTCAGTATGACCTGAATTCGCTGAGAACTAAAGTTTGTTACTTGTGTGATGTGATCTGTGGTTTTGGAAAGAGGCTACTTCCACCATAAAGTGCACCTTCTCCACTTCCTTCCTTCCCTTTCATCATGCAGCCTGGGGTCCTCCAAAACGTAGCTATCCTCAGTAAGGGTAACTCAGTAAGTTCCTAAATGCTTTGCTATGTTCTAGAGCTTCAGATTTTCCTCCATCACCTCCGCCTAAGGCCAGGGTATAGAAAACCCAGGAAGGTCTCAGGGGATGCCAGGGAATCATGGCTACACAATTTTGCTCAAAGGTGAATGGTGACTGATTTTAACTCCCCCAAAACTGGTGCTAATTTATGCATAATCTCACATCTACTAGGACAGTAGTGGCATTCTTCACTTGCAAACTCCTGTGGGAGTTTTACTTTCTTGTAGTTCCTTACAGACAGCTAGGATACCCCCCACCTCCACTCCCACCCCCCAAAAGGCTAGCACCGTGGAACAGAAGAAGGAACGCTGGGTTTAGAGCCAGAGAACTTGGTTTCCAACAATTCCAGACTAGCTCTGGACCTGCTTTCCTCACCTACACAGGAGGGTGATGAAAGTAACACCTACCTCACAGGGCTGGTGTGCAGATTGGTGAGATAATGTCTGGGAATGCCCTTCGGAGCTCTAGACAAATGTTGGTCATTATATTGTTCATAATCTCTTCCATTTTATTAAGTACATTATAATATTTATCTTCCACACAGACCAATGAGGCAGTGCAATTATTCCCATTTTACAGAGTAAGAAATAGAAGTCCAAATGATTTGCTCAAGGTCACACAGCTATTTAGGGTCGGCCAAGTCCAAGTTGAACAACATAATGTAAATATGTACTCAATGCTAAGCGCCCTCTTTTCCTCCCTCTCTCCTGAGTTTCGAGTTGAACCGCCCAGCTAAGAAAGGCAAGTCAAAATACTTGGCGATTCTGGCCCATCCGCCCCAACCAGGGACAGCAGTGATGGCTGCCCGTCTGTACCTGACTTGACCGAGGGGCAGTGAGGCAGCGGGGAGGGCGTCCCGCTCCGAGGCCCCGCCTTCTGGCGGCCCCAGCAGGAAAGCGCCGGCGGCGACGGGTCTCCGAAGCCGGGTGATGGAAATCCCCAGCTCTGGTGCGGGGCCGGTAGGAACCCGCTGGCACTCTGGCTCTCTGCTGAGGCCCAGGCGCACGCGGGGTGGGGCGGGAGGGTCTGAGAGTGTGAGCACCTGTGGCCTTGACGGCCACCCGCCAGCCTCTCCGCCTACTGTCGCCCTCCAAGTCCTTCCCGACTACCCCACTTCTTGGGGTGTGGGTGTTTGTTTCAACCCCAACGGGTCGGTGAATAGCACCCCTGTCTAGCGCTTCCCCTTTTTTCCCGCTAGGACTGGTCCCTGGGAGACTCATTCCAGGCTTCCTTTATTTTTGAACTTGAAAAAACACACCGGCTTTTGCTGAGGACAGCGCTGGGCTCCCCCGTGCCCTGGCACGCTGGCTAGGAGAGGAAGCGGGGAAAGCAGGAACCAGACGCGACTCCCCCCGCCTTTCTTCTCTTCCCTGCTCCCCGCCCCTTCAGGAAGAAAGCAGTCGGAGATCTGATCGCTCGCAGCGGCCGCTGTGCCAGCACCAACCGCTACGTCCTCCTTTCCCTTCCACCCAGTTTTGCACGGAGCGCCCGGCTGCCCGCGCGCCCCAGGCTGGGCAGGTCCTGGCGGGCGGCTCAGCCTCCCCTCCCCGGGGGTTCTTAGCGAATCACGTTGTTCCTGGGATTTCACGATCTAGTGGCTCTTGCGTAACCGTATGCCCTGGCCTAAATTAATCCTTTTTTTTTTAATACCAGAATTAATCCTTTAGGAAAAGGCAAATACTTCCGCCACGGAAGCGGCCTGGGAGTAAATGTGTAAATCACAGTGCTGACTTGATTCCTCCGCGCCCACAGCGCCCGGGGGGTTCCTGGCGTGGGGATGGGGGCCCTGGGAGAGGCCAGAGGAGGGCCCAGCCCACACGTTTGTTTTCATCTACTTCGAGGCGTCTCTAGCGGGCCGAAGAACCGGGTCCTGCTTACTGCGGGCTTGAGCGTTACCAAAAAAGGCCTTTCTCCTGCCTGAGAGCTTGGCTCACACGTTGCAGTGGGGTGACGCGAGGTTCAAGCCTGGCCTCCTCGAAGGCCGAGCCAGCTGGCTGCAGGATGCCAGGGCAGATCCCCCCCCCCATCTCTGCCACAAACCGGCGGGGGCAGGCGGGGGTGGGGAGGACAGGAGGGAGACTGCAGGGAACTTCGAGGTGCGTGGGCCCGCTGCAACCTACTCACCCCTAACGCTGGGCTGTGGCCTCCGGAAAGGCCAAGTGGAGAGCTGACCTTTTGCTCCAGTTTAAAGCTGGGTCCTCCGAGAATGCCAGCTCAGATGGCAAGCTGAGTGGGGGGGTGGAGAGAGCAACTGTTGGAAGGAACTTCGGGAAGATTGAAGGCATTCCCCCTGCGCCAGATTGATTCCTGACTCTGCCAGTCTCCAGACCCCACAGCCAGCGTTCAGTCCCATCTGTGGGTCTCTCCACCTGGTGTCTTAGGTTGAAGCCCCCCTCCCCCCCACCTTGCTCAGTTACTTCCCACTGTGGACGCAGTATTGTCACATGGAATTCTCCAAGGGAAATTTATCTCCCAAATATTGGTGTTCTTGCCTCTCACAATCCCTGACACATCCCCAAACGGGGCCACCTCAGACAAGCAGTTAAGAAGAAATTTATCACCACAAGTGATGGTGATTCTTTGAGGGGGAAGGATATCCAGAGAGCTATGCCTTTTAAATTAAAGGATTATGAGACTGTAATGGAAGTTTGTTTAAATGCATGTTTATTTCTAACTCTGTGTGTCTGAAGACACCCAGCATGTATGTGTGTGTGTGTGTGTGTGTGTGTATATCTCCTTTAGTAACAGCAAAGACAAGAGACAGACAAGGAGATGGAGACATATGTGTGTGCATACCAAATATAACACTATGACACAGAATCCGACTTGCTTTCTCTAGCAGCCTGGCTAGAGGGCTGGGGCTAAGTTGCTTTCTTCAGTATTTCTGGTTTAATAAAGGGACAGACTGAATAAATATTAATATAAAGAAACATTAACCAGCCAAGCCAAAGCTAAGCAGCCTCAAGCCCCAGGCTGGTGGGAATGTCACTCTATTTCCTAGCCCTATGTTTTGACTCACTCCAGGGTAGCTGTGGTGTGGGGAGGGTTGAAGTCTGGGAGGGTGAGGCAATGCTCCCAGCAGCTCTTTACAGAGGAATCACTGCCGGGAGCCAGCCGGCCAGATAAAGTTTATTATTGTTGGGGAGTGCACAGTGAGCTCACTGTTTTGCAAAAACTGAAATCTGGCTGCTTTGAGATGAAAGAGGGGCTCCCTAGGGCTCTTCCTTCCCCCTTTCTCCCTATCCTTAAAAACTCACCTTCTTTTGCACCTAGGGCCCCAGAATGAGTGGGAAATAGGGGTGCTGGGGAGGGCTGGATGCGGGAAACAGGTTCTGAAGGTCAAGTGTCAAAATAAAAATAAATACTTCTTGGGACTTACTTCCCTGGTGGTGCAGTGGCGAAGACTCCACACTCCTAATGCAGGGGGCCTGGGTTCGATCCCCGGTCTGGGAACTAGATCCCACATGCATGCTGCAACTGGGAGCTTGCATGCCACAACTATGGTGCCCGCCTGCTGCAAATATAGAACCGGTGCAACTAAATAAATAAATCAAACAAATACTTCTTGTTGCCTCAACTGAACTTTATTATAATTAGTAGTAATAGGAGTGATGAGTAGGGATCCTTACATTCTATGCAATTTGCAAAGTACTTCCACACGTTAACCAGCAATAATATCAACATTAATATCAACACTAATAATAACCAACCCTTACCGATGGCTTCCTGTGAACCTGACACTGTGTTCTACACACTGTATGGCATATTTATGCTACAGTCTGTGGCAGTGGCAGATCCACAACTTCTGTATATGGAAAAATTCACTGGCACAATCTATTTGGAAGGGGAGCATGGGGGTTGGTTATGAAGATGTAATTGCATAGCACTTTACGTGAGATTGTATGTATTGTAACACATGGGGGGGCGCTGATGGAAAACTTGAGCACCCCAAACCACCTCTGAGAACTTAAGCTTGTCAAGGCACCATTCAAAGCAGACTTACTGGATTCAGATCCCAGTTCTGTCTCTAATGGCTGTGTGACCCTGGGCAAGTTATTTAACCTCCTTGTTTTCTGAGCTTGTAAATTAGAGTTAATAATAGAATCTACCTTGTAGATAATACTGAGTTTAATGATGATGCAAGTAAACCACCTAGCAGTGCCTGGCCCACAGCAAGTCTCAGTGAGTTGCCTCCTGTTACAACAAGAAACAAAATGAAATCTCAAACAGTCCTAATAAGTTGGGAGCTCTGATCCCATTTTACAGGTGGAAAACAGACGTTATGTTAGGGTAAGTAACTAGCTCAAGGTCACAAAGCCAGTAAGTGACGGAGAGGAAATTCCAACCTAGTGTGCCAGACTCCAGAACCTGAAATTCCATTATACTGCCACCCCTCTCCAGCCTCGCCCAGGATTATCTCAATCTTCATGGAAAAAAAAAAAAAAGCAGGCCCAATACTTGGAAGAATCAGTTGAAATGCCCCAACTAGCCCTTTGACCAACATATCTGTTCTGCAATAAACACTAATGACGAGAGGTGTAACGGAAAAGAAAGCAGGGCCTTGCTCAGCCTTCTGGGGCACTATGGAATGAAATCACAGCACACAAGAAAGAACTTTGAAAACTGTGGCTGTGCTTTACAAAGATATATCAACATTATTAAATGCTGCCCCCACCTTCTTTTATCAATCCCGAAGAAACCACTCACCTGTTTGGTCTCTCCAGCACCTCCCCCTCCCTGCCCCCAAAATGCAGCTGTGCGCAGCCAGTAGACTGTTTTCCTTAAAGGCCTCCGGGTGCTCGTAGCTTCTTTAGACATTCAGCCAAAATTTTTAGAGTACGGCTTGGGGGAGGGGTATCTCACCCTGAATTCATTTAGTTCCGTCGCTGAAGCTCAGGTTCCTAGACCAGGGCACAAAAACAAAGCGAAAAGGCAGTTTCTGAAAGACTGGAAAACAGCTAATTTTGCAGGTGCTTCGGCATCAGTGGTAGCAATGAATGTGACGTTCATACCGGGTGGGGGGGGGAGGTTTGATTGCAGATGGAATGGGTAATACCCTTATGAAATTCACAGAGAAAAATCTTGAAACAGGACATTTAAATTCACTGCTCGGAGTGGGGCGGGGAGCGGGATCGGAAACGACGCTTGTGGTTTTCAGACGCGTTTTAACTTGGGAAAGCCGGGCGGAGAAAGGAAAGGTCATAGTCTGTTTAATTTCCACCCCCAACCCTGGTCTTCCAGCATTAGCTCGCTGGGCCTCAGCTGTTGTACACACACAGCGAGGGGGGAGGGGAGGGCGGAGGCGCGGAGGAGGGGCCGACTGGGAGGAATCTGGGCGCCCGGCCGCGCATGCGCTTTTCCCGAGCAACAAGTGGGCTCCACAGAGGAAGTGTAAAGGGGAGGGGGGAGAACTGGTGCAGAGCATGGCGGTGACGTCAGCGCTCCGCCTGGGCGGCATCCCGCGCGGCCGAGCCCGGGACAGCGCGAGCCGCAGCGCGAGCGGGAGCGCCGAGCCGCGCCTCCGGAACGTAGAGTAACAATCACAACCCCACATTCCGGGCGAGTGCGAGCGGGAAGGGATGCGACCCGGGTCGAGGCGCCGCGCGAGCGCCCTGCAGCCAACGTGAGCGCCGCCAGCCGCGGGGGCCCGGGCGCCCGCCAGGCCTGGGGGCGGCGGGAGCCTGCGTGCGTGCGCTCCTCTCCTCTGCTCTCGTGCGTCCTGGAAGCAGTGGCCGCGGCGGCTCCCTCCGGCCGTGCAAACCCAGCTGCCGCCAGCGGAACGGCCGACGCTGCGAGGGGAGAAGCTCCTCTCTCGGCTGCCAACCCCTCCCCCGGTCCTCCGGGGAAGCAGCGACTTCAGCAAGATTGGACTCGGGCACCGGGTGGCACTGAACCCTCTAGCCTTCGTCCCAGAGAGCCTGGCGGGGAGAGGACGCAGGTCGTAGGGGGTCCCTCCCAGGAGAGGGGAAGAGACAACCCCTTTCGAGCTTCCAGGCACCAGCCACTCCGGGGAGGGGGCCAAGAACCAACGGCGGCCAGCACCCGGCACCCTCGCCCCCTCCCCCCGGGCCCGGAGCTTCCAGCCCGGGTCTGCGACACCAGGAAGAAGGCGCCTGAGCTCCCCTCCCGACGAAACAGCCGCAGTAGGAGGTGGGGGCGAGGAGAGGGCTGAACTCGTCCGCTGCCCGGGCGGTGGAGCCCCCGCAGCGAGGCGCTGCGCGGGCGGTGGAGACTCGCGCTCCCTCCAGCCCCTGGGGCAGAACTTTCTCGCCCCCCCTCCTTCCCCCGCAGCCGTACTCCCTCCCCAGCCGGCCAGCCCTCCGGGAGGAGAAAGCGCCGCGGAGACAGCCGGGGCGGGGGCCTACCTTCCCGAGGGCCGGCATCATGTCGGCGGCGCAGGTGTCCTCGTCCCGGAGACAATCTTGCTACCTGTGCGACCTGCCCCGCATGCCCTGGGCCATGATCTGGGACTTCTCGGAACCCGTATGCCGCGGTTGCGTCAACTACGAGGGCGCGGATCGCATCGAGTTTGTGATCGAGACCGCGCGTCAGCTGAAGCGGGCGCACGGCTGCTTCCAGGACGGCCGCTCCCCCGGGCCGCCGCCGCCCGTCGGGGTCAAGACGGTGGCCCTGTCGGCTAAGGAGGCGGCGGCGGCGGCGGCGGCAGCGGCCGCCGCACAACAGCAGCAACAGCAGCAACAACAGCTCAACCACGTCGATGGTTCCAGCAAGCCTGCGGTGCTGGCGGCCCCGTCCGGCCTGGAGCGCTATGGCCTGAGCGCAGCCGCTGCCGCCGCCGCCGCCGCCGCCGCCGCGGTGGAACAGCGCAGCCGTTTCGAATACCCTCCACCACCGGTGAGCCTGGGAAGCAGCAGCCACTCCGCGCGGCTGCCCAACGGCCTGGGGGGCCCCAACGGCTTCCCCAAGCCCACACCGGAGGAGGGACCCCCGGAGCTGAACCGCCAGAGCCCCAACTCGTCTTCAGCGGCGGCGTCGGTGGCGTCTCGGCGCGGGACGCATGGTGGACTAGTGACAGGGCTGCCCAACCCGGGGGGTGGCGGAGGCCCCCAGCTTACCGTGCCCCCTAACCTGCTGCCGCAGACGCTGCTTAACGGCCCGGCCAGCGCCCCCGTGCTGCCCCCA
Source organism: Mesoplodon mirus (assembly GCF_964341445.2). Classification (NCBI taxonomy): domain Eukaryota; kingdom Metazoa; phylum Chordata; class Mammalia; order Artiodactyla; family Ziphiidae; genus Mesoplodon; species Mesoplodon mirus. The sequence continues at coordinate 162,888,710 of NC_138979.1, read as the reverse complement.
CCGCCGCCTCATGGTCTGGGCAGCCGTGGGCCCCCGACGCCCGCGCCCCCCGGGGCCCCCGGGGGCCCAGCTTGTCTCGGGGGCGGCCCAGGCGTATCGGCCGCGTCGTCTTCCGCGTCATCCTCGACCTCGTCGTCGGTGGCCGAGGTGGGCGGGGGTGCTGGTGGCAAAAGGCCCGGCTCCGTGTCGAGCACTGACCAGGAGCGCGAGCTGAAGGAGAAGCAGCGTAACGCCGAGGCCCTGGCTGAGCTGAGCGAGAGCCTGCGCAACCGCGCGGAGGAGTGGGCCAACAAGCCCAAGATGGTCCGCGACACGCTGCTCACGCTGGCCGGCTGCACGCCCTACGAGGTGCGTTTTAAGAAGGACCACTCGCTGCTGGGCCGCGTCTTCGCCTTCGACGCCGTCTCCAAACCTGGTATGGACTACGAGTTGAAGCTGTTCATTGAGTATCCCACGGGCTCGGGTAACGTGTATTCCAGCGCATCTGGTGTGGCTAAGCAGATGTACCAGGACTGTATGAAGGACTTTGGTCGGGGTCTCTCCTCCGGCTTCAAGTATCTGGAGTATGAGAAGAAACACGGCTCCGGGGACTGGCGCCTTCTTGGAGACCTGCTGCCCGAGGCCGTGCGCTTCTTCAAGGAGGGCGTGCCCGGCGCCGACATGCTGCCCCAGCCCTACCTGGACGCCAGCTGCCCCATGCTGCCCACGGCTCTGGTGAGTCTAAGCCGCGCCCCCAGCGCGCCCCCGGGGACCGGGGCCCTGCCGCCCGCCGCCCCCTCGGGCCGGGGCGCAGCTGCCAGCCTGCGCAAGAGGAAGGCGTCCCCCGAGCCCCCGGACTCCGCCGAGGGCGCGCTGAAGCTGGGCGAGGAGCAGCAGAGGCAGCAGTGGATGGCGAACCAGAGCGAGGCACTAAAGCTCACCATGTCGGCTGGGGGCTTTGCGGCGCCGGGGCATGCGGCAGGGGGTCCGCCTCCGCCGCCCCCACCCCTGGGACCCCATTCCAACCGGACCACCCCGCCCGAGTCAGCCCCTCAGAACGGTCCGTCGCCCATGGCCGCCCTCATGTCGGTGGCAGACACACTGGGCACGGCGCACTCGCCTAAGGATGGCAGTTCTGTGCACTCCACCACTGCGTCCGCACGGCGCAACAGCAGCAGCCCAGTGTCGCCGGCCTCCGTACCCGGGCAGCGCCGCTTGGCATCACGGAACGGGGACCTGAATTTACAGGTGGCGCCCCCGCCGCCTAGCACCCACCCGGGCATGGACCAAGTGCATCCCCAAAACATTCCGGATTCCCCTATGGCCAACAGCGGGCCCCTTTGCTGTACCATTTGCCACGAACGTTTGGAGGACACGCATTTCGTTCAGTGCCCCTCCGTTCCCAGCCACAAATTCTGCTTCCCTTGCTCTAGAGAGAGTATCAAGGCCCAGGGGGCGACCGGCGAGGTGTACTGCCCCAGCGGAGAGAAATGCCCGCTGGTTGGGTCGAATGTACCTTGGGCCTTCATGCAGGGCGAAATCGCGACGATCTTAGCTGGGGATGTTAAAGTGAAAAAGGAGAGAGACCCTTGAACCACAAGACAGCCACTTCCTTAGCCCCAGACCAGCTCCTCTCCCGTCCAGAGGGCCCCTCCCCCACCCACATCGACCCTCTCTTCCCTCACTCCCAAGATGTAGAATTGTGAATATAACAAACTGCAAAAAGTTAGTCTTATGTATAGACATTATTTTCGTCGTATGTTTCTATATTTTGAAACAAAGGTATGTAACTTCTTCATTTGAAGGATAAGCTGGTTTGTGTTAAGCAGTATAATATTGGTTCGGTCATTTGCATCATACTCGTTAGCATTTATTGGTGGCAGAGTGTTTGCCTAGGTACAGAATTAATAGCCTTTAGCAACGACTGCTGCTGGTGTGTATTTTTGTAAATGTTATGCACTCACTGAAAGGAAGAAAAACACACACAAAAGAAAATGACTTTTTTTGCCAAGGCCAGTGTTGCTGCCTAAAAAAAAAATGATGCTATAAAATGGTGAGAGCTTCGTTTCTGAACAGCCCCAAGTGTTGAAGTCTTCACTTTATTTTGTTCTGTTTTGTTTTGTTTTTCTGTTTCCTTTGCAAAATGGTAAGGGGGGTGTTGGGGGGGTGGGTGTTTTCTGTTGCAAGTTTGTGAGGGAAAATGTTTTGGTTTGTTTCTACTGACCTGAATGTGTTGGATCTTCACGTGTTGTTTTGTTTTTGCTTTATTGATGCACGGATGCTTTTGAACAGTAGAGCGAAATGCTAGACATGGAGAATCTGCTCTGTTTGTCCTTTATACATTTCTGTAGTTAACAGAACACTGTAATGTGCCTTGGAGCTTAGTAACTTGTAATAAATTCAATTGATATTAATTCTGCCCCGAGTCAGCAAGTGTGTTTTTCTAGAGCTAAGACCATACAGCTCCAACATGGGGGACACCCTCCCTACTTCCAACATAGAACACAAATGCTGGTGCCTTTGAAAGCCCTCCGAGGTGGCATCTGTAGAAGGCCCTGTGCTGGCTGACTGCCCCTCCCCTTCAGTACCAGACTATTTACACTCACCTCTCCGGGGCAGGACAGTTGCTGACTAAGCGATTTCTGTTTACTCTTCAGCATCTCTGTTTTCCCCTGATGCGCACCCCAGCTGCAAATAGCATTGTCAGGAATGCTTTTTTGGTGCCTTTCCTTGTGGCCCTGAGTATATGCTGATACCCAGTGCAGCTGTGACTTAATGCAAGTGGGGTGGGGGAAACAGGACAAAACCGCGGTGCTTTGCCTCCTAGATGTGGCAAAAATCACTGTTATTGCACATTTAAAGCAAACGTGTCACAGAGCTGGGAGCCGGCAGTGGAGGCAGGAGGGGTGTGGGAAGTGGGAAACAAATCCACGTACTCAGGACTGAGTTCCCAGCAGCTTCCAGTTCATGCATCGAAAGAGCAGTTTCACCTCATTCATGACGTTTTTTTTCTTTCCCTTCCTTTTTGATAATTTCGAAAAGGCAGGACACTTAGCTGGTTGTGGAGAGCGGGGAAGAGAGAGTCCCAAACCGTGTTCCTGGGGAACCATTGCTCATGACACCAAATAGAACCCGTCCCCACTGGTGAAGAAATGGGATAATTCATCTAGTTGACTTTTTGGTGGCATTTGTGAGGTACAGAGGGATGGGGATGGGACTGGAATGTCCTTTAGGGCTCTGGAGCTGTCCCAGAGCTCTGAGGGAAGGCAAACAAACTTGGTTTGAACCTTGTACTTTCCTGGGAGGCAAATGGAAGGGGAGTAGGAAATGGGGAGGGAGGAAGCAAAACACAGCCCCAGATCCTATCAGAAATCCATTCCTGCCCACACCCCATTCCTGGTGGAGGCAAGCTGGGCCAGGACTGTCCGCACAAGGCCAGAGGAATAGCGAATAAGGGAGCAGGTGAGTTTGGGGAAAAACAAGTCACTGGTTAGCCCAGAACACCGAGGTGGAGGTTGGGTTGGTGTTCAGACTTGGCTGTTAACAACAAGCTTTCAGTTTCTGTTCCTGCTTTGCCACCACCATCATTGAAGTAGTGGAAACCATGACTCTGTGTTTGTGTGTGTGTGTGTATGTGTGTTTGGAGGTGTGGATAAATGGCAGTTGGTGGATCTGCTGCAGCCTCTTAATCCTGGTACCCGGGAGGTACCTGTCTCACCTCATCAAGAATCTCCCCACATATAAATAGATGTGCGTGTCAGCTTCCTGCAAATGTGTCCTTGCATCTTCATCTGCTGCCAAGTGTTGTATTGGTGCTTATGAGTCATGAAACCTATTTTCATCCTCAGGGGTAATTAACTTGGGGGTGATAATGCATAGCAGACTGTAGGAAGAGTTAATTCTAAAACCTATTCTCGCTTGGCTACCAATCACACATTTCACTTAAAGGTCTGGGTTGGCTTTTCTCATCAGCTCATTAATAAAAACCAAGCATGTTTCGCCTGGAAGATCCTCTGAGGTACCCCCAACCCCCACGCCCACTGCACACACCCATAAAATGGGTAAAGCTCAGCAGCCTGAGAATACAGAGATCGAGCATCACGGGTGTAATTTAACCACCAGTGAATGAAGGCATGGCGGGTGCAGCCACCGCGTTGAGCTGTGCATGTCAACTTGGACGTGTGGATGACCGGTCCAGGTGTGAACCTATGAGTACTGTCCAGTGGATCCAAGTGGGAGTTGGCCCTGTAACCTGCCTCTGCGTGCGCATCCGCTCCTGCTGGCCTTCCACTGCCTCTTCATTGCTCTTGTATTACTTTTAGGAACTTTTAGGATTATGGGATCCTTGATTTAGTGCACATCGGTAGGAAAGGGGCCTGTCATGAAGAGCTGAGAACTGTAGTTTGTTCCCTCTTGTTGCTGGGTGCATCAGCAGCAGGAGAGGCAGAGCTGTAATAATGAAGCATCCAGCACAGGCGGCCAGTTAGGTTTCACTAAGGAAACCTGCCTTGATGAGACCTGGGGGAAAGGAAGGAGGGAGGGGGTAAGAGGGAGAGCACGGGTGGCGTGGAAGTGAATTATAATGGTGCAGTTAATTAAAGTTTACCAGTACCCGGAGCCGTGTGTTAAATGGCAGCTCCCCCTTCTTTTTTTGGGGACTGTGTGACCTTTCTCTTTGCGCTGACCCATTCAGCTGCTAGTGTGGTTGCCTTAACCAGTCTTGCTTTGATCCCTCAGCTAGATTTCCCCTACCCTGACACTTTCCACATTGCACACCCAGGAAGCAGTTTCCTCTCCAGTACAGGAGGATTCTTGTGGGTTTCAGAGATTCAGATGGAGGTCTCTGATGAGCTAGTCTCCCTTCATCTCCAGTTCACCCTGGATCTCCCCACCTCTATTTCTCTTCCCACTCCGAGCCAAAGTGGCCAACATTTAAAAATCCATATTGCTTTTATTTATAGGCATCGTTTGTGCAGCTAACCTAAGCCGGATGTTTCTTTGAGTGGGCACAGGGGTGGGGCAAAGAGGACTTAATTCAATAGCTTTGAGAGAAGAGGCTGATGATGGGCGTTATTTTTTGACCTTGATCTCTGAAGGTTGCAAAATGGGAGATCCACCAGTGAGGACAACTCACCATGTCAAGTCCAGCATTCACATCTAAACCCGCTCCGCTCATGTGGGCGTGAACACATATGTTTTTAAATGTGCTTTGAGGGTTCATTTTCACATTCATCCAGCCCAGGCTATTGATGTAATGAGGCCTGAAATTCGCTTTTGTTTTCTCTTATACTTTGTCAAACCCAGGAAACTGGGACAGGGAATGACCCTTAAGGGCATCTGGTGAAATGCTTTTTAAACCTTTCTGGGGTCCTCTGACCTTAGAAAAATTTGGTGAAAATGATGGATACTTCCTCAGAAAGTACAGGTGCCCCCCACACACATGGACTTGCATACATTTTCTTTCCTCTTTAATTTTATGTACTTATATTTGAATAGGTAATATATTCCTTTGGTTCAAAGTTCAAAAGATGCAAAGGGGAATACAGTACAACCGTAAGGTTTCCTTTCTACAAGCGGCCCCTCGGCCACCTAGTTCCCTTCTGGGATGCAACCAGCGTTACCCAATTTTTAAAGGGGTTCATGCACATCTAAAATCTATCCATGGAACTTGAGGTTAGAACCTAGGTCTAGTTCATCCACCTAGTAAAAATGAGGGCCCCATGGCACAGAGAGATGAAGGAACTTGCCTAAAGTCACACAGTGGCAGAGCCCAGGCTACATTCCTGTTAAGAATAACTCTAATGCACATTTAAAAAAATTAAGGACATTTAACTTACCTAGAGCTTTATATGAGAGCAGGTGCTGACGAAGTGGGCAAAAGGAGAGTGAGCACCTGGTGGGGCGGGGCTCAGTGTTTTTAGTAGCTCTTGGAGGACAAGCATTTGTCGGTTGGTCTCTTTTGCAGCCATACCTTTGGGGGAAGGGGATGTGGAGAGCAGTGTCTAGGTTTCTGACTGTAAATATCAGGTGGGCCTTAATTAGTGGAGTCCTTTCTTAACCTTTGAGCTGTGGGCCCTCACACCACCTCCCCCTTTTCTGATTGGAAACTTCTGAAGGTTTAAAGACTGTCAGATAAGTAACCATTTGGACATAGAGGTCAGAGGTAGGGAGACCAGGACTCCTGCCACCTTCCCTTGAACTTGGGGCTTCTCTCTTCTCTCCCTGTCACCCACCTCTGCCTGGCCATCTAGGAGACAAGTGGCATGCCCGGTGCTGTGTGAGGTGCCGGGTAGATGCACACTTCAGGCCAGCCTACGAGGAAGGTGTGATGACCCTCGTTTTAAAGATGTGCCAGCTGAGCTCAGAGAGGTTAAATGCCCAAAGCCATCGTTGGTATTCCATTCAAGCCCAGGGCAGCCTAGAGCCAGGACTCCTATATTGCTCCGTGCAGGGGGCCTCTAATTTCTGACCCACAGGGCCCAGGAAACCCAAGCTCAGAGCGTGAGCCTGTCCCTCAGCCCTCTCCCCATCTCCCAGAGTCTCCATATGAGCCTGGCCGGTGCCAGTGAGTGAGGCTGTCCCCGGGGGGGCGCTGTTGGGAAGCCCCTGGGAGAGGGCATTTTCTAGGCTTGGTGTGCTTGGAACACAGCATGGTGCTGTCCAAGCCATACTTCCAATCAGGGATTCTGGAGCAAGACTGTTCTGAAGTCTCCCTCAAGCTGCCTCCTACCCCTAAACTTAAGTAAAGAATGATCCATGACGGGGCTTCCCTGGTTGGCGCAGTGGTTGAGAGTCCGCCTGCCGATGCAGCGGACACGGGTTCGTGCCCTGGTCCGGGAGGATCCTGCATGCCGCGGAGCGGCTGGGCCCGTGAGCCATGGCCGCTGAGCCTGCGCGTCCGGAGCCTGTGCTCTGCAATGGGAGAGGCCACAACAGTGAGAGGCCCGCGTACCGCAAAAAAAAAAAGAATGATCCATGAAAGCTTACCTCCTTGTGGGTACCACATTGTGGATCCATGATTGGTGGGTCCGCACTTCAGGCTAGACTCAAGAGCAGTGTCCCAGCCTCCCAACTGGTCTCCCGTGGGCTCCAATCTCCACCCATTCCAGGCCAGGGCTCTGTAGCAGGCAATTCTTTTACACATCTGAACATGTCATCTCCTTGCTTAGAAACCTCCCTTGGCTCTCTGTTGCCTACAGGATAAAGTCCAAATTCCTTAGCATGGCAAGCAAAGCCTTCCACTATTTCTCCATCCCAGGGGTAGAGTATCTTAATCTTTAAAAAGGTATTACATATACCTGGCAAGAAAGAAAATCAAACAGCATGAAAAGATACTCAGTGAAAGTCAGTCAGTCTCCTTCCCTTCCAGGTCTTCAGTTCCCCTCCGCTGAGGGCAGCACTGTTGACAGTTATTTTGTGTATATTTTCAGCAGTATTAGATGCACAAAGAAGCTTAGATTTATAATATATCTCTCCTGGGGGTAGATGTTAGAATAAGCCAGACAGGAAGGAAGGTCCAGGACAAGGAACTAGACTTGGTCAGAGCCCCTGTCTGGGTCTGGGGTGTCCTCTACCTCCACAGCCAGGGATTAGCTATTATTTTTCTTTGGCTCCTGGACAAGGTGTGTGTGTGTGCCCTTGGCCCACGCCGGTGCACTTATACCTACCTACATCGCTGTGGTGCTAGCGTTGGGCTTCCTAAGCCAGCCCCACTGTGGCTTGGGGGGTGTTCTCTGGAAGGGATGGGGAGGGGGAGGGCTGGGGCAGTGGCCATGGACACCAGGTATTCCTTGCAGTGTCTAGCGCTTTCCCTTACTGCCACATTCTTCTCCCTTTCCCATACCCCACAGCAGCTTGGTGAAGCTGGCAGAACTGCTTCCTCAGGTCTCTTAGGTGACAGACTGGGAAAATGTGGCTAAAAGAAAAGAGCGAGGGAGACCTAAGTGTCCATTATCGGATGAATGGATAAAGAAGATGTGGCACATATATGCAATGCAATATTACTCAGCCATAAAAAGAAACGAAATTGAGTTATTTGTAATGAGGTGGATGGACCTACAGTCTGTCATGCAGAGTGAAGTAAGTCAGAAAGAGAAAGACAAATTCCGTATGCTAACACATATATATGGAATTTAAGAAAAAAAATGTCATGAAGAACCTAAGGGTAAGACAGGAATAAAGACACAGACCTACTAGAGAATGGACTTGAGGATATGGGGAGGGGGAAGGGTAACCTGTGACAAAGCGAGAGAGTGGCATGGACTGTATATATACACCACCAAATGTAAAATGGATAGCTAGTGGGAAGCAGCCGCATAGCACAGGGAGATCAGCTCAGTGCTTTGTGACCACCTAGAGGGGTGGGATAGGGAGGGTGGGAGGGAGGGAGACACAAGAGGGAAGAGATATGGGAACATTATGTATATGTATAAATGACTCACTTTGTTATAAAGCAGAAACTAACACACCATTGTAAAACAATTATACTCCAATAAAGATGTAAAAAAAAAATAAAAAATAAAAGGTGACTTCCTAAAGAAAAAAAAAAAGAAAGAAAAGAGCGAGGGAGAAATGTTACTGAATGTAACCTCTGGACCCTCTGGGCTAGGCATGGTCATATACTATTTTTCCTTTTTTATGGCAAGGTTTGGAGGCTGCTCGTTGCCATTATTCTCCTTTGACAGGAAAATACCCACAGTAGGTACTATCATTACTCCCATTTTACAGACAAGGCAACCAAGTCACAGAGCAGTGAGTAACGTCCCCCCCGCTTGGCCTCACCCCCTCTCTCACAGGGGAAGGTCGTTCACATGCTCCCCAGGCCCACGCCCCAACACTTCACTCTCCACCAGTGCAAACCCTTCCAGCGAGGCCTGGGTTTTTGTTGCAAGGAGGAGCCAGCATGTGAAATCCAGAGCCATGGGCAGTGGTTCAGAAACCACAGTTCCAGGAGGTCCAGCTGCCTCTGAGAACAGGTTTGGGTCGCTGAGGGTGCCGGGGGCAATGGCGGCCAGCACCCGGGGACAGGCAGCTCTGGAATGCTGGGCCATGTGAACACGGAGGAATTAACTCTGAGCCCCTGGGTCTCCGCCCAGACAGTCATGTGACCACCTCCTACAAATCCCCACCCCCACCCCCGTTTGCCTGGAGCTGTAGGCAACTGATTCTTGACTCGGGAACTTGCCAACAGGCCCACTCCGGTGGGGCAAGGGGACCCAGGGACTTGGAGAGGGAGCCTTCTGGAATTAGGATCATTTTAGGGGAGGGGGAGAGAACGGTGGCTGAGCTTCCCAGGGAGCAGGGGGGCCAGAGGAGGAGCTGCTGTGAGGTCCTCCATCTCACCTGGGGTTAAAATACTGACCAAGCCATCTGCCCAGAGGTGGCTTCTCAGGCTCCAGGCTGCTTCCTGCCCCAGAAGGGCCTTCATGTCTCCTCGGTGACTGAGTACCACAGCTGGGGCAGGGGGAGGTAGGATGCCTTAACCCACTCCTACCGTCCTCAACCCACCCTTCCCCAACAGGGCCAGAAGGGGTCAGCAGGTGGCGGGGGCAGGGGCCAGGGTGGGGAGGGCCTCTGAGAGCCTGTGCCTCCTTTTCTTAATCCCGCATGGGCCAGGTCAAGCCCTTTTCCCGGGAACCAGCTGAGTCAGAGCCTGCGGCTTCCTTATCCCTTCATCTCCTGTCCCACCTGCCAGTGGTTTCTTCCCAGGGCTCTCTCTCCTCCCCAGGGAGGCGAAGTGACTGCAGCAGGGTTCCTGTTCCCTCGGGACGGCAGAGGTTGCCAGAGGAGCCTGGAGCCCAGGCCACGTGAGGGCACACAGCCAGGCTGCCGCTTCCGCTCTGCAGTCTTGCTCCCCTCGCCTTCGTCCTCCGCTCGCCCCCTGCTTCTCCTTCTACACTTATCAAAGGTCCACGCTTCACTGAAGACTTGGGTTCACCCCACAACCATTGATCCGTTGACATTTGGGTTCCACTCCTGGCTCTGCTGTTAACTTTGGTCAAGTTGCTTGAGCTCTCAGGGTCTCAGTGTCCTCCCTGTCGATGGGAACACCCCTCACCAGGTTGTTGGAAGAATTAAAACAGATAGTGCATGTCAGTGTCAGCACAACCCAGTCTGGTGGCTTCCAGTGCACGTTGGTTACTGTTGTTACCCTTGTTGGTGCTTGGCTCAGGCCCCGCCCATCACTGACACCCACCCCCCAACACACACACACATACACACTCTCAGAGCTGGGAGGGGGAGGGGATGGCTAGGTGCTGTGACCACGGGGCCCCAGGAGCACAGATCTGGATCCCTGGGGAAGACCCCTTCCAGAAAGTGGGGCCTGTGAAGGAAGGAGAGAGAGGGGAGAAAGGGGCTAGGGGGCAGGAGAGTAAGTTTCTGCCGGAGAAGGATGAAGAGTTAGCTTGGTTGGTCTGGAATGTTGGGGGGAGGTGAGGTAGGACCAGCAAGCGAGACCTCGTGAGCTAAGCTGAGGGACTTGGAATTAATCACGCAGGGCCACTGCAGGATGTGTGAGCAGAGGGACACCGTCTGATGTGCCATTTGGAAATGTCTTTCTGGCAGCAGTGTGAGGACTAGATTATCCGGCAGGAGAAGCAAGCATGGGAAGCCAGCTAGGAGGCGACGGCAGTGATCCAGGCAAGAGGTGATGAAGCCAGTTCAGGAGGGACTGTGATGGCTGGTGGGGACCGGGGGGGGCAGATCTGAGGGCTGTCAGGAGGAGAGCTGGCAGGTGCCTGAGGGTGAGGCAGAGGAAGGAAGGAGGCAGGCTCATCCTCAGCTCAGGTGCCCAGGGAATGCGGCACGGGGTGCAGGGGTAGGGGAAGAGGTCTGGTCAGTATGAGACGCTGGCCTGAGGTGCCATGGGCCAGCTCAGGGTGGACCTGCAGGCCCGGGCTGTGCAGACAGGTCTGGGCAGGAACTGAGAGGTGCTGTCTGCCTTGTGGGTGGTAGTCAGAGGTGTGAATTTAGGTGAGGTCCCTCAGGGAAAGTGGGCAGAAACTGAGAAGAGGATGGAATGCTGGGAGTTCTCACCTTCCAGGGCTGGAGAGGAGGAGCCCGGGAGGAGAAAGGCAGCAGGAGAGAAGGGAGGACAATCACAGGAAGTGGCGTCCTGCCTGCCAAAGCAGATGCCGCCGGATGGGGTCATCAGTAGCGTCAGGCGCTGGGCTGAGATGGAGGAAGATAAGGCCCAAAAGGTGTCCGTTGAATTTAGCAGCAGGGAGGTGCCTGGAGACCCTGGCCAGAGAGTGGAGGGGACAGAGGCTAGGATGCAGTGTACTAAGGGGACAGCAGAAGGCCCAGTTTGTCCCAGGGTCTTGGCTCTGAAAGGAAGGAGTGAACCTGGCAGCCAGGGGGCGAGGGGGCGGGAGTCTCTCTGATCCAAGTTGAGGGAGACATAAGCATGTTTATAGGGAAAGAACTAGAAGGAGAGGTTGAATATACCGGGAGGGGGGTCGGGATGAATGAATGACAGGCTCCAAGAGGGGAGGAGACAGGAGAGGCAGTATAGGGTACTGGGAAGTCGGATTAATTATAGCTGCCATTTAAGTGCTTGCTGTGTGCGGGGCACCGTTCTCAGCGCTTTGCATTTGCTGGCCCACCTGGTCCACACAACAGCCTATGCAGTAGGTGCTCTTATGATCCTCATTTTACAGATGAACGGCCCTGACACAGGAACAGTAAGTAGCTTGCCCAACGTTGCACAGCTAACATGGAGTGCTGCCCGTGTGCCAGGACTTGAGTCCAGGCAGGGTGCCTCCAGGGGTGTGTAGTCGTCAAGACCAGACCTAAGACCAGACCTCCTGGATTTAAATCCCAGCGCCTCCACTCATTTGCTTTGTCCTCCTGTCCCTTAGTTTCCCCGCCAAAAAAAGGGCATGAGGGGCTTCCCTGGTGGCGCAGTGGTTGAGAGTCCGCCTGCCGATGCAGGGGACGTGGGTTCGTGCCCCGGTCCGGGAAGATCCCACATGCCGCAGAGCGGCTGGGCCCGTGAGCCATGGCTGCTGAGCCTGCGCGTCCGGAGCCTGTGCTCCACAGCAGGAGAGGCCACAACAGTGAGAGGCCCGCGTACCGCAAAAACAACAACAAAGAAAAGGGCATGAGAATTGTACCCATTTCTTAGTGCTACTGGGTGGATCAAATGTGTAAATGCCCATAAAACACTTGGAGCAGGGCTTGGTGAACAGAAAGCACAGGTGGAGGGACTTGCCTGGGACAGATTTGGGTGCTTCTTACGCTGGGAGCGGAGGGAGGAAGCGAGCACAGGCTGCTGGAGGGATCTGTGGAGTCCTTGGCCCTTCTGTACAGTGTTTATCTATTTATGGGCCCTCTCCTGGGTCAGACGGCACCTTGCAGGCAGGTGTAAGACCAGCTTGTGCTGGAGTTGAAGCAGCCCTTGGGACCAGATCCCAGTCTCTTCGCTCCACTCCATCGCCATGGGACCTTCTGCATGTTCCTCTCAGAGCCTTCGTCTCTTCCCAGGCCAAAGGGGTGGTGATGCCCACCTGCCGGGCTGTGGGGAGGATGAAATGAGATCATGTGCATGAGTGGACATGCCTATAGCAATGCCAGGCACCTGGGTGACACTTGTTATACAGAAGCTACCTCCGCCACTTCTACGGACATTGATGGAGCAGGGGCCAGGTACTGTTCAAGAATGAAATTATTAATATTATCCCTGGAGCCTCAGCAGGGTACCTAGATGGTTACTAACTGTTGGGCAGATGAGGAAAGAGGGCGTCTCCAGCAAGGATTAAGGACGGAGTGAAGGAGGAGGTGCGAGGATGAATTAGTCAGGAAAGGAAAGTGGAGAGTTTGCTCGTAACCCGCACTGTTAGATATCCGCGGGCCCACATGCTGCACCCCACCTAAGACAGCACGCTATGGGCTGAGTTTGGCAGATCCCAAGTTACATGCAGATGTGACTTGGAAGATGAGAGTGTAGGATCCTGAGCACCTGAGGACTGGTGGCAGGGCATCCAGGCTGGTGGGAAATTTTGTTATTTATTTATTATTTTTGGCTGCATTGGGTCTTCGTTGCTGCGCACGGACTTTCTCTAGTTGCAGCGAGCAGGGGCTACTCTTCCTTGCGGTGCGTGGGCTTCTCATTGCTGTGGCTCCTCTTGTTGTGGAGCGCTGGCTCTAGGCTCATGGGCTTCAGTAGTTGTGGCACACTGGCTCAGTAGTTGTGGCTCGTGGGCTGTAGAGCGCAGGCTCAGTAGCTGTGGCACACAGGCTTAGTTGCTGCACGGCGTGTGGGATTTTCCCGGACCAGAGCTTGAACCCATGTCCCCTGCACTGGCAGTCGGATTCTTAACCACTGCGCCACCGGGGCAGCCCCTGGTGGGCAACTTACTTCCCAAGGTCTGTCCTCTTGGGGACTGTGAAATCCAACCCACCTGACTTGGAGATGGGATTTCCCGGTAAAGGAAGAAGTTTGTTTGTCAGATCGTGTGGGTTCTGGGCAGGACGGGCTTATGGGTGTGGACCTGTGCAGTAACACTGAGCACCATGTTCGAAAAGGATAGTTTAATGCTTTGCTTTTGTCATCTTGAAATTCTTCACAATTTTGAACAAGGAGCCCTACGTTTTCATTTTGGCTTGAGCCCTGCAAGTTATGTAGCCTGTTCAGGTTCTAGGGCCTGAGGTGCTTGTCTGTCTCCTAGCCCATAATGAACGTGGCAGGGCCCACATTGGCACCTGGCCCTGGATGTGGTGGGCCCAGAGAGGGATGAGGGAGGCTGCATGGGGCTCTGTCCCTCCGGAGGCCTGGAGCTGGGGTGAGACCTGTGGTATTAAGTGGAGCATGCTCGACAGAGTCAGACCACTGGGTTTGTGTCCTCACCCTGCTACTAGCCAGCTGTGTGCTCTCCAGCAGGCTCTGGACATCTCTGAGCCTGTTTCCCCATCTGCAAACTGTGGATAGAGTGACCACATGACAGAAAGGTTAAATGAGGTAATGGGCAGAGAGTGCCTGGTACGTAGTAGGTGCTTAGCAGATGTTTGCTGGTGGGTGCCTGCTTGGGCCCAGAAGGCAGTTGGGTTGGGAATAACATGCTCCTACTCTAGGAGACGATGGGAGAAAAGGCACAATGTCCGTGCACTACCCTGTAGGGGATGTAGAGGGCTGAGTGCCATCCTTGGAACTGTCTTCCAGGAAATGGGCTGCCAGCTCCCCCTCCAAAGGGGCCACCATCTTTGGCCACTTCATTTCCAGAGTGAGCAAAGGGAGAACAAATCCGAGCCCTGGCCCAAAGGTGGGAATTCCAGGCTGTCGGGCCTTGTTCTGGGGCCTGAGCAATCCTACCCCTCGCTCCGCAACTCTCTCACACCTTAGATCCCCAGATCCTCTCCAGGGAGAGCAGCTTTCCCTGTGTAATAGGGCAGTGCCCCTTCTCTCCGGTAGGCCTCCCTGTCCAGGGGATATAGCTGTGGGCTGAGGTCACGTGTTCCCTCCTCCTCAACACCCCGTTGTCCTGTCCCCACCCCCTTTCTGATCCTTGATTTACCCTGAGCTGGATTAAGACCTTTAGCGTCCCTCAGAGCTGAGAGGTTAAGATGCACCTCCCCCCACCCACTCACATACAAATTCAAAATAAAAACCACCCTAAACCTTAAATTGGGGTGACAAAGTCCAACGAAGTTCTGATTTTTCCCAGGACGACTACTTCCTTGCTATTTTTGAAATACTAAGAATTAGCTCTTAAAAAAAACAAACGATACCAAAACCCTTTGTCGATGCCCTTTTCCTGCCAGTGCCCTGAGCACATGCTTACTCTGCCTGTTCGGTAACCTGGCCTCGCCTGCCCCCTCCCCTGTGCCAGAGCGGGACAGAGGCCTGACCTGCAATACAGGGCATTGGGCCACTCTGCCCAGAGCCTTCCCCAGGGGAGAGGGAAGCCCTGGGCCAATCAGCCCCTCCTGGAGAGGTGATGTCAGGAAAGCCCAGAAGGTTCCACCCCACCCCTGCCACAGGCTCACCCTGTCCTCCCGACCAGAGCAGCCAGGGCCAGCGCGGGCCCTCGTCCAGTCCTCCAGCTGGCCAAGGACGGCTGGGCTGCGTTAGTGCCCAGGCCTGCTGCCCGTCACTCCACACCTGCGGGCTGGGCTCCCTGCCCCAAGCTCCTCCCCTTCCCGCTGTGGGGGAGGGGCGAGCAAGTGCTGGAACTTCTGCAGGCTGGCTCTTCCAGATCCTTGCTTCTAATCCCTGGTCAAAAAGAAATCCTGTGTGTCTGAGCAGGAGAGGGTAGGAGGGTGAGATGGTGGGAGACAGAGGAGGCAGGCAGGAGGCCGCGGACAAGCAGGAAGACCAGGCCTCCTTAGCACCCCCAGTGAATGTCCCAAAGAAAAGGGCTGATACCGAGCATCCCAGAAAATCAGGTGGGAGGACCTCTCGGAGCACTTCATTTTGCTGAGAGATAGCAGGCCCAGAAAGCGGGCAGGTCATTTCCCTAATGTCAGCAGCAAACAAGAGGCCAGTGGATGAGAGCCCTGTGGGCCTTGCTCTGGCTCCTCCCTTTTCCCTGAGTGAGGCATGAGGACTGGCCCCCAACCTCCTGGGTGTGCCTCCTCTGAGCACCCCCTGATCAAGCCAGAAGGCACCTCTGCATCCCCTGCCTGCCCGCCACTGCCCACTTTCCTGCTCAGCTCTTTTTCTCCCCACACTACCCAGCACCCATCCAGCATATCCCCCTTTCACCTCCTCAAGGAAAGGGACATTTATTTCTGTGTCTGGTGTGGCACATACGAAGCTATATATCCCTCTCGATGATAAACCAAAGCCTGAGGTTAGATGTTTTCTGGAGGAAATTTCACATTCCAGGAGAGAGAGAGAAAGGATTGGTGGATTCTGAGCACTTTACACGTGCAAGGCATTTTCCTTACTTGACTTCCAAGCCTTAAGGCAGTGCTGCAAAGCATCTTCCATCCGAGAGATGAGTCTTTGAGCCAGAGAGCTTTAAGGCGCTGGCTGAAGGTCGCGGAGCAGCAGTGCTCAGCGGAAACCCGTCTCCCATCCACTCCTTGCATCTCTGGGCCCCGCATCTGCAGCGCTAGGGATGCGGCTGGCCTGCAGCGAGTGCCCTCTGGGCATGACCTCACTTTATCCTCACAGCACTCACAAGGGAGCTACTATTGTCCCCTCTTTTTACAGTAGAGGAAACGGAGGCACCGGGAGGTTAAGGAACTATGACCCCCCCTACTAGACAGAAGTGGAGGTGAAACTTGAATGCAGGGACTCTGCTGCAGGCGCGTGCCCTTATCAGGCACAATCTGAGTCCTCCCCCATCCTTCCAGCCCCTTGTCACCTTGGCCTTGGGGATGTGGGTTTCAGGCCAGCCTCCTGGAGTCTCCTTGGGAGGTCAGGGGCTGTGGGTTCTCATTCTGCAGCCACTCTGGTTAAAGGCTCAGGGAAGGAGGAAGGAAAGATACGGGCTGAGAGTGGAGTTTGAGATTTGTGTCTTGCCCTTTTTTAGAGTTTTAGCTTTGTCCCTGCGGCTCTAGGGGATTAAGGTTGTATGTTTCTTTCCTCAGCAGGGGCTTCCCCCAGAAAAGCCCATGAAATACACTGATGGGGGGGTATTTGGAAAGAGTTCATTCAGGCTTTGGGATTAGACAGAAGGGTTTCATGTTTCTTCTGTACTAGTGATCTTGGAAAAGTCACTCTGAGCCTTGAATTTCTTTCTGTCAAGTAAGAAGAATAGTGCCTCCTTTGAAGAGTTATAAAGGGGGTCAAATGAGACCACTGATTATTGTAAACTGTGAAGTCGTCTACAGTTGTCAATTCTGATGCACTGATGCTATTACCTTCCTAAAGGAAGAAGTCAGCTTGAGGAGTAGTGAAGGTGGCTGCGGGAGTGACCAGCTGGGCAGTTAGGATGTTGGTAAAGTGAATTTTGTCCCAGAGCCCTGAGACCTTTAAGCTACAGGGGAGAGGCTGCAGATGGGTCAAGGTTTGCTTTACTGGTGCCTTGGGGCGGGGGGGGCAGTGATCAAGAAACTGGCTTTGCCTGGGCTGCTGAGGGAGCAGCAGAAGCTTGCATGGCCCAGGGTGGAACACACCCATTGCCCTTCCAGAGTGCAGGGCCCCTGGGCTCACACCGTCAGAAAAGAGCAGTGACATTCTCCCAGTTGATTCCACCCCAGGGTCCCCCAAAGGGGAGGAGCTCCTGGCCATTTTCAGGAGTTCGCATTTCCAATCTGCCCAGGTGGTTGCGGGGAGATTGGAGGCTGGGGGAAAACATGAGGAACCTTCGCCTAAAGCGAGCCAGGGGTCCGTGGCACCAGGAGGAAGGGCTGCTGCAGGCGGATGCGGTCTCTCTGGCTTATGTAACCATTTCCCTCAGCAACCCCCCCCCCCGAGTATGCACAAACAATAACTTGGAATAGACACCAGTCTGGTTGAGGCAGGTCATCAAAACCTGGAACGGTCCCTGCCAAACAGGAACGTCCTGTCCCCTCAGCTGAGCAGATGCCTGGCTTATGGGGGGAGGAATGAGAGATGTAATCAGGCTCTCAGAGCCAGGAAGCATGGATTGTCCTTGCTTTGTTGGGTCATCTGGTCAATTATCACTTATTCAGCGTTCAGAATGTGGTCATAAATAAGCCAAAGTCCTTGTTGGTGTGCTTACAAGCTATCGGGGAAGGGTTCCAGAAACACAAAACTTGGTAATAGAGGGGCAACTGCTTTAGCTTGGACAATTTGGCTTGGGTTTTGATGAGTGAATAGGAGTTCACTGATCAGGGAAGGGAAAATCCCAGGTCTTATTTGTCCATTGGTTTAAGATGAAAAAACAACCCTGTGCAGAATACATGAGTGCTAGGAGGTGCTCTAAGGTGGCAGGAAAGCATGACTCAGGAATGAGACCATTCTGGGTCTGATGGTAGAGATCCCTGATACTGTGATTTTGGCCTCTGCCCCACGGGTCAGGCCTCCAGCCCTTCTCTGGGCTCTGTTGGAAGAAACCTTGGCCCAAAGCAAATTTCTCTCTCTGTGCCATCCAGTGCCTTGATAACTGGGAGCACAGAGGGCAAGGGAGGACATTTTATTGGTGCTGCCGAGACTCAAAATACACAGGTGGGAGCCCCTCCCCATCTCCCTGCCCCCTGCCCTCTTCCCCGCCTGCCCTGGCCACAACCACCAGGCACCCTCACCTCTCTTAACCTGTTCTTGCTTGGCCCTGAAATAGCCTGGCTAAGTCCTTGACCTGCCATTTTCTTTTTTTCTTTCTTTTTTTTTTTTTTTTGCTGTACGCGGGCCTCTCACTGTTGTGGCCTCTCCCGTTGCAGAGCACAGGCTCCGGACGCACAGGCTCAGCAGCCATGGCTCACAGGCCCAGCCGCTCCGTGGCATGTGCGATCCTCCCGGACCGGGACACGAACCCGTGTCCCCTGCATCGGCAGGCGGACTCTCAACCACTGCACCACCAGGGAAGCCCTGTATTATCTCTCTTCAAGTTAGAGTTTCCCCACGTGGCAAATGAGAATGGGGCTTCCTCACCTATTTCACCGAAGGGAAAGTCAAGACAATAAAGAATGATTTGCCCACAGTTCCTTTATTTAGCAGACACGCATGGAGCACCTACTCTCTGCCGCTGTCTCTGCAAGCACAGGGTGTTCAGGAGAAAGCAAAATGAGGGGCCTGTCTCCAAGAAGCTTGCATTCTGGTGGGGAACACCAACAACAAATAAATACATCAAAATATGTCAGCATATGTCATATGCTATTCAGATGGATAAAGTAGGGAAGGGGAGAGTGATTGACAGGATGGGGAGAGTGTTGTTGTTTCACTCAGTTGGTTCTGGAAGGCCCTTCAGAGGAGGTGACGTCAAAGAAGAGATCTGATATATATGTGAGGCTAGGGTGTTCCAGGCCATGTGACAATGTCATAACCACACTGAGTGCCCTCAATCTTTTCTCTCTCTACCACTGGCTCCCTGCAGTGAGGCAGGGACTCTTTGAAAAAAAGGATGACAACTACTCATCTTTGGGTCTTCGGTTCTGACTGCGGTTCAGATGCTACTGGCATGTTTCCACCTCCCCCTCCAGAAGGGCTCGTGTGATACTGTATGCCCAGTCCAGGAACAGTGCCTGGAATAGAGAAGAATGTTTCTGACTGACTGCGTTGCAGATAGAATGCACGATTAGAAGCCTGCAGCTGGAGGTGAGGCATGGGCCTGGGGCCAGAAGCACATCCTAGGAGAGAGGCAGGAGTGGTCTCTAATTTCAGTCCCTGCGGTTGATCCAGTGGCTTCATGTTGGTCTTCTACAGAAGAACAACTGCAAACATCTGTATTGTGCTAGCCACTGTTCTGAGCACTTTATATACATTAATGCGTTTAATCCTTATAAAAGCCCTGTGTGACAAGTGCTATTATCATCCCTATTTTACAGGTCAAGGTTCTAAAGCACAGAGGGGTTAAGTGATTTAGCTGAGGTCACACAGCTAATAATTGGCAGAGCCAGAATGTAAGTAAGTCCAAGAGTCCCCGTTCTTATGCTTACACTATAGTTTCATACCCCATATCCTTATCCCATAGACTGGTTCCCTAGATCTTTAACTGGGCTGTTTGTGCCCTCAGAGTCTCTGGGATGAGTCAGAGGGTTTTTGAGACTCAACTTCCAAGAAGGTAATATTTAAGCAAAGATTTCAGAAAAGAATTAAGTATTAAATTATAATTAATTTAATACATTTTTATACTGTGATGATGACAGATATAATAGCAAAAGCCAGGAGTATTTTTAATATAAAAAAGGACAGAGCTTTCCAGGAAATGCCACCCTGATGGTGAGTCGCAGGGTTTCTGTCCCCAGACCCTTCCCTTGGCCCCTAGCCCAGGATGAACTGTCCTTGTCTGTGATTTCCCCTCATCCCAGCACAAGAAGTATACGAGTACACACCACACACACACACACACACACACACGCACACGCACACAGAATCCCCAGCCACTGTGGCTGTCTGGATGGGAGGGATCATGGGCCATGTCAGGCTGGGCCGCGGTGCCTCTTTCTGATTATTCTTCTGTGGGCCCGGGCCACTGAGGCTGAGGGGGCCAGGCGGGGAGGAGGCTGGGCCTTGGCTCTGCACGGGAGCTTGCACAGGGCTCAGAGTTTCCAATTTGTGCCTGTGGGGTCGTGTAAGGCTGATGCTGCATAACACCACCAAGACAGTCACACAGGAAGCAGCAGGAGGATCTCCTCGTCCTCTGCACCTGGGCCGGCCTCCGATTCCCAGAGCACATCCTTTGATATTCCCTCCCGCAGGGTGAGAGGAATGTTCTGTGGCCCCTGTTTTCAATGTGTTTGTGTGTGTCAAGCCCAGGGGTGCGTGTCCTCACTGCCATGTGCCACAGCACGGATCCCCCTGGGGAGGCAAGGCCCACAGGAGTTTTAAAGGCAGAGCGAGATGAATGTAAGCTGACAGTTCCACCCGCTATTGACAAGGAGCTGAGGTGCCTTGCAGAGGACAGGCCTGGTAATTAATGCGCCGGTGTCTTCATTGACAAAGCAAAACAGCAAACACGCGAGCGAAGGAGTGAGTCACGCGGGGAGACGGCAGTGGTGGAAGGAAAAGGGCAAGGATGTGTGTGTGTGTCTGGGGGGTAGGAAGGGCTCGCGCAGGGGAAGCTGAGAGGGAGAGAGAACAGGATTGTCCGTGCATCTGTGAGGAAATGCATGCGTGAGAGGGAAAGAAACGGGAGAGAGTGTGTGTGAGAGGGAGCGCAGGGGTGAGAAGAGATGTGTGTGTGACTGACAGGAGGAGGGAGGGAGGCAGGCACGGTGGGGGACAGCGGGCCTCTCTCACCCCTCCTTCAGCCACAGGGGCTTCTGGAAAGCCCTGCAGTTTGGAGAGAGGGACGTGCAGGAGAGGTGAGATTTCATTACCTTTCCCTTTGTGTGATATTTTCGTGTTAGAAATGTAACACTGGAGCTATAAATAATCCAGTCACAGCTGCAGCATCCAGGAGATTTATGGCGCATGCCAATGCCAGCCAGCTTTGGGCTGAGGGGGGTTTGCTTTACGAAGCCAAGATGAAAGGCTGATTTTCCAGCACTCGGTCCCCCCCAACCCGATCCTGCCCCCACCCACTCAATCCCTCCCTCCTGACCTATGGAGCCAGGGGAGAGAGAAGCTCATAAATGCTTAGACCCCCCTTGTCCTGGGCAGCCTGGGACATGGCAGGAGCCGAGTTCCGAGTGGGCAGCTTGCAGAGGCTGGGGAGAGAGTGAGGGGAGCAGGGTGGGCAGAGGTGCGTGCCCTGCCCTAGGCTTCCACTTTGTCAGCTGCCTCAGACAAGGCACAGGCTGGTGGTGCCGACAGGTGGCCCAGACACAGATGGGCTCAGGCCTGATGAGGTCCCTGGGGCGATGGCCCCCAATCCTTGTTCTCCTCTGTGGGCGGGGCCCTTGTTCTCTGCTTCTTCAGCAAAGACTGTGCTTGGTGCAGGATTCCATGGGGGCTGGGCTTCTCTCTGTCCCGGGAGAGGGGGCTTCCCTGCTGACCTGGGAAGGGGCCATTCCCCACGAACTTGGGGGCTGCTGGGTGGGACGGTGACACCGCCGGGCAGAGGCAAACAGTGTGTCTGGGGCAGTGAGAGGGCAGGGAGGAGGCATCCCGGTCTCCCCAGACCACCTCCTGGGATCTGCCTCCAGTGGTGAGGGCAGATGGAGAAGGTGAGGGGAGACCTTGGGGGGCCCAGCTTGTCCTCAGGACCCACGGGGCTGGAAGAAGAGGAGGAGGGTTGGGGTCTCGGGGAGAGGAGGTGGTTCAAGGCGCCCCTGCGACATGCTGGAACCTCCCTGCAGTTTCCCACCAGAGCACTTAGCCCGATGTGTCCCCCACAAGCCCGAGGCGAGGCCTTCTGAGGGCAGGGAATATGCCCGCACGGACCCTGGGCCCTGAGCGCAGGGCATCAGTCCTGCTGACCGGTCAGACCCTGGTGGTGACGTGTACGCAAGCCCCGCGGGCCGGAGCCCCGGGTACAGAGGGAGAGGCCAGAGCCCCCTGGGTCTCCGGACCCCACTTGGTCCCTCTGGCCAGTCCTCAGGCTGCCCTGCCCCTGGCCCTCCTGCGCACTCTGTGGCCCAGTTACCTCAGGTGTGGTTTCCACTTTGCTTTTCTTCTAATTCCCTGAGCAAATATATGGAACATCCGGAGAGACACTCGGATCCTGGGTGGGGATGGAGGCAGTCAAGCTGACTACTTCCCAGGGCAGTTCAGTCAAGATAAACACACCTCACCTGCAGGCCTCTGGCAGAGGGTGGCTGCTGAGGGACTGGGGTGCCTGCCCAGCGGGCAGGTGGGGCCCTTCCCTTCGAGGATTCCTCCGGGGAGAGGTGTCTGTCGCAGGACCGTCAACTTCAGGGCAGCCACACGTGGGTTGTGGCAGGGTCTTGTCTTGGGACCGGGGCAGTCTGTCCGTCTTCAGCCTCCAGAAGCAAACCATGTCTGGGAATGAGACACACACAGTAGTATTCACTCCCCTGGGGTGTCCCGGAGGCAGCTCAGCTGAAAACAGGAATGACCTCAGAGCAAGCTTGCCTAATTTTATGAATGGCAGAGCCACCAGGTTCACAAGGGGACCTGGGAGCCTCTGAGGGCCTCCCTGACGTGTGGCTTAGATGCATCTTCCTCAGATGCATTCCTGGTGCACCTGTCAGGGGACCACTCACCACTATATGCATCATCACTCTGCCCTGGCCGTTGTGCCATTCAGGGTTCTTATTGGGAACAACTGAAATGGACTCTGACACTTTTAAGCAGAGGAAAGATTTGTTGGAAGGATTTGGGGATGCTCACAGCATCAGCAGGAAGGCTGGAGATCCAGCTCAGGCAGATCTAAGGGATGCTAGGTAGCCAGCATCATTGCCAGGGTCACACCACAGGGCAGCCTGCTTAGGATGCCTTTGCTGGCACCACCCCTCTGCCATCCATGGTGTGATGATGGTTATTTATTTATTTATTTATTTATTTTTGCGGTACGCGGGCCTCTCCCTGCTGTGGCCTCTCCCATTGCGGAGCACAGGCTCCGGACGCGCAGGCTCAGCAGCCATGGCTCACGGGCCCAGCCGCTCTGCGGCATGTGGGATCTTCCTGGACCGGGGCACGAACCCGTGTCCCCTGCATCGGCAGGCAGACTCTCAACCACTGCGCCACCAGGGAAGCCCGATGATAGTTAATTTTATGTGTCAACCTGACTGAGCCACACGATGCCCCGATATTTGTATTTCTGGGTATTTCTGTGAGGCTGTTTCTGGATAAGCTTAGCATTCGAATCTGTAGACTGAATAAAGCAGACTGTCCTTCCCAATGTGGGTGGGCTTCATCCAATCAGTTGAGGGCCCAAATAGAACAAAAAGGTGGAGAAGGGAGAATTTTCTCTCTCTGCCTGACCACCTGAGTGGAGACATCGGTCTTCTCCTGCCCTTGGACTGGGACTTAACACTATTAGCCCATAAACACTTCCCAGGAAGGGAAATTCCCACCCTTGGCCCCCAAACGGCGAAAGAACATGGGTGATTTTCTCAGTTTGCTCATCTAGAGCTCCATCCTTCTATCCTCCTCCCGGACCCCCGCTCCAACTCTGAAGTCCAGGAGGCTGACCCGTATGGGCCACATCAGCTGAAGTCTCATGCCTTCTGCTTCCGGTTGGATTGTCCAATGGGACTGCTTGGAGGGTGAGAGGACAGAGGCTGGGGTATTTGTTCCCCTTTCTACTTTCCTTTGCAGCCATGGCTCTCTCCAGCTTCCAGTCATCTCCCTCCCTGTCCCATCAGGGTCTTCACTGTTCTTTGTGGTTTCCCTTGGCACTGCCCACCCTTGGTAAAAGGGTGAAAGACTCCTCAACTGCCCTGTTTGAGGCTAACACCTCTTTCCTGTTGGAATCTCAAACGATACAGGAACTTTGGAGATTGGGAGGCAACAGAGCCCCCACCAATGCCCACAACATGGTGGCACAGATGCCCAGGGGAGGCAGGAAGCCTGGTAAAGTGGCAAGGGCGTGAACTTGGGAGACAGACCTACTAGGGTCTGAATTTTCAGCCCAACTTTTACTGTGTGAACTTGGTCAAGTTCCTTAACCAGGCTGACCCTTCTTTGTTCTTCGTCTGGGAAATAAAAGTTAATTTTCATCTCCTGGATCTGTCGGGAGAACTGCATGAGAGATTTATTAAGCACTTGGCACTTAGGAGACCGGTGATGGCAAAAGGGTCCACCTTACGTGCCAGCTCCAACTGGTCAGAAATGGCTCCTTGGAGCACTGTGTGGAGAAGAAGTCTGACTCCCCGTCCTGGCCCGGAGGTGATAGGTGCACTCATGATTGATTCGTGATGGCTGTCACGCTGTGGACCAGGAAGTGGCAGTAGAATGGGCTTGCCTTCTCTGTAGTAGACGCTCACTAAATGAGAGATATCAGTTTTCCTATTCTCTGCTCTATGGGAAGAGAAGTAGGATTCTGCTGGGGTCAGAAAGACCAGGATCTTGCTTGACCAGTGTCCATTCCCGCCAGCACTGCCGAGGTCCTGAGTCACTGAGCCAGCTGTCCTGGCTCAGCACAGACTTCACAGTGGCGAGGGTGGCCCAGCCAGCCCTTTCCTTTATCAGCAAACTGCTTCAGCCCTATCTAGGTTGTTTAAGGTCTTCTTCCTCCTGGGACCTTCTCTTGCTCTTTTCAATCCTCAAATGCCAACCTTATCCTCCTGCCAACAGATGCCACACACACACACACACACTCTCTCTCTCTCTCTCTCTCTCACATGTGCACCACCTCCTCCCCATAGTAAGTTATAGGGAATCATTAACTTGAATTTCTCCACCCCGTGTCACCTCCCTTTCCAAATCTCCCCCATTATCTCCTGCCCCAACTCAGGGGACCTGACATTATTCCAGCAACACACACCAGAGTTGGTTGAAGACAGAATAAGTAGAAGAGAAATCACGGCCGCAGGCACCCTATGGGGCAAGCTGGAGACTTAGTGATTGCCAAGTGGCCCCTGGAGTAACAAAGAAAGAAAAGGGAACAAGGAATCCTTTTCAGAAATAATTTTCTTTCTAGTGTCACTGGCACCTGGGAGTAACCTTCATGTACTCATTTAGTTAAGAAATATTTTTTGAGGGCTTCCCTGGTGGCGCAGTGGTTGAGAGTCCGCCTGCCGATGCAGGGGACACGGGTTCATGCCCCGGTCCGGGAAGATCCCACATGCCGCGGAATGGCTGGACCCGTGAGCCATGGCCGCTGAGCCTGCGCGTCCGGAGCCTGTGCTCCGCAACGGGAGAGGCCACAACAGGGAGAGGCCCGCGTACCGCAAAAAAAAAAAATATTTATTGAGCACCTCTTATGTGCTGGGCACATATATGCTCTCTGCCCTGAAGGGGAGATGGACAAGTAGAACCCAGTGGGTGCTGGTCAGCACAGGGAGCCCTGAGATGGAGCTGGGCACGGGGGCAGGGGGGAACCTCTGATCGGAGCGACACGGTGGGACAATCAGAGATGACTTTCCTGAGAGAGTGGCTCCTAAGTCAAGTCTGGAGGGATAAGGAAGCTGGTCCAGGCGGCAGCAGGGGCGGCATGTGCAAAGATCTGAAGGTGTGTGTTTGAGGAGCTCCTGGTTGCTGGCAGGTCACTGGAGCTGGGGCTCCAAGCCAGAAGGGAAGAAGTGATGCGAAGAGCCAGCAGCAAGGGAGGGGTGGGGCAGGCCCTCCAGGGCCTTGAAAAGGCCTTTCTGAGGAGTCCAGGTTTTCCCAAAGTAGTCCCTACCCCTGCTACCTTCCCACCTCCTAGCCTGTCCTCTGCCCTCCACCCACCTTAGCAGGTGAGGCTCTAAAGGAAATCTCCCATTCCTCCTCCTCCCACTAGCTGTAACACTTCCCAGGGATTTAGAGACAGACGCCCTCCCCCCATGCCCTGTTGATACCGACCAGGGGTCTTAGCCTTCCCCAGTCAATAGAAATTGACTAGAGGCCAGACTAGAAGTTCAGGCAAGGCTTTCCTGGGACCCCTGCTGCTGCAGCAGGGAACGAGAACAAACAACAGGTTCCCTTGCTTGCTCGCTGGCTGAGGGGGGCAAGCTTTTTCCTTATATGGGGTAGGGGTAGGGGTGTATCCAGGGGTCAGGCTGGAGGGGTGGCTTAGGTGTTTTTCTCACCCCTTAGGTGGTGTTGAGTGCAGGGGGCATGCTCAGTACCCTGCTTTTGCTCCTGACACCCTGTTTTTGCTCCCGGCTCTTCAGAAATGGCAGTTGGGTTTTTTTTTGTCTTTTTGTATCTTTTGGGTCCAGAATTTGCCCCAACTGCGCAGGCCCGCAGTTATTTTTAGTCCCATATCGGTTCTTTGTATTTTGTAGCTCTGAGGGGAGGTGTGACCAGGTGCAAGCTTTGCAGGCACGCAGTTATTTTTAGTCCCATATAGGTTCTTTGTATTTTGTAGCTCTGAGGAGAGGTGTGTCCAGGTGTAAGCTTTGCAGCAGTGCAGCAAAGGGTCTCAGGTCCCAGGCCTGTCTCACTGTGAGTTCTTAAGAGTGTAGTGAGGGCTGATGGATGCTGGGGGGGACGGGGCGGTGGCAGTGCCTGAATGAGGAGGAACTACAGAACTGGGGACTGAGGCAGCCTGATGAATGAAGGCTTTAATGCAGTCTGGCTAGTAACTGGCTGACCCAACCATCAGGTGCAGTTTAGGGTGAAGCAAGCATTCGTTTGGGCATTTTGTTTCTCCAGTGACTATTCGCGGTTATCACCTTCTCTTGTAAAAACCCTAACACCTTTCCCCAGCTACCTCCCCTGCTCAGACCTGCTTCTCTTTGGATAATGAGGAATGGTGTGTCTGTGTATCTGTGTAGCTCTATGTGTGTGTGTGTGCATGAAAGTATCTCATATATGTGTGAGGAAGTGTGTGTATAAATGGGAGTGCATGTGCTTGCATCTGCATGAAAATATCTGCTAGTGCCACGTATGGGAGAGCCTGTGTGCATGAGACTTGTATGCCTCTGTGCACATGGGGGAACACGGATACATGCATGTTCACATGTGTCCAGGAGAGTCAGTGGGTCTTTATGAGTGTGAGTGACTGTGAGGTGTGTGAGTGTTTGCAGTGAGTGTGCATGGGATTCTCTGCAAATGACCGGCATGATTGTCTTTGCAGGGGAGAAGTTGTTGCACTGGGATACTTATATGAACCAAAGCAATAAAATGCCCAACTGGTCTCCCTGCTTCTCCTCTTGTAATCCATTCTCCACCCAACAGCCAGTGTGAGATTTTAAAAATGCACATCAGATCGTGTCACTTCTAGGCTGAAAACCCTCTGATGTACTCACTGCATCTGGAATAAATCCAACCTTGACTGTGGCTTGGAGGATGTGCCCCCGTCCCAATCTTTGAACCTTTGTCCTCATCTCCTCCCACTCCTCAGGCAGGCACCCCTGCCTCAGTCGCTTAGGCAAGAGCCTTTATACCTGCTGCTCCCTTCTCTGGACCCGTTGGCTGCCGGGCACTGTCTTGGCTCCAGCTTTCAGCCTGACATTGTCAGTGGGGCCTTCCCTGACTCCCCTCAGTCCTCATCTGTCCCATCACTCCGACTTCTTTCCTCCCCAGGGCTAGGTCAGTTAGGTCTGAAGCAGGTGCGGAGACAGAGTTAGTTGTGCACAGGAGTTTGTGTGGAGCAGCCCCTGGGAAGGAGTAGAGAGAACTCCAGATTGGGCAGGTCAGGGAGAGGCCAGCAGACCACAGTACAGATCTGATAAGGCCTCCGCCAGCCTCCTAGGTGCGCGGAGCAAAGACTGCCCGCTAGAGGAGTCCTGACTTAGGTGGAAATGGCTAACCTTACACCATAGCTGGCTCAGTCAAGGGCCGGAACCATCAACTCAAAAGCCAAGGTTCAAGAGAATGAGAAGACAAACCATAGATGAGAAAACACTTGCAAAAGACAGATCTCAGGAAGGACTGGCATCCAAAATATACAAAGAACTCTTAAAACTCAATAATAAGTTGATTTATAAAAAATGGGTCGAAGACCTAAACAGACACCTCGCTAAAGAAAACATACAGTTGGCAAATAAGCATATGAAGAGATGCTTCACATCATATGTCATTAGGGTACTGCAAGTTCAAACAACAATGGAATGGCCCAAATCCAGAACGCTGACACCACCAAATGCTGGTGAGAATGTGGAGCAACAGGAACTCTCATTCATTGCTGTTGGGAATCAAAATGGTACAGCCACTTTGGTGTTTTTTTAATAAAAGTAAACATACTCTTCCCACACGATTCAGCCATCACACTCCTTAGTATTTACCCAAAGGAGTTGAAACCTACGTCTACACAAAAACCTGCACACAGATGCTTATAGCAGCTTTATTCATAACTGCCAAAACTTGGAAGCAACCAAGATGTCTTTCAATAGGTGAATGGATAAATAAACTGTCGTACATCCAGACAATGGAATATCATTCAGCACTAAAAAAAAAAAGAGCTTTCAAGCCCTGAAAAGACCCAGAGGAATCTTTTTTTTTTTTTTTTAAAGGTAAGATTTCTTGAATTCACCTTTTTTTAAAAAAAATAGATTTATTTATTTAACTTTTGGCCGCGTTGGGTCTTTGTTGCTGCGCGCAGGCTTTTCTCTAGTTGTGGCGAGTGGGGGCTACTCTTCGTTGCGGTGTGCGGGCTTCTTATTGCAGTGGCTTCTTGCTGCAGAGCACGGGCTCTAAGCTCATGGGCTTTGTTAATTGTGGCAGGTGGGCTCAGTAGTTGTGGCTCGTGGGCTGTAGAGTGCAGGCTCAGTAGTTGTGGCACACAGGCTTAGTGGCTCCGCGGCATGTGGGATCTTCCTGGACCAGGGCTCGAACCCGTGTCTCCTGCATTGGCAGGCGGATTCTCAACCACTGCGCCACCAGGGAAGCCCTGGAGGAATCTTAAATGCATATTACTAAGTGAAAGAAGCCAATCTGAAAAGGCTACTGTATGATTTTAGCTCTATGACATTCTGGAAAAGGCAAAACTATGGAGATGGTAAAAAGATCAATGGTTGCCAAGGGTTAGTTGGGAGGGAGAGAGGACTATGGAGCACAGAGGATTTTCAGAGCAGTGAATCTCTTCTGTGTGATACTACAGTGGTGCATATTTGTCCAAATACATAGAATGTACAACATAAGAGTGAACCCTAGTGTGAACTATGGACTTTGGGTGATAATGATGTGTCAGTGTAGGTTCATTGATTGTAACAAGTGTACCATTCTGGTGGGATGTTGGTGGTTGGGAGGAGGCTGTGTGTGAGTGGGCACAGGAGCATATAAGAACCCTGTGT
Source organism: Mesoplodon mirus (assembly GCF_964341445.2). Lineage (NCBI taxonomy): Eukaryota > Metazoa > Chordata > Mammalia > Artiodactyla > Ziphiidae > Mesoplodon > Mesoplodon mirus. Next base: position 162,859,433 of record NC_138979.1, on the reverse strand, counting down.
ACTTTCTGCTCAATTTTGCTGTGAACCTAAAAATGCTCTTTTTAAAAAGTCTGTTAAAGAAGAAAGGAAGAAGGAAAGGAAAAAAAAATCCTCAGACTTTTCCCCTGGGCTCCCTTCTCCTCTCTCCCCACCCTCATCCTTTCCTTCTGCTGTGCAAATGTTTTCTGACTTCCTCACAGGAGGACATGTTTGCTAGGCATGTCTGTCTGTCTGCCCTTCTCTTTTACGTTTTGGCTTGAGCCTTTGTTAAAGATTTTCCCGCTCAGGGGCCAGGCTGACCTGGAGATTTTTCATCTCTGCAGTTCCCCTGCCAACCTTGCAGGCCCCCATTCCAGCTTCCTCCCAACCCATCGAACTTCTAGAAAGAATTCACCAACAAATGACAGCTATGATCCACTCTGTAAGCCCTGTCCTGTTGTAAATATGTCCCCTGACACCCAGCCAAAGAGAAGAAAATTCAAGAGTGGAGAGAGAAGAAAATCCTGGATGTCTCATTAGCAGCACCTCCTACCAAGCTTAATCTCACTTCCTTTGGTGTCAGAGTGAAGCAACAGAAAGATGTCTTCCCTCTCTGTCTCCAGGGATGGACTTGAGGGGAGTCCACAGACTGTGTGCTGCATTTCCATTTCCCAGGCCATGATTAAAGCTTCCAGAGGCACCAAGCTCCGAGAAGATTAGGCCATCTCCACCTCCCTGAGCAGTACAGAATAAATCAATACTAAGCCACAAAATAAGTGTGAGGAAATCTTTTAACATTTTCAATTCTCCCATGATGACTATTTTGAAGTTTTGTATTTTTTGAAATATAAAATGCAAAATTCTTAAATGTTTTTCTTCTTTGCTGATTCCCTCAGTATGGGTTTGGTTTTGGGCTTATCTGTAATCAGCCCAGCTGAGCTTCCTGTCCCCCACCAGGCCTGCTCTTGCTGAGGCTGCGGAGGGTGGCTCCAGGGTTGATCTTGAGGACTTCAGGGGTCCTTCCATGAAAACAGGCCTGGGGTGGGGTGGGGAGGTCACGTAGTCAACCTCAGGGCTGACGGGGAACAAATTAAGTAGGGAACAGGGAGGGAAGAGTCTTGGACTGGCATTGGGAGGGGTGTTTCTCCTTGGCTAGGGTAGTTCGGCTTAGAAAATCAAGCTTGAATCAAATCAACAGATAGCTGCTGAGGTCCATTGTAGGCAAAGATCCGGGCTGGAGTGTGAGACCAGGAGTAGGGTCTTTTTTTTTTTTTTTTTTTAATTGGGGTATAGTTGATTTACCATGTTGTGTTAGTTTCAGGTGTACAGCAAAGTGTATCTGTTATACATACACATATATCCACTCTTTTTTAGATTCCTTTCCTACATAGGCCATTACAGAGTATTGAGGAGAGTTCCCTGTGCTATACATCAGGTCCTTATTAGTTATCTATTTTATATATAGTAGGGTGTATATGTCAATCCCAATCTTCCAACTTATTCCTCCCCCCCTTACCCCCTGGTAACCATAAGTTTATTTCCTACATTTATAACTCTATTTCTGTTTTGTAGATAAGTTCATTTGTATGTAGCTTTTTTTTTAGAATCCACATATCATACACCCCAGTGTTCACTGCAGCACTATTTACAATAGCCAGGACATGGAAGCAACCTAAATGTCCATCAACAGAGGAATGGATAAAGAAGATGTGGTATGTACATACAATGGAATATTACTCAGAATGAAAGAATGCATTTGCAGCAACATGGATGGACCTAGAGATTGTCATACTGAGTGAAGTAAGTCAGACAGAGAAAGATAAATATCTCATGATATCGCTTATAGGAGTGGGGTCTTATCCTGCCTGGGGGTAGCAGCCTTGGGCTCCTCTGACCTGGGTATGGCTCAGATGGTAGAACGGAATGGTCAGGCGCCCATCAGCTCAGGTATATTCCCTCCTGGAAGTGTTGGAGGATCCTTTCTGCGTCACACATGGGCAAACTGAAGCCAAGGTCACACGCCCAGTGAGGGAAGAACCTGGCTTTCTAACTGGGTCAGTGTGGAGATTTTGTCTCATGGTGACCCTCAGGGTCCAGAGCCTGGGGCTCCTCACTGGTGAATCTTATCATCACCTGGCTCCTCCTGAGGCTGGAGGGAAAGGGGAACGGCCTGCCGGCCTTTATGTCATAACTGCATATTTAGTCCTACTATGTGCTGGTAAATGCTTCAAATATATCGTCTCATCCGCACAACCCCGTTTTGCACAATGGACCCTATTTTGCAGACAAGCTCAGAAAAAGAAAGGGACTTGCCTGAAGTGACACAGAAAGCATGTGGTGGGGCCTTCCGGCCCATGAGTGCATCTGCGGAGCCCATCTGGCTTCCAGCTGAAACTCAGGTCACAGCATCTAGCGCAGTGACTGGTCTGTTATGGGCAAGAACTAAGTATCTGGTAAAAGAATGAATAAATGAATGATCGATTAACTCCTCCTGGTCCCGAATCTGTGTTCTTCCTGGTTTCCACCTAGTCTGGGGATCCGGAAGCTGAAAGCACAAGCCCTGGGTCTTCCTGGTGGGAAAGGCTCCCAGGGTGTGCTGGTGAGAGCACCCTGGGTGAGGGGCTGCAGCAGGGCCAGGGCGTCCTGGCTTTGCTGATTCAGGGAACCCCTGCTCTCACCCTTGCCCTGCACAGCCGCTCCTGGTGGCCACGTGCAGTCCCAGAGGACCCTGGAGGGGTTCACCACAGAACAAACATATGGGCTGTACACCCAGTGATTCAGAAGAGCCTGCTGTGCTGGCCTCCCTCTCCCCCCAGCCTTGCTGTTGCTGTGGCAACCGGCCTCACCAAACCAGAGCTTGCTGAGGGCATCCCAATTAACCCCTTCCTGGCACAGCGAGGCGCTCAGCTACGTCAGGTCCCCTGTCTACGTGGCCTGAATGCCCATGACACTGTTGCCCAAGAACCACCAGAAGAGGCAGGGTGGTGCTGTGGGCAGAAGTGGAGGCTTCGGGGGCCAGAGGGCCTGGTTGAATTTTTGGGTCTACTGTGTGAACTTGAACACTGCAGTAAACCTTTAAAGCCTCAGTTTAATGCACCTCATGGTGCGTGCCCTCATGGGTTGCTGTAAGGGCTGGATGAGGAATGCACAGGAATGCCTAGCAGGATACTTGGCACAGTTAAGGCAAGTCACAGGAGGAGCTGCTCTGAGCACAGATCCAGTCCACTCCCGTTACTGCAGGGCACGTCGGGGGAGGGGGCACACGCAGTCAGACACACAGAGCAGTGATTCATCTGCAAAAAAGGAAGCCCACAGCCACTCAAACTGTATGAAGCCTGGAGGTTGCCCTGGGAGATCCCCATCAAACAGTCCATTCATTCCACCTAGAACTCAAACCTCTCCAGTCCCCAGTGGGCTCTGGGACTCCCAGAAGGAAACTGATGGAGAAGAGGGCAGGTCTGTGCGCACAGAGACCAGGGCTGAGTGGGGCGAGGGGAGGAGGCGGGGCCGGGCCTGGACCTCTGGAAGTCAACTTGGCAGAAGTGAGTTTGGGGCCGCCTGCTGTCAACTCCAATTGAGCAAACAGGTCCCTAAGGGAAGTGACAGCAAAGAGTCCAACAGACCAGGCAGTATCAATGGCCACCATTTATTGAGGGTCAGCCAGGGGCCCGAGTGATAAACGCAAATAAGGCCACATTCCCCCCACCCCTGCTTAAAGCCCTTTGATGGCTTCTCCCTGCTGTTGTCACCAGGACCCAAACCCTCAATATGGCCTACAAGATCCCTGTGTCCTGAACCCTGCCCACCTCTCAGCTAACTTTGCCCCCGGTCACCAGGTTTTCTTTGGTTTTTGTTTCTGTTTTCAAATGAACTGTGTTTCTCCAGCCTCAGGGCTTTTGCACAAGCAGGTGCCTCTACCTGGATGCTCATTTATTATCTTTCTCCAGTTTTATCAACTGTAAGAGACACAGGAAAAAAGACCAGGTTTTTACTCTGAAATAATTTTGGGCTACATAAAAAATGCAAAAAACAGTATAAATAATTCCCGTATTCCCTTCACTCAGTTTCCCCAAATGTTGGCTTTTCAGCATGTTTACATTTGTACTGGTGTGTTGGATGCTAGAGCCATTTCTGTGTGTCTCTTCCCAACTCCCTGTGCAGTGACTTCACGTTGGTGGCTTGAAATTGGCTGTGGAGGCAGAGTATCTACAGCATAGAAACTGGTAATCAGGGCCTTTTCCGCAGAAAATGCTGTTAAACATTTACCACCACACTACCCTTGTATCAGTCTCTTTTCTTTCACTCTCTCTTTGTGTGTGTGTGTGTGTGCGCGCATCACTCTTTATGTGTATGTACACTTGTAGTCCTTTTTTTTTTTCTGAAGGGTTTGAGAATCGGTGACAGACATGTCCCTTTATCCCTAAATACTTTGGTGCGTATTTCTTAAAAAGAAGGACATTCTCATACAATAACCACAGTACATTTGTCAAAATCAGAAAATTAGTATTTATACAACTCTATACAACTCTATTTTCTGACCTTATTCAAGCGTCTCCAAATGTCCTACTAATGTCCTTTATAGCAAAAAAAAAAAAAAAAAAAAATTCTGCTCTGTGTACTATGTAAATATCTTCTGTCGTATCCCCTGCTGGTTGTAGCATCCATTTATGATTCTTGCCTAAAACAATTGATATTATGATGAGTAATCATTGGTAAATGGTGATTTTCTAATTCCGTCATTTCTTCTACATTTGTTCCTTAGCATTCTTTGTTAAGGAAGAATGTTCTTTTCTTCCCATATCATTTGTTTGTTCATTAATTTATTTATTTTAGGATGGACTCATGGATTCTTATTTTGATCTTTGGGTTATATTCTATAACTCATTATTTATTTCAGTGCTCAAATTATGCCAGATTTGTCCAGGAGAAACCCCTTTAAGCTGGCTCCATTCTTACTGACATGTCCTCAGTATTATTTTTTCTTTAAGCACATCATCACTTTCTGGCACAACAAAACGTTCCAGGGTCATTTTATTCTTTGCCCGAGTCAGCCCTGGAATGGGCTGTTTCCCCAAAGTGCTGGTTCCTTTTAGTGGAGAATGGCATTTAGAAACCAAGATCTGGGAACTGGGGTGCTCTGTGCTTCTGGGGAAGATACATCTTTTCAATCTCTGACAACAGGATGCATTTTACAGTCTATGGTGTCTAACGAGCCACTGGGCTAGCATTTGGCTCCTTTCCTTCTGGCCACTTTTCTACTCAACCTGAAGCTTAGCCCAGCAGCGAGCCCTCTGCCAGGACTGCTTCCCCAACCTTCCCACCGTTCTCTCTGCCTGGTTCACACGCCCTTTTGTCCTGTCTCCCCTTTCCACTGAATCACAGTCTGGGAGCCTATCTGCCAGCATTCTGCCTGGAGATTTTATACCAGGTAAGCTTACTGCAGGGCAAGGTGGATTTCTCTTGGATTTTATCCTATTCTGATCCCTGCCATTACAGACCTTCTTTGTTTTAAATTGGGTGGGAGATAGGAAACTCCTCTGGGGCTGAAGGAAAGCCTAAAAGAGTTCTTTCAGTAAGCACAAAATACCATTTCTAAGGGTAAGAATGCTCTGTGTCATGGTTAATTACTAGAGTGTTTCTTTCTTGGTGTTATCTAAGATCATAGTGTTTTAGATTCAATGAACTAGATCACACCTAGTTATCCTCCAGAACGGAGCTCCCAGTACTTCCTCACGAGTACCTTTCCTCCATAGCACTCAACACAATCTAACGTAGATTCTGGGGTCACTGTTGGTTCATACCTGTCTGAAGGCCCCATGAGCACGTGCCCTGTCTCTCATATTCAGAGCTGTATCATCAATGCCTGGCACATTGTAGGTGCTCAGTAAAAATCTGTTGAATGAATGACTGAATTAATTTTATCTTCTCAATAATCTGCAAAGCAGGGATGACTCTCCCTACTTTACAGATGGGGAAACTGAAGCTCTAAGAGACAAGGTTTGTTCAATGTTGTTCCACCCATAAGTGATGGGATGGGGATTCAAAACTGGACTTGTTGGAATCCAACATCTGTGCAAAGTGTTTCAATGGAGGACATGCTTTTAGTGGAGGATTGAATTGAGTTTTTATTCCCGTGATGAGTTTGGTTGCTGAAGGAGTTTCTAAGTTCTTAGAAATTAGGGCAGCACAAAAATGATCCAAAAGAGGGCACAGAACAGGGGCTGGTGCTACAAAACTCCGCGAGGGGCCCTCTGAGTGGCCGTTGCCACTCACCTCATCCTTTGCCATACTCCTACTGGACCAGCCTGGACTGCCAGGTCCCATTAGGGAAGGGCCAGGCAGAGGTAGGGGCCAGGGACTTGACCCCAACCATGAGCCCCAACCATGACCCCCACCCCCCCAGCTCCACCTGACTAGCCCTGGGCCCAGCCAGGGTGACTTCTTTGGCAGAACGCACTTCTCCCAAGGGCTCCACCATCTCATCTTCCCTGCCTCCTACACATGCCCAGCAGCTGGGCAGAATGGAGGTTACACCTCTGTTCGGGAGATAGGGAAACGCAGTCCCAGAGGATATAAATACTCACCAGGGAGTATATTTCTCCATCTGTACAATGGGAGGATTGGACTTGGTGATATCACAGGTTTCTCGAGTTCTTCTGGTAGTGGTTTGATGACCAGTGGCCCCTCCCCCAGCTTTCCTCATCACCCCCCCAAACCTCAGGGCTTTTCTGCCCTCCTCCCAGGGGAAACAGTGCTTCCAATTGCTTCCCCTTGAACTGACCGAGTCAAAACACGATCCTCATTCACATTTCAAAGGCCCCGATTGCCTAATTCATATTAGACACACCAGCCACCTGGTCTCTGAAAGTCCCTGTCCTGGCCAGGCAGCTGGGTTGGCCTTTCATGAGATGCGGAAAGCACCTTTGGATATGGTTTGAGAGGCACTGAAAGACATTTCCACTTCTAAACAGATCTCTCCTAGAAATGCCGCAAATTATAATGCTACTCACACTTGTGCGCTTGTATGCATTAGGCGGCAGGTACTCGTTTAATCCTTTACCATAACCCTGCGAGGCGGGTGCTACTCTTTCCCCATTTTACATATGAGGACACAGAGGCACAGGAGGTTAAACGACTTGCCCAAGGTCAAGGTGGAGAATTTGAACTTCTTGAGTGAAGGTTCATAACCACTGCACTCCACTACCTGAAATTCCACTCTCGGCTGTCTCACCTGTCATTTGGAATGCGAACACCATGGAAGATAGCCTTGGAACACCAGCGTCTCAGTGAAAAGTTAGATGGGCCAGCTGGGCTGCAGACCACCACCCACCGGATGCTTTAGGGACTTCAGGCCCTGGGCAACTTCTGGTCAGCTCTACCTCCGGCCTGCACCCTCCCCTCCTCACTGCCCCAGGGCCGGCCTTGAGCTCACCGACAGACCAGACACACACCCAGGCCTGCAACACAGGTGAGAGGGGCTGCAGGTGACTAGAAATCACCTCCCAGTGTTCAGACAGGCCTGGGGTTCCTGGTGTCATGAACTGTGAAGGGCAGGGTCCCGGCCTGTTCTTCCTGAGGGACCAAGATCCTTGCTTCAGACGTGGTGAGGAGTGGGCTCAGGTACCCCGGAATGAGAGGCCATAGCGCTCATTAAAGGTGGCTTTAAAATGAACTCCTGGGGGCTTCCCTGGTGGGGAAGTGGTTGAGAGTCTGCCTGCTAATGCAGGGGACACGGGTTCGAGCCCTGGTCTGGGAGGATCCCGCATGCCACGGAGCGGCTGGGCCCGTGAGCCATGGCCGCTGAGCCTGGGCATCCGGAGCCTGTGCTCCACAGCGGGAGAGGCCACAACAGTGAGAGGCCCGCGTACTGCAAAAAAAAAAAAAAAAAAAAAGAAAGGGTTAGCCTAACGGGGTCTGAGTCTCCAGTATCACAGCCGTGCCTCCCTCCCACCCCACCCCATACAGACTCACACACAGATCCCTAACCTGGAAAGAGGGCCAGCGTACCCAAAACCAAAGCTCAGAACGGCGGCAACACCATCATGGGTTTGCCTCTGAAATCTGCATCCCTCACATGGCTACATCCTAAGGAGACTGATGGTGGTGGGGGAGGAGTGGGGTTGGGAAGGGGACGGGAGGAGGAGAAGGAGGGGGAGTGGAAAGAGGGAGACAGGCAGGGTGGCTGGGTTGGATGCAATGACCATGGGACTCAGCCTTCAGGCAGGACTGGGGTATCCATTGGTTAAGGGGGTGATTCAAACCCAGGCCTCTAGCCATAGGTGACCCAAAGGGACACCCCCTCTGGGCTCCCTCTTCTTCATCCATCATTCTAGAACCAAGACTCCTTGACCCTAACTTATTAGGGGTCAGGGACCTCTTGGAGGGATTTATAAAACCTCTAGACCCCATGCCAGGAAGATCTTCCTACACACGGTCATTAGCTACTACTGCCCAGGCCAATCTGATGACCCCTTCAAGGGGTTCATTAGGAACCTCACCCCAAATGGTGAAGCAGTGTTTTCCAAGAGTCAGCAGGGAATGCTTGCAAAGAATACAGATTCCCAGGCCCAACCTCCCCCAAACTTAGGTAAAATCTCTGGAGGATGGGTCTGGACCTGCATTTTAGAGGCACATCAGCCAGACTTGGAGCTGGTTGTAGGTAGCTGTAGAGGGTCTGGGGAAGGGGTACTAGATAAGAAAGCAGATTCCTGGGCTCCAGCCTCAGATACCCTGATTTGAAAAGTCGAGATAGGGTTCAGGAATCTGCATTTTAATCAAGCAGCTGAATGATATTGATACAAAGACCTTGGGAAGGGAAGGGAGAGTTATGACCGAGTCCTAAGTTATTAGGCTAGGTAGGGGCACAGGGAGGCCTGTTGATGGATTCATACGGTGTTCCAGAAGACTATTCTAGAAACACATGTGCCAGGTCAGGTAACTGGTACTCCCCAGGGCTCAGTGAAAGGCCCTGAGGTGGGCTGGTACAGGAGCCCTTCTCCAGAAGGTGGGCAGCTGGTCTTAAGTCCCAGTTCTGTGCTCATCAACTGTGGGGCCTGGTTTTCTGCTTGTGAAATGAGGGGACTTCACAACTCCAGCTTCTGTGACCACGTAACAGTGGCCTTGGCCACGTGTCAGGGCATCACAGAGCCCAGCATGCAGCCAGCTCTCCTCACCAGTACCCTGCCCCAACCCCGGAGAGGAGCTGGGGCCAGAGGCTATCTGTTCTAGTGCCTCCTCCACGCCAGCTTCCTCGTGGACCTTGAGGAATGCACCTGACAAGGCCACTCACTAACCCCGCGTTGTCCTCACCCCTCGGGGCAGCTGGGACGCAATGGGCAGGATGAGAGTTTGACTGGGATGGTTGTTGGTGTGTGTGTGTGTGTGTGTGTGTGTGTGTGTGTGTGTGTGTGTGTGTGTGTTAGGGATGCATGGGCCCTGGTTGGAGGCTGAGTTCTGGAGGTCAGGATGTGTGGGAAGTCAGACCCGCTAAGGCTGGGACCAGGCTGCCCTGTGTTTCTGCCACCTGCAGGAAAAGTGCTTCCAGGCCGGAGTGGATGTTCCTGGGGTGGGACGCAGAGTGACAGGCTTTGGGTCCTCTCTACTAAGGCTCTGGAGTAAGATGCCGGGAGCACAGAGACCACGTGGTGCCTTCCCTGGCCTCACGCCTTTCTGTGGACAGATCAGGCACCTTTCAGTCTGCAGGCAGCTACCTCGAGCTCCTAGCTCACTCCTCTTCTCTGCTCACTCCTCTCCCCGCCCCATTCCCTCCTCCTCCTCCAACCTTCTGGTTTGGAAGGGCAGCTGTGGGCAGCCACCTGCACCCCCCTCCCTTATATCCAGATTCCAAAACCCCAAGGAAGTGGGGTTGGTGGGAGGATGGAAAGGAGCCCAAGCCAAGTATCCTTCTCTGCCCCACCTTCCCAAAGTTCTCCCCAGCACCACTATTTTGTGTGCGTGTGTATCTTAAGTAGCTTCTTTTTAAAGAAAATACTGAAGTATAGTTGATTTACAATATTGTGTTAGTTTCAGGTGTACAGCATCGTGATTTTTTTTGCAGAATGTATTCCATTATAGGTTTTTACAAGGTATTGGGTATAATTCCCTGTGCTACACAGTAAATCCTGTTGCTTATCTATTTCATATATAGCAATTTATATCTGTTAATCCCATACTCCTAATTTGTCCCTCCCCCTCCCTCTCCCCTTTGGTAACCATGAATTTGTTTTCTCTGTCTGTGAGTCTGTTTCTATTTTATATTTAGATCCATTTGTACTGTTTTTTAGATTCCACATATGAGTGATATCACATATTTTTCTTTCTCTGTCTGACTTATTTTACGAAGCATTGTATTCTTTCGGTCCCTCCGTGTTGCTGCAAATGGCAATATTTCATTCTTTTTTATGGCAGAGTAATATTCCACTGCATATACACCACGTCTTCTTAAGCCAATCATCTGTTGATGGGCACCTGGGTTGTTTCCATGTCTTGGCTGTTGTAAATAGTGCTGCTATGACTATTGGGGTGCATGTATCTTTTTGAATTAGAGTTTTCGTCTTTTCTGGATCTATGCCCAGGAGTGGGATTGCTGGGTCATATGGTAAGTCTGTTTTTAGTTTTTTAAGCAACCTCCATACTGTTCTCCATCGTGGCTGCACCAATTTACATTCCCACCAACAGTGCAGGAGGGTTTCCTTTTCTCCACACCCTCTCCAGCATTTATTATTTGTAGACTTTTTGAAGATGGCCTTTCTGACCGGTGTGAGGTGATACCTCACTGTGGTTTTGATTTGCATTTCTCTAATAATTAGCGATGTTGAGCATGAAAATGTCTATTTAGGTCTTCTTTCCAAGCACCACTATTTTAACCCCTATTCCATTCGAGAAACTCACAGACTGAGAAAACCTGACAGTCCTGGTAGAGGAAACGGGCTGGCATTTAAAGTTCATTCCGTCATTACATTCAGCAGCATCTACTATGTGCCAGGTGCTGGTGAGACAGCACTGAACAGATGAGATAAAGGCTTTGCTCGCAGAGAAGCACCGACCATAGACAACAGGAGGCCCTCTTTGGGAGCCTTTGTGTCTTTCTGTCCCGGTTGGTGGTGAACAGCTGTCCCTAGCCCCCCTCCCCCACCTCGAGAGCCCAGGGAACAGAGGCAGGATTCAGTGCCACTCACTGAACGCTTGTTTTCTGTAGAATCCCCTCTCTGCTGGGTCTTGTCCTCCACCTGTCCCAGCGCCTCTGCACTTTTCCCCTGGGCAGCTGTCCCTCCTCGCCCCCTCCTTCTGTCTTGCCTGCCTTCCTCTCTCCCCTACCTTGGGGCACTGACCCTGGTTCTCAATCTTGGCTGGCCATCCGCATCCCTGGAAGAACCTTCACAAAACATAGGACCCACCTGAGATGGTCAGACTCTGCAGGTGTAAGGGTGGGGTTCTGGCTTCTGATATTTGTAAGCTCTCCAGGTCCTTCTGAGGCAATTCCAGGTTGAGATCTTGGCGCCAAGGGCCTACAAGGAAGGCCTCAGAGCGATTCCCCCCAGCTTTGACTTGGAGCTGTGATGCACTGTGGGATGGAGCCAGGGGCTTCTGGAGAAGGCTAGGCACCTCAAAGCCAGGTCAGAGGAGTCAGGACTGAGCCCAGCAGGCCCAGAGAGGGATGCTCACTTGTGGGGCTGATATATACTCCAGGAGGGGAGTGAGAAGGCACCTCCTTCCCAGGCCACCCCGAGACCTCTCCGTCCTCAAGGCTGCAGAGGGCTCCTGGGGCAGAGCCTGGTTCTCTGAGGTCAAGGAGGGGAAGCGGGAGGAGTGAAGGAGTGGAGGCAGCTCTGTCTTCTTTCTCTCCTTTCCCTGTTAAATCCTGCTCATCTTTCAAGGCACAGTTCAAATTTTACCTCCTCCGGGAATCCTTCCCTTATTGCCCAGATGAAAACCAACCAATCATTTCCTCAGAGGACTTCCTTTGGATTCACTCTGTATGCTTGACTCATCAAACTGAGATTTGGAAATGACCTTGAAGTCGGCCAGTTCTCCTCTACTTCAGGCAGGCGTACGTGCACACATCTCATACGTGTGTACCCCTCACCCTGAGGTCAGAGCCCCCAATACTTGGGGCCACCTGCAGGTATAGGGGCTCAGTTCCTTTGGCCACATCATTCCTGTGGGGTGGGGGCAGGGCCTGGAGCTCCTGGAGGACTGGGAACATGGCTTTCTTAGACCCCTCTGGCCCCCAGCCCCATGCCAGGACTCTGCCTTTGAGGACTTTGGCCTGGGGGAACCAGGTGAGGGTTTGCTGCATACAGAGGGACTGGACACTTCAACCAGAAAACCTGCTGCCTGACTGTGGGCAACCAGCCCTCTTTGTGGTTGTGTGGAACCAGACTAAGGCCCCGTCTGGAAAGGGTTGTGGGCCTTCTTCCCCCGTGTAAAGTACAAGAAAAACCCCATCCGAAAACAAGCAAAGAAACCCAGTGAAGATTCTGATTTTCCCCATGCTGACCTTCTCATTTTTAAATATCACATTCTAAAAATTCTTTTCTCACTTTTTTGGGTGTCTTGCTTTGCTGGTGACCTCAGCAGTATGTGTTACTTTGTGTGTCGGGAAATCCATCTTTGTATGTTTTGTGTGTGTGTATAGGTTTCCATGCATGGGTTATATATGCACACATCCTGTGTACACACACACACATCACAACATACCATATTGACTAGTGGTTCTCAACCATGGCTGCCTGCTGGGAACACCTAGGGAGTAACAAAATCCCAGTGCTCAGGCCACCCTCCAGTTAAAACAAATCAGAACCACAAGGGGTAGGGCCCAGGTGTCAGTAGTTTGCAAATCTCCCCAGGTGATCCCTCTGTGCCATCACGGCTAAGAAGCACTGATACAGATGGCACCATGTCTGATGGAAATCCTTTATTGAACAGTTAACAAGAGTGAGCGTTCAGACTCTGAAATTAAGGGATGGCACTTGGAAAGAAGCAGATGGTAAAGGCTTGGCCTGGATGCAGTGTTCTCACCTGCAAAATAAGACCTTTGGACAAGACCATCTCTGGAGTCTCGCCCAGTTCTTAGAAAATGCTTTGACTGCAATGGATGTGCTCAGGAAGGAGAGGAAGGAATATGCTCTCGGGGGAGAGGCCGGGCCCCCTCTCTAGAGGCTGACATGTCCTGGAGTTCTGAGCATCCCTAGGGCCACAGCTGCTTCCTTTTTCAAGATGGGTATAAACCAAGGGGACTCTTGCCCACTTCCCACAGGAGCAGACAGCAGCCGGTCTGAGCTGCTGGGGAGCCGGGATTAGGCAGGGATTAGTGAGTGTGGTTTGGAGGGGGCTCTGGAGCCTTGCAGCCAGCTCAGGAGTCTCAGGTCCAAAGATAGTAAATGGGAGAAGGAGATGAGACAGCATGTGGGAGGGAGGGGGCGATGAGGGAGAGGGGACAGTTGGCAAACTACTGCTTGGGCCATGAAAAGTTCATCTATTAACTACTAATTTTTAAAAAGTTTAATTACAAAGCTAAGATATTCTTATAAAAATGTGGACGATATTGAAGCACACAGATGAAAAATGAAAAGTTCTATTTCACCTCCCATTTCCTCCCGAGTTCTGCTTCCTACTGTCATCATTTTGGCATATATGCTTTCAGACCAGTTTCTATATATATACATGTTTTCTATACACATTGTTTTTTTAAAACTTGGATTATTCTCTACATACTATTTTGCAACTCATTTTTAAAACACTATACCACAGGACTTCCATGGTGGCGCAGTGGTTAAGAATCTGCCTGCCAGTGCAGGGTACACGGGTTCGAGCCCTGGTCCGGGAAGATTCCACATGCCGCGGAGCAACTAAGTCCATGAGCCACAACTACTGAGCCCACGTGCCACAACTTACTGAAGTTCGCACGTCCTAGAGCCCGTGCTCCGCAACAAGAGAAGCCACCGCAATGAGAAACCCGCGCACCGCAACGAAGAGTAGCCCCTGCTCCCCGCAACTAGAGAAAAAGCCTGCGAGCAGCAACGAAGACCCAATGCAACCAATAAATAAGTAAATAAATAAATAAATATTGAAAATTTTTTAAAAATTGGCTTCTTTAAAAAAATAAAATAAAACACTCTACCACAGACATTTTCTGTGCCTGTTCCTAAGTCAGAGTTACTTGATTCCTTTTGACAGCTGCCTAGAATTCCACAGCCTGTTACAATTTATGGGAACGCTGCAGTCAGCATACTTGTTCAATGTTTCTGTAGGATACCTTCCTAAAAGTGGAATGGCTAGCTCTAAGGGTACGTCCTTTGCTAAATGGGACGGATCTTATCCAGTTGTCTCCCCCAAAGCTCTTGCAGTCCCACCAAAGCACCTTCTCCCTAATAACCTCATCTGCACTGGGTATTGTCAATTCTTTATACGTTTCCCAACGTATGGATAGACGGGGAGTGTAAACAAAGCTGAAACAAAATGCAGTCCCGGGGGCTTGTCAACTTCCAGTTTCCTGTTTTCCAGGTGGGGAAGGCGAGGGGAGTGGCGTCTGTCAGCTAAGCGCTGGGGAAAGCGGGAGACTCAGGTGGCATTCCCTGGAGCCCTCGAGGTGGTTTTGTGAAGGGTTCCGTGACAAAGGGGTTTTCCCGTGCCAGTGCATGGCTGGGACCCAGCAGCCCCGCCCAGGGGGTCAGAAAGGTGGGATAATGCCATGTGTAAGGACAGGCCACCCGAGGCCAAACTGTCCCCGCTCAAATCCCAGCTCTGCCCTCACTAGCCACTCCTTTCCGCCTCTTTCCCCATCTATTAAGTAGAGGTGATGGAGGTGCTCTTCATCAGCTCTTGGGATGGGGATTGAGTGAATGGATGCGTGTAAAGTGTAGAACAGCGCCTGGCAAGAAATGTTAGTGCGGGGTGAGTGTCCAGTTGATAAGCTATCCCCCGCTGCATGCACACCCCTGCCCCTCCACACACACGTTCCAACTCCTCTTCCTCGGGGTAACCGCTATTAACAGTTTGGTGCATATCATTCCAGACTTTTAGGAACATCTAGACACACGACTTGCATGCGCATGCAGGTACATTTGACAATTATAAAATTCCCGTGTGCTCACTCTATCACTTAGGAGTCTTCTTCTTTTTAAATTTTTAAAAACTTTATTTTCTGAACAGGTATTACATACACAGGGTATAAAATTCAAAGAGTAAAGGAGGGTAGACAGTGAAAAATAAGCATCCTTCTCTTCTCAGTTTCCTAGCTGTTTAGGTTCTTGTTGTTATCAATTTCCTGAGTATCCTTCAAGAGATATTTCAAGCATTTTTAGAACCATATTCATTTACATGTTATTTTTTTCTCACACAAATGGTAGCACACTTTACATAATCTTCACTTTTTTTCACTTAATGAAATATCTTGCATATATCTTTTTATATCAACACATACAGAGTTTTTTTTTTTTTTTTAATTTTGGCTGCGTAGAATTTCATGGTTAGAAGTACCATCACTTCTTCTTTTTTTTTTTTTTTTTTTTGCGGTACGTGGGCCTCTCACTGCTGTGGCCTCTCCCGTTGCGGAGCACAGGCTCCGGACGCGCAGGGTCAGCAGCCATGGCCCATGGGCCCAGCCGCTCCGCGGCATGTAGGATCCTCCCGGACCGGGGCACAAACCTGCGTCCCCTGCATCGGCAGGCAGACTCTCAACCATTGCGCCACCACGGAAGCCCCCGTCACTTCTTTAATCTGTTTTTAAGGAAACTGAGATTTTAAAATATTTTGTTTATTAATAAGCTATAATAAATATCCTAAGAGTCATCTTTATAAAGCAAAAGAAAACCTAGCTAAAATGGACTTAAACCAATAAACAAGTGGAGTTTGAAGGCTCCGTAACTGCACAAGTCCAGATCCAAAGCTGACTTCCATTCAGGCTTCATCCAGCCACTCAGTATCCTCAGAGACCTGGTTCTCTGACTCTTTTTTGTCCTTTGATAGGTGGACTTTCTCTTTAGGCTCCACTCAGTATTTGCTCCCCTCCCCCCTTCACCAACTCTAGGGTCTTCCCTCGTGGAACAAAAAGGCTGCCACAGCCACATCCATCCTCAAACCACACCACCCAAGGCAAGGCAGAATGTGTCCCCTGTAGCTTCTACAGGAGAGGGAGGAAGTGACTTGCCCCGGAAACCCAGCAAGCCATAGCATGTTCTACATTGTCCTATCACTTGCATTTTTCATTTTAATATTTTATCAGGAACATAGTTCCTATACATACATCTATTTCATTCTTTTTTAAATGACTTCATGTACTTAATTATGTGGAGTTACCACGGCTCCCTTACTTACTCTCTCTCTGATGGACATTCAGGCATTTCCATTAAAAAAAAAACTTATGAACAATGTTGAAATGAACATCTGTATTAGTTAGGAGGCAGTACTTTCACAAAGACGCACAGTAACAGGCGCTTAAACGAGCCAGAAGTTATCTCTCTGATTTCAGCAGGTGTTTAAGCAGTTTGTGGCGAACAGGGCGGCTCTGCTTTGTCAGGGAGGCAAATTTCCTTTATCCTGAAGCCCTTGCCTATGTGGCTGATACAAGACTCAACACCATACCTTCCGGGTCCACATTCCAGCCATCGGAAGTGGAGGAGAGGGAAAATGGAAGATCCCTTCTCTCCAAGCACATAACCCACAAACTGCACATCACTTTTGCCCACACCCACTGGCCAGAACTTGCTCACGTGGCCACACCTCGCTGGAAATGTAATCTTTATACTGAGTGGGATGTGCCCCACTAAAAGTTGGGGGGCTCTATTGCTAAAAGAAGAAGAGGAGAAAATATATTATGGAATAATTAGCCATCGCTGGTACAACATCCTTAAAAATTTATCTATAAACAGCCCTGTATTTTTTTTGGATTGAATTATTTTTGATACCCCCCCAAAATGTTTCTACCAGTATATGCTCCCACTGACAGCTCCTGGAGTGATGCCCTGCCACACGCAGTCACTGTTGTTGCTGCCACCACAACCAAGGCTACAAGCTTACCCTGGGCCATTGCTGGCCATGCCCACCGCATGGGCCGGTGGCTCTGATTGTTCACCTGCCAATTCCTACCTCTGTGGCCTTAGCTGTACTCAGTTTCTGTATCTATCAAATTAAGACATTGAACTCTCGTCTAAGTCTCAAAGAATCTCAGCTTCTTTTCCAGTCTTGGAGTTAGATCTATGATTGAGGGTAGTGCACCCCGGGAGAGGCAGCTTTCCAGAAAATGGTGTCTAGAAAGAGGGAGGTGACGGTCCCACCCTGCATGCTGGCAGAACATACCCAGGTGGGCGGTGTTCGGATCTGGGCACGATTCTAAGAGCAAACAAGCTGGATTGTGGTGAGAAGAGAGCAACCCGTGGCGGAAACAGGCCCGAGAATAGAGAAAGAAGAATGCAGAGAAATGGGAGTGTTTAATCTGGGGAACAGGAGACTGAGGGATACTGGTAAATACTTTCTGGACTGGCTCTGGAATGGGGGGGAGGGGGACAAGGACCTGTCAAGTTCCATGTGGCCTCCAGGGGTTGCAGGTTTGGGCACAAAATAAGAAATAATCTCTTAAGAAACGTAAAGACATTTTAATGACACTTTACTGGAAGGTTAAGAGGATATTGGGGGCCTATGAGGGCTTGCTGAGCTGGCCTAGCCCCAGGACGCTCCCTTCCCTACCTGCCATTCCCCAAGCTCAAAACCAGACTGCTACCTGTCACTCTCCTCTGTCATCAACACCGAAACTGCTCACTACGAAAACGGCCCTCCATCTCATGGACGCTTTGCTGGCCTCCTCTTCCTGCCCTCTCAGCAGCACGCCACGCCCGGACCGCATCCCTCTCCTGGAAGCATCGGGTTTGCCCCGACCCACCCTGAGTTGTCCTCCTGCCTCTCCTTCTCCGGTGCTTTGCTGGTGTCATGTCATCCTCTGCCAGTGGCTTCTCTACTGTAGGCCCTCACATCTTCACGTCTTCTCACGCTGCACCTCACCTCGCCTTCCACTACCACTGCACATAGGTGGCGGCCAGTCTAGAACTCTGCCCCAGGCCCCCGTTCAGGGGCACAGAGCACTGTAGCCGATGGCTTAGTGTCCCGCAGGCGCATGGAATTCAAGCTGTCCAGAACCTTGTCATGCAGCCCCTCATGCCCTCCCCCCGCCACCAACCTCTTCCTCCTGTAGGGAACAGAGAGGACCCCCATTTATGCAGGAACTGTGGGTCACCCCTGCCTGCTTCCTTTCCCCAACCTCCAGTACCCAATCAACCCTGCGTCCTCAGTATGGCTCACGTCCATCCCGCTTCCTCCCGTTGCGGCTACCCGATCCTGACCCTCCTCTCCGTGTCCAGTCTTGCCCCCTAACCCTGTCTGTGCAGTTATGTCACTCGGCTTAAGACCCTTCAGTGGCTCCCCATCACCCTCAGGACCGAATCCAGATAGCTTAGCAAGCTTTCAAGGTCCTTCTCCATCTGCCTCCTTCTTGCCTTTGGGGACCCCACCTCCTCTCACTACCCCCCACTCGGTGGGCTCCAGCCAGCCTCACCAACAGGCCACCGTTCACAGGCTGTTCCCTTGGCCTGGAACGACTCCTCCCTTTCTTCCTCTGGCTAACGGCCAACTCCAAGCCCTTCAGGCCTCAGTGCATGCAGACTTCTTCCCCTCCAGGGAGCCCTCCCGGGCTGCCCCAGGATGGCTTAGCTGTCCCTCTCCACGGCCTCACTAACACCATGGATCAAGCTGTAGTGCACTGTTTCTAATCAGTTGATTGTGTCTCTGTATCACCAGGCTTCTAGAAGCTGTGTGTGCAGGCACCTTGCCCGGGTCGCTATCATTGCTTACTTGAAGACTGGAACAGAAAGCGTTGGATAAATATTTGTTGACTGGCGTGGAATCAAAACCTGACCAATTGGGTGCAGCTCAGGGCTTCAGCAGTGACCCCCGTGTATAGAAAGGGCCAGGGCTCCAGGGGAAGAAGCTAAGGGAGAGTGAGAGTGATTAGAAAGTGAAAGGAGAGCCGAGCGAGAGGAAAGAACCCCAGAGGGTGCAGTCTGGCGAGGAGGGGCCAGGCCAAGAGTTCATTCAACCCAGTCTAGCGAGAGAGCTGGGGCTAGTGCGGGGAGGCACTGTGGGCGGGGAAGTGAGCCGAACGAAAAAGAGAGAAAATGTGTTTTGTAATTAGTCATGGCCCCCTGGGGTGATGCTGGGAGTTTTCACTGGAGGTGGGTAGACCAGATTTGCAAAATGACAAACAGGGGCTAACCACCAGCTGGGGCCACAGTAGGGCTTCCGGTCCTGGTAGCAGAAGTTGAGCTTTCTAGTTTTTTCTCTGTCCCGCCCCACTACGTTCAAGATTCTGCCAAATTATGGAAATGGGAGGGGAGGGCATCTGAGGAAAGACTTCCCGAGGGGCCAGACCTCCTGACCTCCTCGGTGGCTGGCCTCTGCCTCTCAGCAGGTTCTTAGGACAAGGAATGGGATAGGTTGGCGCTTGCCACTGAGAAGGCTCTGAAATGACCTTGTATCCAAAGATCTTGACCAACTTGCCCAGTGGAGTTTCTTGGGAAACATGAAAACATTCTGGAGATGGAGAATCTGAGTAAAAGCCCTACTCCTCCCCTCCTACTAAGGAAAGCAGCAAAGAAGAGCACAGCGTGGTGTAAAGGGGATGCCTCCTTCTATGCTTAGGAAAGTGGGGGTCAACTGCTCCCCCCCAGACACCTGGGGAGGCTGGAATCAAACGTCAGGACAAAGAGACCCCTGCCCCTCATACACACAAAGGGCGCCCTATGGGCTCCACGCCTTTGTTTCCAGAGCAGTGGCTTCCAAACTTTCAAAACCAACACCCTCGGTGAGAAATGCATTTCGCATCTCAACCCGTTACTCAGATGAGTGTTTATATACACTGAAACAAGCTGTACAGAAACTATACTTTCCTTTTTCCCATATGTAACCCACGTTTATGTTTTTCCTTTCTATTCTTTTTAAAAAAATTCTGGGTGCGATCCACGAAATGGATTTCATGACCCACTAGTGGGTCTCAAGCCACAGTTGCTCTGGGGATGTCAGTTCTTCACTCTGCAGGGTCTTCAACCCCTGACAGCTGGAATTTGTCAGTTTTCCTGCTGAGGTCCTCTCTCCATGTTCTACTTCCTAATACACCCTCGACCAGACCTGCAGTCCTAAAAGTCACCACCTTCATCTGTTCCTCTGAGCCCCCCGGACTCTCAGGCACCTCTAGGATAGGCAAGGAGCCCTGTTACTAGCAGAGTGTCTGAGATAAGGAAAACACTCCCAGGAGGCCCACCAGGTTCGTATTGGGCGGGGGCAGCGGTGAGCGGGCTGCTCTGGGCTGCAAGAATACAGCAAAAATAAAATACTTAACTCAAGCAACTTAAATAGTAAGGGGTTGGTTAATAAAATCACACACCAGGAAGCTCAGAGGTAGGTGGATCTTGAGTTGGGTAAGTGATCACATGACTTCTTGTTTTTTTTGCCTTTGGTTGTCATCTGCCAACCTTTCCCTACCTTAGTCTCCATGTGACAAGAGTGCTACGTTAAGGGGCTTTTGTGGATAGCAGAAGAAGGGAAGGGTGGGGCCTGGGTTTTAGCTGGCTGGGTAAGTGAGTGAGTCACTGGGTGGCTGGGCCCCTTCAGCCCCATGTAAGGACAGGCTGCAGCCGCCCACTGCCCGCCCGAACTGTGTCTGGACAGAAATGGGCATGTCTGCTTTGCAAGGGGCCCTACCTCATGCTCGGATAACCCTGTGAATCAGGAAGGCTGGAGATGCTTATCATCCCTTTTCTCTCCACGAGTCACAGGCCCGCAAAGCGGAAATGACTCCTGGCCTCGCCTACAGATGCAGGCCTGAGCTGAGCAGAGCATTGGCGTCCCGTCTCCATCTTGGTGCTGGATTCCCTGGAGCCGGAAGGGCCAGTCAGGAGCAAAAGAAGCTCTCTGGTGCTCGTTTCTCCTTTGGGCTTTTTGTAAGTCCCACCTCCAGGCACCCAGACCCCTAATGCTGTCTCCTTCTGCCCACATGGCCCGTTGTCTGCTGGTTTCCCAGGGAAAGTAGGAGGCAGGGCGGGGTCAGAGTGTGTGGTGGTCGTAGTGTCTCCTGGTATCTACGTCTTTGGTAGCATCTGATAGTATTGACCTAGCCATGATGGAGGTCTAGTAGCCTCTGGGACTGTGTGTGAGCTGGAAGAAACCCGAAAGCAACCTCCCTCATTTCACAGCTGTGAGCACTCAGGCCCAGAGAGGGGTAGTGACTTGCTCGAGACCACACAGCTAGTTAACTGTGAGTTCATGACAGCAGAGGCATGAACTGGGGTCCCTTGCCCTCCAAGCCCCCACTCTTTCACTATTCTCACTGCCTGGATCCCTGGGTTGCCCGCCAGCTGGTTCCACCTCTCACCCTCTGATTCCAGGACCAAGCCTAGGCAGCAACTCTGAAGTGTTCCTGCCACCGGAAGCAGGCCCAGTGTCCCGATCCCAAGCTGGTTTTCCTTTTTCCTGCTGGACATAGCAATAAGATGGAGTGAGAATCAACACTGCGGGCCTTGAGACAATAAATATTCACCTTTCTGAAGAAAGTCTACCTTTAACAAAGGGGAGCAGGAACTGGCTGGCCCTGGGAGGAATTTGCCGCAGGAGCTAGTGCTAGGGAGGGTGTGGTGCCAGCGTATGTGGGTGCTTGAGGGTGGGGAGGGAGGGCCCTCCGAAGTGTGAGCTGGCATATATCTGTGTGTGCGGGAAGAGGGCAGATGGTGTAGACATCCAGGGAGTCCTGGACTGGGAATTGGAATGCCAGGGTTCTCTCTGCCACAGGTCAGCACTGTGATCTTGGAACTTAACCTCCTAGAGTCTCAGTTTTCCCAGCTGCAAAATGGGGATGGAAGAATCTCTTTCACAGGGTTGTTAAGAAGATCTAAACAAATGCATGTGAGTGGTCTCCCAGGGACACAACAGGAGGGCTGCTCTGGGGGTGGGGTGTGGGGAGGAGTTCTGCTGCTCCCCTTGGACGCTCGCTGGAGCTGGGTGTCAAGTAGCACTCAGTTTGGGGAAGATTAGGGCAGGGCAGCTCCAAGGCGCTGGCCTTCGATTTCCTCCCTTGCTTCCTTGGCTGCCCCAGGCAGCACTAAATCAGGTCACCACTTGTCTTTCCTTGCTTTAGCTGTCATGCACACAGCTCCTGCCCAGCTCCCAATCCAGGTCACCATCTCCCACACCCTTCCCTTCCCCAGTGGCCAAGGAGCCTGCCTCTCAGTGCTTTTGTTCTTGACTACTGTTCATTAGACCCTGGCTGTGTGCCTGACACTGGGCCAGTTGCTTTAGGAAGAAATAGCAGGTACTCTTTGCAGCATGCAGTATGCCAGGCTCCATCGCGAGATTATTTATCTCTTTTAGGGAGATATGATCACTTCTACTTTATAAGTGAGGAAACTGAGGCTCAGAAAAGGTAAGAATCTCAGTCAAGGTCACTCAGCTGACAAGTGCAGAGCCAAGGCTGAAACCTAGATCTGTCTGATTCCAGAGCTCACGCTTGTAATCCCTGAGTTCCTGTGTTTAGAGGACAGAAGCTGGAGGGTGCAGGCAGCAGATGGGGCTGAGGGCACCAGGGCGGGTAAGGTGAGGGTCATTGCAGGAGTCAGGGTGAGGTCTGAGGGGAGGATGCTGGGCCTGAAGGAGAGAGGAGGGGAAAGGCCCGCAACGTGATGGGGAAGCCCCCTCCCCACACTCACACGGACAGACACACACACACACACACACACAAGACAGAGTCCAACACACACCCACAGACATATACAAGGACCTATAGGATACACACACATACACACAAACACACACCTAGAAGACACACACAGACCCAGAAAGGCACACTCACGTTGGCACACATCAGAGACACACACAGACCCAGTGACACTCAGACTCACGTACACAGGCACACAGAGACACAGACACCCACGCGCACACATGTCCTAGAGGGAAGGGAAGGAAGAGCCAGAGCCGCCTCATTTCCAGGCCTCCTCCTCTAAGGCAAGAGGAAAGCCTTCCGCAGAAGTGCTGAGTCAGCAGCGGGTGACAAATGAGCCTGGGGCGGCGGTTCGGGTGGGAGCATCTAGTATGCAGAGCGCATTGTGCCAGCGCCAGCCCCAGCCGGCGAGGGGGCAGGGAGCGGCTGCCAGCTGCCCGCTCAGGGGGAGGCCCCAGGGAGGAAGTGACTCACTTTGACTTTGGAAACGCCAGACCTACAGCTCAAGGTCAAGCAGCAGGGCTGCCAGCCGGCTTCCTGCAGGGAGGTGGGGTGGGCCTGGCCGGTGAGGGGCTAGCCTGGCCGGGCCCGGGAGGGGCTGGATGCAGGTGGGAGGCAGGCAGGGGCTGGCTGGGCTCCACCGGCACAGATGATGGAAAGGTGGGGAGAGGTCCCTGGCGCTGAGGGTCGTCTCAGAAATGGCCAGGGCTGGCTGGGGGAAGGGGGGGTGATCCCTGGGCTCCTTCTCCGCCCCCTAAGACCCCCACTGGAATCTAGCGCGAGGGCACATGATCGTATGCCTGGGTGGCCGCAGCCGCCCCTGGCCTGGCTCTTCTGCCCTCTTGCCCCCCTAATTTGCCCCAGTGAGGTCTTTTCAAGACATCAATCACATGATTTCCTCCAATGGCTTCCCGCTGCACTGAGACTAAATTCAGCCCCTCATGAGGAACATCTTCCAAACGTGCCACTCTTGACAGTGAAATTAAATTTCACTATTAAAAATGACACCAGGACAACACGTGTGAACAGGGGCTGTCCTGGGCAGGCAGCCCTACTTTGGGCTTAGAGCTTTCGTCCCCCACCCCATCTTTGCCTGGCTCCCCTAATCTCTGCGTAAACGTCCCTCACCTCCCCAGAGAGACCGACCCTGACCGTCCGACTGTCACTCATTCTCCACACACTTCCTCTGCTTTATTTCCTTCACGGCATTTACTGCTACCTGGATTTATCTTTCTGTTTGTTTACGTATTTTTTGTCTGTCTACTCCTCCCTCCATAAAGGCTTCTTCTATAGATTTTTTTTTTCTTTTTTTGGCTGCACTGAGTGGCTTGCGGGATCTTCCCCAACCAGGGACTGAACAGGGGCCACCACAATGAAAGCCCGGAATCCTAACCACTAAGCCACCAGGGAAGTCCCCATACAAGCTTCCTGACAGCAAAGACTTTTTCTGTTTTGTGTGACCCCGCTGTGTGCCCAGTCCTTAGATCAGTGTCTGGGACAAGTGGTAGTTAGTAACATTTAATCCATGAGTGCGCAGATGAGGGGCAGGCCTGAAAGGGAACCCAAGACCTCAAAGGGCAGGCTTGGAGAGACTCCATCAGGTAAAGGGACAGGGCCTGCGGGGAGTGTCCCTGAACAGGGCCTATGGATGCGAGCTACAGGGGTAGCTACCGCCCCGAGACCAGCAGGAAGGCTTTGGAGTAATCCAGACCTGGCTGAGAATTCCCCCTGTCTCTCAATTGCTAGCTCTGCGTCTTTAGGCCAGTTATTTACTATCTGGAAAATGAGAATGAACACAATTTCTCTTCTAGAGTTATTGATGCTCGGGGTGCCCCCCGCTTCCAGATGTCACTTCCTCTCTTGAGACACATTTGGCTCTGCTGGGGAATCCAGAAGTGGAGAATTCCTCTCCCTCAGGAGCATCTGGGAGGTGCCAGCCCCATTTCCACTCCAGGTCCTGCCAGGCCAACATGCCTCAGTTTCCTCCTAGGTGGACAGGGATTGAGCTGGGCAAAGAGTTCAAAGGTGGACCTCAGGTTAAAGTGAGGAAATCTGGCAAAATGGAAACGGTACAAGGTGTTCGTGTCCTGGTTCTGTGGTTTCGGTCACCTCTGAGCCTGGAGGACATTCCCTGCTTTTGATTTTTCACTCCTGTCTTCTCCATCCCCCTGCCCCAGAGTGTGGCTCCAGTAAGATCATGATCACAACGGTGCTCTGGAAAGTATCCCTGACGGGGGAGTGTAAGGGGCTATCCTTAGCTGGGATTTACTCTCAGGGGTACGGGCACAGGAAGCTGCTGAGCCCCCTTTCTCCCTCGGGGCCAGTCTTTCTGACCCCCCCCAGCCCTCGCTCCATCTCCACGAGCTGGTGCTGCTGCCCTTGGCCTGGCCGGTTCTGCTTTGGTGGGGAGAATAGAAAGTGAAAGTGGCCCTGTGGAGGAGGTGGCGCCGGGGAGCGCACAGCCCGCCAGCTGCCTGCAGAGGGACCCCAGTCAGAAAGGGCAGCTCCTTGTCCCCAGGTCCCCTGCCTGGAGCTGCCTGCACAGCTCTCAGCCTGCCCTGTGCCTGGGGCTCCTTCTTGCGGCAGCCCCGGGCAGATCGGGGTGACTGAGCAGTGAGAGGGTGGCCTGAGGCCACTGTTCCCGTCTTCTGTCCTGACTCAACCTCCCGCGTGGGTGAAAGGAGGGGAGGGAGGGCCTGGCAGCTGGGGGTTGTCCTGTGGGATGGGTCAGAAGCTGGAGTGGCCGGCTCCTGGGTCACGATGCTGTCTGTCTCAGCCAAGGCTTTCCTCTGCGGGCTCCCAGCAGGGCTTCTGAAGGGTGACACTGGGAAGCCTGAGGTGTGGGTGTGGGCGGAGCAAAGTGAAAGGAACAAGACAATAGCTTCAGCCAACCTCCAGCCAACCAGGGGCCAGGCCCCATGCCAGGTGCCTCACAATCACAGCCTAGCAGTATACCTGGGCCACTGGCGCATCCCCATTCATCCATTTGTTCAAGAAAAATCTTTTGAGTGTTTGTGCGCCAGACACTGTTCTAATCGCACGGGACAAGTCATGGAAACAGAGTTTTAAAAAAATCCCTGCCTTCATGGAGCTTACATCCTAGTGGAGGGAAAACAGTCAACAACCAAAGGAAACAGCTGAAATAGTGTATAAGATGGTGATATGTGCTGGAGAAAAATAAAGAGGGGAAAGAGGAAAAGGGTGATGGGGTGGGGGCAGGCTTGTAATTTTAAGAGGAGAGCGTTGGGAAGGCCTTGCTGAGAAGGGGACACATTCTGATCCAGTAAGTCACTTTATTTCACGTAAAAGTCAAGGATGCAGATATGATCGTTATCATCCCTGTGAAGGACAAGGAAATCAAACCCAAGGACGAGTCCAAAGTCAAATGTCTGGGAAATGGAAAAGCTAAAATTTGAGCTCAGGCTCTGGCTGTGTCTGTAACCACCACATGCTCTTGGGCAGAGAGACAAAGAGAGGACCGAATGGAAGGGAAAAGGGAAATAAAGGCCGTATGGGGGCCTCGCAATGGTGGCCATCTGTTTTCCAAACTGAAAACCAGGACACGATCTGAAAAGATTTTCCTGTTGCTCATAATGAGAGTGGCTGTCTGGGAGAGGTGGTTTGGATGCTGGCCTGAATGGTGGGATTTCTGAGACATTCCAGTGGCTTGTGGGGCCCACGAGGCAGTCCAGGGGTAGGGCACTGCCATGGCAACCCCAGCTTGGCCTTGGGGCCAAGATCCTGGTGCAGGCCCACATGGCAGAGAAGCTACACTGGGCATGGACCCGAGATGCTGCAGGCCCAGGGGCGGCCAACGCCGAGGAGACAGCGGAAAGGGGGGAGGGGTATGGCCCGCAGCCCATGTTCTGGGCCAATTGGAAGGGTGGGCTGGCAGGTTCCAGAAAACCCGCTGGCAGGAGCCTGAGAGGCATGTGGGGCAAGAAACCAGACTTTCCTGTTAGGCAAGTCTGGGTTTGAATCCTCCCCCTCTCTGGCCCTGGGCAAGTCACACAACTCTGATGAGCTTGTTTCTCCATCTGTGAAATGGGGATAATAACTCACCTCATAGATAGTTGCAAGGATTATCACGTTTTGAGGTAATGCATGAGTTGTACACAGCATATTGCAGACTTCAGACTTGGTTCCTGCTGTTTCCCTCCACCCAGTGGGGCACTGGGAGCCTGCCAAGGTGGTGAGCGGGTGGAACAGGAAGAATTGTGGGGCTTGGGAAATGGACGACCCAGTCGACAGGGCCGTTACAGGTTCCCAGCCAAGCCCTGCACAAGGGCTGGGGCTTAGTCAGCAACAAAAGAACATGCCCTTCCCAAACAGCCAGGCCCACAGGGCGAGCCCTTCTCCCGGCTCCCACCACTCTGCAATCCCAGTGCCCTGGTCCATAGGTCTCTCCACGCACTCACCCCTGCTCCAGCATCCTGGGGGCTCCAGGGCCCACAGTGCCCTCTGCTCGGGTGGATGGCAAGGTGCAAGGTGGAACAGGGCCACGCCCAACTGCTCCTGCTGGTGACGCTTTCCTTGCTGCCCTGCTGCCTGAGCCTCCCAGGAAACTCACTGCTGCCCCACTATTGCTTCTGGAAGATTGTCCTTAAAGAAGGGAAAGAACAAGAAAGGAAAAGCCTTTTGCATCACCCCTCATTTCCATGGGCTGAACTGTACCCCTCTGGCCACAGCCATGACAGAGTCAAGGACAGCTGGAATCTAGCCCAGCTTTTACCAACAATTCATTGTGTGACCTTGGGCATCCTCTCTGGGCCTCCTTTCCTTCATTTGCAAAGTGAGGGGTTTAGACTAGATCACCTCTAAAGTCTAGTTGTGATGTCTAAATGATAGCATGCGTCGAATTTTTACCCCGTTTGTTCATTCATTCATAGCATTTATTGCTGCCCGACCTGGCATATTTTGTTTGTTTGCTTACTGTCTGTCTTATTGTATGCCAGCTCTATGAGGGAAGGGGTTTTTGTTTGCTTTGTTCACTGCTGTATTCCTGCCACCTGCAAGGGGGCATGACAGAGAGCAGGAGCTTGTATTTGACTGAGTCGGGGCAGGAAACTGAAGATTGCAGGCTCGAACAGGGTGCTGCTGGAGGGCAGCTCCCTGAGAACACTATCTCTGAAATTGTAGACAAGGTAAGGAGAACTGAAAAGCATCCCAGGGCTCACAACAGGGTAGGGGGTGGGCCCGAGGGAGTGTGGCCGAGCTGAGCTGTAGGAGGGGACGATGGGACGGGAGCTGAGTCCTGTGGCAGAGGAAAGCGGCCACCGCCAACCCCTGGCCCGGCAGGGAAGTGAGCGGAGAATAAAGACCCCCACCTCTTTCTCCTCCTGCCTCTCCCCTCTGGCTGCAGCATCCTATTGGCTGAATCCAAGCAGAAGCCAAAGAGCAAGAGTTCCCTGACACAGTCCTTAGAGGTCAGGCTCCAGGGCACAAAGAGGGTGGGGAAAGGTGGACCTGGATCTGTGGGGGGGGGGGGGGCGGAGATATGGGGGCCCTTCAATGCCCGCACAATAAACATTCACTGAGCATTTGCCCCATCTCAGAGTCTGCACGCTGGAGACAATGTGATGTGAATGTTGGTAGAGCCAGGGCTCTGCCCTGCAGGCAGCACAAATGTGCCTGGACTGGGTCTGGAAGACACCCCACCCCCGCCCAGGGGTCTCCCATCTTTATCTGATTTGGGGGCATCAAGCAGATGAATCAATCTGATTTGCAAACTCACACTGACAAATGGAAATGAGGGCCGGGGGTGGGGTGGGGTGGG
Source organism: Mesoplodon mirus (assembly GCF_964341445.2). Classification (NCBI taxonomy): domain Eukaryota; kingdom Metazoa; phylum Chordata; class Mammalia; order Artiodactyla; family Ziphiidae; genus Mesoplodon; species Mesoplodon mirus. The sequence goes on along the minus strand of NC_138979.1, from coordinate 162,830,943 downwards.
AGGTTAGGGGGCCTGGGTGATGGGAAGTGGTGGCAGCGCCCTGAATCAGCCCACAGGAAGGTGACCTTGAAGTTGTGGTTCAGGCTCCAGAGTCCGAAGGGTTCAAATCCCACTCCATCAGTCATGTGTTGTGTGATCTTGGGCCTTGATTCTGTTTCAACATCTATAAAAATGGGTGGGGGTGAGGGTGGGGTGTGGATCTATAGGACATAGGAATTTGGGGAGGATTAAACAAGAATCTGTGCAAAAGGCCTAGCCGGGTGTCTGGGCACACAGCGAATACTATCATTATAATTAGAAACAAGGGCCCCCCCCCGCCCCCCACTATTGCATTTCTCACTGGCGAGGGATCTCCACCCCCTCTCCAGCTCCATTTAGTTCTGAATGTTTTAGGTCATTCTACGCCTGGCGTTCTGCCAAGGCTCTGACAAAGACAGGAGTTTCTGCTCATTCATCCTAATGCAAGTTCCTGCGTTTATGATAATAGGGAAAAAAAATGCATGAAAGGGCTCTCTGCCTGTGGAGGGGAAATCTGCTTAGAATTGAAAATCTGAGTCCTTCGTTGGCCCAGCTCTCCCCTCCCAGCGCTTTGGCAAAGGCTGCCGAAGGGAGGGTGGCGGGGAGGAAGAGGAGGGGGAGGAAGGGGTGGGGGAGGAAGAGCCGGCCGGAGCGGACAGAGGGCGGGCCGGTGGGGGGCAGGGGCGAGGCCCCGGCTCGCTTGGGTGAATGGGTTTCAGGGTGGCTGAGGAAGCCGGCCAAAGAGGCAGAGTGAAAAGGCCAGGCCCCGGGTGGCGCTGCGCACGGTTTCCATGGCGACGCCAGCTGCTGCCTGGCCCGGCTCGCTGGCTCCTTCCGCGGGGCCTCGGCTGCCTCCACGTGGTTACCCGGCTCGCTGAGGAGGAAAGATCTGACAGGTCGCCTTGGCCCGGTGCGTCACCACCATGTTCTGGGCACTGTGCTGCCCTCCTTGGGGGAGATGGGGTCCAGGGAGGTGCCGTGCGAACCTCTGGAAGCTCATGCTTCATCCAGTCCAGCGTGGAAGGAGGGGCTGCCACGGGAGCCAGACAGGCGGGGTCAGGAGTGGGGAGGGGGACAAGCCAGGCTCTCGGAGGCCTGTGGGCCCTCGGTGAGAAAGGGCGAGGCCAGATGTGAGAAAGGGCGAGGCCAGATGTGTGTTTTAAAGATGGCTGTGCCTGTGGAGGGCCCGTGGAGGAGGGATGAGGTGGCGGAGGTGAGGGGATGGTTAGGGTTAGGTGGATGCGAGGTTAAGGGGAGGTTTATACAGCAATCCCCAGAGGGACAATGGCCTGACCTAGGGCACCAGCAGGAGGTGGGGAGGCGATCAGAGCTCTTTAAGAAGTGACTGTATCTGGTGCTTGAGTGAAAGGATGATGACGCCTCCTGGATGAGGCGTCCAGGACATCTCCCAGGGCAGCAGGTAGGTGGGACTGTGCTCCCCAAGACAGAAAATAGGGACATGAACTGTTCTGGAAGAGAACTCCTTCCTACCATTCTTGTCTAGCTTCTCCCCCGCCCCAGAGCCCACCGAGGACTAGATCACAGTGGGGTTGTTTACATTTGCCAAAAGGGGAAGAGATAAGAAAGTACGGGGAATAAGAAATACAAGGGTGCTCCACTCAAATACACACTGCCCCCTAGGTGCACGCAACCTGAAGGAGCCGGTGCCCAGACAGAGCGTGCTGGCCCCTCACGTGCAGACGCACACTGGTTGAACTTCGTCACCTAGATGTGCAGTCATTTTGTTTTGTCTTGTTTCGGTCGTCTTAGTGTCCAAATCAGGTATCACACACTAATTACAGTTCTGTTTTTACTCCCTGCAGAGTTCCTTTTACTAGCCGTGTCAGGGTGGAGCCCCGTTTCCTGCATCATAAGACAGGTCTACCTGTGAGGGCATCGGTTTGCAGCCACCCCTCGTTTTAAGTAAGCAGATCGGGCAGGTGGGAATGGAACACAGAGGACCCGGCAGTGCTGACCTTGGGCTCTACAGGAGGAATCTCTGCCACCCTTGGGTGGTTTCCATGTCCATCTCTCTGTTTCCAAGGAGGGCTGGATTCCAAATATCCCTGTAGACTGGGCAAGGGCAAGGGTGTTATTCATCATCCAACACATATTCCCTCTGTGCCCATGCGTGCCAGGCCCAATGTGGGATGCAGCAGGTCCAGCGGAGGGCAAGACAAACAGGGCTCCTGTTCTCATGGAGCTTATATGCTTGTGTGGTAGACAAACAATAATATAAACGAATGAGTACACGCATAAATACATTGTAAGTGACAGAGATTAAATGAAAAAAGCCCTATAACAGAGGCTGTAATTAAAGTAGGGTAGTCACAGGAGGTCTTTCTGAGAAGGTAACAGTCGAGCTGAGTCCTGAAGGTTAAAAGGAGCCAGGCCTGTGAAGAGCTAATGGAATGATGTTCCAGGGAGAGGGACTGGCAAGTGCAAAGGCCCTGCGGCAGGAAACGACTTGGCTCCAGAAGGCCACTGGTCACGGAGGTGGGGCAGAACCTGGTGTTGAAGGCCTTAGAGCTCATGGTGAGGAGTTCGGTTTTTTATCGAGGCACACTGACAACCACTGTTAGGTTTACCCAGGTGAATGATGGGCTCTGACCCATGCTTTGGCTTCTAGGTAGAGAATGAACTGGGGGGGTGGGGGTGGATCTGGAAGTGGAGAGTGAGGAGGTGAGAGGTAAAGGCAACTTAGGTTAGGGCGCTGGCCATGAGGATGGAGAAAAGTGGGTAGAAATGAGACCTGCAGGGGGAGGGGGTACAGGGTGGGATGGGGAACTGAGAGGACCTGTTCAGGGTGGGGGTGGGGAGGGAATGAGATGAGTCTCCAGGACACCCAGGTCTCTGGCCTGAGGAATCCAATCAATCTGGTAAACAATGCAGTGTCCAGCTGCTGTCAGAGAAAGACCCAATATTTATTGGACATGTGAGAATCTTTCCTCCAGAGTCTACCCAGGCAGGGCAGCAAACGATTCCACCCCGCTACCTAAAGAGCCCCCGTGTGCATGGCGTGAGACACGGGGTCACGAGCAGAGTTGGGAAGTGTTCTTATCAACACTGCAGCATGATTTTGAATCATCTAATTCTTTCCCCAGTTCTCGCATTTGAAAGCATGCCTGGACCCAATCGTTGGAGAGGCAGTCCTCTACCTCTGAAAGGCCTTCCTGCTTAAGGGGAGCAGCTTTGTGGCTGCAGAGGGCAGAACCAGACGGTGAGAGGCACAGGGATGGAGAGTCTAGCTCAGCACAACAAGGAAGAGATTGCTAATAACCGGAGCTTTTTCACAGGGATGAGCCTCCCATCACTGGATGTATTCAAGCGGAGGCTGACAGGATGCTGGGGTATCCCCAACCCAGGAGCCAGTCAGAAAGGAGACTGAGTTCCTGTGATTGTGAACACTCCTTTTCTGTAGCCTCCCTGCATCTCAGGAGGACAGCAGCCGCCTCCCACAGCTGCTCAAAAACCCCTCTGCCGGCTGCCTAAAGACTACGGGACTAAGTCACAGCTAAGCCGGCCCTGCTTGCACTGGATTTAAGAGTCTCTGTTTTCTCTCTGCCCATGGCCAGGAGAGGAGCAAACCCCAGCGTGGGCCGAGCAGTGGGCTGGGCTGATGCTGCGCAGGCCGGTCCAAGCCCTCCCCGCTTTTCAGGAAAGGGCGCCCTCACGTCTGTGGGGCTACTGCAGCCAGGCATGGTTGCCTGAAACTCGTCCACTCACAGTCCAGACTCCTGCAGGGACACTCCAGGGGCATCATGGATATGAGGAAAGGGCTCTCCTGCCTAAGCTATCAGGCCAACCCCAGTTCCCCGACCTCTTCCCAGCAGAGACGCAGCTGCCCCTAGACGGACAGAACTGTACCCAGGGAGTCCTCAGGGACCCGGACCCACACAGGCCAAGACACAGGCTACCTGGTCCCAGCCGCAGCGGAGAGTGGGCTAACACTTCCAGAAGGCTCTGAACTCTGGCAGGTGTGATTGCTTTGCTCCAGGACTGGTCTCAGCTGCTGCAGTGGATCCCTCTGAGCTGCTGGAGGGTAGAGAGTTGGCATCTGGTGCCACTCTAGGGGGGCCGGGGTGTTGTGCTTGTAGGAAGGACAAGGTCCGTCCTGGCCTGAAGGAGCTGTCCTTTGCTGATAGGACTGCAAACTCCTCTGTTATCAAAATGATGATGATGACGACGACAGTAGAAAAGGCAGGAGGGAGGGTCAGCTGCTGAGCTGTGGCCCCACTGGAGCTGCCCAGACTTTCCAGTGGCCACCATGGAGGGGGAGGGTCTAGCTGCCATGAGCTCCCCGCCTGCCTTGGCTGTGGCCCTACACCTGGGGGCCAGTGTGGAGACAGCAGATTAGCATTCCTGACTTCTCAGATTTGGAGACCCAGCTGGGAGCTGAGGGACGGGTGGGGGGCTGGCAGGGGCCGCCCTGCAGGGGTGGGGCGGGCCCGGAGGCCTCCTAGCGCTTCTAGCCAGCTGACCCTGTTATTTTTAGCTCTGGAATGCTCCTCTCCGAGCCCCCTTCAGTTCTATTTATCTTGGTTTTGTGTCTCTCTCTGTTCCTCTCCAGGAAACTCTGCAGCCGGAGCGGGATAAATGGAGGGGAGGGGGAGGAGATTCGGGGGGCCAGAAAGAATAGGAGAAATGGGCTGGGGCCAGGCTGGAGGAAGAAGTGGCCGCTGCTCCACCCCGCCCCTTCCCCCAGGTCCAGAGGCTGCCTCTTTCTCTTTTCTGCATTTCTTGGGTTTGGGCCACCAGGCAACCCCTCCGCCTTCTCCACCACCCCTGATAAGCCCTCCTTTGTTCTTGTCAGCATCCCTGTCCCAGTCCAGGCCTTGGGCAGCCCCATCCTCTCACCTTCTCTCCTGGGCCCTCAGGTGAGGTCATATCTAGGGTGGGGGTGGGGAGCGTCAGCCCCTGACCCCTGCCTCTCGGTCAGGATGCACTGTGATCCCTTGAAGGACCTCCTCTGTGAAAATGAAGAACAGGCGCGGTGGGACTGGGGACTGGGTGAACCCGGACCTCAGTCGCATTCTCTGTAAAATGGGAATGACAACCGGTCCTCTCTCTGAGGGGCCTGTCGTCAGGGCTGCATGAAATGGTGGATGTGAAGCACTATTGACACGGGGAAGCTGCGAGCCTCCGGTTTGGGGTCGGTCACATCCCATGGGTGCTTGCGGGGACTGGTGAGCATGAGTCTCCTGGAGGCTTTTTAGCAGCACTTGGCAGGAAGCCACATCCCTCCCCGCAGCCTTCCTTAGTCACCGCCTGGCTGCTGAAGCTCTGGTTACAAGGGCGGATCACTCAACCACCGGTTCCTCTCCTGCCTCCCCCAGCGCAGGGGTGCTGGTCTGCAAGATGCTGGGGATGAGGGGCACCTGTTGGCTGCCTGAGGCGGGGGCGGGGTGGAGGGGGGCTTCCAGATGACACGCCTCCCGCCAGCAGAGGAGAGGGGGCAGCGTGGGAAGGGGAGGGGAGTGTGATCCTGCAGTTTACCGTGATGATTTCCTGCCTGGGGTGGGCATGCCGTCTCTTCCTGTTCTTTCCTTTAAGCTGCCTTATAGGGAAAGCCCATCAGCCCTTGGGGAGGGCTTGGCATCACCTGGAGGCGGAACTCAGGGGAAGAGGCCCTGTGGTCAGCAGTGAGCCCCGGTAGTCCCGGGGCTGAAGGAGCGACAAGAGCATTCTGGCCACTGGCTGCGGTCAGTGAGTCAGTCAAAAATGGCTATGCTCCAGGCTGAGCGGCAGCCTTGGAAAACTGTGTGTAAAGTGGGTTAGGCATGCCCAGGCCAGTCCTGGGTAAAGGTGAGGGAGGGGGAACCACCTGGGGTGACCACTGTCCCTGGAGCATGGGACTGACACCACTTAGAGGAAGAGAAGAGGGAGCAGCAGCTGCCAAATCCCAGGAAAGGCACTGACCTTTAGAACAGGAGACAGAAATAGCTGGGGAGAGGACAGAACCTGTGTGGGAGAGATGTCCCAGGCTGGGCAGGGGCAGGCCCAAACATGAGGATGGGAAGAAAGCCCTACTGGTACCGACAGCTCCGTACACTGTGCTGGGCATTTCATGTACTTTCACTTATTTCCCACCTCCGGCCTGCGGGATGTGTATTAGCATCCCCAATTCACAGATGAGAAAACTGAGGCTCAGAGGGGTGTGGCCAGGCTGGTAACCAGCAGAGTTGAGACTGAGCCAAGCCCAGCTGGTCTGGTAGACCACATTGCCTGTAGACCCTCCTCCCACTGCCAATCACTGCTGCCATCACAGGTGGGGTGAGGATACAGCTGAACGGATGCTTGCTGCTGGCCTGATGTGGGGGAAGAGGACATCCTCTCAATGAAGCCTAGAGGCCCTGAAAAGTGAACCTCAACTGGTGCTGTGTATTAGGTGACCCCAGAGCCCCTTTACTTTGGCCGCCGGGGACCAACTTTTCTTCCCTCCCTTCCTCACAGAAAGAGGGAGGGTCAGCAGTCCCCACCCACCCCCCCGCCCCCTTCCTCCAAATTGTGCTGGGCTCAGGGCTGGGCAGAGCCCCAGGAGACCCCTCCCCTGCAGCAGTGGCAAGGACAAGCTTGGGGGAATGGCCCTCTCTCACACCGTGGCCTGGGAGGGCAGGTGAGAATAGCAGGCTCAAAATAAGGCCGCCTGGCTGGCTGACTCCCCCATCTCCCTCCCCACTGACAGCTTCCCAGCCTGGGCAGCTCCCAGCTGTTTCTGCTTATCTGAAGCCAGGGAGGTTGGTTGCCTGGATACCAGTGCTTCTGATTAGCAGTTGGGTCCTTCTGGGGCAGGCGGAACTGCCGCATCCCCAGCCAGCTGGGCGTGGCATCCCCAGGCTCTGCTGAACCGGCCCTTGGAAAGGTGGCGAGGGAGGATTTGGGCGGGCATGGGGAATGCTTAGAAAAAGACCCCCTTTGCCAGGAGTTGGCTCAAAGCGGTGCTTTAGAATCAGAGAATCTGGGCCTTGCTGGCTGTGTGACTTTGGTCACATTAACATCTCTGAGTTTGTTTCCCTGCTTCAAAGAGTTGTTTACAGAGTAAATATGATGACTAGGTGAGTGCTCAGAGCACAGTGATCCGGTGATTTTAACCCATTGCCCCCACCTGACACGGTAGGGCCCCTCTAGACCCTGTCGTCTGTCTGCGTCCTCCAGGGAAGCCATGTGGGGTCCCCAGGGCAGGCAGCTGTGGAGCCTTGGAGGAGGTGGCCCAGCTCCTGCCTCCTTGCTTCAGGGGGAGGGCGTGCCACACCTGCCTGGTGCCCCCAGTGTGCAGCTGGGGCTGGGGAGGCGGGCCTGGGGATGGAATAGGGAAGACTGGACAGGAGAGCAGGTACTGGGAGTGGGGTGAGCACAGCCCAGTGGTGGGAGTAGCCCAAGGTGGCCTGTCACCAGCCCTGGGGGTGAGGGCGGAGGAGAGCAAAGCCATGGGGGCAGGGACATGACCAAGAAGACCTGTTCTCCTGTCACCTTAGGTCCAGTGGTCCCCAAGGGACCTGCTTCACTTGAAAGGCAGAGCCCAGGGCTGTGAGTAGGATGGGAGAAACCTAAATCCGCACCGCAGGAAGGATTTTCCTAGCTCACCCCTCATCTCTCCCAAAACCTTCCATAGAGCCAGGCCCACAGAGCGGGCAGTGGGTCTGGATGAGAAGCGGCAAACGGCTAAAGGGCCCCAGTGACCCCGGAGGTGTGTGTGGCCATCACAGACCCTCTTCTTGACCCTCTTGACTTAAGAAAAGGGCAGAGAAGAAAAGGGATGGTGGGAGGGGCAAAGAAGGGGCACGATTTCACCAGGGCCTTGACTTTCTCACTCTCTGAATGGAGCAGGAGATCAGCCTGTGTCAGTAGTAAAGCGAGTGGAGCCCATCAATAATGCAGAGAAGCGCTTGGGGCAGCTAGGAAACGGTTACCAGTCCATCAAAGCAGGGCATGGGCCTCGAATACAAAATGGAGGGGAGACTGGGGGCCGGAGCGAGAAGGGAGAGCTCGGTGCCGCCCTTGGGGCTCTGGGCTGAGAGACTTGCCGTCCCTCGGTTGGGCCCAGGTGTTTTGCACAGTCGGCCGTCCAGCTGGTTAGGGCAGAAGGGGGCAGTGCCCACCCGTCAATACCTTCCCAAGCAGGGTAGAAGGAAGGCTTAGAGATAAACTTACTCAGGGAAACTTCCAGAGATGGGGGCTCACTTCCAGCAGCTTGGGAATTGGGGAAATTCTAAGGGAGGGGTGCTGCTTAAGAGTCAAGAGAAGAAAGTGAACCCCATCAGGAAGGGTCTGGAGTAGGTCTGGGTGGAAGAGGCCCCCAGCTCTCCTCCCATGCAGCGCCATCTTGCCCCAGGAGACCTTCAAGTTACACGTCTGGACTTTTTTTTTTCTGAGATCAGAGGAAATCTATGAACAGAACAGAGACAAGATCAGATGTGAATGAGCAAATCCGCTCGGGCTGCTAGTGGAGACGGTAGGGTGGTCAGGAAACCTGAAGACATGGATCATATGATTGTGTCCTATGTCGTCCTGCGAGATCAACAAGCCATTTATTGTATATTCACCTTGGCCTCCAGCCTGGGTGGTCCCACTGTGATTTGGGAGAGAGGGAACGCAGGGACGAGTGAAGGGACCATCAGAGCTGTCCAGTGTCACAGTCTGGTGTGGCCGAGGGCTTGGGCGGCAGCCGCGGAGCAGTGTTCGGGGTACAAATGACCATTCTTGGTGACTAGCTCAATGTACGTGGTGGGGAGAGAGGCCTCAAAAGAAATTCCTGGCTTCTGGCTCAGGCAGTTAGGTGCTGGGGGCATGGGGCTGCCTTGTATCCAGAAGAGAAGCCCTGAGGCTCTGGGGCTGGGAGGTAGGGGGAAGACAGTGAGTTTAAGATCCCTGTGAGACCACCAGCTGGCAGCTGAAAACCGGGTCGGCCTTGCTGCTGCGATGGGCCAGCTGACTGCACGCAGGCAGCCCTGCTCCTGCGCGCCCCCCAGGCCGCCGCACACCCACAGGAAGAAAGGGGTCAGGCGAGCCTCTATTAAAGCCCTTCTGACTGGGGCCTGGGGCTAGGGGCAATTCTGTCGCGCCGAGCAGCCTCCCTTCCAGAAGGGGACCTTTGCTCCTCCGCAGCCCAGGGCACCTCGAGGCCTTTCTTCCCTCTGCCTGCAGTCCGGGCCCCGGAGCAGCCCCATGAGGCTCTTTCCCATGGGCAACATCCCAGGAGAAAGGCTTCCTCCTCCACCACCTCCTCCTCTGCCAGCAAGGCGCCCCGGGGGGCCCAGGTGCCCTGGGGTGGCGCCCTGGGGTGGTGGGTGTTGAGTTTGAGCCCTCCCCACCCCCACCCCCCCGGGGGTGAGTGTTTACACTCTCTGTTGCCTCCCAGCATCGCCCTCCCCCAACCAGGGGCTCCTGGGCCTTCTCCTGCTGGCACCCGACCCCGCACAACTGCGCTAGGAAAGGCTTTCCCACGAACGAGTCCCCAAACAGCATGTGCGTGCAAACAATCCGATTACAGGGGCAAACAGCAGCCTGGAGAGAAGGACAGATAACCCATGAGTGGCCCAGGCGAGGGAAGAAAGGAACAGAGTTCAGCTGAAACTGGAGGGGTGGAGTCTCTAGCAGGCTGTTTGGCAAGGCCCAGAATGCCAGGAAAGGCCGCAGAACAGCAGGAAGTTGGAGAGGAGGAAGCTCGGGGGCTGGCAGGAGACAGAGGGTCCCAGGGACCTGGTGAAGACCGGTGGGTGTCAGGTCAAATGGGAACCCGAGGAGGGCTTCCCTGGTGGCGCAGTGGTTGAGAGTCCGCCTGCCGATGCAGGGGATGTGGGTTCGTGCCCTGGTCCGGGAGGATCCCACATGCCACGGAGCGGCTAGGCCGGTGAGCCATGGCCGCTGAACCTGCACGTCCAGAGCCTGTGCTCCGCAACGGGAGAGGCCACAACAGTGAGAGGCCCGCGTACCGCAAAAAAAAAAAAAAAAAAAAAAAAGGGAACCCGAGGAAGGCAGATCAAAGGAGTCCTGCAGGGTCTGGACGATAAGGTATCATTTCCTTACGTGTGCTTCATTCACATCCACACCTGCTGTGTCCCAGGGAATGTTCCAAAGATGCAGAGAAAGGACACAGTCCTGGTCCTGGAGCAGCTCACAGCTGTGAGGGGCAGACACAGGGCAGGGCCCCAGATGACAGAGCCCAGACGCAGACTGGAAGGCTCTGGGGGCAGGGGTCAGTGTCCTGGAGACGGTGGACCCAGCTTAATCTATCTCGAGGGACACGGAGCAGACGTCTGGGGAGAGGAGCAGCGGTACAAAGGCCGAGAGGCAGGAAAGAGCCTGGGGCTTCCCAAGAGCTACGTTTAGGTCACAGTGTGGTTTGTGTGTTTGTGTGTGTGTGTGTGTACACGCACAGGACTGCAAGCGATGAGATGGGGGGGCACAAGTAGGTCAGAGCCACCTTGCCAAAGGTCCTGTGTTCTCCACTGCAAATTTTTGGACCTGACTTGAAGGCAGGGGAACACATGTAGATGACACGGAGTGACGTGGTAGGATTTGTGTTTCGAGGACAGACTGGAGCGGGAAAGCAGTTGGCTCGGGAGCTGCCACAGTGATCCATGTTTGAAATGACGAAGGCCTGAAATGCTACCTCACACTTCTGCGGCCTTGTCCGTGCCAGGCATTGCTCTTCTCTTTGCAAAGAGGAATTCACTTGATAACTGCAACAATCCTATAAAGTAGGTTCTATTATCCCCACTTTGCAGGCCAGGCAAGTGAGGCCCAGAGCGGTGAAGTAACATTCTCAAGTTCCCATATTGAAACAGGGAAGCCAGGACTCAGACTGGCCCCAGAGTCGGCGCTGAATGGAAAGGGCCCGTCTGTCAGGATGGTGAAATGGGGCAGACTGGCAGGATGTGAAGAAGGAAGAGCCGGGCTGACTGGAAAAAGCTTTTGAGGGTGGTGGGTGTAGGAGAGGGAGAGAGAAGTGAAAGATGAGGGTGAGGGCGCCCACTGGGTCAAACAGTGTCCCCCGCCCAAGAGTCACATGTACCAGGAGCCTGCAAATGTGACCTTATTTAGAAATAGGGTCTTTGCAGTTATAATCAAGTTAAGATGAGGCCATACTGGAGTAGTAGTGTGGACCGTAAGTCCAAAGACTAGTATCCTTATAAGAAGAAGGAAATATGGACACGGGCGCAGAGAGACCTACAGGGAAAGCTGTGTGATGATGGATGCAGCAATCGGAGTAATCAGCCTACAAGCCAAGGAACGCCAGGGATTGCTGGCTAACATCAGAACCTGGAAGAGGCAAGGAAGGATCCTCCCCTAGAGCCTTCAGAGGGAACACAGCCCTGCTGGCACCTGATGTCAGACTTCTAGCCCCCAGACTGTGAGAGAATAAATGTCTGTTGTTTTAAGGCACCCAGTCTGTGGTAATTTGTTACTGCAGCCTTGGGAAACGAATACACTCTCCCACTTCAAAGAAACTGAGAGGAGGACGCTAGCATACCTAACTTGGTCAGGTAACATTCCAAACACAGAAGGAAAAGACAGCCATGATCCTCTAGGTGAGCCTTAAAAGAAGAATGCTGAGCTGGTCTGGGAGGCTCTCGAAAACAAAATTCTGACTGTATAACCGTGAAAGGTCCTGATGAGAAGGAGAAGGGGCGGAGCCTAAGAGATGAAGTGCATCATCACAGAGCTGGCAGATGACCTCAGGCTGGAGAAGGACACATTCAAAGCTGGAGGAAGGACGCAGAACCAAGGGCAAGAATAAAGGAGCGTCTGAGACGGCAAAAATAGAACCCAGCCTGCCGCCCCCCGCATGGGGCTCAGGCTTGCAGAAAGGGCCAATTGCAAAACAGTGTTTCAGAGGGTGGGGGGAAGGGAAAGTAGGGAGTTTTCAAAGTTTGGCTAGAATCAGGAAACCCTGCTTGGGGTGAGGGCTAGTTTAGCCTTCATGGATGACAGATAGACCCAGATGCTGTTTGTCATTGATCTTCTCTGTAAAGATAACGGAATAGAAAGCACAGCTTTTTTTTTTTTTCTTTTTAAATGAAAAGGGTAGCATAAGTATTAGCGAGAGAAAACTGAAACCCAGGATTAGGGAGAGGACGTATCTATAAGATGAGATCCCCGTCACAGGAGGCATTCAAGCAGAGGGTGGAGGAAGCTCTCATCCGGGGTGTTGTAGAGGCAATTTCTCTGAGACTTTATCGTGGACACGACTCACTGCCAGGCCTTCTGACCCTTGGTCCTCCCACACCAGAGAGAAGGGAAGCTGGACGGTACCCTAGAGGCACTTTTACTTAGCTTTGGTGAGGAGACAGCAAAAAGACGGCATTGCTTCAGGGCCTTGGCTCAGACTGGGTAGTAAGTACCAGGCAAATCAGAGCCTTGTGATGTGGTGGTTTTCTTGCTATGAAGGTTTTGTGACCTGAAAAGTACAAACCTGACTTTTCAGCTTTTTAAATGACCAAGCACGGAATGCAACCCCCCATCACAAAAAATCCTGACCCTCCCGCATTTCCTGCCCCCCCCATCCCTGACCTTCAGCACCTCCCAGTCTGTTCTTGGTGGCCTCACCGAGGAGCACAGCGGAGCAAGGCAAGGCTCTCTCCCCGGTGGCTGGCTGGGTGGCAGGGAGAGCGGGTGTCCTCTTTCTCCTGCTTTCCCTCCCTCCTCTGCCTCTCCTTTGTTCTCCTCCTGTCCCTCTCTCTGCCTTTAAGCCTGGCAGGATTAGCTGACAGGGACGAGCCAAGGCCAGCCCTCGCCTCCCCTGTCGTCTGTCTGTCCATCGAATGGGGGGACGGTGAGAACATTCGCATGATCTCTCAGGCCCCTATATCCCCCCACCGCCCCCCCAAGGGTGCTCGGATTTCCGAGGCACGCCTGGGTCCGCTCCCAGTGTGTTGACTGCAGGTGGGGGGAAGGAGACAAAGACGGGTGTGCCCTTGGCTGAGGACAAGAATCTGCGTGACACTTTCTTTGACCTTGAGAAGGCCTTCCCCGCCCTGCCTCTCAGGAGATCTGGAACTTGCCCCTTTGGCAGTGTCAGCCTGCAGGCAGCTTTCACACATGCTCTAGCACAGTGGAGCCAAATTCCCTGCCTGAGGCCTGAGAGACAGGGTGGGGACGGGGGCATGGGGAGGGGGTGCCAGCACCCACCTTGGGCTGGAGTTCACACAGCGGGGTGAGCCCTGCCTGGGCTGCTCCTGTGTCCTGGGCCTCAGAGCCCCACTGCTATCACCTCGATACACGCAGATGCCAGAGTCTCACCCCGCCTGCCCTTCCCTGGGCTGACAGCCTTTCTCTCCTGCTCTAACTTAAGATCCCTGGCGCCTCTTTTAGGCCACAGTGGAGCATCGCCTCACCTCTCTTGGCCCCAGCGCGTGACATGAGAGGCCGGGTCAGGTAGTCATGACACCACCTGCTCCAGCCTTTAGGGAGAAGAGCCTCCGACTTGCTCCAGTCTCTGGCCTCTTTCAAGTTCCCTTCCCTTTTTTCTCCAAGATCAAACAAATAAACCTGTTGTTTATTCTTTTTATACATTTAATACACGTTGGCTGAAGAAAAGAAGCAAAAAGGCTCTAATAAGATCACCACCTAGAAAAGTCACTATGAACATTTTGGTGTATATTGTTTTTTCTCTCTCCCCCCAGACACTGAGGATTCATCAGTGACAAGTCAGGTAGGGCTCCCACCCTTTAAGAGCTTACATGCCAGTGGGAACAATTACACATAACCTACATAACATCTACTGACGAGCAAGACAGAACTCTCCCGTATGCTCCCTCTCTCCTCTGCCTGCATCTCTACTGCCATTGATTTCCTCCCCACAAGCCTTCCTTTTCTTTCACACATCTACTCTGTGGCAGGAAGAGGGTATGTAATTGAGGTGGCGGACACACGTCTGGGGTAGGTTCTGTCCTGGGCGGGGAGAACGCAGGCCCCCACCCCTTCCGAGGCAGGATTCGCCTGGCTTCTTGTCTAGAGCGCTCAAGGCTGCTTGTACCCCATGCCACTGGGGATCAGAACAGCTGCATCGCAGCATGGGGAAGGAAGGGCCCCTGCAGATGCGCCCCGTGGGCCCAGTCATGGCGATGGCCCCGCCAGAGGCCAGGACCCAGTTGGCTCCCAAGGTGCCGGGCAGGGGTGGGGAACTTCCATTGCTCTTTCTTGCCTCCCAGGTGGTGTGAAGTTTTCCATTTTCTCTCGCTAATATTTGTGGTGTGAAGGAGAAGGAGGTGACGAGGAAGGCAGGGAAAGTGAGATGGGAGGGGAGGAGGGGAGGAGAACCACCAGCCTTGTTTCTACAGCAACCACACATGTGAGCCAGCTGCTGTCACCATGGAAACAAGGGGAGCCTGCGCAGAGGCTGCCTTGTCTCAGGGGAGACACAATTTTTGACCAAAAATACCCTTTGATAAAAATAAAGAAAAAACAATGAAAGCCACCCTCTCGGGGATTGGGGGCACTGCCGAATGAGGTGACAAAGGAAAGGAGGGGGCTGGGCTGTGGGGCGGGGGGCTGCAGGCCAGGCGCTTCTGCCAGCTGCAGGGAGTTGCCGAGTCAGTGCTTTAGAGCCAAGGGGGCCCTTGGAGATCACCCCCCCCACTTGACGGATGAGGGAGAGAGGCCCAGGGAGGGAGACAGGAAGCCCACTCAGGGTCCCAGGGCACGAGGAAGCAGCTCAGGGAAACCCAGGGCCTCTTGGGAGAAGAGAAGGGACATGCTGGCTCCAGCAGGTGGCTGACTGTATGTAGCCTGTGGGGCTCCTCTTGAGCCAGTGCCTGGAGACTGGGGGGAAGAGAGACACAAATGGCCAAGTTCAAGTCCCTTTTGCTGGGGTAGGGAGTGTGGCAGGCCTCTTTCTTCCTCTCCCTGTCCTTGGCATTCCCTGCCAAGCTCGGCTTCCCAGGGTTTTGGCTGTCTCTCAGGGGACCAAGCCCCAATGAGTCCCCACAAGCAGGGCTGGAGAGACATTGCCAGCCAGAGACCACAAGGGAGCCTCCTAGTCTAAAGCCAGGAGGGGAGAAAGGGCGGAAACACGCAGAGAAGGATGTGCTGGTGTCCTCTCCAGGGAAAGCCTCACCGGCCCAAAGCGTCGGAATGACGGAGGCAGGGCAGCGAGGCACGGTCACGGGGCACTTGGTTCTACACTAGAGTTTTGGCCAGAAGGAGATGCTGTTGGTAAAGGGGCAAGTCCTGGGAAGATCAGTCAAGACACAGTACAGGAAGGTGAGGGCTTAAAAAAAAATCAGGGCTTTAATACAAGGGTTTCTGAACTGCAGGTTCTTTGTAGTACAGCCCAGCCCCTGGCCACAGAGAGAGGCGAAGGGTGGGCTCTGAGTGCCCTCCTATTTCACCTGGAGCTTCTCTGCTGCTCTTTTACATGTTTCTTTTTTCACATAGTACTTTCCCAAATGTTGTCTCATGTGCTCCCCTCTGACAACACGGAGAAGTGGATGTGCCCATCCCCCTTGTAAAGAGGACACAGTCTCAGAGAGGTCAAGCCCCTCTCCCAAGGTCACACAGCTCAGAGGAGCAGAGCAAGAATTCAAACCCCAGCTCCAGAACAGGACGCCGACCCCGTTTCACAGGAAGGGACGATGAGACACAACAGAAGGCACGTTCCTACTCAGGCTCTGCCCTGACCTCCCCTTAAAGAGAACAGAGGCCAGACGATGACGAGATGCTGTCCCAGGGCCCATGGCAGTGGCACAGGAAGGCTCAGGTCAAGGACACATTTGGGGGAAGTGATCTTGTAGCCTCTTTGTCTTGGAGCTCCCTCTCCTCCCTCCTTGGGGTCTTTGTGGGGCCTCAGCCGGGGGCCCCGGAAGGAAGGGTGAAGGTCGGAGGGGCGGCAGGGCCTGGGAGGGTGGGACTCTACCCTGACCCTCCCGGAGAGCCTCTTGCCTCCTGTCAGCGGCCCTTCACAGCTCCCCCCCGTCAGCCTCTAAGGCGGAGACCACGTGGGTGAGTTGCCATGGAAACTGCGGAGTTCTATTTGAAAGCCAGGCGTGGTGTAATCTGAGCTGGGGGGGTGGGGAAGGGCGGTGGGGCTGGGTACCAAGGTGGGGCAACTACACCTGTTTGGCTGATGTCCTCCTGGCTCCCCTCTTCTCACCAGGAACTGTTTTAAAGTTTCACCACCGGCTCTTTCCCGTAAATTACCTGCCGCCCGCGGTCCCGCGGCCACTGCCCTCTTTCCCCACGCCCGTTTGTAATCTCAGGCAGTAGCCCCACAGGGCCTGCCCTGATTCCCCAGAGAAGGAGCCGATTATCCCCGTTATACAACACAGGGTGGCAAAAACACAAGAGAGATCATTTTTGCCATACAAGGGGCGGGACGGAACCTCGGGGATTATCAGCATTGCAGGGGGTGTGTGTGGGAAGGAGGGGGAGTGTCCGGGACGTGGTGCTCCAGAGGTGGGAACCCGGACCCCATCCCTCCCTTCCCCACCTGGTTCAACAGCAAGAATTCTGGCGCTGGCTGAGCGCCGACCCAGGAACCAGGAAGGCTCGGAGTCGGACCCAAGGGGGAGCAGTGGGCTTGCGGTGACCTCAGAATTTCCCCCTAGCCACACCCAGGCCCTCTCTGTTCCCTGCTCGTGCCTGGTTTGCAGGTTGGCTTGGTCTTGCCAGCTGTCACTCTGCTATGCCGCACCCCCCACCCCAAGTGATAGCAGAGGAGTTAAGAATTTTGCTTCTCCACCTTGCTGTGTGACTTGGGGCAAATTGCCTAGCCTGGCTGAGCCTCAACTTCCAGCCACAGAGATTAAAAAAAAAGAACTGCCTCATAAGGTTGCTGGGGATTAAAGGAGACAATGCATTCAAAGTGCTTAGCATAGCACCTGGTGTCAACAAAAATAGAAGTATGATTATTATTATTAATCATCCCTCAACACCCAGAACAAACCCATCTCCTCCACGGATTCTTCTTTCTCTAAGGAGAGAAAACTGGCGCTTAGGTAGGAGCACTCCCTGCGTTCTCACCACTGCCCTGGGAGGGAGGTGCTCTTTTACTATCCCCATTGTACAGAGGTGGACACTGGGGTGCAGAGAGTGTCTTGCTCGAGGTCATTGGCTACTAAGAAGTAGGGTCAACATTCAAGCTCAGCCTGTCTGGTTTCAAAGCCTCATGCTTTTCCTACTACAACGTGCCCCTCATATATGGAACAACCCTCCCGCAGCCATTTCCTTCCAGTTCGAAGCAGGTTATTATCCCTTCTGATTTCTTTCTTGCCTTCTCACCTGTACTCACCAGGGCAGAGAGTAAGGAGGTAAGCAGAGCCAGGGAGGGTCAGGATTCAGACATTCCCTGCTCCACTGGCAGCAGGGAGCCGGGTGGGGCGTTTGTAAGAAGCAGGTGGCCTGGCATAGGAACCCCAGGTAGGGAGAGGCTTCCAGGTGCCCTAGGGGTTGTCTGGACGCCGAGACAGACTCTCTCCAACCTACTCTGATTTTCTGTCAGCTCTGACCTTGGTCTCTGGACCCCAGTCTCCCAGATCAGGGCTGGGGAGGGCTTGATGGATGACCTTGACCTGGCTTTGTCTGTCTGGGGACTCAGAGTGTCTCCTTTAAGTGAAGAAGAGCTAGAGAGAGAGAAGGTGGAGGATAAGAGGGGAGAGAAAGGAGAAACAGGAGGGAAGGAGGAGGAGGGAGGAAATGGAGAGGGGGAGGGAAGAGAAGCTGCTGGAGGAGAGGGTGGAGGGAAGGACACGGAGGAGGGAGGGAGGTGGGAGGGAGGACTGCCTGCCAAGTGTGATTCTGAGCTCGGAGGAAGAAGAAAGGATGAGAAGGCAAGAAATCAGCTTCAAGGGAAGGATGAAAGGGGGAGGGAACAGAGAAAGGGCGAGAAAGTGAATGAGGGAGAGAGAAAGCTGGGGGGAAGGAAATGAAAGGATGGGGAGAGGCCGAGGGGAGAGAGAAAGATGAACAAAGATGAGACTGAGCAGCTGCCCCGTCCTCCCTCCTGCCAAGTGAAGGCCTCAGAGGGCCGCGAGTGGCTGAATGAACTGGGAGCCAGCCATACTCGGTCTCGGTGGCTCCTGCTCGGCACCAAATTCTTCCTGGCTCAGCAGTTTCAGCAGTTTCCACGGCCTGAAGGGGGTGGGGAGGGCGGCGGGGCGGCGGCACACCATCCTCCACCATCCACTCCTTTTCTGGAGCAGCATCTTCTCTGAGGTTCCAAAGAACCTCCCAGGTCTTTATGGCTGGTGCCTGTCCTCAGAGTTCTCCCAGGTGTTCTGTCCTGGACAACCCTTCTAGAACCTTCCAAAGAGGCAGAAACCGGTTGCTGTGCTGAGGGGAGAGCAGGTGTGCGTGCAGCCCAAGGAGTTCCCCCTTCTCTCACTGCTGAAACCTGACACTTTAGGAGGCAGTGCCCAGCGACTGGCTCCACTTTAATAAAAGAACTGAAATGTACTGCCATCTTAGCCGGAACTCAGCAGGTTACGTGTTTTTTATATACTTAAAAAAATTAATTAATTAATCTTTGGCTGAGTTGGGTCTTTGTTGCTGCGTGTGGGCCTTCTCTAGTTGCGGCGAGCAGGGGCTACTCTTCCCTGCGGTGCGCAGTCTTCTCATTGCGGGGCTTCTCTTGTTGTGGAGCATGGGCTCTAGACGTACGGGCTTCAGTAGTTGAGGCCCACGGGCTCTAGAGCGCACGCTCAATAGTTGTGGCGCACCGGCTTAGTTGCTTCATGGCATGTGGGATCTTCCCGGACGAGGGTACGAACCTGTGTCCCCTGCATCGGCAGGCGGACTCTCAACCACTGCACCACCAGGGAAGCCCAGGTTACATGTTTTATCTCATCCAATCCTCACAGCAACCCTAAGACGTCCGTACTATTATATTTTCCAGAAGGGGAAGAGAGAGCTAAGGAGGTCTGGTTATTTGCCCAGCTCACACTGGGGAGGGACCTGGGGCATCTAACTGGTGGGGACAGAGGTCATGGCCCTCCTGGGGTTTAAATCCAGGGCAGGGGCTGAGGCTGGAGGACACGGGTACAGGGTTGGCAGCTCTGAGGGGCCGTGGAGGAGCTAATGGTCTGTGATGGTTCGGGCAGGTCTTGGAAGTCTCTGTTCCTCAGTTTCCCCATCTGACATCACCATTGCTGTAGGAACATGCAAGGGGAGGAGCTGGCTAGAGGAGCCAGGGCACAAAGTCAGTGAGGCACTCTTTGAGGGTGGTGTCCACTTTGAGGGAGGAAGATCTGGCCATGTGGAAGGAAAGCTGTGTAAATAGCATCGCCTTCCCACCAGCCTCACCAGCATCTCCAGGGAAGGCTGGTTGGGTGTTAATATGGCCCTGCTTTCATGGGGCTTCTAGGAACCTTTCTCTAAAGCACTTTGATCTATGGGCACACACACATACACACACGCGCCCGCGCGTCCGCCATTCTTATCTTCACAGCCACCTTCCATGACACATAAAGTACTCCTGGCTTTATTTTATGAGACTGGAGGAAGCCAAGGTCACTCAGCTGGCAGCAGGGAGAGCAGATACCGCCTGGATGCAAGGGCAGTGCGATAAAGGTTCTGCCCTCAAGGTACCCAGTGGACTCTCAGGGGAACAGCAGGCACTCAGCGCCCACTCTGCACCCAGGCCCCATCCCATCTCCCACCTCCACAATGCCCAGCAGTCATCCCTCAGACCCTGCGGGTGCCATTGCTCCCTGGCACCACCCGGCAGCCTCTCTGAGCCCCTCTCCAACCTGAGTGAAGAGCTGTGCCTGCCCTCTCCCACTCCAGGGCCCTGATAGATTCCTCTGTCACTTTCAGTCAGGGTCCATGTTACAGTGCGGGTTTGGAAAAGGGCTTCCCCTCCTCCTCCCCCGCCCTCTGCCCAGATGGCAGCTCCCCTTCCCCAGGGACCAGGGATGCAGCAGCTCTTGTAGCCTGTGGTTACCATGGCAATGGACTTCCCTTAGGTTTCCGTGGGGGCGGTGAGGGAGGATGTCATGGAGGGTGCGTGCGCGCACGCATGTGCATCCATTTTCAGCTCCAGGTGAGGGGGGCTCAGGGATTGGGATCCCCTCCACCTTGGGTGGGGCCCGTCTCTTCTCCCAGCTCGGTCCCAGCCAGCTCAGCTGCATCCCGGTGGCAGGGAAGATTGCATGGCAGGCAGAGGACGCTGGAGGGAAGAAGGATGCTCCAGAAGGAAAGCTGGAGGGGAAGGGTAGAGATGGGCATCTGTACAGTTGTCCAAGGTGGAAGGCCTGGATGGATGTGAAGTGGGATATGCAGGAAGGAGGGAGCCAGGGCGGCAGAGTGGGCACAGTGAAGGATCCAGATCCTCAGAGGGGAAGACCCGGGAAGGGGTGGGCCCCTTATTTCTGCCGTCTACAAACCACCCCCACCCTGGGGGGGATGTCTCCTGCTGCGCTTCCCCAGCGGAGAGAAGGCCCTTCTGCTCCTCCAACATGATCTGTAATTTCCGGCAGACATTTGAGGTCCCTGACATCTGCATAATGTGGGCCAGTCTCTTAGCAACGGGGAACAGCTGTCTGGCATTTCCAAGATTAAACTGTAACTATACACGGTCCTTGCCAGGGGGAGGGGGAGGGAGAAGGGGATAAACACTGCCTCCTGGCATTTTCAGACTCATTTAGCTTTTATTCATTTCCTGCCTCCAGTAAAGAGGCCAGGGATTCAGGCTGGGCCAGGCTGTTCCCGCCCCTGCCTCCGCCGCCACTGTTGCTGAGGTTGCAGATGGCTTTTCACCCAGATCTGTTCGCTCTCAGGAGGGGAGAGGGATAAGGGACAGCACTAGCCATTTTGGTTTTTATTGTATTTATTTTATGTAGGTGCAGTGATCCTGGCACGCTGGCGCAGGGTGGGTGCAGCCCAGGAAGAAAGGATGTGTGGTCCTTCGGTAAAAACCCTCAAGGCGGCTCCAGCCTGGTTTAATTCCATCCAGCTCCATTGCTAATAGCTGCGTGACCTTGGGCCAAATCCCTTTATCTGTCTACACCTCCATCTCCCCACCTGTAAAAGGAGATAATTCTACCACCCTGAGGGTTGCTGTGAAGATAAAATGAACATGCACTCAGGCAATAGAGCCCTGATTAATCACGGTGCCTTTCTCTTCCTCTTCTCAGCCTCCCGCCCTTCGTCCGTGGTAGCAACCTCAGGCTCTGCTATGGGGCAGAGGCAGACACAGTCCGTTTCCCTGGAGCCACCTTGAACTCCTGTTCCCTGGAGCCCCAGGCAATGACACTTTAGCACCAGTAGGACTTAAGCCGAATTCAGCAGTCCCCAGCAGGGCCCTGGAAGCGGGGGGTTGGGTGGGCGGGAGGTGTCCTCAGCCCCTGGCCTCCCTGGGCCTGGGCAGCTCCTATGTCCCAACCCCTCCACCGCTGGCTCCTGCCATTTGGCCGCAGCTCCTGAACTCGTGAGTGCAGTGTTTTGGTTTTGCAGCAAGAAGGAAAAACTGAAGGGCGGGTGTGGGGAGGGGAGAGGAAAGGGAGGAGGAGGGGAAAACCCTTGAGCGGCCTGTGCTGGCCAGTTCCAGGAATGTGTTCTCGGACATCGGTGCCAAAGCAGTGACCCAGGCGAGGCAGCCAGGCCGGGAGAAGGGAGAGGCCGGCTCCAGGGCGAGAGCTCGCCTCCTTCCCCCACCCCAGCCGCCTCTGCTGACTCATCGCAGCTCCAGCTGGCAGGAGCCTTTTCTGGGGATGGCGGTTGCTAAGATTCCACGGAGATGACTGATTGCTTCTCGTTGAGCTTGGTGAAAACATGTTTGTAGACTGCACACAAACACACGCACCCACTACTGTGTATACCTGCACATGTGTGTTTTATGCCCAAATGTGCGTCTGCACACGGAGCACCGAACTTGCTTACTGTTCCCAGTGCCTTCGTGACACTTAGGTGCCGATGCCACACGCGTGTGTGGACCAGCTCTGGGCCCCCAGAAGGGCGGAGACGCACCAGGTCTTCCTCGGCCAGTAACTCAGGCAGTGGGGAAGCCGCCAGTGTCTGGGCCAGCTTTCATCTGAAGGAGTTTTCAGGTTGCCTTGAACACATTCTTGGCCCCTGTCCCTCCTCCCCTCCCTGGGTTTCTTGGTTGCCTTCATTCTGCTGTAATGATCTAATCTTCCCTTCTCCCTCTGCCTGCCAGGATTTTGATGTCTGCTGTTCCAGGCACTCAGCTGGGAGCTGGAATGCTCCAGAGCTGGATTCCTGGCCTGGACCTTGATGCCCCAGGGAGCTCCTGGGGGTCCCCAGTGGCTCTTTTACCCCAGGAGAGAGGGGACCGCAGTGAGGACTGCTGGATGGAACGCGCTGGGTCTTTCTCTGGGCTCTGCTGCTGACAGGAATCCAGGCAATGTTCTTTCCTGCTCTGTGCCAGGCCCAGAGCCTTGGCTGGAGTGGCCCCATGGCTCAGGGGTCAGCCTGAAGCCCTGGATGCCCCGCCTCTGGTTGCCAGCACTGTGTGTGAGCTTGGTCACATTGGGCTCTCGCTGCCTTGGTTTCCCCACCCGCTGGGCTGAAATTGGACTCCTTGCAGAGTCTGCCAGGGTTTTACTGCGACAGGGCTTGGCAGGCGCTCGGGCACCAGGCAAGGCTGTTTGTCACGGGTTCTTGCAGGGGTGGAGGGGCAGGCGGCCCCGTGCCAGCGCGGAGCCCATGCGCTTCCTCTCGCCAGCTCTGCCCGGCTCAGGCTCAAGTGTGGCTTCTTTACAGGGACCCACCCTGGGGGCCAGATCCCACGAGCGAGTGCTCTCTGCCGAGA
Source organism: Mesoplodon mirus (assembly GCF_964341445.2). NCBI lineage: Eukaryota > Metazoa > Chordata > Mammalia > Artiodactyla > Ziphiidae > Mesoplodon > Mesoplodon mirus. The sequence goes on along the minus strand of NC_138979.1, from coordinate 162,808,217 downwards.
TTCAGGGGCGGTTGCTAAGGAAGGCCTGGTACCCGGCCTAGAGGGTTGAGCTGTGGCCAGCCTGGATTCGGCAGGCTTGGCGAGGCTCCCACCAGCCACAGGAAAAATATTCTCGTCTGAGCTCAGGGTCCTCTGTCCTAAAATGAAGACAAGGCCGGCTCCATGGTTCCTGCTGATTTTGACATATGATGATGTAGGGCAGGGGTGGAAATGAAGAGAGTAAAGCAAATGATAAAAGTTAAAAGGAGCTGCATCAGTCTGTTGCCTAGTGCTGCTGGCCAGCAGGATTCCAGCAAGCCCACCTCGGCCGGAGACCGCTGCTGGGACCCAGAGTTTACCCTCTGAGCTTCCCAGCTCATGAGCTTCCTTTTTCATTGATTTACCCTGTAATTCCCAAACCTGACAACACAGACAGAAGCTCTAGCCTCCTCCTGGTGAAAGCAGGCAGGTTGAGGGGTGCCGGCTTTGTCCCATGGCTGGAGTCGGGGGCATGGGCGGGCTATTTTCCAGATAAGGAAACGGAGGTGCCGAGATGTTAAGAAGCATCTAGTAAGTAATAGGGCCAGGATTCCAGCCACAGAAGTTTGTCTCCAGAGCCTGGCCCTTAACTACGTTCCTTCATTGTCTCCCCATGACTGTCGTGTCCCAGGTTGGCACAGCGACACCACGTGTCCCCACCTTCCCCTCTGTCATAGGCCGCAGGGGAAACAAGTGTTCCCGTAGTCCACTTCCAACACCGCTTCCACCTCTGCCCTCCAGTGAGCCCACGTGTCAGCCTTACATGAGATAAGCTTCATGGCCAATTTTATTACCTTGTTCACTGCTGAGTGACCCGAGGAATATGATTTAGCCCCTTGGACTTTTCTCCTCCCCTTCTGTATAGTGAGAGGCCTATGGGACCCCTGCATTCCTTTGCTGCTCTGACATGCAACAATTCTTAGAAACTCCTTCATCTAGGACTCCCAAGCACAAAGCTACAGATGCTACTGATATGCCTGGTCTCACACATGCAAACACACATACACACACACACATGCACAGACATATATAGGTGCAAAATCTTGAGCAGACACTGGAAATCAGGCAGGGCTTCTGAGGGTCTTGTATGTTTGTTGTATTTTTTATGCTAGGAATGATCAGGGAGCAGCCATGAGCAACTATTTAATAGCTGGGGTCTCACACACTTGTACAGTTATCATGAGCTTTCTCAGCCAATGTTGCATGCTATGCACACACACACAAGTGTTCTTGTTCTTAAGTCTTGTCTTCCTGCCTAGACCTAGACCGTAACGCATGTGGGAACAGGATGCTTCTGGTGTCTCCCTTATATTGCCTGGCACAGTGCAGCCTCCAGTGGGTGATCAGTTTGTATTTGTGCTTTGATGCATAAAGGAAGGACAGTGGGTGATTTATGCTAACAGAATTTTGTAGTTAGATGCACCCACCACCCCCGTGATACCTTCAGTAGCCATTACCCAGACCAAACCCCTCAACCCCCTATCTCAGGCGGGTCCTCACTTGGCTGTTCCACCGCTGCCTCCCAACACCTGCAGAGGGTGCATCCTGCATCCCCTGCTTTTCTTGGGCCTCTTCCCATCCCCTGCCTTCCTTTTCCATCTCGCCCATGGGGCTCTGAGTCACTCACAGAGCTACTGCCTTCCCCCCTGCCCCAACTCCTTTGATTTTCCTTTCCAGGGAAGAGCTAGGTGGTGGCCTCTGCGTGGCTGTCAGAGAGACAGAAGGGCTTGGAGCTGGAGGGGCTGAGCCCCAGGCCTGTGGGGGACACCCACCCCTCTTCATTTTGACATTCCCTCCCTTGAGGCCCACCTGGGGAACCAGAAGTGCCAGAACTGTAACTTGACCTCTGGGAGCTGCAGAGTGAGCCCACAGCTGTCCTCAGGTGGGTGGAGCCTGAGGAAATTAAAATGCTCCAAGTCCTTCCACTGCAATACCCAGGGCCTCCAGTGCGTGGAGCCTCAGGATTTAGAGGCTGGAATAGGTGAGGACATCTCCCTCCCCCGTCTCCCTCCATGACCGGAGGAGGATGGGACGGAAGCCAGTGTCGGGGCCTGCTGGCTTCTGGGTGACAAGCCTTTGGGGCTCTGGTTAGGCTGGAAGTGACCAGTCTGAGTCTCCCAGCCCTGCCTGACTTCGAACCAGCTTTGCTTGGGGGTGAGATCAGGGGCTCTGCTCTCTGGCACCGAAGAGATGCATGCAGTCTACATGGCTCACTGGCCCCTGTGGGTGGGGGCTGGAGTAGCCCCGGGCAGGGCCCCAGGAAGCTGAGGGGAGCTCCTGGAGCGGGTGGGAGGGCACCTCCAGTCCCAGGGCGGGCTTGCTGGGATGGGGAAACGTGGCCTGGCAGACAGATCGGAAATTGCTCTCCCACCTCCGCCTTATCTCATTTCAGGCCTTGGACGGAGACCTCTGCTGTCCCCAGACTCACGGATCACGACATGTGGCTTCGAAGGGGGTGCTTCCGCTGGCCTGCAGGCCGGAGGACAGGGCCACCGCTGTGCTCCACCCGGGCCTCCTGCCTTTGCTCCCCCAATCCCTAGTGTCGGTGGTGGAGAAAATCCTCCCGCCATCACCCTTCATCGCGCCGGCTACACAGCGACACCTGGTGGATCTTGGGCGCCATTACAAGGAGACCCCAGAGGTCCTTTATGGGCCGAGTTCCTGGTTCCAGCATCCCACAGGGCATCTGAGCACGGGGGGTGGCGTCTGAGTCCATTCCTACAAGGGGTTGCAACCCACCATTTTACACCATCCCAGGGTCCCAGGCACTGGGGACCACTGGAGACAAGGAGATGAATCTTGGAAGGATTCCATGCCCCATCACACAAGGATTTTTGGGGGCCTGGCCAGGTCGTGATGTCGTGGCACTTGGCCACTAGGGTTGGATGAGGCTTCCAGAAAGGTCTCAGAGGGAGTGGGCCTGGGGTAAGCCCTCAGCTCCAGCGCTTGGGGATGTTTGGGGGCAAAGCAGATTCTGCTACCCTCAGGGGTGAGTTGGAATCCGTGCCAGGCCCTGAGCCAGAATTAACAGACCCCAGTGGGGACATGCAGGGTGATCTGATTCCATACAGTTTCTCTGGCAGCACCCCCCATGCCAAGGGGCTGCGCCTGTGTGCTTTTAGAACCACAAAATGAATGGGAAGGGCTTTGAGCATCCTGTTGTCTACCTCCTATTTTTCACATGACTTAGGCTAGGTCACAGGGCTACTGAATGGAGAATGGGCCTTATGGCACCTCCCTGGAGGGCACGCAGTGGCAGGTCACGTCCTGTGGACTATGCCAAGCTGGAAACCAAGTTTTTTCTCCCACACAGCACTGTCCGGTGTCTGAATGCAGGGCCTTCCATTTCTGCTGATTCTCTCAGGTAGTCGTGGGCAGTCTTGCCTTTCTCTCCTTCCTCAGTTTCTCAGGGTTGAGGAGTGCTGGATTTAGATTGCCGGGTTAGAATCCAGTTTTACAGTATTACCGTGTGACCTTGTTTCCCAAACCTCTCTGTGCCTCAGTTGCCTCATCTGTATAATGGTTATACAGGTATCTCCCACTTTTTGAAAGTTTGCTTTATGCCACTTCGCGTTTACAAAAGACCTACATTAGTACCTGTTTTCGCTAACTGAAATCCAAAGAGGATTTTTGCTTTTACGAAGAAAGACGTAAAGTGAAGATAGAGTTCAGCGTTAGTTTTTTTTTTTGTTTGTTTGTTTGCAGTACACGGGTCTCTCACTGTTGTGGCCTCTCCCATCGCGGAGCACAGGCTCCAGACGCACAGGCTCAGTGGCATGGCTCACAGACCCAGCCGCTCCACGGCATATGGGATCTTCCCATACCGGGTCACAAACCTGTGTCCCCTGCATCGGCAGGCGGACTCTCAACCACTGCACCACCAGGGAAGCCCTGAGCGTTAGTTTTGCAGCAAGCATTATAGAGGCAGCGTGCACCCCAAGCAGTGAGGGTGGCGCACCAAGCTCCTTCCCAGGAATTACAGTCAGCATCTCAGCATCAAGTTACCATAGCTTTGAACTGTGTCTGAGCATCTGTGCTTCATCTCCTAAGGTAAATCCTTTGCTTATGCCATTTCAGCTTACAAAAGCTTTCATAGGAACTCTCTGCTTTCAGATATCAGGGGAAACCTGTAATGTTGCCTATTTCACAGTATTGTTATGAGGACTCAGTGAGTTAAGGTATGAAAGCGCTTAGAACAGCCTGGCATGTGGTAACTGCTGAGAACTCTTGGCTAAGAATTATGTCTTCACCACCACATGGGGCCTTCTGTTGGGGGTGGGGAGGAGTGTGCCTCAGTCAGCTCTGTCTGTCATAACAAAATACCATAGACTGAGTGGCTTAAACAGCAGACATTTATTTTCTCACTGTTCTGGAGGCTGCAAGTCTGAGATTAGGGCTCCAGCATGGTCAGGTTCTGGTGAGGGCCCTCTTCCTTGTGAGCAGACGGCTGCCTGCTAGCTTTGTGCTCATGTGGCCTTTCCTTGGAGCCCGTGCTTGCAGAGAGATTTATCTTTTCCTCTTCTTAAAAGGACACCAAGTCTATTGGTCAGGACCCCACCTGTATCATCTCATTTAATCTTAATTGCTTCCTAAAAGCCTTGTCTCCAAATATAGTCATATTGGGGGTTAGGGCTTCAGCATACGAATTTTGAGAGGAAACAGTTCAGTCCATAGCAAAGCTGTGCATTACAGATTCCACTTGCCTGTCTTCCTGGGTGCTATGTGACTTGGGGCAAGGGCATCCTTTTTCAAAGCTGCTATCAAGCTTTGGGCTTGAAAAACATGCATGATGGCACTGGGTCATGGGTTAGGTTAGAAGAGTGCCCCTCCATAAGGCTGAAGCTAAGGGACTGTCAAAGCACATGGCAGGAGAGATTTGTGGGGCGGTTCTGAGGTGTGTTGCCTTGGGCTGGAGGTATAAGCTGGCAGATTCTACCCCTCCATATACTCAATACCCCCTCGCATAGCCCTACTGCTGAAGGGCCGTATTAGTTAGGACTGGTTCAGTTGTGAGTTACAGAAACCTAAATTAAACTAGCTTAAGCAAAAAGAGAATTAACTCACAACTGGGTATCACTGTCAGGCACAGTTTGATCCAGGGATTCAAACAATGTCATCAAGGCTTTATCTGTCTCTTGGGCTCTCAGCTTTGTTGTGCTCTGTATCCTGGCTTTATTCTATAGGTGAGCTTTCTTCTTGTTTCAGGAAGATGACAGCTGGTAGCCTTAGACTCACACCTTTCTAGCCTATTAAGTCCCTTTAAACATCATTTCTGTCTTCCATATCCCAGGGAAGAGTCTTAAGTGGCTCACACAGGAGCATGTCCATTAATGAACCAATCAACACAGGGAGAGTCCTCTGCCTGGGACACTCGCCCACCCTTACACTCTTGGAATAAGGTAGGGCATCATATTGACAGCCGCATCAGTACCACCTGGGGAAGGAGCGAGGCTCTCAGGGAAACTAGAGGAAGAAGGAGGCGAAGTGAGTTGGGTATGCAAAGCCATGGCTGCCACACCCTTCCAAGGGGGACTTGCCTAGGCTTTCATCTTCAAAGCAGAATGTCAGTGCAAGAGTGTTAAAAATTACCAAGTCCACCCCAGTTCACTAGACAAAGAAGAGAGCTGAGGCCACAATGAGTGCCTCGCTCAAAGTCATCCTCTAGTCTCCTGCAGAGGCATGACATCATTCCTGGCTCCAGATCTAATTATTCCAGTCAAGAGCCAAGTGTAGTGGCCAAAGGGTTGTCTGAGAATCGCCTCTTCCCCCAGAGGGACTCAGCTGAGAGCCAAGAGGTGAAGGGGGTTTTGCAGGGGGCTCCTCACTGAGCAGCCCAAGGCATTTGTCTCCCCTGCTCCTTGCCCTTCTCAGGATTACAGGCCAGGAGTCCCCCCGACCCCTTCTCAGCCTGCCTGCCAAGGAGACTGCAGATGGCTCTCAGGGCCCAAGAAGGTGTGGCTGGGATACTGGCTAAGAATGAGGGGAGGTTACAAAACAGGGAGATGGATCTCCACGTGTGGGAGTGATTCATCTGAGGGTCAGTAAGTCATGCAAACCTTTAGAGGGGGATGCAGTGGGCTTGGAAAAGCCAAGTAAATTCTGATCAATGTGGGATTCTCAACCAAAATCATTTTCCGGTGCTGTCTTCATCAGGGGTCCTCTCCCAGGGCAGGATGTGAAGTCAGGAGAGGACTGCCCCTCCTTCTGGCCACATGATCTCAATTTTTCTCTTTATCTCTGTGCACATGGCCACCCAGACTTGCTTTCCCATGTCCTCCATACAACCACCCACTCCTGCCATACCCGTGTCATTCCCATCCCTCCCCCAGGGCATTACCCCGCTTTTCTCTAGTTCCAGAAATTCTCCCGTATCTGCAGACCTGGCTCAGGTTGTGCCTCCTCTAGACTCTGCCTTGATTCTCTAACCCAGTAGCTCTCTAACTATGTCTGGTGACATTTTGGTCATTGCCGATGCAGGGGGTGTAATGGCATCTGACGGGTGGAAGCCAGGGATGCTGCTAAACATCTCACTCTGCCCGGGACAGCCCCCGTGACAAAGAGTTATCTAGCCCGTAATATGAATTGTGCCGAGGTTGAGAAACACTGCAGCTCAGAGGGCCTGGGGCCATGCTCCTCAGATTTGACCCAGTTCCCTCAGGCTGAGCCTCCTCCCCCAGGAAAGCCAGTTTGCCTGGGTTCAAATCCCAGCTCCCCAGCTCACTTGCTGTGCAACCTTGGGCAAGTGACTCAACCTCTCTGGGCCTCTGTTTCTCATCTGTAAAATGGGGCTTATAAAAGCATCTACCTCATAGTGTTGTGAAGATTAGATGACTATATATATATAGAGAGAGAGAGAGCGAGCTTGGCTCTGAGAAAGCATTCACTATACACCAGGGATGATTACTCTAATCAGTGGTCCTCTGGCTTGAACCTCCCCCAGGGAGAGTTTTGGAAATCTGTGTGTGCCTTTGGTGGCCGTGGTGGAGCTGAGGGGATGCTGTCTTGTACTGTATAGTCTTGCCTGAGCATTTACATATTGAAATACTTGTTGTTTTATGAGAAACTATTTCTTTCCTTTCTAATACAGTTTGGGCATCAGATTGACTGACAATATATATTATGCCTTTAGGTAGGTTATATTATCAACAAATTTACTTTCAGGTTATTAAAGTATTATAAAATATTTGTAAATGTTTTCAGGCTTGTCGTTGGGTCTCAGAAGTTTGAGAGCCACGGTTCCAGAGGACTGAGCTCACACGGCCACTCGTGACTTGTGAGCGAGCCCCCTGCCGCCCCTAAACTGAAGACTTGGCAAAAAGGCACGCATTTAAGCAACTCTCCCCGGCTCTCCCCACGACGCACACCTAGGATAAACTCAGTTCAACGCTGCCCTCTCCCCACGCCCACCTGCCCTGAGAGTACAGGCCCAAAGGGGTGGAACTCAATCACGGGTGCACGCAGAGCCAGGCTGGGCTTCCCCTAGCAGAGGCAGGCACCCAACTCTGCCAGCTGCCTGATCCAGAAAAAGTCCAAGTGTTCTAAGGAGGGTGTTGCTTCCTACCACACCCTCCGGTCCATTCAGCCCTGGAATCCAGCCCCTCCCTTCACCCCCCACAAAACACAACCTGGGCTCCTTCTGTCAGGTTTGTCCTTGTTACAAAATGATCCTTGTAAGAAAAAATGGATGAAGACATAGAATAGAAATCACACCTACTCCTGTTATCCAGAGATAGTCTCTGCTAATATTTTGATTTTTTTTATTGGAAATCACACCTCTGTATTTTATTTTTTAACAACCCATTTGCACATGCTGTTTTGTAACCTGCTTTTTTCCCCACTCAACTGTATATCTTGAACATCTTTCCAGGTCATTAAATATTCTTCTACCAAGAAATGTCAATGGCTGCTTAGTATTCCATAAATAAACCATTATTTATTTAACGAGTCTATTGATTGCTGGACACTCTGTGCCTCATTCTTGACCTTGCTTGAATGCTGGCTCTGCTCTTAATGGCTGTGTGATATCAGGAAAATCATCTCCTCTTTCTGAGCCTCGGTTTGCTCATCTGTCCATTGAATCGTCTAGCGCCCCAGTGCCCTTGGGCTTTGCTTTGAAGATCCCCGAGCTGGTATATGATGCAGCACTTGGCAAGGTGCCTGGGACACATCCCCCAAAGTGTGTTCTCAGTGTGAATCCTCATCCTTTTCTCTGCTGTACCTCCTGCTGCTTATTCTGGAACTCCCAGTTCATCTTGGCCACCCTGAAGGATTGTCCCAGGGTCTTCCTGCAACTGTCATTCTCAGTGTCTCTGGCTCCTGGCTGCAGGAACAAGAGTTTGTCATGGACCCTGCACTGGAAACTAGCACCCAGTGGGGACTGGACTCATGACCAGGCCAACTTCTTCCACGGCTAACCCTGGATTTCAGATCAGATCTCTTAGGACAGAGCCGTTGGGAACTCCCATGATGCAAATTTCCCTGCCCCTCGACCTCTTCCAAGGTGATTGTAAAGATCTGCTCAGGTCCTGGGGCCCATGCCAGGCTGTGTGCGTCAACCTTGACGTCCAGCAATGTGACCTTCCTGTCCAGTGGCTATGGTCCAGGAGCCTTGTATGCCTGCCATGGGCCATTCTTTCCTGGACTGTCCCTGAAGAAAGTCTGACGGTGTGGCCCTGTACCAGCTCGGAGGGAGCCTTGGCTCTCCAGCCCGGCCTCCCCACTGTCCAGTCACTGGCATGACTAACAGCAGCACCCGTTTCTAGTGCAGAAGGAAACGCCCAGGCCCAGGCCGCTGGGATGAAAGAGGCCTCCAGCTGAGGTATTGGGCTGGCCAAAAAGTACCTTTGGTTTTTAAGTAAAAATAAAAGACACATTTTTCATTTTCACCAAGAACTTTATCGAACAATGTATTCAGCCTTTGGTTCCACTACCTTCTGCCATTTTTCAGGCAACTTCATAATTCCATCTTCCCAAAACTTATCTTTTTGAGCAAAGAACTGTTCCAGGTGCCTTTTACAGTCTTCCAGGGAATTGAAACTTTTTCCATTAAGAGAATTTTGTAAAAACCGAATTAAATGGAAATCCGAAGGTTCAATGTCTGGTGAATACAGCAGATGAATCAGAACTTCCCAGCCAAGCTCTAACAGCTTTTGCCTGGTCATCAAAGAGACATGCAGTCTTGCGTTATCCTGATGGAAGATTATGTGTTTTCTAACGCATATGTGTTGACTAATTCCGGACGATTTTCGACGAGTGCTGCTTCCAGTGGGTCTAATTGGGAGCAGTGCTTGTTGGAATTAATCGTTTGGTTTTCTGGAAGGAGCTCATAATAGAGGACTCTCTTCCAATCCCACCATATACACAATATCACCTTCTTTGGATGAAGACCGGTCTTTGGGGTGGTTGGTGGTGCTTCATTTCTCTTGCCCCACGATCTCTTCCATTCCATATTATTGTACAGTATCCACTTTTTATCGCTTGTCACAACTTGTTTTAAAAACGGAACGTTTTCATCACGTTTAAGGAGAGAATCGCACGCGGAACTACGGTCAAGAAGGTTTTCTTCGCTTATGTGGAACCCAAACATCAAAGCGATTGACATATCCAAGCTGGTGCAAATGATTTTCAGTGCTTGATTTGGATATTTTGAGTATGTTGGCTATCTCCCACGTGGTGTAACGTTGATTGTTCTCAATTAATGTCTCGATTTGATCGCTATCAACTTCAACTGGTCTACCCAACCATGGAGCATCGTCCAGTGAGAAATCTCCAGCACGAAACTTCGCAAACCCCTTTTGACATGTTCGCTCAGTCCCAGCACCTTCTCCATACACTGCACAAATCTTTTTTTGCATTTTGGTTGCGTTTTTACCTTTCTTGAAACAATAAAGCATAATATGCCGAAAATGTTGCTTTTTTTCTTCCATATTAAAATGGCTACACAAAAATTCACCAATTTTGATGAGTCATTTTTTAAATGCAGGCTGATATGACAGCTGTCACATACAAACTAACAAAACTGTTTTGAATGAAGTTAAAGACAACTAAGTGCTACTAGAGTCATCTTACCGAAAAAACTGAACGAACCTTTTGGCCAACCCAATACCTACTTCCAGCAACCGAATCCAGGCCCTGAATAACCTGAAGCTGAAACCTTGTGTTCGGGCCCTGCAAGCGCCTGCGCACACGTGAACATCGTCCCACATCCTCCCTCCCTCTCCCAAGCACGCCCACAGTCACCCACACATTTTCATACATGTGTGCACACACAACCATCCTGTTCAGGGGCCAGACAGCAGTTAATCCGACTCAGCTCAGGTTTTTGACGTTCTGAAGAAAACGAGGAGACTAGGATTTGAGAGACCCCAGATGTCGACCGCAGCACCTCTTTATACATCAAGACTCCGTGGGCCAGCTCTCAATGTTCCACACCCCTTGAGGGGAGGGAGAAGGGGCCTGCGCTGCCCACCTCGAACACCCCATGTATCTGACTGCACCACAGCAGGGCTCTGACTGGGCTAAGAGCCTCTTACCTCCTCTTGACTTACATGATAAGCATGGGGCAGGGTGGAGGTGGGGCTGGGGCGGTGGGGTGATGGCAGGGAGGTCAAGGTTCTGGGAGAGGTGGGAAGGGTCATGGGAGAGAGGCCCCAGGGCAGGGAGGCAGAATTGCAGATGGGCCTCCAAGTGTTGAGAGGATCTCGGCCTCCAATGAGTCCCAAAACAATATGGAGTCAGTGTAGAAACCTTTAAAATTGCATTGAACTCAACTCAACTTAGTGAGGGTCTGCTACGTGCCAGCCACTGTCAAAGGATGCTAAAGAGAGGGGAAAAAAAATCCCATTGTTCCATCCTCCCCAGGGAAGTGCTGCCACCCTCTGGGAGCACATTTCTCCCCACTTTCTTTCTGAGAAGGGGCCTTCTTAAATGTGATGGCCAGCACAACTCTGCCACTTTGGCGGGATTTCCATCAGCCTGATAGAGGGGCAGGAGAGCCAGCCAGGGAAGCTCTGGGTCAGTGGAAAGCATGGTGTGACTCTGCCATAAACGACTCAGCCTTGAGGGCCAGGGATTGATGCTGGGCTTTGCCCCTCTAACTAACTGGCCTGGGCTGTTGCAGTTTTATTGTTGTTCTTGTGAATATTTTAAAACTGTTTGTCACTCTCTTCTTATAGTACAGTCGTTCTCCACCTGGCATGATTTTGTCCTTCAGGGACTTGTGGCAATGCTGGGGACATTTTTGTTTGACACGAATAGAGGGAGTGCTACTGGCATCTAGTGGGCAGGATGCTGGTAAACACTGTGCAGTGCACAGGACGGCTCCCTGCAGCAAAGAGTTAACTGACCCCAAACGTCATTTGTGCTGAGGTGGAGAAGCCCTGTGGTGGCTTATCAGTTCCCGCCACTATCCCTGTGATTCCTCTAAGAGCACCTCTCCCCATTTCTAATGTGGGATTTCCAATCCATCGTGGGCTGGGAAACTGGTTAATCAAGCTTGCTAAGACTGCTTCCCAAATAAGAGTGAAGAAGTGTGGAATCCAGCTCCATGGACTCCTCATGGAACCAGTGCATGAGCTTTGTGAGCCTGACTTAAGCTTGACCGGGCCTCAGGAACTGGCCTCAGGACTCAGTGGCTCTAGCAAAGATGGGAGGTGCCAGTGACAATGGTCCTGGCCTTCAAGAGGGGTGTCCATTCACAGAGAACATTCATCAGGGGTCTCTGGTGCCCGAAGGGTGGCTTCCTCCCACCTGCTTGGACCCTGGCCCACTCCTCTTTGCTTTCTGTCTACTCTATTTGACCACTGGATCCTGGCATCTTTGGCTTCTGCTCCCAAAGCTCCAATCCATGTCCATCTCCTGATCTTCACTCTGCTCTATGATTTGTCTCCTCCTGGCCTCACCCTGCAGTCAGGCAGATAGAACAAGAGGCACTCTTTCTTCCTTCTGGGTTTTCCATAGCATTCTGCGTGGGCAAGGGGACACACTCATGACCTCTGGGTAAGTGAGGCTTTACCATATTTGGTTTGGGAATGTACCATATATATGATGCGCCAACACTCTGTTCACTCCATTCCAAATTTTTTAGGACTGCTTTCATTGTGAGGGATGGAAATGAACTCTAGCTGAGCTAAGCAAAACAGGAAATCTATTGGAAAGACCCCAAAGGTATCTCAAGAATTCCCGGGTAGGCCTGCTGTTAGGCCTCAGGGATGCACTGAAACCAGGGACGGGGCAGTGTGGAAGCACAGAAGGTCTTTCCTCCCCTCTCTGCCCTCTGCTTCCTGCTTCTCCCTCCCCATCTGTACAGAACTTGGGAGGAGAAAATTTCCAATGAAAACAATGGCAGCTGGGTTAACAAGTCCTCTATTCAAAGGAGCAACCGGTCTGGGCTGGAACCTCTTGGTTCTGATTCAAAACTCCTGGGGAAGGACTTGGATTGTAGGTATGCAAATAAAACACTAGGTATCCATGGTAACGTTTATATTGATGCCAAGACAGGACACTGAAAGAGAGCTTGTCAAAGATGCAGAGGGAGTGCTCCTATTTGGGGTGATGAGCTGTGAATGGCTGGGTTGGGTCGAAATGAAAGCAGAGACACTCAATAATGCAAGTCTGGGTTGGGGAGGGCGTGGCTTAATTCTACTCAATCCAATATGCTTTTAGGAGAAATTACTATAGCTTCAATCCCCAAGGAGCTCCCCCTCTGATGAGAAAGTCAGACAGACACACAGACAGAAAACTACATACCGAGTTGCGATGTCCAGAACAGCGGTGAAGACAGAGTGCCCTGTGCATGCTAGAGACCACCTGCATTCCTTGGCTGTGGCCCCTTCCTCTATCTTCAAATCACATCACTCCAACCCCTCCAGGTCAGGTTAGCCAGGAAAAGCTCCACAAGGGAACGACCTTTGAACCGAGGCTTGAAGGATGAAGGAAGCATCTGGTTGGCAGACACAGTGAAGAAACCCATGACTGAGCTTGTGGAAAGCCTTGGAGTCCTGGGTGATTCCCAATGCTCCTTTTCTTACAGTCCTCTCTCTTTCAGTCCCCATATTACTGACCAGGGGTCTTGGCCTTCCCCAATCAATAGAAATTGATCAGAGGCCAGACAAGAAATTCAGGTAAGGCTTTATTGGGGCCCCTCCTGAAGCAGGGGGGAGAAAGAACAAAAAACAGGTTCCCTTGCTTGCTCGCTGAGGGGGGCAAGCTTGTTCCTTATATGGGGTGGGGGTAGGGGTGTGTCTGGAGGTCAGGCCGGAGGGGTAGCTTAGGGGTTTTGCCCACCCCTCTGTTGGTGTTGAGTGCAGGGGGCATACCCAGTACACTGCTTTTGCTCCTGACACCCAGTTTTTGCTCCAGGCTCTTCAAAAGTGGCAGTTGGGTTTTTGGTCTCTTGGTATCTTTTGGGTCCAGAATTTGCCCCAACTGTGTGCAGGCACATGGTTATTTTTAGTCCCATACATTTTCTTTGTATTTTGTAGCTTGAGGAGAGGAGAGGTATGACCAGGTGCCAGCACTGCAGCAAAAGGTCCCAGGTCCCCGCCTGTCTCACCCATAGTAATTTTCTATCACTTCTGTAACAAATTACCACCGACTTAGTGGCTTAACACAACACAAACGTATTCTCTTAATTTTCTGGAGTCCAGCAGTCTGAAATGAGTTTTAAGAGGCTAAAGTCAAGAGGAAGAATCCATTTGGCCAGGGGAGAATCAGTGTCCTTGCCTTTTCCAGCTTCTAGAGACCACCTGCATTCCTTGGCTCATGGCCCCTTCCTCTGTCTTCAAGGTACATCCCTCCAACCTCTGCTTCCATCATCCTATCTCTGTCTTCAGCCTTTGACCTTCTTGACTTCCTCTTAGAAGGACCCTTGTGATTACATAGGGCCTGCCTGAATCATCCAGGATAATCTTCTCATCTCCAGATCCTTAATCACACCAGCAGAATCCCTTTTGCTACATAAGGTAACCTATTCACAGGTTCCAAGGATTAGGATATGGACACCTTTGGGGAGGCCATTATTTGGCCTACCACAGCTTCCTTCCCCACCCTTCTCACTCTCCTCCAATGTGATTGGGTAGTCTGGGGAGGGCATGACACTGCTGGGCTGGGCAGAGGTCAGCTGTGGTGCGGGAGCAGCTCCAGTTTGGGCTGCGCTAGATTAAGCAGACCGAGCAGGCCTTCGTCCATGGCCAGGCCCAGCCAGGCCCTTGCTCCCTGGGTTCCAGTTTCTCTGGCTGTGACTGCAGGTTTCATCAGGATTGTGTAGGGTCTAGATTTGAGGAGGGAAGTTGGAGGCCCTGCCGATTCTGCACCCAGCTGTGCATTAATAAAGCTGAGTGCAGGTCCCTGCTTAGCTCCTTCCACTCTGTTCTTGATGGGCCAAGAGCCCAAGGGGAGGAGAAGTGAATGTAGAGCTCTCCAGACCTGCTGTTATCATGTGCTCATGAGAACCCCAAAGACGCTGGGTGGTGTGAGAAAGAAGTACGATGCCCAGAGCAAGGAGGGTAAACGTCCCCATCGTCCTCCACAATGTGGGGACACAGTGGAGTTTTGTGTTCCATATGGGGACTGTATTTAGAAAAAGACATTAGAGCAGATCCTAGGAGCATGTCCAGGAGGAAAGGATTAGAAACATGTCACGTGATGAGCAATTATAGGAAGTAGGAGAATTACCGTTTGTTGAGTGTCTCATTGTTAAGATATTTTGCATGGAGATGCTCTAATCACTCCAGAAACCCTTGAGAAAACACATTTATCCTCTTTAAGAAACAAGCAAACAGGGCCTCCCTGGTGGCGCAGTGGTTGAGAGCCCGCCTGCCGATGCAGGGGACACGGGTTCATGCCCCGGTCCGGGAAGATCCCATATGCCGCGGAGCGGCTGGGCCCGTGAGCCATGGCCGCTGGGCCTGCGCATCCGGAGCCTGTGCTCCGCAACGGGGGAGGCCACAACAGTGAGAGGCCCGCATACCGCCAAAAGAAAAAAAAAAAAAAAAAAAAAAAAAAGAAACAAGCAAACAGGAACTTAGATTATTTAAGAATATCCCCTAGACGGGCCTCCCTGGTGGCGCAGTGGTTGAGAGTCCGCCTGCCGATGCAGGGGATACGGGTTCGTGCCCCGGTCTGGGAGGATCCCATATGCCGTGGAGCGGCTGGGCCCGTAGGCCATGGCCGCTGGGCCTGCGCGTCCGGAGCCTGTGCTCCGCAACGGGAGAGGCCACAGCAGTGAGAGGCCCGCATACCGCAAAAAGAAAAAAAAAAAAAAAAAAAAAAAGAAAAAAGAATATCCCCTAGAGTCACACAGGAAAGGAAGGGGTGGGGTTGGACTTGGAGTTGGGGGTCTAACTGACCCCCCCTCCCTCAAGTCAGGGTGTCAGCCTTGCTCCAATGTTGCTTCTCTATAAAAGAATTTTGTCTGGAGAAAGCTTTTGAAGCAACGGCTAGTTGCCTACCCAATGCCCATTCTCGCTTTTTTTTTTTTTTTTACCAATAGCACCATCATTTTACCTGAAGCAGCAGCAAGTCCAGATTTCAACAGATAAACAAAAGCCATCCCATACGTCTTCACAACTAGCGTAGTCCATGCAACACAATTTTGGCCGATGTGACAAAAGCAGAAGTCTGCTAGGTATTTCTGGGAAAGTTTTGTTTTCTTGTTGCTTTCCTTTTTTTCCTTCCTGCTTGGAATGTGGATTGGGGTCTGGAGATGGAGCAGGCATCTTGCAACTCTGAGGCAACCGCGAGGATGAAAGCTACTTATTAAGGGTGGTGGAGTAGAGGGATAGAATGGGGACACTGAGAACCTCACAGAGTTGTTACACCAGCTCTGGGCTGCCCAGCCCTACTGTAATGTGAAGAAATATCTATCTCTGCATTCGGTTAAGCCGCTATAGTCTGGTTTCTGTTTCAGGCAGTTGAACTCAATCCCTGTTAGTAAAACGGACACTGCAGCTCTCCTTACATGCCTGAAGGACTGCCTTTGGAAGTGGGTTTGGACTTTTCCTGTGTTGCTAGGGACTGTGGAAGGTTCAGAGAAACAGAAACTGGCTCAGTAAGATGGAGAAAGAATCTTCCAGCTATGCTGTTTGTTCTTGGCCTCAGTGGAAAAGTTGACAGGGAGACGGGGCAGTCCTCACCCTTGGGAGTTTCAGAAGAAACTGGATGGCCCTAAGCTGGGCCGACTGAAGGAACAATGTTTTGATCAGATAAGGGCTGAACTAGATGAGGTCTGCATATCTGAGCATGTGAGACACTCAGCTATACCATCACATGACCCTCCTAATTATGAGTCTTTGCAGGATTGTGCAGTGGGCCTTTTGCCACATGCACAGGTAAGGGAATAAGCCTCCCTTGATAAAACAACTCCCAGCACTGGGTTAGCCTTGGCAGGAGAATTACAGAGGTTGGCTGTGATTAGATGGCTGGATTAGATAATCTGGTTATGCTGACTTTGTGTTTTACCTTTCCCTCCAGGTCTCCCACTTCACATCATGTTGTCTCTGGAGAGGTGTATCACTCAGAAGTTTCTCAGTTGTAAATGGCATAAAGTCCCCAAAAGGGAATTTCTTTTCTTTCTTTTTTTTTTTGCGGTACACGGGCCTCTCACTGTTGTGGCCTCTCCTGTTGCGGAGCACAGGCTCCGGACGCGCAGGCTCAGCGGCCATGGCTCACGGGCCTAGCCACTCCGCGGCCTGTGGGATCTTCACGGACCGGGGCACGAACCCGTGTCCCCTGCATCGGCAGGTGGACTCCCAACCACTGCGCGACCAGGGAAGCCCAAGGCAATTTCTTGACTCAATTAACTAAAAGTCTTAGGGGTTGCTGTTTCAGGTGTGACTGGATCAGGCGCACAGATGATGATATCAGGAGCCTGTTCCTTCCTTCTCTCCCTGTTGCTTATCCCTGAGCAGGCTTCATTCTCAAGCAGTTTTTGCCTGGTGGTGGCCAGATAGTTATCAGCAACATCAGACTTATATCATAGCAACCCATGCAGTGAGATAGTACTATTTCTCCAGTCAGCAAAAATGCTGAGGAGGTCTGTCATTGGCCCAGCTTAGGTCACATGCCCACTTCTGACCAATCATGGTGGTCAAGGACACTCAGCTAACCCTCATTGGTTAGCCCTGAGTCATGTGCTCCCCCATGGAGCCTGGCTGACCACTCAGTCTTTCATGAACTGAAAGAGGGGGTGCAGCTCCACCAGGAAGAATTAGATGCTGGACTGGCTAAAACAACAGACACTCTCTACTTTAGGTGTGCTGCTCCCCGTTTCACTCTCTGGCTGAAGAGAGTGCCCATTTACATGGTCAGAACCATCTAAGTCTTTCCAAGACTGTTCTATGTCTAAGGGAGAAAAGGGGGACCTTTTTAGGACTCCTGAGAAAGCATAAACTCAGTTTGGCTTACCAAGTGAAAGTTTATGACTTCAGTATTCAATTCAACCGGGATTGGCTACTGCTTTGCAAGATCCTTACCTGGCTTCCTTTGCTCTTATTCATCACCTGCTGCTACCTAGAGGGCACTGATCCAAAATAAAGGGGCTAGAACTTTTGCCATCTGGATTTGTTGTGACTCAGCCAAGAAGGCTTCTAACACTACCATCCACTTCAAGCCCACTCACCAGGCTCTGGAGACCACTACCTCTCTATTCCCTTCATGGAGAAGGACAGAGTTATCTATATATGCTAGCTCGACTTCCCTCACCAACTAGCCATTCTGTTTTTATTTACTCACTTTTATTGTTTTAATCAAACTAATAGGTGTATGTGTCTTAAAAAATCAAATGTACTAGAAGGCTTATAATGTAACTTCCCTACCCCAATTTCTCTTCCCCAGAGGCAACTGCATTTAACTTTTTAAGCTAATTACCTCCAGATTTCTAAGTATTAGAAATTTTATCATATGTATATAATTTTAGATATTATCAAGTGGTTTCCTATTAGTGGAATCTTGGGATTTAGCTCTCTAACCACATCCCCTGTTCCTCATCCAAACACATTTCCTATACACCTGTCCATTTTTGGTTAAACCATTATTTAGTGTTTAGATTATTATGCGTATGTAAAACTTGTTCATAGATGAGCCCTATAGTGTACTATGGTTACATTTCCTCTCTTATACTACTTGGAGTTACTAATTTTCCCTCTCTCCCTCCCTCCCTTCCTTCTTTCCTTCCTTCCTCCCTCCCTCCTTCTTTCTCCCTCTCTCTCTTTCTTTCCTTCCTTCCTTCCTTCCATTCTTTCTCCCTTCCTTCCTTCCTTTGTTTGTTTCTTTCTTTCTCTCTCTTTCTTTTTTTTAACACCTTTATTAGAGTATAATTGCTTTACAATGGTGCATCAGTTTCTGCTTTATAACAAAGTGAATCCGTTATACATATACATTTGTCCCTATATCTCTTCCCTCTTGCATCTCCCTCCTTCCCACCCTCCCTATCCCACCCCTCTAGGTGGTCACAAAGCATCGAGCTGATCTCCCTGTGCTATGTGGCTGCTTCCCACTAGCTATCTATTTTACATTTGGTAGTGTATATATGTCCATGCCACTCTCTCACTTTGTCCCAGCTTACCCTTCCCCCTCCCCGTATCCTCAAGTCCATTCTCTAGTAGGTCTGCATCTTTATTCCCGTCTTGCCCCTAAGTTCTTCTGACCATTTTCTTTTTCTTTTTTTTTTTTTTTAGATTCCATATATATGTGTTAGCATACGGTATTTGTTTTTCTCTTTCTGACTTACTTCACTCTGTATGACAGTCTCTAGGTCCATCCACCTCACTACAAATAACTCAGTTTCGTTCCTTTTTATGGCTGAGTAATGTTCCATTGTATATATGTGCCACATCTTCTTTATCCACTCATCTGTTGATGGACACTTAGGTCGCTTCCATGTCCTGGCTATTGTAAATAGAGCTGCAATGAACATTTTGGTACATGTCTCTTTTTGAATTATGGTTTTCTCAGGGTATATGCCCAGTAGTGGTATTGCTGGGTCATATGGTAGTTCTATTTTTAATTTTCTAAGGAACCTCCATACTGTTCTCCATAGTGGCTGTATCAATCCACATTCCCACCAACAGTGCAAGAGGATTCCCTTTTCTCCACACCTTCTCCATCATTTATTGTTTGTAGATTTTTTGATGTTGGCCATTCTGACCAGTGTGAGGTGATACCTCATTGTGGTTTTTTTCTTTCTTTTTTTTTTTTCTTTTGCGGTACACAGGCCTCTCACTGTTGTGGCCTCTCCCGTTGCGGAGCACAGGTCCCGGACGCGCAGGCTCAGCGGCCATGGCTCACGGGTCCAGGCGCTCTGCGGCATGTGGGATCTTCCCAGACTGGGGCCCGAACCCGTATCCCCTGCATCGGCAGGCGGACTCTCAACCACTGCGCCACCAGGGAAGCCCCTCATTGTGGTTTTGATTTGCATTTCTCTAATGATTAATGATGTTGAACATTCTTTCATGTGTTTGTTGGCAATCTGTATATCTTCTTTGGAGAAATGTCTATTTAGGCCTTCTGCCCATTTTTAGATTAGGTTGTTTGTTTTTTTGATATTGAGCTGCATGAGTTGCTTGTATGTTTTGGAGATTAATCCTTTGTCAGTTGTTTCATTTGCAAATATTTTCTCCCATTCTGAGGGTTGTCTTTTCATCTTGTTTATGGTTTCCTTTGCTGTGCAAAAGCTTTGAAGTTTCATTAGGTCCCATTTGTTTATTTTTGTTTTTATTTCCATTTCTCTAGGAGGTGGGTCAAAAAGGATCTTGCTGTGATTTATGTCATAGAGTGTTCTGCCTATGTTTTCCTCTAAGAGTTTGAGTCTGGCCTTACATTTAAGTCTTTAATCCATTTAGAGTTTATTTTTGTGTATGGTGTTAGGGAGTGCTCTAATTTCATTCTTTTACATGTAGCTGTCCAGTTTTCCAAGCACCACTTATTGAAGAGGCTGTCTTTTCTCCATTGTATATGCTTGCCTCGTTTATCAAAAATAAGGTGACTGGGGCTTCCCTGGTGGTGCAGTGGTTGAGAGTCTGCCTGCCAATGCAGGAGACAGGGGTTCGTGCCCCGGTCCGGCAAGATCCCACATGCCACGGAGCGGCTGGGCCCGTGAGCCATGGCCGCTGAGACTGAGCGTCCGGAGCCTGTGCTCCACAACGGGAGAGGCCACAACAGTGAGAGATCTGCGTACCACAAAAAAATAAAAAAATAAAAAAAATAAGGTGACCATATGTGTGTGGGTTTATCTCTGGGCTTTCTATCCTGTTCCATTGATCTATATTTCTGTTTTTGTGCCAGTACCATACTGTCTTGATTACTGTAGCTTTGTAGTATAGTCTGAAGCCAGGGAGCCTGATTCTTCAAGCTCTGTTTTTCTTTCTTAAGATTTTTTTGGCTATTCGGGGTCTTTTGTGTTTCCATACAAATTGTGAAATTTTTTGTTCTAGTTCTGTGAAAAATGCCAGTGGTAGTCTTTCTTCCTTCCTTCCTTCCTTCCTTCCTTTCTATCTTTCTTTCGTTCTTTCTTTCTTTCTCTCTCTCTTTCTCTCTTTCCCTCTTTCTCTCTTTCTCTCTTTCTTCTTTCCTTTCCTTTCTTGTCTGTCTCCTGGAGCCCTGTCCTGCTTCTGCTTCAAACTGAACTTGTGTCTCCAGTGTCATCTTGGAGTCTTCCTTTCCTCCACTATCCTGGGAATTCTTTCTTTCTTTCTCTCTCTCTTTTTGGTGGCACAAACCTTCTGTATCTTCCTGAGAAAGTGTGCATTAGAAATAAAGATTTTTGAGGCCTTGCTTGTCTGAAACATTTGCATTCTCTCCACATACTGATTGATAGTTTGGCCGGATATAGAATTCAGGTTGGACATACTTTTCTTTCAGAACTTTGAAAGCATTGCTTCTTTGTTTTCTAGCTTCCAGAAGACACTGTGTCACTGTTGAGAAGTCTGATGCCATTTAAATTCCTTGTTTTTCTCTGCAGGGCCTAGCAGAATGCCTGGGACATGGTGACATTCAGCAAACTTTGTCGAATGAACACATGCTTGTCACATCCAGGATGGTTGGTAAAGTTGTACTACTTGACATACTGACTCAGAGCATGTTGCTCTGCCATTATCATTGTCTACCTATGGTTTCTATCTTCTATAAGGGGTGGGGGTGCTCTCATCCTAATCTTATTCTGGAGGGATAGATTCAAAAGACTCTCACCACTGGGCTCCAGGAAGCTATCAGCCTGGTTAGTGCTGATTCCATCCCTCAAGCTGCTACAGAAAACTACTACCATCCAAACACTCTTGGAGGTTGTTAGTTCCCACCACTCTTCCTATTTGCAGGTGGAGGCCATTCAAGCTGTCCCTGTGTGCCAGGGCTCTGGTGTTCAAGGGGGTGTGCTCCACAGACTGGCTCCTGACCCATCATGGTTCCCCACGCTACATAAGCTATCTCTGTAAGTTGCCCCCTCCTCTCCATCCCCGCTGCCTCTGCCTTGGTTCAGACCTTGACGTTTCTCTCCTGGAATACTCTTGTAGTATCCTAACTCGTCTCTCTCCCTATAGGCTAACCAACCACATACGGCAGTTTTAAAACATGTCCACATATCTTTGACATTCCTCCTTCCAAAAGGTGGAGGCTAATTGTTCCACCCCCACCCCCACCCCTTGAGTGTAGGCTGGCCTTACTGACTCACTTCTAACAAATAGAATATGGTGGAAGTGACTCATGGGATTAAGTCCCTGTGGCTTCCTTTTCATCCTCTCTTGGGTGTCTGGCTCTGATGTTGGCTGCCACGTTGTGAGTAGCCCCAAGGAGAGGCCCATGTTGGGAGGAACTGAGGCCTTCTGCCAAAAGCATGTGAGTGAGCCATCTTGAAACAAATCTTCCAGCCCCCATCAAGCCTTCAGACAGCTTGACTATAACCTCAGGAGAGACCCTGATCCAAGAACCACCACTTAGGCTGCTCCCAGATTTCTGACCCTCAGAAACCATGTCAGATAATAAATGTTCTTTGTTTTAAGCTGCTAAGTTTTACAGTAACATATTATGCGGCAGTAAATAACTAATACACCACTTCCCAAATTACCCTCTAAACCACTGTCAAAGTAATCTTTCAAAAATGAAAATCTGATCAAATAATTTTCCTTTTAAAATCCTTCTGTGGCTACCCACAACTTTCAAGGTGAAGCCCTAACTCCTGTGCTTAGTGCTCAAGGCCCTCCACATCACTGTGGTCTCTCTGCCCAGCTCCTGGGCTTCATTGCCAACAATCCTCCTCACCCTCCTGCATATAGCACTCCTCCTGATACAGTACTCCCTTAACCAGGCCACGTTCTCTTTAGCCCTAGTCCATGTTGTTCTCTCTGCCTGGGTTGCCCCCAATTTTTCTCTTTCTTTATCTAGCTAACTAACTAACCAACCAACCAATTAACTAGCAAGAATGGCTTAGGCACTTGTGGATCCTGAGTCCTGCCAGCCCTTGGGGTCTGTGGCAGATGGACTCTAGTTGGCCCTGTTGACCTTCACCTCCCAGTATTTTAGCCAAGAGAATATGGCCAAGTCGGGGGTGGGGGGTAGTGAGGGTACCTAGAAATGAATTCCTGCTCAGAAACCATTTATGACTTGTTCCCCAGATAACCAAGAGCTTCTGGCTGGTTTTGGCATGCTGACACATCCCTCTGCAATTGCTCTCAAGTCAGCTCATGACTGTGCATCTTATTTCCATAATACAAGCTCCATGGAGATACCTATTTATTTTATCTCTTCCTCCTCCGCATGCCCACTCCACCTCCTCCTCCCTGAGGGTGCCTGGTGCCCACTGTGTGCTCACCCAATGAATGACTGGGAGGGCTGAGTGAGCGGGAGGGCTGGGTGGTTTGCTGGCTCAAGCAGGAGAGCCCTTGTGTCTGTTCCCCCACCTGTTACACACGGCCTTCCTCCCCCACTATTTTAGGTCAGATTGCCTAGAAGCAGAGCCTGAGGCAGGGATTCCTGTGCAAGTGAAGTTTCGAAGGAGGGCTGTCAGGTGAAATTGTAAGGGAATGAGAGAAGCAGGAGGGGGCAGGAAGGATGCTTGGCAAACATGTGGGTTCAGCAGAGGTCTCGCTTCAGCTGGTCCCATGAGGAGCTCTGGAATATGAATGGTACTGCAAAGTTTGTCCCTTCCTGAAACACGGAGATTGGCTTATTGTACCCCAGTATCATTTGATTGTTGCTTCTGTCTGGAAACAACCAGCATTTCCAGCCAGGCATCTCCAGTAGGCTGGGGCAATTCTCAGAGAAGGAGTCAGCTGAGAGCAACTCACACTAACAGCAGCTGGGGGTGGGTACCTGGCACAGGGAAGCTGGGGCACTATGCCCAGCAACTTGGATGTGCAGCTCCTGGCCTGAAGCTGCCCCTCTGGGTCCACTGGCCCCAAGGTTTAAGGCTGCCTGAAACCTCTGAGGCTGGGGCTTGGGAGCCCAAAGCAGGCCTCCAGTCTGCCTATGGAGCTGTTTATGAGGAAGGTTTGTAGTGGGTTGAATAACCACCTGCTCCACTCATGTCCATCTGGAACCTGAGAATGTGACCTTATTTGGAAATAAGGTCTTTGCAGATGCAGTAAGTTGAGGATCTCAAGGTATAATTATCCTAGATTTAGGGTGGGCCCTAAATCCAATGACTAGTGTCCTTATAAGAGGAGGACAGGACACAGAGACACACAGAGCAGAAGGCCGTGTGTTGACAGAGGCAGAGATAGGAGGGATGTGTCTACAAGGCAAGGAACACCAGGAGCCTCCAGCAGCTAGAAGAGGCAAGGAAAGATTCTCCCCTGGAGGCTTCGGAAGGAGTGGGGCCCTGTGGGCACCTTGATTACAGACTTCTGGCTTCCTGCACTTGGGGAGAATAAATTTCTGTTGTCCTAAGCCACCCAGCTTGTGGTAATTAGTTAGGGTAGTCCTTGGAAACTAAGATCTGGTGCAGTGGGAAATGCACCACCCTGCCAACCCCAGGCTAGGAGTTTCCCTGACACTCACTTCTTGTGTGACCTTGGCAATTGTTTTCCCTCCCTGAGCCTCAGTTTCCTCACTTGTAACTAGAGAGGAGTAAACAACCTGCCAGGGCACAAGGCTCACTTGAGATTACCAAGCTGAATTTATTCAATTTATTTAAAGAAATACGGATTCCCAGGTGCCCTCCCACGGACCCCTGCCAAGGTGTGGTCACATGTCAGGTAACTCTGACCCAGCAGGCAGGCACCCGCACCTGAGTCCCCATTTGGGCATCCCTGGAAGAGCAGGTTTCTGAGGAAACTTCCAGCTCTGGATCTAGGAGAAAGAAGATTCTGAGAGAAGTCCATGAGGGTGGGTGGCTGCCTGCAGATCTGCTGTTGAAACAGAAGAGGCTAAGTGCCAAAGGGGTTTGTGGTGCATTCTCACAGACGTGAAAATGATGGCAGAGAGGGATACAAAATACCCGCAGATGCACAGACATCTTCAAAGGGAGGGGAGGAGTGGTTGTCTCCAAAGTGGGGTGGGGGTGGGGTTTCCTAGGGGTCTGGTGGGTGGCACACACCCTATCTGATGTCTACTGTCTGTAGGTTTCACATTTTTTTTTACCTTGTGAACGTATGACTTAAAAAAGAATCAAGTATGTTTTAAAACAAAAAGAAAAAAACTCTGGTGCTTGGAAATAAATGTTGAAGAAAGAGAAAGGCGTTCCTTTGCTCCTCCCTTTCCCCACTCACTGCCAGCTCCCCGGCAGCAGTTCTGCCACTGGGTCTATTTGTGTATTTGTCTATTTGTGTATTTGTCTGTTTGTTTGTCTGCCGCCTTGGTGCCCTGTGTCCAGCGGGGGCGGGGGGGTCCCAGGAGGTTGGGCTTGCTGCCCGGGATCCTCAAAGCTAGGAGTGGAGGATTCCACACACAACGGTCAAGTGTCTGCAGCAGAGGCTGAAAAGTAGTCCCAAGAGACAACACAATGGAGGTGCACGTTTAATATGACAGCCCAAAGCCTTGCACTCAATTCGTATTATTATTTTTATTAGCTAAAGTGCCAAATGAGTGGTGGAGACAGAAAGTCCTATGGATTCCAGGAGAGGAGAGAGAGCTGTGAACTGGATGGCAGGGAGGGCTTGATGGAGGAGGGAGGTTCCAAGCTGGACCGCTAAGGTCGGGGAGCTGACCAGGGAAGGGGGCGTTTGGCGCCTCCTGTGAACGGTCTTTCTAAGCGGCACATTTTAATGTAATATGTTGATGTGATGGTTGCGAAGACCAAGATGAAAAGACATCTGGAGCGGAGCTTCTCCAGCTCTTTGTGGTCAAGAGCCAATTGTTTTCTTTGTAATTTCTAATCAACGATGGGCCCCTATCAGAATGGCCATCATGTAAAAGTCTACAGATAATAAATGCTGGAGAGGGTGTGGAGGAAAGGGAACCCTCCTACACTGCTGGTGGGAATGTGAATTGGTGCAGCCACTGTGGAAAACAGTATGGAGGTTCCTCAAAAAACTAAAAATAGAGTTCCCATATGATCCAGCAATTGTACTCCTGTGCATATATCCAGACAAAACTATAATTCAAAAAGATAAGGCACCCCTATGTCCATAGCAGCACTATTTATAATAGCCAAGACATGGAAACAACCTAAATGTCCATCGACAGATGAATGCATAAAGATGTGGTATATATACACAATGGAATACTACTTAGCCATAAAAAAGAATGAAATAACGCCATTTGCAGAAACATGGATGGACCTGGAGATTATGATGCTAAGTGAAGTAAGAAAGAGAAAGACAAATATCATGTGATATCACTTATATGTGGAATCTAAAATATGACACAAATGAACATATCTACGAAACAAAAACAGATTTACCGGTATAGAGAACAGACTAGTGGTTGCCAAGGGGGAGGGGGTGGGGGAGGGAAGGACTGGCAGTGTGGGATTAGCAGATGCAAACTAGTATATATAGGATGGATAAACACCAAGGTCCTACTGTATAGCTCAGGGAACTATGTTCAGTATCCTGTGATAAACCATAATGCAAAGAATATGAAAAAGAATATATATGTGTATAACTGTATCATTTTGCTGTACAGCAGAAATTAACACAACATTGTAAATCAACTATACTTCAATAAAAATTTTTAAAAATGACAGCTGTCTTCTTTTGTAAAATATAACATGAAAGAATTGCTGAAAAAAATGAAACGAACAAGAAATACAATTTTTTTATATGTCTTTTTCTTTTTTTTTTTTTTTACTGACATACTATTTATTTTTTTTTAATTTTTTGCCTTATAACAAATTTAATCAGTTATACATATACATATGTTTCCATATCCCCTCCCTTTTGTGTCTCCCTCCCACCTTCCCTATCCCACCCCTCCAGGCGGTCACAAAGCACCGAGCTGATCTCCCTGTGCTATGCGGCTGCTTCCCACTAGCTATCTACCTTACGTTTGGTAGTGTATATATGTCCATGTCGCTCTTTCACTTTGTCACAGCTTACCCATCCCCCTCCCCATATCCTCAAGTCCATTCTCTAGTAGGTCTGTGTCTTTATTCCTGTCTTACCCCTATGTTCTTCATGACATTTTTTTTCTTAAATTCCATATATATGTGTTAGCATACAGTATTTGTCTTTCTCTTTCTGACTTACTTCACTGTATGACAGACTCTAGGTCTATCCACCTCATTACAAATAGCTCAATTTCATTTCTTTTTATGGCTGAGTAATATTCCATTGTATATATGTGCCACATCTTCTTTATCCATTCATCCGATGATGGACACTTAGGTTGTTTCCATCTCCGGGCTATTGTAAATAGGGCTGCTATGAACATTTTGGTACATGACTCTTTTTGAATTATGGTTTGCTCAGGGTATATGCCCAGTAGTGGGATTGCTGGGTCATATGGTAGTTCTATTTGTAGTTTTTTAAGGAACCTCCATACCGTTCTCCATAGCGGCTGTACCAATTCACATTCCCACCAGCAGTGCAAGAGTGTTCCCTTTTGTCCACACCCTCTCCAGCATTTATTGTTTCTAGATTTTTTGATGATGGCCATTCTGACTGGTGTGAGATGATATCTCATTGTAGTTTTGATTTGCATTTCTCTAATGAGTAAAGATGTTGAGCATCCTTTCATGTGTTTGTTGGCAGTCTGTATATCTTCTGTGGAGAAATGTCTATTTAGGTCTTCTGCCCATTTTTGGATTGGGTTGTTTGTTTTTTTGTTATTGAGCTGCATGAGCTGCTTTTTTATTGGATTCAACTGACATAAATTGACAGTCGACTTGCTAGGAAAGTATCTAAATGCTTGCAGACACTTTCTGTACTTGTCCCTGGATCTGAGCAAGTGGTTTGCAGAAGGGCCCCCGATGGCACTTTGAGCAGCCCTGCTCCAGAGAGGGTCTCACAGGGCAAGAGGGGGAAACCTTCAGAGAAGATGGCCACAGGGTGGGACCTGGAAGACATGGCTTCCCAGCCCCCATCCTGCCCCTCCCACTTCCGGGCTTCTCCCCCAACATTTTATTTTTTATTTTTGTGGTACGCGGGCCTCTCACTGCTGTGGCCCCTCCCGTTGCAGAGCACAGGCTCCGGACGCGCAGGCCCAGCAGCCATGGCTCACGGGCCCAGCCGCTCCGCGGCATGTGGGATCCTCCCGGACCGGGGCATGAACCCGCGTCCCACTGCGCCACCAGGGAAGCCCTCCCCCAACTGACTACACTTCTGCTGGGAGCAGCCCCTGGGGAGACAGGAGGCCCAGGCAGGGCTGTGTGGCATCCCGGCCTGTTAATAATTCCGAGTGCCTTCACACTGTGTTGTTTAAATAGTTTTGACGTTAGTCTGAAGGAGAGGCAGGGCCCTGAGTGGCGGGTGCAGGGTAGAGGAGGGGAAGCTGGCGGCAGCCTGTTTCTCCTTTACTCTCCGGGGAAATGCAGCCCTGCCCCGAGCTGCTGACCCCTCTCCACCAACAAACATTCTGCCAGTCACCAGCCCGTCCTCTTTGGAAGGTGCTTTAGTAAACAGCTCTTGTATTGAGCATATTCCTTGGCGAGGGTCTCTCTCCAGCTCCTAAGCAGCTTGTCAAAGTGGGTCCTCTTGCTGGGAAGTGCTGGAGAGCACAGCTATCCAGTCCAGTTATAGGACCAGTGATGTTATAACACCCAGCATTTGAGCATCCTCCTGGGTTAGTACCTGGACAGCTGCCCAGCAGGCCTCCCTTAACTGGCTCTGTTAGGGAACAGTTTATTACCTTGTTTCCCTGCTATGATGGGGACAATGACAGTAAGAATAAAAATAACTACCCTCTCTTGACTCTGAACCAGGCACTGAGCTCAGCACTCGACACCCATCCTCTTATCTAATTCTCATAACCCTTGGAAGGAAGTGTATTATTATTCCCATTGTACAGACAAGCAAGCTGAGGCCCAAAGTTTTAAGTGGCCTGCTGAAGTCACACAGGTGGTCCGCGGTAGAGGCAGGTAAAGCCAGTTCTACCCGACTCTAAGCTCCCCTTCTGGACCAGGGCGTGGAGGCCTGGAGTGAGCAGGGAGGAAGAAGAGCCAGAGCAGAGGCTGCACGTGAGCTTCTCTGAAAGGGGCTGGGCCAGGGACAGTGAAGAAAGCCAGGCTGCTGGGCATCTGGGCAGCTCTTTCTGGTCTATGGGGAGAAGTTGGGGCTGAGAGCAATCATCATCTGCTCTGTTTCCTTGGAAGAGGAAAGAGGCATCTCTCAGGCTCTCCCGTCCTCAGCTCTGGGCCCCAGCTCGCAGCAGAGGACACTGAAGGTTATGACCTCAGCACTGGCTCCTGGGGGAGGGTTTGACACTCCACTCTCTCCCTGAGGCCATGAGTCAACAGTCAAGCACTAGCTGACCAATGAGCCCTAGGACACTCCTCAGCATTCGAGCTGCAAGATGATGAATATCGACGCAGGCTTGAAGCTTTTACATTGTTTTAAAGGTTAAAGATGGGACATATGATCAGGTGAGGCTAATTACCGCCTTCCTTTGCCCCCTTTTCCCATCAACCCCAGGACAGAGAAGGTCACTGGGTCAGGGAGGAAGAAGGCTGGGTAGGAGGTGGGGAACTTGGTGTGGATCTTCTCACCTCCCTATTGGCTGGGCTGAATCATTGGGGGCCAGACACTAGAAGCCCCAGTTATGTTTGAACAACTAAGAGTATGGGAACCAGCACCCTGCTTTCTGGCTGTAGCTCTGGGAAGACAGACAGTGTCAGAAATTTAGAGATGGTTCCATGGGGTCCTGTGCAGCCCCACTGGGAGTCCCCAGACCCCTCCATGGGATGCACCCTTAGGTCTTTCTGCAGGAGCAAGGATGATGCAGAGGTGAGGCTAAGGGCTGGTGGAGCCTGACATGGGAGGCAGGCCAAAGGACAGAGTGTGGACCGCACGGGGTAGATCAAAACTGAGCCATGGACCCCAACACACCCATCCTGGGAAACTGCCTGGACCCCCAGCATTAGAACCAGCCCTGGAGAGGATAAGGATAAGGAGGGATATCCTGATTTAATGGAGTTTAAGCATGAAACAATTTGGAAACCACTGCAGTGACTGGAAGTTTATCTGGAAGTTACTGAATTAAATTCTATGTTATCTGAGATGATAGAGAGGTGAATGTGACTTATGATAAAAATTAAGCTTAGTAATAGGAAAAAGAAAATTTACATGTTTGTGTGTCAGAGTATAAGGAATGTGGAATAATGTTCTTGGAAAACTGAGTCCAGCCTTCCCCTGGAATTTCTGCGCTAAGGATCCCGGGAGGCTCAGCCTTCCTGCCCATCCCAGGATGACCACCCTGGGATCTTCACGGATCTCCTGAAGCAAAGGGACCTTACGGGGTGACAATCTAAGATTCACCTTCATGGTTCTTCCCTGCTAAGTACAGGGTGTTCTTTCTGGCTCCTTCTGGGGGATGGAGAGAGAGACAAGCCCATGGGGGATGTATGTCCTCATGGCACCCGGTGCAGGGAAACCTAACACATATCGAACATCTGCTATGTTTCCGAACCTTGTTAGACACGCACCCGTCAGCTCAATTCCGCATGAAGAATAGATAGCACGTGCACATAAAAGTGATGAAGCGTAATTGACAACTGACCATGCTTGAACCCGCTGGCGCTCAAGGACTTCACACAGCACTCACTCCTTACCGCGCAGCCTGTGAGGTGTGATTGTTCCCAGTTTACAGAGGAAGAAACGAATGCCAGTGAGGTCAAGGTCATGGACCAGCTGAGTTAAGATTTACCCTGTTGGTCTGACACCAAACACCCTGCCCTCTCTTTCCTCGGCTCTCATTCAGGGTCAGAGTTCCCCACCCAGTCAGTCCCCCTGTGCTCTCATCCTTAGGGCCGTAGACTCACCCCACTCCGAGGCGCCTGCACTCAGCTAATCACAGAGCCAGGAGGGACCCCGGAGCTCGGAGGCTGAGCTGGTCCCCCCTCCCCCCAGCCTCCGGGAGACCCTGCAGAGCCAGGGAAGTGAGGAACCAGCGCGGGGTCACTCTGTACCCTCCAGCAGCCAAGTGTGAATGCTGTGACCCCCGGGGGGATGATGACCCCCATTTCTTAAATATTCTTTATTTATTTTCTTTATTTTTTCGTCTGCGTTGGGTCTTAGTTGCGCTACGCAGGGTCTTCCTTGAAGCGTGTGGGCTTCTCTCTAGTTGCGGCATGTGGGTTCCAGAGGGCGTGGGCTCTGTAGTTGCGGCACGCGGACTCTCTAGTTGAGGTGCGAGCTCAGTAGTTGTGACACGTGGGCTTAGTTGCCCTGCGGCATGTGGGATCTTAGTTCCCCAACCAGGGATCGAACCTGGGTCCCCTGCATTGGGAGGTGGATTCTTTACCACCGGACCACTAGGGCAGTCCCGGCAACACCCATTTTTATCAGCTGTTTCTAAGCTTAACGCACAAGGAGACTAGCACTGGCTGGTGTCAGGGAGACCAGGTGACAGGTGGGAGTGATCAGCTGTCAAAGGTGTAGAGCTCATCGCTGAAGGTCTGGGGCCAAGAGTCAGGCCTCAGGCAGGAACAGAGGTCAAGATAGGAGGGGAGTACATTTGCGAGGAGGCTGTGCTCAGGGAAAACTGAGTCAGGAGTTTCTGAGAAGCAGGCAATGGGTGGGGGGCAGTGGAGGGCGGAGTGTCGTCTGGTCAGGCAGGAGTGGCTGGCAGAGTCGCCCTCCAGGGAAGGCAGAGAGGACTGTGCTTGGCTTTCAGACTTTAAAGGCCCTGTGGACGTAGAGGCCCTTCTGGGAGACCCTCTTATTCTTCAAGGAGATGAGGAATGAAGACTGGTGTTCTGCAGGTTTGTACACTTGGTAAACCTGGAGGTGGGTCAGGGTATTCCTGGACTCTTTTGACAACGTTAGGCACCTGGAATCAGGGTCCTTCAGTGAAGGTTCACCTGGCCTCTGGGAATGTGGTGAAGACATGGTACCGAGAAAGCTGAGGGAAGAAGGCTGGTTCCACCGTGCTGGGGGCCTGGGGAGCTCTTCCCAGGACACGTCCACATGCAGCTTGCTAACACCCCGAGTCTGAGAACCAGGCCTGGAATTGCTGCTGGGCCGTGGGAACGTGGGGGAATGCAGCTCGGGCCAGGGGTGGGCAGAGTTACCGCCGTGGAAAAGGGCAGAGTCGGCATCGGGAGTGCATCCTTGCAGCCAGGCGTGGCGCCAAGCCCCTCAGAGTCCCTGGGGACGACCGCGTTCACAGCGACCCTGGGAGGGGGCGATCAGCTCCCCGTTTACATGTCACGTTCTGACCAGGGTCCTGCAGCCAGTCAGGGGCAAGCTTTGCTCTTGAAAAGAGCAAGAGCAAGGGCTCTGACTCCGGACCCGCTTTGCGCCGTTGGCGCCCTGTCCGGGATGGGCCTCGCAGAGCTGGAGGCCCTGGTAGCAAAGCCCACCCGGGACATGGTTTTGAAACTGTCCTGTGAGCAGAGTTCACCTACCCTTTTTGCCCCCTTCCTCCCTCCCCTGCAGAAGCAAGTCTTGCTGCCAGCAGTTTGACCGAATTCCCTCCCTCGCCCTTTTCTCTGGGTTTTACTTGAGGTCAGCTGGCCACAGCTTCCCACAGATGTGAAAAATGAAAGGCTGCCATGAGTCCCAGCCTCTCCCGGCCTCTGAGAAAATTTGCATCTTAATGGAGAGGGGATTAGCAGCCTGGGATCCTGGGAGATGCCGGGGAAGGAGTCTCTGGTGGCCCAGTTCTCAGCCTTGGGGACAGAAGATGGGGGTGCTGGGGCAGGCCCTGCCCGGGGCTCCTGGCTCATGCCTGGCTGACTCTGCCAGGGAGGGCAGACTCCGCTGGGCTGGCTTCTGAGAACTGGGCCAGGCTCCAGGCTGGGCCTCAGCAGATCCCCAAGGCTCAAGCCTCGCCGCTTCCCCCATGACACACACAGGGCTGGGCCTCCTCTCCACCCTCTTCCATGGAGCCTGGCCCTGGCTGGGGACCCACAGCCAGCTCCCCTCCTGCTAGCTCATTTCCCGGCACCATCTACCCCTGGACCAGCTGGGAGCGAGGAGGCTCTGTGTGTGTGTGGGTGCAGGAGCGGCTGGCCAGCCTCTAGGAGGTGGAAACCAGGCGTCGGCGGCCCCGGCAGGCTGGCTCAGGCTGGGACAGAGAGGCAAGCAGGCGGGGCAGCATTCTGGAGGAATTTCTGAATTACCTACTGGCTGGAGCCCAGAGGCCAGAGCGGGCCTGGGCTGGCCCAGCTGGCCGAGGCCCCTGTAGAGTCTTCTTCCTGGCTCTGAGGCCTCACCGCCTCCCGCCTGCGTCTCTGCTCGCCTGCCTCTGAACCGCGGCGTGAGAACTCCAACCCGAAGGGGCGGGGGGGGGGGTCCGTGCTCCCCCTCCCCTCTCCTGGGGAGACAACCAGGGCCTAAGGGGGAGGGACGTGTCCTTCCCTGACCCTTGCCCTCACCTGCAAGCTTTTGAGGTCAGGGCTGTTCTTCATCTCTCCTTTCTTCCAGAATCACAGATTCCATCTGGCCAAAGTCAAGAGGAGGCCTCTAGTCTCACCTCCACTGGAGCTGCTGCCGGGAGGTGATGGGTTGGCTGCTGCAGCTCCCCCGGAGTTCTGTCCCCCAGACAGGAAGGCCCTTTGTGCATAAATGTCCTCTCCCTCCGACAGGACGGGCCACATAGTCCGTGGGGTTTTTGTTAAAACATTGTTAAGAATTTTAAGAGAGTGATAGCAGAGCATGAAACCAAGCCCCAGGCCCTTCTAAGTCCGGCCCTGTGTGACTGCACAGGGTGCACCCATGACACCAGCCCTGCTCCCAGAAAGCCCTTGGCCCTCCTCAGCCCCACCCCGTCTCTCTCCCGGACCACGTCTTTGAGAACTTGGCTGGAAGGCAGGTCTGAGCAGACATCCGCCAGTTCTGCTACTCCACGTCTGACACTGTCCTCAGAGGCCATGTCTGATGCCCCACCCTGACCTTCTTCCCAGGGAAACTGAGGCATCAGGAAGGCCTGGGGACTCACCATCCTGTGTCCTGCCACCCATCCCAGACGACTGGGGAGGGACAGTGGTGGCGGCTGAGTCCGGGGCTCCCCTCAGCCGCCCATGGTGTGCCAACCCCAGGGCTCTGGGTGGGGCTCGAGAAGTTCCCC
The DNA here is from genome assembly GCF_964341445.2 of Mesoplodon mirus. Lineage (NCBI taxonomy): Eukaryota > Metazoa > Chordata > Mammalia > Artiodactyla > Ziphiidae > Mesoplodon > Mesoplodon mirus. The sequence goes on along the minus strand of NC_138979.1, from coordinate 162,774,605 downwards.
CCCCCCGGCCTTCTGTTCCCATCAGTGCCATCCTCCCCGAGGGGCGGGCGGGTGTGGGGACATTCAGGGCTGCTTTGCCGGCTCCAGACCAGGCGTCGGCACAGCCAAACCCCGTTGCTTTGTCCTTTGTCTCCACCGCACAGCGGCTGGCTCAGCCATCACCTGGCAGGGTGACTGCCTTGGGGGACAGTGGGGCCTGGGTCCAGGAGTGTCCTGCTTGGGAACTGCGCTGGGCTCTGCTAGCAACAGCCAGGCTGAGGTCAGGGAGAAGAGGCAGTCGCGGGGAAAGGCCAGGTCCAGAGGGACCACGGCTGTGCCCTGGCAGCCCCTCAGCCCACAGCCTGGGCGAGACACTCCTGCCTACAGCCTCATCCCCAGGCTCCCGCCAGTCTCAGGGACGAGAAAGCCCACCAACCTGCAGTTAGGGTGCACTTAGGGCTTGGCGAGGGGCCCAAGCAGTCGGTGTGCAGGTTCCCATGGATTCTCACAAAAGCCATAGGAGGTAGGTGCTCTTATTATAAGTGAGAGTCGGATTAGCTGGGAAGCGGGTTCCCGGCCACAGGGCTGCCCCGTTTTCCCCCGCGCTGCCCTTCCTTTGCGGAAGTCATCGTGGTGGCAACGTCTGGGTGTCTGTCTGTTCAACGTGCGCCTCTCTGATCGGGCTTAAGCTCCACGTCACTGAGTAGCGCTGCCCTTTGAATTCACATGTGGCCCATGGCACACACAGGGCCTGGCACATAGTAAGACCCCCATAAAGAACAAGGGAAGGAAGGAAGCAGGGGGTTGAGTCAGGATGGCAACACAGGTTGGCCTGACGTCCAGCCCACACCCCTACCACGTGGCTGCACTGCCTCCGTCTAACCCGCTCTCCCTTGACATACTTCTGCTGGGCCAGAGTAGGGCCGGAAGGGGCCCTGCATCCTCCCAGGCTGGGAAGGGGGCGGGACTGAGTTTGGCTCCGTGAAGGGAGTCACCCTGTCCACGCCCCATCAGGGGTCCTTACCACTGAGGCTCTGGGGAGGCTCTCCTTCATGGGAGACCCCACTGGGCTGGCTGGTTCCTGACAGATTTACTGTGAGGGCTGGGGAGGCAGGGAGTGTGTCACCAGGGAGGTCTCTTCTGGAAGAAACACCTGTGTTGATCTCCCGGTGAGCAATCCAGTCCTCAGCCTTCCCGGTGCCCTTGGAACACCATAGGGTTCTTTCTGATTCCAGAGTTTGGCTGGAGCCGCAGCCTCGGGGCCAGTACTCCTGCCGTCTGGAGCATCTATGGGTATTCACCGTAGACGTGTTTGCAGTGGGCACTGCCAGGCTGCCGGGCGGTGTGTCTGCTGGAACCGTTCTCGGGAAACCCCACGGCTGGGCCGCTGAGAGCAAGGATCTGTTCACTCTTTCTCCCATCCTTTGACTGGATCCACTCAATATCTCTGAGGTCCCCCCCCAACTCTGCCCCAGGCACGGTGCTAAGCATGGAGAGCCATGCGTGGACAGCTCAGCCCAGACTCCAGGGGCTGACAGTCCAGTTGGGGAGGGCCATGTGTCACCAGTGGACCTGCAGAGTGATGGCAAGCGCAGGGAATCTGGGGAGGGTGGCCGGTACCTCCCAGGAGGCTTTGGGTTGCACGTACCTCAGAGGGTGGAGCCCTGCTGAGAGGTTGGATATTTAGTGGCCACGCCCCTATCCCTTTCTTCTGTCACCTTTGCCCTCAGCCCACCTGTGCTCCACTCGTCCCGCCCACTTCCACACACTGTTCTTGGGAAAGGCTTGGGGGTGAGTCTTTTTGGCTTGGCCACTTTCCTCAACTACCTTCCAGAAACCCCCATTCTGGGGCCCCCTCTTCCTCACTAGTCTCTCCCCCTTGGTCCCCTCTGCTGGTTCTTCTTCTCACAGACCTCACTAAGGATTCTGGAGCCCCCCAGGACTCAGGCCTTTGTCCCTTCACTTCCCCCTGCACTCAGACCCTCAGGGACCTCACCTGGTCTTGTGACATTCAATATTATCTATATAACGTCCAGGACTTGCAAACACACCCCCGTCCAGACCCCTCCTCCAAGCCCAGGCTTGGACTCCAACACCGGCTCCATTCCCCTCTGCAATGTCTAATAGACATGCCTAAACTAATTCCCAGTTTTCTCTCTCTCCACCCCCGACACCCAAATCTGCTCCAGCAGAGTTCCCCTCAGCCAGCTCAGTGATGAGACTTCATTCCTCCAGCTGCTGGGGGTCTGAGCCTGGGGACCACGTGATGCCTCTCTTTCTTGCACAGCCAGTGCCCCACCTGATGGGGAGCATGGTTGGTGCCACCTTTAGACACGTCCAGGTCCGCCCACACCCATCACCCCACCAATTCCTCCTTCAGCTCTTGCCTCCCATCATTGCAACAGTCTCTCAGTGGATTTTCCTGATCCCGCCTTTCAATCCCTAAAATTTTTTTTTTTCAATTTGTGGGGTTTTGTTTGTTTGTTTGTTTTAATTACTTATTTATTTTTGGCTGCATTGGGTCTTCGCTGCTGCGCGCGGGGGGGCTACTCTTCATTGTGGGGCTCTGGCTTCTCGTTGTGGTGGCTTCTCTTGTTGCAGAACACAGGCTCTAGGAGCACAGGCTTCAGTAGTCATGGCATGCACGCTCAGTAGTTGCGGCACACAGGCTTAGCCGCTCCGCGGCATGTGGGATCTTCCCAGACCAGGGATCGAACCTGTGTCCCCTGCATTGGCAGGCGGATTACCAACCACTGCGCCACCAGGGAAGTCCCACCTAAAGTCTATTCTTTTTTTTTTTTTCAATTTTTTTTTGCAGTACCCGGGCCTCTCACTGCTGTGGCCTCTACCGCTGCGGAGCACAGGCTCCAGACGGGCAGGCCCAGCAGCCATGGCTCACGGGCCCAGCTGCTCCGTGGCATGTGGGATCCTCCCGGACCAAGGCATGAACCCATGTCCCCCACATCGGCAGGCGGACTCTCAACCACTGCGCCACCAGGGAAGCCCTAAAGCCTATTCTTAACACAGCAGCCAGAACACCCTTTTCAAAGATGTCAGAGTCTGGCCCTCCTCTGCCCCAAACCCTGCAAGGGCCCATCTCACTCACACCCACGTTGCCCACAGGCCTCAAGGCCCCACTTGATCGGGCCCTGCTCCAACCTCACCTCCCGCCATGCTCTCCTTCCCTCTCTGCTCCAGCCTTGGGCTGCCTTACCGACCCTCAGAGGCCCCAGGCTGGCTCCTGTCCTGGGACCTGTGCTCAGCCTGAAGAGCTCTTCCCCCAGATCCACATGGCTCTCCCTCACTGCCTTCAAGCTGTTGCTCAGATACCACCCCTCACCCGTTTAAAATCATAACTTCCCCCACCCCTAGCAATGACCCTCCTGAACCACCATACGCCGCTCTATTTTTTCGCCCATAGTACTATTATCTTCTAACACTGTATATGATTCACTTATTTATTATATTTATTACTTGTGGGCAGTCTCTTCCTGCTAGAATGTAAACGCTGTGTAAAGGATGGGTTTTATCGTTTTTATTCATTAATGTATCCCAAACATACCCACAACAGCACCAGACACATAGTAAGCCCTTAATAAATGTTTATTGAATTTAATTGAAGTCACTTACACTTTAGTGTAAATAAATGTACATGTTTTCCCTCCCCCTTACACTGTAAGTTTTTCCCCACTGATCCAAGAAGGGTTTTTCCCCTGCATCACAGCACTCTTGGGAAAAGTATTTGTCGGGGGCGGGGGGGCTGTGAGTTTTATGGTCTTGAAATAACCCTGAGTGGATGGAGGACCCACGGTGGAGCCAGGACTCATGGAAGGAGAAGCCGGGAGAGCTGCCTGCCGCCTCCCAAAAGGCAGGGTGTGGAGGTGGCAGCCTCTTGGGTGTGACAGAGAGAAGCGACAGCGCCTCACGCGTGTTCACGGTGTGACTACAAGTGGTCGCTCCAAGGACAGCGGTGAGGAGGGAGGTGCAGAGAACCAGACAAGGGCGGGTCCTCGGGATTGAGTCCTCCAGCCCGTTTTCATGGCCAGATGGGCCCAGGAAGCAAACCGGACTCTGCATCAGCAAGGAGTCTGTTCTCTGCAGGACGACCTGCAGAAGCTACTCAGAGGGGCCCCCTTGCAAGGCCACGGGGTGGATTTGATGTTTATGCCATTGTCAGCTTTTTAAAATGTATCATTTATTGTGATTTTTTTCTTCATTCTAAATATACATCCACTTTCTATACCTAACATTATATTTGTAAATTTGTATATATATATATATATATATATATATATATATATTTTTTTTTTTTTTTTTTTAAAGAGGGTCCCCAGATTGTATAAGCTCAGGCTCCAAGAACCTGCATCTTCCCCTAAGGGGGCAGATTGAGGGTTCTGGCCCGGGCTCCCCTGGTGTCGCTGAAGCCAGCTGCATTGCTGCCTTTTTCAGGTACCTAATAATTCGATTTCCCTGAGCCAGTTTGGAGTCCTGTTTTCTTAGAGCTGAAGCCGCTGTGTGGAGTCAGAGGACTTGTGGGATTGGAGCGCCCTCTGCTGTAAAAATCGAGGTACAGCCGGGAGAGCGGTACACGCCAGGAGTGGCTGTATTGAAACCCCACTGTTAGGATTCTGGCAAGAAAGCAAGCGACGGGCTTCCCTGGTGGCGCAGTGGTTGAGAGTCCGCCTGCCAATGCAGGGGACATGGGTTCGTGCCCCGGTCCAGGAAGATCCCACATGCCGCGGAGCGCCTGGGCCCGTGAGCCATGACTGCTGAGCCTGCGCGTCCGGAGCCTGTGCTCCGCAACGGGAGAGGCCACAACAGTGAGAAGCCCGCGTACAACAACAACAAAAAAAAAAAAAAAAAAAGAAAGCAGGCGAGTCTGTACGCAGGCAAGCCCCTCCTGTTGGGCATGGACACGTTCACGTACACACACCACGTCCTATAATTCAAATGTGAGCATGCTTTTGTGTACACGTGTTCCATTTCCACTGCACCTGGGGTAACACCACCTGGGGTCGGCTGCAGTGCCATCCTGACCCTAACGTCCCGGAGGCAGCATCTGACTCCACAGGTTAAGGGCTCGGTCCCCCACAGACTGCTCCCACTTTTCTGCCAGCTACAAGTGGGGTTCCCCCAGGACACCTGCACTCCTGACTAGCCAGCTACAAAGTAGGGGGTTCCCATCACACTCCTCAGGTTTGGTAATTCACTGCAATGACTCACAGAACTCACTGGAAGTGCTATATGGATGCCGGCAGTTTTATTATAAAGGTTATGACTCAGGAGCAGCCACATGAAGACATGCAGGGCGAGATCTGGGAGGGAGGCAGAACTTCTGTGCCCTCTGCCTGTGGAGTGGAGGCAAGTCGCCTCCCAGGAAGCTCGCCTGGGCCCTGGTGCCCAGCGTTTTCATTGGGGTTTCATTACTTTTCATTACGCAGGCATGACTGATTGCACACTGGCTAGGGAGTGAGCTCAGTCTCCAGTTCCCTGTCCTTCTGTTGGCTGAAAGTCCCAACATCTGCTTACATGGTTGGTGTTTCCAGGAAGCTGTCTAGGTAGGGGTCTACCCTGGGTCACCTCGTTAGCATCACGAAGACACTCCTGTCACTCAGGAAATCCCGAGGGTTTTGAGGCACATGCCAGGAACTGGGAAAAAGACCTGTTATGCTCTTGATTATACGGTAGCACGTGGACGCAGGCACAAGGGCTAGTCTCATTCATCCTGGGCACGCAGAAACAAGTCAGCTCCACCCCAGCTCATCCATAGACCCCCTAAGAGGTGGCAAAACAACACAGCAGCCCCCCCAGGGGTCACACCACTGTTCCTTCTTAAAAGGCCCTGCTGAGCCCCAGAGAAGCCCCCTCCATCCCACACCACCCTCGGTTTCCCTTCCCCTCCAGGATGTCTGCTTCCTGGAGGAGAGCTGTTTCTTTCCTCTAGTTCAAGGCCACTGGTTGGCAGCCAGTGTTTAGGACACAGGCTTGCCTTGCCAATCATTGTTTTCTTTTGTTTAGAACCAAACCAAGCAAAACCAATCCCAAGCCCCTGCTTGGCAAGGCAGCCTGGTCCCCTGAGGACACTGCAGCTGCCACTGCAGCCACATACCAGAGGCTGCAGCGTGTAATGATGACCTGCAGGTCTGGCAACCAGAACCACGCCCACCAGCGTCACCGCTGCCACTGCTCAGGGACTCCATCCAGCTGCAAAGCCACAGCTGCTGGAGGAAGTTCTCCGTGGTCCTTGCTTCTTTGGAGGCTGGCTCCTGAACTGAGCCCAGAGACTGTGTGTCTGGTGTAGGCATGAGCTTACGTCCCAGCTGCAAGTCCCAGCTGCCCCTCTCAGGACCTGTAAGCTGGGGCACTCCCAGCCCAGGAAGGGGATTCAGACCTCAGGAGCCAAGAAAAAGGCCAGATGTCCACTGCACCCCCGGCATTGCCCACACAGTGCTGCTGGACCCTGGCCCTCCCACCTCCCTCCGATTTTTAAGATTCTGGGCAAATTCTTTCGATTTCATGCAAGTTTTAAGCCAAAGCCCAAGGTTGGAATGCCTCCCACGGTGTTTCAAAGACCCAGTAGTTGGGTGTTCCAAAGATGGCTGCTAAGGGCTTCCCTGGTGGTGCAGTGGTTGAGAGTCCGCCTGCCGATGCAGGGGACACGGGTTCGTGCCCTGGTCTGGGAGGATCCCACATGCTGCGGAACGGCTGGGCCCGTGAGCCATGGCCGCTGAGCCTGTGCGTCCGGAGCCTGTGCTCCGCAACGGGAGAGGCCACAACAGTGAGAGGCCCGCGTACCACTTAAAAAAAAAAAAAAAAAAAGATGGCTGCTCAGTTTGGCCCCTAACACCCTCCTGGACCTCAATCTCCCTGCACTTCTCCCTCATAGGAGAGGAACTCCACTGGCGTGAGGTCATGCTTACATTAAGCACTTACTGTGTGCCAGGCCTGGGGCTCAGTGTTTCACATGCAACTCTAAGGGGGCAGGGGTACCATTATCATCAATATATACAGATAAGAAAATTGAGATTCAGGGAGGTTGAGTGACTAGCTCAAGGTCACAGAGCTGATCATTGGTGGAGCCAGACAGAATTCAAACCGAGAACTGTCGAATGACAGAATTTGCATGCTTAACCACTTTATGGTTCTGGCACACAGAGATATTCCACACTCTTCCTTCTCATCTCCCATCTTACCTCCCCTGGCTCAATTTCTGAGCAACATAGGGGGCAGGGAGGGCACACCAACCTGACCTTGAGAATTCAGTCACAGAGCATCATCAACTCTGCCTTCGCTTCCCTCCCCACTGGCCAGTCCAGCCTGGCCTGGAGCTCATGCTTGCTTATCAATTGAGTCATTTTTCTGTTTCTTACAGAAACGATGTAAACAGAGAAAGTGCATTTAAACTTCTCCCTGTAGATACAAAGCTGCACAGAAGCCACAGAGGGGCAGGGGAGCACAGTGGTTAAGACCTCAGGGAACCAGGGTCATATTGCCTGGGTCTGCATCTCAGCCTTGCTGCTTACTAGCAGAAGACTTTGGGCGAGATGCTTAACTTCTCCATGCCTGCGTTTCCCCAGCTGTAAAATGGGGATGATTACATACCTCACTGCATAGGGTCCCTGTGAGGATGCATAGAGTTAGTGCACATATATCAGGAGAAAACCATAATTCGAAAAGATATATGCACCCCAATGTTCATTGCAACACTATTTACAATAGCCAAGACATGGAAGCAACCTAAATATCCATCGACAGAGGAGTGGATAAAGAAGATGTGGTATATATATACACAATGGAATATTACTCAGCCATAAAAAAGAATAAAATATTGCCATTTGCAGCAACTTGGATGGATCTAGAGATTGTCATACTAAGTGAAGTAAGTCAGACAAAGAAAAACAAATAACATATGATATCACTTGTGTGTGGAATCTTAAAAAAATGGTACAAATGAACTTATTTACAAAACAGAAATAGACTCACAGATGTAGAAAACCAGGCGTGAAAGGGAGGGGAGAGGGATAAATTGGGAGATTGGGATTGACATATACACACTACTATATATAAAATAGGTAACTCATAAGGACCTACTGTATAGCACAGGGAACTCTACTCAGTACTCTGTAATGACCTGTATGGGAAAAGAATCTAAAAAAGAGTGGATATATGTATATGTAGATATGTATATGTATATATGTAACAGATTCACTTTGCTGTACACCTGAAACTAACACAACACTGTAAATCAACTAAACTCCAATAAAAATTAAAACAAAACAAAGAGTTAGTGCACAAAGCCAAACTGAGCTGGGCATGGAAGGAGGGCATGCCCAGGGTACCATTCCCCTGCACTGCAGCTGACCCCCTTTGGTGCTGGGCTCATGGGCCAGCACCTCTGGGCCATCTTTGACCTGACAGCCCCTCCTCCTCCTTCAAGGCCCCTCTCCCTCCGCCTTGGTCTTCAGCTCCTGCTGGGGTCCTCCTGCCTGCAGCCTCCTGACATGGCAAGCTGATAAAGCACGACTCAGCCCATTGTCAGGGGGTGTGTTCCTTGTGCAGTCCCCTCACCCGATGGAGCAGGCCTCCTCTGTAGTCTGGCCCAGCCCCAGGGTGGGCTGGCTGAGGGAGGGGACTGAATGTTTATGGAGATTGTGCTAAGTACCGGAGTGCGGTGTAGCTGTGAGTGACTTTGATTCATAATGAGGACACCAAGCCTTGGACAGGTCTGCCCAGGTGTCAGGCTGCTAGACCCTTTGGGGCTCTGATTTCATGTCAGGTCCCGTGGGGGCAGAAGTTTGGGAGATCAGGGAAAGTGCATAGGAAGGACTGCAAAGCCGTCTGATGGGAGCATAACCTTCAGGTGGATTTTGGAGCTGACGTGACACCTAGTGGCCACAAGTAGAAACTACTCCACAGTTGGGCAGGTTCCAGGGCAACCGCAGACAGGCAGGGTTTTGGCTGGGCCTACGTGATGGGGGGTGGCAAGTGTCAAGGGGTGGCCTGGAGGGTCGGGGATGGTGGCTTCCCCATAGCTCCATCATTCCCTCAAAGCTACCCAAACAAAAAATAACATTTGATGAGAAAATGTGCTGCTTTTTCTATTTTCTATTAAAGATGAATAAAAGCATCTTGAGAAAACTTGCTGTTTTTATTGATCCCTAATCTACAGTCCATAACAAATTTTGATACTTCATAGCATAATATTCTTTAGGGTTCCACCCAGACATCAGTAATTACTGAATGCTCAGTTATGAGCATGGACTTGATGGAGAATTTTATAGATTATAATAAACTTAAAAGACAGGCTCCCTGACTTCAAGGGGATTTGATTTATTTGGGGAGTCAGAGCAAAGACATCTACATATGCTGATGAGTAGGGTGGACGTGAGTTTCAGCTCACAAACTCTTTATTGCATTTCTTTATTTTCTTTTCATCATCTTAATTTTGACAGAGTCCATACAACCGTCCAATGAAAATTCAACTTCAAGTTAAGACTTTGAATAAGGGAAGGGAGGGGAAATATGCTGTGGGGAGGGGGGCACAGATTATTTCAAATAATGATTCTGCCAGGAGTGAGAAGTCTTAGCATCACCTCCACCCTCGATGAAGAAACGAAGTGAAACCTGAGGGCTGGTGCCTTGATTCCCAGATGCCATTCCAGCACTTCACTGGTGTTCCAAAGTGTGGGCTCCTGGGCACCCCCAAACTCTCCCAGCTTTCCACCACTTGCCCAAGACAATTGCCAAGTGAATGAGGTTTTTCATTTCACAGGTATTTTTTATTGAGCACTTACTATGAGCAGGCACTCTGCAGGTGCAAAGGAGGCGCACTAGGCAGTTCCTGCCCTTGTCCATCCTAAGGATGACTGGCGAGGTTAATCAAAATCCTGATGGTACCTATTCCCCACACCTGCTCATCATATGCTGTTCTTGGCTAAACCTTCTCATCTTTTGCTAAGCTCCTCATGCCTCCGCAGTTTTCCAAGGAATTTTACAAAGAAATGCAGAATGGCAGATCCCTAGAACAGATGGGGATCCCTTTTTTCAGCTGTCCCACTTTTCGGGTGGAACCATGAGGCTCCAAGTTCAGGTGGCCAGCTCATGCCGGGTCACGGCTAGATGCCAGTTCTCTGTCTCTTGCCCTGGGCTCTCTCCACGTGACCCCCTGGCATTTGCTTCTAAAGGCCCCTGTCCTCATTTCCTGAGCATCTGTTCCCTCTGCCACTGCCTCCTGAATCTCAGCAATCTCCACTTGACACCGTTTACGAGCACTGTGATGACTGCTTTTGTGCACTGACCTTCTCCCCACTGCTCTCTTCCACCACCTAGCAACCCCACGCTCTCCCAATTTGTTCTTTTGGCGCTTAATGAGGCCACCAAGGACGTGCCCCCTAAAACAGGAGGGTGCTCCCTGGGGGGAAGGGCATGCCACAAGCAGCCCGGAGACCCAAGCTAGACTTTATTGCCTCGCTCACAGCCTTGGTGTCTTTCCGCCGAGGTTTCAGCCAGCTCTCCGCCTCGTCCCAGCCACCAGCCAACGTGCCAGGAGTTCTCTGTCACTGAGACTTCTTTCCAGACCAGACGCGTTGCTATGGCTTCGTCATTTTCAAGAAACTGGTTTGAAAGGTAAGGGGATAATGCTGAGCACCAACGTAGCCTCGTGGCTGATCGACAAGAGCGTTTGGACAGGCTCGAGCCCAAGCGAGACCATGTGTAAACCCATCTCTCATCTCGGCAGAGTGTTGAACGTGGAGAGGTTCGGCGTGGGCACAGGGATGGGGATGGGTTTACGCTGTCGGCAGGGCTTCGGTAGCAGATTTAAGTTTAGAATGTGCACACGCTCATCCTGGGTCTGAGCCACCCAGCCCATGTTAGAGAAACACACGTGTGCAAACACAACATGCAAAAGAATGTTGGCGACTGATGATTACGTGTAGTAGCAAAACACTGGCAATCACTTAAATGTCCATAAAAGGAAAGTCTCTTTCTGCACTATGAAATACCATGTAGCAGTTAAAAAGGCTGAGATAGATCTAAACATGCCAACATGGACAGTTCACCAAGGCACATTGTAAGGCAAAGCAAATTCAGAGGAATGTGACAGTATGATTCTATTTCTGATAAATAAGAAGCTGTGTGTGTGTGCGCACGTGTGTGTGTGTGAGGGTAAAACGATATAATAGTAAAACACATGTGTACTCTGAGCCTACCACCTGCCAGGTAATGTTCTAAGTGCTTCATAGGCATTAACTCATTTAATCCTTAAAAGCTCCCAGCACCATAGGTACTATTATTAGCCCCATATACAGATGGGTAAACTGAGGCACAGGGAGGTTGGGTAAATTGCCCAAGGTTCCACAGGAGTGGAGTTGGGATTGGAACTCAGGTGGCCTGGTCCTAGAGTCCCTGTTTTTAACACTCAGAGAACACTCACTCACACACTCACACACACACACACACACACACACACTTGATTGCAAGTACGTGGGAAAAGCTATGGAAACGCGGACCTGGGATTGTTCACGAGCGCCCTCTGGGAGGCGGCAGGGGCTGTGGGGGCAGGTAACAGAGGCCCTTCACTTTCTCCCTAGTATACTTCTGTGGATGTAGAATTTTTACAAGTAGACATTATTTGTACCAAAAAATGACAATGAAAAAATCATGCAACAGTAAAAATGACCACCCTGCTCTTCAACTGGAGCCAACAGAGCTGCAGTGTGTGACCTGAGGGGAACCTGAGGTGCCCACAAGAGCTCCCCACCTGGGTCCTGAGACCCCAGTTCTGCCTCTCCAGGGCCACGTGCCCTCATCTGCAAAGCTGGAGGGTTGCTGGACCTGGACCCAGTCTCCTGACCTCTGCCTTGTGCTCTTCCCCACCAGCGTCCCAAGGAACAGGAGGCCGTACTTCAGGGAGGGCAGGCGGGGAGGTCCAGGACACAGGCACAGAGTAGGGGGGCCCGGGTGGAGTACAAGCCTGAGCCACCCTGCGGGTGTCGGGGGTGCTTGCCGGATGATGGTGTCGTTCCTGGATGACAGCACCATGTGCCAGCCCCTTATGTGCGGTGTCTCCACTTGATTCTTATGAAACTCTCTCGGGTGCTGTGGTTATCACCCCATTCTAAAGACGTGGAGACTGAAAGCTCTGCGCATGGCCGCACCCTTACTAGCTAGAGCAGGGTTGCCGCTGGGTCAGTCTGTGCGGTGGCTTCTCCACACATGAGAGATGCTGATGGGGGCAAGGACGGAGGTAGTGGGAGAAGGCTGTGGGGCAGGACCAGATGGGGGCCTCCTCTGAGAGACCCCTTAGGGATTCCATGAGACAGCAAGCCGCAGGGCCTTATGGACCAACCTGCAGACCAGCGGGGTCCGGGGACCACGCAGACCGGGGTGCTAAGGCCACAGCTGCCCTTTCCGGCCACAAGCACTGGCTCTGTTTTCCTCCTCTGAAGCTCCGATCCTTATTCACAGCATGGGCATGATGCTAGTGCCCGTTGGGCGCGGTGAGAATTCAGGCACCCGTCTGGCGACCGGTGGAGCACTTGGCACGTGGTAAGGGCTCATGGATGTCGGTTGCTGTTACGACCATTATCATGGTCCTTTCCGATCTCTTCAAGGAGTTCAGCCTAAGTCATAACCTGCCTGGTTGCCTAAACTCCAGCAGCGTTGAAAGACCTGCAGTTCCTCAGTGCACCATGCTGGCCCACACTTCGGGCTTGGTACTCGCTGTCCTCTGTCCTCTTGTCTGTCTGTGTGACACCCCCTTCCCCCCAGTGATACCTCCTCTTTGGGCCACTGTGATACCTGTACATGCCCCCAACTGCCCCTCTCATCACACCAGGGCCTAACCATTTGCTGCTTGTGTCACCTCCTATCTGCTCCAGGGTGGCCCCAGGAGCCAGGATGCCTTAGAGGGAAACGGGGGCCTGCCCAGGGCAGAAGGGTAGCCCAGATAGGGCCAGACGGCGGGGCTGGGCTGACCTGAAGTCCACCACATCTGTCTTCTCACCCAGCTTCTTTATCAGCTCCCTGACTTGGTACCGGTTTATGGGGACCTTGTTCTGCTGAGGAAGCAGATAGAACATGCAAGTCAGTGGAGCTCTCTGCTGCCCCCAGACCTCTCCCGTCTCTCACACACACACACACACACACACACACCCCACAATGCCTCACTGCCCTTGGGACCACGGCTGGCAACAGTTTCCTCAGTTCAGAAGAAACTGAACCCACACCATGCAGGGCAGGAATAAGCGTCCCCGCCCATGTTCGTGGGTCACTGCCCAGACTCCAGAGCCTCTCTTTTCTCTGGGGAGCAATAGGGGTGAAGGAGATGGGGATCCAGCTGGAGTAGGCGGCGACTTTGCAGCATGGGAAGTTCATCCTTATCTCCCTGCTACCGAGTCTGGCCAGCCCTCTTCACCACGGGCCTGGCACCGAGGGTCTTATCCCCCAACCTGGGCTCCCATGAAGTCCTATTCTTGCAGGGCCTGTCCTTCCTAGGGCTGCCCTGGTGACAGACCTCTTCATGCTTGCATTTCAGGGGGCCCTCAGCACCTCCATCATACCCCACAGGTGAAGGTGTGGGATTTCAGGCAAGATGATAGGGCCAAAGGCGAAATACTGCGGTTTCGGGATGTGGTCTCTTCTCCCACTTCCTTTTAAAATCCGCCCAGTAGCCACATGCAATGGGAGAAAGACCTAGAAGATGAAGAATGTGTGTCTTCAGGCAGCATCTTGGGTCACCAGTGGCACCCAGACGTGTAGTGCAGAGACTGACTTCAGCAGGCAGTGGAAGGAGGCCTTAGGTGTCCCTCTGGGTCTAGATAGAGCAGTGGATAAGTTGGCTTCTCACAGCCAATCCCAAGGAGCTCTTTGAGGTGCTCATGCTGTGTCCTGTCTCTCTCTCTCTCACACACACACCCCTGCACGTTCACACATAGTGCCGGCGTCCACTAGGAATCCACACACCTGTATCATAGCTTTCCGGAACTCGCCCACAGGCATCGTCGTCTCTCCACTGGGGTTCAAGCTCCTGAAGAAGTCCAGGACCGAGATTTTGTGTTGGTCTGCATAGCTCTGAGAGAAGCAGGAGACACCAGGAGCCTTGTAATATCTATACCAACTTCCCCCGCCCCCACCCCCCACCGCTGCTTCCCACCCCTGCCTGCCCAGACCGAGGTCTGAGGTCAGGCAGAGCCACACGCCACGATGCTTCTGTGTCTGCCCCACCTACACTGAGCAGGCTCTCCTGCCATTCCACGTTCCACAGGTGGAAGCACTGGAGTCGACACTGCTGAGCTCCCACAGTTTGGAGGGAATGGGGCGGTGATCATGTTTACACGTATTATTTAGTTTTGAAGTTGTCCTGCTAAGACTAGCAAAGATGGTGCTCTATGTACGTGGGTGGGCTGTTGTTAACTCAGAGACCAAAAGACTGAACCGCAGCCAGGTAGAGGGACAGGCTCCTGGTGTTCACAGAATTCTCATCGTTTTATACAAATACTTATATGGAGACGTACTGTGTTAGAGTATTTAAAAATAATATTTCACTGTTTTCAATTCAAAGATATTACCTACTCACATTTTAAGGAAAGTATAGATTAATAGAAAGAAGGAAATTAAAAATAACCCATAAATCCAGTCCCACCATCCAGAGGTAACACCTTGATGTATATTTTTTCATCTACCTGTCTATCTATCTATCTATCTATCCATCTATCTACCTATCTACTAAACATACTGTTTTATAAAATGCACTGTATTAATATATTGTGAACTTTCCAATACCATTAAAATATTCTTTTGGGTCCTTTTTTAGTATCTTTTTGTTTCTCTTCCCCTCCGACTCTCAAAAGGCCATAGGCAAGGCCCAGCTTTCTCGATAGATATTTCTGCAGACACCCTGCTCACAGAGGAATTCCTTGGGGATCAGTCCCTGGTCCCTGCTCTCCTCTCCCCACACTTCCCTCTCTAGTGTGCGCTGCCTACACCAGCCCACCCCGGGGTGAATCCCACCTACGCTTCCAGTTCTGCGTCCCCAGCAGCTGCTCGCAAGTCCATGCTGAACCCCATCGACACCTCAATCCTACACGTCTAAAGCAAACCTCAGTTAGCTGAATTCTGCAATCTGTTACTGAGCGCTGCGGCAGATACCATGGGCGGGCTCTCAACACCCACTCTGCTTCCTTCACAGCCCGCCTCTCTATAACACAGAGGCTGGAAAACTAAAAACCAGCATTCCCCAAGCCCCCTTGAAGCTACGGGTCAGAATGGGATGGGTTTCGCCAAGCCCTTGGGTGATGCGTATGTGTGACCCATGTGATCTGGAGAGAGCAGGCTGCCGGCAGCCATGGGGGTGGCTTCCCAATTCAGTGGGCGATTCCTGATTGGGCGGCTTCCTGACCTAGGCAGAAGCAGCAGCCATCCTGACTAGCCAGTTGGGGTGTCTGGGGAGCCATTTCTGGAATCTAAATGTAGAGTCTTTCTTCAGCCCTCCTAATGTCTCTGGGGTCTATCGCTGGTAATAGATCCCTCTTTGCTTAACCTAGCGGAGTGGATTCTGTGGTCAGCAACTAAGAGCCTTGATGGGCATAAGGGCCTGTTACTTTGGTAGGTGCTTTTGATAAGACCCAACATAGCTCCTGCTCTAAGGAGAGGGCTGCAGGAGCATGTGGCAAGGGCATGTACTCTTTTTTTTTTTCTTGGTCTTAACTATTTATTTCTGACTTGCTATGTTTTTGTTTTTGTTTTTACAACTTTTTTGGAGTATAATTGCTTCACAATGGTGTATTAGTTTCTGCTTTATAACAAAGTGAATCAGTTATACATATACGGGGTGGGATAGGGAGGGTGGGAGGGAGGGAGACGCAAGAGGGCATATACTCTTGACCAGGAAACCTGAGAAGGGTTGCCCGAGGACGTGACACTCCGTGCAGACCTAGAGAGTGAGGAGGAGTGAGTGAGACGCAGAGGAAGGGTGTTTAGGCAGAGGGACTCCGAGTTAACGTTAAGAGAGAACTGATGCAAAAAGGAATGGGGAGGGACTTCCCCGGTGGCGCAGTGGTTAAGAATCCGCCTGCCGATGCAGGAGACACGGGTTCGAGCCCTGCTCTGGGAAGATCCCACATGCCGCGGAGCAACTAAGCCCGTGCGCCACAACTACTGAGCCTGCGCTCTAGAGCCCGCGAACCACAACTACTGAGCCCACGTGTCACAACTACTAAAGCCTGCGCGCCTAGAGCCCGTGCTCCACAACAAGAGAAGCCACCACAATGAGAAGGCCGTGCACCGCAAGGGAGAGTATCCCCCGCTTGCTGCAACTAGAGGAAGCTCGTGCGCAGCAACGAAGACCCAATGCAGCGAAAAATAAATAAATAAAATTTAAAAAAAAAAAGGAATGGGGAGAAATCCAGTGGGGCTGAAATGTAGAGGGGGGGATAGGGGGGATGGGGGGATAGGGGGGATGGGGGGATAGGGGGGATGGGGGGATAGGGGGGATGGGGGGATGGGGGGGATGGGGGGGATGGGGGGATGGGGGGGATGAGGCCAGAGCGGGAGGCGGGAGGCGGGAGGCGGGGCCAGGGGGTGGTCCCTTTTCCCCACAGGACTTCCCTATTGCTGGCAATGTTACCATTGTTCTTTTAGTCCACTGGGCTTAAAAATTGGGGGTTATCTTTGGCTCTCTCCTCTCCCCACACACCTCCCTTCTCCTAACACACACACACACACACACACACACACACACAACCACTCACCAAGTCCTGGAGATGCTCCATAAAGATATCTCCTACATCTGTACCTCCACTCTCACTGTCATTTTCAGCCAAGTTACCGTTCTAGATCTGGAATACTACACTAGTGTCCTCATTGGTTTTCCCAGTCTCATATTTACCCCCAGTTCATTTCCCTCCCCGTTGCCAGAAAAATTACCCCTCAGTCCTGCTGGATTTACATCACAGCCTCTGCTCAACAACTCGCACTGGCTCCCTGCTCCCTGTGGACTCAAACCTCCCTCTGAGCCTAAACTCTGAGGACTGCTGCATTCAGCTCTAGCCTCTCTTTGCAGCCTTGACTCCCAGGCTTCCCTGTGAGACCAGAGCCACGCGGTCCGGTTCCCACGCCCCAGACACACTGCGAGCGACTCCCGCTCCGCTCCTTTGCTGGTTGGCATCCTCTTCCCTCCCGCTCTCTGTTGCTCACCTGCATCTTTTCCGCTTATCAAGGCACTTGCCCAGTCCCACCTCTGCCAGGAAGCATCCTTTTCTGTTTGCTTGCAGTGACCTCTAGTTTGGATTGTATTTGCTACCTTTGTCACTTGTTTATTATTTATCATATGACACTTTCTATTAGAAACGACTGTATCTGTCCCATCTTCCCAACCCGACTGTCGGGCCCCGAGGGGAAGGACTGTGGTTTACATTGTATGTATTGAGGCTCTCCTCTGGGATCCCTTTTCTACACTGTTTTAAAACAAGGAGCAAGCTCCCACTTTGCGTCGGATAACTCTATTCCCCCTCTTCTTGCAAAACAGGTTTCCCCTCAGTTCCACCTGACATCATCTTACTTGAAAAGATATAAAGATACTTGATACCGCTTTGCCTTCTAGAACTTTTCATACAATGATAATTTTCATGCAAGAGCTCTCCTCTTTGGTTCTGGAAACTAAGGCACAGAGCAGACCAACCAGGGGCAGGAAGCAGCCCCAGTGGCAAACACCATGAAGAACCGTGTTTACAGGGCACCTTCCCAGCTCCTGCCGCCTCAGGTGGTAATGGCCCTGCACCCAGCAGCAGGTGAGAGCTGGTGGTAGAAACACCAGGCCTGGGCAGTCACTGCTCTGTGAGGCTGTCCGACCAGAGGAGCTATAACATCCCTTCCAGCTTTAACATTCTCTGAGTTTTTATTTCCACTGCCTCCTGTGACTGCGAGACACAATCTAAGACTTGAGCCAGGGGCAAGGTGACCATTAGGTATAAAACACTTGAGGGTTCCTTGTTAGCTGAAGCCACCAAATAGCCATCCTGACCACAGGGTCAGGACGTCTTGGCATCCTTACCAGCTATTGGGAAGAGCCTGCGTGAATTGTGGGCTTATTGCCTGCCAAGCATTGTTCTAGGTCATGTGTAGTATAGAATTCAATCTTCACAGCAGCCCTGCTGGGGTGGGTGCTATAATCAGGCCCATTTTACAGGTGAAGAGACTGAAGTACAGAGCACGTCAGTCACTTGTCTTTGGTTGCAATGGAGGAGCCTGGCTGGTAGAAACCATCCTATTGCAAGGCCCTCCCACTTCAGCCAGTTCTCAGTCCTTCCTCTGGGAGCCAAGAGGAATATTCCACAGCTGAGATGTTCCTTGTCAGCCAGGACTGTGCAGACGCTCTGGGGGAGGAGAAACTCTAGGAAGCTGAGCCAAAGGTCAGCTCTTTCCAGGGGTCCCTGGGGGCTCTTAGAGGAAAGCAGGGCTCACCTGGATCAGTTTCACAGGGTTCGTCCACGTGAAGAGGTTTTTCTTGTTAGAGTCGCCTTGCACTGCTTTGTACATCACGTCCAGCTGGGGGTGGACAGCACACACTCCATCCAATATTTTCACAAACTGCTCTGACACCAGCACATTCTGAAGCAGGGAGAGAGGGGACCCGTCAGGGGGAGGGCACTGCCATCGTGCCATCTCCCAGACCAGCGGACTCTCCCAAGCAAAGTCAGTGTGTTGTCTTTTCTAGTTGGTTCTGCGGTACTGCTCCTAGACTGGGATGGTTCACCTTTTTTAGAGCTTGTGGTTTGACTTGTAAGTTTCCCACGCGATTTTGATCAGATGTCCTAGTTGGGTGCTGGTGGCCTGTCACATACTGTCAACTCACTCTGCTCTCAGAAGGTGCGCATTAGTGTCTGTGTGTGACAGATGAGACACAGCTGTGGGGTTACGAGACTGGTCCCCAAACAAAGGCCCTGAAAAGCCCACTTCTACACCAGTGTTGGCCTTCAGAGCAGGTGCCATGGCAGAGAGCTCCCCTCATTCCAACCATCCTGTCATGGCTCAAAACGCACTGGGAACGCCCCCCTGTGGAAGTGGCCTCTGAGCCGGGTCGGAGGCCGCAGGAGAACATGTGGTCTGTGAAACGGTGTTGGATCAAACCTGGCCTCCCTCAATGTGATTGACCTGCTTCATTCCTCAGATGTGGTTCTCAGTATCTTTTGCCATTTCAAAGAATTAGATCCATGCTTAAGGGCTGAAGACTTACTCCCTCCCCTTTAGAGACATTCTAGAGAAAGTTCTAGAAACATCTACAATGAAGGGATTCCAACACCACTTAGAGTTATGGCGTCATCATTGACAAAAGGGAAGGAAAATCCAATTGAAACCTATTTGTTCTGGAAGGCTGGTGGAGTGGCAGTGAGATCCCAGCTCATGGGTTTATATGCCGTCTTGGGGCGTAAACAGCACCATTTCTAACGTTTCCGCAGACAGGCAGTGCTGGGGTTCATACCTTCCAACCTGCACTGCGGGGGGCGGGGGGGAGGAGCCAAATGCTAACAAACTGGGGACCTGTGGTTGAGATTCAGAGGCAGCTTCACGGGGTGCAGGTCAGAGCTGTAGGATGAAGGTGGAGGGGGCCTCTGAAGAGGAAGACCCATGAGCGCAGGAAGGAGCCTGGGGCGGGGAGGAAGGGGCGAGGGAACAGCGTGAAAAGAAAAGCAGGTATGTTTTTGTAATGTTTTATAATCGGTGGCAAATTTTACTTATTATTCAGTTCCAAAAAGCTTGGGTTTCAAATTCAAAACATCATCACTGATAGAATTGTAAGGTATTAAAATCTTAACAAAACATCACATTAGTGTGGCATTAAACAAATGTAAAAGGACTTTAACACTGTACCTTTACAGAACTCTAGAATAGGAGGCAGAAGCCCTGCATTGACTCCTTGCTGTGTTTCTCACTTGCTGTGTGGTCCTGGGCAAGTGACCTAACCTCTCTGTTTCAGTTTCCTTACATGTAAAATGGGAAAATGAGGAAATGTACTTGTTGTGGGTTGAATTGTATCCCCCCCCACAAAAAAATGTTGAAATCCTAACCTCCAGTACCTGTGAATGTGACCTTATTGGGAAATAGGGTCTTGGCAGGTGATCAAGTTAAAATGAGGTCATTAGGGTGCGCCCTAATCTGATATGACTGGTGTCCTTATAAAAAAGGGAACACTGGGATATGGAGATAGACACGCCTACAGGGAGAAGCCACTGAGGCTGAAGACAGAGATTAGGGTGATGTTTTTACAAGCCAAGGGACAGCAAAGATTGCCAGTAAACTACCAGAAGCTAGGAGAAAGCAGGAATAGATTCTTCCTCACAGCCCTCTGGAGGAACCAACTCTACCAACACCTTGATCTTGGACTCCTAGCCTCCAGAACTGTGAGACAATAAATTTCAGCCACTTGGTCTGTGTACTTTGCCATGGCGGCCCTAGGTCATGGATACACTCTACCTACCTCCCAGGGTAGGAGTAAATGAAAAAATGAAAATGAAAAAAGAGTATAGAATGGTAGACAAGTATAGGATATTGTTGGCACCAGCTCCCACCTCTAGGATGATTCTGGCCAGAGTAGCTGGTAGAGTGGAGTCACCTCCTCAGGCTTCCCTCCTCCATCAAGGTTTTTTTACACTCAAATACTACTCTGAGTAGGCTGAGTCATGAAATGAAAACACAGGTCTGCACATGTTTTAATACTCAGAGTCTAAAAATCCTGTGATTCTGGAAGCATTCTAAGGCCCAAAGCCATCCATCGACAAAGCTGACGGTAGACAAGTCTGTTCTGGGGGTCCCCCTGCCTTTGCTTCTGGTGTTCCTCCTCTCTGCCTTCAGGCCCACTGTTGGGGGTGCAGGTCCTGGGTTCCCAGGATCTGGTAAATAATGTCACATCATGATGTTTTTGACTGAATGGCTACTCCTACGGAAAGGACCTCTGGAGGGGGCAGAGTTGTACTCTAAAAGGAGTAGCCTTTTCAAGGAGCAGTTCTGTGAGGGCCCTGAGGGCTAGAGCTGGCACAGTGGCCATGGTAACTGGCTTGCTCCCAAGTGCAAGCAAACAATTTGATCACTTACGGAAATGTC
Source organism: Mesoplodon mirus (assembly GCF_964341445.2). NCBI lineage: Eukaryota > Metazoa > Chordata > Mammalia > Artiodactyla > Ziphiidae > Mesoplodon > Mesoplodon mirus. The sequence goes on along the minus strand of NC_138979.1, from coordinate 162,753,527 downwards.
AATATCCTCCATCTTGGATTTGGGGTTCCTCTTGATGGACAGGATAAGTAACACAGCCCCATCCATACTTAGAGGGTTCAGGTAAAGCTGTGGGAGGAAGGGCGAGGCAGAAGGAGGCAGAGATGAGGACAGGAGAGGCTGGCTCAGAGCACGGTTTCCATTTCCTCCCATCAAATCCTAATCTCTGTCATCCTCCCAGACTTCTCTGTAAGCACCCATCTCCCTGTCTATTTGTCATCCATTCACTTGTCCATCTCACTGATCATCCATCCATCCATCCATCCATCCATCCATCCATCCATCTATCCATCCATCGATCCATCCATCCATCTATCCATCCATCCATCCATCCATCCATCATCCATCCATCCATCCATCTATCCATCCATCCATCCATCCATCCATCCATCCATCTATCCATCCATCCATCCATCATCCATCCATCCATCCAAATATCCATCCAACAAACATCCACGTGCCAGTCACTGGGTTAAGTGCTGAGGGATGCACAGGCAAACATGACAATATCTCTTCCCTCAGGTAGCTTACACTCTAGAGGGGGACACAGGCAAACAAGCAAATGACATCTGAAGTGCGATGATGGCAATGACAGAGGTACCCACTGGTACCACAGAAAACAAGGAAAGGGGCATCCAGTATGGTGGAGGGGACACTTGAGCTAAGCCTCGCAGAGCTAATGGGGATTAGCTAGGGATGAAGAAGGCAGACAGGACCAGAGGAGGGAATAAGGTGCACCAAAGAAGACAAGGGAAGGCAAGGGCAAAGGTGCAGAGGTGTGTGGGGAAAAGTAAACGTTTCATGAGCAGGAGCAGAGAGCGTGAGGCCACAGAGCTGTGATGGGTCAGACTGCACAGGACCTTGGGGGCTTAGCTAAGTACTCAGGGCTTTATCTCCACAGTACTGTGAGCCACTGCAGCGTGGTATGGAGGTTAACAGCAGGGTGCATGGAGCCCATTGGCTCTGCTTACTAGTTTTCTGGTCTTGTGTTAGTTCCCTGACTACTGTGTACCTATGGCCTAGGGCTGCACAGAGGAGTCAATACATAACTTCAGGTAAAGCATTCAAAAGAGTGCATGGTACATAGTAAGCAGCCAATGAATGTTACTTATTATTATTGAAGGCTTTCAGCTGATGGTTTCCTGATGAGGCTGACCAAAACTCTATGTCAGGGGGTTCCCAGGCTCTTTCAGTACTCCAGTGAGAAAAGACAGCCTGGAGCCCTGCCCTCATAGGGCTTAGCATCCAGAATCTTTGGTTTGACTCACGTGCAGGGGGAATTCCTTATTCTTCCAAGATTAAGAAAAGGAGGGCTGGGGATGGCTGTGGAGAGCAACAGATAATTCCTGTGGCAAAACTGATGTGGCCTCCACATACGACCAAACTAAAAGGTATATTTTAAGCTTTTTTTCTTTCGCTTTTAAAACAATTTAAAAAATTAAAATAAAATATTTGGTCACCGTAGAAAAAATTTAAAAAGCAGTAGAAAAAAATGTTAAAATTGCCTATATCCCACTAACCAGAGAAAATCCCTGTTGCCATTTTGCTGAGGCAGCATTTTAGTCTTAAAATTCAGATTCTCTGCACTTTCCTTAGCTTCACTGGCCACCGACCGAGGCTCAGTCCTTTGCAGGCTGGGTCAGTCTCTCTTCTCTGAGTCACACTTGGTGCCCCTCCAGCCAGGCCAGCCTCTGAGCTCCCCCAGTCACTAGATGGCCACCTGGTCTGGTCTGCAGTCACCACGCTCCCTCCACAGGTTGGAATCTGACTCCCTGTTGTCACCTCAGCAGCTCTAAGGTGGCTGTCCTCTCAGATGGTGGCTCATCTTCACTGATTCCTAACTCCCATTCTTCTTCCACCAGCACCCCCATGTCTTTGGTCCCCCCGAGTCACCTCCACATCTTGCGGGAGTTGGAGCTGCAGTGGAAAGCCAGGTAGAGCTGACATCCCTCTGCCTCTTGCTAGCTGCACGGCCTGACAAGTCACACAGCCTCAGTCTTCTCATCTGACAAATGGGGCTACTGGAGCCTGCTTGGTAGGGCTGGGCCATGAAGAAGGAGGCAAAGCGCTTGATATAGAACCTGGCTTGTGGTAGGAGTCCCAGAAAGGGGACCTATTAATAGAAGTCCACATCTTACATCAGTTCCCAACTTCCCATGAGCTTCTATGTTATAAATTAGCATCTATGAGCAAATTGATTTAAAATGAAATATGTATTCATTCATTCACTTAATAAATATTCAATGGGTATCTACTCTATGCCCAGGACTCTGCTAGGTACGGGGGATATAGTAATGGGCAAAGCCAAACATGTCTTTGTCCTCAGGAAACTTTCGAACTAGTGGTGACAGTCAAATAGTCACTCAAATGAGAGTATAAGGAAAAACTCTGGTGAGTTCTGCGTGAAGGGGCAAACAGGATCTGAGTGTTCCTGCAGGGTCCCTGGGGGAATTGCTGCTCCAGCTGTGCTCTGAGGCAGACCAGCAATTGAGGCCAGTGGAGGGAGCACTACAGGCCCTGCGGGAAGGGAGTAGAAAAAAGACCCTGAGACCATGGCTGGAGTGCGGGGGAGAGTGGGGGGTAAACTGAGGCTGGAGAAGCACACAGGGTGAGAGAACGGGATTTGAGCAACGGAGGCCATGGTCGGGGGGGCCTAAGTGGGAGGAGAGTAGGTATGGGTGGGGATGGAAGTCAGATTTATGCTCAGAATGCACACTCTTGCCGCAGTGTGGAGAAAACCTGGAGGAGGGAATTCCCTGGTGGTCCAGTGGTTAGGACTCAGTGCTTTCACTGACAGGGCTGGGGTTCAATCCCTGGTTTGGGAACTAAGATCTCGCAGGCCTATCAGCAAAGAAAAACAAAGAAACTGGAGGAGACCCAGATGGGAGCAAGGAAGACCCAACCCTGTGCCAGGTGAGAGCAGAGGGTGACACTGGGTTTACAGCAGAGAGACAGCCAAGAACGTACTCACATATGAAGCACAGGGTAGATTTTCTCTCCAGCAACATCCAGCTCCATCGTCCTGCTGCCCTCACGCCAATACACGCAGACACACACGTGCATGCACACACATGGACACACGGACACATACACAGATGCACACACATGGAAGCATGGACACACACATGAATGCACGGACACATACATACACGTGCACACATACATGGGTACAGAGACACACAGATGCACAGGTATACGCACATGGATGCACACACATGGAAGCATGGACACACACATGAATGCACGGACACACACACACACACAGAAATGCAGGCACAAGATGTCCCGTTCCCAGCACTACCTTCAGAACTTTGAGGCTTTCGTTCAACTCCAATCCTTTGCTGATTTTGGACAGCCCTTCATTGCTGATGTTGTTGCTGCTGAGGTCTAGGTAGGCCAGGGAGTTGTTGACTCTGAGGACCTCCCCTAAGTCTGCAGCCCCCTCGTTCCCAAAGCTGTTCATGGAGAGATTCAGTTTCTTCAGGGACACATTAGCCTGCAGGGAGAAGGGAGAACAGCACCAGCATGAAGACTGCATGCAACTCATCCAGCCAACGGGCCCCAATTTTTGTCCCCTGCTGTCATCCAGACAGGGTGCTCAGTGGTCCCCAGGAGGGAGATCAGCCAGATCTTTCCAGATCCCTCCCAGCTGGGCTCAGAGTCTCAAGTACTCTTGAGGCTCATTCCCTTTGGGCTGAGGTCATTCCCTACCCCCTAGTTAAACTGCTGCCGTGAAGTACCCCAAAGATGCCAGCTAGGTTTCAGCAGGGTGGATTTACCCATGGGGAAGGGTTCAAGGTGGCTGACTCAGGGCTTGGCCGTCCTCACTGGGGCTTAACACACCACTCCCGGAGGGCTTACCCGGAGACCGCTGCACAAGGCCACCGCTCCCTGGATGTAGAGGTGGTTCCAGCTCAGGTCCAGCGACTGGAGCCCCACGTTGAGGGCTGTGGGAGGGAAGGAGTCATCTCAGCATCCACCACACCACAGAGAACCCAGTCTCAGGGTTGGCAGAGGTCCATCACATTGGGAATAAGGATCGCTCAATCCTCATGCAAAGCAAAACACGGAGGTAATAATTCGTCAGTTATTCATTTAAACACAAAATTCTAAGATGATTCCCAAGGCTGGCAACAACGTAGTAAAATACTCATACATTGCAGGTGGCAAGCAAATGGTATGCTCTATTTGGCAAATACTATCTGGTCACAGACATTTTCCTGTTAAAATCTGTTTACTCTATCTCACAGCAATATCACCCCTGAGACTCTTCCTAAGGAGACAGTACAGGATTTAAGAAGAGCAACATGCTTGTAGATGTTTTCCCTGGCATCACTTATAAAAGTAAGGTTTGTGACTCACAGGGGAAGGGTAAAGCATAACATAAATATCCATCTGGTGGAAAGTTACACAACCATTAAAACAGATGGAGAGAGCACGGCAAACCTTGTATTTACATAGGGACACTATGATGGGCGTGGGGTGTGGTATCGCGTGATGTCTTTTTCATGGAGACCTACGGGAGCAGTGGAGGCCCCAGAATTTCCATCCAGGAGAGCTTTAGGGATACAGCCAGGTGGAAGTGTGGGGGCATCAGGCTTGTCTAGAAGTTGGGTTTGCACAGAAATTGCACATTTTTTTAACTTAAAGTTGCTTTTGCTCATGTGCTACATAGGGCTGGGAAAGCATCCTATTTAAACACTTCATCATTGTTATTTTTATCTGGGGAGGGTGGATGTGCCGAGGACACCATTGGAAGGAGAGAATAAAGTGCTCTTGAAGGATTACTGAGTGGGAGGAATCGCCTTCAGGCCCAGGAAAAATGTGTTATTCTGTTTTATTTACTTTCTTATATTTAAAAAAAAATTTTGGCTGCATTGGGTTTTCGTTGTTGAAAGCGGGCTTTTCTCTAGTTGCAGCGAGCGGGGGCTACTCTTCGTTGCTATGCGCGGGCTTCTCATTGCGGTGGCTTCTCTTGTTGCAGAGCACGGGCTCTAGGCACACGGGCTTCAGTAGTTGTGGCTTGTGGGCTCTAGAGCGCAGGCTCAGTAGCTGTGGCGCACGGGCTTAGTTACTCCGCGGCATGTGGGATCTTCCCGGACCAGGGCTCGAACCTGTGTCCCCTGCATTGGCAGGCGGATTCTTAACCACTGCGCCACCAGGGAAGCCCCTGTTTTATTTTCTATGGACAGAGCAGTCTGTACTGATCGCGTCTTTCTCTTGTGTCAACCACCAGGACAGACTTTCAGGAAGTGCACAATACCTTCTATTATATCGAGAACAAACTTTTGTCCTGCCTTCATTCTCTCTCCCTGCCTGTCTCCCTCATCCTAGTCTTATTTTTCTCTCCTCTTCTGTGCCAAGTCCCTCACTGAAGTTAAACCTTTTTTTTTAATATTATTTTTTTTGATGTGGACCATTTTTAAAGTCTTTATTGAATTTGTTACAATATTGCTTCTGTTTTGTGTTTTGTTTTTTTGGCCACGAGGCATATGGGATCCTAGCTCCCTGACCAGGGATCGAACGTGTCCCCCTTGCATTGGAAGGCAAAGTCTTAACCACGGGACCACCAGGGAAGTCCCTTAAGTTAAACCTTGCAAGCCTGCCTCTCTTAAATGGCCACAAAATTAAAATTTTAATTCTGTTCTCAACACTTACTAGCTTTGTGACCTTAAACAGGTTACTTATCCTTCCCGTCCTTCTGTTTTCTTATCTATAAAATAGAGATGTTAACCTGTACAAGGTTTTTTTGGTGAGGATTGATGTAAAAAGCCTAGTATGATGCCTGTCACATAGTAATCATCTTATTTTTGGTAGCTTTAATAATAATAAGGATTCTTTTAAAAACTGCATATAGGGCTTCCCTGGTGGTGCAGTGGTTGAGAGTCCGCCTTCCGATGCAGGGGACGTGGGTTCGTGCCCCGGTCCGGGAAGATCCCACATGCCGCGGAGCGGCTGGGTCCGTGAGCCATGGCCACTGGGCCTGCGCGTCCGGAGCCTGTGCTCCGCAACGGGAGAGGCCACAGCAGTGAGAGGCCCGCGTACCGCATTAAAAAAAAAAAACAAAAAAAACCTTCCTGGACTCTATATGCCACCCATCCTTCTGTTCAAACCTTGTCTCAGTGGAACGTCTGGAGTTGCTTATGTGGTCATTTCCACTTCTTTGCATCCCATTTTCAACTCAACCCACTCCAGTTGGGTTTCCATACTCACCCACTTCACGAACATGGCACCTGTCAAGGTCACCGATTATCTCCATGTTGCTAAGCGCTGTGGTCGCTTTTCTGTCCTCATCTTATTTGACCTCTAAGCATTACTTGACCCAGCTGACCACTTACCCCTTCTTGAAAATACGTCCTCATATGGCTCCTTGGCTCCTGACTTTTCCTATTTGACTCGCGACTCCGTCTCCAGCTCCCCCTCCTCTGCAAACCCTAAAAATGTCGGAGCGGCCCAGGGGCCAGAGGGATGGCCACCTACTCAACTCTATCTGCACTCGTCTGGATGACCCCATCTTGACACATGGCTTTAAATACTTCCCTGTGCCTATGACTCACAAATATATGTTTCTAGTCCTGACCTGTTCACCAAGCTCTAAACTCACACAGCTTGATATCTCTGTGTAGGCGTCGAATGGGCATCAAAAGTCCTCCACGGCCAAAACGGAAAACTCGACTCCTAACTCCTGCCGCCCGCCCCCATACTGTTACTCCCTGAGTTTTCCCCTCTAAGTAAATGACACCTGCCTCTAACCAGTAACTGAAACAAAAGAGTCGTGAGTCTATCTCTCCCTTCCCTCCTCCTTCACATCAGCAAGTCCTTTCGGCTTTACTTGCAAAGTATATTCTGAATCCATCCACTGCTCAGGCACTACCTCCTCCCTGAGCTCACGCTGTGGTCCTGTTTTACCTGCACCCCCACACCAGCCTCCTGACCGGCCTCCCTCTTCCATTGCTGTCCTCGTCAGCTGCGGGCTTCACACGGCACATCTGCCCCTGCACGCCGCACCGTGTCGCCCCACGCTCACATCCTCCACGACTCTTGGTCGTGCGCCGCGTGGATCCCAGCCTCCTCACATCCCATGGCTCCCGCGGCCCGATGTCAGGGGCTGCGGGCAACAACCTCTTCTCCTTCCATCCTCCTCCCCTGTCCCCTCTGCTCCAGCCACACTGACCCCCCAGTTCCTCAAACAGGGGACACGCTCCATTCTTTCTGCCTGGAGCCCTGTGTGTCCAGACCCTAGCACGGCTCTTTCTTCTTTGATATTCAGGTTTCAACAAAGAGCCACCTTCCCTGTGGGGCTTCCCTCACCCCTCCATCTAGATGAGCATCCCGTCCCCACTGCTAGGAGTCCTTTCCTTTTCTACTCATTCCCCCAGGAATGAGCATTTAGGTTTTCTTTCCTTTATAACACTTTTGCAGTGAAACCTCTGCAGACACCTCTCGCTGTGTATGTGTGAGAGCGTCTCTGAGACACGTATAGAGGGGAACTGCGTCATAGAAAATATATACATTTTTGACGATAGTAAACACTGTCAAATTGTTCTCCAAAGTGCCTTTACCTAGTAGACTTGTGAGTGTTCCTATTTCTTGCTTGTATTAGCCCTTGATATTCTCTGATGGGAAATTTTTACAGCTCTGCTAGATGACAAGGGAGATCTTTTTGTTGTTTTATTTTGCATGTTTCTAACTACTAAAGAGTGTGGGCACTTGGCTTTCTTTGGTCACTGTCCATATGCTTTGACCATTGTTTTATTGGGAGTATTTATCACTGCCTAATGGAGCTATAGGAACTTTTATCAATATTCTGAAGAGTACTCTTCTATATTATACAAATGCTGCACATTTCTACTCCTTAACTATTGCTTGTTTTCTATCATTGCCCCACAATGTCTTTTTTTTTTTTTTTTTTTTTGCAGTATGTGGGCCTCTCACTGTTGTGGCCTCTCCCGTTGCGGAGCACAGGCTCCGGACGCGCAGGCTCAGCGGCCATGGCTCACGGGCCCAGCCGCTCCGCGGCATGTGGGACCTTCCCAGACCGGGGCACGAACCCATGTCCCCGGCATCGGCAGGCGGACTCTCAACCACTGCGCCACCAGGGAAGCCCCCACAATGTCTTTTATCACAAGCAAGTTTTAAACTTACTGTTGTCAAATATATGAATCGTTTCTGTTACAGTTTCTGCCACTATTTTGTTACAGTTTCTGCCCATTTCTGTTTAATAATCCGTAGTCTCCCTGAAGTCAGCAAGTTACTTCTCTCTACGTTCTTCTAATCATTTTAAAGTTTACTTCCCACATTCAGGTGTCTGCTCCATTCAAAGTGTACTTCGGGTGTGGTGTGCATCACTTTTTATAATCAGAACGTTCAATAACAATAAGAAACCGGAGATGCAGCTCTGACAAGCCATCACACCCCATGTCCCTCCCCCTTGCTGGTTCCTCCCTCCGCGGAAGACTCACCCAGCATCTTCCCCAGGTACTCTCCTGCCTTATCAGAGAATTGGTTGTGACTGAGATCCAGCGACTTAATTCTGTAATTGGTCTAGAGAAAGAAACAGTGCAGAGAAAGGTAATTTTTGTCTTCTTTGTGACTGCAAATACCTCTCTTAGAACAGTGTGGGCCCCCATATGCCAAAAATTAAGTAGACTAGTGTTCTTAGACTGAGGACAATTTCTTGTTCATTTCCTGCTGAACTGTTGATGACTGCTGCGAGAATTTAGCACCATCCAAACAGTCCTACCACTTGCTGAGGTTTTTGATAGGATTGGCAGAGTCTAAATACTCGCCAACTCCCTAACTCAGGCAAGTAGCCTCACCTCCCTGTGCTCAGAGCCACCCATCTCCCAGGGCATCTCTCACATGGCTGGCTGCACCCACCCCTTGCTTCTTACCGACAGGGCTTGGCAAAACAGCTCTGCGGATTCTTCCTTGAAGTTATTTCCTGTAGTGAAGGGGGGCATTAGCAATGTTCTCCAGACTAAGGCTCCCTTACTCTCCATATCCTAGCCCTGCTAGTCTCTTGCCTTTGGAACAATCAGACGTAGAAAAGGTGGCAAGTACTTAAAGCAAATGTTTGGGCATAGGCGAACACAGGGGAAAAAAGGCAACCAGTTACCATCTCTTTAACAGTCCTTCCCTTCTCTCTCTGCCATGACTGTCCAGGGAGTTCCAGGGGTTGGTACACCATACCCTGTGCATCCATTGACAGCATCAACCCCTAGCCTAGTGCCTAAAATGTGTAACATTATAAAAATGCTAATCCAAGTCTGAGCAGCAGGGTTGGGACTAGAGGGGTGAATGAGGCACTTGAAAATCTCAGTAATCACGATGGGTAATATCTTAATATTTTAAAATCCAAATCAATGCAAAAACATCTATGATGAACCAAATTTTAAATAAAAGCAGGATCTGACCCTGTATTTGCATGCCAGGCCTCACTCACTTCACCCCAATCTGTCCCTGTTGGATCCTGTTTTTTATTTATTTGATTTTTAAAATTTATTTATATTTATTTATTTATTTATTTATTTATTTGATTTTTTTTCATCATGGATTTGTTTTTGCATTAATTTTCACTTTCAAAAATGTTGCATTATGATATTACTTATTTGGTTACTGAGTTTTTTTGTTGCCCCTTAAGTTTTGTGGCTGAGGTGAGTGCCTCCCTTATCTTACCCTAGCCCTAGATTGCTAAGCAATCTAAAACATTGGTGATTTCCAGAGAATAAATGACACAAACCCTTACCCCCAAATTTCTCCTTTGAAACCTTAATAAGCTCTATGTCTCTAGCACCTAAAAAGTGCTTGGCACATAACAGGTGCTCAGTAAACCCTTACTGAATGAACAAATGAATGAACCCACTGAAACACAAGTACTTCTTTGGCTGTTTCTGGTACCAGTGCAATAAAATGAGATAATAATCTAGTCAATGTATAAAATTAGGCAATCTATTATTCAAATTGTTGTGTTTATACCATTGGTTACCAACAGTGCATCGGTTATAAGAAATCATTTGGGAAGCTTGATAAAATACAGATTCTTAGACCCCTCTCCCTAAAGATTCTGATTCAGCAGCCTGGGATAGGGCTGGGAAATTTGTAGTTTTGCAAAGAACTTTCTGTATTAATGTTATATTAGAGGTCTTAGCCAATACAACCAGAAACCTCTCTAAGAGCTATAAATATTGGAAAGAAGAGACAGAAACTTCCATTGTTTGAAGACATGATCACCTACCTAAATAATCCAAGAAAATTAACAAAATATTAGAGCTAGTAAGATAATTCAATCAAGTGATTGGTAATAGGCTCAGTGTACAAAAATTAATAGCTCTAAAACATACCAATAATAAGTATTGATAATTAGAAAATGTGATAGAAAAACATTCTATTCTCATAAGAATAAAATGATAAAAGACCTAGACATAAAGCTAATATGAAATATGCATGACTCATAATGAAGTAAAACTATAAAATTTATTGAAGAACATAAAAAAGACCTGAAGAAACCATGTTCTTAAATGAAGATATTCAATACTTTAAATATGTCAATTCTTTCCTGAATTTACCTAGAATATTAAATATAACCCCAGCCAAAATCCCAGTAAGTTTTCTTTTTAATGGAACTTGACAAAATGATTCTAAAATTCAACTGGAGGAGAAACCACACAAGAATAGCCAAGATTACTTTGAAAAAGGTCAGACTTTGTCCACTGAAACATAAAAAATATTATAGCATATCATATAATTATAAAACTAATATATTGAATATTACATACTTGATATATCATTTTAATTACAACTAATTATTATATTATATAGCATATTATAATTTTAACATTCTAATCATACTGAAACAGTACAGTGTTGGCATAGAAATAGATTAATGAAGTGGGATAGAGACTCTAGAAAGGAACTTATACTTATATGGGAATTTAATAGATGATGACATTCAAATTAGTTAAGGGTAGATTATTCAACTAATGATGCTGGGGAAACTGGCTATGAGTTTTGGAAATAGAATGTTTGACTCCTACCTAATGCCATGAACAAGAATAAGTTCTAGGTATATTGAAGATCTACGTGGAAAAAAACAAAATTACAAAAATATTTGAAGAAAGTAAAGAAAAATATTTTTAAATCTGAAGTAGGAAACCGTTTTTTAAGCAAGACTACAAAAATTAAATCCATAAAAGAAAAGACTGATGAACTTGACAACAGTAAGTATACAAACTTTCATGTAAGAAAACACCATGAAGAAAGCCATATGTAACATTCAGGTATGAGTATCTGTAGTATATAAAGAGTGCCTAACACTTAAGAATACAAACAACCCCATATAGCAATTGGCCATTTCTTAGAAGAAGAAATTAAAATGAAAATAAGCATCTGAAAAGATGTTCTATTTCAATAGTAATGTGGGACTGTAATAAAGATAATAATAGTGGCGAACAGTTATTGAATACTTGCGTCCTATGTACTGTTCTAGGTGATTCAGATTTTTATTAATGTAATCCTCACAATCACTGCCTGAGATAGGTAATATAATTGTCCCTAGTTTATAAATGAGAAAAGTGAGTCACAGAAGGGTTAAATAAATTGCCTAGTGTCAAAGCTGGGATCTGAACCCAAGTACTGTGACTTCAACACACTTAACTGTCTGGTTCACAAACAGTTTGGTAATAACACTTCTGGTGGAGATATGGGGGAAACAGACATTCCACTGGTGGAATTATAACCTGGTATAGTCTTCTTAAGGGAAATTTGGAAATTAATTTTTAACTTCACTAAAACGGGTATACCTTATATTGAATAATTCTGCTCCTGGGTGTCTGTAGAGATACTAGAACATGTGCTCAAAAGATGCATGGATAAGAAAATACTTTAAAAATTATCTGGAAGATTGAAAAACTAGAAATGACCTAGATGCACTTCCCTTCAAAAAGGGGGATATTAGATAAATTATGCTATAGTCATACCATGAAAAACTACCCAGGAGTTCAAAACAATGAGATAAACCTATCGGTTCTGCCATAGAAAGAAATCCAAGATATATTTAGAGGGGAAAAAAGGAAAATTGGAGAATAATATCTAATATGTAGTAAAATTTATATTAAAAAATACATAACCTCTGTTTCTGTATTTTCTCTCTGGATACTTTTAAGATCTTTTTATCTTAGGTGCTTTTACTATGATATACTCAGGTGTGGATTTCTTTTTACTTTACTGTACTTAGGACTTACTAGGATTCCTGTATCTGAGAATTCATCAGTTCAGGAAACATGTCGGCTATTATTTGCTCATATATTGTTGTTCACCCATTCGCTTCTTCTGGACTGCCTATTAGCTATATTGAGTCTATTCATTCCTTTATATTTTTATCTTTTATATTCTCTATATCTTTATCTTTCTATACTGCAAAGACAGATAAAATATCCTTTTATCTATTTTCCAGGTCACTAATTTTTTTTTTTTTGCGGTATGCGGGCCTCTCACTGTTGTGGCCTCTCCCGTTGTGGAGCACAGGCTCCAGACGTGCAGGCTCAGTGGCCATGGCTTACAGGCCTAGCCGCTCCGCGGCATGTGGGATCTTCCTGGACCGGGGCACAAACCCATGTCCCCTGCATCGGCAGGCGGACTCTCAACCACTGCACCACCAGGGAAGCCCTTCCAGGTCACTAATTTTATTCACTGTATCTAATTTGCTGTTGAATTTATCCATTGAGTCTTTAATTTCAATAATTATATATTTTTCATTTGTAGAAGTTCTATTTTGGGGGGGACCTATTAAAAAATAGTGATTTGTTCTTGTATGTTTTATGTTCTTAATCATATCAAACTTGATTTAGAGTTGGGTGCAAGATATCTATTTATTAGAAGTTTCAGTTAATTGATAGTGCTCCTGTGCAGTTTGATGGATAAATTTTATGGTCACTCAATTTACAGCCTATATAGGATAATGCTATTTCCTGAAGTTCTCGAGGGTCCCATGCTATTACCTGTTGAGTCTGACAGCTCTCATGGTGTTTCCTTCTTTTGCAATTTTGGACTGTGCACCCATCTTTAGCGGAGCTTTATCTGTGGGAATCCCCAACAGCCTGGAGCCTGCCAAAGGTTTATGTTTGTTTCTGTTGGGTGCCCCAAGGTATCACCAACATAGGACCACTTTGCATGTTCATTTCCTGCCATAGGGATTCCAGGACCCTGCAGATAGTATAAATGCAAACCATAAACCTGAGTGAGGGCAGGTCTGTGGGTAATAGAGTTCTCAAGTGACTTTTTTTTTTTTTTCTGTGAGCAAGACTGATAATAAACTAACTAAAAATTAGTTATACTACAGGGGGTCAGGTAGTAATAAGTGCTGTTAAGAAAAACCAGGAAGAGAAACAGGTTAGAGAGTGATGGTGACGGAGAGGTGCTGCTTTGATAGGTCAGAGAAGTCCCCTTAAGGAGATGACCTGTGAGCGGAGGCAGGAATGAAGTGGGAGCGGGAGCTGTGCGGGTGTCTGGGGTACAGACTTTCCAGCAGAGGTGGGAATATTGCAAAGTGAATCAGAAGTCACTTGTCCAGGACAGCCGTGAAGCCAGTGTGGTTGTGGAGAGGGGACGAGAATGGTTGGAAGAATCTAGCAGGGTGTAGACGCAGTGTTCTGGTCTCTGAAATCAGCAGGACCTGGTCTGGCTCAGTTAGACCCTGGATCTCTCTGCTCTGACCCTTCTCTCCATTACATTCCCAATGTCCTCCCCATTCTCCTTCATAGGCTCACCTGAAAGCTGAAGACTAAAGAGCAAAGAGGTGTTTTTCTGGAGGAACTCAGAGAGGATTCTGGCCCCCTCCACACCAAGATCATTGTCGGAAATATTCTAAAAGGCAAGAGAACACTTAAGTATGTGACATTCCCATCAAAGGGCCCTCATTAACAAATGATGGGGGTGGGGGCTTACTTGAGGCCTATACTGAGGGAGTAGGGGTGGGGTGGGGAGAGCAGGGCTGGGGTGAAAGGATGGGAAGGGTTAGGGTGGTGCAAAGGGGAAGAGGAGGAGGAGAGGAACCCTGGCTTTTCTGATGCTTCACCGTGAAGCTCTCAGGCTGATCTCAGTTCTCTGAAGTTGACCTCAGTGACTCCCCACCTCCCCAGTTTAGCCCTGGTATTTTAGATAAGCACATTGTATTATTATTATTTTTTGAAACCTAAGACAACTTTATTTGGAGGGTTTGGCATGAAACAATTGAAAAATGAATTTAGAGTAAGCGATCATTGTAATTCCCTTCATTGGTTCACGAGCATGAATCACTATGCTCAGAAGTAGTAGGGGTATAAACGGACATAGTCCTTTCAGGCAAGTGGCAGGGACTTTATATAAGCCAGCCATTATCATCTCAATTGTCTTTCCCCTTCTATTTTTAATTTTTAAAATTGTGGTAAAATAGACGTAACACAACATTTACCATCCTAACCATTTTTAAGTATACAGTTCAATGGGCTGAAGTACGTTCACATTGTTGTGCAACGATCACCACCATCTGTCGCCAGGGAACACTGTATTTTATGAAATTATTTCATGGCTTTATTTTCTTTAAGAAAGTTTAATTAAGGCCACTCTAAAGAAGTAAGTTTGTCCATTTAGGGGCTTATGAGATCCAGACGGAAATGGTTTCTCAGGGTTTCCTACGGCCACAGGGAACACAGTGCCCCTGGCCAGGCTCTCATGTGCGGAACCTCCTCTGAGAAGTCACTTCCAGGGGAGGGGAGGCCCCAGACTGACTGCAGAAAGCCTGGAGGCTGGCCTGGGCTTGGGCAGGGGACTCTGGCTTCTCTGAAGTGGGTTCTGAGACTCTAAGCATGGTTGTAGGAACTGGTAGAACAGGGCACAGTACCATCTCCTGCAGGTAGTAGTTCTCCTGTAGCATCTCCACCAGGCTCAAGATGCCCTCCTCTGTGATACCATTGTCTGCCAGCTCCAGCCTGAGAACAGTCGTGTTGGACTTCAGCCACCACAAGGGGAGGGGGAGAGAGACAGAGGTGGTTGGTGACCTAGTCAGTTCCCTGCCCTTGCCCAGAGCCCATCACCCCTCTCGAACATCCCAGCCACGTCAGAGGGTACAGAGAGGCAGGCTAGCAATTCTGGAGGAGTGGCTAGGAACAGGAGAATAGCGCAGGGGACAAGCCATCCCAGTGAGTTTTGCTAGGATGACATGCTTATTCTGAGCACCTCCCTCCCCAAAAGGGGTACCAAGGGGGATTTAGAAAAGGGACGTTAAAATAAAGTCCTGAAAAAGATGAGGCACAAGGGAGAGCTGGACAGATTTTAACTATTTAGCTTTAAGGAGAGAGGCCTGTGACCTACTCCAAGTTTAAGGAGAATGTGCTATTATTTAAGAAGGGTATTTAAGCATAACGCCTTTACTGTGCCTGCTTCCTTCAGAGGCCTTTCCTCTAGTTTAGGCTTAAGGGTTGTCTGGTACTCTCTGATAGTCAGGATGTTGCCTCAAGGCTGTTTAGAAGGAGCTGGAACTTAAATCTTAAATAAATATCTACATCCAAGTTAGTCTGCATTCCCACAGGGAGCAAGACAAGTGGAAATGACTGGCCTTGCAGCATGAGGGACTGGGGTTAGCTCAAACCGGAACTTTTGCCCTTCCCTTCCCCACCTCATTCCCTGTGCAGAAAAGCACAGAGAACAGGCATGTCTTTGAATTTGAGCGATTTTCAAAGCACACAAAGCAGTGAGAGAAGTAGCTCTCCTTTCAGGCAAAGGGAAAGTGTGATAGTGTGAATTACTGCGAGGCAGAATGGCCCCCCAGGGCCTTCATGAAGTGTCTTCTGGCCTCCGCTCTCTTGCCGGGGTGGGAAAATTCAGTCGTGCTCAAAGGCAAGCGAGATGGCTCAGGGAGTCTCCCAGTCTAGGTGTCATTTAGCAGAAATGGGGGCTGAAGGACCACTTTTAGAGTCATCCTGGGGACCAGCACAGTATGTGGTGTAGCAGGTAGCCTGATCACCAAATCCATTCACATTCATTTCACACGGGTGAGTATCTATTTGTCACCCTCTGTGCTAACTGCCGAGGAAACAGGGATGAACAGAGACCATTCCTCCTCTCGAGGGGCTCATAGCCCACCAAGTCCAACGGCATGGAGATAGATGGAGGAGGGACAGACCCAGAGAAGTATGAAAATGAGCCCTATCGGAATACTCTTCCTCTAAGCCAGGGAAACACATGTGAGAAGTTAAACAGTACCAAAGATAAATAAAAGTAAATAAAAGTTCAGTCCATTGGAATGTCACAATGATTGTCAAATGGATGATACAAAGAATCAGAGAAGAAAAACCCCCTAAACAGCAACTGCTGTTACTGAGAGACAAGTGGCCCAAGTCCTGAGTGGATTTTGTTATTTCCATGACGCTCATGAGGTAATGGTGAATTCCTAACACTTCATTAATCAGTCTTTCAACGCTCCATAAATTTCAAGATGGCTTTCTTCTTTCTCTGCCCTTCCTCCCTTCCCTCCCCCTCCCCGGAGAGCAGCACAATCTCACGTCATGTGACTTCTTAATGGGCATGCGCTAAGTGCGAATGCAGTTATGGTTCCAAAAATGGGTGCTTTTTTTAAAAATTGCAATTTTTCTTTACTGTTCTAAGTGAACAAACAGTGTTGTGCTGACATACACCTGTTACATTTTCTGTTTTCCTGGGATGGAGTCAGTTTTGTATATAATCAATTATAATCATAGAAAGCTATGATGAGTTCATGGACAAGTCTTATCATTCAAGCCAAGCCGGGAGAGAACATTCTTCCTGTGGGAAAACATGATCCACTCTACAGTGTGGTCTTGAAGATTTACATAAAATATTGCAAAAGGCAGACATCAAATGGAATGGCTCAGTAGTGAACTCATTTAAGGCAAAGGTGAGCTTTGGAATTGAGATCTGGCTGACATTTTGCATTGTGTTCTCACATTAGCGTTTGGGCCCAAGCCCAGACCAGTTGCTTTTCCAGGGCCCACAGGCTGGTGCCTTTGCTTTCTGAATAGGAAACAGCATAGACTTCCAAGGCCCAGGTCTCTAGCAGCCTCCTTCCCAGGAGCTATTGGGCATCCATGCCTTTTGGGGAAAGCAACTGGTAGTCATGCAGAGTCTAGGGCAAGGCGGGCATAGAGGTTGCAATGCAGGGTCCCAAGGTGGGGCTCTCTGACTCTTGGGCCTACCACCCTGTCAAGTCCCCACTTCCGCCAGCCTTCACGTGCCCGCACTGGTACGCTCACCACCAGGGCTATAGCAATAGCCTTGGTACCCCTGGGGCCCAGTCCATAGTGGTTGAGGTTCACATAGGACTCCTCCATGTTCCGGATGAAGTAGGAGACGGGCACTACGCCCACAAGTCTGCAGGCCTCCAGGTACAGCTCTCTTTGTCCGGTGGTGAAAAATTTCTCCGTATCTGCAGAAAAAGATGCAAGTGGATGAAGTAGAGTTTCTCTTCTACCTTTGCCTTATCTCCCTGTTGACCCAGACCACATTCGATTCTGACTGGCGTCCCCTCTTGTCTGAGGCTCTGTCCCTATGGGTGTATGTTCCAGCTCCAAGTGGAAAGTCAGCCAGTGATGGGAGACCCTAAATCCAGAAAGCCCCATGTGGACATCTCCCTTTGGGTAAGAGACAAGGCCCCTGGCTTTAGGTTCCACGCTACCTAGGAGAAACAATATGCTCCGTCCCCACCTTCCCAGGTTGACTGCATCTAGTGACTGAGCACAAGGATGTGTGAGCGCATCCTTGCCCACCTCAGGACAGCTTTGAAAGGCCAACCAGACAAAAGGCTGGTGATCTGTGATGGTTGAGGGAGCCTCCACTAAACTAAAACTAGTTTTCGTTTCACTACCACTGTAAAAATGTGAGCCACAAACGGAGTTTTACTAAAGATTTAGAGAAGTACCAACTAGAAAAAGCCCAAGTAGGACAGTGGGCTTCTGAAGGTGGCAGATCAGTGCAAGATGGAGAGACCCCCAAATCCGTGGGAAACAAACTTGCATTTGAGTGGGTTTGCTTCTTTCAAAGACCTGCATGTCATTTTTCCTCACAAAAAGGACTGTCACCTACTTTACCAATGACAGATCTAGCCCCAAATCACACACAGCTGATAAGTGCTTAAACCAGCGAACAGAATGGGGGCCGCTCCTCTCCATTCTAACCTCTTGGGGGCTTTTGTTCCTTGGGCTTTAGACCATCCTGACTCGTGGTCGGTGGGCAGAGGGACTCCCTGGGTTCTGGATGCCCCACAGCCCTGTCCTCATTAAGCAAGCTCTGTTGACACAGGGCTTTCCATGGCCAGCGGGGGTCTAAGCCGGCATCTGTTTTTTCCCTTCAGATCTCAGAGTCTTTGGCCAACCCACCCCAGACATTTCTAAGACGGACAATGAAAGCTTTGTTGGTGAAAGGACAAGGTCTTTGCAAGGAAGTTGATTTTGCAGGCACAGCTACAAATTGGCCTTCTTTTCCCGGTGGTTGCAGACCAGGATTTTTCAGCCTCAGCACTAAGGACATTTGGAGTTGGATAATTCTCTGCTGTGAGGAGCTGTTCCGCGCAGTGTAAGATATGTGGCAGGATTCTTGGCCTCCGCCCATGAGATTCTAGTAACATCCCCCCACCCCTCACCCCACCCCCAGTTTGCCAAGTGTCCCCTGGGGTGCAAAATCGCCTGTTGTATAGGAAGAGCAGCATGTGGTGGGCAAGCAACTTCCCCTCTTCCGTAGCCTCACCACCAGCTTGCTATTCCCGCCTGGCTCATGTCTCAGTTCATCCCAGGAAGCCCTTCCTGCCCCATTCCCAGCATCTCAGCACCAGCTGTAGGGGCACCAGAAGCTGGAGGAGCTGAGCCCTGAGTGTCCGTCCGGCACAGAATAGTTGGTGCCAGATTCAGTTGTTAGAGGCTCCTGTTTGCTAAAGCAGAGTAGGTTAACCCCCAGCTTTGTCCTTGGCACTCACTCTGCTCCGGATGATTCTGTGGACGCCTTCTAGCTGTATTCCCTAGGTTACGGTTTTTTTTTTTGTTTTTTTTTTTGCGGTACGCGTGCCTCTCACTATTGTGGCCTCTCTGCAGCATGTGGGATCTTCCGGGACCGGGGCACGAACCCATGTCCCCTGCATTGGCAGGCGGACTCTCAACCACTGCACCACCAGGGAAGCCCCCTAGGTTACGTTTTAGAGGCAGCTTGCAACAATGTTATCACTTGGGGGAGTGGCGGTGGGGAGGGGCAATGAGCTAGAAGCTGGAGTCTGGGACTAAACATCCAGTGTTTCCATCTGCCACCCTGCCAACCAGGTAAAATTCAGTGTCTCAGCAGCAGCCTTGAAGCGGAAAAGAAGTTAGGAAGGCAACAACAGGCTCCCCGGGCAGTGGCAGGGAGGAGGTCTGTGTTGAGGGTGAAGTTGTATGTGGACCCTGGGGGCGCGGTGACCATGGAGACGAGCGACACAACTGAATTTGGCAGAGCAGCCTCCCCTGCATCTCTGCTGCCACTGATCACAGCCTACCACCTAGCGCTGGGACATGGGAGGGAAAGGGCCACTGGGCCAGCTGGCCTCAGCCCGGGAAGTTTGGGGCCAGCCCATCAGGTGGAGCCAGCACTGTTCTGGCCCTGCTTCCCAAGTGTCCTTTTTGGCAGGCACTTCCTTCCTTGGGGAAACTGGAAAGGAGAAGAGGGTGGAGGTGTTGTTTGCAATAACAGAGTCTTTGCTCCAACTCAGCTTGCACCCCTCCCCATACCCAGACACGCTTGGATTTGTTGGAGGGAACAAACACGGGGAGGGAAAACACGGGGCTCTCAAGCTGGGGAAACAAGAACTCTAATGTGAGTAGAGGAACATCGCCAGGATGCAAGATGGGCCATAAATCCTCCAGGGGCCCCTGGAATATGGAATAGGGAAGGTAGATCGACAAGGTGGGGGGAACATGGGGTTGGCAGACATTGGCAAACTCTCGGTGGCCTTGGGCAACTCACACAATCCTTCTAAACCTCAGTTCCCCCCTCTGTAAAGGGCAGGTAATAATGCCTACCTCCCGGGACTATTGCAAAGGTGACATAAGATGCCACATGTGGAAATGTTCAGAAAACCAGAAGCCCCTGTTCACTTATCGCTCCAGCTTTCAGCAAGCTGATGGGACCCCTCTGCTCATGAGTCCAGTCACGAGCATGGGGCAGCAGAGACTGCTGCCCCCGGGCCAGCCTCGGGGAGGTCGTGGCATAATACTGAGCACAGGTGTTTCTGGTCCGTTCCCTCTGCAGCACGTCCCACCGGGCAGAGCCTTGACCAACTGGGAAACCGATTTCTCCAGCTTCTGAGGAAGGAGGCAAGCCACCCCTCACCCACCAAGGGCCCATGCTCGCTCACCTTCAATCTCAAGGTCTCTTTCTGAGCTCTCCCGGGCTGGTTTCTCTTTTTCGACAGCCATGGGGGCTTCAGCCTCACAGTAGAGTGTTTCATCACTGCTCTGCCGTGCCGACACGGTGTCACTCTCATCTGGAAGAGAAACTCATCTCCTTGATTCTGGAAACGAAACTCGCTGGCCTTTCAGGTGGAGCTTACCACTGGCCACCCCGCGCCTCTGTTTCTCTCATCTGCAACCCGAGTCCTGGCTGCAGCCTTTGTCCCTCAGCCTCTCGTGGCTCAAGGTGCCAAGGGACTACAGCCGGCCTTCAGCCCTGCCAGGGGGGCTCCCCTCTACGAACCCTCTTTCCCTGACACAGAGCTGCCTCCTGGCTGAATCGTCTGTGCTAAACGCCCTTCGTGTTCTCTGGAGGCCTCGCTCCTGTCCCACCCTGTGTGTTGGGCCAGCCTTGGACGTTGGCTGCTTGCTCCTTTTTTTTTTTTTTTTGCGGTACGCGGGCCTCTCACTGTTGTGGCCTCTCCCGTTGTGGAGCATAGGCTCCGGACGCGCAGGCCCAGCGGCCATGGCTCACGGGCCCAGCCGCTCCGCGGCATGTGGGATCCTCCCGGACCGGGGCACGAACCCGTGTCCCCTGCATTGGCAGGCGGACTCTCAACCACTGCGCCACCAGGGAAGCCCTGCTTGCTCCTTCTTTTCCTTCTTATTAGCTCGGGTGGGGTTCAGGGTCTGCTTTACTCTTTCAGGGGAAGGATGTGTGGTGATGCCTAGACTTCCTCATTGGCAGGCACAGATGATGCTGGGAAGGCAAGGGGCAGGGCAGGTGACTTGGGTCAAGTGTGAAATAAAGTGGAACAGAAGCAGTTCCAGAGAGTGAAAGGGATAACTTGATTCCTAGGATCTGACCTAGCTTCTTCCTTCCAGTCCAAATTTATGACCACGCAGAAGGAAGGGCTTGCAAATCTCCCTGGGATTGAAACTAATTGCTATGATTGAATACAAGTGTCCTGGGCTTCCCTCACACTAGTCCCCTGCACTTGCTAGATGTGATTTTTCTGCCATTGGGCCACTGATCTGGAACCAGCCCTGGGCTCCTGAAAGCCACACAAAGTCCAGGGCTAGTCCTCCCATGTCAGCAGGATGCAATGGTTTCAGGAAGCCAGGCTGCACCACTGGATGGCCTGTCAGAACTCAACCAACCTTCTCTCTTTGGGTGGGCTGAGCATTCATGGCATGGGTCGTAAGTTTTGACCACCCAGTTTCTAAGATAGTGGAGTTCCTAATGATTCCATGCAGGTTTGTGTCCTTCTCAGCCCTTGTCCATAGACCCAAGCTCCAACATTTATTTCCCAGCCTATAAAACAAGTTCTGTGTGACAAGGGGTGGAAGTAGC
This sequence comes from Mesoplodon mirus, assembly GCF_964341445.2. Lineage (NCBI taxonomy): Eukaryota > Metazoa > Chordata > Mammalia > Artiodactyla > Ziphiidae > Mesoplodon > Mesoplodon mirus. The sequence continues at coordinate 162,731,735 of NC_138979.1, read as the reverse complement.
AGTGGTCAGACATTTAGAAGACATACAGCAGCTTAGCCATCAGACGTAGCCCTCAAAAAGTGATGATTTCTTAATTTCCTCTTTAGATAAACCATTTTAGAATTCCATCCAACCAGTGGAATGTTGGTAACTGTTTAACTGGCTCTCCAGAAAAAAAAAAAAAATCCTGCTTTGTAATGTTAGCCAATTCAGGTGGTGTAAATATTCCTAACATGGCTGATTTCCAACTACCAACATGACATCGGCCAGCTCACAGAATGAAAATTAAAGTCAGCCAGAGCTGGTATGAGCCAGTTCCAGCACAGCATTGCATCCAACTTTCTCACTCCCTGGTTGGCAAGCCCCGAAGTCAAGTCAATGTCACACATCACCCCAATTCTAGAGGGTCCCAGGAGAGGAGGGAAGGGGGCTTCCAGGTCTACGTGGTCACTAGGCATTACACTGAGGCAGCCAGAAGGGCCTGAGTGGTGAGAAATGGGATGCATTTTCTTTCACCTTTTGTCTCAGGCTCAAGAGGGTCATCATTGTCCATGGTGCCGGGGCCCTCTCAGGGGCTGCTGCCAGCTTCTTGCCACCTTTCTGCTGCTTCCCTAGGAAGCTACCTGTCGGTTCACCTCTGTCTCAAACTTTGCATACCCTGCCCTCACCTAGACAGATCCTGGGGGTTGGGGGCTGTAGTTATCCTTTCATCCCAGCAAGCCCTGGGGAGAGTGGGTTTTGGTGGGACATGTCTGGATTTGACCCCAACTCTGTCTGGGAGAGGTAGCTACTTCCCCGGATCATCAAGGAGAGAGGTACAGCTCTATTCCTGGGAGCCCTGTTGAAAGGATGCCCACCCACCTGCAACTTTATGACTTAGGACCCACTTCAATTTCATCTTCAACATTCCATGACCTCATGTGGTCATTGTGATCCACGTGGGTGGACCTAGCAACAGCAAGCCTCCCACCCTCCTGGTGGCTCTGGTAGTCATCTTTTCTCTTATATCCCTGGGGCCAAGCCCAGGCTTGGCTGTGAGTGTGCAGGTGCTGTTCGGGGGCCTCTAGGTGGAGTCGTATTTCCCTCTGAGTCAGGACCAAACCCAAGCCCCTTAATCAGGTGACTGCTTTGAGCTGCCACCATGTTCTTCTCTCAAGGTGCTTCAGGTACGAAATATTTCAGTGATGGGTGAGGTCAGTTTTCTTCTTCCCAGTTCTCCTTGCTTTTTTCTTTACCCCTTGGGAGAGTATCCTCAACCTTGGAGCAGCAGATCAAAAGCAAAGCACGACAAACATATGTTCTATCACTACAATTTGTTGCAGCCAAAGCATTGTTCAAACTACCAGGCTGCCAAACTTGGAACCACTCAACCATCATTCCCACCCTTGGCTGTTTTCACGTGTCTTGGAGTTGAAGTTCACTTGCAGTTTACTGTCAAGAGAACCTGGAGGCGTGTTTGTTCCTTCCTGATAAACTATCAGCACATCAACGGGCAGGTCAGTGACTGGAGGGCTTGGGGACATGAAAATCCCTCTTTGCCACTCAGAAGAATGAGGAAGATCTGGGAATTTGTGTAGGAAAAACATAGTTAGAACCTTGGACCAAAAGAAATATGTAAATCTGAGATATTACTCATTCCTCCAGGCATTCATTCTGAAAAATATTTATGGAGCATCAATTACATACAAGGCACTAAGATAGGCACCATTGTGGGGAGGGGAATGCAGATATGATTAAGATTTGGACCTTTCAACACATGTATAAAACAAGATAGAAACTGACAGGGCCACGCCTAGGTTGTGAGGGTCCTGGGAAAATAAATACTGTTGGCAGAGCTCCTGTTCAAATAAACAATTTGAGTCATCCTAAATCAGCATGACAACGTCATTCTAGTGGTCCAATCTCATGTGGTTCTGTGAGAGAGATACTGAACAAGCCAGAGGGAGTGATCAACTCCTAGGATGACTCGGTAGGCACAAGTCCTGGAGACCCTTGGGATATCTGGTCAACCCCATGCTGGTACAGAGGATAAGAAAGTGTACTTAAAGGGGAAAAATGGTGACTGGAGAGTATGTAGATCCTGGTCTAAGTTTTGGTCTAAGTCCAGATCCTGAACAAAGTACCATGTGGTCTCAGGTACCAAGGGCAAATTAGAAAATTTGGAGGAAGGCACTCCAAATAGCCACTGGGCAGCGACACTGCCTGCCTGGGTCTAAGGGCAGTACTGGAAATTGATAAGGGTCATGCTGGGGAGCATTCATGGGCTCACAAAGAGTGATGCTGGATTGGAGTCAGAGGTTTCCATGTAGATTCATGGGTTTGGGTTTTGCTTAATATACATACACAGATAGATGGGTACAGAAATAAATATAGATATGGGTTATGCATGGGTTGTTATACATACACATATTTCCTAGCTTTATCCACTGAAATGGACCAGAAGCAGTGACAACCCAGTGGTGATGAGCATGCCAGTGCCCAGGTCTAGGTTTCCATTTTCCTTGGAAAGGTGGTTAATTACTGTGGTGCCAGAAAAGAAGGAAGGGATCAAAAACAAAAATAAAAAAGAGGGGGTGGGGCTTCCCTGGTGGTGCAGTGGTTGAGGGTCCTCCTGCCAAGGCAGGGGACATGGGTTCGTGCCCCGGTCCGGGAAGATCCCACATGCCATGGAGCGGCTGGGCTCGTGAGCCGTGGCCGCTGAGTCTGTGCGTTCAGAGCCTATGCTCCGCAACGGGAGAGGCCACAACAGTGAGAGGCCCGCGTACTGCAAAAAAAAAAAAAAAAAAAAAAGAGGGGGCACGTTGAAAAGGCCCAGGAACCAACTTGAATGAGCTCCCATAGCCAGGGTTGGAACTTGAACAACAAAATAAACAATGGTATTGTACTGTAACCCAAAGAATAAAATAGACATCTAGGAGTCCCTATTATTTGTGGGCTCTGGACAAGTAAGGTGTGGGGAAAAGGCATTTCTGGGAATGTGACAAGTTGTTATTCAAAGCAGCTGTACCATTCTGAATTCCCACTAGGAATATATGAGAGCATCAGTGCTTCACATTCTCACCAATCCTTGATATTGCCAGTTTTGTTTTGGTTTTGCCAGTCTAATAAGTGTGTAGTGGTATCTCATGGTGGTTTTAATTTGAATTTCCCTAATGACTAATGATGTTGAGCATCCTTTCATATGTTTATTGGCCATTCCTATATCTTCTTTGTTGTTTGTTCAGATCTTCTGCCCATTTTAAAATTGGATTGTTTATTTTCCTGCTGAGTTTTGAGAGTTCTTAATGTGTTCTGGAGATAAGTCCTTTGTTAGAAATGTGATTTGCAAATATTTTCTCTCAGTCTATGGTTTAGCTTCTTACTCTTAACAATGTCTTTCACAGAGTACAAATTTTAATTTTGATGAAGTCAAATTTTATCAAAATTATCAATTTTTTTCTTTTATGGATCATGTTTTTGTGTCATGTCTAAACTCTCTGCCTAACCCAAGGTCATGTAGATTTTCTCCTGTTTTATGCTAGAAGTTTTACCGTTTTAGCTTTTACATTTAGGTCTATGATGCATTATCTTTTTTGTCATAATACAATATGCTAACATAACATTTACCATTTTAACCCTTTTAAGTAGTGTGCAATCCAATGGCATTAATTATATTCACAATGTTGCGCAACCACCACCACTATCCATTTCCAGAACTTTTTCTACGATCCACTTGGAGTTAATTTTTGGATAAGGTGTGAAGTATACAATATACCTATATATGCACATGGATGTTCACATGATCCAGCACCATTTGTTGAAAAGACTGTCCTTTCTCCATGTATTACCTTTTCACCACTGTCAAAAATACGTATCTTTTTGCAGGGTTAGTATTTCCAAAACCACATAACCAGCATGCGATGGACCATCTAATCAAAATGTACTTTAAACCACTAGTTTGTGAGATAAGCCCCCGTGGTGCTGGGAGGTGGGCCTAAGGCATTTAGAGGTGGGAGGTGGACTGACTGCAGGCTATCCACAGAGCAGGGCAAAAGAGACAGTCTCAGGAGAGGAGGGAGCTGTGATTTTGACTGGAAATGAGTCCAAGAGAATGTCACCCAGAGCACGGTATGGCCAAATACTAAGAGAATGACCATGTTCTTCTTTATTGCCAATATTCTTGTTACAATCTATCTTTTAGTGGGGATCATGGCAGAGGGACCCTTTACTATCCTATAACCATTTATATAGCACTTATAAGTGCAGGCATTGTTCGATGGTCATTACATGTATTAACACATTTAAATTGTCTAACAACTATATGAGATGCTATTTTTATTCCCATTTTATAGAGGAGAAAACTGAGCACAGAGAGGTTAAGTTACTGGCCCAAGGTCAAACAGTGAGAAAGTGGTAGATCTGCGATATAAGTGAAGTCGGTCTGGCTGCTGCTTTTCTACATTGACCCCTTTGCTATTCCTTGAACATGACAAGGCTGTTCCCCACTCAGGGCAACTGTTGTTCATGGTTCAAAAGGGTCTGTGCTCAGGTTATGTATTTCGGGAGTTGGCAAACTACAGCCTGAGGACCAAGTCGGGTCCATTGCTTGTTTCTGTAATAAAGTTTTGTTGAAACACAGCCAGAATCACTCATTTAGGTATTTCTGTGGCTGCTTTCATGCTACAATGGCAAAGTCAAGCAGTTGCTCCAGAGACGCAATGGCCTGCAAAGCCAAAAACATTTTCTATCTGGTCCTTTGGGAGAAAGTTTGTTGTTGTATTTGATGGCCATTAGCATGGGATAATTACGGAAGGCCCGAGTACTCCAAGGGAAGGAATGGAGAGAAAAGAATCAAAGAAAGAAGGCTGGCAGGAGCCATGTGAGGAGGCAGGGTGAGGGAGCACAGCCACAGAAGGAAACAGATGCTTCATTATTAGGTGTAATAATATCCAATTTTATGCAAGGGCTGTTTTTCTTTAAATGGTAACTGTAAATCAAGTCAGATTTCAAATATGCGGGGGACTTTGAAAGAAAAGTACTTTCAGAATTATCTTGTAAAGCAAAAAAGTCTTTGGAAAATACAGAGAAGTTCCCATTGTGTGTCCACCTTTGCAAGTCTGGATTTTATTATGCTTGGTTTCCTTATGAAACCAAAGCTCTTCAGAAAGAAGGATTTTTCATTAATTAATTACTAATGAATGAATGAATGAATGAATGTGTTGAATGCCCTGGCACTGGGCTGGGTGATGGGGTTAGAGTGGTGAACCTCATGAAGTATACAACTTATTGAGATACTGATGAGTAAACAGACAGTGACAGTGTTGAGCCCAAAGTAAGCGAGGATGTTTCAGAAGCAAATAGGAGGAGGCTTCTGGCCCAGACTGGGGGTGTGGGCAGTGGTGTGTCTGTGGGTGGGTGGGTGTAGGAGATCTGGGAAAGCTTCCTTGAGGAAGGAATGTCTAGGCTGAGACTTGAAAGTCTGTTAGGCAGTAATTGGGTGAAGGCAGAGGGATGGGGTAGACCTGGTGGGGAAGGAGAGGTATTTGAGGCTGAGAAAAAAGCATATAAATGTCCCAACAGCATGTTAGAGTCTCAGGCAGTTTAGCAGTGTGCTTCTCGCCTCCAGGGAGAGTTGTGATAGGAAGGAAGAGCTAAGAGATGAGATGGGAGGTGAGCAGAGGGCAATAATGAAGGGCCTTCAATGCTATGCTAATGGAGTTTGACTGAATTTTGAAGATAGTGAGGGTTTGCAAAGAGGTTTTTAACCAGCAGTATGAGCTGACGTGATTTGCATGGTAGAAAGACTGTTCCGGCCGCAGTGTGGAAAGTGGATGGACGGTAGGAGGAGGATCAACAGCAGTTAGGAGTGGCTGCGGGGAGGAAGTGGACTGACTAAATAAATATAAAGAAGGCCAAGCCACCTGGGCTTGGGGATAGATCAGATATGAAAGTAAAAGATGGGGAAAAAGCAGGAAGCCAGGATAACTCGATAGACGATTGTGCCACTCACAAAGAAGAGGACTGAGAAGCTGGGGAAGTGGATTTTTAGCAGATGGTGGGGGAAGGAAATGAGTGCAACTTTGTGTGTTGGGTCTTTGAGGTGCTTCTGAGACGTCTGCTGGAGAAATCTATAGGCAGAAGGATTTATGAGTCTATGGCCCAAGAAAAGGGTTAAAAATGTAGATGTGTGAGTTATCTGTATATGGATGCTATCTGAAGCCATTGGAGTGGTGAAAGTTTCACAAAGAGGCACTTTAAAGGAGAGGGGCCAAGGATGAAATCTTAGAAATACCATCATTGAAAGGATGGAACAGAAATAAAAGGTACTAGGACAAAATGTCCACAGAGTTGGAAGGAAAATGAGAATGTCACATAACTTGAGGGAAGAGAATCTTCTAAGAAGGGGGAGTTATGCAAATTTACAGAATATTCAAGAAATAATAAAGCTTGGAGAGTGTCTATTGAATTTATCCACAAGGAAGGCATTGGGAACTTTGGTGGGGAGTCAGTGGAGTGATGAGGGTGGAAGCTATACCTCAGTGGAATGAAGATGAATGAGGGGTGAGGAAGGAGACAGAGGAGGAGACAAGTCTTTCAAGAAGCTTGGCTTTGAAGGAGATGTGGGGAGATGGAGGAATGGCTGGAGGGGGACATCGCCTGACTCTCATAATATAGGAGTGATTTGAGCATGATTACATGTTGATGGGAAGGAGTCAGGGAAGAAAAGGAGAGGGATGAGCAGAAGGGGCACAGTCCCTGAGGAGGAAAGAGTGGGCGATCCCAAGCACGGCGGAGCGGTCAGCCAAGAGGAAAAGGTGGCTACTGATGCTGGCCAGCGTGTTGGTGTGGCAAGGGGGAGCAGAGAGTTTTCACTGGGTGGTTCTATTTTTTCTCCAAAGTTGATCTTCAGAGCAGGAAGGGAGGCAACAGAACAGCAAGTTTGAAAAGACTGGTCATTGTGGAAATAGGAGAGAGAGCTAATGAAGAACACAGGATGGCTGGGGAAGGTTGAGGGCTAAAGCGAGGTTGCAGACCAGCACACTAATAGCTCCAATCTGTGCGGCTAGTAATTTTTTCATTGGTGCTCAGCAGCCCAGATGTAAGAGCCAAGAAGGAGAATGGCTTTTACTAACCTAGGCAGGTGTTGTCAGAGAACAGTGGGCAAGAGAGTAGATGTTAGGAAGAGAGTGATTTAAAAAACGGCTCATGGGTTCAATGGAGTTAAAGAACAGATGATGCAGGAGTGAAAGTGAGAGAGGCAGAAAGCCATGAGGGGATCCATTAGAGTGGGGGTGTGAGTTTATGATTCTAGAGGTGGAGCAGTACCCTGTAATGACACATCAAGGGTGTCTGAAGTACAGTGGGAATTAGGTCATGAGGAGGTGGTGACAATGAGCTTCTAGGATTTGGGATGGCTTACCCACAATAATGATGTGAGGACTTGAGGTAGGGAAGACTGGGAGTCCAGGGCTAGAGTCTTCAATGAAAGGGGAGGAGTGGACCTGAGGTCAAGATAAGACCAGGGTGAAGCTGGGGTAAATACTGATGAGTGCTTGATAAATCTCTAATGAATACATGAATGCATGAATCGGAAAGAGTGAAAGAATGAATGCATCAACTCACACCAATCCGTCACATTCTTCCCAGAAGAATGTTACTAGGAGTGTATGGTTACTAGGAGTTCCTAGTAACCAATTACTAGGAGTGTATGGGTCTCAGATTATCGTAAAAGTTGAGCATAGGCAATTCTTTTCAGCCTATCCTATCTGACAGGCTGTTTGAGGCCTTTACACCTGCATGGATTCAGTACAGTAGCCACTACCATCTTATAGCTACTGAGCCCTTGAAATGTGGCTAGTATGAATTGAGATGGGCTGTCCACGTGAAACACACACTGGATTTCAAAGACTTAGTAGAAAAAAAAGGAAAAAACCCACAAAATATCTCATTTTAAAAAACTGATGGGGCCTCCCTGGTGGCGCAGTGGTTGAGAGTCCGCCTGCCGATGCAGGGGATACGGGTTCGTGCCCCGGTCTGGGAGGATCCCATATGCCGCGGAGCGGCTGGGCCCGTGAGCCATGGCCGCTGGGCCTGCGCATCCGGAGCCTGTGCTCCACAACGGGAGAGGCCACAACAGTAAGAGGCCCGCAAACCGCAAAAAAAGAAAAAAAAAAAAGAAAAAAAAAAAAAACTGATGACTTGAAAACACTAAATTTTTTAAGTGTGATAAAATAAAACATTATTAAACTTAATTTCACATGCTTTTTTTTTTTTTTTTTTTTTGCTGTATGCGGGCTTCTCACTGCTGTGGCCTCTCCCGTTGCGGAGCACAGGCTCCGGATGCGCAGGCTCAGCGGCCATGGCTCACGGGCCTAGCCGCTCCACGGCATGTGGGATCTTCCCAGACCGGGGCACGAACCCGTGTCCCCTGCATCGGCAGGCGGACTCTCAACCACTGCGCCACCAGGGAAGCCCTCACATGCTTTTTTTCCAACCTTTTATATGAAGCTATTAGAAAATGTTAAAGCACATATGTGGTTGACATGATAATTGTCTTGGGCAGCACTGCTCTAGGCTTTGGTCAGTAGCCTCTGCAATCCTGAAGGAAGCGTTATGCCACCCTGTGTACTGCACAGTTCAACCAATAAATTAATAAAAGCAGCCACCATGTTGAACTTCCATACATGTCTGTTAGCATAAGTAAAATATGAATAGTTGAGGGCTTATCCTATATACAGGAAATTTCCCTCTAAAAGAACATTTTAAATCCCTGAAAGTATTGAAAAACCTCCCACCTGCCCCATTAGGTAGGTTCTGGCTCCTTGAAAACACTCAGTGGTGGAGGCAGATATTTATCATTGCCTGCGCTGTGGTCACAGTTGGGATGAATTGAGGGGCTCATGTGGTCCCTCTTCTTGGAATATTTCTGACATGATGAGGCTGCAGATGGTGCAGATTATACTCGTAATTTTCCTTTGACTGGGGATTCGTGAGGCTGCACTTCTTCTGAACAAGTTTCCTTGGATCTGCTGTTATGGCTTGCTTAGCAGTGCCACATTACAGTTTGGAAGGCCCTTATTTCTGCCCAGAATTGTGGAAGATGACCCTACATTAGCAGTAGCCAGAGTTGTTTTGGGCCTAAATTTAAAAAATGTCATAGTAAACATTGAGAGCTTACCCTGTGTTGGGCAAGGTCAGGAAACTGAAGCTCCAAGAGGTTAGGTAATTCCTAAGCTAGGAAGTGGCAGAGTCAGGATCTGAACCCAGGTGGTCTAACTCCAAAGCTTGTGATCCTTTCCAGCATAGCTGATAATGGATCAGGAAACAAAAAGAAGCCAGCCTTGCTTAATTGGCCTCAGGAAAAGGCTCTGAAAGAACATGGCATCAGTCGGCCTGACACATTTTATCCACATGTTCATTGAACAGCCCAGCTGAGGGTAGGTCCTTTAGTAGAGGACTGTGCATCAGGATAACTTGGTGAGTGTTTAAGGGCCCCATCCCTGACCTGTTAAATCAGAACCCTGGGACTAGGGCCTAGGAAGTTGTATTTTAAAAACATTGGCAGCAGAGGGCAGACAGCAGAAGCAAGAAGAACTACAGTCCTGCAGCCTGTGGAACAAAAACCACATTCACAGAAAGATAAACAAGATGAAAAGACAGAGGGCTATGTACCAGATGAAGGAACAAGATAAAACCCCAGAAAAACGGGCTTCCCTGGTGGCACAGTGGTTAAGAATCCACGTGCCAATGCAGGGGACATGGGTCCAGGCCCTGGTCTGGGAATATCCCACATGCTGCAGAGCAACTAAGCCCGTGTGCCCCAACTACTGAGCCTGCGCTCTAGAGCCCACGAGCCACAACTCCTGAACCTGCGTGCTACAACTACTGAAGCCCACGGTCCTAGAGCCCGTGCTCCACAACAAGAGAAGCCCCTGCAATGAGAAGCCCGTGCACTGCAATGAAGAGTAGCCCCTGCTTGCCACAACTAGAGAAAGCCCACGCACAGCAACGAAGACCTAATGCAGCCAAAAACCAAACAAACAAACAAACAAAAAAAACAGAAAAACAACTAAATGAAGTGGAGATAGGCAACCTTCCAGAAAAAGAATTCAGAATAATGATAGTGAAGATGATCCAGGACCTCAGAAAAAGAATGGAGGCAAAGATTGAAAAGATGCAAGAAATATTTAACAAAGACCTAGAAGAATTAAAGAACAAACAAACAGAGATGAACAATACAATAACTGAAATGAAAAATACACTAGGAGTAATCAATAGCAGAATAACTGAGGCAGAAGAACGAACAAGTGACCTGGAAAACAGAATGGTGGAATTCACTGCTGTGGAACAGAATAAAGAAAAAAGAATGAAAAGAAATGAAGACAGCCTAAGAGACCTCTGGGACAACATTAAATGCAACAACATCCGCATTACAGGGGTGCCAGAAGGAGAAGAGGGAGAGAAAGGACCCGAGAAAATATTTGAAGAGATTATAGTCGAAAACTTCCCTAACATGGGAAAGGAAATAGCCACCCAAGTCCAGGAAGTGCACAGAGTCCCATACAGGATAAACCCAAGGAGAAACACGCCGAGACACATAGTAAGCAAATTGGCAAAAATTAAAGACAAAGAAAAATTATTGAAAGCAGCAAGGGAAAAATGACAAATAACATACAAGGAAACTCCCATAAGGTTAACAGCTGATTTCTCAGCAGAAACCCTACAAACCAGAAGGGAGTGGTGTTATATACTTAAAGTGATGAAAGGGAAGAACATACAACCAAGATTACTCTACCCGGCAAGGATCTCATTTAGATTCAATGGAGAAATCAAAAGCTTTACGGACAAGCAAAAGCTAAGAGAATTCAGCACCACCAAACCAGCTCTACAGCAAATGCTAAAGGAACTTCTCTAAGTGGGAAACACAAGAGAAGAAAAGGACCTACAAAAACAAACACAGAACAATTAACAAAATTGTAATAGGAACATACATATCGATAATTACCTTAAATGTAAATGGATTAAATGCTCCAACCAAAAGACATAGATTGGCTGAATGGATACAAAAACAAGACCCATAATATGCTGTCTACAAGAGACCCACTTCAGACCTAGGGACACACACAGACTGAAATTGAGGGGATGGAAAAAGATGTTCCATGCAAATGGAAATCAAAAGAAAGCTGGAGTAGCAATTCTCATATCAGACAAAATAGACTTTAAAACAAAGACTATTACAAGAGACAAAGAAGGACACTACATAATGATCAAGGGATCAATCCAAGAAGAAGATATAACAATTATAAATATATATGCACCCAACATAGGAGTACCTCAATACATAAGGCAACCGCTAACAGCTATAAAAGAGGAAATCAACAGTAACACAATAATAGTGGGGGGCTTTAACACCTCACTTACACCAATGGACAGATCATCCAAACAGAAAATTAATAAGGAAACAGAAGCTTTAAATGACACAATAGACCAGATAGATTTAATTGATATTTATAGGACATTCCATCCAAAAACAGCAGATTACACTTTCTTCTCAAGTGTGCACGGAACATTCTCCAGGATAGATCACATCTTGGGTCACAAATCAAGCCTCAGTAAATTTAAGAAAATTGAAATCATATCAAGCAACTTTTCTGACCACAACACTATGAGATTAGAAATCAATTACAGGGAAAAAAAAGGAAAAAACACAAACACATGGTGGCTAAACAGTATGATATTAAATAACCAAGAGATCACTGAAGAAATCAAAGAGGAAATCAAAAATTACCTAGAGACAAATGACAATGAAAACACGATGATCCAAAACCTATGGGATGCAGCAAAAGCAGTTCTAAGAGGGAAGTTTATAGCTATACAAGCCTACCTCAAGAAACAAGAAAAATCTCAAATAAACAATCTAAACTTACACCTAAAGAAACTAGACAAAGAAGAACAAACAAAACCCAAAGTTAGCAGAAGGAAAGAAATCATAAAGATCAGAGCAGAAATAAATGAAATAGAAACAAAGAAAACAATAGCAAAGATCAATAAAACTAAAAGCTGGTTCTTTGAGAAGATAAACAAAATTGATAAACCATTAGCCAGACTCATCAAGAAAAAGAGGGAGAGGATTCAAATCAACAAAATTAGAAATGAAAAGTTACAACAGACACTGCAGAAATACACAGCATCCTAAGAGACTACTACAAGCAACTCTATGCCAATAAAATGGACAAATTCTTAGAAAGGTATAACTTTCCAAGACTGAACCAGGAAGAAAGAACAGACCAGTCACAAGTAATGAAATTGAAACTGTGATTAAAAGTCTTCCAACAAACAAAAGCCCAGGACCAGATGGCTTCAGAGCCGAATTCTATCAAACATTTAGAGAAGAGCTAACACCCATCCTCCTCAAACTCTTCCAAAAAATTGCAGATGAAGGAACACTCCCAAACTCATTCTATGAGGCCACCATCACCTTGATACCAAAACCAGACAAAGATAATACAAAAAAAAAAAGAAAATTACAGACCAGTATCACCAATGAATATAGATGCAAAAATCCTCAACAAAATACTACCAGACAGAATCCAACGACACATTAAAAGGATCACACACCATGATCAAGTGGGATTTATCCCAGGGATGCAAAGATTCTTCAATATATGCAAATCAATATGATACACCATATTAACAAATTGAAGAATAAAAACCATATGATCATCTCAATAGATGCAGAAAAAGCTTTTGCCAAAATTCAACACCCTTTTATGATAAAAACTCTCCAGAAAGTGGGCATAGGAGGAAACTACCTCAACATAATAAGGGCCATATATGACAAACCCACAGCAAACATCATTCTCAATGGTGAAAAACTGAAAGCATTTCCTCTAAGATCAGAAACAAGACAAGGATGTCCACTCTCACCACTATTATTCAACACAGTTTTGGAAGTTCTAGCCATGCCAATCAGAGAAGAAAAAGAAATAAAAGGAATACAAATTGGAAAAGAAGAAGGAAAAATGTCACTGTTTGCAGATGACATGATACTATACACAGAGAATCCTAAAGATGCCACCAGAAAACAACTAGAGCTAATCAATGAATTTGGTAAAGTTGCAGGATACAAAATTAATGTACAGAAATCTCTTGCATTCCTATACGCTAATGATAAAAAATCTGAAAGAGAAATTAAAGAAACACTCCCATTTACCACTGCAACAAAAAGAATAAAATACCTAGGAATAAACCTACCTAGGGAGACAAAAGACCTGTATGCAGAAAACTATAAGACACTGATGAAAGAAATTAAAGATGATACCAACAGATGGAGAGATATACCATGTTCTTGGATTGGAAGAATCAATATTGTGAAAATGACTATACTACCCAAAGCAATCTACAGACTCAATGCAATCCCTATCAAATTACCAATGGCATTTTTTACAGAACTAGAACAAAAAAATCTTAAAATTTGTATGGAGACACAAAAGACCCTGAATAGCCAAAGCAGTCTTGAGGGAAAAAAATGGAGCTGGAGGAATCAGACTCCCTGACTTCAGACTATACTACAAAGCTACAGTAATCAAGACAATATAGTACTGGCACAAAAATAGAAATATAGGTCAATGGAACAAGACAGAAAGCCCAGAGATAAACCCACGCACCTATGGTCAACTAACGTATGACAAAGGAGGCAAAGATATACAATGGAGAAAAGACAGTCTCTTCAATAGGTGGTGCTGGGAAAACTGGACAGCTCCATGTAAAAGAATGAAATTAGAACACTCCCTAACAACATACACAAAAATAAACTCAAAATGGATTAGAGACCTAAATGTAAGACCGGACACTATAAAACTCTTAGAGGAAAACATAGGAAGAACACTCTTTGACATAAATCACAGCAAGATCTTTTTTGATCCATCTCCTAGAGTAATGGAAATAAAAACAAAAATAAACAAATGGGACCTAATGAAACTTAAAAGCTTTTGCACAGCAAAGGAAACCATAAACAAGACCAAAAGACAACCCTCAGAATGGGAGAAAATATTTGCAAATGAATCAACGGAAAAAGGATTAATCTCCAAAATATATAAACAGCTCATGCAGCTCAATATTAAAAAAACAAACAACCCAATCCAAAAATGGGCAGAAGACCTAAATAGACATTTCTCCAAAGAAGACATACAGATGGCCAAGAAGCACATGAAAAGCTGCTCAACATCACTAATTATTAGAGAAATGCAAATCAAAACTACAATGAGCTTTCACCTCACACCAGTTAGAATGGGCATCATCAGAAAATCTACAAACAACAAATGCTGGAGAGGGTGTGGAGAAAAGGGAATCCCCTTGCACTGTTGGTGGGAATGTAAATTGATACAGCCACTATGGAGAACAGTATGGAGGTTCCTTAAAAAATTAAAAATAAAACTACCAGATGATCCAGCAATCCCACTACTAGGCATATACCCAGAGGAAACCATAATTCGAAAAGACACATGCACCCCAATGTTCATTGCAGCACTATTTACAATAGCCAGGTCACGGAAGCAACCTAAATGCCCATCGACAGATGAATGGATAAAGAAGATGTGGTACATACATACACTGGAATATTACTCAGCCACAAGAAGGAACAAAATTGGGTCATTTGTGGAGACGTGGATGGATCTATAGACTGTCATACAGAGTGAAGTAAGTCAGAAAGAGAAAAATATTGTATATTAACACATATATGTGGAACGTAGAAAAATGGTACAGATGAACCGGTTTGCAGGGTAGAAAGTGAGACACAGATGTAGAGAACAAACGTATGGACACCATGGGGGGAAAGCAGTGGGGGGTGGTGGTGGTGGTGTGATGAATTGGGCGATTGGGATTGACATGTATACACTGATATGTATAAAATGGATGACTAATAAGAACCTGCTGTATAAAAAAATAAAATAAATTAAATTAAAAATATAAGTAAAAACATTTGTAAGTGTTAAGGGAACCATCATTTTACAAAACCTAGTCTCTAGATATGTGCCTTGATTTAGGATCTGATTTGGAACTTGGATTTCTGGGTACTTATTGGGACAACATGGAAGGGCATACAAGGAAGGTTTATTTAAGCCATATCAAGGAAGTGATCTGACTTTGGAGCCTCCTTAGGTAGAGTTAACGTTTGTGTGCTAGTTTCTAAGAGGCTTCCCAACCTTCAGATTGCCCCTGGAACCTCTGCCTCATCTCTGGCAAGGGCAAGAGCGCTGTTGCCTGAAGGCATACACTGCCTCTAGAGCTAAGGGGATAGAGTGGGAAGGCCACAGTACTGACTCTCTCCTTCTTCCTCCCTTCCGCCTTTCAGTGTTATGATGTACTCAGCTGGTCCCGGATCTGGTGACTCCGCAGAGGGCTTCCCCGAACAACCGAGGCTCCAGCCACAAATTGGAAATCACACAACTCATACACTGGGTACTGAAACTGGGAGTATTAAGTGGTCCCTCCTTCTTTACAGCGGCAGAAGATTGAGAGTGGGAAAGGGGAGGAGAGAATTAAAGAGGTCTGGGTAGCACAGAGTTGATGGAAGAACTGGCCTTCTTTTAGTGGCATATATTTTGTTCAGTCAACAAAGGTTTATTTGGTCCCTACTATGTGCCTGACACTGTCATAGACACTGGAGGGAAGAGATACCTCAAGGAAAACCAACCAACCAAACAGACTTGGTCCTGTTGCCCTTGTGGAGGGTTCACCCCCTCCCGTTTTTGGCCCCCTTATCAATGGGACACCCCTTTTTTCCAGATTAGGGGGAAAAGGGCCCATTTGGAACAGGATGATGAAGGAGATAAAATCTTATGTGCTGAAGCAAGGTGTGGACTCAATGTTTGACCTAAATCTGAGCTGGGGAAGAGAGTTAGGAAAAGGAGAAAAATGGGAAAGAGCTGGCTCTCTCCAGTCTGGGCTAAGCCGGTCAAGATCATAGAAGTCAGAGCTGGGTGAAGCCTTAGACAAGGTCCAGCACCTCATTTTACAGATGAGGGAACTGAGGGGCGGAGAAGTTACGTGGTGGACCCAAGGTGGAGCCGTAGTGAGGCGGCAGAAGCGGGAATAAAACTGTGGACTTTAAATAATATTATGGGACTTACCTGGTGGCGCAGTAGTTCACAGTCCGCCTGCCGATGCAGGGGACACGGGTTCGTGCCCCGGTCCGGGAAGATCCCACATGCCGTGGAGCGGCTGGGCCCGTGAGCCATGGCCGCTGAGCCTGCGCGTCCGGAGCCTGTGCTCCGCAACGGTAGAGGCCACAACAGTGAGAGGCCCGCGTACGGCCAAAAAAAAAACAACCATGGTGCCTCCAGGAGGGGTTTAATTTCAAATCCCGGCGCTTCTGCCGCAGCTGAGAGCCAGGCCCCGCCCGCTCCGCTCCATTGCCTTGGGAACTGGCTTCCCCGCCCAGCGGGAGCCCGCTTGGCCCTGCGCTCCCAATAAAGTTGTTGTTGAAGCGCAGTGGTACCATGTGAGCCGTCCCGGGGGTGGAGCCGGGGGTGGGGCGAGCCGGGGGCGGGGCCGAACGGAGGGAGACCCGGCGGGCGGCGGCAAGGAAGGGAGGCGGGCACTGGAGCGGGCGCGGGAGCGGGCGCAGGCGGCCGGCCATGATCGCGTCGTGCCTGTGTTACCTGCTGCTGCCGGCCGCACGCGTTTTCCGCGCCCTCTCAGGTACCGGCCCCGTGTCCTGACGGGCGGGTGCCAGGCCCGGGCCTGCCTCGCCGGGGCCCCGCGGGGCCTGGGGCGGCGTGCGTCGCGGACGGCCTCACAACCACTTTCCCCCGGCAGTGCCAACATGTGGGGAGGCCGCCCTCGGCCCCGCCGTGCCGTCCTGGACTAAACGAGGCCCGGGCCTGGCCGGCGAGCCTCGTGGGCAGCCCCCTCCTCACGCCTGTGACCTGGAGGTGTCGGGCCACAGTTAACGTGGAGGGGGCTGGGGGAGGGGCCAGAGCTGCTCTTCTCTGGCCCCGGGGTTGCGGAGAGGTTCCGGGTCCCGCTGAGTCACTGCCCTGGGGGTCGGGGAGGGTTGGCCGCTTGGGGCCGAGGCGAATGTCCGAATTCTCTGTGGACAGGGACCAGTTGGCCCTGGGGGTGGATCTGTGGACTGAAGACCTAGACGTTCCTGTTTTTCCCCTGGGTCAACTCCACACTCACTTTTCCCAGCCGCCTCTCAGCGGAGTCTGGTTGAAAAAACGGATGCTCAGAATCCAGAGACACATTGAAACCTCAGCTTTGAAGCAATGTCCCGTGCGTTTAGAGATGTAGTGGGGTGGAGGCAATGCCCAGCGGGTACTTAGAGAAGAGTTATTGTTTAACTTTGCCATGATCTGCCTGCACTCCCCACTCCTGGTCTTTGACGTTCCCGAGGCTCTTATGAGACCATCAGTTCCTCTGGGAGATCCCACAGAACCCCCAGACTTTTCTCTGGCATTTTAGGGGGCAGGACAGACCAAGAAAGACTTTTAGAAATAAGAGGTCCAACTGTGTGCATTCTTTGCTTTTCCTTTCTGGAACTTTACACAATATGTGTGTGTGTGTGTGTGTGTAATTTCTTTTCCTATATATTTCATATAAAACACTTAATGTATGTATGTGTATGTTTGTATCTGCTACTAGAATGCGGGCTCCAGGAGGGCAGGGCCATGTCTGTTTTGCTCACTGTATCTAGTGCTAGCATACTGCCCAGAATGCAGTAGGCACTCAATTCGGGAATGTCTTATGTGCACATACTTCTCAGAAATGAGGAACTCCACAGAAGTTTTCAGAGAACTAGTGCATATTCTTCTAACCACGTTGCTGTCATTTCTGGAGCTCTGCCAGTGTCCATAATGGCAGCCTTAGTGACATATACTAGTCCAGAGGTTTCTAGACCAGTAGTCAGAGTTTTAGGTATCTCAGAGGAAGGGCCACCTCCCCCGACTCACTTGCACACACCTATTAAAGTAGCCCCATTTGTATTTGTACATTTGGTTTCTACAGATTTTCTTTTAATAAAAGAATTCTGCTGTTGAAAAACAAACCACCACCACCAACCAAAACCTGCTGAGTTTGAAAACTAATAACCTCACACATATAAATCAAAGAACTTCTGCCATCCGATATACATAGAGGATGTTTCAAAGGGCAGGGAATTAATAAGTTCCTGAGACTAAGGTCAGCAACTCGGCCCATGAGTTTAGAGCAGGGTTTCCCAGTCTCAGTACTGTTGACGTCTGGGCCTGGGTAGTTCGTTGTGGAGGTGTCTCTTGCACTGTAGGATATTCAGCAGTATCTTCATCCTATAACCACTAGATGCCAGTAGCATCCCCACAGTTGTGACAACCACTGTGTCTCCAGACAATGCAGAAATGTTCCCTGAGGGCAAAATCACCCCTGGTTGAAAAACCACTGGTTTGAGGGACGTAAATCCACATAGACCCTAAATAAGATAGTGTCTTTCAACGTTTGAACCATTTTGAAGTTTTTCTTGCCTTTAAAAAAAAAATGGAGCCGATAAAATAAATCTCTGGTGATTGAGGGTCATCATCATACATGTCACTTGTCCTATGCTATAAATAAGTGACTTAGCGTGTGTTGGTGGGGGGAGGTTTTGTTTGCACCAAAATACTGTGCTTGGATTTTGGGGGCTCCAATTTTATAGTTTTTCCCACCTGCTTTTTCCTGTTGGCTGTCACTGTGGCTGCCGTTAGGCAGCTGTCTGTTGCTGTCAGTTGTTGGCACCTTCTGATTTATAGCCGCTAGAGTACTATGGAATGGGAAAGATGAAGTTTGGATGGGATAATGAAGTTTGTGAAGATTTATGAGTAGAATAAACAGATTTGAGAAGAGGACCCAGGGCCTTTGCTGAGAGAGAGATTGTACAGATTTTGAGACACCCTTTTTGTCTACTTTAGGCCTTTTTCTTTTAGAATGCATTCATAGATTAGTGGACTTATAGAACTAGAAAAGCTCTTGGGGATTATCTAGTTCAAACTTCCCTTGTCCTCATTTTACAGTCAAGAGTGAGTCCATCTCACTAGGGGCATTGTCCAAGGTCACATAGCTTTGTTAATTTCAGTGCTAGCCCATGACCCACAGTTCTGACTCATGGTCAAGTGCTGGTTCCAGTGTAATGTGGCTCTTAGAACCAGAGAGTTGATGTTAATAGGAGTCTTAACCTCCAGATAAAAGGAGTGTGGTTGTATGTGACCATCTCTGTCCTAGATTATGTGGGATAGCCATTCTTTCATTCACACACTGAATATTTATCAGATCCCTACCATATGAATTAGTTACTACTTGTAAAGCATTTAGAACAGTGCCTGGCACATAGTAAGCACTTCGCTCTGGTGATGATGATGTTCCAGGCACTAAAATGGGCAAGCCCAGTGATGGTACAGTGATGAGCAAGGTGGATATGATTCTTGCTTGTATGGGACTTAGTAGAAGTTGGGAGAAGAGCGTGGGTTGGGTAATGCTGTCATAACATGGTATTTTGGCTTTCTTCTTAGATGCTTTCTTCACATGTCGAAAAAATGCCCTCCTGGCGAAGAGCTCGTCCCCCCGGGTAGACGGTGACTTTGCCATGGCCCCTCGGGGCCCCGACCAGGAGGAGTGTGAGGGCCTGCTGCAGCAGTGGCAAGAAGAAGGGTCAAGCCAGCCACTCTCTACTGTGAGCGAGGGTCTGCTTGTAGATAAGGGAGTAGCCCAGAGCAGCCTGGCGCTCCTGATGGATAATCCTGGAGAACAGGATGCTGCTGCAGAAGACAAGTGGTCCAGCAGGCAGCTGAGTGACCTGTGGGCAGCAGAGAACCTGGAGGAGCCTTTCCCTGAGGTGCTAGGAGAGGAGCCACTGCCAGAGGTCGAGGGCCCAACGTGGGCAGCAGTCCCGGTGCAGACCGGCCCCCAGTATGCAGACTGTGCTGTCCTCCCAGTGGGTGCCCTGGCTGCAGAGCAGTGGGAAGAGGACCCCGCAGTGGTGGCCTGGAGCATAGCACCGGAGCCTGTGCCCCAGGAAGAGGCTCCCATCTGGCCCTTTGAGGGCCTGGGGCAGTTGCAGCCTCCCCCAGTGGAAATCCCGTATCACGGTGAGTCTGGCAACCGGCTGAGTGAGCCGGGGCAGCAGGTTGTCTCGGATGTGCACACAGTCACTTCTAAAGTTCCCTTGTGTGGAGCTCTGCTGCTGCATTCTGTTTTTCTGAGACTCCTGCAGTGGCAGATCCAGAGGGGCCTTAGAGAGCATTTCATCCAGCCCCGTGGCCTTTCACATGAAGTGATCACGGCACAGAGAGGTGGCAGGACATGCCTAAAGTCACATAGCTAGGTAGTGGCAGAACTGAAAGCAGGCCATAGTTCTGATTCTCTACATTATTGGTTCTCTGGAGGTGACCTGGGGTAGCGGTGGAGAGCTCTCAGGGCTCCGCTCTCTGCCTCAACCAGGATAACTCCATTTTTTTTTTTTTTTGGTGGTACGTGGGCCTCTCACTGTTGTGGCCTCTCCCGTTGCGGAGCACAGGCTCCGGACGCGCAGGCTCAGCGGCCATGGCTCACGGGCCCAGCCACTCCGCGGCATGTGGGATCTTCCCGGACCGGGGCACGAACCCGTGTCCCCTGCATCGGCAGGCGGACTGTCAACCGCTGCGCCACCAGGGAAGCCCAGATAACTCCATTTTTATCTGTGTTATAGATCGGGCTTCCATTCAACTTTGGAGAATGAGTGCTGTGGCTCACATAGGTTTGAAATCCACTCTGCAGCTCCCTGCTCGAGGGCACATGGGAGACACATTATGGTTTCTGGCTCTGTAGGCATTTTCAGGGTTAGAGGTCAGAAAACACCCAAGGGTGAGATTACTCTAGAAATGTCTTTAATCTCAGATGACTGTTAAGCACATTCTGAGTGATTCTCCAGAGACCCATGGATTTATCAGAAGTGAGAAATTGTCGGCCATATTTAGTGAACTTGTACTAGGTGCCAGGTGCTATGCTAGGTACTAGGGATATGGTGATGAACAGGCCAAGATTATCTTTGGCTTTGTGGAGCTTATTGTCTAGTCTGAGAATGTCCTTAGAGTGTTGTTCAAATCACCACAGAAAGGGATGAATGACAGGGAAAATGAAAAAAGGAACTCGTCACAGTATCATGGAGTCAGGAGTGGAGATGGTGGGCCCTGTGAATAACATGGACTTACCATGGACCTCTTCTTCCCGACACCTTTGCAGAAATCTTGTGGCGAGAATGGGAGGATTTCTCCACTCAGCCAGATGCTCAGGGCCTGGAGGCAGGGGATGGCCCTCAGTTCCAGTTCACTCTGATGTCCTATAACATCCTGGCTCAGGACCTGATGCAGCAGAGCTCAGAGCTCTACCTGCATTGCCATCCAGACATCCTCAGTTGGAACTACCGCTTTGCGAATCTCATGCAGGAATTCCAGCACTGGGATCCCGATGTGAGTGAAGATGGGGAGATGTTCCATCCTGCATTTGCTCTGGACCCTGGCTGTTTCCCAATGCTCTTAGAAAATGAATTGAACCCCATAGTTGTTCATATGATTGGCCTCCTGCCTAGGACTGGTGCTTGTCTTCCTGGTGTAATGAGTTTGGGGCAGATGCTGAGAAGACTGTCCGTGGTGCACGCTTTCTAGCACCTTTGTGCAGGCAGGGAGACGTGAGGGATTCAAGGAGCAGGAAGAGCCAGCACATGTATCTGATCTCAGCGTAACTCTGGGCCTGTTCTTGCTGGTAGTGGCTATCAGGGAAGAGTCATCAGGGGATGTTTCAGTGTGACCCAGCCTGAGACCCACAGCAGCTTCCCATGTGGCTTCAGTGCCTGCTCCTGGGGTGGGAGTCGTACTCCAGGGCCCTCCATTACTCTGGAGTGATTGGAGTCCTTGTCATTTTCCCAGATCTTGTGTCTCCAGGAAGTCCAGGAAGATCATTACTGGGAGCAGCTGGAGCCCTCTCTGAGAATGATGGGTAATGCCGCTCCCTGGCACGTTTGCCAGTCTTTCTTCCTACAGCCCTGTCTGCTCTCTCCTGAAAGCACTGTATCTTTCTTTCATCTCAGTAAACCCTCAGTCTCATCTGCGAGCTAGCTCCTTTGTGTGGGTGAGAAGGAGAGTCCTGAAGTTTTAAAGCAATTCTGACATATATTGCCATTTAATCCTTGAAGTAACCAACCCTGTGAGGCTGAATATTATTATCCCCATTTTACAGTGCGGAAACTGAGGTTCAGAAAATTTGTGTGACTAGCTCAAGGTCACAAAGCTATAAACATACAACTCATAGGTTGTGGAGCCTGGACTCCGGCTTGTCTGACCCTAGAGTCCATGCTTTTCCTGTCAGGTTATTGCTTCATACCCTTCTGTCCCTCCTTCCCCTTCTAGCCACTCAGTCATCTGGTTACAGCTGTAAGGGAGCCTCTGCAGAACCAAGGAATTGGCAAGGGCAAGGACTCCCCTTACTGGACTGCAGGAGCAAGGCATTAGGCACACATGCCTGGGCTACTGCCACTGGGTAGAGGGACCCTAACCCATCTTCAAGGACTCTGACCCATCTCCTTGGTGGGGTGTTCGTTGCAGGCTTTACCTGTTTCTACAAGAGGAGGACCGGGCATAAGACAGATGGCTGTGCTGTCTGCTACAAGCCCACGCGATTCCGTCTGCTCTGCGCCAGCCCTGTGGAGTACTTCCGGCCTGGCTTGGAGCTCCTCAATCGGGACAACGTGGGCTTAGTGTTGCTGCTGCAGCCACTAGTCCCAGAAGGCCTGGGGCAAGTCTCAGTGGCCCCGTTATGTGTGGCAAATACTCACATCCTGTACAACCCACGTCGGGGCGATGTCAAGCTAGCCCAGATGGCCATTTTCTTGGCTGAAGTGGACAAGGTGGCCAGGTTGTCAGATGGCAGCCACTGCCCCATCATCTTGTGTGGGGACCTGAATTCTGTCCCTGGTTCACCTCTTTACAACTTCATCAGGGATGGAGAACTCCACTACCGTGGGATGCCGGCCTGGAAGGTGAAATGGGAGAGGCCACTGCGGGGTTGGCTTAGGGAGAGATTTTGGTGTTGGCACCTGGTGTTGCTTCTGTGGCAGGGACTTCAGTTACACCTGTTCTGGCTTCCTCTGGCTTTTTCTTGTTCTATTGATATCTGGTACCCAAGCCTGGAAGTTAGGAGCTCGTGAGTGCCTTTGGTATATTGGAATCCTTTCAGTTTTTATCATTAATTTATGTTTAGTTTACAGGTACATAAGTATATATGTAAGTGCATGTAAGTACACAAGTACATCCCTTTAAGGATTCAGACATTTTAAAATAAGACCAAAGTCCCCTTTATTACCTACATTTCCCACGTCTCCACTTAGAGTCAAGTAATAACTGTTCAAAGTTTGGTGGTGTTCTTCCAGGTCATTTTCTATGCATTTGCAGTAGTATCTAAGCTGTTGTGATGATGTAATCATAATCTACATTTATTAAGCACTTACTGTGTGCCAGGTGCTATTTTAAGCACTTTACAGGTATTAACTCATTAATTTTCACAATTTCTATCATTGCTTCCATTTTATAAATGAAAAAGCTAAGGTGTAGAGAAGTTAGGTAATTTGCTTACTCTAGTTTTTGCAGGTAGTGAGTGGTGGAGCCAGGATTTGTAACCAGGTAGCCTGGCCCCAGAGCTCTTGCCCTCCAATACTATGCTGTGATTGCTTCTAACAGCTGGTATATAATGTACTGTGTGTATTTATAAATGTGATAGATTATGTATATTTCATTTTGTAGCTTCTTCACTCAACAATGTACATATGTATCTATCTCATTCCTTTTAACTGCTGAATGTTTATAACCTAGGTATCTTATAGTTTTATTGTAGTTTATTTAGCCCTACCGAGGAGCATTCAGCTTGTGCTGATTTCTTTACATGTCACTTAATCTCCTTGTTCCTCTCTTTTGCCCCTGCTGATCCAACTTGTTGCTTAACTTTTGGCAAGGCACAGGGGAGAAAAGACATAAAATGACTGAATTATTGTGGAGCACTTTGGGCTTTTATTTTAACGAGGTTCCTCAAGTGCCAGCGATGTCCTGGTTGCCACATGCGCAGAGAAAGGCATTATCCTGCCAGGAAGCTGCTATAATCAAGGGGCTCAGGGAATGGGAAGAAGAATTTACTCAGTGCCTACCATGTGACAGCTGCTGTTAGCACAGTGATTAAGAGCTCTCCTTTTGAAGCCAGACAGTCCTGTGTTCAGATCCCCGCTCTGCCGCCTTGGGCAAGTTACTTCACTTCTGTAAGCCCCATTTGCCTCGTCATACACTGGGGATATGATGGGACCTACTTCAGAGGGTTTTCTTTGGTGGATTACATAAAATAATGCACACAGTGTTTTCCAGTTTCTGCTTCAAAGGAAGCAGTCAGTAATTGGTAGTTATGGTTACCCAGATTCTTAATTGTATGTGGTATTACTATCCCACTCAACAGTAGAGCGTATTGAACCCAAGAGAGTTAACTAACTTGCCCAAAGTCACACAGTTAGTAAATGGCCATTCAATTGAAGGTGTGTTTTACTTCTGATGGCATACTGAAAATGTATGTCCTTTAGGGGCAGAGAGATTGCGTCTATCACTGCTCTCTCCCCAGCACTTAGCTAGTGTTTTGCACATAGTTGGCATTCAAATATTTGTTGTTGTTAAATGAAATAAAGGGGATTTTGCTACACACGTTGGAGATACGCAGATGACTGATGTTGCCGAATGTTTCCCCTACTACGTTCTGTCCGTTCCCAGGCTGCTCATGGGCTTTGACCGAGGATGGTGACGTAGATACGGTAAAGTGCTTTGGTGAATTTCCCATTTGGTTTGACCCCGTGGTTTCCCAGTAATAGGCTTAAGATGCTAGACAGTTGATCCAGAAGATCCAAAGATCAGGATAAACCTTTTCCCACTGCAGATTAAATCCCCTGAAAGTTGACATTCCCTGGGCAGAGTAGTGTAGATTTTTCTGAGCTGAAATTTAGGGGACCCTATGTTCATATAGTTCTGTTCTCTTTGACTCGCATACCTCACTCTCTTAACCCCTTATTCCTGTCTCATGGACATTTCAGTGTTTCTAGTAAAAAAATAAAATAATGGTTTTAAATAGCTCCTTATTTTTAACTTTCCCCTGAGACGTATGTGTTTTGCTTGTGTTACGTACATAGTATGTGACTCTGTGTGTGTGTGTATGTATGTTTGTCTGCATGTCCCAAAACATGGGCTATTTCCTTTTTCCATCTCAGATTCCTTATTCCCATCTGCTCTTTCCTTGTAGGTATCTGGACAGGAAGACTTCTCCCATCAGCTTTATCAGAGGAAGCTGCAGGCCCCACTATGGCCCAGCTCCCTGGGCATCACTGATTGCTGTCAGTATGTCACCTCCTGTCACCCCAAGAAATCAGGTGAGCACATGCCATATTCTTGGTTGGTTGTCCCTCCACACCCATTTTGGGAGAAAGCTGGCACCTCAGTGACAAGAGAAAGTGTAATTCCCTCAATTCTCTTAGCACGTTCCTTTGTTTTTTTCATTGTCCTCATGGTCACCTAATGAAATGGACAACTTTAAGTCATAGCCATTGGAAAATCTCCTTGTCTTCAGAGCCAGACTTCCTCTGTGTCCCTACCTGTAAGCTTCTTGGTATTAAGGAAGTCTCAGCATGTGGCTCCTCTTACTGTCTTTCACTGTATGGCTTTTCCTGGTTTACAGAGAGACGTAAGTATAGCCGAGACTTCCTGCTACGTTTCCGCTTCTGCAGCATCGCCTGTCAGCGACCTGTAGGACTGGTTCTTATGGAAGGAGTGACAGATACTAAGCCAGGTAATGGGAACTAAGCTTGTTCCCTAACTTGTTCCAACTAAGCTTGGTCTTCTTTCCTCTGCACCTCTGATATTTGTCAGTTATGTGGTTTCTTAGTCTTTTCTATGTGTAATTCTTAGAGATCAGCTTCTGGTAATAAGTATGCTTAGGAGGAAGGTCAGTGGAGTTCACTGGCCGTGTGCAGTGTGTTGAGAACATGGACCAGGAATCAAGAGACCTGGGTTCTAACTAGCTCTGAGACCTTGAGTAAGCCACAAGCTTTTTAGTATTAAGTTGCTAATAACTAGCATGTATACAGCATGTTTAAGAGAGGAAATACACTTGATGGGGCTTTGAAAATCATAAGGTGACAGTATTCCTGGTTGTAATAACAAGTTACTCCTACTGAGAACTTCCAGATTGTAAGTCGCAGAGTATGCTTGATGTTCTCCCCTTCTTGTCTCTGAAAACACTCCAAAGCAACAAGGAGAATGAAAAAGAGAAATGCAAACTCCATCTTTGAGAAAGCTAGGAGACCTGAAGATATTTGAAATCATGAACCACAGCACAGGTGGAATGGTTGCAAGAAGCACTGGAGGTCATGCAGGGGTGCTGGAGCAGGTATGGAGAGACTGGTCTGTGGGGCCATATGGATCTCCAGAAGAGCCAGCAGGGTACCCTTCTCCAAGGTGAGGAGCGTATCCTGAGGCACGAAATCAAAATCCCTTGTTTCGTCGACAAGAATAGGATGCACAGGTTGTGAAAGGATATTGTCTTAACCTCTTTTGGTCCAAGGAGGCAGTAGAGGAAAGACTGATCAAGGAATCAAGCCAAATTTGCACGAAGCAGTCTGTTTAAGTGGTGGGGGGAGGTGTAATACTTAAACTGCATATTTCTTTTGGCTAGGGGGAAATAAAGATGAACAGGACTCACACACAGCCCTGTGTCATAAGGAAAAATGCCTGTTACTTGGAATGCGTACCCAGGTCTGCGCTTATATAAGCTTTGTACCAATAGCTTGTACATAAAAACCTCAACTAATTCCAAGCTGGGCTGCCCAAAAGGAGCCAGTGTGAGATCTGTACTAAAATACTATAAGAAAAAAAGGTGGAAGAACAGGAAAAATAAAAGGCAGATAAAGAATACTTCGGAGATAAAAACTGTTGCCATGGAACATATGAAAATTATGATTATTTCCCCATGAATAAAAAAATTAAGCTATTGTCTTTATAACATAAGAGTGCAAAAATAAAATAATTGCTTTTATAAAATGAGTTCAAGCACGTGGCAAGACATCAGTAGATGAAATGTAAACTGCAGAGCTCAGGAAAGAAGTGGAATAAAAAATTTAAGAATCACATAATGAATACAAAATTAGAAGTAGTCTAAGAGAGAATAGGCACTGCTGAAAACAAGCAAGAGGCAGAGGCCAGGAAGGATAAAAAGCACTAGAAAGAAAATAACAGTAGTGGAAGTTAAAGAGATTCAACATACACATAGTTCGAGTTCACAAAGAAGAAACCCAGTATAATAGCACAAAGGGAATATTTAAAGGGATGATTCAGGGAAGATTTTCCCAAAATCAAGAGACCTGACTCTCCACATTGAGAAGGATATACCATGTCTCAGTAAAAAATGACACAGGAGAGTCAACAGTAAGACATCCTAGTGAAGTTAACAAAAGTCAAAGATAAAAGAATCCTTTGGGCAGAACCAAAAATATTGGGCTATTTTTAAAGGTAAAAATAATCAGGTAAGCTTCAGATTTCTTAACATTAACATTCGACTCTGGAACACAGGAGAGCAAGGTTTCAAAGAAAGATGGTGTGGTCAAAAATTTTATACTCAACCCAAAGCCTTTCATGAAGAAACTGCTAGAAGAATAACTTAAGACAACCAAGCAATGACTGAAAAAACTATAGTAAAAGGACTGGTGGTAAGCAATGAATTCATTTTTTTCTTGAAGGAATTTAACTTGAATTGGCATTTTGCACAGAGCAGTGAACATTTCAATGGCTTGGTTTTTTTTTTTTTTAATTGCAAAGCTAATGTATTATTACAGCTGTGGCCACCATGCATAGAGCGACTGGCGTGTGCTAGGAACTGGGATAAGTGCTTGGATCAGTTGGGCTCAGGCAGGGAAGCAGTGGCTCAATGTTTTAAGAATACAAAATCCTAAAGTTAAACAGTAGTAGGATCCCACATAGGTAATTCCATGTTAAGAATAGGTTATTTTTAAAAACTCAGTACTGTACTTGAAACATAACATAAGCATTTCAATTTAATAACAAAATAAGAACCTTTAAAATACACTGACAATCACGTTGTAAGTAGAATCATTATATGGGGGAAAATATCCAGTTCACTAACAGTACCCAATAATAGCAGTATTTTCAAAATTGAGATTAAATTTGGGTAAACACACCCATCCTCCACATACTGTGAACGTACCCTTCCGTTTGCTTAGTATCCCCACCCAGGGCCGAATAGGGTCCTGATGAATCTCTTTTAAGGACTCCAGATCTAAAAACCTACCACCAGTTTTAGACCATGAGTAGAAAGACTTAAGTGCAGTACAAGGAGATCATAGTGTGTGATCTTTTTTTCTAGAGGATTTGTTTAGATGTGCTAACAAATAATATTTCCAGTCCAATACCAGAGTCATCCAACTCAACTGTAGACATTCAAACTTGCCAAGTTGACTGTGACACTGACTTTAATGGGAAGCATCTGAGTTGCCAAAGTAGCTACAGTGCCAGGGAGTGATGGTCTAACTTTCCAACAAGTTGCCGTTGCATTGTGCTGGAGAGTTCTACATCACACAAGGTGTATAATAAAAAAAAATTGTGATTCTCACTCTCCCCAACTCCCTTTGTGAAGGAATAATTCATAAGATGGGAATCTAAATTTTAAGTCCCCCTCATTTTTTTTTTTTTTTTTTTTTGCGGTACGCGGGCCTCTCACTGTTGTGGCCTCTCCCATTGCAGAGCACAGGCTCCGGACGCGCAGGCTCAGCGGCCATGGCTCACGGGCCCAGCCGCTCCGCGGCAGGTGGGATCTTCCCAGACAGGGGCACGAACCCGTGTCCCCTGCATCGGCAGGCGGACTCTCAACCACTGCGCCACCAGGGAAGCCCTGCCATTATATTTTTAATTTCCAAATCTCTTTTTTAAAGTTCCTTCTTTTTTATACCATTTTTTTTTTAATGAATGCAATATTGCCTTTCTACTACTGAGGATGATAATTTTTAAAATTCCATCTGTTCCTTCCAAGGTTCTTTTAATTGAGAGTTAGTTTCTTCCTACCCCACTGTTTGTTCCCAAAGATTCCATCAGGTGTCCATTCACATTTAGGAATGAGACATGAAAACGTAATGGCTCTGTAAGGGATGGTTCTAATTGACTGGTGAGTTCATTGTGACAGTTTTGATTTTCACCTCCCACCTCTTTTCTGGAGTAATGGTACCTCTGATTCCTGACCTCTTACGTGATTCAGAAGCCTAAATTAGCTTGCCTCTTGCTGAAGAGAAAACCATTTTCAATATCCTGCTGGTCACTGTGATTTTTCTGATTCAAAATGAAGATATTAGTGTTAGGAACATTTATGTTCCAAATAACATCACATCAGTCATCACAAAGTGAAACTGCAGTATTTAACAAGGAATAATAGTCAGAAGATAACTAATGGTTGAAGGTTTTAATTCATCTTTCTCAGTTCACAGTAGTTCAAGTAGATAAAAAATAACTGAGAATACAGAAGACTTAAATAACATGTTGTATGGTAAATCTGATGGATACATATCAAACTCTGAACACTGAAAGCAGAGCAAAGACATCTTTTAAAATATCCACAGGAAATTCCTGAGAATTGGCCATATATTAGACTACCACAAAAATAATCAGTAAATTTCAAACAGTAGAAATAGTATAGCCAACTTTCCGTGATCACACATGCATTAAAAATAGAAGTTAAAAGAATGCTATCATCTGGACATTTAAAAAATTTCAAACAACTTTTGGGTCAAAGATGAAATTTAAACTGAAACTGCAGAGTGTGTAGAAAATAACAATAATGAAAATACCATATATTTGTGGTATATAGCTAAAATAGCTTTCAGTGAAAAATTCATAGAATTATATAGAATATCTTGAATCAGAGAATTATATTGATAAGAAAAGATTAAAGTAAGTAAATTAAGTATCCCCCAAGTTAGAAAAGAGAACAAGCTGAAAGAAAGCAGAAGATGAAAATGAAAATAATTTAGAGAACAGAAAAACAGTAGGACTAGTAAGCTCTAAAAATCAGTTGGTTTTTTGAGTGAAAAACAGCTGTCAGATTAGCTAACCTATTTAAGGGGGCAGGGGAGGAGCAGGTAAAAGTATTCAGATGCAGAAGAATTAAGAGGATTATAAGGGGGTCCTTTTCTCAACCGAGTGCAAAAGAAATTGAAAACTTTGATGGCCTATGTTAATTTTAGAAAATGTAATTTACTAAAACTGATTGTGAAAGAGAGACATAACATAAATAGATTACCACAGGGTGAAAAAGTAGCGAAAGTTCTGAGATACAGTCCCACAAAAACACCATGTTCATGTTGATAGGAGAACATCATCAAACCTTTAAAGAACTTGTAATTCCATTATTGTTTAAATTGTTAAAGAGCACAGCAGAAGGGGGCCAAGTTATTTTTACAAAAGAAGTATTTGACACCAACACCTGACAACAGTTACACAGGAAAAGAAAACTACAGACCTTCTCCACTTATGAATATTGATGCAAAAAATGTACATAGACGATCAGGAAACAGAATCTAACATCACACTGAAAGAGCAATATACTATGGCCAAATGGAGTTTATCAGAAATATGAAGGTAGTTCAATATTGGGAAATCTATTAATGTATTTATCATGCTAATAAATATATGAAATCTATTAAAATATAGAAATGCATGTCATCCTGTAGATGTCAGAGACATTTGTTAAAATTCAACATCTATTCCAGATTCTTTTAAAAAGAACCTTCTTAAGGAAAAAATAGATAATCCCTTATACCCTTAAAATACATTTATCTTGGTCAGTCAGTGCTTTGGTGCACCATGGAGGAAGGGGCGTGGAGCCACCAGGTGCCTGAAAAAGAAAAAAAAAAAAACAAAAGCATTTATCTCAATCCAAAAATGAGCATCTTGCTTAAAGAAGACAGTCTAGTGGCATTCCTGTCAAAGTTGGGAACAAGATAGGGATGACTACTGTCATTCAACTGTGAGAGACACCAGCCACAGATTTAGAAATAGAACATAGAAATATAGACAAGAAAATAGAAGTAAACAATGGAAAGGAGGGGGTAAACTATTACTAGCTGTTAATATGGTTATATAACTGGTTATCCAAGAGAGTCAACTAACGGCTATTATTAGCGTTAATTCTGGAAAGTATCTGGGTAGACTATTAATATGCAGAAATCAATAGTATTCATATAATAAAATAATGATATATTTGTTAAAAGATGTAATTTTAAGAAGACCCTATTTATAATAGCAACAAAAAGAGAAAACAATTTAACAGGGAAAATGTAGGAATATTTCATTTCATATAAATTAACAAATTTATTGGCATGAAGTTGTCCATAACATTCTCTTACCTTTTTTAAGAAATAACTTTATTGAGGTGGAATTCACATACCATAAAATTCACCCATTTAAAGTGTACAAATCAGTGGCTTTTAGTATATTCAGAGTTGCGGAACCATCATCACAATCTAATTTTACAACATTTTCATCACCCCCAAAAGGAATCCCATATTCATTAGCAGTTATTTTCCCTTTATCCCTCCCCTTGTAAAAAATCAACAGTGGACGTATGGGTTTCTGGACTCTCAGTTCTATTCCATTCATCTATATGCCTATCCTTATGTCAGTACCACTCTGCCTTGATTATTTTAGCTTTGTATAAGTTTGAAATAGAGAAGTGTAAATCTTGTAACTTCATTGTTGTTTTTCAAGATTATTTTGGCTATTCTGGGTCTCTTATACATTTCTATGTGGATTTTAGGATCACCATGTCAATTTGTGCAAAAAAGTTAGTTGGGATTTTGGTAGGGATTTACAGATCTGTAGATCATTTTGGGAAATGTTGCCATTTTAACAGTATTAGCTTATGATCAGTGAACATGGAAGTTTTCCCATTTATTTAGATCTTTAATTTCTTTCCATGTTTTATAGCTTTCAGTGTGTCTTATACTTCTTTTGTTAAATTTATTTGTAACTATTTAAAATTCCTTTTGTTACTTTTATAAATGGAAATATTTTCTGAATTTCATTTTTGGATTATTCATTGCTAGTGTATAGAGATGCAGTTTTTGTATATCAGTCTTGTATCTTGCAATCTTTCAAACTCAATTTTTTTATATAAATTTATTTATTTATTTATTTATTTATTTATTTATTTTTGGCTGCGTTGGGTCTCCATTGCTGTGTGTGGGCTTTCTCTAGTTGTGATGAGTGGGGATTACTCTTCGTTGCGGTGCACGGGCTTCTCATTGTGGTGGCTTCTCTTGTTGTGGAGCAGGGACTCTAGGCGCACGGGCTTCAGTAGTTGTGGCTCGCGGGCTCAGTAGTTGTGGCACGTGGGCTCAGTAGTTGCAGCACGTGGGCTCAGTAGTTGCAGCTCTCGGGCTGTAGAGCGCAGGCTCAGTAGCTGTGGCGCACGGGCTTAGTTGCTCCGCAGCATGTGGGATCTTCCCCGACCAGGGCTCGAACCCACGTCCCCTGCATTGGCAGGCAGATTCTTAACCACTGCACCACCAGGGAAGTCCCTCAAACTCATTTATTAGTTCTAGTAGTTTTTTAGTACATTTCTTAGGATTTTCTATGTATAAGATCATGTCATCTTGCGAATAGAAATAGTATTACTTTTTTCCATTCCAATTTGGATGCGTTTTATTTCTTCCATAATTGTCCTGGCTAGAACTCTCATTACAGTGTTGAGTGGTGACAGCAAATATTCTTGTCTTATTCCTGATCTTAGGGGTAAAGGTTTCAGTCTTTTAGCATTGAGTATGATGTTAGCCATGCGGTTTTTTTGTTTGTTTTTTGTTTGTTTGTGTTTTGTGGATTCCCTTCACCAGATTGAGGAAGTTCTCTTTTATTCCTTGTTTTTTAAGTGTTGTGGGTTTGTTTTTTGTCATAAAGGAGTGGATTTTGTCAGAAATTTTTTCTGTGACTATTCAGATAATCATGTGGTTTTTGTTCTTCAGTATTCTATTAATATGATGTATTATATTAATTGATTTTCAGATGTTAAACCAACCTTACATTTTTAGGATAAATCGTATTTGGTCATAGTATATAGTCATTTTTCTATTTTGCTGGATTTAGTTTGCCAGTATATTGTTCTGAGACTCGTTTTCCAACATGGGGGAGGAGGAGTTTCCCCCAATGCCAACAAACAATTCAACTCAATTCTGACACTGTCTCCCCAGCGATAGCATCAGATTCCACAGGTTAAGGGCTCAGTTCTACAAGACCCACCCCTCCAACACTTCAGGTGCCTGTCAAAAGACCAGGTTGTTCCCTGTGCTTCTTCTGACCTACTGGCTATAAACCAGAGGTTCCCACTATCCCCTCCTTCCTTGGGTTAGAGTGGTTCACAGAACTTAGAGAAACATTTCACTTGCTAGATCATTGGTTTATTATAAAAGGGTGTAACTCAGGAACAGCTGTACAGAAGAGATGCATAGGGCAAGGTATGTAGGAAGGGATGTGGAGCTTCCATGCCCTCTCTGGGTGCACCATTCTCCCTCGAATCTCCATAAGTTCATCAACCTGGAAGCTTTCCAAACCCTGTCCTTTTTGGGTTTTATGAAGGCTTCATTACATGGGCATGATTTATTAAATCCTTAGTCATTGGTGACTGATTCCACTTCCAACCTCTCTCTGCTCCCCAGAGGTCATAGGGTGGGACTCCAAGTTCCTCTCATCACATGGTTGGTTCCATTGGCAACCAGCCCCCAACCTTAGGTATTTTCCAAAATTGCCTCATGAACATAACAAAAGGCACCTTGCTCACTCTCAACACTCAGGAAATTCTAAGGGTTTGGAGAGCTTTGAACCAGCAACTGTGGACTAAGACTATATGTATATGAAGACTGACTATATATGAGATATATATATTTGGTCATCTGAATGACCAAATATACATTTTTTATAAATCACAGAACTGTAATTGTTGAGGCATTTTGCATCTACATTCATAGGCGATATTAGTCTGTAGTTTTCATTCTTTGTGATGTTTTTGTCTACTTTTGATATCAGAGTAATACCTCGTAGCATGAGTTGGGAAGTGTCCCCTCTTTTATATTTTGGAAGTATTTGTGAAGGATTCATATTACTTTTTTTTTTTAATGTTTAGCAGAATTCACTAGTAAAGCTATGTGAGCCTGGGCTTTTCTTTGTGAGAATTTTTAAATTGCTAATTCAGTCTCTTTAATTGTTATAGAACTATTCAGATTTTCTTTTTTTTGAGTCAGTTTGTGTAGTTTTTGTCTTTTTAGGAATTTGTCCATTTTACCTAAGTCATCTAATTTGTTGGTATACAATTGTTTATTGTATCCCTATAATTTTTTTATTTCTTAAGGTTGGTGGTGATGGCCCCCTCTTTCATTCCTGGTTTTAGCAATTTGAGTTTTCTCTTTTTTTCTTGGTCAGTCTAGCTAAGGGTTTGTCAATTTTGTTGATCCTTGTTATCCTTTTTCTTAGTTTGGGTTGTTATAACAAAACACCACAGCCTGAGTAGTTTATAAACAACAGAAGTTTATTTCTCACAGTTCTGGAGGCTGGAAGTTCGAGGTCAGGGTGCCAGCATGGTCCAGTTTTGGTGAGGACCCTCCTCTGGGTTGCTGATTGCCAACTTACTGTTGCATCCATACATGGCAGAAAGGACAGCTCTCTGGGATCCCTTTTATAAGGGCATTAATCCTGTTCATGAGGGCTTTACCCTCAAGGCCAAATTACCTCCTAAAGGCCCCACCTCCTAATGCCATCACACTGGGGGTTAAGATTTCAACATAATTTTGGGGAGAGACAAACATTCAGTTCATAATACCTATGAATGTCAGTAAGATCTGTAATAATATTCCCTCTTTCTCTCCTGATATTGGTAATGTGTGTCTTTTTTCTTCGTGTATGTGTGTGTACATGTATAGGTGTGTATAAGTATGGACACGTATGTGTGCATACATATGTATACACATACATACACAGATACATATATGCACACAATGGATGGTGGGTGATAGAAAATCTCTGGAGGAATACACCAGGAATTTGTTAACATTGGTTGCCTCTGGAGAGAGGAATTGAGTGGCAAGGTCCCAGAGTGGGAGGGAGCCTTTTCACTGATATTTTTCTCTACATTTTGATTTTTGTACCATGTGACTATATTACCTATTCTAAAGAATGAATTTAAATTTTTTAAAAAGTTGCTGAGCCAGGGAAGGGATGTCTGTGTTAGAGACCTCTGTCTGTCTGCTTCCTGAGGTTCTTGACTTTGGTCCATTGTTTTCTTCCTCTCCTCACCTTTTCTCTTTCCCTTTTCCCTTCTGGAACAATCTAGTCAAGGATTTGAGTGGGATTTCAGGGTGCAAGGTTCTAACCCTGCTTCACTGTCTGTGATAAAACCCTTTCTCTCTGGTCTTCTACAGAGCGACCTCCTGGCTGGGCCGAGTCTGTCATTGAGGAAGACATATCTGAGCCTGAGCCTGACTTCCCCAGGTAATCTTCTTCCAGTTCCCTTCTGCTTGCATTCCAGCCCCATCGAGGTGTATTCGAGAGATTCCTGTTGGCTTTCCTGGGGCTGATTTGGGGGAACACATTTTGCTGAGCTCTCTCTTCCCCTTGTGTGTGCTAAGTTTATGGAGGAACAAACTGGTGTGCAGAGGCCAGAGGTGACCCACCTAGGTTCTTGCAGATGAAAAGCCCCTGCCCTTTTCCTTTGGGAGTAAGGCCTCACAGAAGAGCTTGCTGACCCATGGACAAGGGTACATTAGGTATACTTCACCAGGTAGCAAGAGGAGAGTGGGGGGTGAGAAATGTCAGCAGGACTGTATATAAATGTGTCTGTTTCTAGGCTAATTTTAGCTAAGACCCTCAGCCTCTTAATTAGCATGGGAAGGCATTTGCTGAGGTTGAGTTATTTGGGATCATCCCTTAAAAAACTTGATAAAACCCACAGAGAAGTGACTTTGGGAAAAGTTCAGTAATGTTTGTTGACTGACATCTTCCCCTCCATCCCCGAAGGACTGTAGGCACCATCCAGCACTGCCTCCACCTGACCTCGGTATATACTCATTTCCTGCCCCAGCATGGCCGCCCAGAGGTCACCACAATGCCCTTGGGTCTTGGAATGACAGTAGATTACATCTTCTTCTCAGCTGAGTCCTGCGAGAATGGGAACAGAACTGGTAAGCTTGGTGGATCCTGGATTCCTAGAAGCCACCCCCAAGAGTCCCTGGGAACTGATGGTAGGTCAGGCATTTGATCACATGGCTTGGGCTGCTGGGACCTGACCAGCAAAGGAGCAGATCTCATACCTACCTGACACTGGTCATCCTCATCATACTTCCCTTAGGCCATTTGCCCGCCTTCTCTTTTTATCCTTGTAGCATTAGAGAGATGTGGGCAGAACAAGCCGTCCCTCCGTTTTTTTTTGTTTTTTTTGTTTTTTTTTGCAGTACGCGGGCCTCTCACTGTTGTGGCCTCTCCCGTTGCAGAGCACAGGCTCCGGACGCGCAGGCTCAGCAGCCATGGCTCACAGGCCCAGCCGTTCCGTGGCATGTGGGGTCTTCCCGGACCGGGGCATGAACCCGTGTCCCCTGCATCGGCAGGCAGACTCTCAACCACTGTGCCACCAGGGAAGCCCCGTCCCTCCATTTTAAAGATGAAAATAGAGCACCAGGAGGTGCTCTATTGGATTTGTTCAGTGGCAGCTGGTTAGTAAGGGACTTGGTTAGGTTAGAAACCCCATTTCCTGTCTTCTCACCCCTCACAATAGTCACAGTATAGCAGTCTATCAGCCCCATGCCTGTTTTGTTTAAAGCATGTCTTTTAAAATGTTTAGATTTTCTGTTGAGAAATCAAATTTCATATAGCAAATCTGGACTTCGGCTTCTCTTGGAAAATCAGAAGATCTTGTAATGCTGGGCTTGGACGTGCACTCTAGTTTGCCGCAGTCCCACCGAAGCCACCCGGCTTCGTTCATTGACATATCATGGCATATCTGAGAAAATGAGGCCTCCTCCAGAGGCGGCAGGAGGTGAGGGAGGATAGGGCCGTCGAGGAGACGCAGGCTGCTAAGGTGTAGCTCCCACGGGCTCCCCCACCCCGTGCAGTGTGGCTGCGGCTGCCTTACCCACCGGCCTCTGCTTTGTGCTCCAGATCGCAGGCTTTGTCGGGATGGAACTCTCAAGCTCCTGGGCCGGCTCTCCCTCCTCTCTGAAGAGATTCTCTGGGCTGCCAATGGCTTACCCAACCCCTTCTGCTCTTCAGACCACCTCTGCCTACTGGCCAGCTTTGAGATGGAAGTCACTGCCCTATAACGGTCTCCCAGGGGAAGAGAACTTCTCTTCCAGAAGAGCCACCTGGATCAGAGACTGTGGAAATATCCCATGCTTCTGGAAACTTAGATCCAAGAAACTTACGTCCCCTCCCCTCCCCTCCCTGTTCCCTTTCTCCCATGGCTACATTTCCTCCAGGCCTGTCCACATTCTCTGCCTGTGGTCGCTGCCCCGCCCCAGCCTCTTCCTAAACCTGTGCCACATACTGGGTGGCCCTGGGAGAGGCAGAAGGGGGGGTTCCCCCTTCCTTCCATGTATCCAGTGCTCTCCCTTGATTTTAATTACCAGGGTTGCGGGAGCTATTGATCTCATTGGTTATTTGTTTTCAGGCCGTTTCATGGTGGGGTGCCTTCTGACCTGACCTTCTCCCTGCCTGAATCCCCTGGGCCCAGCCCTCTTGCCAGACACACACACGTGAGATGTGTGTTGTGTGTGCATCCTCTCGGGGTGGGACTGCTCTGTGTAGCCATGCCTGTCTCTGACTAGCCCACTTTCCACACTGGGGCTGTCAACCTAGGGGCAGGTGGAGGGCATGACCGGGTAGCTGTGTGCTGCCAGGCACATGGGCACCTGGCTGCCAGCGGCAGGAGCGTGGGCCCGTCTCCTTTTATCATCTGTGTTTCGTTAGGTGTCCATCCTGCCAACCAGGGCACCCTCATTGTCCGGGCTCTGGTAACAAGTGGGCCCCACGAGCTGGAGCAGCGGATTCAGGGATGCCCTCGACCCAGAGCTCCCCACAGACCTGGCATGTTTCCTCTAGGGCTCATCCCTTTCCCCAGGCTGCCCTGTGGGAGGCCAAAGTTTGAACCCCTGTGCGGGGTCAGTGGGCAGGGGTAGTGGATTGAGGTGCCAAACTCTTTAAGCATGAGGAGGAAGAACTGTCAGGAGACTCCTATCTCACTGGAGGACTGCGGC
This sequence comes from Mesoplodon mirus, assembly GCF_964341445.2. Classification (NCBI taxonomy): domain Eukaryota; kingdom Metazoa; phylum Chordata; class Mammalia; order Artiodactyla; family Ziphiidae; genus Mesoplodon; species Mesoplodon mirus. The sequence goes on along the minus strand of NC_138979.1, from coordinate 162,693,424 downwards.
GAGGGTGCGAGTCCCGGGGGGGAGCGCCGGCAGGTTCTGCAGCTGCCCCAGCTGGGACGCAAGACCTCAGGGACTTGTTCCCTTTCCTCTGCACAGCTAAGCTGCAGTTCTCTGTTCCTCTCCTCCCACTGCTTTTTACTCTTTGCTGCCTCCCCCATCCCCTTCCTTTTTTCCCCTAGAAAAGCCTGGTATTTAGCTCAGGCCAGAACTTCTCAGCAGAAAGGTGGCCCTGGGCAAAACTGGCCCAAGAACTGGAGGTGGTGGCTCATGGCCTCTGCTTTCCCTCTCCTGGTGCAGGGGCACCCTGACCCCTTCAGGGGGTGCTCCCTTGCCCACATGAGTCACCTGCATGACTGAATCCTGCATTGCTGGGTGTAGCTGCTGGCCCTGCAGACTTGACTTGCTGTTGGCCCACTTGGCCTCCAGAATGGGACTGGAGGATATAGCTGAGAGGCTGGAGTTCGGGACAGTTAGCTAGAGGTTAATGCTTTCTCCTTTTTTTTTTTTTTTTTTGAGAGCCAAAGACCCAGCTTGAATAATTCTGCTGCTGCGTTCATGGTTATAAGCTTTCCATGCCTGGGTTCTGGGGAATTTATCTATTCATGTATATTTTTCAACATTATTTCCTGGGTACTGGGCATGTGCCTGTCTGAGCCCCAGGCCTATCTGTCCACACTCCACCATCCACTCTGTCTCTCCCTGGGCATCTCCTGAGATGGTCTCAAGACAGTGCCCTATTGGTTTGTAGGACTAGGGCCCATCACTGTTTTTTTCTGCCAGGAAATGTAGTTTAAAAATGGCTAAAGATGGCAGAGGGCAGGAGCTTGATAGATGATCTTTTCCTTGTTTTCTTATTTGTTTCTGTTTTGGAAATGAAAGGGGGTTTTAAATGGTCATTTTAACTCTCTTTTCCAAATAAAGGTTTACCTTTCCCCCCTACTGGTGGTTATTTTATTAGGATCCTGAAAGGCATGGGGGAGGGAAGGCCTGGGGAATGAGGTGGGCAGAGAGGAAGAGACTGATCCTGGGGTGGGGCCTCAAACCTGAGATCTAGACCAGAGAAAAGCGTTATCATCTCCCTCTGGTAACTGAGCAGATGCCCACTACTCTGAGGCCTGGGAGGAACGGCTTGGGCGCAGCCTCCTGCCCGGACTTTCGTGGGGTGCAGCTCTCTTGTCCGTCCTCGCCAAGCTAGAGGAGAATACTGCTTTCAGCTGCTCTCATTCTTATTCCATCTGCTGCCCCTGTACCTCCCGTACCTCCGCCTAGTCCAAGAGGAGGAGGATCTGTCGCAAAAGCAGGATGAGAAGTGTTTTCCTGGTCAAAGCTATGGCAGCTGCATGAGGCATGATGCATGTGGCAGATGCCTCTTGCCATGCTTCTATTTTTGATCATCTCTTCTGTGTTCAGGAGCCAGGGCTGAGCTGTGAGCCACCTGTTGCTGGCAAGGTTTCTCATCTTTCCCGGGCCTCACTGTGCTGGGACTTTGTCTTCCTCCGGCCTTCCTGTGCAGCAGGTCCACCAGCCCCTGTGCCCGTGGGAAGAAGCCCTGAGACAGGTGTGGTTTTCTGCCTTACCTGAACAGAATCCCAGACCCCACACCTCTGAATCAGTACCTGAGAATCTGGGTTATTTAAAGCTACCTGGGTACCAGTTGAACCACCTGGGTTGGGATTTAGCCAGGGATTAGGAACACCACTTGTCATCTTGGCCTGGTCACTTGGTGACTGTGGGTAAGTTAACCCCTCCCTATGTTGCACATATCTTGGTGAAATAGAAATTAAAGTAATATTCTTTTCCATGTGTGAGGAATTTTCAGATCTGAAATTACGTTATTTGAAGGGATGCTAAAAATCCCAGAGTATTATTGGTAATTACAATAATTGGTAATTACTGGTTACAATTGGAATTGAGGGTGGGTAGTTCTCCCTAGTCAGCCTGGACAATTGGCCCTGGGGGCTTGGAATTATTTTATAGCTCCTAAGCGTTGAGGTATGTCCCCAGAGACCCCTTTCCTGGCCTGGAGGGCTTCCCCCTGGTGAGGTGAGTCAGGTAGCATCTGCACGGCACTTTGATTCACAGTCTCCAGAGTGCTTCCACTTCCGTGATCCGTAGACAGCTGCACTACAAGGTGGCAGTTCAGGTGTGCATATCTTACCTTTATATCCAAGGAAACAGAGATCCCAAAGAGGTAAACTGAGAATCTCCTTTATTTCTTGCCACCCAACTCCTCAGAACACAGCCTTTCCTGGGAGGAGAAGAGACAGGTTGTCATGTAAGGCAGATACATGGGGCTGGGGCTGGGAGAATGGAAGTGACCAACCAGCCCTCTGCTGGCTTGTTTTTAAATTTTTTTTTTTTTTTTTTTGCGGTACGCGGGCCTCTCACTGTTGTGGCCTCTCCCGTTGCGGAGCACAGGCTCCGGACGCGCAGGCTCAGCGGCCATGGCTCACGGGCCCAGCCGCTCCACGGCATGTGGGATCTTCCCGGACCGGGGCACGAACCTGTGTCCCCTGCATCGGCAGGCATACTCTCAACCACTGTGCCACCAGGGAAGCCCTGCTGGCTTGTTTTTAAACCCTGTTTTTTCTCCCCAGTTCTTGCCCTGGTGGAGCTACTGGACTAGAGGATTGTTTTCTGATTGGTTACATAAGGCAAAGCATGGCTTCCTGTCTTCTGGGAGCAGGAGGGGCCCACCTCCTCTAGTTTCCACCCGGGGAGAGCGAGCAAAACAAAACTGTCCCAGGCAAGGGCCAGCCAGCCAGATGAGAACCTGGTAGGGTGATCTCTCCCAGGTTAGGAGAATGTGACCTGAATTGGGAACTCTGCCTTCTGCCCATCCCTAGTCAGTTCCTGTGCCCATAAGGCCAGAGGCCTCACACAGCTGCGGAGAGAAGAGTGGAATCTCCACACTTAACATTCTTGGAGGTTTTGTCTTTCCCGTGACCAAGTCCTTTCTGGCTGGGGGTTGGAGGGAGTGCACATTCCCATGTGGGCTGCTCAGAGTGCTGTCCCTCAGCCCAGCTGAGGTGGCCCATCTCCAACCACCTGCCAGGCCTCAGCGGGCCCCTCACCCCCTTGGCGAACACTAAAAGGGTTACCAGGCAGCCTGCATGTGGCCCAGTCGGCTTGGTCTTTGGTATGACCAGCACTTCCTGTCACCACTGCCCTCCACAGTCGTGGTCAAGATGTCAGATCCTGGCAGATGTGGGTGCAGAGCTTCAATCTCTTCATGTCCAGGGCTCTGAGAAGTGCCACCTGCATTTAAAGGTCCGACCCACTTTAGTCATGTGCCTAAACTAGGCAGGCACATGCTGTGAGCTTGAAAGAAAGGGAGCAGAAGGAAATACGGTAATCCCCCCAGCAAGTCGGGTTCTGGTCCTCTTGGGAGTCCACAGTTGGCACTTACCTCTGCGTCAATTCTAAGAAAGTGGCCAGGCAGTGTACATGGTGTGCCTGGTTGACTCATACAGACTCACTGCACTTAACCCAGCCCTCCTTTCACGAGGGCACTCCAGGGGCCTACTGTGTATGAGCCCATCTCATTGAAGTCCACCCACAAGGCCCTTTACTTGGTACTTTAGCTGGACTTGAATGTGTAAATTTCAACACTGCCTTTGTGTAAAGGTGTATAATCCAGGTTATTCACAAACTCTAGTTTATTGAAAGGCTCCTTTTCGTTATCGTTTAAGCTGGATTTAAATGAACCTGTAATTAACATAACTGCCTCTTTTTAATGGCGTACAGTCTAAGACGTTCATGGATTCCAACGGACCACCCCTCCTCTTCCCAGTGGCCATGCCTCACCACCACGCTACTGAAAGTGAGGGACTCTTGCTGTGCTAAGCGACACTTCTAGTTAGGACCTTATGGGGATTGGCTGGGATAAGAAGTAGGAAATATACTCCCTCCTCTTGTAAGTCTAGGTTTTACTCCCAAGCTGAATGAAAGGAGACCAGAGAAACAGGGAGGAAGGGTTAAAGGTGAAAAATGCTGTGGGGTCTAAAAGATATTTCTGTGCAGGTCTGGTTGTAATTGTTTGGACTTGCCTTAAAGCATTGGGAAGAGGTCCAGAGCTGGAGGGACAGTGTAGAGGACGAAGGGTGGAACCAGCAGTGTTTTCCAAAGCTGTGGCTTTAACCACCATAGATTCTGCACTGGCAACTGTGATGAGAAGGGACTGCAGATCCCTGTTGCTATGGTTTTCTGAAATAGCCTCATCTCCCAGGAGAACACCCAGCCTTCCTCTTCTGTTCCCGATGGACTGCTGGGGACTAGGACAGGAAGAGCAGGGCTCTGGAATGCATCCTGCACCTCTGGGGGCTGAACTGGCTGTGTGAGGGAGAAGGGGTTCATTTACAGCCAGCAGGAAAGATCTCCCAGATTAGGATTAGCAAGAGCTGAGTGGCTTCAGCAGGCTGAGGGTGACAGTCTGGGACCCCAGAAGTTTTATCTTAACTGCAGGGGCTGTGAGGTGTCCTGTTGGCTTGTTTGGGGCTCTGCTCACCTCCGGGCAGGTTCTCTCGGAGCTGCTGAGGCTGACACTGGTGGGTGGGGCAGCTCCAGCCTCAGCTCCCGGAGGGAAGAAGACAAGGTTTACAAACTGGGGCTTCCTCCCAGCCCACACAGCTGAGCTGGGGAGACTTTATTCATTTCAAGGAAAAAGTGAGAACAGGAATGAGACGCAGTGTAAAAGTCAAAGGGGGAGGGGCAACACTGATATGAGAAGAAGAGGGGGAACAAAGTCCAGTACAACATGGCAGCCAACACAGAGCTCGAGGGAGGGGCCGTCCACCATCACTAGGCCCCAGGCCAAGCGCACCCGATTTCTTCTCTCATCCGACTTGAAGAAAAAGGGAAACTTGGGAATCTGGAGCACCAAGATGGGGCGAGCGGGTCAATACTGATGGACTTGGAGCTAGCACCGTGGCAGCGCTGCCCGGCCGGGGGCAGACCTCCCCTCCCACCCCACGCTCCCCCAGAGGACCTCCCTGCCCTTCACACTGGTTTCTCAGTGGAGCAAGGGAAATGGGGATTTCAACACAGCCCGCTTCTGGCACACACAACGCGGTCGATACGCCGGGCCCAGCTCACACCTCCCTGTACTCGGACGCCGGGGGACGGTGCCTGGGGAAGCCGCTGTAGCTAAGCCGGAAACCACCCAGGCAGGAGACCGAGGCACGCACGGGCACACAGGCCTCTGGGTGCCACCAGCCAGAATTAGACCCCGTCCCTGGGCCGGGAAGTCCAGTCCGAGCTGGAAGCGGTGGGGGGCATAAGATGACAGAGCGGGCCAGAAACCAGATACGGTCAACCTCCAGGCTCCTTCTGCTGCTCAGAACCCCGGCCCTAGGCTTCATCATGGCACCTGGGGGCCGGGGGCGCCGCTCTCCCCACTTGGCCCCGCCTAGGAAGGATGGGGTGGCTGGCGAGATGGGCAAGGGGACCATGACTGTAATGAGGCCACGGGAGGGAGGACTGGCAGGTAGGTGGGTGGGAAGGCTTGAAACCCAGTTTCCCAGTGTTCCGACCCGGCACCCAGCACAGAGCAAAGGCAGCCAGGCCTTGGGGAGCAATCACTGCCCGCCCTTGCTGACCCCCCTTCATCAAGCAGCTTTCTCTGCCCTCCCCTTGACCCCTCCCCAGCCAGCAGCCCCTACCCCCGAGGAACCCACGCTGAGAGCTGGAAGGCAGTCCTGAGTCGGGAGGAGCTAGGCCCGGTCCCTCACAGGAATTGAGATGAGGTGATGCTGAGGATGTTGACTAAGGCCCTGAAGTCCCTGCCTCTGCCTCCCCAGAAACTGCAGCCAGGCCAGCCCTGGGGAGCACAGCCTGTGTAAACACGCCCAGGAGGGGAGGAGGGGTTGCTACATCTGTGAAACTGTTAAATTAAAAAGCACCGCTGTATCCTGTGGGTGTCCACAGGCCCGAGGTCTGAGCGAGGAAGGGGGAGTGCTAGGGGGTTATCAGCTGTGGGTGGTCGGCTCCCTCCCTGGAAGACAGCAGTAGGGGTTGGGGCTTCGTCCTGCTTCCTTCTCCCCAAAGGGCTCGGGAAGGAGCCAGAGGGTCAGAGCACCCTGCTGGGCTCCCATGCCAGAAGCGGCTCCCTCACGTCTCACCCTCAAGCCCTGTGGTCCACAGGGGCATCTGGGGTGTCTGCCGATGAGCGGCCTGCACAAGGCACCCACATCCAGACCCACAAAAGGCCTCACTTTCAGCCTCACGCATCCCAAACAGATCCATCTCTGCCTCAGGCGAATGTGTGAACGTGGGGACCCACCACCCCTCTCCCTGAAAACTGGGATGGGATGGGATAGTGAGTTAGAGCTCACAGTGGCCCTCCGATTGGTCTGGCTGGGGTGTAGCCCAGGGGACAGGTTAGGCACCTCCCCAGGGCCCAGTGACCCATGAGAAACCCAGGGGACTGAGCAGCCGGCTTCCCTGTTGGGCCTGGCTCTGGGCCAAGAGCTGCTGGTGTGAAGAGCTGCTAGCCTGGTGCCTTCCCTGGCGGGCACTTGCGTCAGCAAACACATCCTGTCTCCCTCTCTCCCTTTCTTTGCTTCTCAGGCACAATCCATCTCCCTGGCAGGCTGAGAATTGCACTATTTCTATTCCACTCCACCCCCTCTGGTGTCTCAGCAACTGCAGGGAGTTCCTCGTGTGTCTCTGGTCAGCAGGGAGAGCGAACATGAACGTGGGGTAGCTGCCCTCTCTGAGCAGCATCAGCAGCAAGCACACTGCCCTGGCCCGGCCTGCTCTGGGAGGCCTACAACTTTCCACGCTTTCCACCTCAAAGTACCTTGGTGGACCTCTCCCCAGCCCAAGCCCTCTCTACTTCAGAGATTACAAACCAGCATTCTTTTTCACGTTGGGCTTTACAATTTTCTGAACTGACTGCCAACATTTAAAAATCAGCATATTTCACATAAAAACTCAAGAGTTCTGGCCTCTCAACAACAAAAAATCAGGCAATCTGATACTGCAGGGCCTGCGCTCAGAATGGCTGAGCAACAGCGGCTGCTTTAATGGGGTATGTCTTCTTTAATTTGCCACAATCCCCACCCAGCCCTGCAGCCCTCCTTTTAGTCATCTGCCTGGCCCCGCAGGCATTTGAGTTTACAACTCTGGCTCTGGTCCTCCCTCTTCCAGGCCCCCAGCCCCGCTGTAGCCTTACCGCCAGCTGCCCCTGGCTGAATCATAGCCTCTCAGTATTAAGAAACCTTAACGGTCATCTCATCCAGTTATCCTTCCGTAACCTAAATCCTTTCTATAGCTTTCAAGGTGACAAGCAGCCATCTAGTCTTTGCTTGAATACCTCCAGCAATAGGGAACTCACTACTCCCCAAGGCCGCCTGATTCTACACTCTCCCCCACATTCTTTTCTCACTTACATTCCCCAGTTCTCGGGCCCTGCCTCTCCTTAGTGGCCGCACTGCCCCCTTGACCTACACCTCTTTGTTACTTGGGCCTCCAGAACCTTCCCGCAGGTCCTCCAACCTCTCTCCACAACCTCTCACTTGCCCGCCAGGTATCTCACACCTGCCAGGCAGGCTGTGCAGACTCCAGCAGCTCAGGTTCTTCCCTGATGAGCTGCCTCACACAACAGGCCTGATCATCACTGGACCCTTCACACCTACCCAGGCTGCTGAGTGAGGGGAGGTAGGGCTGGGACACAGGCAGCCTGATCCGGTCTTCATTTCCCCAGCAAGGGCTAAGGTAATAGGACGGGGGAGCAGTCCCTGGGGACTACCTACCAGGGGGACAGACCTGGGCCTGAGTGTACCACCCCATCCCCAGCCATGGTTCCTGGACCCACCAGGTCTATTCAGTCCCCACAGTCATGCTGAGCCCAGTGCATATCTGGGCCCTTGGCAGAGCCCAGCCCCTCTGCAGGGAGGCCCCGGCTTCAGCAACAGGCAGAGCTGGGCTGAGCAAGGAGGCCAGGTAGGGGTCTGGGAACCCTTCCCCCAGTGGTTCTCTCCTGGGCTCTCGTCCAGCCCTTGCCAGCATGGGCCCTGCCATGAGGCAATGTCAGCCCACAAAGCACTGTTCATGGGGCTGCAAGGGCCCGAGGACCCTCCTGAGCCACAGGCTCTGGCTCTTGGGGCAGATGTGGCCTGTGCTAAGCTCCTGATATGGGCCATACAGCCCTTTCTCAGGGTGGTTCCTACCCTGCTTTCCTTTCCCTGGGTGAAGATTCTGCCAGGGCAGACAGGACTGGAGAAACATCCCTCCCCCCGTCCTGCCACAGGCCTAGCAGAGCTGGGAGGTTTCCCATAGATGGAATGGACCCAAATCCCAGAGAGACCTTGGGGCAGGGGTACCGGCAGAGCCAGCAACCCCTCCCCACCCAGCCCTGTGGTGCTTAGATCCTCTGAGCACTGGCCTTCCAGCCACTGGCAGATCCATTAGTTTTAAGTTTTTTCCCAAATACCTTAAATTTCAGTTGTTGAGTTAAAAACTCAAAATTAAACTCTTCACTGCCTCGTGGTCCAAAGTTAGGGGGCTTGGCCCAGCGGGAGGGGCAGCATCTTGGGTGGCTGAGCTGGGACACGCTCTTCCCGCTGGCCCTTCACCCTGCCCCATCATCAGCCCCACCTTCCCCAGGAGCGAGGCCGGTTCTGGCAGGCAGATGCTGGCCCCCAGAAGTGGGTGCGGCTGGGGCACTGCCGCCTGCCTCACACCCGGATCTGGTACCCATTGAGGTCTGGCATGGCTTTGGGCTCCGAAGGCTTCTTCTCACCAGAAGGCCTGCAGGGAGGAGAGAGCAGAGGAGGGGGGAAGGGTGAGTGGCCCGTCAGGGGGGTGCAGGAGCAGGGAGCAAGGGGTGGCTGCCCCTGCTGGCTCCCCCCCTCCCCAGTCTCCAAGGTGTCCCAAAGGAATCGATAGAGCCCCTGCGGAAGTGTGCTTCTGGAGCGCCCACACGCCTTGCTGTCCTGAGTGTGGTCCCTGCGCTTTCTTGCAGGGTACTGCTTTTCACGGAGGTCAGCAATTCCAGCTGCAGTTAAGTAAGAAAGTAATAGTGTAATGCGTTGGTGTCTGTGAGGGGGATCTGTTCTCTCTGAAAGCCTCCTGGGTCAAAGTGAAGGATGCTGGATATTGGAGGTCAGCTTGGCGCCCCTTACACCAGAGAGGTGCTTCCAGAATGATGACATTTAAAGCAAGAGCCAGGCCGACGTGTGGGAGACAAATCTGATGAGGCAGCCTGGTGTCTTAACGGGATGTTTCTGCCATCTAGTTACAGGCAGAAACCACAGACTCACAGGGGCAAAAGTTTCGTCCAAAGCCAGCCACCAGCTGCCATCTGACGTCAGACCTTTTCCAGTGATATTCCCGGAAGGACTCACTGTAGGCAGGGCCCCGCCCCTTCTACCCTCCCTCCCACAGAGCCCATTCTGCCGCTGGCCTCCAGCCTTCCCTGTGGGTCTCCGGCTTGGCATCTGGGCCCTGCATAGGATGACCAGTGGGCCAGCAGTGTCTTCTCTCGAGAAATGGGATTGCATTGCCGCCATATCAACACACAAACAAACACACCATCCCAAGTTCCCTCCAGCAGAGGCAAAAAAGAGAAAGGTGAGAAAGAGAAGAGGTGGGGGAAGAACAGAGGGATCTGGAAGATGAGAGGGAAGGAAAACGCCTTTTGCTGTCTCCCCAGCCCCCCACACAAGGCGAAACCCTTTTCTCACCGCCTTTCACTGCGGCTGTTCCTGCGGTGGGGGCTAGACTGGCCCCGCTGTGGGGAGGACACATCCTTCTTGCGGTCCTTGGTGGGGGAGGGAGGGCCGGTCCCTTTGCCAATCTTGGTGGGAAGGAAGAAACAAACACTCACTCCAGGACTGCCCCAGAGCCCGTCCTGCCCGGCAGGAGCCACAAGCCCCAAAGCTGCCCTGGGCAGGGCCCAGGAAGCCTCAAGCCATGCTCTGCCGTCTCAGGGTCTTCCCAAACTTGTTTCCCAGGCACTAAAACTGCCAGGGCAGTGGTTCCACAGCAGGGCTGCCTAATCTCTGTTGGCCCCTGAAATAGTAAGGATATGGGTGGAAGTTACTGAGGGTTCATGGTGGCCCTTGAGAAAAGGGCTATTTACCCATGCCAGGTAGATGTGCTGGCTGGGGAAACAGCCCATGTCTGAGCTTTGGGCTGGGATCCTACCAGCCCCAAGGATGACACTGGTTATCTCGAGTCAATCAGAAGTTCAGACTAGCAGCTATATCTCTGATTAAGAAAAAAATGAGAAAAGCAAGTGAATTTATGCAAAACTGTCTGTTTGACCTGAATTTTCAAAACCTGGGGTATACGGGAGGGGTACTGGAAGGGGGCAAATAACATGGGAAGTGCACAGCACCAAACAGATTGGGAAACACAGCACGAAAAACTAGGTAATAGTGCCTCCAACCCTAGATCCAACCTGCTCCCCTGAAGATGCAGTAACACTCCCGCAGCTGGGCACCCAGAGCTCTGCAGGAGAAGACCAGGGGAGGACCAGCTCAGGAGGGGGAGAGGGCAGCCCCTGAAAGTGGCAGGGTCAACTATAGCCCGCTTCTGCTCTGGGGAAGGCACTGTTGCCCCACGGTCTTGGCCTAGGGGCTGGCTGTCGGGGCAGGGCAGCCTTATCTCTGCCGCATCCCCGCTGGGACACCAGAAAGCACCTGTGATATGCCTGGGTTCCCCATCTGGAGACTGAGCCCCAGTCCCATCTGCCTCCCACAGCCTGCGAGCAAGTCTCTAGGCTGCCCACACCTCACTTCCTTACCCTGAAAAGGGAGCACCCACCGCTGCCCTCCAGGCGTTTTGGGGAGCAGCAGTGGATGCAAAAGTGCCACAGTCGTGGCTGCGGCCCCAGGCTACCCGGAGGGGCAGCGCACAGGGCTGCATGACTGGGCAATGGGGACAGGCTGGCAGGCCCCAGAGGAGGCACCCCCATACATGAGAAACCAGGGAGAGGCCAAGATTTTGCTCACCTGTACGGCTCTGGGGGCCAACTCCTCAGCAGCTCAGCCTGACTGCTTCTGGGTAGAGCAGCCCCTCCCCCTCCTCCAAGACCCCTGCTCAGTGGGTGTGGGAAAGCGGGAGAAGGGACCACCCCTCCTTGTGTCCTCACAGTCTGAACCTCCTCCTTTTTCTGACTTCCTCCTAGCCCTTCACTGGGGCTAGGGGTCAAGAGTCAGGATACACGTGGGTGATGGCAGCTGCTGCCCACCCCACACTACCATTCCCTCCAGACAGGCCATGATTTCCCTCCAGTCCTGACGCACAGCCCCCTCCACCTGGCCTGTGGCACCCCTGCCCTCCTCCACGTGCTCAAACCCGGCTCGTCTGCTGCCCCCTCCAGAGCCACCCCTGGCCTGCTCACCGGAGGGGGCTGTCTCATGGATAACGACCTTTGAGCAAAGCCCGGAAACTTCTCCCCCTCATCTCCCTTAATCCTGGCACCACCTCTGCTGGGGCGGGGGCGGGGGGACAGGGGAGGAGGGAGGGGGCTTCCCTGGAAGAGCGACCCGCTAGGAAGCGGCAGCCCTTCTGTCTCCACCCCTGCCGGCCCCTGGATGCTCACGCCCCTGGACGCCCCTGGAGGCTCGCGGGCGGGGCGGCCGCACACACGGACCTTGAGCCGCATGTCGCGGGCGTGCCGCTCCAGCTCCTTGCGGAAGTCCTCGCGGCCCAGCCTCTCCACGTCCAGGATCGAGTGCTTCCACTCGATCTGCTCCACGCTGTGCGGGTCGTGGGACACGCACTGGCCCAGCTTCACCTTCTTCAACACGTGCCAGCAGCGGCTGTAGGCGGCCTCGTAGTCCAGCACGAGCTCGCTGAGCGTGCGGAAGGCCGGCGGCTTGTACATCAGGTCCTCGCGCCGGCTCATGCCCAGCGCCCCATAGCGGCCGCCGAAGTTCACCCCCAGCACGATGTGGCGGAAGTAGTTCCCTGAGAAGTAGGTCTTGAAGCTGATGGGGAAGCGTTCCAGGGTAGGCATGCTGTTGGTGAGGTAACTGGCCGCGCCGCCCCAGCTAAGGAAACAGCCAGGGAGAGGCCCGAGGGCCAGCGCGCAGGGGCGGGACGGGGACGGCCTCCACCCCAACCTGTGAGAGGCTAAGTGAGCGGCCCTGCATCCCAGCTCCTGGGTGCTGGCAACAGGTCTTGCTCATCTCCACTTCCTGTCGTCAGGGTTGGGCCTGGCATAAGTAGGTGCTCAATAAACGCAATCTCTATGGGTCAGGGCACTCAGTGATTACCGGCTGCTGCTATGACGTCAAGCAGGGCTCACCAAATAACACCTTAAGAGTGAGGCCGGCACTCCAAGCCGCAGGGCCCTCCGGAGTCCTGGGCTGAAGGAAGGGTAAGAGGGTCCTCTGCCCATCACCCCGTCTCCCTCTCTCCTCCCATCAGTCACACAGCCCTCCTCACCTCTACCTTGCCTCTCACACTGTCTTTCTCTCACACACACTTCCTCACAGATGCACTGACAATCCTGTTCCCTCTCTCTCCACCCCCCACGCACAGACATACTGCCTGTTGCTCTTCAAATAAAACCAAGCTTGCCCCCGTGGCCTGGGAGGCCGAGAGCCTGGTCCAGCGGCCTGCTGCTACCTCCACGGGGGACCTTCTGCACCAGCTCTTTCCTCTAGCTGTCCCCTCCACCCCCCGCTGCAGCTGCCAGCTCCTCCTCAGGCCTCAGGCTTGGCCAGCACCGCTGACCTCCCTTTCTAAAGCAAGTCTGCTCTACGTATTTTCCCCACAGCACCTCACCACAATCTGTAATTATTTTTCTTACTTCTTGGTTTACTTGCTTATTTTTTGTCTCCCCGACTAGAATGTAATCTTCTGAGAATGGGGACCTTGTCTGTCACGTTCCTTGCTGTATCTCTGGGGCCCAGCACAGAGGTGGGCACATAACAGTCACTCAAAATTCTGCTTGAACAAACGGGTAGAATGAGATAAACAGGATAAAAGCTTGGAGGAGAGACCACGGAGACACTGCATCCAGCGTCCTACATGCACCCGCTCATTCAACTGTCCTGACAAACTTGCGGGATGGGACTGCCATCGTCCCCTGCTGCAGAGGACTCCGAGGCTCAGAGACGTTAAGGAACTTGCTCGGCGTCACACAGTGAGGATGCGGCAGAGCCAGGATTCAGGTCCGGTTGGCCTGACCCCGAAGTCTGTTCTCTCAGTCACTGCGATGCTTATGGAGCCCGACTCCTTGCAAGCGAGTGACTGGGGACACAGATGAGCAAGGCGCAGGCTCAGTGTGCAGCGAGGTTGAGGCCCAGGGACAAACCCAATACAGCGCTCACCGCGGGTGTAGGGGGGGCCCGTGGTGGTCCTGTGGGGACAGCGGGGAGGGGTCCCCCCAGATGGGGGCTGCTCCTGGTTTCTTCCCACCTACGTATGAGCCAGCAGGTAACCCCTGAAAAGCCTGCAGGACCACGTGATCCCGTCGGGACCAGCTTCTCTGTGTGCTCAGGGGGAGGGGAACTGAGTCTCCCTCTTACGATGGGGTGGGAACCTCCACGTTGGTGTGTGGCTCTGAAGGGGTTGCTGGCAGCAGCCTGGAGTTCTTGGGCTGGCCTCACACTCGTCCCAGCAAAGAACCCTTTGGACAGGGCCATGCTCGTGGGGCTCTTTGGTCCACAGAGGACTGCCACAGTAGGGTTAGCTCTGAGGACCCCTCAGGGAGGGGGACGGGGGGGCACCCCTTCAGTGTCTTCACATAGTTTAAGGTAGGTATGCCTACGGGGGTGGGGAGTGTCCCCCTCAGACCACAGTCCTCCTCAAAGAAGCTGTGGTCCTGGCCTTTGACCGGCGTCTTCTCCTCCATGACCTGCCCTAGTGAGTGGACTCCTCCGTCCCATTAGGCACCTGCCGCCTTGCCCTGCTCAGCACAGAGCCAGGTGCCTGCACCAGGAGTGGCAAACAGAATATTTAAAAGCCTTGGTAGGTACAGGAAAGAGGGTGATATGAGGGGTGGGCAGAGATGGATCGAGATTGGCCTTCAATTGGTAAAACTGAGTAATGGGCACATGGGTTCCATTACATTAATTAATTACATTCCACTACATTAATCTATGTTTATACAAGGTTAAGATTTTCTGCAACAAAACAAAACAGGGTAGGGCTCAGGCAGGGTCCACTTATGACAGAGAACTGGCCATAAACACCTGTCTCCTTACTTTGCTCTAACTAGGGATATTGGGGGGCTTATAGCTGGTAACCCAGCTATAGGTCCCAGCTCTACCCTTTGGGTGGGGGAGACTGAGAAACCCTGTTTGCTTTTCTTTTTAATAGGCAGTTTTATATCAAAGATCCCATCCATCATCTCCACACATTAACATGTCCTGGAAATGCCAACCTTTGGGCATCCAACCTGCTTCTTCCAGACTCTGGTTCTGGGAAATAGCACAACAGCCTTATGAAACAATGTGCCCTGATTTGTGGTTTGGAGAACAGGGTCACCGCGGCCACGACTCAAAAAAGCTGCCCAGTAAGCCTCGGAAGTTAGCAACTGAGGTGCAAGGGACTGAGTCCCCCTCGAGCTCGTTCACTTTGGGCCAAGTTCATGACTGCTGGGAGAGGGAGTTGGGAGGGCCCTGGAGCTCACTCAGCCCTCCCCTTCCAGAGGACGAAGCTGGCCCAGAGGTGCTGAGCACGTGCCTACCCCCACCCAGGCCTCTCAGAGGAAGGATACATTCCCAGGATCACGGCTTCCAGGCATTTGATTGGCAGAGCCTCTTTGGTCATTTCCTTGGCCAGGTCCATCAGCCTGGGGGAAAGGGGGGCAGAGTCGTAAGGACAGAGGCTCCTTCCGGTCCCCTCCCTTCCAAGCTGCCTCAGCTCAGGCCCAGCACCTCCCTCTCCTTCCCCTCACATCCTTCCTGAGCCTAAGCGGGTGGGAGAAGAGGCAACCGCTGAAGATAAGGAAAGAGGCCTCTTCCGCCTCCCCTCAGGCTCTGCTCCAAGACCTCTGGAGGGGAGGGTGAACGGGGGGCATGCAGTGGTAGGCAGATCTTCGACAGCCACTGGGCTAGGGGCCCTCTGTGAAGATGGTGTTTGGGGGGCCCACGGGAAAGCATGCCAAGGATGCTGGAGACCTTGGCCTTGACCTTGATCTTGTCTCTTCCACAGCACAGTGGACACCCCTGACCCAACTATGACTTCTCTGAAGAGTTTGTCATTGATTGTAACTGCTGCCCCGCAGCTGGCCAGCTGCCTGGGGCCTGGACCTGGGATCTCAGGAAGTTAGCTGCCCAGTGACTCCCCTGCCCGCTTCTTGAACTTGGAATTCAGGCCACTTTAACATAGAGTATCCCTGAAGCCTGGTTCCTCCCTCCTCACCGAATGCTGCCCTCTGGGCCTTGGAATGCAGCCTGGCCACTGGCTTTGCTGGGGAGGGTGCTGGACTCCTCCATCCCATGAGGCTGGAGCTGGGCCCACACACACAGCGGCCACAGGACAACAAGAGCAAAGCTTTGGGGTTAGGAAGGCTGCATTCCACCCTGGGGCTTGGAAAGGGGGTAATTAAGTAATTAGCTAATAAACCATTTAAAGCATTTTTTACAAGGCAGTGAACATGGACAGATTATATGTGGAACAAGACATAAAATTCACATTAATTTTAAAAGCACAGGGTTTTAGACGCCTGGACAGCTTTGGGCTGGGCCCCCAGACCAAGCTGTGGCATTCAGTCTCCACTCTGATCTGCCCTAAGGGTTTCTTCGGGGTGGATCCAGTCAGAGGTCAACACTTGGGGTGTAGAATGGGAAGTGAGAGATGCAGTGTTCTCTCCAGTGGGGTCCCTGTTGCTCAGACACTGGGCCTTGTACTAAATGACCAGAAGAGAGTCCAGTAAGGCCACTGGGGTGAGACGCAGGTCCCTGCCGTGGGGAGTGCACAGGCAGCTCCAGGGAATGGAGAGAAGGCGGAGGGCTCTCTCCTGCGAGGCCCACCTCTCTTAAAAAGAAGACGAGGCTCACACCCAGACATCTACCTGGGACTGCCCTCTGTCATCACCAAGCTGGGGGGCTGCCATCACCCTCCTGGCTCAGCATGGATATCAGGGTTCCTCATCCTCAAGGGAGCCCCGGCTGCCCGTCTTGGCCAGAGTCCCCTCTTTAGGATGTCCTAAGGAGGGCCCCACGGTGGTACTTGCCCTGCTGGCGGGCTCCCCTGGGAAGAGTCCCTGCCTGCCTCATAAGCTTCCACCCACAGGTGCCCAAGGGGCTCCAACTGGACCAGGCGCTGTTACCTTGGTGCAGAGGGACGAGGCACTCCCCACACTTACCCTGTCAGAGGTCTGCTCTTCTTAATTTCAAAGAACTGCGTCCCTGTGTGATTGTACCTGTGGGTGCCGGTTAAGGGCTTCCTGGCTTGACCTGGAAGAGGCGTGTCCCTCTGCCCTCATCTAGACCCTGGGGGTCCAGCACTCCCAGGGGTGCAGGCTGGGTAAGGACCCCACAAAATGCTTCTGTAAGGCAGCTGGGAGGATGCCCAAGACCTGACTGTCTGAAGGGAGAAGGGGACGCAGCACGCTGCTTCTCCTTGCCCCTCAGGGCCCCTCTGCATCCTTCCCTCTCTGCTCCCACCCTCGCCCTCCTAGGGAGGGAGCCGTGGGGCAGGCAGCCAGGCAGGCCAGGGCTGGGAAAGAGGCTGAGCCCTGGACAGCTCTCTGCAGCACCTCATAGTCCAACCAGTGAGAAACAGCACGAACTGAGAGAAGGCTGGGGTGGGATTCCTGCACGACTGCGTTGCTCAGTGCTGCTCCCAAGCCAACCGCCTCCCTCTCGGGGCCCCAATGCCCCCCCACCCCACCACGGCAAAGGAAGGGCTGGACCCAGTTTTCAGTCACCAGCTTGGCTTTTCTTCTGCTCAGGACCCGCTCCTGGTGCCTGGTCCTGCCATCTCTGACAGAATCTACAGCTAGGAGGGCGGGGGAGAGCCTAGGTCCTGTAGCTCCAGGCAGGGCACAGGGGTGGAGGGGCCCAACTCAGGGACACTGGGGAATCCTGGGCTCAGAGGAGGCTCTTCCCATGCTGGGCAACTGGCCTCCTGCCAGGGAAGAAAAAGGTGAAGTAATGGGAGAAACTTCCAAGATGGGGAAGTTACCTCCCGAACCATAAAATCCTTCTTCTCCTCCATCTACCTGCCACCCTCCCACCACACACCTATTTTAGACCAGTTTTTAAACAGCCCCAAGGGAAATTCCCCTCTCTCCCTCTGCTGGCGCTGGATGGTCAGCACAGGAGGTCTGGCCTGGTGGACCTGGACTAGGCTTCCACCGGCAGGTCGCTCAGGAGACATATACCCCATCACACAGAGGAGGAAGCAGGTGGCAGAGAGGCTGGAGTGGGTCTGGCATTCATCAAACTACCTCCAACGCCCGGGCGGACACAGGCTGTGCTTACACGACTCCGGGGCACAGAGATGCCATGGCAACGGCGCCCCTGGAGTTGTGGAGTGAGGCTGCTCTGCTGAGCCCTCTCTGGCCCTGTCCGAAAACAAGCCCCGCTTGGCCTTTGGACCAGCCAGACGGTGGCCGTGACCCTGACCGGGGAGGATACTGCAGCTCCCTGATGTAGCGCTGCACGGCTTCCAGGCGCTCAGGGACAGGCGTAGAGGGCTGGAACGTAGGCACACTCGGTATGGGAATCTGGGGACGGAGAAAGAGCTCTGGTCATGGAGGGACGCTCACCGTGGAGCTTCCAGCCCACCCGACACTCAGATTAGCCCCCGGAGAAGCCACATCCCATGGAGGGCCACCCCGGTTCTCTCCTCGGCCGAGCCTCTCTCCTCGGCAGCCCCTTCCAGAGGTTCCCGTCAAGCCCCCACCACAGCCCTTCCTCTCCCTCCTGGCAATGGACAGCATTTCTAATTTGGAGCTTACGTCCATGTGCCAATTTTATGCTTCTTTAATGATTTCAGAAAAACACAGGTTGACTCACCTGACTCACAGGTGTTTGAATTTTAAATTTCATTAACTTCAAGGCTTAACAGGAATGTCAGTATTGGGGTGGCGTTCACTCTGGTTCAAGGGCCAGATCAAAATCGGTTTATCAGGTGTCCCTGCCCTGGGCTGGGGGAGCGGTCCGTGAGAGGTGGACACACCCTCGGCAGGTGGTGTCACCCCCCCCCCCCCATATCACAGCACAGCGACCAGGCCTTCCAGCTCCAAGCTGAGCTGTCTAGGAGTTAAGCGCAGGGGACACGTGGTTTGGGACAGGTCTTGCCATGAAGCAGCCACTCTGAAGGGGTTCCACGGCAGCACAGGAACTCCGGTTCCCCCTTCAACAGCCCCCTGTCCTACCAGCTCCACACCTGTAATCAGCACAGGTAACCAGGGAACTGGACAGTCCTCCTCACCAGAAGAGACTTTCCAGAGCCAGACCCAGGAAGGGGAGAGGTGGGGTGTCGGGCAGGGGCCTCCTGAGGGCTGGGAACCGCCAGCCTGGGCTGCCCGGATGCTGGGAGTCAGGTTAGGAGCTGTGGACCCCCAGGGCTGTCCCTCAGCAACCAAGCTGTTGCCAGGAAAGAGGCCACCACCAGGTGTACACCCGCAGGCCACCCTCTCTGGCCAGGGGAGCCCAAAGGCTGGCGGTTTGGCTGCAACAAGTCAGTGAGGCCTCAGAAGCCAAGGGAAGCATCAACCGGGTCGTCGGGGTTACGGAACGGCCTTCACTGGGTAGAAGAACCAGATTTCCAGGGCCAAGGCCCACCCCTCTGGGGTCCCCCTTGGCTACCAGCACTGCCAGCTGTGAGGTGGCCTCAGGCTCCTCACACAAAAAGGTCCCACACTCTTCCCCCCAGGCCTCTGCCCAGCCCCCCAGCAGGCAGGGGCTGCTGAGAGTGTCAGTGTGCACAGGTAGGGAAGGGAAGGGGTAAAGCAGGGGCCCACAGGCAGGGCTGGGCTGGGGGAGGTGCTCCCTGTGGTGTGGTGAAGGCACAGCCTTTTAAATAATGTTGCTACAGCGGCTGGGGCTCTGACATGAAGGGAAGTGACACACCAGTGATCACAGATGGCAGGGGGACACAGCACAACCTCTAACAGACACCTACTTGCCCCAAGGGGCCGAGGCACAGAGGGAAGGCCCAGTCCAGGAGGCAGCTCTGCGTGAACTTCCTCCCCACTCCCTGCCTGACCCCTCCTCCAGTCTGGGCAGTCCCAAGCCGATGACACCTCATCTGAAGGAAGCTACTTTCCCTTTCACACCACCCCCTGCTGCCCAAACTGTCGCCACCACTTACAATCAGCAGGGGGATAAAAGCCCCGGACGGTGGGCTCTCCCCCTGCCTGCCTGACCACCCTGTGCCAGACGGGCTCCAGAACTCTCTGAGGGCCTGGCTGGCCTCCCCGTGACAAGGATATGGGGTGGGAGAGGAATTACTGCACAATTTACTATAAACAGCATGGCACGTGGCTTCTTCAGGTGGAAGATCCATCCCAGGCACGTCATTCCCACTTCCCGTGAGGGCATCCAGTGACTTCGAGGAGCTTGGGTAGGGACTGTAAGTACACCCTCCCGGGAGACACTCCAGACAAGGAGGGCACTGTGGCCCAAGAGTCCTTTGACTAAGCTCACAGGAGCCAGCCCTGGTCCAGGGCCGGGCGGTACCCACGAGGGCATCCCCTGCCATCCAGACAGAGGACCCAGGAACTGGCGTCTCTGCAAAAACTAAATGGCTCCAAAAAAGTTAAAAAAGACCTGGGATCCATGATCAGGGGCTTAAAGGCCACCATCACTGAGGCTTAGCTGGAGGGAGCTGTCCAGCAGCTCAGTGACACATTAACTCACGTTAACCATTGCCAACAGGCCGGCACCTTTCTTCTGAATGTTCACACAAGCATACACTCATTCACTCAAAACAAACAGGTAAGATTCTGTACATCCAGATGATCAGGCCTAGAGGGGGGCTGGCAGCCTGGGTTTGCCCACAGCCCCCAACCCCAAACCAGAAGCCAGGAAATGCGCCCTCACTGTTGAGTAGTGGGGTTAAGTGGGGTCACAGTGGAGGTAAGTGATATTGGCCCAGATCAATTCAGGGATGACTCCTCCTCCACTACCAAGGCCAAGGGTTACCTTTGCTCCAGGAATCCCCTAAAGTCCTGAGTTCTGTTAAGACATTTTCCCCCGGCAGAGTCTAGAACAGAAAGGAGGCTTGGTGGAGGTGGGGCAGCCCGCAGCTGAGTGTGTGGACAAGAAGTACGATAGCCTAAAGGCTGATGGAGCTGGATCTAGAACCGGTCCATCTCTGTCTAAATCCCAAGCCTGCCGTTCACTGCCTGGCAGCAAGATCCTAGTGGGTGCCATAACAGAACCAACCTCAGAGCCTAGATGAGACACTGCGTGTCCATGTCCAGGCCTTAGGACAGGGCAATCTGCCTGCCAATGCAGGGGACATGGGTTCGAGTCCTGGTCCGGGAAGATCCCACATGCCGCGGAGCAACTAAGCCCATGCGCCACAACTACTGAGCCTGTGCTCTAGAGCCCGTGAGCCACGACTCCTGAAGTCCGTGTGCCTAGAGCCTGTGATCCACAACAAGAGAAGCCATGGCAATGAGAAGCCCACGCACCGCAACGGAGAGTAGCCCCTGCTCACCGCAACCACAGAAAGCCCACACGCGTCAATGAAGACCCAATGCAGCCAAAGATAAATAAATGAAATAAATAAATTTATTAAGAAAAAAAAGGTGGCGGCAGCTTGAAACATCAAGGAGACGTTCATACAACGGGGCACAAACTACTCCTGGATCTGTGATCCTTTTAGAAACTGCTGCCCTTTAACATACTGGCATCATCCTTTTAAAGGACGTTTCCCCAAAGCGCCTGTGGGGTGGTCTGCTGCACCCTCAACTCCTTGCTCCATTTGCTGGGTACGTATTACATGCTCACCCATTTCACATGCTTTATTTCGTCAGTTCCTCCCAATAACCCCTCAAAAGTGGGTATTGCTATTATGCCCATTTTATATTTCACAGCTGAGGAAACTGAGGCACAAGGAATTTGCATACCTTCCACCTACAAGTAGTTACGGGAGAACCAGGATTTGAACATGGTGGATGTGATGTTTTATCACACTACACTGCAGGGGCCCCAGACTCAACCACCTGCAGGGGCCGTACAGGTAACCACAGGAAAGCAGGCTGAGAGTGAGTGGTGGGGAACCGTGGCCAGCTGGGGGAGTGGAACCAGCCCTCACCTCCAGCTGCCTGCTGCCACAGATTCTCTGTTCCCAGATCTTCTCATTTTCTGAAAAGATGCCAAAAATCTGGAGCTTGAATGTGAAATCCCCCTATTTTAAATTTTGGCTCAAGTGGTCTTTTAAAACATTAAAACAGTTACCCCACTTAACCCCACTACTCAACAGTGAGGGCGCATTTCCTGGCTTCTATATGCCAGGGCTTCCCTGGTGGCACAGTGGTTGAGAATCCGCCTGCCAATGCAGGGGACACGGGTTTGATCCCTGGTCCGGGAAGATCCCACATGCCGTGGAGCAACTAAGCCCGTGTGCCACAACTACTGAGCCTGCACTTTAGAGCCTGAGAGCCACAACTACTGAGCCTGCGTGCCGCAACTACTGAAGCCCACTCACCTAGAGCCCATGCTCTGCAACAAGAGAAGCCACTGCGATGAGAAGCCCGCGCAACGCAACGAAGAGTAGCTCCTGCTCGCCGCAACTAGAGAAAGCCGGTGTGCAGCAATGAAGACCCAATGCAGCCAAAAAAACAAACCAAACCAAACCAAAACAAAACCCATTATGCCATCCCCAAACTCTTAGTCTCACCACAGTGTAACCTCTTCTGTGAATGCCTCTGTGTCAACTCCAAGGGCATGACCACTCAGGGAGGGGCCAGCCCAGCACTGGGTGCATACTGCTGGCACTCTGGGACCTGACCCCGATGCCTCCCGGCCTCCTCCACCCTGCCCAGACTCTGGGGCTCCTTCCTACTCTGGGCCGAGGTGGAGGAGGAACCCCACACACACTTTTCCTGTGGTGTGAGGAGGAGAAGTTTCAATTTTCCCAATCCTCTCACAAAATTCCTTCAGGACCTGCACACTCCTGTCAGTCATGACACCCCCCAGACACACAGACAATAGCTTCATTCCTTCATCAGTATCTTTCCTATGCACGAAGCTTGAAGATGACAAGATGACATTACCAAACCAGTTGCTAATGAGGTTGTCAATTTTTTTTTTTCAGCCCCCAGGAGTTGTGACAGTTCTGCAGGGGTCCATTCACACTCTCTCTTAGCCTGACTTAGACATCAGCAGGATGGCTAGATAGCCATCTGCTAATCCCCAACTTGCTCACGTGGGAGAAGCATGTGGCTCTAGCTTCACTGGAACAAATGCTGAGTGAGATCTAGCCTCCTCTCCTGATGAAGGATGTGAAAGAGGTAATGAACATCCAGTAACCAGTACTGGTTTGAGGCTTTACAGTTTCTTAAATGCTTTAAAACATACTCTCTCATTTAAGCTTCACTACAGTCAACCCCATTCTACAGATGAGAAAACTGTGGCTCAAACAGGTTGAAGGGGCCTGCTTGAGTTCATAGCTAGGTGGGTGATCAGAACAGATGTCCATATCCTTTGACACCACACTTCCTTTTCCAGGCATTTATCCCAAGGAAATAATCAGAGATGGACTCCCAAATTCATGTTTTAGAATGTGCAACACAGTGTTCACTTTAAGAATAAATTATCGGAAACAATGTCCAGACACAGGGAACTAGCTAAATTCTAAATTAGTACAGAAGGTGATTAGGTAGCCATTCAAAATCAAACCACATTTGATTTCCCCTGGAAATATAAGGCAGTTGCTCAACCTTCAACCTCTGAATTCAGCCTGTCCCAGAAGATAGTCTCTGATGGTTCTACCAATAACTTGGTAAAAAGAAAACAAAATAGGCCACCTGTCTCCATGTCTAATCCACATTAACTGCTGCTCCCCCTGGCCCCCTCCTCTCACCTGAGCAGGCAGGACCTGAGCCTGGGGCTCTGACCTCTGTCCAATCGGCTTTTCTTGGGGGATTTCAGGACTCTGCATTTGGGAGGGTGCTTCCTTAGTCTTAACCATAACGTTGGGGGAAAAAAAAAATCAGGCACGTTTTGCCACCTAGCACTATAGGGCACAGAAAGTCTCAAGAACCCTTTCGTTCAGCAAACACTTACAAGTGCCTGTTCTGTACCAAGCACACAGGAGGTCTTGGAAAGACAAAGATGAATGAGACAGCCTCAGCCTCCACGGTGACACAACTGAAGGAAAGCCGTCATGGAGACGTTCCAGCCATACACAGAAAAATGACTGAACTTTGCCCCTCTCCACAGGCCCTCTTCTAACTGCCCTTGAACCTCATGTCCCCCCAAGCAAAGGCCCTGGAACCGGACGACCTGGGGGTGAGACCCAAGCTCTGCCACTTACTGGCTGTGGGACCCCTAGTTCCTACTTGAGTTTTCAGCATTCCTGTCTGTAAAATGGGTCCCCAAACTGCACTTAATGCACAAGGCTGTTGGAGAATTCAGCGAAACAACACATGAAGATATTTTCTCAACATCTTAAACCCTGGAGCCTCCTTAGTCATTCATTCTCTCTCTGCCCACAGTTCTCTGGCTTAGCAAATAAGATGTCAGGCCACTTCAGTGTACTTGTTAGTTACTCTGCTGCTCTGCCCACAAAACATGGGCTTTTTAGAAGAGATAGAGGAGGGCCTCCTGGAAACAGGACATGTGGACCTCACAGAAGAACCTCAACAGCAATTGAGAGAAAGTTCTTCTGGACAGGTTCAACCTACCTATATTTTTGACATATTACCATGCCAGTAGTTCCCCACCCCAACACAGGAAGTGTCCCTTTGCTCTGGAAGCCCCGAGGTCACTAAGATCTTAGCTCTCCTCTCCCTTCCCACACACAATCCCCTCACCTTGGGCAGGTCCATGGCCCCACGGATCCGCTGAGCCACCTTCTCTCCATCGGGGTGGATCTTAGCCACGTGCTTCCACATCCTCTCCCAGGTGGCCTCGTCCACAGGCAGCCCACCCCGGTTGATAAAGAAGGGGATGCCTCCATCTCGCAGGTCCTCTTCCCCTTCCTCTTCTGGCTCATCATCTCTCTGGGCTGAGGCTCCTTCGCTGGTCTCCAAACGCCTGGCCCCAGAGGGGACAGCAGCGGCAGTGGGGGCAGCACCGCTGCTGCCGCCCCCGACCACCTTCTTCCCCCCTGGCATCCCCAAATCCTCGACGGGGATGGGAGGATGTCTCAGCGGACAGGGGTAAGAAAGGTGGCTCACAGGAGGCCTCCCACACACCAGCTGCAGAGATAACACATGGCCAAACAGTGCAAGGCGCCTTTAAGAAACCAGGGCGTGGCTCCCGTACAATAAACTACTACTTGATGGGGGGGAAAAAAAAAAAATCCGTGCCTCAACGTGAAGTGCGGGGCCGAGGGGGTTGGTTGTCCCGGATGAGCCTTAGAGGCCTTGTTCTTTATGAAAAAACGGGATCTAGAGAATACATCCCAACTTGGCAGCTTTCACAAAAGCACCCCCATTTGACGGCGAGAACAATAACAGACAGCAGTCTGGGCTGGCAGAGGAAAGTCGGACGGAAACTGAGGCCAGGCTGCTCAGATCTGCGGCCACGAAAGGGTCAAGGCACGAGTGCCCACGCCGACTGGGCGCCCCAGCTCCCAGTTTTGAAGGCAAGCAAATTCCTCTACAAAATATCGCACTCTCACACCGGCGCGCGCTCCGGGGTGGGGGACCGACCCGACTCCAGGCCGCGTCAGCTCCGAGCCGGGACCCCCGGACCGGAGGGCGGTGAGGGGGCGCGATTTCTCCGACGCGACGAGACTGGGAGCCAAGACTCGCAGCTGGCGGGGCGCGGGGAGGGGGCGCGCGCCGACGCGCACATTCCACGCCCGCAGCCAACTCCCCGCACAAAGTGGGCTTTGTCTCGGCCCCCTGTGCCCTCGCCCCCGGGAAGGAGCGGCGGAGCCCCCAGAAGGGGGAAGGGCGCTGCGGGGAGGAGAAGCGGGGAGCGCCAAGGCCCCGTTGGTACCCAGCCGGGCGCGTCTCAGCGGGCGGATGGTGGGCACCCGGCGCCAACCTGCGCCAGCCGAGCCATCACGGGGCACGGGTCCCGCTCCCGGGCCCGGGGCTCAGCGGGGAAGGCTCGGGCGGGGCGCAGGGTCACCGAGCGGCGGGCTGCGGCCACAGGGTCGCCGCCCTGTACTGGCTGCAGCATGGGCGGTGGCGCGGCCGGGACGGGCGAAGGATACTCCGCGGCTGTTAGCCCGGGCTCCAGCTGCGTACCCCACGCCCCCAGCTAAGGGCTGGAGGCAGGACAGCTAGGCGGGGAGAGCAAGCCCGGAGGCTCGCGCAGCCACGGCCGCGGATGAAGCTAGAGGCGAGTGACAAAGCCCCGGCGAGCGCGGGCTGCGCTAGTCCCTGGAGAGCAGCCCGCCGAGCGCGGGGTCCACGCGCAGGTCGCTGCTCCGAGGCTCGGCGAAGAGCAGGCCACCGCCACCCCCGCCGCCTCCAGACCCAGCAGCTGCCGGCGGGGTCCAGTGCCGGCCCGCCGCCCACCCGGCTCGACTCCGGCCCGCGCCGCGCATGCGCTCCGTCCCCCCCTTAAAGGGCCAGTGCGTTCCCGCCGGGGCCTCCGTCTCCTCAGCCATTCC
The DNA here is from genome assembly GCF_964341445.2 of Mesoplodon mirus. Taxonomy (NCBI): domain Eukaryota; kingdom Metazoa; phylum Chordata; class Mammalia; order Artiodactyla; family Ziphiidae; genus Mesoplodon; species Mesoplodon mirus. The sequence continues at coordinate 162,667,762 of NC_138979.1, read as the reverse complement.
TCTGCCCCCAGTTACCTCTGGGAGGCCGGTGGGCTTGCGCTCCCCTCTCACCCCTCTCCCAGGACGCCGCGAAGCCGGTGCAGAGCTGCGGGCGAAGTTCGCAACGTGCCAAACCGAGCGCAAACTCCACGGAGATTCCGGGCTCGGAAGGCCCGCGGTCGGGAATTTCCTAAGGGGACTGCCTGCCTGAATTTCCCTCAGAGTGTAGAAACCAGACTATGGTTTGAAAATCCAGGGTTCTAGATCGTGTGGGACATGCAACAGATCACTGCCTTCTATGGGCCTCGGTTTCCCCATCTGTCAGCCGAGGTCTTCACACTGGGTGAGCACAGAGATCTCCCGGCGCGCGTGTTCCTTAAAGGAGGCTATCAAGGGGTCAGGGTCACTAGTCCTTGAAAATGAAAGGGTTAAAAGTCACCCTTTTCCACCCCATAACCTGCACCAGTGATAGCGGGGTGTGCTGACTTCGCCCCTGTGGGCCTCCCAGGACCCGGCTCTGGGCACCGGGCGAACACGGCAGGGGGATGCTCCGCCCGAGTCTTAGGACCATGACCCACGCGAGGCGATGGCTGGGGAGGGTCAGCCGGCCCAGAAAAAGGCGAAAGTACGGCTCACTGTTGTATGCGGGGCCCAAGACTGCGGAGACCCAAGGCACCCTCCCCCTCCCCCTTTCACAGAGTCGTGGCGCGGAAAAGCCTTGAACTGGGAGCAAAAGCAAGGAACTTGACTAAAATGAGACAGCCGGAGTACGTGCTTTATAAGACTCCTCCCCTCCCGCCAGCAGCAGTTAGTGTGAAAAAGTAAGTGCAGATCCCTGGGCCCTGGCAGGCAGATTCAGATTCCTCAGGTCTGTGACTGCTGCGTTTCTCACCTCTCCTGGGCTGGGACTGAGAAGACCTTGGAGAATCCCGAGGTCCTCAGTGGTTCAACATCTGTTCCTTAAAGTTGCCCCTGGTGTCTGAATCCTAGGTCCCCTAGCTCCAGTAGCAAACTCTTGCTGCCTCCACTGTCAGAAACCAAGGGTGATCAATGATGGGAAGGGTCAGTGGATGTCAAGAAAGTTACGAGGGGGGCTTCCCTGGTGGCGCAGTGGTTGAGAGTCCGCCTGCCGATGCAGGAGACACGGGTTCGTGCCCCGTCCGGGAAGATCCCACATGCCGCGGAGCGGCTGGGCCCGTGAGCCATGGCCGCTGAGCCTGCGCATCCGGAGCCTGTGCTGCGCAATGGGAGAGGCCACAACAGTGAGAGACCCGCGTACCGAAAAAAAAAACCAAAAAACAAACAAACAAAAAAAACAAACAAAAAAGGAAAGTTACGAGGGAATCCTTTTAAGATGACTGAGGCAAGAAGACTCCAAGCATGTAAATACCACCGGGGACCAATAACTGCAACCTACTGATTGATTGTTTAGATAGGGAAACCCAGTCTCAGAGAGTCATTTCCTCACGTTCACACAGCTAATAATTTGACCTGAATTCCTACTTCTTCAGACACGTAGCTTTCACCATGCATTTTGCCTCTTGTGCTAGCTAAATGGTTGTAATGGTTTTAAAATATGTTTGCAAGTTCTTTACCACTTCTCTCAAAAGATGGAGTCTAATCCCCTTCCTTTTTAATGTGGGCTGGACTTAGTGTCTGGCTTCTAATGAATAGAAGGTGGTGGAAGCGATGGGATGTACCTCTCAAGCCTAGGTCATAAAAAGGAGACATTCCTCCTGTCTCTTTCTTACTCTCTCAGGACACCCACCCTTGGAATGCAGCCACCATGTTGTGAGGAAGCCCAAGCCACATGGGAGAGGTGACATGAAGTGGTCTGGCCGATATCTCTAGCTAGGCTCTCAGGCAACAGCCGGCCTCAACCACCAGCTAGGTGGTGAACTGAGACAATTCCGGCCCCCAGCCTTTGAGTCTTTCAGCCAACGTTCCAGATATGGAGCAGAGACAAGCCAACCCCACTGTGCCCTGTCTGAATCTCTCTCCCACAGAAATTGGGAGATAAGAAGTGATCGTTGTTGTTTTTAAGCCGGTAGGTTTTGAGATACTTTGTTACACAGCATTAGATAATGAATACTGTGGGTTTCCTGAAATGATAAATAATTAAATAGATTTGGAGTATTCATTCAAACAGTAAAGGTGCTTACTGAGCACCTTTTATGTACCTGACCCTGTACTAGGCACTGGGGATACAGTGGTGAATAAGAGGGACGTGGTCTTTGCCCTAGTAGGGCTATGGTCTACTAGTAGAGATGCTTAAACATGTTTCCAGTAAAGTGCTTTGCCAGATGCTTAGTACAGGAAGGTACCCGAGTGCTTACCCCAGGCAACTTTCTGGTCAGGTGGGTTGTCGGGGAAAGAAGAAATGAGTTGGCCACAAGGCCAGCATGGTCTTGGCTAGAGAGTTTTCTGGGGGGTGTTCTTAGAAGTGGGAAGGGATAGGTGTCAATCCAGGTGGGAGAGGCATGCAAATAAGTTAGAAAATGGAGAAACTGGAAAGGGAGGTATCTAAATCAATCTCATTTTAACTGAAAGCCCAGAAAGGACAAGTGTCTTGCCTGGTGTCACACAGCTTGTGAACTGGGCCTAGATGCTGTGTCCTGCATCAAATCCTCTCATGATTCCCCCACACTAACACCCAGAGAGCAAAGCCTTGGGTAACTCCTTATTCGGTTCAAAGCTCTTATGGACCTGATCTGTCTTCATAAAAATGCTGGAAGAGGTTAGGAGGAGTTAATTCCCATTTTACAGATGAAGAAATGATGCACAGGGAAGCTAGGCAACCTAAGTACTTAGTTCAGAAGCTGGCACATCAGATCTTCTAGGTACCAGAGACTTTGATGATGACAAGGATGATGATGATAATGATGCCTAGCCCATCTCATATATCACTGTTGTGATCATCACACTCTGGACTAATGTTCTGGAAACTAATACACGGATGCCTAGCTTACATCATATATCATTGTTGTGATCATCAAACTCTGGGCTAATGTTCTGGAAACCGATACACAGTGTCTTAATGCCACTACTAACATTGGTATTTATCTACTCCAACTCATTATCTATTCTTGTGACACTGAAGCTAGAGTAAAATTTCTGGAGAGGTTGATGTAGCTTGTGTCCTGGGCTTACCCCTTGGCTGGAGAAGGGCAGGGCAACTTCATTAACTGTCCCCAAAAGACTGCAGATGGTGGTGGCAGGGGGCTGCCCTAAATGAAAATGGGGTGCTGTTGGTAAAAGAGGGACATGGAAGTACACAGCTATAGACGTGTTCATTAAAGGTGCATACTCTTTGTTTGCACTGTCCAATATGGTAGCCAGAAGTCATGTGGCTATTTAAATTTAATCAGCATTAAATAAAATTTTAAATTCAGTTCCTCAGTCACACTAGCCACATTTCAAGTACTCAGTAGCCACATACCGTTTATGGCTACTGTACTGAGCAGCAAAGATTATAGAACATTTCCATCATTGCTGAAATTTCTATTAGACAGTACTGCTCTAGGATTCTTACTTGGAATTCAACTCTTTTTATTTTCTTCTTTTTTTTTTTGGTGAATATGGAAATAGCAGAAAAGGTGAGTCAGAATCTTCATCCATTTATTCAATAAACATATACTAAATGTCTACTCTGAATCATACATTATTGTACGCACCAGGATGCCTGGGGGGGGATCATGGAGATCTCTTGGTCCAGTGGATCTCACATGGGAATCATCCAGGGAGCTCTTTAAAGTACTGATACCTCACCCTACCTGGCAGAGGTGCTGGTGAAATTGCTTTGGGATGGGGCTTGCACACCCATAGGTTGGAACAGCTCCCGGGCTGATGCTAACGTGTAGCTGGGCTTGAGAACCATTGTAATCTGGTCAGACCAGTGAAGTGAGCTGCCTGAGATAACCCGAAAACCTGAATCAGCATGGGTCTGACCTCCATTCTGGGCTTCTTACAACAGAATCAAAGTTCTCCATGCATTTGGCATCTGTCTGAATTGAATGAACAATTCTTAGAGAAGAACAAGTCTGCTCTTCCTTAGTCCAAAGGGAATCCAATTCACTTCCAATAAAGTGCCAATAGAACTCTGGTTTTCAAATGCTTCTTTTACAAATTGTTTGAGTGTTTTGTGCCTGGAACTGTATTACTCAGCCAAGTTGGTGAAACCCCTATAAAAATAGCGCCCTTGGGCCTCCCTGGTGGCGCAGTGGTTGAGAGTCCGCCTGCCGATGCAGGGGATACGGGTTCGTGCCCCGGTCTGGGAGGATCCCATATGCCGCGGAGCGGCTGGGCCTGTGAGCCATGGCCGCTGGGCCTGCGCATCCGGAGCCTGTGCTCCGCAACGGGAGAGGCCACAACAGTGAGAGGCCCGCATACCGCAAAAAGAAAAAAAAAAAAAAAAAAAAAAGCGCCCTTTCCTGAGCACCTAGTGTAGGTCAGTTCATTTAATCCCCAGGACACTCTTGTAAGGTAGGTTTTGCTAATATCAGTTTATAGATCTGCAAACTAAGATGCAAAAAGACTGAGGATTATAAATTGTCCTACTTGGCACAGCTGGGATTCCAACTCCGGAGTTGGTGTGCTTTCCCCTTCCCCACCCTGAGCCTACCCCATAGCCAAGAGTGCAGGGCAGCTGGCAGACAGTTGTGTACTGCTCTGGATCTGCATAGGAAAGAAAGCTTTGTGCAGGTGAGATGCAGTCCTTTGTGTGTCAGGGGAAGCCCCTGAGCTAATGTGACCCAGACACTGTACTCAGAGAGGGTACTGGGGCCTGGAGGGAAGAAGATTCAGGAATAGGACAGGAGAGGGGATTTGGAGTGGAGTTCTCATTTTTGTTGATGGTTGTGCCTAGATTCCTTTTATCAAGGGATTTGGAGAAAGCAGCTAAAAGCAATGTTATACCTGGAGCAGTTAGCTCTTAGACACCTAGCAATTATGGTGCATGCTTGGTGTAAGCATTATCTGTTCTTGGCCTGGATTCTTGGAGGCTGGCAGAGTGTCTGTGTCACCATGTATCTTTGCAATCTGAGTCCCTGCCTGATACTTCCTGGGCAGCCTGGCCTGGCCTCGGGGGTGGGGGTGGGGTGCTGAGGAGGGGCAGGACTACTGTGTCCATTCCAAAGAACTCTAACAGAGGGGGAGATAGGGCTCCCCTGGCATTCGCTGGGGGCCACCTGGTAAAGTAATAGGAGATCCAGGCCTTGGAGAGCAGCAAGGGCTGGACTCGGAATGGATCAGCGTGTGTCTGCGTGGCATTCAGCAGGTCTCTGTGGGAGCGAAGCCACGACTGGCCACAGAAAGAGCATAGGATATCACAGCCGGAAGGGCCCTTCTTGTCCAGGTTTCATTTCATAGTTGGGAAGCTGAGGCTCAGAGAGGTGACAGGACCTGCTCAAAATGACACAGCATGTTATTGTCAGGGATCACAGTTGTATTCAGGTCTCCCTCCTGGTCCAATATGCCTTCCCTGATGTCTTCTGTAGCGGGGGAGAAGCTGGTAGTAGATGAACCCTTGAAAGCTTTTCAGTGGAAAGGGATAGAGATGGTCTTCTCACGTTTGCTTCACGCTCTGGCCGAGCTGTGTGTGTCAGTGGGTGGGTGTGGGCAGGGTGTATATTTAGGAAAGCTCTGTTCAATCTGGAGGACTGGGTGATGGCCCCTCTCATTTTCCAAGCAAATCATACTCATCCAGACTTGCATCCCTCCTTTGTTAGGAAATTGGCATTTCCTTTGACTTTTTTCTCCAGGTGCTGTGGCAGGTATTTGACTACTGTCAGGTTATCGAGTTGGTCAGCTGGGAATGGCTGGACTGTGGTAGTTGCTCCCAAGCAGTGGCCAAGGCTCTGGCTGTCCCTGAAAGAATCAAAGGCCAAGCTCAGCCTCCTGCTCACTGGAAGGACCCAGGACTTGGTGACAGGGAGAAACAGATCCTGTTCTGAGATACGGGTGCATCCTGAGGACTGAATTAAAACCATTTACGGGTGGCAGGACTAGAGGTCCATGAGGTGGGCTAGGTTTATTTCTTGAGCCTTGGCTTCCAGGCAAGACTAATCACTTTAGTTCAACAATTTCTGAGCACCTACTATGTGCATGGCATAGCCTAAGATGCTGTAGGCAATGTAAAGATATGCAAGACATCACTGTGGCCCTCTGGGTTGTATCTAGGAAGATGGGACCCTCTAACTTACTGAGTACTTACCGTGTGCCAGGTGCTCTACACAGAGTGTTTTATATAATCTTGACCATAACCTTGCAAATTAGGATTCTAAGTCCCATTTTCAGATGAGAAAGTGGCCTCAGAGAAGCTAAATGACTGTTTCTGGGTCCTAGCCAATGGGTGGCTGCGCCAGGTTTCAGAGCCTCTGCCCTTTCTGCTGTTCCAGGAGGCCACCAGCTAACCACCACACCTGGCAGAGTCAGGCCAGTGCCCCAGCACAGGCTCAAACGAGGTGTCTGAAGAGCATAGAGGAGGGAGAGATTCGCTCTAATATGGGCAACCATGTTTGGTTTTAGGCACTGTTGGCGCTTGGGGCTGCACCATTCTTTATTGTGAAGAGCTGTCCTGTGCACTGTAGGATGTTTAGCAACATCCAAGGCCTCTACCCAAGTAGCAAGTTCCCACTGGTGACAGTCACTGCCAGTTGGGAACCACTGGTCTTAGGTAAGCAGTGGCCTTCCACCTGGACCTAGGAGGATCTTGTTAAGACAAGTATTTTGGCAATGAAGAAAGGAGGGGGCTTCCCTGGTGACGCAGTGGTTGAGAGTCCGCCTGCCGATGCAGGGGACACGGGTTCGTGCCCCGGTCCGGGAAGATCCCACATGCTGCGGAGCGGCTGGGCCCATGAGCCATGGCCGCTGAGCCTGTGCGTCCGGAGCCTGTGCTCCGCAACGGGAGAGGCCACAACAGTGAGAGGCCCGCATACCACAAAAAAAAAAAAAGAAGGGAGGAAAGAAATCATTTAATTAGTGTTTTCCTGCTTGACAAAGAGCATCCACTCAGATTTCCCTCTTCCCACTGGCCCTGTGGCTCACTCTTGTCGTATACAAAGCAAAGGACAGTCACAAGAAGTTGCCACGGGACCTCAGTGCAGGCTGGGGGCTTCTCATTGATGGAGCGGGTCCTCTCTAACCAGCTCCTTCCTGGCCTCAGTTAGTTCAGCCTGCACTTAATGCCTGTTTTTCTACCTATGGCCCCTAATCCCCTTCCAAGGGGCTTTTAGGGAATCTATTTCATCATCACACCCCACCACCAAGTACAAACACCCACATTTATTTGGAGAGTGGCTCTGTGTTAAGGGCGTTATAATCATCAGTTCATTTAGTCCTCACAGCACCCCTAGAGGAAGGTGTTTTTATTATTCGCATTCTACCAGGGGAACAGAGGCTAGAAGAGGGGAAAAACGTGTCCAAGTTCACACCTCTGCTAAGTGGCAGAGTTGGGGCTGTGGTAGTGAGGAGTGGCTAGAATGCCCTTCCCCATACAAGCCCAGGATGGAGGTCAGACCCATGCTGATTCAGGTTTTCAGGTTATCTCAACAGCTCACTTCACGGGTCTGACCAGATGACAACAATGGTTCTCAAGCCCAGCTACACGTTAGCATCAGCTGTGCAGATGAAGGGGATCCTCCCCCCAGTGAAGGGCAATTATCGGGCTTGTATGGCATTTGGCTGTCAGGGAGGGCTGCCTGTGAACAGGGCAGAGCGCCCGGTCAGGCTGCAAGACAAATGGGTGGCATATGTGCTCCAGATCGTAGCATCTTGGTAGCGCTCGATGGAAGTGCTAAAGCAGTGCTTCTCACACTTGAGTGTGCATTAGAACCTGGGGGCTCCTAACAGCACAAATGGCTGGCCCCCACCCCCGGAGTTTCTGATTCAGCAGGTCGGGGCGAGGTCTGAGAATCTGCATCTAGTTCCCAGGTGATGCTGGGCGGTCCGGGACTTCACTTTGAGAATCACTGTGCTAAAGCATACTTTTCAAAAAGGTGAAAATAGCTCTCATACATATGTAAAATGAATTTGTGTTAAAGATTTATTTATTTAATTAATGAGAGAACTAGGAAGTTGTTAAAACCAGTTAAGGGGAAAATTTGAACAGACCTATATAATCAGTAATACTGAAACGAATTTGCCAATGGATGTAAATCTAGTTAATATTCTATAGGCCAATGAACTGGAACGGGGTTATTTTTTTCTAAAAACCAATGTATCTCTACTGGAAAAATTAATTTGCATTTCTATGGCCAAGAAACATTTGCATTACTCTCAGTTTTTCTACAACTAAACTTTTATCCTTACAGGGTTGTAAAATAGCCAAGGCCATAGAAAGACAACCATAAGTGTGCACCCTTGTGGAATTAGATAATCTCCAGAGAGACCCTCGATCATTTGGAGGGCTTGTAGAAACAGCTTGCTGGGGGCCACCCCCAGAGTTTCTGCCAGGGTTGAGGAGGGGTTTGAAGCTCTGACTTCTTAAAAAGACTTTCAGCCAATCTTCCTGTTCTTTGCCCCACCTTCACCCTCACTGCCAGAGGTGTCTGGTGCCTAATGTTTGGGGCAAGCTACGTTCCTTCTTTCCCTAGCACTATTTTAGTATTTAACTTTCTCTGCTAGCTAAGCCATTTGCTAATTGGCCGTTTATTTTCCGGCTTCCAGAGTTTTGTTGCTATCATTTCCTCCCCTGTTGCTGTGTCATCATGGGTTTGTGACCCTCCCCCTTTAAAAGTCCACATCCCTTTTTGTCATTTTTGTAGAGTTTCAGAAGGAAGTGGCGCACGCTACATCCATTATCTTGCCTCATGAGCCCCATCACAGCACTCTGAGACGTGTCGTGGCCTGATTATCATTGTACCTGTTTTATAATTGAGGAAACACACACAGAATTGACTTGACCAAGAATCTACTTTTTCAGACCACATTCCATATTCCAGGCTTTTTCCACAAGAAAGATAGTTCTAGCATGTTCTGGTGTTCCAAAACACTTTCACTGCGTTTTTTAATTGGCGTCTCATCACAGTCCAATGAGGCAGGCAAGGAAGTTGTTAGAGTCTCCTTTTTATGGCTGTGAAGATTGAGATTGGAAAGGATTAGGGACTTGCCCAAGATCATATAGCTTAATGTGCTTTGAGCCCACTATTTACAAGTTCAAGTTCAGGGCCCTTTCTCCTGCTGACTCTGGAACAGCTTTAAAGGCATCTTCAGGTGATAAAACATCCAGTTACTCCACATATATTTATTGAGTGCCCGCTGTGCACCTGAAACCATACTAGGTGCTGGGCATATAATGGAACAAGATGACTGGGAGTAGCGGATGCCAACGGTGCCACCCACATCCCCGGAGCCCATCTCAGAGGTGACCTGCAGACAGCTCCTGTACATGCTTGTGGCCTCCAGCCTCCCTCTGCCTGAGATGCCAGGGAGTTAAGATCCTAGGAGTGACCCTCGACTAATCAAGGGTGGGTGTTGGTGGATAAACCCCTGAGCTTCCTTGTCCTGCAGAGGGATACTTTTGAGGCACATTTTATATCATCTCTATGAGGGACACCCAGGACTGAGCCTCAGTTGCCCACAGCTTTACCCCCCTCATTAACAAACTATGGCTTTCCTTCTTTCCTGTCGCTTCCCCATTTGCTCACCTATACTTCCTGGAATCACTCCCTCAATAAGCAGCCTGTTCTCAAATCCTTATCTTAGCGTCTGCTTTGGGGGGAACCCAAACCAAGACCTCGGGCTCCTAAAATCCTTTCGATTTGCAACTGATGGTCCTGTTCCCTGCCCCTCTCCTCCTTCCCTGGGGACACGGTCACCCCTCCCTGCAGTGGTATAAGCTGCACGAAGGAAGGGACTTTAGTTGTGCTGTTCACTGCTGTTATCTCGGGTGCTTAAAATACTGCCTGGCATATGGCACATGCTCAAAAAATATTTGTTGATTCAATGAATAATGATTATTGCTACACTGATGAATGGAGAGAGGAGTCCGAGAAACTGGAATGGAATGATTTGGGGGTAAATAACGGCAAAGTCTGTCTCCTTTTTGTATTTTATAAGTACTCTTAATATCCTGAAGATTTCATTCTTGGCCACTGTCTCCTCCAGACTGGTGGAAGGAGGAAGGAGGTGAGAACCCGAGCTGTGTCTGTGGCAGGCAGCGCTTGGCAGGAGGGGGAGGGTGCCTGTGAGACTGGGCTCAGAGAAGCGGCTGTGAGTCACCAGTTCAGACTCAGAGGCAGCTGAAAGTGAGAGCATCAGCATTGCCAGGGACTGCTCCCAGGAAGAAGCTAGGTCTGCCCTTTGTCGGTTCTGCACAGAATTCCTGTGAAGATGAGAAGGGGGCAGAGAAGCTGAAGCAGGACCTCAGCTCCCACTGAGGGCTGGTCTATGCTAATTTTCAGCAACAGTGTCAGGAGCTCATAGATTGAATAAGATCTTGTATCAAGTCCCTGAGTTTTGAATGAAGGATGTGCTTTTTGAGCTCTTTTCCCCCCAGAGGCCATCTGATGGCTGTTGGGTAAAATTCAGACTCAGACTGAGAAGTTGTTTTTTTCTAAGAGTTTATTCCAGGCCAGTAATTCTCTTCTTTGGCCTCTGATGCAACTTTTTGGCAGTTCCTGGTTCTAGAGCCTTAGCATCTTGGTTAATCCATAGCTACTGGGAAAGATGCCTTACGGGTGTGTAGACTGGCTTCCCAAAATGATGTGCTCAGTAGTGTTGGTGAGAAAGAATATCTCGGATTTGTATAAAGTTTTACATTTTGCAAAGTACTTTCCCCAGACATTACTTCCTTTAATTAGCATCTCTAATATTTGCCCATTACAATCACCTAAAACATCACCTATCTAGGAGTAGATCTAACAAAACATATGCAAGACCTCATCACTGGAAACAGCATATCATTATTGAAAGAAATTACAGAAAACCTCAATAAATGGAGGGCTAGACCATGTTCATAGATTGGAAGACTTAATAGTGCAAAGAGGTCAGTTCTTTCCAAATTCATCTTTAGATTCAATGCAATCCCAATCGATATACTAGAAGGTTTTACATTGTGGAAATGAACACACTGATTCTAAAATTCATATGGAAATTCAAATGGCCAAGAAGAGTAAAAATAGTCTTGAAGAAGAAAAAGAAAGCTGGAGGGCTTCCCTGGTGGCGCAGTGGTTGAGAGTCTGCCTGCCGATGCAGGGGACACGGGTTCGTGCCTTGGTCCGGGAGGATCCCACGTGCCACGGGGCGGCTGGGCCCGTGAGCCATGGCCGCTGAGCCTGCGCGTCCGGAGCCTGTGCTGCGCAATGGGAGAGGCCACAACAGTGAGAGGCCCGCGTACCGCAAAAAAAAAAAAAAAAAAGAAAGCTGGAAGATGTATGCCAGCAGGATCAAGAGGTATTATAAATCTGTAGTACCTAGGACAGTGTGGTATTCCTGCCTCTACGCCATTTTGTTTTAAGATGTCCTTGTTTGTGTGGTTCTGAAAGCTGTGATGGGGAGTGTGGGAAGCATAGAAGTCCCGGTGGGCACCTCTGCTTTCTTTCAGTTGTCTAAACCAGGCTGCAGCAAGCCTTTCCATAGAGTTTATGCTACACAACAACCATCACTCATGACTCAGGGCCACTGCTGGAGATTCAGGCAATCCATTCTCCACCTAGGAGCAAAGCACCCCTTTGCTTAAAACTCTGTGATGGTTTTCCATTGGAGTAAGGACAGTCTCAGTTTCTTCCTTTTTTTTTTTTTTTTTTTTACAGCTTTACTGGAGTATAATTGCTTTACAATGATGTGTTAGTTTCTGCTTTATAACAAAGTGAATCAGTTATACATATACATATGTTCCCATATCTCTTCCCGCTTGCATCTCCCTCCCTCCCACCCTCCCTATCCCACCCCTCTAGGTGGTCACAAAGCACCTAGCTGATCTCCCTGTGCTATGCAGCTGCTTCCCACTAGCTATCCATTTTCCATTTGGTAGTGTATATATGTCCATGCCTCTCTCTCACTTTGTCACAGCTTACCCTTCCCCCTCCCCATATCCTCAAGTCCATTCTCATTAGGTCTGTGTCTTTATTCCTGTCTTACTCCCAGGTTCTTCATGACATTTTTTTTTCTTAAATTCCATATATATGTGTTAGCATACGGTATTTGTCTTTCTCTTTCTGACTTACTTCACTCTGTATGACAGACTGTAGGTCCATCCACCTCATTACAAATAACTCAATTTCGTTTCTTTTTATGGCTGAGTAATATTGCATTGCATATATGTGCCACATCTTCTTTATCCATTCATCCGATGATGGACACTTAGGTTGTTTCCATCTCCTGGCTATTGTAAATAGAGCTGCAATAAATATTTTGGTACATGATTCTTTTTGAATTATGGTTTGCTCAGGGTGTATGCCCAGTAGTGGGATTGCTGGGTCATATGGTAGTTCTATTTGTAGTTTTTTAAGGAACCTCCATACTGTTCTCCATAGTGGCTGTACCAATTCACATTCCCACCAGCAGTGCAAGAGTGTTCCCTTTTTTCCACACCCTCTCCAGCATTGATTGTTTCTAGATTTTTTGTTGATGGCCATTCTGACTAGTGTGAGATGATATCTCATTGTAATTTTGATTTGCATTTCTCTAATGATCAATGATGTTGAGCATTCTTTCATGTGTTTGTTGGCAGTCTGTATATCTTCTTTGGAGAAATGTCTATTTAGGTCTTCTGCCCATTTTTGGATTGGGTTGTTTTTTTTTGTTATTGAGCTGCATGAGCTGCTTGTAAATTTTGGAGATTAATCCTTTGTCAGTTGCTTCATTTGCAAATATTTTCTCCCATTCTGAGGGTTGTCTTTTGGTCTTGTTTATGGTTTCCTTTGCTGTGCAAAAGCTTTGAAGTTTCATTAGGTCCCATTTGTTTATTTTTGTTTTTATTTCCATTTCTCTAGGAGGTGGGTCAAAAAGGATCTTGCTGTGATTTATGTCATAGAGTGTTAGTCTCAGTTTCTTAACTGGACTTAAAATAACCCTTCACATTCTGGCCCCTGCCTGCCTTTCCAGCTTGACTTTCGTCCATACTCACCAACCCTTTCGGACGCCTTCAGTTCCTCAGCTACTCACAGACTGCAGTCCCAGTTTCTGGCCATTAGCACATCCTTCTACCTGATGTATTCTTCTTCCTCCTGATCCTCCCCCCACCCTGTTTGGCCCACTCCTACTTACCTTCCATGTTTGGGTTTAAACTTTGCCTCTTTGGGGAGCATGGATCCTTGCCTCCTTAGACTGGGTGCAGCCTCCTTGTCACACACACAATGCACCCATTGCTTCTCCCTCTTCAAAGCCCTCTGCACCCTTGTTCAGTGTCTCTCCTTCCAGCAACATGAGAACAGGGACAGTGTCTGTCTTGTTCACCACCATGTCTCCTGCTCCTAGAACAGTGCCTGGCACTGAGGAGATGCTTAATCAATATATATCAAACACAGAAATAAATACGTGAATGTATAAATTAAAAATCCATACTTGAAAGGCTGACTTTGTAAAATCGAACCTCTTAAGTCTTGACAAACTTCACAGTTGGGCAAACGTCACCGGTTTATGACACATTGGTGCCACGAGTGAAACTCTAAAAGTGCTGGTTAGTGCCTTTCCAGAGTTACCAAAGCCTGCCCTCTTTGTCTATATGCTTGTCAGACCAGGTCAGAGAGTGTGGCTAGAACATGGATAACCACCATCTCCACCTCTGGAGAAATAAAGCCAGTGTGCATTGGTGGTGTCATCTTTGTGGGTGAAGGACAGGGCGTGGACCCATTCTCTTTGGTAAGCAGGAGAGTGATGTTTTCTGAAAACCAGAGGTTTTGTCTTGTTGGTTGGTTATAGCAGGAAGCCATCCTGCTGGGCTAGACCAGCAGTGCCGTGGATGCCAGGCTGTGTCCAATGGGGATGCTTTAAAGTCCCTAGAAGGTATTGTCTCCAGAGGCTGCATTTGCTGTTTTGTGTGTTGGCATTGCATAAAACAGGCCATTTATTTATGTTTACCAATTTCTTTGTTCGCATACCTTTTCATTACGATGAAAGAATAAGTCTTCAGTAGGGAAAATTTAGAAAATGCAGTCAGACAAAAAGAAGGAAATAAAAATCAAGTAATTCCATATCTCATAGCCCTAGGAAGCATAAAGCCTAGGGCCCACAAATGTTTTAATTGTAATTTCTCTTAAAATAAGAAAAAAAAGAACATAGTAATAATGAATGTATAACAGTGAATCTAGCCTGGCTTGTATTCATCTTTATGCCAATGCCATCATAAACTATAATTTTCAACTTTTTTGTGTGTGTGTGGAAGAAGAGGTCCATGAACGCAAAAGTTCCTAAGGCCCACGGAAGTCATAATGTAATGCTGGTAGAAATAGTCACTTTTAATATTTTGTTGTATAACCTCCTGGTGCACCTGTATCCTATTCACACAACACATGTGTTTACACAGATGTATATTTATATCGGTTTTACAAAAATTAAAAAAAATACATTTGCTCAGATTTATATATATATATATATATATTTAATAACAATATATTGTTGTTAAACATGCCTTTCCATGTTATTAAATGTTCTTCTAAAGTATTTTTCTTCAATTCTTTATTTTTAATTATAAAAATAATATTTACAACATCCTTTTTTTATTCTTCTTTTTTTTTTTTTTTTTTTTTTTTTTTGTGGTACGCGGGCCTCTCACTGTTGTGGCCTCTCCCGTTGCAGAGTATAGGCTCCGGACGCGCAGGCTCAGCGGCCATGGCTCACGGGCCTAGTCACTCCATGGCATGTGGGATCTTCCCGGACCGGGGCACAAACCCGTGTCCCCTGCATCGGCAGGCAGACTCTCAACCACTGCGCCACCAGGGAAGCCCTACAACTTCCTTATTAATGCCTGCATAGTATTCCAGTGAGTGGAAACTATTTTTGCTGTTTCTAGGGTTTTGCTGTTGTAAGTGACAGTAAGATAATCATTCTTTAAGCAAAATCATTGTATTCATCCATGATTATTTCCTTGGAGTAAATTCCTACATATATCATTTTTTTATATAAATTTATTTATTTATTTATGTTTGGCTGCATTGGGTCTTCGTTGCTGCCTAGAGGCTTTCTTTAGTTGGGGCAAGCAGGGACTGCTCTTTGTTGCTGTGCGCAGGCTTCTCACTGTGGTGGCTTCTGATGCAGAGCACAGGCTCTAGGCACGCGGGCTTCAGTAGTTGTGGCACGCAGGCTCAGCCGTTGTGGCTCGCGGGCTCTAGAGTGCAGGCTCAGTCGTTGTGGCGCGTGGGCTTAGTTGCTCCACGACATGTGGGATCTTCCCGGACCAGGGCTCGAACCCATGTCCCCTGCCTTGGCAGGTGGATTCTTAACCACTGCGCCACCAGGGAAGCCCCCCTACATGTATCATTTTGAAACTTCATACATTATATGTAATTTAACGATGGATAAGTATAAGTGCAACATGGACCATTTATGATGACACCTGTAAGACACCCCAGGACTTTATCTTACTGTTAGTGACCCTGTAGCAGCCTCTCCTTGCTTTAGGATGGACACGTCTGACTGTTGATCATGGGGAGCCTGGGGAAACACCATGTCCTCAGGTCCCATCTCAGTGTATGATGTATTTTTCAGATGAACAAATGTATAGTTGAATGTATGTATAGATGTATAAATGAATGTATAGTTGGTGTGAATGTCAGCTCACAAACTCAGATGTTCAAGAATATTAAACTTCTTTGTATTAAGGCATCTTGGGTTTATCCCACGTGTTGAACTGGTGAGAAGTTAAGTTTCAGTGATTACTGGGTCTTCCCCACAGTGCCCCACCTTCTCCAGGTTACACGAAGACCTTGAAACCTTAAGCTCTAAAGCCTCACCTGAAATACTCTGCTTGTCCTGAGTCCCACTGGCTACTCTGGGACCCCTATGTCCCTGTTGCATGTTCCTTTAGGCCCCTGCTGTGTCTATGCCACATTTGGGGCAAGGGACTCTTGAGAAGACTTGAAGCCTTGGTGTCTGGGGATCAGCACCCCTAGGTGCACCAGATAGCTGTCTATCCCTTCAGATCTTGCTGGAAAGCAATGCATGGCTCCCCAGTGCAGGCTGGAAGATTCTCTCTTGCTACTCTTACTCCACTCTGAGGACACACCTCTTTACTACGTTTCCTTAGCTCTTGTCTCTCCCCTCCCCAACCCCCCACCTCCCAAAAATGTAAAGGAGTCGTTGATTTAAAGCTTCCTTGCTTTCTGCTCTGCAAAATCCAGAAGGTAAGCCATTCCAAAGGGCCTGGCTACTGGCTCGAAATCAGAGGAAGGACAAAATAGCGGAGAGCAAAACCAAGCTATAATCTGTTGTAGACGGAATCATGAGATATTACTGTTAACAGCGATACCTTAAAAAAGAGACTCCTCTTTATAGTAACTGAACTGCCTTTGGGACATGCTCAGTAGTGCTGCATCTCAGCGCTGGAGAAGGGAGAAGTGGAACTCTGTGGCCATTTAAGTAACTTCTGCATTTTGGTAACAAGTACAAATTCCACAGATGCATAGTTAAGCAAGAAAGGTATTTTTCCTTTTTCAGTTTTTTTTTTTTTGATTTCCCCTTCGCTCCCATTTTGGGATTGATATTCTCCTATGCAAAGCAGATCAACATACCTCTATTCTTGCAGATTTCCTTTGGCCTTGAGTTATGCGGGGGTGAGACAGTTGGAAACGGTATGATTTTGAGAGGAAGCTGGCTTTTCCAAAGGCTTCAGTTTTGGGTGAGCCTTAACTGCACCTGCATTTCTTGCAGTTTCTTACAAAGAAACTTCCTTTTGAGAGTCAAAATGTTTCAACTAAAGTTATTTTCAACCAGAGGGAAATGTTTGAGAGCTCAGCCTTTGTTAGCCCAAAGAACATTGTTTCATCCATAGTGATTGAAATAGTAATTTCCTTTGGGAAGCCTTTGCCATTGAAACAAACTTTGATTTTGGAAGCAAATGTTTTGACTTTAAAGGTGGCATCCAAGAGTTACAACTTCTTCTAATAGCTCCCCAGCCATTTATTGTAGTGCTGTGATAGTAAGATTCTTTGAGTTTGAACAAGGAAACTTGCTTGGCTGATGTTAAGAGGAGGTGTAGTTCAGGGGTGGGGAGCAGACCCCTCACAGCTAGGCTGCCTGGGTCTGCTGTCCTCACTGTGCCACTTCCAAGCTGGAATCTTGCGCAAGTTATGTAATTGTTCTGAAACTCAGTTTCTGCATCTATAAAATGGAGGGTGATGGTAGTATTGGGTTGGCCAAAAAGTTAGTTCGGGATTTTCCATAACATCTTAGGGAAAAATCCAAATGAACCTTTTGGCCAACCCAATATTTACTTCCCAAGATTGTTATAATTACTAAAGAATTAATGTAATAAAAAGCCCTTAGAGAAATCCAATAAGGGCCCTAGCTTAGTATTGTATCCATGTTAATTTCTTGGTTTTGATCATTGTACTGTGATTCCATAGGGTACTGTCATTGAAGCAAGCTGAGCAAAGGGTACACAGGAATTCTATAGTATTTCTAGGTGAATCTAAAATTATTTCAGAATAAGAAGTTAAGAAATAAGCACTTAGGGAGCTATATTTGATTGTGTGATTCTTTGAATAAGGTTTGTCTTTGACATGAGGCAGTAAGCTCTCTGAAGTTAAGCTACATGACTGCCCCTCCCCCAGCACCTAGCACAGTGCCTGGCACATAGCAGGCCTTCAATAAATATTTACTGACTGACTGAATAAAGAAGTTGAGAAGCTGAAGGCCCTGGCCAGTAAGCAACAAAAGAGAGACAAACCACTTCCTGTGTCTGGGGGGTGGGAGGAAAGAGGAAGCAAGAGGCCATGCACTGATTTTTATTTATTTATTTGTTTGTTTTGAAATGGTCCCTTGGACTATATTGGTTGTAATACTGAGGTAACCAATTGACCTTGTTCAGTGAAAATACCTCTAACACAATGAAAAAAATCAACTAGTTATAACATCCAATTTGTATATACAATTCAAATAAAAATATATATTATTTGCCTCAATGTATAGCAAGTTTAATACATTAGTGTTTACAAAATAAAAACTGTATTCTACTGAAATTTTTCTTATGCTTCCCCCTTATCACTAAGCATGAAAGACCAGAAAAGTATAATACTTAAGGAAACTTATTTATGGATTTAAAGATGCAGTTTGTGCGGTCATGAAAGACAGATAAGTATTAGTTGGAAGATTACCACATCTTTAAAATTTTTTGCTTATTAAAATCTACAGACTTGAACCATAAGACACAATTAAAAAAAAACCCAAAGAATTTCTCAAAATAGATTAGAATACAGGAAACGTTTCGTGAAACTACTGAGATACTAACCAGTTCTATGGCTAATATTAAAAACGGAACAATCTATGTAAATCGTATTCATACTATTTCTTCGCACAGTGAACAATACAATCACAATAATCAACCTCAAGCTAGCAACAAAGTTGCAAGGTCCATAAAAAACTTCTTCAGTGGGCAAAACACTATGGTACAGTTAAAACATTTAGGAAGGGAAAAAAGCCTTTTAATAGTATAAAAGTTGTTTGATGGTGTTTCTACTGTAAAGCTATTCTACAAATCAAAATGAAAAAGGAATTATATATGTGACACATGCACTGATTTTTAGTAGAGCCTTCAACACACACACACACCCCAAACTGGGAAAGTAGTTTGAGTATGTGGGAGGGGGAAATTTCCCCCTTACCCTTCTTGCGTTCTTTGGCCTGGTCATATAATTAAATTGACACAAGACAGATTAACAGGAGAAAAAAACCAATTTAATTTGTATGCATGGAGGTCTCATAGAAATAGGACCCTTGAAGCGACCAAAGCAGGCTGTTTCTATATCATTTTTCGACAAGGAAACAATTTTTTGTGTGACGATTTAACAAAGGGCCTTGTGCTTGGGATAGCAGACTAATGAAGAAGTAACAAAGTTTGTTTATACAGTTTTCTCAGCCTTAAATTCCCTAACTCGGGTGATGAGGATACTTTCTACCCTCCTGGTGTAGGGAGTTTACTTTTACATAGGAGATTTATTTCCTACTTTCAAGGGGAAAGAGGGGGTGTCATTGTGTTTTTTTATATCGTCTTTCCCACGGGCTGTTTCTTAAGTAACTTTAACTCAAAATAATCAATGTGGCATGTCTTGGGGCAGCCTGTTATGAGTCCCAGCAAGTCCAGTGCCTGGGTCAATGGTATGCAGGGCAATGGCAATATGAACAGGACAGCCAGATTATTCTGAAGTCAAGTAATGCAGCTGAAGTATCCCAGAGGCGAGTGACCACAAGAACGTGGGATGGATGAATATCATCTTGGGTGGCTCGGTTTGGTAAATAAACGTAGATCATTGCAGGGGAGGCATAACTTTATCTCTACCCTTTTAGTGTCTCTGCTGGTCCTGAGAATTAAATTGACATAAGACAGAATAAGAGGAGACAAGCATATAGATTTTTGCATGTACATGGGAGCCGCCAGAGGAAAAGGAAGACCCCAAAAAGCTGATAGGCCCAAGTGCTCATATACTAGGTTGAACAAAGAGTAGCAATTGTGGAAAAGTTTACTAAAATATATGGGGATACTAAAAGGAGATAACAGTAATCCTAACAAGGTCTGTTTGTATGGATTTCTCTCTGCTTCGACTCCCCATCTCTGGTGATGATAATATTTCTTTCCTCCTGGTATAGGGAGCGTTACCAAGTCCAAACTCATACTGCTTGCTGCAAGACAGGCCAATAAATTGAGAGATGAGTTGGTGGGGCCAGCGGACTGAGAAGATGGTGGATTAGTGTCCCAACAATTTATCTTACCCAAGTTAGAATTCAGACTTCTTTTACACTACAAGGGGCAGGAGTGTGGCTGATTGTTGCAAACTTCTTGGTGCTGAATCCTTCTTCCTTGCAGCTGTCTATGTAGGTCTGGTCACAATGTTCCTATAAACCTCCAATAAGACATATTCTCTGTTCTGCAACTTTTTATCTCTCTGTGAATGGAAGAGTGTTATACATTTAAAGGTCGGAGCTATCCTGTGTATATCCCGTGTATTTCCGTCTGTAGGCAACAGTCTTTTACAAAAGGTGCAGAGCCAGCATGACTAAGCACAGGCAACAGAGCTCAAAGGTTAGAGCTAAAGGAATAGATCCAATATGGAGGCAGGTTTATTCTTCTCTGTTACAGGAGGGCATCTTTCACATGGGAGTATTAACTCCTGCCTTCAGGGAAAAAAGGGAGGTCGGGAGGTCAGAATGACATTCTTGCATCTGCTGTTCTTTAGCTCAAAATAGCCCTTATGCCTAGGTGGCATATTTTGAGGTGACACATTCTGCCCCCTTTCACCATCTTTTTCTGTACTCAAATGTCAAATGCAATCACAATTGTTTTAACGCTGTCTAAGGAGTGATGGAATGCTACCTATTTTGCTAGAATATACTGGGAAACAGGGAAAGAAGGTCAACCTCCGGAAGTAAGTTGTGCCGCTGGCAGCATCAGAGTCACACCAAGTGAGCAATAAGCCTGTCAGAATATCACAGAGTTTCAACTGATAACACTTTTTATGATTTGAAAGTATTTTAGATATCGAGAGAGCCTTTGATGTATCTGTGCCTCTAAGAAATACAAAGTGTTTTGGTGTGAATTAGGTTTCTATGTTATAGACGGAATGTTATATCAGACTTTTCAAACAATTCCTAGGCAAAAGCCTGGAAAAGAGCCTGAAAGCATTTCCTAGAAGTTATTCACAATGCCTGAATTACATACTCTGTCTATACCATGTACAATACAAAAACTTTTGTTTAGAGTTATTTTCCATAATGCCAAATAGTGACAACTCAGTGTTTTGCTTCAGTATACATCCTATCATTGGGGAGGGTGAGATATGTGGTGAATATCCTACAGCTCATAGAACTGGACAGAACCATTTCAGAAACCGTCTATGAAACCATATACAATCCCATGTCCCTGTCTTTTGAAGTAAAAGGCTTTAGTCTCCCAGGCCTCCCATGAGTCTCAAAAGGGTGACTCAAGAGTTAATAATTAGGAAATGTGAAGATGTAGGAACAAAGAATAGCTCCTGGGCTGGGAAATTGGTATTTAGACTATAAATCTGCCACACAGCAGAATCACTGAACTCCCAGTTCCCTGAAGGATATAGATACAGGCCTGACACACACTCCTAAGTTGTTTGTACAGGAAGCTGACCCCTATCATATGAAAACTGCTGACTTCAAGCACATAGACCCTAGACCAGCTAAAGCCAGAAGGTGGACGATACTTGGAACCACATTGATGCCAACCAGTCGGAGAATTGTTCATGAGCTGATCCCACACCCTGCAACCCCTCTCTCACACTGCCTTTAAAATCCTTTCCCTGAAAGCCATTGGGGAGTTCTGGTCTTTTGAGCATGAGCTGCCCATTCTCCTTATTTGGAGCCCTGCAATAAATACTCTACTTTTCTTTACCACCACCTGGTGTCAGTAGATTGTCTTTACTGCATATGGGTGAGTGAACCCCAGGTTGGGTCCTTAGTGCCCCCAAGTTGGGACCTGGTTCTTTAAAGCCATGAACTGTGTCTGGGACTGTGGATCATCTTTGTTATTCTAAACCTCCCTCCTCATATACCGTATCGTTCTGCAAATTGTTGGTAGATTTTATAACGCTCTCCATGGTGTTCTGTTAGTATATAGAGACTTACTAATCAGTTACATTTCTAAACATCTTGAGTGGACTTATTATAAAATAAATATGTGTTTATTGCAGTGAATGCAAAAGGTACAGAAAGGTGTAAAGAAAATAAAACTCAATCATAATTGCACTATATAACAATAAGCACTGTTGACAGCTTCACATTTAACCTAGACTCAGAGATGTTTTTCTGCACAAGAGTGGATTTATTTAATTCACAGTTAATAGCCTGTTTTTTTTTTTACCCAATTTTTGTCTGGAGAATGCCTAAAGTTAAGTATAGATTAACATCATCATCTTTAATGGTATTATGTATGGGCTGTAATTTCAACCCCTATTGTTGAACACTTAGGGTATGTCCACATTTTCTCTGTTATATGTTAAAGCTCAGTGGATATCTTTGAATATACTTTTGGGGGAAAAATTCCTGGGAGTGGAATTGCTGTGACTTCATTTTAAAACTTGATTATATTCTAAATTGTTTAATATTTAAGGACATTGTACACGTGTACATATGTCTAGTTTCCCCACCTTGACCGTAAACTTCTAGAATAGAAGGAAGAGACTGATGCTTGGATGTCTCTGTGTCCTTTACAAATCCTAGCACAGCCCTGGGGGTTGGCAGTACTTTTGGCTGCAAGTTATAGAACACTAGCATAAGAGTAGCTTAAATCAAAAAGCTACTTAGTTAAATCTCACATAATTAGAAGTCTGGGCATAGACAGTTAGGGGTTGGTGCAACAGCTCAGCAATGTCACCAAGGACCCAGGCTCCTTTTTCCCTCCATCTTCAGCGCACTCCAAGGACACTACATCCTTGGGCTTGCATCTCGCCATGGGGGATGCTTGCTTCAGCACCAGGTGTGTTCTCTTCCCACCCCCTCATTCAGAGAGGAAAATATTTCCTAAAAGCCACTCAGGAGAATTTCCCTTCTCCCTTTTTGCCCAGCACTGGGTTGCAAGTCTCCTTCTAGCTACCAAGGAGGCTGGGAAAGTGAGTCTTTGGTGTTTTCAACTCCTCCTATGAGAGGAGGGAGTCAGGGAAAGGCTGTTGTGTGGGTCACCAACAAATGGGGGCACTTTGCCAGAGCTCAAATCTTCCCCGAGTTGGTATCCCAGAGAATGTCTTTTCTCCCTTCCTCTTAGTCTCTCATGAAGAACTAATTCACGTGGTGTCACAATAGCTGTGGGACCCTCTGGGATAAAGAGGCTGTGACTGACAAAGACTCTCTCCTTGACCAAACTTGAGTCAGGCTCCTCCGAGCCCACTTCACAACTATGCCTCGACCTCAGCCTGTCCTTGCTGGGCCTGCAGAGCCCAGTTGCAGTAGCAAGAATCCTGCTAAGTCAGTTGAGAGAGAATACCACCACCCTTGAGAGCTGATCACCCTGGCTGCCTTGAGGAAGAATCCTGTTAAGTTGGTTTATCAAGAATTCCTGATGTCTCCTGATCAGCACCCCATGTCTCCTCTTAGTAATTCTCCATCCACTGATACCCCCTCCCCGTCCCGGCTCCTTGACTCTAAATCCCCACTTGTTCTTGTTGTATTAAGAGTTGAGCCCAGTCTCATTGCAATAGTCTTGACACCTACTATGATAGTCCTAAATAAAATATTCCTTCCCATTTAACAGGTGTCAGAATAATTTTTTCTTCAACAGTTATGGTGCCCTGACTGCTTCCTTCCTGAGCGTTTGGAGGGGCTTTCCTTGCTCTTGTGGGCATCCTCCAGGGGAAACTCAGGCCCCATAGAGGCTTAAGGCTGTGAGAGGTGGCACCACAGCCTCTCAGGGATTGAGGGAGACTTGGATCACTTCTGGTTTTAAAGGCTCCCTGTAAACTTAAAAACAAAAAGCAGAACCCTAACAGCATTATAAAATTTGTGATTTATTTTAAATGTTTGCCTTCAACAGATTAGTCCATTAAATACAAAGAAAACATTGCAATGAAACTGGACAGGATGATCATTGCATTGGTAAGCAATACTGACGCATGGCACATTGCATCTGGGGTGACCAGGATGAAGACAAGCTTCAAGCAGAAGGTTGAGCAGCATCTTCTTAAAACGCAGGTCTGTGCTTCTCAGTATTTCATTTGGAGGTCTTTGTAAATCTAAATTTGAGCTACTACATGAATGAGAGACCCCGGAAACAGCCCTCCTGAGCCCCCTGTGATAGGACCCTGGGCAAGAGTTGACCAAAAGGGCCCAAGGCTTCAGGTGCCACAATTTCACAATTAGTTACTCACTTTGTTCCCTCCTGCCTGATTTTCCCTTCCCCACCAACGCCTGCCTTCCTCCTCTCCTAAACCCTCCATTCTCTTATGATCCCTTCTTCCCCTCCCCTGCTTTCCTTCCTTCCTTCCCCCTTTTGAAAGTTGGCTCCTCTTGGGCATTGGAAAGGACTGGAATCTGGGATCTGGCTGGAGGCCAGCAGGGGAGAGGGGAGCACCTGTGGGGTCACACCAGGGTCCCATCCGCTGCTGCGTGGGAAGAGAGGAAGTGAGACTGTGTGTGCTTCCTTGCGCCTGCAGGCAGACCTCCCCCTCATCCCCCCTGGTCCCAATTCCTGGCTGTGGTAACAGTCAAGAAACACTGACATAAAGGCACCAGCAGTGTCCACCATCCCAGCATCGTTTTGCCCAGGATTTCTCTTTGTTGACGAGCTCCTTACAACCTCAACTCAGGAAGAATTTTTTTCTTTCTCCTATGACCAGAGTGTGTTGGAGGGTGGGTGGCCCCCATTTCGGGAGTGGCCACCCCCAGTGCTGGTTGGGAGTTTGATTAGTCTGGGCGGAGAGTGAGGAAACACTGTCCTCTTGACCCGGATCTGGGGAGAAATCCTGGAGCCTCCTTGGCTCTGAGCGCCCGACCCTCTGTCTGCAGCACCAACTCCCCCTCCCCCCATTTGTTTTTTTAAATGTCAGAGTCTTAATGGAGCCAAGACCCTAATGGTGCCAGGTCATCCAGTCCTGGTATTGGTTCCCCAGGTCACTCCTGAGCTGTCCCTCAGTCTTGTCCGCATGGCCTTGGGGAGGGTGGGGCTCTCCACCGCTTTGTGTCGCAGAGACTCGGAGCCCTCCTTGGGGCCCTGTCCACACAGGCACTCCCTCCTGCGGCTCTGCTGTGGGCATCCCCGGGGCTTTGCCCCAGACCAGGGCACAGCCACTCCTTTCTTCTCCCCTCTGATACCAGCTCAGGGAAAGCCTTTCCTGGACTTTTCAGTTGTTACCTATAGGCTTCTCTGTTCTTCCCAGGTGTTTAGACTTCAGGGATTGGAAGCTGAATGTTCTCACAGGCAGTTCTCAGCTTCCTCCCCTCTCACTACTTTCTTGAGAAAAAGAACGTGGAGTCCAAGATTTGCCTAAAAGGGACAGAGGGCAATGGGGGCAGATACCTCAGAAATGTGACCCCACTTCTGAGCATTCATCAGATGGCCCAGTGCCCAGCCTTCAGGAAATGGTTGTTGAAAAACGAACGAGTGAGAGAATAAATGAATGCAGGGCACCTGGCCTGGAGTTGCAGGGTCGAATTCATATCCCAGCCCCTAGCTGACCTATTTCTGTGGGTCCCAGTGACCTCATCCATAAAGGAAGGAAGGAAGGGATTAGATCATCCCCTGGATTCTTTCCAGCCCCCTAAACTCTAGATTTTGTATCCACATAGGAAAAAAAAAAAAAAATGCCATCATCCCACTGAACTTGACCCGGGTAGAAACCCTCCTGAGTGATTTAGGCTTACGTACACAATTGCCTCCACAGTGATGGGGAGGACCACAACCATAGAGGGAGGGCCAAGTTGTAGGATTTACTGAGACTTTGAAGACTGGCTTTAGGTGGCTCTTTCAATGTGGGGGTTACACATTTGATCAGGATTGGTAAGAATTGTGATATAACGTTAGAAAATTTTCAAAATATGGTAATTTTCAAATAAAGCTAAAAATCATGACACTCATACAAATATAGATGAACACATGTTAAAGTCTTTATTTAGCTCGTTATTAATGAGAGCTAGTGAGATGTTACAACCAGTTCAAATGAGAAGTTAAAGAAGCATAAATGTATATGGAGTAAAGGAATGTTGAAATACATTTACAAATAGATGAAAACTGGCTTTTCCCTTGGGGGATTGAGAGGGAAGTCAATGGCATTTCCATAGGACAGAATTTATTTGTATGTCTATAAACAAGAATTATTTGCATTGCTATCACTTATCTACAATTTACAGAGTTGT
The DNA here is from genome assembly GCF_964341445.2 of Mesoplodon mirus. Classification (NCBI taxonomy): domain Eukaryota; kingdom Metazoa; phylum Chordata; class Mammalia; order Artiodactyla; family Ziphiidae; genus Mesoplodon; species Mesoplodon mirus. Next base: position 162,641,821 of record NC_138979.1, on the reverse strand, counting down.
AAAATAGCTCAAAGACAGTGAAAGGGTCCCTGTAGCATCACATTCAAGTAACCTGGAAGTGCATGCTCTAAATGATGCATAGTTTTCCACTGAAGCACGTTTTTTTCCCTACACAATATTTATAAAGCACTTAATATTTGCAAGGAGTGATTGAATATATTGGAACTGATAGTCTATCTGGGGATTTAAGGTGCAAAGACTTGAGCTATTTCCCTTCATCATTCTGATTTGTGACATATTGACTATAGTTCCTCCAAGTGACATAGGATATTTACAAATTGAGTCCCATCATAAAGGTTTCCTCAGGGGAAAAACGAAGGCTTCCACTGCTTTAAAAAGTTTAAAAACACGGATCCTTGTCCAACGGCTGCATTTTTGTAGAAGACAAAATTAAGGCTCGAAGGGGAGAAGTGACCTGCTCTAGGGCACACAGCTTGTTAATTGACCTCTGGTTGGAAGATGGGGTTTGAGGGCCAAGAAACATTCCTTTTGGCATTATTAGGTGACACAAAGAACTCTCCTGGAAGCAAGGGCTTAGGAAGCAGGCTGCAACAGATGGTTTTCATCTCCTGTGCTCTGGGAAACCTGCTCCCATCCCTCTAATTGGATGTTGGGAGCTTCAAACTTGCCATCTATGTTATATCATTGCTTAGAACCCCTAATTATACCTTGGAATTTGGCTTAAGTGCAGCTTAGAGGATGTTCATTAATAGTGCTGACAGGGACACTCAGCATTTATAAAATTCTTTACGGTAATCTAAGTCCCAACATTGTTCTGGTGTGTTAAGGAAGCATGTTCGCTCCCAGCTGAAAGATGACTTAAGTTCAGAGGATGGAGACTGGCTGACCGTGAGTTGTTCTTCTAGTGTCCCAGTTTGACTTCAAAGCTTTACGGTCCTTGCTTTCATCAGCCCAAGGAAGCTCCTTGCTGAATTACATCCAGGGCTTAATTCACCAAAGTTGGAGGGATCTGTCCTTGGCATTTCATAACCAGTCTCAGTTTCCTATCTCTTGGCCATCGTGCTGTCAAAAACCTCATATTCTTGTTTGCATGACCAGTTTATAGAGAAGCTTTGTTTCCACAGACAGACTGTGGTTCCATCTGGCCCTGCCACCAAGAGCCTTGTGATTCCAGATGGAAAAATCTCCATCCCTCCCCCTATTTCCAAAGCGGCCCCTACCCTGATTGTTTTATCTACAGCCAGCAACACAAATCCTCCACAAACAGTCTCTGTAGGGGTGGAAAGAGCCACTAATGAGGAAAACAGCTCATCCCTTCTTCCATCCTTAAACCCTGTGCTGTGTGAATGGAAAAAGTCACACATCTGGCTGGATTGGTTGAAAAGAGGGGCTTTAGGGCAAAGAAGCGGGGTAGGGCTTGCTTTTATCAAAGAAGATGTTAGGAAAAGGGCTGTTTGTAAAGAAGAGCAGTAATGCCAAGGAAAATGATAACTTTCCATCATGGCTGTAGCTATTCAACCATGTAAACTTTTTTTTTTTTTCTTCAGAAGACGTCTTTAAGGAACCCTAAGTATTTAGCTGGAATCTTGTGCTGGTGGCCAATTTTCTCCATGTGTGTGCTTGGGAGAATAAAAGGAAACGAACTGGTTTTCTTTCAACACTGTCCTCACTCACCTGGCACCTGAGAAAGAAGGAGGGAGAGAGGAACAGGAGGGGAGAAGGAGAAGCTTTCTGAATTTGAGGAACAAAATTTCAGCTGCCCAGAGACTGTCTAGAGGGGTGTCCGCTTCTCCCGCCCTCCCTTCTCTCCCCTCACCACCTCCCCGGAGGCATCTGGGACCTCACTGTCAACACTTACTTCCTCCCCTCTCTGCTACAAGCGAGTCCAGATTTTTAGTAATCTGTTGACCATGTTGAAGTTTATCTGAGCCCTGTGCTCCCAGAGAGCTGGGGAGCTGGGACAGTGGAGAAACTGCAAAGGACAACCCTGTCTTCACATATTCAGCTTATTCCCATCCCACTCTTCAGATGAGACCCACCCCACTACAGATGAGATCCATTCCAGCCTTCGGATGAGACCTGTTGTCCACTCTCCTCCCCACTCTCTTGCCTCTGTAAAACCCCTCCTGCCTTTTCTCGGAGATATTCTGCATTAATGAATGACCTCCCTCTTGCTAGAGCCTGAATGAGATCATCTCTTTAACTATCCAGTGTATTTCTTTCACACTGTGCTGCCCATCCTGGGAGTCTGAAATAGAACCATAAGCACATTTGGAGTTAAGAAGGGGAATAGGGCTTCCCTGGTGGCGCAGTGGTTGAGAGTCCACCTGCCGATGCAGGGGACACAGGTTTGTGCCCCTGTCCGGGAAGATCCCACATGCCGCGGAGCGGCTGGGCCCGTGAGCCATGGCCGCTGAGCCTGCGCGTCCGGAGCCTGTGCTCCGCAACGGGAGAGGCCCCAACAGTGAGAGGCCCGCGTACCGCAAAAAAAAAAAAAAAAAAAAAAAAAAAGAAGGGGAATAACCCCAGCTGGTCTTGGGAAAGATGTGAACAGCACCCAGTTAATGGACTGGAGGTAAGGGTTCCTTGAAGCATGCATCCTCCTTCTGGCCGTGTTTTTCACTTCAAAACCTCAGAAACAGTTGGCATAAGAGGGAGTTTATAGTGTGCCTATGAAGCAAAACATAAATTCACACTGTGAGTGTGTGTGGGGTGGCAGCGCAGGAGAGGAGGGGTGCCGGAGACCCTCTTGGTGAGGGGCAGATGCAGTTTTGTTCCCTTCACAAAGACCCCTGTTGGCTTGCTGGCCCACTGAACGCCAGACGCCTTCCCCTTCAGTACTGGTTCTCTTCAAGTGTTGCTCCGGCCAGGGCAGTTGTGTGTTTGTACAGATTTGCCATTCGTCAGAGGTTGTTCCCAGAGGCCTGCGAGACAAGGACGTTTGTTGGGGGTCTGCTGGAGGAAGTTGGCTTTTCAGAATCAGGAACCTTTTTGGCTTGTTACATGGAAAGAGGCGATGGCCTCTTTGGCCCTAGTGTGAGAGGCCTGGGGAAGCCAGGTCTTAAAATGCTCGCTTAAAAATGCTGTTTTAAAAAATAGGCAGTGAAATGCTAATAACCAATAGTTTAATTAAAGAAAAACAGCACCTATAGTCTCAACATCCAAACATAATATAATAGATGTTTACTGTTTTCATTTTATATATCAGATTCCAATCTCATAGTTTTACAGTTAGTGGCAGTACCGATTTATGTTTTTACACTCTTAACATTATATCATACAATCATTTTATTATTATCTAATACTATAGGATATAATCCCATTGCGTTAATGGAGCATATTTTATCATAATTAAACCTTTCCCCTGATGTTAGACATTCAGCTTGTCTTTTTTCTTTTTCTTTGCTAGTGTTGATAATGCTGAAATTAACATTGTTAGATATAACTTTCTGCTTTTGAAGAATGAAAGATAAATAACCGAGAGCTAATAAAGGGATTAATTAAGCTCCTACAACAGCAGTTCTCAAATCTTTTGTTCTCAGGGCCCCTTTACACTCTTAAAAGCAATTGAGAACCCCAAACAGCTTTTGTTTCTATATTCTGATATTTCCCATACTTTATTATAAATTATAACTGTGAAAAATCTAAATACTTATTAATATATTTTAAAATAACAATAAGACTCCATTGCATGTTAACATACATTACATAATCTTTATGAACAATAATTATATTTTTCCAAATTAAAGAAATTTATAAAAATGACATTGTTTTACATTTTTGCAAATCTCTTTAATGTTTAGTTTATACATTCTCATATCCACTTCTGCACTGAATGTCTTGTGATATATTGTTTTGATGGAAGTATGTGAAGAAAACCATCCTCCCACCCTGATTGTTTTATCTACCGCCAGCAGCACAAATCCATGAGGATCTGTGAGGACAGTGTTGAAAGAAAACCAGTTCATTTCCTTTTATTCTCCCAAACACACACAGGGAGAAAACTGGCCACCAGCACAAGATTCCAGCTAAATACTTAGGATTCCTCAAGTATGTCTTTTGAAGAGAAAAAAATTTTTAAAAAAAGTTTACATGGTTGAACAGCTACAGCCATGATGGAAAGTTATCGTTTTCCTTGGCGTTACTGCTATTCTTACAAACAGCCCTTTTCCTAAAGGGTTGGGAAAGGGAAGGGGAGCCCTTAGGGGTCCTTGGATCACACTTTGAGAAATACTGTCTTACAACATTTGCAGCACTCTACTAGGTATTTCTCTGATTTATTTTGCACTCAGAGATTCGATGATAGTGTAATTCAACACTGAATTTTTGAAATTGAGGTCCCGAGGAGCAAGTCCCTTGGCTAAAGTCACCCAGCTGGTTGCCGTCACTTTAATTTATTCCAAACAATTCAGATGCCTCATCTGTCCTTTTGTCAGTTGTTGCATAAGGCTTGTGGGAGCACAGAGCTGCATAAAGGATCCCAGACTTCAAGTTGCTCACCAGCCAAGGGCTAGCCAAGCTCACAAATAAACAAGACCAAATCTAGGCAAACATCCCACTCCATTTGTGGAAGAGTTACTCTCTGTCTCTCTCTCTCTCTCTCTCTGTCAGTATTACATACACACAGAAAAGTGCACAAATCATAACATGGCTCTACGAATTTTTCGTAAACTGAGCATATCCATATCATATCTCTTTTTAAGTCAATTTTTGGATGACTTTTGTCAAGAGGCAGGGTGGCCCGGGAGAATTTGTAAACCTGGGATCTACTGATCTCTTGGGCTCTCTCTTTCTTCTTCTGTTAATGTAAGGTCTGGCTAAAAAAAACTCACCATATTGTTGTCCGCCCTTAACATTCTATGAGTCTCTATGAGGATACTTTGGAGGATTGTTTTGTAGCAGGGCTGATTGGGGATCAGTTCTCAATTTAATTGGACTAGCTAGGGAATAAAGCAGGAAGCCTGCCATCTAGTGGTGAAAATAAATATTGCTCTCTTTCTCAACCCTTGGGCTGAGCTTTCAGAACCAGTCCTTTTCTTCTCACCCCCACCTTCCTTAATTACATGAGTTGTTTTTTTTTTTTTTTTTTTTGCGGTATGCGGGCCTCTCACTGTTGTGGCCTCCCCCGTTGCGGAGCACAGGCTCCGGATGCACAGGCCCAGCGGCCATGGCTCACGGGCCCAGCCGCTCCGCGGCATATGGGATCCTCCCAGACCGGGGCACGAACCCGTGTCCCCTGCATCGGCAGGCGGACTCTCAACCACTGCGCCACCAGGGAGGCCCTACATGAGTTTTAATTGTGCCAAAGTCACCATACTTAACTGTGTTAGCTACATTATAATGAGTGAAGGGAATACACTTGCGGTTTGGCTGACCACATGGGAGGGGAGGTCTCTTGCATTCATAGTTAAGTGCTCCAAAACTCTGCCTTCAGGCTCTGGCATGCCCTCAGGGTGCACTTGCAGCCGACCAACTGGAAGCCGAAATTATAAGTATCCATAAGATTCTGTCTGTGCCGCAAGACTTCAGCTTCCAGGGAGGGATGCCAGCTGGAGTTCTTTCCTACAGCATATCTTTAAAAGTGGGACTGTCAGTTTCTGGCCTTACATTTAGGTCTTTAATCCATTTTGAGCTTATTTTTGTGTATGGTGTTAGGGAGTGATCTAATCTCATACTTTTACATGTACCTGTCCAGTTTTCCCAGCACCACTTATTGAAGAGGCTGTCCTTTCTCCACTGTACATTCCTGCCTCCTTACTCTTAGAGGAAAACATAGGCAGAACACTCTATGACATAAATCACAGCAAGATCGTTTTTGACCCATGTCTTAGAGAAATGGGAATAAAAACAAAAATAAACAAATGGGACCTAATGAAACTTCAAAGCTTTTGCACAGCAAAGGAAACCATAAACAAGACAAAAAGACAACCCTCAGAATGGGAGAAAATATTTGCAAATGAAGCAACTGACAAAGGATTAATCTCCAAAATTTATAAGCAGCTCATGCAGCTCAATAGCAAAAAAACAAACAACCCAATCCAAAAATGGGCAGAAGACCTAAATAGACATTTCTCCAAAGAAGATATACAGACTGCCAACAAACACATGAAAGAATGCTCAACATCATTGATCATTAGAGAAATGCAAATCAAAACTACAATGAGATATCATCTCCCACCAGTCAGAATGGCCATCATCAAAAAGTCTACAAACAATCAATGCTGGAGAGGGTGTGGAGAAAAGGGAACACTCTTGCACTGCTGGTGGGAATGTGAATTGGTACAGCCACTATGGAGAACAGTATGGAGGTTCCTTAAAAAACTACAAATAGAACTACCATATGACCCAGCAATCCCACTACTGGGCATAACCCTGAGAAAACCATAATTCAAAAAGAGACATGTACCAAAATGTTCATTGCAGCTCTATTTACAATAGCCCGGAGATGGAAACAACCTAAGTGTCCATCATCGGATGAATGGATAAAGAAGATGTGGCACATATATACAATGGAATATTACTCAGGCATAAAAAGAAACGAAATTGAGTTATTTGTAATGAGGTGGATAGACCTAGAGTCTGTCATACAGAGTGAAGTAAGTCAGAAAGAGAGAGACAAATACCGTATGCTAACACATATATATGGAATTTAAGAAAAAAAATGTCATGAAGAATCTAGGGGTAAAACAGGAGTAAAGACACAGACCTGGGCTTCCCTGGTGGCGCAGTGGTTGAGAGTCCGCCTGCCGATGCAGGGGACACGGGTTCATGCCCTGGTCCTGGAAGATCCCACATGCCGCGGAGCGGCTGGACCCATGAGCCATGGCCACTGAGCCTGCGCGTCCGGAGCCTGTGCTCTGCAACGGGAGAGGCCACAACAGTGAGAGGCCCGCGTACAGCAAAAAAAAAAAAAAAAAAAAAAAAAGAATTCAGGCTTTTTATGAATGGATAAAGAAGATGTGGCACATATATACAATGGAATATTACTCAGCCATAAAAAGAAACGAAATTGAGTTGTTTGTAGGAAAAATAAATACCATTTGCTAACACATATATATGGAATCTAAAAAAAAATTGTTCTGAAAAACCTAGGGGCAGGACAGGAATAAAGATGCAGATGTAGAGGACAAGGGGAGGGGGAAGGGTAAGCTGGCACGAAGTGGGAGAGTGGCATGGACTTATATACACTGCCAAATGGAAAACAGATAGCTAGTGGGAAGCAGCTGCATAGCACAGGGAGATCAGCTCGGTGCTTTGTGACCATCTAGAGGGGAGGGATAGGAAGGGTGGGAGGGAGGGAGACACAAGAGGGAGGAGATATGGGGATATATGTATATATATAGCTGATGCACTTTGTTATAAAGCAGAAACTAACACACCATTGTAAAGCAATTATACCACAATAAAGATGTTAAAAAATAAAGAATTCAAGCTTCTTTTATACTAAAAGGGGAGGGGTTGCGGTTGATTGTTGCAAGCTTCTTGGTGCTGAATCCTTCGTTCTTGCAGCTGTCTATGTAGGTCTGGTCACAGTGTTCCTATAAACCTCCAACAGTTATAAGACAGTTATTATTCTCTGTTCTGTAACTGTTTATCTCTATGTGAATGGAAAAGTGTTATACCTTTATAGGTCCGAGTCTTGAGAATGGGCTATCCTATATATTTCAGGCTACAGGCAACATTCTTAACTTGTAGCAAAAGCAATAGAATACAAAGGTTAAAGTAAAAGAAACATCCAATATGGAGTCAGATTTGTCCTTCTCTATTACATCAGGACCTTGGTAACCTCCTGGGTAGGGGACTACAGGACACAGGCTCCTTTTGATTCTGAGCAGTGCCTGAGAGAGTTGTCCATGTAATATCAGTAACAGGACAAGGTTGTCTGTTATCACTGCTAATGATGAACAGTTTTAGAGGTTTTCACTAATGAAATAAGACAGGAAATGAAATAGTCTATATGAACATTATTAAAGAAGGGAAAATTATCTTTTTGTCAGGCCAGATTGCAAACCTAGTCTCATAGCAAATGATTAAAATTAATAACTATTAAAATTACCAATAGAATTTTGAAAGGGGGCTATATACAAGATAAATATACAAAAATCAGTAGCTTTTCTCTGTATTAACAAATGGAGAGATTCACTCCATACTCATAGATGAAACAGCTTATTATAAAAATATAACTCCTTCTAAAATTAATATGTTTAATGCCCTTCTAATCAGAATGCCAATATGTGTGGGTTTGTGTGCACATGTGTGTGCTTAAATCAGGATTAAATGGTTTTAAAGGCCTACGTTGTTGATTAGGTTGTTTAGATTTCTATGTCTTTGCTCAATTTTTGTCCATTTGATCTGTCTTATACTGAGAATGGCGTGTTAAATTCTCCCTACAGTGTATTTCTCTCCATTTTTCTTTTCTGCTTTACATAGGAGGAACATTCACTATCCCCATCCAAGAATAACTGCTATCTTTACTTTTGACACCATAGATTAATAATTTTCCCTGTTCTGTTCTTAAATAAATGGACTCATATAGCATGTGAGCCTTTTGGTTTCTGTTGTTTTTTTTTTTAACTTGGAATTATGTTTGTAAGATTCAGCTATATTTTTGCACATAGTTATAGATTGTTCATTCTCATTAAGGCATTTTATCCCATTATGTTTACATGCCACAACTTATTTATCCTTTCTACTCTTGGTGGACTTCTGGGTAGTTTCAGATTTTGGGCTATTGCAAATAGAATTGGTATAGACATTCTTATATGTATCTTTTGGTGCATGTTTGTGTGCAGGTCTGTGGAGTGGAATTTCTAGGTTGCAGGGTACTAACTGACTTTTAATGTCTTCCTCCTAAATGGGAACAAACAGCCAAGGTCACCAAACATTTGAGGAAAGCCTCCTGTGTAAGGAAGACACAAGCAAACACACATGCAGCAAACCAACCAATAAATACAAATGTGTCTAGTTTTCCTATCTCCAGCCCCAAAGGTTTTATCCTCTAGCATGGCCTGACCCTCCTGTCATCTTCCTCACACATGATAAAAATCAACATGGTAGTGGGTCCAGTAGCCATCACTGCCCATGTACAGTTTTTGGGCAGTTGGACCATAGTGCAGGTTGGTCACATTTCACCACTTCTTTTGGAACTGGAGGTGATGTACTGTTCCTTTTGGGTTTTGGTGGCATATACTTAGAATATTTCTTCAGTTTTGGTGGACACCATCCTGGTCATAGACAGCACACCACATGCCATGAAGGCATTGCTGGCCGCAGGTGGTTTTTCCCAGAACAGGGATGGTTAGAAAATGGTCTCATTGATTTTGGCTGGGAGGGTGTCATCTCTGGCTTCTTCAGTTGCATGTATGACCCAGAGGCTTGACTTATCGACAGAGATGTTCAGTTCTGGATAGCAGGAAGAATCATAGGCAAAGTGATTGTTATAAAACTGCATTTGGCAGTAGGCTGGCTTGGACCTTGTTAGAAGTGACATTCACCGGCACATACAGTTATAGTGAAGCTAGTTCTTGTCATGACCATTCCGGAGCCATGTCCTTGAGAACAGGAAGTTTATCTGCAGCTTTTATAAACATTGCTTTTCTACCACCTAATGTAAAACTCAACCCCTAGCAATTACATAATACACATTGCTGACTGAAAGACCAGGGGTTACATGTTAGGAAAAAATGATGTAGGAAGTGAACACCTGGAAAAAAAAGGTCAGCCTCATTATTTAAAGATAAGTAAGTTAGAATAGGTGTCCCTATATACTTATTAAATTTGCAAATATAAAGTAGTAAAATCCAATGCTGGAAAGCTGTGAGGAAATAGGTTTACTCACAATAATTACACATTATTGTTGTATCGTATATGTGCTGACTATATGTATGTATATAACTGTTCGTATTGTAAATCAGTGTTATCCTTGAGGAGAACAATTTAACAATGTTTAGGGCTTCCCTGGTGGCGCAGTGGTTGAGAGTCCACCTGCTGAGGCAGGGGACACGGGTTCGTGCCCCAGTCCAGGAGGACCCCACATGCTGCAGAGCGGCTGGGCCCGTGAGCCATGGCCACTGAGCCTGCGTGTCTGGAACCTGTGCTCCACAACGGGAGAGGCCACAACAGTGAGAGGCCCGCGTAATGCAAAAAAACCCAAAAAACAAAAAACAATGTTTAGCACATGCTATAAGACTGTTAACAGACTGTGACCTCTATCTTATTTTTCTGTCAAATTGTGAGTTACTTTGCAGGAACAAACAAGCAAAAGCAAAACTACAGTTTGCCAGCTGTCTCTCTTACTGACATTGGCTCTCCCGGCCCTGGGGTGTGTGTGAATGGTGTGAGGGATGTTTTTGCAGTTTCTGTTGCAGTTTGGTTTGTTCATTTTGTAGCTCCAAGACATGCTTGCTGTCAGAGTATTCTGGTGCTTCTTGCCTCTGAGTGAAGGACAGTTCCAGGACGGATCTCAGGGCCTGGGCAGAAGAAACCAGAACCCTCTCCATGCCCTGCTTCATCACTGGCCCCCAGGCCTGCCTGGACCCAAGCTAAAGCTTCAGGAGAATGACACTGGGCTCTTTGAACTGAGCGAAAACCAAGGGATCTTGAGTTAGTCTTGGGACCTCTTGGACTTCAGTTGTTTCTGGTCCAGCTGCCTCAACAACCAACATGGAAACAGCAGCAGCAGATTCCTTACTGAATGCCAGGTGTGGTCCTAGGGACTTTATATATATTGATTTATTGATTGAATGATTTAATTCTCTCAACAACATTATGAGGTTAGTAATATTATCTTCCAGATTTTATAGATGTTGAAACTGAGAGGTGAAATAACTTGCCCCCAAATCACACAGCTAGCAAGTGGCTGAGCCCAATTCAAACTGAGGCCATCTGACTCCACACCCTTCACCCTCAGCCACTAGGCCAGGGGCTTTCAGACTTTTATGAGCATGGTACACAATGAGAAATCATTTTAACGTGATCACCTTCTATGAATATAAGTTTCATCAAACATGAGATGCACATTTTTTTTATTATTAAAGTGTAGTTGATGTACAACAGTAGCATGTTATTTAGTCTCCATATAATTGTTTTTTTATCATTTCTCTTTCTGTGGTTGATTTCTAGTTTTATGCTTTGTGGTCAGAAAAGAAGCTTGAAATAATTTCTATCCTCTTAAATTTGTTGAGGCTTGTTTTGTGTCCTAGTATGTGGTTAATCCTAGAGAATATTCCATGTGCACCTGAAAAGAATGTGTATTATGCTTTTTTTTTGATGTAATGTCCATGATCATCTCAATAGATGCAGAAAAAGCATTTGATAAAATTCAACATCCATTCATAATCAAAACTTTTACCAAAGTGGGTATAGAGGGAACATACCTCAACGTAATAAAAACTATTTATGACAAACCTACAGCCAACATAATACTCAATGGTGAAAAGCTGAAAGCCTTCTCACTAAAATCTGGAACAAGACAAGGATACCCACTCTCACCACTTCTATTCAACACAATATTGGAAGTACTAGCCACAGCAATCAGACAAGAAAAAGAAATAAAAGGTATCCAAATTGGAAGAGAAGAGGTAAAATTGTCATTATATGCAGATGACATGATGCTATATATAGGAAACCCTAAAGACTCTGCACAAAAATTACTAGAACTGATAAACAAATTCAGCAAGGTAGCAGGATACAAGATTAACATGCAGAAATCAGTTTTGTTTTGTTTTGTTTTTGGCATTTTGTTTTGTTTTTTAATTGAAGTGTACTTGATTTACAATTATTTTTCTTTTTGGCCACACTGCGTAGCTTGTGGGATCTTACTTCCCTGACCAGGGATCGAACCTGCGCCTCCTGCAATGGAAGTGCAGAGTCTTAACCACTGGACCACCAGGGAAGTCCTGCACTTCTTTACACTAACAATGAAGTATCAGAAAAGGAAAATAAAAAACAATCCCTTTTAAAACAGCATCAAAAAATACTTAGGAGTAAACTTGACCAAGGAAGTGAAAGACTTGTATGCTGAGAACTATAAAAAATTGATAAAGGAAGTTGTAGGGAATTCCCTGGTGGTCCAGTGGTTAGGACTCCATGCTCTCACTGCCAAGGGCCCAGGTTCAATCCCTGGTCGGGGAACTAAAATCCCACAAGCCGTGTGGTGAGGCCAAAAACCAAAAAAAAAAGGAAGGAAATTGTAGATGATTCAAGGAAATGGCAAGATATCCCAATGCTCTTGGATTGGAAGAATTAATATTGTTTAAATGGCCGTATTGCCCAAAGCAATCTATAGATTTAATGTTATCCCCATCAAATTACCCATGACATTTTTCACAGAACTGGAACAAATAATCCTAAAATGTCTATGGAACCATAAAAGACCAAGAATTGCCAAAGCAATCCTGAGGAAAAAGAACAAAGCTGGAGGCATAACCTCCCAGACTTCAGACAGTACTACAGAGTTACAGTAATCAAAACAGTGTGGTATTGGCACAAAAACAGACATATGGATCAATGGAACAGAATAGTGAGCCCAGAAATAAACCCACATGCCTATGGTCAACTAATTTTCAACAAAGGAGACAAGAATATATAATGGGGAAAAGGCAGGTTCTTCAACAAATGGTGTTGGTAAAGCTGGACAGCCACATGTAAATCAATGAAGTTAGAACACACACACCATACACAAGAATAAACTAAAAAAGGCTTAAAGACTTAAATATAAGACATGACACCATAAAACTCCCAGAAGAAAACATAGGCAAAACATTCTCCAACATAAATCATACCAACGTATTCTTAGGTCAGTCTCTCAAGGCAATAGAAATAAAAGCAAAAATAAACAAATGGGACCTAATCAAACATAAGCTTTTGCACAGCAAAGGAAACCATAAACAGAACAAAAAGACAACCTATGGACTGGGAGAAAATATTTGCAAACAATGCAACAGATGAGGGCTTAACTTCCAAAATATACAAACAGGTCATATAACTCAGTAACAAATAAACAAACAACCCAATCAAAAAATGAGCAGAAGACCTAAATAGACATTTCTGCATAGAAGACATGCAGATTGCCAATAGGGACATTTGTTTTATTTTTAGATTCCACATATAAGTGGTATCATACAGAACTTGTCTTTGTCTAACATTTCACTTAGCGTAATACCCTCCAAGTCCATCCATGTTGCAGGAAATGGCAAAATTTCATTTTTTTAATGGTTGAGCAGTATTCCATTGTATATATACACCACATCTCCTTTATCCATTTATCTGTTTGTGGACACTTAGGTTGCTTCCATATCTTGGCAATTGTAGTAATGCTGCTATGAACATTGGGGTGCATGTATCTTTTCGAATTAGTGTTTTTGTTTTATTCGGATATATACCCAGGAGTGGAATTGCTGGGTCATATGGTAGTTCTATTTTTAGTTTTTTGAGAAACCTCCATACTGGTTTCCACAGTGGCTGCACCCATTTGCATTTCTACCAACAGTGTATGAGGGTTCCCTTTTTCCACATCCTTGCCAACGTTTGTTATTTATGTTCTTTTGGATGACAGCCATTCTGACAGGTGTGAGGTGATATCTCATTGTGATTTTGATTTCCATTTCCCTGATGATTAACGTTGTTGAGCATCTTTTCATGTGCCCATCGTCCACCTGCGTGTCATCTTTGGGCATGTTGAGTTTTTGATGCTATTCCATTTCATATCATTCTAAGAAGTCCTGGTCTTGATGCACTATATTGATCTCAACTGGTTTGAGGGTGCCATACGATGTGAGGAAGTCACTGTACTGTCCCATACTACTATTCAGAGACCACAAGTCTTGTCATGAATTGTTCAAAGTCACATACCCAGAAATGGCAGAGCTAGGTCAAGAACTCTGGTCACCAGGATCAAAGGCCAGGGTGCTTTCCCTGCATCATTTTGGAAGGCCTGTGAGTGCATCTTGTGGGTGTGAAATAACCTCTTCCTGGGAGGTCACTGAGTCAGAGTGCATATGGCAGAGGTCAAGGCTCTGCAGAAGCCTTGTGTATGAAGGGCCCCCATTACCTCACTGAAGGCCTTGTAGGGGCACCTGCTCCCAGCCCCCACTGCTTTGCTCAGGGTCAGGCTTAGGTGCTGCAGCAGCAACAGGTCTGCTCTTCAGCCTGGTGTTCACAGCAGGGAGGGTGTCTGGCTTCATTTCAAGCTCGTTCACATGCTTAGTTAGGCTAGTGATCTTTTGCACAGATTGAACAATTATTTTCTCATCACTTTCCAGCTGTTAGAGAAACGTGCATCAGACCCTTCAGTTGGCTCAAGTGCCCTGAGTCAGCTGAGGCCAATCTCAGGTCTTTGCCTGGGTGCTCTGGACCTCATGGATTCATGCACTGTCATTTTTGCCATCCTTCAAAGTCCAGCCAAAGCCCCACTTCTGCCATAATTTCTTCCCTGCCCATTCTGGCCTCACAAATCCTTCCCTTCTCTGAAGAACTTACTGTTCCCACTATGCATGTGATATGTTTCAGAAACTGTCTTGTTTCATGTTACATTTTATTTTATGAAGGTTGAGACCTGGGCTTGAATCTAGGATCCACCACCTACTGTGTGTCTTAACAAGTCACTTAACCTCTCTTTCCCCATCATAAATTGCCACCTTTTAGGGCTTTTTTTTTTTTTTTTTTTTTTTTTTTTTTTTTTTTGCGGTACGCGGGCCTCTCACTGTTGTGGCCTCTCCCATTGCGGAGCACAGGCTCCGGACGCGCAGGCCCAGCGGCCATGGCTCATGGGCCCAGCCGCTCCGCAGCATGTGGGATCTTCCCGGACCGGAGCACGAACCCGCATACCCTGCATCGGCAGGTGGACTCTCAACCACTGCGCCACCAGGGAAGCCCACCTTTTAGGGCTTTTATGAGGACTGTAGGAGCTAATGTCTGCAAATGTCCAACATGTTGTATGATCCTTATTATTCATCTAACAAACATTTATCAAGTCCTTACAGTGTGCAGATACTGTGCTTTCCTAATTGAAAAATTAGGGTGCTAGGGTTGTGTTAAGGACTGTGGAAACACAGTAAAAGAGATCCTGGTCTCTGCTCCCCTGGGGTTTATAATCGAGTTGGCATTACCAAGCTTCGTACTGCTCGCCTCACGACAGGCCAATAAATGGAGAGATGAGTGGGTGGGGCAAGGAGTAGCGACTTTATTCGGAAAGCCAGCAGCCTGAGAAGATGGTGGACTCGTGCCCCAAAGGACCATCTTGCCTGAGTTAGAATCCAGGCTTCTTCTATACTAAAAGGAAAGGGAGTAAAGTCAAGCATTTCCCGGTTCTGGTCAGCCTCCAGAGGCCATGTATTACTTCCTTCCTCCCTGCAGTCATTCACAAGTGGGCCTGGTCTGGATGTTTCCTGTGAACTGAACAAAGGTATTTTAGCTTAATGCTCATTGCCTGAAAGGCAGGGTTTCCAGAGATGGGCCATTATGTATAATTTAAGCTTATAGGCAACATCCCTTTAGTGATTAACTTGTAATAGAATACAAAAGGTTCTTCCATATTACATTGGCAGGTCAGTTAAACTCACATGACAGGTGGTTTGTGATTACATGCAGAAAGCAGCCCTGTCTGTAACAGGTGTTAGAGAAGGTCAGAGTTCTACATGTTTGGGAAGAAGGTGAAATGCCAAGAAAACGGGGATTTTGCTTCATTCAATGCTCTCCCCAGTGCCTGGAGACATGCCTGGCCCCTGTGGGTGCTCAATAAGTAAAAGTGAATAAATGAATAACTTGGAGAAACCTTTGATATGCCTGGGCCATGCTCCTCATCTTACAGGTCAAGAAATTCAGTCTGGAGGGGACGGTTGGGGGCTGACCCCTTACGAGGTCCCAGGGAACCGGGACAGCAGGGGTGAGAGCCTCCTGACCATTTTCTTCAGGGCACTCTCCCCTCTGCCACAGGCTGGGGTGAACGGGTCAACCCTCTGCCACAGGCTGGGGTGGACGGGTCAAGCCAGATGTGCCCTGGAATCGTAGTACATGGGTTCCATGAATTTGTGATAACTTAGGTAAAAGTTAAGCTGCTTTCCCTTTTAAACTATCAAAGGATTTCCCCAAATGGTAAGGAATATGAACAGGATTATATGGAAAACGTTTAGTCCACTTGAAAGTAGTTCCAGAATTTTAGAAGTATTCTTTTCAAAACAATCAACTTGCTGATCATAAATTATTCGTATCTATTTTATCACCATTAATTAATTAACAGCTACAATAGCCCAGTAAGTTCCACATGGCTCTCTCTATAAACACATTGAATACTCAACTTCAAGACTTTAAAAATATTCTATGTTCATATTGATAGTTTCTTGAGCTGGGAATTTGAGAAAGACACCTTCTGTTCAATCCTCTCTACCCCATCACACGCAGAGAAAATTTGGAAAATGTAAAAGTCATAAAAATAGCCCAAATCCCACATCCCCACATTCTCCACAATCTCATTTTCCTGTGACTACTGTTGTTAACCTTTTGGCCTAATTCTTTCTAGTCTTTCCTTTTTCCTATGCTTTCCCTGGCAAGTTTAGTTGAGTTTACCCTGCATATTTAATTTTGTCACCTGTTGCTTTAGCTAGAGTTAAAACATAAGTTTTTCTCCCTTCATGTCACCCTCTTTGTAAGTCTCATGCTAAACAGTGGCAGAATACATTGCATGCGGCCAATGCAGGAATTTTAAAGCCATGGGAAGACGGTCTCATCTTTGCTGGAGAGACGGTTTCTCTTACCTCGTGAGTGGGGGCCCAGAAGAGTTTTGAGGATGCTTCCCTTGGTCCGTGGGTGAAGCTGATCCTGGGAGGGCAGCTTTGCACAAGGAGTGTCTCTGGCCTCCAGCATCCCCTTCACGGGGCTGGCATGCCCTTCATCTCCCACAGCCTGAAAGGCCAATGCAGTGACTAGGATGAAGCCAATAGGACTAGCTTGGGGACAGAGAGGAGGCTGTCAAGCCAGGCATAACACAAGCCCTTGCTGGAGAGGGTGTGGAGAAAAGGGAACCCTTGTACACTGTTAGTGGGAATGTAAATTGGTGCAGCCACTGTGGAGAATGGTATGGAGGTTCCTTAAAAAACTAAAAATAAAGCTACCATATGATCCAGCAATCCCACTCCTGGGCACATATCTGGAGAAAACCTTAATTCGAAAGGATACATGCACCCCAACGTTCATTGCAGTGCTGTTTGCAATACCCAAGACATGGAAACAACCTACATGCCCATCAACAGAGGAATGGATAAAGAAGATGTGGTACATATATACAATGGAATATTACTCAGCCATAAACAAGAATGAAATAATGTCATTTGCAGCAACATGGATGGACCTGGAGATTATCATACTAAGTGAAGTAAGTCAGACAGAGAAAGACAAATATCATATGATATTGCTTATATGCAGAATCTGAAAAAATGATACAAATGAACTTATTTACAAAACAGAAACAGACTTAGGGAATGAATTTATGGGGGAAGGGTTGGGGGGAGGCATAGATTGGGAGTTTGGTATTGACATGTACACACTACTGTATTTAAAATAGACAACCAACAAGGACCTACTGTATAGCACAGGGAACTCTGCTCAATATTCTGTAATAACCTAAATGGGAAAATAATTTGAAAAAGAATAGATACATGTATATGTATAACTGAATCACTTTGCTGTACACCTGAAACTAACACAACATTGTTAATCAACTATGCTCCAATATAAAATAGTTTTAAAAAAAGAAAAGAAAATCTCAAAAAAAAAATAAATTGACCGTCCCTCTGCCAGCGAGTGCCCCGGGCCTCTGTGATCTGGGCTTGGCTGGCCCTCTCCCTCCATCTTGGTGCTCAACCAGCATCCAGTTCAAGGCTGTTCTTACCATCTCATTTCTCATCCGATGGCTCCATTCCAAGTGCACCTGTGGGGTGTGTATATTTCCCTGAAGGAAGAAGGCTTGCATCACATTCCTCGTGATAAAACTCATGAAATCTCCTTTTAAACATCTCCATTCCTTCTTCAGTTTCCTTCCAGGTGCCAGGCACCTGTTTCCTCTATTTCTCTCTTTATGCTTTTATGGCCTCTAAAATCTTTTTTCTTATCCTGAGCGATTGAACTCTGGCTCTCAGCTTGGGTACCACTGGGTACCTTTTTACTGTCTTTGTACACTCAGACATGTGTCATACTAAATCATTTACACACAGAAAGCAGATGAACAGCAATAGTGATGACAAAACCCTCATGCTCTTCCAGGGGTGGGGATGGAGAGTAGCGACATACTGTCATATATCTATGCATGCTCCCAGCTGGGCCTTGCACTCCAACTTTCAAGATCTTTCTTACCATGTGGGGTAGGTTTATCAGAAGTGTGTCAATTTAGAGGAGAACTTACTGTACTTATGGGAATTTTTTACAAAACTGGTTTTTAGACCTTGTAAACCTTGAGACTGAACCATATGTGTACCAAAAAAAGATAAATCATAAAATGAAGGTAAAGGCCAGTCCAAAGAGCAATTTGCATTTTTGTCTCCAAAAGAACATTGTCACATTTCAGCTCTGTTTTGTGAGGCTGAATCAAGACCTCTGGAGTGCTGACCCTCTCCTCACAATAAGCCCACTGTCAGGCATGGAGGTAACTCCAGAGGTAAAGCCAGAACTCTTTCAGCTAAAAAGTTCATACTTGGCGTCCCCTTTGGGGGGGGTATTCATTTCCTGTGCCCCTTGTAACAAATTACCACAAACTTGGTGGCCTCTCATAATTCTCGATGCCACAAGTCTGAAATCGGTATCACAAACAGAATAAAAAGGTAGATGGCAAACCAGAAAAAATCTATTTGCCACAAACATGACAATTTGGTTACCAATTCATGAAAAAAAAAACAACTAATAATCTAAGGGCAAAAATGGCAAAGGACATGAAAAAAGTTCATAGAAGAAATAAAGTTGATTGCTGAGATTAAAAAAAGATTCACTCTGATAATCAGAAAAATACATATTTAAAAAAGACATACTTTTTATCCATCAACTTGACAGAAATTTAAAATAAAATGTAGACAGGCTTCCCGGGTAGCGCAGTGGTTAAGAATCCACCTGCCAATGCAGGGGACACGGGTTTGAGCCCTGGTCCAGGAAGATCCCACATGCCACGGAGCAACTAAGCCCATGCGCCACAACTACTGAGCCTGTGCTCTAGAGCCCGTGAGCCACAACTACTGAGCCTGTGTGCCACAACTACTGAAGCCCAAGTGCCTAGAGCCTGTGCTCTGCAACAAGAGAAGCCATCACAATGAGAAGCCTGCGCACTGCAACAAAGAGTAGACCGGCTCGTCGCAACTAAAGAAAGCCCATGCGCAGCAACGAAGTCCCAATGCAGCCAAAAATAATAAATAAACTAAATAAATTTTAAAAAATAAAAAATGAAATGTAGAGAAAGATGCTGTGAAAAAATTTTGTAGGAGCGTGAACTGCTGTTCTTTCTGGAGAGACTCCTGGCAGTATTCATCCAGAACCATTTAAAAAATGGTTTCCAACCTAGTAACTCCCTCCATTTCTCAGAATTTTTTCTATGGAAGCAATTAGTCATTCCAGTGAAGATGTTTATCATATTGTTTGTGGGAGTAAAAAGAATTTAAAACAATATTAGAGAATGACTAAACATACCACAGCATATTCAGATAAAGGAATATTTCAATATAAGAATCTTGCTTTAGGAGAATGCTTAATTACATGGGCAATGCTAATTACATATATAAAATCAAGTGAAGAAACTGAGATAATAAAACTGCATATAGCAATAGCGAAAAATGTACATAGGGAAATAATGGAAGGCAATAAAGCATTGTCATAGTTTCCATCAGAGCAGTTTATATTTGCTTGTTTACTTGTTTCTTTTTCTTTCATCAGACTATGAGGCCCCAGTGGTTAGAAATCAGGCCAGTTTTGTTCCTGTTAAACAGCACCTTGTTCTATGTTAGGCATTCGTTAATAGTTGAATGATTGAATGGGGTGGGGTTTAATTTTCTTCTTTATATCTGTTATTTCCCTAATTTTATGCAATCAACATTATGTTACAACTCTTTCTGCAGAAAATAGTAGAAATGGAATTCAAGCTGGTTAACACCCCATAATGGGCTGAATAATGGCCACCCAAAGATATCAGGTCCTAATCCCTGGAACCTATAAACATTACTTATTTGGGAAAAGGGCCTTGGCAGGTGCTAGTGAATTAAGGATCTTGTGATGGGGAGATTATCCTGGATTATCCAGGTGGGTTCTAATTGTTATCACAAGTGTCCTTCTAAGAGGAAGGCAGGGGGAAATTTGATGCAGGCTGAAGAGGGGGCAATGTGAGCACAGAGGCTGAGATTGGAGTGATGTTACCACCAGCCAAGGAATGCCAGCAGCCATCAGAAGCTAGAAGCAGCAAGGAACAGATTCTCCCCTGGAGCCTCTGGTGGGAGCACTGCCCTGTTGACAGCCTGATTTTGGTCCAGTGATACTGATTTCAAACTTTGGGACTCCTGAATTATGAGAGAATAAATTTCAGTTGTTTTAAACCATTAAGTTTGTGGTAATTTGTTATAGCAGCCATAGGAAGCTGATACCCCCAAATATGTAGACTTTGGGGGTTCCCATGCTAAGAAGCCTTGAGTGGAGCTAACTTTAAGGTCCTCAAGCAATGTGGTCCCACAGTGCCTGTTCTCCCTTCCTCCCATTATCTCCTGCCTCTGCTTCTCTTCTACCCTAGATAAGCCTCCTCAGTGAGGTAGAAAAGTGAGGAAATATCTATATGGAAGGGTGGTGGTGGTAGGGATGAGGATGATGAGAGAATATTTCCAGTATATATTTATCAGTCCTACAACCCCAGGAGTCAGTTCATTTTTTCTCCCTGTATCCACCCATAAACATTCAGGGAAAGATTCTGATTGGTTTTCTTGAGTCATGTGCCCAACCTTTGGGCCAATCACTTAGGCCAGGGGTAGGGTCAGTACTGTGATTAGCAGCCCCATCAAAATTCCATGGAATGTGGGAAGGATAATGCATCAAAAGAAAGACAAGGAGGTAGGAGCAGGGTGCTAAACTCAGGATGCAAGGGGTGTTGATAACGCAACAGAAATCCAGAGAAATACATATGTGCTCTGTAAATGGAAAACTATAATCTTTCCCAGGCTTCATGAGCTTTCCTAGAATCCCTCTATGAATTTTCGAATCCTAGCCAGGATCATAGACTTTGAATATGAAACAAAGGCAAAGATCACTTGGACCCGTCTCCTCCTTTCACTAGGAAACTGAGGCCCAGAACAGGAGATGAACTTTCCCGAGGTCACACAGCTAGTAGGCAGTGTTGGGGCAGGCTCTAGAGCTGATTTCCAGGGCACTTTTGGTTTCTCTGTCTCTGCCAGCAGTTAGCACACTACCTACCTCCAGTACCTGCTACCCTGAATCTGGCCCAGGGTCTAGGCTGGTTCTTCTGGGGTCTTTGTCTCTTTCCTCATCTCCCCACCTAGGAAGGTAGCTGTGGGAAAGATGCACTAGGACCATGCCACTCCTATCACATGACTTTTGGACCCAGTTTCTTTACCTGCAGATTAAGGGATAAGAATTTTTACTGGAAAACATTGTTGTGAGTGGAATATGTCTGCAATTGCCAGCACTGCAAACATAATAATAATAATCCATACATGTTTGTTGAGTTTGCAGTTGCTGGCAATGACTTCACTTAGCTTCCTAAGATTCATATCTACAGGACCTCAGCTCATTCAAATGAATTCTCCTAGCTTCTGACCTAGCTTCAAGCTGCCTGAAACTTTGTCCTTCCTTTCTCCAAGTCCCTGTGTTAACTCTACTTTTCTGCACCTTATCATTTTTTTTGATATGGATCAAGCTCATACCAGATCAAAATATTATTTCATATTTTTTTCTATCATCTGCTACTCATTCCTCTCTCTCCCCATCTAATAAAGAGGCAACATTTTCCTTTATTCTCCTCTTTCTTGCACTATCTTTGAAGACTGTTTTTCTGTGCCTTTTATGTACTCAAGTTCATAAATCATGTGTCATTTTTTTGCTTTGGTTTTCTGGATTTTGTCTTCCCAAGTTGTCACCCATGTACCTTTTTTTTCTTCTGAAAAAGAAGGTTACACTTAAAAGAAAAAAGTCATTTCTAGGGTAATGCATTGCCTAAAACAATACACAGTTCATGGAAAACAACTATTAATTGGCGATGATGACAGTTCATTTAGGGGTTTTGGTTTTCATGAATTCACTTACTCAGCCCTGAATTTACATCGGAGTTTTCTTGGTCTGATTTAGGGAAGAAATGTATTCTCATCTGCGGTTTTAGTTGCAAGCTGCTAGCGGCTCTTTTGGAAGGGATGTTGGGAACCCCCTGGCTGTCTGGGAAGGCTGGGCAGTCAGTTTGGGCATGTATGGAGACCAGGCACCCAGAAGTGCAGAGATGGCACCATGGACAAGCCCAATGATGACAGAGCTGTCACCACCACTGTTAAAGACTGGGCACCCTGTTTGCCTGGCCTCACTGCCAGACATGGGTGTGGGGCTGTGGGCACGGCCGTCTGCTGGCCCTGGAAACTGGATGTTGCCACCAAGGCAGGATCTCCATGGTTCTGACTTCTCTGTATCCTCACGGGCCAGAGATTAGGTCACACGTCCTCATTCCTGCTTCCATGGCGGGAGGTGAGCCTGGCTTCCCCCAAGAATCACTATCAGATACCCATGGCAGAAGCCCCATTATTCAGTGGCGGGTGGTGCATTATGTGTTACATCTGTGTGTCTGTGTGTTGGGTCGGGGAGCAGTGGATGTGTAAACTGGTCATCTCTCAGAAGGGCCAGTTAAAACTTTCTGCTCTGTTACTGAGGGGGTAATTCAATGGAAACAGTTTCACAAGTGTGACCTAATAGAAACATTTCTTCCAAAAAATTTTTTAGTTTTTGAAATTGGAGAGCTGATGTCTAAAATTTGCAGGCAGTCTTCTGTTGCTGGAAGGTAGCTGTCAGTTCCTCAGGTCTAACTGTGCAGGTGTGGGACCCTATTGCCACTCCCATATATGCACTGGTGGGTGGAGCTTAGCAGTTGCTGCCTGAGACGTGGCAAAGTTGGAAAGGAAGGGAATCAAGACTCAGCCCTCTTTACTTTGAGATTTTGACACGGGTTGGAATGGACTGGGGCAGCCATGATTGCTGAGGTGGCAAGAAATGGAAATGGGAAAAGGTTTTAAAAGGTCTTATGATAATAATTCACTGTGCTATTATCTATTGATGCATAACAAATTGTATCCAAAACTTAGTGATTGAAGACAGCAAATATTTATTACCTTAGATTCTGTGGGTGAGGAACCATCCACTTAGCTGGGTGGTTTTGGCTTATGATCTCTCATGAGGCTGTGGTCAAGACGTCAAGTGGGGCTGTATTGTCTGAAGGCCTGAATGGGGAGGGAGAAGCTGCTTCCAAGATGGTTCACTCAGGGCCATTGACTGGAAGTCTCTGTTCCTTGCTGGCTCTTGGTAGGATACTTCAGTTCCTGGCCATGTGGGCCTCTCCTCTCAGAGTGAGTGATCTGAGAGAGAAAACAAGAAGGGAATCCCAATGTCTTTTAAGACCCCAGTTTCAGAATCACACTGTTCACTGGTGATTGGCTCAGTTACCATTACACCTTGTTCCTCCCTGCAATAATTCTAGTCATAACTGCATACTTTAAATTTTTTTGAGGTTTTATGAGTATATCTGGCATTCATTTGAGTCTCTCTCTGAGCCTCAGTGGGCTCATCTGTGAAACAGGGATTTTAGAATGGATGATCTCTTAAGGAGTGGTGAATGTGCACTTCACATCACATATCCATGTATTATAGCTAACATTTGTACAAGGCATTAATATTTCTAAGTATTTTCTTGAACTGATCTTGGGCCCGCAAGCTCTGTGATCTATTACTCTGCTCTTTACACTGGGAGCTGATTCCTGCTATGTTTCCTAGGATCCCCCAGATGTCAATGGAAGCAGAGTGAGAAATCCAAACTTCCACTCACACCTGGCAGTATTGAGGTAGTACCCCTTTTTCCCCACTGGAGCATTGTCTTCAAAAACAGAGGAGTTAAATATGATTTAGAGTCTCTCTTTTCTCTTTAAATTTATTTTATTGAAGTATAGTTGATTTACAATATTAATGTTAGTTTAGTTAGTGTTAGCTTCTGGTACACAGCAAAGTGATTCAGTTATACATGTATATATTTTTTCATATCTTTTCCATTATGACTTATTACAGCATATTGAATATAGTTCTCTGTGCTATACAGTAGAACCTTGTTGTTTATCCATTCTATATATAATAGTGTGCAAGATTCAGAGTCTCTTAACATTAAAAAAAAATGATGCTGGAGCAATTGGACATCCATAGGCCAAAAAATGAAGCTCACCTTGTTTCATACCTTACATAATTAATTCAAAATGGATCATATATTTAAATGTAAAGTCACAAAATTTTAGAAGATAACATGGGAGAAAATCTTTGGGACCTAGGGCTTGGTCAGGGTTCTTAGATATGACACCAAAAGCATAATCCATAAAAGAAATAGTCAATAAGTTAGACTACATGAGGATAAAATATATATATATATCTATATATATCTCAAAACTCAACAGTAGAAAAGCCAACAATTCAATTAGAAAATGGGCTAAAGACACAAAGAGACGTTCCACTGGTAATACTATACAGATGGAAAATAAGTACATGAAAAGATATTCAATAGCACTATCCACAAGGAACTGTAAATTAAAACCACAATGAGAAACTATTGCACATGTATCAGAACAGCTAAAATACAAATTAGTGACAATATCAAATGCTGGTGAGGATGCAGAGAAATTGGACTTTGATAAGATGATTTCCAGGCAGAATGTGGAAAGTCTCGATTAGTTTCTTTTGGTTGCCTATGATAAGGTATGGGAGGAGGGAGATGAGCTGAAGAAAGAATTATTCAGTTTGCAAGAAGAGTTTAGAGTGATTATAGAGAAGCCAGGACTTAACGGGCTGGGAACCAAAACTACATCTTAATTCCAGTCCCTGAAGCCATTAAATTATTTTCAAAGTAATGGCCTTGGGGTAAAGATTGAGTCAAGAGTGTGGCTATAGGACCCTTAGATAAGACTTCTGAAGTTTATGGTGATTTTATTAGACCTGCTCAGCTAGACAAAAAGGTTTTAATTTTCCAAAAATAGGGAGAGCCCTATCTAAAAAAAGAATTGTGAATGTAGCTCTATGGCATGAAGCAAACCAGAATCAAATAAACTGGAAACCCACAAAGTCTTTATAAGAGTTTTATTGGCAAAAGCACTGCCAGCTAGGACTAAAAGGCACTAAGTTCACAATACTCTACATTAATAAAAACTGATTAATTGTAGCTACATACATTAACATAGATAATAACTATTGGGTTTTTCCTATGAATGCAAGGTTGGTTTAATGTTAGACAACTGAATAAGGTAATTCACCTTAAGAAATTAACAGATTCAAGGTGAAAAAATCATACAACTTTTTTTTTAAGCAGAGGAACTTTTGGCAAATTAAAAATTCAATCATGATAAAAAAAAAACCTCTTAGCAAATTATGAATAGAAGAAATATTCTTTAACCTAATAAAGGAATCTTAATAATGTATTCTTTAAAACCTGCAATAGCATGATTAATTGTAAAATGTTGAAAGCATTCTCTTTAAGATCAGGAGCTAGACATAGATGTCAGCTATCATCACTTCCATACAAGTTCATATTAGAAGTCTTAACAATTGTAGTAAAATAAGAGAGAATATATATAAGGATTTGAAAGAAAGAAACAAATATCATTTTCAGATGACATAGTTGTCTATAAAAAAATACCAAATAATTTACAGGTAAAATTCTCCAATTAATGAGAGCATCTAGCAAAGTTATTGGATACAAAATCAATGTTTAAGCCAACTGCATTCGTACATACCAGTGACAACGTAATAGTTCCTCTTGCAGGGGACATATGTACCAGGGAACTTATAGAAGAATGTTTATAGTGTCCTTGTTTATAATAGCAAAAAACTGGAAACAACCAAATATCAATAGTTACTAATGGTGAAATGGATCAATAAATGAGGGTATGTTCATACAGCAGACTACTATACATCAATAAAAACGAATTAACTGTAGCCACATATATGAATGTAGATAATTCTCAAAAAACCCACAAAAGATTGAATAAAAAAAACTTATAATACTGCATCACTTCATTTATATAAAATTCAAAACCAAGCAAACCAAAAAAGTATATAGTTTAGTGAGATATATATGTGGTAAAATTATAAGTAAAAACAAAGGACTGATTAATAAAACATAAGTATTATGTCAGAAAGGGGCACACAGAGGGACTTCAAAGGTATGGAAGCTGTTCTATTTCTTAGGCTGGGTCATGGGTTCACAGATGTTCATTTATTATTTTTAAAAAGAACATGTGCATTATTTATATTCATTTCTCTATGATGCATCACACAGTAAAAAAAAAAAGTTTTAGGAATGATCTATTTTATGGGACACTCCCATTATGAGGCCTTCCCCAAACCAACTTCCCCAGTGGAACAGGTGGGGACCCTTCTTATCTATGTTCCTATAGATTTACCTCTGTTAAAATGTGTGATGATTTTTCTGTCATGATGTGCTTGTTGACATTGCTACCTAAATGGTGAGCTCCTTGATGACAAGGATTATTCCTTATTTGTCACAGTACCTTTGGCACTTAGCATGAGGTCTAGTTCATAGTGTGAACTAAGAGAGGTTTGTTTTTGGAGAATGAGAGGATTAGTTGCTGCTGAAAGTTGTAAACAATACACATCACATGCATACATGTACACACAATGTTTTTCCTTTCAAATTTGTCCTATATTCGAATCTAGTGGCTTTTCAAATCTTGTTTACATCCTAACCTTTTCTTTTTTGCTCTTTGCTTTTTTTAATTCGGAGGTCTAGAAGCTTTGAGGGGTGTGTGTGTGTGTGTGTGTGTGTGTGTGTGTTTTGGGGAGAGGAGATTGGACAGGGTTGGGAAGTGAGAAGATATAGGGAGGAAAAGGAGAAGGTGTAGATATTCAAAAGCAAATAATCCCCTCTCCAAGACTAAGGGTCAGCCTCAGCAAAGAGGGGGTGTGGGTAATGTTAAACACTCCCAGGATCCCCCACTTTGTCTTTTAGCCCTTTCCTCTTCCTCTCCCACTCTATCCCTGCTCCCCACTCCCCCTCTTGGCTTTGATTTCACTCTCAAAAGACTGACTTGTAAATCTCTTTTTACATGTTAGTTGAGACCAAATGCACTCATGAATATTTGTTTTTCAGTAGGGGACACCTTAAGTTGAAAACCCTGCAAGAACCCCAAAAATGCACCTCCAAAGTGCTATTTTAGGCACTATAACAGACAGATACAAGATTAAAACATGGAAAGATTTCACCTAAGGGTATCTACCTTTCTGATCTTCCCACCTTCCTACAAGGCTACTACTGCAGGGCGCTGAGAAGTAGCCACTCCTCTAGACAGGTGGTCCACCTGAGGCCCTCTTCATCCCTGTGCATGACCTGTCTGCTGGAGCCACTGAGGCCTGGCTCTACAGCATCCATACAATGTAGGAGAGAGGAGAAAATTCTCCTGAGAAAGTGCATCCAGAGAGCTTTAAGCCCTGCAAGAAACTCTTATTGTCTCTTTTACGGAGACTTTGGTTTTGTTTGTTTGTTTCTAATCTTCAGTGATTCAATAATTGCTGTAGACTGTGTTGGAAGGGATCGTAACTTATTGCTAGTTGGTGTGATGAAGAGGATGAGGATGAGGATGAAAGCTCCATCCAGTGCCAGGCTCTGGGATGGGCACTTTCAATGCTTTATCTCTAGTCATTAGAATGACCTACAAGGTTACAAATGAGAAAACTGAGGATCCAGGAGGTTAAGTACTTACCAAGAGTCCCACACCTGGGTGGTCTCCAGACTTTTATGGTTGCATACCTTACCAGTAAGAATGTTTTTGAACTTGCATGCACCTCCACTGATGTCTATTTATTTATCCATAAAGCATAAATTAGTCCCATTTATGGGACTAATTAGTTAATATCTCAAGGCACAGAATATGCCCAGGGCAAAGTTTACCGTGAATAATAGTGGATGTAAATCCACATTTCAAATAGTCTTCTTGATAATTTTTCACACATTTTTTTTTTGGCCAATTGCTTGTCAAATGTGATTAAGGCAACATTATTTTTACCTCATAATATGGTTGACAAAGAGCTTGTACCAGGACCCGGAGAAGTTTCAGCTCTGTCATTTTTCATGTCAACTTGCAGTTTAAGCTACAGTTTCTCATTGTGGTTTTTGTGAGAGTAATTCAGTTAAACCTGGATAATATTCCCGTAAATTCACTGAACGAGGCAAAGGTAAACTGAGCGGACAACACACAGAAAGCTGAGCGGACATGGCTGCTGACTTTCCTCCCTCACCCCTTACTCTGAGTCACAGGGGCCCTTGGACACGCAGACCAAGGCAGAGTGAAGGTGTGAAACTTTCACTACACATTAGCAAAGCTTAATTTCCTATTTTTTGGTTTAGATTTTAGAAATGTGTAAATAATTCTAAAAGCTTCCAACATTTCAGTGCTTCATCCTATACCCTCTCCTTTGAACCCCATGGCAAAAGGTGCTAAGACCCAAACGTAGTTCTCTCTCTCTCTCTGTCTCCCCTGTGCTCCTTCCTTGGGAGATTACCTGGGTGTGAGTTTTGCTTTTCATTTGATTTTAGAGCAAAACTCTTTGGAACCAGGAGTCGATGCCCATCTGAAGTATGTGTCTTTCTTTCTCTTCCCTCCCATATTTTGTTTCCTGCCCCCCAAAAATGATGGACTTGAACTTGTGAGTAAAGCCCTTCAGTGGGATGGAGAATGCAAAGCGTTTAAGTCTTTTTTCCTAGAAAGTATCTTTGTCTCGCTTGACTTCATCCCCAAATATTTCCTTGATTCTGAGGGGCTCAATAACTGTTTGTTGAATAAATGAAGAGAGGAAGGAAGAAATGAATGGGTGTTTGGGGGATGCCTATGGGAGATGGTCGGAGGAAAGAGGCAAGTTGAGAAATGATGGGATGGCAGGACTTGGGGGCCTCAGAAGTCCTCGGGCACCTACCTTTGAGAATTACATGACATCTAACCTTGGTCAGCATTTGGAAGGACACTTTTTGTTCAAAAAAGAAAAACGTTACAGTACACGGTGATAAGACCATTTCCTTTCTCACAGCGTCTCCTTTAATGTCAGGTCTGAAATATGAAGTCATTAGGGGCTATTAAAACAGTGCTGACAAACTAATTAACAAAAGACATTACGCCGGATGGGCTCAATTTATCCTTTTTAATGGTTCTTATAAATGGGTGCCGCCAATTAAAATTAATAAAGATTTACCAGCGATTGCCGGGTGTACATTGCTAAGAAGCGCTGCTGAAGGTCGGCTTAAAGTCAGCTTTGTCGGAGCTGCAAGTTTGGCTCTGCAGCGGCAAGCCCCATGGAGTCCCCCCTGCTTTTTTGTTTCCCCCTGGCTGTTTCTTCTGCTCCTTTCTCTGGCCTTTCTACCTTCTGCTCTGAGCCATTAGTCCATCTCCCCGTAACCCTGCTCCGCTCCAGCCCACCCAGCGCTGACTGAGATGCCCCAAAATTAAGCACATAAAGGGGAGAATAATACGCTGTGCCTTGTCTTACACTCGCTAGTCTGATTTTTCACAATTTGCATTGTGGCATTTCTACCGTCACCTCCGGAAAGCGCCTTCTGGGTTTGTTTAGTAGAGCTCGTGTCTTGAAATCCACCCAGCCTGGTTTGCCCTGAAACCTTCTGGGTGTCTTCGGATTCCTGGGAGCCCCAGCAGTGTGGGTGCACCAATACCATAGGCGTGGGCCTGGAAGCAAGGCCGAGAGAACTGACCCTAAACTTGAGTTTGCTTTCACTGGAAGCGGGTCTGGAAAGGGTGCGGGTGGTCGCTACTCAGAGAACCCTATGGTCACTCTTTCTTTTTTTTTTATTTTATCAAGTGCAGTTTCTTTTTATTATGAGTAAGACAGCCCCTAATTGATCTCTCTGAAAGCATGGGATAGCTGCAACGTCCAGAGGGACTGTGCCTCCGTTCTGAAGCCCTGCCCCCTCCTTCTGACCACTTCTCCAGCCCAGGGCTGAGCAGCTGCTCGGCTGGAATTCTTTTTACCCCCAGATCCAAGCCTCTTTCATCCTGCAAGTGGGCTGGGCTTGGCTTTGCTCAAAATCAGCCCTCCTCAGGGATGGGCCCCCTTTACAACCCAGCGTTCAAGGATTGGGGCCAGATGAGCTCCTGAAGGAGAACTTCCTTGGCTGGGAGGGCAGGAGATGGGCAGGGCTGAGTTTGCACCCCCTTTCCCCAGGGCTGGATATGGTTGGAGTAGCAAGGGCTGTGGATGAGAGAGAAGGGGAGTCCACAGAAGACAGAGAATCTTGGAGGTGATTGCCCCAGCATCCTGCACAGCAGTCGCTGGCTGTCGGTGGAGATAGAGACCCCAGCACTCTGTTCAAACCTCAGAGGAGCCTGTGTTAGTGGCTGAGAGACAGTAAGGGAATTCCTTAGGGCATAAGCCGACAGGTAGGAGTCACAGGAGCCGGAAGTGGCATTCCCTGAGCTGCCAGGATGTGATGTGAAGGGTGCCAAAGAGCCCCTTCTCCCTGTGGGCTGGTTTCCATACCCCTTGTCTTGAAGTTCCCAAGTAGGGGTCAGTGAGGGTGCATGCCAGGTGCTGATCTCAGCTCCAGAAGGCCCCACTTAACGCTGCTTCCCTGGCTCTCCTGCTGACTCCCAGGAACTCAGGTAAGTTTATCAGATGGACTATGTGGTACCTGGTGTCCTGAGGATCAGGACAGGTGTGTTAACAGGGTACCCGTGAGGCAGGAGGGAGCATGAGACAACCAGCCTCGAGAGAACAAAAGAACTAAAAACCAACTTTCTATTCACAGTTTACCCAGTACCTGATTTTTCCTTATATGCCCTTGACTTGGGATTCTGTGTATGGGCTCCTCTAAGAGTGAGGTCAGGGACACCTGGGCAGATACTTAGATGCAGCTTCTTGAGTAAGATCTAGTTTCCCGATTACAATCGCCAGCAGGGCTGCGTCACACGCTCCTATTGCCAATGGTGCTGTTGGACTTTCTCTTACCTGATGGGTCTCCTCAGAGAAGGCCACTTAGGATCAGCCAAGGGCAGGTACAGTGGGAAGAAAACTGTTTTAGAGTCAGCCGGACCAGGGCTCCACCACCCATCTGGCTGGGTGAGGTTGGAGATAGTCATATAAATGCCCAGCACATGAATATATGCAATGCATGCTGGTTCCCTTCTTGTAGTTTTTTCCTGCCACCCCCATCTCTTGACAATAGGGGGGTTATATTGACCTAATATCTGGGACTGTGTGGTTGGAGGGAAGTGACATTCTTGTTAAGTCAATTTTGTTTGTTAAAAGAATCCTAGAAGACCTGAATCCTTTAGTCTCTCCAAAAAAGGAAAGAACCAGGAAGACTTGGACTTACTTAAAAAATCAGAGCAATAATAACACAGTGGGATCTATTTGTTCTAGGTCATTTGAGTCATAAAAGCCAGAACTTGCCTCTTTGAAGCAAGGGTTGAACTCAAGGATGAGGAGAGACAACCCCACAGAAAGGGTGAGACAGGTCCATTCTCACCTTAGAGGGTCACTGGGTGGAGTGGGTCCCTCTACCTTCTCTATTCCCCCCTCCCCACTTTCCACCTAACCCCCAACTCCATATGGAAAAGAGAAGAAAAGGGCAAGATAGGCACCCCACAGCAGAGCCCCTCTGAAGGCCGTGGGGAAACTGTCCATGGACGATGAATTCACGGGGAAATGTGACCTCCAGAGAGTCCGACTCCCTGGGAGGCATTAGCCACACTCTTAATCGTGCATTTTATTGTTTCTAGCATTGCACAGCAAGTCACTTGTGTGACAGTACATTAGAGGCGACAGAGCAAGTTAGAATAAATAGACCCTGTCCCCTCACAGAGCCTCCTCTCTCAGAAACCAGGATGCAAGTGCCTTCTGAAGGCCAGAGGGGCAAAGAGTCCACGAAATAGACTTGAAGAGAGGAGGATTTCAAGAGAGTTCCCAGGAATGCCTTCAGCCCAACCAGTCTTAGACAGCAAGATGTAGACACGCAGGAGTCGAATATTCAAATGCTTCCAATTATAATTTAGTAGTAAATGTAAGGGACCAACTTAATTTTAGCTGTGACCCCGCCATACTCCCAAGCCATGTCGAAGGCGATTTTCGGGTTTCATGTGAGAGCACCCTCTTCTGGAGGAGGCACTGGGGAGTAGTAAAAAGGCCACTGGACTTCGAACCCAAAGATGCCCTTGAGATCTGTAGTTCTCCAACCGTTGCCGGGGTGACCTTGGATAAGTGGCTTGACTTCTCTGCATTCTGATTGCCTCAACTATCTCTCAGTTGGGAATTATAACCGCCAACCACCTCACAAGAGCCACACACTGTTGTGGGACTCAAATAGGACCTGAAAGTGGTGTGTACATAAACATGAGAGGTAATTAGATCCCCTTAAGGATTTCAGATCAGGTAGGAAAAAGAAGTGAGGACTGGCAGTTGTGTCCTTACCTGGAGAAATTAGCTAGCATTTATTATACTTTAGTAGTTAACACTCTTGTGGGTTGGGCACTTTTTTTTTTTTTTTTTTTTTTGCGGTACGCGGGCCTCTCAATGTTGTGGCCTCTCCCGTTGAGGAGCACAGGCTCCGGACGCACAGGCTCAGCGGCCATGGCTCACGGGCCCAGCCGCTCCGCGGCATATGGGATCTTCCCGGACCGGGGCACGAACCCATATCCCCTGCATCGGCAGGCAGACTCTCAACCACTGCGCCACCTGGGAAGCCCAGGTTGGGCACTTTTATCCTCTTTTAATAAATGAGAAAACCAAGGTTCAGTAAAGGTGTGAATTCCATGTGGTCATACACCCAGGGAGTACAAGGGCTTAGACTTACTTGTACACGTATTCTAACTCCATAGCTCACACCTTTTCTATCATACAAGTTGGCTTTGATCAGTGTCCCAGAATCCTCTGGCCAGTGCTCCAGAGCTCAGTGGTTCTTCTCAGAACCATGCTAAGGAGACGGTAATGACAAACAAGTTTAGGGCCCCAGTTTCTGTTATGCATCCACAGCCTTGTGGACCTATGTGGGGGAAACTGTCATTCACTTTGTCCATCTGTCCATCCATCCATCCATCCATCCATCCATGTGTCTATCCATCCTTCCAGGGGACCTTAGGATGATAGAAAAAGAACAGAATTTAGAGTCAGAAGAAGTGTGTTTCAGTCCCTAAGGCAGAATTTCTTTCACCTGCATCAGAAACATCTGTTAAATGTGTGGATGCCAAGCCCTACTGAATTAGATTTTCTGGGGCTATAGCCCACTAATCTGTATATTTAACAAGCTCTCTGGGTAACACGGATGCACATGTAAGTTTGAGAATTGCTGCTCTACAGCATTAACTTCCAGTATGTTCTAAGCTGCTCAAAGAATAAAAAATCAAACATTACTCTGGTTTAGGTTGGGGGACTACCCTATGGGCTCTGTTCTGGAGGTCGGATTATCTCTGACTCCCTGTGAAGTGGGGCTCTCTGCTATGCCCTCCTCTTTCATCCCTGTTGCCCCCAGTCATATCTTTTCCCCTCAGCAAAGGAACAATCCTACCTGATTTATGACACTCAGAATTGCTCCTGCTCTAGGGTACCCTTCTCTCCTTCCTTACACTGCAAGTTGACACATTCTGGAATGCTAGAGCAGGAAGGAGCCTTGGAGATGCAAACTGGGCTCTTCTGACAGCAGAGTCTATGCTCTTGTTGCCACACAAAGCTTCCTTGCATACAGCTGGAGCTTAATAAGTGCTTGAATAATGAGTCAATTACTGAATATTTCTCCTAAGCTATTCTTGGCCCAAAAGATTTGCCTAGGACAAGCTCCTCATGGTCATTGGGAAACCAGACCTCTATAATGAGCGTTATAATAATTCTTATTGGTTATAACAGTAACTATTGCTACCAGCACCATTTATGGAGCACCTATGTGCCAGGTGCTATATTAGAAGCCTTACGTACATTATCTCAAAAAAAGTCTGGGAAAGTCTGTGTTATTATTTTCATTGTACAAATGAAGAAATTGAGGCTCAGAAATTGAGCTGGCTTGTTCAAGGTCACAGCTAGGAACTGGCAGAATCAGGATTTACAGCCATACCTGTTAGTTTCAGAAGCCCATATTCTTTGCAATATTCCCTCTTTATGGCTTAATAAATGTTAATCTGGCAGATCTCCCAGGAATTGTATGAACAGCTTGGCTTCCCCTCACATTGAGGCTGCCTAGTCTTAGTAAGTCCACATGGGACCGTGGGAAACAGTGACAAGGACCATATCCAAGGAGGAGCAGCTATGGGTGCAGCTGCTATCATTTCAATGTGACTGTGCTCTAGCCTCACGTCAAAAGGGAAATAGGGTGGTGTCCTCTTGGCCCATAGAGCATTGGAGTTACTTGAAAAAATGCATACAGTGGAAAGAAATGGAATGTTACATTTATCTGGCACCTAATACATTACAAAACACTTCTACGTACATGCTCCAATAATCCTCATAAGAGATTGGAGAAGGGCATTATAATTGTTTTTAGTTGTTTAGTGGAGGATGCTGAAGCTCAGATATAAGTAAATTTTCCAAGGTGATGCAGCTAGTAAGTGGCTGAGCTGGGATGCAAACCCAGTTCTCCAGACCTCAACCCCACCACTATATCCATCAGAGCAGTGTTTCTCAAATTTTTAGAGTATGAATGAATCACCTGCGCTTCAGATTCTGATTCAGTAGTTTTGGGGTGTGGCCTAGGATTTTGCATTTCTAATGATCTTTCAGAAGATGTCCATGTTGCTGGAAATGGGGTCTACATGGCCTCAGGGCACACCTCCCCTTCACAGCCCCATGCCTCAGATGAATCAGATGTGGGATTACGTGGTCTTCCTGGCAGCTGAGGAGGGGCCCAGATGCACTAGGACTCCAGTTTCTGAGTGGTGGGAGAGCATTTGCACCATCATGTTCTCCACCACCCTATTAGCAAAAATATGTATGTGAAATTACAAACTCTAAAGTGCTGTGTATGTGTTCGTTGATTATCATTTTTAGTGAGCCGCTTCAATATTAGTGTGGTCAATGGCTGTAGGATCCTGCTCCTGGCAGGTGAGTCATCCTCAGTGAGGGTGGGGCCCACATGGACCTTTGATCTTTGGAATCTGTTGTTACTCTTTAAGACCCATATGACTTGTTCTTTCCTTCTGCGAAAGAACAAACTGAGACTGTTAATTAAATTTATTGCTTATCCAGTGACAAAGTAAGCTCATGGAACACAGGGCTATTTTATCCTTGAGCACAGGTAATGGTCAAAGACTTAACATCTGGCAGGCATGGGAACTGGCCAATTAGAAGTGTACCAGAGGTAAACAACAGTACAGCTGTACTGGAGTCACCGGGTGAATAGCTGCCCTGCCTTTGGAGTCTGAGTTTCACGAGGTCCTATGAAAATGTTTGAGACTTAACAATAACAACAATGACAACATACCCAAATATTAAAGTTAATAATGTTTTAATTAAATGTCTATAAATCATAACATATGTCAATAACTAATTGCACATCAACTCAAATAGTCAGGTATACATTTTGAGTAGGCTATGGGAGCATTTGAATATGTTTGGTAAGCAGTGGGATGGGGTGTCTGGAGGTGAGAGTACCTAGGGTTTACAGAGACCCTAAAATCCCTATGGAGGAGGGAAGGATGATTGGAACTAATGATCACTCACAGGTCAAATCTCTCCTTTCAAATCCTGTTTAGCTCCTTATGTTTTTCTCCTGCATACTTCCCCTGTGGTCATCAACAGGGTAAATAAATTCTCTATTTTCCAAAGAGGGGTGAGGGTAGGATGTCAGTGGGGTAACAAAATGCGCACTGACCAGCAAGATGTCTGTTTCCTTCCCCAGAGCAATTGTTTACTCATTCATGGGACATGTATTTACTGAGCCAGGCTCTGTGCTAGACCCTTCAGATATTACTGAGCAGTGGTGTGGCTAGGCAAGTCACTCAACCCATCTGAGTCTCAGTTTCTCCATCTGTAAGATGAGGGATTGGACTAGATGGCATTTCTGGGTCTTAGTAGCTGACATTGCCCAGAACTAGAATATGTCCAAAGGCTGTGGTGGAAACCGCTGCATGGTCTTCATGTATACCGGGGGACATGGAAGCATCATTCTTTATATGGCCAGCTGGGCCCAGGTCTTTAGGAGATGTGGCCCCTAGAACCTAGGCTTCAGGATTTTCATCTGAGGCTGGTGGACTGGCAGGAAGTGCAAAACTTTGGCCCTGGCGCATTTCTCATGCTGAAAGTTCCCTGGCCACATCTGGAGGCTCAGTGCTCTGTGTCTGCCAAGAGGCTGTGACATCTTCCTAGTGCCTGATCAGGGGCCTTCTCCCTTAGGAAGTTCCCTACCTGTTCCCAAGCCTCCTTTTAGCCCTGGGCGAGGCTGATGAGGAAGGGAAAGGGTAGAGGTATGGCCTAGGGAGCCCTGCCTAGCACAGCCACCTTGACGACATCAGGAAACGGGGCAGTAGGGAATATGGTGGGGCAGAAGCTAAAGCAAATATCTGTAATTTGGGAATCCAGAATCTCCTAAGGCTGTGAAACAGGTGAAATTAATTTTAATAATGTATTTTATTTAACTTAATATATCAAAATATCATTTCAATTTGCAATCATATAAAATTATTAATGAGATAATTTACTTTCTTTTTTTCATTCTAAGTCTTTGAATATCAGTATGCATTTTATACTCTGGTGTATCTCAATTCCAACTAGCCACACTTCAAGGGCTCAGTAGCCTCATGGGGCTTGTGGCTACCATCTTCGATGGTGCAGCTCTAGAGCATTCATGGGTAAGCTTTAGGGAAGTTGTGAATCCCTTGAAAATGGTTACAAATGCCTGTTTCTGTGTACATTGTATATTTTTTATGAGGGGGTGTGTAGCTTTATCAGATTTTCAGAAGCATTAGTGACCACCGAAGGATGAAGATCCACCAATCCAATAGAAAAATGTAAAATTTCTCAGAGTTCAATCTTGTGATATCCAAAACTTGGCATTGCAGTGCTGGGTGGGATACCCTGCCTACCCTGCCCATGGACTTCCAACACCTCTGGCTGCCTCTGATTTTGGATAGTTTATCCCAGTGTACGTGGATCAGAAAATGTGGTTGCCAGATATATGGGAGGGGCAACCCAGGGCTTGCTGAAAGGCAAGGAAGAGCATAATTAGAGAGAGGGGACATTTCTTGCTGTTTGTAGACCAATGTTGTTCTGAGGATCTATGTTTTAGAATGAACTTCCAAATCACCAAGGAAATGGAAATACTGTGAGATTCTCCAGATCATGAGACAGACGTAAAGAAAATAAAGTAGCTGGTTGAGAACTGTATGCAGGTGTGTTTTAAATGTCACCCTTCACTCTCTCTCAGACCCCTTCCCTTCAAACAAAGATATCAGCTTTTGAATCACATGAGACGATTCAAAAATAAAGTGACTTCTGTGTGGCTGTGACTTTCTCCTTAGCCCTTAAGTCTGATTTATTCCTGGAGCAAGTCCAATCAGAGGGTTCTACACCAGGAATTCTTAGCCTGGTGACTATGGATGGGCTTTACAGCATGCCAGCAGCTATGTACACACCTGTGAGATTTTTTCTAGAGAGAGCATTCTAAGATTTAATCAAATTGTCAAAGAGGTCCATGACCCTCCATAAGGTTCAGACTCTCCAAACTGTGAAGATTAGATCTGAGAATCTGGGTCTCCCTCTGGTCCTGGAGTGTCTCATGAAATTGGAACCCTCAGCCTATGGAAAGGCAGGCAGAATAGCCATCTGCCCATCATGGGTATGCTCAGAGAAACCATAAGGGCTTCTGTGTCCTCAGAACCAGGCTGGACTCAAGTGAATAGCCTGCAGAGTCATCTCCAATCCCTGAGCTCAGTGACCTGGGCCACTGGCCTTGTGTGACAGCTAACTTGTGATGTAGTTCTAATCTAGGGTTCTGTGTCTCTAGTGAGTAGTGAGGGGAAACTAAAGCAAAGAAAACATAGTCTAACTTTTTTTTTTTTTGCGGTACGCGGGCCCCTCACTGTTGTGGCCTCTCCCATTGCGGAGCACAGGCTCCGGACACGCAGGCTCAGTGGTCATGGCCCATGGGCCCAGCCGCTCCGTGGCATGTGGGATCCTCCCGGACCAGGGCACGAACCCGTGTCCCCTGCATCGGCAGGCGGACTCTCAACCACTGTGCCACCAGGGAAGCCCCATAGTCTAACTTTTTAAAGGATCCCTTATAAAGTGAGGGGCAGAAAAAAGAAGATTTTTAGGTTTAAAGTATTTCTTTCCCAATGGGCATTTCAGAATTTGTGATATGTTTAGTACATTTGAAGCTATCAGAAAAGACATCCAGAAAGAGGGGTCTGGTTTTGTGTTTCTAGAAACTGATCTGAAAAATGTGAAGGGATGCTATATGGGACAGGATGCTCAATGTTAGAATTGAGACCAAGAAGGTAGAGTCCAGTCCATTGAGAAGGAACTTTCTGGTTATCAGAGCAGACCAGTAGTGGAGTGAGCTTCCTGGGCTGGGGGAGAGGACATGACTGAATGGCCACTTGGGGGAATGTTAGAAAGAGCAGTCAAGTTTCTGAAGGAGGAATGATCTAAATGACATTTAAGCTCTCTTCCAACCCTGAGAGTCTATGACTTCTAAGCATCCAAGAGAAGAAGAATATACTTCTTAAACTGAATGCAATATATTTGAAACTTTATGTGCCAAACAATATAGCATTAAAATATAGTAAAAAATTGACAGACACAGTATCAGTAGGAAACTTTACCACATTTCCTTCTATAAAAGTAAATAAGAAAAAAGCCATAATTGAGAAAATTTCTATAAATTGCTAAAGACAGAAATAAGACAGAATATATTTTTTGTCCACAATGTAGTAAACCCAGAAATAAATAAGAAAATAAACGGTAGTGAATACCTTTTTGTGTGTCCAATCTGGTCACAACTACTCTTCTCCCATTTCCCAAAACTATGTCTCCCAGCTTTGGGCTTCCAACAACCATTTATTGCAATTTAACCCTACCTCACAGGCTTTGATTGATTGACTGATTTTTGGACACCTGAGCCAGATGGGCCAGAATTCTTGAGAATTTGTAATTGAGGCACAGAGAGGGGAATATAATCTCTCAGGTGGCTGGACCTGTAATAAACAAATTTGAGAATTTGAGTGATCATGAGCTGCCATGTGAATTTAAGACAGAAGAAATAGGTTGGCAAAAAAGAGAATGAAATAGATGCACAGGAAGAAGTAGAGATTAGACATGGAGAGAGGCTCCTGATGACTTCCCACTCACTGCTTTGTGTCTGTTAAAACGTTTCACTTGCACTCTTGCCCTTGGAGTACACCAAGCCTTATATCCTTAGAAAAAAATCTCTTTTACTAAGTCAGCTGGAGGTTTCTCCTTGCAATCAGAGACTTCTAACTCATAAGAACAAACAAAAAGAAAAAAACCTTAAATCACTTGAAAAACGTAAAACTCTTTTCTAAACTACTGTTAGGTTAACAATAAAGTCAAAACTGAAGTTTTATAACATTTAGAAAATTATTACAATGAAAAATGTACAAACTGAGGTGAGGAATATAGCTAAAGCTGAAATAAGAAGAAAATTCATAGCCTTAAAAACTTAAGAGCATGTAGCTATAGAGCCAGATGGCTTGTTGAAAATCCCTTTTCTACCACTTGGTAGCTGCAGAATCTTGTGCAAATTAATCATTTTGTGCCTCAATTTCCATACCTGAAAATGGATGTAATAATACTGCTTATCTCATAGGGCCTTGTGAGAATTAAATTAATTAATGCAAGTAATATACTTAAAACAGTGCCTAGCATATAATATTATTAATGCTAGCCATTGATTAAAATAATAATAATATGTAATAAAGCATGAATACTGAAGCCATCTTTAAGCACAATTGGGCAGTTCCAAGGGCATTTTAGGGTACTCGGGTCACCCTGTAGAGTAAAAGCAGTCTCTTCACATACAGAGATGTTCCCAGTTTGGGCCAAGGGCAGCAAAAAAACTGGGCTGCCCCTGAGCATCTCAATGAGAGTGTAAGAAGGGAAAATGTGAGGCCACCTTGGTGTGGTGACTCCCTCCTCACTTGACTGAGGGGTCCATGAGGTAGGAGAAGGATTTCTGTGGCTCCCAGTGGTTCGTGATGTCACAGGTCACAGAAAGGGACCGCTGGGCCTGAAGATATCCCCTACCCACACTTAGCACTGATATTCCAAATTCCATGAGCAGAGGCAGATCATTCTTCTCTGCTGACTCCTGGGTTAACCAGGCCCCTCACCTAAAGGTGCCAGTTACCTTCTTATCTTTGCAGATGGAAGACGGAGTGACCATCAGTGATATGCATTTCTAAGGGCAGCCATGTGGTCTGGTGGGGCGTGGGGCCCTAGTGAGGGGTGGGGTCCCAGGCAGTGGGCATCTCATCATGGAGAGAATCTGTTATCTAGTAAAAATAGGGTGTAGCAAAGAGCATCTTAATCCTGCCTGGGCTGCTTGAAGTTCTGGCCTCATTCCTGTGTTTTAGCTCATTGACCTGGCATTGGAGGATATGTGGCCCTGCCCTGTGGAGGCTCCTCCCTGCTCAGGAGCCAGATGTGCTGTGCTCTGCAGAGTGTTGGAATCTAGGTATACTCAGGAAAGCACTGCCGTGCTCCTGTGTCTCACGGCAGCCACCTGGTTGCCTGCCACCCTATGCTTGGTGCTATATTTTGGTTCTAAAGACTACTAATCAATAATATAGTAATAACAGACAAATTCATTACCTATTGATCATCTACTGAGTGCCAGATGCTGGGGATACAGCAAGGCAAAGTCCCTGCGTTCACGGAATTCACATTTCTGTGTGGGAGGCAGACAAAAACAAGAGAACAAGCACAGAGGATGTTTCAGAGAGTCATCAATCAGTGCTCTGAAAAACAGAGAGAGGGGTAGGAGGCATAGGAAGTGATAGGAAAGAAGGGACAAGTCTAGGTAAGATGGGACTTTAGAGCAGAGACCTGAGTGATCTGAGGAGCTATGCAAAGAGCTGGGAAGAGTATTCCATCTGAGGGGACCGTCAATCAGGTCCCCGGGGCAGGAACTGACTTTGCACAATAGTAAGAAAAGTGAGCCTGAAAAGTGAGGCAGAGAGGCAGGAGGTGGGGTCTGACCCTAATGGACAGATCCAACAGAACTCAGCTTTCAGTAAGGTGGGGAATGGGATGTAACGGCTTCATTCAATTATGTGGTCCTTAAGCCCATGGATCAGTTTAACCAAATGGCATGCCGGCATGGGAACTGGACTGAGAATCGTGAGACTGAGAGTTAGTCTGGCTCAGCTCAGCTACTTGTTTGCTGTGTGACCTTAAGCAACTCCCTGAACCTCTCTGTGCCTTAATTCCTCATCTATAATATTAGAGCAGTAGGGCTTTCAGTTCCAAGTCCTTGGAGTTTACAACGAGGCACTATTTTTCAGATGCAGGAAACTAAGCTGCTATTTGAGAAAGAAGTAGAGGGACATGAGGAAGAGGCCGAGTCCCTGCCAGATGCTAAATTCCTTGTCTCTAGAGACACCCAGCAGAATGGGAGCATGTGAGAAGAGCTGCCAGTGCACCAAAGGAGAGCTTGCACAGGAAAGAGACGAGGGCACATTCTGTTCCTGATCACGGTGCCACACAGCAGTGCCAGCAAGTCATTCGGAAAGTGAATGGGTTCTGAAATTCCAGTCATCCTGAGAGCGTTCAGGAATAAATGAAGGAAACAGTAAAAGAGCCAACCAGGAGAAACAAACATGCTCATGAAGGACTGTCTTGGAACTACATGTCCTTGAGGGCTTGGGATATTTTTGCCAAACAATGAAAAAGTGGAGAGAAGCAAATATGAAGATGGGCAAAACTCCTGAGAGTGAGAGGGAAGCTACAGGCAAGGCCCAGCCAGTGGGCCAAGCCAACAGACATGGCGGGTCAGCAAGGCCTACCTTGGGAAGCCGGTCTGGCAAGTCCGGGTCAGGGTCCCCTGTGGAAAGAATCCTAATGGTCCTCTTTTCTCTCTTCTCATGAGACTGAAAATCCATTTTTCTGCTAGTGATGGGGGGCACAGAAACTTTCCACTGAGGGGTACAGCATAGGTAAGAGCCATTCTTTGGAGTCAAAAACACCTGAGTCTGAATCCTAGCTCATCTAGATGTGTGACCTTAGGCAAATGACTTTAACTCCTCTATTAAAAAAAAAAAAAAAAGGATAATGTTACCTGCATCTACATCACGGGGTTGGTGCAGGGATTATGTTAAGGTTGAATAGAGAGTCTCCACATGGGTCTGAACCAACTCCTGAATAAAACAAAAGAGTCCTTATAGGGAGGCCCCAAGTCACCTTTATTACTGATAAAGGCCAGGTAACATGTAGCTTGTATTTACAAAAGCCAGAGGATTTCCTAACACTGAGCCCCAGAACTGACAGCTTTATCTGGCCACCAGCATCCATGGACCTGTTCAGCCCCAGTTAAACTCAAAGGATGGAAGAGCAAAGGAGCGACCTCCCAAAAGGACGGAGGTTGGTGGGAAGAGGGTCTTTGGCGCATGCCCAGTTTCTCCTTCCAACTCACCAATCAGATGAGACGTGCCCTAAAGGAGTGAGGGGATGGAGAGAGCCTCAGTGTTTCTGTGGGTGGAGCTCGCTCCATCCAGACGGAACCTCAGAAATAGGGAAAAATATAAACGGAACAAATTAGGAAATCTGTATGATGTGCTCAGCACAGGAACTGGAATCTGATAAGTACTCAAGAAACAGCAGCTTTAAACAGTATCTTTGGCCTGGCTTGGCTTACTGGTTATTTCATGCACATATTTGTTGAGCACGCGCTATGTGAAGAGCATTGTGCAGCTGCTAGGGAAGTATAGGCAGTGCTGGAGCCCAAGCTCTTCACCACCCACTGTTCTCCTGCTGCAACTACTGTTTCCGATTCCTGGCTGATAGGTATTAATTGGATGCCGCTTACCAGGAACTCGTGTCGGCTCCGTACATGCATGATCTCATTTAATCCTCACATCTCGGCTCTGAAGTGGTTATTGTTATAACCACTTTGCAGTTGTGGAATCTGAGACAGACAGCCCAAGTGCCTTACTCATGGACACACAGAGGCAAGACTAAAGCCCCCAGGGGTTAAGTAGCAAAATAGGTCAATGCAGGATGCCAGCTTTGGCCCTGAGCAACCACCCTCC
Source organism: Mesoplodon mirus (assembly GCF_964341445.2). Classification (NCBI taxonomy): domain Eukaryota; kingdom Metazoa; phylum Chordata; class Mammalia; order Artiodactyla; family Ziphiidae; genus Mesoplodon; species Mesoplodon mirus. The sequence continues at coordinate 162,598,397 of NC_138979.1, read as the reverse complement.
GTGGCCTGTCACAGAGGCAACAAGGGCTGAGAGGTCCCCGGGGGTGGCGTTGCAGTGATGAGGCCTTGCCATCTGCATGAGAGAAATGCAGGTGACGTGGAAAATATGTATTTCTTCAGGACATTTCCCAAACCTTTTGGATGTGACTTCACTTCCCCATAAGGGACATCAACTCGGAAGAAATAGAATGGTCCTGGGGAGGGAATGAAAGCAAGGTAGGCGTAACTTCAAGGGACGAAGGACCAGCTGCAAAACAGCCCTTCTTTACTGCAGCTTGCGCTACCCACTTGGAACTCACCGAGAACGGGTGGCTTTGGGATTGCATTGTCGCTCGGTGTCCCTTTGGCCTGAGCTTTGTCTCCTTTCCTGAGGGCAGGGTCGCTCGCCTTCCTCCCGTGTGTCCTCTCGGCCAGCCTCTAGCACTGCCGTGTTCCAGAGGGGCCGCTTGGCCAGCGCAGGCTGTCGTGAATGCGGGGGCAGGGGATGCTTCCCCAGACACAGCCCTCGCAGGTGCCCGGGCCCTGCACGTGGTCTCGCTGTTGTCCCACTAGAGCCTGCTCTTCTCCTGGCTGGGGGGGTTCTCAGTCCCAAAGCAGAAATTAGTCCCGAAGCAGTGCTCACATTGTCTGGGAAAGAATTATTTTCAGTGTGTGGGGTTTAATGGGCCACCCTCCCCACTCGATTTTTAATAATGTTGCTAATGAGCCAGAGAGAGGAACTAACATAATTCACAGGACACAGTTATTAGCGTGAACAGGACCCACGCGAGAAGACACGCACCCTCTCAAGATGGGCGCTTTAGGCTGAAAAGTCATGTAAACCAACAAGGGCACAGAGGAAAGGGACTAATATTTAACTCTTTGGTGTGTGTCTTAGATAGTGTTTCCCCAAGGAGCAACCAGAGACAAGGATTTGAGAGCAAATGGATTAGTTGGGAGGTGGTCTCAGGAAGCCTGGGGGTGGAGTAAGAAAGAGGAGGGAAGGATGCGGACACCACTGCAGGGAACCGGGGGTTAGTCCTACTGGAGAACTCTGGAAACACTGCAGAGCTCCAGCCTCCGACTTCTCCCTCTGAGGGGTGAGGTAGCCGGGGCATTTAAACACCAGCTCATGCCGGTCACTGGTTGAGGGCATGATGTGCCTCAAGCTTGCCTTGTCCGGGAAGGGTAGAGGGTGCTTTCACGGTTCTCCTAAAGAAAGATGCAGATGCTGGCAGGTGGAGGTGAAGCCAGCCAGCTCAGAAATGGGACGTAGCCCAAGGGTGTGGTTGGAGCTCTGACAGCGTCTGCTGCACTGTGGGAGCTGGTGCCTTCCAGATGTCATGGTCATTTAATCCTCCTTGTAACGTGATAATGCAGGTGGTATTGTTTACACTGTAGAGGTGGCGGAGCTGAGGGTCAGAAAGTTCCAGTGTTTCTCAACCAGAGTCTTGTCTTTACAACGTAGGGTGTTTAGCATTTTGGGCTTGCCCAGTAAATACCAGAGGGGTTCCCCATCCCCAGTCATCCAAGTGGAAGAAAAAAAAACGTCTTCCGCATCCTCTCCCCCATCACACACATACACACACACAGGTGCCTGGTGGGGAGGATTTCCTGTAAGGCAGGTCTTCCTTTGAAGCCACTTTACATTCTACCCCAGGGTCATATTTATTGATTAGACCGGGATTGAGCTAATCTGAGGTAACGTAATTTTCAGAGCACACTTTACTAGACTTCTGTAAAATGGGCATCCTTAAACTGAACTCACAGGAGTGTCGGAGGACTGAACAATGAACACGCACACAGTGCCTGGTATAAAGTAAGCGCTCAGGAAATGGTAGCTATTCTTATCCACTGAGGAGCTCTATTGTTTCTCGGCAATCCTATTACCTAATTCTTATTTTATTTTTCTCTTATTTTATTCGTACCTATTCCTTATTTCTTCCCCACTCTCTCTCTTTCTGTGTTCCTGTCCAAACTCCTATCCCCTATCCCGCACCCTTCCATCTTTCATGAGATCTTCAGGGCAGAGGAAAGAACTGATGCTTGAGTCTCTGTCCTCAGGTGAGGTCGGTCGGGCCAGAGTCACCTGTAAACCGCAGTGAAGCAGGCAGAGAAAGGGCGGCCGGGATCTGGACTCTGAGGGTTAGGGAGGCTATGTGAGTGTGTTCAGGGAAGCAGGAAGGTCCATGTATGTAACTCACACACCGGGCCAGCTACCTGCACACTCATTAACAGCAACGTGTAACTAACGTGCAGTCTTCCCGAGAATCTACACAGATTTCTTTTTTTTTCTTTTTTTACCATGGATAGAGGTCTTTTATGTTTTAGTCATGTTTGGCAATTTCTGTGGCATGCAAGTCACGTCTCTTCCAGAAGCTGCTCTATTGGGCAGACCGTCGAGATGGGGAACTCAGTCTGGCTAACTTTTCCTGTGTCAGGCCTGGGTCAAGGTCACAAGCTGGTTATGAGCTGACTGTAGAGAGAGGAGCCTCAGCTTGTTTTCGCCCTGGTGGCAAGTCTGGGGTCATTTGGGCTCTGCACTGCTTTTCTCAACCTCAGTGCCGATGGAGGGAGGAACCAGACCAGTATGAGCATGATTGCTCTCTGTGTAAATGGTGGGGGCTCAGAGTGAGTGAATTTGACCTTCAAAGTGACACGGATCAAGCTCTATAAGCAGGATTCGGCCTCAGCCATTCACCCAAGAGAGGAGCCTTTATCTGTGTTATGCATCCCTTTGCGTTAGAGTAATTACTAATCACAGCGGTATTGATAGATTCAACACAGCCCTGCTGTGTGCCGGGGGCTGTGAACACACCGTTCTGTTCCTCACCACAACCCTCAGTTGGTATGAATGTTCCCATTTTACAGATAAAGAAGTGAACTCAGGGAGATCAAGGATTTGACTGATAAAACTACAGAGCTAGTGAGAAACACATTTGGGACCAGAATCATCTTTTAGACTCCTAAATCCAGCTGAGGGTTTCTCAACATCTGCACTGTTGACATCTGGGGGCAGGTAACTCTTCATTGTGGGGTTGTCCCATGCATTGCAGGATGTTTAGCAGCATCCTGGACCTCTATCCACTGGATACCAGTCACACTTTCCCCACTCCCACCAATTTCAAAAACCGAAAATGTCTCCTTCTAGACATGACCCCTGTTGAGAACCACTAATCTAGTCCTTTACAGGGAGAAACCTCCATGTTACACTTCTAAAAAGAACACAGTTAGAGGGTGGCCTTCAGCCCCTAAATCTGGGCAACAACTGAGCCCAACCTTCTGGTTTTCCTTTCAGACTCTCCCTCAAACAGATCCTCTGTTTACCAGTCCTGCGGCAATTATTTCATTCATTCGTTTATTCACTCACTTATTCAGTGACTACTGAATGCCTGTTCCACACCAGGGGACAGAAATAAATGCAAACGCCTGACCTCATGGAGGTTCATATTCCAGGAAACAGAAAGCACTGAATAGATGTTATAACCCATGTACCTGCACAGACTCTTTGCATTCTCACAGCAGCCACTATTTTCATTTTATAGGTGCCCTGTCTGAGACACTGAGAAGTTCAATAGCCTGCTGAGATCGCAGCTAGGAAGTAGTGGACTTGAGAGTTAAAACTAGGATGTTGGCTCCAGGCCTGTGCACCTGACCCCTGCATTCTCCTGCCTTTCCAAATCTGTATCTTCATTGTGCATCTCTTTCCAACTGCTTTGGGTATTGCCACATAGCGTCCTGGTGTCCTTTCAGACTCATAAGTAAATCTAAAGTTGTCATCTTCTCCCTTAAATCAGCTGTCAGCTTTTATCTCTCCCGGTGGTACTGCCATTATCCCTGTGCACCAAGCTCAGCATCATGGCTCCATCATGGAATCGTGACCTTCTCCATTCCTGTAACATCTCCATTCTCAAGTCCTGTTGGCTTTTCAAACAAATCTCGGATCTTCATCCCAGTGATCCAGAAAGGCAAGCCCATTTTTATCCTCTTTTTTTTCTTTCTTTTTTTTTACATCTTTATTGGAGTACAATTGCCCCACAATGGTGTACCAGCCTCCGCCCTACATCAGAGTGAATCAGCTACACATACACACATGTCCCCATATCTCCTCCCCCCCCGCCTCTCCCTCCCCCCCATCCCACCCCTCCAGGCGGTCACAAAGCACCGAGCCGATCTCCCCGCGCCACGCGGCCGCCCCCCACCAGCTATCCACCCTACGCTTGGTAGTGCATATATGACCATGCCACCCTCCCGCTCCGTCACAGCCCACCCCGCCCCCCATTATCCTCTTTTTATAGATAAGGACACTAAGGATCCAAGAAGTCAAGTGCTGTGCTCAAGGCCACACAACTAACAGAGGTTAAAACTTACCCTTATCTTCTGATCACAGGTTTTGCACTATGAACAAGTTGTTTCAGGTAGAAAGTTACGTCTCTGAATCTGCCTCAAGAGCTCCTAGAAGGTAAGGACCACAGCTTAAGCCATGTCTGGATCTCTTACACAGAGTCTAGCATTCGTGTTGACTCAAAGAACTGGAGCTATGAAGTCCAAATTGCAAGCATGTAACCCAGACTTAAGTGTCCTAAAAATTAATGCTCAAAAATTCCACCAGATGGCAGTGTTTTCCCCGTGAAAGGGGACATCCCAAAGCCAAAGTGGTGTGTTAACTCAGGGGTTAGGTTGAAGTGGCCAAAGAATTTGAATTTGAAGTGATTTCCAACCACACACACACACACACAAAATGTTTAGAATCTTTCTGAGCATTCAAAAGCTGATGAAATCTTGAGGACTATTAAGAGGCAGTGGTAGAGCATAAACATGATTTGTGCTCTAGTCTGACTTTTGGCATTCCCTAGCTATATGACCCCAAGGAAGTCTCTTAATGTCTCTTAGCTTTTATTTTTCTTGTCTGCAAAATGGGTGTAAGAACATCTGCTTGGTCTCCCTTACAGACAGGGCTATCACGAGGCTGAAATTGGACACGTGTGAAACTATGGATGGCTTTACGGATATAGGCTATTATAATTATGGATGTCATGAAATTAATTTAACTGTTAGTTCAGTAGTTAATTTTGTAGAAACACTTTGCCTAAAATCTTGCTACTCCATAGACCAGCAGAACTGGCATCACCTGAGAGTTGGTTAGAACTATGTAATTCATCCTGCACAACTGAATTTTAATACTGTATTTTAACAAGATCCTGGGGTGACTCACGTACACCGTAAAGTTTGATACAGGCTAGAAAATTCCTAGTTTTAGAGAATTAAGAAAATAGCAAGAAAAACAAGCTCTGGAGTTTGTTCAGGAGTTAATACTGAGTTAGTTCAGTTCAGTGTCCCCCAAAATACGAGAAGTGTTCGTTATGATGCGCCTGAGGCATGTTAAGCAAATTGTTCCCAAAGCTCAAAAAATGTATCTGTGTCCAAGTTATGCCTTAGGGTGAGTGACTTGAAGTTGAAATTAAACATTCCCGTGTTGAGATCAGTCAGGGCAGGCCAGGCTATGCTGCAGTGACAAACAACCTGACGATTCAGTGGCTTTAAAACCCGAGAGGTACATTGGCGTTACACGTAGGCAGGGGGCTCTGCTCAGCCACGCAGGGGCCCAGCTGATGGAGCTGCCCCCGTTCCAAACACTGCAGGAAAAGAGCTCCACAGGGTTTTGCACTGGCAGTGAAATGTTCAGCCTGGAAGTGACTCATGGGGGTGGGGTGGGGGGCAGGAAGTGCAATCCTGTCCTGTGTTGGGAAGGTAAAGAGCTAGAAATATTCAGTGAACAGCGCTAATAACGACCACAAAGGTTATCCCTGAGTTGTTCAGAGAAACAGCTCCCAGAACAGGTTGTGCAGGAGTATTGACGGGGGACCGCTTGTTAAATGTACAGATTCCAGAGCCTCCACCACAGGGATCTAACCAGAACCAGGAATCTGTTTTTTGTTTTTGTTTTTGTTTTTGTTTTGGTTTTGCGTTACGCGGGCCTCTCACTGTTGCGGCCTCTCCTGTTGCGGAGCACAGGCTCCAGATGCGCAGGCTCAGCGGCCATGGCTCACGGGCCCAGCCACTCTGCAGCATGTGGGATCTTCCCGGACCGGGGCACGAACCCGTGTCTCCTGCATCGGCAGGCGGACCCCCAACCACTGCGCCAGCAGGGAAGCCCAGGAATCTGTTTTAACGAGAGCCCTGGGTGGTTGTGATGCTCTCTCTCCAAAACCCAGCATTTGGAAACCACCGACTTGGAGCCCTCCTAACCCTCAACCCCATCTTGAACATAAAAGGCACTGTATTCATGTCCCAGGACCACTATAACAAATTACGCCCCACTTGGTGGCTTCAAACAACAGAAATTTATTCTCTCGCAGTTCTGGAAGTCGGAAGTCTGAAACTGAGGTTGGTTCTTTCTGGAGGCTCTGAGTGAGACTCTGCTCCCGGCCTCTCTCCCAGCTTCTGGTGGCTGCTGGCCATGCTTGGTGTTCCTTGGCTCAGAGCCATGTAACCCAATCTCTGGCTCCATCTTCACATGGCCATCTCCTCTGTGTGTCTGTGTCTTCTCCTGTCTGTTATAAGGACACTTGTCATTGGATTTAGGGCACAGCCCAGGTCATCCAAGATGCTCTCAGCTTAAAATCTCGAATCCATCTGAAAAGACCCTTTTTCCAAATACGGTCACACTGGGGGAACGTATCTTTGGGGGGTCCACTGTTCAACCCACTGCAGGCCCACGTTCACACTGAACCCCGTCCTCTGCCCGCCCTCTCTGGACAGCCAAGAGCGGGCTTTGAGAGCCACACACCACAAGGGGTCAGGCAAACCTTATTTTCCCGCTGCTGTTTCCTGCAGCATCCTCTAAATTTTGGGAAACATTTCACACTCCACTGTGAGGATCAACCAGGGCAAGCTTCCGGGCTGGGAATCTACTCGCAGCAGCCAGTTCCCCCTTCATGGTCCCGTGCAAGACAGAGGGATTGCACGCCATGAGTGCCTGTGACGGGCAGCTCTCGGATGGCACAGCTCCCTCTGCCAACCCCCTGGAGAAGGTCACCTAACGTTTCAGTAGCCTCGGACCATTCCAGGCCCTGGATGTTGACTCCTCAGCCTGAGGGCTATGCTCTTGAAAACTCAAGGTTGGAGAATTCCGGGAGGATGGTCGTGAGAGATTATGAGGGAAATAGGTGTGGGCCTCCAGGTCATCAGATGAACGCTCATTTTTATACTCTCTAAAAGGTGAGAGTAATGACAGAACATTAACGGGAACACCTCAATGTCATTTGACACATCTTGAATTAGTAATAATGGCCCCTCAACAATTATTTTCTATTTAAGAAATTCTTTTGCTCTCCAGAAGCATTTGAGCACATTCAGGGAGGTATTAGACATTCATCTTGCTGGGTTTTCGAGATCATGCCTGGGAAGGGGCACATTCCTTTCTGCGTGTGGCTTTCCATCCAGGAGCAATGATTTTGGAATGCGGCAACACCGAGCCCCCCCACCCCACACCCTGTCACTCTCCTTAAGTCACCCCCACACACACACCCTGTCACTCTCCTTAAGTCACAATCTGGAGAGAGACTTGTGGTTTCTCACTTGGATGATTGCCGAAGGGGCACGTGGAAATGCGTCAGGGGCACTAGAATTTGCCTCAAGTGGACTCACAGCAAAAGGACAGGATTACTAGGCACTTGGAAGGTTTGACCCTGGTCTTCCTGTCAAACTGGCCCCAGGGCCTCAAGCTGTCAGCCCTGTGGTCACCTCCTCAGAGCTCTGCCTGGCAGTCAACCGCTGCCGTCCTCCGTTTTATTGCACTTACTGTGATTTCAATCTGTGGTCAAGGATGATTTTATTGTTTAATTGGTTTTGTACTTGGCATCTTCCATCCTAGAACGTAAGCTCCCTGAAGGCAGGGGCCTTGCTTGTCTCTCCCTCTGTGGTTGCCTTGGAGCCTGGCACATGCCAGGCACTGAGTCTTTGGTAAATGCTTTTTGGAAGAATGAACGTCCACTTGGTTTGTGCCTGGAGCTGACCTTCAAGGGGACCTGCTTTCAGGACCTGTGGACTGGTCATGTGCAGAAATATTTCTCTCTGCTTGTTGTTAACCATTTCTTTGTGACCTGGGGAATTTTCAGAGCCTTCAGTGTGCAGACGTGAATTGTAATCTCCAAGAAGGGAATTTAGTGTGAAATATTCTCCAAAATACTGACCTTCTGTCTTGACTGCCTGGAGCTATTTTTCCAGAAAGGGCCTCAGGCAGGCCCGAGTACCATCCCCCTGTCTGCTTGTGCTGGGTGGCCACCATCTGCTTGCTGGGGTGCCATTGTCACTGCTCTGCCGAAGAGAAGGGGAATGAATTCTGGGCAGAATCTTGAGGTTTGTGCTCCTAACTCAGTGCGGTCGTCTCCAGGCTGTCTCCCTGTGAGGAAGTCACTTCTGTTCTTTGGGCCTTGGTTTCCTCACTTCATTTATTCATTCAACAAATGTTTATTGAGAGCCTGTTAGGTGCTTGCACACTGCTCGGCATTGGGGATAAAATAGTGAGCACTGAACACGTCCTGCCCTCCTGGAGCTGACACTATAGTCAAGAAGAAAGATGCTACCGGAACCCACGGACTGGTATAAAAATGCAACTGTGACAGGCGCCATGGAGGGGACGGCTTGATGGTCCTACGTTGAGGGGATCCTCACCCCGTGAAGGGTGGAGAGCCGTGTCAGAGGAGAGCTGAAGGATGAGCGAGGAGGGCTGAAGGAGAAAGGGAGGACCGTTCTGAGCACGAGACTCTTCTTGGGCTCAGGCCCTGTGCTGGGAGCCACTGGGGCAAATGGGTGGAGCTGAAAGGAGGCCAGCGGGGCTGGAGCAGGGAGAGGGAGGAGGCAGGGGAGCAAAGAGGCCACACAGGGGGGACCGTGTCAGGGGGATTGGACTTCAACCCAAGAGCTGTGGGAAGCCATGGATGTGTCTGAAGCCTGTGCATGCAGGTGGTAACAGCACAGAGCAGGCACATGATCAGCTTTGCATTTTGAGAAGACACCACTCTGGGGGATGCCTGGAAATGGACCAGAGTGGGCAGCGGTGGGCCCAACGGGAGCCTAGTGTAGTTGTTCAGACGGGAGATGGTGGTCATGGAGAAGCAGTCCATGAATATTTTCTGAGCACCTACTCTGTGCCAGGTACTTTTCAGTGAACAAAACAGGCAAAGATCCCTATCCTCACAGAGCTGACATTTTAGTGAGGGAGAGACAGACAGTAAACATAATAACACGTAAGCTAGTATGCTGGGGAGCATTATGTGCAATATGGGAAGACAAAACCAAATCGAACAGAGTAGGTGAGATTGGGGCTGGGGGTAGTTGACAGCAGAGATTCTTGGGAGATAAAAATGGTGGCCTTGGGCCTCCCTGGTGGCGCAGTGGTTGAGAGTCCGCCTGCCGATGCAGGGGATACGGGTTTGTGCCCCGGTCTGGGAGGATCCCATATGCCGCGGAGCGGCTGGGCCCGTGAGCCATGGCCGCTGGGCCTGCGCATCCGGAGCCTGTGCTCCGCAACGGGAGAGGCCACAACAGTGAGAGGCCCGCATACCGCAAAAAAAAAAAAAGAAAAAAAAAAAAATGGTGGCCTTGGGCTTCCCTGGTGGCGCAGTGGTTAAGAATCCACCTGCCAGCGCAGGGGACATGGGTTTGAGCCCTGGTCTGGGAAGATCCCACATGCCGCAGAGCAACTAAGCCCGTGCGCCACAACTACTGACCCCATGTGCCACAACTACTGAGCCTGCGCTCTAGAGCCCGTGCCCCGAAACAAGAGAAGCCACCGCAATGAGAAGCCCGTGCACCACAACGAAGAGTAGCCCCCGCTCTCCACAACTAGAGAAAGCCTGCGCACAGCAACGAAGACTCAATGCAGCGGAAGGAAAAAAAAATGGTGGCGTTCTATGATGAAGGGTCAGGTTGGGGGGATTAACGGAGAGAGAGCTGTCAAGATCAACTCCTAGGTTTCTGGTTCATGCAACTGAAGAATGGCTTAAAAAGAGTGTTTAGGCCAAACACTACTCAAGTCTTTCTGATTCTGTAGCCCTGTAGCTCTAAGACGGGGTCCCTGTCACCTGTAATCTGGTCTCTGCATCCCCAGAAGTCATCCTGGACTTGCCACATGAGGATGTGCCATGTTGCTCTCTGTGCATGGCAGGTCCACGCTGTGGGCACCTGCGGCATCTCCATCAAACCCTCTCCCTGGGGCTGCTGGCATCTGCCCGGTGTCTGCTCATGGACGAGGCCTCAACAAAAGTGCAGTGCTGTCCATTGCTGCCCTGGACGTCTGCTGCCAGCATCCTCCGTGTGTCCCAGCCCTTGCCACTTTCTCCACTCACTGTGTCCTCTGTCTCCTGAAACAACTGCCGTAACCTTCCAGGGAATGGGATGGTTGCGGGATGGATTTTTTTTTTCTTTTTAATTGAAGTCTAGTTGATTGACAATGTTGTGTTAATTTCTGCTGTACAGCAAAGTGACTCAGTTATACACACATATATATATATTTTTATATTCTTTTCCATTATGGTTTATCCCAGGAGATTGACTACAGTTCCCTGTGCTATACAGTAGGACCTTGTTGTTTATCCATTCTATATATAATAGTTTGCATCTACTAACCCCAAACTCCCAGTCCATCCCTCCCCCCTCCCCTTTGGCAACCACAAGTCTGTTCTCTATGTCTGTGAGTCTATTTCTGTTTCATAGATAGGTTCATTTGTGGCATAGTTTAGATTCCACATATAAGTGATATAATATGGTATTCGTCTTTCTTTTTCTGACTTACTTCACTTAGTATGATAATCTCTAGTTGCATCCTTTGGGATGGATTTCTTGAGTTGGCCTGGGAGCTGGGGCCCTGAACTTTAGGAGTTTCAGGGTCTGCCTCTTCCCAGGGTACTGGGTCACTTGACAGGGCTTCCTTGGTTGGTGATTTCCTGTGGGATTCCAGTGACACCCCTGAGAGTCAAGTCTGAACAGTCCCCGCTGTTCCCTCCCTAATCGAAGGCCGAGGCTTCTTGTCCCCTTGGGCACTTGCTTGTTGTGGACAAAGGAAGATGATGGAATAACAACCATAATTAACAGGTATTGAATGCTTCCGATGTGCTGAAGAGCTTTCCGTGGATTATTTCATTTAAGCCTCAGAGCAACTCTATGAGGTAAATGTTATTAGTGTCATCTTTCTCATTTTAGAGATGATGTAACGAAGCTTGGAGAGCTTGCATAAGTTGCCCAAGGTCGCAGAGCTAGAAAGTTATGGAGCTGGATTCTCACCCAGGCCAGCCCTTGCTCTGAACCACTCTGTTCTCGAAGCTGATGGATGGGCAAGAAGGTCACCCGGCGGGGTGTCTGGGGTTGGGACTCCAGTCCTGACTCTGCATTGTGTCATGTGGCAATTTGGAGCAAGTCCATCTGTTCATTCATTGACTCATCGAATACTGATCAAGTGACTTCTCTGCCGCGGCCGGGGGCACAGTGAAATAGTGCCTTCCATGAAGAGTTCATGTGTGGCTACTGAGACGGACATGCATGCACATCATCTGTGTGGTAGAGGGACAGGTGCTTCATGGAGCAGGACAGAGAAGGGGGTGACTCTTCTTGTCTGGTGTAGGGGTCGGGGGTCTGGAAAATGTGGCCTTCATGCAGAGCCTTGAGAGAGAACGCATTTGTCAAGGCTTCCCAGGCAGACAGAAATGTGAGAGCAGAGGCACGGTGATGTCTGGAGTGTCTCAGGAACTTGAGGTTCGCCCCATAGTTATTAGAGCAGAATTTCATAAGGCGTGGACCTTGACCTACAATTAGAACCTACATGAGAACCCCTGGGCTGTGTGCAGTGGATGTTTGTTAGAATGCAGATTCCAGGCTCGATCCCAGATCCACTGAACCAGAATGTTTAGCTAGTGGGGTCCAGAAATCTGCATAACCATTGTATAAGCATTAAAAAATATAAGAGCAGGTGATGGGTGGGCCTGGCCCACCTTGGTCTGACTTCAGTCTGCTGACTCCTGTTTTAGAGAGTGACCAGCAGCCCTAGGGAGCAGGACCGGGAAGGGTAAAAGTGGAGAGAGTGAAGCTGAGGCCAAGTCCAGGGGAGTGATGAGAAGGTCTGGGTGAGGGCCGTGGGGCTCCCAGAGGGGCCGGGAATGTTAGGAGGTGCTTCAGTGGAAGAAAGGATGGGACTGGACAGGAAGGGTAGAGCAGAGCGAGGAGCCAAGGATAACGGAACTGTTTGGCTCGTGCCCTTGGGTGGATGGGATGCCATCAGCTTACAATATGTAATCACAGGGCTTCCCTGGTGGCGCAGTGGTTGAGAGTCTGCCTGCTGATGCAGGGGACATGGGTTCGAGCCCTGGTCTGGGAAGATCCTGCATGCTGTGGAGCGGCTAGGCCCGTGAGCCACAACTGCTGAGCCTGCGCGTCTGGAGCCTGTGCTCCACAACGAGAGGGGCCATGACAGTGAGAGGCCTGCGCACCACGATGAAGAGTGGCCCCCGCTCGCCGCAGCTAGAGAAAGCCCTTGCACAGAAACAAAGAACCAACACAGCCAAAAAAAAAAAAGTAAATAAATAAATTAGAAGAAGGCTCAACATTTAAAAATTAAAATTAAATTTTAAAAAATGTAATCACATATGTAAAGGTGTTTGGGTGCTGAGCAGAGGTCCAGATGATTGAGGACTGAAAGGGGGATCTTTGCCTTTGGCCATGTGAAGGTAATTGATGACCTCTGTGGGATTTGTTTTAGGCAAGTAGTGGGAGTCACATGTCATTGGGTTCAAAGGGACTAGGAAGACAGGAAATGGAACAGGTCAACTCACTGTGTCCCCTGAGTTCTGACCGGCATGTCCAGTGAGTGCTGGTCTCAGGGACAGAGCTCGGGGAACATGCAGTCTCTCCTCAACCCAGAGTCCCAACTCCATGGGCTACTGCCCTGTGCTGGGACAACTCCTGGGGCTCCTGGGTGGGGCATTTGTTCTTCTCACCATGTAGGTCCTCAGCACCTTCAAGATCTGGTGATTGTTCATGAATGTTTGTGGAAGTGGGGGGGGGGTCTCTTTTCCCAGGAAGTGTGTCCTTCCAGGACCTTGGAGAAGGTAAACCTCCATACCCCACCTTTACAGGTAGATGCCCTTGCAGATAGAGTATAGCTTCCTTTCTGCAGAGTTTTGTCCTCTGGCAGGTACCAGTGATGTGGTGGAAAATGTACTGGTTGGGAGGATGGAGACCGGAGTTAGAATTCTGGCTTTGCAACTGACAGCCTCATGGTTCTGTGAAGATGTTTAACTTCTCTGAGACGGAATTTCTTTCTCAGCAACGTCAGGGGTTGGGCAGCATGATCTCACAGGTACATTCTAGGTTTGAAATCCTACTTCTCTAGGATGCCTGGGCAGATGCCTTGTGTGGATACAAGCATCTGACATCTCCGGTGTCTTGTTTGGAGGCCTCCCCAGGTTCTGTCCTGAGTGCTGGCCCAGGTGTGTACTGGGGGCGGGGGCTTGGGGCTCTCCATGGCAGGCATGCCCACCTCTGCCCCCCACTGAGCTTTGCTCAGTACTCCTGAGTTCCTTTCCCTGTAGTCTACCGTAGGGGCTCCCTGAACCCATCCTACTCCATTTCATGTTAAATTTTTCTTTGATTGCTGGGGAAATGAGGAAATTAAGGACAACGTGATGGTTTCTTTTAAAGCTAACTTTTTTTTAACATAAAGAAGTGTTCTTAAAAAAATTGTTCTTTATTCAGAGGCTCTCTCCTCTCAACCTTCTTTTAACTGTTAACATGTCCATTCTTTTATGAAATAAGGGAGACGGTAGACGGTAGTTTTGCCTACTGACCTTACCAAGGAAAATAGATGTTTGCAACACCTGTATGGGTGCCCTCCCTGATTTGGGGGATATCTTATTGATCCATGAAATCCCAAAGTCTCTAAGCCTGAGTTTCATCACCAAACAGGGATAATAACAATATGTACTTGGACAGAATTGTTATATAGATTAATTGAGATACTGCAGGCAGGCACTAAGTCTGGGATATACTAATCACTCTTATTAGACACTAGCTCCACCCCTGACCTCCACCGCCCCATTTCCCTCAGTCAGTTGGTAAACCTGCTCTTAAGAGCTCAGAGAGGACAGGCAGCCAGAATTTCACAAACATCCTCTCCCCAGGGTGGGCTGAATCCCTCACTCTCTCTCCCACTTCCTGTCTGGAATCCCTCTCAGTTAGTTGTTAAAAAGAACAGGGAAATAAATACTACCATTCCTGCATCCTTTCATCCCTTCATTCCTTTGTTTGTTAATTTCACACCCCTTTCTGTGTGTCTGACAAGAGCTATTAAAGAATTGAGTATACAGACAGGATGAGATACAAAGTTCCCATTTCTCTTGGAAGACAGACACATTGAGCTAACAGAAACTCTATGGTGTGGTCAATGCTCTAATAAAGGTAGATGCAAAAGAGTAAGATGAGATAGGCTACAGAACCCTGGGTATTACTGCACATGGGTACTACCTTTAATCCTGAGCTTCCCAGCCACCATGGTAAAAAGGAAAACATGTTGTTCCTATCATCCAATATGGTATCTCCCAAACTTCTTTCATTCTTGAACTGCCATCACTTTTTTCTTGTAGATCTACCCAAATTGTTACTTACTTGACATTTAAAAAATCAATACAATTGTTTTATTTAATTAAATTAAAAAGAAAATTTGATATTTTCATAAATGGAAAACCACTATCACTGATCACAAAGAGGGTAAACACATACATAAATGCATAATCATCAAAATGAAGAATTGTCTGGGAATATCATTTACAATGATCTACAAGTTTTCTGTCTACCACTTAATATGCCAGCTACACTGGGGTAATATAATGACGTATTTCAGGCCAGTTGAAGACAAATGTCTTCCCTGGCATAAAATTCAAGAAAATATTTATTGCAAAAGACACAGAAATTCCGTTCAAATGGATGTTTCTTATGAACCCTCCAAAAGCTTAGGGTATAACATTAAATCTCAACACACTGAATACTTTTCTGTGGGGAGCTGAGCAAGTAGCAAGACAGCAGGTTGTTTCTAAAGATCTAACTCAGGAGTCTGCAAACTTTTTCTGTGAAAAGGACAGGTAGTAAAGAGTGCTGGCCCAGGTGCTCAGAATTGCAATTACTCTATTCTGACTTTGTATCTTGAAGCAGCCAAGCTTAATTACTGGACAATGAAATTTGAATTTCATATCATTTTCACATGTTACACAATATTATTCTTTTTTTACACTTTTTCAACCATTTAAAATGTAAACACCATTTTTAGCTCGTGGGCTGTACAGAAAGAGGTAGTGGGCTGTCGTTTGCTGACTCCTGATCTAACTGAATCCTCCACCAGGGCTTGGAGAACTTGGTGGAGTGAACTGATAGGATCTGTCCATTGTTCTTCCCTCAACAGCCGGGCCGGAAGGGTTTCGCAGACCGTCAGCAAGGTCTTGGCAGGGGTTGGCAGCTGTTAGGACTAGAGCCCACATTTTTCGGTTTCGAATTCCGGGCCCTTCTCCTTTCTAGATGCTATCTCCCTGGGTGGAGAAATCCTTTACTCCGTACCAGGCCTGATGTATGTCTCTTTATAAAGAGATTCTCACTTAATCTCCCCTGCGTTCTTTGTGTGGTATTATGATCCCGTTTTGCAGGTAAAGAAGCAGAGGTTTGGAGAGGTTAGGGATTAAAAAACTGCTAAGTCGGGCTTCCATGGTGGCGCAGTGGTTGAGATGAGAATCCGCCTGCCAATGCAGGGGACACGGGTTCGAGCCCTGGTCTGGGAAGATCCCACATGCCGCGGAGCAACTGGGCCCGTGAGCCACAATTACTGAGCCTGCGCGTCTGGAGCCTGTGCTCCGCAACAAGAGAGGCCGCGATAGTGAGAGGCCCGCACATGGCGATGAAGAGTGGCCCCCGCTTGCCACAACTAGAGAAAGCCCTCGCACAGAAACGAAGACCCAACACAGCCATAAATAAATTAAAAAAAAAAAACAAAAACAAAACTGCTAAGTCACGGAGCCAGAATTTACACCCAGGTCCGTTGGATTCCAGAGGCTTTGCTAAGGAATTGGCTTGACTTTGATGAAGAAACCATTGCCCGTCTTCTTTCTCTCCCCACCCAGGCTTATCCCACACAAAACTGCTCTTTAATTATAATTAATTATAAGTGATTGGCAGTGGGGGCAGAAAACATGGCTCCCACTTTTCAGTCGCAAGTAAGCTCTGTGATGGATGGGGAGAGTGACAGTGCACGGGGGAGTAGGCCTGTTTGGTTTTTTTTTTTCCTGGATTCTTCTTTTTAAAATTAATTTTGTTACTTTACTTTACTTTTTTCAAATTGAAGTTTAGTTGATTTACAATATTAGTTTCAGGTGTACAACATAGTGATTCAACATTTTTATAGATTATACTCTATTAAAAGTCACTATAAGATATTGGCTATATTCCCTGTGCTGTACAATACATCCTTGTAGCTTATTTACTCTATACATAGCAGTTTGTACCTCTTAATCTCCTACCCCTACCTTGTCCCTCCCCACTTCCTTCTTCCCACTGGTAACCAGTAGTCTGTCCTCTGTATCTCTTGAGTCTGTTTTTGTTTCGTTACAGTCATTCATTTGTTGTAATTTTTAGATTCCGCATGCAAGTCAGACAAAGACAAATAAAAATAATTTTATTGAGGTATAAAAAAGGACACATGCTTAAAGTGTGCAATTTGATGTTTCAACATGAATCGATCACCACAAACAAGATAACGAGCATATCCACTGTCCGCTCTACCAAACTTTCCTTATGCCCTTTTGTAATCACCCGCTCCTGGCCCTCTCCTCCTCACTCCATCTCCAGGCAACCACAGATCGGCTTTTTGTTACTACAGATTAGTTTGCATTTTCCAGAATTCTATGTAAATGGAAACATACAATACATATTCTTTTTTGTACTCTTTCACTCAGCATAATTATTTTGTGATTCATTGAAATACGCATGAAAAGTCCATTTCTTTTCCTGCTGGGGAGTAGTCCATTGTATGGATATACTAGAATTTGTTTATCCATTCACATGTTGATGACATTGGGTTGTTTCATAAATAAAGATTCTATGAACCTTCATGTACGAGTCTTTGTGTAAATGTATGTTTTCATTTCTCTGGTTATTGTTTGGTTGGTTTTATTTTAGAAACTGCCAAGCTGTTTTCCAAACTGGTTGAGAGTTCCATTTGCTACACATTCTTGCCAACATTTGATATGGTCATTCCTTTCAGTTTAAATTTAGATATTCTAATAGGTGTATGTGTTTTTTTTTTTTTTGGTTTGGTTTGGTTTGGTTTGGGTTTTTTTGCGATACGCGGGCCTCTCACTGTTGTGGCCTCTCCTGTTGCGGAGCACAGGCTCCGGAGGCGCAGGCCCAGCGGCCATGGCTCACGGGCCCAGCCGTTCCGCGGCATGTGGGATCTTCCCAGACCGGGGCACGAACCCGTGTTCCCTGCATCGGCAGGCGGACTCTCAACCACTGCGCCACCAGGGAAGCTCAGGTGTGTGGTTTTAACTTGCATTTTCCTAATGACTAATGATGGTTTAGATTTCATTAATTATCCTTAGTGACTAATGATAGTTTAGTTTTCAACTAAAGATAGTTGAAAATCTTTTCATGTGCTTATTTGCCATCTGTATATCTTCTTTGCCAAAGTGTCTGTTCAAATCTTTTGCTAATTTTTTTTTACTGTGTTCTTTGTTTTACTATTATTGAGTTTTGAAAGATCTTTTATTCTGGACACATTTCCTTTATTAGACATATGAATACAAATATTTTCTCCTAGTTTGTGGTTTGCCTTTTTTTTTCTCTTAACAGTGTCTTTCAAAGACCAAAGTCTTTTATTTTGATGAAGTCTAACGTATCTTTTGTTTTTCGGTAGTATCTTGTCTAAAAAAACCTTTGCCAACTCAAGATTGCAAAGGTTTTTCTCATATTTTTTCTTTTAGAAGTTTTATAGATTTAGGTTTTACATTTAGGTCTATGATCTATTTTGAGTTAATTTTTGGATATGATGTGAGGTATGGACTGAAGTTCAGTTTTTTTCCATGTGAATATTCAATTGTTCCAGCACCGTTTGTTGAAAAGACCATATTCTCTTCACCGAATTACATTTACACCCTTTTCAAAAATCAGTTGTTCTTGTGTGTGGATCTATTTATGGATTCTCTCTTCTGTTTCATTGATCTATTTTTGTATATTGATGCCAATATCACACTGTCCTGGTTACTGCAGCTTTGTGATGAGTCTTGAAATCAGATGGTGTTCGTCCTCTAACTTTGTTCTTCTGAAAGACTTTCCTTCCCTGTCATCAGAAAACAAAACTAGAGTGTGTGTGGAGAGTTCTGATTCTTGTTCTTTGCCTGGTCAGGGACTTGAGAGAATCTCTAAAAGCAACTGTCCTCCATCCTTGGCCATCTCTGCTTAGTTCCAGTGGCTGTCCTGGAGACACTTGAAACCCTAGGTCCCAATCAGTTTGAA
The DNA here is from genome assembly GCF_964341445.2 of Mesoplodon mirus. Lineage (NCBI taxonomy): Eukaryota > Metazoa > Chordata > Mammalia > Artiodactyla > Ziphiidae > Mesoplodon > Mesoplodon mirus. Next base: position 162,579,873 of record NC_138979.1, on the reverse strand, counting down.
TCAAGTGGCCATGTCTCGTCCTGCTCCTTGAGAGCAGGAACCAGTGCCCAAGGAAAAGATGGTCCTTGGGGTACAGCAATCACAGGGGAGGCCATGAGTCGCCTGGCATATGACTGCCCCTAGAAGCTCTGTGTTGTCGGATTGTGATAAACTGACCCAATCATAATATCTTTTTTTTTTTTTTTTTTTTTGCGGTACGCGGGCCTCTCATTGTTGTGGCCTCTCCCGTTGCAGAGCACAGGCTCCGGATGCACAGGCTCAGCGGCCATGGCTCACGGGCCTAGCCGCTTCGAGGCATGTGGGATCCTCCCAGACCGGGGCATGAACCCGTGTCCCCTGCATCGGCAGGCGGACTCTCAACCACTGCGCCACCAGGGAAGCCCCATAATATCTTTTGGAGAGTAAGGATATGAAATATCCTTAGACAGATAGACAGAGCTGGGGTTTGGGAACAATGGATGGCCACTTGTGAGAGGAAGCTGGGCCACCTGGTTCATAATTTCCACAGGGATCTTTTGAAAATGCAGATCTGGGCAGATCACACCTCATCCTCCAGGCTCAACTTAAGGTCAACAAGGCTTCCTCTAGATGTGTTGGAGCCCCTACTTTGTACTCTTCCTTTCCAAACACCCATAGTTTGGGTAAATAGTTCATCAATGTTGTCTTACTTTCCAGATGGGGAAGGGACCCTGTCTTTCTTGTTCAACATTTAAATTTCTGGAGCTGAGCACTTGGCACATAGAGGATATTTAGTGAATGTATGAATGAATGAAACAATGATGTAAGGTACCTAGCATAGCAAATTACACCTGGGAGATGTTCAAGGTATGGCTGATGGAAGGAAGGAAGGAAGGAAAGAAGAGTTCAGTTCTCTGTAGCTTTGGGAACTCTGAGACTGAAAATAATGATATGGCCACAGAGATGCCACCCACTGCCCTCCATAAACTCCCATCCCTAATAGCTTTGAGTCTTAAACTTGGCTGTGCATCTCAATCACATAGGGAGACTTAAGATAAAAATTCCCAGCTCCTACTTTTGGTCTACTGATAATCGGAACACCTGAGATTGGAGTAAATTTGGAAATCTGGATTAAAAACAAACAAACACCTAGGCTATTCTTAAGCAGCCCATCCTCGAAGGGCTTTTGAGAACTTCATATTTACAGTAACCAGGGTGTACATATTCCTTGTGAATTAATAGATGTATGTGGCTAGAGACTTCCATATAGGACAATGTGGAATTCCAGCCCTTCTCTCTCCTACAGCAGTGCTGTACAATACAGTAGCCACTTGGTACATGTTGCTATTTAAATTTAAATCTAAAATTAAAGTTAAAAATTCAGTTTTTCATTTACACTAGCCACATTAGAACTGCTCAATAGCCACATGTGTTTAGTGGCTGCCACACTGGACAACACAGATAGGAAGATTTCCATCACCACTGAAAACTCTGTTGGGTAATGTTGTCCTAGAGGGAATTACTCCTCTCTCATTCACAGTCCACACGCTTTGGTGGAATTGGTTCTTTCCACAGTTCCACAGATGAACGTGTGACCTACAACTCGCCAGTTGTGGTATTACATGTGACTCAAGTCATAATCAGAACAAGTGTTGGGACTTTTGCTTAAATGACCATCAAAAGACATTCTTTCGTCTACTGATATAAAGTTGGGTGTGGAGCAGTTTAGGCTGGAACTGTTGGCAACCATTTTGTTCTCAGGTAGAACCAGAGAATGAAGGCAGCAGAGAGGGAAGCAGAGCTAAAAAAAACGGGTCTTTTGATACTTTTTGAATCTTTAGACAGAAGTTGAACTTGAAGAGAGAGTTTTCATTTCAGTGAGCCAAAAAAATTCCCTTTTTTTTCTACTTGCATCAAAAGGACAGTGATTAAATACACAGAATGACCATTGCAAATCACTTCCTCTCTACCCCTCAGTTTTCCCATCTGTAAAATAAAGAGGTTGAAATAATTAGTTCAGTTTAACTCTTCAAACATATATTGCACATGTATTGCCAGGTGTTTGTGCTTAGTACAGAATGATAATTTAGACCCAGCCCTCCTGGCGAGAGTATTAACCTAACTGTAATACACTCTGAGGATGGCTTATTATTGATATAGACAAAGTGCTCTGGGGCCACAAAGGATGTGCTTGACTTGGCCTTGGAGAAAACTTCATTGTGGAGGTGACGTGGAGCCTGGATCTTGAAAAATGAGTAGGGTTTTTCCTTGCAGAAAAAGTAGAAGAGGACATTTTAGTTAAAAAACGAATATGAGCAAAATTCCAAACTAAGAAAGCTCCTATTGTGTTTGGAAAAGAGTAGTTCATTCTGCCTAGAGCTTAAAATATAAGAGGGGAACGGATGGGCTACAGACTAGGAGAGGTTGGTGGGACCGATTACCATAGCTTTGAAAACCATTCTGGGTTTTTGAGGCTGTCTCCTTCAGGAGAACTGGAAGCAGGAGGCTATGATGATCAGTCTTGCGTTTGGTAAGATCACACTTGTGAGCAAGGACAGACTGCTGATGGGGAGAGACGAGAGGTGGAGGGACCAGTTGGGAAGTTACCGCAGTTGTGGAGGTAAAAATTGAGGAGAATTAACCATGCATTCAGGACTAATTTGCAAAGTGTTGTGTGCTGGATATACTGAACTGGCATAGGGTAGGTGCTCAAAAAGTGTTTGTGGAATAACCATTGCTGAGTGATGAGGGGCATGCTGTGGGAGAGGATGGATTGATCATCTGAAGGTTATGAGTCGGGTGATGGGTGAAAGAGGGTAAAGAAGGGAGTTGCTGGAGGTGTCAAAGCCTAAAGAGCAGCCAAATTAGGACACCAGTGACTTTTACAAGAGCGATTGTAGTAGAGTGGCCGGATTGGAAACTGAATTGCAGCGCATTGAGTAGTGAAGACAGCAAATGTAATGTCTTCTTAAAGGAGATTAGGGGGCTGAGAAAAAAGAGAGAGAAAGCAGTAGCTGGGAGTGAGAAAAATGGAACAATGGACCTGTTGGTTGTCTTCCAAGCTTCTGTTCCCCCACTTCTTGCTTCCTGAGAGAACCCCAACTTTGTTAAGGCTTCCATCCTACCCCAATGCAACCTTTTTGACTCAGAGTCCCAGGGATGGATACTGATTAATCTAAGCCAATCACAGTAATCTCATTCCTCTCTGCCATTGATAGGCTCAAGAACATAAGCTTAAGTCCATCAGTGCAAGGCATTCCCTTGGCCACTGTTATTTATTGTCCAGGGATGGGCACTAGACTTTGTGGTCCGATCAGACTGATCAAGGAATGGTCATGCCTGCTACCAGCAACCATATAACCACCTTGAGAGAAGCCAGTCTGAGGACAGAGAGCTGAACTCTGATCTTAATGATACCTGGAGACTGTCCTACATGCAGACCTCTCATTAATGTGAGATAATACATTTTATGATTGTTTCAACCATTTTAGTTGAGTTTTCTATAATGGTGCTGAAAGCATCAATGATGGATATCACTGGATTTTATTTTATTTTAGGGTTGGCAGAAACTCAGCATAAAGGGAGAAATTTCAGAGAAAAGAAAGAAATTAAAGACCGAAAACAGAGAAAGGAGAATTGATGGGTCAAATTCCCAGGAGAAGTGGGAATGGTTGTGCTCAGGACTGTTGGTGGAAGAGCTGGCTTGGAAAGAAATAAGCAAACTTCTGCCTTATGTTACAGAAGGGAAAGAAGTATGAGAGTATGAGCAAATTTGGAGGTGCAGGCGAGTTGACAGAAGGATCTATAAGGACACTTAGAACTTTACTGTCTGCAACTGCTTCCCCTCTAGTCAAGGAGGTGAGTGGCATCATTTGACAAAATCAAGCACACCTGGTGGTAGGTGCAGAGAAGAGAGGAATCACCTCCCCTTGGAGTAACCAGAGAGGCATCTCCATAGGCGAGGAGGACTCTGAGTCAGTGTGTATGGAGTTGGTGTAGAGGCCAGAGGGGTAGAGTGTTGGTGCTGTACTTTCATTTCTATTATCTCAGTTAAATGCCACATCCCTGAGAAATGTACTGAAGGGACAAGGAGAGACCCGTTTGGCTGCAGCATGGAGTTCAAGATGGAGAAAGTCAGGTTGGGGTCAGATCCTAGAGGGCCTTGTGTGCCAGGCTGGGATTATTAGCTTTAATGGGCTTTGATCAGTGTTTTTCACACTTGAGTGAATAAAAAACTTCTTGCTACTACCTAGTTTTGACTTAAAATGTATTATTAATATAATAGTACCTAAATATATACAGACATAAAACTAGGTGTACACTCCTTATGCATATGTCTTTTATATGAATCATGAAAGTAAACCCAATTTACAAATTAACTACAAAAAGGCGTAAAACCAATAAAATACCACATTAAGTTAGTGGACTAGATAATGATGTTTGCTGAAACTAAATTGCTGCTCACAAGGCAAATATGAAATTGACTGTTACTGAGAGTGATTTGCTGATAAATTGGCTTCCACAAGAAAAGAAAGCCTGTCTCACGGTGTTTGCTGATTTCCATGGTGTAAATATTCTTACTTTGGCTGCCATCATAATCATTGTGTTTAACAACTGGCTCACAAAATACCTGAAAATTTAACAATTGGCTTTTGTGAGCCACAACAGGCTGGTTCCAGCACACCGTTGCTCTCTAGGTTCTTTTGAACTCACGTGCCTATTTTTCTTTTTGTGCTGTAATAACTCAGTTGCTCCATCCCTTTCCTATTCTAATTCCTACAAACACCATGTTTGTTCCGGCCCAGTGAAGTAACACAAATTGATCTTTACTTAGATGAATGTATCATTTACATATTAAATTAGTCATTATTCTTTTTTCTTCAACCCAAGACAAAATGCAAGTATTCCTCACAATCCAAATCTATTCAGTTTCAAAATCCATATAGTGAGATTTTATATAGTAAGTGATGCTGAATTATCCAAAGCTATTTGGTTTCTGAGTTTTGGATAAGAAATACCAAGAGTTCAGATAGCAAAGGATATTAACCCCATTCTTAAAATTTTGGATTTTATTCAATTCCTGAGTTCAAATGGCAAGTATTTGGATAACAAAAGATACCCGTACTATTTGGCACCAAAAAATTGTTGATTAATATAAACATGAGTACTAAACTATCATGACAGTATTTACTTATATAAGGTGGACTTCTGGATGATCCAGGATATGCTTACATTAATTTTTAGATAATCATGGAAGTTAAAGCACAAATTTAAGAATTTGTGTTTGGTGGGAATGCTTGTAGCTGCAGGTAATCGAAAACCAAAAGTGGCTTAAACCTTGGATATTTATTGCTTACTTATTAAGAAGTCCTAATGTAGACAGACTTCAGATAGATCTGCAATCTCAAAATGACACCAAACATCCAGGTTCTTCTACCTTTACCATCCAAGAATGTTGGCTTTTTAGCCTGATGTGTGTTGCATCAAGGTCATGAAATAGATGCTGTGGTCATTCACATCAAAGATAAGCAGGAAGAGGCAGCTCCAGACCCATCTATCTCTGATGAAGAAAGTTAGTTTCTCTAAGATCCCTCTAGGCAGTTCACCCATCTCAACAGCCAAAACTTGATCACATGGCCACCTCTAGCTACCAGAGAAATTGGGAAATATAGTGCCTGGCTTTCCAGACTCTATAGTGGAAGGCAGCAAGAGGATCATAGGGGAGGTATGGGAATGACTTTTGCATGCCAGTGAAGGCAATCTCAGTGAATTTGTAGGACCTTTATTTGTATGTCTGTGGAATACTCAGCACCCGGGGACCCAAGCTTGGGAATTTGTACCAGGCAACTACTCACAGTTCCAGTCACTGGTGTTTTGGGAGCATTGGTACAGGACATAGAGTAGATGCTCTGGGGGAGGGGATGTCCAGGGAAGGAGACACACACACACATACACACACACACACACACAGCCTCTGCCTTTGAAGGACTTAGCTGGAGGGTTACTAACACATCACTGTGTGGGGCTAAAGGTTTTAGGGGAGTCTGGATTCTTCATGGAAAACTTCCTTGTCTTGTGTGTAGTTTTCTGTCTTTGAATCATGAGGATCGACTGAAGATAGCACAGAAGAGGTTCCAGGGGCTCAATTTCACTGGAATAAGAAATTCCGATGATGAGCCCAAATAATCTGTCAGATGTCAGATGTCCCACGTTGGAGAGCCAGCTGGAGGCCACAGAGCCGCAGGCCTGTGGTAGACTCTCCTGAGGCATGGGGATGGCCGGGAGATCTGGGGGCACTGTGGGTACCCTGGTCCCTTGCACTTAGGGGTAATGGAAGTCCCATTGGCCTGGGAGTTAGGAGACCCTGGTTCTAGAAGAAGTCCCAGATGAGTCCTTTCCCCTTATTGGATCTGAGTGACCTTGCACAGGGGCTGACACACAATTGGTGCTCAGTAATGCTGGCACAAGCTCACTGATCTGTAAACTCACACCTGTAATGCTCATCTCCTAGATTTTTGGTAGAATGTTGTATATGGAAATAAGTTTAGAATTTAAAAGCACTATAGAATCTCAAGGTATTTTCACAGTTATAACAGGGGAAGAAGGAAGGAAAGAACTTGTCCTGGGTTGGGGGGGGCGCGGTGGTCTTTTGTGGGCCTGGCACCACGCCAGACATTGTCACATGGCCTCTCTCTGAATTCTTATGGCAGTAATCCAAGATCAGGAATGTTATTCCTATCCTTGTAGCTGGGTTCACTGGGCCTCAGAGAGGTAAAATAACTCCCCAAGTCTCATACCCTATGAGAGGCAGAGATGGGGTTTTGGAAATTCTGACTAAGAGCCTGGCCTCAGGAGAGAGAGGATAGAGATTTCAGGGAGAGTTAACACCAAGAAGGGATACCAAGAACTCAGAAGCTGGGGGAGGCTAAGAAGGAGCTGGATAGGCCCCAGAAAAGTGTGGGGACTGGTTATAATTAACTGAGATGGATGTAAACACTGAACATGTTCCCCCAAAGCAACTTCTCCAAGCCTCCGCCCCTGTCCTCCACCTTCCCCTCCCCGCAGCCCGAGGCTGGACTGGGCTGGACAGGGCCAACAGTCAGCTTGCTGCCCGCCTCACCTCTAGACTCCCCACTCCCCGCAGGCCCTTCTGATGTCTCCTCTTGCTTTTACTTCTCCTGCAAGTTCTGTCATTTAAACCCCCCTAATTTAATAGGTTTGTCTCATTATTTTGATTAATCATATTAACTCATGTTAATTAAGAAAGAGATTTAAGCAATGACAGAGGTTAATGGAATCAGCCCGTGTTCTTCTCTGCCTTTTGTTGGGGCCACTGACAGGCATGGGGGGAAGAAAAGGGAAAAATGGGAAATGGCACATCAGCAGGACCAAGCCCGGGACGAGCCAGCGAGTCTGCAAAGTGGGAGGGGAGAGAAAGGTATCGAGGAGACGATCAGTTACCAATGGAGTTTCCTGTTAATTGAATGTCTGATTTTATTAATGATTTTATTAATGTCTGAATTTATAAAAGTCCTTAAGAAAAGAAAAGAATTTAGTCAGTTCAGCAGTTAACTGTGAAAATTAATGCCGAGGATATAAGTTAACATGGCCATTTTATTTGTCTCCCTTTTTTTCCCTAGTTGTGGGGATGAAATTGGGCACATCACCTCAGAGGTCTTTTCCATCTCTGGGTTCTTTATTTGGTGCTGAAGAAGCAGGCGGCTGGGCCCACAGCCTCACCTTGACTCTATTAAAAACAATAAACATACCTACTGTGTTCCAGGCTCTGTGCTGAACAACTTAAATGCAGCTTTTCATTGAATTCTGTAACAACACAGCGAGGTCCCCTTTTCCAGTGGAGGAAGCTGAGTCAGAGATGCTGCGTCACTCGTCCAAGGTTTCAGAGTTTGAGAGCCTCGGATCTGGGTGAAAGCTTTGGGGTCAGGGGCCGCTTCTGTCTCATCACGATGACTTCAGGTCTTGGGAGGAGCTGTGACATCCTGGCACAGGCCCTGTTGGAAAGGACCTTATCTGGAGAACTTGGAAGGGGGTCGAGGCAGGTGCGGGTGCAGGGCTACGCCTCAGCTGACAAGTACTTTTCTCCCTGTCTTCCAAGTTGTCCCGGGGCCAAGAAGGGTTGGTGTTATGGATTGAAGTGTGCCCCCCAGAAAGATATGTTGAAGTCCCAAACCCCCAGAACCTGTAAATGAGACTGCATTTGGAGATGAGGTCTTTGCAGATGTTATCAAGGTGAGGTCATACTGCATTAGGATGAGCCCTAATCCAATGTGGCTGGTGCCTTTATGATACTGCATTAGAACGAGCCCTAATCCAATGTGGCTGGTGTCTTTATGATACTGCATTAGGACGAGCCCTAATCCAATGTGGCTGGTGCCTTTATGATACTGCATTAGGACGAGCCCTCATCCAATGTGGCTGGTGCCTTTATGATACTGCATTAGGACGAGCCCTAATCCAATGTGGCTGGTGCCTTTATGATACTGCATTAGGACGAGCCCTAATCCAATGTGGCTGGTGTCTTTATGATACTGCATTAGGATGAGCCCTAATCCAATGTGGCTGGTGCCTTTATGATACTGCATTAGGATGAGCCCTAATCCAATGTGGCTGCTGACTTTATGATACTGCATTAGGACGAGCCCTAATCCAATGTGGCTGGTGTCTTTATGATACTGCATTAGGACGAGCCCTCATCCAATGTGGCTGGTGTCTTTATGATACTGCATTAGGACGAGCCCTAATCCAATGTGGCTGGTGTCTTTATGATACTGCATTAGGACGAGCCCTCATCCAATGTGGCTGGTGCCTTTATGATACTGCATTAGGACGAGCCCTCATCCAATGTGGCTGGTGCCTTTATGATACTGCATTAGGACGAGCCCTAATCCAATGTGGCTGGTGCCTTTATGATACTGCATTAGGACGAGCCCTAATCCAATGTGGCTGGTGCCTTTATGATACTGCATTAGGACGAGCCCTAATCCAATGTGGCTGGTGCCTTTATGATACTGCATTAGGACGAGCCCTAATCCAATGTGGCTGGTGCCTTTATGATACTGCATTAGGATGAGCCCTAATCCAATGTGGCTGGTGCCTTTATGATACTGCATTAGGATGAGCCCTAATCCAATGTGGCTGCTGACTTTATGATACTGCATTAGGATGAGCCCTAATCCAATGTGGCTGGTGTCTTTATGATACTGCATTAGGACGAGCCCTCATCCAATGTGGCTGGTGTCTTTATGATACTGCATTAGGATGAGCCCTCATCCAATGTGGCTGGTGCCTTTATGATAAGAGAAGAAGGGTCACAGACACAGACACACAGGGATGATGGCTGTGTGAGGAGGAGGCAGAAACTGGGGTGATGCAGCCACAGGCCAAGGAATGTCTGGGGCTACAGGAAGCTGGAAGGGACAAGGAAGGAGCCTCCCCTGGAAGTGTCAGAGGGAGCATGGCCCTGATGACACCTTGATTTTGGACTTCTAGACTGTAGAACTGTGAGAGAATAAATTTGTTATGTTTTGTTTTGTTTTGTTTTGTTTTGTTTGCGGTACGCGGGCCTCTCACTGTTGCGGCCTCTCCCGTTGCGGAGCACAGGCTCCGGACGCACAGGCTCAGCAGCCATGGCTCACGGGCCCAGCCGCTCCGCGGCACGTGGGATCTTCCCGGACCGGGGCACGAACCCGTGTTCCCTGCATCGGCAGGCGGGCTCTCAACCACTGCGCTACCAGGGAAGCCCGTCTATTGTCTTCCTTTAAAGAGAAGAGAAGTTTGTATTGGTAGATTTTTAAGTGACTTGTGGATCAACTTGTTTTTTCTAGACTTGTTTTTAAGCTTTGTTAGGATGGGTCTCAAGTAGCCATTATTCTATTAGCTATATTATTAAGCTATTACCCTTCTGAGGTCTTTACTGAATGTCCCTGATGTTAATTGGACACCTCCCTGCCCTTTGTGATCAGCAGTCTCAAGGAGGACCCTCAGATATCTGGAGCTCTTTCTCTGTATAGCTCCCTTATCTTTGATACTCTGCCCTTCAAATTCCAGCCACTTCAACCTTCTTCAACTCCAATCTCAGTTTCCTCAATTCAACAAGATTGTTGTTCTCTGCTTGGGTTTTCCCTCTTTGAACTGTGGTCTGGAAAATACTTCCAGGCAGAAAAGTAGAGTGGTTGTTTCCTTCCTTGGCCCTGTGATACCTGTTATCTGAAGTCTGAAATCAGCCATTTCATATATTTTAAAGTTTTTTAGCAGTTTTTGGCAGAGGACAACTTCATCGTGGTCATTAGGTCACTGAGCCTGCCTCTTCCACATCTGTGAAATGGGAATAGTGACCTCAGAGGGTTGTTGTGAAGCTTAGAAACCTCTCTACAAACAATCACAATATGAATCCTCCTTATTTAACCTCCTGACTTCCTAAAGCTATCCAAGGTCAGCCTGCATCTTCTTCAGCTCCACCTCTTGACGGACTGGAAGTGAGAGACTGGCAATGTGGCAGAAATCACTGTAGTTTTCATGAGGACCTGTGAAGGCCCTAGCTTGAGGATATAATGCAGAAATGTCTCTCCAACTTCTTCAGGGCCTACACTACTTTATTTCACAAGAGACCATATGCCCCATTTGTCTACTTTATCCATATCTTCAGTGACAGCTAAAGGAGCTTAGAAGGAGAGATGGGAAGAAAGGCACTGAATCCCATGAAGTGCCATGTTATCAGCCATTTCAGAAACAGAAGTGTAGGTACTCTCATTTCATAGTCCTTGCTACTTCAGAGGATTAGTCTATCTGGAAGACCCTTCTGGATCACTGGCAGCCCCCAAGACAGTGTTTGAGAATGACTGCTCTATAGGATATATTCAGGGGCACAGATCCAGAGTCTTCCTTCCATCATAGAGCCTGACCCCAAGTAAAAGCTTAGAAAATACACATTGAATTATTTTCTACATCTCTCCCAAAGGTCCCACCCTTGTGGTGTAATTCTTGCCTACTTCATCTTAAAGATGACAGTGTTCTAAAACTTTTCCCTCAAATTATAGCCCTTTATAGATAGTATGGAAACTTCTCCACATTTGGGGGAGGCAGGGGGAACCAGCATCAACACATGGTGAAGAGCATATGAACAGATGGGACAGAGAAAAGGAGCTGATAGAGTTCCCAGTGACTTCAGTAGCGTCCACCAAGTTACAATATGTGACTAGGTGTCACAGTCTGGTTTAATAGGTAGAAATATGATCCAAGAAGAGAGCTGAAGGCCTTTCAGCCCCAAGTGGTCCTGTTGTCCTGCTCATGATGTTCTCCACTTTTCCTTCACAGTACTTCTCAGTTGTAATTGTAGCAGGATGGTGGCCTCTGCCTCTTTTACCCTCTTCATCCCTTCCCATCCTCATCTGTCAGGATTAGTAAGAAAAAGGCTTTTCTGTCTTACAGCTGCTTCACACTGAAGACTCTAAAAGGTGAATTCATCTCCTTCTGTAAAGATGCACTTTAGCCCCCGAGGATGGAGCCAGGGACTCTGATGGTGGGGGCGGGGGGGCGGGGAGTGTTGAGGTGGGGTGGGTAAGAGAAGAGAACAAAGACACAAGCTAGGCATAAGAGACTCCAAGGTATCCATCTAGGGCAGAGTTTGCATGGGAGGAAAGGCAAGCTAATGCAGAAAGTGAAGACATGTTTTGCAGCATCCTCTGGGTCCCCTGTGTGTTTGGGTTTGGCTAAACCAGTAGTTCTCTGCCCCAACTACACATTAAATTCACCTGGATGGCTTTTATGAAATACTGATGCCCCTGCCCCCAGCTCCAGATATTCTGATCTATTGGTCTAAGGTGGAGCTTTGGCATCAATAATTTATAAATCACCCTGGGTGATTCTAAGAGTAGCTATTGCTAAAAACCACTGCATTAAATAGTAATATGGTTTTCTTTTTGTCACTGTGGGTTCTGAGAATCAGCCACAACTGAACCAAGTGGCAAAATAAGGGTTCATGTGTGGAGCAGAGTGACTTGCAAATCAAGAATGAGCAAAAAGAAGCCATCGTTATGGTTGGTCCTCCCTGAAGAGCCCAATACTCTGGGGTTTGCATTCTTGCCCAAGAGCTTATCATGAGGGGTCCAGGGCTGAAGTCTCAGCATTTTTATTTGTCAGCTGTGTAGGCCAGTCAAGTCACTTAATCTCTCTAAACTGTACTTTTAGCATCACACAGAGGATCATTGCAATTTTCTAGCTCAGTAAGTGAGAGTGTGTGTGTGGATCCTGGAGTCAGGTTGCTTTACCACCTACGAACTATGTAACTGATCACATCCCTTAAGCCGTCTGAGACTAGGTCTTCTCATCTATAAAATGGGGATAATAAACTCAAAGCGTGGTCATGAGGGTTAAGTAGATTCCTACATGTAAAGCACTTAGAATAATAACTGGTACATTGCAAGTGTTAGCCAGTCAGTCCTAATTCCCCTGATTCCTGCTAGAATTGCCTGGGTACTTCTCCCTTCCTCCTTGCTCCAGGATGCTCGGATAAAGAGCATTTCCTTTCCCTGGGCTACAATCTTTTATTTGCCCAGTTGTTCACATAGGCAATAAATATATATGTATAAACAAAAATTTATGGATATGGAAATATTTGCTCAGTTGGTCTTGGAAGGTCACATATGCTCAGAATAGCTTTGCCTCGATAGTGAAAGTGGTAAATTAATAGCCTGCAAGCTGAGGCATGATGCTGCCGATCCTGTAGGTGTTTTGTAAGTGTTCACTCCCCAACAAATGGACCTTTCACTTCATTTTTTCATGTATGTGAAGCTGGAGAGGGTTCCAGTGGGGAAGAAAAGCAGGAGTTACTTAAAAGATACAAAGGAGGTGCTCTAGGAGCTCTGATGAATCCTGCATTATAAAGGATGAGGACAGAGGGTAGAGAAGGGTGTTGTCACGGGGTCAGCTGCGCTTGCCTTCCCTGCAAACTTCCTCCATTCTTCTGTAACAACTCCCCGATTTTCCTCTGGGAAACTACCCCACCCCACCCCACCACACCCCAGCTCCAGTGGAAGGAGATGTGAATGAATTACCACTGGTCATCAGCCGACCTACCAACCACAGTGACTGGCTCAGGGATGGGCATGTGACTCAGTTTCTTCCAAGAGACTCATTTTTGTTTGTTTGATTTGGTTTGTAGCAGCCTCTAAAAAAAAGAACCTCTTCTGGCTTGTGTTCTGAATGTTACCTCCACTAACCCTCACAGCGATTTTGTCATGCATGATTATCTGCATTATAAAGATTGTTAGTGTGAAGTTTTTATGCCTTTGAGGGTGGCTTTTGTATAAAGGAAATAGTTATTTAGGGTTTTACACATTAATGTGCAATAAATTAAAATTATATGTTAAAAGCCCCAATTCTTCCATACGTGTTTTCCCATTGCTTTTATTGTGATTTAAAAAAATACATACAAAGAAATTTACCCTCTTAACCATTTTAAAGTGTACAGTTTATTAGTATTAAGTATATTCACATTGTTGTAAAACAGACCTTCAGACTTTTTTCATCTTGCAAATCTGAAACTTTGTACTCATTAAACGGCTCCCCTTTCCCATCTCCTCCCAGCCCCCAGTAACCACCCATCTATTTTCTGCTTCTATAAATTTGACTGCTATAGGTACCTCATATAAGAGGAATCACACAATTTTTGTCTTTTTGTGACTGGCCTACTTCACTTACCATCACGTCCTCAAGGTTCATCCGTGTTGTAACGTGTGACAAGATTTTTTCTGCAGGCTTTCAAGATCAGCTTACACATTTTGTTATTCTGTTTGTAAGTCATTTTACAAATCTTGTTATTCTTATTTTAGCAACCATTTTAAGGGGCTCTTGAATTCTATTTTACCCCATTTCAAAACCTAGTTTGTTAAATACTTCTGAGTATTTAAAACTGCATTTGTAAATGTAATACATTTTATTTCCTTCTTAAGTACTTCCATTTCCTCACTTAACAAACAAAACTTTCCCAAGTACTCAAAAAATCCAAAAACCTATGAAATTAAACTAATAAAATGAGTATAGTTCCTCTTAAATATTCCAACACTTAAAAATGTAAAATATTACATTTTTCACAATGTAAAATCCCAAGTCTTAAATCAATTATGTAATCGCACATTTTAAATTAGAGTAGAAAGTTGTCACTCCAAAGGCAAAAATTCCTTAAATTTTGCAAATAGATAGGATATTAAATTTTTGAAGATTCCCTAATGCAAATATATTAAAATATAATTTTCATTTCCTTAAACGTTTCCCTACTTAACTACAGATTTTCCTGGAGTTAAACAAGGTGTGTCCCTTGGAAAGCAGTGACATCCCATTAGCTGAGGTTATTGATGATTGAGATTTCGCCAGGATTCTACCTGGATTCCAATCCATGCCCCTTTTGGGATGCACTAAATCTTATTTAGGGTTGCTATAATATCAATGCCACCACAACTCAAAGGGGGTAGTGGTGAAGTCCGTTACCCATATATCCACATTACACACATTCCAGAAAGCCAGCAACTCCCAATTAGGTGGTAGAGAGTGCATCTTCCTTTTCCCCCCCCTTTGTCTCTCAATTTTGTATGTTTTCTAAGTAACAACTTAATGAAATTCTGCATTATTTTATATCCTTCCTGTCTCTTTCATATATACAGCTCATGTGTATTAATATAATATCCTATTGAATGTTGAGTATTTTGGATATCTCATTTGGTTTCCTCTGCTTTGCAGTTACATTATGTGATGCTGTTTTACTAGCACAGATAAGGAAACTGAGGCCCAGAAAGCTTAGCTGGCCTCCTCTAGGTCTCACTATGAATCAGGCATATGGCTAAGATTTGGTCTGTGTTTTAACATGCCAGTGGTCTCTCTACTCCTCATTGCAAATGACTTAAGTTAGGCACTTACAGGTCAGGGTAGAGAGTTTATATAACTCTTTTTAAAATAACTACTCCATCAGTCAATCAACAAATATTTATTGAGCTTGTGCTCTGAGTCAGGCTCCTACCACCATGGAGCTCAGAGCCTGGAGGAAACCCACGTAGGCTGTTGGCAAAGAACAGGGAAAGGCACTCTGGGGAGTTGTAGTGAAGAGACTTAACTCACTCAAAGGGGCCAAGAGGGCTTCCCAGAGTGGACCTGAAGAAGGATAGAAATTCACTAGGCTGAGGTGTGTGGTTAAAAGCATGGCTGGAATGGGGCTGGGGGGAGGTCTGTGGAAGCTTTGTTCTCAATGACACTTTTCAAGTTTTTAGGAAATATATTGATATGACAGTTAAGATCATGAAAAAGAAAGGTCAGAAGAAAAAGTGTGAAAACCTGTGTCTTACAGAGAGAAGCTAGCTAGTCAAACGGTGAGTCCTTTTTAATGTGCCCATTCACCTGCTAAGACGGCAGGGTCCTGTTCCCGTCAACTCCACCTTCAGCTTGACCTTCCCAGATGTTAAAATGCTCAGTGCCGTCTCCTGCCTCAGGTTGGCAGGTGGAGAGACACTTC
Source organism: Mesoplodon mirus (assembly GCF_964341445.2). Taxonomy (NCBI): domain Eukaryota; kingdom Metazoa; phylum Chordata; class Mammalia; order Artiodactyla; family Ziphiidae; genus Mesoplodon; species Mesoplodon mirus. The sequence goes on along the minus strand of NC_138979.1, from coordinate 162,564,395 downwards.
CCTACAGAGGAAGAGCACCATGGACATCTCTCCCTCCCTTCCTTTCTTTCTCCTTCCCCTCTCTTCGGCATCACTTTTTTTTTTTTTTTTTTACATCTTTATTGGAGTATAATTGCTTTACAATGGTGTGTTAGTTTCTGTTTTATAACAAAGTGAATCAGTTATACATATACATATGTTCCCATATCTCTTCCCTCTTGCATCTCCCTCCCTCCCACCCTCCCTATCCCACCCCTCTAGGTGGTCACAAAGCACGGAGCTGATCTCCCTGTGCTATGCGGCTGCTTCCCACTAGCTATCTATTTTATGTTTGGTAGTGTACATATGTCCATGCCTCTCTCTCGCTTTGTCACAGCTTACCCTTCCCCCTCCCCATATCCTCAAGTCCATTCTCTAGTAGGTCTGTGTCTTTATGCCTGTCTTACCCCTAGATTCTTCATGACATTTTTTTTTCTTAAATTCCATATATATGTGTTAGCATATGGTATTTGTCTTTCTCTTTCTGACTTACTTCACTCTGTATGACAGACTCTAGGTCTATCCACCTCATTACAAATAGCTCAATTTCATTTCTTTTTATGGCTGAGTAATATTCCATTGTATATATGTGCCACATCTTCTTTATCATCTCACACCAGTCAGAATGGACATCATCAAAAAATCTAGAAGCGGGCTTCCCTGGTGGCGCAGTGGTTGAGAGTCCGCCTGCCGATGCAGGGGACACGGGTTCGTGCCCCGATCCTGGAAGATCCCACATGCCGCGGAGCGGCTGGGCCCGCGAGCCATGGCCGCGGAGCCTGTGTGTCCGGAGCCTGTGCTCCGCAACGGGAGAGGCCACAGCAGTGAGAGGCCCGCGTACAGCAAAAAAAAAAAAAAAATTGCACTGCTGGTGGGAATGTAAATGGATACAGCCACTATGGAGAACAGTATGGAGGTTCCTTAAAAAACTACAAATAGAACTACCATATGACCCAGCAATCCCACTACTGGGCATATACCCTGAGAAAACCATAATTCAAAAAGAGTCATGTACCAAAATGTTCATTGCAGCTCTATTTACAATAGCCCGGAGATGGAAACAACCTAAGTGTCCATCATTGAATGAATGGATAAAGAAGATCGGCACCACTTTTCTTGAGCTTCTACTAAGTGCCAGGCACTGTGCCAGGGGCTGGGTTACAACGATGAGCAAAAACACAAGTGGTCCTTATCCACCAAGAGCCCGTGGCCAGGCCTCTATGAGATGGTTATTAAAATCCCTCTACAAAAGATCTCGGTGCAAGGGTTTTTTTTCTTGGTTTTGTTGCTTTCTTGTGTACTCTCCTAGTGAACTTAAATACACATAAAACTCAAACTCACCTCCTCCATCAAATATAATTCTTTGACCTAAATACTCCTTTAAGAAGTTTCTTCTTATAAAGTTTCCATGTATTCTACCTTCAGATTTTAAGGCCTCATTCGTCAGATAGATAAACACACACACGAGAGCATGCATGTGTATTAAAGAGGCCACTGCATGGAAAATAGATGAGGAAGAAACGTCAAGAGAGCCTTATCAATCGGGGTATCTTATTATCTTCAGAGAGAATCCCAACCCCTGACTGCAAACAGATAAGGGAGAGGAGAAGCAATGATAAAATAGAAATCGTAATATTTTACTCTGTATAAGGCCAGGTGGTGAGTTGTATATCTACCATAGTTTCTGGGGTGGAATTCCTTTATTCCATTTAGATGTCCTGACACGTGTGGACACGTGTGTACCCAGCGGTGTGTGTGGCTGTCCTTGGTCCCCGGTGAGTGTGTTGTCTGTCCTATCGGCACACAGCCCTGCTGTGGATGTGGTTAGCATCCACTATCTTCTGAGCCCATCCATATGCATGTGTGTCTATATCCCAGCAGCGGTCGGCATCATTCATTTCCAAAACCAGCATGCATTCATTTTCATAACTTTTTGTTCCATTACAATATTAATGGGACTATCAATGGGAAAGGACAAGAGAAGCATTTTTAATGTTTATCTGACAGTTGCAAATTTCACTTGAGGTTGTTTACTGGGATCTGATTGTTGGCAGAGGGGAGCAGGAGAGGCGGCAAGATTAATGGGATCACAGGAAGAGGAGATGTATTTATGGGCCTTCTGAACGCCATCTAAGAGTAATAAAAAGTCCTGCTGCACCCTTCCCCAAGTGAGACTTCAGAAGTTTTAAGCGCTGAGAAATGAGGGATTGTTTTAATTAACTTCCATCTAATCCAGGTGGCCTGTTCAAAGTGAATCATGTTGCACTTATGTCTCCGTCTATTAAAAATTAGATGGCCCTCTCCCATCCCCCACCTCTCATCCCTCTCTTTCTGCCTCCACCCCTGGCCCCCCTCTGGCCTTGGATTACTGTCACTCTGGCTTGCCATATTTTTTCCCTCTTTCTTAAACTCCTATGCAATCTCAAAGGGAGAGAGGGTCTGGTGGGGCCTTTGGCCAGAGGGCAGGAGAAAAGGAGAGGAGGATTCCAGAGGTTTCTAGGGAAGGGAGGTGATGCTCGGCCTTGGACTGGAGAGAAGGGCTTCATGCTTCCCCCCATAGCTTTTCTCTCTGTTTCTGGCTGCTTGAGTCTGAAGCAACATGGCAATGGCCCCCGAGATACCCCAAGAACCTTGTGAAGGGTTTGAGGATGACCCATCCCCAAGCCTTCCAGGAAGAGATCTGGCTGTGGGAAGAGACCTTCCCAGGAACAGACCCCAGGGACACTGGTTTCTTCCCAGGCCTGGCTGAGCTCTCCTTCCTCCAAGGGTCCTCAGTGGGATTGCCAGCTGAAATACAGAAATCCAATTAAATGTGGATTTCAGGTAAACAACGAATAGTTTTTTAATATAAGTATATCCCAAATATCTCATGGGCTATACTTACACTTTAAAAAAAGTATTTGTTGTTTATCGGAAATTCAACTTTAACAGGTATCCTACATTTTTATTTGTTAAACTTTGGTAACTCTACCAGGGAGAGAAGCCCCACCCTTGTAGGTGTTATGATCCCAGATTCTGGCACTGCGTTGCCTACATTCAGAAATGAATTGCTAGTTACTTTGTCTCTCTGACCTGTTTTTCCTCTATTAAAGGGGGACAACCATCACCTATTTCTGGGCATATGATAAGGATTAAATTAAATTAAGTGTGCCGAATTCTTAGAACAGGGGTAAGATATTTTGTTTCTGGGAAGGGCCAGATAGTACATATTTTAGGCTTTGCAGCCCAGATGATCTCTTGCGCAGCTACTCAACTCTGCCAATGTAGTGGGAGAGCAGCTGTGACTCTACGTAAATACACAAGTGTGACTGTGTGACTGTGTTGCGCTGAAGGTTACAGAAACAGATGGTGGGCCCCATTTGCCCAGGACTGAAGTTTGCTGAACCTTGACCTTGAACAGTGCCAGCATAGGGGAAGTGCTTCTAAGTGCTAACCATTGTTATTATGCATAGTTACCCGTCTCCAGGCCAGGGCTGCTAAGCAGTGTGAATTGACTGTCACCAAAAAGCTCTCCTTGCCTCTTACTTGCCTGCTTATGGATGCCTGAAATTCTGGCGAGAGATTCCATCTTTTGGTCTAAATAGCTCTGGAAGAAGTCACTCTTTAGGTTTCACGCTTTAGTTCAAGGGCTCATACCAGCACTAACCAGCATTTAGAGAACACAGACTCTGCCAGCCCCGGGTGCCGTTCTCTGTCATTTACCCTCACACTCTTTCATAGAGGAAAGCGCTATTATTTCAGGCACACCTCTTTTTATTGCTCTTCACTTTACTGCACTTTGCAGATACTGTGTTTTTTCCAAGTTGAAGGTTTGTGCCAGCCCTTCATCAAGCAAGTCTATCGGCACCATTTTTCCAACAGCAGTTGCTCACTTCCTGTCTCTGTGTCACATTTTGGTAATTCTCACAATATTTCAAATGGTTTCATTATTATTATATTTGTTATGGTGATCTGGGATCAGTGATCTCTGGTGCTACTCCCATGATCCTCTGAAGGCTCAGATGATGGTTAGCATTTTTTAGCAATAAAGTGTTTCCTTTCTTTTTTTTTTAACATCTTTGTTGGAGTATAATTGCTTTACAATGTTGTGTTAGTTGCTGCTGTATAACAAAGTGAATCAGCTATATGTATACATATATCCCCATAACCCCTCCTTCTTGCATCTCCCTCGCACCCTCCCTATCCCACCCCTCCAGGTGGTCACAAAGCATGGATCTGATCTCCCTGTGCTATGCAGCTGTTTCCCACTAGTTATCTATTTTACATTTGGTAGTGTATATATGTCAATGCTACCCTCCCAATTAAAGTGTTTTCTAATGAAGGTACGTACATTGTTTTTTAGACACAATGCTATTGCACACTTAGGAGACTACAGTATAGTGTAAACATAACTTTTATGTATATGTACAGGGAAACCAAAAAATTCATGTGACTCACTTTATTGCAGTATTCATTTTATTGTGGTGGTCAGAAACCAAACCCACAACATCTCTGAGGAGTGCCTGTATGTGCATCTTATAAAAAGCAAGCTGGAGTTTGGGGCTGTGAGTAACTCATCCTGGCCACACAGCCAGTCAGGACCAAAGTGGGCATTGGATCAAGGCCTCTGGCTCCTGCCCACTGTTCCTGGGCTGGGACAGAGCCTGTCAGGGCCTGGCAGGGCTCGAAGCCCCTCAGTTTACCAATGTGGAGATTAACGATCATCACGTCCCAGTCAGGATGAAATGGTTCGGGAAGACAAACCTGAGGTCGGCAGGAAGGGATGAGAGAGATGGAGCCAGAGGAAGAGAATGGGCTTAGAAAAACTGGAAGAAAGTGTTCAAAGAAGTCAGTTTTTCCCAGAGCAGTGCTACTACCCAGCCTCTGTTCCCCGAGTCAGGTGGCACCCAGGGCAATTTTTTTTTAAAATAAATTTATTTTGTTTATTTATTTTTGGTTGTGTTGGGTCTTCATTGTGCTGCACGGGCTTCTCATTGTGATGGCTTCTCTTGTTGTGGAGCACCGGCTCTAGGCGCATGAGCTTCAGTAGTTATGGCACGCGGGCTCAGTAGTTGTGGCTTGCGGGCTCTAGAGCGCAGGCTCAGTAGCTATAGCGCACGGGCTTAGTTGCTCCGCGGCATGTGGGATCTTCCCGGACCAGGGCTTGAACCCGTGTCCCCTGCATTGGCAGGCGGATTCTTAACCACTGTGCCACCAGGGAAGCCCACCCAGAGCAATTTTCATCACTTACCTTCTACCCCCTAGGGACAGTCTGGAGGGCCAGGTCCACAGAGGGCACAATGCCAGGTTTCTCTCAAGTCTACACCCCTGGACTGGGATACCTGTACCCAGAGGTTCTGCCTCCCTCCTGCTCGCCCCTCCTCCCCAAATCACACTTGTCTAAAATTAAGAGCACCATGTGAAACCAGGAAAACAAATGGATGCTGCAGGTCTACAAAAGAGGTCTGCAGCCTGACTGCTCCCCAGCCCTGTGTCCCACACTGAGTCTGAACCTGCGGAAGGAGCCCTGTGCCGTGGAGGACGTGGACTCTGAAGTCGGGCAGAGCTGCCAGTGCCCAAACCAGCTGCGAGCCTCTCCCTGTCCGTGTTCTTCTTTGTGAACAGATGTGAGAATTCATTAATTCTGAAGCTACTGGAGGTTTTAAATGAGAGGTACAGGGCCTAACCCACCCGGGAGCACAGAGCAGGAGCTGCAGGGCTGGTTCCATGCCTTTCCTTCTCTCACTATAGATGCCATCAGGGTAATGACCTGGGATGAGGTAGCTCCAAACTTGCCGACCAGATGCCTGAGTCCACTCTGTGTGCCCCCACCCAGCAGCGCAGGGCAACAGGAAAAGAGGAGTCGAACATCTTGTGGGTAGTCCTTCCCTCTGTCATTAGGTAGCTGTATGACCATAGGCCACTCACTCCGCTTGTGCCTCAGCCTTTTCATCTGTCAAAAGGTAATTAGGGCCTCCCTGGTGGCGCAGTGGTTGAGAGTCCGCCTGCCGATGCAGGGGATACGGGTTCGTGCCCCGGTCTGGGAGGATCCCATATGCCGCGGAGCGGCTGGGCCCGTGAGCCATGGCCGCTGGGCCTGCGCGTCCGGAGCCTGTGCTCCGCAGCGGGAGAGGCCACAACAGTGAGAGGCCCGCATACCGCAAAAAGAAAAAAAAAAAAAAAAAAAAAGGTAATTAGAGGGACTTCCCTGGTGGCGCAGTGGTTAAGAATCCACCTGCCAATGCAGGGGATACGGGTTCAAGCACTGGTCCGGGAAGATCCCACATGCTGCAGGGCAACTAAGCCCGTGCGCTATAGCTACTGAGCCTGTGCTCTAGAGCCCGCGAGCCACAACTACTGAGCCCACATACCACAGCTACTGAAGCCCATGCGCCTAGAGCCCGTGCTCCGCAACAAGAGAAGCCACTGCAACGAGAAGCCCACGCACCGCAACAAAGAATAGCCCCCGCTCTCCACAACTAGAGAGAGTCCATGCGCAGCAACGAAGACCCAACACAGCCAAAAATTAAAAAAAAAAAAAAGTTAATTATAATATCTTCTCAGGAGATCCCAACAAGAACAGAGGGGTTGAGGGACCACAGGTTCTAAAATCAGACAAAAGACCACAACCGGCTCCACCTGTAACCATACTGTGTGCTTCAATAGCCTCCGCTGTGAAATGGTCATAAGAACAGCACTGAACTCTCAGGCCGTTGCCAGGGTGATGTGTGCAAAGGGCTCAGCCCAGTGTCAAGCAGTAAACTCTCAGTATACGTTAGCCATTGTCAGGATTTCACTCCTTCAATATCTATTTGTTGAGCACAGACCACCTGCCAGGCTTCAGGCTGTGTGTATGGGTTGAACATACACAGGTTCTATCCTGGAGGGGTCCTCTTTGTGTGGCTCTCAGCTCGGCCCCCTTCCCCCATCCCCGCCACACCAGCTGCCCCTGCTGGCCCCTGTTGCAACTTCCACACTTCCATCCTTCCCTATTCAGCTCTATCCTGTCCACAACAGAAGGAATCATCTTCCTCAAGACTCAGCCCTCTCTCTCGAAATACTCCTTTGGTGACTAATGGACCAACACTCCTGGAATCAAAGGCCTGTTCAGGAAAGTGAGAGACCCCCCCCGTCAGGGAGGTTCCTGTTTACTAAACACTGCACCATCCCTGCCTTGGCAAACCTTCTTCATACCCTAATGGTCCGGGAGGATCCCACATGCCACGGAGCGGCTGGGCCCATGAGCCATGGCCGCTGGGCCTGCGCGTCCGGAGCCTGTGCTCCGCAGCGGGAGAGGCCACAACAGTGAGAGGCCCGCGTACCACAAAAAAAAGAAAAGAAAAAAAAAAAAAGAAATAGAATAACTGTTATTTTTGAAACCCCCATGTGTGTATGAAATTCCCAATGCCATCTGAGCACTCCCACTCTTAGTCCATTCCGGCTGCTATAACAAAATACCACACACTGGGTTACTTATAAATAACAGAAATTTGTTTCCCACCATTCTGAAGGCTGGGAAGTCCAAGATTAAGGTGCTGGCAGGTGTCTGATGAGGACCTGTTTCCTGGTTTGTAGACAGCCATCTTTTCACGTGTCCTCACATGGTGGAAGGAGCAAGTCATTTCTCTGGGCTCCCTTTTATAAGGACACTAATCCCATTCACAAGGGCTCTGCCCTCGTGACTTAATCATCTTCTGAAAGCCCCCATCACTTTTCAGGTTAGAATTTCAACACAGGGATTTTGAGGGGAAACCAACATTCAGTCCATAGCACGCATCTCGTGGAAGTTTGTGTTAATCATTCCTTGCCTTTATTTACAATTTTACCACATGCGTAAGCATCCCTGAACAATATATTATTTAGTTAGCATGTTTTTTAGCTTTATACCAATAGAACTATATTCTATGTATTCTGCAATTTGCAGTTTTCAGTCAACATTATGCTTTTGAATTTCAACCATGTCGATGTATGGCTATTGTTTAGTTTCGCAGTTGTGTGGTTTTCCATTTTATGATTATGCCAACATTTATTTACCCATGTTTCTGTCAATGAACATTTGGATTGTTTCCAGTTTTTGTTATCATGGTCAATGTTGCTGTGAAGATTCTCATTATGTGCATCTCTGGGGCGCATGTTCAAGTTTCTTTACCAGATGTACTGAGAGTTGAATGCTGGATGGTAGAGTTCAGCCTTAGTACATATCACCGAATGGCTTTTCCAAAGTGGTTGCACCCAGTACCATCAACATCCTCATAACACTTGTTGTCAGACTTAAGTTTTGGCCAATTCAATGAGTGTAAAATGGTATCTTGTTATGGTTGTAATTTGCATTTTGTGGATTATGAATGATTTTTTTCTCTTATGCTTATAGAACATTTCTTCTTTCCTTTAAAGGAAAGAAGAAAAATTATTGCCAGATTATTTCTTGGGTTGTTGTTTCCTATTGAGTCCTATGCCTTCTTTATGTATCCTAGATATTAATCCTCTATTAGTGACCTGTGTCACAAATATCTTCTAGTTGGTGGCTTGTCTTTTCATTCTCATTATGGTATCTTTTGGTGAACAAAAGATCTTGATTTTAATGTAGGCAAATCTAACAATCATTTCCTTTATGATTTTTACTCCTGTGTCTTAAGAAATCATTCCCCCCGTCGGGGGCATACAGATATTCTCTTATTTCCTCTATTTGCTTCTTGTAGGAAGATGCCCCGAGGCTCCCAACAGTGGGTTCTCTCCCATCTCATGCTGAATGCACCTCCTTCACAGCTCTTCCCCTTCTCTGTTGCAGTGAGCAGTTTATTTACATTCATCCCACTGGGCCGGGAGCAGGGACCTTCCTTTCACCAAGTTCCAATTTTGCAGCTCTTTCAATGCCTGGCACACAGCTGTCTCTCTTCTCTATGGCTTCTTCATTTCTTGCCTTCTTACCTCCTGTTTTGTCTTTGCCTCTGCAGCACTGGGTTCTCAGCCATACCTGCACACCTTGCCAAGCCCCTACTCCAGGTTTTCTGATTTAATCATTCTGGTTGGGGCCCTGGCATTCATGTTTTTTAGAAGCTCTCCAGGTGACTTTACGTGCTGTCAGGGCCAAGAACCACCGCTCTGTAGTTTGTGAAGAAGGCAGCCTCCAGCATCTGCCCTCTGTGAAAGAGACCCACTTCTCACCCTCCTCTGGCCTCTGACCTCAGCCCCAATCCCAAATAACAAGCCAGGAAGGAATGCTGGAATACTGCACTGCAGGCCCTGGGAGTCCCCAGAAAGTGGTCTGCCAAAAGCCCACCCAGTCTCCAGCCCCTCAAGGCCGCCATATTGGTGGTTTCAGTTGCTGCTGATGGGAAAAGAATGAATGGGGTGTGTGAGGAGGCTTGGAAGGGGCGAGAGGATATATGTACCATCTGCGAGAAAGACAGAGGGAAAGAGGGAGAAGCAAAAGAAACACATTTTGGAAAGCGCCAAAGTTTTGACAGGAATCTGCCTCCTTCCCCCCACCCTTTCCCATCTGTTTTGGAGAAATGTAAATGTGCCTGTGTTCCCAGGTGACTGGCCGGCGGGTTGCCTCTTTGGAATTCTGTGAACTGGCCATCTGTCGTCCTGTAATAAATGATAGCTATAAAAGAAAGTGATTATGGTGCCGATAGGGGGAGAGGCATTTGTTTATATTCTTATAATATGTATCAGATTGAATAGAAATTATCACTTAAAATTGACAAATGGAGAGCAGGGTTCCTTGGAGAGGGAGTCAGGGACACAGCAGCAGTGATGGGACCATGAGCAAACTTTATTTGACCAAGAGTCAGGGACCAGCTCAGCCTCAGAGGCTCCCAGAATCACCAGGTCCCTGAGGGTTGGGACCCAGAGTTCAAATTTCTCTGGATGTTTTGGGTGCGCATTTGGCGGATGTAACTTGGCTGGTGCATATGAGGGTCGTCCGTCCCCACCTGCTAGGGAAGGAGGAGGGGTGTGTCTTTGAAACCAGCACAAAGCTAGAGTTGCCTCCTCTGTGTCTGTGGGGACTACTTGACCTTGTGACTCCTATGTATGCCCCCCAACAAATGACTACCCCCTATTTGATTTTCTCCTTCCAGCCAAGATCTTCCAGTCTCAGGAGTGAAGCCTGCCAGCTGGGTCTCTAATCTTCTGACTTAGGCTTTCTCTTCCACCCATCCTTGTCCCCCAGCTTGCCTTGTTTTCTGTCCTTCCAGAAAAGCATGCTTCCTCAAAGGTCCCTGGGGGGCTTACTTCCCTAGCGTGTGGCTCCGCACTTCTGGTGCAGCCCAGAGCAGCCTAAGGAGTGGCCAGGGCTCGCATCTTCCAGAGAGAAGCAAAAGGCTTGAGTAGCTCAGCTGCATCCTCATCTCCTCCCGCTCACACACTTTGGCTGAAACCTCCAGTCTCTTCGGCTCTTAAAAGCACTATTTTTTTCCAGGTCCTAGGTTAATAAAATTTGATGTTTATAGAATGTCAACCACTTTTTCATACCCTACGGGTTAGGCAAGGAAGGTTTTATTTCCCTCCATCTTCCAGTTGGGATAACTGAGCATCAGAGAAGTTACAGCACCAAGGTGACATATTAGGGAGGGCAGAACCACCCACTATTCTTTCCTTGCAATGGCTTTGTACTCCTGATTAAGACCTTTAAGGTACTCAGATATCTTATTATGGTTTTCAAATGCTCTTCACATTCTTCCCTCTTTTTTGATAATTTGACTGTATTTATATACATTTATATAAACATAAAATTACATTTGTATATTAAGCATATGTTTCTATATATTAAATATATTTACATTTTTAATGCTCATCTCCAGCCTTAGTCAATATTACTCCAATCATTTTTTTTTTTTTTTCTTTGCGGTACGTGGGCCTCTCACTGATGTGGCCTCTCCCGCTGCGGAGCACAGGCTCCGGATGCGCAGGCCCAGCGGCCATGGCTCACGGGCCCAACAGCTCCGTGGCATGTGGGATCCTCCCCGACCGGGCCACGAACCCGTGTCCCCTGCATCGGCAGGCGGACTCTCAACCACTGTGCCACCAGGGAAGCCCACTCCAATCATTTTTATTGTCTTAGTTCATTTTTAGTAAAGTCCTTAGGAGGGGTTCATGGGGATTTCTTGGATGTTCAAAAGTTTGTCTGCAGTCTTTACACTTGACTATCAGTTTGTCTGCATAGAACATCCTTCACTCACTTTTACTTTCCTGGAATAGCTTTAATATATTGATCTATTTAAAAAAAAATTTTGGCACAAAGTATTGCTGTTGGAAAGTCTGATGACAATTTGATTTTCTTTCCCTTATAAGTGACTTGGCCTTTTGGGGGGCATTTGACTGCAGTCCTTTTCCTTTGCCCTTGTCTAAGGGAGCTGTGTGTTACTGAACTGTTAGGAAGGGGATATGGGAAAGATAGTTTTTCTAGCTTTCTGCTCAAGAACTTGCTCTTTGGTTGTTTTCTTGAAATGAGAAAAAGATGACCTCTTTCTTTCTGAGACCTCTGCTTCCCTCCCCGACTTTTATCTCCAGTGCTGTCCAGTAGAACTCTCTATGATGTTGGAAATGTTCTATGTCTGCACTGTCCTATACAGTAACCATAAAATGGAAGCCACCAGCCACAGGTGGCTGTAAGAATTAGGAACGTGATGGAACCCTTGTACATGGTTGGTGGGAATGGAAATTGGTGCAGTCACTGTGGAAAACAGTGTGGAGGTTTCTCAAAAAACTAAAAATGGAACTACCATACAACCCTGTAATTCCACTCCTGGGTATATATCCAAACCAAAACCAAAACCAAAAACGTGAATTCAAAAAGATACATGCACCCCAACGTTCGTAGCAGCATTATTTACGGTTGCCAAGATATGGAAACAACCTATGTCCATCAACAGATGAAAGGACAAAAAAGATGTGGTTGATCTATATATGCACAATGGAATACTACTCAACCATAAAAAAAACAAAATTATGCCATTTGCAGGAATGTGGATGGACTTGAGGGCATTATGCTAAGTGAAATAAGTCAGGAAAAGACAAATACTGTATGGTATCACTTATATGTGGAATCTAAAAATAGAACAAACTAGTGAATATAACATAGAAGAAGCAGACTCACAGATATAGAGAACAAACTAGTGGGGGGGGAGGGTCAATATATGGTGGAGGAGGGATTGGTACAAACTTCTGGCTGTAAGATAACCTCAAGTATGTAGGGTACAGGGCTTCCCTGGTGGCTCAGTGGTTGAGAGTCCACCTGCCGATGCAGGGGACACGGGTTCGTGCCCCGGTCTGGGAAGATCCCACATGCCATGGAGCGGCTGGGCCCGGGAGCCATGGCTGCTGAGCCTGCGCATCCGGAGCCTGTGCTCCGCAATGGGAGAGGCCACAACAGTGAGAGGCCCGCGTACCGCAAAAAAAAAAAAAAAGAATGTAGGGTACAACATAGCCAACATTTTATAATAAATAGAAAGTAACCTTTAAAACTGGAAAAAAAAATTTTTAATTAATTTTAAAAGTAAAGAAAAATAAACAAAAGAATTTGAAACATGACAAATGCAACAAAAGAACTAAATATTTAAATTTAATTTTAGTTAGCTTAAATGTCAAAAGCCATATATGGGGCCTCCCTGGTGGCGCAGTGGTTGAGAGTCCGCCTGCCGATGCAGGGGATACGGGTTCGTGCCCCGGTCTGGGAGGATCCCATATGCCGCGGAGCGGCTGGGCCCGTGAGCCATGGCCGCTGGGCCTGCGCGTCCGGAGCCTGTGCTCCGCAACGGGAGAGGCCACAACAGTGAGAGGCCCGCATACCGCAAAAAGAAAAAAAAAAAAAAAAAAAAAAAAAAAGCCATATATGGATAGTGGCTTCCATCTTGAGCCACGCAGAATTCTAGACTTTATCTCTCTTTCGCCCCTGCTGTCCCAGTCCTCCTCAGTTTGAAGACTCCAACCAGTAGTCCCTTCTCTGTGTGTGGTTCCGTCCTGAAAAGGAACCCTCATTTGTGAGTTTCAACAGTTGTCAGGTCTAGACTGCTCCAGGGCACCCTCCCCTGCTATTCAGGGCCTGCTGAGACCCTTCCCAGCATCACTGCTCGTTTCACGTTGGCCTGTCACACTTTCAGCCCAGCACCTGCTGGTGGTTTGAAGGGTCTCTAGCTGCTCCAGCCATCAGAAGCAACTTGGTCTTGTCCCCGCTCCCTCTGGCACAGTTGCTGATACTACACAGGTCTATTGCTACTGGGTGCTTGACTTCGCCCACTCATATTTGGGTGTTCATGGGATTTCTCCTTACCAATTTTGTTGTAGAGGTTGCCTATGGATTTTTTGGTTTTCCATCCTGGTTCCTCCATCTATTTCCCCAGGAGAGCTAATGAAAATTCAAACCTAGCCTGACCTTGGTGCCATGGTTCTGTTTTTATTTTGAAGACCTTGCCCGTGTGTGTATCTCAGAAATACAGCAATTCTTGTGGATTTTCTGGTGCTTAAGTCCCAGCAAGAAAAGCTACATGTACAGGCATACCTCGCTTTATTGTGCTTTGTATGCAGGTACTGTGCTTTTTGTTTTTTAAACAAATTGAAGGTTTGTGGCCACCCTGTGTTGAACAACTCTATAGGCACCATTTTTTTCCAACAGTATTTGCTCACTTCGTGTCTTTGTGTCACATTTTGGTGATTCTCACAATATTTCAAACTGTTTCATCATTATTTTATTATATCTGGGATCAGTTATCACTGATGTTACCACTGCAAAAAAACTTACGACTTGCTGAAGGCTCGGAGGAGGGCTAGCATATTTTAGCAATAAAGTATTTTTAAATTAAGGTATGTACCTTAGTGCGGGCCGGGCAGCAGTGGGCGGGTGGTGGGCGGAGCTGCAGACAGCAAGGTTCACTGCGGGCCTCGGAGGGAGCGGGGAGCAGACCAGGGCCACCGGGGCCTCGCTAGGGCCACAGCGGCAGTGGTTGGGTGCCCACCCCGCCGGCGGCCGGAGGGCGCAGACAGGGGGCCGGGGGGACCCGCCCCCGGCCGGCAGCAGTCGTGAACCTGCCCCGCCCGCATCATCCGCCTGGTGTACAAGGAGGCGACGACACTGACAGCTGACCTACCTGATGGCATCAAGGTCTTTCCCAACGAGGAGGGCCTCACTGACCCGCAGGTCACCATCGAGGGCCCTGAGGGGACCCCATACGCCGGAGACCTATTCCTCATGAAACTCCTGCTGGGGAAGGATTTCCCTGCCTCCCCACACAGGGGAGGGCTACTTCCTGACCAAGATCTTCCACCCAAATGTGGGCGCCACCGGTGAGATATGCATCAACGTGCTCAAGACGGGCTGGACAGCTGAGCCGGGCATCTGGCACGTGCTGCTGACCATCAAGTGCCTGCTGACCCACCCTAACCCCGCGTCTGCCCTCACGGAGGAGGCGGACGGCGCGCATGCCTGCTCACAGAGATCCCCGGGGCAAAGGCGGGCCCAGCGGCGGGAGGGCCGGGGCCGGCCGGTCCCTGGGCAGCGGGGCTGCGGCCTCCACCGCCGACGCCATGGCTCCTGGGCGCCCGGGAGGGGCTGAGGGGCCCATGGCCAAGAAGCACGCGGGTGAGCATGATAAGAAGCTAGCAGGCAAGAAAAAGACGGACAAGAAGCGGGCGCTGCAGCGGCTGTAGTGGGCTCTCCTCCCTCCCTCTCCCACCCACTCCCCACCTGACCCCAACTCTGTCTCTAAGTTATTTAACTTATGGCTGGGGTGGAGGAGGGCACTGGGGCACTGGCACCTGGATTTGTTTTTCTAAAGTTGGAAAAGCAGCAAATAAATAAATAAATAAAAATTAAGGTATGTACATTGTTTTTTAGACATAATGCTATTGCATGCTTACTAGAACTACAGTATAGTGTAAACATAACTTTTATATGCACCGGGAAACCGAAAAAGCCATCTGACTCACTTTATTGCTATGTTCGCTTTATCGTGGTGGTCCAGAACTGAACGCCCAGTGTCTCCGAGGTATGCCTGGTGAAGTGCTTGGTATTCAGGAAGCACTTAAAAAGTAGGTGTTAGATGAATGAAGGCTCTCAACAACTTTGGGTCAACTTCAGACCCTTGAGGAGATCCTAATAGTGTAGCAGAAATTCTGGGACCCTGAGCCAAAATGACAGAAATGGACCTCTTGTTCAATGATACTTTAGTGGCCAGGACTGGGTGGCATCCATGACTTTGAAGCAAGGCAAAGGGGCTGACTCTAGCTAGCTCTGTGCTGCCCTTGCACCTCCGGGATGCAGCTCAACAAGCAGGAGAGCAAGCTGGATCAGAGACCCCCAGAAAAAGAAGGGAGGCAGTGAATTTAGAACTGAGCACCAGAGGAATCGAGAGATATGACTTAGAGTGAACTATTTATTATGTGCACGGCCCCGCAAAGGAATTGTGGACAGAATAAGTGAATGGCTAAACGAATGAATGAGAGACCCGGGAAGCCTTTCTTGGTGAGGAGACAAACCTTGAATGGGCTGGATGTGGCTCTAGCCACCCTGGTACTGCAGTTCTCAGAATGCTCTCCTGTGTGAAAGTAGCTTCAGGGGGCTTTTCCAGGCATTGACTCCTCCACCCCCGAAATCCTGTACCTCCGAGGAAGTTTGGCCTATAGCTTCATCCTGAGCCTACTTGGTTTTGATCTCTACTTGGTGTTCTCTGCGGAGATGAACCGTCTCTGTTTTGCCCTCGTGTGGGAGGCTGCCGGTTCTGTGGGGGTGGGGTTCCCCCTCCTCCCTTAGCCCTGGGGCTCCACCCCGCTTCTAAGCCAAGATTCCACGAGAGAATCAGATACTTTCCCCACATTTGCAAACACGCTTGACTCCATGTCAACTAAGAAATTCACTGATGAGAAAGCGCGCTCATGTGTAGAGACCTGCAGAAGGCACGTGGAAGCCAGGGACCCACAAAGTCTTCGCGTACACTCACAGGGAGCCCGGAGCCTCCCTGGCCGGCTTCCGGAGGTCTTCACTGCTGCCCTCCACCCAGTGCTGGCCTCTCCTTGCCCCGTGGCCTCAGGCCCCAACGGGGAAACTCAGTGCTACCGTCTTTCTAATCTGGTGTCCTTCTTTCAAACAAACACATCAACGCACGCGGCTTCTCCTCAGCCCACCCTCGCAGGTGTCTGAGCGGGGAACACCTTTCTGGGGCCTCTCCTGGCCCCTTGGCCTTCTCTTCTCATTCATTTCAAAGAGCTGAAATTGGGGAAGTGGTGCAGGGAGCAGCTCACCCCTACTCCGCTGGGAAGATATAGCCCTTCCTTATTTCCTGCAAGAAGTGGCCACCATCCAACCCAAGGACCAGGACCCGAGGAGCCGAGAACCCCCGATCTCACCTGGGGCTGCACCTGCGATATGGTACACACTGTGTCCCAAGGATCATGAGACATTCCAGGCATGGAACATCCGCTGGACACGGACCCATAGGAGAACTGCAGAGGTTTAGAGATGAGAATTATCCTAGGGCCCTCCTTCCCCTCATCCCAACACAGCAGTGGCCTTTTGAGACTTTCTAAGGCTTAGAGTGTGTGTCATCCTCAGAAGCATGAAGTGAGCCGTGCAGATAGGTAACATCAGTAGCTGCCCATATGACCTCAGGTTGCTAAACAGTCCTGTTTCTGGTGGTCTTCTGGGGGCTTCCCTCCCTTCCTCACAATGGGATGTTGATGTCTAGGAGCTTGTGCTCTGCACTGGTTTCTAGAAAACCTTTTTTCTCATTGCTTTGGTGAAGACAATAATAAGACAATCACTCCCTGACTTGGACTCACAGATACTCTAGTCCAAGGGACAGGTCATGGGACCTCTGAGGTTATTTGAAATCTCCCAGACATGTCCCCAACCACACCCACTTTCCACAAATCACCCATTTTGGATTTATCAGTTTAAATTTCTCTAACTCTTCTAGAATCTATTTAACTTTTCTATCTGTATCAGCTTGGATTTTTTGGGCAGCAATTAACAGAAACCTGAAGCTACAGTAGTTTAAACAAGTTAAGGGTTTGTTTTTCTCTCAGGCAAAGGGCTTATGGAGACAGGAGGTCCAGCTGCTCGATGTGGTCAGTGTCTCTGGCTCCTTTAACTTTCTGCTCCACCACCCTTAGTGCATGGCTTCTATCTCAAGGGGACCTCAGGGCTGCAGAATGGCTGCTGCAGCTCAGGTCATCATACCCACCTTCCTGGCATGAAGAAGGGGGGAAAGGATGTGCTTGCCAGAAGAGTCAGTCCCTTTTAAAGAGATTTCCTGGAAGACCCGCACAATGACCTCCTCTAACGTCTCATGGGGTATCCTAACTGTGAGGGAAGCTGGGAAATGTAGTTTTTTAGCTGGGCACATTGCCATCCTCAACAACATAAGGATTTTGTTAGTAAAGAAGTATCTAACGACAGCTAAACTTGTTGAGTACTTATTTGATGCTGGTTCTGAGCACACTACATACATCACTGAACACCCCTAACAGCCCTATTAGATGGAAACTATTATTACCCTTATTTTCCATAAGAGGAAACTGAGGCATAAGGATTTAAGTAGTTTTCTCAAATGGCAGAGCCAGGATTTGGATCCAAGCCATCTGGCTCTAGAGTCACAGCCCTTAACCTCCAGGCAAGGCCATACCTCAAGGACGCAGGGGAGGCAGCCCAGTTCCACCAGGGACGGCAGCTGTCACCACAGATCATAGAGAACACGCCGAGGGCATTTGATCAGGGTGATCCCGAGGGCCACTGTGGGGCTACCAAGCTCCTCCCCCACCAGGTGATTTATACCTGGGCCCCCTCGTCCCCAGAGCCTCCCTCTCCCCCTCCACCTCCACAGCCTGTGGCCTGGTGAAAAGCTTGGCCTTTGGGGTCAGAGATGCCAAATTCAAAGCCATTCTTTGAGACCTGAGCGAGGTTCCCCACCTCCGAGGAGCAGCCCCCTACCTCCCGCCCATATCTGGTGCCCAGCCTCGTTAATTCCTGGTCCTCTCTCCTGTTCCCTCCTGTCCTTCCTTGTCTTTCTGTCTATTGCTCTGTCTTCGCCTCTTTTTCAGTTCCCCCTCTCTGTTTTTCTTAAGCAACATCCCTTAATTCTTTCTTTAAAATAAAAGAAACAATGTTTCAACCAGGGTTTAGTGTCTTATAACACGCTGTGCTGCTCCCCTCCTTCCCCACCTGGCTCCTCCCTCCTTCCCTCCCCGCACTCCCCACCCAACCCCATGGGTGCTGCTTCCCCCAGCCCCCCACCTGGCACACAGCCACCCCCTGAGCTCACCCGGGAGCCCCCCCCCCCACCGCCAAGCCAGGGCCATAAACATAGTGGAGCTGGCCTGGCCCCCTCCCCCGGGCTTGCCCCACAGTTAGTCACTGTCACCAGCAGGCCCGGGGTCCCCAGCTCCCTTCACGGTGCTTGGGAGGAGAGAGCCTGGAATGAAGGGGACTTTGATTTTCCTCCAAGGGCCTTTGCCTTCCTGTTCCTGCTGAAATCTCTCCTGCCCTGCTCTGGGTCCCCTGGCAGCTTGAAAGAGGTTTTGGCCCAATGGGTCTCTCTCCTTCACTCAGCAAACACTAATTAATTAACAAGAATAATCGATAGTACCAATAAAGAACTTGCAAGGGGTGGAGACAGCATTTTGGAGATGGAGGGCTGCACATTCTGTGATGGGTGGGCTGGGGCCCCAGGGTTGGGTCTCCCGTCTTCCCCCTGCAGCTCCTCTGGCCTCCCCCAGGCTGTGATTTCTGGGTAAAAGTAACTTGCTCTGCTACCTAACAAATCTACACAGCTTATCTCATTCATCCTCAGAGCAACTCTGCTTCACTGATGAAGAACTGACCGAGTTCAAACAACAGTGAGAGTCACACTCCTACCACAAGGCTTCCCTGATTTGTGCAGACAATCTGCTGTTAAGACAGGATCATGAAAAAGAGTAGTGGCCACGAGCCCCCTGCAGGACGCCGCCCAGTGCCAGGTCTGCCATGCAAAGCTGTGTGTGAACTTGTGTGGCAGACATCACAGCACGGATACCCAAAGCCATTTCAAAGCCCCCTCTGTTTCACCTGCCTCTCTCCATACAGGGTACAAAGTCACATACTTTCCCAGTGTCTTTTGCAGCTAGAAATGGCCACGTAACTCGGGTCCCATCAGTACATGCAAAAAGGAGTTTGTGGAAAGCTGCAGGAAAGGTTTGTTGCCTTGAATGAAAGGGGAAGGCCTTTCTGCCTGTTCTCTTCCTTCCTGCTTGGCATAGTGGTATGAAGATATAATGTTGGGGGCTGAGGCAGCTGTTTTGTGAGCATGAGGTGGCGAGCTTAAGAACCAAAGCCAACATATGGAAGGCTATAAAGAGCCTGAGTCATAGAGCAATGCCCCCAAGCCTCAACTTCCACTTCCAGACATATTATTATGGGAGGAAAACAAAGCTCTATTTATTTACATTTTGACTAGAGGCAGAATAAATTCTTCCACCCCCCCCCAGAGATGTTCATGTCTTCATCCCCAGAACCTGTGAAAATGGTGGGTTATATGGCAACAAGGAGTAAAGGTAGCAGATGGAGTTAAGGTTGCTAATTAGCTGACTTTAAAATAGGGAGATTATGGTTCAGTGGTCAAGACGCCGAGCTTCCACGGCAGGGGGCGCAGATTCGATCCTTGGTTAGGGAATTAAGATCCCACATGCTGCACCGTGAGGCGTGGCCAAAATTAAAAAAAAATAAAATTAATAAAATAGGGAGATTATCCTGGATTATCTGGGTGGACCCAGCGTAATCGTATCAGTCAGGATTCTTCAGAGAAACAGAACTGTATAGGAAATATATATATGGAATTGGCTCACAGGGTGGGAGGGCAGGCAAGTTTGGAATGTAAGAGCGGGCCAGCAGGCTGGAGATTCAGGGAAGAGTGGAGATTGCAGTCCTGAGTCAGAAATCTGCAGGATGGAAACCCAGGCAGGGTTCCATGTTGCAGACTTGAGGCAGAATTGCTTCTTTGGGGGAGATATCTCCATCTTTGCTTTTATGGTCTTCAACTGATTGGATGAGGCCCACCCACATTATGGAGAGTAATTTGCTCTACTCAAAGTCTGCTGATTTAAATGTTAATCACATCTAAAAAATATTTTCACAGCAATGTCTGCACTGGTGTTTGACCAAAGAAATGGGCTGGCCAAGCTGACACATAAAATTAACCATCACAGTGATCACATAGTTCCTTAAATTATGGAAGAGAGAAGCAGAAGAGTGAATGTCAGAGTGATTCCATGTGATAAAGACTCGACTGGTTATTGCTGGCTTTGAAGATGGGAGGGAGCCATGAGCTCTTGTAAGGAATGTGCCGAGGAATGCCGGCAGCCTCTAGAAGCTGGAAAGGTCAAGAAAATGCGTTCTCCTCTAGAACATGGCCTTGCTGACATCTTGATTTTAGCCTGATAAGGCCCCTGAGGGTCTTCTGACCTCCAGAACTGTGAGATGACCAGCATGTGTTGTTTTAAGCCACTAAGCTTGTGGTAGTTTGTTGTGGCTATAATAGGAAATGAGCACAGTCACTCTCAGGTTTTTTCCAGGTCCTTGCTGGTCTCTGCAGCAGGGCAGAGAGTGGGGATCCCACACTCTCTTCCTTCCATTGTAACCTACTGGGGCTACTTTTCATCCCTTGAGGTGGACTTTCGTTTTCCCACCTCTGGGCCTTGCTTGCTGTCTCTTCCCCACCCACCATGGGAGGCAGCCCTCTCCTCCCGTCTCCCATTTCTTCTTTTGGAAAACATCCATCCTTCAAAGCCCAAGTCACCTCCTGTCCTGACCATACATAGAGGCTTCCCGGACAATCCGACGCATCTTCCTTTGAGCAACTCAGGCTGCTGTACCCACAGGTGATGATCTAAATGTTTGAGAACCAGGGCACTGGAGGGTCAGGATGTGCCCCAGCTGTAAGTAATCATAAGGCTCAGTAGGGCTCCCCAGCTCAAAAGCAACCCTTGGAGGCCACTCAACTGGCACTTGGCATTAGCTGCCTCGAATGGCAGGTATTTTAAAATTTTTTATCTTTTTGCCCTTCATGGTGACTAAATTGTAAGCTTGTTTGAATTTCTCACAGCACCTAGCCTAGTGCCTTTATCATGTGTATCTATTAGGAACACTTTTAGATGCAAATAACAGAAAAAAACGATTATCAGTGTTTTCAACAAACAGAGGGTTATTTTTTTCTCCCAGAACAAAGAGTCGGAGAGTAGATGATTCTGGGGATGGTTCACGGGCTCAAGAGCAGCAGGACCAGCATCTCTGCATGTCTCTTGGCTTTCCCCTTACGTTCAAAAAACAGAAGACAAGGAACAGTGTCCATAACCGTCCTTTCAATCTTGCTCCCCCCTTAAATCTTATTGGCCACATGGTGTCACATGGCCATCCTCAGCTGCAAAGGAGGCTCTGAATCTAAGTATTCCCTTATTATTTTTTTTTTTTTTTGCGGCACGCGGGCCTCTCACCGTCGTGGCCTCTCCCGTTGCGGAGCACAGGCTCCGGCCGCGCAGGCTCAGCGGCCATGGCTCACGGGCCCAGCCGCTCCGCAGCATGTGGGATCTTCCCAGACCGGGGCACGAACCCGTGTCCCCTGCATCGGCAGGCAGACTCTCAACCACTGCGCCACCTGGGAAGCCCTAAGTATTCCCTTTTTTAGCCTGAGATGGAGGCAGGCTAGGAGAGCGGGGGTTGGGATGGACGTTGTATTAGACAGTGAACCACCAGTGTCCACCACACCGTACCTCAGTGAATGAATGAATGAATAAGTGAATGAATGAATCTAAGAGAGGGTTTTCACCTGGACAAGTCTGGGCTGGAAAGGAATGCAGGGATCTGGTTTTCAGAGCCCTGTGTGGTCACTACCTCATCAGGGGTCAGGCCTGATGAGACTTTGCTCCCAACTTTCCCTCAGGCTCATCTTCCCTCCCTCCTCCACTAGGCCCCCTTGCAGGCTCCCCTCAATCGTTGAACCACAATACAGCTCTTCACAGCCAGAAGAGGCAGGCAGGGGTCCATCCCGTCTGCCGGTCCCTGCCCCCATCCTGTCCATACAAGATTGATAATGAAACCAATACCTTTCACCAGCGTAATTTTCATATTTAATGAGCGTGACTCAAAAACTATTACATTAATTAGTCAAATCCCACAAACTGTTAATGGTGCACGCGGTAATTAATATCGTATTCAATTAAAAAATGACCTGTTTCGGGGTCTCTCCCAGGTTAGAGGTGTGGGGACCTAGGAGTGTTTGCAGACGGGTTGGCAGAAGCCCTGTGGTTGCTGCTGCTCTTTCTTTTCCTTTTTCTTTTCCCAGCGCTTCGTGGAGAGAGAAGGTGCCAGGAGAGCACGGTCCTTCGAGCGCGGCTGCCCTGGCAGCCTCTGGCTTCCCCTCTGCTCGGTGGCTCTCCCCCTCGCCCCTTCCCCCTCTGCCAAGCCGACAGCCTACTTGCTGTGATTTATGGGACGGCCTGACACAGGGCTCACAGACTGGAAAATTTCCAGTTTACACAAGAATTCCCTGAAAAATGATCTTGGTTAATTTATTTCTTTCATTAACGAGTTTGAACTGTGAGATAATCTTTCTGAGCAGCACCCCCATGCCCACCCTGCATTGTTCACATATCCTGAGAAGCTGCGCCCTCGTCTGCCTCTCCTCCCGTCTAGGCAGGGCCCGGGAGGGCTGAGGGGGGGCTCTCTGCCCGTCGGCCCATCTGCTGGGACTGGTGGCCTGTGGCCAGTTGGGGATCCCCTTGTCTCCCACCCTGTTAATAACCAGGATTGAAACTGGGGCTAAATCAACAAGACCCCTTGGCTTCATGTTTGCCCAATGCACTTAAAGAGGGTACAGCACCCTACTTAGGCCCCGGGTGGTCGAGAGGAGTTTAAGTCAAAGTGCTTCTCAACCAGGAACTTAAGACCAAAGCGTGGAGACGGGAACTATAGGCAGCACACAACCGGAGGGCAAGGCCTGAGAGCCCGCCTGCCCCTCACCTGTGTGACTGGAATGAGAGCGTACGGGCCTCTCCCACTTCTCCTCCACAAGGACACCCCAGCCGGCACCCCAAGCTTTGGCCCTGTGCCACACAGATGCCTCTTGACCATCCATCAGGCATGGGGTGAGCACATTGGGAGCTTGACCCACCTCCTAAGGGTGGACCCAGGAAAGAGGCCCACATAGATGCTGGAAGCCATTTAGGGCCAAGTGGACAGGGAATATGCAGAATATGGTCTACAAAGGGGCACAGGCTTGACTCCAGACTCCTTGTCCCATGGGGAGGAGCACAGCTGGAGAAGAGTGACTGTAGGGGGACAGGGACCCCATTGCCTGGGCGTAAGGGCAGATCTCATGAGATTATGGTGGAAACAGAATTTAAAACCAGAGGAGGACAGGTTGAAGCCAGGAGGAGACAGCATAGTTTGCGGGTGGAGAAGCTGGACTTTGAAGCAGGACTGCCTGGTTGGAATCCTGACTCTACCACTTTCTGGCTGTGCAACTACTGGCACGTTATTTAACCTCTCTGGTCTAAGTGTCTTGGTTTTAGGATGGGGATGAAAATTGTTTCCTCATTTGAGAGTCAGATAACCTATGAGTGCACAGAGCCCACTCTCTGACACATAGTAAGGATTCAGTTAGTGGAAGTGATTATTATTATATTAATGGAAGCATTGTTAGGAGACTTAATGACTGTGCTTTGGAAACATCCAGCCTTGTGGTTGATATTGCAGACTCTGGAGGCACCTGCCTCCTCCGCTTACTTGCTATAGGATTGTGGGAAAACCGCATGACCTTCCTGTGCTTGGTTTCCTCTTTGCAAAACAGAGATTATAAAAACCACCTCATAAGACATCATGTGAATTAAGTGGAACAATGCATGTTAAGACTTTAGCATATGGTAAGCACTTTGACAAGCTTAGCTGTTATCTGCTAAGGGTCTGTTACCCCGTCTAAATATTTGGGATTCATCATTACCATCGTCCTCCTAACAGTGCTATGGGATGGGTGTGAATGCGCATGAATCCCCAGGGATCTTGCTAAAGTGACTTTCTGACTCAGCAGATCTGAGGTGAAGTCTGAGATTCTTCATCTCTGTCCAGCTCCCAGGTGATACTGATGCTGCTGGTCCATGGACCACACTTTGAGTAGCAGGGTGTTATTTTACCTACACAACTGATGCGGAAATGGAATTTCAAAAAGGTCCTACTTCATGTGCGTGACTAAGACTAAATGAGAGAATTAGGGTTTAAACAAAGGCCCTTGGACTCTAGAGGATCCCAAAAAACCTGTTTGAGATCTGAAAATTATCAATAAGTAAGAACTTGATGGTGTTCTAAGTACTAACCGTGCTTGGCCTGTCTCAGCTGTTTGTGGCACAGCGGAGGTCCCAGACCTCAAAGAGCTCCCCGAACCCAGCTCCCTGGATGCCTGTGTGAGTCCTGGGAATGGTAGGCTAACATATAATTAGTGCTACACACTTTTAAGTGCATTATCTCCTGTATCCTGCCTGCCTATTCTCTCTTTGCCGCAGTTGCCACCTCTGTAAAATGGGCATAATAACAGTTCTTGTGTCCTAGGATTGTGGGAGGAGACGTGAGTTCTTTCAAGCCAAGCACTGAGAACAGGGCTCCCCATGAGGGACGGTGTGGCACAGAGGTTAAGCACGTGGCCTCAGGGACTGGAGGGTCTGGGTTCAAATGCTGGCTATGCTGTTAGTTAGCTGTGTGACTTCTGGCAACTGAAGTTAATTACCGTGTGTCTTTGTTCCCCCATCTGTAAAAGGGGAATGATAATAGTTGGTGAGAGGATTCAATCTCTTAGAATAGTTCTTGTTTCATATGAAATGCTCCTTAAGTCATTATTATCACGCATCTTCATACAAAACCTATGACACAGTTACTATTGTCTTGCCTGTGTTTCTGATGTGGAAACCGAGGCTCAGCAAATGTCTTGCCCAAGGTCAAGCAGTAGAGAGCAGATGTGGATTCAAAAGCAAGCATTCGGACTCTAAGTCTGCCCTCACCTCCCCCCCAAAACAGTTTTTACTCCAAATCTCCTTGGGCACTTGGGTGCCCACGCCAGCACTGTTGGGGGGTAGGGGGATGCTAAGAGGAATTCTTCCCCCTCCATGCAGCAGAGATGGCTCTGGCATGCGGGAGTCCCCAGGGCACAGTATGTCAGCCGTGCCCACAACAGGAGGGGGCCTGTGGTGTAGGACGTGGCGGCAGTAGCTGTGGTAGGAGCTCCTGGTGTTGGAAGGGTGCCGGCGTCTTTGGGAGGCCTGGACGATGCCCACCACCTACGCCAGCCTCTGTAAGGGTAGGTTCGGGCCAAGGCAGCAATATTGGTGTCTGTGCCCACGTAGCCCCCTTGCAGAAGCCACAGAAGCAATGGTGGTGAGGGTAAGTGCTCTCAGGGGTACCTGGGCGGCACCCAGCTGTGGAAGCAGAAGGGCTTTGCCACCTACTGGCCAGAGGGCTTGGTAATGAGACCACAGGACACGTCTGTTAGGACCTCCCAGAAAACACCTGGATGGCCTTTGGCTGATAAGGCGTGTGGAGGAGAGCCGGAGAAGTACTCTCCTTGCTGTCAATGCTACTGCATTTTCATCTTCAGATCCTGGGTTTGGGAGGGAGTGGGTCTTTGAACACCCCTGAGAGCTGTGAATTCCTAGGGAACAGGAACCATATTTAATCATTTCTGTGTTCCCTGTAGGAAGTTATACCACCCTGTCTTACCATGAATGTGACTCCCCTGTTTGTTGGATAAATTAATCTAAACCAGTGTAGGAAAGTGCTATGGACTGAATGTTTGTGTGCCCCCATCCCCATTCGTATGTTGAAGTCCTCATCCCCAGTGCAATGGTATTAGAAGCTGGGGCCTTTGGGAGGTAATTAGGTTTAGAAGAGGTCATGAGGCTGGAGTTCCCATGACGGGATTAGTACCCATATAAGAAGAGGAAGGGACCAGAGCTGTCTCTCTGACATGTGAGGACACAGCAAAAAGGCAGTCTACAAGCCAGGAAGGGGGCCCTCATCAGAACCCAGACTAGCATCCTGATCTTGGACTTCCACCTTCAGAACCATGAGAGATAAGTAACTGTCATTTAAGCCACCCAGTCTATGGTATATGTTCTAGCAGCCTGAGCTGACTAAGGCAAAGAGGGAGAAGCAAAGGGCTAAAATTCTCTTGCACAAAAATGGCTAATACCCAAGCAAGCACATTGATGAGGTACCCAGCAGTGCAAGGGGACAGGGTTGGTTAGGGAGCTGTGGATGGCATTAACCTTATCAATTCTTCAACCGCATCCCTCTCTTCTGCCAAATGTTTTAGTGCCTCTTTTACCACTGTAAAATGCAATCCACAAATAATATAACCTATATAAATGCATATTTTAAGAATAATAAGTTCTAAGTATAGAACAAGAAATCAAATAAAAGGAGTTTATTTAAGAAAATAATGTGACTTTAAGCATAACATATAGAAAAAAATATAAATAATTTATAACAAAACCATTTGTATTTTAATCTATTAATGACCAGGCACAATGACACTAGATGACACAAAGGAAGAGTCAGTTGGAGAAATCTGAGTAAGGTGTAGAGTCTAGTTGATTGTATTGTGCCAATCAGTTTCCTGAATTTGCTGCTGAACTATAGTTAGGTAAAATGTTTCCATTGGAGGAAGCTGGGTGATGGGTATCAGGCACCTCTCTGTACTATCTTTGCAGCTTCTTGTGAGACTGTAATCGTTTGAAAATATGAGCTAAGAGTTTTACAAAGGAGTTGGAACCTTGCAGTTATTTGTAGATTCACTGTGAATTCGGAAGTATAGACCAATACATGCTACCAAATGAGTGAAATACTATGAGTGGTGTCCCCGTTTTCTGATTTCATTTTCTGAAATAGTGAACAATTCATGGCAAGTCCTGAAGAAAACAGAGTCCAATTTCACCTTGATTTACAAGAGTTGAATTGCTGGAAAGTTTGGTAATGTTAAAACTTTGCAAAAGATTGCTTTGTGTTTACATGTTTAAAAAAAGTGTCAGGTTCAGACTCAGATCATTCAAATCCGGTTTTTCAATTACATGAATGTCCAGTAGAGTTTTTAAAATTCACATGAGGTAGGAGACGATCTTTGTCGTGCAGGATTATCCTGTGTGCTTTTGGATGCCAGTCTCCCTGGACACACCCACTAAATGTCAGTTGGGAAGCCCAATTATTGGAATAGCCAACCCCTCCCCCTTGCACACTAAAAGCCATTATCATGAACTGGGTTCCTAACCTCCAGGCAGGAGTTATTGTCTTGAATATGGGCCTGTAATGCCAAGCTTGCCTTACTCCTTCCACTCCAGGAAATGGCTCAAATTCCCACTCCCTGCATATCTTTCCTCAACTCTGTATTCCTTTAACTGGTCCATGTCAACATCATCCTTATGAATGAGCCTTCTGAAGCCAGTGCCAGGAGTTGAATTCCTGGATACAGCTGCTGTCCTCCTGAAAAAGGAGTCATCCTCTTGGCTTGGTGCAGAGGGAGAGATGAGACCTAGCCACAATCCCAAAGACCTTCCCTGTCGTGCAGCCCAGCCCCACGCTTGAGACCAGGGTCTGCACCACATCCTGCTCTTCAGGTAGCTCTCTGGAATTTGGAATTTGGGTAGGAGTTCCTACCATCATAATACACCCTCAAAGAATGAACTGCTCCATCAGCCTTCATATTTTCTTACTAATAAGAGGAAAATATGGAAATGGGAGACAGATGTGACCCTTGGCAAAACTGATCTCAGGGACTTCCCTGGCAGTCCAGTGGTTAAGACACAGCGCTTCCACTGTAGGGGACTGGGTTCAATCCCTGGTCTGGGAACTAAGATCCCGCATGCCATGCATTGTGACCAAAAAAGAAAAGAAAACAAAAAACTGATCTCAAACAGAATAAAAAATGCCTCAAACAGATAAAAAATCTGAGCAAGTCACTTAACTTTTCTGAGTCTTCATGTCCTCAAATTACATAAGGATCATGTGAAACTGTTTATAAGAGAGAGATCTGTAAACTGTAAAAAGTTATATTAATATGATAAATTGCTATCACTGTTATTATTTGAGCCAGTCCAACAATCCATTTAAATATGCCAATGAATAAAAGAAGAGTGGGTGGGAATCCTGAGTTATAGGACACAGAATACACATATTCTTCAAATCCATCATCTAGACCAGGGGTTGAGAAATTGTAGCCCGTAGGAAAATCCAACCCCCAGCCTGCTTTTGTAAATAAAGTTTTATTGGAACAGAGCCAAGTTCATTTGGTTATATACTGTTTCAGGCTGTTTTTGCACGACAACAGCAGAGCTGAGTTGTTGTGACAGAGAGCATATGGCCTGCAAAGCCTAAAATATTTACTATCTGGTCCTCTACAGAAAAAGTTTGCTGACCCCAGGTCTATCCAGTCAACAGAAAGGTCTGTCTAAAGGGTACAACCATGTCCCAACCCACCCTTTCAATGGTTCCTGACGGTGATGGAGAAAACATTTTAACCTAGAAGGAAAGACACTCCAGAGCCTGGCTTCAGCCCACAGCCAGCCTCACTCTTCTGTTCCAAACTGCATGCTTTAAAAAATAAGCTTCTTTCTTGTATTTCCCTTGCTCAGTGCTGTTTCTCCCCCCTTGCCTTTGCTAAGGGCGCAGGCTGGCTCGGGATGGTTCTGGAAGGCTGAGGCCTGAATGCCTTTCCCAGCTAACACTCACACCCCTGGAGGCCTACGCCCCTGTGTCCTTGAAACACGTTTTCAGGGTGTTCCTCTCAGCCTGGGAAGGCCCTGAAGGAGTAGCATCACTCAGGAACTTGGCTCTGAGGTGTGTAAAGCCCCAGCTCCATGCCTGTCACCCAGGAAGTAGCAATGAAGAGCCACTCTTATTTTATATCACTGCCTTTGGGCCAAGGCTCAGAATGCTCCAACTTTCATGGGACCATGAGAATTCAAGGGGAGAAGACTGTCTCCCTCCCCCACTGTCTACCTGCCGCTTCACCCTCTCTGCCCTCTCTGGAAGCTGGCAGGGACTCTTCTAAGGCAGGTAACACTGTAATTTCAAGTGTTCTGTAATGGCTCTTCAGTTGCACAGACAGTTAATAGATTTTCTGAGAAAGAGGTTGAGTCCACGGTCATTCTAGACCTCCTACAGACTGGAGTGTAATTGCTGCTAATAGACAAAGAGGTCATTACTGTGTAACCTGCCTTCTGGTTTCAAAGCAAACAATCAACACGTGATGTGCTCTTGGAGGGATCTGAAGAGCATTACTGTTGTGCCCGATTGTGCCCGAGTCTCTGTCCTGCTTGAAAAGACCCAGTGATCCAATCAGTTATAGGACCACTGAATCCCTGGCTGGGAAGGGACACGGAGGTTCTATGGTAAGCAGAATAGTGGCCCCCAAAAGTGTCCATGTCCTAATCCCATGAACCTGGGAATACACTACCTTACATGGCAAAAGGGGAGTAAGGCTGCTGATGGAATGAAGTAAGGCTGACTTACAAAAGTCAGCCAACTTTAAAATAGAAAGATTATCCTGGATTATCTGGATGGGCCCAATATAATTACTAGGGTCCTTAACTGTGGAAGAGGGAGGCAGAAGAGGAGGTCAGAGTGATGTGATGGGAGAAGGACTCAACCCACTGTTGCTGGCTTCGAAGATGGAGGAAGGGGACCACAAGTCAAGGAAAGCAGGTGGCCCCTAGAAGCTGGAAAAGGCAAGGCAACAGATTCTCTCTGGAGCCTGCAGAAAGGAACACAGCCCTGCTGACATTTGGATTTTAGTCTAGTGAGATTCATGTTACATTTCTAACCTATAGAACTGTCAAATAATACATCTGTGTTGTTTTAAGCCACTAAGTGTGTGGCAATTTGTTATAGCAGCCGTGGAGAACTAATGCGAGACCCTCATTTATTCCAGCTTTTACTTGATATAGAAACCCCTCTGTAGCAAACCTGATTTATGGTCATCAGCCTCTGCTCGAGGACTTCCTGTAAGCAGGAGCTCACTCCTTAAGTCATAGCCTATCAGATACTGGTCAGCTCTCATTGTTGGAAAGGCTTCCTCTTGGGCTCAAAATCTGTCTCTCTGCAAACACCCTCCCTTGTTCTCCACTTGTCTTGGCTGACAGAGTGTTCCATTCCTACCCTCAGCTCTGTCCATAGTGATTGATTTAGGATGGAGCATGACTTAAGCCAGAAAAACGGGAACCAATGAGACCCAATTCTTGGACTTTGGTGGGAGGACACCATTAAGAAAGAGGCACTCTTCTCATGGGAGACCCAGGAATCTGACATTTACACAAGTACCCCAGCTTGCATGTATTGTATTGCATATTCCACTGGTAACACTTGGAGAAATACTGCATGGGTGTTTTTTGTCTGTACTCTCATACTGAACCCCACAAGTGTGGACTCAAACACCAATCCTGAAGGTGGCTTTTATGCAGGATCTTATGAAGGCAATAGAAGGAGTGTTTCAGAAGACTTGAATCTACATGAGAATAAATTGTGGGTAGTTTTGTTAAACATAAAAATATATGGTTTAACAATATTATGGAGCCCCCTTTTTTATGGTTTATGTTCTCACTGGAGGTCCTGTCAACTTACTAAATAGTCAATCAGGTTCTCTCTGTCTCTCTGTCTCTGTCTCTGTCTCTTTCCATATCTGTCTCTCAGATTCTCATGCAGACATCCAACTTATGGAGAACAAAGAGGGGCCCAGTGCAGGGAACTGTCCATTGCTCCCTCCCCCGCCGCCCCAGCCCCTAGCCTCAGAAGGAGTGAAGGCTTCATTGCTCCCATGGATGCGTCAGGGCCAAGATGCTCTTGGGAGCCCCTCCAGGGGACAAGTACTCTGTCTCCACTCGGGTACTTGTGCATGTTAGCAGCTGGGCCTTTGGAACTTCCCCAGGTCTCCTTAACTTTTGAACTGAGCCCTTTCTGCCCTTTGGATGGAAGCACAGTCCAGGTGCCAGCCATTCTCTCTCTGCTCTGAAGGGCAAATGGGAAGTTGCCACCAGAAGCTGGAGTGGCATATGTAGTTTGGGGCCACGATTCCCTGGGACCTGGAGCTGGGAGTTAGCAAGGCTGCCCAGGGTCCCCACATAGAGGGTCCCCAGAAATATTTGTTGAATAGATGAATGGATAAGAGCAGAGAGGGAGGAGAAGGAGAAGGGGAGAGAAGAGGGTGAGAAAGATTGAGAGAGAGATCTTTCTCATTGTTTCCTACCTTTGGGAGTGAGGAAGTGAGAGGGAGGGAGGGAGATTTCTCTAGAAGTCCTTTATTCCATTTTATTCCATACAATAACCACTGTAAATGCCCACTTGGAATACAAGCATAATAACCATAGTAACTATTCTTTCAACATTCACTTGGCCGGAATAAACAGCTACTTTAACAAAATTCCTATCAAAATTACATTGCATGCACAGTAACTAAAAGATGGAAACAACTCAAATGCCCATCAAGGAATGATGGATAAACAAAATGTATATCCACACAATGGAATATTATTTAGCTGTAAAAAGGAATGGAGTACTGGGCTTCCCTGGTGGCACAGTGGTTGAGAGTCCGCCTGCCGATGCAGGGGACACGGGTTCGTGCCCCGGTCCGGGAAGATCCCACATGCCGCGGAGCGGCTGGGCCCGTGAGCCATGGCCGCTGAGCCTGCGCGTCCGGAGCCTGTGCTCCGCAACGGGAGAGGCCACAACAGTGAGAGGCCTGCGTACCGCAGGAAAAAAAAAAAAAACAGGAATGAAGTAGTGATACATGCTACAATATGGATGAACCTCAAGATGCTAAGTGAAAGAAGCCCCACACAAAACGTCACCTATTGCGAAGTTCCATTTATATGAAATACCCATGCAGATAGAAAGCAGATTAGTGGTTGCCAGGGAAGGAGCGGGGAGCAATGCTGAGTGACTTCTTCATGGCTGTGGAGTCTCCTTTGGGGATAATGAAAATATTTGGATAGATAGAGGGGATGGTTGCCCAACCCTGCAAATGTACTAACGGCCATGGAATTGTACGCTTTCAAATGGTTAGTTTTATGTTAGGTGTATTTCACCTCAATTTTTAAAAAAGATTACATTGCATGAGATCTTCCTCTTGTCACAGTGCCATCTGGCAGCCTCTCCGCACCCCATCCTCCATCTGTGAGGACAGTCACCTTCTCAAAGACTTGCTTTACAATTTGGGGATAACCCCATCTGCGCCCTCACGTGACTTTCCCCTCCACTTCTTGCCTTAAGGTATTGCTAGAATTCTGCTTCCTGGGCTTTCTCTCATAGGGCTCTCTCCACCAGGCTCTCTGTAATCCCCTGTTCCCTGCTGCCCACTCCCGCCCTTTCAGTGGCCAAGCCTCAGCAGCCCCCTTTCCTTCTCCTTATGCCAGTGTCCATTCAGTGCAGTTGAGAATGAAGCCAGGTGGTTCAGGGGCTAGCTGACAAAGCTGTCCTGCTAGGGTTTTGGTGACACCTATAGCCAGGAGTGTCTAGAATTGTACTTGTTTTTGATTTCCTTGTGTCCAGCTCTCAGTCACCCAGTTCTACTTCAAGTGTCGTCCATGGCAGCAACAGCTCACCAAGTCCTGGTACAGTGTGATTTCGGGCCCCAGGGACTCATAACTATACTCAAAGAGTCCTCAGCCCCTGCCCCTGCAGCTTCCATCACGGGGTCTCTCAGACACAGCCTCTGCC
The DNA here is from genome assembly GCF_964341445.2 of Mesoplodon mirus. Taxonomy (NCBI): domain Eukaryota; kingdom Metazoa; phylum Chordata; class Mammalia; order Artiodactyla; family Ziphiidae; genus Mesoplodon; species Mesoplodon mirus. The sequence continues at coordinate 162,531,688 of NC_138979.1, read as the reverse complement.
TTCCTCTCTGGACTCTGTCAACTCCTTCAGGCCCCTCCCCTTGCCCTCTGATGTTGCAGATGTGTGCTGAGAATGTGTGCGAGATGGGCAGGCAGGTGGAGGCTCCTGAGCATGCACACGAGCAACTCCGTGAAGCCTTCCATGTGCCGCGGGGCGGGAGGGCTTTAGTGGACCTCACTGCCTCAGGTGGAAGACTGTGGCCCCCTCTTACAGCAGAAGACACAGCAGCTGTCTCTAGGGCTGATGTCAATCACAAGCTTGTCTGATTTCAAAACACATGCCTTTCCATCACTGCACCTTTATGTTATGGGTCAAATCCTGTCCCCTAAAAAGATACGTTTAAGTCCTAAACCCTGCACCTGGGAATGTGACTTTTTTTTTGCAGATGTCATCAAGTTGCGATGAGGTCATTAGGGTGGACCCTAACTCCAGTATGACTGGTGCTCTTAGAGGGAAATTTGGACACAGACACAGAGAGACGGCCATGTGAAGAGGGTGGCAGAAATTAGAATTAGGTTGCCACAAGCCAAGGACTGTCTGGGGCTTCCGGAAGCTGGGAGAGGCAAGGAAGTATCCTCCCCTGGGCCCTTCAGATGGAGCCTGGCCCTGCCAACATCTTGCTTGCAGACTTCTGGCCTCCAAAACGATGAGAGAAGACATTTCCATTGTGTGTTTTTGGTTTTTTTGGGTTTTTTTTGCGGTACGCGGGCCTCTCACCGTTGTGGCCTCTCCCGTTGCGGAGCACAGGCTCCGGATGCGCAGGCTCAGCGGCCATGGCTCATGGGCCCAGCCACTCCGCGGCACGTGGGACCCTCCCGGACCGGGGCACGAACCCGCATCCGCTGCATCAGCAGGCAAACTCTCAACCACTGCGCCACCAGGGAAGCCCCATTTCCATTGTTTTAAGCCACCTAGTTTGTGATACTTTGTCACAGCAGCTCTGGTACACTAACACACTCTTCCACACTACACATCCCTAAAGAGAGAGAGAACAGACATAATAGTAAATGCTCTCCACATATGTGAGGATTTTTTTTTTTTTTTTTTTTTTTTTGCGGTACGCGGGCCTCTCACTGTTGTGGCCTCTCCCGTTGCGGAGCACAGGCTCCGGATGCGCAGGCTCAGCGGCCATGGCTCACGGGCCCAGCCGCTCCGCGGCATGTGGGTCTTCCCGGACCGGGGCACGAACCCGTGTCCCCTGCATCGGCAGGTGGACTCTCAACCACTGCGCCACCAGGGAAGCCCTATGTGAGGATTTTTAATTGCTTCACAGAAGCAAGGAAGTTTACCCGTGAAAGAAAGAGGTTTAGAAAGTGTTGAGCACCAATCCCATCGATTATTATGAAATAATTATACATTCTTGTAAAAGCAGAACCAATTCTGAGTGTCTGGCCCTTCTTCTCCCTTCCACGCTCATCTGATAATTTCTTAACCACTTTCATTCCTCTTTCTGTCAGTTCCCGTCTCTCTTCTTCCACTACACCCTGCAAACATGAAGAAGCGATGTCCCTGACAGCCCAGTTAGGGACACGGGGTGGGTTAACCCAGCTCTGAGGAGGTGCGCTGCACACATTTAACTTACCACCGGGGCTTGGGAACCCCTGTCTCCCTCCTGGTGTGTGTGTGCACTCATGTGTGCCCCCGGAGCATAGGGAGAGAATCCAGTGATATTTCACACAAATGAGAAATGTTATTCCGCAGATTAAAGCCTCGCCGAGCCTGGTTTTGTCTTTATTTATGCTTTTCCATTTCCCTCTGCGCTGACATGGGTGCCCATGCCAGGGAGCACCGAAGGACGTAATTGGCGTGGTGAAGGATTGTTGAGCGGCCTGGACGCTCCCTCACAGGGCTACCCCCCTTCTCTCCCCCATCTGTCACCATCTAATGTGACAAAGTTTTTATCGGGCATTGAGGCACAGGAGATTAAAAGTAAATACTGCAATCAGGAGGCAGCTGGGGAGAAAATGCAGCGCATTTCACAGTAAGCTGCACAGCTCATCAGGGTAGCCTTGTGGCTCCCTGAGGCAAGGGTGATGGGGGAGGGAGAACTCCAGGTGGGGGATTGGGGAGAAACATGGGCCCAGGCAGCTACACTTTCACACTTTGGTCAGTAATAATAAAATGATAGCAGTCACCATATATCAAGTGCCTACTATGTGCCAGGCTTTTGGACCAGGTTCATTTGGATACTTTTTCTGATTTAATCCTCACAATGATCATGGAAAGTTGGAAGAGCCTCCTCCTTTAAAAGAATCAAAAGACCAGAGAAGTTAAGGAACACCCCCAAGGTCACTCTGCTGGTGAGTGGCCCAGGATTCCCTCTCTCCTCCCACCCCTTCTTTAATGAATAAACAGTGGAGCCTGGGTTTGCAAGATAAATGATCACAGGGGAGATTTTGTTCTGTTGCATCTTCATTACTATTTTGCACTAAACCACAAGTTTCCACCACTAATTAACTGATTCAATCATATATTTGTTCATTTAGAATCTAAGCCCTATGTTCTGTTTTTTGTTTTGTTTTTTTTTCTACTTGGTATCTCCACACTTGGAACATTGCCTGGCATATAGTAAGTGTTCAATAAATATTTGCTGGATGCTTGAATGAGTGAGTGAATGAATGACTATTGGTCCAGTACCTCCTATGCCATTGTTACTAAAGTGTGGTTCCTAGACCACGAGCAGCATCTGCATTCCCTGGGAGCTTGTCAGGAATGTAGAATCTCAGGCACCACCCTGATCTGCTGAATTAGAATCTGCATTTTAACAATCTCCTCAGGTGGTTTGTGGGTTTTCTGAAGTTTGAGAGACATATACTAAGACCCTTGTCTTGATGGCCTAGGCTTTCCAGCTTCATCATCTTTTGTGAAAGGGGTTGAACTTCACACTTACTTCTGTGGCAGTGCTTTATTCCATGCATCACTAAATCCCACTGTTAAATCACTACCGTTAGATGGTCTTTCAGGGTGGTCCAAATCAGCCATGGATGGACATCTGCAAATCCTTTCTCCCTTTGTCTCCCTGGCCCTTGCCTTTCTCTCCTTCTGCCCTCCCTACAAATCCCAGGCCTTGTAATCCTGGACGATAGTGGATCCCTGAAATCTTCTTAACGGGCACCACCCTTAGCCACAGTGCTCTCTCCTGAAGAGTAGATCCCCTCTCATTGGGAGAAACAGAGGGGGCAAAGAAGAAACAGAACTCCATCCTGCCGAACTTTGAGCCAAATAAACCTTGACTGGTAGTGGTCCATTGGAAAATGTGGTTCACTTCCATTTTACAGTTAGAGAAATTGAGGCCAGGAGGGAGGAAAAGCTCCAGGAAAACTGAGGACACAAAACACTGAGTTGTATAGGGTCCTTGATAGGAAGATACAGCACCGGGCCAGATAATGCCTACCTGCTACGGAAGCAATTTCCCTCGTGGAGCCTCTGTGTTGTCCTTCCCTTCCTGCTTCAGACCTATGGGCTCCACTGCCTTGGGGGCAAACAGACTCGGCTGTGACAGTCTTATGCTCCATCCTCTAACATTGCCAGTCTCTAGCTGCCAGCCTTCAGATACTCTAGGATTTAGAGTCATAAAGCATGAAGTCAGTTACTCAGTAGCATCCATTATCACATTACCACAACTAATTTTATCAGGTACTATAAATTTAAATGTGTTTTTCACATTTTTTTATATTTCCAAAATCAGAGTGTAACTTACAGTAGGTAAGGACATTTGATAGATTGCTTTATTTAAAAAAAACTTTTATTGAATTGATGGTGTGTGTTACAATTGATGGCATTTTAGAATTGAGGGAATATGGTATTAAGGCTCTAGTAGAATGGGACACAGCACAGGTACATTTAATAATAAGGAGCTTAGGAAATGTAGAAATGAGGATAAATCAATAATCACTGAATAACTATAATTAATACTACTTATTGTTTTATGTCAATTATACATTTTCTCTAATTCTTAAATAATCCCACAGGAAGATAATGTGACTTTAATCATTTTGAACATATGTATATTGTGGTCTCCACCCTGTGGTCTTTTCCTTTAATAACAGTTTTACTGATATATAATTCACATGCTATAAAATTCACCCTTTTAAAGAGTACAATTCAGTGGATTTTAGTATATTACCAGAGTTGTGCCTATAGTCTTTTTATCTGAATTTCTTGAGGATCTGATTTTATCTGTTCTGTCTGCTAACTTTCAGTCATGGTGGATTATTTCCCCACGTGCTTTGTAATTTTGGATTGAGAGCTCATTTTCAGGTAGGCTTTATGTGCGGAAATACTCTGTTGATTGGTTAGAGGATGTATCTCTCTAGAGGGGGACCTGACCCATGGGGTCCAGCAAGAAAATTGGTGGCTTCCCTGCCTGGGCCTCAGCGTCCTACCCAGGAGGTGGGGCAGCCTGCCACACATGGTTATTGAAGGAGACCCGAAGACCATGAAGCCTTGTTCAGATGTCTCTGTGCTGCATTGTCGTCAGCAGGACCAATGCTGCTCCCAAACTAGGGTACAAGCTCCCCGAGGGCAGGTGTTTATCTTGTTCACCACTGCTCCTCCTGCATCTAGATCAGGGCCAGCTACGGTGAGTGCTCAACAACTAGCTGTTAGAGGAATTGTGCATTCCCCGGGGATTAGGATATGGACATCTTTGTGGTGCCATTATTCACTCTCCCACAGAAAAGATCTTATAAATAATCTTTTCAACTTTCTTAACATAAAAAAGAAACAGAGGTCCCAAGAGGTCTCCTGGCATGCAGCCTTATGCTCTTTCCATTCTACCTATCACCTCCACCTGCTTACATGCTCAAGGTAGACTAGAAAATGAGTAACTAGAGTTCATTTGTGGAGCTGTCCCAAAAAAGGAGAGATGTGAGTGGAGCCTGAAATGAAAGGAAGGACAAGTCTTGCTGGGGGCAGAGTTCTAGCAAGAGGAGCAGTTGGGAAATGTCAATAAACTCAGGAGTTTCTAATAGTCCTGAATCTGGGTACCTAAGCCAGTGATGGTTCTGTTCAATTTAAAAGCATTTTTTTGAGTTCTGATGGTGTACTGGGTGTTGTGCTGAGCTCAGCCACAAGAAGAATAAGACCTACCACTCATCTAGAGAAGAGACACCTGGAAGGGGGTATTATATGATGGAAAATAGGCACAAGCTTTGGAATAGGACTGGCCTGAGTTTGAATCCAGTTCTACTTACAGGAATTTTAGGAATTAATTGACATGAATTCCCTACATTACATGGTGAGCATCAAAAGCTATGCTTTAATTTTTCCCTAGTCCTGGAACAAGCACCTAACTGTGTGACTTTGAAACTGACAGGCTTCCTGAGTCTCAGTTTGCTTACCTTTGTAATAAGGATAATATTGCCTATTTTGGAGACTAAAGGAACGCTTGCTAAGCACTTTTTTGCTCAGCTCTGGCCATGTTTGCAAGGGCCCAGCAGGAGGCTGTAGGCAGCCAGAGGCAAGTGGGGACTGGGGTGCTCCCCAGCCCTACATGGATGCCTCAAGGGTGAAGAGGGGGATCTGCTGTGTGTAACATGTTTATAGCCCTGGACCCGAGTTGGGAAGTTCTGCCTTAGAAGGTTGTCAGGAGGACTAATGATATGATCCATGGCGGTGCTTCTCAACCATTGCACTACTGATATTTTAAGCTAGATCATTCTTTGTTGTGGGTACTGTTCTGTGCTTTGTAGCATGGTTATCAGTGTCTAAGGCCTCTACCCAGTAGATGGCAACTCCCAGTTGTGAAACCAAAAATGTTTCCAGACATTGCCAAATGTCCTCTGAGGGATAAAATAGTCCTTGGTTGAGATCTATGGGAAAGGACTCTGTAAACCTAAATGTGTAAGATGTCATTCCTTTTTTTTCCAGTGAAAGTCATTTTTTTAGGACACACTTTATTATTTTTTTGAAGTACAGTTAATTTACAATGTTGTGTTAGTTTTAAGTGTACAGCAAAGTGATTCAGTTATACATATATAAATATATATTCTTCTTCAGATTCTTTTCCATTATAGGTTATTATAAGATATTGAGTATAGTTCCCTGTGCTATACAGCAGGACCTTGTTGTTTACCTATTTTATGTATAGTGATATGTATATGTTAATCCCAAACTCCTAATTTGTCTACCCACCCCGGGCCCCACCCCACTATCCCCTTTGGTAATCATAAATTTGCTCTCTATGTCTGTGAGTCTGTTCCTGTTTTGTAAATGAGTTCATTTGTATTATTTTTTTAGATTCCACATATAAGTGATGTATGATATTTGTCTTTGTCTGACTTACTTCACTTAATATGATAATCTCTAGGTCCATCCATGTTTCTGCAAGTGACATGATTTCATTCTTTCTTATGGCTGAGTAATATTCCATTGTATATATTGTATACCACATAAGATAGCATTCTTGTAATGGTTTATTATCATTTTACTGCCACATGCTGAGTATGTGCTACTTTGGAGGCAGCGTATGTTCCTTTTAACCAGGGCCCTATGGAGAGAATTTGAGATCAAGGTTAGATGGAATTTGGAGAAAGCCTCAGCAAGCAAGTGAGGAAAGTGCTATTTATCAGCTGGACAGCACTTTGTGGGCGGTAAGCAGTGCCTGCCTCGCTGCCTCAGCCACTTCAGACTGGCTGGAAGAGGCAAGAGACCCAGCTCTAGTCTCAGCTCCTCCACCACCTGCTTGGTGACCTAGGCAGGTCCCTTTCCTCTTTAGGTCTCTGTTTCCCCACTAGATGGACTCTGAGGTCCCTCAACATGTCCGTCAGTTCTGACCATTAAAATGGCCATGGATGGGGGAGGGAGAGCCTCCAGCAGGAGCTGGGAAGACGGCCCACATCTGTAGCAGTTGGAAACTGGGCAGGATTTTGAGCCAAGGCAGTGGGTCCACCTGGATAAAGAGTAACCAAAGCTAATTAAAGGTCAACTGTGGCCCCATACACCATGGGCAGAAGACATGGCCTTTCCAGGATTGGTGATGAAAAATGCTACTTAAAACCAAAAGAGAGTACTGTTTCTGCTTCCCAAGGAGGAAAGAATAATTCAAATGAGTACAGAAAGAAATCTCTCTACTGCTTTCTTCCTCTAGCTGACACGTGTGAGAGAAAGAGAAGAGAAAGACAGAAAGGTCCAAAGACCTGCCATGTTTCCTGTTGCTGAAGACAAGTCCTGCAGTAAATTGTCTTGCAGAGCAGGGCAGTGAGCTTTGGAGGGTCAGGTGAACCCAGAGGAGAGGACAACACGGGGACTAGATTGTTCTGCATAATGAAGTGAGGAAGTTGACTTTCTAGGAGAAGGTGGAGGAAAGACATTGGGGAAAAGGGCATCCCAGTGTCTTAAGGTCACAGGTCGCTGATGTGACCAAATAAAAACTCCTCCAAACTTTCAATAATGTTTGCTATACACACAAATGTCTTGTGTCCATGATGGGTTTCATCTGTTTCTTGCAAGGGTGGGTATTAAGGAATGGAGTTGTATGGAACAAGGTCAGCCCAAGTGTATTAGGTTCCTAAGGCTGCTGTGGGAAAACATCACAAACTGGGTGGCTTAGAACAACAGAAATGTATTCTCTCACGGTTCTGGAGGCTAGAAGTCTGAAATCAAGGTGTCAGCGGGGTCGTGTTCTTTCCAAAGGCTCTAGGGAAGAATCTTCCCGTGCTTCTTCTTCATTCCTGATGGCTGCCAGCAACCCTGGGTGTTCCTTGGCTGGTAGATGTGTCACTCCAATCTGCTTCCATCATTGTATGGCTTTTCTTCTCTGTGTGTCTGTGTCTCTGTGTGTCCTCTCCTCTTCTTATAAGGATACCAGTCATACTGGATCTAGGGTATCCCTAATCTAGTATGACTTCATTTTAATTAATTACATATGGAGAGACCCTATTTCCAAATAAGATCACATTCTGAGGTTCCAGGTGGATATACATTTTGGGAGACATTGTTCAACCCAGCACACCAAGTGAGAGGCACTATGATCCGTAAACAGGATCCTGGAGAAAGAAGAAGGACCCAAATCTCTGCTTCCCCCACCCCTACCCTTACACCTGCATCACATACCTGCAGGGTGTGGCTTTTACCTGTGCAGTGGACTCTGGATCAAGCGAGGCAGACCCAGAGCTCTGGTCAAGTGGCTGCTGCACATAGTTAGTGGCTCATGGTGACTGACCTCCACAACCTTCCATCCAAGGGTCCTACTGGCCCTCGGCAAAACATCCTCTTATTCTGGGTGTGTATTAATAGTGAGGATTTGTTGTTTGTGGCCTCTTCCCTTGGCTTCCATTCCCCTTCTTTGAGTAAACGGCACTCAGATTCACTTTTGGGGACCCATCTCCCTTACTCTCAGGGTATACAGGGCCCTGACCAAGACTTCAGAGCCTGGTCAATCAGCATATTAAATACCCCTGGTCTCATAGGTTGGTTCAGAATGGGCACATTTTCCACATTAATGCAATTAGAGTGATTCCCAGAACTCGTACAGGAAGGGAGAATTCTTTCTTCTGGTTTTGAACCCACAAAGCTATGGACTGGACCTCTGGCAGCCATTTTGCCATTGTGAGGTCAGGACTTCTCCAAGAATGGAACTAATATAGAAAAAGTGGAGTCAAGAGACAAGCAGAGAGAAATTGGGTTCTGCTGGTATCAATAGCCCCCAGATCAAGCTGCACCTGAAGCTCTACTACTGGCCTTTTTAGTTATCTGAGCCATTAAATCCACTACCACCTCTCCCCCTTGCTTAAGTCATGAGTTTGGGTCATATTTTCTATCGCTAGTAAAGGAAGGATATTAATTGCAATTCATCTAGAATGGGTCTATCAGGGACTTCCCTGGCAGTCCAGTGGTTGAGACTTTGCCTTCCAATGTGGGGGGTGTGGGTCAGGGAGCTAAGGTCCCACATGCCTCGGGGCCAAAAAACCAAGACATAAAAAAAAAGAAGCAGTATTGTAACAAATTCACTAAAGACTTAAAAAAAATGGTCCACATCAAAAAATCTTAAACCAAAAAAAAAAAAAAGGAATGGACCTATCAGACTCTTTGCCTGGGTTTTATAATTTATCTAGTTTTGGAAAATATTTCTTTTTATTTATCTTTGGAACCATGCAGATTCAGAAGTGGATGGCACACTCCCAGAGTGTCATTGCAGCACCCTGGCAGAGTAGATAGTCTCAAGAGCCTTCGTAGAAGTGCAAGCCCATCTGCATCATGCCTCCATCAGCAGAGATTTTTTTGAGTGCCCATCTTGTGTTCCCCTGGGGAGTGGCTTAGATTAAGGTGGTGGCAGTGGAGATAGAACAGGTGGCATCGGGAGGGAAAAATCCATAAAACTTGGTGTTCATTGGCCATCAGTGATGGGGGAAAGGAGGTGTCCAGACTGGATCCTAGGCTTCTAGCCTGAGAAATGCAATGACTGGGCCTCCCTGGTGGCGCAGTGGTTGAGAGTCCGCCTGCCGATGCAGGGGATACGGGTTCGTGCCCCGGTCTGGGAGGATCCCATATGCCGCGGAGCGGCTGGGCCCGTGAGCCATGGCCGCTGAGCCTGTGCGTTCGGAGCCTGTGCTCCGCAACGGGAGAGGCCACAACAGTGAGAGGCCCGCGTACAGCAAAAAAAAAAAAAAAAAAAAGAAATGCAATGACTGCCACACTCTGAATGGGGAACATTAAAGGTGACCAGTGTCTGAGGAGGAGGGGAGATGATGAGTCGGTTTTATCCTTGTTTAGTGTATCGTGCCCTCACAACTTCCAAGTGGAGATGTCAGATAGGGAGCTGGACACACAGCACCGGGACTTGGAGGAGAGGGCAGACTAGAGTTATCTGAGGTGGGGGGGGTCACTTGCCTACCAGGGCAGCTGAAGCTTTGGGTGCAGGGGATTGGCTGAAGGAGATGACATAGGGTAAGAAATAGAGGCCCCTGGATGGAGCCGTGAGGAGTACCAGCAGGAGGAAGATGTCACGGCTAGAGCATCCTCTACCCTCCTCCACTGGGTGCCCGAGCTCAGCTCTGAGCCACTGAATCCTGACTCCTGAACTTGACTTCCTGGTCTTGTTCATTAGAAATAAGCTCCTTAAAGAAAGGGACTGGGGGTCTTCCCTGGTGGCGCAGTGGTTGAGAGTCCATCTGCCGATGCAGGGCACACAGGTTCGTGCCCCGGTCCGGAAAGATCCCACATGCCGCGGAGTGGCTGGGCCCGTGAGCCATGGCCACTGAGCCTGTGCGTCCGGAGGCTGTGCTCCGCAACGGGAGAGGCCACAACAGTGAGAGGCCCGCGTACTATAAAAAAAAAAAAAAAAGAAAAGAAAGAAAGGGACTGGGTCTGCCTTGCGCACCACTGAGAAAAACGACTACTGGTGTGGCCCACATTTCCTCCGCGCTCACCTCCCCTCTGCACTACTAATTTCCCTTCTGTACTCACCCCTCCTCTCTGCACTCAGCTGTCCGCTCTGCACTCACCCCTCTCCCCTGCACCCCCTCTGCACTCGCCCTGTATGTACTCACCCTGCAGGTACTCACTGCAAGTATCTGTGACCCTGAAGACTTGCTTGGCAGGGAAGCATGCTTGGTCTGCTCAAGGGTTAGACTGGGAGCGCCAGGGAGCTAAGGCCCCTGGGGGCATCCCTCAGCCCTCACTTTTGATCACTGGGAGCCGAGGGTAAACACGGGGCTCCTGGGACAACTGTGCACACTCTCTCCAATTCCAGACACCCTGTGGTGACTTGCTCATTGTTGCTCTCAGATCCCCTCCCTTCCCGTCCTGGTTTCATTCCCCACTCCCCGACGGTGCTTCCTGGGATCGTGTCCCCAAAACCCCCTTGCTCACCTCTTATCTCAGGCTCTGCTTGGGGGGTGGGGTGGGAGCTGGATCCAACCTAGGACAACCACTGAGTGCCCAGGATGGTGCCTGGCTCACAGCCAAATAAGGACTTTTTGAAGGAATCCATGAATTCACGCATCTGCACTCCCTGCCACGAAGAGGCGGCCAGTGAACTTTGGTTGGAGTGAAAACCATTGATCCCATCGCTCATCCACCCCAACCGCTACCACGTGCCTGTGCACACACACTCAGAGTCTCTGCCGTGGTCACCGCTTGCCCCTCCCCCTGGTCAGAGGAAGCCAACGAGGAGCCCAGGTCCCCGTGGCCCACTGGGGAGCCTTGGCACCGGACACAGCAGCAGGGGCGGTGCCGTGGAGCAGGACCCTTGTGTTCTTGGCAGTGGCCTTGGGTCCACCCACAGTGTCCCATGGTCACAGGGGCTTCATCCTCACCCACAGGCTCCTAAAATATGGGTAGCCCAGTGGTCCCTGTGCTAATGAACTGGGGCTAATCAGCTGTGTGTGTGTGTGTGTGTGTGTGTGTGTGTGTGTAGCTTCCATGAGTGTACGTGTACCTATGTTTTTTTGCTTCCATGTGTATTTGTGTGTGCACGGCGGCTTCTGTCATTATGCCCCTAATGGAAATACTGCCACGGATCGCAACTCTCAATTAGCTCCCGGGGCGATCGCTGTGACAGCCAGTTACAGAACAGCAAGGCCTAAAGGAATGAATTAATTTGTAGTACACGGCAGTTAGAATCACCGTGTTAGCCGCAGACTCAATAGCCAGAGACCCTGAATAGAGGAGCTGAGACCACTGGTCACCAGCGGGGACCCGGGAGGCGCCTCCCCTGGGGGCCTGACTTGGGAAGGAGATCAGAGGAACGTCAGGACCTTTGCTGAACTCAGGGCTATGCAGCCTATCAACCACTCTAGGGCTGTACCACTCACCCGCGGGGGCAGAGGTCTCTGGCTGGTACACAGCCAGACCAGAGGCCACGGGTGCCAGGAGCTGCGAGAGGGCTGTGAAGCCTGTTCTCTTTCTCTGCAAACAGGACCTTCTTCTATTGTCTCATTTTGGCTGGAGTGGAGTCAGGACTCTTCAAGGATGGAGTCTTTGGTCAGCGGGGGGAAGCCCTAGGGCACATGGGAAGGACAGAAGCCTCCCTCTCCCCTCCCCAAGTATCACTTAAGATTCTTTCTTTTTGGGCTTCCCTGGTGGCGCAGTGGTTGAGAGTCCGCCTGCCGATGCAGAGAACGCGGGTTCGTGCCCCGGTCCGGGAAGATCCCACGTGCCGTGGAGCGGCTGGGCCCGGGAGCCAGGGCCGCTGAGCCTGCGCATCCGGAGCCTGTGCTCCGCAACGGGAGAGGCCACAGCAGTGAGAGGCCCGCGTACCGAAAAAAAAAAAAAAAATTCTTTCTTTCTTTTTTTATTATTAATTGAGGTGACATTATAACATACAACTGACCATTTTAAAATGTACAGTCCAGCGGCATGTAGTGCGTTCAGTGTTGTGCAACCGCCACCTCATTCCAGCTACGATACCTTCATCACCCCAGAAGGACATCTTATCCTTTAAGTAATCACTCCCCATTCTCCCCTTCCCCCAGCCCCTGGCAGCCACAAATTTACTTTCTGATTCCATAGATTTGCCTATTCTGGATATTTCGTATAAAAAGAATCATATAATACATGACCTTTTATGTCTGTCAGTATGTCAGAGCTATGGGAAAAGACACACACACACACACCCCTGAAACACTTATCTTTATTATGTGTGATGCACTCTGCCATCATCTATTTTATTCCTTTTCATTAAAAAAAAAAAAAAGTGTGGATCAACCACCCCTGAATTGATTTTATGGTCCACACATGGGTTGTGACCCACAGTTTGGAAAGCACTAGTGAATCCAAAGCAGAGCCTCAGGGACCCCAAGGGCTTGTCCTAGCTGAGCAGGGCACACTCCCTCTTCTAGGCCCTGAAAGCCTCCAAGGTTTCTTTAAAGCCAACTCACTATGCATTTATCTATAAGCTAAGTTGTCTGTCCAGCCTGTCTGAACTTAAGGAACCAAGCTCAAGATGATCTTCCCTGCTTGTGTGCACAGATGTTCATGGCCATGTGGTCTGAAGCAAATAACTTCAGGCTCCACGGGAAGCCTTGGGGTTTGGTATTTGTGATGTTTTTTCTGATGTGTCAACTTGGCTAGGCTATAGTCCCAAGTTATTCCATAGAACACTAATCTAGGCTTTGCTGTGACGATATTGTGTAGACGTGATTAAACTCCATAATCAGTTGACTTTAAGAGAGATTAGCCTTGGGAATTCCCTGGTGGTCCAGTGGTTAAGACTCCACGCTTCCACTGCAGGGGGGCATGGGTTAGATCCCTGGTCGGGAAACTAGGATCCCACATGCCATGTGGTGTGGCAAGAAAAAAAAGAGAGAGAGAGAGAGAGAGAGAGAGAGAGATTAGCCTTGAAAATCTGGATGGGTCTGGTTTTTTTTTTTTCTTTTTGGTGGTACGTGGGCCTGTCACTGTTGTGGCCTTTCCCGTTGCGGAGCACAGGCTCCGGATGCGCAGGCTCAGTGGTCATGGCTCACGGGCCCAGCCGCTCCGCGGCATGTGGGATCTTCCCAGACCGGGGCACGAACCCGTGTCCCCTGCATCGGCAGGTGGACTCCCAACCACTGCACCACCAGGGAAGCCCTGGTTTTTGTTTTTCAAGTTCTCTCAGACTATTTATGTTCTTATTTATTATCCACATTATTTTCATTTTCAACTTGTTGTATTTACTTATTTTTTTTAATTAAAGATTCAACAACATACACAGGCACACTTATATGAAAAGTAAACTACAGACCATCATACGGGAAGCATAGACACTAAAGGATTAGCAAAAGTTTTGTCCAGAGAACCAGGTGAAGAGGCAGTCTAGACCAGGAGTCAGCAAGCTACAGCTTTATCCTGCTCTTTGTAAATAAAGTTTTATTGGAACACAGCCACACCATCGGTTTACCTATCATCTATGGCTGTTTTGCCCTACTGCACAGAGTGGGGTAATCGCAACAGAGACTCCGTGGCTCACACAGCCTAAGATATTTAATATCTGGATTTTTACAGAGAAGTTTGCCAACGCACAGTTTAGATGAACAAATGCTGGGAACCCAAACCAACGAACTTACTGAAATAGACGAGAAACTCGACGCCTGTTAATTCAGGCTCCCACACAGGACTACTTAGAATGGCCTTGCTTCTTCCATGGGGGTTAGCTTGTGAAATCAACATGTAAAGGAAAAATCACATACAGTCAAACTTATCCTGGAAGGTCCCCTGAAAGTTGTTATGTCAGAGATTGATCTATTTCTCACTAAGTCTAGCGCAGTCAGTTTACCAGCATCTACAAACCCATGATGAGCATTTCAACATTTATACATGTAAGGTGCAAGGAACAGCATCACCAGCCCTGGGACCTGTGGGCTCAAATCTGCAGTGTAATCAACTGCAATTCTGAAACCGAATCACATATGTGCTGGCAATGTTTACAGGAAATAAATGATTAAAAACCCTAGACTAGCATTCCCGAGAATCTCTGTCGTTTGGAAAATTGCAAAAGGAAATTGAAGAGAAGTGGGAAATGTTTTGCCAACATGAAAACTAGAAAAAACCCTCTTAAACATGTGTTAAACATCTATATCCATGTCAATTACCTCAATTATTAGTGAGTGCAATAAACACCATCTAACTATGAGTGATTACAAAACTGATTTGAGGGCTTCCCTGGTGGCGCAGTGGTTGAGAGTCCGTCTGCCGACGCAGGGGACACGGGTTCGTGCCCTGGTCCAGGAAGATCCCACATGCCGCGGAGTGGCTGGGCCCGTGAGCCATGGCCGCTGAGCCTGCGCGTCCGGAGCCTGTGCTCCGCAACGGGAGAGGCCACAACAGTAAGAGGCCCGCGTACCGAAAAAAAAAAAAAAAAACTGATTTGAGAAAACATTCCAAATATCTTTGAAATGCTATGATGTGGTTAATGCAAAAATGAGATACTATTTCATACCCATTGGATTGGCGAAATATAAATTGTATTACACTAAGTGATGACCACGATATGGGGAGCTGAGAATGCTTACACATTGCTGGTGGGAGTAAAGTTAATAAACCCACCTCGAAGAGCGATTTGGGAGTGACAAGTAAAGGTGAGATGTGTACATCCAACCACCTAGCAATTCAGCTTCTGGTTAGATACCCTGAAGCAGCAATTCTCAAAGTATAATCTCAGACCTCTAGGGATCTTTGAGCTGCTGCCAGGGGATCTGCAAGGTCAAAACTTTTTTCAGAATAATATTAGGATGTTATTTGTCTCTTTTGCTGTGTTAACATTGTCACTGATGGTACAAAAGTCATGGTGGATGAGACTGCTGATACCTCAGCGTGAATCAATGCAGTGGCCCCAAGCTACACCAGCTATCACTGCATTCTGCACTGCCACGCACTTTGCAGGGGGAAAACAGTTTCACTTAGAGCAGTGAAAATTTTAATTTTTAAAAATCTTGACCCCAGAGTCCTTGTCTTTTTAAAATTCTGTGTGATGAAATGGGAATTGCACATAAAGCCCTTCTGCTGAATACTCGAGTACAGTTGTCTGGAGGAAAAACGCACCTGCAACTATCTTGAGTCGAAAGATGAGCTAGCCAGTTTTTTCATGGAATGTTATTTTTCCTTTAAAGAACAACTCACACACTACAGTTATTTGGGGAATCCCCTGGCGGTCCAGTGGTTAGGACTCAGTGCTTTCACTGCTCAGGCCCTGGGTTCAATCCCTGGTTGGGGAACTAAGACCCTGCAAGCTGCGTGGCGTGGCACAAAAAAACAAAAACAAAAACAAAAACAAACAAAAAAACTATGTTTATTCAGGCTTGGCTATTTGGCAGGTATTTTCTCAGAAATAAAGTGAGCTTCTCACATTAAGGATAAATTTTTGAACTTTTAAATTTATTGCCAATGACAAAATTTGAACTTTTAAATTTTAGGAAACATGTCTGTCACCATGAGTGTGACAGCTTCCCACACTTAAAGACTTTTGTGATAAGATCAGAGGTGATATTAACGGATTCTTGCTATTGTATGACGAAGTGTGTCAACATCTGGAAGATCTACAGGACTTGGTGAACCAATATTTTCCAAATGATCAACGTATTATGCTACAAAAGTCATGAGTAAAAGATCTACTCAGAGTACAAGATAGATCATTGCCTTTTAATGTACAAAAAGTTAACTGATATGGTTTCAGATTTCACATTGCAACTGATCTTAAGAAATGATGCTTATTGAGTTTTGGTGTATTTTCAAACAATATCCACAATTATCTGAAAAGGCTACTAAATTACTCTTCCCTTTTCTATAACTATGTATCTATGTGAGGCCAAATTTCCTTTACAGACTTCAACCAAAACCATATAGTACAACAGATATTAGATTTGTAAAAAATGAAAAACAGTGCTACTCATCTTACTATATTTATTTTGAAAAACATTATTTCCCATAAAAATATGTTATCTATATTAACATGTAATGGTTTACTATTGTTTTAAATTAATTAATGAGTACCTATTTTTTAAATTCTCCGTTTTAATTTCTAAACTGGTAGCTCTGATACTTATTAATAGATATAACACTCTTACACAAAAGCTCTTAGGGTCCTCAATAATTGTTAAGACTATAAAGGACTCCTGAGATCAAAAAGTTTGAGAAGTGCTCCCCTAGAAATGAAACTCTCCCACAAATACACAAGGAAATCTGTATAAGGAAGTTCATGTGTTGCTGTCAGAAACAGCAGAAAAACTGGAAAGAAACTGAATGTCCTTCAGTTGGAAAATATATAAATTGTAGTTTAGTGATTTAATGTCTTATTAGTTAGCAGTTGAAATCAATGAATTAATGAAATCAATGAATCCATATATATATTAAAATATGAAAAAATCCATATATTTATAAACATGAAAAAATCACAAGGTTTAAAAAGCAAGTTGCAAGAGACTATCAAAACAATTTGATACTATTTGTAATTTTTAATTGTAAGACAAAATTGTTTATGGAGACATATGTATAGTAAAGATAGTAAAAACATGCTTAGGGATGATTTACATCATCTTCAATATACTGATTTTTTTGAGTACAAGTAGGAGAGAAAAGGTAAGAGAGCAAGGTTTATATTATATCTATAACATTACAACATTTCTTAAAAACTATAAGTTCTGGGCTTCCCTGGTGGCGCAGTGGTTGAGAGTCCACCTGCCAATGCAGGGGACACGGGTTCGTGCCCCAGTCCGGGAAGATCCCACATGCCACAGAGCGGCTGGGCCTGTGAGCCATGGCCACAGAGCCTGTGCGTCCGGAGCCTGTGCTCCACAATAGGAGAGGCCACAACAGTGAGAGGCCTGCGTACCGCAAAAAAAAACAAAAAAACAAAAAAAACCTAAGAGTTCTAAAACGAATAAGTTAACATTAGGTACATAAGAATTTGTATTGTTTTCTATAATATTCTGTATGTTTCAAATATGTCATAATTGAAAACAAAACATTTTTCTTCATTTCAATAAATGATTTATTTCAAAATAGAAATATAGAAATTTTTGTGTTGTTCAGTAAGTGTGCTTCTCCTCACTCCCACTAAATTTCTGTTCAATGTGTGCTTGAAAATTATCAGCATAACCTGTGTTAATTCTAACTTGGCCTGGGGAGCCCTCAAGCTTTTATCTGGCCTTGTGCTTGGGTATAGGGAGAATTTTCACTTTCTCTGTATTGTTTTAACTTTTTAGTACAATAATGTTTTATCGGGAAAAAATTAAATACATTTCCATTGTGAAATAGCACAAAACTATGTCCTTCTGTTTTCACATTTTAAATAATACTGAGACCGTGCTCTTCACCCCACTTTAAACTGATTTACAGTGATCAGTGTAAACTGATTTTTCTCATTTAAACTTTAATCATTTTCTATGTATTTTCATGGCTGCCTAATTTCCATCTTACAAAGTGCCATACATTTTGAAAAAAATCACTCTGATTTTTAGTCGCTTTGGCTGCTTCCAGCTTTTTGCCACTATAAACAATGTTGTGATGCATTCCCTTATACGTAATCTCTTTTTACTTTTGATTAGGAAGGAGCTCAGAACATGCCATTCCAAAATATGCCTCTCTGGCATATTGACTATTTTGAGTTAAAGGCACTTGAAAAACAGCGAATATAAGAAAGACTCTTGACCTTCCTTCTTTTTCTTAAAAGGAGGAGATGAAACTCCCACATGAAAGATGTTCTTCCTCTACCAAGGAAAGTAACATTCTTATCACGGAGGACAAAAAGTTGAGTCCAAGAAAATTCTATACAACCAGACCCTGTTAAAATAATTCTTCTCTTCGTTCAACCTAATATAAAAGCAAGGAGGTTTTGCCATTTCTTTGGGTCTTCCTTCCTTATGAAGGCTCCCGTGTCACATAAAATGTTTACTAAGTAACATTGTATTCTTTTCTCTCTGTTGATCAGTCTTTTTTTTTTTTTTTTTTTTTTAAGAAGATGTTGGGGGTAGGAGTTTATTAATTTATTTATTTATTTTTGCTGTGTTGGGTCTTCGTTTCTGTGTGAGGGCTTTCTCTAGTTGCGGCAAGCGGGGGCCACTCTTCATCGCGGTGCGCGGGCCTCTCACTATCGCGGCCTCTCCTATTGCGGAGCACAGGCTCCAGACGCGCAGGCTCAGTAGTCGTGGCTCACGGGCCTAGTCGCTCCGCGGCATGTGGGATCCTCCCAGAGCAGGGCTCGAACCCGTGTCCCCTGCATTAGCAGGCAGACTCTCAACCACTGCGCCACCAGGGAAGCCCTGTTGATCAGTCTTATGTCAATTTAATTCTCATGCTCAGGCAAAAGGACCCCTAGAGAGTAAGGTAAAAGTTTGCCTCTCCGATGATATTCTGAAATCTTAGCTGTGTCACTTCTCTTTGGCAGAGAATTTAGCCTTTCTGAGCCCCAGGCAGAACTGGAATGATTCCTAACCAGGGAAGATTTTGTCCCTTGGGGGACATGTGGCAATGTCTGGAGACATTTGGGGGTTGTCATATCTGGAGGAGGGAGAGGTTGCTGCAGGCGTCTAGTGGGAAGAGGTCAGGGCTGCTGCTAAACATCCTACCCTACACAAGACAACCCCCGGAACAGAGAATTATCCGACCCCAAACGTCAATAACACCGAGGCTGAGAAACCCTGGAATAGAATGAACACTAGTGTCCCTTCCGGCCCTGAAAATCACTGGGGGCTTCTGGAGGGCCTCACTGACTGGCGGGATGGAGGAAGTGTTGTCTCACTTTGAAGCCCTCGAGAGGGATGTGTCAGAGCACAAGAGGTGTTTCCAAGCTGCTGAGAGTCCTCCAGTCCCTGGAGGCGATCGTTAAACATTTACGCCCCGCTCTAGAGATTTCAGGGTGGGGCCCAAGGATCTGTGCCTTTAACAAGTGCCCCACGTGAGTCTAGTTACAGGTGGGTGGTTCCCACCCGCCAGACTATCAGAATCTCCCAGGGGCTTTCTAAGCAAGGTTGGGGTGGAGCCCAGGAATCTGGGTGGTTTGTTGTTTGTTTGTTTGAAACTCCAAAAAGGATTCTAAGGAAATCATCTTGGAAGTTTACATCTTCAGCTTTGGGGAATATCTGTGGGAGTTACCTGTGCACACATTCATTCATTCATCATTCATTTATTCATATTCAAGGATTAAAGAGATGCTTAGACACAGGGAACTGCCTTGACTCAGGATTAGTAGGGAAGGACCCATTAGCAACTCATTAACAATTCAACTGCCTGCAAACAAGGTGGGAACAAAATTCTTGGAGAGCTCGGAGGAGGGAGGGACCCACTGTGCCTGAGGGCTTCATGGAGGAGGCAGACTTTTGCAGTGGGTCTTCTTAGAGGATGAGAAGGGAACTATAGGGAGGAAACCGCACCCTCGACCATAGGAACAGTTGAAGGAGGCCCCTTGGCACAAGAGGCAACAGGAACAAAATGAGAATGGGGGGGAATGTACCCCCTCTGGACTTAACATTCGACACAGCTGCATTTTTTTTTTTAAAGGAACAATTATTTATTTATTTTTGGCTGCGTTGGGTCTTTGTTGCTGTGCACCGGCTTTCTCTAGTTGCGGCGAGCGGGGGCTACTCTCCGTTGTGGTGTGCAGGCTTCTCATTGTGGTGGCTTCTCTTGTGGATGAGTACGGGCTCTAGGCTCGTGGGCTTCAGTAGTTGTGGCACATGGGCTCAGTCGTTGTGGCGCGTGGGCTCTAGAGCACAGGCTCAGTAGTTGTGGCGCATGGGCTTAGTTGCTCCGCGGCACTTGGGATCTTCCCGGACCAGGGCTCGAACCCTTGTCCCCTGCACTGGCAGGCAGATTCTTAACCACTGCGCCACCAGGGAAGTCCCACAACTGCATTTTTAAGCAAATCGGAAACTGGGCAATACGAACAATATGAGTTAAGTTTCGCTTGTCCAAAATTTGAAATAATGCAGCTTTTAACTTTATTTCTATAGGAAAATTAGTCTTGAATTCTGTGAGTTTGAAATTAGGAGAGGTTTTCCAGGAATGCATCTCTCCTTAAAAACTGGCCTGCTTGGAATTGAGCACCTACTGCGTGCCAGGAGCTGTGCTCAGAGCTCCAGAGAGGCAGAGGCCCAGCCCCCACCTTGAGGAGCTCACGGCCCGGTGCCCATGCCCTCCCCACCCCGTGACAACCTTTCATCCGAGTCAGGCCAGGGAGGGCCACACGGAAGGGAAGGGCCAGGAGCCCAGCCAAGGGGCAGGCTGGGATCAGGCGGGAAGGGCGAGAAGCGCGAGAAGCGCGGCGGATTGTCTGGGGAACCGCAGGGGCATTTTGAGGAGGATCCCCCGGGCAGAGATCAGGCACTGGGCCGAAGAGTTGGAGTGACCGTGGGCTGGAAGCCTCCCCTTCCCACCACACAGACACCACTGCTCTTCTCTGAGCTCGACTCTTGGTCGCTTAATTCATCAGTAAATATTTTCTGAGCACCTACTCTCTATCGGGCGCTGTTCTATGCACCAGGGACATATCAGTGAACAAAACAGGCCAAAGTTCCTGTCCTCGTGGAGCTTACATTCTTGTAAGAGGAGACAGATTGTTACAAGTCCAAGCTCGCTCTGCTCGCCAGGCCAATGAATCAATAAATCGGAGACGAGGTGCTGAGGCAAGGAATACGATTTTATTCGGAAAGCCTGGAGAGGAGAAGATGGCAGACTAAAGTCTCAAAATAACCATCTTATCAGGGCTTGGATGCCAGTTTCTTTTAGAGCACAGAGAGGGGAAGGAGATAAGGAAGTAAAGTAAAAAGGCCATAAGTTTTGCAAATATCCCCTGGAATGGCCAGCCTCGGGGAGGGGATGTGTTAATTTCTTCTTTCTTATAGCCATCCACAGGTGGACAGCGTCGGATGTTTGCCTGAACAAAGGCACTTTGGTTTTACATTCAGGCAGAGGGGCAGGGTTCCCCGAGGCAGGCCATTGTGTATAGACAGTATCCTTTTAGAGAACAAAAGCAGCGGAAAGCAAAGGTTAAAGTGAAAGAAACAGATCCAACGTGTCAGATTTGTCTTCCTGCTACAAGATCATAAGCAAAATAAACACAATTTACAAAGCGTGGCGGAAGGTTGTTAGCGCCCTGGAGGAGAGTGCAGACGGGCACGATGAATGCTGGATAGGGGTGTCTGTGTGCACACTTAGGTGCACACATTTTAAAAGACCGTCAGGGAAGGCCTCACTGAGGATACGACGTTTGAGCGTTTCCTTTGAATCTCACGTAACAGTCTCAAGTCTCATGTACGTGTACGTTGGCAGTGGGAGCATCTTGTCAGCAAGGTTATACACCCCTCTAAGGGGCAGAAACCACTTTGCTTGTCTCTAACCTTGTCTACGGGGCCAAGCATAGAGTTGGCCCCTCGTGGATATTCAAAACTACTTTTTGGATAAATGAATGAAAAAGAAATGAATAAATAAATATGGGGATGAAAGGGAAAAGAGTTCTGCCATCCTGTCAGCTAGTCCAGATGTTACAGAATCTTCACTGCCCTGGCCCAGCCCGAGATCCGCCCCCCCTCATCTGGGGAGAGAAAAGGCTGAGACTTGGGAAGGGGAAAGCCCAGGGTGGGGTGGGGAAGGGTCGGCAGGGTGGGAAGGTTGAGGAGGGATGGGGTGGAGTGAGGTGGAGGGGGCGGAGGGGAGCCAGAAGAGCCCGAAGAACAGGAGGCGAGAAAACACAAGATCAATACGAACAGCGGGAGGTGACAGCCGCCGGCCAGGGAGTGCGCCTCCCTTGATTAGAATTCATGAACTCTCCTCTTACATTAAGTCTTTATATGACACCTGGCCTTTAATGCAAAGCTGGCTGCGAGCATTAAAAATTAAAAGCCGAAGGTAGGCTACATCCATCTCTGATAGCGCAGCTCCCCTCCTATCTGAGGTCTGCACAAAGCTATTACACATTGATAAATTATTTGGGGTAATAGCCAAGATATTACATTGTTTCTGAGTGAAGGTAAAATCTCTCCCTGACACGGGCATTTATCAGGAGCGCCTTTCATCCTATTTATTATGGGCCAGGTGAACAGGAGCTACAGCTGGCTGGGCTGTGGGCTGGGTTCCCTTCCCTTCCCCCGCCTCCCCTCCCTCTCTCTCTGCCACTCCCTTGATGGGGCATTGATGAGCTTGGGACAAGTTAATTATTAACTTAAAGATCTGCAGTTCACCTTAAAAGAGGCAGGGGCTCCTGGGGAAGAGGGAAGTTTGGTTACTGAACAATCACAGCACGGGTCCGTGGCCCCACCTTGGTCCCGCCTGGCAGACCTGAACTCTACTCTAAGCCCATCTCAACCCGTTCGAAGTCACCTGGGAGGAAATCCACAGAGCTAGTGCCCGGCTCCACCTTGCCCACCCCTACCCCTCCCCCAGCCCATTCCGACAGCTGGCAGCCAATCAGAGAGGGCTCGGAGGTCTTCTCCCCAAAGCCCGTCTCAAAAACACACACACCGAAGGTTCATCCTGAGTCTAGGCTGGAAGCCCCGCCTCCTGCTGTGGAGTTCCCAAACTGGTAATAGCTCCTCCTCCTGCCCTTCTCTCTCCTTTTCCAACCTCCACACCCTCACCCCAAACTCCTCAATAGTGTCCCCTGTGTTGACAGTTGAGAGGACAGCCTTTGGAAGCTGGGTTTGACGGTGGGCAAGTCATTTAAACTCTCTTGAGTCTCGATTTCCTCAGCTGGAGTAGGAGCATCATCATCATCATCACCATCATCCAAGCTCTCGGGGTCGCTGTTACAAAGGGTCACATCAGGACTGGCTTGGCATCTGTGTGCGGGTGTGAATTGACACGCGACCCTGGAGATGAACAGCTGCAAATGTGGGCCATCTGGTTTGGGGCACTTGGGGGCCATCGATCCACAAACCCTTTTGGAAGAAGCATCCCCTCCAGAGTGCCTTCTCGTTTCCAGGCACAGTGCTAATCGCTGACTCGACAGTGATGAACAGAACGGCCCCTTTGCTGCTTTCCAGCAGCTCACAGCTAATGGAATTGGCTTACTGTCCCCAGAGGGGAGAAGCAAGTGCTCTGGATGGTTTTTGTCTCCAAGGGTAGGTTAGCTCACTGGCTTTCCAACCCTGGATCTGAGTCAGCTCCAACTCCTATCAAGTGCTTGACACATAATTGGCACTCAGTAACCATCTGTGGAATGGATGCATGGAGAACTGAAGTGAATTTTGAGTCCCAGGTGGACAAGTGTGAGCTTGCTGAGTCTCACTGGGCCCGAGGGGTACAATCAGCTCTGCTTTCTAGGAATCAAAGGCTGCCAGCTCAGCTCAGGGGAACCGCCCCTTTTCAAGCCCCAGCCAGGTAAGATGACCTCCAGCAAAAAGGAAAGTGACCTTTGTTGCTGGATAGAAACTGGGTGCTCAAGTCTCCACTGCTGCTGAAGGAGCCAGATGAGTATCCTCTTTCTGGAATTTCTGCCTAATGACCAGACATGCAGGGACCCCACCAACCAGCTGGAGGAGAAGGGGGAGGTCACCACAGGGCACGTACTCCCTCTTTCCACTCAGTCCGGGAGGTGGCCCGGTAGGCGGCCCTGGTGGGGGCTGGAGGAGGCCTGGGATGAGGTATATTGTCGCAGTCATGCTCTACAAGCCCAGCCAGCAACTCTTCAGGCTCCATCTCTCTAGCCAGCCTCTTGAACTCAGGTGGGACCATCTAACTGCTTCTCAGTTTGGGCGTCAGCCCTGCTTGCTGTCTTTCCAGTTTCCTGATTCCATTCTCTGCCAGCCAGGACCAACCCCACCCTGCCCTGCACCCAACCTTGCTTCCCAAAGCCCAGGAAGGACCCCTTGGCCTGGAGGATGGATGAACTTGGACATCTCCCAGAGTGTCGCACCTGTTTGGCTACGCTGAGGATTCAGTCGTCAGGCTGAACCAGCTCCTTTCTGATGGATGTTTTTTTTTATAAGGGAAGCAAGAGTGATTCTCAGCCGCTATTGGGGGCTGTTTCCTGTTCCCTCTGTGCGATTCTGATATCCCTGCTGGCTGAATTGAGAGTTGCCGCTGTCTGAGAGTGGGTCGTATTCAACAGGTGTGATGAAGCAGAATAAAGACAGAGGTGCTGCTCTAAAAAGTTGATTGTGTAAACCAAAATGAAAGGGAAAGCCTTCCAAGATTAGCTCAATGACAGAGTGATAGTAAGTCATCATCATTATTATTATCATCATATTAGCAGCTAACACTGAGAGTTCACTGAGTGCCAGGTGCTGTGATCCGTACTTTGTATTCAGTCTCTCATTTAATCCTCATAAAACCCCAGGAAGTCTGTTTTACAGAGGCTCAGAGAGATCAACAGTGAGGAGCAGAAATGGGGTTTGACCCTGAGCCGGACTCTAGACCACATGCTCTTAACCATTACACTGGAAAGGACCTTCGTGACTAGCTATTCCATCTGTTTCTACATGAGGAAACTTCATTTCTTTATCCCCCAAAGAGGGAAACCCATTGCCTAGAATCAGTGGCAGAGCTGGGACTGGATGCTAAGTGTCCTAATTCCAAATCCAAAGCTTTTCTCTACTGTGCCACACTGGTCTCCTCTCCTATCCCATGTCCCTCCAAGGCCGAGGGAAATCATCAAGGCAGGGAGGGAACCCAGAGCCAGGAGACCTGGAGTCTGGATATGAGCAAACATTGCCAAACAAACCAACAGGCATAGACTTGAGCTCCAGGGAGCTCCAGGAAGCTGGATTTAAAGATGGAAGCCAGAGTCAGGAGCCAGAAGGCAACTGGAGGTAGGGAGTGTGCAGGTACCTGAGGGCCCAGGTGGTGCAGAGGTCAAGAAATCAGAGAAGACAGTGGCTGTGAGGCCCCGGTGCTGAGGGCACTTTGAAACAGAAGCCAGCAGAACCAGGGGTCTGCTGAGAAAGGAAAGATCCCGACAGACTTGAGATAGAACCACCAAAGGAAGGCAAGAAAGGTGCCAGCAGCAGGTAAAGGCAGAGACCGAGGGGACAGTGAGGCCCAGTGGTGAGAAGGAGGAGGGTGTCTAGTTACTAACAGGAGAGAAAATAGAGGCAGCCACGTTTGAGGGCTGGGTGGCAGTGACAAGAAGCGGAGAGCTGGGCCACTGCCTTGCATAGCCTGCTTGGGCGTGGCAGCAACCTGACCTGGGGCCACACGCAGGAGCTTCAGGAACTTCTTGGGTAGAGTTGATAGTTGCGGAAGGAAAAAGATGTCAAGAGCACCTTATAAATTTTTTCCGAGCATCAGATAAATATTTTCCCTTTGTTATTTTCACAAGCAACTGCTATAAATATTTAACTGGTATGAATCACTTTTTTGTCAGACTGCCTTTTTTCTCCAATGGAAATTTGTGTTGAGGCTGGACCACATGGGAGGCTAAATCTTTAAGGGTTGTATATTTATTCAAGAAAAAAAAGTTTAAATAATAAAAACGTGATACTGGTATACCTACACCTGTTCCTAGAACTGCTTCCTTTCTGCACAATATCAATTTTAAACTGATTTTTAAAAAATAAATGCATTTATTTTATTTTTATCTTTGGCTGCGTTGGGTCTTCGTTGCCGTGCACGGGCTTTCTCTGGTTGTGGTGAGCGGGGCTACTCTTTGTTGCGGTGCACGGGCTTCTCATTGCGGTGGCTTCTCTTTTTGCAGAGCAGAGGCTCTAGGCACATGGGCTTCAGGAGTTGTGGCACGCGGGCTTAGTTACTCCGCGGCATGTGGGAGCTTCCCGGACCAGGGCTCGAACCCGTGTCCCCTGCACGGGCAGGCGGATTCTTAACCACCGCGCCACCAGGGAAGCCCCTAAACTGATATTTTAAAATGTTGGCGAGGAAGGGTACATGGTATAGGACATTGTTTGTCTTGATTTATCTCTCATGAGGCTTGCCAGGGTCCTCAAAAGACTTTACATCTCCAAAAGAAGTGCTCCAGCCAGGTGGGAATTGTGTTCGGGACTTCACACTTTTAAGGACAGTAGACGGGCCAGGAGAGAGACATTCCACATCAGATAGCAGAGGAATCGCCATCATTCAGGACGCACAAGCAGGGCAGCCTTGCGTCTGAGGTCTTTGCTAATTCTGCACGTTCCTAATCTCTGTAATATTTCAAGCGGCTGGGTTTTACACTTGGCTACTTAGAGTTAATATTGCTATGGGGGTGGGGTGGGGGTAAAAGGAGGAGGGGTGACGAGTTTCTACAAACCCAGTGCCTCTGCACCCAGAACCTGGTAAGGGGGCACTGGTCAGAGGGAAACAGAGGGAGAGAAAGATATCAAGTGTAGTAATCAGAATGAAAAATGGAGCCACGGTTACTTTAAACAAGAGCTAATTCATCACAAGAACGAGTGGATAAGTAGCTGAGTTTCAGGCGTTCAGTAAGTTCCCCATTCTGCTCCAAAAATTATTCCACCCCTGTCTGCATGCTCCCATAAATCATCCCTTCTTCACATCAGCTCCGATTACCAATTACTCCTGCCTGTAACATGCTTTCCCTGCCCAACACCATCTGATGGGGCCTTGCCATTTAATTTTACAAATGCCTTTTTTCCCCCACTTTTCCTTTCTTCGTTCTCCTCCAGTCTCTCCCCTCCCCACCCCCATACTCTTGCTCTCTTCTCTCTCTCTGTCATCTCTTACTTGCACAAAGCCCCTCCCCAAACCCCAAACCCATGCCAACCTGGCCCTCTGCAGTGGTCCCTTGGGAAGGGGAGGGAAAAGCCGCCTCAGGTAGCACTGGCACTGGGAAAGCCTGCGGAAGATGTGAGAAAGATGCAGGTCTCAGCCCTCTGGAAATTGCCCCCTAGGGGACCCATCCTCTGCCTGCTTCCTGGT
Organism: Mesoplodon mirus; assembly: GCF_964341445.2. Taxonomy (NCBI): domain Eukaryota; kingdom Metazoa; phylum Chordata; class Mammalia; order Artiodactyla; family Ziphiidae; genus Mesoplodon; species Mesoplodon mirus. The sequence continues at coordinate 162,504,466 of NC_138979.1, read as the reverse complement.
CTTCAGACCTGGGTGGAGTTTGAGTCTAGGGTTCTGACCACCTGTTGGAAAGGGTTATGGATTGTCCCTAAGAGGAGACCTTTACACTCCCCTGGCACCTGGCATGACGACAATGGTCGCTGTAAATATTTATCATGCTGCTTATGGGCTGCTGGTGGTATTTGATACACAGAGGTAGAGTCTCTCTGCAGGGCGCTAAAAATCCCCTTAGAAGCAGTCCTGCCTCCCAGCTTCACTTATGCTCCTGACATAGAATCACCCAAAGTTGTGTTTCCCAAACTGTAATCATTGTTGTATGACTTTCACAATTTTTGTCATATTACGGTACCACACGTGCCATATTTTCTTAAAATCAACTTTAAATTGACTTCAAAACTTAACTTTACCCTAAGCAAAAATTCATGAACTTATGTGCTTGAAGTGACAGTTATATTTTTCCCAATACTGTGAAAATGAACGCTTAGCTACTACAACCAACGAACTTAACTCTATACCAAGCAGCACCATGTCACACACACATACTACACATTGGTTGAAGCATCACTCCCTCCTGGACACTCAGATATGTGGTGTGATGGCTGACATGGGACCAAAACACAGAAGTCAGAGAAGTTAGGACCTCCACAAGCTTCTCTACCCATTCCAACCCCACCTCCAGAGACTGAATTGGGAGGTCTAGGGTATCGCCCAGGCCCAGAAATCTGGACTTGGACAAGTACCCCTAATGACCTCTGACTCTGCTTTGAGAAATACTGGTCTAGCCAGTGCTTCAAACTTAATCTGCTTTGTGACCTTAGGAGAATCACTCATTTCCCCACCTCCTAATTGCTTAAACTGGGAAAACCCTAACTGCGCTTCCTACCTCACGAAGGTCAGAGAGGTCCAGACTTGATGAGCTAAGTAGGGGATGGATTGTGAAAGGTGCCCAGCTCTGTTCGGGTGGGTCTGGGAGTCATGGCATGTGTCCTCCAGCAGCTGCACCGGGACAGGGATCCAGCCTCACCGCCCAAGGGCTTTTGCATACTGACCTAGCATCAGCACTTCACCATGTTGGTCATTTAAATTAAATTGTGTATGGAGTACGGAGATACAAAAAGTCATGCAGAAGCCCCAGGTGGAGACTAAGGTACTGCAAGCAAAGCATCTAGGGAGCAACATTTAAGGAGGGGCTGACTCTCAGGGGCTGACCATGCACTTGCACAACCCTGAGAGTCAGGGACTCCTTAAATGCTGTGGTGTCTTGCCTCCCCACTGTGCCCCCCCCCACCCCGCCGCCCCAGGCCTGGGTATGTAGAAGCTACAGGGTGGCTGGATCTAAATCTTTACAAGGCAAGGTAGAGTCAAGAGTACTTGAACAGCCAAGGGGAAAGGCTCTATGCCAGGTGTGCCCACACATGTCATATCCTCTTGTCTCACAGCAGCCCGCAATGGAGACATCATCTCACTTTACACCTGAGGAACTCAAGGCTTAGTGAGGTTGAAGACCCTGCCCAGTAAAAAGAAAGAAAGGAGGGAACTGGTAGATCTGGAATTTGAACTCAGGATTCCCTATGTTCTATTCTCTTCACTATTGACTTTCCTGTTCTTGCCCGATGTTAGTTAAAGTAGAATTGATTCCATCTCACAGATGAGTCCAGTGAGACCCAGACTCCTTGTGTTTTCTATGCATTTAATAATTTATTGCTTTTAAATCACTCATTGCTCCACAGGACTTTAGGTCATTCATATTCATTTAGATGTCACATCCATCCACCATCAAACATGCCTGAGTGGCCATCCAGTGAGACACAGCAGAGAATTGCCAGACTTCTTTTGGGGGATCTGAGAAGCCAGTGGGGAGACAAAATTAGCTAGTGGTAAGGAATGAGACCAAGGTAAGTAAAGAAGGGTGACAGACTTATACCAGAAAACTTTGTCTAAAGACGATTGTCAAAACGTCACAGAATTGGGTCCTGAGTTTCCTTGGTAAACACAGCAGCTGTTGTTAACCAATAGAACTGCCCCGGCTAATCGGACGAGAGAAAGGTTCCCTACACTGAACTGTAAGCATAATTCATTGCTGAGAATCTTTACCTAAGGGGCACTGACAGCAGGAAAGCCAAGAATAATCATATGGGAGTAATAGCAGTAATAATGATAGCTACCATTTATTGAATAGGCACTTTCAAATGTTACTTAATCTCAGCCTTACAACTCTACCAGAAGCAAGTATCATTATAGCCCTGTTTTCAGAGTGGGAAACTGAGCCGTTTGCAGCTTGGCCACAATCCCACAGTCAGAAGTGGCAGATCTGATTGAGAGCAGGTTTTTCCAAAGTGGCCTGTCTCCCTCCGCTGTGACCAAAGCTGCCGGTCACAGGATGAAAATCACCTCTTACTATTGAAGGGATATATTAAATAAGTAACACAGACATTCAAGTTAATTAACTCTTCTGCCCTCTGCCCTTTCATTTCATAATCAATCCTATTTATCTGAGGCCGAATTTCCTCATGTCTCCCATTTTATTAAAGTCCTCTCTTCCTGCATGCACAGGATCTGTATGGAGCTATGGGGGGAGGGCTGTCATGAGGGAGGGGTGACACAGAAGGGAGATGCACAGTGTTTTGGGCGCCCAGGAGTATCTGCATGATTGGGTGAGACTTGAGTGAGGTCAACTAGAGCATCGGTTCTCAAAGTGTGGTCCAGCAGGGGCAGCGCCTGGGAACTCATTAGATATGTAATCCTTGGGCCCCATTCCAGAACTACTGAAAACCTGGGATGGACCCCGCAATTTGAGGTTTAACAAGTTTTCCAGGTGGTTCTGATTTACTCCAGAGCTTGAGAGCACTAGTGTGAGAGAGTTTTTCAGCTGTGGCTGCACGTTGGCATTGCCTGGAAAGCTTTCAGAAATACCAAGGCCTGGGTCCCAACCCAGAGATTCTGATTGATTGGGTCTGGGATATGGTCTGAGCATCAGGATTCTTTTAAATTCCCCAGGTGATTCTAGAGTACAGCCAAGGTTGAGAAGCCCTGGTTTAGAGGGTCAGTGGACTCAAGACTGCACCCCAGCTTGGTGCCCATGAAGGATAGGGTGGGTGGGCTCCCATGGGCTCAAGAGTTCAAAGTTGTCTCTTTGTCCTAGAATTCTCCTCAGCTGGAAGGCTTAGAACTAAGGCTTTGGGAGCTAGGAGGTAGGTAGCGTGCTATCAAGAAAAGAACCTGGGGCTTCCCTGGTGGCGCAGTGGTTGGGAGTCAGCCTGCCGATGCAGGGGACACGGGTTCGTGCCCTGGTCCGGGAGGATCCCACATGCCACGGAGTGGCTGGGCCCGTGAGCCATGGCCACTGAGCCTATGCGTCCGGAGCCTGTGCTCCGCAACGGGAGAGCCCACAGCAGTGAGAGGCCCATGTACCTCAAAACAAACAAACAAACAAACAAAAGAAAGAACCTGGATTGGAAACAAGGTCATAGTATTCAGCTCTGTAACCACCCCCTCTTCAACCTGGCTGAATGCTAGAAACAGAAGTTGCTTAGAAAAGGATGAATTAGATGAGACTATCTGGATGGAAAAGAGCCTCTCCCAAAAAGCATAGTTAGCGTTTACTAAGCACTTACTATGTGCCAGGACCTAGCCTACTTGCACTGTCTCACTGAGTCCCACCATGAGGTTTTAGAGTAGATTTCCCTGTCCTCCTTTGATTGATGAGGAAACTAGACACTAGGAATTCAAGTAATGTCCTGTAACCTAGAAGTGGTGGAAGCAGAATTTGAACCAGACCCCGTGCCTGTACCCAGGCATCTACCTGCCACTCAGGTACAAACTCCAGACCTGTCCAGTCAGGGACAAAGAAATATTAGCAAGAAAGGTGATCCTTTCCTGAATGAATGACTAGGAGGTGAGTGAAATTAATCAGGGCTTTTAAGTGACTGAGAAATGAACCACCTATTAAAATCTGTCTTTTTTTTTTTTTTTTTTTTTTGCGTTACATGGGCCTCTCACTGTTGTGGCCTCTCCCGTTGCAGAGCACAGGCTCCGGACGCTCAGGCTCAGCGGCCGTGGCTCACGGGCCTAGCTGCTCCGCGGCACGTGGGATCCTCCCAGACCGGGGCACGAACCCGTGTCCCCTGCATTGGCAGGCGGACTCTTAACCACTGCGCCACCAGGGAAGCCCTAAAATCTGTCTTTAGTAAGAAAAATAAAGTTAGGAAATGGGTGCAATTAGTAAGTCACAATAAAAAACAGGTAAAGGGTCACTTAGAAAAATTAAATCTAGGAAGATGCATAAATCAGAGCACACAAACTAAAAGGTCTGGCCAAATTAGCTAATGAACTTAAGGAACTCTTGACATTTACTTTCAAAAAGAGAGTGAACCATGGGAGATGGTGTAGAGAGGAAGAACATGGGACTGGGCTTGAAAAACAGGAAGAAAACCGATTCCAGCAATTCCCCCCTCCAGGGAAGCCATAAGTTCCGTTTGTAGGCAAGCCATAGAACAAATTTTATGATTAAAAATTTACGATAAATTTTATGAGTAGAAAATCCAGTAAGCAGCTGGAGGGCAACAGAGGCCTGAGCCATAAACTGCGCTGGCAGGTTTACGCAGAAGTCATGCCGGGAAACCATAACAGTTTTTTTATTCTAACTAATTTGTAATATTAGTGGGAAGAGGGTCCACTGAAGATTTAGTGCTTTTTGATTTTTAGAAAAGCTTTTGATTCAGTGTCTCATGAAATCTGACTAGCAAAATTAATTTAAATTGGCATGGACAGGGAACATCTCTGGGATGGGGTTAGGCTGAAAGGCTATAAACAAAGGTGTGATGAATGGGAGCCACAAACAGGAGGGGCGAGGGGCCAGGACCGGGCTGCTGCTGCCGGAGGTGAGCTGAGCAGAAGTAGGTGCCTGATTACATTGATGGTCTCAATGAAGGAGAAGTTAGTGGCTGATCAATTAAAGCTGCATGTATAATTCAGCCAGAATGACACAAACAGGGGAGGGTGGGAAACCCAAGAGACATGAAAAGGACAGAATTATCCCCAGGAAACAGTGTGTGCTGTGCAGCAGATGCCCAAGACCTGAAGAACCAAGGTCCACCTAGCAGGAGAAATCTGAGTCCAGATGAATGTCTAGCAAGATCCCCAAGGGATGGGGACACACACAGGTGGTCGAAGCTGGAAGGGATGCAAGTAATAGAAAACCTGCCTTGAACAACAAAGAAAACTTATCTCACCTGTAGGAAATAAAGAGGTAGGGTTAGCTTCAGGCACAGAGTGATCAGGGCTCTGGCTTGGTTTCTTTGCTTGGTTTCTCTCCCACATGTTAGTGTTGTTGTCAGGCTGGCTTTCCTCAAGATTGGAAAATGGCTGGGATGGGGTGAATGGTGGCCCCCCAAAAGGTTTGTCCATGCCCCAGAACCTGTGAATATGACCTTATTTGGAAAAGGGTCTTTTCAGATGTAATTAAGTTAAGGATCTTGGGCTGAGATCATCCTGGATTGGCCTGCTGAGTCCTAAATCCAATGACAAGTATCCTTATAACAGACAGAAGAGGACTTAGGCACAGAAGAGAAGGCCACGTGAAGGCAGAGGCACAGACTGAATTATACAGCCACAAGCCAAGGAACGCCTGGAGCCACCAGAAGCTAGAAGAGGCAAGGAGGATTCTCCTCTAGAGCCTTCCAATCCTGCCAGTGCCTTGATTTTGGACTTCCAGCCCCTGAACTGTAAGAGAACACATTTCTATTCTTTTTTTTAAGCCACCGGTTTGTGGTCATTTGTTACAGAAGTCTCAGGAAATGAATGCAAATGCAATGCCCGCTAGGGAGCTGTGTGGCTTTGTTCTCGAATAGACTAGCTTTGTGTGGCCGTCTGGTGAGACTGAAGCAGCTCTTTTTCTGTGATCCCCAAGCAAGCCTCTCCCCACATCTCACTGGCTGACATTAGCCCAGCCTTGTCCCTGAATCAGTCATAGGCAAGGGGCTGAGACCATGTTGCATGGCTTCCACTCACCAGCTGGGTGGAATGGGCGACACCCAGTGACTACCTTCAAGATGATGGAGCCTCGCAGCCAGCGTCTCCCGTGAGGGTGACGTGGAGTAGAGACTATCGTTCTCTGTGATGAACATGCGATGTACGTGAGAAAGAACCCTTTCCTATGAACCCACATGTCACCGAGATCTGGGGACTATTTGTTACTGAGGCCAACCTGACTAACACAGAGGGGAAGATTATTGATGTTACCTGGAAGAACTGGCAGAATTTTGACAGGAGGATATGAGAGAGAGTCCAGGCAGGCAGAACTGCATGAGCAAGAGATGAGGGGCCAGTGTATTCAGGGAAAGATGGATGAGGAAACAAGGGCTAGAAAGGAAGAATAGGGCCCAGTCAGGGAGGGACAAAGGCTCCTAGTACAGAATTTGTATGTGAAAAGGAGGGGAAACCAGGGTGACAGGATAAATTTAGGAAGCTGTTGCCAAAATCCACAGGTGGTAAGGACCTGACCCAAAGAGGCGCAGTGAAAATAATAGTGGTAGCAATATCGTAGTAACAGCAGGAATAGCTACCACTTCTTAAAGCCTCGTTATGTTCGGGGCACAGTGCTAAGTGCTTTATCTTCATACCCTAATGGAGAGGAGGGTTAGGGTGGAGGTGGAGGCAGCCAATGCAGATCCGACACAGGTCAGCCCCGAACTAGCCAGGCCCAGCGCCCTGGGCCGCAGCCTGCAGACAAGGAGAGTTGCCCTGTTCTCTAGGCTGGGGACCCACTGGGGAGGAGACAGACAGGTCCGGGGCGCAGCAAGCCCAGGGCCACAGGATCACAATCCAGGAGGTGAGCCCTCTCTTGTCTTGATCAGAGATGCACTGTTCAGAGGTGACGAGGAAGAGTGTGCTTCTCTCTCCAGGGGGCTGCTGAGCTGTCGCGGTGTTTGTGCACTCAGCCACCTTGGAAGTGGCGGACCCAGTGAGACAGTACAAGAAACTCCCGGTGTCCTTTGAAGACAGTCACCTCCGCTGGGGTCATGAGAAGCACAACACTGTAAGCAAACTAAGGGTTTTATCAGCTCACGTCATGGAAAGGTCCACGGGTAGGTGTGGTTTCTTGCGGAGGTGGGACCTGGGTGCTTTCATCCCTCCCACCTTCTCGCAGCCTTCTTGGCCTTGGTCTTTCTCTACTTGGTGATGAGGCTGAATCTGGTAGCTGCAGGCCTTCCTGGTCTTTGTGGCCAGTGACCCCAGTGAAAAAGGCTGTCCCCTTTTCCATACGCTATCAGCAAAAGTCACAGGGTTGACCCGAGCCCCTGCCTTGAGTCGGCTCCACCTGAAATGCATGAACGAAGGATGGTGAAAAAGTGAAGTCTTTGGCTGGGTTCCCCCAAAGACCCTGAGACAAGGGTCTGAGTGCAGGTGTTTCAGTTGGGAGGTGGTCCCAGAAAGCATCATTAGGGGCATGGGAAAGGGAGACAGGGAAGGGAAGAAACAATAGAAGTGCATTAACAGGCAGGTTACATTATGGGCAACTGGGGCTCAGCTCCACCGAGGCCCTTGGGAGATGGTGTGGAAGCAGATTTGAAGTTGTCACACCCAAGGGCTGAGGAAGTGGGGCATTTACCCACCGCTGCACAGTTTATCTTTAGTTGAGGATTGTTCCTGGGGACATTAACTCCCCAGCACGTCCTACCGGCCCCATGCACGTGGGCTGAGCATGCTTCTGTGGACAGAGAGCCCTCTGGCAAGTACTCACAGTGAGAAGACCAGTGTGTTTGGGAAAATTGGTACTCTCTGTGGCAATTGGTCCCCAAGGGGAAGTAAGAGGCTATTCCCAAAAACAGAGGATGGGGACGCAGGGCAGGCATAAAGAGCAGATATCCATTGTAGCCAAGCTCCTGACAGAATGTACTCTGACAAGGCAGGGAAGCTGATTTATGACACTGCCCCCCCGCCAATTTGTGCATGTTTCTGGACAGAACATCTATAGATTTCCTCAGACTCTCAAAGAAGGTCTGGTCTTAATTCCAGAAATATTAAGAACCATTTCTCTAAGGGATAACCTGATAAAACTGAAGGTATCACCACTCCCAAAGGATTCATACTAATAAAGAATGATGACAGATCCAAACAAGTACATCACTAATGGTAGAATTTCAGACTCCGCAAAGTTGTTTACAGTGGAGAGATTCTAGGTGAGGTCCTTAGCATTGATACCCCACAGGGGGTCATCCTCCATGGCTAATTAGATATAAGGTGATAGGACCACAGCTAATAACAATCATCACTAACCTTGTTTAGCTCTTTTAATAATCTCTGAGGCAGAAGGAATAAGTATTATCCCACACAGAAAACTGAGGCTCAAAGAGGTCACACAGCAGAGCAAAACTCTAACCTGGCTCATCCAACTCCAGCTGATTCCCTCCTTGCTGTCCCACAGGTGACAAAGAGCACTGGCAGGAAAGTGTTTGCTCATGGGGCGTTATGCTTCAACTCAGAGCACACTCCTTTAAGACTCTTCCCTGTGGTCCTAAGCCTTCCCCCAAATCCAGACTCTACATGGGGGCTGAGTCAGAATGGGATGAAAGCATGGGGCCCCCTGGAGCCAAGTGTAGAAGAAAACTCAAAAGAACACCATATAATAATAATGGCAACCCACATTAGACTAGGAAGACGGGAGAACAAAGGTCTCAGTCTCTAAAAGCATCCAATTATTGATTTTGCAGTCACTTGATTGAGCATTTTTGCCCTGTCTATGCCCTCTTATATATGCACAAAGCAAAATTCCCATGTGTTCCAGAAAGCATTATCTTTCTTGGTAACTGCTGCACCCTCTGGGCACTTGTGCCAGCAAATTGTGCCCCACCCTAACCCATACCATCCAAAGAGCTCAAAGCCACTCTCCAATGCTGGTATTCACAGTACAGACACACCTCAGCTAGAGAAAAATAACTTACAACACTCGTGTACGCCCAGGAGGGTTTGCTGGTGTCCTGTGCACCTTTGTGTGTTATAGCAGAGGTCCAGAACGCTTGGCTCTGAAGCTAGACTATCTGAGTATGGATCCTCGCTCTGGTGCGTCTAGGTTTTGTGATCTTGGGCAAGATTCTCAACTTCTCTTGGGCTTTTGTTTCCTTAAAAGGCGGATAATAACAACACATACTTCTTAGATTGTTTGGAGGATTAATTGAATATATATATATATATATATATATATATATATAGTGCTTATATTTTTAAAATTTATTTTAGAGATTTTTAAAAATTAATGTATTTAATTTTTGGCTGTGTTGAGTCTTCCTTGCTGTGCACGGGCTTTCTCTAGTTGTGGCGAGTAGGGGCTACTCTTTGTTGCAGTGTGCGGGCTTCTCACTGCAGTGGCTTCTCTTATTGTGGAGCACGGGCTCTAGGCGCACGGGTTTCAGTAGTTGTGGCACGCGGGCTCAGTAGTTGTGGCTCACGGGCTTAGTTGCTCCACGACATGTGGGATCTTCCCGGGCCAGGGCTCGAACCCGTGTCCCCTGCATTGGCAGGCAGGTTCTTAACCTCTGTGCCACCAGGGAAGTCCCTATATAGTGTGTGTGTGTGTGTGTGTGTGTGTGTGTGTGTGTGTGTGTGTGTGTAGTGCTTAAAACTGGCACATGGAAGTATTCAACAAATGTTAGCTATTTGGATCATTGATAAGTGAGTGAGGATGTGAGAGGTATCTAGCTCTGGAATAGAGATGCTATTTGCAGGAGGGGTGTTCCGTGAGGGTCCCTTACAACTTCTAAGGTGCTCTTATTCTTGCACCATCAACATTAGGTGAGCTGCCTGTAAGAAACATCACCTCTGTTTTCCTGCCCAGCAGCCTCCCTGGTCGTGGCTGTCTTGCATAGAGAAGCTTTAGATTTGCTTGAATTTCACTCCTAAAAGGAAAGAGGGCAGGCAGCCTCCCTTAGTTCAGCTGGGGATGTTAGACAGAAGACAATGGCCAGCCACTCCCCCACCTCCAAGAACTTGTAGAGAGGAAACTGCCCTGACGTGAGGATAGACGTAGGTTAGCTATTGGATCAGGCGTATTTTGAGGTCTCCTTCCTGAGAGTCTTGAAGGTGAGCGTTGGCTGCCTGTCTGCACTGGGGCAGCCAGTTTTATTGCCAGGATCACTGCCCTTCCTAACTCTACTCACCCCCAGAATTTTTTTTTTTTTTTTTTTTTTTGGCTGTCCCTTGAGGCTTATAGGATCTTAGTTCCCTGACCAGGGATTGAACCCAGGCCCTCGGCAGTGAGAGCACAGAGTCCTAACCACCGGACCTCCAGGGAATTCCCACCCCCCCTGAATCTTGCTTGACCGATTTTTTTCCGGGGCAGAAGAATCTCACTATTTTATTTGATCTTCACAATAGCCCTCATGAGGTAGGTATAATTTTATCTCTATTCTAGAGTTAAAGAAACAGAAACACAGAGAGGTTAAGTAACTTGCCCAAGGTCACACAGCTATGAAGTAGAAAAGTCAGGTTTCAAACCCAGGTCTCTGAATCCTATTCCAGAACTCATGCTCTGAACGACTGCCTGCAGTTGCCAAGGAGAAGAATGTCTGTAACTCCTTTCAGTGCAGCCATCAGCGATCTGCTCTAAGCAATTAGGACATGAGCTGCCTCATTTAGATCCCTAACTCTTGGCTGCTCTGGTTCTGCCCTTGTGCGTTGCAATGATGTATAACCCCCGCAGAAGAAAGGAGGCTCCAAGGGTCCTGCGTTTTGTTAATGGGAGAAGAGATCAAAGAGGTTCTCCCCAAAGTTCCTAGTTGGATGACCCAGAGATGGTGGCAGTGCCATGGAGGGGAGAATGAAATTCAGAAAGGGGAAGCCAGAGGCAAAAAAAGCAAACTTCCCACAAATTCTCAGTTTGCCAAAGACTGGCTCTGCCTGGCACTTTCCTTCCCAGGCACCCCTTCTGGCCTCCCCAGCCTCCCTTTCTGGCCTCCCTAGCCCCCAGCCCCTGATCAGGATGCAGCATCACAGTGGGCTGTTTTTAATCCTTGCTAGATCTCTTTTATTTTTTTCCCCCTTTGCCAGGCTTCCTGGGCTGTAATTTTTCCCTCTGTGTCATCCATCACAGACACAACGTCGCTTGTGCAAATTAAAATGCACCTCAGAATAATAAAAAAGGGGCCTTCTTTCCCCCCTCCTTTTCCTTCCCAGCAGCAACTCCTCAACACAAAACATTTGTCTCTGGGCAAGAGCCCGAGCATTAACCCTGCACGTGCCATCACCAGGCCCATATAGTCCCAGCAGCCTCGTGTAACCAGTGATCAGGGCCAGGGGACGGCTGGAGAACCGAAGAGCCTGGTTCCCACCACTTCACTGTGTGCTGACTGTGTGCCAGGCACTGTTCATACATTGCCTCTTTAGTCCTTACTATAACCCGATAGGGCAGGAACTAAGCTGTCTTCATTTTACAAATGCAGAAACTGAGGGGGGTGTTTAGCGACTTGCCTAGTTAGATGGAGCCAGAGCTGGTATTTGAACACTGTCTGACTCCCAAGTCCATATTGTACCCTGTTACTCGAAGTGTGGTCCATGGACTGGTAGCCCCACAGGCATCACTTGAGAGCTTGTTAGAAATGCAGAATCCATGGGCTTCCCTGGTGGCGCAGTGGTTGAGAGTCCGCCTGCCGATGCAGAGAACGCGGGTTCGTGCCCCGGTCCGGGAAGATCCCACATGCCGTGGAGCGGCTGGGCCCGTGAGCCATGGCCGCTGAGCCTGCGCGTCCGGAGCCTGTGCTCCGCAACGGGAGAGGCCACAACAGTGAGAGGCCCACGTACCACAAAAAAAAAAAAAAAAAAAAAAAAGAAATGCAGAATCTTGGGTCCTATTCCAGACCTACTGAATAAGAATCTGCGTTTTAACAAGATGCCCTGGTGATTCACATGCACATTAAATTTAAGAAGTGCTGCTCTAAACTATTTTGCTATCCTTGCTCTCACCTGCTCCCCACTCCCACAGCTTTGATGCCCCACCTTGACCTGCCAAGAAAGGGCCATTCCTAGGGATAGGCCAGGAGCTCCAGTGGACTCACCTCAAGCATCTCCTCCTCCATGAAGCCAGGCCCCAGGAGAATCTGACCAGATCTGTTTACCTGGGCCTATTTCCACCACAGCAGGTGTACCAGGTATTGTACTCACTTACCTATATGCTCGCTTCGACTCTCCAGGCTGAGCTCCTTGAGGCTGGAGCTGTGCCTTATTTTGTTCTGTACCTGTAGTACCAGTACAGTGCCTGGCAGCTAACCAAAAGGCTGACAATGAGCCTTGATGGGCCTGTATCTTTTTTTTTTTAATTAAAAAAAAAATTTGGTTTTGGCTGCGCCAAGTTGCAGGCAGGATCTTAGTTCACCAAGCAGGGAGCGAACCCCTGGCCCCTGCAGTGGAAGCGTGAGGTCTTAACCACTGGACGCCAGGGAGGTCCAACGTGCCTGCATCCTGATGCTCCCAAACACACTGACACAGGCACACACACACCCATATACACTCACTGTTTTTTCTAATTTTAAAAGTCATGCAGTAGGACTCTTCTTCTGGGAAGCTGGAATAGACATACTTTCCCCTATTGCTCCTACTAAGTAAAACTAGAAACCCTGGACATTACATAGAAAACAACCAGTAAAAGGCTTTGAAAGGTGAAGAGAAGACGGCAGACCAGGTAGGGATGTCGAGGCCCAAGGAACAACATGCTGGTGCATCCTCTGTGTTTTCTTTTTGCCTCATAACCCCCCAAATTGAAGCTGAAGAAGCTCGCAACATGAAACACCAATAAGCACAGATTTTCAAAAACCCAAACAAAAGCCTGCTCTCCCCATCCAAAGGATCAGGAAAGGCAAGACAGAAAACTTTTAGACAATAACTACTCTAGCCAAATACCACAGAAAAAACTGAGGCCACATCCCCTCCCAGCAGCAAAGGCCAAGTGCGAAGCCTAGGTTTCCATCCTTGCCAGGTTGTGATGAGGTACCCTACCCCTCAGGGTAGTGTCGGAGAAGGCCATGTAGGGAGCTGGGAATTTTACCCCATCAGTTGTTAATGAGGCCACTCCCTCATTCCATGGTGTCAGCAGAGGCCACATGGAGAGCAGTAACGAGGCACTCCTACTCATCCCAGCCAGGGAGGTGTCAGTGGACACCTGGTGAGGAGCCAGAGCTCCCATCCCCGACCCAGGAGTAATAAGAAGCACTGTCTTCTACCCTCACCTAGCAGTACAAGGCTGCACCCCCTCACCCCCTGCTGGAGTGGAGTCAAAAGAAAAGTAGCTAAAAGAGAAGGCTTAAATAAGATCCAGAGTTTCATAATATAATACCAAGGTTTTTGGGGTTTTTTTTTGCAGTATGCGGGCCTCTCACTGTTGTGGCCTCTCCTGTTGCGGAGCACAGGCTCCGGACGCGCAGGCTCAGCAGCCATGGCTCATGGACCCAGCTGCTCTGCAACATGTGGGATCTTCCCAGACCGGGGCATGAACCCATGTCCCCTGCACCGGCAGGCGGACTCTCAACCACTGCGCCACCAGGGAAGCCCATAATACCAAGTTTTAATGAAAAATTATCATACCAAGGTTCAGGAAGATCTCAAACTGAAAAAAAAAGACCATCAATAGATGTCAGTGTCAGTGTCAAGATGACAAAGATGTTAGAATTAGATGACTAAGATTTTAAAGCAGCTATCATTAAAAGGCTTCAATAAGTAACAAACATGCCTGGAATAAATGAAAGAAAAAAAGTCTCAAAAAAGTAATAGAAAATATAAATTTAAAAAAAGTGGACATTTTAGAACTGAAAAGTACAATAACAAAAATTAAAAAAAAAAAAGACAAAGTTCAATGGATGGGCTCAGTAGCAGAGTGGAGATGGCAGAGGAAAGAATCAGTAAACTTGAAAATAGAACAATAGACTTTAAAAATGAACAGTCACAGGAATCTTTGGACTATAACAAAAGGTCTAACATTTGTGTCATCAGAGTTCTAGAAGTAGAGCAGGAGGGTGTGGTTGAAAAGTACTCAACGAAATAATGCTGAAAACTCCCCAAATTTGACAAGAGACATAAACCTACAGGTTCAAAAGTTAAGCAAATCACGAACAGGATGAACTTAAAGAAATCCACACCAACACACATAATGGTCAAACTTTTGAAAACTAACGACAAAGAAAAACTCTTGAAAGCAACAAGAGAAATGACACCTTACTTATAGGTGAAAAATAATTTAAATAGCAGCAGGTTTCTCATTAGAAACCATGGGGCCAGAAGGAGGTGGCACAACAGTTTTCAAGTGCTCAAAGAAAAGCACCATCAACCAAGAATCCTATAACAAGAAAAAATATCCTTCAGGAATAAAGGAGGAAATCAAGACATTCCCAGAAGAAGGAGAACTGAGATAAGTCATTGCCATTAGAGCTAACCTTGAAAGAATGACTAAGGGAATTTATTTAAACGGAAAGAATAAAAGAAGGAACTTTGAAAGACAAGGAAGAAAGAGAGAATACAGTAAGCAGAAATTCAGGTAAATACAACAGACCTTCCTTCTCCTCTTAGTTTTTCTAAATTACATTTGACAGTTGAAGAAAAATTATAACACAGTCTGATGGGGCTCTAAATGTGTGTAGAAGAAATATTTAAGAAAATTATATAATAGAGGAGGGTAAAGGAATATAAAGGGAGTAAAGTTTCTACAATTCATTTGAACTGATAAAATGATGATACCAGTAGATTGTGATTTGTACATATAATGTAATCTCTAGAGCAACCACTAACAAAGCAATACAAAGAGAAATACTCAAAAATAGATGAATAAAAAAGAAATTCTAAAAAATGTTCAAGGAACTCAGAGGAAGTCAGGAAAAAGAAAATAGAGAAACATAACACAGAGAAGACACAAAGAAAAAAACCTCTAGCATATCTATAATTACATTAAATATAAATGACTCAAAGATACTACTTAAAAGAGAGTGGGGACTTCCCTGTGGTCCAGTGGCTAAGAATCTGCCTGCTAATGCAGGGTACACGGGTTCAGTCCCTGGTCTGGGAAGATTCCACATGCCGCGGAGCAACTAAGCCCATGCGCCACAACTACTGAGCCCGCGCTCTAGAGCCCACGAGCCGCAATTACTTAGCCCGCGTGCCTCAACTACTGAGCCTGTGCACCACAACTATTGAAGTCTGTGTGCTCTAGAGCACACGTACCGCAACCACTGAAGCCCACACCCTCTAGGGCCCACAGACCACAGCTACTGAGCCCGAGTGCTGCAACTACTGATGCTCGTGTGCCTAGAGCCCATGCTCTGCAACAAGAGAATCCACCACAATGAGAAGCCTGTGCACTGCAATGAAGAGTAGCCCCCGGTCACTGCAACTATAGAAAGCCCATGCACAGTAATGAAGACCCAGCTCAGCCAAAAATAAATAAATAAATAAATAAAATTTTTAAAAAATAAAAAATAAAAGAGAGTGGATAAAATAACACAACCCAACTGTCTTAGCTCAAGCTACTATAACAAAATATCATAAATTTTGTGACCTAAACCACAGAAGTTTCTTTCTCACAGTTTTGGAGGCTGGCCGTCCAAGATCAGGGTGCCAGCATGGTTGGGTTGCCTCTTCTGAGTTGCAGACATCTGACTTCTTTTATCCTCAAAAGGCAGAGAGAGCTAGCTAGCTCTCTGGCCTCTTCTTGCAGAGGCCCTAATCTTATTCATGACCTCATTACCTCCAAAAAGGCCCACCTCCAGATATCATCACATTGGAATAGGGTTTTGACATATAAATTTGGAGGGGGGGACCCAAACATTCAGTCCATGACACCAACTATATGCCATCTACAAGAAATTCGCTTCATATGTAACAATATAGGTAGGTTGAAAGTAAAAGGATGGAAAGGATATGTCTTGCAAATACAAATCTGGAGAAAAGAGAAATGTCTATATCGATATCAGACAAAGTAAATTTCAGAGCAAAGAAAACTATTGGTGACAAAGAAGTACTTTACATAATGATAAAAGTGTCAATCCACCAAGAACACCTAGCAATCCTAAAGGTGTATGCACCAAACAACAGAGCTGCAAAATATTGATAAAAATGCAAAAGTTGATAAAACTGGAAGGAGACATAGGGAAATCCATAATTAATGTTGGAGACTTCAATACCCCTCTCTTAGTAATTGATAGAACTAAACAGAAAACTAGCAAGAATATAGAAAAACTTGACAACACCATAAACCAATAGAATCTAATCCACTCCACTCCACAAAGCAGAATACACATTCTTTTCAAGTGCCCATGGAACATATATCAAAACAGATCATATTTTGGTCCATAAACTAAATCTCAACAAATTGAAAAGAGTTGGAATCATTCAAGGTGGTTTATCTGACCAAAATGGAATCAAACTAGAAATCAGTAACAGAAATATAATAGAAAAACTCCAACTATTTGGAAATGAAACATTACAATTCCATGCAATTCCATGTAATCTATAGGTCAAAGAGGAAAGTCTAAAGGGAAATTTTTAAAAAATCAAACTGAATGAAAATGAAAGTGGTTAAAACTTGTGGTTTTGTAGCTAAAGCCATGTTGAGAAGGAAATTTATAGCATTAAATGCTTATACCAGAAAAGAGGAAGAGTCTTAAATCAATAATCTAAGCTCCCACCTCAAGATCTTAGAAAAATAAGATCAAAATAAATGCAAAGCAAGTAGAAGGAAGGAAATAAGAAAGATGACACCCAAAATCAGTGAAATTAAAAACAGGAAAAAAATTTAAATCAATGGAAAACAGAGCTGGTTCTTCGAAAATATCAATAAAATTGACAAACCTCTAGCAAGACTGACAAAGAATAAAGAGAGAAAATGCAAATTACCAATATCAGAAATGAAACAAGGGAGATCACTATAGACACTGCAGATATTTTTTTAAAGTAAAAGGATACTACAAACAATTCTACACATAAATTTGACAACTTAGATGAAATGAACTCATTCCTCAAAAAACACCAACTACCACAGCTCACCCAATATGAAGTAAGTAATTTGAATAATCCTATACTTTTGAAGAAATTGAATTTGTAATTTAAAAACTCCCAAATTAGAAACTCCTGGCCCAGATAGCTTCACTGGAGCATTCTATCAAATGTTTAAAGAAGAACTAACACCAGTTCTACAGTAATCAAAACTGTATGGAATTTGGCAGATGGATAGACACATGGATCAATAGAACATAATTTTTACAAAACAGAAACAGACCTCCCATAAACATGCCTACTCTTAATTCTCCTTTGTTATATAACCTAACCCCCCAGGAATTAGGACATGGACATCTTTGGGATGCCGTTATTCTGCCTACCACAAATATATCTAAATAAATAAGTTTGAAGTAAGAGCAAGGAGTATGAGAATATAAAGAACAACTTAAATAGTTGGAAATAAAACAAAATGAACTTGTAGAAGTGGGAAAGTAATAATTACACTTAGAATGTCAATGAAAGGATCAAACAAAAAATTAGACACAACTGAAGAGAAAAATACTAATAATATGAAAGATAGATTTAAATATTTTCCAGAATTTAGTTCAAAGAGACAAAGACATGTAAAATATGAAAGAGATGTTAAAGAGGCATGGAGGATGGAGTGAGAAAATCTAAGATACGCCTGTTTTGAGTCCCAAAAGGAGAGAAGCAGAATGAAGAGCCGATGCTTGATGAAGTAATGCCTGAGGATTTCCCAGAGTTGTTGAAAGACATCCTCACATCCTGGATGTCCAATAAACTCTAAGTATAATAAATCAAAAGACATTCATTCCAAATACATCAGAGTAAAATTGAAAAACATCAAAGAAAAAGAGATTTAAAAAATAGCTAGAGAGGGCTTCCCTGGTGGCTCAGTGGTTAAGAATCCACCTGCCAATGCAGGGGACATGAGTTCAAGCCCTGGTCCGGGAAGATCCCACATGCCGCGGAGCAACAAAGCCCATGCGCCACAACTACTGAGCCTGTGCTCTAGAGCCCGCGAGCCATAGCTACTGAGCCTGCATGCCACAACTACTGAAGCCTGAGTGCCTAGAGCCTGTGCTCTGCAACAAGAGAAGCCATCACAACGAGAAGCCCATGCACCGCAACGAAGAGTAGCCCCCACTCACCACAACAAGAGAAAGCCTGTGCACAGCAACAAAGACCCAATGCAGCCAAAAAAAAAAAAAAAAAAAAAGCCAGAGAGAAAAGACAGATCACTTAAAAAGGAACCACAACTGGGTGATGGCTCACTTATCAATAGCACTAATGGAAACTAGAAGACAGTGATGATATTATCTTCAAAATGTCAACCTAAGATCTATACCCAATGAAACTATCTTTTAAAAACTAAAGTTAAGTAATACATTTCATATGAATAAAGATTCAGTTTACCTCCAATTAATATTTTATTAAGTACCTACTATGTGCTAGGCACTCTGTGTGAGCCATCAGTCTGATGAGGTAAGCATGATAATTCCCATTTGAAGTATAGAAAAACTGAGGCTCAGAGAGGCTAACAGACATTCCCAGATCCTTCTGATTCCAGAGTCCATGTTCTTTACCCCACACCAAGGAGGTGCATCTTAGATTGACAGTGGACTTTCCAGGGTCATTCTATTTCCAGGCTTGATATAGGATGGACATTTTGAAGACAGGAAGCCACCTATTTGAGGAAGTGGAGCTTCAGACTCCCAGATCTCAAAGAGTTTACCACTTTCATCCAGCAAATCTGGGTAAGTCTCTGCAAACAAGTGATCAGGGCTTGGGTGGAAGAACTTTCTACACGTGGTGTGTGTGTGTGTGTGTGTGTGAGTGATGCTGCGGGGGGAGGGCTCTGGGAAGAGCAGTTCAGCTCCATTCTCCTCCCTTTTCTCTCCTCTGCTTTGCCCTCTCATGCCCGCCTTGCAGGCCCGATGTTCCCCAGCTTGGACAGTCCTCATGATAGTTATAATATCATTTACCCTTGGTTGCCATGAAAACTAAGTGAGCAAATGTCCAGGAGAGCAACTCCCAATGTGTACACCCCATCAACATTACTCTCCTCCTCTCTGTCCTGTCCCCATCCCCATCAGCAACATTTGATGCCATGTTCTGTAACTGGCACTGAGAAGCCAGTGACAAAAATGCCAGAATGGGATGAGCATCATCATCATTACCCAGCCAACATCTTCCCAGTCCCCAGGGGAAAGAATAAAGTCAAGCAAAAATTCATAAAGAAGCAAACATGTAGCTTTTCTGTGGGAGGAGAGGAAAAGGAGATAGGGGAAGAAAGGGGAAGGGAAGTGGAAATCACCATTATTCTTAATCATTACATGGGGCATTAGAATATTAAGATTATACATTGGCATTCTAATTGGGCTTAATGGGTATGAGAGAAGGCCTGGAACATACATGGTTTTATATGGTGAACATACCCCCCTGCCAGGGAAGCACAGGACCTCACATCAGGACCCCAGGACTCAGAGGCTAGAACAAGATGGTGCCCAACCATAACTCCCTACATGTGTGGTTGATGGCATTGGTATCTGGGGAACCATGATACCAATGTGCTCAAGAACAGACAGCCCAGGATTTCCCTGGTGGTCCAGTGGGTAAGACTCCACGCTCCCAATGCAGGGGGCCCAGGTTCCATCCCTGGTCAGTGAACTAGATCCCGAATGCCGCAACTAAGAAGTCCACATGCTGCAACTAAAAGAGAACGCACGCTGCAGTGAAGATCCCACATGCTGCAACTAAGACCTGGCACAGCCAAAATCAATAAATATTTTTAAAAAAGAACAGGGTGGGGACTAGCAGAGGGACATTTTGTGAGCTGTGAATGCTATGGACACTGGCTGAAGGCAACCTGGTAGGTGGCATGGGTGTGATATTGTGTGAGTTGTGACCTCCTCCCCCCTCAGGGTGTGTATACCTACCTATAAAGGGTGTCTCAGGGTACATATAAGTTAGGAGTGGGATGAGGGTCAGATTTAGAGGGTAAACACACTGTGAATTTTAAGGATCCCCAAATAACTGGCTATGCAGAGGACAGAGAGGAAAACTACCCAGCTCCCCCTTTGCTGTGTGAGGGTGGGCTGGTCTGTCTTCATGGCAGTGAACTCACTATGGACTTCACAGTTCTTTTTTTTTTTTTTTGCGGTATGTGGGCCTCTCACTGTTGTGGCCTCTCCCCTTGCGGAGCACAGGCTCCGGACGCGCAGGCTCAGCGGCCATGACTCACGGGCCTAGCCACTCCGCGGCACGTGGGATCTTCCTGGACTGGGGCACGAACCTGTGTTCCCTGCATCAGCAGGCGGACTCTCAACCACTGAGCCACCAGGGAAGCCCTGGACTTCATAGTTCTTGAGGCCATGTCTCCCAAGTGGCCATTCAGCTGGGTTCCTGGTTAATGGTATGATGGCTTCCCTTCCTTTCCTCCCTCCCTTCCTCCCTCCCTCCCTCCCTCCCTCCCTTCCTTCCTTCCTTCCGTCCTTCCTTCTTGTTTCTGGGTGAGAAGGGGCTGGTTAGGCAAGGGTCAGCATGAGCAGTAAACTAGACCAGAATGAAGATAGGAGGATAGAATATAGTTTAGATTAAGTCCTTTGGGCCCCAGGGGCTACATGGGTGTGTTAGTTGTGATAGGTAATGCTGGTTAAACAAAAAAAATCAGAAACTTACTGGAACAAAGTCTTATTCTCATTTATCCCACATGTTAATCACAGGTCAGCAGGGGGCTGGCTCTACTTGGCATTGTAGGCACTCTAGGATTCCAACTGATGGAGAAGCCACCATCTGGATCATTGCAGGTTTTCAGAGCAGAGGGAGGGAGAGCTCTGGCATTAAATGCTTCAGCCTAAAAGTGACTCTTGACAATTCTGCTTATAACTCATTGACCAGAATAATCACATGGTCCCCACCATGTGGGGGGCTACAGGGGGGCCAGGGAGTGCAATCCTACTGTGTGCTGAGCAGGTGGGAAGTTAGAACTACTTGGTGGATAGCACTAATGAGTTTAAGAGGCTCCATGGTTCCAAGCCCCTTTGTCATGAGCTTTCCCAGGACTGTGGCCATCAGCTACTCAGCTGTCAAATATTTGCTGAGGGCCTATTCTCAGTCCATCATTGGGCTGGGTTCTGGAGATACAAAAGTGAATAAGCCGGGCTTCCCTCATGGCACAGTGGTTAAGAATCCGCCTGTCAATGCAGGGGACACGGGTTTGAGCCCTGGTCTGGGAAGATCCCACATGCCGCGGAGCAACTAAGCCCGTGCGCCACAACTACTGAGCCTGAGCTCTAGAGCCTGTGAGCCACACCTACTGAGCCCGTGTGCCACAACTACTGAACCCCACGCACTTACAGCCTGTGCTCCGCAACATGAGAAGCCACCGCAATGAGAAGCCCGCGCACTGCAACGAAGAGTAGCCCCTGCTCGCCGCAACTAGAGAAAGCCGGCGCACAGCAACAAAGACCTAACGCAGCCAAAAATAAATAAATTAAATAAATAATTTTTTTTTAAAAAGGTGAATAAGCCATGGATCCTGCCTTCAAAGACTTTGAGGATTTATGAGGCAGGTGGACCAACAAACAACTGGGACTCATTATTGTAAGTACTAGGATAAGTAAGGGCAGGTGCTGTGGGAACATGAAACCCAAATTGAAAAGTCTGGGCTGGCTTCTTGAAGGAGGTGAAGCTTCAGTGGATCCTGAGGATTGAGGAGGAGTGAGGCAGAAGAAGAAAGGGAAGGTCATTTCAAGCAGAGGGAGTGATATGTGCAAAGGCACAGACGCATGGTGCATTCAGGGAAAACTACAGTATGGCTGGTGAGTGGGGTAGGAAATGCAATTGGTAAGAGATAATGTTGGAGAGGTAGACAGAGCCCAGGTCACGAAAGGCCTTGTCTATCATTCTAAAGATTGTGAGTTCAACCTGTGAGCAGCAGGAAGCCATCAGGGGGGTGGAGTTGCATTCTGGAAACAATCCATTGGCTGTTGGGTGAAAAAAATGGCTTAGATGTGTTAAGACTGGAGACAGGGACAGTAGTCAGGAGATAGCAGCAAACAATATTTCAGGTGAGAAATATTAGTGGCCTGACCCGGGCAGTAGCAATGGGGATGGATGGCAGTAGACAGAAGGGGTGGTTTTAAGCTACTTATCGAGTGGTTGGGATTGGTTGACCAGTTAGACAGGATAAGCGTGTTGTGAAAAAGGGCTAGAATTTGTGTCATGCTTTGTTTCTGTGCAAGTCTACTCTGTGTTGTCTGCTTTAATTGTTTTCTAGAGCAAGGCAGGGCATAAAACTATTATTCAGTCTGTCAGTACTTCCTATTTGCTGGCTGTGCACTAGACACAGAGGAGTCACTGTGAACGAAGCCTAGCCCGTGCCTGGAGGAGCTCACAGACTCAAGATCGGTTCCTCACCCAGCCATGCAGAGGCAGAGGCGTTGGCTGGAGGTGGTGAGGGGGCGGGGCAGGAAGTGGGGGGAGGCTCAGAGCTTCTCCTACACAAGTGCTGCCCAACTTCAGTTACTCCAGCTCCACCTTCGCAAAGGTCACCAAATTCATATCCCACTTATACTGTTACATACTTAATATCTTTATTCAAACGAACTCACTTTTTAGCCTTATGTACCTACTTTAGCTTCTTCCTAAGCAAAATATCTGTAGATCATATTTGGATAGGTTAGTAATATTTTCTCTAATACACATTAAAATAAAATAAAGCAAAAAAAATTTTAAATAAAAGAAAATTCTTTTTTTTGGCCGCACCATGTGGCATGTGGGATCTTTGTTCCCTGACCAGGGATTGAACCTGTGTTCCCTGCACTGGAAATGCAGAGTCTTAACCACTGGACAGCCAGGAAGTCCCAATAAAATTTTTTTAAATGTCCAAGCGCCATGAGAAAATGTTTCATAATCACACTTTGAGAAACACTGTCCTATAGGGAAGAACTAGAAAGTCCAAAATAGAGTTCCTTTTCAGATCTGCTCCCTAGGTGGCCAGGTGACCTCCCTTCATCATTCTTTTTTTTTTTTTTTTTTGCGGTACGCGGGCCTCTCACTGTTGTGGCCTCTCCTGTTGCGGAGCACAGGCTCCAGACGCGCAGGCTCAGCGGCCATGGCTCACGGGCCCAGCCGCTCCGCGGCATGTGGGATCTTCCCGGACCGGGGCACGAACCCGTGTCCCCTGCATCAGCAGGCGAACTCTCAACCACTGTGCCACCAGGGAAGCCCCGTTCATCATTCTTATACTCAAATTCATTTAGCATAGATGAAGTCCCTGACCTCCGCTCTTGCTCAGGTTCTTTTCTTTCCAGCTACCTAAGGTTTCAGACATTCAACAGCACACTTGTTAAGGGCTTCTTGTAAGGCCAGCTCTATAAGCCCAAGGAGGGCACTCAGTGGCTCCTTCCTTGTTGACTTGTTAAATACTATTGGGCAGTGTTGGGTCGGAGCAGTGGCTGAGGTTATGTGAACTGCTGACTTACCTGGCCTGGCCTGTTGGAAGCATCATTCAGGTCACAGGTGCACCCATGTCTGGGCTCAGGCACAGAGGAATACCCTCTGTGGGAAATGCCAAAAGACACTGGCATATATGGCATTCTCTCAGGGAGCCTCAGCGTTTTCTCAGAATTCTCCAAGGGATCCCCAGTTGCTGAATAGGCACCCTTTTCTCTCAGGAGCAGACAGTAAAGCTTAGCAAGATTACTCCCTGTTTCTCTATTAAGAGTCTCCCCAGCCGAGAGGCAGCTTTATTGACAATTCAATCTGTGCCACCTCCAGTCACTTTCTGATCCTGGATTCAGGATTCTAACAATTTATCATCAAGGTCACTGATTATAAGCACCAGATATTGACCCTGGAGAAAAAGGGATTTTATTGGAGCAACACTGGAGAGTTTGCAGAACTGAGGAGATGGACAATCTGACCTCAGGCGGGGCAGGAACCTGGGCAGCTGGGTAGCTGGACCCACAGCAGGTCCCTTGGGGGGCTGCTGACACGTGACCCTGTCCCAGAGTCTGATTGGCCGAGCTTGGATCCTGGCCCCATCCCTTGTTGGGGAGGGCAGTATGGTTGACAGCCTGGCCAGGACTATGTGGAAAGGGAATGGTGAAGTGGGGTGCTGTTATCATAAAGACAGAAATGGGTTGAGAAAACCACAGATGCCCATTGCTGAGTTGCACAAGGAATAACAGAATAAGAAAATAGGAAGGTAACTTGGGGTTCATTTACTCAACCCAACAAGTTAGAGATTAGGAAATCAAGACTCAGAGAGGTGAAATAACTTTTCCATGGCAAAGCCAGACCCCGAATCGGCAGGTTTCCTGACTCTCAGAGCACGGCTTCTTCCACTTCACACCCTACTGTGGACAAAGGAAGAAAATACGCAACAGTTAAGTCTCTGGGATCTTCTCATCACCCCCAGCAGGTGTGTTTCAGTTTGCTTATTCTTGGAGCATCTTTACTTTAACATTTTAGTGCTCCATAAAAGAGGGTGGGACAAATGCCCTGCAACATGCATGGAAGCCAACACCATCTGGTTGACCCCAGGCAAGGAAAGGACCAGTAGGGTCACATGAGACCACTACTGCCTAGGAAGGGGATATTGAAGAGGACAGCTGGCTCAGGTTGACTTCCTTCTCTCTCACCAACCCCAGGATACACATCTCCCCCCAGTTTCAGAAGACACCCCAAGGAAGATGAGCAGAAGGGGACTGAGAGTCTGTGCCTCTTCCGAAAGCAAGGCACTGCCAGGTGCCCGCGTCTTGGAATGTGTTGGCTTCATTGCTCTGACAGCATGAAAGATGTTTGGTTTTGTTCCCAGTGCTGCTATCATTTATCATCCTCTTATAAAAGCTGGCACCCTCTGCCTGTTCCCCCTTCCATCCCTCTCTCTCCCCACCCCCATCTCCAATCCAACCTCCTCATTCTGCCACTGAGGGGAGCCCTCTCACATTTACCCCAGAGGAAATTCTCTCACATTTGTTCCCAGAAGTGTCCCAAGAGACACCCCAATTGAATTCAACTCATAAATATGTACTGAGCGATTCCTCTGGGCAGAGTAATGTGCTTGGGGCTTTGGGTGGTAAAACATAAGACAAATCCCTGACTTCAAGGACCTTGCGTTCAAGCAAGGAAATAACATGATGTCCCAGGCAGCAGAACACAGACCTGTGCAGAGGGTGAGGGAGAAGAACCACATGTTTAGAAAGTCTGGGAAAGGCGGTACTGACTGCCTTTCAAAGAGCAGAGGCCATTGGGTGGAAGATGGCAGAAGAGAGAAGGCATGCGTGAAGAGTGAATCAGGAGGGAAGCAATGAAGACATCAATATCTTCAGAACAGAACAGCTAAGAACACAAAAAAAGAGATGAAAGTCACAGCTGGAAGAGGAGCTATCAAGTTTGAGCTAGTTTGAAGGTGAAAGAGGAGGAGCCAGTGGAATGGGCAAGGTTGAAAGTACAAGACAGAGGAAATAATTGATGAAGCAAAGGCCCCAGAGGGGCTGGGGGGAGGGCTGGTTATGGAGGGAAGTCAGAACAAATTTCAAGAACAAAGGAAAGGAAGAAATTGGTGTGTGACCATGGGAGGAAACTTGGTGATGAAAGGAAGTGTGTTGCCTCCATCTTCTTAGTGAATCAGGAGGTGGGATCACCTGCTAATGGATGAGATTGGCCTGGGATCTTAAGAATACTGGAAGTCAGAAAATCCACTGAAGATAAAAATAAAAATATAAATATAAAATAAAAATTCTGGACAATGAAAGAGTTGGCTAACATTAAGCCCCACTGCTGAGATTCAGTCTCACCCCAGGGCCTTTGCACATGCTGTTTTCACTATTTAGAACATACTTCCACTCACTCTGCACAGTTAACATTGTCTCATCTTTCAGAGCTTGGCTTTAATGTCATCTCTTCAGAGTGACCCTCCCCAATAATCCCACCTAAAGTAGCTTTCCTCCCCATCCCATAATTCTCCATCTCAGCTTCCTTATTCCTTTCTATCCTTCACACTTATTATTACTTTATTAGCTGCTGCTGCTTCTTTTTTAAAAAATCTGTCTAACCCAAGTAGCATGGAAGCCCCAGCGAAGCAGAGACCACAATTGTCTTTTTTACTACTGGATCCTGTGTCTACCCATGTGTCAGACCCATAGCATGAACTCAACAAATAGTTGTTGAGTAGAGGAATGAATATTGAAGACAGTGTGTTTGGCGTGGAGCTCACAGCAAAGCTGAGTGGTTTTCCCCAGGGTTGAGGACCACAGGCAGAGGCTAAGATGGGGTTGGGAATGCAGGACATTTATGGGTGGAGGGAAGTGGGGGGGAACCTGTGAAAGATAAAGGGAAGGAAGTAAAGTTGTTGCATGTGGCCTGGAAGGCAGAACCGGGATGGGCTGGGATGCGTAGAAGTAACAAGTAGGCAGAGGTGGGCTCAACCCATGACTTAGTGATTAGATATGTGCAGAAATGGAATGGATCGTCCAGGCTGTAGGGTCGCCAGATTTAACAAGTAAAAATACAGGACACCGAGTCACATTTGAATTTCAGGTAAACGACAAAAATCTCATGCAATATTTTGGGCATGATTATACTAGAAAATTATTCCTTATTTATCTGAAATTCAAATTTAACTGAGCATCTAGGATTTTACCTGGTAATCCTACCAGGCTAAGTTTTTGTCACTGAAGTTATACAAGCCGAGTCTGGAACACCATGATGAAGACCAGGTATGGTGATTGGCTGAGGTATCAGATGGTGGGCTTGAGTTTAAGAGCCCCACCCCACCCCTAACCAGGTCTTCGATTTCCCCAGTTTTCCCGGGGCAGAGTGTTCAGGCAAGGGGCATCCTCCCTGCTCACCCATAAGGATTTAATTCACTGTCCCTGAGCCTGTCAGCTCCTTGTTTAGAGCTCTGTCCTTCTATCACCTGCAGCAGCATCCCACGCCCCGCATCCCCATCCAAGAGCAGCTAGCCTGGGGGGGGTGGGGGGGGGGCGGTGTGCGCAGGTGGCGAAGTTCATCCCTACTGCTGGGGATCCACCGACACCCTGACCCCATGCCCAGGGCTGGGCTCCCTCCCCCCACCCCCTTATCCAGCCCCTCTCCTGCGTGGCGAGCTGTCACCCACCCTTGTGCTGCTCCCGCAGGCTGCCGTCACCACACGCACTCGATTAGGGGATCCGAGTGACTTACAGGGGCTCCTCTTCCCCAGGGTCTGTATTTGCATAGGGTGATGGATGCTAAGATGTCATCTAAACACATCTGCACTTTGCATTTTAAACAAAGCAATTTCCAGAGGAAGCTGGGGGAGCTTTGTCTCCTTCCAGGCACGTTGCCTCTGAGTCAAATTCTCTCTCTCTCTTTTTCTGTTGGCCAGCTTTTCACATCTGTCTCGGGTCCCTCTCCTCTACTGGCCTCCTGCTCACTCCCCACACCCACCCCACCCTCATGGTAGTGATCCCAGTGCGGAGCAGGGGCTTACATGTGCTGTAGGATGAAGAGGACGCAGGACCTGGCCAGGACCAGGCAGGGATCGCCCATCCCCTCCTCTGTGCTGGACACCTGTACCCCCTCCCCATGTCCACTCTGCAGGAGACCTGTGGCTAAGAAAGTGACCTTAGGCAGAACCAACCACCTACCAGACATGGTTTGAGGGACACAAAATACCTGCCCCAGGCATCCCTGTCTACCTCCACCTCCCAGGGTACCCTACGATCCTCCGTGTTTTGTTTGGGGACAGAGGGTCCTTTCTATCTAAGCTCTGACCTCTGATAGCGTATAACGGAGGCTTTCCCTCTTAATGAGTCTATGCCTTCCATCCAGGGACCTTTAGGATGACGACAGAAATGTCATCACACTATTGGCCCAAGAGGCAAGGCTGACATTTTTCAAAGACAAGTGGGAAAGAATAAGGTATAGAGTTCCTGGAATGTTGTCCCCAGTAATGTGGTCTGAAGGCCAGCGGCGTCACCCCAGCTACCTACAAGGGGCATGGCTTTGGGTAAAGTCACTTAACTGGCACAGCAAGACCCCCTCCAGAGGCTCCTTTGCGATCGTGCACATGAGCTACGTGGCACAGAAGAAGGCTCCCTATCCAGCTGGAAATATTGGTGAGCTGACCTGGATGGGCAGCAAGCTGGCCCTGGCAGGGGTGGGAGCAGACACCTGTGGCTTGGGGTGGCTCCTGTGAGGCCATGAGGCCCCCTGCTGTGGGAGGAGATCTGAGAAAGGAACGGACACTTGCTGAGTGCCTACTATGTGCCTGGCCCTTAAATAATTAGTCTGAAATATGGTGTGGTGGTTAAGAGAAGATACTTTAATTGAATTCATACAGATCTGGATTCAAATGTGAGCTCTGTGACCTTATGCAAGTTGGTTAACCTTTCTGAGCTTTAGTCACCCATCACATGAAGACAGCAGCATTCGTGTCAAACACTCATCATGAAGAACGAATGGGATAACACGTGTAAAGTGTCTGGGATGTAGCTGGGGTCCCACGAATATGTAACTTGTTAGCATCTTTACAGGGTATGGAAAGCTCCATTGTGCAGATGGAAAGGGAGGTGCCTGGCCTTGGCCACACTGCCAGTGAGGGCAGAGCAGGGACTTCTGAGCCTAGGCCAGTCTGAACCCAAAACTTGTGCTCATGACCATAGCCAGTCTGTGGAGGACAAAAAGCTTGACCCACTATCTCTAGGTGGGAGAGACGGATCTGACTATGTCCCTTCCCTGTTTAAAACTCTGCCAGGCTTTCCCATTTGTTCTGGGGTAGAGAGCAATGTCCTCAACAAGGCTGACCAATCCCTATGCAGTCTGGCCCCTCTGATTTCCAGCCTTCTCTCCTCTTTCACCCCTTTGCCACCGACCAACCAATCAGATGGTCTTCTTCCAGTTTCTTTCTTTTTTTTTTTTTGCGGTACGCGGGCCTCTCACTGTTGTGGCCTCTCCCATTGCGGAGCACAGGCTCCGGACGCACAGGCTCAGCGGCCATGGCTCACGGGCCCAGCCGCTCCGCGGCATGTGGGATCCTCCCCGACTGGGGCACGAACCCGTGTCCCCTGCATCGGCAGGCGGACTCTCAACCACTGCGCCACCAGGGAAGCACATTCTTCCAGTTTCTTGAGCAAGCCTGGGGCACATCATCCTCTGTGTGTGTGTGTCTCTCCTCTCTCTATTCTGGAAATTCTCTCCCCAAGGCTCACCTGGCTTCCTCCTCCCCTACAGGTCTCAGCCTCCACCTGCTCCCAAAGGATGGTTCCTTGCACAAACCCCACTCCCCCAAAGACCAGGTTGGTTGCCCTGTTACACATGCCCATATGTTGCTGAAAGTCTCCTGGATAAGATGTCCTCATAAACCGCTAGTTCGCCGTCTATCTTCTCTGCTAAATCAGGAGCCCTCACCATACCCCCAGATCTAGCCCCATGTCAGGTGATGAATGAATGAGTAAAGAGAGTGGGCCAAAGTGACTAGAATAAGCAAGGAAAAAGAGGGCTTACTGAGAAGAGACAGCACATCCTGGATCGGAAAAGATTTGCCTCTCTGGGTGTTTTCCTAAAACAGCTGCCAGCCTTTGAGCCTGGAGGTGGGTTCCTGGTTGGGCACGTCCTGGTTCTGTGGGACCACAGTCTGCATGGCAGAGCCTCGGGGCAGGTAAGGGGCAGCTCTCTGGGATTCCAGGTACCATCTGTTCCTTTGGGGGCGAAGTGAATTTGCATCAGAGGCAAAATAAAATATAT
Organism: Mesoplodon mirus; assembly: GCF_964341445.2. Classification (NCBI taxonomy): domain Eukaryota; kingdom Metazoa; phylum Chordata; class Mammalia; order Artiodactyla; family Ziphiidae; genus Mesoplodon; species Mesoplodon mirus. The sequence continues at coordinate 162,474,760 of NC_138979.1, read as the reverse complement.
GAGGTGGTGAGGTTTTCAGTCTTCTTCCACTGCCCCCACCCCACGCCCTCTGCTCAAGAAGAGATTTTGCTTCCTGGATCAGCTTCTAACTCCTCTTTAGCTTGTGCAGAAAAGTGGAAAGAAGCTGGAGAGGCTGAGCTGATCTAGGTAGCCAAGAGCCGAATCAGGGATGGGACAGCTGAGAAGGGGCGCCCAGAAGACTGAGTTAGGGGGAGCTGGGACAGTATGGAGATGCACAAGAGAGATTTCCAGGAGCAGGTGCTGCCTGGGAGAGAGAGATGAAAAAAGAGGTTCCTGATGAAGCTTTGCTGTACATTGATCATTTAACATCCCACTGGTGGTGTTAAGGGTATGCTAAGGGTAAGACTACAGTCACTTTTAGTTATTTTGTGGTTGCTGGACTGTTGTTTCTTTGGAAGGGACCAGCTGGGCATTGAATGTGGTATTGGGGCTTTACCTGGAACATGTATTTAATGAGGGGCCTTGAGAATGGGGTCTAGTGCAGTCCGTGTGGCCCATGGGTTGCTCCGGAGTCTTCTCTCCTTTATGCCAGCCCCCGTCCCAGCCTTGCTCCAAGCTTGACTGTAGGGCTTGTCACGTGCGTGTGTGGGAGGAAGTGACGGGAGGCTCTGGTGGTCCTTCTTCTCTGCAGGGGAGGTGGGGAGACTCTTCAGTACCCAACTGAGAGCCACAGTGCCCTCGCTTTGACTTGAAACAGCTGCCAGTGGGATCTTTGCACAGATGGGCTGGGCCTTTGGTCTGAGAACGGGGGGATGACTGCAGAAGTGAGACCAACCTCCTGGGAAAAGTAACTTGGAAATAAAGGTCTCCTGTAGAGAAGAAGCCTTAGCATCTGACCATCAGACACGGGATTTTGAAAGGCTAAGTTTAAGCCCCAGGTTCCCTGCCCATCCCAGGCCAGCGAGGGAAATGATCAGAAAAAACTCACAGATGGAGCTGAAAATGTAGGGACAGTCATGGCAGGGCCACTTGAGGCCAAGAGGAGGAGGAGGAGGAGGTGGAGGCACCTTCATTCTCAGCACCTTAAACAGGGAGCACAGGGTTTGCCAGCAAGACTCTCCACTTTTTCCAGACAGGAAGCCACAGGTGCGATCTTGCTTCCCCAAACCAAAAGTTTACATGTAAAAGGAAACCAGATCGGCCTGACTGCAGAGACTGCAGGACCGGACCCCTCTCTCCTCGCACCGCTAGGTTGAGTCTAAGTAGGAATCGTTCACGTAGAGCGTGGGACGTCTGCCCCCGACAGATGTGTCGGGGTCAGAGCAAGACCAGGTGAGGCAGAGGTGGCATCTAGTGGTGGGAGGAGCTTGGTAAGGTGAGTTGACACCCCCAAATTCTCTTCCCTGGAACCCAGCGTGGGGGCTTTCCTTGATAATGCCCTAATGTGTGTAAATCAGGGTTTTTCAACCTCAGCGCTGTTGACATTTGAGGTCAGATTATCCTTTGTTGCGGGGCCTGGCCTCCACCCACTAGATGCCAGTAGCGCCCCCGATGGGACAGCCAAAGATGTCTCCAGAAGTTGCCAGTGTACCCCTGGGGACAAAGTCGTCCCCATTTGAGAACTTCTGGTCAAATCAAGTCAAGCAGCTGTTCATGCCTCAGTCCAGTACCCCGCACTGTTTTTGAGAATCAAGGGTGAGGTTAGAGTTTAGGCTAATTTCTCACAGCTGTCAAATAGGGATATAAAACGGTAGTTGCTAAGCCCCTTCTGTTCCCAAAATCTGTGTTTCTAAGATGAATTCTACTTTACTGCCTTAGAGAGCAATGGCTGCTGTTGGCTGGATGTGAGAAGGAATTCACAGCCGCTGAAGATGGTCAGTGCTAACATCCGCTCTCTAGGGATGCTCTCTCATTCCCTGTTCCCCATTTAGCAGGCCCCACACCTGCTGTCTTCTTGGTGTCTCTTCTGGACTTTCAATAGCTTCTCAAACGTAACACAGTTGATTCCCCACCTCTGGCTCCCAGAGCTGCCTTCTCTGAGTCTTCCCACCTCAGTGGATGACAACCCTAGACTAGTTGTTGGGGCCAAAATCTTTGAAATCCCATATGTCTCCTTTTCCCCCTCACATTCCACATCCAATCTATCAGCAGATCCTGGTGGTTTCGAAACTGATCCAGGACTCAAGCACTTCTTAACCCCTGCTCTTTCCTGACCCCGGTCTAACCCACTGTCACCTTACCTGTGGTCTCCTAATTGGTCTTCCTGCTTCCATCCTTGTCCTTCAATGGCCTGTTATTATTAACACATCAGCCAAAGGCTCCCATTGAGACATGAGATCATAGGACTCCTTTATTCAAAATCTTCCACTTAAAGTGAAAGCCACACTTACTGTGGCCTCAAGCCCCCTTGTGATTTGCCCACTCCCTCTCGCGGTACCAATTCCACTTCAGCCATACTTGTTCCCTGGATGGTCACTGAACGCACCAGGCATACTCCTACCTCAGGGACTTTGTATGGGCTGATCCCTCTACTTGGAGAATTTTTTCTCCAGACACTCACATGACCCTGACTTTTTCAACTGGCTGTTCAATGAAACATTCTCATTGAGGCTGCTCTGACCACTCCTTTAAAAAATTGTTTAATTAATTAATTTATTTATTTGGCTGCGCCGGGTCTTAGCTGTGGCATGTGGAATCTTTAGTTGCAGCATGCTGGATCTAGTTCCCTGACCAGGGATTGAACCCGGGCCCCCTGCATTGGGAGCATGGAGTCTTAACCACTAGACCACCAGGGAAGTCCCTCCTTTTAAAATTATATCCCAACCCCCCATTCTTGATTCCCCGTATCCTGCTTTTTTCCCCTCATGGAACTTATCACATTCTAACAAACTATATAATCTGGTTATTTATTGTGTTGTCTCTTTCTCCCACTAGACTGTGTGCTCCATGAAGATAGAGACTGTGCTTGTTCTCTTTACTGATATAGTCTCTCTGCCCAACAGTGCCTGGCACAGGGCAGACCCTCAGTAAATATTTGTTGAATGAATGAATGACCCTCAGTTGTGTTTTTTCCCCTTTCTTTGAAGCTTCAATTCTTTTGCTAACATGAAGGGGGGAATATTTGGAGAATGAATGAAGAGAGATAAAGAAATGGATGAGGGTTAAGTCTTTGAAAAAATGAGCTATTAGCTAGTCTGATCACAATTATCTAGACAAATCGAAGACGTAGTACAGAAAATCCTAAAACAGATAGTCCAATGAAATTTTCTATTTTGATTGCATTATATGATGCTCTGGTTGACTCTTTCCTAATTATTTTTTCTTAAGGTAGTAGCATGAATACCAGCTGTGTGTTTGTGTACACACATGTACACATGCACCAGATGTAGGTGAATTGGGAATTTACCCAAAATAATCCACAGACCATGTACCTTCATTCCCACAGTTTATGTATTAAATGCACAAGACTTGCTAGGTATTGAGTTCAAAGACTGCCATGTGGATCTTCTCTCCCAAGAGCTTCAGTAAACTTACAGAGCCCACTGAAAGTTGACCAGACCTTGAGTTGTCTAGGTGTGTGGGTTCTGTGGGCATCATGATTGGTTGGTCACCTCCTAGACTTTCAACCTAACCCTTTTTGTGTAGCAGCTAGACTGATGTGTGGGACGGGTCCCACCCCCAGGTGGTCACAGTGGTCCATTAAGGGATAGGCACAAAAGCCATTGGGATTTAGAATGAAGCTCTCAGATATTTTCCATGGTTGTAGGAAGAGATTTTTTTCTGTCTCCCCATGATGCTAAATAAAAATCTGGCAGCCTTCTTGCTACTATGAAAGAGGCTAGTTTGAGGACAAAGCATACAGACAGAAGAGGGCAGAACTGAGAGAATCACAAATGTAGAGCCAGAGCCCTACTGATTTTGTGAACCTCCGGATCAAACCCTGCCTGAAGCCTGATCCACTTTTAGACTTCACATATGTCCAAGGCAATAAGCCCAGTAAGCCTTATAAGCTGTGGTGTCTTTAACTTGCAACAAAAAAGATCCTGATATAGTCCTCTCGATTTCTTTCAGGCCCTCCCTTCTGCCTCTCACAGGTCCTTAGTGTGTCCTGGTACGACACGTGGGCTTTCTGCACTGCCTGCGTCATGTGCATGCATACACAGATGCATTTCAAAATCCTAAGGCAATGAAATGTTTTTGGTTCACATATACCTGATACTCCATTTCTCTGACATTAATGAAAATAATAAAGGGCCTCACCATTAACACTAAAAGTCTGAAAAGAAGTAGAAGTGGTTCTCAGACCTGTATCACACTGCTCAAGTTACGTTCCTGAGTTTTGCTGCTGAATACACATTTTAATGCTCACTTGAATCCCCAGAGGACTCTGAGGCTGAGCTGGTTCTCCTGACGGTCTCTTCTAGCATCAGCCTGAGACCTGAGGGCAGTGCTGTCCAGGGGACAGCCAGCCAGCAAAGATAATGTGTGAAGAAACTCTCCGATAGGCCGTTCCTTATTTATTAGATTCCAGATACACGGGACCCGGATGGAAGCATCCTAGGGTGTTTGGGAGAACACATACAGAGGTGGAAGTACGTACAGGTGGGTGATGCAATGAGGGACCGCCATTTTAAAAAATATATACATCTTAAGAAGCCATTCCAGCCATATTATCATTATTAGAAAATAAAACAATCTCCACATAGTGCTTTTCTTTGGTGCTCTTCCGTGGGCATGGGCCCCTCTGTCTTCTGGTCACAAGTTTGTCACTACCTCCCCTCGCCACAACCCCCCTCCACCTTCACCAACTGCGCAGGCGGAGGGGAGAGTCTGGAGGGAAGGGAGGCCCCTGACACAGGGGTGGGTGCAGATTCTGGCTCCTCTAAGGCCCTGCCATGGCCTCCCACCCAACATCCTACTCTGGTCTTCTTACTCAGTTCTTAAATTGTGCCCTGGGAAATCACTGAAGTTTCCTCTATGCCCAAACTGGGAGTCACTGTCAAGGTTCACATGAGACAAAACCAGTCTAGAATCTTTAGAAAGGGTGGGGACATGGGGACCAAACAAAACCCAGCCAATACCACCTTCTCCATGGTTGGATTTTTTTCATTTTATTTCTTGGTTCATTTCAATGACCTGTATCATGAGAGTACAACTGAGAAGGGCTATTTCCTCTTTACAGGTTTTCCAGGAACAGCGGATTTGCAGGTAAACTTCAGTTTTGCTCTGTTTGGGGGGATGGGGTGTCCTAAACTCTCCTTGCTCCACCGTCTTCCACTAAGTCAGGGCCCCCCCCTCTTCCCAGGGAGGTCCCAAAGCTGGCTAGACTTCCAACTAAGAAGTTGGCTCCTAGGGCCTCCCTGGTGGCGCAGTGGTTGAGAGTCCGCCTGCCGATGCAGGGGATACGGGTTCGTGCCCCGGTCTGGGAGGATCCCATATGCCGCGGAGCGGCTGGGCCCGTGAGCCATGGCCGCTGGGCCTGCGCGTCTGGAGCCTGTGCTCCGCAACGGGGGAGGCCACAACAGTGAGAGGCCCGCATACCGCAAAAAAAAAAAAAAAAAAAAAAGAAGTTGGCTCCTAAACTTTTTCTCTGAATGCCAATGGATCCATCAAGTACACACCAGGGCCTTTCCCATTGGACAGAATTCTCATCATTACTGATACATTTCCTGTTGCCACTGACGTTTTTTAAGTGTAAAAGCAGCAGCAGCAGCAGGATCCATCTCATTAGCACCAAGCCATCAGGACCACTGCCTCCTCTTTGCTTTAAAGGGGCTCTGATGCCGGGACACTTGCAGATGTATGTGATCTGGCGAGGCAAAGCTGCCCTGTGTACAGAACACCCACCCACCGCAAACCAGTTGTTGCACTGTTAGCCAGAGATGCTTTTTCTAGAAAAGATGGACTGCAAAGGCCAGTTGTACACAAGCCCCTGCCGCAGCTCACAGCTTGGGTCCTCATGCTTGAGCAGTGACGCTACAGAGAACGGGGTGATGAGGTGCGACTCCTGCCCCACCTCCTCGAGCACACAGAACAGTGAGGGGGCTAGGGGAGGCTCCCGCAGAGCAGACCCCAAGTTCTCGCACCGTGCCATCTCCGTAGTCCAGACTTCATGGCATGGCCCCCAGTGGCTAAGTTAGGCCTGGGTTTTACCCCTGGTCCCTTAGAGGCACCTGTGCATCTGTCCGCCCAGATTGGTGATTGCACAGAGAGCTAGGGCTGAAGCATCCCGGATCATTCCAATGCTCACTGACAAGTGACTGTGGCCATCCCCACAGGCAAAAGGGAGGGGGGGGGCACACTTTGCTGGTCTGTGAAGTCTCTTGGAACCCCTGACATTTTCTATGTGAAGGTATCTGAGAGCAGCTGCTAGGATTTAGCCAACCCTCCTGCCTGGGGTGACCTCAGCACGTCCCAGCAAAGGCTCAGAAGGAGCGGTGTCTGGGGATGGAGAGGTGGAGCCAGCAGTAGCTGCTTCCCTTGGAAAGCTGCGAGGCTGTGGAGGAGGGTGCCTGGCCTCCTGGTCCTAGCGACAGGTGGATGGCATCTGCCTGCCTCTCCAAGTGACGAGAGGTCGGGTTAGAATGTGTGTGGATTCCCCAGGGATGTGCCCCAGTGGGGATGCTCTTATGCCTGCTTTAGAAGGCAGCTGATTGGAAGAAGCTTCTCCATAATGCTCAAATCCCTTCATCCTCGGGAGATCCTCTGAGCGGCCCTCAGCCAACCCCGTGAGCACCGGATGGCATGTTCAAGGCTGACCCCGACCTACCACAAGTGGGTGAGAACAAACTTTCATAGCCACTCGCAGAAATGGGTGACCAACTGTCCCCATTTGGGCAGGACTGAGGGGTTTCCTGGGAAATGGACTTTCAGTGCCAGAACCGGTCCTGGGCGAACTGGGGTGGTTGTCACCTTACACAGCAGCCTGGAGGACTGATGGGAGGCCGGAGTGGTTGTCCTGCCAGAAAGCTGGTCTTCTAAGTGCACCCAGGGAGCTACGCTACACCTCCTTAGGCCAAGGATGGCAGGAGCAGCCCCTCTTGTGGCGCTGATTCACCCAGCCCTTGGAATGCAGGCGAGGGGGCTTTGGTATCCACTGCCCCTGGATACCAGGAAAGACCAGGCAGGCTGGTGACCTCCACCGAGCCTCTGTCTTCAGGGTTCCCCCGCCTGCTCATCTCTGCTTCTGGGCCTTTCTGTGCTCGGCAAAGATTGGTTTGGGCCTCTCCCTATCCTGACCCGGTCCTCCCAGGGCTGCCAGAATCAAGTGCCCAGGGTGCCCTCAGACGGGGTCAGGCCCCTGCATCTCCCTCACTTCCCAAGGCCTACCTGCTCTGGACCTGCCCCCGGGGAGTGGGAGAAGCCAGAAGAAGGGGGAGCGCTAGGGAGTGTTGCCTGGACCCTGCTCTTCTCTGAGCCAGCACCATTCCCACCTATGGGCCCTGAAGTCTTGGCTGGCTGAACCCACTGTGGGAGTGAGCTCTGAGGTAGGGCAGGAAGTAGCAGCAGGACTCCTGGGGGAGAGAGGGGGAGGACAGGCCCTGGGGCTGCGGTGACAGGCAGGCGGGGGGGTGCACCGAGCGGTGGGGTCACCAGGGAAACGCATGAGTTCTGGCGGCTACTCTCCTGATGGTGAGCCGGGCCTGGGAGCTTAGAGGAAGGATGGAGGGAGGGAGCCGTCTGGACTGTGGAAGGCGTAGGGCCTCTTGAGGGGCCCCACAGAACCCCAGAGTAGGCAGCACTGCTGCAAGAAAGTAACTGCCCTCTGGGAGAGGGAAACCTCCAGAAGGTACCCCACTTGAGTACGCCAGAGTCCTGGGCGCTAAGCACTGCCCACCCAGGCCATGGACAGAGGACAGGGGGGTCGGGCATGGGGTTAGGAAATGTATTATGTTAGTGATTTGGCAGGGAGAGGGGGCACTTCCTCGGTGGTCTCCAGCCTCAGGGGAGCCAGCTCTGGCCCAGGCCTCAGCGTTGCCCGTGGCGGAGGAAAAACATACCAAAGAAAAAGCCAGTTACAGGTGAGCCCCGCGCCCTGCCCTCCCATCCCCGTTCCCTAGCCCACAGCACCCAGGGCTCTGCACACAGCCAGGAGGCCAGGAGCCCCTTCCTCTGGGACTGCTCGCGGCCATGATACAGGACTTGAATGTTGAGGCTGGTGGCTGTGGAGGTCTCCCCGTCGGTTTGTCTGTCCTTGGGTGGGAGTCGGTCCTTGTGCCAGGCCATCAGACCTTGGCCTCCAGCATCTCCAGGAAGAGTTTGTGCATGGGCACCTTGCCTTGCAGTTTGATGCTGTAGAAGTGCTGCACGGCCTTGGCAGCTGTCTGCCGAAGCAGGGGCAGCGTCAGCAGCAACTTGCCCGTCCTCCGCGGCTCCTCGTGGCGCTGGCTCAGCTCGTAGTCCTGCAGCGCCTCATGCAGCAGGTCCTGCAGCTTCTGGACCGCCTCCAGATCCTCGATGTACATGGAATCTGTGGACACAAGGCAGAGCATCAGCGGGCGTGGCCGGAGAGCACTGCCCTGGGCGTGGGGGCCATGCCGGGGTCCTTGATCTCTGCTTTGGAGCCTTCCAAATCCTCGCTTTACAGAGAGAGAAACCCAGGCTCAGAGAGGTTAAGTTGCCAGTCTGAAGTCACAGAGGCCAATGACAGAGCTGTGGTTCACACCCAAGGAGAGATCTGGATCCATGGAGGACTTTTCTTGAGAACCCACCAAGAGGTGGCAGTGGAGACCCTGAAGGGCTGAAACACGAGCAGACCTGCCATCGTCCTGGAGGTGCCAGGTGGACTCTGGACCCAAACTGGTGGAATTGTAATCTTGCGTCCCTCACCTGCTAGCTCTGTGACTTTAGGCAAGTTGTTTAATTTCTCTGTGCCTCATTGTCCTAATTTTTGAAAAGAGATAATAGCCAGACCTACACCTCAAGAGGTTAAGTGAGTTAATATAGATCAAGGGCTTAAAACAGTACTTGTCACAAAATAAGTGCCCAGCTAGTGGTATCATCATCACCATCACCACCACCACCACCATCACCATCATCATTAACACCATCACCATCATCATCTTATCACCACCATCATCACCTTCATCATCATCGCCATCGCCACCATCATAACCGTCATGACCGTGATGATCATCATCATGATTTTTTTTTTTTTTTTTTTTTTTTGCGGTACGCGGGCCTCTCACTGTTGTGGCCTCTCCCATTGCGGAGCACAGGTTCTGGACGCACAGGCTCAGCGGCCATGGCTCACGGGCCCAGCCGCTCCGCAGCATGTGGGATCTTCCCGGACCGGGGCACGAACCCGTGTCCCCTGCATTGGCAGGCGGACTCTCAGCCACTGCGCCACCAGGGAAGCCCCATCATCATGATTATTATTGTTACTGCTTCCACTAGGCACCAGCTCAAGTCTTCAGTGCATTCACTAACCTTACAAAATAGCTGCCACAGTATACATACACAGATAAAGGGGCTGAGCTCTGTGTCTGGGTGCCCTGTGGTTGGGGATATGGGGGGACTAAGATAGCATGGCTGGACACATGGGGCACAGTGATGGAAGATGCTCTTGCGGGTTCTACAGAAACCTGGGGAGGGCTTTGGACTCAGGCTATGAACCTCAAATGAAATTTACCTAAATCCCAGAGGGGCAGGGAGGTGCCTGCTGACAGCTGGGTCTGAGCAGAAGCAAAGTAGAACCCACTTCATGGCCTTGGGGAAAATAACCAGCCCTCTTCTGAGGTGTCTTAAAGATATCAAGCCACCACCCTGAACTGCAGCCCCCAGGGCCTGCCAAAGGTGGGAGGGTAAGGGTGCCTGTGAATCAAGGGAACTTGAAGCTCTGGGTGGGTTGTCAAGGAAGACTGGGCAAATTTCCTGAATTCTTCAAAAAAAGCAGGGCAATTCCTTTGCATGCTGGGTTGGTTTAGATACCAGACTGCCAAGGGCAGTTGTACCAACTGGCTAACCCCAGTAATTCCCTCTGACATTTTGGATCCATACTCAGCCCATGCCTCCAAGTGTCCTGTCTCTTTTTCTTAGGAGAATAGCAGTAGAATGAGGTGGATAAGACTCTGGAGTCTCAGATGCTGTGTGACTTTGGCCAAGTTACTTAGGCTCTCTGAGATTGTTTCCTGTCTGTGAAATAGAGCAAATGAGAGTGCCTACCTCACAGGGTAGTGGCGAGGGGTAAATGAACTAGCACGTCATCAGGCACTAATAGATGCTGTTATTATCATTACTGTGAAAACTCAGACTGCGGGAGAGCGCTCTTGCAGGGCCGGCCCCATACCTAAGACTCCTCCACAATTTTCTGCTCCTTGTTACCAAGGCGGTGAGGACTCTTCCTTTGCCAGCTAGGGATGAAGCGTGGCTCCATTCCTACACTCTTGGCTGATTCCAGAGCGTGCAGCCAAGATGCACTAGTCCCTGTAAGGCTGGGACCTGGCCATCCAGATTCCTTGCCTCCTGCCGGTTTCCTCTCCCCACCACCCCACGCTCCCCAAGGAGGCCAAAATTGGCAGCTGCCTTCGACCAAAAATGAAATAAAATAACATTGGAAGATTAATTCCTTTGCAATCTATCAGCGAGTCTGTATCGATGGCATTGATAAACTGTTAATTACAAAATCAATGGCTATGAATTTTTTCTGCTGTCAGGGAGCCTTGGAGAGGCCGGGAGGTGGGGTGAAAGACAGCCAGCAGGCTCCGAGGGGGCGTGGTTTGGGGCCAAAGCCTCTGACCTGCTATCGCCCACTCAGCCTCCGCAGTGGCACCCGTGGTGGCCCTCGGGGCTGCCACCAGCACCACTCCAGTGATCTCCTAGCCCCTGTCTCTCCTCCAGCTAACACACTGTCTGCCTGGGTGACTGTCCTACCTCGCTGCTGGGGACAGGTCGCTCCTCCACAACCTTTCACGGCTCCCTATACTGACCCTATTCCACCCCACTCCCTTCAGAGTCCTGGAGCCTCTGCTCTGACACCAGCTCTTCTAGCCTAACCTCCAAACCAACAGTCCTGTTCTTTCTCTGTTTCCTGCCTGCATCTGATCGCTCCATGACGCAGCCAAGGCCTGAGGCATCACAAACTCCTCTTTTTCCACTTGGAGCTCTTGAATCTGCACAGAGCTGCAGGATGGCCTGGTAAATGCCCCTGGGGCAAGAAGTCCAGGGTCCCGGCACTTTGTCTCTCACGGCAAAGCACCTATTCAGGCAAAGCTTGATGCTAGCGGCAGCTCCTGCCGGGCTCCGTGGGTCCTCAGGTGTTTTGTATTTGTAGGTGTGTATGTCTGTGTGTGCGCATGTGCATGCGTGCATGTCTGTATGTATTGAGATCTAAGGCCAGAGCAGCTGGCAGAGCTAAAGAGTCCTCTGAAAGCTTGGCGTTGAGGAGTGGGTGGAGGCGACAGCTGAGTGGCCTCCTACCTCCTCACGTTCCTCTCCTGGCCCGGGCAAGCGTGAGCTCCGGGTCTCGTGAGAAGTGGTCAGGAGAGTCCAACATCCAGGAGGTGCCCTCCAGGGTCTGGGCAGCCTTGCTGCATCTCGCTGTGCTTGCCCTGTGTCCTCTGATTTCACTGGTCCCCTCTCCTCCTTGGCCCACCCAAACCCCCAGCCCCTCTACAACCGCTGATGACAATGCTTCCCTTGGAATAGGAGAGCGCAGGGAACTGTGATGGTGTGAAACTATCCTGCATGATATGTGATGATGGAGATTTGTCGTTGTGCATTTGTCAAAACTGATAGAACCAGACAACACAAAGAGTAAGCTCTGAAGGCAACTGTGGACTTTTGTTAATAATAATGTATCAGGATTGGCTCATTGGGCTTCCCTGATGGCACAGTGGTTAAGAATCCACCTGACAACGCAGGGGACATGGGTTCGAGCCTTGGTCTGGGAAGATCGCACATGCCACGGAGCAACTAAGCCCGTGCGCCACAGCTACTGAAGCCTGTGTGCCTAGAGCCCATGCTCCGCAACAAGAGAAGCCACTGCAGTGAGAAGCCCGCGCGCCACGACAAAGAGTAGCCTCTGCTCGCTGCAGCTAGAGAAAGCCAGCGTGCAGCAATGAAGACCCAATGCAGCCAAAAATAAATAAATAAATGAAACTTAAAAAAAAAAGCCGTCAGATTAAAAAAAAAATTGGCTCATTAATTGCAACAAATTACCACACTAACGCAAGATGTTAATGGGAATTGTGTACAGGGGCTGGGGAATGAAGGTGGGATGGTGTATGGAACTCTATATACCATCTGCTCAGGTATTCTGTCAATCTGAAACTGTACCAAAAGGAAAGCAACAGCATTAGCATTCTCTAGCAGACTACATTACAAGTTTGGAATCGAGGTGTGTGTAAATGGTCTCTACAGAAGTATGTAAAATATTTTTAACTCTTATTTTGCATTAGTTTTTTAATAAAAAGGATTTGAACTAAAAAAAAAAAAAAGCTTCCTTCTGTCTATTAGGTCACATTCCCTGGAAGCAGAGCCTGAGATGGGGGTTCGGGTGCATGGGATTTGTGGCGAGCGTGCTTTCAGGAGAAAGGAAGGTGAGGAGGCGGGATAGGGCGAGGGCGGGGCAAGCACGTAAGGATGCATGCAGCCTGGCTTGCGCCTGATCCCACTCCAGGAGTCCAGCCTTTGGTTGCCCTGTGTGGGTCCGCTCTTGGCTGAAGGCGCTTAGGGGGCGGGGGGGTTGGATATGTAACCCTCCAAGCAAGGCAGGTGAGGGTAGGTCTCTGGCGAAGGGGGCAGTTGTGTGCTATCAGCAGCAAACTTCAGCAGCTGGGGCACGGATGCACTAACCCAGTAAAGGGGGTCTGAGTGGGGCAGTGACAGCATGCCCTGTATTCTCTGTGAAGCCATTTGTTAGGGGACCAGCTGTCCCAGTTTTACAGGGACTGAGGCTTCCCAGGACATGGAACTTCCAGTGAAAGTGTGACAGCATTAAGCAAACTGGCTGGTTCCCCTATTTGTACCGTCTCCGCCTGGAGCCAGCTCTCTCTCTTCCATACACTGATAACACTTGTTTTCTCTAATGTTAATAATAATGATAATAATTAATATTGATTGAACATTTCCTCTAGGCCAGGCACTGGGCTCAGCGCATTATCTTCAGTCAATCATTTAAAAAAGTGCTTGGTGGGCTTCCCTGGTGGCACAGTGGTTGAGAGTCTGCCTGCCGATGCAGGGAACACGGGTTCGTGCCCCGGTCCGGGAAGATCCCACATGCCGTGGAGCGGCTGAGCCCGTGGGCCATGGCCACTGGGCCTGCGCGTCCGGAGCCTGTGCTCCGCAACGGGAGAGGCCACAACAGTGAGAGGCCCGCGTACCGCAAAAAAAAAAAAAAGTGCTTGGAGGAGGGATGAGGACATCCCCACTTTACACACAGGACCGAGCTACGGAAGGTTGCCAACTTGCCCAAGGTCACACTGCTACTAAGTATCAGAGCTAGAATTTGAACTTGGGTCCACTTTGAACTTGACTGAGATCTGAGCAATTGACTACTGCATGCGCCCAGCAGAATTATGTGTCTGCGCGCCTGACACTCTCTCTTTAGGACAGGGACCCTGCCTTTCTCCTTCTTCTGCAATCCCCCCCACAACCCCTGCACCTGGCCTGGTACCTGCAGAGTATGGACACAGGTTACATTCAAGCTCACTCACCTGCGTTACCAATGCCCAGCCCCTCTCCCCAGATAGTCTAGCCTAGAAGTTGGTGGGTGCTAAAAGAAATGGAGTGAAGCCTCCTTTTTAATGCCAGGAAAGTTTTCTCTCTTGGGCCTGAGCAATTTGAGTGGGAGATTCAAGGAGTGTGTAAAAGCTTGGAGTTGATTTTGGAATCAGAGGACCTTGGTTTGGGTCCTAGCTCTGTCTGACACTCTTTAACTGTGTGACCCTGGGCAATTTGCTTCACCTTTCCAAGCCCCTGTTTCCCCATTTGTAAAATGGGGTTAAAATAATAACTTTGCTCGTAGGCTTGATTGTAAGATGAAATCAGTTCATGGCTAATTGATTTAACAGACTGAGTACTTATTATATGCCAGGCATATTGTAAGCATAATTATATATAAATAAATCCCTTCCATAGTCTTCTGGGCTGGAGTCTTCTGGACTGTTTGTTGTTCCCATTTTACTGACGGAGAAACTGAGGCACAGAGTGAGGTGTGGCACAGACTTGCCCAAGTGGCAGGAACGGCATTTGACTCTTAGCAACCTGCCTCTATAATCTCTGCCCTTAACCCTGTGCTGATCTTCATGGCAAGGGCCCAGCAGAATGCCCTGTAAATCAAGGCCTTAGGAAATACTCAACCAATGCCAGCCTTCATCACCATCTCTTCAACTCCAGGCCACCCCTTGCACAATCTTTGGTGACAAGAAGCTCTGGCGTCTTCACACCATTCCTGCCCCTTACAGAGGTCCTGCTCGCAGGCCCCAGAGCTGTGCTCCCCAGGCCCGGAAGACCTCTTGGAGCTCCCCCTGAATGCCCCACACCCGCCCGTACCTGAGTTGGCCAGGGCCAGGGCCTTGAGCGTCACAAACTCCTCCTTCTCCACCTTGAGCTTCTTGTACCTGCGCACCAGCTGTAGGATGGCCCGGTAGAGCTCCAGCAGTCCCGCGAGGCGGGAGTTCTCCTCGTCCATGATGTAATCCTCAGCGTACACCAGCTTGTCGTCGTAGGGCAGCGAGCGGTACACGATGCCCAGGATGAGGATCTCCATCCAGGCACTCTGCAGCAGACTCATCTGGTCCCCCAGAGAGAGGTTGGAGAAGCCTGCAGGAAGAGGGGGCAAGCAGGGCAGCAGAGGTCAGGTGGGCAGGCCAGGGGCCTCCCTGGGGCTGGTGGGGAACCTCTGGATCCTGCCCCTCCCTTTTATCTGCTGGTCTCATTGTCCTTCCCTTGGTGAATGAGTCAGACATGGAATTCATGGAGAAGACTTAACAAAACAAGAGCTGCGTCAATGTTGACAGTTGTTATTATCATTATTATTGTTAGTTCTATGGTATTTTTCGAATGTGCAGAGAGGCTTTTTGATCAATTAAATGCATTTGTAATTTAAGGAGTTACTGAATTCATAGTAGAATCAGGAGGTGGCAGTATAGGGTGCCCTCCACTCAGAGGAGTTTCCATATCCCCCTCTCTGCTCAGTGCAGGGGAGGCTTTAGTGCTTTAGAGCGACGCCTGACCTCAATGCAGAGTCTCAGCTGTGCCCAGACCCAGGAGCCCAACCAGGAACGAGGAGGAATCAGCTGTTCCCGGCCAGTGGCCACAGCCTGGGGCTGCTAAGAGCTCAAGAGCGCCCAGGGTCAGGGGGCACTTTCTCACAGGCAGCCTGTCCTCCCAGAGGTCAGACCCCCACTGGCCTGGCCATCACTCTCCACCTAACAATGACCCAAGCAGTCCTGTATTCTGTGAGCTTGGATCATGGGTGTTTCCCCCTCCCTACTACCAAGGAGGCTGAGTTCAGAGTGAAAGAAGGATGGGGGCGGGGCGGCTCCAGAATTACGACACTGTCTTGTTCAGTGTGCTCTGGAGATTGCCTGGGCTTGAATCCCGATCTGCGTTTACGACCTGTAGGCTGACCTTGTAAGAGCTGTGCTACTTCCCCAAACCTCAGCTTCCTCATCTATGAAATGGGTATAACAGTAGTGCCTGCTTCAGAGAGTCACTGTGAGGTCTAAATGAGACCATGATTACAAAACATACATTTACTGAGCTCTTATGAGAATGACACACTGGAACTGTATTATACATGCACTTAACTTAGGTAAAGTCAATGAACATCTTGATTTAAGAGAAAGAAAAGAAAAAGGAAGGAAGGAAGGGAGGGAGCAGTGAGGGAAGCAGGGAGGGAGGAGAGTTGATTTTTAAATATCTTGGTCACTAAACACAAGGCAGTAACTTCAACCAGAAACTCAGAGATGGGTTCCAAGACTGACCACACCAGATGTACCAAAAAGGAAAGGTATCCACACAGCCATCGCACTATGAACCCGTCACGGACAACTGAAATTAAGGGAGCTCCACGGGTACTTCTGCTTACGTAGGACTCTTTACTTGCTGACCTAGAACCTAACCCCACTTAGATGCGGTGCTCTGACTCGGGGTGCGGTGAGGATGAACAGAGATGGCCGTGGGAAGCGCCTGGCGCCTCCCCCTGCACGCGGCTGGTGCTCAGCCCACGTGACCGAGGAGGGTAGTGATGGCCGTAGCTGTTACTATTACTGTTGTGGTGGTGGTGGTTAGCATGCTATTGACGTGATGCTTCTCCCCTGCCCCTAGACTGGAGGCCGGGGGCGGTCCCGAGCCTCTGGATTGGCCCGTCCCTCTGGGTTTCCTTGGAGTCTATTCCACCCTCATCTGCTGTCCTCTGTCTCTAAAAGCCACTGTCCCTCCCTGTTTTCCAACCAGCGCAACAACCAGTGTCCAACTGTAAGGGGCATCCAGGGGAGGAAGCCCCGCTTCGCTCAGCAGGTACCCCTTTCCCAGGAAACACCCTTTTTAGTCTGACTATCACAGTTCGCAGGCCGACCTGTACAACCCGGACCTGGGATCACCACCAGGCTGCTGGCATCCCCGGGTGATCGCCCACAGAGCTGGAGCGATTATACTGCCGACACGGGGTGAGCGTGGATTGATGCGCCTTCTCGGGGGAGAGGCTGTGGCACAGAGGGGTCAGGTGCTCATGTGTTGTCATCCAGATCCCAGAGTGGGAGCGGGTGTGGGCTGCCCGTGGTGGCGGGGAGAGCCGGGTGGTAATGAAAGATAGATAGAAATGGACATCCAATTTCCCTTATCGGGCCTCTGAGCAGGAGAGGCCTGGGGCGACATTAATTAACAGATACCAATCAGCCAGCACGGGGGGTGTGTGTACGTAGGGACGTGTGGGACTGCGCTGGGGGTGCGGGTCTGAAGGCAGACAGACTGGGAGGGAAGATGTAGGAGGTGGACGGGGCAAAATTAATAGACAATTGAATTGGAAGGTGGCAGAGAGGGAGGGTGAGGTAGGAGCTAGGCTTCTGGAAACGAAAGACAAAAGATTCACGAGAGGCTCACGGCTAGAAGGACATGAGCAACACGCTCTGCCCCCTTGTTCACGCCCCACATACTTTCTGAGCACCTACTAAGTGCCAGGCCCTGTGCTAGGCACCAGGGACAGAAGGGCCAGCTGGAACCAGAGCCGATCCCTGCCTTCAAGAGCTCAGTCAAAGCCACACCCCAAGTTACGGCGTGTCCCCATGAGGTTACAGCTGTAAGAAGAGCTCCAGTGAGATGAAGGGCTGAGAACATGCAACGGGGGAATTTGGCCCAAATGAGAGAGTCCGGGGGACTCTGCAGAAGAGGAGACTTTGGGGCTGAGCTCTGAAGGGCGAGGTGGAGCCCTGAAGGGGTGTGTCTGCACGAACCGCTGTCATTCCTGTGCCCCGGGCTCCCGGGAGTACAGGCACCAAGCCGCTCAGCTTCCGAGCCCCACTGCCAAGCGCCCAGCCTGGTGCCAAGGGGCCCCACAAACATTCCTGGCACAGAGGCGAGAATGGACAGGTGCCACCAGGCCTCGACTCCTGGGTGACGAGAAGATGGGCCAGAAGAACATAGTTGGACCCACTTAGTCCTCTAGACATGAGTCCGGATTTAGCTGCCTTTGCTTATCATGCCTGAGTCAGAGGCAGGCCTACAGGGCAGGTCGGTGGCAGAGGGTGCAGTGGAGGGGGGATGGAGCACCTTGGGGATGTGGGACCACCACCTGAGGGTGTCCTGAGGCCTGTGTGCACACCCCTCGCTAGGCTGGTTTGAGGAGTGACTCAGCCCCTGACTCTTCTCTTCTTCCTTGAGCTTCTTCAGAGGATCTAGAAATAGCTTTGAAAATCCAGGTGCACACCCCAAAGTGCTGCGCAGCAGATAGAGGCTGCTTGGTTTTGTGCAAGGTCAGGAGGGAAATATTGGATATTTTCTAATATTTGAAATAGCTCAAATATTTTCTGATGTTTGACAAAAGAAACACAAGAAGGAAAAATGAGAAATAAAAATTATCTCTAGGAGAAAGGAGGGGGAGGGGATGGGGATGGAGGTGAGAGTTCTGCCTACGCGTTTTTGTCTAGTTTTGGCTTTTGAACCTGTCTGTGTTGAAGAAGTGACATTAAATCAAGCGTAACATAAAAGGTATTCTCCCTTCGACCTAGCAATCTCACTGCTAAGAATTTCTCCTAGAAAGAAAAGTATGCATAAACATACAAAGATAAATGTGAAAAGGCTGTTTGTTAGATCTGTTTGTAACGACCCAAAGCAGGCGACAACCTAAATGTAACCAATGTACTATATGTACTTATTATATAAATGTAATAAAATGTAATTATTAGCTAGGTGAATGGAACAGTAGAAGCCACTAGAGAGGATAAGGAAGAACCATGAATGTGGATGTAGAAAGATACTCACAGCCCAAGAAAGATGTTAACTGTTAAGGGCACAGATGCCAGAGCCAGCCTGTCTGTTGGAATCTTAGCCCTGCTGACCACTGGCTGTGACCCTGGACACATTTTCTGTGCCCCAGTTTCCTCATCTGTAAAATGGGAATAATAATAGTACTTACCTCATTGGGTTGTTTGGATTAAATGAGCTAACGTGTGGACCGCTTAGAACACGGCTTAGCATATAGTAAATGCTACTATTTCATATAACTAAATGCAAAAAGCAGAGTGTAAAGCAGTGTTATAGTATGAACGATCGCAGGGAGGGGACACACACACAGTGGCTACACACATACACAGATTCCCAGAGTGAGGCTTAAGAAAGATGGGTATTTGGAACACATCACTCCCACCCCTCTGCCACATCTTTACTGGAAGCACATATTCTTTCTTTTATTAAACCCAAACAAAGGAGCTGAAGCACTCCTCCCTGCCCTTCAGCAATGCACCCTTCACTTCTGCGTTCCTGGGCTGGGCTGGGTCTCCTCCATCAGCTGATCAGCAATTCTGGGGCAGAGGGGCTGCTGGGAGAGGCTATGTGTGGCCCGTGCCCCTGGGGCTCTCCCAGCTGGCTGCCTACTCCCACCTCTCCCACCTTGAGCTCTGCTGCCCCCGGAAAGTTGCTTTATCTGCACCAACTGATCTAATAACATTCAGGCTCTTCCCAAGCCCCCATCCCCCAGTGATTTGACAGCATGAGCTTCTAGAATTTAAAAAAAAAAAAAAAAAAAGAGCACATAATTTGTGGCAAGTGGAGTTCATAATCTGTTAATTTATTATCGTTGCTGTCGACCTGGAGGGCCATTAGCAGAGGTAATAAAGGGAGATGTAATTATAGGATCGGAGGCCACTCCAGACACAGCTGTTGTCACTCGGCAGCCCATATTTCATCGGCCGCTGGTGTTCTTCTCTCCCCAGTGTGAGCCAGACGGTGGCTTCCTGGTAGCAGGGTCTCTGAGGGACCCTCCGCTAGGAGGCCTCTGGGGGGGGTTCCCCTGGAGAGGCCGTGCACATGTCAGCCTGGGCTGGGCAGGGCCAGCTGGAGGAGGCTGTCCTGGCTGGGGCACCCTCGGGGCTGCCTGGGCTGGGAGGATAACACCTAATAACATCTGCAGGCTGCAATTCATCAAGTGATACCCACTGCCTGTGAATGTTTGTTGCCTCTTGTTCTAATCTCTCGCTCATGGGCAATAAGAGGTGGACACTCTAAAGACTTGGGCTTGTTCTCTGGGCAGCCCAATACTTGGAAAATTCAACTCAAGGGAAAAGCCTATGTTGGGGTGGGCAACTTCAGGCTGACTCAAACAAAAGAGTGGCTGCTGTTCTGGGGGAATCACAAGCAGCCCCAGCTTTCCCACGGAACTCACCCTTGCAAAAGTATCCTGTGTGTTCAGTAATATGGGGAAAAGGGAGGGGAGTGCTGGGAATGAGTTCATGCTCAAATGAGCCTTCCTTCCGGCTAAGCTGGCCACTCAGTGCCCGCATGGATATGTCCGCTTCTGTGCACAGCACTTAATGTCCTTCTGGACTTTTCCTCCATGGCCACTTGCCCATCAATCCTGAAGGCCTAACTCCTGTTCTACTCTCTCCCCCGAAGCCTGTGGCATCCCTCCTGCCTCTGCTCTCCATTTTGTGGTTCTTCCTGCTGCATTCTAACTAAGCATCTGCCTTCTCACGTGTGAGATACAGGAGGTGGGAAATGGGTGGGTAGAGAGGAAACAAGATTGGCCGTGGGGGGATAACTGTTGAAGCAGGGTAATGGGGAGGTTCATCATACTCTTTGGTCTACCTTTGTTTGAAATGTGCCATGAAAAAAGTTTTGTTTTGTTTTGTTTTTTAATTATCTAACCTATTCCCAAATGAGACCCTTAGGGCAGCAATTAATCTAATTCTTTAGATGGGCCACAACTCCCAGCAAGAGAGTTTACATACAGTTATTGCTCAATAAATGCACGCAAAAGCAAGTAAGAAGCACCCTCTGTGTGCCAGGCTCTGGATTAGACGATACTGAGGCATGAAATGTGGTATCCTGTGCTTAATTTAGGGCAGCGGCTTGGGCTCCTCTCCAGAGCTCTAACCTGAGCCGTCTAAAGAAACCAAGCCAGTCCTTCTGTCTGTCCAGGGACCAAGATGGACAGTTGCCGACAGAAGCCCCAGGGTGGGGCCCTAGCTTGTATCCTCCCCACTCAACCTGCCCTCTTTCTCATGCTCTTTCTCATTCTCTGACCAGGTCTTCAGATAGGTTTTCCATCTAATCTGAGATGGGATTAAGTCAATTAGTTTAACTATATCAGGCACTTGATTATGTCATCACCCTTAATATGAGGTTTACATGCAGTAGCAGGAGACCCTATTAATTAATTTTACCTTAAACTCTAGAAGGTCAGGCCCAAATAATTCAGCATGCAAATGTATGCAAAATAGGCAAATTAGCATTTGAGACAGACAAATGAGCCCCTATGTTTATTTTATTTTTTAAGCAAAAAGAATTCAGCTTTGGACAAGGAGAAATGATGATGTGAAAGGAGGCTTTTAATACCATTAGCAGCGACAACGACCACGGTCACAGTCTCCGCCATTTATCAGGTGCCCACTCTGTGCGGGGCCTGGGCTAAGCGAGCCAGGTCCTCCCAGCAACCCAGTGAGGGAGGCTCTACTACTCACAGGTGGGGACCCTGACGCACAGAAAAATGAAGCATCTCGCACAGAGCCAGTAAGGACAGAGCTGGGATGAGAGGCCAGGTCTGCCTGAATCCAAAGTCTGTGCCCTCAGCAACCATTCTGCTCTGCCCACTGCCCTCTTGGTTGGGCACAGACGGGAGGTGGGGCTGGGAGATGAGAAGGAAAATGGGTGCAAGGGAGGCACTGCCTTCTGGTTCTACTCTATCCCCTGGGGGTTACTGTGGGCATGAGGTGGTAGAAGAAGCAGGCAGTGACCCACGGGCCCGCCAGGAGCCACTCCTGAGCCGTGGCTGCGATGCAGCCTGGAAGAGGAGTGTGTGATGGGAAGGGGGTGTGTGCAGGGGGAGCTGTGCCTAACTTGGCCCTGGGTTAGTGGAGCAATCCAGGCTGAGGTGTCTTAAGCAGTGGCCTGACCCCACAATGGTGCTGAATCAGCGCAGGGCAGATTCAAAAACTACTGAGTGTGTAATCCCAAGAGGCTGAGCTCCTTAGTAAGGGCGCTCCAGCCCAGATCCCCAGGGAGCCCACCCGTGAGTCAGGGAGTCCCTGTGGAAGCAATTCTAGGCTTCCTGCCAGCTAAGTGACACCAGCACCCCCTCTGAGCCGTTGTCCGCAGGAAGGCTCCTTCCTGTAAGCTGTGCCCATAACATCTTACATAAGGACTTTCTGACTTGCCCCAGTCAACTGTGGGCCTTGGCATCTAAAGTTTCAGACACCTTTGCTACATAACCATGCATGCTGTATTCATCTTTCAGAGCCGGTGGCAAACACAAAAAGGATCGAGAGACAGGAAGATAAACTGTCCCACATTACAAAGCTAGGAAGAATCTGAGTCCATGGTAGGTCACTGCCAGAGAAGAACAGGATGTCTCCCCGACCCTATAAGCCAAGCTGTTAGAACCGCAAAGGAATAAACTGCACAGACTTTAGAAAGCCCCCCCAAGAAGGGTGTAATGCAGAACATGTGGGTATCGGAGTCTACATAATCAGCTCCCTCCCTTTATCCAGAATGAAAAAGACTGAAAGAGGGGTTTGGGGTCACATGCAATGAAGAGAAGTCCGGATCACCCAAAACACATTCGTAACATGTACTCTTCATGCCAGAAATGATCTTAAAATCATAGAATCCAAACTAAGAGACGGGCCTCCCTTAAGATCAGGCAAATGGCAAGGGTGAGCATGCAGCTGACGTCAGGATGTGCCAGAGCATCATACACACGCTCGCATTTCATCCCCACATCAAAGCCCATGAAGGAGGTACTGCTGGTATTTCCTGTTTGCAGAGAGGTCGGGTGACCTGCCTTGGGTTACACAGCTAGCAAATTGCAGACCCAGAACCTGAATTCCAGTCTGATTCCAAAGTGCGTGTTCTTAACCACTCCACTTCACCTGCCTCTACTAGGAAACAAGAGAGTCAATCCCTCTTCTGTGTTGCTTTCTAGTATATTTCCAAGAAGATTTAGGATAAAACCCTGTTCTTTGGCCTTTAAGGATTCAAAGAACCTGCTCTGATTATTACCTATTGTAGAAGCAATCATACCCCTGCTAGAATGATAATCCATTCTGAAGAGCCCCCAGCAGTTCAGGAACATCACTGGACCTTCCAAACAACGGCTCACCTCCAATCCCACAAAGAGAGAAAGGAGGCCAGAGAAAAATAGTCTTGCCAAGATTCCACAGGGCTCCTGGGTCACAGGCTCCCATACATCAGAACCAGAGCCATGGGGGAGCGGCTGTGAGCCTCTGACTACGTTCTCCCCCAGTCCTATGGGACTCACCTGGGATGTGCTTGGCCCAGCCAATAATGACCACGAGCTCCCTGTCTGCCAGATCACAGAGCGTGGTCAGAGCCTTGATGTCGCCCTCTGGCATGCCAGGGGGTGGCATGGCGTAGAGTTTGTCCGGCTCAGCCACCAGCAGGTAGGAGACGATTTTAGTCACTGCAACAACAAAAGGGAGAATGTAAATGCCTGGGAAAAGAGGAAAGGGGCCAAGGTGGAACCTGAGATGGCTCAGGAAGAAAAGTTGGGTTCTGAGGAGCCCCAGAAGCTCAAACATGGCTAAAAACCCCCCTCCATTCCTCCCTCCCTCCCTCGCTCCCTCCCTCTTTCTCTCTTTCTCTTTCTCTTTCTTTCTTTCTTTCTATTCTATTGGTGATAGTTGATTTACGATGTGTTAATTTCTGCTATACAGCAAAGTGACTCAGTTATACATATATACATTCTTTTTCATATTCTTTTCCATTATGGTTTATCCCAGAACATTGACTATAGCTCCCTGTGCTATACAGTAGGACCTTGGTGTCCATCCATTCTATATGTAATAGTTTGCATCTCCTAACTCCAAACTCCCAGTCCATCCCTTCCCTACCACCCCCCTCCCTTTCTGACTCCACAGAGTTGCTGGCAGTGATGATTTGGGCTCTTGGGAAATATCCCAACAAGGGAAGTTGCCTGGTGAATTCTCTTATGGTGAACGTGATTCAAGTGGGAGGTGAGGGGACATGTTCTGGATGCTGGGCCCATGCCTTCTTAGGATCATGCTGCATTTGGAGCTACATTCTGTAAATGTCACAGGAAAGGTCTTCTGAATGAAGCCTGAAGTACCAATGCCAGACACTGATGCCCCTCCCCGTGACCCTCGGTGCCCCATAACCCAGCAGTGTGAAGATGGCGTTTCCCCAGAGGGATGCCAGATGTTCCAGGAACAGATGCTGGCAAGAGGGGCAGGGACTGCCCTGCACTCACATGGCTTTTTAGCAGGAGGAGAAATCTGTAAGCTCAGGTACGGGCTGCTCTCTGAGTCCAGCCGTCGCTTGTATTTCTGGCGGCCTCCACGCACTCGGTCAAGGCGCACACCTTTTGGGGAGGAAAGGGAGAAGGTCTCAGGGTTGTTCAACATCACCAGGGGTGTTAGCGCTGACTTTGGAATTTCAGCAATGGCTAAATCTTCAGGGCTACTTCCCGACGGCTTTTTTTTACAGCTGCCACATGGCCAGCCTCAGGCCAGGTGACTGAACAATCCTAAGATAATTGTCCTCCCAGTAATGGCCCATCCGGGTTGCCTTAGGCCTGGTCCTGCCTCTCTGGAGTCAACATCCTCCTGAAATCCATCCCAAGCAACCTTCAGCTCTTGAGTCTTTCTGTCTCCAAAAGACAAAGCACAACAGACACACTCCTCCAATGGCTGGGGAAAGAAGACACACCATTTTAGATCTGCTGTGAATCCAGGCAGGACTGAATTAGCTTACCAAGAGAGGAAAGGCCGCCACAGGCGGCCCCTCCAAAGAGCTATAACAAAGATTTGCAAACTTCTCCATAAAAAGCATCTAGGGGCTTCCCTGGTGGCGCAGTGGTTGAGAGTCTGCCTGCCAATGCAGGGGACGCGGGTTCGTGCCCCAGTCTGGGAAGATCCCACATGCCGCGGAGCAGCTAGGCCCGTGAGCCATGGCCGCTGAGCCTGAGCGTCCGGAGCCTGTGCTCCGCAACGGGAGAGGCCACAACAGTGAGAGGCCCGCGTATCGCAAAAAAAAAAAAAAAAGGCATCTGGATGGGCACTCATTACAAATGTCAATTTCTGGATCCCTCCCTCAGAGATTCTAGGATTCAGTTCTGTCTGTCTATACAAATGCCCCACGGGATGAGGATGCTGTTTGTTCTGGCCACACCAGGAACACCAGTGCCCGGAAGGCTCTCAACAGCAGGTACAAAAGCAGCTGTGGCCATTCCACCCTGACATCCATTTCCAGGAGTGAGGCCCTATCCTAGAGAGACAGACCCCTTATTTTCACTGGGTCCATACCACCTTCAAGAGTCTTGCCCACCCACAGCTCCTGCTGTCTGGACAGAGCTGTTGGTACCATTTGACAACCCCACCAGCAGGCAGGGCGGACAGGACCTCCAGGGGGTTCCTCAGCCAAGGCTACACAAGCCTGTGTGTGGCCACCAACCTATGTGACCTGACATGAAACGATGGATGGGACCCATCAACTGAGCTCCAAGTGAGAACTAACACAGAAAGCAGAGCGGCTCTCCTTTCCTTACCACGAAATGGACCTTGACTAAAACACATAAGAAGTCGAAGTCAGAGACAGAGACAGAGTCCCCAGAGGGAGCAAGCTCGGTGGCTTCAACTCCTCCTCCTTTCCCCAAAGGTCAACAGCATGATGGGCACAGAGCCCCAGTCAGTTGATCTTCGGGGCCCTGTCTTTCCCCGGCACTTCCTCCTGCTGGTCCTACCTTCTTCCATCTTCCTAGCCCACGGGGGGTGCTCAGAGGGCCAGGAGGATGCGGTAAGCACACCCAGCCAGGATGCCTGAGGGGACTGTCTTTTGGGGGCCAATCAATGCTCGGCCTTTCATCAGCAGCATCCTTTTTACCCCACAACCTGGCACTTTTTTATTTGATGCTGAACATGGCTGTAGTGAACTTTTTTCCCAACAAAGGGTCTACCCAGCATCCCACCCCTGCTTCCTATTTCAAAGCAATACCCCTGTTGTGAGTCATCTTACTGGGGAGGGTAGCAGTAGTACTCTTAGCCGCAGGGGTGTGGGCAGCCCTGGGCCAGACTCTCCTGATTACTGCATCTCCCGTGCCTGGGCTCTCGGGGGCTTCCCTTGGTCCTTGTCTGGCTAAGTGTGGTCCTTGAGCCTCCTGACGGGCTTGCAATGAACTCTCCGTCTGCTTCGAGAGTCAGAATGGGTTGCAACTGACCACCTCTATAGTGGGTTCTCTGGGACAAGACACTGAGATAAGGACATGAATGTAGGCAAGTTTATTTTGGAGGCGTTCTCAGGAACAAAGTCAATAATGACCACAGCTTCCCAGCGGATGTGGCTGTGTAATCCACATCCATCAGCACCTCGGACCTTGAAGGGGCAGCCGAATCCCGTCCAGCACAAGACCAAACTCACGTGCTGATGGGACTCTGGCTCACCCCTCCCGGCCCCTTCTGTGAGGGTAGAAGGAGCAGGCACATAAGGGCAGGAAGGAGGACAGTTCCTCCCTTTGCGGAAAAGGTTTTTGGGGAGAAGTTCCCTGTTTGGAAGAGTTTTCTTGACCCCATCCAGTGACACAGCCACAAAGCAGCTCAGCCCTGCCTACTACACCCGAGGCGAGTCAAACCCTCCACCAAGCTTCTCCCCCTGGAAAGCTGGCAAGACCAAGAGTGAAAATGCCAAGCGTCAGGCATAAAGGACCGTGAGGACCCCAGTTTCCTGAGCACCTACTATGTGCCAGGGTCTGACTTGGAGTCCAAGATGAGCCCCTTCCCCGCTTCACTGACTTTGTCTGCTAGATGCCAGTCTCATGAGCTTTCCCTTCCCACCCAGGTTGCCTGATCCCAGACAGATGTCAGCAGGAGAGTGAACTGCTCCACAAAAGTAAAAAGAGGCGCCCATCCCTCAGCAAGGCGAGAAGATGGGCAGATGCCACCTCTGTCACAGCATCCATGTGAAATACTCTCTGTCCTGATAGAGGGCCTGGCTCTTGGTGGGTGTTCAAGAAAGTCTTGACACATACAGGAATGGATATGCCTCCACCCAGGCTGGGTGCTTCTTCCTGGGCTCCAATAACACACCGGGCTTCCCCTAATGACTAGGCGCCCCTTACAGCCACAGGCTGCTCACCATGTTACTCCAGGGCCTGTCGTGGCACCCAATGTGCCATGTGTATGCTTAGAAAATGTGAGCTGTTACTATGATCATTGCTGTCATCATTATTACTACTCTTCCCCTGTGCTGCGTACAGCCCTCTGGTAAGTCACATTGATCATGAAATAATGAGAACAGCCTAACTGATGGAGGACTTTCTGTATGTGTCGCCCTATTTAAGCCACAGCATATAAAGCAGGTGCGGGCTTCCCTGGTGGCGCAGTGGTTGGGAGTCAGTCTGCTGATGCAGGGGACGCAGGTTCGTGCCCCAGTCCGGGAAGATCCCACATGCCGCGAAGCGGCTGGGCCCGTGAGCCATGGCCGCTGAGCCTGCGCGTCCGGAGCCTGTGCTCCACAACGGGAGAGGCCACAACAGTGAGAGGCCCGTGTACCGCAAAAAAAAAAAAAAAAAAAAAAAAAAGCAGGTGCTATTATCCCCATTTTACAAACGAGAAAAACTGAGACTCACAGAGATTTAGCAATTTGCCCAATAAATGAGCCAATATCCAAGCTCTTTGCCATTTCAGGGTATGACTTCCCAGGGCACAGCAGGTATAAACTCTCTAAATTTTCTCCACCAGATCTTTATAGCACAATGGTCAATAGCTCCAATCAATAAGTGTATCAATTAACAGGTTATTCTGTTTAAAAAAAAAAGTAGCCTGCTGCGTTTGATTATGCACAAATTGATAACCGATATGAGGTGTGTTTGTTCTCCTTGCCTCCTGTCTGCTTTCCAAGTCCTACTCTGAACACAAACCCCAGTCACTCAAGCCCACGGGATCCAGTGATCAAGGTCCCTTATGAGTTGTGTGTGGCCTTAGCCAAGCTGGCGCTCGTGGCCTTGGTCTAGGATACAGGGGAGGAGGCAATGGTAGTAACAACTCTGCTCACCGCATGTGGCTTTTGTGACAAATGACATCATAGCGGGAAAATTATTGGTAAATTGGGAAGTGGTTTCAGTAGCCGGGTGAGGCCATCACTCCTATGGCTGTGTGCTCTGACACCCACCTGGCACTTCACATGCCACCTCCAATTCAGTGGGCTCTTGGAGGACAGGGCCCAGGTCTGCCCCATTTTCTGAGTTCTCCCTTCCCCCCTACACTGCCCCACAGTGAGGGTTTATCAAAGACCATTTAGGGTAGAGGCGTCCTAGGGCACAGACCCAGGCTGGGGTTGGGCAAATGGGCCCCCACCTAAGTGACCTGCCCATACCATCAAAGGTACCCTTGAAGGCCCCGTTCAACTATTATCTCTACTGGGAAACCTTTCCAGACTCCCCTGGCCGAGCTGGCCACACCATTCTTGGGCTCCCTTTGTTCTTCCTCTTTACAGCAACCAAGGTCAAAACAACTCTTTACCATCATACACTATGTTCCCATCTCCCTGGTGGACTGTGGGCAACTTCTGGACAAGGACTTTCATTTATAGTTGCAGCCCAAGCTCAGCACACAGCCTGCGGGCAGTAATCAAGTGTCTGAGTAAAATGACGTGCCCAGTTAAAACGATGCTCTTCAGAGTTAAGAAAAAAAAGAATCTCAGGGTCTGATCCTTGCTCCAGCTTCCATTTGTCTCTCCAGCCTCCAGAAATTCCCTCTCTCAAGGCAGCCTATTCCTCATGAAACTTTCTCCTCTATTGAGCTGAATTCTTTCTCCAGATCACTCCTTACCCTGCATCCCATCCAACAAGACCACCTCCCTTCCATAAGACAGCCCTTTATGGACTTGAACATCCTTGGGCATCCACCTTCTATGCTCAAGTACCCCTTATGTTCTACATTTGTACAATGTTTTAGGCCAGCCACCTCCTCGCCTTCCACACATTTGTCTGTACTGATGCGATCTGATGCGAGAAAGGTCAGCCCCTCAAGGGCAGAGACAGTGGACAGAGGTCTGAATTCCTTTGCACTCTGCCTAAACAGACGTTGGTCTATGTTTATACTTATTATCTGCCAATGTGTGTTTTTCGGGGGACTTCCCTGGTGGCACAGTGGTTAAGAATCCGCCTGCCAATGCAGGGGACACGGGTTTGGGCCCTGGTCCGGGAAGATCCCACATGCCATGGAACAACCAAACCAGTGCGCTACAACTACTGAGCCTCTGCTCTAGAGCCCACGAGCCACAACTACTGAGCCTGCGTGCCACAACTACTGAAGCCCGAGTGCCTAGAGCCCGTGCTCCACAACAAGAGAAGCCACCGCAATGAGAAGCCCTCACACCACAGCAAAGAGTAGCCCCCACTTGCTGCAACTAGAGAAAGCCCGTGTGTAGCAACGAAGACCTAAAGCAGCCAAAAATAAATAAATAAAATAAATAAATTTATCAAAAAAAAAAAAAAAAAAAAGAAGCAGCCCCTGCCCAAGAGGTAATACAGCAAGATGTTGTATCATAAATCCTTTAGAAGTGGATCACCAAATACTAACAGTTGGATCTGGCAGACATTATTAGTTTCCTACCCAATTTCATTCCATTCCCCCTCTTCCATGCTAACAGAGACTGGATTTTCTTCATAGGCACATAGGGCTTTCTTCATAGAGAGCCCTAGCCAGTCCCAGCATTCCTGTTCCCCACTTTCCCAGTTTCCCTGGTAACCAAGGCTGGTCATATGACCTGGTTCTGGCCAATGGGATGTAAGATGAAGTCCATGGTGGGGGCTTCTGGGAATGGTTTTGCTTTTCTGATAAAAGAGACAGACATAGTTGGTGCAGCTCTTTTTGCCCTTCTTCTGCCCTGACCTGGAAGATGAAGCCTAGAGCTGTGGCAACCACCTTGTAACAATGAGGCAGCCATGTGAGGACACCAAAGAACACCAGAGAAGAAAGGCAGAGCCTGAGCCCTTGATGCTGTGGCTGAGAAGCCTGTGCAATTGGCCATTTCTGGTCTTCTTCTTAGGTGGGGCAATCAATCTCATTTATTGATGCTTAAGCCACTAGCAGTCAAGTTCTCTGTAACTTGCAGCAGAAAGCAATTTTCGCTGATAAAATGGGCAATTACTTTTTAAATTAGAATGCTTAAGTCTTACAAACAGCAAATGGAAAAAAATAAAGGCGGGGACTTGAACCTGAAATAAGAGTTGCCTTATTGTTTGTGTTCTTATATTAGTGAAATATCTAAAAAAGTAGGCTCAGGGAGCATATTAAAATACTAATTAACTTAAAATTGCTGTCCAGGATTATTAGATTATATCATCTTATTGATACTCTCTGAATTTAAAAAAGCATCAATAATATTCTCATATAAAGTACACCAGAGCTCCAAATACTATAATAAATACTTATCCTTTGTTTTAACTACAGTTCAACACTGTTTCATCTTTTCACATGTGCAGGCCAAAATTTAAGCATTCATAAGTGTGTCATGAATACATAGTGAATGCTCAATAAATGTTAGCCAATATAATTATGATTAAAAATATCAATACTTCACCCTTGAAACTGTTCCGTATCTTGACTGTATCAAAGCAAATATTCTGGCTGTGATGTTGTACTATAGTTTAGCAAGATGTTACCATTGGGAGTAACTGGGTAAAGGGTACATGAGATCTCTCTGTATTATTTCTTACAACTGCATATGAATCTACAATTATATCAAAATTTAAAAGGTTAATGAAAAATTTGTTTAACTACTTGTGGAAGTGTAACGCAGCGATTCCACTCCTAGGTCTATACTCAAAAGAATTGAAATCAGGACCTCGAACAGATACTCATCTGCAAATGTTCATGGCGGTATTATTCACAATATCCAAAAGGTAGAAGCAACCCAAGTATCCTTTCTTTTATTTTCAAAGGTTCTTTTTAAATTAAAAAAAATTTTTTTTAATTTTAAGGTTTTTTTGGCTGAGCTGTGTGGCTCGTGGGATCTTAGTTCCCCGACCAGAGATCGAACCCAGGCAGTGAAAGTGCTGAGTCCTAACCACTGGACTGCCAGGGAATTCCCCAACCTAAGTATCCATCGACACACAATGTGGAATTATACGTACAATGGAATATTATGAAGTTCTGATACATGCTATGGCATGGATGAACCTTGAAAACATTATGCTAAGTGAAATAAGCCAGACACAAAAGGAGAAATGTTGAGAGAGGCATGGACATATACACTACCAAACGTAAAATAGATAGCTAGTGGGAAGCAGCCGCATAGCACAGGGAGATCAACTCGGTGCTTTGTGACCACCTAGAAGGGTGGGATAGGGAGGGTGGGGGGGGGAGGGAGATGCAAGAGGGAAGAGATATGGGAACATATGTATATGTATAACTGATTCGCTTTGTTATAAAGCACAAACTAACACACCATTGTAAAGAAATTATACTCCAATAAAGATGTAAAAAAAAAAAAAAGGAGAAATGTTGTAGGATTTCATTTATAAGAAATAACTCGAATAGACAGAAAGTAGATTGGAGGATCCCAGGGGCTGGGGGTAGGGGAGAAAGGGGAGTTATAGGATAGTTTCTATTTGGGATGATGAAGAAGTGTTGGAAACAGGTAGTGGTGATGGTTGCAAAACACGGAACGTGCTTAATGCCACTGAATTTTATGTACACTTAAAAATGAGTTTTAGGGAATTCCCTGGCAGTCCAGTGATTAGGACTCAGCACTTTCACTGCCGTGGCCCAGGTTCAATCCCTGGTTGGGGAACTAGGATCCCACAGTCACACAGCTCGGCCAGAAAAAAAAAAAAAGTTTTTAAAAGGTGAATTTTATTGAATATGTTTTGCCACAATTAAAAAACAAGGTAATATACCTAAAACCACTGAATTGTACAGTTTAAATGGGTGAATTATATCTCAATAAAGCTATTAAAAGATTTTTAAAAATACTTCACTTTTCTCTGATTAGTGGAATTAAATAACATAAAATGTATGAAACATAGTAATGTGCTCAGTACACAGTAGGCCCTCAATAGTAGTCTCTTTCCTTTCATCTGCCTATGAAAGTGGTAGTGTCTGCCTTGAACTGCTAGCTTACTTCATGGGAAGAGAGAGAAACACACCCACTTAGTTACAACTACCGTAGGTCAGATGTGTTAAACAAAACTCTCAAGAAACTAAGGTTCAGAGAGGTTGAATATTGTGCCCAGGGGCACACAGCTCCAACACAGGTACTCTCTTGAATATGCTCGGCTGCAGCCATATAGTCCCCAACCCCCAGCAGTCTCATCACTAGGCTGGTGCCCCTGTATCTGCAGTGTCCAATCCCACTTCCCAGCTCAGGGCACAGGAAAGAGCACAGAAGCTGCTGGGCTGCTCTGGGGAAGAAACTGCCTGCGGGGAGGAGAGTGGGGCTCCCCCAAGCCCCTGCCCCATCTACTGACCTATCCACACTGCAGGCACGTCAGAGCAGCCAGAGCCTGCGGCTGCCGCGTCCTGGATCAGATGTCCACTTGCTGACTTGATAAGATCAGACTTCTGACTTTTTTCTTAATGGAAGTAAAATAATTCCTGCTTCCCTCCAACTCCCCCCACCCTTTCTCCTCGGTCGCCCTCCCTAAGCTGGATGAGATCCCAGCCTTTCGGAAGTAAAAATAGCAGAGTGTGCAGGGGTGGCAGCGGGGGCGGGGGGGCAGTTTTAAGTTTCTTTCTTTTATCCCAGGCACTAAAAATAACCGGTTAAAGCTCAGAAAAGTGTGGCCCTGCACCTGGCCCCCAGCCTGTCCCAGGTGCTGCCCCGTCACATTTCTCCTTCCACAGGAAAGGTTCAGACAAGGCAGAGAGGGAGAGGTTCTGAGCCTGTGTCCTTCTCCTGCCTCCTCTGCAGAGCTGCTGTCCTAGACACTGCAAAGCTGTCATGGTCAAGACTCTTCTCTTCCTCTTACCTAGGAACCCGTCCCCCCCAAACACACACTCAATTTAATGTCCTTGGTTTATTAAGGATGTGTGCAATGCTTTACAGTTTACAAAGCTATTTCCATGTGTCATTTGATCTGTGTAACAAAATTGAGGGAGGGAGAACACATGATGATTATTATTATTCCCATGTGAAAACTGAGGCTCAGAAAGGTCGGGTGACTTTCTCAGGGCCACACAGCCAGGAAAGGTCTGAGGGAGGATCTGAACCTTAATCTCTAAGTCCTATCTCCTTAGCCCTGAACTTGAGACCACCTACCCTGTATGATTGTCAGAATGCCCTGAAAGCCTTTGAACTACACAGACCTTAAGGACTTACCCACTTAAGTCAATAGGGGAGATGTACAGGAATGGATAATTTTGCAATGCTCCTCTAATGATTCTGACTACCTACCAGGTCTGGGGAGCATGCACTAAACCTATTTTATGCAGTACTTTTGTCTAACCAGTGTTCCCCACAGGAGCCTTAGGTGTTGACTCTCTACCTATAAGTTCTACCAAACTATAGCTGACCCATCTCCAGAAAGAGGAACAAACCACACAAAAGGTGATAGGAGTACTCTGGGCTCCTGAGGGCTCAGGGGCTGTGGGTCACGTGGACACGCTGATGGACACCCCAGCCCAGCAGAATGCCCTGCCTAAACACTCATCTACACCCCACACACGATCTGAGCTCCCTTCAGCCACCTGTCTGGCAGGAGGTCCTGGGTGACAGGTGAGCTCACTTTGCTGCCTCCGAGAGGACAGGTATCTCGGACTGCCACTTACCCTGGTGCCATATCATAATGGTGAAGAGTGCCTCATTCCCAACTCACCATAAGCCGAGAGAGCCTTGTGGGTGGATAAACACACATGCCACCTAATATACCAGGGCTTGTGCCAGCTGCTCTAGGATGGGTTAAGATGGTACTGGGTGATGAGACCCTGGCCTTCTGTTTATTAAGGAAGTGTCTGCTCTCCTGCTGCTCTCTCCTCTGGACCCTTCTCACCCAGGGCACCGTGTCCCCAAGGACATTTCAGTAGGGCTGTGCTATCCTTGCATGCCCAGCTGCCAAAAAGTCTCTAAAACTGAACACCTAACCAGGAAAGACTATTTCAGCTCAGCCTCCCTTTCCATTCCCTTCCTCTTTTTCCCACTTTGAGGAAGGGCTATAGGCTTTGCTACTGGCCAAGGCATCTCAATGAGTTGGATTGGACTTCTTAGAAGGAATTCTTGTATAACCAAGGAGACTAGATTCCACCCAGCTCTGTTATTTACTAGCTGCATGGCCTTGGGCAAATCACTTAAACTCAGTTGCACTAGATCAGTCATGGCAAAAAGCTGTCAGCTGCGCCACCATCCTCCATTTCCTAGTCTGTGGCAGACATTGCTAATCAGTCACAGCACTCTTGCCTACTGATCCCAGGCACTGCCTAAGAAGCCTTTCAATCATGCATTCTAGGCAGCTGCTCCCCACCCTACAGTTGACAGTCCAGCTAAAAGCAATTTGCCATCCTGGAGCCAGCTCATTGTACTCAAAAGTCAAGTCCAGCAAGATCCAAGACCAACATGGGTAAGGCAGATTAGGAAAGCATCTTTACAGTAGTAGGTTAAGTAAGTAAGTAAGTAAATAAATAAATAGAAGGTATTTTAATGACACAGAAGTGCAAACCATAAAGGAAAAGACTGATACATTCAATTTATTAAAATTACTAACTTCTGTTCATCAAAGGATGCCATAAAGAGAAGAAAGCTACAAATGAGATCTTTACACCACCAGCTACTGAAAAAATGACTCATAAAAATGACCAGAATATATAAAGATTTCTAAATAAAGTAGAAAATTTGGGAAAAGGCTCAGACAAGTACCTCACAGAATACAACTCTGTTTACTCCTTTACATACTGTCTGTTGTCTGTGGCCACTTTCACATTACAACAGCAGATTTAAACAGTTAAGACAGAGACCTTTTGGCCCACAAAGCCTAAAATATGTATCCGGCTGACTCCTGTAATACAGAAATGAAAATAGATGAATTATAGCACCATGCAACAAGATGCATTCATCTCAGAAATACTGATTAAAATAATTAAGATGCAGAAGAATACGTATAGCATAATTTCATTTAAAACTGAAAAACATGATATGATTTGAGATACAAATATATGATAAAACCATAAAGAAAGGCAAGAAAAAATAATGTGAAATCAGGATAATAGTTGCCCCTGAAAGTAATGAATGCGGGCTCAGGTACAGAGGGACTCTCAAAAGTAAGGGTAAAATTTCTTTTTCTTAAACTGGGTGGAAGGTATCAATATTCTTCCTACTTCACATATCTTTTTGGCAAATGACAATGCCTGTCCTTTAAAATATGTTATTCTTTTCCCATCCCAACATAGTTTTAGCTGGACACATGGCATCCCAGCTAAAGACTACAATTCCCAGACATCCTTGCAAAGATGTGTGGCCGAGTGACTAGATTCCACCAATGGGCTGTGAATGGAAGGAACTTGTACCACTCTGGGTCCTGTCCTTCGAGGGACTGGATATAGGCTTTTCTTCCTTTTGGCTGCCTTGGAGATGGGTCCACAAGTGGAAACCACTTGCTAAGGATGGCAAAGCCATCAACCAGTCCTGGATCACCTTAGACATATTGGACTGCTACATGAGAGATGAGAGAGAATTAAAGTTCTATCTTGCTTAGGTTTGAGTTTTTTGCTTTGAGGGAGGAAGGGAGTCTCTCTGTACAGAAGTTTAGCCTTACCTTAACTAATATAACATACTATAAATATTTTTCTGGATCTACTTGATGCTTACTTTAAAAAATATATATATTTATTTATTTATTTATTTTGGCTGCGCTGGGTCTTTGTTGTGGCACGCATGTGGGATCTATTTCTCTGACCAGGGATTGAACCTGGGCCCCCCGCGTTGGTAGCACGGAGTCCCACCGACTGGACCACCAGGGAAGTCCCTTGATGCTTACTTTTAAAGGAAGTGTTTTGTTTGTTTTCATTTTTATTTTTAAAGTGGATAGATATATAGTAAGTGCTGCCAACCCTTCAGGAAAGTTTTGTTGAGAAAGGGAGAAGGGTAAGGTAGCAGCAGCTGAACAGAGATAAAGTTTGGATCAAAATACATTTGTGGGTTTTTAAAATTAAATTCTGTTTGGGTGCAGATGAAAATGATCCAGCAGTGAGGAAGGGTTTGATGGGGTTGGAAGCAGACATGATACTATAGGAGTGAAGTCCCTAATAAAGAACGAGGAAGGCGATTCAGTGCAGAGATGGGAAGACCGGCTTTTTTTTTTTTTTTTTTTTTTTTGCTGTACGCGGGCCTCTCACTGTTGTGGCCTCTCCCCAGACTGGCTTTTGATAGGAACAGAAATACCTCTAAGAAGAGTGAAGACAGAAAACAAGTAGGTAGGTTTGTGGATTCAACAGCAGGAGGTTTAGAAATTCCCCACTTGGGCTTCCCTGGTGGCGCAGTGGTTGAGAGTCTGCCTGTCGATGCAGGGGACATGGGTTCGTGCCCCGGTCCGGGAAGATCCCACATGCCGCAGAGCAGCTGGGCCCGTGAGCCATGGCCGCTGAGCCTGCGCGTCCGGAGCCTGTGCTCCGTAACGGGAGAGGCCACAACAGTGAGAGGCCCGCGTACCGCAACAAAAAAAAGAAATTCCCCACTTGACTGCTTCTATTTTCTCAAGCAAATATGAAGCAAGGTCATCAGCCAAGGAGCAGGGAAAGAGGCTACAGGAGATTCAAAACTGCCTTCTGAAACACAGACGAAACCAGTGATGTAACATGATGCAGAGTATCTTAAATCAGTGACTAACATTTTACTCTGTGGGACAACTCTAGCGGTTTTCCCTGGTGAATCAGGAGCAAGATGAAACAGCAACTAAATACTATCATTCCTATTTTACAGAGGAGGAAAGGGATGCTTAAAGAAGTTAGTAAATCACCCAAGGAGCTGATAAATGGTGCCGCTGGGGTTTTACAGGGTCTGTATGACCACTGAACCTGTTATCCAATGTCTGACGAGCCAGAGCCCTGAATGAACAGTAATAAGGGCTCAGCACAGACAAGACCATCTCCTGTGACTTCATTCAATTAACACTTCCCCAACCAGAGGTCATCAAGTCATCGTGCCTGAGTGGCCCAAGGCGTGAGGCCATACGGGAAGATCTTGTGAGGTGTCCGATGTGTGTGTGTGTGTAAGGTGGAAGGTGGTTCAGGGAATACAAACAGCCATCAGAGTTCTTGGGCTCTAGTTCAAAACTATTCTTTGAAGTGCTCAAGAGTTGTTTTGTTTCAGAACACTAATGTATTTTGGAAAAGAAAAAGAATTTTTCAAGGCAAGTCATCTCTCATCCTCTTTCCTCATTCACAGGGCCAGAAAAGTGGTATTTCTGGCATGGGCTAGAGGCAGGATACTCTATAAATACAAAGCCATTAAATCCCATGCAGCGGGAACCTGATCAGGGCCTCCTTTTAATTTCCTGACATGAGCTGGCCACTAACCCAATTACCCAGAATCCCCGGAGGAGCCCTCCGCCTTCCCAACAAGCACAAAGAGATTGAGAGCGTATTGCATGGATGTCAGCCCAGCTTTCTCTGAAATCAAATATCTTTTAGAAAACACTTGGGGAAAGGCAGACCAGGGGCTATGGGGAGGAGGAAGTGAAGCGGGCCCGGGAGGCTGGTGGCCTGAGGGAGGTAAAGTGAGGTGAGCAGAAGAAGTTTGCAGGGACAGTCTGTGCGGGAAGATGTGCAGAATTCCCGGATGGATGGGTGCCCCCTGTTGACATGCAGCAAATGGTTCTCCAGGTTCTCCTGGCTTAGAGGCTGTCAGGCCACACCCTCACCTATCTGGGGAGAGCTTCTCCATGGTCCTCCCAAGGGACTTTTCTCATCCTCCTTTTAGACCCCAGACGGGGTCAGCCTAAGGCAATGCCACCTCTAAGACTCCCACCAGCCAATCCAGGAGGAAAATCAAGGCAGCTGGACACTAGTATGCCCCACCTAACACAATGGGCGCAAACGAGAGTATCTTTTTTTTTTTTTTTTTGCGGTATGCGGGCCTCTCACGGTTGTGGCCTCTCCTGTTGTGGAGCACAGGCTCCGGACGCGCAGGCTCAGCGGCCATGGCTCACGGGCCCAGCAGCTCCGCGGCATGTGGGATCTTCCCAGACCAGGGCACGAACCCGTGTCCCCTGCATCGGCAGGCGGACTCTCAACCACTGCACCACCAGGGAAGCCCACAAGAGTATCTTTGAATCCAGTACTACTTTAACACGCCTAGGAAGCTGACATTTTAAAGTGGTCCCACAGCAGATCTTACCAAAGAGTTGTCCCATCTAGTCCTCACCTTGACCTAGTGATAAGAGAGCAGGTTTCAACACCCCTGCTCCACAGGTGAAGAAATGGAGGCCCAGGCTCGTAAGTGAGAAATAATAGGCATAGCAAGGATACCTAAGAGCCAGGAGGGGACACAGGCACTGACTCCCAGCCCAGAGCAGATTTTGTATTCAGTTTCTTATAAAGAGAATCATCACTCTTTTCTCTGAAAATACAGAGTTTCATACACGGGATTTGCTTGAGGCAAGACAGACCCTTGGACATCACCTGTGTTCCACAGCCGATGCTTCCAGAACTGACAGCAGCCTCGAGGCAGAGGCTGAGCCAAAGAAAGCCCCACTTCTGACCTTTTCCCTGGCAGTTGCTGGGCGCCCCCAAATCACGTGGCACTCTCTCAGGCTATTTTACTTAAGAAAGGAAAGACCAAATAAGGCATCCAGCGCTGCCGGACAGAAGAGGGAAACGGCGGCGTTCTGATGTGTAGGTGAGATGGGGAGGCGGGGGAGGCTGGCCTTCCATTCTCCCCTTCTCCATCCCCCTCCCCCAGAAGACCCAGGACCCCAGCCCCTGGCTCCCGGATGTCGAGGAGCCTTGAAGATGGGCGGGGGGGCACCTGGGGAAGGCTGGGGTCTGCATTTCAGAGTCGGGTCAGAGTCTGAGGGAGACAGAGGGAGGCTGGGCGCCTGCACATGATGGGGGGTGGGGGGGAACGGGCACCTAAACAAAAGCAGGAGCCAGAGCAGCTGCCTGGCAGGGACACAGGCTTCTCAAGGAGCCACGCTCCTCTTAAGGGGCTGGTCCCCGTGGAGCTTCAGATCCCAGGATCTTGCCAAGGCTCTGCACTGCGGGGAAGGGCTAAACGAAGGCGCTTGGAGCCTTTGTGTCATCTTCCCCCCGTCGGCAGCGGGGGCAGGGCAGAGCCGGGGAGGGGAGCGTTCTGGTGACCACCCTTATCCTGGGGCAGAGATCCTGAGGGACCTCGGGCTGAGCCCCCGGGGAAGTTCACCTCAGCACACCTGCCCGGCTCCCGCCAACAGCCTCAGGTGCCCACCATGCGTGTGCTCCCCACCTGAGGCTCTCGTTCCCCCAGCAGCCCACACCGTCATCCTGGGACACACAGCATCCATCTCACTCCTTTTAAGTAGTCGGCGGGGTGCCTGGCCTGCTGTTACCAATGGATTGCGCCCCTGGCCACCTGCTTCCCTGCCTCTGTGGATCCCCTCATCATTCTGCCTTTCTGGGGCGCCACTGGGAAGTACCCCTGCTCTCTTCCCAGCACTGGGTAGCCCCTCAAGAGACTCTGCTCAAAGGTTGCAAGGTGGTCCAGGGATTTCAAGCGGTGGTCCCCACTTTTTCCTTATCTCTCCCTCCCTGCTCATAATCCTGGGGGGAGGGCGAGGTGGCCTGGGATTGGAAGCCTCCCCACCCCTGACCTGGGCCATGGGGAGTAGACACAGCAGAGCAGGGCTCCAGGCTCCAGGCTCTGGGACCAGCTCCCCTCAAACCAGCGTGAGTCCCTGCAGGACTCAATTTTGTCTCCCTTCAAATTCAGGAGTATATTGATAGCAATCAGCTTTTTCTGTTCCAAGCTCCTCAGATGCTGTGAAGTAAGCCAAGAAAGGCTACACGCTCCAACCAGGAAAGGCTGTTGGACAGCTGGCCCCTGCCTGAGTGAGGGCCCTCACACCTGGCTTCCCAGAACATCCTTACAAACTTAAGAGCAGAGTCTCTCCAAGGCTGACAAAGCCTTCGGTTGCTTCTCAGCAGCATGCAGAGGGGGAAGTCAGGAGACCAGCGCTGAGGCACGCTTCTGAGGGCCTCTGTGCCTCAGTTTCCTCATCCGTGAACCCCAGGATGCTCTGGAGGAGCAGAAAGAACTTGGTACGGAAGACAGAGGACCTGCTTCAGCCACTAGCTGGGGTCACACCCTGCACAGAGGTAGACCAAAACTGGGGAGAATCAAAATGAACAGACACAGTCTTTCAGCAGGTCCAGCGCAGCCTGTTTCTAATCTAAGAAAGAGAGCTGTTTCTTCAGTTGGTCCCCCGGTGGAGCAGCTGGCATGTGAATAAGAGCTGAGGGGCCTCCTCCACCTCAAAAGGGTTGCATGAAACAACTAGTAAGAAATGCAGTTTAGGGGCTTCCCTGGTGGCGCGGTGGTTGAGAGTCCGCCTGCCGATGCAGGGGACACGGGTTCGTGCCCCGGTCCGGGAAGATCCCACATGCTGCTGAGCGGCTGGGCCCGTGAGCCATAGCCACCGAGCCTGCGCGTCCGGAGCCTGTGCTCTGCAACAGGAGAGGCCACAACAGTGAGAGGCTCGCGTACCGCAAAAAAAAAAAAAAAAAAAACCTGAAAAAAAAGAAACGCAGATGTGCCATGTTGACAAAGGGGTGGTGGAGGAACCGGGCTCAGCTGAGGTGAAGGGGGCGCCCGGAATGGAAAATGGAGGGAGTCCCCGATTTCCACATTACAACAACGTCCAAGTCGTCCTACTAACAAAGCACCTTAGATTCCGGCCCTGTTCCCAGAGGGCGCCTGGAAGCCAGGATGGGAGGAGGGCCTCGGGCTCTTCAAGGCTGGGCTGGGCTCCAGAAGCCCCTCCCAGTGAGGGCCTGCATTCCAGTCCTGCCCCTTCCTCTTCTCTCCCAGCCCCTCTGGATCTGATAATCTGACATCAGCACACACCTCTTTTCCTGACTCCTCTCATTTCTGGAAGGATCCCAGGGCCCAGAATCATAAAAGCTCATCTGTAGAAATTGCCACTGGCTCCCCTTGAAAACAGGGGAAGGGGAGAAACACACACACACACACACACACACACACACACACACACACACACTACCCATCTCCAAAAATGGCACTAAACGAGATTCATCAGCCTGAGCAGATCAACAGGGAAGGTGGTGCAGGAGACCAGAGCCGTGCTGTCCTAATAATGAGAGCCACAGGTCACTTACAATTCTCTAGTAGCCACACTAAAGAAGGTAAAAAGAAGCTGTGATATCAATGTCATAATATGTTTTGTTTAATCCAATATGTCCAGAATATCATCATCTCAACATGTAATCATTGAAAAAATTATTACCACGATATTTTACGCTCCTTTTTATCATCCTAGTAAGTCTTCAAAATCTGGTGTGTATTTTACACTTAGAAGACGTGGCTCACGCTGCCGTGTTGGATGGCAGGGCTCTAGAGGAGAAAGAGAGGCAAAAGGCAGAGAAAGGAAAGGGAAGAGAGAGGATGGGGCTGGGGGCAGGGGACAGGAGGAGGAAAACACTGGCCAGGTGACAGCCATGTCCTGTGCACCTGCTGGAAAACAGAGGTTGACCTTGGCAGGTGAAGGGTACGTGACGTGTCATTCTGGGCCTCAATGTCTCTGCTGTCTGCATGCCCACACTCCATGGGCCACCAAGAGGTAATAAAGCATCTCAAGCCTTCCTTCCCAGGGTGGAGAGGGTTCTTGGCCCCGACGAGGGCCTTCCCCAGAGCGCCAAGCCAGCTTTTCTAAGGCCCAAGTGGGGTCATGATTCCCCAAAGGATCTTTAATGGAGAACTTCCAACTTCTGTTCCCCAGCAGCCTCCCGAGAGCGCGGAGAGCTTTAGCTGCACACGAGGACTGGAGGCTGCACACCTGCCTGCAGGGTGTGTGAGACAGGCAGCCTGGGGGGCAGGGCCTTCACCCGGGCTACAGGGAGAGACCTGTTCTCGTGTGCCACTCAGGGAGAAGGTCCTGAGCTTGCTGGCATTTCCCGGGGGTCTGAGACTTCCCGTGGGGAGAAGAGCTTGCCCAGGACCCAGGCTTCGGTTCCGCCTTGCATGGCCAAGCGGGGCCTCTTACCTTCCTTCAGCATCCCCACTTTGAGGCATTTCATGAAGCGACAGGCCTGGCAGGACTTGCGCCTCCGTTTCGTGATCTCACACTCGTTGGTGGCCGGGCAGCTGTACTCAATGTTCCCTGTAAGCAGACACAGAAGGGTTGCCAGGTACTGCCCCCATCTGCCAGCCACAGGCTGGATGGGGATCCACCGACCAAATCACTACTCTCCAGCCCCGAGGTTCCCACAGGGCAGTGGTTCTCAAAGTAGGAGGTGCTCCGAGACACGTGTCAGGGTGTTTCCTACTCTCTTAAATACAGAGACCCCAGTGCCAGAGGTCGGCCAGGCAGCCACAGCTTTGAAGAATGGTCACCCACAGTTTTGAGGCCACCACTGAACTGGGACATCAAAACTCACTGAGCTGACATTTTATCCCAAGCAGAGAAATTTTATCCCACTGCTGACCAAAACATCAGTGTGGCCCACCGGCCCTATGCCCTCCAGCCTGGGCCCCAACTCATGGGAAAAACCTCTTGGCAGCTCTGAGCCCGCAGGGACCAGGGCCTGCATCCCACATCCAACGGCAGAGGCCCAGGCCACCCAGCTTGGCTGACCTTGAGAAAATCACTTTCCTCTCACTGAGTTGCAGTTTCCTCATCTGCAAAATAGTGTGATATCTGCTAAATGAAGGATTGAGCAAGATCAGGTATATAAGATTGCTTTAAAAATTGTAAAGCACAGGGGCTTCCCTGGTGGTGCAGTGGTTGAGAGTCTGCCTGCTGATGCAGGGGACACGGGTTCGTGCCCCGGTCCGGGAAGATCCCACGTGCCGCAGAGAGGCTGGGCCCGTGAGCCATGGCCGCTGAGCCTGTGCATCCGGAGCCTGTGCTCTGCAACGGGAGAGGCCACAACAGTGAGAGGCCCGCGTACCGCAAAAAAAAAAAAAAAAAATTGTAAAGCACGATTTGACGTGAGCTGGTGATTTTTATAAGCACAGTTCATTGCTGCAGAGGGAAACTGTGATTAATTTTCCATGTCACCCCTTAACTGGGTGATAATAATGGCTTCCATGAACCTGACCCCATGCTCTTAGTAGGCTGTGAGCACCACGAAGGCAAAAGGTGTGCTGTTCATCACGTCATCTCTATTGCACTGAGATCAACCCCTGCTGCACAGACGGCATGCAAGACAAGCCTCCTGAATAAAAAATCTACCGAATCCTCCTAGCAATTCCATGAAGTAGGTACTGATACCATCCCCATTTCCTCCTAGCAATTCCATGAAGTAGGTACTGATACCATCCCCATTTTACAGATGAGAAACCTGAGGTTTACAGAGTGGTTCTGTGCAATGTAACTATATGAGTCTTCTTCAGGATGAGCTGATCTTCGAATGCTCTGGGGAGGCCATTGTCCCTTTTCAGCGCCTCTTCCTGAGAGGGCTGACAGCATGGTCGGGAGAGGCTGCAGCTGCCTTTCTAACGTAGGGGCGCAGCATCTGTCCTGAGTGCTCTTACGTGTCTGCACTCATGTCACCAATGTGCACTGTGCAGCTATAACAAGCCTGGAGGCCAAAGGAAAGGCAATGGGAGGGGGAAAGGGACTGGAATTGTTGGGGGTGGGCAGAGAGACAGGCAAGAGAAAGATACAAGTGCAGGACAGCGGACCACTGTGCTGTTTTGGATTTTATCATGTCTCCTCGGCCCCTGTCCCAGTCAGTGCAGTCTGCTTGAGTCTGTGGTTTTCAGAGAACAGACTCTGAACTAGTGCAAACCTTTCATCCCAACACCCATCCAGCTGCCACCTTCTCAGGGAGCAGGGACAAGTGATGCCCAGCAAGCTGCTTGCCCAGATTCCCCTCCCGGGCCCAGCTCACCCAACAAGGACACTGCCTGGCACAGAGCAGCCTCCAAAAGGCCACTCTCAGCCCTGCACCGTGCTAGAAAGGACAGCTCCAGGCCTGCCTGTGCCCAGAACCGCCCCCCCCCAACACACACACATAACCCATCCACTTTAGCAGCAATAACAGCCACCTTCATTGTGCACCTGCTATGAGCGTGACCTGCCTCAGCTCCCTCCATCCTCACGACAACCCTCTGGGACCCACCAGTGCCCCATTTTACAGACCAAGAAACTGAGAGTCAGGGAGCTGAAGTGAGTTACCCAAGGCCACACAGAGCCCCTGTACCACCCCTGCACCCCACAAGAAGCTTGGGGACTTCAGACAGGCCCCTATGCTAACCCAGCTACTGAGGTGGTCTAGAGGAAGGGGAGAGGGGCTGTCCTCAGGTGTCCCTGTGGCTCAGCCTCCCCAGGTAGCATTTGGATTTTCTGAGAACAAGCATGAACCAGGTTCCACCACTGACAAAAGTGTTTTGAGGTACTGAAATTATTGAGCCCCAATTACAAGATGCCTAATGACACTGAGTACTCACAACGTCCCAGTGAGGATTCCGATCCTCAGTTTGTACAGGTGAGAAAACTGAGGCTCACAGAGGGCAATCTGGCTGGAGCACCTCACAGATCTCTCTCTCTCTCTCTCTCTCTCTCTCTCAAGTCCAGTTGGCACCACCTTTCTGTGCGGAGGGGGGCCAGAAGTCATCCTCCGTGCTGGAGGATGGGAGGTAAGAGGAAAGGGGAGGAATAAAGATTCCGTGTGCCCCTCCCTTCTATTACCTGACCCTAACCGTTTCTTAGGTCACTCTCTTTGTGACCTCTTGGGAAATAATTTCAATATTCACATAAGCATGGTAAAATTAAAAAGAGAAACAGGGGAGGGATAAATGAGGAGCTTGGGATGTACAAATAAATACTATTATATATAAAATAGATAAACAACGAAGTAGGTACTGATACCATCCCCATTTTACAGACGAGAAACCTGAGGTTTGCACAGGTTTAGCACAGGGAACTATATTCAATACACTGTAATAACCTATTACAGAAAAGAATCTGAAAAAGAATAGATATATATGTATAACTGAATCACTTTGCTGTACACCAGAAACTAACACAACATTGTAAAGAAGAGAGAGAGAGAGAGAAAGAAACAGAAAGGAGGAAATCCCATACGTAAGCTAGCTCATCCAGGTCTATCCCGGCTTAGAAGGTTCTGTAGAATTTGGCCCCGCCTCCACCCCACTCCCCTCCTCTCTCTCCAGCCTCACCTTC
This sequence comes from Mesoplodon mirus, assembly GCF_964341445.2. NCBI lineage: Eukaryota > Metazoa > Chordata > Mammalia > Artiodactyla > Ziphiidae > Mesoplodon > Mesoplodon mirus. The sequence goes on along the minus strand of NC_138979.1, from coordinate 162,429,837 downwards.
CCCATTTGCTCTGCATAACTATCAGTTCCTGGAACTCAGTGACCTCCTAGGCTCCCAGGCCTTTGCTGCTTAGGACAAGGCCACTCTGCTCCCTCCGCCTCCTCGCCTGGCCTGCCCACACCTCCGGGTCCCCCTTGGGAAGGTGCTCCTTCTCTCCATCACCCGGTCGCCACCGTGTGTCTCCTCCTCCCAGACCAGCTTTTCTCCGTAGTCCCAGTGCCTGGCACACAGCAGGTGCTCAACACACACAGAGCTAACACTGACGAGAGCTGGTGATGAAGCAGCTGCGGTTCTACTTTTCTTACGTTGAATCTTTAATTTTCCCAACAACACTGGAGGCAAGCATCTTCCTCTCCATCTCACAGACGAGAAAGGTGAGCAGAGCCCAGGACAAGGCAGAGCCAGGACTGGAGACCGGGGGGTCCGGCTCTCCTCCGCTCCCCTGGGCGGCAAGCTTACAGGGCCTGGGGCCTGGGGACCGGGCCGCCTTGGGAGGCCACTTGCAGGCGGCTAACTCTTCACGTTCACTGGTCTCAGCCCCGCAGCCAGCCTGTCAATCCCTTGAAGGACAGATCTTAGGTGGTCACTCCAGCAAGGGGTCCACAAGTATCTGTTGATTTGGCACTGCTGCTCCCCCAGGACAAGAGACTGAGCATTAACAAGAACCTAGGGATGTTCTTGACTCTGTGTGTGTGTGTGTGTGTGTGAGAGGGGGAGAGATCTAAGTTTATTTATTTATTTTTGTTCCTTTCAATTTGTTTTATGGCCCCAGCGGCTGGCTGCCAGCAAAGCCAGGCTGGTGGCCTTGCCTTGTAATTTCTGTAAGTGCCTCCTTGATAAAGTGATGAGATTAATTCATCAGAATTCCTGTGGTCTCTGGAGGGCAGTCTAGGGGAGCACAGGAGCAGGGAGGGGCATGTACACACACACACACACACACACACACACTCACTCACCAGGGGCTGAGGGGTGGCAGGGTTGGGGATGGGCTCTCACAGGACAAGGACACAGCCAACATCTAGCATAAATTCAGAGTTCTAACCTGGGAGTGTGCCCAGTATAGACATATGCAGACTCTACCTCAGGCAAATCACCCAACTTCTCTGGGCCCCAGCTTCCTCATCTGTAAGATGGGCACAACATGTTCCCAACTACACAGTCCTGCGGATTCAGCACATAAAGGGCTTAGAGAAGTGCATGCACTGGGTGGCAAGCAACCAAAGTGAACATGCTTATTTTTACATCCATTAGGGCTGCCAGGGTACATAGAGCCAGAAGACCCCAGGGTGAGTCCTTTCCAGGTGTCAGACCTGAGGCCAGCCACCCCTTCTGCCATTTAAGAACATTAGGACCAGGCTTCCCATAGATAGACCTCAGAGCTGATGCTGCCTGTGGGAGGGAGGGAGTCAGGAATGATCTGATTTCAGTGTGACCTCAAGGCACAGGGGAAATCCCCACCATCAACTCTCTTCAGTCCTGTGCCCCAGGAGAAGGAAAGCCCAGGGGCATCCCCATCAGCTGTCCTGAAACAGCTGCAGGAAAGTGGGCAGTCCCCTCCCTGGGGCTCAGGGATGGGGGCTGCAGAGCTTAGATAAACAGCTCTTGAGGAATTTATGGGCTCAGAGGCTGCTGGCTAACATCAGAGCCTGGATGGCCACCATTTTTAGCTCTGGAGTGACAGGGCTGGGCTGGGAGTCACTTGGTTCCACTCCCTTATTTATCTCACTCTTGGAGGACAGAGACTCTCCCTTTCATCTCTGCACGGTCCACTGTCCTCAGCTCTCCACCCTTCCCTCCTCCTTACCGTCCAGCCGATGATCTCATTCATGCCACGGGCTTCAGTTTATGTAATTGGCAAGGCAGTGTCTGTGCTTCAAACCCTTACATCCATCTGCCTACTGGATACTTCCACCTGGAATTCCCTTGGGCTCTTCATACTTCCTCCACTTGAACCCATCCTCACCCAGACTTTCTCTTACTGTGTTCCTTGTCTCAGCAAAGCCATCACTAAGCCACCTGCCACCTGGGTCAGAAACTGAGGTGGCATCCTAGACTCATCCCTCTCCTTTACTTCTAAGGTCCTTCTCATCCCACTTGCCTGATACTTCCCGCCTCCTTCCCCTCCTGCCACAGCTAGTTCCCACGCCCGTCATCTCTTGCCTCTCCTCTAATGCACTTGCTTCCTCTTGTCACCATTGCCTTTCCAATCAGTCTACCCTCCACACCGCCCCTGGAGAGACATTAATAACTCCTGTGCAAAATGCCTTGATGGATCACCCACATATGTCTGCATGGCTTCCCAGGAGCCCACTAAAGGGCAGTAAGGGAGTGAGAACATTCACAGAAGAATGAAGGAAGTCAAAACCAAAGTAACCAGAGGGGATTCCAGATAAGAAATAAGCCCTTGTACCGCAGAACCTCAAAAAACCTCAGGCGTTGAAGACACAGTAGAAGATGGAGTGAGGTATGGGAGTAAAAATGGGAATTTGCTGGAAGTCTGTATTTAAGGAGTACTTAGCTGCCACTACAGGTGGCCACCAAGGATCTCCCCACAGCCTGCACGAGACAAGCCAACTTAATCTCTGGAGAGTATAAGCAAGTGAATCCGGACTCAGGGACCCCAGGCAGAAGGGAAGCTGAACTTTCCGAATACTGCATACCAAAGAGTGAGACCGCCCAGCCCCACTCCCCAAGCCCACTCCCAAAATTCTAGCAGGCAGACATCTACTCCACACCCTCACTCCCACCCTCCACTCCCCACTCTCCTAGCCTGAAGATGGGAATTTATAGCAATCTTCTCTGGAAAAACAAATGCCATCAGAGAAAAGACCAGCAGGTATAGGGGCAGGACAGGAATAAAGACACAGACAGAGAGAATAGACTTGGGACACGGGGGAGGGGGAAGGGTAAGCTGGGACGAAGTGAGAGAGTGGCATAGACATATATACACTACAAAACGTAAAATAGACAGCTCGTGGGAAGCAGCCACATAGCACAGGGAGATCAGCTATGTGCTTTGTGACCACCCAGAGGGGTGGGATAGGGAGGATGGGAGGGAGGGAGATGCAAGAGGGAAGAGATATGGGGATGTATGTACATGTATAGCTGATTCACTTTGTTATAAAGCAGAAACTAACACACCATTGTGAAGCAATTATACTCCAATAAAGATGTTAAAAAAAAAAGACCAGCAGATAAAAAATAAGCCAAAGGAAAGCTCCTTCTACGCTTTTTATCCCTGTTTGCATTTAAGACAGCCAAGGATTATCACTACATCTATGAAAAGCTTCAATATAAAAACTAACCAAAATAAACAGGGGGAAAATTATGTGGGAAGAAACCAGGACAAAGCAAGAAGGAGAAATAAACCTCCACAAGCAATACTCAGTATACTGTTGACTTGAGAAGATAAAAATACTGCATTCATGAAACAAGAACAGCATGCAATAAAGTATAAAATGGAGTTCATAGAAATTAAAAATACAAAAAAATTCCAAAGAATCACCTAAGCAGCCACTCTAAAATAGAACAAAAAATCAAAGAGATGGACAATAAGCCAGAAAAGAGGTAAGAATTAGAAGATTGGTCCTGGAAACTCAATATCCAACCCTTAGGAGTTTTTGAAACAGAAAACAGTGGAGAGGAAGTTATCACCAAGGGAGAAAGGGAAGGCGAGAAGAGGGGAGGGACGAAAATGTCTAAGACCAGAAGAATATGAGTTTCCAGATCAAAAGGCCTGCTGAGAGTCCAGAAGAATGAATGAAAAAAGACCTGGACAGTATTATAGAGGTGGAGAACAAATCAGTGGCTGCCAGGGTCAGGGAGGGAAGAGAGAGGGAGGTGGTGTGGCTGTAAAAGGGTAGCACCAGGAATCCTGTGTAACGGAACTGTTCTGTATCTTGACTGTGGTGGTGCTCACAGGAATTTGCAGTGATAAAACTGCATAGAACACACACACACACACACACACAGATGAGAGTGTACAACTAGTAAAATCTGAGTCAGGCTGATGGATATCAATGCCAATTTCCTGGTTGTGGTATCTTGCTATATACAGTTATGTTATATAGCCCATATGTGTTATGTCATATAGCTACATATAGTTATATATGCTACATTGTTATGTAAGATGTTACCACTGAAAGAAGCTGGGTGAAATGTATGGGATCTATGTACATGGAATCTCTGTAATATTTCTTACAACTGCATGGGAATCTACAATTACCTCAAAACAAAAATATAATAATAATAATAATAATAATAATAATAATAATAATAATATTAATATAGGACCTTCCCTGGTGGCGCAGTGGTTAAGAATCTGCCTGCCAATGCAGGGGACACAGTTCAAGCCCTGGTCCAGGAAGATCCCACATGCCGCGGTGCAACTAAGCCCGTGCGCCGCAACTACTGAAGCCTGCCCGCTCTAGGGCCCGTGCTCTGCAACAAGAGAAGCCACCACAATGAGAAGCCCGCACACTGCAAGAAAGAGTAGCCCCAGCTCACCGCAACTAGAGAAAGCTCATGCGCAGCAACGAAGACCCAATGCAGCCAAAAAGAAATAAAATAAATAAATTTTAAAAGAAGTATCTGAAGGTACTAAAAAAAATAATAATATAAAGACCTATACACACAACATAGATTTTTTATCATGGAAGACAAAAAAAAGATCCTAAAAACTTTCAGCAAGAGTGTTAAAAACAAGTCAAATACAAAGGGTCAAGAATAAGATTGGCCACCATATCTCAAACCATAAGGGAAAAAGCCCTCTCTGTACACACACAAATACACAAAACTAGTGCACATACTCACCACTCTTTCTTTCTTCTTCGCACTCATCACCTGACTTTTGTTTAGTTAGCTTGTTTATTACCTGCTTTGTTCATTGCTGTTTTCCAACACCTAGAACCATGTCTGGGAAAGAGTGAGGCCTCAATATACATTTTCTAAGTGCATGAATCAAACTTCTTGACAGCAGCACTAGAAGCTAGAAGACGAAGCAGCAATGGTGTCCAAATTCTGGGGAGAAATTATTTTCAACTAGCATCTAATGTATGGGTTGAAGGGTTGAGTAAAGACATTTCCACACATCCAAGATGTCAACAATTTTACCTCTCCTGTGCCTTTCTAGCATGAGCTTCTCCCCCACGCCCCACCCCAAAAGGGGAGGACCAAAAAGAGGAAGAGGATCCTACCAGGAGAAAAGTCAAGGGGACATCCAGGAGGAACTGGCAACAGACAAAGAGATTTAACCAAAAATTGTGATATAACCATATTCAGACAATGGGAAGATGGGAAATGTATGTGTGTTGGGGTGGTTTGTATAATGGGAACTAACTCTTCATCTTCCATAACAGGAAGTCAAGAAATAATGTAAAATTGCTGTCAGTAAGTATAGCTGTAAAATCATAGTAGTAATTAAGAGGACAAAGGGCTAGAAGAAAGATTTTCTTAAATGGCTAACTCTAGATCACGGAGGGAAAGGAAGAGAATGGATAGGGTCAGGGACTCTTATTTTTCATTATTAAGAGTTATACTTTGGGTCTTTTTAAACTATACATTATTTTGGTAAAAGTGAAAAATTAATTTAAAATTAATTTGCTTATTGTGTAAAGATGAAATCTAACCTCCAGGGAAAAGCACATCGGGCCCTTTATGATCTGGCCACCTCTGACCAGTCCACTGTAATCTCCCTCCACCTAGGCCCCCAGTTTGTAGGCTCCAGAAAACCACATGGAGCCTCTGGGCCCTCTCATACCTCCCTCTAGCTGAAATCCCTCCTGGCAAACTCTTCCACACCCTTGGAGCCTCAGCGCGCATGTGGCCTTTTCAGTGCCACCCTCTTCCCTTCTGTCCCAGGTAGGCTTACATGCCCCTTCCTGTTTGCCCCCATAGGCCTCATCCATCACCCCGCCTGCCACACACACACACACACTGAAAGCAACGAGCTTAATGTTTCATAATCAGGATTTTGCATGCTGTCCTCCCTTCTGAACTGCGCGCTTACTGGGGATAGAGATTGTTAGGTCTTTCATTTCTGTATCTCAAGTACAGTGTCTGCCCCTTGAAGCACCCGTTGATCAAGGCAAATAAATTGAAAGCAAGAGTGCCCACCCAGAGAAACCTAGAATTCAACAATGACCTTCCAGTTGTCAAATGGAATCCCCTCCCTTGGGCCTTCCCCATCCGGGTCCTTCCTGAAGCAGCGGACACCCATCACACCTCTTAAAACCCACTCTGTTAGATTTCATCTCCCTTCTCTCCAGGGACTCTTGTAACGTCTCTGATCGCTTCTATATTTATTGCATAGAATCTAAGATGCTTTTGATGGTAAGATTGCACCATTATTTTATATCCCACCAAGAAAGAGAGGAAAAACATCTGCCAATCAAAGTATGGCTGTGCTTCCTTGCCACTAGCATTTTCTTTTTTTTTTCTTATTAAAAGAGCTCTTTGAGACTTATTGATAGATACAGATTTGATCATACAGCATTCTTGTGCATACATGAAAGGGAAAACATAAGAAAAATAAATTGAAGATATTGCTAAAGCTTCTCAGAGTGTGACTCTTCTGAATCCTTTTTTTTTTTTTTTTTTTTTTTTTTTTCCGTACGCGGGCCTCTCACTGTTGTGGCCTCTCCCGTTGCGGAGCACAGGCTCCGGATGCGCAGGCTCAGCGGCCATGGCTCACGGGCCCAGCCGCTCCGCGGCATATGGGATCCTCCCAGACCGGGGCACGAACCCGTATCCCCTGCATCGGCAGGCGGACTCTCAACCACTGCGCCACCAGGGAGGCCCCTGAATCCTTTTTGATCAAAGTCATTGTTTTCGTGTTTTTCCACAGAATGGTCCTCTTTGCTAACAAAGGAGCTGAGGACGCTGTGCTTCTTGAGTGTCCCTTGTTCTCGTAGGGGTTTCCTTCCAGGTCACTGGCCCCTTTCTGCAGGTTTTAATGTGCTTGTGAGGGCAGTGACAACCACATACATCTGTCACCTAGCAGACAGTAATCGGCCCAATTCAGAGATGTTACATGGGGGAAATGTGCATCTTAGAACTGATAAGATATGGTATTTCTCAGTCTCCTTTCAAGGCTCTGACCCCTTCCTTTCACCAGGGTCCCTCTTCCTGGCGCCTTATCCCTTTACCCCCTCCTTCAGAGCAGCTTTCCCTAGAACAAGCTCTCCCAGAGGGCCTGTTAAATCAGAGCCTCAGATGCTGCAGGCCTGAAATCTGCATTTCTAACCAGCCCCCTAGTGAAGCCTGTGCTGAGGTCTGGGGACCATACTTTGAGAACCCCTGCCCTAGAGGATCTCATTAGACCCAAAACCCCACTTGGATTTTACTCTTGGGGTCTAGCCCTGCATTTCCAACTGCCCAGGTTAAGGCCTGTGAAATGATCAAACTCAACATGCCTCAGACTTCATCCATTATCCCAACCTCTCCTCCCTGCCCACCCCCCTTCCACCAGCAAAATTATTCTTTCTAGGTTTCTCTACCGCCAATGTCCTGACCATCCTCTAGTAGCCTAAATTAGAAATCTAAGAGCCAGTCTCACAATCCAGTCACTATTTTTTTATACTGAAATCACTCAAAATCCTAACCTCTCCTTTTAACCCTTCTGCCACTGTTAGGGTTTGGATGCTTCTAAGTGGACTGTTAACTAGACCTCTGAACTGGACTGCTAAAATTGCCGCCTAGTCTGCCGGCCCTTAGACTCTCCAATTTCCAGCCCATCTTCCCTATCATTGCCAGAATTATCTTGCTAAAAGGAGATGTGATTAATTCCCTGCTCAAAAATCTTCAATGGCTTCTCATTGCCAAGTATAAATAACAAATAACAAATCCTATTTATCTAATGGTTATCATATGCCAGGCACTAAGCTAAACACTCTACATTCATGTCTCATTTAATTTCTGCAAGAATATCCTAGGAGCAGGAACTATTTATTAGCCCCATTAGTCCCCTTTTATTGACAAGGAAATTAAGGACCAGGGAAACGAAGTAACTTGCCCAACTTGACACAACTACGAAATTGTAAAGTTGGGATTCTAAGCCAGGTGAAGCAGCTCGAGCAGAAATATTACTCTATACTTTTCCTTAACAGGGCCTGTGAAAACCTTTGACATCCGGTCCCAGCTTCTGTTCCAGCCCCTCACCTACCACTGGTCCCCTCTTCCTGAGCAGAGCACACTCAACTCCTGTGGGCCTCTTCCTGCTGTTCTTTCTACCAAGAATGTTCCCTTTCCACTCCAGCTTAAATGTCCCTTCCTCTGGGAAGCCCTCCCTGCTCTGTCTGGCTGTGTCTCACCTGACTTTCACCCTGGCTGTGCCTCTTGAAAAGAGGAACTGTGATTTGTTCTTCCTCTCGTTGCCTCAGTGCCCGGCAGACGGCAATGTTTTGTGGGTTTCATTGACTCTTTTTATGCTTTTGTACAGATGAGGAAACTGAGGCCAGAGGATCCTAGGCCCTGCTCAAGGTCAGCTGGCTGGCGAGTGGCAGGGCTGGGACAGCACTCCACTCTGGGCTCCCACTTACTCCTGGCTTGTCTCTGCATCGCTGTCATAGTCTCTGTCCCCTGGGATCCCAGGCCTCATTCACCAGGACAAAAGGCCTGGAGGTGGTCCAAGGCAGGATAACCCATCAATCATCCCCCCGCCCCTCTCCTTGGGGAGTTTCCTTCCAAGCCTGCATCGGGGCCCCATGTGAACAGAGGAAGCTCGGTGCCAGGGCCTCTTTCTTGCTTGTTCCTCCTCATCTTAAGGAGCTACTCAAGGGGCCTCCCGGTGACCTGCAAAGTTGGCCACTTGCCCTGGGAACACAGGGAAGGGGACAGGGCAGTTTTACCCTCTGCACAGCCCCTCATGGCCACGCAGCATGTGTTGTCATCCCACCTAGAAGAAAATCCAAGTGCTGCACTCACCACGGCCTGAGTATTGTCAGCCTCTCAGCCCCGTCTCCTTCCACTTGGCCTTTACTGACTCATAACAGCCACAATGGCCCTCCTTCTAGTCCTGAAACAGATCCGCTGTTTCCCCTGCCTGGAATGCCTGAGCTTCCCCTTACCTTGAAAGTCGCCTTCTTAGCACGGCCTTACCTAATCCTCAGACTAAATTAGACCCCCTCTCTCAGCCACCTTTGCTCTCATCACTGGTTTTTCTCTTTCACAGCACTCACCTGGGTCTGTCATTAGGCCTCTTTATTTGTTATCGTATATACTGTCTGCCTTACCCCCGAGAATACAAGGCCACAGAGTAGGGCCCATTGTTCTGTCTTCAGCTCCCAGCACAATGGTTGGGACTCAGTAAAGTATCACCAAAGAACTGAACAAGTGCTTCGTAAGCTCAGATGTAAGGCAGGAGTTTTCCCCCAACACTGTCCTTTAGAAAAGAGGAAGTGGGTTTCCCTGGTGGCGCAGTTAAGAATCTGCCTGCCAATGCAGGGGACACAGGTTTGAGCCCTGGTCTGGGAAGATCTCACATGCCGCGGAGCAACTAAACCTGTGAGCCACAACTACTGAGCCTGCGCTCTAGAGCCCTTGAGCCACAACTACTGAGCCCATGTGCCACAACTACTGAAGCCTGTGCATCTAGAGCCCATGCTCCGCAACAAGAGAAGCCACCGCAATGAGGAGCCCGCACACCGCAACGAAGAGTAGCCCCGCTCACCACAACTAGAGAAAGCCTGCGTGCAGCAACGAAGACCCAACGCAGCCAAAAATGAATTTATGAATTAATTAATTTTAAAAAAAAGAAAGAAAGAAGAGGAAGTTGCTTAATATCTGCGTCTTTGTGAAGTCTCTTATCAGAGGTACTGTGTCACAGTCACTTCATATTGAACAACTGCCTTTTGGGGAGACTCAGTGCCCTGAGAAGACCCCAATCAAGGCTCGTCACCAGACTGAATCAGTAACAAAGGCAGAAAGAAATTTAACACAAATTTAGTTATTGCTGGGAATACGAACCATAATTAACAAACACTGAGAGTCAAAAGCATTATGGTACCTGATATGTTGTGGAAACCATGACTATAAATTGACCCAACTATATAAAATAGGTAAACAACAAAGATCTACTGTGTAGCACAGGGAACTATACTCAATATCTTGCAATAAACTATAAAGAAAAAGAATCTGAAAAAGAATACACACACACACACACACACACACACATATATGTATAACTGAATCACTTTGCTGTACACTTGAAACTAACACAACACTGTAAATTAATCATACTTCAATTAAAAAATACTGACACAACTAAAAAAGAACTATCCTAATGGTCTAGGAAATGTACTTAGGGCTCAAAATAAAAATCCGAGGGACAGCAGCACATACATGCTCATAAAATCTCCCATAACCAAGAGGGAAGTGAAGGTGGTGTGCTCTGAAACGCTGCACCAAATGACGCGGAAAGTGGCCCTAGAGAAGGCAAAGACACTTTCATCAAAGAGTCATGTGAAACATTTGATAGACCTTGCCTTCCAAAATGTAAGAAAAAGTTTTTCAAAAAATAATACATGGTCTTACATAATATGACTGAAAATATGCAAGTTTAACAAAAGGGCATATTGTTGTGTTTTTTGTTTTGTTATTGGCCACGCAGCTTGCAGCATCTTAGTTCCCCAAACAGGGATCAAACCTATGCCCCCTGCAGTGGAAGCACAGAGTCTTAACAACTGGACCTCCAGGGAAGTCCCAGAAGGGACTTTCTTTTAAGACTGGAGATACTAACAGTATTTAAATGCTGATGGAAAGAAGTCCATAGGGAGTGAGACAATTAAAGAGAGGAGATAATGGGTAGGAAGGTCTCTGGGAAGTGGTGAGGAGATGGATTCCAAGCCTGAGAAAAGCTGAGCCTGGGGTGGGAGCCACCTCTCCCCGGCACGAGTGGGTAGCAATGAAGATCTGCGCCATCAGTGAATGAGAGATGCTGCCGAGAGTGGGTAGGTCTGGTGGCAACAAGCTGAGGGAGTTCCCATCTGAGGGCCTCCACTTTCTCCATGAAACAGGAGGCAGGGTGGTTGCTGGAGTTTGGGGGTATAGCTTAGCAAAGATCCCCCAGGTGGCCCCCCGAAAGGCCCCCTCATCACTGCGGTACTCATGACAAAGGTTTTCATTACTGTGGGTCAGCGTCACAGTCCAGAAGCTGGCACTTAGCCCTATGATCCAGAAGCCTGACTGTGCCAGCCACAGAAAAGGGCTCCATCTCTCAGGGGCTGACTCACATTGCCCAAATTCAGGGACCAGATGTATAAGCCCAGGATGCCTGCACACTCAAGTACGATAAGAAATTGATCTACCCAGCCAGCATTCCGCCTAACCAGCAAGTTGGCTCCAAGCAGAAGACCAACAGGGTACCCAGATTATAATCAGAAAGATGTTAATCAAATCCATTGAATGTTTAATCACAATAGGCTGTCCCAGGCTGACTCCCTTTACCTAGGGCCGGGCCTTTGCCAAAGTCAGCTTTCTTTTTCTGTGCCTCCAGGGCTGATCCATCCTCTTTTTTTTTCTAGATATGCTAGTAAATTCAATCAGGTTGAAGGTTAGTTCCTTTGCCATGGAGCCTTTCTGTCCCTTCAGGACTGTGCCTTTTTGTCTATCTCCGAGCTCATCTGCCCTGGGTGAGTGTCATAAGCCCCAGCACTGACAGTATAGAATTGGGCAAAGTGTAATGAACACTTAACATGCATTACTAGGCATTGAGGGCTGGTGGGCTGCATCTACCTTGTTCAATGCTGAAGTGCAGGGCGGGGAGCGGGAGGGGTACAAGTTTTTACTGTAAAAAGCCAGAAAAGTGTAAATGCTTTCTGCGTAGTGGCCAGAAGGTCTCTGACAACTACTCCACCAAAGCAAGAAACAGACAATATGTAAACAAATAGGTGTGGCCCTGTTCTAATACAACTTGATTTACAAAAGCAGGAAGCCTGCCGGCAAACTGTACTTTGCCCACCACTCCCATCCCCTGCCCCCCATCCACACAGCACTAGCCCCCGGCACAGACAAGCACACAGTGAGTGCTCAATAAATATTTGTAGGCAAGGAATGGCGGTCTGAGGGCTTTCTCCTTAAGTCTATCGTGACTTCTTTGTTTCCGTAAGTTTCTTCCCATGTTGACGTAACCACCGAATTGGGCAGATGGAAGGGATCTAAGGAGGGAAGGGGGGGGGGGTCGTGAGCTAGCATGATTTTCAGAGCTGTCCAGGCGTTTACTTTGCGAATGGATCATTCTGTGACTAAAGGCCTTTTTAAAAATGGCCTAAATATCCTCCTTAATTGGGGAGGTGCTTAGGAGACTGCCCTGGCTGGGCTAAGGCTATGCCTGCAGGCTCGTGTGCTCTAAGCCTTAGATTCCAGCTTCTTGAGGGCAGGTACCCTGTCTCTTTCTCTCCCTGAAGCACCTTACTCAGGGCAGGGACTAAATTAATGCTCTCTTGGTTCTAAGCTGACTCTGGGGTTGTCCAATTGTAGGTCATTTGTTTCCTCTTTATATTTTCCCCATTTTTCCAAATTTCCTACAACTATTATGCTCAGAAACAACAAAATCAAAATCTTTGTTAGAACAAAACCAAAGAATTGATAAAATAACCAGAGCAATCCGTCAGCCTTAGAGTTCACTTGTCCCTGTTTCAGATAGAAACCTTTCTGGCTGGAAATGAGTAACTCTTCTTGTGACAAAGGAAAGAGAGTAGCTCAGTTCTGATGGCAGTAAAGGCTGCTGCTTGTCTTTGGACTTCTAGGAAGAGATCTTTATCCTTTATGTGGCAGCAAATATCTAAGACTATTTACAAATCCTTCCTCTGGGCTCTTTATTTATTTATTAAAAAATTTTTTTTGGCTGTGTTGGATCTTTGTTGCTATGCACGGGCTTTCTCTAGCTGTGGCAAGCGGGGGCTGCTCTTGGTTGCGGTGCGTGGGGGTCTCGTTGCGGTGGCTTCTCTTGTTGCGGAGCACGGGCTCTAGGCACGGGGGCTTCAGTAGTTGTGGCTCGTGGGCTCCAGAGTGCAGGCTCAGTAGCTGTGGCGCACGGGCTTACTTGCTCCACGGCATGTGGGATCTTCCCAGACTAGGGCTTGAACCCGTGTCCCCTGCATTGGCAGGAGGATTCTTAACCACTGCGCCACCAGGGAAGTCCCTTCCTGTGGGCTCTTGACTTGCAAAGGATGTTGTCGGCACCCAGGCCGCTGTTGAGGGTGTAGTAAGGTTCCTGAGTCTACACCAGCCTCTGCTTTCAGAAAATTTAATCCAGAACTCTCCAGCACATTTAAGAATATGGACAGAAGAAAATGTAACTGTCTCTTAAAAAGCAATTTTTCAAAAACCGCCCTCCAAGAGTCTAAAATAGTGGCAATCTTACCAAGATTACTTCCCAATGTGGAAAGAAAAACACTCTTATTTCAGTAGCTTAAATTGGTTTAAGCATCTCATGTTTATTTGTCAATTATCCAATGATACTGATTGGATATTGGACTGGAGGTTTTCCACCCTGGTTGAGGCAGGATACTGAGAATTAATACAGTGCTTTTGACATCTAGAGATTCCAGGGCCTCCTCCCAGACTGGGGAATGTGAAGCTGGCAGGGACCAGGATGCATCCATTCACTGTGCTGAAGGCCAGCACGGTGCCCGATACAAAAGTGCTCAATCAATATTTGCTGAGAGGAGTTGGTATCATGACTCCTTTGGGGAAAGGTATAGGGAACTGGGGCCTAGGGTTTTAGGAAAACTTACTCTTTACTGTCTTATTCCTTTGTACTGTTTGAATTTTTACCATGTTTATATTTTTTTAAAGGGTTCACTTAATGAATAAATTTATCTATACCTAAAACAGCTAAAATAGTTTAAATCCTGTTAAGTCAAAATAGTGATTGTACTGTTTCATTTAAATGTATGTTAATTACAAAGGCCTGCTCTGGGAGATAAAACAAATTTTGTCTGTTGTCTTAATAATATGTGCTAAGTGATATTGTGAAAGTGAAAATAAGAATTGCAAACATTTATTTAGCGCTTACTAAGTGCCAGGCAATAGTATGAGTGCTTTATAGCTATTAATGCACTTAAGCCTGTAGGCTTAAGCATGACATCATCGCACCTTACCCAAGAGCAAACTGAAGCAGAGAGAGAAACTGAGGCAGAGAAACCTTATAGCATTGAGCTATAAGGTAAGGGATGGAGCTGTGTGACCCAGGAGCCCGCCTGGCAGTTGGCCAGGACACCACACCATCTCAACTAATACAGAGAACTGGAAACACAGCCAATCCTAGTGCCCTCAATTAGTTTAATAAATAACTCATCACAAGACATTTAAATAAATATTCGTTGAATGAACAGGCCAAGAATCATCCCAGGGAAGCTCAGCCTGCCTCTTCCAAAAGTGAAATAGGGGAGTGGCAGAAGGGAGGGCACCCTCGGACCGCCAGGCAGGACAGGGACAGGATTGGCACCCCTGGGTTTTCTCCAGTCTGGTTTGTAGTTTCTGTCCCCAGGGGTCAGCATCTGCTCATCTCAGTGACCTCCACAAGCAGGGCTTTTGGTCTATCCTAGCGTCAGGCTGGCACTTAGTAGGAGCTCACAGATACTCAACGGGACAGAACACATGAAGCAAGTGCTCCACCCATGACCTACTATAGAAGGAATCTTGGCTAGCATGCCCAGCCATTCCTCTGTGCTGGGCCCTGCGCCATGACCTTCATAACAGCCCTGTGAGGGTGGACCCATTGTTATCCCCAATTTGGGCAGGACTGACTTCATCAGAGTGAGTACCCACTGAGAGAGACAGCCACCTCATGGCCATTGGAACATGACTCAGCTGATATGCACATGCCCTCAAAGAGCGGCCCCACGGGGATGGGACAGGATGAGTAGTGAGGGGGAGATTTCCCTTGCTCTGTGGCCCTGACTGTTTCACGATGAAGAAAATAGTCACATTCCACTTGTACAATTAAAAAAGATAAAACCAAAAGGAGAGACCCATTACAATTCAAGAGGTCTGGAGTTGCAGGGCAAATAGGGCTTTTTCTCCAAAAAATTAGCTTTTTAGGGACACTCATTTGACAGCGTTCCCCATCCTAGCGAGACAGACACCTGTGCTAAGGCATTTGTGTGGATTTTCTTTGGGTCTTCTGGGGCGCCCTATGGGGGTGCATGCCATTTCAACAAAAGCCTGGGACTTGGAACCCTCGTCCAGAATCCCAAAATGAGAAAACCTGGGAGACAGAGAAGGGAGCCTCTAGAACTTGGGCTCCAGTGGCTCCCAGACCCAAGCTGGCAGCTCGTGAGAATCACCCGGTTCCCTGCCGGGCCCGCACCCCGCCTGGGCCCACCCTGCTGACACGCACCTTGGATGGTCCTCTTGAAGAAAGCCTTGCAGGCCTCGCAGGAGGCCACGCCGTAGTGGTAGCCGGAGGCGATGTCCCCGCACACGAGGCACAGGCGCTTGGGGATGGCGTTGAGCATGTACTCGCACTTGATGGACGAGTCCTCCATGATGCCGCCGGCACAGTCCTCGTAGCCCTTGCGGCAGGGGGTGCCTCCCAGCCCGGCGCCCGCGAACATGGGCGGCGAGTCCAGACCGTTGGCGTGGGTGCCCAGGGCCAGGCCGAAGCCGCCGCTGGCGTCGGACGAGCCGCTGGGGCTGTGGTGGCTGAGGGCATCGATGCCCGAGGACGGGCTGGATGGCTCGGTCTTGATGAAGGAGCCGCAGCTGGAGACGAGGTGCCGGTCGTCTGCGGACATTCTGTTCAGCAGCCTGGGGACACAGAGCGCAGGAGTCAGCTCGGAGAGGGTGCGGTGGGTGTGACGCTGTCCCCAGGAATTAGCTTTGGGCTCCGGGCACCGGGTGGGCGGGGTGGCTGGGAGGGGCCCTACGTTAAGGCATTGGTGAGATAAAATGATGGCCGAGAAGGTCAATTGGGCTGAAAAACGGCACAGCCCAGAGCAAGTTTCTGGCATTACCCACCAGAACCTTCTGAGTCCTCAAAACAAAAACTACGTTTTGATTGATCAATAAACTTCAGATGAGGCCCCCCAGTCCTTTGCAAATTGCTGGTCTGAGGGTGACAAAAGTGGTAATAATTCAGGCAAAAAATTTGGCCAAACTTCCGGCACAACAATAATACATTTGAAAGTCCAGGGGTGCCAGCTTCTGGACCAGACACCCTCAGTACAATGACCTGATGACCCACTTCACCTGAGCCCCCGGGGGGCAGCATGTAAGCCCAAGCTTGGAGCTTCCCCCAGATGCCACCATCGCTGAGATTGGGACCAGAGATGCCAAGTCACCTGGCCAGGGCAAGAGGCAGGGCTTGTGGCCAAGGCATCCGCCAAAATGGCTGCCCTCTGGGTTTTGCCTCTGGCCCAAGGCACATCTGGTGGGTGGCTCCCAGGGCCCCTCTTTCATTCCTCTTCATAGCCCCGATCAGGCTGGCCTCCCCCTCAAGAGACTGTGCCTCAATCATGCAGCATGAGGAGGCCTTCCAACCCCAACTCCGCGCATCCCCCAGCTGTTTCTTAACCTTAAACTTCAACCTCTAAGGCCCCTGCCTCACTGTAGAGTCAAGGGAGCCTTAACAGGGAGGCAGGATCACGAGGAACGGTCATAAGACATTTCCCAGAACGAAAACCCCTCCTCCCAGAACCATGCTGAGAGGATAAGAAGGCAGGCAAAGTGCGACCCTCACACATCCCAACTCCCAGGATGAGGGGCGGGGCTTCTCTCCCGCAGGAGCAAGAAGAGTGAAGGGCCGGGAAATGCATTCAGGAAAGCCCAGCTGCAGTCCATACTCAAGAGCTCTGGGCCAGCCAGGCCCTGGAGTCGGGAGGCTGGGTCAGGGTTCATCTGTCCATGTCCTGGCCTGGCTGGGTAGAGGTAAAGAGGAGGCCAAGGCGGATGCGTAAGGAGCAGGTGAAAGTTAAAAGGGAAGGGTCCTGCACAGGTTCGATCCCTGGTCCGGGAAGATCCCACATGCCGCGGAGCAACTAAGCCTGTGCGCCACAACTACTGAGCCTGTGTGCCACAAGTACTGAAGCCCACGCGGCTAGAGCCCGTGCTCCTCAACAAGAGAAGCCACCGCAATGAGAAGCCCGCACACCGCAACGAAGAGTAGCCCCCGCTCGCCACAACTAGAGAAAGCCCGCGTGCAGCAGCGAAGATCCAACACAACCAAAAATAAATAAAATGGATTCTTTTAAAAAAAAAAAAAAAAAAGAGAGGGAAGTGTCGTGGAGAACGAAAAGGGCTGGAGAGGGTGGCAGTACAGCCCCTATTCGTCAAAAGATGGCCCCAGTGGGGAGGGAGGGAGTGTCCCAGTGCTGGAGGGCCCACTGGGGAAGCAGCCACAGTCCAACGATGCTCAGAGGTAGCCCCTGTTTTCTGAGCAGATCACTGGGGAAAGGATTATTCACCACGTGGGGAAAGGCCTGTCTTATCACACCCACAAAGCCCACCCTCCCAACAAAACCTTGGCCACACATTTGCACCACCAAAAGCAATCTTATGATGGCGAGGGGCCTCCACTGTCCCTGGTCCCACCAGTGATTTCGTAGTCAATACCCCTCCCAGGGCACTGTCCCATCCATCTACACTTGAACATGTCCGGAGGCAGGGAACACATTGCCCCGCAGACAGTTCTAATCAGAAGCTGGGAGCTGCTTCTGATAAAAAGATAAAAGATACCTACAAGGATCCTACTGTCAAGAACTTTATTATCTACTGGAATGTAGTGTTTGAAGATAGAGGCTCCCAGTTCTGTTCTGTTCCAAACTGAATATTCCTGAGTCTTCTGAGACACCTCTCCTACTAGCCCCAAGTGTCCCTTACGTTGGCAGAGGGTACCACACTGAAAGTCTCCTCTGGTGTTTTTTTTTTGTTCTGTTTTTTTACACCTCTGGCTGGTGCCGTCATGTCCCCAGCCTCCACGAGGCTACCTGCCACCCCTCCATCCACCAGAGGTTCCCTGGTGTGTTCTCAGGAAATTCCATTGGCCTGAGAAACACAAATGCACCTGTGGGTTAACTCCCCATGGTGCCTTGTGCTGGGTCTGCAGGGGGGGCGGACCAGGTGCTCTTACATTTGTAATCCCCTCCTACTGCTGCTTTAGGCTCTGCAGTGCCCAGGAACATCCCGGGCCCACCGTGACAAACACTGCAGGGCAAGGCAGCTCCCAGACCCAAGCCCCCCATCCCACTCCTCTCCCAGGCTTGTGAGCACCCCAGAGATTTCAGGAGATACACTTGATATAAGCAGTAATTATAGCAACTGCTATTTAGTGAGCATGTGTTATATGCCGCCTGCTTCAGATCTGTCCCTTGGACGTATGAGAAGCTTGTGCCCTGAGAGACGCAGCTGGGGAGCCCTACAGCCATGCCTGGTGGACAGCAGGCCACAGTTTCCCCAGCTGTATTCCCCAGACTCACGGCTCAGCCAGCCCTGAAGGATGCTCAGGGCAGGCAGTGGTTTCATACCCTAAGCCACAGGTCTCCCCTCCTGCCTCTCTCCTTATTGGTTCACAGCCTTCTTTAGTGGACTGGGCGGCCAAGACGCACCCTGTCCAGGCCGCTGCCCCCAGGCCCTGGTCAGAGACTCTAGGACTGAGAAGGAAGCAAACTTGACCCTGGCCTCAGCGTTGGCACAGAAATCCAGCTACTGGTTTAGTGCCTGAGCCCCGGCTGAGGAGGGTCTGATGATTCATCCCTGCAGGCGTCTCACTTCTGTGACCATTATTTTGGCCCCTAGAATGTCTTTTCCAGGGTGAGTCAACAGGTACTTCGGGCACCTACCATATGCTAAGTGCTAGCCAGACAGCAGGACGTGACCAGCGCAGCCCATGATGTCAAGAAGCTCATCCTCTCACTGGAAGGACAGACACGAAAGAAACACACGTGTGTAGAGCGCCAGCAAGGCAGGGGCTGGGGTTGCGGAGCATGACACGGACAGGGCTCCCTCCGCCCCCCCGCCATGCCCCTTTGGTCTGGCTTCATTCATTCACTCATTCATTCATACTTGCCTTCATTTTCCCTCCAGGAAACCTGCCCCCTCCCTCCACCCATCCTTGACCTCCTGGACATTGTTCCTTTATTCAAAAGCAAAATTTAAAGGAAGGACGGAGGGAAAGAAGTCCAAGAAGAGGGCAGAGAAGAAGTGGCCAGAGGGGCTGGAGGAGAAGAGAGAGAGTCGTGGACATGCAGTGAGGAGAGCCATCGAGAGGGAGGTGGCGGCACGTCACGTGCAGCCACAAAGTCAGGGGAAGTCAGGAGTGCAATGTCCCCTGCAGTGAACAGTCAGGATGTGGCTGGTCAGAGCAGTATCACGCATGGGGGGATGGGAGCCTCAGGGCCAGGTCTGCAGGAGGCACTGAACAGCAGACAATCCTTTCAGGGAGTTTGGCCATGTCTGGCCGAGCCCCGGGCAGAGGAGGGAGTAGGGGTGGCGGCCTCCTTGCTCACTTGTAGGCAGCACCATCCACTTGAACTTAGGGGCGGTGGTGGCAGAGAAGGAATGTTTTTGTTGTTATTGTCCATAATTTATCAGCTTCTTTGATGAGGAGGGGGTGTGTCAAGAATGTAAGGAATTTAAGAAATTTAAAAATTACTTTCCAGTTTGCCCTGGGCAATCGTGACCCCACCTACTGACCCCGTATAATTACCCACTGCTCCCCATTGCTCCCCAGAGGAGGCAATGAATTCTATGGTGACTCCATGTTACATGCTAATGGTAAAGAGCAAATCAAGATGCAAAGATCACAATTACAAAAGATTTTTCTCAAATTCCAGTCCAATCTTCATCAGTGTCAGCCAACGTGCTGGTTGAACAGGTAGCTTCCTGGACCCAACCTCACCCAAGTCATATTTTGGACATTCAGCCCTGCAGGAGGGGCCCAGAAATCTGCATTAAAAATTTTTTTTTTATTTTTAATTTATTTATTTTAGGCTGTGTTAGGTCTTAGTTGCTGTGCGCGGGCTTCTCATTGCGGTGGCTTCTCTTGTTGAGGAGCACGGGCTCTAGGCACGTGGGCTTCAGTAGTTGTGGCACACGGGCTCAGTAGTTGTGACTCACGGGCTCTAGAGCGCAGGCTCAGTAGATGTGGCGCCTGGGCTTAGTTGCTCCGCGGCATGTGGGATCTTCCCGGACTAGGGCTTGAACCCGTGTCCCCTGCATTGGCAGGTGAATTCTTAACCACTGCGCCACCAGGGAAGGCCCTGCATTTTTGGTTTTGCTTATTGCTTTGCTTTCAGCACCCCAGCTGTGAATCTTAGGGGAGTCAAGTTTGAATCCTACGGGAATAACACATGCAGTCAGGGGACCTGGTGGGAGTTTGCAAGGTATCTGGATGCCCTGGAAGAGAAGAGAAACGAGCCAAAGCAGTAAGAGTGGGAGGGAGGGGTGGCTGTGCAGAGGGGAAGTTTGGAGGTGGCCTCCCTCACCCCCACGCGGCCTCTCCTCACTCTGTGAAATGGAAGGTGAGGTCAGGAGATCTAGCAAAAGGAAGAAAGTTTGCAACAGCAACCATGGGAGGAGGAGAGAACACAAATCAGGGGCATAAAGCTTTACCAGGCCCTTTAACTCACTCTGCAGGGGCAGCAACACAGGGGAGCTTTGATCTGCGTTTCTCAACCCGGGCACTACTGACATTTGGGGCCAGTACTTCTTCACTGTGGGCCATCCTGTGCGCTGCAGGACGTTTAGCAGCATCCCTGCCCTTTACCCACTAGAAGCCAGTAGCACCCCAGCCCCAGATATGACAACCCAAACCTTCTCCAGACACTGCCTGATGCTCCCCGGGGGGCAAAATCACCACCAGTTGAGAACCACTGACTTGGACGTTGGCGGGAAAGGGGTGGGCACACGGCCCGGGAGCTGAAGCGTGGGCACACGGTGTAGTTTGGGGCTAGAGTGATGTCACAAAGAGAGAAATTGGGAGAAAACGGAGCGCCCAAGAGCATGGGGGTTTCCAGGTGGGGGAGGCTGAGGTACGGCAGGAGAAAGGAGCAGGACAGCTGGAAGGATGGGAGATTGGGTCAGGGAAGATCTCGGAGGTGGAGCCTGGATGCCAAGGCCCAGGAGGATGTGGCCACGGGGTAGGTGGCTAGGATGGGCAGCAGGGAGAGCACAGCCTAGGGCTGAAGGGGAGGTGGCTAACACTTGCGCTCTGGGGAGGAGAGGGTCATGTCGAGTCCATCATCTGTGGTTGGCTGGGTCCCAGTTCCCAACTGGTCGATGACTATTGACTTTACGGGAGGGGACTGCTGCCCCATGTGAGCCGCCTTTGAAAGAGCAGTAGTCAGTGGTCGAAGCCCCTCGAGGCATCGTTTTCCCTCTGATCCATCTCGTCACAGGAGCACAGCCAGAGCTGCCCTGGCCTCAATGTCACCACCATCTGATTAATGTGGGACCCCTCCCCCACCTAGGCCTGCCCCTCTTAGCATCTAGTGTGGGACCCTTACCCCAGAGCGGCCTGACCTCCAGGGACGCCTGAGCTTACTGGGGACTCTCTGCCTCTGCTGGACATCACCTTGCTGGACAGTGAAGTGGGTTGAAGGTTTTCCGAATACAATAGAATCTTGGAAGTTCTGAAAGAAACCCAAACTCTTCAGCTATTTAGCCACGGACCTCTAGAGGAAGACAAACTCCAGGATATCAGCAAGAGACAGTCATAAATCTTTAGGTTGGAACAACTATACTGCAATAAAAAATTTTTTTTAATAGAAAGAAATAAAA
Source organism: Mesoplodon mirus (assembly GCF_964341445.2). NCBI lineage: Eukaryota > Metazoa > Chordata > Mammalia > Artiodactyla > Ziphiidae > Mesoplodon > Mesoplodon mirus. The sequence continues at coordinate 162,408,120 of NC_138979.1, read as the reverse complement.
ATAACAATTTTTTAAAATAAAATAAAAATATGAGCTGGAATCCCAGGGATCTACCCCCCTCAAGGCTACCTACTGGTGGGCAGGCAGCAGAAGAGAAGCTTCTGGAGGAACAGAGGCTCCTGGAGGGAAGAGGGATGTGATGGCCTGATTAGCCTAGGGCCTGGCTTGTTGTCGTCTACTGAGTAGAGTCCACCCTACCACACGCCAGAAGCTGGATCGCATGCAGAGGGGCTGCCCTCACAGCCGCCTTTTGGCTCTGTGCTGGGGTTGCCCCTGTAACAGCAGAAACAAGCCACTGAGTCACTTAACGGTTAAGAGCCATCACTCTGACGTCAGATGAGCACTGCAGTTCACAGTAGCTGCTGACTTTGCATTAAACAGGTCACCCTCTCTGGGCCTCAGGGTTCTCATCTGTAAAATGGGCTCCACCACAGCACCTCCTTCCGAGGGTTGCTCTGGGCGAGCAGGGGCTAATGCAGGCAAAACGTTTAGAACGTGCTAGCGCCCAGCAAGCTCTCAGGGGACAGTGGCTGCTGTTGTGATTCTCCCAGGAAGCCCCTTCCAGAAAATCCAGCAGCTGGCGGCGGCCTGTGGTTAAACCCAGCAAAGCTCTTCCCTCAGCCAAGTATAATAATTCCACAAGGAACTTGCCATTTACCAGGAAAGAAAGTAGCAGTTTAGGTGAATGAAGAGGATAAATAAGCCTGAAATGGGAATCCACTCTACAGAAGAAAAATGGTTTCTGTACACTTGAGAAACTCTTATGTATATTTCCATGATTAATTCGCTAACCAGGGGCCACTGAGCTATTCATTAAAGCAGACCCTCAGACCCTCCAGCATGGCTTTATTTGTTATCAATCAGCCCCTCAGGCACCTGAAAGTAACACAGCTAAACTTCCTTTAAAAATATCATTAGATAATGCACAATGGGTCTTTAATGGAGGTATAGGATGGGGAGGACCGTGTGGCTAAACTGACAAGGTCCCAGTATTCCTGTTGGGACATGGATCCATGGGTACTTATAACACAGGAGGGAGGGAAGAGAGGAGGGAAGGGAGGGGGAAGGAAGGAGTGGGAATGGGAAGCCAGTGATGAAAAATATTATGAACCAAGGATTATAATTAATCCAATTCCATGCATCTGAGTCTATTCGTTATATATTTTTTCCTTAAACTCATAGATACTTCTTTAATTCAAATTGACCTTCCCTCGGAGTGGTCTGAATCACCTGTTTTAATAAACAGTGTTTTTATCACTCCTTGTGAAATCCTGCAATGAGTATCTTTCATCAGTGGATCTATTTTTCTGGACAGACAGAGCGCAGAGGGAGTCAGTGAATCATAAGTGCTCAGAGATTCTCCTGCCTGGCCTGGAGACTTTCAGATGAGGAGCTGAAGGCCCTAGAAGTCGTGACTCACTCAGAGACACTAGCTAGAGAGCCAGGCTGGCTGGAGGCTGGCGGCGGGCTGGCTGGAGGCTGGCTGGGGGTGTAGAGACACGGTGGGTAGGTGACCTGCGCAGGGGAGCAGGCTGACTCAGCCCACCTGCTACCCTCCATCACCACGTCACTACCGCAGCACCGGTCCTGTGCTGGTTCGATTTTGTCTGGTCTCCTCAGGAATACTTTCCTCATATTTTCTTTCTCTCTCTCCCCTCAGGGGACCCTCTGGGACTTAAGACTACAAAATGACCTGATAGCAAACTGGCTTCAGTGAGAGCCGCCTCCCCCTGTACGCCAGAACTCAGGCAAAAATCTGTAATTAAGCATCTTGTCCTTAGAAAGATTAGTCAAAACCAGGTTGATCCCAGACAACTGATTGAAATCTCTTTCCATACAAATTACGGCATGGAAAATAATGATGGGTAATTAGCGCCTTTCAATCGGGGCTTTTTATCCATGACGTCCCAGGCTGCATCCATCATCATGAGAAGTGAGAGGCTCGCCAAAGCAGGAGGGGACCACTGGAAGCGAAGTGGCTGCCACTGGACAGCTGGGAGGGCCCAGTCCCCCGGCAAAGCTCAGGCCCACAATGGGCAGCCTCTGCTGGCTCATTCTGTGGCTGTGTGTGGATTAGAAAGAGGGGCCCCCCCTGGGGAGACCAATTCGAAATTTCAGCCCTCACCTCGGTCCTCTCAAGGGAGTGTCCTCATGCAGGAGCCAAAGGTACTTGACAGCTCTTACTTTAGCCCATATGGCCAACTCTAGCCTCTGACACCACAAAGGGGTGTGTCTGGAGGAAGGACAGCTCACAACTTCAGAAGATGCCCCCAAACTCACCTCTAGTGATCTTCCTTTCAATAGCTCTTGGAGATCTGACATCTGTGCATTTATCTTAACTTGACTTGAATCTGTTTTTGTTTTTGTTTTTTATTATCTATTTATTTATTTATTTTATTTATTTTTGGCTGCATCGGGTCTTCCCTGCGGCACACAGGTTTCTCTCTAGTTGCGGCATGTGGGTTTTCTCCTCTCTAGTGGAGGAGCACGGGCTCAGTAGTTGTGGTGTGTGGGCCCAGGTGCCCTGGGGCATGTGGGATCTTAGCTCCCTGACCAGGGATTGAACCCGCATCCCCTGCACTGTAAGGTGGATTCTCCACCACTGGACCACCAGGGAAGTCCCTTGAATCTGTTTTATTTTTACCCCATATCAAGCAGTGATACAGCATAAACATCCCACCTACTGTCACTGAACAAATTCGGCAGTTTCCAGATGGCATCTAGTCTTGGAGGAGCTGAGATGCTGGGCCGTAGAGCTGAGTGGTTGGAGCTGGACTGCCTGAGTCCGAATTCCAGTTCTGTCTCTTACAAGTTATTTAACCTTTCTGAGCCTCAGTTTCCTCATCTGTACAATAGGGATGATAATTATTGTATTCATCTTATAGGGTGGTCTTGAGGGTTAGCGAGTTAATACAGAAGAGAGCTTAGAACTGTGCCTGGCAGAAGTGCTCTGTAAATACATGTTAGCAGTTGTTACTGGCACCCTTTTTGGTAATGAGGAGATGGCTTCCATTCAGTCTCTAAAAAGTTCATTCCCACAGCGAGCAAGACTGTCTTGCTCCCTCTCTCCTTCCCATCATTCATCCATCCGTGCATCCGTCCATCCACCATTTAATCATGCATCTGTGTGCCTCTCTGCATGCTGGAACTTCCACTGAGGAAGTCCCTTTTCAGACAAAGGGGTTCCTTATTCAGGCACTACTAGAACCAACTACTAGAACTAACTAGCCTCTCTTCTAGGAGCTGACAACCGACTCCAGCCTCCTTTCTCTCTTATTCCTGTGTGCATGCCAAGCTCCCACAGGAATCGCCACATTCGCATGCATCTCCACCTGCTACCCAGCAGAGTCACCCAGGGCTGTGCAACTGACCCAGGCTGGGCAGTGAGTCTCTCCCGTGAGACCTTGGTGTCACGGCTGCCTCTCCAGGGACAGAGGCAGTAAGACGGACAGCTCAAGTGTGAGCGAGGTCATACTTCACACCAACGTGCAGCAAGAAAGAAGAATACGGAAGCTGGCAGCAGAGAAGGGTGCCAGCCAGGGGCAGGGGCCTGGGAGCCTTAGTTGGCAGCTGCTCGGCAGCATGGCAGCACCTCTGCTCAGGTGAGCGACGAGGCCTGACTCCCCGGTGTGGCAGCTCACACCAGGGGGTTCTGACAGCTAACCAACTGACACGCCGTCTCATTCGTTCATCCACTCGCGCCTTCCCTCCCTCATTCATCCCATTACTATTCCTTGAGTACCCACGGTGTGCCAGATACCGTTCCCGCCCTGGGGATGGTTGGTGCCCAAGGTGGACATGCTCCTGTCCTCAAGGAGTGACAGCCCCATATTTCATTGACTCTAAGCTACGCCCTTTTTTTCACTTTTTAACATCTTGGCAATCAGAATGCATCTTGAGTGGATGGCTTGCCATAGTTTAATTTAATTAGTGGTTCCAAAAATAACGGTGTCTATGATGTCATAGATTCAATGAAATATGATAAAAGTAGAGCTGAGACTGCCACGAGGTCATCAAAAGCAGTTTCATGTTCTTTCTAGACCCAGGAAGACCACATTTCCCAGTCTCCCTTGCAGTTAGCTGTGCGCATCAACTGGGTCCTGACCAATGGAATGTGGGCAAAAGGATGTAAGGCCCTCCTCCCTCTGGCCCATAAGAATCTCCCATGGCACTCCCCGCCCCCAATTCCTGCCTCTCTCTGTCCTCCCCCATCTGCAGGCCACACAAGATCCATGCAGAGGCTCCAGAAAGGGCCTCCAAGGCCCTGGGGGATGGCAGAGCCACAAGTTGGAAGGAGCCTGGGCCCATGAAAAACCTCATGAAAGGTGATCTGCCAAGTACCTTCACCAAAATGTTATGTGAGCAAGATGTAACCTGTCATGCTAAGCCACTGAAAAACTGAGGTTGTATGCAACAATAGCTAGCTAACTCATACAATAAGTAAACAACCAAATAGTATAAATTCAGTTAGTGATGAGCGCTATGCAGAATGAGCAGGGCCGGGGACAGATGGCAGAGTGGAGGAGTGTCCAGACACAGTGGCCAGAGAAGGCTTCTCTGAAGGGATGACATTTAAGCAGAAGCCCGAGGAAAAACAGATAAGGAGGCGTGCAGGGAGAGCTCCGTGTTGAAGGAATAGCAGAGAGACAGGGAGAGGTAGGCGGGCAGGGCCGTCTCCCAGCCAGGGGCACTCGGACCAGGCCAGGACCTCAAAGGGCTCCTGGTCTGTCCCATAGGCTGCCTGCCTTTGCTAAAGACCCCAGTGATAAGGAGATCACTAGTTCAGGCAGCAGCTGTTTCCATCTTTGGACAACTTAGATTTTTTTTTTTTTTTAAGATCTTTGTCAAGAGCCAAAATATTCCTTCTTTCTGGAGCTTTCAGTGATAGTTTATACAGCTCTCTCCCTCAGGACCTACAGAACAAGTCTAACCCCCCCACTTCCATCTGACAGCCCTCTAGATTGCTGAAGGCAGCTTCCTGCTCCCTGCTGAGCCCCGTCCTCACCAGGAGCACATCTCTTGGACCTAGAATCACTCCTCCACACATTTTGCCCTCCTCTGAGAATAGTCCATCTGCTCTGTTCACTCCTCACAGAAAGGAGCATCAGAATACAGCACAGCCTTCCAGGTGAATTCTGACCAGTGCAGAGCAGTTCTGACACCTCTCTCGTCCTAGATACTATACTTCCGTTTTTTTTTTTTTCCCTCTAAAGCTAGGTTTGTTTTAAAAAAAAATTTTTTTTTTGATACTATACTTGTGTTGATGCAACCCTAGATGGAATTAGCATTTAAGGCCCTTGGCTCACACAGCTGACTTCCCCTCTGTTCCTTATGCGATCACACACCTGAGTCTCTTGCATGTGTGCTGTTCCTGGGTGTCGCCGCCCCCTTCTTATGTGCGTTCCCGCAGGGCAGTGTGCAGACCCAGTGAGAGGGACCACACTTCTATATGTCACCTGGTCACAGCAGTGGCCCTTTCCATGTGGCCTTATGCACAGCAGGGATGACACAGGAAGCTTGGGGCTCCCAGAATCCCTTTCTCTTCCTGACCCTGTTTTTCAGTCTTTGTGCCAATGGGCAGCCTGGGCAGATGACAAAGATACATCTTAACTCGGGTGAACAGGTGGGGACCTGACACTGCAGCCAACTGGGAACCTGCTTCTGAGCTCCATAATGGTGACGACAGAGGGCTCACTCTGCGCTGGGCACGGAACTATACGCACGAGGTCAGCGATTCCTTTCAACAACCTGTCGTCATTTTGCAGATGAAGAAACAGAGGCCAGAGGGGCTAAATATCTTGGCAGGGGTCTCACTGCCCGAAAGTGCTGGAGTGAATTACAAAGCAAAGGGGAGTAAGTCACAACACTCCTTTGCTCCAAACAGCCAGGGACTTCCCATCACACCCCCAGGAAAGCAGGAGTCCTTTCCACAGCTGCCCACTCCCCCACGGGGTCACTCCGGGCCGGCCACACCGGCCTCCTGGCTGTTTCTGGACTAGACCGCATGCTTCCACCTCGGGGCCTCTGCTTTCTTCTCTGTTACTCTCCACTGTCTAGGACGCTACCGGACACAACAGATGCTCAGAAAATATTTGTTGAGTGAACAAATGAAGCAGGAGGTCTGAGATTTGGGTAGGATACGAGTCCCCAAGGCCTGCCCCCCCTCAGGCTGTGACAGTCACAGTCCTGAGCCACAAGATAGGGCCAGAGTCAAGGCAAGGGAGTCAGCCAGCACCTCAAGAGCAGAGGCCCAGCCAACAGTCCCACTGAAACTTGCCCCCAGTTCCCATCAAATTCCACTAATCCTGGTGGAAAAGGCTTTGCTTATGATGTATGGATTTTTCTTATTTTTATTTATTTATTTTTTTAAGCACCCAAATGCCTGTAATGTGTTTGGAAGTAACTTAGAGAAGCTAGCGTCTCAGACCCACTTATCAAGAAATCTAGTTTTGAAATGTTAAAGAAGATATTTTAACGCAAAAGGCAATGTACCTAATGAAAACCTGTGGGAAGTGAGGTTGGAAAAACCTTGCCTTGACTTCAGAGCCAGGACCCCGACTCTGTATAAGTGAAAAAAAGCCACTGCCTCTCCCTGCCCTCTAGAGGGGACAGAACCAGGCCCAGGCACAAGGGTTCTGGGCCCAGATCACCTGGGTTCGAAGCCTGGCTTTGTCACCTACGGGCTGTACCACCAGTTGCTTTACCTCTCCATGCCTCAGTTCCTTCATCTGCAAAATGGGTAATATAAAGATACCTACCTCAGAGAAGTGTTCTGAGGATTAAATGACACAATAAATGGGAAGCACTGACACCAGCGCCTGCACATAGTAAGTGCTCAATAAACGTGAGCTGTTACTGTGATTCCTCAGGTCTCTGGGATGCAGGTCCTTCCAGCCATGGCAGGTATGGTCTGACAATTTGGCACTCAGTCGTCTCCTCTATAAACTGGATATAAGAAGAAAATGAGGAAAGGGGGAAGCAGTGGTGGGTCACTCCCAGGCTCCTTGGCTCTCCTTAATCTAGACCTTTGGGAGTGAGGGGCTGGATTCACCAGGCTTGCCCTTGGAAATGCTGTCACTTATCACGTGGACTTCTCCAGATGGGGCATTTTGACTATTGATCTGATAAATAAACAGCCTGCTGGCTCGATCAAAATGTTATTTTGCATTCCAATTACTGCTCACTAATGCAACCTTCATCCCGCCAAGATGCTGTTGGCAATGACACCAGTCCTGCCACTGGCTTGAGAGGTGGAGCCACCCCCTGCCAGTACTAAGCAAGGATTAGGGCCCTTCTCCCTGGGAAGTCACAGCCTGGGTGGGGAAGACAGCTGCTCCAGGAAGGGGAGACAGGAGGATGACAGGAAATTGTCCTTTTCCTTCAGGAGGGGAGCACTGGAGGGGCAGGGGCTGCTTCATTCTGGCCAGGAAAGGCCCTTGGGGCTGCAGGTATGCCAGACTGGGATACCCCTAGGGACCTCAGGGTCAGGGCTCAGTGCCTCCACTGCCTTGTTGAGAGGCCTTGGACAAGTCACTATACTCCCTGCATCTCAGGTACTGCACTGGTAAACTGGATCCAAGAAAAACCACCCTACTTTCCTGGGTGGTTGTAAAGACTCAGTAAGAAAATAGACGTGGAAGCCCTTTAAAGGAAAAAAAAAATTAATGCTGCTGTATTATTTAACACAGTAATTATACTAAATTTCCTATCTCGTTTAGCAGGCATTTACTATGTGAGAAGTGTTTTGCTCATACAAGCTTATTTAATCCTCCCAATAATTCTGGATTTTTAGTCCTGTTTTATGGATGGGAAAATCTATGGGGGCACCGATGGTGAGCTTCACGGGCCACACAGCTTCTATGGTTCATTGAAGGTTGAATGTTCATCCAACCTGACACCCACGGTGAGGGGTTCAGCCACTCTGCCCAACCTGCCCCCTTCCAAAGATCAAGGACTGTCTCTGGAGAAGTGTGATGACTCCAAACAGTTACTTTTTCCCTTTTTGGGCCTGTCTGGTCTTTAAAGGTGGCAGAAGAGAAATTCTTTCCTCCTCCTAGTGGGTCTGGCTGGGAAGAGGGGCAGAGGCTACTGACAGCCAGAAAGAAGACAGCAGGTGTCATAGACCCAATGTGTATGTCCTCAGCCCAACATTCATATGTGGAAAACTAACCTCCATTGTGATGGTATTAGGGGGGCCTGTGGGAGGTGACTGGGTCATAAGGGAGGAGCCCTCATAAGTGGGATCAGTGCCCCTATAAGAGAGACCACAAGGGCTTCCCTGCTGGCGCAGTGGTTGAGAGTCCGCCTGCCAATGCAGGAGACACGGGTTCGTGCCCCGGTCAGGGAAGATCCCACATGCCGCGGAGTGGCTGGGCCCGTGAGCCATGGCCGCTGAGCCTGCGCGTCCGGAGCCTGTGCTCCGCAACGGGAGAGGCCACAGCAGTGAGAGGCCCGCGTACCGCAAAAAAAAAAAAAAAGAGAGCGAGACCACAGAGAGCTCCCTCCCCTCCCCCTGCACCACGTGAGGACAAAGGGAAAAGACAGCTCTCTATGAACCAGGAAGTGGCCCCTCACCAGACACCGAATCTGCCAGCACCTTGATCTTGGACTTGCCAACCTCCAGAGCTGTAAGACATAAATTTCTGTTGTTCATAAGCCACCCAGTCTACGGTATTTTATTATTGAATCACAAACGGACTAAGACAGCAGGTCTGAGCAGAAACTCTTCTCTGGATCACCCAGGTATGGTGACCCATGTCCCACGGCCAACCACCAGGGCCAAGAGGAGGAGGGAGCGGGCGAACACTCAGCCCGCTCTGTGAGACACTAAGCTTTGCAGAGATCTGAAAACCTGGGCAACACCTTGGTGACGGGGGACACGCAGAGGAGATATCACTTAGAACCAGAAGAATTGCCAGGGCCACGAGAACCAGAAGAATTGCCAGGGCCACGTCATCCTTGTGCAGAGCTACGAAGGGGTGGGGGCAGCCCGTGAGCCCCGAATGTAGAAAGTTCAAAGACGATGGAATGGGAACCTCAAATATCAAGGGAATAGCAGCCACAGGCCCCAGAGGTCCTTTTAGAAAGGACTGCCCACCCCTCCACCCTCTGTGTGCCTTGGTGGAAAAGAGGGTAAATTTTGGCTGTCAGGCTTAAATGCCAAAATTGCTTTGTTCTTTGTCCTCATAGTGTGTGTACACACACACACACACACACACACACATGCCCTCCAGCTCCCTTTTCAAGGGTGGAATTGCCATTTTGTAGTTTACATTTCAGGTTTTTAAAGAAATAATCAACAGCACAAGGGTCTTTTATTATGCCAGGTAGAAAGAGCCCAGTGACTAATAAGGCTTCTGCCCCAGCTCCAAGGCTGTGTGTTCTTGAGACAGTCACTTGCCCTGTCTGATCTCAGTCACTCCATTTCCCTTTCTGCAAAATGGAGACAGCCTAGCCATCTGCAGGAGAGGCCTGAAGACACATGACACAGGAGGTAGCACAGTGGGCCCTCTGGGGGGAAGCTGGAGTCACTGGTCCCGAGATTTCCCCGGGAAGCAGGCCCCAGTCACAAGCTTTTGGCTCATCCCAGTTTCACAGGTAATTCAAGGGTTAAAAATGAAATCACTTAAAGAAAAAAAAAAAAAATCCACATTACAAAATGAAAACACTCCCTGTACTACAAGGCCTGGGATCAATATGACATGTATAGACTGGGAATCCACAGCTCTCCAGTCTCTTGCCCTGATGTGTCCAACTAGCCAAATGCCAGTCCACCCGCCCCATAGGACAGACCCCCCTCCTCCAGCCCCGGATCAGCAGAGCAGGGCTTCTGCACCGACATCCGCCCCAGAGCTGCCTGCCCCACCCACAGGCCAGCTCAGGCCAGGCTAACACTGGGAGGAGCGCCAAATGTGGGCTCTCCCAGTCCAAGTTCAAGTCTCAGCTCTGCCCCCTCCTTCCTCCATGACCTTCGGCAGTTTCTTAACGGTCTTGAGCCTCAGTTTCTTCACCTTTAAAACAGGGCTAGGGACTTCCCTGGTGGCGCAGTGGTTGAGAGTCCGCCTGCCAATGCAGGGGACAGTTCGTGCCCCGGTCCGGGAAGATCCCACATGCCGCGGAGCGGCTGGGCTCGTAAGCCATGGCCGCTGAACCTGCGCGTCCAGAGCCTGTGCTCCGCAACGGGAGAGGCCACAAACGTGAGAGGCCCGCGTACCGCAAAAAAAAAAAACAAAAAAAACAGGGCTAGGGGCTTCCCTGGTGGCGCAGTGGTTAAGAATCCGCCTGCTAATGCAGGGGAATGGGTTCAAGCCCTGGTCTGGGAAGATCCCACATGCCGCGGAGCAACTAAGCCTGTGCGCCACAACTACTGAGCCTGCGCTCTAGAGCCTGCATGCCGCAACTACTGAAGCCTGCGTGCCTAGAGCCCGTGCTCTGCAACAAGAGAAGCCACCGCAACGAGAAGCCTGAGCACCGCAACGAAGACCCAACACAGACAAATAAATAAATAAATAATTTAAAAATAAATAAATAAAATAAAACAGGGTTAAACCCACCTTGCTACCTCATGGAGTTACTGTGGGGATCAAGTCAGGATCTTATTTTCAAAAGCTTTGCAAAGTGTCAGCTTCCTACAAAGTTGTCACACCTTCCCCGCCAGCCTCTTCGCTCTGGCATTTCACAACCCTGGCTCCTGGAGAGGAAGTGAACAAGGTCTTCAGGGCAATCAGTCCCAGCAGGTGTCCATCGAAATGAAAAGGAAAATGAAACCTGAATTTCTGAGCACTTAAGCAACGATCCAGTGAACCCTCACCAGGTCCCAGCGGGAGGCAACTCACGCCCACTGTAAGGGGGGAGGAACGGAGGATAGAAGGGTTCCTCAGTCAATGTCGCCTCGTGGGTCGGGGGCACAGCCAGGATTTGAACCCAGGCCCTTCCAACTCCTGCATTCCGAGCTTGACCTCAGCATTTCACAGCCTCTCAACAACACGATTTCAGATAGAAATAGAAAGTTTAAAAATGCAAAAGCAAAATACCTAGCCAGCAAGCTTCAAAGCTGTCAAGGTCATGAAAACGAAGAAAAGTCAGAGAAGCTGTCACAGACCAGAGGATATTAAGGAGACATGACAGTTGGATGCAGGGTGGGGTGGTGAGCTGGGTCCTGGAAGAGAAAAGGGGGAAATGAATGAAATCTGAACAAAGTTCACTGTTTAGTTAATAGTAGTGTCCCCATGTCATTTTCATCATTGTGACAAATGTACCATGATAACGTTGTAAGAAGTTAGTGACAAGGAAAGCTGGACAGGGGTATTCAGGAACTGTCTACACTATCTTTGCAATTTTTCTGCAAAAGCAAAACTATTCTAATAAAAAGTTTTTTAAAAAACTGGAAAAAAAATGGGGACTTCCCTGGTGGCGCAGTGGTTAAGAATCCGCCTGCCAATGCAGGGGACACGTGTTCGAGCCCTGGTCCGGGAAGATCCCACATGCCACGGAACAACTAAGCCCGTGTGCTACAGCTGCTGAGCTGGCACTCTAGAACCCGCGAGCCACAACTACTGAAGCTTGCACACCTGGAGCCTGTGCTCCGCAACAAGAGATGCCACTGTAATGAGAAGCCTGCGCACCGCCATGAAGAGTAGCCCCCGCTCGCCGCAGCTAGAGAAAGCCTGTGTACAGCAACCAAGACCCAACACAGCCAAAAATAAATAAATAAATAAATAAATTTTTTAAAAACTGGAAAAAATGTAAAAGCTCCAACTTTGCCTCTTGAAGAGGTGAAGAGCCACGCGTGCTGACTGTCCTTAGGTGGCATCTACCTTCCCATCGTCCACTGCTCCTTCAGGGCCAGAGGCCTCCGGACAAGCCTTACTCTTCCTTGGTTCTGCTCCTTTGCACTCACACACCCGCTGGCTGCAGTGCCTTCCCCTCTCTCCACCACAAGTCACAGCCTGGCCGTACTGGTCTAGTCACACAAATGATCAAACACCAAACCAGTCACCTCAATGCCTACTGCTTTAGACTAAGAAAGTTCACCAGAAGCCAAAGGCCATATGCTTGAAATGCAACCTGTAGTGTTCACTTCAAACACACACGCGTGCACACACACACAATGCACACACACTGCCCCACTGGAAACCACCTCAGTGTTGGTAAATAATGTCACATCCACTGGGTTGACTTTTGAAACAACAGGAATTGGAAGACAATGGCAAAACCTGTTGGGAATAAAACCCAGCCCCTACCAAGGTCTACAAAGCCCTGCATGCCCTAGCCCTGGCTGCCTTTCCAACTTCACCTTCCACCCTTCTCCCCATGTTGCAGCCATCCTGGCCTCCTTTCTCGTCCCCAAACACGCCAAGGGCATCACCACCTCAGGGCCTTTGCACTGGAGAGATGTATATATTCACAACATAAAAAGGGTATGCGTGGAAGATAATGTACAAAAAATGAGAAGAGAAGTGATATTTGGGGAAATTAGCTGAACATTTTAAAACCCTTTCTCAAACTATTGAACACTGTACGTGGTAGAAAACTATATAAAGAGGACATGCTTTCATATCGTTCGCACCTCATTTACTTGCTGTGTGGCTTTAGGCGAGCCATTTAGCCCCGCCAAGCTTCAAGTGTCCCGTCTGTAAAACTGCTATTGCATTCCCCTAGTCACAGGCTTGCTGTGAGGATTACAGAGGAAATGAGAAGAAAGGGCTTAAGCACAGTACTTGGCACAGAGGGGTGACCTCCATAAAGGTCACTGCCCCCCATCACAGTCTGTTTTGTTTTGCTTTGCACTGAGGTCACCCCCTCTACAGCTTTCCAGAGTTAGGGACTCCCCTCAAAACCCTGTTGAACTTAGAACACAGGTAAGTTATAAATGCTGGAATCTGCTGCTTGTCAGGCTATCCCCACCCCAGCTCCTGGAAGGCAGGGCCCTGGTCTCACTCACATCTGGATCCCACAACACCTGGCTGAGTGCTGGGCACAGGGTCTCAGTGATGCTGAATGAATGAATGATTCACAGACCAAGGCGGGAGCGGGGGCAGGGGCGGGGGATGGTGGTACTTAGATGTAGAGTTTTTATAGAATTTTTGGGCAGGAAGGGATCAGAAGGCTCACTGAGTTCAATCCCCTTTTTACAGAGGAAGAAACTCAGGCTCAGAGAGGGTAAGGAGCTCACCACAGGTCACTCAGCCAGGTAGGGTCAGGTGCCTGGCTCCCAGCCCACCAAGCCATGCTACTGCGTCCCTAGGGCAGGAGCCCTGGACCCCAACAATCAGCCCAGGTCCTCTCTGGGCAAAGGTACAGGCTGGGGGAGGAGAGGGTTACAGAGTATCTCCTTCCAATCAGTGATTGTGCTAATCAATCAACTCAATTAAATCTCGAAGGCTTTAAAAAAGTAATAAACAAAAACAGCAGCAGAAAGTAATGACTAATAATCAAGTAAAATTGGATTACTTCCGTGCTGACTGGTTGTGGTGGGGAAGGAAGTGAGAAAGTTCACGGGAGCGAGGGGAGAGAGAGAAACGGCAAGCTCAGCAACTTGGGGGCGTGGGAGGGGGTGAGGGTGGGCTGGGAGGATCCGCAGGGGCAGGATTCCAGAGCCCTCCAGAATGAAACCCACCACCCACCACAGAACAGTGTCCAGGCCCTGTTCTAAGGGCAGCACTTACTTCATCTTAGCAGCAACCCTAAGAGGTCAGAACTATTACAATCCCATATGAAGGGTGGGGAACCTGAGAGGCAAAGTAATTTGGTCACAGAGCTGGTGTAGAGCCAGGATTAATTTCGACTCCCATGGTCTAACACCAGGGTTTGGTTCTTAAGGACATGCTCCATGCTTCCTGGGGGATGTGGTGCCTGGGGATGAAGCACATTTACCTCACATTAAAAAAATTTCATTTACTACAAGTTTACTGAGTCAAACACAAGGACCCTGCCCCTAATCTCAGCAGCTACAAACAAGTGAACCCTGACAGTAAAGTGTCCAGTAGTGTTCTGATAGAGTCACACATGCCTATGCACGGGGACTCCTGAAGCAGAGAGGAAGGGTGTCTAACCTTCCTCAGGGGAAAGGGGTCAGGGAAGCCTTCCTGGAGGCGGTGTCCTCTAGGCTGTCTTGAAGGACAAGTAAGGTGTTCGCCAGGCCAATAAGGAAAGTGGGTGTGGAATGGCCTCTAGGCAACGGGACCACCACGTGCAAGTCACAGATGGGAAACAGCAACATACATCGAGGAATCGGAATCTGGAAAGTCTAGGACAGGGGCAAATGAGTGCATGACAGGAGATCTCGATGGAGAGGTGGGCAGGGGCTCGTTCCAGAAAATCCCTGGGGGCTACATTAGGGCGTTTGGACCTCTGAGCTTTTGCGGGGCGGCTACGGGGCTCTGGAGCATCTGCTGGACTTGTGCATCACACCCACAGCGTGCGAGGCGGGTCTGTCCCCCCTGCTGCAGTTCGAGCTGGGCGCCGTAGCTGTGCAGCACAGCGCAGCCTTGACACAGCGGTTTGCGGTCCTCCTGCCGGCACCTCAGGGCAGACGCTTCTCACTTCCGTCAAGGAAACTGAGGCTCCACGAGGTAAAATGACCGTCAGGCATCAGGCGTAGAACGAAGACCTTCTGCCTCACAGTCCTGTCCCCTTTTTTCTCCCACCCCCTTTCTTTGCAGTACAAATGCATTAGCAAAGCCAGCTATTTAAAGGAACCCCGCAGCTAATCCTTGTGTAAGCAGAAAATCTTTAAGCAAAGCTAATAATCGCCCCGTAATCCAGCTGTTACATAATTCTGGGTTTTACACTACAGCATCAGGGCTGAGGTCTTCTGGTCCCTACAAAATCTTGCATGTGGGGAGAGGGAGCCTAGCCCTTTACCCCACACACTCCCCAGTCCCCCCAAACAGCTTGGACTGAGATGGACTCCCCTGTTCTCATTCTCCCCTAGAGAAATTAGATTCAGAATGGAGATAAAAGAGAACCAAGATCTTGATTTAAAGCTGGTAAACGGAAGGGAAAAAAAATGCAAAATCACATTTATTGAGCGTTTCTTGTATGCCTATCATTACACTAATTCTGCTTTTTAAAAGCTCTATCATGTAAACAGAATTATAATTTAAATAATATTAGCTATTAAGTAATAGTAAATAAGAGTATAATAATATAAGAACAGTACTATTCTTATATTTTGGTTGGGGTAACTTGTACAGAGTAGATAAGTAACATATGAAAGGTTACCTAGCTAGTGTTACTAATAATTGCTAATATGTATTGAGACATTACCATGGGCCAGGTGCCATGCCATCATACCATTCAGACCTCCCAAGAACCTTATGAGGTTGGCACCATTACCATCTGTAATAAGCTGGGCGCTGACCCTAGGTTCTGAAGCCACACTTATTTTACAGCACACACTGCCACTTGCACACATTTCTTCCCTCCTCCACACACACACACAAGTGCCTGGTAGGGAAGGGGATAGAAGAAGGCCACCCACAATATCCTGATAAAACAGACACGGATTCACTCAAGGCCCTCTCATGAGGGCTGTGAATTGAAGGAGTCTCCCACCAAGATGCCCTTGCAAGTTTCCATCCTGTTTTGAAGATTCTTGAGTAAAAGTGGACAAAATGACAGCACATGAGTGGACTCAAGAAAAGAGTTGGAGAAATAAAAATCCAAGGGTTTAGCTTTAAGCAGTCCCCTCTCTTTTCAGGACTGGAACATGATTCCATGAAGAGACTCCAGGATTTAAAGCCAGACCATTGACAATTTGGATCCTGGCCCTGCCACTCACCAACTGGCATTTTACCAATCTGAGCCTCAATTTCTCCATCTGTGAAATGAGACACCCAGGTTCCCTTGCAGGTTTGTTGGAGGCATTAAGAAAGCTCTGTATGCCCATGGAAAATCTGAGAAAACATAAAAGATTCATAGAAAACTTGGTAACAGTGGTTACTTTGGGAAGGCTGTCTGTGGAACCAAGGATTATGGGAGAAAGAATAACTTACCAGTCATTGCCTATACTCTCAAACTCTTTGACTTTTTTGGTTATACATGTGAATATTACTTTAAAAAAATTTTGTAAAATGAAAAAAGATACATATAGGGGCTTAATAAATTGGCAAGCAATGCAAGTCCCTTTAAAAGTTTGCTTCATTCTCCTGGATTGGCTAAAACCATCAAAAATGCACACCCTTGGCAATCTTGGGTACAGCTACACGCAGGACCTGCACAGAAAGCACCTCTTTCATTTCCTCAGCCTTCCCACCATCTCCCTGCCTCATACCCCCGCAAACCCTCTCCCCAAAGGAGCCCCCTCAGCTTGTTTGGCTAATGTATTCGCAAACCAAATTAGGGGCCCTGGCTCCCAGGGAGGTCCCCAAGCCAGTTGCTAGATGCAGGGAATTAGATACCATCTAGTGCTCAAATCCGATTAGGTCCCCCCGACTCCCACACCACATGCAAAAGCCCACTTTCTAATCAATTTTACAAAGGGCCCTCTGCAGATATACACTAATGGTATTGAGCTGAGATCTTTAAACCAAGCCTGCAAGAAGTCTGCAGAGATAAAATGCAGGAGGAGGCCTGTCGCCACAGTGTCCTGCCCCTCAAAGACAGGGGCAGGGGTGCAGGGGGACTGTCCACTGCAGACAAATGCCATCCCTGCTCTAGGGATACCAGCCTCAACTCTCTTTCTCCTCCCAGACTGAACCCTCACCCCAACTCCTTCCCCTTAAGGTTCCTTTTCACTTAACCTTTACACACTAGAGGTCCAACAAGTGATCCAGAGACTGGTATGTTATTCCCCCTCTCCTAATTCTTGGTCCCCTAACAGCCTCCCCACAGTAACCCCTGCTACCAAGTTGTTTTGTGAATCTTGTATCTTTTCACAGATTTTCCATGTGCATTCATGCGTAGCTTTCTTAATCCCTCCAGGAAACCTGCAAGAGAAACCTGGGTATCCCATTTTACAGATGGAGAAATCGAGGCTCAGATTGATTAAGTACCAAGTGGTGAGTGGTTTAACACCTTGCTCTACCACTTACTACCTGCATGGCCTGGAGCATTAACTTAACCTCTCTGGGCCTCGGGCTATGCAGTTGTATAATGGGAGTGATAGCAATCTCCAAGGGTTAAAGAGATTGCTATCACTCCCATTATACAGTGGCATCGCCTGAGGGTTAAGAGCATGTGTAAGAACATTGCCTAGTTGGGACTCAGTGTTTAATAAAAGTTAGCTCTTACTTCTCTCCTCTACACTGCCACTCACACCAAATTTCTTGGCACTCCCCAAATATTTTATGACTCTCACACCTTTGTCTGGAATGTCTTTTCCCTTTTCCTTAGTGAAGAAGCCTTCCCTTGCGCCATTCTCACTCCCTCCTCAACGTTCCCCTGCACCTCTCTCTTCACCAGAGATTTACTGGGTGTCTGCTGCGTGTGGCACTGCGCATTCAATGGCTGCTTGCTGCTCTGTACTCGCTTGTGCCTTGGGGCATCATTTATTGGTTAAGTTCCTTGAGAACAGGGACTGTCTTATTCATCTTGGTGCCCTCATAGAAGGTGCCTCATACATTTTTGTGGAATGAACAAAAGAATGAGTCAGTGGGGCTTCCTTGGTGGTGCAGTGGTTTAGAATCCGCCTGCCAATGCAGGGGACACGGGTTCGAGCCCTGGTCTGGGAAGATGCCACATGTCGCAGAGCAACTAAGCCCGTGCGCCACAACTACTGAGCCTGCACTCTAGAGCCCGCGTGCCACAACTACTGAGCCCGCGTGCCTAGAGCCCGTGCTCCACAACAAGAGAAGCCACCGCAATGAGAAGCCCGTGCACAGCAACCAAGAGTAGCCCCCGCTCTCCGCAACTAGAGAAAGCCCATGCACAGTAACAAAGACACAATTCAGCCAAAGATAAAAAATAAATAAAATAAATAAATGTATATAAAAAAAAGAATGAATCAATGAGTGAGGCCAGAGTTCTGGCAACTGCCACCTGCACTCTTTTTGGGCCAAGCCCTGATGGCCCCTCAAACCGGCCTCATGACTCAGGGGTCCCAAGTCTGCTCTGCAGATGTGAGTAACTGTGGCCAGATACCCTGTCCTCGAAGATTACTGGTGCATTTGTGACCTGCACACCATGTGCTGACTGGTGTCTGTCAGAGGGCTGGGTAGCCAGGACCCACAGTCCAGTGGCAATAGTCACCCAGCCATGGGCTGCACCAGAGGAATTCACGGGCCCTTTGCACAAGCAGATCAGGCTGGGAGGATCTGTCCTACTTCAGAGAAGCAGCCAATCAGCTGCCTCCATCCACACTGGGCTCATTAGCTTTGGGCTGTTCAGCTTCCAATGCCAGCACTTCTGTGCCCCGTGCCAAGGTCATCAGACAGTAACTGGTTACCTCTGACCTCCCGCGGGCACCCAGACCTGCTCCTCCAAGACAGGTCAGCCCCTATCAATGTTCAGGCTGAGTGTGAATCAGGCCCAGTGGCCCGGCTGGCCCCGCAGGACCTGGTGTGCGCCTTGAGCTGCCTGTGTGGTTGACAGCTCCCAAATCCTCTGGTCTAAAAAGAAGAAATAGGAAAGCTAGAACTCCAGCACCCAGGGGTACCAAGCCAGAGTCACAGTTCTCAGTGCAGGCTCCTGGGACCTTTAGAGGGGCAGCCCCATTCCTGCCTGCCACCAACTTTGGAACCATGGGCTCTGGGGTCACACTGCATTCCAGCTTGAGACAGCCCAGGGGCTCTGGGTTCTTGTCTTGATCTGCAAAATGAAGCGAAAGTTACAACTAGTGCTCGGTGAGGGCTTCTCTCAGTGTGGTCTGGTGGCCAGCAGCATCAGTATCACCCAGAAAGTTTGTTCAATTCAGATGCCAGGGCTCTGCCAGACCCATGGAATCAGAATCTCTGGGTGTGAGGCTTCAACCTGCACTTTAACACGTTCTCCAAGTGACTGTTACCAAGATGCAAGTTTGAGAACTGCTGTCCTGTGAGCCATGTAGTGAACACCTGGAAAGCCCTCTGCAAACAGAAAATGTGCTCTGACTCCTGGGGCCCCTGGCACATTAGTTTATCATTTGAGAGTGCATCTCTTCTCACCTGATTCTCCTAACAGCCACTGGAGGCAGGCGGACAAAGATCATTCATTCACTCATTTATGAAGCCAACAAGTATTTACCGTGTGGAGTTACTAGGTGCCAGACACTGCCCAAGGAGCTGGAGATGCCACCATGAACAAAAACACAGCCCCACTCAGGAAGAGGGTCCAGACAGGCCACACGCAAGTAAATAAACTGATGCACGACAGTGGACACTCCCTACTCCCTTGTCCTGATTTATTTGTCTTCATAGTATTAATGGCTTCTTAACACTGCATCATATATTGGAGAAGGATGAGGTACCATTTTAACTAAGATGACATTTGAGTAGGGTCTTGACTGAAGAGAGGGAGGGAGTTAAATGGCTGTCTGGAAGGTTGGAGGAGAAGCACCCCAGGCAACAGAACAAGGCTTCAATGCCTTTTTACAGATGAGATCAACTAACAACAATCAGAGAAGACTCCAGAACACAGCCCTGACTCTTAGCCCTAGCTCCACCCCAGTTGGCTCTCAGAGACCCTGGGCTTCTCCAGCCATCACCTTCCCCTTCCCCACCTCCCTCTCCTGCCCCTTCCCTACCCTGTAACTCCCAAGGGTGGAACAGGGTCGGTTTGTCCACTCAGCTCTATATACACAGAGCCTCTGGCCTGTGAATTTTTTCAAAGACCTTCACATGTTTGAGATATGCAAAGTATTATTAACCCCCAAATATGAAAAGGAAAAAAATGCAAAATCAAAAAAATTTTTAATGTTTAATTAAATGTCCACAAAGCATAACATGATGTCAACTTGCCTCGTTAATGATTTATTCATAAACATTCCATCACATCTGAAGATAATCGGTAGGTTAGATTTTTTTTTTTTAGTAAGAATATCTGAGTTGGCTTAATGATTTCCAAAATATCAGAGTCTATTGTAAATTCAATGAGTTATCTGCATCCCTGAAATTCCAAATGCTTTTCAACCTTTCCAAGTAATTTTTACAATAAAAATTATATGAATGAGGCATTTAATATGGATGCTTTGATATGGATTTGTGAAGATCTGAAACAGCCTTGGCTGGGAGCGTGCAAGGCTCTGTGCTAAGCTGTGAGAGCAGCAGCAGGGGCAATGGCTCCAATCCAGGCTCAGGGCCCAGTGCCCCAGGATCAGGGCTCCCGGAGCTTGGGCAGAAAGGGGCCATGCAGCCCAAGGGCCAGCGCTGTAGACAGAATGAAGGGCCTGCCCAGCAAGAGGTAGTCTGTGAGGCAAGGCACAGCCATTCTGTCCCACTCTAACTAGCCCAGGTGTAGCAGGGCCAACCTCTGCCTCTGCAGGGGTCCATCCATCACAGGAGAAGGGCCTGGCTTCCTGCGTAGCTGCTCTCCCAGGCAGGTAGTGAGCACAGGGTGGAATAAGATGCAAGCCCAGGAGAGAGGAAATCAGAGTGGGAGGAGTCGCTGCCGAGGTCCCACAGTGACACGTCAAAGGCGGGGGGAAGGCTTGGCAGAGAAGAAAAGCTAAATTAACCTTGGTTGACCAATCTGACCAAAGCAGGCCCTTGGAGATTCTGGGCTTTGTCCACTTCCCTCTCCCCTCTGGGATCTGTTTGCTGAAGTTCACAGAGCCTCACCCCCAGGTTCACTAGGAAAAACTGCCAGGAAGACTCTACCCTCTTCTGATCATGCCCATAAACTCAGCATCCAAGCTCCCAAACCACCTGAAAAGGAAATTTAGAAGGCAGTTCATCCCACCCTCTGGGCCCTTCAAAAAGGTATTAATATTCAAAAAAATATTAGTCTGATTACTACTACACTCATTTATCATCTGTGGGTTAGTGACCAACTTGGCCAACAGACCAGCTCATATGCTCGGTTCCAAATGACTTTTGTCTCTTAGAAAAAAAGGTAAAAATCGTCATTAAGGATAGTCAAGAGGCTGGGCTGAAGCCAGAGATGACTCTGAGCACCAGGGACCTGGAGGGGAAACTGAGCAAGAGGGAGGGGGAAGAGGAGACGAAGGAGGGGGAGGAGGAGGAGGGGAAGGGAAGGGGAGATGAGGGGGAGGGGAGGGGGAAAAGGAGGGGGAAGGGAGGGAAGGAGGGGGAGGGAGGGGGAAAAGGAGGGGGAAGGGAGGGAGGGGACAGAGAAAGGAGGGGGAGTGGGGGGGAGGAGAGGAGAGGAGGAGGTGGGGGAGAGGAGGAGGGAGAGGGAGGGGGAACAGAAGAGAGGAGAAGGGGAGGGTGAGAGGGAAGGGTAGAGGGAGGGGAAGAAGGGAGAACTGGAGGGGAAGGAGGAAGGGGAGGGAGAAGGAGGGGAAGGGGAGGAGGAGGAAGGGAGGGAGAGGGTGGGGGAGAGAGAGAGGGGAAGAAGGGAGGATAGGAGAGGGGAGGGGAAGAAGGCTGAAAGAGCTAACCGCAGTTTCCTGAAGGGCTCTGCTGAAGGGGTGCAGTTCACAGGAAGGTGTAAATTTCAGGACAGTTTACTAAAAGATTACACCTAGTGGTCTTTCCATTCATCCATTCATTCGTTCATAATATTTATTGGGTACTTCAGTGTTCTGGACACTCTCTGGCAGTGAAAATAAGGTCTGTGACCTCAGGCAGCTTTTATTCTCTTGGGGGGGACAGGTGATTAACAAGGATATAATACAATATAATACATAATTATAATATAATTGGAATAATTTAAAAGTACTGTGTGATGCAGGAACACATTTATGTGTGGTGTGTACACACGTATGCAGACACAGTCCTGTGGGCACCTCTGTGGCAGGAGCCAGCCCCTCCCTGATAGGCACCGACTGCTGAAGACAGACACGGTCACACACGCATGCACACACACCGCTCCTCCTCTGTGGAATACCCTGGTGCAAAACAGGATGCAGCTGCCTTGCTTGTCCAAGCCAGGCCTATGATTGGACCAGAAGTCCTGCTCCCAATCAGCAGGACCTTGCTGCCTGTTACTACCTCAGCCCACTGGCGCTCTCAGGGATCATCTCCAAGGGCACCAGGCCATTCCTGCACCAAGTGAAACACACAGCTGAGCAGGGTCTGTCTGTCACCAGCAAGGGGGACCGTGGGCCAGGACATTCTAAGCTGATGCTCTTCTGCCTTTCCCTCTGGAACATGAGCACATTTTACAAACACAGTCTCTCTTCCCTAACTGGCATTATCTTTCTCCCCTTCCCTAATCTCTCCAATCTTCTCTTTTGCTGTCAATGGACCGATTTCAAACTACATGCCTGTGAGAACTTTGCTTCCTTTGTTCCTAAAGGTTTCCCAGTCACACACTGCAAATCAGGGTAGCATGGTGGTAAAGGGCATGGTTCTGGAGCACATGGGCTCCAGAACCCATGTTCAAATACTGACTTCCCATTTGCTAGAAAGTCGTGGAAACTCTGTGCCTATTTCTCTCTTTTTTTTTGTCTGCACCACGTGGCGTACGGGATCTTAGTTCTCCAACCAGGGATTGAACCCGTGCCCCCTGCAGTGGAAGCGCGGAGCCCTAACCACTGGACTGCCAGGGAATTTCCACCGTGCCTATTTCTTTATCTGTAAAATGAGACACCAGACCCTAACTCAAAGGGTGGTTGGACCAATTAAATGAGATCATGCATATAAATAAGGCACTTAGCACCAAGCCAGCACTGAGTAAGTACCTAAGAAAAGCCACCTAATTAAGAACTCTCAGAAAGTTCTCTCCTAAGTCCTTTTACTTTTGGATGCAGTTTGACCATGATAGTGCATGAAATCTTCTACATGCACAATAGCCCCAATCATGGACAGGCCACCTTTGTGCCAGCACAGCATGGGGGAGAGCAGGGAAGAGAAGCCTAAGAAGCCAAAATCAAATATTTTCAGGGATGCAGTTATGGCAGAGGAAGTTCTGAGGACCAGTGATGTCTCAACTAATGTCTCCAGGGCAGTGTTTCCCACTGCCTGGTCCATAGAATCTAGTTACATGAGATTTTAACAGGTATCTTGTCTGTTCCCCACACCACCTCCACAAAAAAAAAAAAAAGAAAGAAAGAAAAAAATCATTGTCAAATAAATAAGCAAAACACTTGGGCGAACAAGTCAAATAGATTTTTTTTACTGCAGAACTTCTCAGAACCTTTAATATACTAACACACACTGGAAGGTGTAAAACACAACTATAGTATACAGAGTATCCCAAATTCATCTGGCCACGTGATGGTTAATTTCATGTGTCAACTTGACTGGACAACAAGGTGCTCAGATATTTGGTCAAACATTTTTCTGGCTGTTTCTGTGAGGGTGTTTCTGGATGAGGTTAACATTTAAATCAGTAGACTGAGTAAAGCAGATTGTCCTCCCTTATGTGGGTGGGCCTCGTCCAATCAGTTGAAGGTCTGCATAGAACAAAAAGGCCCGCTCCCAAGTACGAGAGAACTCTTCCTGCCTGACTGCTTTCAAACTGGGACATCAGCTTTTGCCTGCCTTTAAACTCAAACTGAAACAGCAGCTCTTCCTGGGTGTCCAGTCTGTCAGCATTTGGACTGGAACTATACCGCCAGCTCTTCTGGTTCTCAGGCCTTTGGACTAGCTGACTGACCCGCAGATCCTGGGATTTGTCAGCATCTGTAATTGCATGAGCCAATTCCTTAAAATCTCTCTATATACATATATATGTATATATATGTGTGTGTATGTGTATCTATATATGTGATACACACACACACACCCTCCCTATTTATTCTGATTCTCTGGAGAACCCTAATACAGCCACAGAAACCTTTTGTTCCCGAGAGCATCTTGCAGTCCCTAAGTTCCACGAATGCTTCAAGGAGTGCTGCAGCTGAGGGTCAGAATCGAAGAGGGCTGTAGGATCTGCTCCCACCCACTGCCCAGAAAGTGGAGCCACCCCCAACCTAAATCCTGGGGTGCTCTCTGAAGTAATGTGTCACTGTGGTCACTATTCATCATGGCCCTTTAATCTGAAGTCTTCCAGGCTGGGAAGGCTGGAGTGGGGATTAAGAAGACATGCTCTTTCATGGATGACAATTCCCAGTCTGTTTCAGATTTTCCTTTACTGTTCCCTTCTCCTTTGACACAAGGAGTTGCTTACTTTTCTCCTCTAGATCCTCCCACGTGAATATCTGGGGCTATGCTGGCCTCAACAGTGGCCTGGCCCTGAACTGCCATGACCACAAAGGGTAACAGGAGCCTTTCTTCTCAGACACACAGCTGCCGACGCCTCGCAGGAGGCCAGACCTTCGGGCGGAATCCAGGGAGGGTGAAGACAGCATTCTCAGCAGCACTTGGCCAAAGCCAAGAAGAAATCTCTCTGTGTGACTTCTAGTCAGCTGCCCTTTGAACAGCACAAAGAGCGGAGCTCCAAGGGGGAAGAAGATTCCTGGGTGGACAGAGCCCCATCTCGCAGGAGCCTCCCCTTGAAAAACATCAGGTGGGAGCACTTGTTTCCCGTGTCTGCACTTGCTGCCCCAGGTTCCCTGCAGAGCCCGTGGTCCAGCTTGAGGACAGCTAGTGTCTGGGTTCTGTGTTCTAGGCCAGTGGTTCCCCATCTTTCAGTCTCACGGAATGAACCTCACTCTAGCCCACTACCACCAAATTTGGGAATCAACACAAGGTTGACTATTTTGTCCAGTAAGAATGTTAATGAAAAAAAAAAAAAAAGAACTTAGTATGACCATCATTTCATAAAAGAAGAGCCATTTAAAAATAGAAAATAAAAAAAGAAAAGCCATTTTAGCACCCCAAATGAGGAAAGCAATAATCTCACAATAAAGGACAATCTTGCCCTTGAAGTGAATGCGTTTGGAAGGTTCATGGTGCTGCTCTTACTTTCCCATTTTGTTCTGATCTCTAACGGTCTTCAGACCAGCATGTGAGGTCCACCTGCCACTATTCAGGGTTCTCTGCCCCCGTACTCTGCCTTTCTCCCCAAGTTATGTTCTTGGCTTGCCATTTTCTTATTCAAAACTTCTGAATTTCTACATTTCCCAGAACGGTTTCTCTGGAAGTTTTCCCAGAAGCAAAATGCCAGGGGATGGCAGTACAAGAAAAGGGGAATGAAGTGCCCACTTTTAGGGCTCCCACTGCCAGGCTAATTCTCAAGAGCAAATGATGTACTGGGGGTCGGGAGGGGCTGAGTGTCCTTTTTCCCTTTTGCCTCCCGCTAGACTCTCCAAAGCTCCGGCTCATTTGACCTTCCTGGCCGAAGCAGCATGGGTTCTGCTGGGTAATTTGCAGGTTTGGCTGGTAAAACGAGAAAGTTATAGGCATCTTGCTGGGCCGTTACTTATTCTGCACGGAGCAGGGACTGAGACTGACCCGTGGCTGCCACAATTACCCAAGTTCCCCTGGATGCCTGCATGAGCCCCCCGTCCCCCCCCCAAGTCTGCTTGGCCAACGGGGGCAGCTCGTCAGGAGCAACGGAGTGTGACTGTGAAGTCAGGAGACCAATTGTGACCAACTGATATTTATACACCTGGAGAGTACTGTCCCCTTCCACGTGGTCACCTTGGGCATCCCTTCCCCGTTCCCAGCGATGCTGTCTTTGGTCAAAGCCTTTTTAAAACTCCTCTTGGGAACTGCCTTGAGAGCTAGATTACCTGAGATAGAGTCACATCTTCACTTTTCCTTGTAATCAAGAATTGCTTTGTCACCCAGCTAATTCCCTACACTTGCCTCCATATGACCTTGGCTACATTAAAAATGAAATCAGGGCTTCCCTGGTGGTGCAGTGGTTGAGAGTCCGCCTGCCGATGCAGGGGACACGGGTTCGTGCCCCGGTCCGGGAAGATCCCACATGCTGCGGAGCGGCTGGTCCTGTGAGCCATGGCCGCTGAGCCTGCGCGTCCGGAGCCTGTGCTCCGCAATGGGAGAGGCCACAACAGTGAGAGGCCCGCGTACAGAAAAAAAAAAAAAAAAATGAAATCACCCCCGTAGGAAGAAGACTCGCCACCAGCGGGCAGATTCAGAGAAGATGATGCAGACCGTGAGGGCCCACCAAGGAGGAGTGAGGGAGGGAGGCACTGCTAGGCTGTGTCTCCCAGGGAGTCGAATCTCACCGTTGTTGGAGGCTTGATTTCACTTAACCCTCACATGTACCCAGTGAGCTGGGGTGCTATTATCCGCATTATACAGATGAGAAAATGGAGGCTCAGGGGCTGACTAGTTAAGATGACAGATCTACCAAAGGGGCTAAGCTAGGGCCTCAGACTCCACCACAGGGAACTTCCTGTTGGACTGGCCAAAGCATTCCACCTGTTTACATCAGGATGTGAGTACTGATTTAAAAACAAGCAAAAAACAACCAGCCAGCCAACATATCATCCAGTCTCCTCCCCTTGCACACAGCCATGTGACCATTTCCTTCCAAATGATCAGCATCTACTGTTTGGACCCCTCTGCAAAGTTAACAGACCGGAGACAGGGGACAAGGAGGGGCCTGGTGGTAACTTTGGTCCCCAACTTCTGACTTCAACAAGACACTCTGGGGCCTCAGGGTCTTGATCTGGAAAAGGAGGATTAGAGTAATCCCTCACTCACCTATGGAACTGCATCTCTTCTGTTTCCCCATATATCCCCTCAAAAAGAGAGCAGAGACTGACCTCTATGATATTCAGGGTGGCGGTGGAGAGACTGAGTTAGGAATCAGGTAGATCCTGATGTGATCTGAATCTGACTCCACTGTCCACCAGCTGATAAACCACGCAGCCAACCTGGGCAGCAGTCTCAGTGTTTGTGCAGCGAGGCACAGGAGAGCTTCTGCTCCACGGGGTTGTTGCAACGATTGGATGAGCATGTGTATCTGGGGCCTGGGAAGGCTGACCCTGAATGAGATGCCCGACGCTAAGCACCTCCTACCCCAGGTGAATGCTCTCATGTGCCAAGAGTGTTGCCCAGAGAGTCCTCTTCTCGGACCCACTCCCCTGTAGCCCTGCCCTCCTCCCAGCCGTTAGGCCTGCCAAGGCAGTAAGCAGCAAAGCAGAGACCACCCAGTTGCTTGACTGCCTTTAAACTCTGATAGCGTAAACAGTGACAAAAAGGAGAACCAAACAATTTCCAAAAGGGAGCAAAGAATACAGGGGGAGCCATTTGTCATCCACGAGTGTGTCGAGCAGAGTGGACTCGGAGGTGGATCTGGGTTCAAATCCTGGCTTTGCCTTTTATTAGCTCTGTGAGTTTGGGGATGCTACTCAACCTATCTGAGCCCCGGCCTTCTCATCTGTCAAATGAGAAAAATATATGTGCCTACCTTGCAGTACTGTTGAGATTCAAAGATGAAAAGTAGGTAAAAGCATGCAGTGCTGTGCCTGGTACATAGTTAAACACATAGATATGTGTTAGCTATTTGGGTTATTGAACCAACTTTCCAATAAGTGCAAGGTAGCTCAGGAGGTGCTGCCCCATGCTGGAAAGATCAGAAGTAAAAAAGTGAGATGCTGTCCAACGTGGCCCCGTGCAGGTCCACCATCTGCTCCCCACTGATATGAAACGAAGGGTTTTTTTTCTAAAGAGCAAAGTGTACAACAGCAAGCTCAATCCAAACAGGTCCCCTTTCCACTTACATGCCCCTAGTGATGGAGAACTCACTGCTCAGAAGATAGTCCAACTTTGAGTACCAAACATCCAGGTTAACCAAAGACCCTCTCCTTTGGGACTTCCCTGGGGGTGCAGTGGTTAAGAGTCTGCCTGCCAATGCAGGGGACACGAGTTTGATCCCTGGTCCGGGAAGATCCCACATGCCGTGGAGCAACTAAGCCCATGCGCCCCAACTACTGAGCCTGCGCTCTAGAGCCTGCAGGCCCTAGAGCCCGAGTGCGGCAACTACTGAGCCTACGTGATGCAACTACTGAAGCCCGCGCGCCTGGAGCCCGTGCTCCGCAACAAGAGAAGCCACCGCAATGAGAAGCCCGCGCACCACAACGAAGAGTAGCCCCCACTCGCCGCAACTAGAGAAAGCCCGCGCACAGCAACGAAGATCCAACACAGACCAAAAGAAAAAGACTTTCTCCTTTGCACAAAATTACTTTACCCCAAATCACTCTATTTTGGAATTACTCTAAAGCCAGCAACCTCTGCCTTCCTAACGCAAATACGGATCTGAGACTAAAGCCGATATTCCCAGGGTCAAGGTCAAACTCTACACATTTGCTGACACCCCAGATTGGGTACCTGGCACTTTGGCTATTTTGTGTGGGAAGAGTCAGACTGCAGGGAAGGAAGCCCAGAGCTGGTAGCACCAGGAAGTTCTGGTGCCTGGCCTGGCCCCGTGGGACTGGCCTGCCTGGGGCGGTGAGTAGGGTCTTGCCCTCTCTGCGGTCCTGGGCCTCCCTGTGCAAGCCCCCTCCTGAGGCATCCACAGGACGGGAGGCCCCCGGCCCCGCAGGCAGCCTCTGGAGGCTGCACCTACCTGTGACCTTGAATCAGAAGGCCCGCCAAAGGAATAACAATGAGAAATGTCACCAGACACAGCTCTATTTGATGTGTCCCGACCTGGGGAATTCGTGTCAGAAGACACACAGTAAAGCCAGATGGTATGTTCCAGGGTCACGGTCCACCACAGAGAGAAGCCCAGGGCCCCTTTCATGTCCTTTCCCGAGTCCGTCTGTGCCAGGGCGGCGGGGGTGGGAGGCCGAGGAGACACAAGATTAATGGCTTCCGAGGCACGGGGGGAGCCGCCCACTCATGCAGCCAAGATCCTCCAGCGACTCCCCCGGCCTGGCTCTGCGAGGCGTGAAGCGGAGAAAGGCTGTGGTGAGGAGGCCAACCCTTGCCAACCCGGGAGCGCCCGGCTGCCTCATCCCCTGTCAGCACCACGCCTGCGAGGCCAGCCTGCAGGCGGACCTGCACCCAGGTTCGTCTCTGCGGCTGCTGCGGGCAGAGGTACCCACCCCTGCGTGGTGAGCCGTGCACTGCAGGGGCCAAGGGGGAGCAGGGGGGCAGGGAGCCGGCAAGGACAGACCCCGTTTCTGGAAGTCTGTCTGTCCAGCGTACTGGCTTCCAAGCTTGTAGAGGACCCTTTTTTATTTCTATGTTTTTCTTGGGAGCATTTGCCAATGTGCTTGCTTAAGTCGGTTTCCTTACTTTTAAATTACAATTGTTTTCATATAGAACCCATACTCACATATGACCAAAAGGGTAAGGTCAAAAGAAAAATCTTTCCCAATTCCAGGATTCCCAAGCAGACTCCCCAGAGGTAACTCAAATGACAGCTTTTTGTGTCTCCTTGCAAAAATTCCCAAAGCATATGCCCAGCATTTGGAACTTAAAAAGCCATAAATGTAATTTTACTATATATTCTGCTCAGCCATCTGCTTTTTCACTTAACTCAATGCTGTCTATATTTCTGCATCAGTTCATATGGACCTAGGAGGGCTTTTTAATACCAAAACATTTCCTGATTCCCCTGTATCATAATCTTGGTACCTTTATTCTTCATTAGTTGGAAAAATACATAATAAATTCACAATTCAGTCATACTTCAAAATGAATTTGCATGTTTCCTTTCAATGACCACAGAATGTTTACAGAGAATGCTTGGGGCATAATGGACTTTGTGAGGTCCTGTGTGAACATTTTACAAGCATTATTGTATTAAAGCTTCTCACAACCCTTAAGGGAAGGCTTATTATTTCTTTTTTTTTTTTTAGCCGCACCACATGGCATATGGGATCTTAGTTCCCCGACCAGGGATCGAACCCGTGCCCCCTGCGGTGGAAGTGCAGAGTCTTAGCCACTAGACTGCCAGGGAAGTCCCAGGAAGGGTTATTATTTCTATTTTTCAGATGAGGCCAGCGTGGCACAGGGAGGTTAGGTGACTCTCTCAAGGCTGCACAGCAAGGGGAGCCAGAATTACCCAGTGAATTCAGACCAGTCTGACATCAAAGTTTCCGCCCTCTCCAGCACATCACACAGGGCTGGTCTATTCCTGCATGTCCGCTAGTGTGAGTCAGGAGTCAGGAAAGGGTACCCTCTCCTTCCTCCAAGGGGCCCTTCTCTAGCCTCACCAGCCCAGCCGGATGCATTTATGTACACGGGAGTATTACAGACCCTGACGCTGACCTCGGATCAGGGATGGCCAGTTAGGTGCTGACCTTGGACATGGGCTGCAGCAGCTTGGATGCTGCCTGAAAGTGCCCACAGGGTTGGCAGCAGGGTAATGTGTTCTTTTTTGGTGCCAGCCATGGGGTGAGGCACCAGGAAGGCCAGCGTGAGCCAGACAGAGCACGTGGGCATTACTGCCACGTGGCTCAAATCTCCCACCTTCTCCTCCACATGGGCAGATCCTTGCTGTCTCCACCTTGGTCACCGAGAGCAGAGCCCAGTCTAAGAGATGCCCTGGGAGGGAAACGTGAAGGAGCCCACAGGTGTGCATCGGGGACGGATGGCAGGGGAACCACGAGGGCGGGGTGGGGGGGCTTCTTGCCCAGGACCACCAGCTCATCTCTCTTCCTGCCAGTTTCCAACTATTGAAACTCTCTCAATTCTTCGATGTTTTAAAATGATTGGAATTGTTCATGTCAGTCTGTCCAGCACCCCTATGATTCTCTGTCTGGCTCCTGCCGGCTCCTGCTGTTGCCTGACCCAGCCCGGCTAGGGTGGGCGCACAGGGTAACAGTGGAAGAGAGAGATGGTGACGAGCGCTGCTCGGCCCTAAGGCTCACAGTTCAGGTCCTGGAGGCCCTCCCTGAAGCTGAGGGCAAAGAGGATTTACATCCAGAAAGATAGGCAGTGCACGACCGGGCGCTGGGTGGGGCCTGGGCTGGATTCTGCACACGAGCTGCAGGACTGTAGACAAGACCCTCATCCGCTCAGGGCCCCAGTTTCCCATCTGTCAAATGAGGGCTGAGGCGCCCATGAGCCTCCTGGGTCTTCCCCAGCCCCCAGGTTCTGCCTTCCCCCTCTGGGAAGTAGGGAGTCCCACACACCACCCATGTATGGTGCTCAGGGGCTCCCAGGGCTGAGCCTTTAGAACAGAAGTTCCGGAAAGAGAGGACGGAAAAGATGCGAGTGTCTACAGGAAGCGCTTTGCACGGTGCCTCACTCCTGGTAGGCATTCAGCAGATGTTAGTGATGATGACTGTGGCCGTGAGCAGCAAAAAGAGAAAAATACAGTGAAACAAGCCTAGGATGACAGAGGCAGGACTACAGGGCTGGGAGACAAGTATGATGGAGAAACAGAAAAGAGCTGCAGACACGGAGAGAACGTGGTGTAGCCTGGAGTGGCTGGGTCTCCCAGCCATGGGCACCATCTCTGGCCTCACCTGCGTGGCCAGGAGTTGTGATTACTGAATAAACCAGAATCCAGTGAGCCCCACAAGAAGACTGTGGCTATGGCATCCCTTGCCCGAGTGCCCACCTCTACACCCCTCGGTCCTCCTGCGCGCCCATGGAGAGGCCTCTGATTCAGATCCTGCAGGCATCTGCTGCACATGGCCACTGGCTGCTGGCTGGGCCCCTGCTCGGCAACACTGTAGACTGACCGACCCGTGAGCAGCGGCCCACACCGGCCACACCCACGATGACGACCTGGCACTGCCAGGACACCTGCCTCCCGTCCTGACCTCTGCACTCCCTGTGGGCCTGGCTTGGCTGCCAGGGGTCCCTATTTTCTGGGACTGCTCTGATCTCCGGTTACTTAAACCTCTGCCATAAAGGTATTTCATGCAATACCTAGATGTCACAACATGTAACATTTTTTAGATAAATATATTTACAGACCAAAAAAAAAAAAAAAAGATCCATTGCGGACCACTGTAACTATATTTTTTACTGTTACTGCAGGAAAGTACCTGGCAGAGTAAAGACTTAGGAGGTTGCAGGGGTGGAGGAGGGGTGAGCAAGGCTGACAGCCATGAGCTCACGTGCGGGTGTCTAGTTGGGCCAAGCTGGGGCCCTTCCCAAGGCGATGAGAGCCTTTTTGCGGAGGGGTGCCTGTCCCCAGGGAGGGCAGGGTGGGTCCCCTACTGTTGCCCCAACTCAATCCTGGGATTGCTCTGCTGGTCGGGGTGAAGCTGCGGCGACGGGGAGGTTGGATATACAGGAGAGAGAAAGCCTCAAACCCAAACCCAGGCCTGCTAAACACTGGCCACAGCACAGACAATCCAAAGCAGGCTCCCTCTCCACTGTGCCCTGAAGGCTACACGCAGGACCCTGGCCTCTGGCCCATCCCCTCCCCCACAGACCTGCATGGAGGCCCTTGGAGGCACCAGCCACAGGCCTGAGTTCCAACTGCAGCAGGCTGACTGCTCTCAGTAGCTCCAAGGCCGCTGACCTGGAAGCAGCGAGGGGGTGGCACTTCATTCCTCCTCTTCCCTTTTTGGCGAGAAGAGGCACTTCCCTCAGCCCAGCACAGACACCCACAGGCACCAACATGCACACTTCCGATGCCCTGACCCTCTGCTCAGGTGCCCCGGGCAGCTCAAGAGCCACATGCCCTTCTCAGGGACTCGGCTCCCCCTTCCTGAGCCCAGGGGCAGCTCGGGACCACGTTATCGTGACAGGGGAAATGTCAGGAGGGCTGGTCTGGAGCGCTGCGCTATTTCAGGCAGGCTTGGATTTGCAGCCTGGATCTTTAAAGTGGACCCACGTGTCACCTTGGGCAAGTCACTCAATTCCTCTGGACCTCCAGTTCCTCTTCCCATAAAGCGGGATAGGACCGCCTACTTTACTGAGGTGTTACTGTAAATTTAAAGAGATCATGCCTGCGAGCACCCGATCAAACGCTAACACAGCAGTTCCCTTCCCTTTCAAGTTACTAAGCTCCAGCATTCCCCAAAATCTACTCACCAAGGCCCTTGGAGCCCAGGGACCATGTGACACTCTCTCTCCAACATGCCCTGCCAGCCAGGGCCCCCACCTGCCCACACCCACACACCACCCGGCCCCTTGAGTCTGGGAACACAGGGGCCCAATGTGCTGGGCAGCAACAGAACAGGGCCTGGGTGACCCTTCCTGGTCCTGCCTATGGAGAGCTCTGGGGACCCACTAAGAACTGCAGTTAAACAAAACAGAAAGCTTTCTGAAGACCTTACCAGGCTCTAAATTCAGGCTGCAAGGATGGTGCTGAGCAGACAGAAACACAGCGGCCTTTAGAGAACCACGGCATATGTTAGTTAGGGGGTTTGTTCCCAGTGTGTGTCAGAGCCTGAGACTCCTCAGCCCCTCTAGGCCCTGAACTTGAATACTCACTGCCTCTCCTCCCTGCCATGTGTATCTTGGGGTTAATTAGAACAACTAGGTTCAGACCTCACCCACCCCCTCAACCAGGAACTCTTGGTCAGTGAACAACCTGTACATGTGTACAGGTGGCCCATCAGCAGCTCAACTCAGTGCACAAATTTTCTCAAAATGTATCCAAGCTTTCACCTCATATTTACTGAAGGCTCCTCCATGCCTGGCCCTGTGCTGCAGATTCACAAATAAATTGGACCCAGGCCTTTAAGGGGCTCAGGGTGATGGGGAAACACTCATGGAGATGTGGGAAAGAGGGTTTGATTCTCAAGGCTGCCTCTTCCTTGACAAAGCCACTTCTAAGGGCATTTCTCTACAGAACAGGGAGTCAGAGAACGAAGTGAGCCCCCAGTGATGAGATGCACCCCTGGCCTGGAAAGCTGTGCAGATCTAGCTGTTACCCATGTCTGCAGGCTTGCAGGCCTCTCAACACTGAAAGCGGGCGGGGCTGGCTTGGGGGCTGTGTGTGACTGAGTCATTGAGCTGGACTTCCTGATGCCAATGGTCTGAGCCAGAAGCAATTTCCAGGGAACTGCCAGTGCAGAGACCTCCTCTGGGGCCAGAGTTGACTGGGGCCCGAGAAACCAGCCTAGGAAGAGTCCAGGAGAGTCTAGCGCACTCTGGCCTCTCCTGGGCCTCTGCTGTGCTGAGAGCTGTGGATTTTCCTGCGGCTTCCCCAGCAACTGCAGCACGGCCCACGCAACCCCAGCTCAAGCTGATTACAGCATGTGTGCTAACTTGGGGATGGTCTGGAATATTCCTTCAACTCCCAAACCAGAGAAGCCCTCGCCTCCGCAGGCATGGCTGCACTGCCCAGCATTTCCTGGGAGAGTATCTGCCCCCTCATGTGATCTAAGGGACCCATTGCAGCCACTGCACAGCCTCCCTTCACCCTGGCACTTGGCTATTCTTTGCATCTGCTCTGTTTCTCTCCTGACTTCACCTGTGCCCACCTCACCTGCTCAGCCACATTGGTGGCTGCTGTGGTCCCAGTTCCTCTCTTGGCCCGGAGGCTTGAGTGTGCCTCTCCACAGGGGCCTTTCCCCCTGGAAGATTAGTGCTTTCTGCTTCCTGCTTTTGGCTACCACAGTTAAACCCCATGGGCAAGGGTCCAGCAGGGAAAAACAATAACCTTACACTCTAAGGATAAAACTCACACTCTGCTATCTGGGAAGGTCATCAGTTTTGACAGAATTTCAATAGGGACATGCCTGGAACCGTGAGGAAGAAACACTAAAAAGAGCCAAAATTTCTTGAGCACTTATTGTGTACCAGTCTCTGCTTTAAGTACCTTATATTGATCAATTTTTAATCTTTACAGAAATGAAGGTCGTCACTGATATAATGAGGAATCTGAGGCACAGAGAGATTAAGTAACTTATCCGGGGTCACAGAGCTGGGATGTCACACAGCCAGGCAGTGGTGTGACGGTAAATGTTTAAGAACGGGATGGAAGAAGGGGACTGATTTGCCTGCTTCCATGGTGTAAATACCATCGTGGCCAGCTTCAAGCTACCAATGTGACATCACTGATGCCGTGTTACTGTGAAGAGATGGGCAGTAACAATCCGTCATATAGTATTCCTACCATGCAGACATACTAGATGCAAATTTAGTTCAAGGACATAAAGGTAATAAAATATTAAAGTAGTGAGTTTTGGGCTTCCCTGGTGGTGCAGTGGTTGAGAGTCCGCCTGCCGATGCAGGGGACACGGGTTCGTGCCCCGGTCCGGGAAGATCCCAAGTGCCGCGGAGCGGCTGGGCCCGTGAGCCATGGCCACTGGGCCCACACGTCCGGAGCCTGTGCACCGCAACGGGAGAGGCCGCGGCGGTGAGAGGCCCGCGTACTGCAAAAATAAATAAATTTTAAAAATAAATAAATAAAGTAGTGAGTTTTGAGTATTTATTACCTTTGTTTTTTTTTGTTTTGTTTTTGTAAAAACAATTATTTTCTACTTAGCTTTTTTAAAAAATTTATTTATTTTATTTATTTTTATTTTTGGCTGTGTTGGGTCTTTGCTGCTGCATGAGGGCTTTTCTCTAGTTGCGGCGAGCAGGGGCCACTCTCCGTCACGGTGCGTGGGCTTCTCACTGCGGTGGCCTCTCTCATTTTGGCGCACGGGTTCTAGGGTGTGCGGGGTTCAGCAGCTGCGGCACGCGGTCTCAGCAGTTGTGGCGCAAGGGCTTAGTCGCTCTGCGTCATGTGGGATCCTCCCAGACCAGGGCCCAAACCCGTGTCCCCTGAACTGGCAGGTGAATTCTCAACCACTGCACCACAAGGGAAGCACTACCTTTGTTTTGTTTTTTTTTTGCGGTACGCGGGCCTCTCACTGTTGTGGCTTCTCCTGTTGCGGAGCACAGCCTCCGGACGCGCAGGCTCAGCGGCCATGGCTCACGGGCCCAGCCGCTCCACAGCATGTGGGATCTTCCCAGACCAGGGCACGAACCCGTGTCCCCTGCATCGGCAGGCGGACTCTCAACCACTGCGCCACCAGGGAAGCCCCCCTACCTTTGTTTTTAAGACAACGTATTTACTAGTAAGTTTATATAATTTCATTTTTAATGCTGATTGTGTTTAACAATCAGCTACAAAATTCCTGAAAATGTAATGATCGGTTCTCTCAAGCCAGTCTGAGCTGGTTCCAGCACACCACTGGGGCCAGGATTTAGACTCAGTCATTCTGGAGCCAGCACTTTCCCTCCTAACCATTACATTATACTGCCCCCAAGAAGGGCATGGAGGCCCTCTAGCCAGACAGATCTGCCCTCATCGATCAACAGGGCAATAGATGCTGCAGAGCCAGGTCCCTCCTGGGCACTGTTTCCGTGGCCTTCTACCGCCCTCTTATGCCTCCAGAATTCCCCTTTACCCATATCTGATCTCCCTAGGTTAGCCCCACCAACATGCATTAAGCACCTACTCCATACCAGGTGCTGTTCTAGGCGGTGGGGACAGAGATGAGCTTGTACTCTAGGAGCTCATGAAGTAGTGGGAAAAGAAAAGCATATATTCAAATCCAACAGGTTACAACCCAGTCAGGGGTGTGGGCCAGACTGTAGCTGCAAAAAGAGAGAGATTACTTCCCCCTGGGAGGCGTCAGGGATGGCTTCACTCAGAGGGGGATACATGAGCAGGGTTTTAAAGCATAAATAGAGGGGACTTCCCTGGTGGTCCAGTGGTTATGATTCTGCACTTCCACTGCAGGGGGCTCGGGTTCGATCCCTGGTCAGGGAACTAAGATCCTGCATGCTGCGCAGTGTGGCCAAAAAAATAAATAAATAAAAATTTCAAAAAGTTGAATAAAACTTACAAAATTAAAGTTAAAAAAATAAATAAAGGATAAATAGAAGTTTGCCAGGCAGACTGGGCGTTGCGGGTATATAATAGCATGAATAGGAAAGAATAGCTCCATATCCTAGCTGGGGGTCCCTGCATCAAGGGAGAGCGAGACAAGGGAGACATGGGGAGAAGCAGTTTGGAGGGCGATGCTGCAATTCTCTTTTGCACGTGCTGGCGTGAGGTCCAGCCAGGAGCCCAAGCTGCACACCAGAGTCCAACCCTGAGATTCAGACTTAGGAGTTGTTGGGGAGCGGGTGATGAGAAGACAAGGGGAAGGCATGAGATGGGAGAAAACTACAGCTTCAACATACGTTGATGACAGACTCAGAGGGAGGCACGACGCGGGTGCCCCTGAAGGCTGGCCATGGGCTCTTGAAGGATGAGGTCAGGAAGACTAAAAGTTCCTCTCTCCAGCCTTCCCCTCTGCCCATGACACAGGCTAAGGGGGGAACAGGGCCCAACCCGCTGTGGCCATTCTTCCCTCTGCTTTTTTAGGAACAAGACATGAGGCCCAACTTTCCCCTTCCACCTCCACCCCAAACTTTACCTATGTGTTTGACCCACACAGCTAAGAAAGGGTGGTGTAAAAGCTGGGGTTGGAAAGCTAGAATTCTAGACTCAGTGAGTGACACACGACACATACAGCACTGGCTGGGGTGCAGGCACACAGGCAGGTTGCTCCTGAGCAACTCCCAGCTTTGTCAGCTGTGTGACCTTGGGCAGGTGACCTAGCATCTCTGTGCCTTAGTTTCCTTACCTGTGAAATGGGGATAGTAATTGGACCTAGTTCCTATTTTCTTATTAACCCCAATAGGGTTCTTGTGAGAAAGCAGTGAGTTAATACATGAAATGTTCTTAGGACAAAGCCCGGCACCCAGTAAGTGCTCGATAAATGTTAACGACTGTTATTATTCTTAGTATTACAATTGTCCACCTCTGACCCTGCAGTTTATTTTCAGCTCTCTTGTCTTCCCCCCAGTTTTTCCTCCAGCAAACCCTAAAGTGATCCCCAGGGAGTTAGGCGTCTTGGAGCAGACAGTCTGGACACAAGTGTCACTTGGGCTCTGAAAATAGCACTGGCCGCGGTGCTCTGCGCGCCTGGAGGGCATTCCTCAGGCTGAGTGAGGCCTGAGCACTGCTCAGCCTGTCGGGAGGTCAGGGCAAGCCGCAGAGGCAGAGCGGCCTGCGTGTGTGTGTGTGCGTGGGGGGAGGGCATTGGCATACCACACTAGGAGGCAACTGCAGTGCTGAAAAGCATGGAGCATGGCTCCGAGAGGCGATTCCCAAACCAGAGCTACTTTCTGAAGCCGGGATCCTAACCCTAACCCACTCCTCCAGGATCCTGTGTTGCTGCAGGCTCACCTGCTGGGATCCTCCACGTTCCATCCCACCCTCAGAAGGCTCTGTTAAGTGGGAGTCGCCCACGAGGTGCAGTGCCACTGATGGCCTGCAGGGGGCTCTAGAGCTCTTCCATTGCCCGTATTCTGGGCTGCGAGGGTACCACGCTTAACACAATGGGTTGCGTTTACCGGGCTGAGCAACTATGCTGCTCTGGGAGGTGAGTGAAGAGAAGCTGGGATTTGCTGGTCCTTCGTGTGCCCCAGTTCATCCATGCCCCCAACTGACTGTATCAGGTTCAGCCCCTTGTCCTTCCTATACTCCACCACCTAACACTGATTTGGGCCGTTTCCCTCACAGCCCCCTAGGGGATGCCTCCAAAAGGTCAGCCTCTTGTCCTTGTGTGGGGAGGCAGGGAGAGGCCGCTGCTTTGGCCTCCAAGGTGCAGCAAGGGTAGCTTCCAACTGCTGGGGTGCCAGGTTCTAACAATCCAGCCCCTCAACCTGCTTGTCAGGGAAACATCACGCAGAGGCAGGTTCCCGAAAAGACTCTGCTTACCCTGTTTCTCCCTAAGGCAAAATTCAGTAGCTCTGGGTGCTACGCTAGGAGACCTCATTCGGCAGATCTGTTTACCTGATTGCAGCTCTATCAGTATATCTGGATGACAGAAATCACTTGTACGCACTAACTTCTAAGGACATGGCCAACCTAACAAGTTAATATTGGCAAAAAGTTAAAGACAGTCATTTAAAAAACACTTTGAAAAAACTACACATAATTGTTCTTTGGGGCTTTGTCAAAAATAGAAAAGATAAGGGAAATGTGTTTTTTAATCAGACCAATTTAAGAAAAACACCCATGGTAGGGTTGCCAGATTTAGCAAATATCACATGGGACACACTTATACTAAAAAATTATTTGTTGCTTATCTAAAATCCAAATGTAACTGAGTGTCCTGTATTTTACTGGGCAACTCTACCCATGGTCCAAGGATATAGGGATTCATTCAGAGGAAATTTCCTATTCATCACCTCGGCCCCAAATCGTAATTCCCTCTGTAATCCCCTTGTGTTACATATGGAAACCCAAGCCACATTGATCGTATTAAACAAAGTAATCAGTTCAAGCACCCCAATCTCACTGCTGAGTCGGAAGGACTTTCATTGTGAGGTTATATCAAAGGAATGAAAAGTAACTTCCAATAAGATATCAAAAAATTAACAAGAACATCAAACATTTAATGTACACCCACTATGTGCCTGCTACTTGTGAATTACCTCTGTTTAATCTTCACAATAACCCTGGGAGGAAGATAGTATTCTGGAAACTAAAAAGAGTATCTACAAGTCTAATTTCTCTACTTCTTGCAAAGGTATGTAAATTTGTAGTCAATTACTTCACAGGGAAAGAAAGGGGAGGGAAATCGAGAGACTCCATTCCATCAACAAACTGGCTTATTCATAATGCAATGCCGGGTCTGTTGCTCTTTGGTTATGTGCCACTTACACAGGAAACTGTCTTAATTTCAATGAATGATCACTGACTTGCAGTATGGGATCGTGGGAGAGAACTGGGTGGGAAACCCGTAACAATCTTCAGTAAGTTGGCCTTACAACTGAGGAAGACGTGTTACACTTCGGGATAATAAACAGCTCATTTGCTGTGAATAAAGGCACGCTCAAGCCACCCCGAACACTCGGTGACAATGACACGCAGATTCCAAATGTTCTCTGTAAGAAAAAACACCCTTTCTCCTAATCCTTCTTAACTCAACAAGACTGATTGGTTTTTATTATTCATGAATTAATTTTTTACTCAGGGTCCAGCAAGGGAATTGAAGCTATAACGTTTCTCACCGACTGAGGGGAAAAAAAGCAGATCTCAGCCTCAGCAACACAGCCAGATCCTTGCTGGGAGTCCTGGTGGGGTAGGATATTTTGTTTGTTAAATCAGATAATAATCAATTACTAGTCCCAAAATTTAGGTTGTTGGGTATTTTGGGGGGGAAATTGAGTAAGAACATGAGTAAGAATATTGAAGTAGAAAAAAAATACAGTCGTGGGACCTTGGTATATTAGGTGTCTCCTGTTATGTTAGGCTGGTATATTAGGCTGTCTCCTATTTCCAAGTCGCACATACAAAAAAAGGGGGCGGTGGTGAGAGAGGAAATAACAAAGGCAGCACCAATTTCAAAAGTAATGCACAGCTTCCCTGGTGGCGCAGTGGTTGAGAGTCCGCCTGCCGATGCAGGGGACACGGGTTCGTGCCCCGGTCCGGGAAGATCCCACATGCCATGGAGCGGCTGGGCCCGTGAGCCATGGCCGCTGAGCCTGCGCGTCCGGAGCCTGTGCTCCGCAACGGGAGAGGCCACAACGGTGAGAGGCCCGCGTACCGCAAAAAAAAAAAAAAAAAAGTAATGCACAGATGAGCAGTTTGCAGGTGAGCAGGTCCAGGCCTGGGTATCGGCATGAAAAGTCACAAGAGGGGTCTCAGGGATCCAGAGGGGGCGGCTCCCTGGTGCCCTCCTTCTAATTTCTGCCTCCAGAGAACAGGTTGAGGTAGCCGGGAACAGGGACAGCGGCCCTGGGAGACGCTGAATGGCCAAGAAGGTGATCAAGGGTGGTGAGGTGACTTTGCCTCTCTCTGCACCCAGTTCTTTTCCCAGCTATTCACATGTGCCAAGTCATAACCCCTCTTGCCCTCTGTGTGCCTTTGGTTTGCAAACTTCTCCTGAGATTGCAGCCAGAGGAACCAAGGAACGTTGGGGGCATGGAGAGGCAGAGCCTGGCATGGACCTCAGATGCTTGTGACAGGAGGGTCAGACCCGACCCAGTGTCCTTTACAAGAAACATTTCTCCCTTCCCAGTTCAAAGGCAACACACCTAGCATTTCTGAGGGGGACCGTGTGGCTGACACCATATTCTCCTTCACCAGTCTGTTCAAATTTCAGACACCAGGCATTTTTTGCTCTTGGATGAATTTAGATATGCAAACCTGAAGCCTGTGCAAGTTATGTTTGCAGAAAAACATTTATGCTCAGAGGCAAGACACAGCAACCCTCATCCAGTTACTACGAGGCAACTGGTTATGAGAATTGCTTTGCGCTTTTGGGGAAGAAAAAGCTGCAAGCTGTTATTACTGTTATAATTATTACAACCATCACATTCTTGCTATTATTTCTGTGAAAGCGGCGTTCTTTCTGCCAAAGCTTGTTAGCCTGACTGCTTAGGTAGACAATGTCAACACACCCAAGGGACAAATGACAAAGAGTGAGGCTAAAAGGAAAAGGATAAATACTGCACTCTGCATGCGTGCTGAAGAGATGTCTCACCATCAAAAGGGAATGTTTTCTGCCGATCGATTAGGAAGGCAAAAACAAAAGCATACACTAGCTCATTCACTCAGCAACACCAGGATCTCAAACTAGAGCTCAAAGTGCTAGGAAGTGAGATAAGAGAGCAGAGAAATGGAAAAATAGGCTTCGAATAAAGTTTGGTGCGTCCTGACACCCTCTCACCTGCACCTCCTCAGGTAACAGAAAACCAACCTGGAACGTGAGGTTTTTACCCTCTTTGGCGTCCCCACCAAATGTGAGCAGGCCATTGACAGTGGGTCAAGGCCTTGATGGCTGAATCGGAACAGGGTGGCCCACAGTAGCCATTCTGCTTTGGGACTTCTCTCGGCTAATCGCGCTCAGCAGCTCGAAATGGCTCCAACACACCCTCACACTCGGACACACACACATGCACACACGCTCAGGTAGACACACACACAGACGCACACACCCTACACTCCTTCCTCCAAAACATATAAAACCAAAGAGGGATGAAAGGACAAAGGCAAACTAGAGCAAGTTGGGATGAAAATAGAGGGAAAAAAATAAGTGAAGACAAAGGAAAATGTTAAATTGTAAGACATGAGAGAATTTCATCGGAAGCATCACCCTTTGCATCCTCCACCCTCCCCTAGAGCATTTTCTTACGACTGTATTTCCTTGTTCTTTGCCCTTTGGAAACCAAGAACACACGAAAAGACCAGTGATGCTCAAAAACCTTTGGCCGGGTATCTTTTAAACATACAAGCCAGGTGAAAATACCGAAAGCATAAATCTAAGTAAATATAATACTTTAAGAATTTTATAACAATAAGAAGAAAAAAACCCACATTTATGAATTCAAGTTAATTCAAGCAATTAAAAAAAATAAAGAGCCAAGTTAAAATAACACTTAACATTTGGGGTTTTGAAACTCATGGCTTCCTAGATAGAAAAGCTTGACTCTAATTGGGCACTTCACATCTGTGCAATTTTAATGTAGTGTTTCAGTAAACACCGATGAGGCGTGAGGCTGACTGCTGCTGTAATTGGCAGGAGAGGATTCTGATACAGTTTTAAATGAAAATTGATCACATTTGAAACAAGAAGATAAAAACAAAACCTTGTTGGAGTTTGTTTAACTGCCTTTTGACCTCTGGATGAAATGACATTGAGAAACAAAATAACATTATCCAGAAAACCATTCCCAGAAAAGGCTCAATCCCGGGGACACCAAATGACAATATTGAATAGAATATTTTAAAGTCCTAGGCAACAGAGGACAGAAATTTAAAGAGAGAGAGAGAGGGAGAGAGAGGGGGGAAGGGAGAAAGAGAGGAAAACAAGGGGAAAAAACTTCTTTGGGACTACAGCGTGTATAGGTTAAAAAGCATGGCAAAATGAAGATGAAAAAAATTATGTCTGTAACCCCCAGGAAAACTTCTGCTTGGGGTTTATTTTAACCCAAGCACACACAACTCTGAATTTAAGACATTTTGCCAATAGATTTTTCCCCCATCTTGTCCAATTCCATACTGAACGTCCCATGGGCATATTAAAACCAGTCTGATTTTCCTTGACTTAAGAACACATTTGACCTTTTTAGCGATAGACTGTCAATGGACCTATATCCAGGGAGAGAAGGGTTAGTCGGGGACCTGGGGCAGAACTCCCAATGCTCCTTTGAACGTGGCCATCTGTTCTGCTAGAGGAGGGCAGTACGGCCTGCTCACCCTCTCTGGGGTCTGCCAGCCTTACCCAGGCCCAGAAAACTCAAGAGAGCCTCTAAAGAAAGACTGAACTCCTCTGGCAGCAGGGACAGCCAGCCCCTGGGTCTCTCTGCGCTCCCTCTCACACCACGGAAAAACCCCAAGGCTCAGCAGCCCCTCACGGAAATGTGGCCACAGCCTGACCTCAGTCTAGGCAAGGGGTAAAAGGCAGGGTGGCCGGGGCTGTGTTTAAATAGCAGAGCCCGTCGATCCCGCGACGCCCATCTGAAAGGGGAGCCCCACCATAGCATGCTCTCACACCCGTACACACACAGACATTCTCCTAGGAACAGATGCGGCTCTTGATGTTTCGGGGTTCAGAGATATCCTCTATATCAAGGGTGTTGACGGCAACAAGAAAGGGCTTGACACTCCCTTAAGCCAATGCTTACAACTAAAGGTGCTATTAAAAATCCTTTCTGTTCTAATCCTGATCGGTACAGAAAGGCCCTCTAGGTGGGCAGAGACCAGTCCACTCACAGGAGGGGCTGGGGCTGGGGACCAGGCGGCTCCAAGTTTCCCACTTGTCTGCTTTGTCAGTGTCTTTTTTTTTTTTTTTTTTTTGCGGCACGCGGGCCCCTCACTGTTGTGGCCTCTCCCGCTGCGGAGCACAGGCTCCGGACGCACAGGCTCAGCGGCCATGGCTCACGGGCCCAGCCGCTCCGCGGCATGTGGGATCTTCCCGGACCGGGGCACGAACCCGTGTTCCCTGCATCAGCAGGCGGGCTCTCAACCACTGTGCCACCAGGGAAGCCCTGTCAGTGTCTTTTGTTGGATGGTTGCTTGGGGGTCTCTGCTCCCAGGGACAAATTGAGCCCACGCTGTCCTATGGCGTGCCTCCCCCTGCCACATCCGGAGTGGGGGCAGCCCCGCAGAACCTGGGAGCCAGCAGGCATTCACTCCCCTCTGCCCGCTGAGCCCCAGGAGCACTCCTCCGAAGTCACAGGACGCCCCCTCCAGAGCCCTGCTTTCCCCAACAAGGCGCCCAGAGCCACAGACCAGCACGCACCCAAAGTCTTCCGGTGACCTCCTTCCAGCGTGGCCCAGGAAGTGCACGAGGAAATGCCCCAGGGCAGCCTGCCACGCGGGGTCACACTGTCACTAGTGGTAAGGGTCACATGCCCAGTGGCCTAGGGAAAAACTACACCCTCAGCGACTGACCTCTCCCAGGCATTGCCCTGACAACCTCTCCGAGGAAGGGGTCTGGCCCTGCCATCCCTCCCCCGGGACAGCCCTGCCATTATCAGTGAAAGGTCAGCGGCCTCACCAGAGGGAGGGGGGGCAGGCTGGCCCGGGGAGGGTTAATCTGCCGGCCAGCCAGC
This sequence comes from Mesoplodon mirus, assembly GCF_964341445.2. Classification (NCBI taxonomy): domain Eukaryota; kingdom Metazoa; phylum Chordata; class Mammalia; order Artiodactyla; family Ziphiidae; genus Mesoplodon; species Mesoplodon mirus. The sequence continues at coordinate 162,363,748 of NC_138979.1, read as the reverse complement.
ACAGGGGTCACTGTGATGTGCAGAGAAGTTGAGCAGCCCAGTCCCCCCAGAGCTGGTCTGCTAATTACATTTGCAATTATAAACACCGCAACCTCCCTGCGCAGGGACCTGGCCATACCAGCCGATGGGACAACCGGGATGTGATCCTGCCGCAGGCCACCCCAGCCACGCGGGACACCGGGGCCAGCAGAAGCCTATGGGCCCCTCCTCCGAGGAATGACCATGCATGTGACCCTTCCCCGGAGGTCTGAGGCTGATGGGACTGAGAAAGGGGATGCTCACCAGAGATGAAACCCAGTCAGGGGTCACCAGCACTTAACAGTGCTAAAAAGACCTTTGATTTATCCCTAGAAATCAGCAAATGGCCTCAAGGGCAGGAGGTGGGCTCAGATTTGTCTGGTCCCAGCATCCCCAAGTTGAGCCCTTCCAGGATTCCTGGCATGGTCTGTGGACCCTCTACTAGCAGCCCCCTCCTGGGCCCACGCACCCTCTGGGAACCACGGCCACTGCGGAGGACATCAGAGGCTCTGCCCTCAAGCCATGCTGGGGTCCCCCATGGGATCATTCAGCCAAAAGCCACCCAATCCCAAGACAGAAGCTCCCAGCAGAGCTGTGAGGAGTCCTGACTAATTCTGGGCAGACCTCCTGGTCAAGCTGGAAGAGACGGAGAGGGCCTTGCTTGCAGAGAGGAAAGAGACAGAGGGAGATGATGGCTGGTAGGTGTGGAAAGGCACCAGCCTGGGGGGTTCAGGGTGTGGGCTGGACTTCACTTTGAAGGAGTGGGTTACGGTCTAAGTATCTGCTATTCCTTCCCCTTAAATGAGAACCACGAAGAACCTTAATCATATTGAGGAAACCACTTAAAGCATCTGCGAAGACAAGTTCTAGGGAACAGCACTGCAGAACCGTGTCAAAAGCATCCTGCCTCTTATCTAACTGTTCGGCTGTCTTCCGAACTGAACTTGATCTCCTTTTGAATCCCGCTCTCTCGCACAGCCAGCTCCATCGCCCACCCGCCAGGCAAACACACGCGCAATGTCCCTCTCACAACCCACCCCTCTTTTTTGGGGGCTGCCAGACTTGTACAGAGCTTCCCAGTTCCAACTGCTCAAAAGAAACTAGGCATTTTGCAGAGCACCGAGGAAGGTGACAAACTTTCAATGAGTATAGATTATCTTAACTCAAAACCATTTGGCAAATGTCCCATTATCAGGAATACGGATCAAGCACACAGGACAAAGTCAGGAAGGCCTCCTGGGCTAGGGCCGGGGGCGGGGGGGGAGGGGCACCTTGAGAAGGCAGGGTTGTGACATGAAATCTCTATCACAGCCACTTCCCTCACAGAGCTTTCCCCGAAAGTCCCCTCTGTCCCTCCTCTCTTAGACTAAATGGAATAGGTATTGATTACTCCAAATCAATAGAATGAAAATGTTCTTGTTTGGTGGGTCAGTTTGTTTCTTCATATATATATATTTTAAGAAACGTATTTTTATATGTCCCAATTATTGGTAAAATCGAGGACTGTTTGTAAAATGAAGTTGGGGAAATAAGCTCCGAGAGGAAATTTCCAGTTGATGTCAAGACCTCACTGCGCTGGAAAGGGCCTTACCAGGGACTAGGGCCCTCTGCGTTGACCCACTGTTTCCTCCTAGTTTATCACCCTCAGGCCTGAATGAGCCCACCCTCTTCCATGGCAGCCCACACCTCCAGAAGTGTGGCAGGCACATAAAAGTTTATTTCCTAGAGCCCCTCCCTCAGAAAACCAAGACTAATGTCCTCACTCTGATTTATTTTTACATGTACCATTAAAAATTAATTTCCCCCTTTGTTTTTCTCTGGGTCACTGATTCTGAATTGCCATGTGGCATTTTTCCTACGTGTGAACCCACATATTTTACCTTCAGGACAGTTTGTTCTCTGTTTCTTTAACATCAGCAAAGTGGTCATCAGACGCTGGGTGATGCAGCGCCCCCTGCTCCCTGGATTTTTTGCCGAGGGTCTCCATCAGGTCCGTCCCCAACGCATTTGTACACAAGCCCACACAGGCCAGCACACTCACTCCCACTCTGGCTGATTATATATGTACATAAAATATTGATTAGAACTGGTAATGGAGTCACCTACAGGATTGGCTACAAGAAAATGATAATGAAGGAGAGAAAGGTATGAAGGTCCTGGTATATCTCTGTGTGTGTGTGTGTGTGTGTGTGTGTGTGTGTGTGTGAATTTCTCACCTGGAAAGTGAAAATAACACTAAAGCATTAAAAAAATGCTCTCTGTATATCAGCAGGTGAGAAGGAAGTATGGGGAGTTCTTTCTCACTGGACTCTGGTCCCTGCACCCTTGGGTTTTTTCCAGTCCAGGGATATCAGCTAAGCCAAATAGGTAGAAACTGTGTGTACAAAGCACTCGAACCCACTCTTGTATATGTTCCCCAAGAAACATCGGCACCGTAATGGATGGATTCATTCTATGGTCCTTCCAACGGACCAAAGAATGCAGACCTCCGTCTTGTTACTTTGCTACCAGTGGCTCTAAAGCTGCTTGTGAAGCACCGGGGCTGAGGTCAGAAAGATGCCTCCCCCCAAACCAGCCTCTGACCTCCACAAGCTCGTCCTTGGAAATTTTGGACCCCTGTAACTACAGCAGAGGTAAACCCTCGCCAGGAGGCACACACCTGTATGTGGGGCCAGCTCACTAATGCTTCGGCGGTTGCCCAGCAGATCCTGGGCTCTGAGAAACAGCATCTCACAGGGATGCTTAGCTCCTCCGCAGAAAAAGCAAGCATGTTTCTGGCTTTTCCTCTGCCCCATGGAGTGAGAAGCTAATTCCTTGCAAAGAAATCAAGAAGGGTAGGGAGTCCAAACCACTCTCAGGCTTACTTTATAACTGATTTCCACTTCAAACCCTTCCCAGACACCCAGAACCTCAGCTCCCTCTCTCCCCTTTGCCGCTTCCCCGACATTCCTTCTTTGCCCATATTTCTCCTCAAACTCAAGCCAGGGTTGCCGTCAACTCGATGAATTACCCAGCTGCTAAATCCCCCATCTCTCCTTGCTTTCTTGGTCAACATAATCAGAAGATGTACTTCTCCATAGGAAATTTCATAGTTATCGACTGTGACTTGAGCCAGGGACAAATACATAGATATTTCAAGCTCAACTAAAGAAGGCACCTCTGGAGAGAGTGACCTAAATAATTTAAATAGCCAATATTTGTCGTACTTGGTAGTTTTACGTGAGGAAATGCCCCACAAACATCCTACATTGTTCACAGCTTCGCCCACGCCGGAGGTTCCTTTGGGGGCTCCCACTCCCTTACGGAAGGAGCACCACCGTGTGAAACTAACCCCCACTCCACCCCCACCAGCCACGCAAGCTGGGATCAGTGTAACCTTTAAAGAGAATGAAAAGACACTTTTCAAACTGATGGAAATCTGAATCCATTATAATTAAAGATTTCCCTCATCTCCCAACGCAATCGCCTTCTTCTGACACTCTGTCTAAATTCTGGCGGCACCTAAAAGACCCTCTGCCGAGGGAAACCCCAAAACTACAAGCAAAAAGGTCAGAGTGGAGGCTGGACAATCCGGTCACCCCCAGGAGATGCTGCTGTGAAGTTGCCTCCTCTCTCACGCGTGGTCCACCTGGGGTGGAGGTATTCTGTGCAGCGAGGGGGGTGTAATCACACTTCCTGGGACCCCACGTTATCCAGAGTATTGTTGTAGGAATGTCGCGGTTCTTGGGAGGAAGGGGTGGTACAAAAATGAAAGGATGGCGGAATGAGAACTGACTTTGGTAGTTCTGTTTGCTTCAGAAAAAAAAGAGGAGGAAGAAGAGGAAGAAGTTAAACGGTTCCGCGAGAACCTAGAGTTGTCATTGTATTATTGTTTGAAGCCTTCCGAGGGACCACTCTGCACGCGCCCACACCCCGACGCCGGGACACCAGCCCGGAGCGCGGCGGCACGCGTAGCGCCCGCGGGGTGACCAGGGCAGGTACCCGGGCAGGTGGGACGACAACCGCGGAGGGCCCTGGGAGGGAAACCGCGGGTGGCCGGCGCAGGACCCCGGAGAGCCCAGGCTGGCCGCGCGGGGCAGCCTCCCACCGTTCAGGGAATCAGTTCTCCGCTTCCTCACTCTGCGCGCTCGGCACGCTGCCCAAGCTCGGGGACCCGCGGTTACTGCGAGTCGCTTCCTGCAGCCCCCGCCGTCACCCATGCGCACGTCGCTCAGACAAGCCCGGGTTCCAGGGAGGCGAGCGCTAAGCCGCCCCGGGGCACGGAAATCGAGCCAGTCTGTTTCGCAGGGCGCAGCCTCTCCTAAAGCCGCGAACCAACTTTGCCTCCGCCGCTGCGCCGAGCCGACTGTCCCCACTCCCAGCGGGATGCGGGCTCCCCTCGCAGGGCGTGCGGGGCGCAGTCTGCCCGGGCCGCGCCGCCCGCACCCCTGGGGTGGCTTGAGTCCACCGCGCCGCGTGCGCGCCCTCGGGGCGCGCCCCACTGGGACTGCGGGGCGAGACGGCGCTGGCCGCCCACAGTTTCCAAACCTGCGCGGCACGTTCGATTTCGTCCCCTTGCCGGGATCGTTTTTGGTCCCCAGTATGGAAATAAACATTAAGGTCAAAGGGCTCGCAGGGAGGCTTTCCCGGATGGGACCCGGCATCCTTGCGACACTCCCGCACCTGTTCTAGGCTTGCTCCTCCCCAACCCACAGAAACGCAAAGATTTTCTCCCCGCGGGGAAGGTCTGAGAGAAAGAGTGAATGAGAAAGCTCCGCTCTCACCTAAAAGTGAGGGTTTGTAAAAGGGGGTGAGGGAAAAGTTAGAGTCGGGTTTATCCCCAGAAGGAAACCCACGAAGTGGGTGGTTTTCCCTTTCCAACCTCCCCCCTAAGTGCCCCCGGGGTCCCTGCCACTTCAAGAATGCCTAGAAGAAGAACTGCGACACCCAGACGGAAGGACAGACACAGACGGAGAAGCAGAGGACCTACTGGTTGTGGTAGCCGAGGGGGTCCGGGATGCAGAGTTCTGACACGTCCATCAGTCCCCTTTTAGCATTCCCAGTTGGTAGAGGAAGGCGGCGGGGAAATCACGCGGAAGAGCGAGTGAAGGGCACCGGCGAGGTGCGAGTCCGGGCAGGGGCACGGTGAGCGGGAGAAGGCAGAGGGGGAGGAAGCACCGTGGTGGGGCGAGAGGGAGGCAGAGAGCCTTGCGCGCCCAGCCCAGCGCTCCCACTGATGAACACACTCCGAGCGGGCAGAGGGGATGGGAAGCCGTGGAGGAGGCTCGGGCACCAGAGACTTGGAGCCCACTAACCCTACTGTAGCTTTAAGGCTGGGAGACTGATGTGTGGTTTGGCTCCTATTGGCTATCTCTCAGGGGCTGGACTTAAAGTGACAGAATCGAGCTGGGGTGGGGGGAGGGGGGTGAGCCAGAGAGACTTCAATGGAATCAGACGCTCGCGCGAGGTCCCCACCTCCTGAGGAGTAGGAGGATTGTGCTGTAGAGCCGCAAGGCCCGTCCTCTCGCCATTAAAGAAAAAAAAAATTGCCCAACTGGCTGGTGGGTTTGGGGGGTTGAAAGATATGCCCCTTGTATATCTTCTCACCCCCCATCCTATCTTTTAACTGGCAGGTTTAGCAAACTCACCTCTCAGCCTTTTGGAAGGGGTCTGTTTTACAAATTAAAAATGAGTCACATTTCTCCTCCCTCATATCAAGGAGAAGAGGCCAGCGCCTTAGAAATTCATAGCCTCAAACCTGGTGTTTGGTGCACAGAAGTGCAAAGGGTCAGGCCAGCAGGTGAGGCCCAGCAAGAGAGAACAGGATAGAAACTGATTCCCTTCCCAGCTCTCATCACCTGGGCCAGTGGGTTCTGAAAGGCTCTCATATGGCGAGACGCAGGGCACGCTTCTATAAGACGCTCTCTAGATGGATAAAATGATGCTCACTGGCCACTCTCAGAAACGTACCCAGGACATAGACACGAGAAAATAAATTCCTGTCTGCTTAGAAAAACACAGTTGTGGTTAAAACAAACAACTTACCTGCCACATCCACTTTGAGGCACAAGTAGACCCTTCAACATACACACCTGAATCCCCAGCTACAAACACACCTGCAATCCCTGTCTGCTGCTCCCTCCATGAACCTGAATGTTATGGGCTGCCACTGTACCAAAACCAGCTTTAAGTCGAGCCCCACTCCTTCTTCTGGGGCTTGTCATCTTTTGAGATGTGTCAGCCACAGGGATAATCAATTTGATGATTCAAATGAGTGTGGGGAGAAGATAGGTATAGAATTATTTAAAGAGAGGGAAAAGCCCTCAGGAGAGACCACCACCTTATTCTCCTATATTCTACAAAAGACAATGAGCACTAGGGGGGAAAATTTCATTTTATCACCAAAATAATGTCTAAACGGAGTGTAACTGCAGGCAGTGTCCAAGCACTTCAGGAATAAAAGCAGGAGGGTTGTGAGCAACCCCAGGAGGGGCTGGCCACTCAGGAGGGGCTGGGGAATGGGCAGCAAGACAGCAGATGATCCTTGACTTGGATAAATGGAAGCTTGTGCAGGCTGGGAAACAAAGCTGAGATTTTTCCTATATGCTGAAGTGGAGGAACGCATGGGATTCTCCAGGCTCGGGGCGCTGGCAGCTATCTCACAGAGAGATGGATGAAGATGTCGACTCTGTCAGCAGAACCCCTGGCAGCCCGGATTGTTTTAATCACATAGGTACTTGGTTACACTGGAGATGGAAAGAGAGGTGCAGAGACACAACCACCATCTCTTGCCCAGACCTCAGTGACTGGTTTCTCTGCATCCTTTCTGGCCCCTGGAAATCCACTCTCCAAGCCACAGCAGCTAGGGAGTGCATTGTAAAATGCACACCCAAAGTCTCCTTTGCAATTTGTTGCAATCAGGAAAAAGGCCCCAGTCCTTCCCTGTGGTCTACAAGGCAAGCCCCAGATGACAGGCTCCTGTGTGTCTCCCCACCTCTCCTCAGCCCACGCCGTGTCCCCCTCAGGCTCTGCCCCTGCCACCTAGAACGCCCCACCTTCCAGATCACACCAGAACCTTCTGCTATTTGCCTTGCTTCAGGTAATTTATTAGTTTGCAATTATACGTGTATTGGTGTGAATAATACCCCCTACCCCGACACACACACACTAGATTGTAAGCTCCATAAGGGCAGGGACCTTGTCTGTTTTTGCTCACTGGAGGATCCCCGGTGCTTACCGGTGCCTAGCACACAGCAGTTGCTTGATAAAGACTTTGTTGAATGAAATGTTAGACCACAGCAGTTTGGCGGGTGGGAGTGGGCAAAGCCTGCTGAGGGGACAGGCTGGCTACCCTGGAGGGGCTTAGTCCCTAACAGGTTGTATGAGATCTGTTGGCGCCTTGCTTTGGGTGGGTGCACCTTTTTTTAAACTGGAGACAGAGTACAGTCGATGGAGCATGAAAAGAAAGACACCTTCACAGCCCGGAGCTGTGGGTGCAAAGCCACTGGGGGCGAATGAGGGGAAACAGGCTCAAAACACACACACACTACTATATATTATATAAAGTAGATAATAAATAAGAATACATACAGCACAGGCAACTCTACTCAGTAATGACCTATACGGGAATAGAATCTAAAAAAGAGTGGATATATGTAATAACGGATTCACTTTGCTGTACAGCGGAAACTAGCACAACACTGTAACTCAGCTATACTCTAATAAAAATTAATTTTCAAAAAAAAGCTAGGCTAATGCCCACACAACTACTGTCTGCATCCAAGGCACAGGGATGCAGGAACTGAGGGCCTCACCCCTGGGCACAAGCTGATTGTCCTCCAGGGAGAGAATGAGGTCCCTAAGATCTGGTCCTCTTCTGACCGTCTTCCTCCGCGGTGCCTGTCCAGTCCCCTTGCACATGGCCCTGGGGCAGAGTTCTTCCTCCTTTTCCTCCCTGGCAAGTGTGAGCCTGTGGACTCCACTGCAGGGGAGAACAGGACCCACCAGCGGAGACATCTTGGGGACGTGATTCAGCCTGGCAGACCCAGGCTCCTCCTGTGGTTTTTCCAGGCAAACATGGCCAGGACATACACTATTCGTGGTACCAGCTTTTCTCCCTCTCTGGCCTCAGCCAGCTCACGGGGGGATGGATTTCCTTCCCAGAGCTAGAGTGGGTTCCACGCCTGTAGCTGGAGAAGCGGTAGTGTGGGAGCGTGCAGAGGACTCCGGGATCTGGTCCTGACCCCTCCGCGTGGCCTTGCTGATGTCATCTCTTCTCCAGAAAACAAAGGTGGTGCTGGGGGTAGAGTGGGGTGGGCAAGGCTGTTGTGCTCCCTCAAGCTTGAAATTCATTCAGCCAATCATCATCTCAATCTTCCACTGCTCCCCTGGAGCAGGTGCTATTTGTAATCCACCCCAGCAAAAAGCTCTAAGCCACCCCTTCACTCTCCCGTGTCCCAGTGCTGGCACGCCTAGGTGGGCAAGTCAGCCCAAAGGGAATGGAACAAAATGTATTAGACGCAGTAATTGTGGAGGGTAGAAGGGGACAGCAGCTGACTTTCTCTTGTGACAAATTCCTTTAAATAGGTATTTATTACATTCACAGGACCTTACGGCTGGGGAGTGGGGGTGGGGAGGGTTCAGGGAATCATTTAGAACCATCAGCAGACTTTATAAATACGGCAATGCGTAAATGGCCCTGTGTGGTGAAGGGACCTCCCCAAGGTCACATGGCGAACAACTGGCAAAGCATGGATTTCTACTCATTCAACTCCTAACTCTCTGTATACAAGTCTCTTCACTTTCCCTCCTCCCTCCTTGCCCAAGTTCAAGCTCTTTCCTAAGGAATATGAAGCCAAACCAGAACCATGCCCTTGGCAACGACACTCTACACACACATCACCTGGGAGATGGTGGGGACCCAGCCTTCTGTGTCCACACCCTTCCCCAGGTGGTCTCCTTGGGGTGGGGTCCGGGAGGCAGATAAGTAGGAAAACATACCCAGCCACAGCTCAGAGTATTCTGTCCCCCAAATCTATGTTCCTCTGGGTACAGAAAGCACCAAGTATCTCACGCATAGCCGAACCCAGGTCCACACTAGCCACCCACTATTTCCTGTGCCAGCCTGGCTAAGTCCTTAGAATGGGCTGTCCGAATGCCTGCACCTGGATCTCGAGGGCCACTTGAGCTGTCTTGCCATGATCTATGCGGCTGACCCCAGCGCAGCACCCCTTGCCACAAGTGTGGTGAAGATCGCCACCTTGCACTGGTCTTGGTGTGTATGTCCCTGTCTTGAGGTGCCCCCCACCCTGCCCCTGACACTGCTCATTTCTGCACATGCAAGGCAGCAGCAAGCAGTGTCTCTCGGGTTCTTGAATCCCGTCCCTGGACGGGCTACTTCCAGCTCAACAATGGGGAGGCTTTTCTCATCTTTCAAGCCAGGCAACCTAGCAGGAGGACCTAAAAGACAAGAGCAACGAGAATTTCTGGCAATTCCACCATGTGCTCCCTAAGCATGGTGAATGCAGGACACTAATTGTTTGGTTACAGCGTCCCTGTCCCTCAACCTTATCCATGTTCCCCGAACCAAGTTTCCAGGTGAGAATGATGCCTTGAGAAACACAAGGTGTGTAGTTAATTCTTACCACCAGCCCAGGAAGGAGAGGATGGCTCCGTGAAACTGTCTGAATCACAATCCAAGCCTGTTTCTGTTCCACCCCAGGGTAAGCGCTGGGGGAGGTGAGTCGGGGAAGCACAACCATTGACGGTCCATGAGGACTAAGGTGGGCCCAGCCTGGACAGTGAGCCTAACCTGGACATCTCTGGATACCGTGCTGATCAGGCCAGGGCTCCATGGACTCCTGGCCAGAGACAATGTCCCAACCACACACCTCTGTGGGCCCACTCTCTTCTCAGTGCTTGAATTTGGGGTGTGGAGTTATATCCCCGAGTGCTGGTCAGCAGACGGGCAGCCCACTGGCTGGCACGCGTCCCAAGAATCATAATGAACTGATAACGCTAATACAATGCGAGTTTGTGCTCCCATAATAGTCTCCTGCTGACAGATAAATGCTGCGGAAACATGATGGCTTTTCCTGAAGCTGTAATGGGCCATTATTGGGGCAAGAAGGCTCGTGTCCTATTAGTACTGCCGCCATGACACCAAAGATAAAATGTGAAGGGGATGACGTCTTGAGTGGATAAATGCTTGGGTTCCCTCCCACCACCACTATCAGCCGTTTCATTATCTGAAATCCTTACCAGGGGTCTTGGAATAACTTCCAGATATTTCAAAGCTCCATGTTTTTTTTCCTGAGCCTCAAGATCCCATTCTCACCAACACAGCTGAATGGCATATTGAAGTTCTCTGCTGGCCAAAAAGATTCCTTGCCCTGTGCAAGATGGGGACTGCAGTAAGCGGGCCAGCTGTGGGGTCAGGAGGGTGAGACATGTCTCTCCATAGGAACAAAGATCTTTTTCCTTCCTCTTCACCAGGAGAATAAGAACACATCATGACTCTAAGAGCTTTGTCACGTGCCAAATTTTGGGGGAAAGAAAGATGAGCCAGAGGAGGAGTACAAAGAGAGGAAGAGAGGCAGAGAAGGAGGAGGAGGATGTGGGGAGGGGGAGGGGGGAGGAGAATATGCCTTGATAGTACCTGCTACCTTTTGGAGGCATTAAACAACTAGCCATTGACTGAATGAATGATCTGTCTAATGAAATATTTTCCATTACAGTGGATTGAGGGTTGTTTTTTGTTTGGTTTGGTTTTGTTTTGCGGTACGCGGGCCTCTCACTGTTGTGGCCTCTCCCGTCGCGGAGCACAGGCTCCAGACAGCGGCCACGGCTCTCAGGCCCAGCCACTCCACGGCATGTGGGATCTTCCTGGGCCGGGGCATGAACCCGTGTCCCCTGCATCGGCAGGCAGACTCTCAACCACTGCGCCACCAGGGAAGCCCTGGACTGTGGGTTTTTTCGTAACTAATGACAAAGAGATTTGACCTTCTTTTCATCTGTCACATATTAATTTATCATCTAATTTCTTGTGACTTTTGCATCAATTTAAGCATAAAACATAGTTGATTTCAAATACCAAGCAGGCAATTTGTTTCTAGGGCCTCATCATTGGTAGAAGGCAAACTTTTTCTTTGATGATAGTTTTAACTGCCAAAATCTCACGGTCAACACTAGCCACAGAAAGAGTGAAGAATTTGCTTTGCAAACTCACAGATTATGCCTCCTAGTTCATTTCTCTTCTCAGGGATAATTATCTTAAAGAAATCATGAAATACATGAAACTTTGGGCAAATTGATTCTGAACTACCACACACATGTAAAGTGTTGTTATTTACTGGGAACAAAGAAACATGTTGGCTGAGCCTGTGTCCCTAGCATTAAAGACATAAACGTCAACCTTGGGGACATTGAACTGTGTTTTCATTTCCTAATGGCTCAGTTAAGGTAAAACTTCTTATTTCATTATTTTTCAGAATAAAATGCATTTTATTTTTGTACTAGTAAAATGTTTTATGGAGAGGGAAAAATAGCAAATGCTTTTAGGTTTTAGGAAAAATCAAACATAAGTGTTTTATAAACTGTCAAGTGCTCTAGCTATGTAAAACATGATTAAGATGATAGCTTTCGGCTGTGTTTTTACTTGAGAAAAGTGCTGGCCAACTGTTAGCTTCCCAAATGTGTATTGTAATGAAACCAGTTCCATCGGTGAAGTCCCCACTGCTCTGAATGAGGTAATTATGAATGGGTCAGTACCAGTTCCAGATGAAGTCTCCAGCCTTGTAACAGGGCCACCTCTAACAGCTTTATTCTTCATAAACAATTAGGAACAAGCTTCACTAGAACTCCTGACTTAGAAGGGTTTGCCTTTCCAAGAAGGACAAGGCAGGGCAGGAAGGGAAACTGCAGGAGGACCAAAGAGAGTTTACAGAAATGGGTAAAGGGCAGTCAACGATACAAGATTTAATATGGATAAACATGGGTAATACACTTGTCAGCAATGACCCTAGAATGAGCCAGACTGTAGGAGAGCTGGTGGAAGAGCAGCGATGCAGAGAGACATCTGGGGTCAGGACAGATAGCACATTAAGCATGGGCCTCCAGCTCAATGGCATGATAAACACTGCTTTGGGGTAATTCTACAAAACCCAGCTGAGCAAAGAACAGCCATAATTCCTCTTTACTCTCCCTTACTAAAGGCACTCATGGAATTTTATGCTCAGCCCTGAGGGACTTGCTTCGAAAGCAGACTGGAAGGGTGATGAGGAAAGGACTGGAAGAGTGGTGGAGAACGTGTCAAGGCCTCCTGAAGGGTGTCTGAGCCCCACAAGGAGAGGGACAAATGTGGGACAAAGTGGGATGGGTTGCCCTGCACACTGAAGGACATTACCTGGGTCCAGAGCCCGAGCCACACGTGCACACTGTAGGTGTCATTGCAGGTTCCCTCGACTGTCTCCATTTTTCTCTCTCTTGCTCAGCACCCACTCAGGCTGAGTCTCACCTCCACGTCCGGTGCATGAGGTTTGGCTTACTGAGGGGCCAGACGATGCACCCCAGAAGTTCAGGAGGGTTGCTCCCTGAATTCTTCCCTTTTTTTCTGCCTTCTGTGCACTGTTTCATGGTGTGATTTCTCTTTATAAACCTTCCAGAAGAGACATGCACCCCAAGCAACCTGCTAGGTCTCTTTGAGGCCAGATGAGACGTGGTGGCCAGCACAGTACACATCATGTCATATTGCTTGGCATCTGTCCTCCCCCCCTCACCTCCCCTTTTCATCACCCTCCATTCCCTGGCCTTGTACCTCTCCAATGAAGTATCAGCATTTCAAAGCTGGCCTCAGACTCTGTTTTCTAGGAGACCAAGGCTAGGATAAAGACTGAATCAGCAAATGGCTCAGGGCCACTGACTTTCTCTCAGTTCACACTATTTTATTTTTTTTAATTTTTATTTTTTATTTATTTATTTTTTGCTGTATGCGGGCCTCTCACTGTTGTGGCCTCTCCCGCTGCGGAGCACAGGCTCCGGACGCGCAGGCTCAGCGGCCATGGCTCACGGGCCCAGCCGCTCCGCGGCATGTGGGATCTTCCCAGACCGGGGCACGAACCCGCATCCCCTGCATCTGCAGGCGGACTCTCAACCACTGCGCCACCAGGGAAGCCCCACACTATTTTATTGTTTACTATGCCTTCCCTGTTTGGGGAGGAGGAGCATAATGAGTGCAGTGACTGATGGATTACGATGGGTGGTCGCTGCACTAGTAACAGCCCCCCTGGCTCACAAACGCCCATGTGGACCTGCCCCATCCATCCCCCGACTCATCCACTCAGACACCCTGGTTCTGGTTCAGTTGCCAAGACGTTCAGGTCAGTGGTATCATCCGAAGCCAAGCATCAGAACCCCTGGCCCCATGTCTCTTCTCCACTCCCCTCTTTTCCTTCTCCCCCATACCACGGGAGGCCCAGTACACACTGTGCTCTCCCTTCTCCCTGGTTTTCTCCATACAGAGCTGTGCCTCTTCCTTAGGTGACCGTCTTTCCCCACTTGCACACCCACTCAACGATAACTCTATGCTGGTTTTGGCTTCAAGCACCAGGAGAGTCCAGTGGCTTCAGGGATAGGAGTCTATGATCTCACACGGCAAATACTCCAGGGGCAGGTGGTTTCATCTATTTGGTGGGCCGTCCTTAGCATACTGGCTGTCGCCTTCGCCTTGTTCCCCCAGGGATGAAGCCTGCGTCTTGTGGCCTAAGCACCACTTCCTCACACAGTGTGTCCAAAGCCAGGAAGGGGATGTATGCATATGTGTGTTTATGTTGGGAGAAATGTCACCCCTTATGTCTCTAGTTTGTTTTTCAGTGTTTGTTTGTTTTGATTTGATTTGATTCCGGAGGACAATCTTTCCCAGGACTTCCCCATTCCCACTCCAGCAGACTTATCCTCACATTTTCTTGGCCAGAATCCAGAAACATACTGACCCCAAACCAATCACTGTCAGAGGAGAAATGGATTGCCATGATTGGTTTAAAATATGTTTACTTCCTGAAGCTGGGGGAGAGGCTCACTTTTCCTGAGGACATTAACGTTCAGTGACAAACAAGATGGACTTCTGTTAGAGGAGGAAGTAGGAATGGCTGTTGGGTGAGCACTAAACAGTGCCTGCCACACCTGGGCCTTACCGTTGGCAGGGCCGTGGCGATAGGTCGCCAACGGGATGTGAGCAAGAAGAGGTTCATCGTCTGTAGGGATGTAAAAACAATAATAAAACTGACTCTAGGGCTTCCCTGGTGGAGCAGTGGTTGAGAGTCCGCCTGCCGATGCAGAGAACACGGGTTCGTTCCCCGGTCCAGGAAGATCCCACATGCCGCGGAGCGGCTGGGCCCGTGAGCCATGGCCGCTGAGCCTGCGCGTCCGGAGCCTGTGCTCCGCAGCGGGAGAGGCCACAACAGTGAGAGGCCCGCGTGCCGCAAAAAAACACACACACACACACAAAAACTGACTCTAAGTCAGGCTACTTTTTTTCTCGTCTTGCTCTAGAAAGTCGAAGCAATGTCAGTGATAAAAGACCCCTCCCCAAGGAAACATCTTGCTCGTCTAAGTTCTAAATAACTGCTGCAGTTGCTCTTGAGTTTTAATAACAGACATAAGCTTAAAATTAGCATGTTCTTAGTACCTGTTCTTTAATAAAAATCGCATTCCACCTGGAGGTTATGAAGTCAGCCAAACACACACAAACAGCTCCCCTTAGCTCCCTGGGTGTTTCAAGAGCCCATACTTTACCTGCCATCTAGCCGCCATCAGACTGCAGCCACTCCCTACGGGGAGCCCTGAGGAAACTCAGGATGTGAAAACACAGGATACTGGCCCCAGATAGCTGAGGTGCATATCAAAGGAATGATTTCAGTTCGCCCAGACTCCTGCATCTTCCCATGCATAGAAAAGCGCTAAATTTCTTAACTTGGGATATCTGGTTTTCTTTAATTAACAATAATCTTTTGAAGGTCAGACTACCTGCCCTTTTGTTGCAAAACTTCTATATAACCTGATGCCCCCCCTGGCCTCCTTGGAGCAGTTCTCTCAGCGATACTTGAGATATTGCCTCCCAGGCTTGAAGTCCTAAAAATTCCTGGTGAATAAAACATAACTCTCTCTCTCAAAAAAAGTCCATTCTTAAAATGCCGAGTTGTTCAAGCTCACTTATGGCCTGTTTGTGCATTGGTCACTGTGGTACTTACTAAACATATACCTGTGTTCAAACGGTAGGTTCAGAGTAAACAATGATAGCACGGTGTCCTCGAGACAGAGAAAGAACTCAGCTTACTTCAATCTTGTTATTCTATGTGAAATTTTTATTTGCATTTAAAACTTAAAACAGTGAAAGAGCAGAACTGTGAGATGGGATATTTGTAAGCTCAAATATTAGTTCCTACATGACAAATCCTACTGAATTTGAATAATATCTTTAACATTGAAATTTGTTCATGGTTTCAAAGTGTTTATTTTTAAATTAATCCACAATCAGGAAAATAATGATTACTGTTCATCACTACATGATTATTACTCAGTATAAATTTATTGTAGCAGAGGGTGGATCCAGGCATCAAATATTCAGGGTCTGTCCACCATCCCTCCTCTTACCCAGCTGTTCTGTCTCTTCCTACCCCCAGCTGGACTGCCAGCCCTGAGAAACAGAGAAAGACAACTGACCATATTTCCCTAGGATATTGTTAAGGGAATTCATCTCTAAACAGGTCAGCAGCAACCATTCCTGAGCCCAGAAACTGTCCACACAGCCCCTCAGCCTCTTCATCTTGTCTCCATCTACTCCATCTTCCTCCAGTTGAATAATTCTGCCTGTTATCTAATACCAGCAATAGAGACAGAAACTCTATTTCTTATTCATGATATGATATGATCGATTCCCTGTTTTGGTGCGTCACTAATATTGTAGCATTTTCATTTTCTCCTCTTTTTTCATTGTTCATTGAAGAATGCCAATTCTAGTACGACTCTTCAGACTCAATGATGGCGGTGGAGAGGGGTGATAGGGAAGTACCATTTACTGAGCACCCACTCTGTGCTGGGCACTCAGCACTGTTCTGCCAGTTAGCCCTAACTCAAGGTAATCAAGCCTACTTTACATCTGAGGCGGGTGTCAGCACTCTCAATTTAGCTACTGAGGAGGAAATTGTAGCTCTAAGGGTACGTGGCTCAAAGCCAGAAGATAATCTGAGATTTGAACCCAATTCTAGCTCATCCCCAAACCTGTGTTCTCTGTCCATTCCACCATGTCAGCTTGAGAGAGTCCACACCAGCCCTGCCTCCCATGGCTAAAGAAGAGGCTTCTGTGGGCAGGCCTGGGAACCCAGGGCCAACGGCTGGATGGGAAAATGTGTGCTTAGGTCCAGTCAACCAATTTATAAAAGTACTTTAGGGACATAGCCCCTGGGAAGTCAATATGGGTCAGACCTACTTCCACTGTACATGTATTTAGCAAGACATGTTCATCCATAATAGAGAAGGTCTTTCAAATCAGAAGGAGGTGTGTGCTCAGCACTGAAGGGAGAAAATGAGAGAAAGAATATAACACTGGGGAAGAAACCAACTGACTTTATGGAAGGACGCCAAAGGGTGAATTTTAACTTTCCGTGACTTGGAAAAGATGAGGGGCAGCCGGAAGAAGACAGAGGGGGTGGTGAAAAGGAAGACGATCTACTGCCAAGGAAAATTTCCCCATTAGGGCCAATTTGCTTGGTTGGAGCAGGTTCAAAGGCGCAGCAATTCTGAAACAACCTGGATGCACGCGAATGGTTTCTGCAAACACCCAAGAAATTAGGAGGTCCCCTCTGGAGGTAGAATAAATTCCCTAATAAAACAAGGAGGGCTCCTTACCCCATATTCCTTCCCCTTCCAGTCTGAAAGGCCACCATGAGACCGAATAGGTGGTTTTATTTTCCTGTTTCTTCCAACATCCACCAATGCACATTTCCTTTTGTTCCTTGCATCCTAGCTAGCCCAGCCACTCCACAAGGGACACTCACTTCTTGCCCCATTATCAAAGGATAGGCCAGAGGATGGGTCTTTACATAGATTTAGTGCCTGAGCAACTCTTCCCTGCCAACCGGTAAGTGAGTTCACAGGAGAGGGACTCGCCCATAAGCAGGAATGATATTGCCTATGGGATTGCAAAAGCATCATTTTAAAGCAGTGGTTTTCAAACTTTTAAAAAGACCCCCCAAAAGTCTTTCTTCAGATGGAACTGTACGTAGAACTCTGTTATGTAAAGCAGCAAAAAAGTAGCTGTTCTGTTTGGTAAGTCGTTCCCAGTCTAGGTCCTTCACCAGCACCTCCAAGAAGTCCATGAACCCTATCTATGGAACCTCTAAGCCCCACTGGAGCATGCTTTGAAAATCAAAACAGTATATCTAAAATCAGTGTTCTCTAAACAGCATCGAATCAGTCAATCAACCAGTAAATAAATAAATAAAATAAGAAGCGTCACTACTACAAATCAGACCCATGCCTAGAACAGCAGCCCCTTTGGAGATCCCGGGGCCATGTTAGAGGAAGACTTTGTTGAAAGGTAGCAACCTGCCTAAACACCCTTGCTTTTTGCATCGATGTCATTTTCCACTCAGGATGAGACCAGCCCCATTTAGGTGGCTGGCCTTTCAGCATATGTGAGCCAGGACCAAACTCATCATCATGGATAGTATAGCTGGATGATTCTCAAATAGTGTCATGATGTACAGGAGGATTTCAAATCGGGTATGGTATGAAGTCAGTTACTAGGAATGTTAATATTGGTAAAGTACCCAAATTTGCAAGCACAATATTCTTTCTCATTTAGTACTTAGTACTATTAAATGGTATTTAATAATATCACTTTCATTCACTTGCATGGGATGTGGTTTTTTTGAGTGGGAGCAAAAGGGGTGAATCAAGATACAGCTAATGCCTTGTGAATTACAAGGAACACTCTGATGCTGCTGGGAGACAGTCTCAGGTAAAAGTCTCCTGCCGTCTGTGTCTGGGGGAAGCAGTTAAGAGGTACAGTAAAGGGTCTATCTTTGGAGTCTGGCAGACCTGAGCTCAAACCCTCACTTTGCCCTTCATTAGCTCCATGATCCTGGGACAGCATGTAACCTCCTTGTCCGTGTTTCCTCAGTCTTTAAACTGGTTTGTTGCATGGTAGTGTGGGTAGAGCTCTTTGCACAGTAGCTGGCACAGAATCTGTGTTCAACAGACTCTGGCTCTACCCTCACAGTGATCTTCTTCTGCATGACACATCCACTGTCCACATTACATTCAGCCCTCCAGAGAAGAGGACCGCTGAAGCTAAGGTTAGCCAGTGGCTAAACTTATTTGCTGAGACAGCCCGTATGAGTCCTGTTGACAGCTTCCCTCTCTGCTCTATTGCTGCTCCAGATCCCCCGGGGTCTGAAGATGGGAGGAGCTGGAGTAGCATCTTCCCAGCTGTGATGGGAGCATAGCTCTTCCTAGCCTGGTCACCCTCTGCCCACCTCACCATGAGCTTCCCAACCATGTAACCCAAGTGTTGAATGCCTGGTCCATCATGGTAAGCTGCAGACTCTCATGCAATATCAGGGTCAAGGCCACACAGTTAGGACTACCCATTAGAGATGCCCTTGGGTCTGCTTTGGGTCTTTGTTGCGATTCAAACATGGAATTGCATGCTGACCTAACATTCCACTGAGATCCGAGTCTTTCAACAAGGGTAAAAGGAACTGCCATTCCTGTAGCCTCTGAGGCTTACTCCATTCTTGGAAATCCTCCCACACACCTGTTGATAGCATCAGGTGTTGCCCAGGCAACCCTCAGAAATGTATATATTACTCCCATCTCTTAATCTTGGAGGAAGAGTCATCAATATGTAAAAATCCAAATACTGGCCATTTCTTCTCTAAAGGACCTTTTGGAGGTAATGAAGAGACAAGGATTATTTAGTCTCCCATGGCTGGACTCACTTCACCTCACTGTGTGGCAGAGAAGAAGCTGACTACTTTGAGGTTCCCCTCACACCCCAGCCTCCCATCTCAAGGGAACTCTCAATGCAGCCACCTTGAATGGCCTCAGATAGCAGCCTAGGCAGAGACGTGTGTGAGACCCTGATCCTACCTGTCTGGTCCTGGGTAGCCAAGTCATCTGGGATATGTTGGGACCATCTCCAATGAAGAATGGTCTCAGTGTAATGAAAACATTGGAATAGCTTCTCAAATGTGTCCTTTCATGATACCATGACCAATAATGTGAGAGAGACTGCAGGAGGGCCAGGTAGCAGCCCCTCCAAGTAGGGTGGAAGCTCTGTGTGTGTGTGTGTGTGTGTGTGTGTGTGCATGTGTGTGTGAGATAGATAGGTAGATAGATAGAGAGAGAGAGAGAGAGAGAGAGAGATGCCTTGCCATCTCAAAGCCCCTCCTGGACACTGTCTCGTGGCTCTTGTTAGCTCATGATCAGAGGCAGAACAGTACCTTCCATCTGGTGAGGGGGAAATAAATAAAGTCAATCCACCCTCTGGGTGACACTCCTGGGTCCCTTCCCGGTGTGGGGGTGGGTGGATTGTGGAATGAACAGATATTAAAGATGAATAGCATGTCCTTACAGTTCAGGATGGAACAACCCAGAAAGGCAGGCAGGTGCTATCAGAGCTGAGATCAGGAAGACAGAGCACTAGTGAATCTTGATCATCTATTAAGTCTTGTTGTACAAAACGCCAGCCAACACAGCAGAGCTTCGTGATAAAGCAGTCTGCAAAGCAGTAGACTTGGTGAGGTGCCTCAACTCATAGAGCACTGTACACTAAAGAGAAAGGGAGAGACTTCCCCGGTGGTGCAGTGCTTAAGAACCCGCCTGCCAATGCAGGGGACATGGGTTCGATCCCTGGCCCAGGAGATCACATGCCGCGGAGCCACTAAGCCCGTGCGCCACAACTACGGAGCCTGCGCTCTAGAGCCCACGAACCACAACTACTGAAGCCCGTGTGCCTAGAGCCCGTGCTCTGCAACAAGAGAAGCCACCTCAATGAGAAGCCCGCGCGCCACAACCCAGAGTAGCCCCTGCCCGCCGCAACTAGGGAAAGCCCGCACGCAGCGACGAAGACCCAACGCAGGCAAAAATAAATAAATAAATAAATGTATTTTTTAAAAAAGGAGAGAGAGAGAAAGGGAGACCTTCAGCCCCCTCCGCATGCCTGCAAGTGAGAAGGCCAGGGTCTGCTGCAGAGACCCAGGTGTCTTGGGTCCATGGGGAGGCAGCAGGGAGCAGGGGTGAAGAACAAGCACCTGCGGGGGGAAATCTGGGTCCCAACAAGAGCCCTACAGAGTCACGCAAGCATCGGGAGTGGCTGCACAGGGCGGGCCCGCCCCCCTCACATACCAGGTTGCATCCAGAGCAGAGCAACATGACACTGCGACAGGGGTGCCAGCAGGGCACTCTCAGCCGGCCACGCTCACCCAGAGGTGGGGGAAAGAGCAGCTTCTGGAAGGGCTCCCTACCAGGAGGCCTCAAAGCACTTCAGCAGCACCTTCAGGTCACTAAAACTAGACCCCCGGCCACCTGACCTTAGCTGCTCCTTTTTTCTTTTTCTATTATGTCCCTTGTAGAAAAGTCAGAAAACAAGGAGAGGTGGAGTCCTGGTAGCCCTGGTGGATCCAGCCACCCCTGAGGGCAGGATCTGCAGATAAGTGAGCCTTTGGGGCTTCTGCTTCTCTGAGTTGCATTTCTTTCATCCCAAATCCCAGCAAATCCAGCCCATGGTGCCTTGCTTCCTGGATCTTTCCCTGCACAATGTATCCTCCTCCTCCCGCCTTCTCAGGCCAGCCTTCCCCAGAGCCCACCTCTTCCACCACCCCTTCCTACGAAACCCATCCTTTCCCTGATCCGCCCGTGCAGGCCGCCTGGCGTCCCTCCTCCCTGGCCACCGCTGCACGTGGTTCCAAGGGGGAGTGACTGGGTGCCCACTGGCTCTCCCCGCGCATGGCCACACGCTCTGCACCTGGGCTTCCATCCACACACCTATGTATACACCGCGGTTTTGGGCTGCCCATGGGGACAATGATTGTGCTGACCTTGGAGGGTGGTTCTGAGGATGCACTGAGACAAAGAACATAAAGCTCTTGGCATAGTGCCTGGCCTAGGGTAACAGCTCAGTAAAAAATGTAACAGTAAAAAACAGTAAAACTAACAGAAAAATAACAGTAAAAATAACAGTAAAAAATGTTTACTGTTTTTTCACCCCCTAAAAAGGCACTCATCTGAGTTTAAAGATAAAATGCCAGGCGTTCTAATTTGTATGTTCCCCATTCTTTTTTTTTTTTTTTTTTTTTTTGCGGTACGTGGGCCTCTCTCTGTTGTGGCCTCTCCCGTTGCGGAGCACAGGCTCCAGACACGCAGGCTCAGCGGCCATGACTCACGGGCCTAGCCACTCCGCGGCACATGGGATCTTCCTGGACTGGGGCACGAACCTGTGTTCCCTGCATCGGCAGGCGGACTCTCAACCACTGCGCCACCAGGGAAGTCCTGTTCCCCATTCTTGAATGATTTTGACTCTGTGTCCCTTTCACACCAATACCAGGCTTGGCTAGAATTTTCGGACGGCATCTGTCAGGCCCATCAGCATCAATTCCTTCCGCACAGAGCAGAGCACCAGATGCCCAGAGGCACTGACATCGTTGGGTGGTCGAGTCATGATCATCAAGACCTAACACTAGCTTTGGTTTTGCAGAAGGAAGACTATGTCTTGACATTCAAGCCTATGTCTTACAACCCTCAGAATGGGAGAAAATATTTGCAAATGAATCAATGGACAAAGGATTAATCTCCAAAATATATAAACAGCTCATGCAGCTCAGTACTAAAAAAAAACAAACAACCCAATCAAAAAATGGGCAGAAGACTGAAGTAGACATTTCTCCAAAGAAGACGTACAGATGGCCAAGAGGCACAGGAAAAGCTGCTCAACATCACTAATTAGTAGCGAAATGCAAATCAAAACTACAATGAGGTATCACCTCACACCAGTCAGAATGGGCATCATCAGGATATCTACAAACAACAAATGCTGGAGAGGATGTGGAGAAAAGGGAACCCTCTTGCACTGTTGGTGGGAATGTAAATTGATACAGCCACTATGGAGAACCGTATGAAGGTCCCTTAAAAAACTAAAAATAGAATTACCAGATGATCCAGCAATCCCACTACTGGGCATATACCCAGAGAAAACCATAATTCAAAAAGACACAGGCACCCCAATGTTCACTACAGCACTATTTACGATAGTCAGGTCATGGAAGCAACCTAAATGCCCATCGACAGACGAATGGATAAAGATGATGTGGTACATATATACAGTGGAATATTATTCAGCCATGAAAAGGAATGAAGTGGGGTCATTTGTAGAGATGTGGATGGATGAAGAGACTGTCATGCAGAGTGAAGTAAGTCAGAAAGAGAAAAATATCGTATATTAACTCATATATGTGGAATCTAGAAAAATGGTACAGATGAACCAGTTTGCAAGACAGAAATAGAGACACAGATGTAGAGAACAAATGTATGGACACCAAGGGGGAAAGTGGAGTCGGTGGTGGTGGTGGGATGAATTGGGAGATTGGGATTGACATGTATACACTGATATGTATAAATTAGATAACTAATAAGAACCTGCTGTATAAAAAAATAAATAAAAATTTAAAAAAAAGACTATGTCTTAGCCCTCCCCTACCACTAAGCTTGGGATTCCAGATGGTTATTTTAGGGCAGTGATTCTCAAAGTGGGTTCCACAAACCAGCCGCATAACCTGGGAACTTGTTAGAAATGCAAATTCTCAGACCCCACCCCAGACCTAGGTAGACCTAACAATCTATGTTTTAACAAGCAGTCAAGCCATCCAGAAGGTTCAGATACATGCTCTGGTTTGGAAACCACGAAACTGAGGTTTCACAGAGGTTAGGCATTATAAGTTCTTAAGCCTATCTTCTTCTTTTTTTTTTTTTTTGAATTTTTGAATTTTATTTTATTTATTTTTTTATACATAGGTTCTTATTAGTCATCAATTTTAAACACATCGGTGTATACATGTCAATCCCAATCACCCAGTTCATCACACCACCATCCCCACCCACCTGCGGCTTTCCCCCCTTGGTGTCCATACGTTTGTTCTCTACATCTGTGTCTCAACTTCTGCCCTGCAAACTGGTTCACCTGTACCATTTTTCTAGTTTCCACATACATGTGTTAATATACGATATTTGTTTTTCTATTTCTGACTTACTTCACTCTGTATGACAGTCTCTAGATCCATCCACGTCTCAACAAATGACCCAATTTTGTTCCTTTTTATGGCTGAGTAATATTCTATTGTATATATGTACCACATCTTCTTTATCCATTCATTTGTCGATGGGCATGTAGATTGTTAAGCCTATCTTCTTGCTGCCCAGCTTCAAACAATCCCAGAGAAAAGGACTTTTAAAAACAGTCATTCCTTAAGAAACTAAAAATAGTGCTACCACATGACCTGGCAATCCCACTTCTGGGCATATATCTAGGGAAAAACATGGTTCAGAGGTTCAAAAGGATACATACACCCCAATGTTCATTGCAGTGCTGTTTACAATAGCCAAGACATGGAAGCAACCTAAATGTCCGTCAACAGATGAATGGATAAAGAAGATGTGATATATATATATATATAAAATGGAATATTCTTCAACCATTAAAAAGAATGAAATAATGCCATTTGCAGCAACATGGATGGAATGGACCTGGAGATTATCATACTAAGTGAAGTAAGTCAGACAGAGAAAGACAAATATCATATGATATCACATATGCAGAATCTAAAACAAATGATACAAATGAACTTATTTACAAAATAGAAAGACTTACAGAACAAATTTATGGTTACCGGGGGCTGGGGGGAAGTATGGGGGAGAGGGCAAGACTGGGAGTTTGGGATTGACATGTACACACTGCTATATTTAAAATAGGTAACCAGCGAAGACCTACTGTGTATAGTACAGGGAACTCTGCTCAATACTCTGTGATAACCTAAATAGGAAAAGAATTTGAAAAAGAATAGATATATGTGTATGTGTAAATGAATCACTTTGCTGTACACAAGAAACTAACACACACTGTTAATCAGCTATACTCCAAAATAAAAAAAAAATTTTTTTAAACAGTCATTACTAATTTTTAATAAGAGGGCCTTTTAGGGAAAAGAGAAAACCCTTACTAACTGTGTAGGCTACAGTTCAGAGTGTATCCAATAAAACATGAGGTAGTCACCATTTCTGTTTTTAAAATCTCATTTTTTTCTTTTATTTTTCAACTTTTCATTGAAGTATCATACATACAGAAATGTTCACATATCCCAAGTGTACAGTTCACGAAATGTTCATAAAATGAACACGTCTATGTACCCAGCACCTAGATCGAGACATTGAACGCTGCTGGCACCCCAGATTCCCCCTTCCAATCACTACCCCTGCGTGGTTCATTTCCTTCTTTTTCTTTTTTAATTGTAGGAGTATTTCAAGCAAAGAAAATTATTTTAAAGGAAGTTACCACCCTAATCCCTTCACTTACACCGAAATTATTACAGTTTTGCTCATTCCCTTCTGCACATACATTTTATGTAGTTTTGTATTTTATGTAGTTACAATGTATTGTACACATGTTCCCAGTTGTTACATATTCTTCATAAGCATCATTTAAAAGGATCTCACATGATACCATCACATCAAAGTCTCTATTTATTTCACCAGTCTCCCATATTTAGGTTGTTTCTAATTTTTCACTTTTGTAAGGAACCCCTTTAGGCCTCATGTTTCCTTCTTCTTCTCTGAATGATTTCCTTAGAATCAGCACTCAGAAGTGATATTACTGAGTCAAAGGCCCTGAATGTTTTACTAGGGCTCTTTATTATTTGTACTGTTTTCTAAATACAAACTCCATTTCATTTTGGGTAATACTTTTGCACATTTCTGAGCTCCTCCCAGTATCTTACATTTCTGGATAGAGATGCTTCTCTCCCATCCTCCTGTGAACTCAGAAAAAATACTTTTGGTAACCTTGGAGAGGAGTGGTGAGTGCTAGTAAATTACTGTCCGCTGTGCCCCCCCGCCCCATTAGAGGCTCTGCAGCTGGGCAGGGACACCAGGCAGGAGCCTGGACAACCCTCCCCCGGGGTGCATGTAGGGAGGAGGAGGGTTTCAAGGATAGCGGAAGCCTTCCCTGGGGATCCCCACAGGAAGCTTTTAGTGGCCATCAGAGGTCCAAAAAAAGCCCTTTCCTCTCCTCAGGAGAGACAGAAATCATGGTGGAGGCGGTACAGTGAGGCAGCATAAAGTTGGACAAAAGAATGAGGCCAGGGCTTCCCTGGTGGCGCAGTGGTTGAGAGTCCGCCTGCCGATGCAGGGGACACGGGTTCGTGCCCCGGTCCAGGAAGATCCCACATGCCGCAGAGCGCCTGGGCCCGTGAGCCATGGCCGCTGAGCCTGCGCGTCTGGAGCCTGTGCTCCGCAGCGGGAGAGGCCACAACAGTGAGAGGCCCACGTACCGCAAAACAACAACAAAAAAGAATAAGGCCAAGTTAAACCCACAGAGAGTGTCCAGCCATCCAGAGCGATCGCAGGGCTGTGCGGGGGATGGGGCGGGACAGGAGTGTTACTTATTCATGAGCTGCTTATTCTCATCCCCTGGGGACTCTCCTCTTCCCCTTGAGAGCTGGGCAGCGCCAGGAGGGTAGGATGAGTCTCAAGGGAGCCTAGAGCTGGGAGATCTGAGCAGAGAGCACTCACCTGGGGCCATGAGACACTGGCAGGCCCTGGTACCAGGCCATGAGCCAAAAAGGTGGGCTGGCACTAGAAGAAATCAGGCTGTGGGGTTTAAATTAAAAATGTTCATTCTGGGGCCTCCCTGGTGGCGCAGTGGTTGAGAGTCCGCCTGCCGATGCAGGGGATACGGGTTCGTGCCCCGGTCTGGGAGGATCCCATATGCCACGGAGCGGCTGGGCCCGTGAGCCATGGCCGCTGGGCCTGCGCGTCCGGAGCCTGTGCTCCGCGGCGGGGGGGGCCACAGCAGTGAGAGGCCCGCATACCGCAAAAAAAAAAAAAAAAAAAAAAAAAGTTCATTCTGTCATCCCGGAGACAGTACAACAGTGGTAGAGAGCACAGTTTCCAGAGGTAGATTCTCTTAGTTTCCTTATCTGTAACATGTGAGAAATATAGTACCCAGCTCACAGGGTTATGGTGAGGATGAAATGAGTTAACATGAGGAAACACTCAGACACATCCAATAAACCTACCCTGTCCACACCATGGGAGCCTATGCTTTGGCTTAAAGACACAGCCGGTGGAGAAGGGTAAGACGTGTCTGCCGGGCCCTTCGCACCATCACTCATGAGCCCAGCGAGAAATCCAAGCCCCATCCCCATCTCCCCCCACCCATTCATTCGTTAGGCCATTTCTGGTGGAGGGGGGATGGGGCTCTGGAGCAGGTCAACTCAATGACAGTCACACTGGCAACTTCCACCTTGAGCTCCGCAGTGCTCCAGCTGGATGCTGGGGCGACAGCCGAGACCCAACCTCCACTTTGCTGGGGCCAGGGAGTCCCCAGCCCTTCCCTTCTAGTCCCCAAGGTTGCAAAGAAGACTACAAAGGAGAAGGCATCTGAACCTCTGAACATCAGCCACCAGGGCCCAAGGTGGAAGGTGCTATTCACCCCCAGTCAGAGCAGAAAGCCGGGGGCTGATCCAGCCTGATTTGACAGGGAAGATGGGAAACTGACATTGAATGTTTGCTTCCTGTGTGCTGGGCCCTGTGCTAGGTACGCTGACGTACTCAGTCTCACACATATGGATACATTATCCCCATTTTACAGAGGAGGAAACTGAGGCTCAGATAAGTTAAGCAACTTGCCTTCTCTTAAGCATCTACTAGTGCTCAGCATTGTGCTGGCCACTGAAGGGAGGCAGACAGGACAGAAGACCTGATTCTTCTCTTTAAGAAGCATCCACTAGTACAGGAGAAAGAAGACTAGCCCAGAAGTCCCTGACATGATCCACACGGACACAAACTCAGTGCTCAGTGACATGGCTCAGTGGAGTGTGATGGGGGTGGAGCAGAGGAAACAAACAATAACGTGGCCAAGAGAGACATGGTGAGGCTTGGACTTGGGGAAAGGGGAGGGAGGCAAGCACTGCAGTCATTAAACAGGGAGTGAGTGAGTGAGACATGCCAGGGCCCAGCAGGCAAACACCCAGCATCCCAGCCCCCAGCAACCCTGGGTTCTCAACTCCTCCAGCCCCTACTTGGGTTCCCACTGCCTTGGTCCCATGGTCCCTGCTTCAGCCTGCACAGAAGTCTACATGGAAAGGAGACATGCCAGGGAGGAGGATGGACCCAAAGGATGAAATCTTTCAAGGGGAGACCCTGGAGAATAAGACAAGTGCTAATTTTAAATTCTCTCCTCCCTGGCCTAGGCAGATAAAACCCGGGACCTCTCCACACGAACACCTCCACTCTCCATCAGGCCCTTACCTTTTCCTTGTCTCTCACTCATCTCTGGCCTGAGAAGCTGAGCACAGAACAAGGGACTATGTAAGAACATCTCCTATTTGGTTCACTCTGTGCAGTTGGCTGAATCCCTTACCCTCTCAGCATTTCCATCTCTGAAATGGGACTAATGTACGTTTCCTCCCCACTTCAGAGGCAATGGTGAGATGTGTCCCTGGGAGAAGGCAGCTGCTATTTGAGCCTCGCTTCATCTAATGAGCACCTGCTGTGTGCCTAGAGCTGACAGAGCAAAGACAAACAGCAAATAGTCCCAGCTGTCAGCAACTCCAGAGCCCAGTAGCAGAGGCAAACAAGTAACACAGGTGACAGGCATATGGAGAGATGGGGCTGAGAGTGGGGGTCCAGGGGACCCACAGAGAGGCAGGGAAGAACTCACAGGAGAGTTTGCCAAGTGGGCATCCTGGAGATGAGGAGG
The DNA here is from genome assembly GCF_964341445.2 of Mesoplodon mirus. Taxonomy (NCBI): domain Eukaryota; kingdom Metazoa; phylum Chordata; class Mammalia; order Artiodactyla; family Ziphiidae; genus Mesoplodon; species Mesoplodon mirus. Next base: position 162,335,724 of record NC_138979.1, on the reverse strand, counting down.
GGAATTCTAGATAGAGAGGTCGGGGCATACATATACAAGGGTAGGGGTGCAGCACCACAACACAGAATTCATCAGGGGGTCAGTAGGACCGGTTGGCAGTGACATCAGCTTGGAGCCAGACTGCCAGGATCCAAATCCTTGTTCTGTTTGATCTGCCACAAATCACTAACCTCTCTGAGCCTCAGTTTCCTCCTAGGTGCTACTGTCCCTCTAGGTCCGACTCTTTTCAGGATAAAAGGAGTTATGCACATAAAGCACTTAGAACCCTGCCTGGCACAGGCTTAGTGCCAAATAACGTTAGAGATGATGACAATGAAATCCTGAGGCTGGAATGCCAAAATAGGTCCACATAACAGACAGGGCAGGAACTCTAATCCCCTAGTCTTAGGGGCTGGAGATGGCTGGATATTCGAAGATATATGGGGTGAACCCCCAAAGGGGCAAATTTATAGATATCAGGCCCTTTTAGCTGTCCAGTCAGTTTCAACATCATACTGAGGAAAAAAGTAGGGGGATGGGGGAGTGTAAAAAAGCCCCTCAGCTCTGCTCTCTGGATGAGGAGGGTGCCGTCTGTCCGCCCCCTCCGCGCTCTCCAGGCCGGTTGGGCTCCTGGACTCTCCAGAACAGCTGCAAGCGCGCGAAAGAGGCCGCAGAGAGACATAGCTTTTCCTACAGACCCCCCGCAGGGACGAAAGCCATGGTCAAGGGCATCTCAGAACAGGAAGCGTCAGAGCCGTGAACCTGCCCACAGATGACTCCCAGCGCGGCCGCCGAGCGCCACCAGAGGGCGCACTGGATCTCACAGTGCGCGGAGCTGCCAGGCGCGAGTGGGCGCTGGCGCGGGTGGGCAAGGTGCATGCCTTGCGCGCGCTGGGGGCGAGGGAAAGCAGAAAGACAGCCCGTGTCCCCAGAAGTCAGCCCGGAACTCGAGGGTCAGGTTTTCCAAGGATCTAGCCGCGAGCAATCAGGGCAGAGGACTTAGAAAAGTGATACTAATAATACTAACTGTACATACTTCTCACTGTGTGCCACGCTCTGCAATTCGATCCTCACCAGAACCCCAGGAGATAGATGCTATTACCTCCCCACTTTAGAGTTGGAGAGACTGAGTCTCAGCACAGCTGGCAAAGGCCAGAACTGGGATTTGAACCTCCAGGGGCAGCCACAGACAGAGCCGGTGCCCTAATGGGTCACTCTATCATATTATCTCCCTAGCAATCCATTCTCCTCCCTCCACCTGAGGGTTAATCACTTTCTCACTAGCAGGTCACTGGTTAAAGCAGCTCAGCCCTTCCCTGCGGAAAAGAAGTGTGTAGCTACATTTCCACTCAGCAGGTTGGCATCACTCCAGCTGTAAAACTCAAAGACCACACCATGGCCTCCAACAGATTCTGATTTAATTAGCATTTATTGAACACTTTCTATGTGCCAGGCACCAAATTAATGCCTTTACATCGGTTCCATACAATACTCCCAATAATGTGTGAATTGTGTGTCCTCATGCTTATTTCCATTGTACATGTGAGTCAGGGAGGTAAGTGACTTTCGTGGGGTCACACAGTTAAAACCTGACAGCCTCTGGAGCTCCCACCACCATATTCATTCATTCATTCAGAAAACATTTATTGAGCACCTACTTTGTGCCAGGTACTGTGTAAGTGCTGGGGACTCAATAGTCAACAGGATAGATGAAGACTCTTTCTTTCTTGGAGCTGACATGCCTCATCAGCTATAGGAGTCTCCAGTGACATTAACTTAGTTCTTGTTTCTAGATGCCATATGAGAAGAGGCCATGTGGACCGAACAGAAAGGAAATCAAGCTTTTTGCCTAGGGTGCCGTAGATGAGATAATATTCCTGACCTTCACCGGGAAGGAAGGGCATGGATGGTTATTATGGGTAGAATGGTGTCCCCCAAAAATGATATATGAAAGTCTAACCCCCAGTATTGTCAATGTGACCTCATCTGGAAATATGGCCTTTGCAGATGTAATCAACTTAAGATGAGGTCATAGTGGAGTAGGATGGGCCCTCATCCAATATGACTCGTGTCCCTATAAGGAGAGAAGAGACAGTCAGACACACACATTCACACACATGAGGGGGCAACGCCATGGGACGGGGGGGCACAGGCTGAAGCGCTACAGCTATAAACCAGGGAACTCCAAGGATTGCAGGCCATCGCCAGAAGCTAGGAAGAGGCAAGGAAGATTCTCCCCTCTAGGTTTCAGAGAGAGCATGGCCCTGTGAGACCTTGATTTCAGACTTCTAGCTTCCGGAACTGTGAGACAATAAACTTCTGCTGGTTTTTTTTTTTTTTTTTTTTTTTTTTGCGGTTGGCGGGCCTCTCACTGTTGTGGCCTCTCTCGTTGCGGAGCACAGGCTCCGGATGCTCAGGCTCAGAGGCCATGGCTCACGGGCCCAGGCGCTCTGCCGCATGTGAGATCCTCCTGGACCGGGGCATGAACCCGTGTCCCCTGCATTGGCAGGCGGACTCTCAACCACTGCGCCACCAGGGAAGCCCACTTCTGCTGTTTTAAGCCACCCAGTGTGTGGTACGTTGTTACTGCCCTAGGAAACTACTATAATGGTATTAACTTTTTTTTTCCCATTAATGGGGATAAACCTGGCTTATCCACCCACTGTTTGCCCCACTCCACCCTCACAACTATCAGGGTCAGGGTATTCCTGGTATAGACCTCACTGGCCGCGATGGCATCAATCCCAAGCCTGTGGTCTCAGCATTGCTGTCCTCTACCTGTCTGAACTAGCCCATGGCTCCCACCAGGATGGCAGAGGTGCTTCCAGTTGGCAGATAGCAGGGCAGATAGCAGGCAGGTGTGCCTGGGAGCCCGCAGCTCATCTGCCAGCCTCACTCAGCATCGCCAAAGCCCCGTGTTGCTGCTGTACTGCTCGTTGATTCCTGGAGAGCGGAGGGGCAGAGGGAGAGGCGGCGTCATGCCAGTCCACCCAGCTGTGTCCAGGTGGCCCACGACAGTGGCAGACAGAGGGCACGAGCCTCATGGGGCGTCACACGTGGCCCAGACCCTCTCACTCAGCAGCCGCCCTACAAAGTGCCTTCAGACAGCCATCATTGTACCTGGTTCACCTGAGAGCTCCAGGTTTGGGGAGGCAGCATATTGACTCTCTTGGCTTAGAATATTCTGGTTTGGAAATGCACAAAGTGCCAGATCTGAAAACTACAAGGGACCCAGTCCCTCACTGTGAAGTTGCCGATACATATGGACCTAGCGGTTTCTGCTATCCTGGGAGGCTGGGGCCCCGGCAGTGCTCGCTCTGAATCTCCCTACAGCCCTGCAGCTCAGCGAAACCCTTCTGGGCAGACAGGTTTTCAGATGCAGCTCCAGGAGACAGCTAACTTCGCAGGGCGGGCCTGGTCTAGCACGGTGCCTTCCTCAGTCAACGGAAGCTGGGCACGTGGCCCGCCCTGCCCACAGCCCCAGCTGGCTTGAGGGAGGACGAGTAGAGGGTCCTTCCGAATTGTCCCACCCAGCTTACGCGGGAAGGAAAGGAGCAGAGATTCCAGTTACGTGTCCCGCCTGGGACTGGGGCCAGCTCTTGGCTGGAACCTCCCCTGGGGTGGATATTTCAGAAATCAGAGCAGGTTGGTGGGTGGCAGCAAGGGTTAGGAGGCAGATAAGAAACCTCCACGTCATTTGCTAAGAGAACACTTGTCTTCCCCATGAACAGGTGCCCTAGGAATGGGGTGAGGATGGAAGGATGGTATAGAGGAAGAATGGTACTGCTCTCACCAAGCTTGCCACTTCTCATTAGGCCTGCCCTGTTGCATGGATTTACCCCTCTCTCCCTCCCTCCCTCCCTCCCTCTCTCCCTCCCTCCCTCCTTCCTTCTCTGTTCACTCATCACTTAACAAACCTTTAATGAGTTCTACTCTGAACCAGGTATTGTTCTAGGTGCTAAGGGACCCAGCGGTGAGAAAACAGAGAAAACATCCTGCCTTTGTGGAATTTACATTCTAGAGGATGCATCTCTCTCTTTGTCTCTTAACAACTCATTTCTTTCATTCCTCTCTTACAACCTACCCAGCTATTGGCAGCCAAGATAAACCCCAATTGGAGAGCCTAAACCTCATTCATTCATTCAAAGCTGTCAATTAAGTGTCTACAATGTGCGGGTACCATTCTAGGCCCTGGACATCTTGGGCATCTGTCAGGAGGCCACACCTCCGTGGGTGAATAGCAGTCGAAGAGAATCACCCCTCCCCGCCAGACCAGTCCATCTCTCTGGGCACAGAGAACGCACAGGGAATTCTTGATTATTTTTGAATATTGTGTACAGAATCCAAAGGACAGTGGAAACAGCCAATATTAAGCCAAACTGTTGAGCTAGTTTGGAGAGCCAAGGAGGCCTCCATCGCCCCCTGGATTCATCTCCCCGCCTAGACTTGGATCACCCTCATTGTGACCATGGCCCCCTTGCACCCTTTGGAGCCCAGCAGACCACAGCTGAAAGCCCGGCCGCACTGGGCCCCATGCCTGCTGGGCATCATCTCCTGCCGCAGCAGACCCCTCTGGCGGTCCCTGCCAGCCCTCCCCGCTTTAATTAACTCCGCCCGGATGCGCTGACTCACTCGTGGGCTCCGTGACCCGCCTGGTCGCGGAGGACACCTCCTCAGACACAATTACATTTGAGGATGAAGCGTTTCCTCTGGGCACAGAACAAGCTTTTGCGGGGGAGCGGGGAGGGGGCCTGTTTGGAGATGACTCACCAAACAGGCCTTGAGGTGAGGGTGCATCTCACTCAGATATTATCTGCCAGGCCGACCTTATTACTCCATGGAAGTTTCTCTTCTCGGGGGAAGGAAGGAATGTGTCTATCTTCCCAGACAAAAGGGGCCTAATACACACATTGACAGGGTCACATCCAGGCCCCAGCCAAAGCACCTATGCTTAGAATTCCCAAAGCTCCAGGTGGCAACTAACAGCTCTGTAATCAATCACCCGTATTTATTTAATACACTCTATGTGCCTGGGAAGACACAAAAGACATGGAATATGATCCTTTATCCTAGACTTGGGGGAAACATCAAGGACTCCAAGTTCCGTAACATCCCTGTGAGACAGATATTTTTAGTCCCATTTTATGGATCAGGAAATCAAGGCTCGGAGAGACCAAGTGACCTGCTTTCTCAGGAACCGCACTGCCTTTAAAAATGAAGTTAGCTAAAAATGATTCTGGGGTCTAGCACAGGTGACTGGGGACCAGCCCAGAAATAATGGAAGCCTTAGTCCCCTTTCCTGACTTGTGTTTTGAAGACACGGGGAGAGAAAAGTGAGAAATCAGCCTGTGGGGATGTGATGGAACAGTGTTCTGCTGGGAGGACTCCTGTTGTCTTCCAAGTCCAGCCCCTTGCAAATCTCTGGGGGCCAGCAAGCCAGACCCTACCCGGAGACCAGTCCAGCCCTGCACTCGGGCCAGGGAGGAGGGGTCGGAGAAGGTCATTGATGTTTTCTTTGCTGGGAGCCAGCATCTCTGTTTAAATTGAAGCAGAGGGCACTTCCCTGGTGGCACAGTGGTTAAGAATCCACCCGCCAGTGCAGGGGACACAGGTTCGAGCCCTGGTCCGGGAAGATTCCACATGCCACGGAGCAACTAAGTCCGTGTGCCACAACTACTGAGCCTGCACTCTACAGCCCGTGCTCTGCAACAAGAGAAGCCGCGGCAATGAGAAGCCCGCACACTGCAACAAAGAGTGGCCCCTGCTCACCGCAACTAGAGAAAACTCCCACGCACAGCAACCAAGACCAAATGCAGCCAGAAAGAAAGAAAGAAAGAAAGAAAAATTGAAGCGGAGAAATTTGCATTTTAATGATGATTTTTCCAGGTATATGCCACCTTGAAGTGGCTGTTATTAAGGATATCGGACAAGAAAGATCCAATGGGAAATGTGGCACATATTTAGTTTAAAAAGTACCCAGACGCTTTTCTTATCAAGCTGGTAGGGACATATCCATCCATCCATCCAACCACCCAGGTACTTCATGCTGAGTTTTCAGGTGTAGGGAGATCAGTGAACTAGACACACACAGCGCATAATCTCCGAAGCCCACAGTCTGATGCACGTGCTATAAGTCGTATAGACACTCTGTACAAGAAAAGCAAAAATCGAATAAGCTCCACCCCTGACCCCCCACTAGCCTTGATCAGCAAGATCAGGGTTTAAGCTCCACAGGAGGAGAAACGTCCATCGGAACAGCCCCTGCACGGGCAGGAGAGGGGAAGGAAGGAGCCGCTGCTTTGGCAACTGAGTGGGTGGTGACTCAGTGGGGCAAAGAGGCTCCTTCTGAACTGTTTGCGTGGAGTCCTTGACTTCAAAGTGGGCCTAACGGAGATACCCTGGCACTTAGGGCCAGACGGAGCTGGCTTTGAGTCCAGGCTCCATCATTTAATAGCTATGCAACTTTGGACAAATTACTTAGCCCCTCTGAGGCTTGAGTTCTTTATATGCAAAATGGAGCCATACCCACCTAGAAGAGCTGCTGGGCAGATTAGTGAGCTAGCTCAGTACCTATGATATGCCTGCAGTAGCATTAAGCATCCATAATAATAGCTAATAGCATCTATACTGCTATGTGCTAAGTGCTTCACATGAATTCTTATTTAGTTGTCCCTCTCCCTACCCCACCCCACTCTCCTCTCTTTCTTCCTCTCTCTCTCTCTCTCTCTCTCTCTCACACACACACACACATTCATGAATGAGTGCTATTATTACTTCATTTTACAGATGAGGAAACTAGGACTCAGGGAACATGTAACCAGGGCAGGGTTGCATAGGTGGTGAGGGACCTCACTGGGATTGAAGCCCCATCTCTCTGACCCCAGGGCCCGGGCACAATATTAATCTTTCCTCACTGCCTGCATGCACAGGCATAGACTGACTGCAGGCTAGTCTAGAGGCTGGACCCCTCCCTAAGTCCACAGAGAAGAAGCCCAAGTTGGATGAGAAAAAATAAAGTCTGAACGAAACCATCTCCTTCCAGAGCAAGGCTGCTGCCCAGGCGACCAGGCCTCTAGCTTGTTCCAGAGGGAACGGGGCAGGGGCGGGGAGGCAGAAGGGGAAAGGCTCCCCCCTGCTACCTGCCCAGTCGAGGTGGCTGGAGACCCAGCACGGGCCGGCTCTGTGGGCAGTGGTGCATTAGCACGGGCCTGTGAGCGAGTGTTGAGGGCGATGATATTCATAGCCGCTGGCCAGTGGTAAATAAGACAGTGGGGCCTGATTCATGAGGTCTGACAGGAAATCTATAGCGTGTGGTGTCTGTAATCCGCATGCTACGACGTGGCAAAATGAAAGAACAACGGTCCAATTACGGAATCCCGGTTGATCCCGGGCACATTCCTCAGACCGTGCAGGGCCTGGCTCAGCCTGGTCGGGGACAGCTTGTAGGAGCAGCCGGGAAGATGCCCCCAGGGCCTGGCCATGTGGACCCCATGCCCCAGAGGCAGCCGAGCCGGCTGCTGGGACGTGGGAAGGGCTGGCCTGGTGGCCGGCTTTCCCCGCCAGCTCACCGAGCACCTGCGCCCTGGCCTCTTGAGGCCTGGCCCCAGAGGAGTCCCTCCGGCAGACAAAAAGCTCCTATCCTCCCCGCCTCCTGGTTTAGAACCCAGGAGACCCAGTGTTTTGTCCTGGCTGGTGGAGTCATTGCAGGGTCTGGCCTTTGAGGTACTGAGAAAGGCCGGGTTCTAGGGTCTTAGCGGTGCTATTAACTTCCCCCTTAGGCCATATAGCAGTTCCCTACCAGGTGTGACAGTTGTCCACGTAGCGGGTTTCCTTCATCTTTCGGGCAGGATCTGCAGCTATTCCATCATTTTAGCCCCCAAAACAGCCCTGACAGTGTACTGACTGCTGTACCACAAAATGCATGTCCACCTGTGAATGTGACCTTATTTAGAAACAGGGTCCCTGCAGATGTCATCAGCTTAAGGGGAGGTCGTGCTGGATTAGGGTGGGCCCTAATGTCCTCATAAGAAGAGGGAAATTTGGACACGGGAACACAGACACACAGAGAAGACCATGTCGGACAGAGGCAGAGATGGGAGCAACGCATCTAGAAGCCAAGAACTGCAAGGATTCTGGCAACCACCAGAAGCTAGGAGAGAGACATGGAACAGATCCTTCCTTAGAGCCTGCGGAGGGGCATGGCCCTGCCAGACACCTCGATTTTGGACCTCCAGCCTCCAGAATTGTGAGAGAATAAATGTCTGCTGCTTTAAGTCACCCAGTTTGTGGTACTGTGTTACAGCAGCCCTAGGAAACAAACACAGGCAGTATCCTGCACACAGTAAATACCTAGGGAGACGCATGTGTGCAGAGTACCTGAAAGGTCTAAATTCAAGTCTTGGCTCCACCACTTAACTGAGCCTCCCTGATCCTACTCAAGTCACACTGCAAGGCCTTCCCTACATGGCAGCCGGAGCACGTGTTTAAAAGCATAGCTCTAATGGTAACAGAGCAGGTTTTGAGCACATCATATGTGCCACGCACCGTTCTAGTCCTTTACAAGCAAGAGTTACATTGACTTCATCCTCACAACAACCCTCTGAGGTAGGTACCCTTACTAATCCCATTTTTTTTTTTGTTTTTTTTTTTGTTTGTTTTTTTTGCTGTACGCGGGCCTCTCACTGCTGTGGCCTCTCCCGTTGCGGAGCACAGGCTCCGGACACACAGGCTCCGCGGCCATGGCTCGCGGGCCCAGCCGCTCCGCGGCACGTGGGATCCTCCGGGATCGGGGCACGAACCCGTGTCCCCTGCATCGGCAGGCGGACTCTCAACCACTGCGCCACCAGGGAAGCCCACTAATCCCATTTTATAGGTGAGGAAACTGAGCCCAGAGAAGTTATGAAACATATCCAAAGTAACACAGCTAATTAGTACAGGCATTGAAATCCAGGCAGCCTAATTCCAGGAATGTATGCTATCACCCACCACATTTGCTGTCACCCCATTTAAAATCACCCAATGACTTCACATCACACCTAGAATAAGATAAAAACTCCTTACCATGACTGACAAGGTTTTGCCTGATCTATCTCTGACCTAACCTACCTCTCCAAACTCCCTGGTACATGGTTAAATTCTTTACTATTCCTCCTATTATGAAATGGAGTCTGATTGCTGTCCCCTTGAGTTTGGGCTGGCCCCAGTGGCTAGCTTAGTCAGTAAAATGAGGCAAAAGTGATGACACATGATTTCTAAAGCCAGATTAGAGCAGCCAGTCAGCTTGGAATATTTGCTCTTGGAACCCAAGCACCATGCTGTGAGGAAGCCCAAGCAGCAGAGGCTCACGTGGGAGGGCTTGAGGCCCCCAGCTGACAGTCTAGCCAGTAGCCAGCACCACTTGCTAGATACGTGGGTGAGCCATCCACTCTAGCTCCAGCCCAGTTTGATGTACACAGGTCAGCCACAAACCATTCTCCCCATGCCTTGCCCACGTCTCAGGTCTATGAGAAAAATTAATGATTTTTATTGATTTAACACACTAAGTTTGGGGAGGGGTTGGTTACACAGGACTCGGATCCAGATAGACTGGCTTCAGATTCCATGCTCTCAAGCACTACATCACACCATCTCTGCCATCCTTAAAACCACTCCAGGAGTTCATACTGTGCTTAGAATAAACCACCAACTCCTAACCATGACCTACGAGGCCCTGTGGGTCCATCTGTCCAACGTCTTCTTGGACCACCCTCTGCCTCACTGTGCTCCACACATTTCTGTTCTCAGGACCCCAGGCTTTTGCACGTGCTGTTCCCTCTACCTGGGCTGCTCTTGGCATGACTGGGTCATTCTCACACTTCCCGCTAATGTCAAGAAGTCCTGAGCTGCCTTCTTTGCATACCCTGGGATCTAGACGATCTCTCCGTCTCTCCAGCCACCATCTCCCCACCACCCTGTTTAATTGCTTTCTCACTGATTATTCCACTTTGCAGGGATGTCACTCTATGTTTACTTGGTCACTTCCCACCTCCTCACTAGAACACAAGTCCCTCAAGAGTAGAAATTTGGGGGACTTCCCCGGTGGCACAGTGGTTAAGAATCTGCCTGTCAATGCAGGAGACACAGGTTCAAGCCCTGGTCCGGGAATATCCCACATGTCACGGAGCAGCTAAGCCCACATGCCACAACTACTGAAGCCGATGCATCTAGAGTCCGTGCACCGCAACAAAGAGTAGCCCCTGCTCACCACGCTAGAGAAAGCCCGCGTGCAGCAACGAAGACCCAACACAGCCAAAAATTAAAATAATAATAAATAAATAAATTTATAAAAGAAAAAAAAAGAGTAGAAACTTGGCTGTCAAGTTTGCTGCTGTGATCCCAGGACCTGGCACCATGCCTGGCATGGAGTAGGTGCTTGACAAGTATTTTCTTGATGGATGAATGAATGAATGAATGAATGAAGAATCCAGGCAGTTACTATTTATAGAGTTCTTACTCTGAGCCAGAAAATATGCTAAGTAACAGCTGTCTAACAACTCTGTGGCATGAATGTTACTCTTCCCATTTTACAGATGAGAAAATCAAAGCTCAGGTGGACCGAATTCAAACCAGAACTCTTTGGTCCCATAGACCATGCTCCTAAGCACCTGTTACCTCATTTGGATTAATGGTGATGATCCTATCACCTACCTCTCAGGGTAGCCAGTGACTGGGGAAGAATGCGGGTGGAGGTATGTGTAACGTGTTATGTGTCGGGTGAAGGGATGCCTCTTCTGTGATCGGCAGTGTTTTCCTGGTCTTGGAGAGGCCTGGAGCTTGGTGGGCTTTGCTTGCAGGTCTGCTTAGGGCTCTTGCCAAGTTTTCCCCGACCCCCCACCTTTGCTCACCATGTTCCTTCTTCCCTGCTAGGATGCCACCTCTTCTGAAAGATGTGTGATCTGCAGAGGCAGAGGGGCCCGCTCCTTCCTGTGAATGCCCATTCTGCCGTCCAGTGAGCCCTCTGCCGTTCCCTGGTGGGTCCGTGTGTTAGCTCCTTCCCCACACATACGTCCTGATGTCTCTAAGGTGAGGCTGAGCCTTGCCCTTCTGTTCACCCTCATGGCCACCTCCACCACCTGTCCTCTCATGTCCCAACCAGCCTGGCATTCTGGAATTCCACCCTGGGGTCCCCATCAGCCCATGCCCATTGTCAACAAGGCCCATGGCCTCACGGGGCTCTCTCAGGGGCCATGAACTCTGTCTCTGAGAGCACCACCTTCTACGCCATTCTCCAACAGACCTGGGGCTGTCGGTTTAGGGAAAGGTGAGTCTTGGTTTGTTAAAAGCATTTCACAAGAATTATCACCTAGGGACATTCTCAGATTATCCCCGAGCCTGTGGTGCCCGGTCTCATTCAGTTTTGAATGTTCTCACTTGCCTGTCTGAGTAGTTTAAAGAAGATCAACTTGACCACCAGAACTAGGTTCAAATTCTGGCTCTGAGAGACAGTGGGTGAGTTTATTCCCCTCTCTGAGCAGGGATTAAAGGCTGTTTTGATCAATTAAATGCTTCGTAAAGAGCTAACGTTGAGCCTCTGTTCCCCACTCTACCCTGAGAACTCCGGGGCCTGTACCTTCCTGGGACTTGGCCTGAGACCCCAGAGGCCGGAAGCATGTGAAAGCTTTAAAGCCAAGTCTCTTAAGAGAGAAGTGCTGGCCGCTGGGGTCTGGGAACAAGGTTCCAGTGGTGTCAGGAGAGCTGGGAGGCCTTGTGGGACAGGGGGCCACAGGGAGTGACCACAGGAACTGGTTCCTGGAGGCCTGGCCAAAGGGGTGTGAATTCGAGGTATCTGTGAAAGAGGTCTGAATGTGGTATGAGGGTAGGGGCCATCCGGACAGGAGGCCCCCAGCCTGAGAACCAGTGAACGAAAAGCTGGGATGATGTCTGGACAAGTGAGCACCATGCAGCCCTCTCTCCTGAGAAACGGCAGGTCTCAGAAGGCACCAGGCATGTGTGGATTAGAGCGGGGTCAGGCAACCTCAATCTCAATTAACCCACCAAGGAGCTACCTGGGTGCAGGGCTGGGCCGAGTCTGGGTACTTCATGTGCCAACCTCCCAGCCCTGGAGGAAGGGGTGATTACACCATTCTCACGAGGAAACTGAGGCTTGGAAATAATAAACAATTAAATACACTCATAAGAGTGCAAGCATTCCAATTCAGGTCCCCGACCCTACATGTGTTCCTCCCGTCACCTCTGAGGCAGCGGACCTCACCCAAGGCAGAGTTCGCCAGCCTGCTGCTCTGTACCTCATTTTCCACCCCCAGCTCCGCCATCCCTGATGATTTTCAACACTGCTGAGCAACAGACTCACCTCGGAATGGCGGGAGGCTTTGTCTTTAGCCTTTGACGATGTCAGCTGTCCCCACTCCCTAAATAAATCTGCTCACCAGATGGATGGGAAGGACGGAAAGGCAGGCAAGGAGGGAAACACATACATACCTGGACACATTTCAGTTCACGGCCACAGCCATCCCACGAGCGGTGGGACTATCCCCAGTTCGCAGTGACGGCAACTGAGCCCAGAGAGGATAAGCTACTTGTCTGAGGTGACAGAAACAGATTGACGTGGAGCCAAGTAGCCAAGCCATAGGATTCAAACTTAGAACTTCCTTGCTCTTTCTACTATGTCTTTAAAAACACGGAGCAAAAGTGAAATTCAGAGCTATAGAAAAGAAAGAAGCCAGTATCAGGAGTTCAGGGGTTGGAGATGGGGATCCTTACATCTGTCCATCTCCTGGCCTGGCCATTCCCCGTGCCCCATCCCTGCAATCACTCTGAGGGCTGTTATCTGAGGCCACATCCCCTGCCCCTGGGTATCAGGGCCAGAGCGATTCCCTCCAGGTTGCTTGGAAAGGACGCTCTCCTTGGGTGAACGGCTGCTCACCAGGCCCTGCTGTCCTTTCCCTGCCTCCTGGGCTCCCCACCCTACCCCCGACTTGTTATCTGTCAGTACACGGTAATTAGAGATGTGGCATGCTTGATAAAGATTGCCGCCTGCCCCAAGATGGAACTGCCCTCTCGGACGTGTCTAATTAAAGTCCTGATTGATAAGATGAAGAAATCCCACCCGGATGGATGTGTGCCGGCCTCTCCCCTCCTCTGTGCGCTCAGCCTCTTCATTATGGTGGCGAGGGAGAGAGATATAAAGGACCCCAGGAAATGCTCCTACAAACCAATCAATATGTCCTTTTGTGCGACGTGATGGGGCATGCGGCATGGCCTTTTGAACCGTTCCTGGGGTCGTGGAGACAGCTGTGCAGCTGGAAGAGCCCGCGTTGCCTCGGGCTGGCCAGGCCAGGGCGCCGTTCCTCTGCTCCAGCCTGGGTCTGCTCAGGGGATACTGGGCCAAGGCGCCGGTCAGGCTGGCCCAGTTCTCCCACCCAGCCCGCCTTCTCCATACAGCAAACCATAGAATTCCTTGCAAAGAGCACACACACACGTCCACACAGCTGTACGCCACACATCCTGAAGCAGCCTCAAGCTGGGTGGGCATGAACACGTACACTTGAGGTGGAGCCCAGAAACCACATGGGCCCCCCCATGAGGTGCAAGTGGAAGGGGGAGAGAGGATGTTAATGATGATGTCCTTCATCTGCGAGCACTCACCACCTGCCGGGCACGTTGCCCCGCGCGTTTGTTATCTCACTTCATCCTCACAACAAACCCCGTCAGGCGGGTGCTGTTATTATTCCCAATTTAGAGGTAGGGAAACTGAGGCATAGGGAAGTTAGGTTACTTGCCCAGGGTCACAGAGCTGCAAGCTGCAACTTGATGCCACAGTTCATGCTGGCTAACACCCATGATGCTACAGAGTGGAAATGAGCAACAGTTCCCAATAGATTGTACCATCCTTGGACGCACATATGTTATTTTAAAGAATTTTTGAGAGCCTAGAAATATACATAATAAATTCACGATACTTGTCACTGGGGAGGAAGTGTGGGGAATAAGTGAACCGGAGGATGGGCACAAAGGAGTCTCTAACTTACCCGAAATGTCAATTCTGTTGTTATATATGTTTCCTGTTTTAACAACATATTATCAGTCGTCGATTTGGGGTGGTAGATACATACTGTTTTCTGTACTGTTTTCTTAAAAACACTATTTTCTTTCTTTCTTTCTATTCTTTTTTTTTTTAGCCCTATTCCCCAAAGGAAAACAAAATAGTCTATACTTTTCTCTCCCAAAGTAGGGGAGAATACATGTGTTCTTATAAATACACTGCAGTTTCCTTCCCAGCTCTGGCAAGGACAGGCAGTGTGGGGCTGAGATGCGCCCTCTTGTCTATGAGAATACGCAGGTACCCGCAAGGGGCCATCACGCTTGAGTAATAGGTGACTGCGGGTAGGTGTGCCAATAGCTCAGCCCGGCTCTCCTGTGAGGCAGGGCTGGTGCCAAGGTGCCAGGGGGGCAGAGGGGCTGAGCCGCAGGCCGGGCATCCGGCAGTGCCCTCTTCCAGTAGCCAGGTTGCTCTGTTCCTGCCCACCCTAGGCCGGAGCTTCATGGGATGACACAGTGCTGTACCAGCTAATAAATAGAAGTAATTTGATTAGCTTTCTCTCACTGGTGATAAGATCCTGACAAACCCTTTTTAATGCGTTTCTGGAGCAGGATGAAATTGTTTCATCCGGAGAGTAGGGCCCCCGGGAGTCGCCCTGAAGCTCCTTTAGTGAGAGGTAAAAATATGCCAATCATTAATGAGGGGAGAATTACGGAGCCTTTAATACAATCAGAAAGAGGAGCCCTCAGGCAGCTCGGGAATAAAACCTGCCCTTAAATCTGAGAGAGGCGGCTGGAGGCGGGAAGAAGGAGGGGCAACGTAAGCACAGGAAGCAGAAGCCTCAGGCTCCACTGGGCAAAATAGCCTTAGCTCTGTGGCTCGCTCCCCACAGGGGACATGTCACATCAGGGCAAGCAGGAGACACAGGATGGGGTGGTAAATAATGAGGCTGTGTGCATTGAGTGTCCCCTGGGTACAGTCTCCTCAAAACAGCGACCAGGAGCTCATAAGTTCTTAGCAGAGTCATTGACTGACTGAGGCCTCCTTCCTAGCACAGCTGTGGGAACAGGAGCTTGGAAGAGTCCTTTCCCCGAGTGAAGAGAACGATCATTTCCATCGTAAAGAATTCCAGGTGATGGGGCTTCGGCCAGACAAAAAGTCAAGCACCTGCCCCCACCTCAACACACTCCCCATCACCCATTCCCTAGAAAGTTCTATGGATTCCGCCCACAGTGCCATGGAAGGTGAGAGGAGGACAAGGGGTGAAAGTGGACCAGTCTTTTTCTAGAACTCCCTTGGTCAAGAAGCAGGGGTTGGAAGGACAGGAACACCTACCGCTGTGTACTTTTCCTACCTGCCCTTGGTTTGCGCAGACCCTCTCGTATGTCTTGAGCCAATCACTGATGGGCGGCTCAGGGAGCCTGACTCCATGGTGAAAGTCCTCTACGCCCACCCACTGGACAGGCAGCCTCAGGGCCACTGCAAGTGATTTCTGTCTCTCATTGACACCTTCAGTCAGTGGCATCAGAGGGTGTCCATTCATCCTCTGAGGTTCACTCTCTCACGGCATCTCTTTCCACGCTTCTCATTTGCTCCACACCAGCTACCAGCCTCCTTGCTGTGCCTTGAACACACTGGGCACGTTTCGACCTCAGGACCTTTGCACTTGCTGTGTGTTCCCTATTCCTGACACGCTCTTCTCTGGACTTTTGCAGGGCACCCTCCCTCACCTCCTTCAGGTCTCTACTCAACTGTAGTAAGGGCTCTCTGGCTCCCTTGTTTTCCTATTTCTCCATATACTTACCTATTTAATATACTAACTGCATTTTTTATCTTAGGTTTGGTTCTGTTTTGTTTTTATCTGCTTCCTCCCACCCCCCGACACACATGAGTGTAAGATCCACGAGGGCAAGGACTTCCATCTGTCTTGTTCACTACTGTATCCCCACACCCAGGACAGGCTGGCACATGTGTTGGGATGCATGAAGAGTGAGGAGGGTCCTTGGGGCAGACTCCCTACTCCCACTCCTGCCCTGGGCCATGGGGAGAAGCATGGGCTGCTGCTGACTGGCACCCCAGGGGGAAGACAATGGAAGGGAGGGGGGAGGCGCCGGCTATGAAGTGGGGGCATAGGGCGAGGAGGGCAGAGAGCAGTGGGCCCAAGAGCCCAGGGATAAGGGTCGATGGAGTTCAAAGATTGCTGAGAGACAGGTACAGACCCAAGGGGTCAGGGGCTGCTCACAGGCCTGTCTGCCCCCTCCATCTGAGACCAGCTGTCCGCCCCCCGGTCTACTAACCCCTGTAAAACAATGCTCAGGAAATCAGCCCAGGGTTGAGGCTAGCCTGGGCCGGGAGGCCCATTCAGTCAAGACTTGGTCTTAAGCCCTTGGACCAGTCCCTTCCCGTCCCTGGTCCTTGGTTCCTTTGGCTGAAACATGAGAGAGGTGCAGAAGAGGACCTCTGAGGCCTCCCAGCAAGGCCTTCTGTGATTCCTGGAGGGTGTGGAGCACAGCCTAGAAGTAGCTAGCAATGGCTGTCAACTAAAAGGCAGCAAGTTTCTGCAAATGGGGTGAAAAGGTCTTTCTGACTTATTTTATACATGATAGTAGGCAGCTGCAGGGTGACCCAGTATGGTTTAGAGCACAGGCTCGGGTCAGGCTGCCTGGGTTTCTTTCCCAGCTCTGCCCTTTACTTGCTGTGCAACCTCAGACAAGTGACTTAACCTCTCTGTGCCTGATGCTCCTCTTTGGTAAAATGGGTTGAATAATAGTACCCATTCCATGGAGTCATTGTAAAGATTAAATAGGATGGTATTACCTGTATTGGCAAAGTGGTTAGCACCTGACACATAACAAGCACCTAATAAACGTTGGTGGTTGCTATTATTAATTTATCACCCCTGAGGTCAGAGTTAGCTGAATCAGGACAGGGGCTTCCTGGAAGGAAGTAGGTAAAGGCCCAACTTGGGAACCAGCCTCATAACTATAAAGCAAGGGGGAAGAAAGTGACACAATCTGAGAATTAGGCAACTTAGAACCATCCAGCCAGCAAGCATTTACTGAGCACCTGCTGTGTACAAGACACAAGGGCAGATACCAAAAGAAGCATGGGACACCTGTTGGTTTGTTTAATCTTCTCCACCAAACTGTAAACTCTGTGAAGGTGGAGAAATGGCTGTTTTCTCCTCCACTGTAGCTGCAGCACCCAGCACAGTGCCTGGCACAGATAGGTCCTTCATAAATGCTGGTGGAATAAATAGCATGTACACATTAAAGCATCCTGGCCCCTGGTTCCTACAGCTTCTTTTATGCCTCCCACGGCAGCACTTCCCTTACAGTGAAAAGGTTTAGGGGCTGACCATTTGCCTTCCCCACTAGACAGAGCGAGCAGGCACAGCGCCTGGTGCATACTGGGTGCTTGGAGATTGGGAGGACGGCCAGAGGGACAGTCAGAGGGCAGCAAAAGTGCCAAGGGGATGGTGCAGACTTGGGTAATGTGATTGGAAAGGAGACCAGGAGCTGGTTGATGGTGACTGTCATTGTGGCCCGGCAGCCAGGGAAGGCTCATGGAGGAGATGGGATGCAAGCGGGACTCTCAAGAATACCAAGAAGAATGAGGGAGAGCATTCCAGACTGACTCAGTGCAAAGCTAGTCACCAAACAGGATGGGCCAGGACCCAGCAGACCGCAGAAGGTGATCCAACAGGGAACTAAGGTGCAGCTTCCTTCAGAGAAGGGTCAGCCAATCCCCAGGTATCACCACGGTGAGGTCAGCCCAGAAGGCCCGCTCCGTGTAACCAACCCCAAGCGTGACAGAGGCTCAGAGACAGAAGAACGACTCCAGGTCTTGGAGGACGGGCAGGTCAAATTCTCTGCAACCTCCATGCCTACATGGCCCCTCACCACCCCCATGGTTCCTTGTCCCTGCCATGGACCAGCCAGAACCCTTAGGGAGACGGTCAAGTCTCTGCTACCCCCAGCTTCTACTAGCCCTAGCCGATGCGCACCCAGTGTTTCTGGTTCCCCTAACCCAGTAGCCCCCTTTTGGAAGAAAGTCATAGCCCAGAGAGAATGGCTTGCAGTGTACGGCACAGCCAGAGACTGGCGCCACAGCTAGACCCTCTAAGAAGTCGGGGAACAGTTCTGGCACCAGAATGGGGAATGTCTTGTGGGCTGGGAAGCCAGCTCCCCACAACCCCCTAAGCAGACCCTTCAGGGGGGCCAGCCAGCAGGGACTGCCTTGCTGCAAATGACTCCCTTTGTCATTCTGTTTTGTTATGATTAAAAATGCATGTCGCAGGCGAGGCCCTGGAGTGGAACCCGGTTGAAAATTGAATCATTAATATTCCCCCTCCAGCTGACGCCCCGGTGCTTCCCAGATGGCTGTAAGTGGGAAGCGTGCAACAGTTTCAGAGTCAGAGCAAGACGGGGAAGACTGAGGGAGACACCAGGCCTCCCACCCGGGGCTCCCACCCCAGCCCTTGAGACAGGAACAGGTGTCAGGCAAAGTCTCAGCCCCTAGGATTTTCTCTCCGGTTTCTCAGGCTCTGCTCACGGAGCTGTAAAGGCAACCAGGCTCTTCATGGTGTCTTGATGGTGTCCACCCTGCTGGCCTCCTCTGCTGCCCCTCACCACCCCGCCCAGCCACCAGCCTTTCCACTCTTCCTTCTGCTCTTTGTTTTCTGCCTTGAGCGAGTTCTCTTCCTTCAGAGATTTATTATTCTCAGTTTTCTAATTCTTCTTATTAATAGCTAACATCTAATAGCACTTTCTACCGGCCAGGCACTATTTTAGGTCTTTATGTTTATGAGCTTAATTCTCGTAACAACTACAAGGGATAGGGTCTATTACTACCCCATTTTGCAGGTAAAGAAACCAAAGCACAGAGGGGTTTAGCAACTTGCCCAAGGTCACACAGCTAGCAAGCGGCTCCAGACTTTGTACTCTTAACCTCTGGACTTGTGCTGTCAAATACAGCAGCCACTAGCCACATGTGGCTATTGAGCACTTGAAATGCAGTTGTTAGTCTGAATTGAAAAGTACTGTGAGTGTAAAATAGACACAAGAGTTTGAAGATTTAGTACAAGAAAATGAATGTAAAATATCTCAGTAATAATTTTTTACATTGATTACATGTTGAAATGATATTTTGATATATTGAGTTAAATAAAATATATAATTAATTTTACTTGTCTATTTTGACTTTTTAAAAATGTGGCTACTAGAAAAATTTGAATTACCCAGATGGCTTCCATTTGTGGTTTGCATTATATTTCCACTGGATAGCACTGCTCTAGCCCACACAGATCCTAATTTAGCTCTCTCCCAGTTACTCAGGCTGAAGCTGAAATGTCACCTCCTCAGAGAAGCTGTCTCCATCCTCCGAGAGAGGCTGCCCCAACCATCCTCTTATTTACTTGTGTAACACTGGATTCTCCCACTATGCACAAAATAGATGCTTCATGAATATTTGTTGAAAGAATGATCTGTAAATTGGTGGGGGCAGGGGGTATAGGCAAGACTGGCTTTTTGATTTTTCTGACTCTTAAGCTAGTTTGAGAGGCAGGGACCAAAGCCACAGTGCCCCAAGGCAATGGCCATCGAGGGACTTCCTGTGCTCCCAATGCAAGGGGCCTGGGTTCAATCCCTGGTCGGGGAACTAGATCCCGCATGCATGCCATAACTAAGAAGTCTGCACACCGCAACTAAAGATCCCGCATGCCGCAACGAAGATCCCACATGCCGCAACTAAGACTTGGCACAGCCATAAATAAATAAATATTTTTTAAAAAAAGGCAATGACCATTATTGAGTGGTCTGGGGGCTGGACACCAGGCCTCCTAAACTCTGTTCCATGGGCCAGACCAAGTCCAGGACCAGGGAGACTCGCAGTCAGCACAGCCAGGGAGGCATCCCTCACGCCCTGCCCCCCAGGGTCTAGGAACCACCGCAGCTCCCCCCCATCAGAAGCACAGAGACAGGGGCAGGGCTGAAAGGGAATAAGGCTGGGCCTCCGTCTCCAGGTCAATGTGGAGATCTCCCAGTTAGCCCCTGGACAAGAGGACAGGGTGCTGCCCAGCACAACAGCGCCCCCTCCACCCCCATCCCACCTCTCACCCCCTCCCATCATCCTTCAACCTGAGACCTTGGAGGGTCCCAGTACAGCCTCGCCTGTCCCGCTTCACAAGCAAGGAAAAAAACTGGGTGAAAGCAGGGGCTCCCTGAAGCTCCCTCCCCAGCCCCTCACATGTCCCCCTCTCCACCCCTATGTCTTTTTGTTTTTCATTGAACTATAGTTGATTTACAATATTAAATAAGTTTCAGGTGTACAACATAGTGATTCACAATTTTTAAAGATGATACTCCACTTATAGTTATTATGAAATATCGGCTATCTTCCCTGTGCTGTAATATATATCCTTGTGGCTTATTTATTTTATACTTAGTAGTTTGTACCTCTTACTCCCACCCCTATGTCTTTAAGGGCAGGCGCTTAGATGGCTGGAGTCCTCACCAACAGCCAGCTCTGTGCTATGAACCTCACAGGTATTAACTCACATGAGATAGGGACTCTTTCATCCCAAGTTTACGGATGAGGAAACTGAGGCACACAAAGGTGAATAGCGGATGGAGCCAGGATGTGACCTCAGGCCTTCTGATTCCAGAGCCCACGATCCTAGCCACTGGGTGGCCACCACAGGGCACTAAAGCCAGGGGAAACGTTCAGCTCAGAGGCAGGCCAGTGAGTAGGCAGGCAAGGGCTGGTCCATTTCTAATGTCCCCTGACAAGTTCCACCTGGCGGATTTGAGATGGCAGCTGCAGGGGAGAGGGAGGAGTCTGGGAAAGCCTATCCCTCTCCCTTTGGCCCCCTGGAGGTCCCTGTTCCAGTCCAGGCCATTTCCCTTGAGTTCCAAGCTGAGGGTTGACCCTAACACCTCTCCTCCAGGGTAGGACAAGGCCATCCACAGGCTTTCTAGCAGGGCTGCTGTGCTGTTGGTTTGGGGGCACAAGAGATGAAGACTGAGTCCTCGGCTGCCAGTCAGGCCCTCCATGGGCCGGCCTCCCCCTCCATTCCCAGAATTTCCCGGGAGTCCTCAGCACGCCCCCCTCACCCATGCCCCCTCCCACAAGACCTGACGCCTTTCACCCCCAGTCCCAGGATTCCCCCTGTGCCTTTGCCCATGCTGTTTCCCCCACTGGACTCACCCTCCCTTCCTGCCTCTCTACCTGTATTTGGTTTCAGATGGAAGCTCAGCTGGAATTCTGGATCCCTTACAAAGCCACCTGACTACCCAGCCCCCGGCTGCCTGCCGGGGAGGGGCTCTCCAAACTTTTATTCCCAGGCCCTGCTTGCTGTGGGAGAAATGGGTCAGGGAGAGTGCACCAGACAGAGCAAGGGGGCAACCCGACCTGGGGTCACCCTCATTTTAGGGATGCACTCAGCCACCTTTGTGGCCCCTGCAGACTTAGAAGGGTCTTTGAGTTGTCATCCATACCGTTCTGCCAACAAAAGTATAAGGCAGCTCTTTGGGGCATTCTAACTGGCGACCCTCTGCCACTGTGTCCAGGCTGGATGACAGTCAAGGTCCAAGAGTTCAGCCCTTGGGAAGACAGAGGCCTGGCTCCAGGGACTCCACCCCCCAGCCTCAGCCCCTCAGGCCCCAGAGGGTAATGGAGCGTGATCTTCCCTGAGCCCAGAGCCTCTTCAGAATCCAGGGCCCCTCCCTGCGCCGTGGAAAGTCTGGATGCCTTGCCATTTGGTGGCGGCTGCCCTGCCGGGGGCTGACAAACCGTGTCACTCAGCCGCTGTGGGAAGCGGGTGCCCAGCCAGTCGGGGAGGCCGGGGCGAGCAGGTGCGTCGTTCATTCGCTCCTCTGTTCCCCACCCCTTTGCCCCAGACCCTCACCCCGCCCCACCTTCAGCCACACTCAGTCCCCTCCCCGCTTACCCTTCCTCCCTCCCCCACCCCACCTCCCCAAGGACAAGTAAAGTTATTACAATAATGAATTAGCCAACCGCTTACTGCCGCCACTGGCGAAGACAATTATCCCCCTGCACATCCCTAGCCGCTGCTGGCTCCCTCGTAAAGACAGGCTTTTGGGGCCGCTTTGTGCTTTGATTGGAAATGAAGAGATTGCTAATTAGGGAACACCTGCTGGGACCCGGGCTGGCTGGAACAACGGCAGGACCAGGGCGGACGCAGCGGCCATTTAAGGCAGGGCTGTGTCCGCGTGCCCAAGGGGTGGGGGAGGCAAGAGGAAGCGGGAGGGCCAGCACCGCATGCGCACCCCAGTGATTTAATCCGACGCCCCGTCACTCCCACCTCGAAGCCGTAAACAAAACCCAGACATCTTATGGAGCTTTTCACCTTTTAAAGGATGCTAATTTGTTTATGAGTGGCTGTAGTTCCGCCTGCGTTTGCACAGGTCAGCGCCTGGCTTGGGCTGAGCGGTGACTGTGATGCGCACAGCTGTTTCCAGCTGCGCCAGCTAGTGTGGAGGGGCACACAGCCTCCAGCTCCCTGCAGAGGGACAGGGATGGGGAACTGGCACACAGGGGTGACCTGCTGGCACCAGCACTGCCTGGCGGCAGTGACAGTCAGGGACATGAGGTCAAAGGGAAATTAAACCTGAAATTGACTTGATTATTTATTCTTCAGCTGGGAACCGCCTCCTTCTCACTCTTTCCTGGGCCCTGGGAAAACAAGCTTATCGGTGGCCCCTTTCCCAGAATGAAAATCCAATTTTACACTGGAGTTAGTGAGGCATGGTGGCCAAACAAATACGCAGTTGCTTTTGCCTGAGTACCGTAAAACCCTGGCGACCAGCCCCCAACTCACTCTCCCAGCCGTGGCCCACGCCGAGCAGGCAGCTCCCTTCACAACGGGACCTTTCGCTCATCGCTCCCTCTCTGAACTGGATTCACGAAAGTGTTTTGTGTGCATTGAGGATTACACACACACACACACACACACACACACCTACCTCTTTAGGACAGTCTTTTGAACATTTGCAACACAGTTTCAAGAGATCTCAGCTCTGGCAGGAAGACACGTCACTCTAATTCCAGGGAGAGTATAGAAGGGGGCCCAGGGTCCGTGGTGCACCAGGGCCAGAGAGGTGACTTCTACCAGAGGGGGTGTGAGGGAAAGCGTCTCTGAGAAGGGGATAAACAGTCGTAAGTGTGTCTGTGTGAGCTGGGACACAGGAGTGCAACTCAGCCTGGCCTGTGTTCAGGAAAATAGAGTGTTTGAACAGAGCTAGCAACTGGGACTCAAGGGCAGTGAAGGGCAGGAGGGAGGTGGAGGTGAGGGCGGAGCCTAGGAGGTGTGCTGGGGGCTAAGTGGGGCCTGGGTCATGGAGAAACATAGGATTTGTACACACCCAGGCTATTTAGGCTGCCTGCTGCTCCTGTGCCTGGACCGGGGGTACCATCCAGAGTCATCCAGAAGAGGGTGGTCCTGGCCCCTGACGCAGGGGGGTTTCAGTGGCCTTCCATCCAGCACACCTCACTGCTGGGCCAGCTCTTGATGCTTCTTCACTCGCCTCTACATTCTACGATTTTGGTTTCTAAAACACATGAGTGCATTTGCCCACAGAATGGAGCGTTTGCTAAAATGCATGAAAAGTCTCCCAGCAACCCTGCAGTTCACTCCAGGAGGTGAGGACCCTCACAGAGTCCTGTATTGGCCTGAGCACTAGATCGAGAGTGCTCTGACCACTAGCCTCAGTTTTTCCACCTACAGAATGCGGAAGTGTTCATTACTTGTTTGGGGTCTCCTACAGCTTTGATATTCCATAATTCCACTAAGCATTGCACAGTGTTGAAATGCAGTGCAGGAATGACTGTTAAAAGTATAACTGTTGGGCCTCCCTGGTGGCGCAGTGGTTGAGAGTCCGCCTGCCGATGCAGGGGATACGGGTTCGTGCCCCGGTCTGGGAGGATCCCATATGCCGCGGAGCGGCTGGGCCCGTGAGCCATGGCCGCTGGGCCGTTACCAGAAATAAATCCTTGCAAATATGGTCAAATGACTTTCTAGGAGGTTGTCAACACCATGCAATAGGGAAACAGTCTTTTCAACAAATGGTGCTGAGAAAACTGGATATCCACATGCAAAAGAATGAAGGTGGGCCCTCACCTGACACCATACGCAAAAATTCACTCAAAGACCTAAATGTAAGACCTCAAACTATAAAACTCTTAGAAGAAAACATAGGGCAAACTAGATATGGCAATGATTTCTTGAATATGACACCAAAGGCACAGGCAGCAAGAGAAAAAAAGAGACAAATTGGAATTTACAAAAATTTAAAACTTCCATACATCAAAGGACACCATCAACAGAGTGAAAAGGCAACCTACAGAATGGGAGAAAACGTCTGCAAATCATATATCTGATAAGGGATTAATATCCAGAATATATACAGAACTCCTAAAGCTCAGCAACAAAAAGCCCCAAACAACCCAACTAAAAAATGGGCAAAGGACTTGAATAGATATTTCTCCACAGAAGAGATAAAAACGGCCAATAAGCATGTGAAAAGATGCTCAACATCACGAATCATTAGGGAAATGCAAATCAAAACCACAATGAGGGGCTTCCCTGGTGGCGCAGTGGTTGAGAGTCCGCTTGCCGATGCAGGGGACACGGGTTCGTGCCCCGGTCCGGGAGGATCCCACGTGCCGCGGAGTGGCTGGGCCCGTGAGCCATGGCCGCTGAGCCTGTGCATCTGGAGCCTGTGCTCCGCAGCGGGAGAGGCCACAACAGTGAGAGGCCCACGTACCACAAAAAAAAAAAAAAAAAAACCACAATGAGATACCACCTCACATCTATTAGGATGGCTACTGTCAAAAAAAAAAACAAACAAAAAAAAACCAGAAAAAGTCAAGTGTTGATGAGGATGTAGAGAAATGAGACCCCTGTGGACTGTTGGTGGGAATGTAATATAATTCAGCCACTGTGGAAAACAGTATGGCAGTTCCTCAAAGCATTAATAATAGAATTACCATACGATCCAGCAATTCAATTTCTGAAGAACTGAAAGCAGTCTCAAAGAGTTATTTGTACATCCTTGTTCATAGCAGCATTATTTACAATAGCTAAGACGTAGAAGCACTCTAAGCATCCATTGGCAGATGAATAGATAAACAAATAGTGGTATGTACGTACAATGGAATACAATTCAGCCTTAAAAAAGAAGGAAATTCTAATGCATCCTACAACATGGATGAACCTGGAGAACCTTATAGTATGTGAAATAAGCCAGTCACAAAAAGACAAATACTGTATGATTACACTTATATGAGGTAATTGAAGCCATCGAACTCATGGAGACAGAAAGTAGAACTATGATTGCCAGGGGTTGGGGGAAAGTGGGGATAGGAATTTATTGTTTAATGGCTACAGAGTTTCAGTTTTACAAGATGAGAAGAGATCTGGAGATGGATGGTGGTGATAGTTGCGCAAAAATATGAATGAACTTATCACTTAAAAATGGTAAAGATGGTAAGTTTTATGTTATGTGTATTTTATAATTTAAAAAAACCTGGCAAACAAAGTAAGAAAACTGCAACACAACTATCAACCGCTTAATTTAAAATTTTTTTTAAGTTTTTGAATATATAATACATACTTGTGGTTCTAATATTAAAATGTATATAAAAGTATGTGGGGGAAAAAAAAAAGAAAGCACACGTTAGAGAGAGGCCAGCCTCAAATCCCTGTGCTGCCATTCAGCAGCCGTGTGGCCTAGGACAAATGGTTTAACTCCTCTGGACCTCATCTTTCTCATCTGTACAATGGGGGAAATTATAGCACCTACTTCCTAGGGCTGCTGTGTATGAGAAGGAACAACAGGACTAGAGCACCAAGCATGGTGTGTGCTTGCTCCCTCCCCCTCCCCCTCCCTTTCCTCCTTCTCCTTCTCCTCCCCTCCCTCCATCATCATCACAAGCTGTATATTTTCCATGGAGTCAGGTTAGAAAAAAACCCATCCCTAGATTAGTGTCAATATCCCTTCAGTACAATTTATCAGGTATCTCTGCTTTCAGAGCCATCTGCACAATTTTCCCCTTTGACTCATGTGAGAATGGATATTTTTTAAGGAGTTTCCAGACCTGTCAGAGAGAAATGGAAAAGCTGGTAAAGACCCACACTGACTTGGGGTCTATGCCCCTGGTGGGACCGGCAGCCACGGAGGTGAGAGGGCCTCTTGGTTGAGGATCCTTTGCCAACTGCTGGCACAGGCCGGGCAATGCGAGCCTCTGGTATTGAAGGACAGTGGGCCCTCTGCCTGGCAGCCAGGATGGGCCCCAGAGAGACACAGAAACACAAGCCCCCTATGGGCTGAAGTCACAGCTGCGAGGTCACCCAGCCCGGGCTCCCCCAGCCCAGGCAACTGCCAAAAGCTGGGACTGGGGTCCCGGAGACCAGGCTGGTGCTGGGCCCAGGCACGGTGGCTCCAGCAGATGGTGGCCCGTGCACCCCCGAGTCCTCCCTCCACCCAGGGAAGCAAACGTGCCAGGTGCTCGGAAAAGCTGCTGGCAGGAAGGTGCTTTCTTTCCCCACTCTGTGCATGGCACAGCCAGGGACGAAAGCTGTGTGGCCTTTTAAATGTGTCATGGGGTCCTAAAGGTCGAGGAGGAGTGAGGAATGGTGTGGAAACGTCTTGCAAAGCAAACCTCATTCCTACCCTCTTCCCACGTCTGTGATCAAATTCTTGAGTCAGCAGAATTTCAGATTAGACTAATATTGTTACCAGCAGACCTGCCCCTACCCTGGGGGCTTTGTGTCCGTGAAAACACTATGGTACTCATTGTCCGTGAACTTTAGTCACTGAGCCGTGAGGAGGGCAGAGCCCAGCCGCGAGCCCATGCTTCCTCCTGCCTCACCTCACTTAACCCTCACGCCAACCCCATGAGACTGGGTTGGATCACCCCCTTTGCACATGTGAGAAAACTGAGTGCAAAGAGCCACATTAACTTGCCTGAGACCATGAACTGAGGACACGGCAGAGCCAGACTTGGAACCCAGATTTGCCCTAACTCCAATGCTGGCATCGGCCCACCAGGTTGGCTCCTTCAGCACGGGCACATCATTGTGTCTTGAAGTTCTCTTTTCGTTTAGGTAATGCAGAGCACAGGGCGGTGTTGGGGACAGACTTGTGGGCGGCATTCTGAGTGGGTGCGTAGGAAGGGCGGAGCAGGGAATTCCCTGGAGGTCCAATGGTTAGGACTTGGCACTTTCACTGCCAAGGGCCCAGGTTCAATCTCTGGTCGGGGAACTAAGATCCCGCAAGCTGTGTGGCCAAAAGGGCTGCGCAGCTGGCACACAGAATGAGCGCCTGTATCCATGAGCGTGGCCGTGAACATCTGTGGGCTCTGGGTGCGCGGACACCTTGTGGGAATCAGTGATGGGTGCTGGACATGTGGAATGGGGGTACTTTACTGGGCTTTATATCGCTAGGGCGGCTCCAGGGAGGAGACATCTTAAAATATCACAGAGGAGATGTGGTTTGGCATAGGGCTCGCTCGGGGGCAGGGTGCACAATGGGTGTGCATGACGGCAGGTGGATGAGAGGAGGGGATTGAGGAGGGCAGAGGAGCTCAAGAGGGAGAAGCATCAAGCCCTTGGGGACTGGGATGAACTGGGCAACCTGGAGTCGCTTGGCCGGCATACCTTCAGGGGCCTGACCACAGTGTTCCCAGAATCGGGTACCCAAGCCCTCCTGGTTTAGGGATGGGGTAACACGGACTAGAGAGGGAACCAGGCTTGATTTGAAACTCATCTTTACCATTCATAGGTCTGCAGTGCTCTCAGGTAGGCTGATGTGAGAGCCTCTCTTCCTTCGGCTGTAAATCGGAGATAACAAGTCCTTCAGGGTTTGCTGTGGCCATCAGATGCAATAACACACAAAGACCCTGGCTACGTACTCTATGGTCCTTCATGGTCCATATGGTCAAGCATGGTCCTTCAGCACTCGTGGTTTCCTCCCGCAGCTACTTGCTTTTCTTACACACATCCCTTGGCCTTTCCCCTGAGGCAGCTAGATGAGTTACAACCAAGTACAAGTATGCATGTGATCCCTCCCTCCTCGCAACTCCGCCCCCCACTCCCAACTAATTTCAAACTCAAAAAAAAAAAAAAAAATCCAAGAACTGATCTTTCAGTATTTTCTCCACACAGAGCCAGGCACGTGGCCATTTATAATACAGTTAAGTCTCCTACCTACAAACCTCCAAGTTTCGAACTTTCAAAGATGCGAACGTGCGTTCGCATGTCCAATCACATAAGTTAGTTCACGTGTCTGGCGTATATTGTCATGTGTGTGCATCCTCTAAAAGTGGTTGTGCTTTTGTGTACTGTACAGTACTGTATAGAGTACAGTAGTACAGTGTCTTTATTTGAAGCCCAGGATGTCCAGAAGCAAGAGTAAAAGCAGCGGTGATGTAGCTGGTACTACTGTACTTTTCAAGGTACTATACTGTAAGATTAAAAATGTTTTCTTTATTTTCTGTGTGTGTTTGTTTTTATGTATTATTTGTGTGAAAAGTATTAGAAACCTATTACAGTACAGTACTATATAGCCGATTGTGTTAGTTGGGTACCTAGGCTAACTTTGTTGGACTTATGAACAAATTGGACTTATGAACACGCTTTCGGGCCAGAACCTGTTCGTACGTAAGGGACTTACCGTAAAGTGCTGCTTGGTAACAGGTAATGCCTACATACCCCATCCTTTCCTTTGGCTCAAGGCAAATCAAAGGCCAAAAGTTTCTCCTGTAGGGAGGCTCTTAATTCCACCGAAGGGACCTAGAGGGAAGCCATCCTCTGTGGAAGAGGAAGAGGCTATTTCTTACTCTGTTTCCTGCTCCCACAGAGTGAAAGCATGAGTTGGTGAGTGATTCTCTCTTCCTCTGCCTTTGGTGAGCACAACCAGTGGAGAGAGAGGTGGAACGCAGCTCCGGGCATTGGCATCTTCAGAGTCCTTGTCTTTGTACCCTGCCATCTTCAACACCCAGGTGCTTTATAATGGCTCCTCCCTGGGCTCATGTTGGAGAGTGATGGAAGTCCACCGTCAAATTCCATGTGGAGGTGGAGAGACAGAGGCCCACACTCAGACAGTCTGTCTGTAGCAGATGCTGTTGTGGCTCTGCTCAGATCCCTTTGCCCCCCACGCCCCCGGTACAGCCGTCTCCAGATGCTAAGGGCTGCAGCCTTCTCCTGAGACTCGCCCTTGACCACTGGAGCCCCCTTGGTCCAGGAGGGTCTGGGAGGTTACTGCCTCGCCTCGGGGCACTTCCCAACCAATGCCTGATTGACATGGAGGTGCACCTGGCTAGTATGCTTGCCTCAAGGTGGGACAAGTCTGTGGTATAATTCATGCTCCAGAGCACCCTGTGGGATCAGGCTGAAGCTAGACCTCAGCTGAATCCACGCACTTACTCAGCTCCCTCCCCTCCCCTCTCTCTCTTTCCCCACTCCCCTACAGGTGTCTCCAGACAGCACTCCCTCAATACATCTCTCGCCCAGAATTTCCATTTCAGGCTCTGCTACTAGGGACACTGACCAAAGACACTCTCCTCCCCATCTCTCAGGAGTCTTCCCCAAACTGCCAAGGTGATGGTGGAACCCCAAGGAAGGCAAATGCCAAAACGGCGAAGCAGAGACCCTTGCACACCCATCGGATGAAGAAGCAACAACTAAGCATCAGACTCACCCAACCTGGGGAAAATGCTGGCCTTGGATCTGCAAAGGCCCCAGAAGTAGGAGAGAATACTATTGGTCTCCTCTGGGTCACTGTTATCTGGGGAAGCAGAGCCTGGGTTAAGGCTACGACTCAGGAAACCAACAGGTCCTGCAGTTCACACTAATACCCTGTCCCACACAGCTGAGGACCCAGTGGGCTCCACCAAGAGCAATGACAGTCACATCAAACAAGCTGCCGCCACCCCCACCCGCCGAACACACACAGGAGAACTTTCATATTCTCCCTACAAAAAGAGAGATGGAGGATTAGAGACCCTAAGAACCTCAGACAAGGCAGGAAACAAAGTCTCCAAGGCAAGTGAGTAGTTCAGAGACAGAAAAGTTCTCCGCTGACTGTCTAAGCAACTTCAACGATCTCACATAGGTTCTCAATGTGACACCGTGGCTTGGGGAGAAGGGGGAAACACGAAACATTGGAAATCGTAGAGGTGACTATCAAACATCCATTTGCATTTCATTGCAAAGGCCAGACAAGTGAGCACCATCGCCCCCTACCCACTGTATTCAGGAGGCAGATTGTAGGCTGTGAGGGCCCCTTAAGAGAAAGGGAAGCCAGAGGAAAGGCGGAAACCTGATGGACCTGTACCCACGAAGGTCAAGGACAGGGAGATGATAAACTCTTTGTCCCAAACAGTGAGCGCATGCTGGACTCCATCTAAGGTGGGGAGATATTATAACTCTGCTCTGGAATGTGATTAGCATCCCAAGAGCCAAGGTGGGCAGATGAAGAGGAGCTAAAGATCACAGGAGACTAGGCAGGAAGTCCAGCCATCCAAGGCTGTGGCATTGGCATTGGCAAGAGACCCCTCCTCCCTCACCTCACTCCCTCAAAAAAAAAAAAAAAAAGTGTGGTGGATTATGGTTGGTGTAGCTCACACAAGAGGGAAGGACACACAACATCCTACAGGAAGTCAGGATGATACTGATGGCGGGAGAGGGGTGCAGCACCAGCGTCAGGTTTACAAAGTAGATGCAGCTCTCAGAAGACAAAGTCAAGACAGATGACGTG
Organism: Mesoplodon mirus; assembly: GCF_964341445.2. NCBI lineage: Eukaryota > Metazoa > Chordata > Mammalia > Artiodactyla > Ziphiidae > Mesoplodon > Mesoplodon mirus. Next base: position 162,304,929 of record NC_138979.1, on the reverse strand, counting down.
TGGTTAGAGGAAGCTGGGGGAAAAGACAAAACAGGAAACGTAAAGGGAATGAAAACACTGTCTATGGGCTAATTGGAGGCAGGATATAAAGGCAGAAGTGGGACAGGTGATGGGGGAGCAGGCAGGGAACATTCAGAATAAAGCAGGAGGAAGAGGAACGCGCTTTCTAAAAGAGGAACCCCACATGATGGGAGCTTTTAAAGTCTACCCATTTTAGCCACAGGTTAGGTCACATATTACCAATAGGGTTCCCAGTTCCTCTGGAGAGGTTTAAAAAATTGTTGTAGGGGAAAGACTGTTAGTAGTGGCAAAGGAGAGCTAAGGGTGATTAACAGAGGACTCCCTTGATGGAAGCATCTGTGTTGTACTATTTCCAAGGACGCAGGGACTTGGGGAAGAAAAGCTAGAATTGTAGGATCTCTTGACAAGTCCGTTAAGGGGCACATCTGATACTTTTCAAGAAAATAAATAAAAACACGAAAGCTTTGCAAATGTTGGAACAAGTTCAATGTTGATGTAAATGATACCAAAGGGTACTGGTGTGGTTTTCATTGGTTGCCTGCTTGCACTTAGCCCTGCAGTATACTGTGGAGGGTGATGTCAGACCATAGAGCTCACTACCTGGGTGACCTTAAGCAAGGTCCTCAGTGCCTCTGACTCCTCTTTATAAGTTGGACCCTTGATCTCAGTCCTTATAATAATACTTATATCTTTCGGTCGTTACAGGGGCCAAGTAATATAAACTATGTAAAGTTTCCAGCATATAATGGGCCCTTGATAAATGCCTCTTGTCTTCTCCCATACTCTGAAGAGTAGTTGCAGAGGTGGGACACATGAAAAAGCCAAGAAACAAAGCAAGCAGTAAGCAACAATGTAAGGAAACTGTAAAGAAATGTCTCAAGGAAATGTCATGCTTAGGTACCAGGTAATGGTATTGTTGACATGTGGTGAGAAGGAAAAAAAAAGTGGAATCCTTCACAATATGGCGCAGAAGAGTGATGCTGAAGATTTTTTTTAAGGCTTTAAATTCATAATGTGGTTCATCTGCAATGGGAAAGCTGCTGGTTAAAGAAAATATGAGTTTTAGGGAATAGACAACAAAGCGTGTCCCCAGGCTCAGTATGGAAATGACAGCGACCCAAGACCACCTGAACTGTGAAAGTCCAATTGTCAGAACTGTCCTCCTGGGATATTTTGGTAGAGGACTCGGAAAGGACTGAGATCAAGGGTCCAACTTATAAAGGAATCACTTTATAAGTTTTATGAAACAGCAAAGACAGAAGTGAAAGGGGCACAAGGGATCAATAAGAGTAGAGCTGGGGACTCTTGTGAGAGAATATTTTAGAAATAAGTTAGACAGTAAAAGAATTGTCACACAGAGATTAGTGATAAAATTAAGGCGATTTAGTAAAACAATAAGAAAAAAATCTTTATAAGGAAGCACATAGGGACCCAGAAAATGGATAAGGGATATTTTGTGCTCTGAAGTCTCTTTATTTAGTAAGTCTCCAAATGTAATATTTTTAAATTAATAGAGTATGATGGAGAGAGGGAAAAAAGAACAGAAACAGACAGCAGAATGGTCATACAAAGAAGTAGGTATGGCAGTTGGGAAATCATGTCATTCCTAAGAGCTGTTTTCAACGGGTTGGTTTTAGGCAGCTCAATTTACATGTTGCTAAAAGATTTTCCAGTTCACACCATGGAGGCACAAACCACCACCCCTGACCAATGAGGGAGGACACAGAGGGTAGAAATTCAAGCCATTAAGAACCATCAGCCAGGCCTGTGGCATTTCTGGAAACAGCCAAGTTGATACTGGGTTAGGGAGTTGGCATTTACTTATATCAGTTCTTTCATTAGTACCTTCAAGGCAAGTTGGGTGCCTGTCATGTCCAGGCACTGTGCTGGGTGATGGGACCACCAGTCCCTGCCCTTGGAGCTTTAATTCTGGAGGGGAAACCACCACACAAACAGCTATGGTTCAAGATGATCACTGTTTAGGTGGGGCACTGGGGAGGCTCAGAGCTGCACCCAGAGGAGCACTTGGAAGTTATCTACTCTACCAATTCCTCTTACACATAAAGAAACAGAGGCAGAGAGAAATCAAGTCGCTTGTACAAAGTCATCAGACAGTGGCAGAGCTAGGAGCAGTATGGGCACCTGGAAATGAATCTAAAGCCTCACTCAGTATACTGCCACACAAACCAGTTTTATTTCCGTAAGCAGTTTGGTGGCCTCCACAACAGTGTCCAACTGCATCCGTAGAGTGTCATATTTCGAGGTAATATATCAGATATTTTTAGCAAATAAATTCTACAGGTTTCATTATAATGCATCCACCTGCCTTCCCTCTGCCCCTTTCCCCACCTTCAATGATCAGGCAAATTCATCCCCCTCCCCCAAAATGGTGATGCACAGCACCTTTGCATGTTTTAAAACTTTAAATAAATGCTACAATCCTATCTCTAGAATTTTTCCAAATGCCTTTCCTTTATCAGTGCTGCTGACTCTTCAAATCCACCAAGACTGCTCATTCGATTAATGGTTGGTTCTGCTTCGAAGCTTCTATCCCTAAGGACAGAGATCTGCGTGAAGATTCTGCATGAGAAAGATGCCACCACACTACTTCTGTTGCCCAAGAGTAAACCTTGACCTTGCAGGACTAATATCCGTCTCATGACCTTTTTTCCATGTGGTGCTTGGTTCCCACTGACTTCCAAAGGAGCAGCAGCAGATGGGCATCTGAAGGCAGAATTAACTCAAGAGTCATTACATGAGGGTGTTCTCAACTGAGTGCCCTAGAGTAAACAGTAATTACATGTTCCTTCAAGATTACTCTCAGCCTGAGTTGGGGAAAGAAGAGAGTCCAGGATGACTGACCACGATACCCTTAACGTGAACACGTGTGCACAAACACACAGGCTGGTCCCAAGGCTGAATCTGGAATTTTCCCCTAAGAACGTGATGTTGGTTCTACAGGTCCCTTGAAATATACAAATCGGGCGCCCTTGGAGACATCAGAAGTTGCTCTTACCTATTCCCGTTTTTCTTTCCTTGCTAAGCACTCCCTAAATAGCACCATCAAATATATGGAAAATAAGCAATCCCCACTCAGTTACGTTGTACAGGAGGAGGAATTGGTCCTGCGCAGAAAACTCACTCTAGTGACTTCACTGCACTTATGGACACACAAGACAACCCATCTAAACCATTTCCGACCTCACACTTGGACTTCAGCAGCCATGTACGCTAGACCATGGAGAACAAATTTCCATGACGGATGACAGGCTTGGACAGATCACCCCAAAGCCCGGGCAGGCACTGGGAGAATGCTCACTTGGTTATTGGATATGGAAGTGCAGGGAATTGCAGAGGACCCGGTATGTCTTTAAATCACCTCTAGAGTGGCACCTTCTGCTGCATTTGTAAGTTACCCAGAGGGGCTTTGGGAGGAATGTAGGGAAACTTTGAACGTTTCCTGCCTCTTGGACTTTTTGGCATGGGACCCTAGAAAATGATGACAACAGCCAAGATGTCATCATCTTCAACAATGGCTTTCCGAATTTGTTATCTAGCAGGTACTGTTCAAGGGCCTTTACGTGGGTCTCCTTTAATCTTCACAACAACTCCACGAGGGAGATGCTCTTACCATGCCCATTATACAGATGAGGAAACCGAGCGTGGAGCGGACAGGGTGGGAAACCTGTCCAAGGTCACAGCTAGTACAAGAGGACATGGGTCTGGCAGTGTGGTTCTAATGCTCGTTTTGTCACCACCCAACCACTGCACGGAGTCACCGTGCAGGAGAATAAGTTAGTCTAAAATAGGTAAGCACTTCCCTTTCTCAAGGAACGTTTGCCCTCTGATTCTTATTTTAGCTTCACGCCAATCTCATGAGTCACTCCGAGCAGGTTTCAGCCCCTTTTGCTGGTGAAGAAATGAACGTAGGGCAAGGTTAAGGCCTTGCTGAGGTCACCCTGCTTGGTAACACTCTTCCCAAATCCCAACTGTGCTCCCACCTAAGGGTTTGAGCAAACCCCGAGGAGCAGCAGGTGCCCTGTCGCTGGGGCTTCTCCAGACTCCTAGAGGCCCAGATGCAACTTCTGGGGCGGATTGTGAGGGAGGAATATTAGGACCACAGAGGTATAAAACCATGGTTGCCACCAACTGAAAACAAAATTAAAAATGCAGAGTTTATACAATATTTGTTTTTGAAAAAGAAGGCCTGACCAGTTTTCCACTCATTGCCCAGGTGTACTTACAGACAGAGGGAGGTGAGGATAGAGACCAGGCTGAAGAAGATGATAGGTAATAGGGACTGACTGAGTTGGTAAAGGCACAGAGTCCCCCAAAGCCAAGTCTGGGCCCAAGGTTTTGCATTAAAGGGACACAGGCGGGGGCTTCCCTGGTGGCACAGTGGTTAAGAATCTGCCTGTCAATTCAGGGGACATGACTTCAAGCCCTGATCCAGGAAGATACCACATGCCGTGGAGCAACTAAGCCCATGTGCCACAACTACTGAGCCTGCACTCTAGAGCCCACGAGCCACAACTACTGAGCCCATGCGCCACAACTATTGAAGCCCGTGCGCCTAGAGCCCGTGCTCCGCAACAAGAGAAGCCCCCACTCGCTGCAACTAGAGAAAGCCCACACACAGCAACAAAGACCCAATGCAACCAAAAATAAAGAAATAAAAAAAATAATTAAAAAAATAATAAAAACGAAGGGACACAGGTGATCTGAGCTGCAGTTATTTGTTATGTCAGGAGTACCATGAACCAGGTCCACCACGAACAGTTCTAAAATGTAAACTTTTAGAGCTGGAGGGCCTAAGAGATCTCGTCCAATCCCTCATGTTATGATGCAGGGAACTGAGGCCCTGAGAGCCTGTGCACCTCAATTATCACTGATCTGGGAGTGAACTGGACTGAACCCGCCTGGCACCTGCCTCTGCCCGGGATACCCAGCTGCCCCTCCATCCACTAGAGCCACAGATAGAAACAGCCCTCAACAGTGGGCTTCCCTCCAGTTGACTTCGGTCTTTAATTTTTTTTTTTTTTTTTTTGGCCGCACCTCGCGGTTTGTAGGATCTTAGTTGCCCAACCAAGGATCGAACCTGGGTGCCTGGCAGTGGAAGCGTGGAGTCCTAACCACTGGACCGTCAGGGAATTCCCCGTTTTTAACTTTTTATTTCAGAATAATTCTAACGTCACAGGGAGTCGAAAAGAAAATGGCCAGGGAGATTCTGTGCACAATACATCCTGCCCCTCCAGCTGACTCGTACCCACACAGAGTTCTAATATAACAGCAGATACACGTGGGGTGATAGGTCTCTTCCTAAGACTGATTTAGGAGCAAACAATCCATAACATTGCTTTCTCAGATCTTATCCTACCCTCCTCACTGCTGTGAGCCCTAACACACACACACACATACACACACACACACACAGTCTAATCAGCAATAATTTCACTCCTGAATATTGCTAGAAAGATCACTAAGCCAAGCTAATCAATTGTCTCAGCCAGCAACCAGTCCCCAAGAGATGCCTAGATTTTTCTCTGCTCTCATTTAACCCTCTGCAGCCTGAGCTTTTCTCCCCTGACTTCCCAAAGAGCAGAAATGCTGTTCTGCGAAGAATCCAGTGCCTAAGATGATGTTCCCAAGTTGCCACCTTTCAAAAGCCTTGTCTGTGCTAATGGCAGCAGACACTCTGGAGCACTTCAGAAGGAGGGTGTCCCTCTCATGTGCACCAACTGGGACCAGCGTGATTAAAGCAAAGGAGGAGGATGCAGACCCCAGAGTGAGAACAGCCAGAGGAAGCAGGTACAGCCCAGAAAGGGGAGAGGGGAGGGCGAGACAGATGAGGGAAAGCATCACAGGAGAGGTACCAGTTTAGCAATTAAATTTGACATCAACTTAGACAAAGCTTCCTTGCTGAACAGCATAAAATTCCAGGGAAGGTTTGACCACATGTGCATAAAAGACACACCTCATTCTTTTTTTTTTTTTTTCCTGGATGGAGGAGTGTGAAGACAGGAGGGACAGAGAAGGGTAGGGGCAAAGACCATGGTCAACGGGTCACGAGCTGATGTAGTTAAGGCAGCTGGACATTCATAACTTCAAAGCACTGCCCCCCCCCCCTACAATTCACAGGATGGGAGTGCCCCCTTGAGAGGAGAGGCTCTATGCAATTCACTTCGCGTGCAGTTATTGAACACATACCGTATGCCAGGCATTGCGCTTGGCACTGGGGCATCCAAAGCTGAATAGCAAGGAGGCAAAAGGGAGGCTGTGACAGTTCAAGTGTTTAGCAGTGTCATCTCCAGCTCTAGGAGGGAGAGCAGAGAGGAGGCAGGGAGAGGAACATGGGGCATTTTGTAAGTTTGGGTGGCGCTGCATACATACTCCGATCCCCTGATCAGTGGGGGAAGAAAAGGAGGAGGGTTCACTGCCTTGCTGCCTAGAGTCTCTACAAAGACACACAGGGAGGGTCAAGGACATCGGCACTGCGGGCAGCCCAGGGGAGCACGCCTCTGGCAGGAACTCTGATGACACCCACGTGGCTCTTGGATTCATTGGTCAAGTGACCCTGTTGAGAGAGAGGACTAGCAGGCACCTGCTGCCTTGAAAACACAGCCCAGTGGGCCTGACAGCCAGGACTGGCCTGGCCTACTGTGAGGGTAGAGCCTGAACTGCCATCTGAGAATGTAGGGCAGAGAGGGGTGCAGGATGACTCAGAGACCCAAGAACAAAGCTGTTCATTGGAATGTGAGTGAGGCCAAGAGAGTTCACCAAACTCTGTTTCTGCAGAGCAGAAAAAAGTCAAGCCTTCTTCCCCTGACTTAGGATTGCTGCCTGAAGCCCAGCTCACATCCTCTGCTCTCCCAGAGTGGTTTAAAGCCCCAAGTTCCTTTTAGGTTGCGGGGAGGATGTTCCCAATATGCCTTGAACTCTGATTTCCATTTGGAATCTCCAGTTGGAGGATGAAGCTGGAAGTCTTGCTGACACAGGACTCTGCTCACCAAAATTCAGGGAAAATAGCCTGCTATGTACTGAATATTTGTGTCCCCACCCAAATTCGTGTGTTGCAGCTCTAATCCCCCATGTGATGGTATTTGGAGGTGGGGTCTCTGGGAGGTAATTAGGTTTAGATGAGGTCATGAGGGTGGAGCCCCCATGAGGGGATTAATGTCCTTTTAAGAAGAGGAAGAAACCAGAGCTCTCACTCTCTCCTCCATGTGAGGACACAATGAGAAGATGGCCTACAAAGAGGAGGTTCCTCACTGGAACCCAACCACGCTGGTACCCTGATCTTGGACCAGCCTCCAGAACTGTGAGAAAATTAATTTCTGTTGCTTAAGCCACCAGTCTGTGGGATTTTGTCATGGCAGTCCAAGCTGACTAGGATATAGCCCCTTAGTGGGAGGCATAGGGACCTGTTTTTAGTGGTGTGACATGATGTGTGCAGAAGTGACTGCTCTGTGCTGAGCAAATAAAAGGGCTAAGACTTATTAATAGGGCAAAGGGCTAACACTTTACATGCATTTCATCTCCCCGACAACCCTATGAGGTAGGTTCTATATAGCCCCATTTAACAGATGAGAAAATCGAGACCTTAAGAGATTAAGAGCTCAAGTCTCACAGCTGAGAAAAGGTGATGCTGGAACTTGAACTCTGGCTGTCTGACTCAGAGTGTACGCTCTTAACCACAGCTCCGTGCCATGCGCAAGAGGCACTTGTCAGGGCAGGAGGACAGGAATGAGCAACGATGAGCTAGGCTTACAAAGGGGAATGTCACGTAGCCCCTGCAGTTGGGGGTTCCTGGTACAGTGAGGGAGACCCATGGGGGCAATCGCCCCATAGGGGTGAATGAGATGATGGAGGGACATCAGCTGGGGCCCCAAGAAGAGGAAGATGCCAACCAGGTAAGGAAGGCAGAAGAGCTAGTGTAGACAAGTTACAAACGCCACCCTGACTCAAGAAAGGGCAAATGCAAGAGGCCTCATGGCCACTGAGCATGAAGCACTAAGAGAAAGAACAGTGCCCAGGTTGGAGGGGAACAAAAGGCCAGAGGACCCTGTGGACAGAAAGGTGGCTTCCAGAGCCTCTGCTGACTGACCTTATGGAGCAGGAGAAAAGACCCAGGCGAAAGGACTAGAAACTGCTCACTTGGCTGGTGGAGAAAAAAGGCCAAGTGTCCACAGAGCAGTCAGAATCCTCCTGTATAAGGGATTCCTGCCCTTTTTCCCGAAGCTGGGGAAGGAAACTCCACTCTGGGGGAGCCAGGGCACGTTTTGGCAGCCTTATGGCTCTGACTTTCCCCTCTCCTCTATCGTACGCTTGTGCAGAACTTAAGACTCTTGACCTCAGTTTGGCCTTGACTTTGCTTGACCTTGGTCAAGTTGCTCCATGCCTTCTCTGGCTGGAGATGGGCGTTCTCCACCTGCTTTCTCCTGGGCACAGCCATCCAGATGGGCTTTGAGGTCCTGGTGTGCAGAGAGGGAAGCCAAGGGGCCAAGGGACCCAGACCGATGACATAGAAAAGGGGGAGCTTGTGGGGATGTGAATTTGCTCTGGAAGGGGAAGCCAGCCCTCAGCATTTCAGAGGCAAGATGGAAGTGGGGGAGACTCCTGCCCGCCAGCTTCACCAGGCAGCTGGGGGAACTCTCCCGCTGCTGGTAAATTGAGCCATTCTCCTGTCTCCACGAGCTCACCTCCGGACTGGAGGAGAATTGATTGGGGGAGTTGAAGGCACACAGGCCCTCCAGGCCCTTGGTGAACCCAGGATCCGTGTCTGTTACGGGGGACTTTTTTTCGGCGCTTCTGTCACAGTTTCCATCTTCAATTGTGAAATGATTCCCCTCTCTCCCCTCCGCCTTCCACTTTGCCCAAGTTGTACAGCAGCCTGAAAGTGCTGATGGCTTAACCGGTTTAATTTTTTCCCCCAGCAGCCCTGAGGGGCTTTAACTCTTTCCTCCTGCAGAAACCCTGCTTTTGGAGTTGAATGTTTAAACTCTCACTGGGAGACTCATAAATATTCGGAGTCACTCTCTCCCTCTCTGTTTGATTAGGAAATGAGCCTTTAACTCAATGTAATCCCCAAGCCATTAACAAAAAAGCCCTCAACAGCTCCACTATTAGAAATTCACTCTTAACCCGCTGAGGATTGAATTAGATTAACATAACTACCCACAATCTGAGTTTATTTTCTGTGCCAGATAGAAATGTGTTTTTCAGGGAAGGCGAGAAGGGGGAGGAAAAGAAGGAGGGAGGGAGAGAGAGCGACAGCGCGCAGGAAGATAATGAAATGTAAAAGTAGAGATAAGGAAAAGATGGACAGATACACTGTAGAGGTGAAGTGATGGGGAGAAAGAGTTGTACATGGCCTGTGGTTGAAAAATCCTGCCAGCTGCCATTTTTTTATTTGTGGGATATTTGGAGAGACCTCAGCTCTGGAAAATGGTTTGAATGAGGGGAGCGCTTTCCAGGTATTTGCAATTCCTTCTTCCTCGAGTTTGATGGTCCTGTACCTGAGCCTGCTGCGTCCAAAGCACCTGCTCATTGGCCCCACTGTCCCCAATTTGGGAGGAGGTCAGGGCTGGGTTTCCACAAGCTTAAGGGAGGAGGGGGAACACATAAACGACAGCATGTACACAGGCAACTGCAACTTTACATCAAAGAAATAAACAAAGATGAGGGTGTGGGATGGGTGAGATTTTACAGACTTGAAGTCACAGACAGCCCTGTGACCAACTGCATGTAAGCAATCAGTTTAGGGAAAAAATGAGATTGACGACAGCTTGGTCCACAGAAAATGAATCCTTATTGAAGCAGAAACTAAGTAATCAGAGGCTGCCTTATGCAAATACATTGAAGTTTCCCCAACTGCATCGCTATACATAAGCCCAAAGGGGAAAAGCCACATCCTGAACTTGAGGATGAAAGCCAGGCTTTCCATCACACTGCCAAACAAGCCCCCATCCCACCTAAAAGCAGCCACAGGTGGCCAAAGGAAGAAGCAGTTCTTGTCTAAATGCGCCAACAAATATTCTTCCCTCTCAACTGTTAACGCTAATGAGAACATAGGACTTGCTCAGAAATTCGGGACTCTCTCCCAGTGCATTTAATCACCGGCCAGCAGGCTCCAGGGTGCATGTTGAGAAGGGCAGGGAACAGTTTGCTCTTGTATGAAAAGGTTTTAAAAATGTCACACTTTTCCTAAAAAGCCATTGAGATCAGTGCAATTTTGCCAACAGCTGACTGCTGAGATTTCTGAGTGCAAGGTCTCAATCGTTTGATTCACTTGAGCTTTAATTAATGATCACCCACCAAATCCCACTTCAGTATTATGGTGGGAAACCTTTGCAGGATATGTTTATTAAATCAGAGTCCTTGGAATAGAGGAAATAATAATGCTACGTATATAATATGCTCAATTCCTGGGTTTTTTTTCCTCTCAATTTCTGGGACTTTACTTTCCCTACTAGGTTTGAAATAGTGACATTTCCCCCGATTTTACACCAAACTCCTTATTCTAATTTCTCTACCAACGACTATAGTGAACCTGTGAAGTATATTTTCTAATCTCTTATTCCTTCCTGATCCCCATTCTGTCCTCCAAAATAATGAATGAATGGATTAAAGGCATTAATAACTTTAAACAAATACTGGTAAAAATAACCAAGAGAAGGAAAGTGAAAGTTTCATAAAAGTCAAAATAAAAATGAGACCAAATTGCCTCTCTAAATATATGTGTGTGTCCATATTATTTAACTTTCATCATTAGATTTGTGGCTAAAACAATTCTGTTTTTAATCAAAAGCAAGCCAGACATATCTGTTTTGTTTAATGCTTTTAAATTGTTGGGAAGATTGATTTGTTAGGATACTGTTTTCCCAAACAAGTCAAGAAGCAGTGCTTAGCAATATAGTATATGGTAAGCATTGTTTTAGTAAATAGAAACTCAGGGATTATTCGACTCATAAAAAGAGATGTATTTTAAAAGTTGTATATCATATACCTTAAGCATCATCACATTCTTTTTCAAAAGTTAGTAAATTAAATTTTACTAAATTTATTATTTACTAAATAGTACTACTATTTCTTCGTAAATAATATATAGCAAATCTCCCCAAGTGTAGCATTTTTAGTTAACACTGTACATTTTCCAGAAACTAAAGTCCCAAATGTTCCACAGGAAGCTGGTGGCATGTTCGCTGTGGGGACCAGTGGACAATGCCTGGGGACTGCCATCTCTAGGGGCCACCAGTGTGCTCACAGAGCCTGTGCTCTGAGTGTCTGAAACAAGCATGGCTTTGACAAGGCTCGTGCTATTAAGTTTCTTCCTTCGGGAAGGATGCGGAGCAAGGGCTCCATGGCACTCCACCCCTGGTTTCTGTCCTTTCAGAGGTTCTTCCTCCCCACCCGCCCTCCGCCCAAGTTCCCCTTTCAGGATGAAGAAAACACACCAAATCAGTGAGCCAACGAAAGCCTGGAAGGCCAGACAAATTGTCAGCTCTCATCCCTACTTCTCAAAGCAAGCTCGCCCTGTGCAGCAAAAAAAAAAAAGTCATTTTCCTTTAAGGCGCTATAGAAAAGCTGGCCATTGGGACTGTCAAGACTCCCCCTGAACCTGGAACCTCTCAGGCTCAGCCCAAACCTGCCGGCAGCTCTCCATCATCACCTGTCCTGTGTGAAATGGGTCTTCCCTCTGGAACCTTCCCAGCTCACCCAGTGCCCGAGCTGCCAGCAAATAAAAGTTTTTACGCTGGGAGACAACCACCCGCTAAGTCGCATGTAAACTTTCCCTTGCCCTTTTGATTTACTAACTTTTTCTCAGTGAAAACAAATAAAAATAAAAGAGAACGTACTGATTCTCAATGAGTTTGTATAACTGTCCCACCCAGCCATTCCTGGTCCCTCTGACCTTCCCAGGACAGTTTGTGAGAGGCAACATTTTCCTCTGGGCCACCCAGAGATGCTCAATGGTGCCGAAACCCAGGATGAAAGAGCAGGCATGCGGAGATATTTTTATCCATTAAAAAGAGAGAGGGAGAGAGAAAGAGAGAAGGGGGGGGGTGTGGGAAAAAGGACAGGACGGTCCAGGGCAGAGTCTGGGGCATAGGGGAGGGAGAAGTCTGTTACTTACATGCTTGGGGCTGGGGAGGGGACAGGGCTGGCAGGGAAGGGTCTCCCCTTCAGCTGTTTCCAGTTGCTGATGGCTTGTCGCTCAGCTCCTCCGGCACCAGCTGACAGTCCCCTGTCTGTGTCTCTTTGTGACTAAGGACACAGTACTCCCAACCTATAAATAGATCCCGACTCCGTGATTGATATAACAGGCAGCTGACAAAAAAAAAAAATCCCACAGCCATAACCAGGTCTTAAACAAAACAGCAAAAGGCTCTAGACTTTCAACTCCGCAGAGCTCCATGCAGACTACACAGATGGACACTGGAAAGGGGCGGGGGGAGAAAAATATACAATAAAGGGCAGGAGGAGACGGTGGGGCTGGGAGGACAAAAAAAGAGAAAGTGTGGAAGACAGTTACTTCTCTGGTGGTGGAGCAGTCACTTGGTGTCACCGGAGAGCCAAGGAGTGATGGTCGGCGGCAGAGACAGCAAGGGGGGCAACAGGCAGGAGGTCCTGACCCTGTGAAGGAGAGGCCCCGCCCCACATCCCTGAGCCCCTGGCCCGGTCAGGGCTGGAGTCAAAGTCCTGACTTGGGAGCATTCGTCAGCACAAGTGCTTTCCACGAAAGTTTCCATGCCTCCTGCCAGATCAGGAGGAAGGGAGGGAGTAGACAGAGCTCTCCTAGCCCAGAGGCCAGGCAGGCTTCTTGGGGGACACGCAGGAGGCTCCTGGAGCCGGGAAGGGTGGGGGGAGGATTTGCAGGTGAGGGGTTGGGACAGCGTCACCTGTGCCTGGTGAGGCAGGGCCCAGTGGGCCCACTCGCAGCACATAATGGGTTTTTAGAAGGACAGGGGGTGACATTCCAGACAGAAGAATTGCCCAAGATTGAAAGGCCATGGGGGCATTGCTGACTCTGCTCTTCTAGAAAGATTTCCTAGGAGGCTGAATTGTCTGAAAAAGTTTCTTCTTGGGGAAATGAGCCCCAGTCTTTGGGATACTGAGGGGTCTCTAAGAAACACTGGTTGCCCCAGTTTCTGCAAAGGTGGGGCAGCCTCCCCAGGGTGGTCCAGCCCATCTCTGAAAGCTGAGCCACGGGGCAAAGTTTCCAGAAAGCAGGAGAGTTGTGGAGAAACGACAGAAGTGTGAACTGTCCAACAAGTAACCAGGTGAGCTCTTGATCACCCCGGGGCCTCCCATCCGGCCATCTGGAGGCCACGTGCTTTGATCACACAAGGGTCCTCTACCTTTGATGATCCGGTTACCTGTACGCACTGATTTAGGTGGAATTTCAGGTGAGGCTCCCCCCTTCAAGAAGAGTGATGCATAGGCCCAGCCCCTTGCTGGTGGTAAGGGACAGGCACTTTATCATCCTTAGAACTTCCCCATCTCCAGCTTTAAAAAAAAAAATGAAGTGGAATTTCCTCTTCACGTTAGATCTAATTCTTTACTCTCCAGGTTAACAGAAACTCTGAGGCTAAGGGTACCCAGGCTGTTGAAGTCAAAGCCCGTTTAATGTGCAGGACCTCAAACATTTCCATGAATAACCTGCCTTTGGAATATAAGCTCTCAGAGGGGAAAGACATGTGTTCGTCTTATTCACCATTGCATCTCCAGTGCTACCATGACACCTGACACATAGGAAGACTTTCCTGGGTGTGGGTTGACTGACTAACTGAATGAATGAATGAATGAATGAATGAATGAGTGATGCCTAAGATACCCACCATTTGAGTTACGCATTTAGACCAAGACATTCTCTCTAGAAGAATATCTGTATTCTGAGAGTGCCCCTAGGAAGGGAGAGAGTTAGGAGTAGGACTTCAGGCAGGTATTGTCTGACTGACACACCATTTATCCATAGTTTCATCTGAGAACTTCTGTGCTCTGGGTTCCTGCCCAGTGTGGCCACCAAGCACTTCCCTCTAATCAGGCCTGAGCACTCACAGGCTTCTCCGGTGAGTGTAGTTGCTAGGAAGTCCAATAACCCTGCTGAGAGGCAGGGTTGTAGACCAATTCCCATGCTGATGACTGGGGCTATGGCCACTTGGACCCGCATTCACTGCCAGGCTCCTTCTCAGGGGATAACCTTTGTCTTCCGATGCAGACGGAAGACTTATCTGTTTTCTATTCAAATTTTTCAGCTGCGCCCATGCAGACTCTTGCTGACCCTTCCCTGACTTCTGGCAGAAATCATGCATGAGTCTTTCTCTGTGGCTGCAGCCTCTCCCAGAGCCTCCCCGGCCTCCAGCACCATGCCTTGTCTGTAGTAGGTGCTCAGTGAATGCACTGAACCAAGCCACGCCTCCTAAAAGGCATCCTCCTTAGAAAGCTCCTGTGGGACTTCGGTTTTGACTTTTTACCTCCGGGCTGATCTCTGAATTATTCCCAGTGATTCAGCTCTCCCAGCTGAATGAACAAAGCCTTGGTGTCTGCTCCGCTAAGCGACCCTGGGCGGGGTTGGGGGTGGGGCATCTGATAACCATCAGGCATCCCTCTGATCACACAGGGCTCCCTTGAAATGCTGGTCATCGTCATGGGAGACCATAGGCCTTTGCTTTCAGGAGGCTCTTAATAGCCCCATTTTCTCATCTAAAGCTTCTCTAGCTTCAAGAGCCAAGCGCCCTGGCAGATGCACACGCAGACACACCCCCAGCAGTTAAAACACAGACTCTGGATCGGGGCTCCCAGGGTTGGAATCTTGCCTCTTCCTCTTAGTATTGGGAAACTGGTGAAATCCCATAACTTCTCTGTGCTTCAGTTTCCCATCTGTAATGTGGAAATTCTAAGGGTCTACTTCTTCAGATTGTCACCTGGACAAAATGACTCAATGCAAGGAGATGCTTAGAACAGTGACTGTCACATGAGAATCCTCCACAAATGTTTCAGGGAGCATTACCAGCCCCCATGCACACCTCTGCCTACCTTTGCCACATTACTCAGCGCGCTCTGGCTCTTCTCCCACAGCTAGAGGCGGTAGCACTGGCAAGGCAAGCACCTGACCACAAGAAGGGCTCTGCCCGCAGAGCCTGGACAGAGGTCAGAGGTCAGGAAGAGAAAACTGTGTGGGGACTTGGGGGCTTTAGTGTGTGAGCTTAGGGGCGGGTGAGGCGAAGAATAGGAGCGCCCAGAGGACCCTGACCCCCTTACCACCCAAAGGGCCAGGTTCATAACCTGCTCGCCCCTCTGTCCACCACCCCCTCCCTTTTCCCAAGAGATTCTCTGCCCACCTGGAGTATTCTGAGCGTTCTGGTACCTCAGGATCCCGGAAGACTTGAGGATCCCACCTCCAGCTACTATCCAGCAGCTGACCAGAACACGGCTTTGAAAAAAGTGACCCAAAGTATCACTGAAACCCCAATTACTGAAGCTATTATTCCCTGAGCTCTCCTTCCTCCTTCAAAGGTGACTTCAACTCTGGGACTTCTTGAGTTTTCTGGACTAACTTTCTTTTTTCAGCATGCAATATATACTTTTTCTTAATATTTAAAATTCACACGACACAAAATTCACTGTTTTACCCATTTTACAGTGCACAGTTCAGTGACATTTAATATATTCACAGTGTTGTGCAGCCTTCCCCACTCTCTGGATCCAGAACATTTTCATCCCCCCCAAAGGAGACACTGGACCCTTTTGTAGCAGCCACTTCCTGTTTCTCCCTCCCCCCCACCCCCTGGCAACCACGAATCTGCTTTCTGTCTGAATGGATTTGCCTACTGTGGACAAATCCTGTAAATGAACTCATGTAATGTGTGGTCTCCTCCTAACCTCTTGCGCCCACATGTCTGTCTTATAGAAACAGGAGCCTGATCCTTTTGCAGCACCTCTTGTTTCATGTGGTCCACTAGCCTCCACCTGTGGGCCGACCACCCTAGTCTTGGCCCCTGTGTCTTAGGGTGAGCTTCCTGGCCTGAAGGTTTGACAGTTCTCTGTGAGTACCCACGATGTGCCAGCTCCCTCACATGGGTTCCCCAGTGACATCCTCACACAAACCTAAGGGGAGAATTATTATTTCCCTGTGTTCGTTTGCTAGGGCTGCCATGACAAAGTACCCCAAACCAGTTTGTTTACAACAAGAGAAACTGATTGTCCCACATTCTTAGAAGCTAAAAGTCCAAGATCAAGATGTTGGCAGGATTGGTTCCTTCTGAGAGAATGCAGGAGAATCTGGCCCAGGCCTCTCTCCTAGTTTTTGGTGATTTGCTAGGAAACTTTGGCATCCCCTTGACTTATAGAAGCATCACCCCAACCTCTGCTTTCTTGTTCATATGGCATTCACCCTGTGCATGTGTCTGTTTTGGGGTCCAAATTTCCCTTTTCATAAGGACACAGTCATATTGGCTTAGGGCCCACCCTAATGATCTCACCTGAGCTTGATTATCTGCAAAGACCCTATTTCCAAATGAGGTCACGTTCACAGGTTTTTATGTTTTGTTTTTTGCGGTACGCGGGCCTCTCACTGTTGTGGCCTCTCCCGTTGCGGAGCACAGGCTCCGGACGCGCAGGCTCAGCGGCCATGGCTCACGGGCCCAGCTGCTCCACGGCATGTGGGATCCTCCCGGACTGGGGCACGAACCCGTGTCCCCTGCATCGGCAGGCAGACTCTCAACCACTGCGCCACCAGGGAAGCCCATGTTCACAGATTTTGAGGGCTAGGACTTGAACATCATTTGGGGGAAGACAATTCAACCCATACATCGCCTTTTACAGAGGAAGCAGCTGAAAGTTCAGGAAGGCTTGCATTCAGTATGAGACACAGCTGAGTGGGTGTCACCACGGGAAAGACACCCACTCAGAGGGAGGTGAAGCCTTGACAGCCCGTCTTCATGCCGTAGGCATGCAGGCTCCTGCCCTGGCTTGGTGCCACTGGACTCCGTATGACTTGCCCCAACGTCATTAGTCCTGGCACATCAAGGTGACTTTATGCTGTTTACAAGGGCCACTGAAGGTACAGTCATCCCTGCTCTCACCGGCTTATCAACTCATTTACCTTTCAGAGTTCCCTCACAGACTGCCATGGGGAGGGGTGGGCAGGGACCCGCCGCAGCCCAGGGAAGGGCCTGCCTTCATTTGATCTGGAAAGAAAAGTCTATCTTCTCAGGAATAGACCTAAATACAACACATCGGTGCAGCTGGGTCATTAATCATCTCCCGCTGGGACACAGGAGACCAGGGAGCAGCCATCGTGCGCACTGGCATTCCACACAAGGGCCAGGAGGAGCTGGGACACTGCTGGCTTTTCCCTCTGGGGGCCATTCCACAGGGATGTGGGCTGGGGATGTCTTGCATGGGAGGAGGAGGTGTGAGGGGCAGTTGATCCCCTCCTACGGTCAGCCATGAAAGGAGGTGCCCCCACTGAGGCAAATAACCCCCCCCCTCAGTGGACGCAGAACCTCTTGACCAGGAGCCCCATTTGCCTGGGAACTGCCATGCCCAGCCTTTTGATGCAGACCTGCAACCCTCTTGGGGGGTCCTACACTCTTAGAGGAAGGGGAGGTACCAGAACAGGGATGGGGGAATAACAGGAGACCTAACAAGGGGCCAAGTCAACAGATCAAAAACCCCGGGCCCAGCCCCCTCTCCCAATTTCTCCCATTCCTTTACCCCAAGTGACCCTGCCCTGCTGCTCACCCAGGCTACACGGTGTCCCATCAATAAGCTCTCCCTGCGGGGTGCATTCCTAGCTCTACTGCCTTCCCTCTCTCTCTCCCCTAATTTGTATTCATTCTTCATGAGTGTGACGTCCTGCCTGTCCACTCCCTGCCCACTGGAGTCTGACCTGCTGGTCTCCCCACCGCCAACAGTACATCTCCTTCCAGCCACCCACCGCATGCCACTTTGCCCTGAGCCGTGTACTGTCTTCTCTTGTGTACTTGCCTCGTGCTACAGTAAAGCGGTGATAATGGAAATAAGACACCATGCCCTGAGCACCTGCTGTGTGCCAGGGTCTGTGTAAAGCTCTACGTTGCCTTATATAATCCTTACGACTACCCTATCGGGCAGGGATACTCTTCCCCATTCATCATCCAGGAAAGTGGCAGTCAGAGAATGAAGTGATATCACCCAGTGGGAGTCAGGATTTGAACCCACGTCTGCCTAACTGGAAAGGCTGTGCTCCTAGCCACTGTTGAACCATCTCTGCCATGGATTCCCGCTTGCATGGCTCTCTACATTCCATGGGATAAAATCCAAGTCCTTTGTCTGGCTCTAATCTATAGTGAATAATTCTGCCCTGTGTATTATATTCCTGGTTACATCTCTCACTGTATCCTGCCACGTGGAGCTTTTTCCTCTACAACATTGCATTCTCTTTCATACCTCTGCCCGGAACATAGCATGCAACCTTCAAAACCCAGCTCCAATGTTACCTCCTCTGGAAGCCCTTCCCAACTTCAGCCACTCCTTCCTCTGTACTCCTACAGGATTGTGTGGCGCACACAGCTACAGCACTTATCACCTGGTACCGTAAATATTTGCTCACATATTGGTCTCCATTCCTGGGATGCGGCTGCTGGAGGATGAGGACTTGTTTTTTGTACGTTTATTTCATCCTCTGTCCTACTACCAACCAATGCCTATCACCGGTCCTGGCACTTACTAGGTAACCCTTAAAGGTTTATTGACTGACTGAATGAAAACTGATGAATTACGAAATATAGAGTAAGAAGGTGAAGGGTGAGGTCAGAGATCGATGTAGGATGAGTGAGAAATGGCCCACAGGGCTGCTGGTGGAGTAGGTGGCGCACTGAACAATCCCAAGAGGCACCATTCATGTGAGGGTCCACACGAACTTCCTAGGATCATGAAGGATCACTACCTTTGCAGCTATACGCAGCAGCCCCAGAAAAACAACAGACTTAGGAAGGCATAGACCCTTTTCCAGGGAAAAAATAACCAGCCAGTTAATGTGAGTTGGGAGGGGTTTTGGGAAAAGGGAACATAGATGAGAATTCTAGAAGAGGAGCTTGAGCGAGCTTGGCAGACATGATTGGTTGGCTACCCTACAGTTTTCTCCCACTGTGTTTCCTGGCTGGCTGGACCCGTCACACACTGCAGAGGCTGAAAATGCCACTGGTTTTCCCAGCCTTCCTTACAGCTAGAGGCTGCCTTATGTCCCAGTTAGACAGTAAGACTTAAGGAAGAGTCTGTTTGGGGAGAAGGAACATTTGCAAGAGAGAGAGAGAGAGAGAGAGAGAGAGAGACATGGGAAATGTTGCAGAGGCCACCTTGCCACCATGAAGAAAGAAGCTTGAAGGAGAAAAGCCCAATATGCAGAGAATGGCAGAGCACAGGAGGGGAAAAGGCATGGGTCCTTGAGGGCATCCGTGACCTGCTGAACCAAAATTGACCCTGGAATCATGTACTTCTTGTTATAGGAGATAATGCGTGTTTTAATCACTTAAATCCCTATTCGTTTTTTTTTTTCCATTACTTACATCCCCAAGCGCTCTAAGTGATGTATTGGTGTGTGTGTGGGGTGGGGCGAGTTCATGCTAAATATGGCAATGGAAGTTGGGAGCCAGTTAATTAATGTAAACTGGATGTAAATGAGCAGAAAAATCCTGAGACTTCATAAATTAAGAATCCCTAAACACAAACATCAGTCAGTATCAACAGTGTGAATTTGATTTTTACTTTTGGTTATTCCATTTGTCTCTGATTTGGGTATGATAAGTTGGTACGGTCTCCCCTTAGCTATAATCCAAGCCCCAACCTTCACCTTCCCCCAAATGGTTAGTCTTTGGGCCAGAAAAAAAAAAAAAAACCCTGCATACTTTTTGTTGCAATTTACAAAATGCTATTCATTTAGTTAGGCCACAGTAACCCCCAGGTAGACGGGACAGTGGGTGAGGAAACAGCCAAGGGATAAGAGGTAGCAAGGAAGATCACCCTCTTTCTCTATATCAGTTGAGCCTTGTGAATGAGTCTCTTAAAGAACTCCTTTTGCACCTGAGCACTTATTATGTGCCCTGTTCTGAGTACTTTACATATGTTAGCTTATCTGATCCTCACAGCAACCCTATGAAGTGGAGATACCATTCTCATCCCCATTTTACAGATGAGGAAACTGAGGCAGAGGGAGGCCCTATAACATTCCCACCTTGAAAGAAGCAGGGCTGGGACATGAACCAAGTTAGTCCCACTCCAGACTACCTACACTTCCCCCACAACCTGCTCAATGATGGGGTCAACTCCTTCCTGGAAAGAAAAGAAAACCATTCTATGTTTATGAATCTGTATCCCTCCAGGAAGAACCTAGAGTTTGGGGAGGAGCTAAGCATCCCTCTGTTTTGGCTGGTCTTTATATAAGCGTCCTGCCATCCTCCTGCTGGCTCACTCCAAGATCTAGGGAAACTTGGGTTTCCCTCCCAGCACTTGACACCCAAGGGGTAGGTATGAGAGGTGGGGTTACCACTGCCACCACAAGGACTACCAAGTCTTACTTAATAAATAACCTGGAACTCCATAATCTTTCCCAGTAGATTGCTTGGTATCTGCCTACAGTAGACTCAGAAGTAATTAAATTACCATGCCACAAGCCTAAAGTCTCAGGAAAAAACCTGAGCTAAAGTAAAGCTTTACTAATTCAGACAAATGGAAGGAGGGAGGGGGGGAAAACTAGAAGGAACTGTGGCTTTCCTTTTAAAAGAAACACATTTTTTACATTTCTAGTACTTATAGTAAATCACACTAAACATTAACAGCAGCCAAATGGGGTTCTTGCTGAGTTTGCATGAATGAATAAATAAAACTAACTTTAATTAGCATATTCCTTATATGCAAATATCTTCTATTAATACTCTTTTGAGAGCTTGTTGCTTGAAGGTTAAACATTCATTCATTCATCCAACAGGCATCATGGAGAAACATTACTGAGAATCTACAATGTGCTACTATGTACTCTGTGCTAGAAGCCAAGGATAAAGAGTTGAATGAGATTCAGACGATGCCTTGGAAGATTCTATATATGCAAACAAATAAACTATGATACAGTATGCTAAGATTATTAGAAATACATAAGCAATGCACTGAGCAACCACAATCCAAAGAACATCTGACTCTCCTTAAGAGGAGGTAAAAGAAGTCTTCCCTGGGAAGGTGGTATTTAAGCTGGGTTTTGAAGCATGAATAAGAGTCTGCCAGGAAGAGAAAAGGAAAAAGCCTTGGGTGGCCACACGACAAGGGTCAGAGGATCATTCAGGGACCCAGAGATGATGCTTCAAGGTGGTTACTTGTCATTCATATGAGCTACCACTCACGTGTCACAAATTGTGAACTGTTGGAGTAGAATTTTTCAATTAGATGATTTAATGCAGAAAGCTTTTTTAATACAGAAAAGTGCAAAAGGTAATACATACCTATGTACTCACCACCAAAGGAAGAAATGTTAACCTTATGTCATTAGCTGCAGAATTTTTTTTTTAAGGAAACATAACTTTATATCATTAAGACATTGACACTGCTCATCAGGTGTTCCGTTACCTCTTCCAATGGCCCCTTCCCTGACTGCCCTCTACAGAGCAGACCCCTCTCCTCTCCTCTCTGTCTGGGGCCTCTGCTTATTTCCTTTAGAGCATCTCCCAAAGTTAGAGGTCACCTTGTTGATTTGTTGACTCGCCTCTCCCCCACCCCACTGTGAGGTCATCACTGTAAAAGAGGTGCCTGGAATGGCTTACTTACCATGGGCCCCTCTGTGCCTGACATATATTAGGTGCTCAATTAATATTTGTAGAAGAAAGGAAGGAAAGGAGGAAGGAAAGGTGGGCAAGCTTCTAGGTTAGTGTGAACTCTTCTAGGAGACAGGCCATCTTCACATGAAGGAAACTTAGCAGAAGGACAGCAATTTGGTTTAATTCCGCAGATACTCTTTCAGTACCTCCAATGTACAAGGCACAGGACAGGCCGTGCCCCCTAGGCTCTTACTCTGAAAGAACACCCAGGGCTCCTAGGAGCTGGACTCTGGTCATGGACGGTTTGGGGGCACGTCTGGGAGACTTGGGAAGTCTAGCCCTGGGCCCCTGGCACTGGAGACAAGGTGTCAAAGCCTCTGTCAATCAACATGGCGTGGAGGTGGGCAGGCTTGTGGAGTGACTGCAGTGGGACTGGAGCTGCGCATTGTAACCAAGGAGACTGAGCAAGGTGAACATGTTACAGGCAAATAAAAGAAACTGACATTCAGGAAAGGTGACCAGTTACACATTAAACCGTGGAGGGCCAAACCTCCCCCACAGCATATACCTAAAGACCTGCCTTTGTGCTCAGCATGCAGAAGACAGTTTCTCCCTTTCAGACATTCTTACCATTTCCCTTCCTGGTACTATGGGGGATGAGGCGTTGGGATGGGGGTGTAAGGACTTGGTAGCAGTGACTTAGGAAGAGGAGTCAACCCTGGCTAATTATCCTGACTACCTGCCCAGCCTGCTGATACCATTCGTGGAGCAAATGTTTATTGAGCACCTACTAGGAGCCAGGCATAGGGCTGAGGACTAGAGATCTGAAGATGAGCAAGGCTTCCTAAGAAGGCAAACATACAAAAGCAAAATATAACACAACATAATAAATACTAAGGCAGAGGTAGGATCAAGTGCCTTGGATGCTCAGAGGACCCCAGTGAAGTTGTCAAAAGAGAGTTTATGAGGAAGTAGGATATCTGAGCAGGGCTTTGAAGCCTGAAGAGGAGATTGTAGGCATATAGGCAGATGAGCATTGTTTTCCAGGTCCAGACAAGCAAAAAGCAAAAAAAACCTCTGGCATGCCCAGGAAGGAGTGGGGAGGGGAGGGAGTGGCAAGAGCTGGTCCCTGTGCCTAAAATGTCCAACATTGCCTGGCAGGCTCCTTCTTGTCATTCAGACCTCAGCTTTGTGGTCACCTCTCCGAGACACCTCCCTGGCTACCCATCTGCCAGAATGTCTGTAACTTACCTTAAAAGACCCCAGCATGTAAGTGTGGTATTATATGTGTGAGACCTAGGTTAAGCTATAACCTAGGGACCTCTAGCATTTCAATCAAGAATGCACAGTGTGGGCTTCCCTGGTGGCGCAGTGGTTGAGAGTCTGCCTGCTGATGCAGGGGACGCGGGTTTGTGCCCTGGTCCGGGAAGATCCCACATGCTGCGGAGCGGCTGGGCCCGTGAGCCATGGCTGCTGAGCCTGTGCGTCCGGAGCCTGTGCTCCGCAACGGGAGAGGCCACAACAGTGAGAGGCCCGCATACCACCACCACAACAACAAAAAGAATGCACAGTGCAGGGTGAGGGTTGCCCATTAGCTGGGAGGCCCATGGTCAGAGCATCTGGTATTTTTGTCTAGATCAACCAGCAACACTTGGCTAAGTAGCACAGTGAATGTCAGAAATGGAATTTATTGGTAAATTAGAAATGAGTTCTGTTGTGAAATTTTCAACAACCGTATGAGAGGGTGCCCCACCCCATAACCCCTCTGCTCATCTGGGTTCACCTGCATCTGAGGTTGACAGTGTCTGACAGCTTGGCCACTTCCCACCTCAAGTGCCTGTGTCCTTTCTCTTTTCTGCTTGATTCTTTCCTCTGTCGCCACTGGAGCTTGCTCTGCTAAAAGCAGGTCCAGCCAGGAGAGTTAACGCCCCCAGGGGCAAACTTCAACTGATAGGAGATGGGAGTCTCCCAGTCCTTTGGTGGAAAGATTTTTGAGGTTTGCTCCACATGGTGTCCCAGAGGGTCCCTGATGGGTTGAGGTCCAACCACTCACAGCAATAACTCTCTCCTTAGTAAAACCTTTGCTGTCTTTCCTCTCTTCCCTGTTCTACTTCCCCTATTCCCTCACTTGTGTTTCCTGAAATCATCTCTGAAATAACATAGCTGTACCCAGGGTTTTGTCTCAGGGGTCTGCTTCTGGGAGGACCCAAAGTAAGACAGCAACTGGCCTAGGTAAAATGTGTGGAAACATTCTCCCTCCCTTGTATGTACAGAGTATACGAATCCAGTGGAGTCTGTAGGTTTTACCCATCGGGGAGATACTCTAAGTCAAATCCCAAGTTATTCTATCATCAGCCAGCTGTGAATTATGGAAAATTTTGGTTGCTGTTGGGCTTTCAGGGTAGTAAGAATCCTGCCTCTGGAATCTTGGTAATTTTTGGAGCACCTAAAAGGACAGAGAGCTGGGGTTTCTTTGAGCCTACAGAATAGGTGTATGAACTGTTTTTGTGCTTGACTCCTGGTAGAAGTTTAGTTCATGAAGGTCTCTATGAGGGTGTAGTTCGGTCTGCAGTAGCTTCTCTTATAACATGGTTGTGAAATTGTGGAGGAGAGCTAACACTTATCCTCTTCAAACTTCTTTAGCCACTCCCATTACCAACCAAAAATAACCTAAGGGTTATCATTGACCAAATGGCCTAGTTCAGTTTTTAACACCACCTAAAGTAGCCTCTCACTAGCATTCGTATAATCTTACTTCAATTTCCCAAGTGGCACTTATTAGTTTTTAAAAAATATGTTTTTCTGTTTATTTATTTGTTGTTTTCTATCTCTATACCCTCTCCAATCCCAGCCCTTAATGAAAGGTAAGCTCCATATGTTATCTCCATTTTCTCTGGCACTCACAACAATGCCCAGCACTTAGTAGTACAAAAATGCCTGGCTCAACAAATGTTCTCTTAAGTACTGAGGAGTGACAACAGGTACAACTGAAGTCAAATAACAGGGGACCTTGTATTTTAAGAAGGGAGATTGCCTGCTACCCTTCAAGCCTATGATTCTTAGCCTGTGGAGGTCGTGGACACCTCCGAGAATCTGAACAAAGCTATGAGCCGCTGCCTCCCCAGAAAACAAACATGCACACGTAGTAACATACATTAAATTGTACTTGAGATTCCAGGGAGTGTACACGCCCCAGGTTCAAAATTCCTCCCTCTGGCA
The DNA here is from genome assembly GCF_964341445.2 of Mesoplodon mirus. Classification (NCBI taxonomy): domain Eukaryota; kingdom Metazoa; phylum Chordata; class Mammalia; order Artiodactyla; family Ziphiidae; genus Mesoplodon; species Mesoplodon mirus. The sequence continues at coordinate 162,279,904 of NC_138979.1, read as the reverse complement.
CGTGCAAGCCAAAAAAGGCTTTTAAGCAGATATGTGACAAATCCAGCTTTGTTGTTTTTTTTTTTTTTTTTTTTTTTTTTTTTTTTTGCGGTATGCGGACCTCTCACTGTTGTGGCCTCTCCCGTTGCGGAGCACAGGCTCCGGATGCGCAGGCCCAGCGGCCATGGCTCACGGGCCCAGCCGCTCCGCGGCATATGGGATCCTCCCAGACCGGGGCACGAACCCGTATCCCCTGCATCGGCAGGCGGACTCTCAACCACTGCGCCACCAGGGAGGCCCTCCAGCTTTGTTGTTTAAGAGGATAACTCTAGGGGTCCTATAATGATGGAGGAACAGAGAGTAGGAGGCAGGGAGACCCATAGGAGGCCTTGAGATAGACCAAGAGGAAGAAGACATGGGTGTAGATTTAGGCGATGCTGAGGGAATGGAGAGGCATGGGGATCTGCAGTAAGCATCTCTGAAATAGAATTTACAAGATCTGATCATTGACCAGTTGGTGGAAGTGATAGAGGGAGAAGAAGCAAGGTAGCTGTGAGAGTTCCGGCCTGGGACCCTGGTGGATGATAACAACCAGAACCAAGGCAGAGGTGGGTGCGTTCCTCCCTCTGCCGTGGCGGAGAAGTGATAGCCTGACCTTCAGGGCTGAGACATAACTGCAGACTTTGGTCTCCCCTCAGGCTGCCCTGCAGTTCCTGGAAAATAGCCTGAACCAAAGGGCACGGGCAGGAGAGAAGGAATCTACTTCTTCTGTTTCTGAAGGTGCCGCTTTCCCTTGGCACAAGCTTTTCCCCCTTTTGTCGAATCTTTGTTGGAGGAGCCAACTATTTAGTATGAAAATACAAGTGAGGGACTTCCCTGGTGGTCCAGTGGTTAAGACTCCGTGCTTTCAATGCAGGAGGCGTGAGTTCGATCCCTGTTAGGGGAACTAAGATCCCACATGCTGCATGGTGTGGCCAAAAAATAAAAATAAAAATATTAAATAAAATACAAGTGAAATATAGCAGTCATAGGACGAACAGGTCAGAAACCTTATTCTTCTTGGATATCTGTGGCCTAAAGCAGCCTTTGGCTCACGTCACGTGACTATTGTTGAACTGTCTGTGCTTCTTGCTGAGACAACCCCCATGCATGTACGTTGCACAGTCTCTGGCACCTATTGAAAGACATTGCTCCTATAATTCTCCCCTCTTTCTCCTGTCATCAATTTCCCCTTCCACTAGACCATTCCAGCCATAAGGGCAAACATGCCATTTTTTCTCCAATTTTAAAAGACGCTCTCTGACCTCTCTTCCCAGTGCAACTTCTGCCCATCTTCTTTGTCCTGCTTTATTGCAGAGTTCCCGAAAGGAGTTGCCCATACTTACTGTCTACAATTTCTCTTCTGCTGAGCTCTCTTGAACCTATATATAAGAGCCTTTCCTTCCTACCATGATGCCAGAAGGCCCTTATCAGAATCACCAAATGTCTCCGTGCCACTGGATCCAGTGGTCAGTTACCCATCATTATCAAATTGGGCCTCAGTGACATAGGTGGTCACTCCCTCCTGGACATCATTCTCCTAATATGTCTTCATTTTCCTAATATGTCTCTGGATGTTCCTTCCTAGTCTCCTTTGCCAGTTTTTCCTCATCTCCTGGACCTCTAACTGTTGGAGGACCCTGGGGATCAGTCCTGGTCTTTATCTCTTTTCTACCTACATCTCTCTTGGAGACATCCTTAGGTCTCATAGCTTTAAATACTAGCTATATGCCAATGCCTCCTAAATTTACATTTCCAGCCAAGCCCTCTCCCTTGAATTCCATATTTTTATATTCAGCCATCTGATTCCACTTGAATATCTAATAGACATTTTCAGTCATCATTCAAAGTTGAGCTTTAGCAATCTCCCTTCCGACCTCTACAAACCTGCTCTTCTCATCTTAGTAAATGGTTTTTCCATCTTCCAATTGCTCAGATCAAAAATCTTGGATATCCTTCATCCTCCTCTTTCTCACACCATATCTGATCCTGTGGGCTTCATCTTTGCCTTTCTTGTTTACATCCTGATCCACGACCTTTGCTACCTAGCTTATTGCCTTCCAACAAGTCTCCTTGTTTCCTCTGTTCAATTGAACCTGTTCAATCATAAGTCAGTCATGTCACACTTATGCTTAAAACCCTCTTATGGCTTCCCAGCTTATTCAGAGTAAAAGCTAAGGGCCTTACAATGACCTCCAAGGTCCTTTTCTTCTCTGACTTCACCTTCTACTACTCTCTCATCACTCATTTTTCCAGCCACACTGGCCTCCTTGCACATCTTTAAACATACTGGGTGCCCCTGCCTCATGGCTTTGTACTTCCTGTTCCATCTGCCTGGAAGGCTCTTCCACCAGATATCTGCATGACCTGCTCTCACACCTCTTGCAGGTCTTCATGTATGTGTTACCTTCCCAGTAAGACTTTAGCTGGTCATCCTGTGTTAAATTACAACTCACTCACCTAAACATTTTCTATTCCTCTTTCTTCACGTATTTTCCCTAACACTTTTCATTATTTCATACACTATATATTTTATTTTTTTTTAATTAAAAAAAAACATCTTTATTGGAGTATAATTGCTTTACAATGGTGTGTTAGTTTCTGCCGTATAACAAACTGAATCAGCTATACATATACATTTATCCCCATTTCTCCTCCCTCTTGCGTCTCCCTCCCTCCCACCCTCCCTATCCCACCCCTGTAGGTGGACACAAAGCACAGAGCTGATCTCCCTGTGCCATGAGGCTGCTTCCCACTAGCTATCTGTTTTCTATTTGGTAGTGTATATATGTCCATGCCACTCTCTCACTTCGTCCCAGCTTCCCCTTCCCCTTCCCTGTGTCCTCAAGTCCATTCTCTACATCGGCGTCTTTATTCCTGTCCTGCCCCTAGGTTCTTCAGCACCTTTTTTTTTTTTTTTAGATTCCATATATATGTGTTAACATACGGTATTTGTTTTTCTCTTTCTTTTTTTTTTTTTTTGCATTTTAGAAAGAATGTTGCTCTGTTCATCTTTTTTTTTTCTCTTTCTGACTTACTTCACTCTGTATGACAGTCTCTAGGTCCATCCACCTCCCTGCAAATAGCTTAATTTCATTTTTTATGGCTGAGTAATATTCCATTGTATATATGTGCCACATCTTCTTTATCCATTCATCTGTCGATGGACACTTAGGTTGCTTCCATGTCCTGGCAGTTGTAAATAGTGCTGCTATGAACATTGTGGTACATGGCTCTTTTTGAATTACAGTTTTCTCAGGGTATATGCCCAGTATTTCATACACTATATATTTTACATCATCATTTAGCTAATTTTCTATCTTTCCCACTAAAATACAAGCACCACATGTACAGGTATACCTCATTTTATTGCGCTTCACTTTCCCACACTTAGCAAATATTTCACTTTTTACAAACTAGGGGTTTGTAGCAACCCTGCATTGAGCAAGTCTATCGACGCCATTTGTCCAACAGCATTTGGTCACTTTGTGTCTCTGTGTCACATTTTGGTAATTCTTACAATATTGCAAGCTTTTTCATTATCATTATATTTGTCATGGTGATCTGCATTCTTTAATGTTGCTGTTGTAATTGTTTTGGACCATCAGGAGCCTCACCAATATAAGACAGTGAACTTGTTTGATAAATGTTGTGTGTGTTCTGACTGCACCACAGCCTGGCCATTCCCCATCTCTCCCCCTCTGCTCAGGCCTCCCTCTTCACTGAGACACAACAATATTGAAATTAGGCCAATTAATAACCCTGCAATGGCCTCTAAGTTTTCAAGCAAAAGGAAGAGTCAATTTATTTACTTCAAATCGAAAGTTAGAAATGATTAAGCTTAGCGAGGAAGGTGTATCAAAAGCCAAGATAGGCCAAAAACTAGGCCTCTTGCCCCAAACAGTTAGACAAGTTGTGAATGCAAAGGAAAAGTTCTTAAAGGAAATTAAAAGTGCTACTCCGGTGAACACACAAATGATAAGAAAGAGAAACAGCTTTACTGCTGATTTGGATAAAGTTTTAGTGGTCTGGGTAGCAGATCAAACCATCCACAACATTCCCTTAAGCCAAAGCCTAATCCAGAGCAAGGCCCTGACTCTCTTCAGTTCTTTGAAGGCTGAGAGAGGTGAGGAAGCTGCAGAAGAAAAGTTCGAAGCTAGAGGAGGTTGGTTCATGAAGTTTAAGGAAAGAAGCCATCTTTATAACATAAAGGTTAAGCAAGGTGAAGCAGCAAGTGCTGATGTAGAAGCTGCAGCAAGTTATCCAGATCTAGCTAAGATAATGAGTGAAGGTGGGGACACTAAACAACAGATTTTCAATGTAGACAAAACAGCCTTATAGTGGAAGAAGATGCCATCTAGGGATTTCATAGCTAGAGAGAAGTCAATGCCTGCCTTCACAGCTTCAAATAGGCTAATTCTCTCATTAGGAGCTAATGCAGCTGGTGACTTTCAGTTGAAGCCAATGCTCATTTGCTATTTCAAAAATCCTAGGGCTCTTAAGAATTATGCTAAATCTACTCTGCCTGTGCTCTATAAATGGAACAACAAAGCCTGGATGACAGCACATCTGTTGACAGCATGTTTTATTGAATATTTTAAGCCCACTGCTGAGACTTATTGCTCAGAAAAAAAGGTTCCTTTCAAAATATTACTGCTCATTGACAATGCACCTGGTCACCCAAGAGCTCTGATGGATGTACAACTAGATTAATGTTTTCATGCCTGTTAATGCAACATCCATTCTGCAACCATGGATCAAGTGGTAATTTTGATTTTCAAGTCTCATTATTTAAGAATACATTTAGTGGGACTTCCCTGGTGGCGCAGTGGTTAAGAATCTGCCTGCCAATGCAGGGAACATGGGTTTGATCCTCGGTGCGGGAAGATCCCATATGCCGTGGAGCAACTAAGCCCATGTGCCACAACTACTGAGACTGTGCCCTAGAGCCCGTGAGTCACAAGTACTGAGCCCGCGTGGCACAACTACTGAAGCCCACGTGCCTAGAGCCCGTGCTCCACAACAAGAGAAGCCACTCCAGTGAGAAGCCTGTGCACCACAATGAAGAGTAGCCCTCCTCACCGCAACTAGAGAAAGCTCGTGCCCAGCCGCAAAGACCCAACGCAGCCAAAAATAAATAAATCAAGTTTTTTAAAAAAGAATACATTTAGTAAGGCCATAGATGCCATAGATTGTGATTCCTCTGATGGATCTGGATAAATTAAGTTGAAAATCTTCTGGAAAATACTCACCATTCTAGATGCTAATAAGACCATTTGTGATTCATGGGAAGAGGTCCAAATATCAACATTAACAGGAGTTTGGAAGAAGTTGATTCCAACCCTCATGGATGGCTTTGAGGGGTTCAAGTCTTCAGTGGAGAAAGTAACTGCAAATGTGGTAGAAAGAGCAAGAGAACTAGAATTAGAAGTGAAGCCTGAAGATGTGACTGAATTGTCTCACTCTCATGATAAAATTTTGACAGATGAGGAGTTGCTTTTTATGGATAAGCAGAGAACATGGTTTCTTGAGACGGAATCTACTCCTGGTGAAGATGCTATGAAGATTGTTGAAATGACAACAAAAGATTTGGAATATGACATAAACTTAGTTGACAAAGCAGTGGCAGGGTTTGAGAAAATTGATTCCAATTTTGAAGGAAGTTCTACTGTGGGTAAAATGTTACCAAACAGCATTGCATGCTACAGAGAAATCGTTCATGAAAGGAAGAATCCATCAATGCAGCAAACTTCACTGTTGTCTTATTTTAAGAAATGGCTACAGCCACCCAACCTTCAGCAACCACCGCCCTGATCACTCAGCAGCCATCAGCATCAAAGCAAGAACTTCCACAAGCAAAGGTGGCTCAGATGATGACTGGCATTTTTTTTAGCAATGAAGTATTTTTAAATTAAGGTATGTACATTGGTTTTTTAGACATAATGCTATTGCACACTTAATAGACAACAGTATAGTGTAAACATGACTTTTACATGCACTGGGAAACCAAAAAGTTTGTGTGACTTGTTTTATTGTGATATTAGCTTTATTGTGGTGGTCTGGAACTGAATCTACCGTATCTCCAAGGTACGCTTGTACAGTGATTTTTGCTCTTTATTTACTGCTGTATCTCCAGCACCAAAACAGTGCCTAAAATTATAAGTAGAAACTCAATAAATATTGTTCAGAAAATGTATGAATTCTAGTCCTGTATCAGAGCCTAAATGACAGTTCTAGAGATTATAAAAAGAATATTTGTTATATTCTCACTAGGATGCAGTGGCTTATATTAGACCAATGTTCCCACCAAGAACAAATAGAAAAGCTGGATAAAATACAAAATTCTATCTGAGGTCAGTGCAGTGTTTCCAAAACAGCTGGACAATGGGGACGGGCCTTGAAAACATCCTGAACTCCCAGTTAGAACTTTTGGAGGGCTACACCCTAAGAGTAAGAAGCTTCAGAGGTAGAACAAAACTTTAAAAGTCTAAGTCCAGCTTTGCATTATTTCAGTCTCTAATTGGATTGAGGTAATCTGCCTGCCCTAGCTGCCCAAAATCCAATACCTGCCCAAAATCCTGCTCAAATCCAATACCACAAATCTGGTATTGGATAAAATTTCCTGGCACAGAAAAGAAAAGGACAAAGCAATAGAAACAGATCCACAGATGACCCAGATATTAACATTATTAGACATAGATTTTAAAATAAATGTGATGAAAGTGTTCAGGAAAATAACTGACAAAACATTGGAGTCTCTATCACTGAAAAATATAATGTCAAATTAAGAAGTCAATACATGGATATAACAGCATAATGGACAAAGATGAAGAGATAATTGCTTTGCTAGAAAATAGGTCAGTAGAAAAAAAGTCAGACTGAAGCACAAGGAGAAAATGTGAAAAAAAAAAAAAAAAAAAAGCGGACAGGCATGAGATAGGGTAAGAGTTCTAAAATATGTGGATTTGTAGTCCCAGAATTTGAGAAGAGAGAATTAGTGGAAGCAATATCTGAAGGCCTAATAAAGGCCTAGAATTTCAAAATTGATGAATGATATCAAACCAAAGAATCAGTACAAACCCCAAGGAGGATATATACAAAGGAAATCACACCCAAGCACATCTTAGTCAAACTTCTGAAAACTGAAAACAAAGAGAAAATCTTACAAGCTGCCATAGTGAAGATACATCACATTCAAAGGAGCAACAATAAGTCTGACAGATAACTTCTTAACATAAATGATGGAAGCCAGAAGACAAGGAATGGCATCTTTAAAGTGCTTAAAGTTTTCGGAGTACGGGTCTTTTGTCTCCTAGGTAGGTTAACTCCTAGGTATTTTATTCTTTTTGATGTGATGTAAATGGGATTGTTTCTTGAATTTTTCTTTCTGATCTTTTGTTGTTAGTGTGTAGAAATGCAACAGATTTCTGAGTGTTAATTTTGTAACCTGCAACTTTACCAAATTCATTGATGAGCTCTAGTAGTTTTCTGGTAGCATCTTTAGGATTTTCTATGTATAGTATCATTTCATCTGCAAACAGTGACAGTTTTACTTCTTCTTTTCCAATTTGGATTCATTTTATTTCTTTTTTTTTCTCTGATTGCCGTGGCTAGGACTTCCAAAACTACGTTGAATAAAAGTGGCAAGAGTGGACATCCTTGTCTTGTTCCTGATCTTAGAGGAAATGCTTTCAGCTTTTCAGCATTGACTATGATGTTAGCTGTAGGTTTGTCGTATATGGCCTTTATTATGTTGAGGTATGTTCCTTCTATGCCATTCTAGAGAGTTTTTATCATAAATGGATGCTTAATTTTGTCAAAAGCTTTTTCTGCATCTATTGAGATGATCATAAGGTTTTTATTCTTCAGTTTGTTGATGTAGTGTATCACACTGATTTGCAAATATTGAAAAATCCTTACATCCCTGGGATAAATCCCACTTGATCATGGTATATGATCATTTTAATGTGCTGTTGGATTCGGATTGCTAGTATTTTGTTGAGGATTTTTTTTTTTTTTTTTGCGGTACGCGGGCCTCTCACTGTTGTGGCCTCTCCTGTTGTGGAGCACAGGCTCCAGACGCGCAGGCTCAGTGGCCACGGCTCACGGGCCCAGCCGCTCCGCGGCATGTGGGATCTTCCCGGACCGGGGAACGAACCCATGTTCTCTGCATCGGCAGGCGGACTCTCAACCACTGCACCACCAGGGAAGCCCTTTGTTGAGGATTTTTGCATCTATGTTCATCAGTGATATTGGCCTGTAATTTTCTTTTTTTGTGGTATCTTTGTCTGGTTTTGGTATCAGGTTGATGGTGGCCTCATAGAATGAGTTTTGGAGTTTTCCTTCCTCTGCAATTTTTTGGAACAGTTTCAGAGGATAGGTGTTAGCTCTTCTCTAAATGTTTGATAGAATTCACTTGTGAAGCCATCAGGTCCTGGACTTTTGTTTGTTGGGAGTTTTTAAATCACAGTTTCAATTTCAGTGCTTGAGGTTGGTCTGTTCATATTTTCTGTTGCTTCCTGGTTCAGTCTTAGGAGACTGTACCTTTCTAAGAATTCATCCATTTCTTCCAGGCTGGCCATTTTATTGGCATACAGCTGCTTGTAGTAGTCTCTTATGATCCTTTGGATTTCTGTGGTGTCAGTTGTAACTTCTTTTTCATTTCTAATTTTATTGATATGAGTCCTCTCCCTTTTTTTCTTGATGAGTCTGGCTAAAGGTTTATCAGTTTTGTTTATCTTTTCGAAGAACCAACTTTTAGTTTCATTGATCTTTGCTATTGTTTTCTTTGTCTGTATTTCATTTTTTTCTGCTCTGATCTTTATGATTTCTTTCTCTCTACTCACTTTAGGTTTTGTTTGTTCTTCTTTCTCTAGTTGCTTTAGGTGTAAGGTTAGGTTGCTTATTTGAGACTTTTCTTGTTTCCTGAGGTAAGATTATATTGCTATAAACTTCCGTCTTAGAACAGCTTTTGCTGCATCCTGTAAGTTTTGGATCATCGTGCTTTCATTTTCATTTGTCTCTGGGTATTTTTTTATCTCCTCTTTGATTTCTTCAGGAATCCATTGGTTGTTTAGTAGCATATTGTTTAGCTTCCAAGTGTTTGTGTTTTTTATAGTTTTTTTCTTGTAGTTTATTTCTAATTAGAGCAGAAATTATTAAATAGAAAATAAAGGTATGTAAGATAAAATCAACAAAGCCAAAAATTGGTTCTCAGAAAAGACTAGTAGACTGAAAAACCCTTAACAAGAATCACACAAAAAAATTAATAATAATAAGAAGAAGGGGAACACAATTACAGATTCTACAGACTTTTAAAAGATTAGAGAATAACAACTTTGTGTTGATATAGTTGAAAATTTAAATGAAAAGGACAAATGCCTTTAAAAATAAAACTTAAAACTGACACAAGAAAAAAATAGAAAATCTGAATAGTTCTCTTTATATATTAAAGAATTTAAATTTGTAATTTCTAGGCCTAGATGGCTTCATTTGTAAATGCTTCTGAAGATTTAAGGAAGAAATAAAATACCGGTTTTACCCAGTCTCTTCCAGAGAATAGAAAAAGAGGGAACACTTCCCAAAGCTTGTTATTTGTTTGAGCATAATCTGACCAGCATAATCAGACACAAAATATGATAAAGAAAATTACAAGAAAGAAAAGTACAGTCCAGTATCCTTCATAAATATTGATGCAAGAAATCTTAAATGAAATACTAGCTAATCAAACCCAGAGTTATATAAAAAGGAAAACTAAGGTTTAGGGTTTATAGAGAAGCAAGGTTATTTTAACATTCACAAATCAACGTAATTCACTATTATCGCAGAATAAAAAGAGAAAACATATGGTCATTTTAAGATACCTCAATTTTTTTTTCATAAAATATATTCCATAATTAAAAAAATAAAAGCCTCTTAACAAACTAAGAATAAATGAGAGCTTCCTTACCATAAAAATGTGTATCTATGTAAATTTTACCAAAAAATCTTATACTTAAATCATAAATTATTAAAAGCCTTCCTTCCTCTATGAAATTGAGAATGAGATAGGATTCCACTAAAATGACTTCTGTTTAATATTGTACTGGGATACTAGTCAGGTAGTAAGGCAAGAAAAAGAAATATAAGGTGTAAGAACTGGAAATGAGGAAATAAATTTGTCACTATTTGCAGGTAACATGATTGTCTATGTAGAAAATACAAAAATGATACAGATAAACTATTAGAATAAGTGAATTTAGCAAGGTCTCTGGATACACGACCAATACCCAAAAGTCAATTTTATCTTTATATACTAGAAGCAAACAATTAGAAAATGTACTTTAAAAAGATGTCATTTAAAATATCATTTAAAAAAATCACATACCTTAAATATAACAAAAGATGTGCAAAATTTTTTTACATAGAAAATTACAAAGTTATTGAGAGAAAGTGAAATCCAAATAAATGGAGGGATATGCAATATTCATGAATTGTAAAAAGGGTAACTGTTCATTAATTGATGTATATATTCTGTATAATCCCAACTAGATCCCAAGCAGTTTTCTAAGAAATTGCTAAGCTGATTCTAAAATTTATATGAAAATGCAAAGTAAAAAAACAAAACAAACAGTCAAACAAAAAACTCAATATTGAAGTAGGAAAACAAAATTTGAGGAAGTATAAGAAGATACCAAGAATTTTTACAAAGTTCCACTAATTAAGATAGTATGCACACTTCTAAATAACACATGGGTCAAAGAAGAAATCTCAAGAGAAATTTTAAAATGTTTTGAATGAAATGAAAATAAATACACAATTTATCAAAATTTGTGGGATGCAGTGAAAGCAGTGCTTAGGAAACTTATAGCAGTGGGGAAATTTATCTAAGCTTCCAACTTAGGAAACTAGAAAAGAATAAGAAATTAAGTCCAAGGAAGCAGAAGGAAAGAAACAATAAAAGTTTGGGCAGAAATCAATGAAATTGAAAACAGAAAATTGATAGAGAAAATCAATGAAACCAAAAACTGGTTCTTTGGAAAGATCAGTAAAATCAATAAGCCTCTAACAGCTAACTAAGAAAAAAAGAAAGAGGTCACAAATTACTAATATCAGAAATGAAAAAGAATACATCGCTACAGATCCAATGGACATTAAAAGGTTAATTAAGGAATACTATAAACAACTCTATACTCACAAATTTGATAACCTAGATGAAATGGGCCAATTCTTTGAGAGACACAATCTGCTAAAACTCAAACAAGGAGAAATAGACAATCTGAATAGGCCTATACTACTAAAGAAAATTAATCAATAATTAATAACTTTCTAAAACATAAAGTACCAGGTCCAGGTAAATTACAGTGAATTCTACCTAACATTTATGGAAAAAATTATACCAATTCTCTACAATCTCTTTCAGAAGATAGAAGAAAAGGGAATATATCCTAACTCATTCTATGAGGCCAGCATTACCCTAATATCAAAACAAAATAACGACCTTATAAGAAAAGACAGTACGGTATTGGTACAAAGACAGAAAACTAGACCAATGGAACAGAATAGAGAAACAGACTCACATAAGGGTTACTTGATTTATGACAATGATGTAACTGCAATGAAGTAGGAAACGGTTGCCTTTTCAATATATGGAACTGGGTCACTTGGATATCCATTCACAGAAGCCATTTCCAGATTGAATAACTAAATGTGAAAGGTAAAAATAATAAAGCTCTTTCAAGAAAACAGGGGAATATCTTTATAACCTTGGAATAGGTAAAGATGTCTTAAACAGGTCGTAGAAATCACTAACCATAAAGGAAAATATTGATAAGTTGGATTGTATTATAATTAAGAGCTCTGTTCAAGAAAAGACACCATTAAGAGAGCACAAAGTGTCACACTGGTCAGAATGGCCATCATCAAATAGTCTACAGATAATAAATACTGGAAAAGGTGTGGAGAAAAGGGAAGCCTCCTACACTGTTGGCGTAGGGAATGTAAATTGGTGCAGCCACTGTGGAAAACAGTACAGAGGGTTCTTAAAAAACTAAAGATGGAGTTACCATATGATCCATCCTGGGCATGTATCTGGAAAAGACAAAAACTCTAATTCGAAAAGATACATGCACCCCAATATTTATAGCAGCACTATTTACAATAATCAAGACATGGAAGCAACCTAAATGTTTATCAACAGATGAATGGATAAAGAAGATGTGCTACATATATATACCATGGAATATTATTCAGTCATAAGAAGAATGAAATAATGCCATTTGTAGCAGCATGGGTGGATTAAGAGATTATCATACAAAGTAAAGTAAGTCAAACAGAGAAAGACAAATATCACATGATATCACTTATATGTGGAATCTAAAAAAGTGATACAAATGAACTTATTTACAAAACAGAAATAGACTCACAGACATAGAAAACAAAATTATGGTTACCAAAGGGGAAACAAGGGTGGGCGTGGGGGGAGGGATAAATTAGGAGCTTGGGATTAACAGATACACACTAGCATATATAAAATAGATAAACAGAAAGGATTTACTCTATAGCACAGGGAACTATGTTCAATATCTTGTAATAACCTATAATGGAAAATAATCTGAAAAAGAATATATATATGTATATATATGTATGTACAACTGAATCAGTTTGCTGTACACCTGAAACTAATACATTATAAAACAACTATACTTCAATAAAAAGAGCATAAAGTCAACTGTAGATTAGAAAAATATATTTTCAATACCCATATCTAACAAAGAGACCTGTATCCAGACTATACAAAGAATTCATACAAATCAGTAAAAGGTAAACAACTTTATTTTATAATTTTATTTATTTTTGGCTGCGTTGGGTCTTCGTTGTGGCGTGCGGGCTTCTCATTGCGGTGGCTTCTCTTGTTGCAGAGCACAGGCTCTAGGCGCGTAAGCTTCAGTAGATGCAGCATGTGGGCTCAGTAGTTGTGGCTCGTGGGCCCTAGAGTACGGGCTCAGTAGTTGTGGCACACGGGCTTAGTTGCTCCATGGCAGAATCTTCATGGACCAGGCATCAAACCCGTGTCCCCTGCATTGGCAGGCAGATTCTTTTTTTTTTTTTTTTTTGCTGTACGCGGGCCTCTCACTGTTGTGGCCTCTCCCGTTGTGGAGCACAGGCTCGGGATGCGCAGGCTCAGCGGCCATGGCTCACGGGCCCAGCTGCTCCGCGGCATGTGGGATCCTCCCGGATCGGGGCACGAACCTGCGTCCCCTGCATCAGCAGGCGGACTCTCAACCACTGCGCCACCAGGGAAGCCCAGCAGGCAGATTCTTAACCACTGTGCCACCAGGGAAGTCCCAACAACTGAACTTTAAAATGACTTAAACAGGCACTTCACACACACAAAAATACCCAAATGGCCAATAAGCATTATCAAAGGTGCTCAGTATCAGTTGTGACCAGGAAATATAAATTAATTGTAATGAGATACTACTCCACACCTGCTAGAATGGCTAAAATTAAAATTCATCAAGCTGTACACATGATTTGTACATTTTCTGTATGTAGCTTTCCAAAACATTAACTTCAAAAATAGCTACATAATATTTTCGATTTGTGTTATTTTTATCTATGTTATTGAGGCATATAATAAAATGTACCTATTTAAAGAATATAGTTTGAAGAGTCTAGACCAGGGGTCAGCAAACTATGGCCCTTGAGCCAAATCCAGCCACATTCATTTGTTTACATATTATTTATGTCTGCTCTCATGCTACAGTGATAAAATTGAGTAGTTTTAACAGGCACCATATGGTCCTCAAAGCTTAAAATATTTATTATCTGACCCTTGTAGATAGAAGAAAGTTTGCTGACCTCTAACCACCATCACAATCAAGACATAGAATATTTCCATCATCCCCCAAAAGCTCTTTCCTGCCTCTTTGCCTGCCCCACCCCTGGTCCCAGACAACCACTGATCTGCTTTCTGATACTCTAGATTCATTTTGCCTTTCCTAGAATTTCATGTAAATGGAATCACAGCGTACTTTTCTGTGTCTGACTAAATTTATTTCTCATAATGTTTCTAAGATGCATCCATGGTGTTGAATGTGTCTGTAGTTTCGTCCTTTCTATTGCAGGTTAGTATTCCTTTATTGATATACCATAATTTATCTATTCACTGGTTGATGGACATTTGGGGTTGTTCCTAATTTTTAACTTTTACAAATTAAAGCTGCTATGAGCATTCACGTTCAAGTCTTTGCTTGGACATATGTTTTCATTTATCCTGGGGAAATAACTAAAAGTTGAATTCTCAGTTATGTAGTAAATCTATGTTTAACTTTATAAGAAACCAGCAAACAATTTTCCAAAGTGGTTGAACATTTTGCATTCCCACCAGAAAAGTATGCAAGTTCCAGCTGGTCCTCCTTCTCATTAGCACTTGGCATTGGCAGTCTTTTCAATTTTAGCCATTGTAATGATCATGAGATAGTATTTTGTGGTTTTAATTTGTATTTTCCTGGTAATTGGTGATATTATGCATCTTTTTGTATGCTTATTGGCTATTTATATGTCTTCTTTTGTCTGTTTGAATCTTTTGCCGATTTTTAAATTGGGTTGTCTTATTATTGCACTATAAGACTTTATGTATTCTTGGTACGAGTCCTATGTCTGTGTGCATGTGTGTTTTCTCAGTGGTGTCTGTATTAGTTTCCTATTGATGCTGTAACTAGTTATCACAAACTTAGTGGCTAAAAAGCACACAGATTTATTGTTTTCTAGTTCTGGAGGTCAATTTCACCTCCTTTGATGGCTAAAATCAAGGTGTTGGCAGGGCAGTATTCTTCTTGGAGGTTCGAGAGGAGAATTGATTTACTTGTCTTTTCTAGTTTCTAGAGGCTGCATACACTATTTGGCTGGTGGCCCTGCATCATTGCAACCTCTGCTTTCATCATCACATCTCCTCTCTGTCTCTGACCCTCCTGCTTCCCTCTTAAAAGGGTCTTTGTGATTATATTAGGCCCACTGGATAGCCCAGGAACATATCCCTATCTTAAGATTCGTAATTTAATCACGTCTGTAAAGTCTCTATTACCATGTAAGGTAACATACTCACAGGTTCTGAGATTAGGATATGGACATTTTGGGGAGGCCAATATTCAGTCTACCACTGTGTCTTTCAATGAACAAAAGTTTTTGTCTGTATTAGGGTTCTCCAGAGAAACTGAACCTGTAGGATATATATCTATATATTTATGGAAAGAGATTTATTACAAGGAATTGGCTCATGGGATTATGGAAGCTGACAAGTCCTAAGATCTGCAGAGTTGACAAGCTAGAGACCCAGGAAGAGCTGATGTTTCATTTCAAGTCCGAAGGCAGGAAAAAGTCATTGTCCCAGCTCAAAGGCAGGAAAGCAGGAGGAATCCTTTCTTACGCAAGACAGAGTCAGCTTTTTTGTTCTATTCAGGCCTTCAACTGATTGGATGAGGCCCACCAACATTAGGGAGGGTAATCTACTTCACTCAATCTGTTGATTTAAATGTTAATCACATCCAAAAACATCCTCATAGAAACATGCAGAATACTGCTTGACCAAATATCTGGGCATCCCATGGCTCAGCCAAGTTGACACGTAAAATGAGCCATCACAAATCTATAGTCCATTTTGAATAAATTTCTGTATGTGGTGTGAGGTAAGAAGAATTGAGGTTTTTGTTTTGTTTTGTTTTTTCCAAATGGATATCCAGCCATTCCAGCACCATCTGTTGAAAATATTTTCCTTTCCACATTGAAAACGTTGGCACCTATGTAGAAAAGCAACTAAAAATATCTGTAGGTCTACATTTGTACTCTCCATTCTGCTTCATTCATCAATACGCCTATCCTTACGCCAATATTTACTGCTGTAGCTTTTATGTCTTAAAATCTGGTAGTATAGCTCTTCCAACGTTTTTCTTTTAAAAAATGTTTTGGTTTATTATGAGGCCTTTGCATTTCCATATAAATTTTAGAATATGTGTGTCAATTTCTATTTTTAAAAAGCCTCCTGGCTCTTGGAGGAAGACGCGGTCCCTGCAGCGGAGCCTCGGGCCACCCGCTCCTGCTCGTGACTCACCGCTGTTCGCTCTGGCTCAGGAACAAGTCGGTCAGGAAGCCGCGCCACAGCCATGGCTTTTAAAGATACCAGAAAGACTCCTGTGGAGCCCAAGGTGGCGATTCACAGCATTAGAATCACCCTCACCAGCCGCAGCATGCAGTCTTTGGAGAAGGTCTGTGCTGACCTGATCAGAAGTGCGAAGGAAAAGAATCTCAAAATGAAAGGACAGGTTCCGAGGCCTACCAAGACTCTGAGAATAACTACAAGGGAAGCTCCTTGTGGTGAAGGTTCTAAGACTTGGGATCGTTTCCAGATGAAGATCCACAAGCGACTCATTGACCTGCACTGTCCTTCTGAGATTGTCAAGCACATCACTTCCATCAGTACTGAGCCAGGAGTTGAGGTTGAAGTCACCACTGCAGAGGCTTAAATCAATGTTTCTAATAAATTGATAATCAGTTGTTTAAAAAAAAAGCCTACTGGTATTTTGATTGGGATTTCATCGATTTGGGGAATATTGGCATCTTTAATTTGAGTTCTTTTTCTTTTTTTTTTTTTTTTTTTGTGGTACGCAGACCTCTCACTGTTGTGGCCTCTCCCGTTGCGGAGCACAGGCTCCGGATGCGCAGGCTCAGCGGCCATGGCTCACGGGCCCAGCAGCTCCGCAGCATGTGGGATCTTCCCGGACTGGGGCACGAACCCGTGTCCCCTTCATCGGCAGGCAGACTCCCAACCACTGCGCCACCAGGGAAGCCCTGAGTTCTTTTTTAAAGTAATATTCTAACTGTTACTAATCGGAGGGTCCTCATTGTTGATGCTATTCATAACAAATGATAATAAAAAGAAAAATAGCTCTGATTTACTGAACTCAGCCTTGTCCAGGTACTCTCTCTCTATAATTTCACTTAATAATCCCAACAATCTTATGAGATAGGTATTATTATCCCCATTTTAAAAAATTTATAGATAAGGACTGTGATTCTGAGAGGTGAAGTAACTTGCCTGAGGTTACAGTGTTAGCAAACAGCAGAGTTAGGATCTGAGCCTATGGCTTCCTGACTCCAAAAATCCATCCCTTGTCTTCAAAAACACTATGGCTATTTTATATTATATCTCTCGCTTCCTGCCTCCTCCTGTCCTGATTTCACTCCCACCTAATTGACTCCTTAGTTAACGTTTATTAAGCACCTACTCTGGGTGCCTGGTGCTGGGCTAGGTGATTTATGCACAGTAGCTCATTAACTCCCTCAGAGAGATACACATTCGTACAGATCTATGGGCACTTGTGTGTATAAACATGCCTCTTCCACAGAAGTCTCCCGTGGCTGGAGTGAGGTTCTGCCCACCATCAACTGTGCCATAAAGGCAGGAAGCAGCTGAAGGGGGGCTCCTAGGCCTGGCTGCCTCCCCCCAACAAACCCCAGGCCTCTGGGTTTCAGGAGCCTCTTGCGTAGCTAGCTGCCCTGTCTAGTTGCTCATTGCAGAAGGGCTTGCAGATTTCCACCTGCAGGTGAATGATTTGGTCCTTTTCTCTAACTCTCAATAAATAAGCAAACTTGCACAAACCAGTCAAGACGAATGACAGAGGGCCCATCTCTAAGCGTGGGAAACCAGCGCTGCTATTTTTAGGTAACCCACTTGCTCTGCTATCTCACCCCTCTGTGGATAGATTCCTTCTGCTCGCACAGGGCTCGCTCCGAGGAAGCAGGTTTCCTGGACACTATTTCATTCCCGGCCACTCTGATGTATCTCCCTACCCCATCCGTCAGCCTCCCCATGCCCAGGCCCTCAGGTCTGGATCTGCCTTTCAAAGGCCTAAGAGGGAGAACAGCAGTACCTGAACTCCAGTCACCGTCCATAGCAGTAGCAACTCCTCTGTACAAAGTCCCCACTCTTTCAATGTTAAGAGGGAACTTGCATGCACACAGGGTAAAATGGCATCTGGGGGGCACTGTCATCTTTGTGCCCTACTTAGTTAGCAGAGAATACTTAGACACCCCAGTACTGGTGTCTGGTGCAATAGTAAAAATTAGGGAAACATTTAGAGGCAGGCCAGACGTGAGCCAAACAGAGTCCTTCAGGCATTTACTCCCTCATTCAGCAAACATTCATGGAACACTCATCACAAGGTCCCTGGTACAATATTAAGTTCAGGGAACCCAAAGGTGAACGTGACATAATCTTTGGCCTCAAGAAACTTGCTCTCTAGTGCACAGGCTACAAAGAGCTACTTTAATAGCAGGAGGAGCTTCCAGGAAAGAAAGAAAGAAACAACAGGGCAGAACAGGACTCACCAGGCAGGAGGTTCACCCAGAGAGCAGAGGGATATCCTGTGGTCCAACTCTGCTCACAAGGAAAGGGTGGAGGGTGGAGGATGGACCGGCCCAGGAGAGGGCATGGCCATGAGCTACTTCGCACCACAGCTGATTCACTCACTGCCGCATCTGCAGTGAGAGATTGGAAGCAAATAGGCAAACTCCACACGTGCACAACGTAGATGACATGATGGCGCTGCCCAACCTCCCTGTTTGGTTCTCTAACATCGGGAACTAAATGATGGCTCAGACCTTGGGAAATATGGTGGTGCGCCTCCTGCAGGATATTTAAAGTTCCTGCATGTGACATACTGAAGAATATGCCTTGAGAACTTTAGGGTAGAATTGGGGAACTCAGGCAGACAAAAGAAGACAATATATTTGTTGACTGTGCATTATCCACTGAGCAGTGATTAAGGGTAGGCAGGGCTGGAATCAGGACCACCTTGGGTGCAAAATTCAGTTTCACTACTTCTTCCTTGCTGTGTGACTATGGGCAAGTTATTTAACCTCTCTGAGCCCCAATTTCCTTATGTATAAAAAGGGGCTAGGGCCTCCCTGGTGGCGCAGTGGTTGAGAGTCCGCCTGCCGATGCAGGGGATACGGGTTCGTGCCCCGGTCCGGGAGGATCCCATATGCCGCGGAGCGGCTGGGCCCGTGAGCCATGGCCGCTGGGCCTGTGCGTCCGGAGCCTGTGCTCCGCAACGGGAGAGGCCACAACAGTGAGAGGCCCGCATACCGCAAAAAAAAAAAAAAAAGGGGGGGCTAAAATACCTTCTCCCTAGTTATGAGAAACAATGAGGCAAATGAATGTTAATCTCCCATTCTCTGTGCACCCCCCACACCCCTATCTCATACTTGTTGAATAAATGAACGAATGAAGTGCTACCGATACTTCAAAAAGCACCCATTGTCATTATTATCATCATTCAAATTCCCACCCAGGGCTTCCCTACTGTGCATGTTTTCAGAGCTTTTGTAGAAAGCCAGGCAATACAAGCACAAGGGTAGCTCTCCGCCAAGGGCTGTCCGCTAATCAGAACATGGCTGTCTTCTGTCATCTCCCCTTTGGGATTTGGACCCAGGTCTCCTTCCTAATTCCAGCCAACAGTTTTGCACAATGAGCAGAGAGGATCCTGGCCTGCACCTCTCTCTCTGTCTCTGTTCCTATACCCTCCTCCCCCCTCCTTTATTTTGGCCCAGGAACATGTCAACAGCAGTGGGAAGTAACCTAATTAGTAGTTAGTTGATAGACTGCCCACCCTCATGTCCCACTGGCAATCCAGCAGCCTGTTTCTGCAGACAGGAAAATATTTCCTTGCTAATTAATCTGAGCACGGGGATTTGAGTTTGGACCAAGGCAGGGAAATCCATCTCCACGAGTCTTGTTCAATTGCATCTGTTTCTCCAGCAACCATTTCCTTCCCTCCGACTCCCCCTGCTCCAGCCAGCCCTCTCCCATTTCATCTTCTACCTTTATTAAGGCTGGTTACCCTGATGACTCTCCCGCCTGCCCCCCATGGCCCCTCTCATGAAGAGGCTGCTTGCTCTCTGAGGACTTGCTTTGGGTTGATTTTCCTCCAGCACCGGCTGCTGCCCAAGGATAGGAGGGATCACGCCCCTCAGCTCGGGGTGGCTGAGACTCCAATGGCCCCGTCTGTTCTGCTCCCAGGCCCCACCAGAATAGCACGCACCTCACTGCAGTGCCCCCTGCCCCCGCAATCCACACTGCCAAACAAATACAGACATCTACTGTCATTTTTAAATAAGGCTCAGCTTCTGTCTCTGGGCCCTGCCCTGGTCCTCTGCAGAATCGTCTATTTGCATCCGAAGTGGTTCCTAAGAAAGGGTAACCGTACACATCATTTCACATATGTTTCCTCCCTGGTCTCTTCTGCTCAGTCCTGTTATGTCTCTAGGACACACGCTGGACACAGGCAGTGGAAGGGGGACTTGGGTGTGGATGGGAGTCCATGAAGGGAAGACACGGTGGTGATGAGCTCATTTCTGTCAAATGAGCTTGGGCTCCAATGCGAGTGAGGTAAAAGCCGGATTGTTTTCCTGTTGAAGACAAGTCCTGCCAGCCTTTGAACTCTTGTTATTTACCACAGGAGGCCTCCTTGGCTTGGAAGCATTCTTGAGGACCCTATCAGAGATTCTTCTCACCTGTCCAGGGCCCCCTGACACCCCCCCCCTTTTTTTTTTTTACAAAGGCCACAGCTCTTTCCTCTCCTACCAGCCACCTAAAGAATAAAGCTCCTCTAGACCTAAAGGATATGTATTTCTCCTCTTTCCCTTGACAGGGCTAAATTAGTCCTAAGGAAGAAGAAACATTGTTCAGGTGGTGTCTGCGAGTCACTTCTGACCAGGACATTATTTTAAGCTCAGTATGAATCTGTGACAACATGAGAAGCCATCTGAGCTCGCTTGCCTGTCTCAGACAGGACTGAAGAACTGAGTGGCTCAGCCCTAAAGTGCTCCTCAGGTGCCAGGGAGTGAAGTGGTCAAGAGCACAGGCTCTAGAGTCCAGCAGCCTAGGTCCGAATCCTGGCTTGTCTATTACAAGTTGTATGGGTTATCTACTGCTGTGTAACAAATTCTCCTCAGACTCAGTAGCTGATTGGTTTTGTGAGTCGGGGTCTAGGCCCTCTGACTCAGCGTCTCCCACAAGGCACAATCAAGATGTGTCCAACCAGGTGCTGCAGTCACCTTAAGGTCCCACTGGAGAATGATTCACCTTCAAACTCACTCCCAGCGTTGTTGGCAGGTTTTGGTTCCTCATGGGCTGTTGATCAGAGGCTGCCCTCAGCTCCCTGAAGCTTCTCCATACAGGAGCTCACCACCCGGCAGCTTGCTTCTCCAGAGCAAGTGACCTGAGAAATGCTAGGAAGAGAGAGACTGGGCAAGACAGTTGTCCCAGTCTCCTGGAACCTAATCTCTAAAGTGTCATCCCATCACTTTTGTCATACTCTGTTCACTAGAAGCAAGCCACTAGGTCCAGCCTTCCCCAAGGGCAGAGGATGACACATGGGTGTGAATGCCAGAGGTAGAGACCAGTGAGGGCATCTTAGAGGCTGCCCACCACATTAGCCATGTGACTTTGGCAAATTATCTAACCTCCCAGGTCCTCAGTTTCCTTATCTGTAAAATGAGAATGTTACTAATTACTAGCACATCGTTTATGGTGATGTTCTATTGATGAAATGCAGGTAAAGTACTTAGAATATGCTAATATGTGTCCAATACACATTAGCAGTTAGAAGCATTAGAGGACAGGAGAAATACCAGAAAGTGGTTCTGAAATCCTAGCATGCACCCGTCAAACCGAGCACCTGCCTGCTTTCTGCAGCTGCAGGTGCCAGTCCAGTACTACAGGGGGGGAGGGGAGGAGGGGGCTGCAGGTCGACGTGTTAGCAGGATGAGGATGCCAAGGTGGGGGGGGAAAGGAACTTGGCAAACAGGGCCAATCCCGGAGCCCAGGTCTTTGTCTCCTAAAGGGAGACAAAGGTTTATCTCCTCTGTGGCACCTGCATTTATTGGGCCTTTCCTACATACAAGGAACTGTGCAAAGCACCCTGCATGCATTATCTCATTTAATCTTCATAACACCCCTGTGAAGTAGGTACTGTTACTACCCTCAATGTACAGATTGTGTACACTCCTACAGGGAGGTTTGTAAATTGGGGATTTAGAGATTGAAAATTGAAGCTCAGAGAGGTTAAGAAACTTGCCTGGGGTCACACAGCTCCAAAGTGGCAGAGTGAGGAGTCAGAATCAAGGTCTGTCTGATTCAGTATCCACTGGGCTAGCAGACAGGGACCAGGCAGAGAACAAAGAACATACTCATAGCATTACCATTCTTTCATACTTTTTTTTTTTTTTTTTTTTTGCGGTACACGGGCCTCTCACTGTTGTGGCCTCTCCCATTGCGGAGCACAGGCTCCGGACGCGCAGGCCCAGCGGCCATGGTTCATGGGCCCAGCTGCTCCGCGGCATGTGGGATCTTCCCGGACCGGGGCATGAACCCACGTCCCCTGCATCGGCAGGCGGACTCTCAACCACTGCGCCACCAGGGAAGCCCCATTCTTTCATACTTTGAATCCCACTCCATGGCCTCCCCAGATCTGCACAAGCTGTTATGCAGCCTCCCCTCTCCAACCCCTGCAACCCAAATGTGGCTCTTAATAGGGTCCTGCTCCAGACCACCTGACTCAGCCTCCTTGGTCGTGCACACCACCAATCTCAGCATCATTCTTAGATCCTATCCTGCTCCTTTAGATTTCTCAGCTGGTCCAACCTGATTCCACGTGCTTCCCAAAGTCACCTTTCTTCTCCACTCTCATATTAGCCTCTTTCTTCAGATTGTGTTCATCTATCTTGAGCTCACAAGCCACCCTTGCTGACCCCTGATTCTTCCAACATCACTTGGACGTTCTCTCCCACCAACCACTACATCCAGACTCCTCATCACACAGTCACCGTGCCAGGCCAGAGAGATGCCCACTGCCCTGACAAGCGGCCCTCCTGGAAGAGAGGAGAGTTTCCCCTGCTCATCAGCAAGACAGAAGAGAAGGCCAAAGCCCCAGAGGAAGGACAAGAGAATGATGAAGCCCGAGGTGTTGATTCGAGGGGAAAGAGTGTGCTCCAGGGGGGCTATAAATTCCCTTCTAATTCCAAATAATTCCGATTACATGGATGAGTAGTTTTCAATCAGGAAGATAATCTCAGAGATAGATGGCAGGATAATTGTTCGTAGCGCCGACGTAAATATTGTGTCGTTTCTATTAATCTCCGCGAATCGGCTGTCAGAGGTGTCACTCATTCATCACGACAAATTAAAAATAAAATTTTAAGAGAGAAAATCATGCCTGGGGATGGGGTGGAAGAGGCTGGGGTTACAGTGGGAACTGGGAATAAGCGGGGGAGGTGTAGCCAGCAAGCTGTTGCCAGAAATAAATTTGGCTTACCTATTTAATATATTTATTTATGAAAGCAAATGGTAACGAGGGCTGTAAATCCCTATTAACCTCCCTGTAGGGTGTGCACACATGTGAGCCTGTGCGTGATGTGTATATGCATGGGGGGCCGCCCTGCTAACATTGCCTGGAGGTGAGCCAGATCCTCAGACCCACCTGGACGGAGTACGTACATCCCAGAGGCAGGTCACCTGTGTTCCGCACACCCCAGCCTCACTCAGCCAACAAGGGGTGGTGGGGCAGGGGGTGGATCTGGGCAGTGAGACCCCCATTCATAGCAATAATCAGCCTTTGAGAGAAGCAGTAATCAGACCCAAGCTGGCGTTCCCGAAACTGGCTGGCGATTTTCCGTAACACTGTTGTCTTGCAGGGTTACTCAGGCACCTGGGAGCATAAATTCAGAGTAAAGACTCTTTAGAGAGATACCTGAGAGGTAAGAATACAAGCTCATTCCTTTGTCTCTCTCCTAGTTAAATTCCTCAAGGTATGGGGTTCCTCCAGGAGAAGTTACACATTTCCCAGAACCCTCACCCCTACACCATGCCTAACCATCCATAGTGGCGGATGTACTGAGACATCACTGGAATTTAGCCCCTGCAATGAAGCAAATTCTCCAGCATCACAGTGGGATAATCAGCTCTATTCTTGGCATATGTATCTGTTTATATCAATCGTACACTTGTATATACTTCCAGAATAAATTTGAGAATACCTACCAAAATGCACATGATGCCAGCGTGTAAAGTCCAAGGGAGCAAGTCCGTGGGCCCCAACACTGAGCCTACTGTCTGGCACACAAAGTGCATTCAGTCCACTTATGTTTGTTGAACGAGTGAGTGACTGGATCAATGGATGGAAATCAGACTGAAATTAAAATAAGGTGGCATCATAAAGTCAGGTATAAATTTAGTGCCCAGAAATATATACCAGGACATTCCACACAACTTCTTGAGCTGGACAGAAGATGTGGAGTTAAGTTTCCTAGAGGCAAAGCAAAGGAGGAAGTTTCCTTCATTAGAACATTCACAATGTTCCTAAGGTGGTGTTCCTGGGCTGTTCGACAAAAGCACAACTAAGGTCTGGGGGAGGGCACCTTGCCATAAAGAAATAGCAAGCTCCTGTAGGTCTTTTCTCTTGGTTTCATGGGTTTCCTCAGAGAGGACTCTGCCACTCTCCAGTTGGGTTATATCATAAATCTGACTGCTTGAGTTCTGGGAGCCGGATGGGGAAGGGCTATAGGGGGTTAACCCTCAGTGTGCAGACTTACACTTAAAGCTCCTGTTGTCTACAGGGGATCCCTGTCCTCAGGGGTGTCCATAAGCACAAGTCCAGGGTCTTTCTGGCTCAGTTTCTCTAGAAAATAAACCTCTCTTCTTTTGCTGGAGTGGGATAGAAATATCAGTTGTCCACGTGTGGAGGAGGGTAGGGGGTGGTCTAAAGGCTCCTTTTACAAATTTAAACCAGTCCCTCTGTTTTTGGTACTATCTATCCCCTCACTTTCCAAAAACTATCTGGTACCTCTGACACCTAAGCCTTTCTGGGATTGGGCTTAGCCTGCCTCCGGGCTCCTCTCTCACCTCACCCTACCTCCACCCCGTCCTGACTTAGGCTTCAGCTTTCCCGGAAGTGGCCGGTACCCACTTGTTTATTCGTTTTCCGACTTCCAAAATTTAATTGCTGTCATCTCCTTCTCGTTCTCTTTATCCTCATGGGTTCATGCCTTTCGAAAATCCATTTACTATACTTTTAGCTGGGTTTGGGGAAGGAATGGTAATAAATGCATGTGTTTCCATCCACTGTACTTAATCTCAACAGCCTTCTTATAACAAATAAGCTTGTGTTTTTCCTACAACCGATGTGGCAGAGACAAGGCCGTGGGTTCACCAGCCTGTTTTCTCTTCAGGGGCACTCAGGGAGATGACATTTTCCAGAACCCCTTTTAGTTTGGGATCATGTAGCTGAATTTTCAGGGAAGAGAATGTAAGTATCAATGAATTCTGCTCACTGGTTCCCTTCCGTTCAGCTGCTTCATCCTCAAGAATGAGAGAAAAGAAATCAGAGACAGCTGAGGAGTCAGGTGGAAGCAGCTTAGATTCCTGAGTCTCTTTGGGAGAGGACCACCTGACCCACATCAGACTGCAAGGTGAACAAAAAGTCAACCTTTGTTGCGTTAAACCCCTGAGGATTCAGGGTTTATTTGTTGTTGCATAATGGCCTGGAATATCCTGACTAATACAATGGCTTTTTATAGCACACTTCAGTAAAAACCAGTGGCGTACTCCCAAGAGGTGGTTGTACAGGGGAGCCAAAGCCATGCAGTTGAAGTAGCCATACGGTTCTTGGGTAGCTCTGGCTCGACCCAGGGTTGCAGTCTGGAGTATCTGGAGAAACAATTACACTGTAAGTGCTCTAAACAGTCTCCATGTGAATTACACTTTGAAATCAAAAATATTTTTAATTAATTTATTTTATTTTTGGCTGTGTTGGGTCTTTGTTGCTGCACATGGTCTTTTCTCTAGTTGCGGCGAGCGGGGGCTACTCTTTGTTGCTGTGTGCAGGCTTCTCATTGCGATGGCTTCTCTTGTTGCGGAGCACGGGCCCTAGGTGCGCGGGCTTCAGTAGTTGCAACATGCTGGCTCAGTAGTGTGGCTTGCGGCTCTAGAGCGCAGGCTCAGTAGTTGTGGCGCACAGGCTTAGTTGCTCTGTGGCATGTGGGATCTTCCCAGACCAGGGCTCGAACCCGTGTCCCCTGCATTGGCAGGCAGATTCTTAAACACTGCGCCACCAGGGAAGCCCCTGAAATCAAATTTTTTATAAGAGTTAAATCTTTAAAGTTATATTCCTTATCAAGAATTTATAATGCAGATATTGTGTTTCCAGTGAAATGCTGAAACATATGCTTTGAAAATGAGCCAGGTGGGAGATGGGTTTAACATTCTCTTATGAAAATGAAGTTGCTAACCAGTACTCAGGCCTGAAGAGGAGGACAGCTTTGGAGCCTCTGAAAAATAGCAGACTAAGGGGATCCATCAAACAGGGCCAAAGAGTTCCCCAAATAACAGTTCTAAAAGTACTCCAAGGGACTTCTAGTAAGTTTACAAAGCTGTGCAACCCTCACTACTTAGTTTTAGAACATTTCCACCTCCTTAAAAAGATCACCTTTGTCCCCATTTGCAGTTACTCCCTGTTCACACCCCACCCCCTGTCTCCAGCCCCAGGCAACCACTCATCTTCTTTCTGTATCCAGATATTTGCCTTTTCTGGACTTTTGTTATAAATGAAATCATACAACTTAGGAGCTTTTGCATCTGGCTTCTTTCGTGTAGCTAATGCTTTCAGGTTCATCCATGTTGTAGCACGTGTCAACACTCTACTCCTGTGTATCACTGAATTGTAGTCCACTGTATAGATACGTCAGATTATATTTATCCATTCTTCAGTTGATGGACAGTTGGATTGTTTCCACTTTTTGGCTATTACGAATAATGCTGCTATGGACATTTGCATACATGTCTTTGTGTGGACAGGTGTTTTCATTTCTCTTGGGTAGACACCTAGGAATGGAATTGCTGGATCATATTTGGGATTTGAGTTCCAAGTGCGTCTGACCCCAAAGCTTTAACTCACTACCCTATACTCACCCTGTTTCTCTTCCCTTGAAATCAATCTCTGGCAGCCCACACCACCCTTAACCAGGACATTCCCTTCCTCTCATCACCCAGACCCTACAGCCGGAGCAATTCTTTCCACTGGGTGAGACACTGAGAAGGCATACTCTGATGGTGGGTCCTCGGAAGAAAACAGTCCTCTTCAAAGGCATAGGCAGAGAGAAGTGTTGCAGCTGAGGGACCCGTGACCCCCACTCCTTTCATCCTCGAGGGCAGGGGCTGCATCACACTCGTGGGGTGTTTCAGCACAGCTCCATGTGTCCTCTGGCCACACCTGCCCCCCATCGCTGGTCAACAGGCCGCATGACACCTGGATCTTCTCTCCACCTTGCTCCTTCCATGCTTTCCAAACTGAAGTGACACTTGGAGGCTGTGTGTGTATGTGTTGGGGGTGGGATGGGGGAGGGAGGAATGGAGGGCTGACAGACACCTGCTGTCAAGGGCTGTCAAAACAACGCTGACAATAGGCAGTGCTCCCCGGGTCAGGTTCAGGATTAACACTGCTGCTTTCTGCACATGGTGACCAGCTCTCAATGGAGTCTTTAATGAGCAGCCCAGCATTTGTCATCGTGTTGTCTGGCTGCGGGGAGGACCCAGGGACTGTAGGCCCTGGGGTGGGAGGTGGGTGAGAGAAAATAGCAGGGATGCTTTGGGGGTGGGGGAGCTATGGAAGAGAATGGTTTGCCTTTCCCACTATACTGTAAGACTCCTGAGGGCAGGGACTCCTTGCCAAACCCATGGGGACCACATAGTACCTGGCACATAGCAGGTGCTTCGTAAATATTTGTGGGATGAGGAATGGGTGAGGTGTTTGGATACCTTCAGTGAGGCAGGCTTGAGGAAGTTCAGTAGAGGAGGTGGTTACTAGCCAAATAATCACGGTCGTGCTCTGGTTAGTTGGGGGTGTCCTAGCCTTGGGATAGGGTGGCTCTTCAGAACACACAAAACATGGGAAGTAGGGGTGAAGGGATCAGCCCCTTCTGCTCACAGACCCATTCCAAGGTGACAGGAGTTCAGCCTGGGCCACCAACGAACCCCGGCCTCTCTGTGGCTCTGCCGTGGCTGTTTGCACAGAGAAAGGGGCCTCGTGGCTTGAGGACCTAGCAGCGCTCACCTGTCCTCCCTCCTCCCTCTTCTCCTTTCCTTGACAAGCAGCAGCTGGACCCTCTGCATAGGAGCATCCACACTGTGGCAGGAGGAGGCTCCGTGCCCTCTCGTGCCATCAGGAAAGATCTGCCTTGAGAACCTGAGAGCTGAGGGCAGCTAGGACATGTTAAAGACCATGAAGAGTCATCAAAACGCAGAGGTGACAAGGGCCTCTTATCGTTTGGCTGATGTGGCAGTTTTGAATATCCTTCCCTCCCACTGATTCCAGATCTAAAATGTGTGACAGTGTTCTAGGACTTCCTTTAAAACTTCTAGCCAGGGCTTCCCTGGTGGCGCAGTGGTTGAGAGTCCGCCTGCTGATGCAGGGGACGCGGGTTCGTGCCCCGGTCCGGGAAGATCCCACATGCCGTGGAGCAGCTGGGCCCTTGAGCCATGGCTGGGCCTGCGTGTCCGGAGCCTGTGTCCCGCAACGGGAGAGGCCACAACAGTGAGAGGCCTGTGTACCGCAAACAAACAAACAAACAAAACAAAAAACAAAAAGACTTCTAGCCATACATGAGTCCATCTGAATAACACCATACTGCAGTTTAGATGGCCCCTCTGAGCCTCAGTTTCTTCATATGTAAATGGGAATAATAATACCTACCACACTCAGTTGTGGTGAGGGTTAAACGAGTTGACAGAGGTCAAGTGCCAGGAATGATGCCCGACTAATATTAGCATCTTCCTTCTCCTGCCCTACAAGGCTGACATTCTTTCTTTAGGAACTGAGAACCCACTGTTCACCCTACACTTATCCCCAACCCTACCAGATTGTCACCCCACCATAGAATGTATAATGCATTCTTCTTGGCATCTGTATCCCTCCAAAAACTTAGTCTTGAGTCCTTCTGGAATCTACCCCCATGGTTAGTGTCAGGTGACAATGTGGCTTGCAACGGCAGTGTTTGTGACTCCTTGATACTAAAGCTAAACCAAATCAAAAGGTTTTGATGTGGTTTATATCAAAGGTTTTGATATAAATCAAAACCTCAACTCTCCCCAAGAGCATCCTCCCATCAGCCTTGATCACCACCATGTTTGTTACCTTTTTCACAGTTTCTCAGGCACATTTCACTCTGCTATGCTAACAGTCATTAATGTGAGGAATAAATCCTCTGGAAGTTGGCAGGCAGCTCTGCCAGAACTAAAATCGTATCTCTTCAGGTGATTCTGCATTTTTAAAACAACAATGAATAAATGTTTCTCCAAATACCAAAGTGGAAAAGACTGAGGCATTGTGCCCTGTTCTGTCTGAGGGTCTTTGTCCCTCCATTAATTTAAGAGAAGATGTGGCTTAACAGGCTCCTGCATTTTTAAGGCTTGGTTTACCAAGTGATGAGGACTCCTGGCAATAAATGTGAACATCTTCCATTCCTCAGAACTGACCTAAATATGGGATTCATCATTTCGTTGGCTGTCCAGCATAGAATCCCCCTTCCTGTTACCACTCCAATATGGGAAATCCCCACTAGATGCCTTCTTGGGAAAGAGGCATCATCATAATGGGGAATTGTCCATGTGGTGACATCTTGCGGGTAGGGAGGGCCTGCCTATCATTAAGGAAGCTCAATCCTGACTCTTTTGGCCCATCCCCAAAGGTGGGCAAGAACATGCGTTCAAATGGACCAATTGGACACTCTCTCCCTGGAGTGATTCAAGGATGTGGGACAGTTGGAGGCCATATTTATCTCAGCAGTTACTGCAGGGCACGGACCAGCCAGGAACAACAGCCAAGGCCACCTGAGCAGGAACTGGCTGCACAGTCCTTAAAAACAGTCCCCTGCCCTTGGTTCCTGACATTCCCAAGCCTGGCTCTCCTGTCTCCTAACAAGTTTGTGAGCCCCTGATATCCCTTTAGAAAATTTCCTTTTACCCATAAGAGAGCCAGAGCCAATTCTGTTGCTTGCAACCAAGAATCCTGCCTGACACAATTTGCATTATAATAGCTACCATTTATTTAGCACCTTCTGAATGTGGAATATTGTTCACCGTGTGGTTTGACTACAGCCGTCAATGTATGAATTACAAGACACCACCTCTGGGCAGGAAAACTTGAAAAGTTTCTCCCTCTGTCAGACAAATTACCAAAGATGCCCCTTCCTCCATGGTGACACGGAGACACAGGACTCGGCTGCAGAGCATGCACTGGTCCCTTTGGGCTTGAGCAACCTGCATGGTCATACTTGGCAGCCTTGATGTAATTCCTATAACTACTCCTCAAGATAGTTGTTTTCAACAGTTTCTAGGAAACCAAGGCTCAGAGACATCAGGTAATTGCTCTTTTCACTCAACTAATAAGTGGCAGAGCCAGGAGACAGACCAAATCTGCCTGACTCCAAAGCTTGCCAATTATACAACATCCCCTGCCTGCAGCAAGAGAAGTGGACACGTGGAGACGGACCTAACCGTTGGAGTTAGAGAACTAAGAATGGACAGGAAATGAAGCCAAGGAAAGATGATTTTAGGGTGAGAACCAGCCCTTCTACTCCGCAGCAACCAGCTGAGCAATGTCCACCAGCATTTGTTTAGGGCTGTCTGGTCAGCATCACCGAGTGGGGACTGAACATAAATACGCTGCAGGCACTGAAGTTTATCAGAAAAGACAACAAAGCCATGAGTGGGTGAGATTCCACCTCCCCACTGCTTCTCTTTCCACTAGGAGCCAGAGTAAAGGTACATAAAGTACAACTTCCCTCTGACCCAGCACTTCCGCACCTAGATATTTTCCCAAAAGAAATGAAAACACATATCTCTAAAAAGATTTTGACACAGATATGCATAGCACTTTGTTCATAAACACCCCAAACCAAAAACAACCCAAATGTTCGCCAACTAAAACTGGATAAACAAATTATGGTATACCCGTACAATGGAATTCTGTTCAGCAATAAAAAGGCAGAAACTGCTGATACATGCAACAAATTGAGTGAATCGCATAAGTGTTAGGTGAGTGATAGCGGTCAGACATGAAAGATTCCACAGTGTGTGATTCCATGTAACTGAAATCCAAGACCAGACAAAACTAACCAATGGTGATAGAAGTCAGAACATCAGTTTTCTATGGTGGGGTGGGGGCAGGGGAATAAGAGAACTTTCTGGAATGGTGGAAATGTTCTATATCATATCAGTTTCCTAGGTGTACACATTGTCATAATCCGTGGAGCTGAGCTTGCGATCTGCTCATTTGATCATATGTAAATTATACTTGAATTGTCTTTTCAAATGTCAGTTACAAAGAAAAAAAGAATAGAGGTCAGAAGCTGTTCTCTGGGGCTTAGAATGCCATGTATCTCCCCTCCCCTACAGGTGACACCTGGCAGGCACCCCACCCCCACCTGCTCTCCACCCCCGGGTGGGTCCACTTATCCTCAGCCTCCAGCCTTATCACTCCTTCCCCCAGCTGGTGATGGAATTATCTCCACAGGCTTCTAGCTGGGAAGAAAGGCACTAAAGAAACCTCTCAACATCCGAAGGAACTCCTTGGCTTTGGTTACAACTGTCCTGTTTAAGCCACCCATCCGTCTGAGCCACCGCGTGGACAGACACAGCCTCAGAGGGGGAAGTGATAGCTCAGGTCTTCTGGTCCAGGGAGTTCCTCTGGGAAAGAGAAAGACCCCTTGTCTCAGCCCAAACTGAAGAAGAAAGATGAAATTCCAACCACCTGCCGAGATGCCCTTGATGACGTGCTGGGAATTGAAGTGGGGGAGAAAGCTCCTCTTTTCTGAGAGGCTTTGTAGTGTGAGAGAAAGAGCATGTGCTCTGAGTCAGAGATGTGGGTTCAAATCCCAGCTGTGCCACTTACCAAGAGTGTGACCGGAGCAGGAGACAGCCTCTCTGAACTGGGAATGATGCACACTTAGAATCCTCCCTATAAAACCCCTACCCCTCCTCACCCTGAGCTAAGCACATGGTATGTGAGGATCCTTCCAACCTTCCAGCTGTGTTTCCACAGGCACATAATAACATACATGTGCAGAGGTGACCTGTGTGCGCATGAACAGGCAAAAGTCCTCACCTTTCTTTGCAGCTCAGGCTAAATGTCAGTTCCTCAGTGAGGCCTTCTCAGACCTCTTGCAAACCAAATTAAACACCCTTTCTAAATTCTCTCTCAAGCACTAATCCCTAATTATTATTATATAGTTATTTGGGTTCACTTCTCTCATGTCTCCCTTGCCCCCAGGCTACTATTTTCATGAAGGCAGAGACTACATCTACTCTCTTTACCCACTACTTTCAGTAAACACACAACACAGTGCAGGGCACATAGTGAGTGTTCAGTACATCTTGTGAATGAACAAATTCAGATCCACAGTAAAGATGGTTTGAAATTTATTCTCCCCAGAATGTGGAATGTGACAAAGTCTGGTATGTAGCTACATACTGCAAAAGATATGAGATGTTTCTGCACAAAGACATGTGTTCATAGAGGTTATCATTAAAGTGAAACCCACAAAATTTTATTCCTGGGTTGGGATCCAGCCATAAACTAGCATCTGGCAAAAGCATAATTTTTCATTCTAACAACCTGCATCTGTAAGTGGCATGTGCCCATAACAGAGCATACGCCTTTTCACTTTTAAAAGCTCAGTAGGGCCTCCCTGGTGGCGCAGTGGTTGAGAGTCCGCCTGCCGATGCAGGGGACACGGGTTCGTGCCCCGGTCTGGGAGGATCCCATATGCCACGGAGCGGCTGGGCCCGTGAGCCATGGCCGCTGAGCCTGTGCGTCCGGAGCCTGTGCTCCGCAACGGGAGAGGCCACAACAGTGAGAGGCCCGCGTACAGCAAAAAAAAAAAAAAAAAAAAAAGCTCAGTAAATCACTTGTGATATCTTTAATGGAGATAAAATTAAATTAAAACTATCAGCTTTTATTTTTAATGCAGTTCACATTTTCAGCATTTATTTTAGGGTAGTTCAAGATCTGTAAAATGCAGTGCTTTGAAATGGTCTGGGGTTAATTTCAGGGTTAACTTCCATATTAATTTAAACTACAAACGTGATTAAGAAGTAAATCTATTGCCAAAATAATACATATATATATGTATATATATATATGCACTCTGAAATCACAGGTGCATTTGGGATTATCAGTGGGTATAGAGTTCCAAGGCAAAGGAGCCCTCAGTTAATATGAGGGGATAAAAATTGCTCCACTAGTTAAATTTTTATGGAGGTCAGCTTTTGAAGTTTCATGTCACCCTATTAATCAACAACTTCCCTTTCTTAAAATTGTTCCCTATGACTCACTTCTTCTGAGAAGCCTGTTCTAAGCCCTCTTCAAGGAAAGCAAACTTAGATGTAATGCTGCCTGCCTGCCCGTGAGCTCTCCCCTAAAGGAGACAAAACTGTAACTCTGAGTTGAGTTTACAGGAAAATTCTGAACAAGTAGCCAGCTCACCTTTGCTCATCAGGGTCTTTCTCTGGGCTGGGCACCCCCTGTCCAGCCTGGCTTCTCAGGAACACCTGACATTTTTATTTCTGAGCATATACAGTGAGTGGGACACTGAGCTGAGAACTTTTGATAGATCATCTCAACTCTATAAGGTCAACCTCTTTCTCTCCCCATCTTACACATAAAGAAACTGAAGCCCAGAGAAGTTAAATAACTTGCCCAAGGTCACACAGCAACTAAGTGGCAGAGCCAGGCAGACCCGCTCTGTACTGCTCTCTGAATCTCTCCACTCTACTGCAGTGAGCCAAGCAATCTCTAATTCAATGTTCTAGTGTTTGAAAGTCTGCAAAGCCATCTACAAAGAAGAAGAACAAAGGGGAAGATCTGAAGGATACTGATAGACCCATCCTCACTCAAAGAGCAAAGCTCAAGCCTTGGAGGGGAGAAATGGGAGACAACAGGCGGGTGTCCCGTGTGCCTGGCAAAGCCATGAGAAATGAGCTGTACCAGTCCCACCCGCCGACCTGCTCCTGTGTGTACCTCCAAGTTCTCTCCTCCCCTCCCCCCTCACCGTCTCACCCAGAATTCCTTGCTCACACACCCTCTGTTCCCAGCCTGGAGCCGTACCTGCCCCCACCCCAGGCCTGAGGCTGAACGCACTTTGCAGCACGTCCAATGTGCAACCGACGACCATCACCCTCTGGCCTCTATCATCTCTTGAGCGCCTTTGATTTCTTACAGCTGGGTCAGTTGTGGAGGAAGCTGGAAGCTAAGTCTCTGCCCAGAAAAAGTTGAGAGAGATGGCATAGTAGAGCAGTTTGGAGTCAGAGAGATTGGTACTTAAATCTAGCTCTCAACGTACCAGCCACTTGACTTGGCTTACCCTCCCTCAGCATCCATTTCTCTGTTATGAACATGAGAATAAACAAAACCTACCTCTTGGGGTTAATGTGTGGATCAAAATAAGATGACTAGTAAAGCTGTGGGGATGGACATTTCTTGTTTTCTTACTCTGCACCCTGTTGCCCTTCTTCTATAACGAAGTCTTGGCTTTTCTAGAGGGAACCCCTGTCCCCCTCAGTCTATGTGGTTTCATCAGGCTGACTCCACCTTTTGTGTGTGTGTGAGTGGGGGTGAGGGGATGCCAAGGTCAGTCGAATTAGAATCTCAGGGATTGGTGAAGAGATGGGCACATGACTAGTCAGTGTCAATGAGAACTGGTCCCAGGACTTTTCCTGGTACCACTGGGTTAGAAGCTTTCTTTTCCCTAGAGTTGCTGAGTTGGCAGAAGACAAGCTGAGAGCTGTGACAGCCATCTTGCCACAGTGGAAAGGAAGCTTTTTGAGAACGATTTCAAGCCAGAAAACATGGAGATGAGGGAGGGAGGGAGGGCACAATGTTCCAAACAACGTGGGGTAGCTGGATCCAGCTCTAACAATTTGATCAACCACAGCTTTTCAGATATCGGAGGTGATAAATTTTCTCTTTCACTTTATCCACCATGAGTTGGCTACAGTTACGGGCTGAAATGTGTCCCTCCCAAATTCATATGTTGAAGCCCTAACCCCCAGTACCTCAGACTGTGGCTGGATTTGGAGATAGGGCTTTTAAAGAGGTGATTAAGTTAAAATGGGACTTTGAGTGAAACTTATCCAATCTGATTGGTGTCCTTATAAGAAGAGGAAATTGGACATACAGAGAGACACCACAGTCATATGCAAACAAAGGAAAGGCCATGTGAGGACACAGCATGTAGGTGGCCATCTGCAAGCCAAGGAGAGAGGTCTCAGAAGAAACCAAACCTGCTGACACCTCAATCTTAGACTTATAGCCTCCAGAACTGTGAGGAATAAATGTCTGTTGTTTTAATCATCAGTCTGTGGTATTTTGTTATTGCAGCTGTGATGGTTAATTTTATGTGTCAATTTGACTGTCATAAGGGATGTCCAGATAACTGGTAAGGCATAATGTCTGGGTGTGTCTGGGAGGGTGCTTCTGGAGGAGATTAACATTCAATTCAGTAAACAGAGTAAAGAGATCCACCCTCTCCAGTGTGGGTGGCATCATCCAATCTGTTGGGGGCCTGACTGGAACACAAAAGTAAAGGAAAGTGAATTCTCTCTCTTCTTGAAAGAAGAATGTCCATCATTTTCTGGCCTTAGACAATCATAGTTCCTAGTTCTCGGACCTTTGAACTCCAGGACTTTGACCTAGGACTGGGAGTTATACCCCCAGTTTTCCTGGTTCTCCAGCTTGCAGATGGCAGATTGTGGGACTTCTCAACTCCATAACAGCCTCAGCCAGTTCTTATAATAAATATCCTCTTATCTACCTATCTATCTATCCATCCATTCTATTGGTTTTGTTTCTCTGGAGAACCCTAATACAGCCATAGCAAACTAATGCAGCCACCAAGAGAATCTTGACTAATAGGGCTTTCCTTTTGTGCAATCTATGGGGAGAACCATAAGTAGCAACTTTTCAATACTGGATAAAGATACACGAAGAGTTTCAGAGATGAGAGAGCACAGGGTGTTGAAATAGTCAGAAAGGGCTTGAGTTGAGGGAAAAAAATGAAACTGGGATTGGGCTTTAAAGAATTCATAGACTAGGATAGAGGAGAAGATAAAGACATTTGTGTAAAAGGAACAGCTCGGCTAGGAATGAGCATTTTCTGTGTAGGAGATAAGATAATTAAGTAAACCAGAGAATAATTGGGAGAGAAGAGGAAGATTGGGTACTTAGGAGTTAGACTATGGAGGGTTTTAAGGTCCAATCTGAGGAGTTTGGAATGTATGTTGTAAATGACAAGAGTCTTCTGTTGGTCTTGAGGTAGAGGGGTGACAGTTTGAAGGTGGTATTTGAGGAAGCTTAGCTGCCCACAGGGACAGGGAGAGACCAGAGTCCGGGAAGCCATCTCTGGAATATGGACCTCTTCCACCATCGCACTGGGAGATGGAGAGAGAAGGAGGCAACCCAGCAGTTTGCTTAACAAGGCCCAGTTCCAGGCAAAGGAGTCTCTGTGGGTGGCAAGGAAAGCTTTGGGTTTAGATTTGATGAAAGCTTCCGTCTGCAAATACTCTCCACAGTTCCCACATATAAGCCTCTGCCTCTCTCCAGGGGCACAGCTGGATGACATTGTCACTGCCAAGGGCACCCAGCTAACTCACCCTGCCATTTCTGCCCCACCCCTGATGCCGGTCACTGTCAGAGCTTCCCAGGTCCACTAACCCCCATGGCCTTTGTGAATATGCCTAATGTAGACAATGAGGTCTTGCTACCCTGACAAAACACCCATGGGTCCAAAGTACCCTCCAGATCCAGCCTCCATCCTGGAAGAGGAGTGAAACCATCCTCTTCCCACAGCCTTCCACAGTGGCAGCTCTGCAGAAACCAGCACCAGAGGCCCTTTCACTAAACAAATATTTCTTGAGTATCTATAATGTGCCAAGCACTGGGATAGGCACCAGGGATAGAAATATAGAATTCAGATAAGATCTAGGTGGGAGTTCATCCACTGAGTATAAGACTTATTATAAAGCCACAGTAATTAAGATTGTATACAATTGGCTCAAGGATAGGCAAATGGACCAATGGAACCAAATAGAGTCCAGAAATAGACCCATACTTACCGGGTCACTTGATTTACAACAAAAGTGATGCTGCAGAGCAGTGGGGGAAGGAAGGTCTTTTGAATAAATGGTACTGGGTCAATTCAACATCGATAAGGAAAATAAAAAGAAAGAAAGTCAACCCCTACCTCGTATCATACACAAAAATCAACTCCAAGTAGACTACAGCTCTATAACGAAAACAGAACAGTAAAGCCTCGTTATACAGCTCTACAATGAAAACAGAACAGTAAACAGGATAGTACGTAAGAAAAAAGCATAACGTGTAAAGAAAGAGATTGATATATTTAGCATCATTAAAATTAAGAATGTCAGTCCATCAAGACAGTGAAAAGCAAGCAACAGGGTGAGAGAAGATTATTTGCCAAACATATAACCAGTATAGCACTTATATTTAAATATATAACTCTTTTTTATGGCAAACACAAAAAAGAAAAACAGGCAAGAGGCTTGAACAGCCGATTCAAAAAGAGGATTCCAAAGAACCAGTAAACACGAAAACGTTGACCTCATTATGAATCAGGGAGATGCAAATTAAGGCCAGAATGAGTTACCACCATCTATTTAAAAAACCTGACATCCCTGTGCTAGTGAGGCATGAAACAACAGGAGGAGGGAAACTTGTAAAAACAAAGTGAACACTTTGACCCAGAAAGTCCACTCTTAGATCTACATCCAAGGATAATGCGTGCAGAGGAACACCAAAAGACGTGGACACAAATGTTTATAGTTTACAGCAAGACTTTTCATAATATTCAAAAGCTAGAAACTGCCCAAATGTCCATCAACAATAGTCTAGATAAATAAACTATGGCAAGTTCCTACAACGGAGTACTATACCAAAATGAAAATAAACGAATTACAGCGATGCATAACAACACCAAGCTGGGCAAAA
The DNA here is from genome assembly GCF_964341445.2 of Mesoplodon mirus. Classification (NCBI taxonomy): domain Eukaryota; kingdom Metazoa; phylum Chordata; class Mammalia; order Artiodactyla; family Ziphiidae; genus Mesoplodon; species Mesoplodon mirus. The sequence continues at coordinate 162,241,790 of NC_138979.1, read as the reverse complement.
GAGGCCAAACATGAAAGAGAATTTACATTATGCTCCCATGTAGCTCTAGTTCAGACATAGACAAAAATAACCGTGGTGCTACAGGTCAAGGGAATTGTTACTTGTGGAGGAGAGGAGGTGTAAGGATTGAGAGGGGGATGGGGGGAATTTTCTGGGGTGCTGGCAATGTCTGGGCAATGAATAAACAGAAGTTTGTTTTACAATAATTTATTGCACTTTACCCTTTATGTTTTGTGCAATTTTCTATATATGTGCTATATCATACAATATAAATTGTTTTTTAAGTGAATGTTTATACCACCAACAAATTCACTGTCAAGCTGGGAAAGCCGAAATGTAAACAGACACTTATAACACAGTGAGGTAAATGTGAAGACCTGGCCTCCCCTCCCAGCTCTGCCACAGCCTAGTCATGTGATGACAAGTGAATTCGACTCTGTTGGACTTTTCCTCTTGTTTAAATGGGAATGATAATCACCCCCGCCTCATGGGGTTGTTGTAAAAATTAGATGAGTAAATATAGGTAATACGGCTAGAATACACCTTATGTATAATAATTGATCGATATTTATTTTTATACATTTATTTATTTATTTTTGGCTGCGTTGGGTCTTTGTTGCTGTGCACGAGCTTTCTCTAGTTGCGGCGAGCGGGGGGCTACTCTTCGTTGCGGTACGTGGGCTTCTCATTGTGGTGGCTTCTCTTGTTGCAGAGCATGGGCTTGGTTGCTCCGCCACATGTGGGATCGTCCCAGCCCAGGGCTCGAAGCCATGTCTCCTGCATTGGCAGGCGAATTCTTAACCACTGTACCACCAGGGAAGTCCTTGATCAATATATATACTTTTTGGGGTATGCGGGCCTCTCACTGTTGTGGCCTCTCCCGTTGCGGCGCACAGGCTCCGGACACGCAGGCTCAGCGGCCATGGCTCACAGGCCCAGCCGCTCCGCGGCATGTGGGATCCTCCCAGACCGGGGCACGAACCCGTGTCCCCTGCATCGGCAGGCGGACTCTCAACCACTGCGCCACCAGGGAAGCCCTTGATCGATATTTTTGTTAGCTAGTATTATCATCACTACTAGTTCCACGGGAGCTCAAAGAGGGGCACATAACCCATACAAGAGGCAGTAGAGTTTCTTCCATCTCTTCTGTCTGCTCTTGATCACTCTCCAGCCAGCTATGGTTCCCAGGAAGGCAGAAGAGGAAGGCACTGCGTTACATTCCCCTCCCCTCCCCGCCCCCCAGGTTCCTGGACTCAGCCACAGCAATCAATTCTCAACCTCATTTTGCTCAGAATCAGGCAAGGGCCCACCAGAGCCACTACTAATGCCTGAGACACCATGCCGGTGCTCTGTACACAGCAGGTGCTCAAGAAATGTTTATTGAATGTCTGTAAAATAAGGGAATGAGAATAAATGAGAAAGTGGGTGAGTGAGTGAGTGAGCAGGGCAAACTGAAACGCGGGCAGGAAACCCACGTGCCCCGACAACTGTGACTACAAACGGAGGGGAGGTACCAGTTGTCCTCTGGCCACCTCCTTTTCCCTCCTTGCGGCCAGAACCTTTCTTCTCCCCTGCTCCTCATACTGCTCAGATCTGCTGCTCACCCAGACTAGAGGTCACATCGTGATCTGCTGAGACACCTACTACTCAGATGGCCATGTGAGGGAGTCACTATTTATCTTTGTTACTGCTGCAAGTTTCCGAGAAAACACAGCTTCAAAGATCACGTCTGTTGGGATAACCTATTGATTTGTGTCACATTTCTCCCAATCCCCATTTTATTGTTGTTCAAGACGGGGTCAGGGTAGGTCAAAAATAACTCTTTCCAATGGAGGCAACAGACTGGGGAATTCTAGCAGGAATTCTAAATTCTCTAACAGGCGTGGGCTCCGGAAGTAATGGAAGACCGAGGTAGCCCAGGGCCAAATTGGAGACTGTGGCAAAGGGAGAGTCAGAATGAGGTCTCTGACATTCGAGCTTAGGGAGAAAAGAAAACATTAACTAGGAAGATAGAATAGATTACAATTTAGGATTGATACCCAGTACAAGCTTTTAGAAGAGTTTTTCATACTGGCCAAACCAGTTTGCTAAATATAGTCTAAGTATTAGCCAACTATTCTATGATCAATGAAAGGGAAGGCATTTCATATTTATGAATACCAGATCATCTGCCAAATACTTCATCTATAGCAGCAGTCAGGTGCTATATGACCAAATCCAACCACTGGCTGTTTTTGTAAATAAAGTATTATTGGATCACTGTCACATCCATTCATTTACATATTGTCTATGGCTGTTTTGCTGCAATAGTAGAGTAGAGACCATATGGCCTGCAAAGCCTTAAATATTTACCATCTAGCCTGTTGCAGAAAGGTCTATAGGATCTTAGTTAATTGCCACATCTCCATTTTACATGAGAAAACTTTAGCTCATAAGGGTTAAATAACTTGTTCAATATCATATTTAAGGATAGTACTGGGATTCGAATACAAGTCTGCTTGATGCAAAAAATTTCCCTGAGATGCGTGCTACTTTCCAAAGGAGAAGGTATTATGTTCACTCTTAACAACGCTATCTATATGTCAGATATCTATACAAATCATACCTATACAAGTCAAACTTGACCCAAGGACCCCTCAAACCCCACTGGTTCACTAACATGTCATTCAGTTGAGTGGTTTTTGAGGTTAAGGAAGATATCATCTTAGGTTTAGAAATCTTTTGATTACGCTGAGATTTCAGTGTAATGGCATTTGTCATTGAGTTAACTTATGGCCCATTTCATCTTAATAGCTCCAACTTCCTCCTTAGTCTTGACCAATACTGACCAGTTGGATGGGGGAACAAATATGACCCCCCTCTTACAGGAGGCTACGTAGAGGCATGAAAAGGCAGTAGTAATTTAGGGATAACTCAAGTTTTCTATGCGTTTGTCTTTCATCTTCACTCCTTTCCCTGGGAGTAGAATCATTCCCTCAGACACTGGGCACAGCTGTCATGATACTCAGGATGGTGGAGGTAGAAAATTGCAGATTTTCTTTCTACAATGCTTTCCAAAGAATCTCTGATTCTCTCAGATAACTAATAGGAACAGATAGGATAACTGATAGGAATAGATAACTGATAACTCAGAGGAAAAAATAAAACTCATTGTGGTAAGAATGGAATGAGGAAATATGCTACTGTTTGAAAAAAAATAATTACTAAGTGAGGGGGAAAAGGCAAATACAGAGGGATTCACAGAGGACATGACATTACATCAGCATCTTGAGAGAGATTGTTTAGGGATAACTAAGAAGAAATAATTCATAGAATGCTTTCTTTTTTTGCAGTACGCGGGCCTCTCACTGTTGTGGCCTCTCCCATTGTGGAGCACAGGCTCCAGATGCACAGGCTCAGCGGCCATGGCTCACGGGCCCAGCCGCTCCGTGGCATGTGGGATCTTCCCGGACCGGGGCACGAACCCGTGTCCCCTGCATCGACAGGTGGACTCTCAACCACTGCGCCACCAGGGAAGCCCCATAGAATGCCATTTTGGAATAGTTCCAAAGGACTCCAATGTAAACCCCTGGTCCCATGTGCTCTGTAGCTCTGTTATTTTGAAGTCATTTGTCCAATGCTGTGAGTAGCATGGTCATGGAGCTTGCAAAAAATGATGCCTGATACTTGCAGAAGGATCTCAAAGGTAAGGAAAGAATAACCATGGGGGTATTTCATTGGATGATATGGAATAAAACCCATCAGTGCAACTGATGGCAATTCCCCATCACTGCCAACCCTAATTCTGAAGCAAAATACCTTCAAGAATATGACTCTACTCGAAGTCAACCTGGGAACTCCCAAGAGATGCTAACCGTATCCATTTTGGAGAAGGGATACTCTAGGTTAAGCCTGACCTTTTTCAGCTGTCCCAACACCCTGACTCTCATCCCACAATTTGATTCCTCCCTTGCATTATCCTGAACCAGGCTTCTCTTCCCACCTCCTTGCTAGCTTGAGGACATGGACCGTATGACCGTGTGCACACTCTGCCCTTGCCATACAGCTGCCCCACACAGGATTGCTTACCAGAGAACAGCCTTGGCATGGCTGCCCTACTGAGACTCTGGAGAAAGTTTAGATATAGTGACGGGAAAACCAGGAAGGCCCCGGCAAGGGCAAAGCCCATGAAACTGACAAACACACAAGGAAAGACACAGGGATGGGACAGTGAAAACACCGCTGAAAAATCTCAACTTATTTTGTTTCTTCAAACTTCCCACCTAAATACTAAAAGGGAAATGAGAAAAAACAAACCAAATACACACGAAAGATGGAAAATGGTATACGCCCTTAATAGCAAATCTAACCCTGTTTTCCCTCCCCCTCTAGACCACCTTTTCCAAGGGGAGAACTTAAACCCCACTGTGGTCTTTGAATGCTGCTGGGGGTGTGCAACTTCAGGTCCAAAGCAGCTCTGGTCCCAGGCAGAGGCACCTCAGGAGTTAACCAGGGGTATTTATTTACAGGTTAAAGAGGCCAGCTCCAGAGTGAGCGCTGTGCTGAGGAGACAGCGAGCGGGAGCTAACAAGACGCTCTCTCTAGCGGCATTCTGGGCGATTACTCCTGAGCACCCAGCCATACCAAAATCAATAAACAATTTCAGCGCAGCCCAGGGAACTTTGCCACACTTAATAAAAGTCTCCAGCTGCAGTTATGGCTTCATTTCACCCTAACGTCTTCTTTAACTGTCCCTTCTTTTCAAGATCAATTAGAGGTACATGCAAAGAGAATAAAGAATTCCGCACGTGCAGGCACCCGCACGCTAACACAGTCACCACAAGCAAACAAGGTCAAAACTAGTTATGTGTGCAGGTGGGCTCTTCCCTCCCTGCTCGTAATTTCCACTTTAGGGTGACCAGCAGTGGATACGTCTAGGGATGGGGCTGGGGGAGTGGAATTGGGTTTGTGAGGGGGGGAAGGAGTGGGAGGGAGTGGGGGGATTGGCCCCATATTTCCTAAGTACATATAACTAATGTAGATACGCAAAGCACTCCTACTCTGTTTATAGGTGTCCAAGGAGCTCTTCTTTTCTGAAAACCGCCCATGATATTTTGCTTTTGGCTGTTTCCTGACTCCCCAGAATGTCAACTTGAGAATAAACAGAAAAAGGGAGAGAGGAAGTGAGACCAAAATGTGTTGATGTTATTGTTAGTGCCTTGAATTAAAGAGTTAAGAGACATTGCCTGGGGTAGGGAGGTTGGAGGGAGAAGAAAAGCTTCAATCTGTTAGGTTGTTTGTGTGTTTGTCTCATACATATTAGAAGCCCACCATCACACTGGCTCTGGAACTGGGACTGGTGCTTGCTTGACTGACCTGTCTCATTGGTCATTTTCCAGGCTAACTTGGATATGGGACGAAACTAAATGAGAATCTGTTTAATTTTTTAAGAATGATCCCAGTGAGTGTTACATTCTATACATTTGAAAGTTCATTACATATGCACATCTCTATGTGCACAAACCCTTTCCTCTCGCTGTAGAAAATTACTGGACTCTGTGAGATGAACTGCTCACCCCTTTAGGAAGTCAATAACACTAATTAATTCATCATCTTTCTTGGATTCTTTGCCACTAAAGTGTGGTTAGAAACAAGTAGAAAGCTCCAACTGCAAGAAGCAAGAAGATAAAGATCTTCCGTGAAACATACTTTACAAAAACAAAAGGAGTCACTCAGATGATGGGAAGAGAGATAGTATTAGGACTTTCGGAGTGAATATAGAAATGGTGACACTCCCCCTTCTTATTTCCCTTTCTCCAACTATAACTAACTCTGAGCCGTGAGCTCCAAGAAAACATAAAGCCAGCTATCTTCCTTCAGGTAGAGAAGGACCCTTTTAGAGGAGGAGACAGTGACACTAATTGCTTAATTGATGCTCTATCTTTTCCCTAGACTGCAAAGGCACCCTTGCCACTGAGTATGTGAAAAGTGGACATGCACAGTTAAGGTGAAGGCTTTTACCAAGGGTTCTTAGTCCCAGCACCCTCTCTGCCTCAAGGTGTGTCAGTCCATCGGTGCTGGTTCTCTGAGCTATAGGCTTTCTCCACTTCTCTGAGGACTTGACTCTATCATCAAGACAGCTGCAACCTCTACTCAATTCTCTGCCTTCTTGCTCCAACTCCAAACGTTCTCATTCCCCATAGACTCTCACACCTCACCAGGTATCTTCCAATCAAGCTTTGGGAGACCCCAAGCTCTTGGGAGGGTAGACGACATCAGAGTAGCAATTATAGCAAAGTTCACATTTCCCCCCTGCCAGTGTAAGAAGTGGTTCTGTGTAAAAGTTCCATTTCTAGGGGAAGAAAGAATAACAGTGAGGTATTTGACAACTTCTAATGCTGTCATAACAGGTTGGGATGCTAAAATGTGCAGTTTGATAGAATATTCTTTAGCATTTCAGAGCAAAGAATAAAGACATGACAACCACAGAAATAAAGCGGACTTTCTAAATTTGTCTATTTTTGTTCTAAGACCAAACTAGGTATGTCGACAAGTCAGTCACAGATCTGTCCACGCACTAAGCGCTCCCTCAGGTCCCGGGGGCCTTCCATTGCTTACTAGCGTGACAGGTTCCTGACACCTAGTTAACACATTAGGCAGGAAATTCTAAGCCTACTGGTAGCTAACATAGGACAACCACAGGTACACCTACCTTTCTAAAACTCAGTCAATAAACACATTTGTAAAAAATATTCCACAAAATGTAGACTGATCTGCAGTTTCCAGTGGAAAAACCCAACTACAAAGGTGTGTGCTCTTGTGCCTTCCTCATGCTTCTAGCCTATTTAATATTTTCATGGTGAGCACAGAGGGGGAGACTCATGTCTAATTCTGTCTTTTGATGTCCTGCAGGAGCTCAGGATGTGCAACTATCTTTCTAAGCCACCTTCACAAGCACACTCGTTTAAAAAAATAATCAACTGGGAATCTGGTTAGAGTAACGCTTAACAGTTGAGGACTGAGAAAGGCAAAGTGGAGATTAATACAAAATATATTAGGTAGCTAAAAAGGAGAGCAGTTGGACACCTGGGTATCTGAAGACCTCCTTTATTTTGAGGAATACATAAGACGTGTAGGATAACACACTTTCAAGTGCTGATTCAAATGGTATAATTCACCAAATTCACAAATGACAAGATCTGATCTTTGTATGTTTTCTGATCTCTCTATGGTTCTGTATATCATACAGAGCTTTGAAATATATATATTTGGAACTAAACAACATAGAAACTGACTTCAGCTATAAATCAATTCCTGGCTTGCTGATTGCTTTTTAAGGAAATTATTTGACGATTAAGTGTATATATGAGCTATGAGAGGTGATTGAAAATCACCTAGAGAAGATGAGAAATAATCAGACAACGTGCTGACCTGGCCTCTCCCAACCTAGGCTACCTCCATCATCCCCGCTCACCCCACCGTAACATGCGTGATAATTGATCACCTCATATCCAAGTCTCAACCAAACTCACTCGGCTGCTGATACTGGGGTCTGCATAGCCATAGCTAGCACTGCACTCTGTGCTCCTTTAGGGCGTGCCTCTTAACTCATCCCATATCACCCAAGTCCTGCAGGAAGATCTAAACATCTGCACGAAGAGAACTGGGGCCTCCATTCCTATTTGCCATATTAGTATAGGACTCTGGTTCTCAGAAGGTCTACGTCCCACTGTTGGGTTTTGTGGGGTCCCCTGTTGGGCTAAGAACTAGCATGAGTTCTTTCTTGGTTCTTTTCAGGGCAAATGATGAACAATTACAAAGACTTTTCTTTTTCATATGACTAAGGGGTTCTTACTAGTAACCTCTTAAGGAGGTTATTAAGGATTACTGAAATTTCACATTCATAAGCTTACATTAGCACATTCCCTGGGTTCACCAGGGACTTGCAGTCCTGGGTCTGCTATGCCATCTGGCATCTACGCAGTCCTGGGCCACACGGAGCAACTCCTGAACATGCACGCATAGACTCAAGGTTCCCATAGCTTTTGAAAAAGACAATTTATTATCAGTGTACTGTCAATCATCAGTGTTATCCTAAGCTGGTCAGGGTTTTTTTGTTTTTTCTTCCGTACCATGCAGGATCTTAGTTCCCCGACCAGGGATCGAACCCGTGCCCCCTGCATTGGGAGCGTGGAATCTTAACCACTGCACCATCAGGGAAGTCCCAAGTCAGGGTTTTTAATAGTCATTATTCTTTCCTTTAAATTATTAATGACTGTTCGTTTCACTTCAACTTTATGAATTCTGTAGTATTTTCTGATACATATGTGCAGATCTACTTGGAATCTGTAGTTTACTTGACTTCAATTACTTGACTTAAAGACCTGTAATTTTGCCATTCAATGTGAATCACCCATACTGCTTATGATAAAAGATAGATTGATAAATCCCCACCACACACACAATTTCATTGTAAGGGATCCTGGATTGCAATCACTGACTTTTTTTTTACATTAGAAACTGAGAACAGGTAGGTGGTTAGCCAAAGTCACAGACTCTGGCCCTTTTCATGAGCACACAGGGTTCCTGGATACTAATAGCTTAATAAAGAAATTTAACATCTGTGGGAAATTATGTTTCTTAGTGACATTAAATTTGCACATGAGATCAATCAATATTGAAGCAAATCACAGTACACATTTTAGAGCTTTCCCATGATTAAAAAAAAAAATCACCCAACACCATAATGTTTCCATTTATAGAAATCCTGAAAGTTGTTCCCAGTTTTGGGAGACAGTTCACAGAAGAGCCATACTAATATCACTATACAAACCAAGTCTTTTCTAAAGGTTGAATCAGAAAAAAACATTCAGGAAAAGGTAATTTGTTGAAACGAAAATGATTCTAAGAAAGTCAATAAGACCTCTAAGAGTCTTGGCCTGGCAACTTTTACTGGACTGTTCCCACACCAAAGATCTCATTCCTCTTCTCCAAGTATCCTAACATGGCCCATTCTTCCCCATTCCAGCACTGTGGAAGGAAGATAAACTTTTTCTTCATTAATTCCCCTTCCTTACAAAGGCTTGATTCCATTTTGTCAACTACCACAAGAAAGAAGTTGTACCAACTTCTAGAATTCAGGCAAAGGGCACCTGCAATATACTGATGGATGAATCCTTTGTTGACCTAAATTTCAAATGGGAATGGGTGCTCCCCAGCTACCCCCAGCTGACCTCACACCCTTTGTGATCCCAGCATAGCATAGTATGTATGACTGTTGGCTTACTAGGGTTATTATTACATTTAACTCTGTTATATACAGCATGGAGAGATGTAGATATAGATATAGATATACACATATATGTAATATATAATATTAATATTATACAATGATTCTTTGTTAAGTATCCATTATGTGCAAAGTAGGTTCTTTGAAGGTGGAAAGACAAGAGGGTGAGGAATGTGGGTAGATGACTAAGAAGACAACATCTGAAAAACCATTTGGCATCCTATATATATCAAAACTGAACACACACCTACTCTATGACCCATCAGTTCAGCCCCTAGGTATGTGTACATACATTCACCCAAAGAATGTAGAAGAATATTCATAGCAACCCTATTTGTAACAGCTCCAAACTGGAAACAACCTAGATATCCATCAACAATAGAGTGAACGCATAAATTGTGGTATATTTATACAATGGAATACTATCACAATGAGAATGAACAAGACTACTGATAGATATTACAACAAATCGGATGAATCTCACAGACATAATAATAAGCAAAAGAAGCCAGACCAAAACAGTAGCACTGTATGCTTCCATTTGCATGAAATTTAAAAACAGGCAAAACTGATCCATGTCATGAGAAGTAAGGATAGCGGTTACCCTTGAGAGGGGCTGATGATTAAAAGTGGGTAGGGAAAAGAATGAGAAACGGAAAGAGACAAGTAAAAATGTTACGTTTATTTACTTTTTAAAAATAAAATTGGATATATTTAAGATGTACAACATGATGTTTTGATATGCATGTACATAGTGAAATTATTACTATAGTCAAGCTAATTAACATATTCATCTCTACACAAAGTTACCATGTTTTTGGTACTGTATATGGCAAAAGCACCTGAAATCTACTCTCTTAGCAAATTTCTAGTATACAGTACAGTATTATTAACTGTAGTCATCATGTTGTACATTAAATCTCTAGACTTATTCATCTTACATAACTGCAACTTCATACACTTTAACCAACATCTCCCCTATTTCCCCTACCTTCCCACCCCTGGTAACCATGGTTCTACCCTCTGCTTCTACATATTCAACTTTTTAAGATTCCACATATGTGAGATCATGCAGTATTTTTCTTTCTGTTTCTGGCTTACTTAAATTAGCATAATGTCCTCCAGTTTCACCCATGATGTAGCAAATGGATATATATACATTTCTTTATCCACTCATCTGTTGATAGACACTAAGTTGTTTCCATGTCTTGGCTACTATGAATAATGCTGCAATGAACATGGGAGTGCATATATCTCTTTAAGGTACTGATTTCATTTCCTTTTGGTATATACTCAGAAGAGGGATTGCTGGATCATCTGGTAGTTCTATTTTTAATTTTTTTGAGGAACCTCCATACTGTTTGCCATAATGACTGTACCAATTTATACTCCTATCAACAGTGTACAAGGACTCCATTTTCTTCACATCCTCACCAACACTTATCTTTTGTCTTTTTTTTTTTACATCTTTATTGGAGTATAATTGCTTAACAATGGTGTGTTAGTTTCTGCTTTATAACAAAATGAATCAGTTATACATATACATATGTTCCCATATCCCCTCCTTCTTGCGTCTCCCTCCCACCCTCCCTATCCCACCCCTCCAGGCGGTCATAAAGCACCGAGCTGATCTCCCTGTGCTATGCGGCTGCTTCCCACTAGCTATCTACCTTACGTTTGGTAGTGTATATATGACCATGCCTCTCTTTCGCTTTGTCACAGCTTACCCTTCCCCCTCCCCATATGCTCAAGTCCATTCTCTAGTAGGTCTCTGTCTTCATTCCTGTCTTACCCCTAGGTTCTTCATGACATTTTTTTTTCTTCTTAAATTCCATATATATGTGTTAGCATACAGTATTTGTCTTTCTCTTTCTGACTTACTTCACTCTGTATGACAGATTCTAGGTCTATCCACCTCATTACAAATAGCTCAATTTCGTTTCTTTTTATGGCTGAGTAATATTCCATTGTATATATGTGCCACATCTTCTTTATCCATTCGTCCGATGATGGACACTTAGGTTGTTTCCATCTCAGGGCTATTGTAAATAGGGCTGCTATGAACAGTTTGGTACATGACTCTTTTTGAATTATGGTTTTCTCAGGGTGTATGCCCAGTAGTGGGATTGCTGGGTCATATGGTAGTTCTATTTGTAGTTTTTTAAGGAACCTCCATACTGTTCTCCATAGTGGCTGTACCAATTCACATTCCCACCAGCAGTGCAAGAGTGTTCCCTTTTTCCCACACCCTCTCCAGCATTTATTGTTTCTAGATTTTTTGATGATGGCCATTTTGACTGGTGTGAGATGATATCTCATTGTAGTTTTGATTTGCATTTCTCTAATGATTAAAGCTGTTGAGCATTCTTTCATGTGTTTGTTGGCAGTCTGTATATCTTCTGTGGAGAAATGTCTATTTAGGTCTTCTGCCCATTTTTGGATTGGGTTGTTTGTTTTTTTGTTATTGAGCTGCATGAGCTGCTTATAAATTTTGGAGGTTAATCCTTTGTCAGTTGCTTCATTTGCAAATATTTTCTCCCATTCTGAGGGTTGTCTTTTGGTCTTGTTTATGGTTTCCTTTGCTGTGCAAAAGCTTTGAAGTTTCATTAGGTCCCATGTGTTTATTTTTGTCTTTATTTCCATTTCTCTAGGAGGTGGGTCAAAAAGGATCTTGCTGTGATTTATGTCATAGAGTGTTCTGCCTATGTTTTCCTCTAAGAGTTTGATAGTGTCTGGCCTTATATTTAGGTCGTTAATCCATTTTGAGCTTATTTTTGTGTATGGTGTTAGGGAATGATCTAATCTCATACTTTTACATGTCCCTGTCCAGTTTTCCCAGCACCACTTATTGAAGAGGCTGTCCTTTCTCCACTGTACATTCCTGCCTCCTTTATCAAAGATAAGGTGACCATATGTGCGTGGGTTTATCACTGGGTTTTCTATCCTGTTCCATTGATCTATCTTTCTGTTTTTGTGCCAGTACCATACTGTCTTGATTACTGTAGCTTTGTAGTATAGTCTGAAGTCAGGGAGCCTGATTCCTCCAGCTCCATTTTTCGTTCTCAAGATTGCTTTGGCTATTTGGGGTCTTTTGTGTTTCCATACAAATTGTGAAAATTTTTGTTCTAGTTCTGTGAAAAATGCCAGTGGTAGTTTGATAGGGATTGCATTGAATCTATAGATTGCTTTGGGTAATAGAGTCATTTTCACAATGTTGATTCTTCCAATCCAAGAACATGGTTTATCTCTCCATCTATTTGTATCATCTTTAATTTCTTTCATCAGTGTCTTATAATTTTCTGCATACAGGTCTTTTGTCTCCTTAGGTAGGTTTATTCCTAGATATTTTATTCTTTTTGTTGCAATGGTAAATGGGAGTGTTTTCTTGATTTCACTTTCAGATTTTTCATCATTAGTGTATAGGAATGCCAGAGATTTCTGTGCATTAATTTTGTATCCTGCTACTTTACCAAATTAATTGATTAGCTCTAGTAGTTTTCTGGTAGCATCTTTAGGATTCTCTATGTAGAGTATCCTGTCATCTGCAAACAGTGACAGCTTTACTTCTTCTTTTCCAGTTTGGATTCCTTTTATTTCCTTTTCTTCTCTGATTGCTGTGGCTAAAACTTCCAAAACTACGTTGAATAAGAGTGGTGAAAGTGGGCAACCTTGTCTTGTTCCTGATCTTAGTGGAAATGGTTTCAGTTTTTCACCATTGAGGACGATGTTGGCTGTAGGTTTGTCATATATGGCCTTTATTATGTTGAGGAAAGTTCCCTCTATACCAACTTTCTGCAGGGTTTTTATCATAAATGGGTGTTGAATTTTGTCGAAAGCTTTCTCTGCATCTATTGAGAAGATCATATGCTTTTTCTCCTTCAACTTGTTAATATGGTGTATCATGTTGATTGATTTGCATACATTGAAGAATCCTTGCATTCCTGGAATAAACCCCACTTGATCATGGTGTATGATCCTTTTAATGTGTTGTTGGATTCTGTTTGCTAGTATTTTGTTGAGGATTTTTGCATCTATGTTCATCAGTGATATTGGCCTGTAGTTTTCTTTCTTTGTGACATCCTTGTCTGGTTTTGGTATCAAGGTGATGGTGGCCGCGTAGAATGAGTTTGGGAGTGTTCCTCCCTCTGCTATATTTTGGAAGAGTTTGAGAAGGATAGGTGTTATCTCTTCTCTAAATGTTTGATAGAATTCACCTGTGAAGCCATCTGGTCCTGGGCTTTTGTTTGTTGGAAGGTTTTTTATCACAGTTTCAATTTCAGTGCTTGTGATTGGTCTGTTCATATTTTCTATTTCTTCCTGATTCAGTCTTGGCAGGTTGTGCATTTCTAAGAATTTGTCCATTTCTTCCAGGTGGTCCATTTTATTGGCATAGAGTTGCTTGTAGTAATCTCTCATGATCTTTTGTATTTCTGCAGTGTCAGCTGTCACTTCTCCTTTTTCATTTCTAATTCTATTGATTTGAGTCTTCTCCCTTTTTTTCTTGATGAGTCTGGATAATGGTTTATAATTTTGTTTATCTTCTCAAAGAACCAGCTTTTAGTTTTATTGATCTTTGCTATTGTTTCCTTCATTTCATTTTCATTTATTTCTGATCTGATTTTTATGATTTCTTTCCTTCTGCTAACTTTGGGGTGTTTTTGTTCTTCTTTCTCTAATTGCTTTAGGTGCAAGGTTAGGTTGTTTATTCGAGATGTTTCCTGTTTCTTAAGGTGGGATTGTATTGCTATAAACTTCCCTCTTAGAACTGCTTTTGCTGCATCCCATAGGTTTTGGGTCGTCGTGTCTCCATTGTCATTAGTTTCTAGGTATTTTTTAATTTCCTCTCTGATTTCTTCAGTGATCACTTCGTTATTAAGTAGTGTATTGTTTAGCCTCCATGTGTTTGTATTTTTTACAGATCTTTTCCTGTAATTGATATCTAGTCTCATAGCATCGTGGTCAGAAAAGATACTTGATACAATTTCAATTTTCTTAAATTTACCAAGGCTTGATTTGTGACCCAAGATATGATCTATCCTGGAGAATGTTCCATGAGCACTTGAGAAAAATGTGTATTCTGTTGTTTTTGGATGGAATGTCCTATAAATATCAATTAAGTCCATCTTGTTTAATGTATCATTTAAACCTTGTGTTTCCTTATTTATTTTCATTTTGAATGATCTGTCCATTGGTGAAAGTGGGGTGTTAAAGTCCCCTACTATGAATGTGTTACTGTTGATTTCCCCTTTTATGGCTGTTACTATTTGCCTTATGTATTGAGGTGCTCCTATGTTGGGTGCATAAATATTTACAATTGTTATACCTTCTTCTTGGATCGATCCCTTGATCATTATGTAGTGTCCTTCTTTGTCTCTTCTAGTAGTCTTTATTTTAAAGTCTATTTTGTGTGATATGAGAATTGCTACTCCAGCTTTCTTTTGGTTTCCATTTGTATGGAATATTTTTCCATCCCCTTACTTTCAGTCTGTATGTGTCTCTAGGTCTGAAGTGGGTCTCTTGTAGACAGCATATATATGGGTCTTGTTTTTGTATCCATTCAGCCAATCTGTATCTTTTGGTGGGAGCATTTAGTCCATTTACATTTAAGGTAATTATCGATATGTATGTTCCTATTCCCATTTTATTAATTGTTTTGGGTTTGTTAATGAAGGTATTTTCCTTCTGTTGTGTTTCTTGCCTAGAGAATTTCCTTTATCATTTGTTGTAAAGCTGGTTTGGTGGTGCTGAACTCTCTCAGCTTTTGCTTGTCTGTAAAGGTTTTAATTTCTCCATCAAATCTGAATGAGATCCTTGCTGGGTAGAGTAATCTTGGTTGCAGGTTTTTCTCCTTCATCACTTTAAATATGTCCTGCCAGTCCCTTCTGGCTTGCAGAAGAAACAGCTGAAAGATCAGCTGTTAACCTTATGGGGATTCCCTTGTGTGTTATTTGTTGTTTTTCCCTTGCTGCTTTTAATATGTTTTCTTTGTATTTATTTTTTGACAGTTTGATTAATATGTGTCTTGGCGTGTTTCTCGTTGGATTTATCCTGTATGGGACTCTCTGTGCCTCCTGGACTTGATTAACTATTTCCTTTCCCATATTAGGGAAGTGTTCAACTATAATCTCTTCAAATATTTTCTCAGTCCCTTTCTTTTTCTCTTCTTCTTCTGGAACCCCTATAGTTCGAATGTTGGTGCGTTTAATGTTGTCTCAGAGGTCTCTGAGACTGTCCTCATTTCTTTTCATTCTTTTTTCTTTCTTCTGCTCTGCAGTAGTTATTTCCACTATTTTATCTTCCACGTCACTTATCCGTTCTTCTGCCTCAGTTATTCTGCTATTGATACCATCTAGAGTATTTTTAATTTCATTTATTGTGTTTCTAATCATTGCTTGATTCATCTTTAGTTCTTCTAGGTCCTTGTTAACTGTTTCTTGCATTTTGTCTATTCTATCTCCATGATTTTGGATCATCTTTACTATCATTATTCTGAATTATTTTTCAGGTAGACTGCCTATTTCCTCTTCATTTGTTAGGTCTGGTGAGTTTTTATCTTGCTCCTTCTCCTGCTGTGTGTTTTTCTGTCTTCTCATTTTGCTTATCTTACTGTGTTTGGGGTCTCCTTTTTGCAGGCTGCAGGTTCGTAGTTCCCGTTGTTTTTGGTGTCTGTCCCCAGTGGCTAAGGTTGTTTCAGTGGTTGTGTAGGCTTCCTGGTGGAGGGGACTAGTGCCTGTGTTCTGGTAGCTAAGGCTGGATCTTGTCTTTCTGGTGGGCAGGTCACGTCTGGTGGTGTGTTTTGGGGTGTCTGCGGACTTTTTATGATTTTAGGCAGCCTCTCTGCTAATGGGTGGAGTTGTGTTCCTGTCTTGCTAGTTGTTTGGCATAGGGTGTCCAGCACTGTAGCTTGTTAGTCGTTGAGTGAAGCTGGGTGCTGGTGTTGAGATGGAGATCTCTGGAAGATTTTCGCCGTTTGATATTATGTGGAGCTGGGAGGTCTCTTGTGGACCAGTGTCCTGAAGTTGGCTCTCCCACCTCAGAGGCACAGCACCGACCCCTGGCTCCCCAATTTGGGATGATTCGTCATCTATTCGTGTATTCCACAGATGCAGGGTACATCAAGTTGATTGTGGAGCTTTAACCCGCTGCTTCTGAGGCTGCTGGGAGAGATTTCCCTTTCTCTTCTTTGTTCTCACAGCTCCCGGGTCTCAGCTTTGGATTTGGCCCCGCCTCTGCGTGTAGGTCGCCGGAGGGCGTCTGTTCTTTGCTCAGACAGGACAGGGTTAAAGGAGCAGCCGCTTCGGGGACTCTGGCTCACTCAGGCCTGGGCCGGGCTGGGGGTGGGGCACGGAGGCGGGGCTCGCCTGCGGCGGCAGAGGCCGGCGTGACGTTGCACCAGCCCCGGAAAGGAGGCGTGGACAGTGACCTGCGCTTTCCCACAGGTCTCTTGGCAGCGGCAGCAGCATCCCCAGCGTCCCACACCTGTCTCTGGGGTGCGGCTCGCGCCCGTCTCTGGCGCTCCTTTAAGCGGCGCTCTTAATCCCCTCTCCTCGCGCACCAGGAAACAAAGAGGGAAGAAAAAGTCTCTTGCCTCTTCGGCAGGTCCAGACTTTTCCCGGACTCCCTCCCGGCTAGCTGTGACGCATTAGCCCCTTCAGGCTGAGTTCTCACCGCCAGCCCCAGTCCTCTCCCTGCGCTCTGACCGAAGCCCGAGCCTCAGCTCCCAGCCCCGCCCACCCCGGCGGGCGAGCAGACAAGCCTCTCGGACTGGTGAGTGCCGGTCGTCACCGATCCTCTGTGCGGGAATCTCTCCGCTTTTCCCTACCCAGGTACGTGGGGAGTTTCTTGCCTTTTGGGAGGTCTGAGGTCTTCTGCCAGCATTCAGTAGGTGTTCTGTAGGAGTTGTTCCACGTGTAGCTGTATTTCTGGTGTATCTGTGGGGAGGAAGGTCATCTCCGCGTCTTACTCTTCCACCATCTTCCCCGGAAGTCTCTCTTTTGTCTTTTTGATAATAACCATCCTTACAGGTGTGAGGTGATAGTTCTTGGTTTTGATTTGCATTTCCCTGATGATTAGTATGTTGAGCATTTTTCATATACCTGTTGGCCATTTGGAAGTCTTCTTCGGAAAAATGTCTATTAAGATCCTGTATGGTCAGGCCACTCAAGATGGCTGTTCTCTTGCACTGTGTACATCCCCTGCTGGACCAGTCCTTGCTTCACCTATACCCTACCTACATAAACGCGCTTGCCCCCTGCCCCAGCTAGTGATAGTTCTAATCCTTAGGCCAGAACGGCTCCACCTGCTAGTTTACTAAAGGGAAACATCTGACCTCGTGATGGTTGTTAACCTGAGGGGCTGTGAGGGATGGACCCCAGCTGCTGGTTTCCCTGGTAACTGATGAGCCAACCTGATGTCAATTCCCCCTATAAATGGTAGCCTCTTTCCCCACCAAGTAGCAAAGATGGCTGCCATGGTCTGCTTGTCAGCTGCCGTTCACAGTGGGGTGTCACCCCAGGACCTTTTGCTGTGGACCAGTAAGATCCCCTGTCCAATAAACCATTAATGTCTCTGTTATTGTCTCTGGGCTCTTTCTTCAGTCTCCAGACTGGGCAATTACAAGGCTTGCAGGCCCTCAGGTGCAGCCCAACAGTTGAAGAGCCAACCAGGAGGCTGAGAAAACTCCTGTGAGCACCAAGGTGTCAGGAAGTAAGGATGGGGAATGGAAAATTGCAGCGGTGATCTCGAGGTGGCCGTCCACTAGCCTGTGGGGCCCCGTGGCAGCCGACTGCCATGGGAGATATCTTTCTCTTCCATTAGATTGATGATATCCTGTTAACCTCGGAACCTCTTACCAGTTTAAAAGTAACAGCCCCGTGCTTGTGGTTCCTCTGACCGCACGGGGATCCCTGGTGAATACAGAAAGAAACGCAAGGACCTGGATTATCTATCAGATACTTAGGTGTTGTCTGACCCTCCACCCCTAAACAGTTACAGACACAGGCTTTAGGGATATTAACCCAGGGACGGACTTCTGACTTGGATGTGGCCAGTTACCTGGAAGGGTTTGCTTGGGGCCCCTGGCAATGGCAAACTAATAAGAGTGTCCTTGGGCTCCTGATCCCAGCTACGGAAGTGGGCAGAGCAACCATATAGTGTGATGGAACAGCAGCCATATGCATCTACACAGCATTACAACAGGTGGGAGACCTTACAAAAGACCTACCCGAGGTCTCGAGCAACACCAGAAGTCACTATTCGGGGTCTAGAACAGCTGTGAGTGATGTACAGGACCCCCATGGACATTGGATAGTGACCCAGGGATCCACTTTACCGGCCATGAAGTTCAGGAGTGGGCCGATAAAAATGACATACGCTGGCATTTCCACCTGCCCTACAACCCCACTGCTGCCCAGCTAACTGGAAGGATGAACAGGCTACTTAAACAACAGCTGAGATGGGAAACCGCTCTCTCAACACGAGGACCAGGAGGCTAACTCGAGCCCTACAAACTATAACTGAACATCCCAAGAGTGATGGTCCCAGTGCCTAGGCCGTGTTAACCCGTTGGGGTGGGGTGTCACTCCAGGACCTTTTGCCTCAGACGTGTAAGGTTCCCTGTCTAATAAATCGTTGATGCCTCTGTCGCTGTCTCTGGGTTCTTTCTTCGGTCTCAAGGCTGGGCAACTACAAGGCTTGCAGGCCCATGGGTGCAGCCCAACAGGTCCTTTGACAGTTTTTTAAATTGGGTTGTTTAGGTTTTTTTGCTATGTTGTATGAGTTCCTTGTATTTTTTTGTATAGTAACTCCTTATTAGATACATGGTTTGCAAATATTTTCTCCCAATACATAGGTTGCTTTTTCATTGTGTTGATTGTTTGCTGTGCAGATGCTTTTTAGTTTGATGCGGTCTCACTTGTTTATATTTGCTTTTGTTGCCTGAGCTTTTGATGTCATATTCAACAAATCATCACCAAGGCAATGTCAAGAAGCTTTTCCCCTATGTTTTCTTCTAGGAGTTTTATGGTTTCAGGTCTTTAATCCATTTTAAGTTGATCTGTTTATGATGTAAGATGAGTCTGATTTCATTCTCTTGCATGTGAATATCCAGTTTTCCCAGTACCATTTATTGAAGACATTATCCTTTCACCATTGTGTATTCTTGGTGCCCTTGTCAAAAATCCTTTGACTGTATATGCTTGGGTTTATTTCTGGACTCTCAACTCTGTTCCATTGATCTATGTATCTGATTTTATGCAGTCCCATAGTGTGTTTTGGTTTTGGTACAGTGGTGGGTATGCATTTATTTAGAAATCAGTACCTTTCATCAATGCATATGAGGCTATGTAGAAAGATATAAAGAGGGGGAAATATCAACAGAAATGATAAAATACTTAGGAATAAGATTACAAAAGTTGTGTATGATCCTATAAAAGATGTAAAACACTAGAAAGACACAATGACTTGAACTGGAATGACTTACCATTGTTGGGGAGGAAGATATTTTCCTCTACCCTTCTAAGTTCTTCTGGTTGGTCTAAGAATTGACATGAGACAGATTAACAGGAGAAAACCAAATTTTTGCTAACATGTATACATGGGAGAAACCCAGAAAAACTGAGTAACTCACCAAAATGGCCTAAACCCTCACCTTTTAAATATCCTCTTCAGCTAAAGACGAAAGAGGATGTTGGGGGTAGAGATCTGGGACTTCAAAGTGGAGGAAGGCAATTCACCTGGAGATGGAAAAGCAAGTGTTTGGTAAACATTTGCTGGGCCATGCCGAAACAATAGGACAGAGTGGACCCTTAGCTATGAGTTTCCCCACCACACCTAGCCCATATTTATTGCAGATATCTCTGGTGATAGAGGCTCTATTACAGGAATAGAGCTATCTAAATTCTTTAGGCACTTACAGGGAAGGTCAAAGTTTCTGAGTCTTTTGGCGGCTTGATTATTTTTTGTTTAAGCTCAAAATAATCCACATGTCAAAGATATTTTGGGGTGGCAAACTTTGTTCCCCTACAGTCCCATCTTTGAAACCTCTTTAAGTTTCACTGTCCAGAAGATGAAATTGTTAGACTGTTCCATCTCATCAAATGGTCTGAATGCTGATAATAGGTCAGTACTGTTAAATTCATTTCAAGAGGCAGTACCATATTGTTTTGATTACTATACCTTTGTAATATAATTTGAAATCAGGAAGTATGATGCTGATCTAACTTTCTCAAGATTGCTTTTGGCTATTTGGGGTCTTTGTGGTTCCATACAAATTTTAGAATGTTTTTTCCTACTTCTTTGACAAATGCTATTGGAATTTTGATAGGGATTGCATTGAATGTGTATGGACATGGGTAGTATGGACATTTTAACAATATTCTTCCAATCCTTAAACCTGGGATATATTTTCACTTATTTGTATCTTCAATTTCTTTCAATGTTTTCTAATTTTCAGTGTACAGATTATTCCCCTCAGTTAAATTTATTCCTAAGTATTCTTTTTGATGCAATTGTAAATGGGATTTTTTTTCCCCTTCTGGGATAGATCATTATTGGTGTAAAGAAACACGACTGATTTCTGTACTTTTTTATATCCTGTAATTTTCATGAATTCATTTATCCTAACAGTTTAATGGGATCCTTAGGGTTTTCTATATAAAGGATCATGTCATCTGTGGACAGGTAATTTTACTTCCTGATTTAGATGCACTTTATTTTTCTAGTCTGATTCCTCTTGCTAGTACTTCCAGTCTGATGTTGCATAGAAGTGGCAAGAGTGGGCATCCTTGCTTTATACTGGACCTTAGAGGAGAAGCTTTCAGTTTTCCCCATTGATTATGCAGTTAGCTGTTCATAAATGGCCTTTTTTTGTGTTGAGGAAATTTCCTTCTGTATCTATTTTGTTGACAGTTTTTATCATGAACTTTGTTAAATGTTTCTTAATCTATTGAGATGACCATGTGGTTTTTCTTTCAGTTTGTTTATATAGTGTATCATATTGTTTAATTTGCATACATTAAACCAAACTTACATCCCAGGGATAAATCCCACTTTGTCATGGTGTATAATCTTTTTGATGTGGTGTTGAATTTAGTTTGCTAGTATTTTACTGAGGCTTTTTGCATCTATGTTCATCAGATATTGGTCCGTAGTTCTTGTGTTGTCTGTCTGGCTTTGGTATCAGAGTGACGTTTGCCTCATAAAATGAGTTTGGAAGTATTCCCTCTACTATCCCTTGGAAGAGTTTAAGAGGGATTGGTATTAATTCTTTGAATGTTTGGTAGAATTCAGCCATGAAGCTATCTGGTCCTGGGTTTTTTGAGAGTTTTTTGATTTCTACAATCTCCTTCTTTGTTGGTGTGTTCAGGCTTTCTATTTCTTCTTGATCCAGTCTTGGTCATGTTTCTAGGAATTTATCCATTTCTTCTAAGTTAGCCAATTTGTTAGCATATAATTGTTCATAATAGTCCCTTGTACTCTTTATTTCTGAGGCATCCATTGTAATGTCTCCTCTTTCATTATGGATTGAGTCTTCTTTTTTTCTTAGTTAGCTTAAAGGTTTTTCAATTTTGTTTTCAAAACACCGACTTAGTTTTGTTTTATTACATTCTCTATTTGAGGATGCAAGGATATTTTAAAGATGGAAGTGAGATCTAGGGAATATTTTCAGGCTGGTGGGCAAAGGCGTGAAAGTGTGAAGAGTGTTCAGAGCAAAGCAAATAGTCCAATTGAGACTGTTTAGGGAAGTTATGGGAGATGACGTAGGAGGGTCTTGGTCACCTAACTGAAGAGTGAGCACCTAATCTGAGGTAATGAAGAGTCACTGAAAGTGTCTCAGAAGGAACGTGACAGGATCAGAGTCTCTGCAGCAGTGGTGTAAATGTTTGTCTTGTTGTGTATTCTCTATTACTATGTAACAAATTATGCCCAAACTTGGTGCCTCAAAACAACAAACTTTTCTTTTAATTGAAGTATATTTGATTTACAACATTGTATTAGTTTCGGGTATACAGCAAAGAGATTCAGTTATATATTCTTTTTCACATTTGTCATGATGGTTTATTGCAGGATATTGAATATAGTTCACTGTGCTATACAGTAGAACCCTGTTATTTTATATACAGCAGTTTGTATCTGCTAATCCCAGACTCCTAATTTATCCCTCCCACCCCCTTTCCCCTTTGGTAACCATAAGTTTGTTTTCTATGTCTGTGAGTCTGTTTTCTGTTTCATAAATAAGTTTATTTGTGTCATATTTTAGATTCCATATATAAGTGATATATGGTATTTATCTTTCTCTTTTTGACTTACTTCACTTAGTATGATAAACTCTAGTTGCATCCATGTTGCTGCAAATGGCATTATTTCATTCTTTTTTATGGCTGAGTAGTATTCCATTGTATATATACCACATCTTTATCCATTCATCTGTCGATGGACATTTAGGTTGCTTCCATGTCTTGGCTATTGTAAATAGTGCTGCAATGAACATTGGGGTGCATGTATCTTTTCGAATTATGGTTTTCTCCAGATATATGCCTGGGAGTGGGATTGCTGGATCATATGGTAGCTCTATTTTTAGTTTTTTAAGGGACCTCCATGATGATTTACACAGAGGCTGCATCAATTCCCACCAACAGTGTAGGAGGGTTCCCTTTTCTCCACACCTTCTCCAACATTTATTATTTGTAGACTTTTTAATGATGGCCATTCTGACCAGTAGAAGGTGGTGCCTCATTGCAGTTTTGATTTGCATTTCTCTAGTAATTAGCCATGTTGGGTATCTTCTCATGTGCCTATTGGCCAACTGTATGGCTTCTTTGAAGAAATGTCTATTTAAGTCTTCTGCCCATTTTTTGATTGGGTTGTGTTTTTTTTATTGAGTTGTATAAGCTTTCTGTGTATTTTTGAAATTAAGCCCTTGTCAGTAACAGCATTTGCAATATTTTCTCCCAGTCCATAGGTCGTCTTTTTGTTTATGGTTTCCTTTGTTGTGCAAAAGCTTATAAGTTTGATTAGGTTTCATTTGTTTATTTTTGCTTTTGTTTCTATTGCCTTGGGTGACGGACCTAAGAAAACATTGGTATGATTTATATCAGAATGTTTTGCCTATGTTCTCTTCCAGGAGTAAAACAACAAACTTATCTCAGTTTCTGTGGGTCAAGAATTTGGGGGCAGCTTACCTGGGCAGTAGTATCTTGGTGTTTCATGAGGTGGCTGTCAAAATGTTTTCCGGGGTTGCAGTCATTTGAAGGTCTGACACAACTGGAGGGTCCACTTCTGAAGGGGCTCACTCACAGGCTGTTGGCACCTCCTTGACACATGGGCCTCTCCACAGGGCTGCCTGAGGGTCCTCACAACATGGCAGCTGGCTTCCTCAGACTGAGTGATTCCAGAAAGTGGGGAAGGTGGAAAGAAGCTGCAGTGGCTTTTATAACCTACCTTCAGAAGTTATCAAGTTTCAGGTAGAATATGACTTCTGCCATATTCTATTCATTATAAGAGTCACTAAGTAGAGCCTACCTTCAAGGGATGGAAAGTTAAGCTCCACCCACTGAAGGGAGGAGTAACAAAGAATTTGTGGACATATTTAAACCACCACGGGGGGTACTGATTCCCTGATCTCGATTTAACTGGCACTAGTAGCAGAGCCACGGAAGATATACCAGCAAAAGTGGCCAACTGGCCCTATGAATGCACGGTGTTGGGTGGCTAAGAAGTCTTGTCCCCACTTGCTCTTTGTTCTCCCTAAACCCTCTTCGGTTGGTGAAAGTGGCCCGACTCTGACCCAAATGAATGCCTTCTAGCAAGTGCTTTTAGTTTCAGATGACAGTATTGGGAAAAGAGCCTGGATCTTAACTCAGCAAGTTAAATCTTGTAGCCTGCCACCTGTATTGACATATTTTCCACACTTGTGGATAATGTTTATCTCATTTTCAGAACATTCTCAGGATCTGAGCAGCACCACACGGTGTTTTGCCCAAATGAGAACTGTGGAAAGGCCCAGTACTAGTCTGTAGAGAGCATGCATGCGCATGAAGTCTAAATTTGCTTCTCTGTGACTTCAGCGGGAGCTACTCTAAACCTTGCCCAGCCAAGGTCCTAGTTTGGGTCAAGAACAAAGCCAAAAGACAGAGGCTATTTTTGGCTAGTTTTCACTTTTTCATTTTGAAGATGAAAAAATGAGATGGGAACTCCCATATGTACATGAACTGACTGTCCAACCTAGGATGGTTTAGGGGAAAGGAAGTTTTTCTACAATAGTGGTTCTCAAAGCATGATCCCTAGACAAACGGCAACAGCACCACCTGTTAGAAACCTGGTAGAAATGCAAATTCTCAGACCCACCCAGACCTCCTGAGTCAAACTCTGCAGATGGGGCCCAGCAATCTGTGATCTAACAAGCCTTTTAGGAGATTCTGATACATGCTCAAACTCTGGAAAAATTCTACCCCCGGGCTTCCATCGTGGCGCAGTGGTTGAGAGTTCTCCTGCCGATGCAGGGGACACGGGTTCGTGCCCCGGTTTGGGAAGATCCCACACGCTGCAGAGCGGCTGGGCCCATGAGCCATGGCTGCTGAGACTGCGCGTCCGGAGCCTGTGCTCCGCAACGGGAGAGGCCACAACGGTGAGAGGCCCGCGTACCGCAAAACAAAAAGAAAAAAAAAATTCTACCCCCAACTCACCGCATGCAATTTAACAATAACTTGGTAGAGAAGCTGGACTAGACACTTGCATTCACTCTTGTGCACGAGCACACAATGGCAGAAACACACCAGATCATGACACACGGCACAGTGATACAGATAACCACTTAGAGTCAGCATCAGAGCCCAGGTTCCTTGATTCCAGAAAGTAGGAAATGTCTAGTCTTTCAAGAAGAATAAAGAGGTGTGGGGGAGGAAGAGAAAGAAAAAATGGAGAGAGAGGAGGAAAGAAAAATCATTATTTTAAACTTGATTCCATAAGACACCAATTCTTAAGACAGTCGCAGAATTCAAACACCAGTGATCTTCAGACAGCCTTAGAGTTAAACAGTTTCAATAACTCTATGCTCCGTGACACTCAGCATTATTGAGGGCATTGTTCACCTCTTTGAAAGAACAAACATCCCGCCAGAGATGTGTCTGGTACTTCAGAACTTTCTCCCAAACAACTGGTTTGCTTTTATCTCATAGACACTGAGGAGGGAATCGTTGATTATGTTTCCTTCTTCCAGAAAACCCAGAATCAAATTAGCAAGTGCACATCAATCAGCCTCTGGTATAAGAGACTTGCGTGGCTATTTTATTTTTCCTGCATTTATTTCTCCCACCTGATGCTCCTCCCTTACCTTCTACTTTGCTGTACTATTTGTATTTTTGTCAGACATCTCAAATCCTTTTAGGAACAAGACTGGCGATAAGAATTCAAAAGGCAGAGGGAGTCTTTTCCGAAGCAAACTGAAAACCTAGGAGGAGTGGCTGGGTGGCAGCCATCCGCACAACAGGACCTTCCCTGATCCCTTCTGGCAGCGGTGGCCTCAGGCACTGCATTCGGGGTCAGCCTTTGAAAAAGCAGGAGTGAACGGAGGGAAGAACAGCTGTTAGCGGCAGAAAAGCTCTGTGCAAGTTGTTTTCTAGGGTTAAGAAAGGGGGAGCTAAGTCAGCATCCCCACAAGACTGGCATACCTGATGCTGGCCCCCCAGATCACAAGCATTTCTCCCTTTGGGTATAAGGAACCAGCTACAGATACAGACCACCTGATTCCACTCTGCTCAGAGTTCCCAGGGAGACAGGCTGGTTTCAGGATAGGAAAGCAGAGACAATTAAGGGGATCTGGTTCAGGCTTATTGCAAAACTGAAAGAATCTTGTTTTGATTTCCTATCTAGTTTGGAACAGGTTAAGGGTATTTTCCCTGGGTAGCTACCTTGGAGGGACTTATTTTAGCTTCAAGGCAGGCTGACAGGAGAGGACTCAGGAGTCAGCCCCAGAACAGGGCAGTGGGGGCCGTCTGGAGCTGCCCACTCCACCAGCCAGCAGCGGCCCCCAGGAAAATTTCCATCAACCGCTCCATCAGAACTGCAGCGTCAACCTTGACCAGTCCCTTCTGAGCCCAGTTACATCCATAATGACACCTCTCCACCTTCCCCTTCCCCCAGGAGCGTGACAGATGAGAGGCTTCATGGAACAAGTCCCTGAGCTGTGATGGGAATCCGTCTCGCTCCACTGCAGGAAAAATATATATCCCTGAACAGCTGGGAGGGATTCTTTCATTATTCATCTGCAGTCTTACTGCTACTCCTCACTTCCTCATTTTACAGGAAAAAATGAAACCAGATTGAATGGCATATTCTGACAACGCTTGTTCTTAAACACCAGGCTGAATGGAATCTGGGAGGTGGCAGAGAGAGCGCTAAGAACAGAGGGTTTGTGAAGCCCTGGGCTGGGCCGTGGAGACAAAGAGGAGAGCTGCCCCTGCAGGTGGAAGGCGAGGAAGCTTCCCAGGGTGGCCTGTGTGCACCGTGAGCACGCAGGGTCAGCTCAGTCCTGCATGTTTATGTCCCAGTCAAAAGCTTTATGTTGGGAGCAATTCACAGTCATCCAGAAACCAGACTGGGGAAGCTGTGTAGAGAGGAGAAGGTGAACTATACCAAAGGCAGAGATATTCACAGGGTGAAGAAAGTGCAGAGCAGACACCCAAAGCCCATACGCTCAGCGCCGTCCACATTAGCAGAAAGCACCAGACACACTGAGAAGGTATAAACCCTTGGAGAGCTCTCATGAGGGTGCTTAGCCTCCAGAAGCTCATCCTAAGGTCATTGTAAGCAGGCTGAGAAGAGATCACGGGGGAAGGATGGAGGTGGTGGGGTAGGGCGGGGAGGCAAAGCTGTTGGAGTATAGTACAGTCGGCCTGGCTAGAAGGAGGACCTGGCCAACTCAGTCAGTGCCAATTTGGGTCACGAACCACCTCAAAGGCAATGGCAGTGGTGGTGATGTTCAACCACCTGGTCAATGGCTGGAAGACTCATTCAGCTAAAAGCAGAGTGTCTGACCAGTTCTTAACTAGCCTTCTGTATTATGCATAGGCTTAGCAAACATCCTTTGTATTCATTTTGTATGCCACTTAACTACCACAAAGTTAGCATCTTTAAAGACACATTTACGATCTATAGCTTCTATAGGTCAGAAGTCTGCACACAGCTTAGCTGAGTTTCCTGCTGAAGGGTCTCACGAAGCTGCAATCCAGGTGCCAGCTGTGGCTGTGCTCTCATCCGAGGCTCAACTAAGAGACCTGCTTCCAAGCTCCTTCAGATGGTTAGCAGATTTCATTTCCTTGTAGTTGCCAGAGTGAGGGTTTTAGTTTCTTGCTGGAATCTACCCTCAGCTCCTACAGACTGCCCACAGTCCCTTGCCGCCTGAGCTGCTTGCTTCATGCAGCTGCTTCTCCAAAGGCAGCAACAGGGAAGGAGTGGGAGGGGCAGAAGGAGACGGAGGGAGAGAGAAAGGAGTCTTACATAACATAGTCATGGGTGGGACATCCCACTGCCTTTGCCATATTCTCATTGTTAGAAGGAAGTCAGTCAAGAGGAGGGGGTTACCCAAAGGTGCAGACACCAGGAATACAGCCGTGAACAAGTCATGTCTTAGAGGGAGGCGGTGAAGGAGAGGAGGAAGAACAAAGTCATCTCTACTGGGGAGGCAGAGAGGGAGGAGGGTAAGAGAGAGGATTCATAAATTAAAGAACATATGTTAGATTAAAAATATATATCTACAGGGCTTCCCTGGTGGCGCGGTGGTTGAGAGTCTGCCTGCCGATGCAGGGAACGTGGGTTCGTGTCCCGGTCCGGGAAGATCCCACATGCCGTGGAGCGGCTGGGCCCGTGAGCCATGGCCGCTGAGCCTGCGCATCCGGAGCCTGTGCTCCACAACGGGAGAGGCCACAACAGTGAGAGGCCCGCGTACTGCAAAAAAAGAAAAAAAAATGTATCTACAAATCTCAGTATCTGGACCTCATTTGGATCCTGGTGTTTCTAATGTTTAAAAAAAAAACACCCTGTTAATTATGAAACAATTGGAAATTTGAATATCAACTGGATATTTGAAGACATTAAGAACTTATTAATTTTTGAAGTATAGTAATAGTATTTGTGGACTTTTAGTCGAGTCCTAGAAATTCATACTGAAATATAAAAGATAAAATGATACGTCTAAGCGGTTTTCTTTAAAAAACGGTGGGAGTGAGAGAAGGTAGAGCTCTGAAGGAGGTAGAAGCCCCAGAGGTTGATGGTTGTTCTGGGATGATGGGCGCATGGGAATTCATTAAGCTATTCTGCCAACATTTGTGTGTGCTCAAAATCCTGTATAATAAAAGCTTTAAAAATGAACGTGAGTATATACCCTTACTAGTAACCACAGACAAGCAAAAACCACGTGATACCACTTTGTGTCTATCCGATTGCCAGAAATATTTTTAAGTGACGATACCCACTGCAAGTGAGGGTGTGATAAAACAGATACTCTGGTGTGTTCCTGGGTGGGGATGGAGAGGAATGGAGTATAACTTGGTTCACTCTTTGGGAATCATTTTGATAATATGTATCAAGTCTGGGCTTCCCTGGTGGCGCAGTGGTTGAGAGTCCGCCTGCCGATGCAGGGGACACGGGTTCGTGCCCCAGTCCGGGAGGATCCCACATGCTGCGGAGCGGCTGGGCCCGTGAGCCATGGCCGCTGAGCCTGCGCATCTGGAGCCTGTGCTTCGCAACGGGAGAGGCCACAACAGTGAGAGGCCCGCGTACTGCAAAAAAAAAAAAAAAAAAAAAGTATCAAGTCTTATCCTTTGATCCAATAATTCCATTTCCAGGAATCTACCCTAAAGAAATAGCCCTCAAAATGGACAAAACTTATGCACAAAGATAGTCATTACAAGATGTATACCAAAGAGCAGTCCAGCCTCGGCCCTCAGCTATTGGGAGCGATCTATAGGCCCTTAGAACGTCCTGCTTGATAAGAGTGTCTTTGTTTACCTGTGGGCCTTGGCCACTGAACAGAGTCTAACACTGTGATTTATGATGGGGGCTTTGGGCCAAGTGGTATCCACTCTGTGTCTGGATGGACTGGAGACTAAAGGGGCAGTCACCCAGGGAGCCCTTGGATATGGATATCTGTAATCTCTAGACATCAAGGCTCATGTGAGCTTCCCTGGTTGGCAGTGCTGGTTTCTGTTGTCACACATTGTTGCCAGAAAAGTAACACTGTCTGTGACTCCATGGGAAGAGGACTGCTGGAAGCTCTTCCCTTGGCTGATTTTCATCTGTATTCTTGAGCTGTAATAAACCATGACCACGAGTATAATAGCTCCCAGTGAGTTCTGTGAGTCCTTCTAGTGAATTACAGAAACTCAAGGTGGTCTTGGGAACCCCTAAACTTACAATGGTGTCACAAGTGAGGGTGGTCATGTAAACTGTTCCCTAACTTTGCAGTTGGTGTCAGAAATTAGGATAGTCTTGTGGATCGTGCCCCTCCTCCAATCTCACATGGGGTTATTTATAAAAGAAAAATTTCTGGGAATGACTTCAGTGTTCAATAATAGAAGACCTATGTTTCATGTATGCAATATTATGCAGGCATTAAATATAGCACTTGGGCTTCCCTGGTGGCGCAGTGGTTGAGAATCCGCCTGCCGATGCAGGGGACACGGGTTCGTGCCCTGGTCTGGGAAGATCCCACACGCCGTGGAGCGGCTGGGCCCGTGAGCCATGGCCGCTGAGCCTGCGTGTCCGGAGCCTGTGCTCCGCAACGGGAGAGGCCACAACAATGAGAAGCCCGCGTACCGCAAAAAATAAATAAATAAATAAATAAACAAACAAATAAATAAATAAATATAGCACTTATCAAGAACTCATATTGATAAGGGGAGGTGAATGTAACATGTCCAAAACTTTTTTTTTTTTAATTAATTTATTTTTATTTTTGGCTGCGTTGGGTCTTTGTTGCTGCGCGCGGGCTTTCTCTAGTTGCCACGAGCGGGGGCTACTCTTCATTGCCGTGCGTGGACTTCTCATTGCGGTGGCTTCTCTTGTTGCGGAGCACGGGCTCCAGGCGCACAGACTTCAGTAGTTGCGGCATGCAGGCTCAGTAGTTGTGGCTCGCGGACTATAGAGCGCAGGCTCAGTAGTTGTGGCGCACAGACTTAGTTGCTCTGCGACATGTGGGATCTTCCTGGACCAGGGCTCAAACCCGTGTCCCTACATTGGCAGGTGGATTCTTAACCACTGCGCCACCAGGGAAGTCCCTGTCCAAAACTTTTGATGTATAATATTTTTACTATACACATGTAGATTTTGAAATACAGGTAGAATAATATGTACATGAATTATACCAAAATGCCAATGGGTAGCTGTTCTGGGCTGGTAAGATTGTGATTTTTTTTCTACTTCTCTAAACTTTTCAAATGGTCCACAGTATGCCCATAAGTATAACTTACTTTGATAATTAGAAATGTGTGTGTGTGTTTAGTCTCTAAATTTTAGCCATGTTAGCAATGATCCCATAGCATGAGAAAGGTAGTTCATGACTGGGAAACTCTCAAAAGCTCAAACCTGAATATGTAACTAAAAATGTCACCAAAAGGAAAGAAAGGGAAATGGACTGTAAGAAAATCTAAGTAGCTGCAGGAGGAGCTCTGACAAGCTCAAATATAAACGGTAGAAAGAAGAAACATGAAACCAGGGACCTACATAACTCTGAGAACAGTGACGGGCAGCACTATAGAAGAGATGTTCATGATGACAGGGTGATGTGCGTCTATAATGGGGGCTGTGGCCTGGTGAACCCTTAGGATCACTTCCAGTTTAACACCAACAGCAGAGGCTTCAGTCCTTGAGTGGGGCAACAGG
This sequence comes from Mesoplodon mirus, assembly GCF_964341445.2. Classification (NCBI taxonomy): domain Eukaryota; kingdom Metazoa; phylum Chordata; class Mammalia; order Artiodactyla; family Ziphiidae; genus Mesoplodon; species Mesoplodon mirus. The sequence continues at coordinate 162,210,646 of NC_138979.1, read as the reverse complement.
ATCTTGAGTTGACACAGTGCTCAAAACACTTTCCCCAATAACGCTTCCATCTTCATGCGCTTCTGTTCTTCATAATCTTGGCAGAGCAGAATGTGAAAAAAACGTCAATAAACAAGATGGCTATTGGCTAAAGAGTCAGAAGGCTGAAGCCAGCAATGAGTGGAGACTTGTGAAACGAGTCAAGGGCATCAAAAATGGCTTCTGCTTTTTAAAGTTAAGTTTAGGGCAAGTCAAAGAAAAAGATGTCATGGGCGCTGTTTAGGAATGGTAGTGATTTTTATCAGAAAAAAGGCAGAACTTCTACACCCCCTAATTTGCTTCCATCTTTTCTGTCAAATAAAATCTTTTACCATGAAATGGGTAACAAAAATGTTTGATAAGAAAGAATTAAAGCCCTGAGTGAAGAGATTCACCTGTTTTCTAGCTACTCTAATGAATTAAAGTCGCTTACTTTGATGAATTACTCTCCTGGATGCTGATAACTCTTGCAAATGGGATTGCTAAATTATTGTCAAGGATCTTGGAAGCAACCGGGAGAATAGAAGATTCTAGAAGATGAAGGTTGGAGCTTTTATAACAACCTGCTGCCTAGATATAATGCATTACATTTCACTGAGTATTTTCACACAAATTATTGTTTGTTCTTTGTAACAAACAAGTATAGTTGGATCAAATGAGAGAATAAATGCTAAATGATAAAGCCACATTCAGAAGCTTGGAATCATAAGTGGGATGGCATCCATCTTACAGATGAGGATGCTGAGGTTCAAACAGATCTGCCAAAGGTCCCACTGCTAGTTTATTTTGCAAATAAAGGGGATTATTACTGACACCCAAACAAGAGCATCAAATTCTGAAAAAACTCCAAGCACTTAAAATACAAAATGGTGAACTGAGGGATGCTGTGTGGCTTCGTGTATAAATGCACATGCATAACATCAGATTGACATCATTTCTATCTTTGCCATGATTATTAGGCTCTTGGATATGGTATATCTGTAATTCAACGAAAGATTTCCTGATCCCCTCCCTTCAGGCACAAGGCTGGGCTGTCCCTTAATGGATGTGGACGCATGTCAGAGGCGTCGCCCAGGAAACCTGGAAAGTTGTGTTAATGGGGCCAGAAGCTGAATCAGGGAAAGCTGCGTCAGACCCTGGTAACAATCAAAACCTGCACTTTATTTTTCTTAGTTACATTGCTATAAGCAACAGACTCCCTCATACATTTAAGGGGAACAGTGGGCTTCCCCAGGAAAGTAGTGGAGAACTCACAGAATTGGTAGGAAGGTGGAGAGGCAGGGCAGGGATGCACAGGACCCAGCTGGTTAGAGCTGTCTTGTCAGGGCACTCCCACTGGCACGCATGGATCCGGTGTTGTCTCTGGGGGATGGGAGGCTGTCCTTGTTTCACTCACTTAAGATGGTTAGCAGTGGGACTCACTGTACCAAACTTCTATTTAGTGGTATGCCCATCCCTTGAGCTTAGGGAAGGGAAGGAGAGATTTCATCTAAACGTCATGAAGTGAGAGGAGGACAGATCCCCCTACGGAGATCAGAGCTGTTGCTGGAAATACGGTGAATGAACTCTGTTTGGACCCATGGAGTAGTCTGTTTCCAGGGTCTATGTTAACATGTGGAAGTACTTCAGTGAGGAAAGTATAAAAGAGTTATATTTTATACCTCCACCTATAAAAGAGTTGAGGTAGGACTGAGTGAGAGAATACATAGCAAAGTGATTCATAAATGGAAAGGCACCACAAAAGGCTTAATATTATTAACAGGACGGGAGGAGCAAAAACTTCTCTGGTGCATTTTGAGAAGGAACAGAGCTTGTCCACCAGCCCCTTCTGGGCTCTCTGGAAGCCTGCCTGCCCACTGGGAGTCACCGCCCTGTTATGTAGTAATTTGGTGGGATGGGCTCCGTCCCTGCACTCCATTCTGTTAGAGAGTTGACATCTTGATCTCCATCTCTCTGACAACTGGGTCTATCTCTCAGTTGGTTCCCAACTTGGGAAGGCAAATGGATCTTATCTCTACACTTCCAACCCCATCAAACCCAATCTCAGTGAAATCAGAGGAGCCAGTAAGCAAGAAATATTGAAGGGGGCTGGTGGAAGGCAAGCTGGAACAGGTCCCCAGGGTGGGACACTCTTGCTCATGGTGGCTTTATCCAGCTCTCACACTGGCTTGCATGAGCGTGCAGCTGCTGAATGTTCCAGAATACACAGACACATGACAAGGAATTTCACAGTGCAGTGGATGAGATATCAGTATAAAAGTGGGTAACAGGGACTTCCCTGGTGGCACAGTGGTAAAGAATCTGGCTGCCAATGCACGGGACACGGGTTCGAGCCCTGATCTGGGAAGATCCCACATGCCGCGGAGCAACTAAGCCTGTGCACCACAACTACTGAGCCTGTGCTCTAGAGCCCGCAAGCCACAACTACTGAGCCCACATGCCTAGAGCTCGTGCTCCACAACAAGAAAAGCCACCACAATGAGAAGCCCGCACACCACAACGAAGAGTAGCCCCCACTCACTGCAACTAAAGAAAGCCTGTGCACAGCAACGAAGACCCAACGCAGCCTAAATAAATAAATAAATTAATTAATTAATTAATTAATTAGAAGAAAAAAAGGAGTGGTTAACAGTATGGACTCAGAACACTTGGGTTCAAATCTTGGCTCTGCTCTGTGGTCTCAGGCAAGTTAACTAACCTCTTTGTGCCTCATCTGTTTAATGGGAATAATGACAGTACCAACCTCACTAGGCTATTATGCAGAGTAAATGAGACAAGTCTGGCACATAGTAAGGCTCAATAAGTAATCATCATCATTAAGAATATAGCATATGCAACTAAGATTATCATACTAAGTGAAGTAAGTCAGAAAGAGGAAGACAAATACCATATGATGTCACTTATGTGTGGAATCTAAAGTATGACACAAATGAAACAAACAGAATAACAGACGTAGAGAACAGACTGGTGATTGCCAAGGGGGAGGGGGTTGGGGGAAGGAAGGGTTCCAATGTCCTACTGTAGAGCACAGAGAACTATATTCAATATCCTATGATAAACCATAATGGAAAAGAATATTTTTTAAAAGAATATATATACATATATGTGCGTGTGTATAACTGAGTCACTTTGCTGTACAGCAGTAATTACCACAACATTGTGAATCAACTATACTTCAATTAAAAAATTAAATTTAAAAATACAGCATAGGTGCTAGTTTAATTAGCAGGATTAGCAACTACCACACCCAATGAGATTGCCTCAGAGATACTAATTAAAGAGAGGTTTTTAAAGGTTATTCAAGGACCCTGTCCTGGACCCCATCCTCTCATTTTTGCCAGTGTTGTAGACCAAGACAGAAAAGGTATGCTTATCATATTTCAGATTAACCAAAGCTGCGAATGAAGGTGCATGCTTGCAATGGCAGAATCTGATTCTGATTTTAAAGATCTTAAAAAGGTGGAGCAACAAACCAATCTAACAAGATAAAATGTAATAGTAATAGTGGTATTGTTCTTCATGTAGGTCCAAGTAAAATCAAGTCATACAGGTATAAGATAGAAAAATGGCTTTGTAGCATGCATTAAAAATGCAAAGAGGGCTTCCCTGGTGGCCCAGTGGTTGAGAGTCTGCCTGCCGATGCAGGGGACATGGGTTCGTGCCCCGGTCCGGGAAGATCCCGCATGCTGCGGAGTGGCTGGGCCCGTGAGCCATGGCCGCTGAGCCTGCGCGTCCGGAGCCTGTGCTCCGCGGCGGGAGGGGCCACAACAGTGAGAGGCCCGCGTACCGCAAAAAAAAAAAAGAGAAAAAATGCAAAGAGATTTTAGTTTAGAGCTATCTTAACACAAGTCCAAAGGATGTCTTCCAAAGCCAGCTAAGTGACCACAAGTACAGAAAATGGAAGGGGATGCTTCCCACTTACCTCTGGGCTGATGGTGGGGGATTAGGTGGGAGCAGGAAGGCTACCCAAGGAGTCTGAAAGGAGGAAGACTACTGGCATGCTTCCAAGCCAGAGTCTTTGATGAATAACCAGATATAAGGGTTAGATCTAAAGGAACTTAACAGGATTATTGGTGGGAAAGAATCAGAAGAGGTTGGGAACCAAGTGGGAACTGGATCTAAGTGAAAGCGGAGGGGCCTCTGGAGAGGAAACTATGAGTGCTGTCCACAAGCACCATAAAACAGATTTTGGTTAGTGTGAGAAAATACTTTCCAAGAACTGAGCTTTCTGACAATGGATGGGCAACGCTGGGAGGCGGTAGTGTTCAACCATTGGGTTTATCAGGAAATTTATAGCAAATTCATACATCAGATGGGGAATAGGGCTGGAACGTAGATTTAAGTCCCTGTCAATTCTGAATTTCTGTGATTCTATCATGAAACAGTGAATACACAGCCTTGTTTTGACTGCAAGCACAACATCTATCATATTAGGGAACATCAATCCATTATGTAACCCAGAAATTAAAGTTCAGTAAAGTCACTCCTTAGCTGCCATGTTTGATAGTTAGCCAAGCTCCTGACACAAGAGTTCAAAGAAATGGAAGTCATGTTTTTTCTTGATGCCCACAGAGAGTTTGCAATCACCTGGCTGCGAGCTGCAGCCCTCTGGATGGAAAACATGTCTGAGTCAGTGCCTGTGTCAGGAGACAGATGGGAGCTGGCCACATTACCCGTGGTCCCACATCCATTCCACCAAATGGAGAGACATGACAAGCCTTTTATTTTCAGGACAGAGCGCCATTGATTATTCCCTGTTAATGCTTCCCTGTCGATGGCGGGCAGGGACTAGAGGGAAATGGAAGGATGTGATATCCGGGCCCCCCAAAGGGAAAATCAATGTGATATGGTTTGTATTTCATCCTAGGATAACCTCTTTCTCTGAGTCCCAACCCACAGGCCACTGTTTCTCTCCACCAACTCCTCCAGACACTGTCATGTCCTTTCACACTCACCAAAGGACAGGGAGGCGGGGGAGAGGAGATAAGGAACGGGCACCAGGAATTATTAAACTCTGCTTTCACTTTCTTTTAGGAATTTACAGTCACTAAACAGGCTACAGGATACACGGAAACTTCCTCAGCAGGTTCAGATCAGAGGGGAAGAGCCAACTAAGTCAGCCGAAGAAACCCTTGTCTGACTTGTTACAGATGCATACAGATGCATCCAGCAGTCAGCTAATCTCAAAGGATGACCTTGGAAAACTGACAACCTAGAAACTGCGTGCCCCCTGGCACAATGCTGAAACTTACAAATTCAGAGAAAGAGGCAGAGACTTGTAATGTGGGGAGGTGAGAGGGAAGAAGCAACCTTTCTTTGTGTACACACACACACACACACACACAAATCAAACACCAAAAGTGTTTATGTTCCTCCCTCCCCAAAAGGAACTCAACATTTGAAACAAAATGCTTGAGAATCTTGGATCTAACAGAGGGGAATTTTTGTTCCTGTGGGGTCCAGGGGGAAGAGAAAGCAATACTACTTTATTATCTTTTTAAGTGGGAACGCAAACCAGTAATATCCTGATACCTAGCACTTGTACTCACCTTCTGGTTCCAGACAGGGCTTTTTATTAGCATTTAACCTCCTCAGTGTTGCAGCCACATAGACCTATAAGGCAGTGTTGCTTCTGGAAAGCTCCAGGAGTATCTACTGCTATTTTTCCCTTTCATGTAGGAATTGCCGCAGGAGATGTGAATAGACATTTTTACTCCACTTACTTTATTTCCCAGGGCCAGGAATCTTGGACCAAGCCCTCTGGCTGTGGGAGGCTGGACCAGGTGACCTCCAATGAGCTTTCCAACTCTCAGACTCTGTGTAGGTTCCCTGCGGTGATGACCAGAGTGGCCAGGACTAGGAGGCTGTTTTCTGCTTGTAGGTAGAATTGAGGAACTCATGTTTTACATACCTACACAATGTGGATACCAATTCCACTAGTTATAAGCAGTACTTTTCCCAATGAATTTCTACATGTAGAGGATTATATCTGTGTTACAAAGATGAGCTACTTTTAAGTCTCTTAGAATAAAAGCATGTGTCCTAGCAGGAACATGATTCATTTTATGTTACTCAATTCACAAATGACTTGCAAGCAATCCACACCAGAGAGAGGCTGTGGATCATGAACACCCTAGAATGGTCTTGAGGCAGTGTCTCCTCACATCCCTGGATTCAGCTCCCCACAGGGGTTCAACTTCATGCCTTGGGTTCTACCCCCATTGGCTGGTCACCATCACTTCTGCCTGAGTCCTTCTCCCCTGGGCTCTGGGGCTCCATCAGTCTCACTTCCCTGTTGCCTGGGCTCTTTCCTCTACTCCACACTGACTAGGTAGGTACTCAGGCCCTTTGAAGCTGGAGGGGGACAGTGGTAAAGACATCTGTGGGCAGCTGCTTAGTCCCACACCAGGGATATCCTATAGGGACAGCGACTATCCTAATCAGAAGAGATGCTGGCCAGAAGACAGGGGACTGAGTCCCAGCATGGCCTTCGCTGTGGAAGATCTTTTTAAAACAACATGGAGAATTATATATGGTCCCATGACCTATTCTGAAAGGAAATGCCAGGGTGTCTCAAGAATCCCCAAATGGCAGGGTGGGAGGACCCCTCAAGGCAGTCTAGGAGGGAGGGCCTCTGGGTAGTACTTCCTGCCCAGGTCCTGAGCTTCAAGGGAAAGTGGGGTCTACACATGCTCTGCCCTGGCTCTCAGACATGACCCTACACGCAAAAACACCCTTGCTCACAAACATGTTTTTTGTTTTATTTTTGTGTTGTTTTTATTGACTACAGCATACTTCCATAAAAATGCACAATTGTAAATGTACGGCTCAGTGAATCTTCACAAAGAGATCACACCCTCTAAACAAAGGCAAGAACATTGCTGAAACTTCCAGAGGCCTCTGTCTCCTTCAGTTATACTCACACCTACAGGAAAGATTTCTAACAGCAAAGTTCAGTTTTGCTTCTTAACCTTATGTAAATGGAATCGTACAATATGTTCTCATGTACCTGGCTGCTTTGTTCAGCATTATGTTTTCGAGCTTCATTCATGTTGCTGCATTTATTTTGTTAATCCTTGTTTCTATGTAGTATTCCACCGTGTGACTATATCACAATATATGAATTCATTATGTTGATGGACTTTTGTGTCATTTTCAGTTTTGGCTACGCTGTATAGGGCTGCTATGTGCATGTGTTTTGGTGCACATATGTACACATTTCTATTTTGTATATACCTAAGAATGGTACTTCCGGGTGGCCAGGTTTGCATATGTTTAGCTTTAGTGGATACTGTCAAATAACTATCCAGGGCGACTGTATATACACCCTTACCAGCAGTTTAGGGGAGTGTCTGTTGCTCCACATCCGTACCAGTACTCAGTGTTGTCAGTCTCTTTAACTTTAGCCATTCTGTTGCGTGTGTATGGCTTTGTGGTTTTAATTTACATTTCATGAATGACTAATGATGTTTAACCCTCTGTCATACACTTATTGGCCATTTGGATATCTTCTTTTGTGATGTTTTGTACGAGTCATTTGCCTGGTATTGGATTATCTGTTTTAATTGATTTGTAGCAATTTCTAAAATAGATTCTGGATGCAAGTCTTGTCAGATATTTGTATTGCAAGTATAATCTCCTACACTGTGGCTGACTTTTTTACTCTTAATGAGGTCTTTTGAATAGAAAATTTTAATATAAACTAATGCATCAGTCTTTATTTTTCTGGGTAGTACTTTTTATTTTGCGTAAGAAATATTTACCTACTTCAAGGTAATGAAGGTGTTTTCCTGTTTGTTTGTTGTTTCTGGAAGCTTTGTTATTTTACCCTTTCACCTTTATAATGCAATCTTTATGGAATTGGTTTTGTTTAAGTGGTTAAGATAGGGGTCAAGATTTATATCACAAGTGAATATCCAACTGAGTGAGCACCTCTTATGAAAAGTTCATCCATTCCTCACTGCACTACATAGTCACCTTTGTCCTTAGCAAGTGATGTATGTGTGTCGGTTGCTTCTGGTCTCTATTCTATGCCATTGGTCTACTTGTCTATATGTATACCAATACCACATAGCACTATAGCCTTATAAGGAGTCTTGATACCTGGCAGCATAAGTCTTCCAGCTTTGTTCCTTCAAGACTATGGCAGCATAAGTCTTCCAGCTTTGTTCCTTCAAGACTATCTTCTCTATTCTTGGTCATTAACATTTTCATATAAATATTATAATTAGCTTGTTAATTTCTCCCCCCAGCCAAAATGCTGTGATTTTGACTGGATTACATTCTTTCTATAGACTAATTTGGAAAGAATTGATATTTGAGCCTTTAATTCATGAACACAGCAACTCTCTCCATAAGGTCTTCTTAATTTTCTCTCAATGTTTCTCTGTAAAGGTCTTGCATATCTTTCATTAGATATATTCCCAGGTATTTTATATCTTTGATGCTATTGTAAATAGTATTTAAAATTTACATTTTCTGGTTTTTGCAGATATGTAGAAATATATATTTCTTGAATCCAGAGACCTTGCTATATTTATTTTTAATAATTCTAACTATAGATTCTTTAGAATTTTCTACATAAACAATAATTTTATCTGTGAATAAGGACAGTTTTATTTCTTCCTTTTCAGTCTTTATAACTTTTTTTTCTTGTTGCAATGGTTAGGATCGCTAGTACAATATTGAATAGAAGTAGTATTAGGAGGTATTCCTAATCTCAGGGGGAAAGCTTTCAATATTTCACTATTAACTGTGATACTTTCTGTAAGATTTTTTATAGATGATCTTTACCAGCTTAAGGAAGTTTCCCTCTATTCTTAGTGTGTTAAGAGTATTTATTATGAAAAGTATTTGATTTTATTAAATGCTTTTTCTACATCATTCTATTGAGATGGTCTTATCCTTTTTCTACATTTTTATGCCAATTTGGTTAAATACACTAATTTTTAAAGTGAGATAAAATTCATATACCATAATATTCATCCTTTTAAAGTGTACAATTCAGTGGTTTTTAGGATATTTAGAAAGCTGTGCAAGCATCACTAGTATCTAACTCCAGAACATTTTAATCACCCCCAGAAAGAAACTCCCTACCCATTAGCAGTCACTCCTCATTACCTTCTCCCCCAGACTATGTATTAGTGTAGCCACTAATCTACTTTCTGTTTCTATAGGTTTGTCTTTTCTGGACATTTCATGTAAATGGAATCATAATATGTGGCCTTTTGTGTCTGACTTCATTCAATTAGCATAATGTTCTCAAGGTTCATCCATGTGGCAGCATGAATCACTATTTCATTCCTTTTCATGGCTGAATAATATTCCATTGTACGGACAGACCACATTTTTGTTTATCCATTCATTAGTCAATGGACATCTGGGTTATTTCCACTTTTTGGCTATTATGAATAATGCTGCTGTGAACATAGGGACATAGGTTTCCAATTGTTGGGTATACACCTAGGAGTAAAATTCCTGGGTCACATGGTAACCTGTGATTAACTTTTTGAGGAACCGTCAAACTCTTTTCCAAAGTGGCTACACCATTTTGTATTTGCACCAGCAACTTATGAGAGCTCCAATTTCTCCAGGTCCTTGTCAACACTTGTTATTGTCTGTATTTTTTTTTTATTACTGTCTTCTTCATGCGTGTGAAGTAGTATTGAGACTGAGCAGGGTTCTTGGCCTTCCCCAATCAATAGAAATTGACTCGAGGCCAGACAAGAAATTCAGGCAAGGCTTTATTGCGGCCCCTGCGCCAGCTGCAGGAGGGAGCGAGAACAAGTAACAGGTTCCCTCACTCACTCCTTGTGGGGGGAGCAGGGGGAGCTCATTCCATATACGGGGTGAAGGTAGGGGTGTGTCCAGGGGTCAGGCCAGAGGGGTGGCTTAGGTGATTTGCCCACCCCTTTGTGCTGTTGAGTGCAGGGGGAGCATGGGCAGTACCCTGCTTTTGCCCCTCATACCCAGTTTTTGCTCGCAGCTCTTCAGAAACGGCAGTTGGGTTTTTTGTCTTTTTATATCTTTTGGGTCCTGAATTTGCTCCAATTGCACAGGCACACAGTTATTTTTAGTCCCATACAGTTTCTCTGTATTTTGTTGCTTGAAGAGAGGTGTGTCCAGGTGCAAGCCCTGCAGCACTGCAGCAGAGTGTCCAAGTCCCAGTCTGTCTCAGTATATCATTGTGGTTTTGATTTACATTTCCCTAATAACTAATGATGTTGAGCATTTTTTCATGCGCTTATTGGCCATTTGTATATCTTCTTTAGAGAAACGTTTATTCAAGTCCTTGCCCATATTTTTTTTTCTAGTTGGGTTGTATGTCTTTATGTTTAATTGTAACAATGATTTAAATATTCTGAATTCTAGACCCTTATCAGATATATGAGTTGCAAATATTTTCTCCTACTCTGTGGGTTATCTCTTCATTTACTTGATAGTGTCTTTTGGAGCATAAAAGTTTAAGCTTGTGGTCCAATTTATCTATTTTTCCTTTGGTTGCTTGCACTTTGGGTGTCATATCTATGGAACCATTGCCTAATCAACATCATGAAGATTTACACTTGTAGTTTCTTCTAAGAGTTTTATATTTTAGCTCTTACTTTTAGAGTTTTGATCCATTTTAAGTTAATTTTTGCACATGGTGTATGAAGAGATCCAACGTTTTTTTTACATGTGGATATCCAGTTGTCCCAGCACCATCTGTTGAACACACTCTTTGATTTTGTAATGTTAAGCCAAACTTGTATTCCTAAAATAAATCACATAATATTTTGTTTAGTATATTTGTAAATATATTCATGAGAAATATTGGTCTATAATTTTCCTTCTTGTAGCATACTAGTCACCCTTTGGTATTAAAATTATGGTGGCCTCAAAATGAGTTGGAAATTGTCTCTTCTTTTTCTATATTGGAACTTTGTGTAAAGTTAATGTCATTTCTTTAAATGTTTAGAAGAAATTGCTAGTGAAGTAATCTGGACCTGGAAATTTCTTTGTGCAAAGGTTTTAGTTACAGATTCAGTTTCTTAAACAGACACAAAATATTTAGATTTTCTTTTTCCTCTTCAGTTGGTAATTGTTTTCCTAGAAATTTAATTTCATGTGGATTTTCAGATTTATTGGCATAAAGTTCTTTGTAGTATCTATCTACTTATGACATTGATAATTCGTATCTTCTTTTTTCAAAGAAAATTATTTTATTTTATTTATTTAGAGCTGCGTTGGGTCTTCGTTGCTATGCGCGGATTTTCTCTAGTTGCAGCGAGTGGAGGGCTACTCTTCATTGCGGTGCACCGGCTTCTCATTGCAGTGGCTTCTCTTGTTGCAGAGCATGGGCTGTAGGCGTGTGGGCTCAGTAGTTGTGGTACACAGGCTCTAAAGCTCAGGCTCAGTAGTTGTGGCTCAAGGGCTTAATTGCTCCACGGCATGTGGGATCTTCCTGGACCAGGACTCGAACTCGTGTCCCCTGCATTGGCAGGTGGATTCTTAACCACTGCGCCACCAGGGAAGTCCCTTTTTTCTACTTTATTTTCTTGATCTAGCAGTTTTTTCCTTGCTAGCAGTTTATTCATTGTATTGGTCTTCTGAAAGAACCTACCTCTAGATTTGCTGATTTTCTTTTATCCATTTTTCTATTTCATTAATTTCTGCTATTACCTTCATTATTTTGTCCACTCTTCTATCTCTGGATTTAATTTACTATTCTTTTTCTACTTTTTGGGATGAACACTTGGATCAATTTTTACCCGTTATTATCTTTTATTATATGAAGATTTAAAGAAATAAATTTCCCTTGAAGTACAGCTTTAGCTTTGTTCTTCAAGTTTTGATATGCCATATTTTTATTGTCATTTAGTTCAAAATATAGTCTAATGTCCATTGTAATTTCTTTCTTTTTTTTTTTTTTAAACAAAGCTCCGTAACTTTGAGGAGCTTTTTTTTTTTTTGCAGTACACAGGCCTCTCACCGCCGTGGCCTCTCCCGTTGCGGAGCACAGGCTCTGGATGCACAGGCTCAGCGGCCATGGCCCACAGGCCCAGCCGCTCTGTGGCACGTGGGATCCTCCCAGACCGGGGCGCGAACCCACGTCCCCTGCATTGGCAGGTGGACTCTCAACCACTGCGCCACCAGGGAAGCCCTGTAATTTCTTTTGAATTATTGATTATTTAAAAGTATATTGCTTGATTTCCAAATATTTGAGGGTTTTCTAGTTATCTTTTTGTTATTGATTACTACCTTAATCCCACTTTGGTCAAAGAACATGTTTTGGATGGTTTTACCTCTTGGAACTTGTTGGGACTTACCAGCATATGGTAAATTTTGGTAAATGTTTTATGAATACTTAGAAAGAATACATATTCTGACAAGGTTGATTGTAGTGTATGTATGTCAATTAGATGAAATTTATTACTCATATTGTTGCAATCTCCCATATTCTTTTTTCACTCTTTGTACCATCAGTTCCTTATAGTTCTGTGACTGTGCTTTTAAAACTGAATTAAGTGCATCAAAATACAAAATTATTATATCTTCCTGATAGATTTGTCCTTTTATTTTTATGAACTGACCCTCTGTCTTCAGTAATACTTCTTGACTTACATTTACCTTGACTGTCACTTTTTTTTTTTTTTTGTCTGCATTGGGTCTTCATTACTTCGCGTGGGCTTTCTCTAGTTGTGGCGAGCAGGGGCTACTCTTCATGGCGGCGCACAGGCTTCTCATTGTGGTGGCTTCTCTTGTTGCAGAGCATGGGCTCTAGGTGCGCAGGTTTCAGTAGTTGTGGCACGTGGGCTCAGTAGTTATGGCTTGTGGGCTCTAGAGCACAGGCTCAGTAGTTATGGCACATGGGCTTAGTTGCTCCGCAGCATGTGGGATCTTCCCGGACCAGGGATCAAACCCATGTCCCCTGCATTGGCAGGCAGATTCTTAACCACTGCGCCACTAGGGAAGTCCTCTTTCCTATTACATTTAGAGTTTCATTTTTTTATGTTTATATCTTTGAATTGTCTGCAATTTGCCCTGATGTAAGGAGTGAAGTATGGCTTCAGGGTTTTTTTTTTCCAGAACACTATTCAGTGGTCCCCACTTCCTGAATCTTTTCCCTACTGATTGAAAAGCCACCTTTTTCATGTACTCCATTCCCATATGTATTTAGGTCTATTTCTGAACCGTTTTGTTATGCTGATCTGTCTGACTATTCACAAATTATACCACACTGTTTTAATTGCTGTAAATTTACAAATTTTAAAATATCTGTAGAGTTAATCTCCCTCTATCACCATCCCTTTCTTTCCTGGATACTCTTGCTTATTTATTTTTCCATATGAACTTCAGAATCAGCTTGTGTAAATCTTTTTTTTTTAATCCTATTGGTATTGTTACTGGATATCACATTAAATTTATAGATTAAGGAGAGGTGACATCTTTATGATACTGAGTTCCTACAGAAGAACATAATATGTCTTTCCATTTGTTCAGGTCTTGCTTTATGTCCCTCATTAGCATTTTAAAGTTTTCTACAAATAATGTTTCTTAAGTTTATTCCTAAGTATTTTATATCTTATATTTTCTATTATAAAGTGGCCTTTTCTTTCCTTAGAGCATGTAATTGGACACTGCATACAAAGGTTATTTCCTAAAAATTAATTTTGTACAAATTTAATTTATTAAATTCTTATATTGTTTATAAGTTTTTGGTTAGTCCTCCTTAGTTTCTAAGTAAACAATCCAGTCATATCATCTACAAATTATAAGTCTAACCTCTCTTCCTTTCTAATTTCTTTAATTTCTTTCTCTTGTCTACTTGTTTTGTCCAAGTCCTACAGAACAATTTTAAATGATGGTGATGATTAGTGGACATCTTTGTCTTGTTTCTGACTTTAAGGAAATTGCTTCTCTAATTCTCAGTTAAGCATGATGCTGGCTTTGGACTGAGATAAACATATTTTATCACATTAAGGAAACACACAGTTAGTCTTAATATTAAATGATCCTGTGTTCCTGAAATAAGCATCACTTAGTCATGGTGAACTACTTTTAGCCAGAGCCCGCCTGACTGGGTTCAAACCCTAGCACCATTACTTATTAGTTGAGTTCAGGCAGGACACTTTATCTCTTTTTGACTCAGTTTTCTTGTCTGTAAAATAGGGATGATAAGAATATCCACCTCACTAGGTTGTTGTAAAAATCAAACAACTGTGGGAAGTTGAGCATCTTTTCATATGTTTAAAGGGCATTTGCATTTTCTTCTGTGAACTGTTCCTACCATTTCTCTATTTTTCTATAAAACTGACTCTATTTTTAGAAGCTCTTTATAAACTAGAGATATTAGCCCTTAATCTGTGATATAAATTGAAAATGTTTTCCTAGTTATCACTTGTATTTTACTTTACTTTGGAATGTTTGAGATGCAAAAGGAATATTTTTTTGTTTTTTTAGCATAGCCAAATACATCTCTGCTGTATCTGGATTTTTAAGTCATACTTAGTCTGGAGGATTACATTATTGGCCCCAATTCTTCACCCTTCTCTGTATCCCCATGCTTTACCATGTGAATTACAATCCCTTCCACCAAATGGGTGGAGAATATTTTCCTACTGATCCAAGGAGACTGAAAGACATGTGGCATTATTATGCAATAATTAAATAATACTGTTAGGAAAGTTTCCTCACTCCCATGTTACACAGCAGGGGTTGACAACCTTTAAAAAACTATTTAAAATATTTTAGGGTTTATAACCAGACATGATCATGTCTTTTTCCTCCTTCTCCTTGTTTATTAAACCCTTCAAAATTGAAAAAAACATTCTTACCTAGCTCTCAGTAGCCCAAAAATAGACTCACAGATTTAGACCAGCCAGTCTACTGAGGAATTCATCTTATTTTTTCTAGTAGTTGTATGGTTTAATATTGTACAATTAAATCTCTGATCAATTTGAAAATTATCCTGGCACGTAATGTGAGGAACAGATCAATTTTCATTTTCCATATGGCTATCCAGTTATCCCAATACCATTCACTTCTATAGTCCATCTTTTCCCCCCACTGACTTAAGGCACCACCTTTTATTTTTTTATTGAAGTATAGTTGATTTAAAATATTATATTTCAGGTGTACAGCACAGTGATTCAATATTTTTATAGATTATATTCCATTTAAAGTTATTACAAAATAAGGGCTATACTTCCCTGTGCTGTACAATATATCCTTGTTGCTTATCTATTTTATACATAGTAATTTGTATCTCTTAATCCCCTACCCCTATTGTGCCCCTTCCCACTTCCCTCTCCCCACTGGTATCCACTAGTTTGTTTTCTATATCTGTGAGTCGGTTTATTTTGTTATATACATTCATTAATTTTTTTCAGATGCCACGTCTAAGTGATAACATACAGTATTTGTCTCTAACTTATTTCACTAAGCATAATACTCTCTAGGTCCACATTTTTGCAAATGGCAGAATTTCATTCCTTTTCATGGCTGAGTAACACTCCATTGTGTATATATAGAGAGCTATAGATATAGATTTATGCTACATTTTCTTTATCCATTCATCTGTTGATGGATACTTGTGTTGCTTCCACATCTTGTCTATTGTAAATAATGCTGCTATGAACTTTGGGGTGCATGTATCTTTTCGAATTAGTGTTTTCAGTTTTTTTGGATATATACCTAAAGTGGAATTGCTGTGTCGTATGCTAGTTCTATTTTTAGTTTTTTGAGAAACCTCCATACTGTTTTCCACAGTGGCTGCACCAATTTACATTACCACCAACAGTGCATGAGAGTTCCCTTTTCTCCACATCCTCACCAACATTTGTTGTTATTTTTGATGATAGCCATTCTGACAGGTGTGTGGTGATATCTCACTGTGATTTTAATTTGCATTTCTCTGATGATTAACGATGTTGAGCATCTTTTCATGTTGGTCAGCTATGTGTCTTCTTTGGAAAATGTCTTTGGCCCTTCTTTTTTTTTAGTTGCAGTATGGGGGATCTTTTTTTTTTTTTTGGTTGCGACATGTGGGGTCTTTAGTTGCAGCATGTGAACTCTTCGTTGCAGCATGTGGGATCTAGTTCCCTGACCAGGGATCGAACTCTGCATTGGGAGTGTGGAGTCGTAGGAACTGGACCACCAGGGAAGTCCCCAGCCCATTTTTAAAATTGGGTTGTGTGGTTTTTTTTTGTTGTTGTTTTTGCGGTACGCGGGCCTCTCACTGCTGTGGCGTCTCCCGTTGCAGAGCACAGGCTCCGGATGCGCAGGCTCAGCGGCCATGGCTCACAGGCCCAGCCGCTCTGCGGCATGCAGGATCCTCCCGGACCGGGGCACGAACCTGTGTCCCTCGCATCGGCACTCTCAACCACTCTCAACCACTGCGGACTCTCAACCACTGCGCCACCAGGGAAGCCCTGGCTTGTGTGTTTTCTGATGGTGAGTTGTATGAGCTGTTTTACATATTTTGGATATTAACTCTTTTATCGGTCATCTCATTTGCAAATATTTTCTCCCACTCAGTATGTTGTCTTTTCATTTTGCTGATGGGTTTCCTTTGCTGTGCAAAAGCTTCTAAATTTACTTATGTCCCGCTTGTTTATTTTTGCTTTTATTTATTTTGCCTTAGGGGACACATCCAAAAAATACTGGTACGATTTATGTCAGAGTGTTCTGATCATTTTCTCTTCTAGGAGTTTTATGGCTTCAGGTCTTACATTTCAGTCTTTAATCTACCTTGAGTTTATTTTTGTATGGTGTGAGGAAATGTTCTAATCTTATTGTTTTACATGTAGCTGTCTAGTTTTCCCAGCGCCACTTATTGAAGAGACTGTCTTTTCTCCATTGTATATCCCTGCCTCCTTTGTGGTAGATTAAACGACCTTAGGTATGTGGGTTTATTTTTGGGTTCTCTATTCTGTTCCACTGATTGATGGATCTGTTTTTGAACTCACCACCTTTATCGTACCTTGAATTTTCATATGCAATTGGGTCTATTTCTGAATTTTCTGTTGTGTTCCACTGGTCTATTCATGTGCCTATACCTCATTTTCAGTTTCTGAGACTTTATGTTTTAATACCCTCCCTTCCCAAGTGCTCTTTTTTAAGGGTTTTCTTGGGTTAGTCTTGCATACTTGTTCTTCCAAATGAACTTTATAATTAACATACCTAGCTCCAGAAAGAGCTAGACATTTCCAGCATTTTCAGTGGATCACACAAAATCTTTCTACAAAGAACATACAGTCTCAGCTTTTAAACTATTGACTAGATTTGTCTAATGTTACAGGACTAACCAAGCTTTCTATTTCTCCCAACTGAGTTTTGGTAAATCATATCTTTCTAAATATCTGCCCATTTTGTCTAAGCTTTCAAATTTATTGGCTAAAGTTGTTCATAGCACTACCTTATTAACTTTTAAATCTCTATAATTATATACCCCTTTGATTCCTAATATTTTTGTGCCTTCCCTTTCTTAATTAATGATGTTAGAGATTTGCCTATATTATTTGTCTTAATTTCTGGCTTTGTTGATCTCTTAATTACATGTTCATTTTCTATAGCATTAAGTTCTGATCTCACAACTTTTATTACTTTTGCCTTCTC
Organism: Mesoplodon mirus; assembly: GCF_964341445.2. Taxonomy (NCBI): domain Eukaryota; kingdom Metazoa; phylum Chordata; class Mammalia; order Artiodactyla; family Ziphiidae; genus Mesoplodon; species Mesoplodon mirus. Next base: position 162,193,030 of record NC_138979.1, on the reverse strand, counting down.
TATTATTCTTTTCTAGAAGAATAATGTTCTTTTAGTAAGTGTAAAGGTAGAATGCTTACCCCATAAATTTTCAGTCCTCTCTTCTTCTCTAACTCAAAACATTTCAGACCATAAATTTTCCTCTAACTATCCCTTTAGCTGTATCCGAAGAGTGTAAATGCATAGGATTTTTATATAATTAGTTATAAGTATTTTCTAATACCCATTAGGATTTTTTCATTGATTCATTGGTTTAGATATGTTATTAAATTTCTAAATGCATTAGAAAATCACACCTCCCCCCTTTTGGCTATTGTCTTTCAAATTTACTTTCATTGTGATTAGAGTGTGATCTATGTGACTCTAATCTTTGGAATTTACTAAGGTTTGCTTTATGGCCTAAGAGTCCATTTTTATAAATGTTCAATCTGTGCTTGAAAATAATGTGTAATTCTTCATATTCTTGGGCGTGATTCCGTTCATGTCCATTACACTAAGCGTATTTGTTATTTAAATATGCTATATTCATAACCATTTCTGTCCACTTGTTATATCAATTACTGAAAGAGTATATTTTAAACTTAGTTCTGCTTATGTATATTGAGGCTATATTATTAAGATTAGTTGAGAATTAGTATATCCCCCTGACAAACTGAACCATTTATCAGTAAATTGAACCAATGTTTATTATTTTGTAGAGATTATCCTTACTTTCTCTGATATCTGGTTTGTATATTTTTTCCATCCTTTTCCTTTTCAGTCTTTCTTTTAAGTTTTAGATATGTCTCTTATAAAGAGCATATAGCTGGATTTTAAAAATCCAGTATTATAGGTTTTATCTTTCAACTGGAGTAATTAATTTACACTTTACTACTATATTTGAATCCTTTTACCATCTTATTGTATACTTTTTTTCCTTAACTTTCTAATTTATTTTCTTATCATTCCTTTTATCCATTATTAGTTTAAATGCTATATTCTTTATATTTATTCTTTTAAAAGTTACTCCAAATATTTTAACAGATCTACTTACCTAAAGTCCCTAACTAATAAGACTCTTTACTCTCCTCTTGAAAAATTAAAGGGCGGTAGGACATGTTAACTCTCATCAACCCCTTTCAAAAGTATATGTTTTTGTTGCCTGGTGTTCTGAAGCCTCTCTTTGACTTCTTGAAATATATTTAAAACATGTGTAACATGTTTATATTCTGTGCTAATAAGTACAATATCTAAGTTGTTTGTGAGTCTGATTCTCCTGTATGTTGTTTCTGATGACTTGCACTCATGGTACTTATTTCCTTCTTTGGTTTGTGGTTTTTAACTGTGAGCTGCCCATATTCTTTGTAACTTTATCTGTGGGAATTCTTTGATACCTAGATTGAAGTTTCATTCCTCCAGAGAGAATGTGTTTGCTTCTGCCAGTCATCTGGGGTTACCACCTACCTGGGTCCATTGTAAATTAAATTCCCACTTGCAGTATTTTGGACCACACGAGTAGTATAAATTTGGGCCATAAACCTCTATAAGGGGCAACTTGTTAAAAATTTTTAGGTTAAAATAAAAGCTTTTCCTCCATCCAGGGCCAAGGTCAAGAAAGGCATGTTCCCTTGCTGTTATTTCTGCTTGGTGGGTTTATTTAGTATCTACCCTTACACTGTTAAGTGTAGCACTTTGAGGGTCCTCGCTCTGTGGGAGACCTCAGATCTCCCTGCCTTGAGCAGACCCTGCTTTACCTCCTACACACATCACAGTCATCATGACAGAGACTCAAGGAGACCAGCTCTCAGCAGATACCTTCAGGGTGAAAGCTGGCTTTCATATTACTTGCCTCCCAAGTTTCGAGCTTTCACATCCCTTTTTGACCTCTACAGATTCTTTCATTTCTTGCCACTGCTTTGTGCACTTAGAAAGATGTTTTTTGACCCTCAATGATCAATGATAAAACTAAACCCAAAAGTAAAAGTATTCAGTAAGTTAGCAGGATAAAAAATTAGCATATAAAAATCAACAGCCTTCACATATAAGAACAATAACCAAGTAGAAGACATAATGGCAGAGAAAACCCCATTTACTAGCAACAAAGATTAAATACTTAGGGATAAACTTAACAAGAAACACAAACCTATACAAGGAAAATTTTTAAAGTCTTTAAAAGGCACAAAAATAAACTTAAACAGTAGAAATACATACCCTGTTCTTGGGTAGGATGACTCAACATTGTAAAGATGTCATTTTTCTCTAAGTTAGTTAATAAATGTAATACCATCTCAATAAAAATATCAGCACACTTTTTAAAAATGGAGTTACGCCGGCTGACACTAAAGTTTATATATAAAAAAAAACATGTAATAATAGCCAGGAAAACACTGAAAAATTATGAGGGGACTAGCTCTCCCAGACATTAAAACATACTGTGTTGGGCTTCCCTGGTGGCGCAGTGGTTGAGAGTCTGCCTGCCGGTGCAGGGGACACGGGTTCGTGCCCCGGTCTGGGAGGATCCCACATGCCGCGGAGCGGCTGGACCCGTGAGCCATGGCCGCTGAACCTGCGCATACGGAGCCTGTGCTCCGCAACGGCAGAGGCCACAACAGTGAGAGGCCCGCATACCGCAAAAAAACCCAAAAACAAAAACATACTGTGTTTAAGGATTTCATCTCTCCCCAGTAGAAGCTAAACATTCCAGATAACCTCATTCTCACTTCCTGCAGTTAGGACATAGGCACCTGACAATCAGATCCACCTATCCTGGACTTTAAATCAGAAACTAGTGATGTAAAGAAGCCAGAAACACACAGTCCCTTCTGGTGAGGGTGGAACCCCTACCTAGAGTTCCAAAGGCAGCATGCAGTGATGTGGAAAATCAAGCTCCGCTTTATTATTAGTGGGGCGAATGCCTGAGACTCCAGCAAAGTTTTCTGATAAAGTAAAAGCTCCAACATGGCTCCCAAGGTCAAAGAGAGGTGAGGAAATGGGTCTGTCTCTCCCCTAAACTCAAACTAAAATCTTACCAACAGCAGCAAGTAAAAACACTGAAGCAAGTACTAGATGGCGGGTAGCCTTCTTATATGTAGAAGTGGGCCCAGGCCTCCTTACCAGCCCAAGACCCTGGAAAGGAAAAAAAGGACCACAGTTCAGCCTGACTTCATGAAGAACTACTCCACGCACTAGTAAATAGGGGCTATCCATCAGAGAAACTGACTAGTGTAGTCAGCAATTCTTCCTACTTCAGTGGGCTTAAAGGAGGAGCAAAGGGAAGTGAGGAAAGGAGCAGACACCTTGAGTTGGCTTTCCTAGTTTACGATAATTGTCAATGAATGGAAGTGCTTCACTCCAATCTGTGCTTTAAGCCAGCACATGAAGGCGGCATGGCAAAGGAACTCCCTAGCACATGGGTATTAATGAAGTAATGGAGGGGAGGGCAGAGGCAGACATTCAGTCTGCATGGGACTGACCTCCTGACCACTCTGCCTGAGAGGCTGAGAAAGCAGGAGAAAGATCAGGAGAGCAGGGTCAGAAGAGTCAGAATTCCAGAAAGGAAGCAGTGCTATGGTATCAAGACATAAAAATCAACCTAAGAACTAAATTTTGGCAACCAGAGGTCACTGGTGAGCCGAGCAAGAACAATCTTAATGGCGGCGAGGGTAGCGGCCAGGTTTTAGCGTGTCGGCTCTCAGCCTCGGCTGCACGTTGGCTGCAAGTCTTTGCTTTAAAAAGACGGTCCCACTACCCCATTCTCGTGTAATTGGCTTGTGGTTCAGTCAAGGGAATTAGGGTTTTTAAAAATCTCCCCAGATGATCCTAGTGTGCAGCCAGGGTTAAAAACTACTGCTTCAGTGAACTGAGAATTAATAGACAAAGTACAGGAAAGAGCAGTATTTAGTGCTAGTCAAGGGGTTCAAAGGGTTGAGGAAAGGCATTTTTGTTTGAAGAGGGAGTCTTTGAATGTGTTTAAATGCAAAGCCATATGTGTCAGGAGTGAGAAGCTGTATTGAGCAAGGCATCTGATCAAGGGAGAGGACCTTGAGTGTAAGAGAAAGGATTTGTTAGGGGGAGGACAGGAATTTCCAAGACAAAAAGGTAAGGGTGTATGTGAAGGTGTGTAAGCGGAGTTTCCCCATTTAATGCTCTATTATCTGTTAGGGGAGAGGTGAGATTAGCTGCTGGGGTTGAGAGGTGGGAATGAAAGGGTTTAAAACGGCCAGTTTGCAATAGCTGCTGACAACAGGTGGGAGGTTGAGTGAGATAAATATTTAGAGCAATTCAAATTGTCACCATGATTTTGGGGTAGCAGATTTTCATGGAGAAATACATGGCCCACTAGAGCAAGGTGTAGAATCTATATGTAGTGAAACGGGTTGATTTAAGTCAGTCACCAAGGCTACTTACAAGTTCTCTGATATTTTCTTTCCTTTTTCAGTTAAACATTTGAATGAGGGATCTGCAAGGGTCAGAACTCACTTCCAGTGAAAGAAAACATTATTTTCATAATTTACATCTTAAAATTTTTTATATTCCCACACCTTGATAATATCTAGTAACACTAACATTTTTGGCCAGAGGAACTTTTAAATGGTTTTCAAGACGGAAAGGAAAAATTATGTGGTGCTTTAAAAGACTACAAAAATTGAAAGGAGAGCTAAACAGTCTGTACATGTGTATTAATCATGTTTTATATTTCCAATATATTACGATGTTTTGACATCTTAAAAAAACTTTCTGGATGAGAAAAGATCACCCCTCTCAGGGCTGGCCAGTTCTTAAGAGACTGCAAAGGACTCAGCCTGCAGCATGCTTTTGATGTGCAAACTAACCACGTCTGATGGAGCCACACCTCCTCCATCTGGCCTGCACACCCCAGGACACAATCATCCCAGGGCCAGGCACCAGGCAACTGGAGCCCACACTGTAGCCCTAAGGCCCTGGAATTATTCACTAGCCATGCCTAAACTGTTCTCCCTGCCCTGCTTTGCCTTTCCCAAGAAAATCCTGATCATGGCTCTGGCCTAAACCTATCACTTGTTCCCGTCTTCTGCCTCCTGACCCAAACTTGGTATTGGTCCTGTGGCCCTGCATGGCAAACTGTGCCTCTTGTTTCTAGGGGAACTGTAACATTAGACTTTTCTTTCAATGGCACTGACCTTTCCACGTCATCAGTCAACTTTATAAATAAAAATCCAGGCACAAAACATGAGCATCTGAGGAAATGATACTAGAGAACTCGTCCGTAGCCACACATATTCCCAGAAAGAGAAATTTGGTTCATAGGCTTTTGTAATAAAGTAGGTCCTAGGCCAATACACACAAATAAAATCTAAAGAAAAAATGACCATACCACCACTTCAAAGCTTTAAGATTAGAGTACTGTCTTCTGAAACACTGAATCGTAAGTCAGACGATGAAAAAATATAACATGTTGTTACTACTGGTTCCCAACCCCTGCGGAATCACTAGCTGAAAATGTAAAACAAAGACAGTAAGGTGTGATTAAGTGGGATCACTGAAAATTGATTTTAACATGCTCTGAAGTACTGAGATTAATTCCCAGCAAAAGATTACCAATAATTCAACAGGTATTTATTACACAACAGCTATGTACTCAGGGTGTTTTTTTCTTCCAATTATTTTTTTCATTTTTGTGAGCCATACTTTAAAGACTTCATCATTATGAAAGTATATGACATTTTCCCATGAAACTAAGATGTAATGAATAGGTATCGTAAAATCATGGGTGGCAGTATCTTACACAAATGTTTTACTGTCGGTTGTGAAAATCAATGATCACTCACAGACTAAAAATCCATTGTTATATTTTAATCCACTTTTAAAAGGTTGTTTCTATCCATCTAAAAATGGCCTCAATGGCATTTTTCTCCACATCATCCTTTCTCAGTATTTCCAGGAGATCTTTCAGGAACTTGAGGGAAAAAGTATGGGAAATCAAGACATTTAACAGTTTCTGCAAAGAACCATACACAAAACATCTCCATACTTATGGAGGAAAGTATAAGAGCACCTCAGAGCTTGGGGCGGGGGGACACCAGTATATTAAAACACTTCTTTTTAACTGTGGCAAAGCCTGCAGTTCTTAAACATCAAGTCCCCTGGAGCGCTGGTAAAAGACTGCTGGGCCTCACCCTCAGAGTTTCTGATTCAGCAGATCTGAAGCGGGGAAGAATGTATGGATGCTGTTGATCTCGGGGCCCTAGCAGCCCTGCTCTAAGCATCTCCTTCTCTTCCCCTTGCCTTCCCAGTCTGAACCTTGCCAAGATTCCTTTTCTTGGTGAACATCTTCAGGATCTGCCCCATTCTTCAATACTGTGCTTGGAAATTTTTTTTTTCCCCACATTTGACAATTTTACCAAGTGCAGTGCAGGGCAGTGGCAGAAAAATTTCTTCTTTTGGCCATAAGTTTGTTTTGCTGGGCTTGTTAAAAACCTTCTAATCCACACTCTTCGGCAAGATCACTCAATTTCCTTTGTTTCTTTTCCACGTTGCTATTTCCAGGCATTTGATGTTCATCTGTTTCGTGATCTTGATGTTCATCTGTTTCGTGATCTTAATGAAAGCATGTCTGGGCCACTTGCGTTTAGTGCTAATAGCAGAACCCACCAATTTCCTCACCTTTTTTCCTCTGTGCCAGTTTTCTCATGGGGTAGGAACCCAACCTGATTGCTGTCACGATCAGTAACTACACTAACTGTCACACCTGGAGAGGGAGGTAAGGAAATACTGACAAGTAAAATGGGCAGCTGAAACATGAGCAAAGGAAGCAGCTGACAGCAGGAGCAAACCGCTTCTGCCACCCCTCCCACCATCCCATGAACCATGATACAGCCTATATAAGCTATGCCCCCAACTAGACTGTATCCACTGCTGCTAGAGAAAGCCACTCTGTTCTCATCCCAGCTCAGGTAAGGTTCACCAAATATACAGAATGCTGAATACGGCTAATGCTGTATTTTTACACAGCCTAATCCCCAGGCAATAAAAAAGCTTGTGGCTCAGAATCATGGTAGTGAAGCCAAAATAAAGCAAAGGCTTGAAATGAATCAGGCATCACCAGGAGCCTTTTCCTGGAGCCGAAGTGGAGAACCCATCACACCAGCAATGACAATGCCACCTAGCTCCTTCCTCACGTGACACTCTGAGACTCGTTCACCTCTAAATGACTTACTGCTATGATAACTTTGCTCCTGTACTTTTAGCATCAGAACTTGCTATGCTGTGATCTAGACTGCATTTCTGGTTCCAAAGTACAGAGATATGTCAGATTCACCTATTAGGGATTCTGAAGTAGTTTAAATTACCTCTCCTAGGTATTGAGCTTTACTTATTAGCAAAGGATGCCATAAGCATCACAGATTAAGAAGCTTTATTTCAGCTTTTGGTCATTTTGTTGCCAAAATGGCCTTATTTGCAGCCTGTTTCTATAGCCCAGCAAAACTTTGTCATCTGAACTTTCCAACTGCATTTGATTTCTAAAGAATTCAAGGCTAAATGAGGCCTATTTATCGAGAACACACCACTCAATAAAGATCATACTCTGCCCCTCCAAACTTGGCACCATGTAAACAGCTACTAATTTCCTCTTCTGAACAGTTCTTACCAAAAAGCAACACAAGTTTTGATGCAAATGAAGTTATTCCCTTTAAAATACTGCACCTGAAAAATAATCTCAAATTCCCTTAAACCCGTAAGCAAAACTATCCTTTATGAATGATGCTCATGCAAGTACATAATGTTTTCGCCCACTGTGAAAAATACCCAAGATTAGGGTTTAGACAGGCAGACTGGACAGCAAGCTGGGATAAATCAGAATTCTGAAATTAGGAAGAACTGTGGAGCTCTGCTTCGGTTATTACTTTTGAGCAGATCAAACACAAGTGAGCTCAATGATTATCCTCAAAAGAAGTCAAGCTACAATTTTTTTTCAACAGATTTCAAAACCCGATTTTGAAATTATACCTTTTGTTGAAAGGTAACAGATTTTTCTTAATTTATGACATTATACACTTTGCCATATAAAAAGGAAATTTAAAATTTAAGATTCAAAATACACTTGATTCTAAGAGTATTCCTCTGGAATGGACTCATAAAAAACAAGCAGAATAAGTTGGTGAATAATTCTGTAAGCATGCTCGTGCAGCAGCTTAAAATAAGGAGCACAATTTACAACCCTGTATTGGAAAAATATTTGTGTGCTTAATGGCTATTCTCTTAGACAATGAATTTTCTCTCCTACTTATTACAGATATGGCATTTGGGGTTGCTCCCCGTTGAAAGTATTCAAAATATGTAGGAAAGCTTGATCAAGAAAGATGATAAACATTCTGTTTATCTGGCATACTGTTTCAAAAATACGAGTCTCAGAGTGACTCAGGTCTATCAATGACAATCAAACGATTATAACCCAGGGCCAAGAAAGTCTGTAAGTCTGGGACTTTAAGTCTGGGATTTTAGTCTTGACTTGATGATGAGATTTGGGGCAAGTCACTAAGACTGTTCTTGGCTCTATAAAATGGTAGTAATCACCTACCTTTACATCATAGATGTTTGTTTAAAAGGTAAATAAAGTTGTACATACAAGTGATTTTTAATCACAGGTAGAAAGGAGAATTATTAGGCTACATGTCATGAAGAAAAAGATGCTACCCGAACTACAGAGGTCTTAACAGGCCATGATCACAGGACTGATCTCTGAATGAGCCATGGAGCTTAGTGCAAAGAAAATAAAATTATTATGTTCATGAATTTCTCCCTTAAATCCAACAAATTATGTTAGAAATGTGTGCCTCGGGACACTATGGGGACTAAGTAAGAATGCACATATTACAACAAAAAGATACCTTCATCACTACAACAACTGAGTATAACCACTTTATATTCAACAGACATCATGTTTTCTATTCTGCTATGGGTGCAGCCTTAGGAAGGGAAGTACACTCGCTACTGCACAAGAATCTGGGCGGCTCCCAGGGATGCTGGGCTGGCTTTAGCACTACTCCTCATGCCGTAATCTCCACCCGCCCCTCCCTCCACCATATTCCTTGTTGTGGACAACTGCCATGTTCTCAGTCTTACATGAAGTACTATGTAAACTTAGCTTCCAGTCCCCCTTTCCCAGCAGATTCACACCCACACCACTGACAAGGACATTCTGGAGCTACCACTGATAAGGACAACAATTTTTAAAGGAATACGACAGAGCGGCCCACCATTAAATTCTGTGTGAGAAAGAAGGACAACTGCGCTTCAGGGAAAGACAGGAGGCTCTGTCCTACCAGGTGCAGGGGTGGGAGTTCCTCTAGAATGTCACAAGAGCAACGGACACTTGAGAATGGCTTCTGTGTATCTCAAAGTAAAAGCATTCAATTTGTACAAAAAAGGGCCCTTCTGCCAACCAGGTCCCTTAACGACAGACAATCTTGATAATACTTTTTTAGAAAGGGTGGCTCTTCTTCAGAAGCTCTAGGCAGTCACTTATTCCTCATTTTGACAAAGGAGCATCCAACTTGAAGCATGGCTGTATATATAACTCTTCATGCAGCTGAGCCATCATAAACATACCAAATATAAAGGCATGTCAAAAAGACATTCTTCCTCCCCAAAGTATGGCCTCAAAAAGCCATTATTATAATAGAGTATGAATTTCTGCTACAGGTTACTGACCTATAATACTAACAATAAAAGTCTTGTTTAGTACATAAAGGCTTACACCGCAACATGAAGTATTAAGACACAATCCACTGTTTTAAATTTGCTGTACACCTAAAGCACCTTCTTCATGACACCAATCTGTATGTGTATATATATATAGGTCCTCTTTCAGTAGAACACAGACTGTGGAGATGAGGCAAAGTACAATGCAGCTGCTGGCGATTCCAACAGGACATCTAGAAAAATGGAGTAAGTTTCCAAGGCCCATGCTGCTGGTAGTCTCTTCTGAGGCTCCAAATTGAGTACCTGGTGGATTTATCTTATTGGCACTCTGCTTGAATCAAGACCAGGCTCAAAGGCAAGCCTTATCTCCTGCAAACAATTCCACACACAGATCTTAAATCTGTGTTTAACTTTGTCTGGAACTGGCTGCAAATTTGAAACTTCCTCAAATGGTATTAAAAGCTCTACACAAAAAATATGCAAAAGCAGTTACTAGTTCTTCAAGAAAAAAGACATACCTGCAAAACAGCAACAGCTCTGTAAACAGAGCTGTAGGTAACTGTTGGGACAGCAATAGCAATGTAACAAATACAGCATAGGAGGACCTTTTTTAAAAAAATTGCTGTCCTAATATTTTACAATTAAAAAAAAAAAGATTTTCACAAGATGATTTTCTAAGAGAAAGAGTCCACTTCTTTGAAGAGGAGTCAGTCCTGGTGGCGAAAGGACTGGGAATGTCAATTAATATATGCAAGACAATATAATACGAAGTCTAATATTTGTTTCAACAACATCTAGTCAGCTCTTGGTGGGTGAAATTCTGCTGTCTAGCTGTATCCAGGGCTCTTTTCTTGTGGCATTTTAAAAAATGTAGCTGCAGTTGAGTCAGTGTTTTTCTCTACAGCAGAGGTCTTGACCAACCACTCAGAGTTCGGAGATTTGGGGGCCTGTGATGCTGGTATGGTTGGCTCCACTGCATCCATGTGAACTGGTAAGGGTGTTCCAATAAAAGTAAGGAGGAAAAAAGTCAAAAGGAGACAAATTAGAATGAGAGAGATGTCAACACAAAACTTTCTTAATCCTTATACTTCATGTCCTATTAAACCAAGTGGCCACATAAAGTTTCTTTTTTTTTTAAACCAAAAAATAAAGGCAAGATTTAAGTAAGATAAGTACTGTATTTCTCCACCTCAGAAAATGGGTTTAACTGAACAAATGAATAAATTCAGTCGTACAAATTCATAATGTAGTAATAATCACTTATTAAGCCAGGCACTGTACTGTGTAAACAATGTATACTTATAATCTTATTTCTTAATGCAAACTCTTACAAGTAGGTATCGTCATCTCCATTTCCTGGATCAGAAAACTGAGGCATAGAGAAAGCGGGTAATTTGTTCAGGGACACAACCGGGCTGGTTAAGTAGCAAGACTCAGACTCATATACTGGACTCCAAGCCCTCTGCTCTTTCTATAACATACTATGCCTCCAATATGACGGTGTCACCAATAAATACTGAATAATAAGGCAAATGGTAGAAAAATCACACAACCAAGCCCATGGTTTTTCAACAAGCACATTAAGACATTCTGGACAGGATAATCATTGCTTGTGCAGGGCTGTCCTATTTTTTTAGGACACTTACCATTCTGGACCCTGTCCCTGAATGCCAAAAGCATTCCAGCCATTGTGACAACCAAACACTGTCCTCACATTTCCAAATGCCCCCTGAGCAGAGCAGTACAAACCACCATCATACCCCCTCTGTTGAAAACAAATATAGACACTAAAATAGAGCAAAATCTTAAAAAGTTTCACTTTTATCCTGTCACAATAATTCCATTCCCAGGAATATAAGCTAGAAAAGTAATTTTCAAATTATGTGTCACAAAATCAATGTACTGGGTCATGACCAATACTTTCTTTTTCTTCATGAAAAAGATTAGATTATATCAGAGTGCACCCAAGGGTTTATTTCAGATTTACAGGTATACCCAACATTCAAACATAAATTTCAGAAAGAAAAAAAAAAAACCTTGAAAGCTATTAACTCCATGGCACATACACAAGAGTTTTTAGAGGGTAGTGGCTTTCAAACATTTTGGAACCTCAACCATAGCAGCAAGAAATACATCTGACATCACCACCCAAATCTCTCTCTCTCTCTCTATTTCTCTCACACACATGCTCATCCACTCCTATTTAAGTGAAAATAATACCATAAAACTATACCTACCATTACTAGATGGTCATCAACCATGGTGAAAAACTATCCTAGATTCTTGGCCTGTTACCTTTTTGAGGAGTCCTATCCAAAGAAGAGGAATTACACTATGGAAATTGTGCCATCTGCTTCTCTGGATACATTTCCTTCAGAAAATGAGAACTTTCTATGTGATCTCATGGACACAGCAGTTACAAAGAAACCTTGCTCCTTAGAAATTGCAAGGGCCCCTTCTCCAAGAACTGGGTCTTGGTGCTCCAGCCGGGTGTCAGACCTGAGCCTCTGAGGTGGGAGAGCTGAGTTCAGGACACTGGTCCACCAGAGACCTCCTGGCCCCTTGTAATATCAATCGGCGAGAGTTCTCCCAGAGATGTCCATCTCAACTCTAAGACTCAGCTCCACTCAACGACCAGCAAGCTGCAGTGCTGGATACCCCATGCCAAACAACTAGCAAGACGGGAACACAACCCCACCCATTAGCAGAGAGGCTGCCTAAAATCATAATAAGGTCACAAACACCCCCAAAACACACCACCGGACAGTCCTGCCCACCAGAAAGACAAGATCCAGCCTCATCCATCAGAACACAGGTACCAGTCCCCTCCAACAGGAAGCCTACACATTCCACGGAACCAACGTTACCCACTGGGGGCAGACACCAAAAACAATGGGAAATACGAACCTGCAGCCTGTGAAGAGGAGACCCCAAACACAGTAAGTTAAGCAAAATGAGAAGACAGAGGGCTTCCCTGGTGGCGCAGTAGTTGAGAGTCTGCCTGCCGATGCAGGGGACACGGGTTCGTGCCCCGGTCTGGGAGGATCCCACATGCCGCAGAGCGGCTGGGCCCATGAGCCGTGGCCGCTGAGCCTGCGCGTCTGGAGCCTGTGCTCCGCAACGGGAGAGGCCACAGCGGTGGGAGGCCCGCGTACCGCAAAAAAAAAAAAAAAAAAGGGAAGACAGAGAAATACACAGCAGATGAAGGAGCAAGGTAAAAACCCACCAGACCAAACAAATGAAGAGGAAATAGGCAGTCTACCTCAAAAAGAATTCAGAGTAATGACAGTAAAGATGATCGAAAATCTTGTAAATAGAATGGAGAAAAGAAATGTTTAAACAAGGACCTAGAAGAACTAAAGAGCAAACAAACAATGATGAACAACACAATAAATGAAATTAAAAGTTCTCTAGAAGGAATCAATAGCAGAATAACTGAGGCCAAAGAACGGATAAGTGACCTGGAAGATAAAACAGTGGAAATAACTACCGCAGAAGAGAATAAAGAAAAAAAGAATGAAAATAATTGAGGACTGTCTCAGAGACCTCTGGGACAACATTAAATGCACCAACATTTGAATTATAGGGGGTCCCAGAAGAAGAGAAAAAGAAAGGGACTGAGAAAATACTTGAAAAGATTATAGTTCAAAACTTCCCTAATATGGGAAAGGAAATAGTCAATCAAGTCCAGGAAGTGCAGAGAGTCCCATAAAGGATAAATCCAAGGAGAAACATGCCAAGACACATATAAATCAAACTATGAAAAATTAAATACAAAGAAAAAATATTAAAAGCAGCAAGGGAAAAGCAACAAATAACATATAAGGGAATCCCCATAAGGTTAACAGCTGATCGTTCAGCAGAAACTGGGTGAGGCAGAAGGGTGTGGCAGGACATATTTAGAGGATGAAAGGGAAAAACCTACAACCAAGATTACTCTACCCAGAAAGGATCTCATTCAGATTCGATGGAGAAATTAAAACCTTTACAGACACACAAAAGCTAAGAGAATTCAGCACCACCAAACCAGCTTTACAGCAAATGCTAAAGGAACTTCTCTAGGCAGGAAACACAAGAGAATGGAAAGACCTACAATAACGAACACAAAACAATTCAGAAAATGGTAACAGGAGCATACATATCGATAATTACCTTAAATGTAAATGGATTAATGTTCCAACTAAAAGACAAAAACTTGCTGAATGGACACAAAAACAAGACCCATATACGCTGTCTAAAAGAAACCCACTTCAGACCTAGGCACACATACAGACTGAAAATGAGAGGATGGAAAAAGATATTCCATGCAAATGGAAATCAAAAGAAAGCCGGAGTAGCAATTCTCATATCAGACAAAATAGAGTTTAAAATAAAGACTATTACAAGAGACAAAGAAGAACAGTACATAATGATCAAGGAATCAATCCAAGAAGAAGATATAACAATTGTAAATATTTATGCACCCAACATAGGAGCACCTCAATACATAAGGCAAATGCTAACAGCCATAAAAGGGGAAAGCAACAGTAACACAATCACAGGAGGGGACTTTTAACACTCCACTTTCACCAATGGGCAGATCATCCAAAATGAAAATAAATAATTAAACACAAGCTTTAAATGACACATTAAACAAGATGGACTTAATTGATATTTATAGGACATTCCATCCAAAAACAGAATACACTTTCTTCTCAAGTGCTCATGGAACATTCTCCAGGATAGATCATATCTTGGGTCACAAATCAAGCCTTGGTAAATTTAAGAAAATTGAAATCATATCAAGTATCTTTTCTGACCACGATGCTATGAGACTAGATATCAATTACAGGAAAAAAAACTGTAAAAAATGCAAACACAAGGAGGCTAAACAATACGCTACTAAATAACCAAGAGATCACTGAAGAAATCAAAGAGGAAATCAAAAAACTTAGAAACAAATGACAATGAAAACACGACAACCCAAAACCTATGGGATGCAGCAAAAGCAGTTCTAAGAGGGAAGTTTATAGCAATACAATCCTACCTCAAGAAACATCTCAAATAAACAACCTAACCTTACACCTAAAGCAATTAGAGAAAGAAGAACAAAAAAATCCCAAAGTTAGCAGAAGGAAAGAAATCATAAAAATCAGATCAGAAATAAATGAAAAAGAAGTGAAGGAAACAATAGCAAAGATCAATAAAACTAAAAGCTGGTTCTTTGAGAAGATAAAATTGATAAACCATTAGCCAGATTCATCAAGAAAAAAAGGGAAAAGAGTCAAATCAACAGAATTAGAAATGAAAAAGGATAAGTGACAGCTGACACTGCAGAAATACAAAAGATCATGAGAGATTACTACAAGCAACTCTATGCCAACAAAATGGACAACCTGGAAGAAATGGACAAACTCTTAGAAATGCACAACCTGCCAAGACTGAACCAGGAATAGAAAATATAAACAGACCAATCACAAGCACTGAAATTGAAACTGTGATTAAAAATCTTCCAACAAAAAAAATCCCAGGACCAGATGGCTTCACAGACGAATTCTATCAAACATTTGGAGAAAAGCTAACACCTATCCTTCTCAAACTCTCCCAAAATATAGCAGAGGGAGGAACACTCCCAAACTCATTCTACGAGGCCACCATCACCATGATGCCAAAACCAGACAAAGATGTCACAAAAAAAGAAAACTACAGGCCGCTAACACTGATGAACATAGATGTAAAAATCCTCAACAAAATACTAGCAAACAGAATCCAACAACACATTAAAAGGATCATACACCATGATCAAGTGGGGTTTATCCCAGGAATGCAAGGATTCTTCAATATACGCAAATCAATCAATGTGATAAACCATATTAACAAACTGAAGGATAAAAACTATATGATTGGGGCTTCCCTGGTGGCGCAGTGGTTGAGAGTCCGCCTGCTGATACAGGGGGCACGGGTTTGTGCCCCGGTCCGGGAAGATCCCACATGCCGCGGAGCGGCTAGGCCCGTGAGCCATGGCCACTGAGCCTGCACGTCCAGTGCCTGTGCTCTGCAACGGGAGAGGCCACAACAATGAGAGGCCTGCGGACCGCAAAAAACAAAACAAAACAAAACTATATGATCATCTCAATAGATGCAGAAAAAGCTTTTGACAAAATTCAACACCGATTTATGATAAAAACCCTCCAGAAAGTAGGCATAGAGGGAACTTACCTCAACATAACAAAGGGCATATATGACAAACCCACAGCCAACATTGTTTTCAATGATGAAAAACTGAAACCATTTCCACTAAGATCAGGAACTAGACAAGGTTGCCCACTCTCACTCAACATAGTTTTGGAAGTTTTAGCCATAGCAATCAGAGAAGAAAAAGAAATAAAAGGAATCCAAATCAGAAAAGAAAAAGTAAAACTGTCACTGTTTGCAGATGACATGATACTATATACATAGAGAATCCTAAAGATGCTACCAGAAAACTACTAGAGCTAATCAGTGAATTTGGTAAAGTAGCAGGATACAAAATTAATGCACAGAAATCTCTTGCATTCCTATACACTAATTATGAAAAATCTGAAAAACAACTTAAGGAAACACTCCCATTTACCACTGCAACAAAAGAATAAAATACCTAGGAATAAACCTACCTAAGGAGGCAAAAGACCTGTATGCAGAAAACTGTAAGACACTGATGAAAGAAATTAAAGATGATACAAACAGAGGGTGAGATATACCGTGTTCTTGGATTGGAAGAATCAACATTATGAAAATGACTACACTACCCAAAGCAATCTACAGATTCATTGCAATCCCTATCAAATTACCAATGGCATTTTTCACAGAACTAGAACAAGACATTTTACAGTTTGTATGGAAACACAAAAGACACCTAAGAGCCAAAACAATCTTGAGAAAGAAAAATGGAGCTGGAGGAATCAGGCTCCCTGACTTGAGACTATATTACAAAGCGACAGTAATCAAGACAGTATGGTACTGGCACAAAAACAGAAATACATATCAATGGGACAGGATAGAAAGCCCAGAGATAAACCCACACACATAGGGTAACCTTATCTTTGACAAAGGAGGCAAGAATATACAATGGAGAAAATACAGCCTCTTCAATAAGTGGTGTTGGGAAAACTGGACGGCTACATGTAAAAGAATGAAATTAGAACACTTCCTAACACAATACACAAAAGTGAACTGAAAATGGATTAAAGACCTAAATGTAAGGCCAGACACTATAAAACTCTTAGAGGAAAACATAGGCAGAACACTATGACATAAATCACAGCAAGATCCTTCTTGACCCACCTCCTAGAGTAACGGAAATAAAAACAAAAATAAACAAATGGGACCTAATGAAACTTAAAAGCCTTTGCACAGCAAAGGAAACCATAAACAAGACAAAAAGACAACCCTCAGAATGGGAGAAGGTATTTGCAAATGAAGCAACAGACAAAGGATTAATCTCCTAAGTATACAAGCAGCTCATGCAGCTCAATATCAAAAAAACAACCAATCCAAAAATGGGCAGTAGACCAAAATAGACATTTCTCCAGAGAAGATATACAGATTGCCAACAAACACATGAAAGGATGCTCAACATCACTAATCATTAGAGAAATGTAAATCAAAACTACAATGAGGTATCACCTCACACCAGTCAGAATGGCCATCATCAAAAAGTCTACAAATAATAAATGTTGGAGAGGGTATCAAGAAAAGGGAACCCTCTTTCACTGTTGGTGGGAATGTAAACTGACACAGCCACTATGGAGAACAGTATGGAGGTTCCTTAAAAAACTAAAAATAGAACTACCATACGACACAGCAATCCCACTACTGGGCATATACCCTGAGAAAACCATAATTCAAAAAGAGTCATGGGGCTTCCCTGGTGGCGCAGTGGTTGAGAGTCTGCCTGCCGATGCAGGGGACACGGGTTTGTGCCCCAGTCTGGGAAGATCCCACGTGCCGCGGAGCGGCTGGGCCCACGAGCCACGGTCGCTGAGCCTGCGCATCTGGAGCCTGTGCTCCGTAACAGGAGAGGCCACAACAGTGAGAGGCCCGCGTACCACAGAAAAAAAAAAAAAGAAGTCATGTACCACAATGTTCATTGCAGCACTATTTACAATAGCCAGGACATGGAAGCAACCTAAGTGTCCATCGACAGATGAATGGATAAAGAAGATGTGGCACATATATACAATGGAATATTACTCAGCCATAAAAAGAAACGAAATTGAGTTATTTGTAGTGAGGTGGATGGACCTAGATTCTGCAGACTCTAAGAAAGAGAAAAACAAATACAGTATGCTAACACATATATATGGAATCTAAAAAAAAAAAAGGTTCTGAAGAACCTAGGGGCAGGACAGGAATAAAGATGCAGATGTAGAGAATGGACTTGAAGACATGGGGAGGGGGAAGGGGAAGCTGGGACGAAGTGAGAGAGTGGCATGGACCCATATACACCACCAAAAGTAAAATATATAGCTAGTGGGAAGCAGCTGCATAGCACAGGGAGATCAGCTTGGTGCTTTGTGAGCACGTAGAGGGGTGGGATAGGGAGGGTGGGAAGGAGATGCAAGAGGGAGGGGATATGTGGATATATGTATAAGTATAGCTGATTCACTTTGTGATACAGCAGAAACTAACACACCATTGTAAAGCAATTATACTCCAATAAAGATGTTAAAAAAACCAAACCAAAACAAAAAAACTGTTAGAAAAACTGTTTTGCTACATATTTTTTAATGACGGTAAAATATATATATGAAATGTACCATTCTAATAATTTCTAAGCATACTGTTCAGTAGCATTTAGTATATTCACACTGTTGCACAACCATTACCACCATCCATGTCCAGAACTTTTTCATCATCCCAAATGGAAACTGTCTACCCATTAAACAATAACTCCACATTCTCTTCCTCCCGCAGCCCCTGGCAACCACCATTCTACTTTCTGTTTCTATAAATTGGATTGTTTTAGGTACCTCTTAGAAGTGGAATCATACAGTATTCATCCTTTTTGTGTTTGGCTTATTTCACTTAACATGTTGTCTTCATCCATGTTGTAACATTCATAATTTCATTCTTATAATGAAGGCTTTCAGACTGAATAATAACCTATTGAATGTATATACCACATTTTATTTATCCATTCATCCAGTGATGAACATTTGGGTTGTTTCTACTTTTTGGCTACTGTCAATAATGCTGCTATGAACATGGGTGTACAAATATCTATTTGAATCTTTGCTTTCAATTCTTTTGGGTATATATCCAGAAGAACTACCATGGATCACATGGTAGTTTTATGTTTAAATTTTTGAGGAACTACCATATCTTTTTCCACAGTGGCTGCACTATTTTACATTCCCACCAGCAATGCACAAGGTTTTCAATTTCTCCACATCCTTCAAACAACAACTTTTTTTTTTTTGATATAGCTATCTTAAGAGCTGTGAAATGGCCAAGAGAAACTTTTGCATATGTTCTCCTGAAGAATGGTGCAGTACTTTTCACAATAGCGTAAAACAGCATAAGAATATGATTGAAATGTTCATCAAGAACAGTTAATTGTATTATATCTGTCAACTGACAAAATGGAATACCATACATATGGAAGTAAGAAAATGAATAGACTCTGGTAGGATAAGACCTGAATGAATCTCAAGAACATAAATGGGTGAAACTTGTAACTTATAAAATACAACATTCCATTTACACAAGGTTCAAAAACATGCAAAACTAGACAATATACTGCTTAGAGATACATATGTCTGTCAAAACTAGTTGAAAAAAACAAAGAATGACAAATGATTAACCAAAAATATATATCAGGATAATGGTTACCTCTGAGGAGAGTGGGAAGAAAAATTTAAAGGTGATGTTCCTTTTCTTAAAGTGGATGGTGGGTATATGGATAGTTGCTGTATTGGTTTTCTTTATATCTTATACATTTTCTATAAATGTTCTTTTGTGGCCATTCAATATTTATTCAAAAAACGTTTTTAACTTTAGAAAACATTTAAACTTAATTAAAAGGCACAGCAGGCAATAAGAATCTGCCCTATGACTCCTGAGACAAGGGCCAACCTGAAATGGAACTACTACTGAATCCAATCACAGGATTAGAATAATATTGAGAATCACTCTGTTTCATCTTTAAGATTCTATTCATTTATTCATACAACAAATATCTAGAGACTGTTCTATGTGTGGAGCATTATTTTTTAGATGCTGTGGGGTACAGCAGTGAGCAAGACAGGTAAAAATTCCTGCCCTTGTGAATGCATCGCTAGCATTGCTGGCCTGGTATCTGAAATCTTACGTAACTAATTAACAGGTTAACTCTTGGGTACCCTTCTAAGGACACATATCCTATCCCAGGGTGAAGAAGGTCAGAAATGGCTCTTGCGATGGCCAAAACAGTCAGGGCTCGTGGGAATTCCCTGCCGGTCCAGTGGTTAGGACTCCGTGCCTCCACTGCAGAGGGCACGGATTCAATCCCTGGTCAGGGAAGTAAGATCCCACCAAAAAAAAAAAAAAAAAAAAAAAAAGTCAGGGCTCTTAACAGAATATCTTATTATCCCAATTCTCCTTCACCTACAGCCATGTGTCTACTTTTTGAAGGAATGGGATTTGCACACCCAAAGCTCTGATTTGCCATTCTAATGAAGAAAATCATCTCAAGGAAAAGAAGTCTTGTTTTCATCTGAGTTCCTTATGCTTCTTATAACTACTTAAGCCTCTCAAATTTTAGAGAAAATAACCCTTTCTTCTCTTCCAGTTACAATCTTTCAGAACATATATGACAGCTGGTTCACTTCGGCATGAGGGGGACATTGCTGGGCATTCCCTGTTCTGGTGTATCGACCGGGAAAGCAGGTTAACACAGCTACTCACTAGGATCCAGGGGTGGCTCTGTACACCAGGCACCTGCATGTTATAAAGCCGTAGAGGGAAGGGGAGTGGAGGTAAAATGAAGAAAATGGAGGTGCTACACTTTCAAGATGGATCTACCTAGTGACCCTATGAAAAGGTCCTATTTCCTGGCCTTTGTTAATATTAGTACAAAAAGACAGGAAGGCATGTTATTCCCTTTTGCTCTTCACCTTTCTAGCCTTATTAGTATCTTTAAATGCAGTCAATTTCAACTTAAAACTTTCCACAAGTGGGGGAGGGGAAAAGGGAAAAGATTTGTGGCTGCATGTTTAAGAAAGAAGCTGAATTCATCACAGTGACAGGAGAGAGTGTTGGCAGAGATCTGGGCTATTTATTCTTTTAGGAAAATCCTATAAAGAATGACACAAGGAAGCCTCTATCTGCAGTCTTGTTCATCACACTGGTGAAGAGTCCGATAACAGATGTATGCGGGAGCATGATTTAATGGCAGGAGCTGGCCCCTGATGTGTATTAATACAGCGGCAAAGCGGAACGCACCTCTCTTCATCACTCATTTCTATAAAAGAGGTGGAATCCGAGATGGCCCGACGTTAGGCAGAGCAAGCCCATTTGTTCTACTGACTGATGGCGCGGGCTCGGGCTGTGTCCTTCACCTCCATGGGGCACTCAGGTTGCGGATAGAAAACAAAAAAAATGTTCAGTGAAGCAGGCCTGAGTCAACAAGTGAGAGGAGCTGGGCTCAGTAGGGGAAATGCTGAACACTCAAGTCTTGTTTAATACCTCCCAGTACATTTCCTGATTTGAATATGGAATAAGGATTATGAACTTCTCAACAGCTCTTCTCTTATAAACAACTAAAAGCTAAAAATAGAGCTAGATATTAAGGGGGAAAAAAAGAACAAAAGGATAAAGAGGGGCAACTGTGTTTTATTGCTTCCAATTCCATAGACTGGATGAGGATCTGGGTTTTGACATGGAGTCATGGTTTGGAACCAATTCTGTCGTATACAAGACCAAACACCTGCAGTGTTTAAGAGGGCAGCTCAAGAGTCATAGGGAAATTGGTCTGATCCTGGCTCTACAATTTACCAACCATATAACCTCAGTGAGTGATTTAACCTCTCTAAGCCTTAATTTTCCCATGTGTAAACTGGGAATAAAAACAGCATCTGCCTTATAAAGTTGTTGCAAAGGTTAAGTGAAATAATTCATGTAAAATGTTCAGCTCAGAGCATGGCCATGTGAAAATCACTAAGAAAAACTTACTACAATCATCAGACCCATGATTAAGAATGTTCAGTACGAACCACTGTCAAGCAACCATTCCAAACAGAAGCTCAAACAGGTCAATTTCAGAGTATGCTGAAACTTACTAAGTAAAGTTAAAGAAATAAGAGTTCCTATCTGTCTGAGGTCTACTCTTTACTCAGGTATCAATTACTCTGATCTATATAATATATAGTATTTCCTGAAGAAAATAAAATAATTTATGATATGCTCAATTCCCTCAGAGTGAATTCACCATCATCAAGAAAATAACCATAGGTATTTCTGATAGGTCCTACAAGCAGATACGCCCTTTTTAACCAGAGCAATTCACCCCAAAATGTATTAAAATACACAAAGTATTATTTCCTATGATTAATAATTACATTTAATTATCTTCTCTTAACTTCAAAGAAAAATACCTATAGACATCCAGTATTCTTGCTGATATAAATACATAATTATCCCCCCTTTTTCATTTAAGGATAACATACCTGTATGTATGTAAATGTGCAGCTCAGTGAATCTTTACATGTGTATACACTCATGTAATCCCCACCAAGTTCTTGATATAAAGCATTTCCAGCATCCCAGAAGACTTTTTTTCCCCCCCCCCAGAAGACTTTTTTATGTCCTCCTCTGGTCACTACCTCCCACTGAAGATAACCATTATTTTGGTTTCTAGGAACCAGTTTTGCCTAGAAAACCTTAAGTTTTAACTTGAAAACTTAATTAGAAATTTCTTGAATGGTAAAATATTAGCACTCTACAAGACATTAAAACAGTGATAATGTATTGTGCTGTATACCAAACATGAAAGTAAATAAATCCATATGGCTCCTTCGCTATTGACTAAACTGCCACCCTACCAGGATTTTCATTACCACACACCTAATTTCCTGTCTGTGTTAGAGCAAAAGTACAGATGACTAAAAGACTGTTGATAGTGGAATATAGGGATTCAAACTCAAGAAAGCTGTAAGACACAGTGAAAAAGCACAGACTTCAGGGTCAGAGATGAAAAGGTATATAAAACATATAATTTAGTGCCTGACACACAGTAGGTGGTCAATAAAGGATAACTACATATATAATTACCGGCACTTGGGCTGGACAGAGATGCTGTAGCCACAGGTTTCCGTTTCCTCTTGATGTCACGTGAACACGGTGGTCCCAGGTGTATGTTTGCCTGTCTGCATATATGAGAAAGAAAAAATATTGTTTTAACTTTGTAATTCTTATTGTAAGAGAATATGTTCAGCCCAGATGAAACCCCTGACCCATTATAGACATATACTAACAAAATGGGCACCATCCTTTGCCATCAAGTGTCAGTACAAGATTATTCAGAATTAATCATAACTTATTCTTTATATACTATATATACCCACTGTAAACTTCTTATTTGAATTCAGAACAGCAGACATTCATGATTAATTTCAATAAATATGTTTCATTACATGCTCTTTTTTGTACAATTCTTTTTCATAAAAACTATAACCGAAATTGTTCTAAACTCACTAATGAAATACCTATTCCCAACTGGTAATATATTGAAAAGTTTAACGCTACATGAACACAGATATTTGCATAGAATTTTAATAGGAAGTTTAACCCTTCTATCACTATAAATCTGGATTTTTAATAGTGTCTATGTCACAAAATAAGTAAGTTTAGTTTCTGTGATTTTTAAAAACATTATGTGGGGCTTCCCTGGTGGCGCAGTGGTTGAGAGCCCGCCTGCTGATGCAGGGAACACGGGTTCGTGCCCCGGTCCAGGAAGATCCCACATGCCGCGGAGCGGCTGGGCCCGTGAGCCATGGCCGCTGAGCCTACGCATCCAGGGCCTGTGCTCTGCAACGGGAGAGGCCACAACAGTGAGAGGCCCGCGTACCAGAAAAAAAAAAAAAAAAAAAAAAAAAACATTATGTGGCAAAAATATGTTCCCTCGAATATTCAGCTTATTTAAAAAAAAAAAAAAGGGGGGGACTTCCCTGGCGGTCCAGTGGTTAAGACTCTGCTTCCACTGCAGGGGGTGTGCGTTTGATCCCTGGTCAGGGAACTAAGATCTCACATGCCACGCGTCGCGGCCAGAAAAAAAAAAAAAGAGCGAGAGCTTCAAAGCTAGAAAAGCAAAAGATTCTCTGAAAGGCAATGGATTTAACAATGAAATAGCTGGTAAGCTATTTTTTTTTTAATTTTAATTTTTATATTGGAGTATAGTTGATTTACAATAGTTAGTTTCAGGTGTACAGCAAAGTGATTCAGTTAAACATATACATATATCCATTCTTTTTCAGATTCTTTTCCTATACAGGTTATTACAGAATACTGAGTAGAGTTCCCTGTGCTATACAGTAGGTCCCTGTTGATTATCTATTTTATATATAATAGTGTATATATGTTAATCCCAAACTCCTAATTTATCCCTCCCACAACCTTTCCCATTTGGTAACAATAAATTTGCTTTCTACATGTTTCTGTTTTGTAAATAAGTTCATTTGTATAGCTTTTTAGCTTCCACATAAAAGTGATATCATATGGTATTTGTCTTTGACTTACTTCACTTAGTATGATAATCTCTAGGTCCATCCATGTTGCTGTAAACGGCATTATTTCATTCCTTTTTATGGCTGAGTAATATTCCACTGTATATACGTACCCCATCTTCCTTATCCATTCTTCTGTCAATGGACATTTAGGTTGCTTCTATGTCTTGGCTATTGTAAATAGTGCTGCAATGAATATTGGGGTGCATATATCTTTTTTTTTAACATCTTTATTGGAGTATAATTGCTCCACAATGGTGTGTTAGTTTCTGCTTTATAACGAAGTGAATCAGCTATACATATACATACATCCTCGTATCTCCTCCCTCTTGAGTCTCCCTCCTACCCTCCCTATCCCACCCTCTAGGTGGTCACAAAGCACCGAGCTGATCTCCCTGTGCTATGTGGATGCTTCCCACCAGCTATCCAGCTATCCACTTTACAGTTGGTAATGTATATATGTCCATGCCACCTCTCACTTTATCCCAGCTTACCCTTCCCCCTCGCCATGTCCTCAAGTCCATTCTCTATGTCTGCGTCTTTATTCCTGTCCTGCCCCTAGGTTCTTCAGAACTTTTTTTTTTTTTAGATTCCATATATATGTGTTAGCATATGGTATTTGTTTTTCTCTTTCTGACTTACTTTACTCTGTATGACAGACTCATTTTCTCTGGATATATGCCCAGGAGTGGACTGCTGGATCATATGGTAATTCTATTTTTAGTTTTCTGAGGAACCTCCACACTGTTTTCTACAGTGGATGCACTACCTTACATTCCCGCCAACAATGCAGGAGGGTTCCCTTTTCTCCACACCCTCTCCAGCATTTCTTATTTGCAGACTTTTTAATAATGGCCATTCTGATTGGTGTGAGGTGGTACCTCATTGTAGTTTTGATTTGCATTTCTCTAATGATTAGTGATGTTGAGCATCTTTTCATGTGCTTTGTGGCCATCTGTATGTCTTCTTTGGAGAAATGTCTTTTTAGATCTTCTGCCCACTTTTTGACTGGGTTGTTTATTTTTTTTGACATTGAGCTGCATGAGCTGTTCGTATATTTTGGAGATTGATCCCTTGTCAGTCGATTCGTTTGCAAATATTTTCTCCCATTCTATGGGTTGTCTTTTTGTTTTGTTTTTGGTTTCCTTTGTTGTGCAAAAGCTTTTAAGTTTAATCAGGTCCCATTTGTTTATTTTTGTTTTTATTTTCATTACTCTAGGAGGTGGATCCAAAAAGATATTGCTGCGATTTATGTCAAAGAGTTTTCTACCTATGTTTTCCTCTAAGAATTTTATAGTATCTGGTCTTACACTTAGATCTTTAATCCACTTTGAGTTTATTTTTGTGTATGGTGTTAGAGAATGTTCTAATTTCATTCTTTTACAAGTAGCTGTCCAGTGTTCCCAGCACCACTTATGGAAGAGACTGTCTTTTCTCCATTGTATATTCTTGCCTCCTTTTGTCATAGATTAATTGACCACAGACACATGGATTTATCCCTGGAGTTTCTATCCTGTTCCATTGATCTGTATTTCTGTTTTTGTGCCAGTACCAATACTGTTTTGATGACTGTAGCTTTGTAGCACAGTCTGAAGTCAGGGAGCCTGATTCCTCCAGCTCTGTTTTTCTTTCTCAAGATTGCTTTGGCTATTCGGGGTCTTTTGTGTCTCCATACAAATTTTAAGATTTTTTTGTTCTAGTTCTGTGAAAAATGCCATTGGTAATTTGATGCGGATTGTACTGAATCTGCAGATTGCCTTGGGTAGTACAGTCATTTTGACAATATTGATTCTTCCAATCCAAGAATATATTTTTCCATCTGTTTGTCTCGTCTTCGATTTCTTTCATCAGAGTCTTATAGTTTTTGGAGTACTGGTCTTCTGCCTCCTTAGGTAGGTTTACTCCTGGTATTTTATTCTTTTTGATGCAATGGTAAAAGGGATTGTTTACTTTATTTCTCTTTCTGATCTTTTGTTGTTAGTATACAGAAATGAAAGAGATTTCTGTGTATTAATTTTGTATCCTGCAACTTTACAGAATTCACTGATGAGCTCTAGTAGTTTTCTGGTAGCATCTTTAGAATTTTCTATGTATAGTATCATGTCATCTGCAAACAGTGATGGTTTTACTTCTTCTTTTCCAATTTGGATTTCTTTCATTTCTTTTTCTTCTCTGATTGCCATAGCTAGGACGCTGCTTTGCTATTTTAGTTCGCTACTTTCTCCTTCCTCTCAACCTAGATAGATCCTACCCCTGACTAAGGACCAAGCTGAGCCTCACATTTATACAAAGCTTTCCTTGAACATCTTAGGCCTTATCTACCATGAATCATTATTTAACCGGTGTATACATATCTTTTTTCCCTAATGAGGCTAATCTCCTTGAGAACAGGGACCATATTTACATTTCTTTCATAATTTTCCAGTGATCTACCAACTTCTGCACAAGGCATACAGCTGATCCCCACTAAATACCTGTTGAATAAAACTGATACGAATGACTAAAAGTTCTAAAAACAAAATACTCAACTGTATACTTATAGGTGGTTAAAATGGTAAAAAAAAAAATTTTTTTTTGGCCATGTCGCACAGCTTACAGGATCTTAGTTGCCCACCAGGATTGAACCCGGGCCCACAGCAGTGAAAGTGCCTAACCACTGGACTGCCAGGGAATTCCCTAAAATGGTAAATTATATGTTATGATATTTTACCACAATTTTTAAAACATAGCCAGAGTACAAAACATATAAAAAGGACTCTAATAAAATTATATCAGATGAACTCCTAATTCGTAGTCCTACTTGGGGAATCAAGTCTCATGGCTTAATAGTCTTAAAACTGAAACCTCAGTCAAATCTAAGAGAACCTAGTTAGCAAGGCAAAATGGGCAAATTTTCCTATTCAGAGGTCCCCAATCTGGCAACTTCCACAGTTTAAAAGCATATGGAGGGCTTCCCTGGTGGTGCAGTGGTTAGGAATCTGCCTGCCAATGCAGGGGACACGGCTTCGAGCCCTGGTCCGGGAAGATCCCACATGCCGCGGAGCAACTAAGCTCATGTGCCCCACAGCTACTGAAGCCTGCGCGCCTAGAGCCCATGCTCCACAACAAGACAGGCCACCACCAATGAGAAGCCCATGCACCACAACGAAGAGTAGCCCCCACTCGCCGCAACCAGACAAAAGCCTGAGCACAGCAACGAAGACCCAACGCAGCCAAAAATAAATAAATAAATAAATAAATTTTTAAAAAGCATACGGGCCTGTGCACGCACGTGGGTTCTCTCTCTCTCTCTCTCTCACACACACACACACACTCTTTAAAGAGCAAAAGCTTAGAAGTCAATTCAATTTATAAATAAGAAAATATAAGGATTTGACTGAAATCATAAGAAAACTTTTAGAATGTAAAGAACACTACAGCAGGCAGATATTTACAATATAAAGCCTGTGGTTTGGAAAATTCCACCAAATCACCTTATATTGATCATTTACATCTACACGGCAAAAGAGTTAACTATAAGTTAGGTACTCCATGAATAGTTAATTCTGAAACCCCAAAGTGAAATGTAAGTATAAACATGTAAAACAGGGAAACGATCCATTTTTCATATCTTACAGAGTCCTGGGAATAAGTCTAAATCAGCATGCTGATTTAATAATTAGAAACATGGAGGACAGAAGGTCAAAGGTGGACAGGTCTAAATGCAGAGGTGATAATTCCCTTTGAAGCCAAAGACACAGGCAGAAAAGAAAGTGACACTACAAATTTTGTTTCTCCTCAAAACAGAAAAATGTACAGAATAGAACTTCCATCTTTTCCACAAACAAGGTACTTGAGTATAAACTATCTAAGCTCTTTGCTCTAATTCAATCACGCTTCTCCTAAAGACCTTCAGAAAGAGAAACAAGTCAAACAAAGGGTAACAGTTTACAGCCATGCTCTTCTTTACCTTAAGCTCACTAAAGGACTCTCCAAAACTTTTCAGATTAAATGTTAACACCATTTCTTCAAACTAAACTGTTATTAGACAAGACAGTGGTTACCCTTGAGCTGTGGGTAGTGGGGGAAGAGGGACAGTGACTAGAAAAGGCACAGGGAACTTTTGGGATTCTTTCTGCTAATGTTCTGTTTCTGGATCTAGATGCTGGGTTACTTGGATATGGCTTCATGAAAATTCATCAGGTGTATATTTCTTTGTACACTTCTCTGTATGTGTATTATCCTTCAATAAAAAGTTTAATTAAAAAATATTGCTCTTTGGGCTTCCCTGGTGGTGCAGTGGTTAAGAATCTGCCTGCCAATGCAGGGGACACGGGTTTGAGCCCGGGTCTGGGAAGATCCCACATGCTGCGGAGCAGCTAAGCCTGTGCGCCACAACTACTGAGCCTGTGTTCTAGAGCCTGCGAGCCACAACTACTGAGCCCGCATGCCACAACTACTGAAGCCCGCGTGCTAGAGCCTGTGCTCCACAACAAGAGAAGCCACCGCAATGAGAAGCCCACACACCGCAACGAAGAGGAGCCCCGGCTCGCCGCAACCAGAGAAAAGCCCGTGTAGCAACAAAGATCTAACGCAGCCAAAAATAAATAAATAAAATAAAATAAATAAATTTATATATAAAAAAATATTGCTCTTCAAGGTCAATCAATGTTTATAAAATGCTAAGTTTTGACAGATGCAAAATAAGCATAAGAAAAGCACTCAAAAGGGTTTTAAGATAGTAATTCTCAAAGTATCAACTTGAGCTAAATGAAATAAATACTGCCTTTTATTTACACACCATCCATCATTTCACAGCTCTGCATGTTTGATGTATGTCAGTAAGATGGTTGAAGGCACATATTATCACTCCTTTATGGACCTAGTGAGTAATATTTATCTCACATTTTCCAGGAATGACACATTTTGGAGTAAAAAGATGAAGCCATTTATGCAGCAAAATGTTTACATTTTTAACCGCTTTAAATGGAAATAGTTTTTTTAATGCTTATCTATTTTAGTAAAATGAAAATAAGTATTACTTACCTGCTATTCTGCACATAGTTATTCACTGCACTATATTCTGCAATGTCCTTAGAAGGCTGCTGTGGACTCAAAGGCTTAGGTGGCCCTCGCACTACCAGACCCTCTAGGCCTTGCTTCTTGGATCCCCACTCGTCCCAGTCGGTGATGTTAAGGGCTTCAGGGTTAATTGTCCCTACATTAAACGACCCCCCACCCCGACTGCTAAGCCTTCAGCCTGTAACTTCTCTGCAGTAAATGATCTACTTCTACCACCCATTCCCACTCCTAACTGTTACACCTTCAAATTTTGTAAATTCCTCTGGTTATAACTTACGAAAGAACTGAAGGCTTTCCGAAACCAGGTAACACAGTTTATTAAGTCAATAACCTTATTTTGTTGTAAAAGTGTATATTTCTGTGTGGACTATTGCCTTTCTACTCAGGAGGTGTTTTTTTTTTTTTTTTGCTTCTTTCATTGTTCACTGAGTTTTTACTGAGCACTGGGTAGGGTACGGTGGTGAACAAAACAAGACAGTCTCTTCCCTAATGGGCTTGTAGCCTAGTCCCATTTCCAGCTGCACAGTTTTCCTAGTTACAGAATCTGCATAAGAGAGAAACTGAGGCAGAGATAAAGAGAAGTCATGCTCATTCCTAAAATTCAGCTTAGTGCCCCTTCCCTCTTAAAACATTTCTCTTAGGATCATTTCCAGGTTGGAGAGCTATTTCAAAAGAAGTAAAATAACTTCACAACTTAGGGCTGAGTACAGAAGGGATATCTTTTCTCTGTGTCCCTTCCTAGTAAAGGTATGGGGAGGGAGGATGAGACACAGCCAAACTGTTACAGTAGGACAGGTCCAAGTGAACCCTAGTAATGGTAGAGTTTACAGCTTGGGGAAATCTAATTTTCCCTACTTGGGAAAAACCTTACAGCAGGGGTCCCCAACCCCCGGGCCGCGGACAGCTACCAGTCCTAGGCCTGTTAGGAACTGGGCCGCACAGCAGGAGGTGAGTGCCAGGCAAGCGAGTGAAGCTTCATCTGCCGCTCCCCATCGCTCACATTACTGCCTGAACCATCCCCCATCCCCCCACCCCCGTCTGTGGAAACACTGTCTTCCATGAAATCGGTGCCAAAAAGGTTGGGGACCGCTGCCTTAGAGGACAAAGAAGGACGAGAACTCAGAGCGAGCCAGGGGAAAGCCAAGAGGAAGCTGGGTGCTCGGAGCAGGAGGGTTAAAGGAGACAGGAGATGAACCTGCCGTGCTGTGCAGCACATTCAGAACGTTAGGAGAGGCCTGCACAAGAGTGGAGAACACTCTGTGTGGGCTGGAAGGGCCCCTTGTGTTCTTTGCGGACCTGTGCGTGGCGGCAGGCAACTGCTGCAGCTCAGCTTCCTGTGCAAGAGGCAGTTCCAATTTTCTGTTTATCCCCCAAAATTCCATATCTATAAATTGTAGACATAAAGCATTAAGGAAGGGAAGGAAAAATAGATTGAACTATCCCCACCCCCATTTTCACTTAGAAGTATTTAACCACTTGGCTCCCTTTCTGTTTAATGTGTTATTTCTTTAATTCGTGTTGTTTTACTTTTGTATCATGTTACTTTTTTGTAGACCTTTTATATTTTGGTTATTATAAACTACTACATTATTTTCGTTATTAAACTACTTTTTTGTATTCTGAAGAACAAAAAGAAAATTGTGTTCTTTTACTCTGTGTCACTGTCTCACAAGACAGAAACTGAAAAGGGACAACACACAGGCGAGGCATCACAAAGGACAGGAGAAGAGGGTGAGCTTCCCCTTCTCACCAACATACAAACCCCCATCCTTATACGTTGAATGGCAGAAGATTTAACTAGATTTTTAAAAACTCTTTTTAAGAGCAGTACACAGTTGCTTTTGTGTTGAACCATGTACTGTGTGAGGAGGGACAGGACCTTTCAATTATGCAGGGGCAAAAAAGGCTAAGTATTAGTTAAGCTAAAATCTCTACCAAGTTAAAAATTCCTTCTCAATTGAAGTGGCATATGGTTATCAGAATCATGTAAGGAACTTTCACAAAATACACATCTCCCACCATGCTGGGATGGGAGAAGAATCTGTAATGTTTATTTTGAAATTCTTCCTCAGGTAATTCTCATAAGCTTCTACCTACTGTGAAAATTACTGAGCTAAAAAAAAATAGACCAAATTCCCAAAGCCAAGCTAGTCCATAAAACAAATCTAAATATTTAACTTAAAGAATAACAGAATGACTAAATGAATATAAATGTAGATAAAAGTATTGTTCCCCAGTATGCAAGCAATGAACCCAGAGAAAAGACAGACAGCGAAGCTCACTCTTTTTCTGTTTCATCTGATCTGGGCCTCAGTATTCTTTGGGCACTACTTCTTTCACAGCATGAATGCCGGGTCAGTACTTCCCCTAAAAGCATCACATTCAGCAGCATTTCCCGAAAAGAACTCAGGGAGGTGGAGGTGGAATGAACATTAAAAATAATAAATACACTCTTTAAAAATTCTTACTTCAGGAAAAATCACTAAATTCACTTCATAAATGTGAAGGTGAAATGCTGAAGATTAACAATTAATTGAAAGAGTATTCCGTATATCCACACATAAACAAATCTATTTCATTTTTTACTGCAGGTAACTGAAAAGATCAGGTGAGTTGTTAAAACTGCAGTGTTACTTAGGAAACTAGGCAGATCACTATGTCCCTGGGGCAGGAATGTACTTTTAGGGAAAAACAAAAACAAAAACAAAAAACCTTCCTTTCAGAAATACATGCATGTTTAACAGAACCAACGTTGGCAAAAAAAATAACTGAAGTGACTGCTTTAGATTTAGAACAAAGATGTTTAGAGTCACTCCTAAGGAAAGAAAACAATCTTTATCTGCCCATGGCAAGCTAATTTAAGGAATGGTTCACCTTCAAAAATCACTCATTTTAAAAATTCATTGAAAAGTTCAGTTTTTGGTATGAAATAAAAATAAAATTTATTGGGAAACGGTATTTATTTGCTGTACTTTTCCTTAAGCACACACAAATAAGTAACATCAGGAAAAAATTATTGATATTTCTAAGGACCACAGGTCATATACATCATATATTCCAATTATTCTCCTTAATTACTAATCTATTCACCTCAATTATTTTTAACAAAAATGTACGGAGCCCTACACTATGCTGGATGTGGAGAGGTTATATACAAGATGACTGAGCCAAGGGCCCGTCCACCAGGAGCTCACAACATAGTGAGGGAGGCCAATGCATAAAGAAGTAACAGATACAAGACACTGAGCTGTAATCAAGGAACAAGGAAAGTGTGAGGGTAAATTGTGGAAAAAGAGGATTAAATCTAAGGATGTAGAAACCCCTTCCTCACATGTGATTTTTACCTTCAGGGTTAACTGACATTTATTAAACACCCAGTAGGGGAAATGTATTTTCACAAACTTGCACGTATGAGAGGATCCAGGCCTTCTGACACTAGAAGCAGCCAGAGAGAGAAAACGACCTCACAATTAGAGGACACAAAGGAGCTTTATCTAATAGGAAGAGATCCTAGCAATCCCACTAGTGTTTCCACTCAAACCTAACTAACCCTCAGCAGTCTATGACAAACTGCTCACTAGCACATGAAAATTCTCCATAATCTACTTCCCTTGGCTGGGCCAAGGTTAGCATATCATGAAGCTGTTTCATGTCACCCACAGGAGCAGAACAGTTTCACATCAGTTGGAAGGATGGGTATATTACAATAGCAAAACAGAGAGAGAGAAAATGCTTTCATCATTCCACTCTGGCAGTAAGATGCCAGCTGGCTGAGAGCTGCTATAAACAAGACTGTCCAACAGAGGACAAAAGATTCCAGAACTGTGTACTATATAACGGGAATTCCAGTAGGATTGGGCAGCCTTATGGACAACATTAGAGCAGAAACATTTCCTAACACATGACCAAAACCAAGGCACTACAGAGGTGAGCAAGAGCTGCTGTGCATCACAGCATCCCAACAGAGAGAGGACTGATAAAAGGTTCTTTCCCTCAAGCCCTGAGGTAAAACCTGAGGCTGTTTACTATGGCTCCAAAGGTCAAAATAAACAGTATGAATTGAGTCTTCTTTTTGCTCTTTGAAACTCCTTGTCAAGTGGCACAGCCAGCTGGGCACACAACTCTGATATGCAGATCATAACGTTTGTGAACAGATAAAATGAATTACAATGAGTGCAGCCTATCACATTTCAACTCTCTAACGGGCAGGAAGGTCTCTCTCTTTTTCACCCAAGCACTGTCCAAATGCCTCCTCTTACAGTCCACTTGAGGTCATTTTAAGCACCTCAGGAAGCTGTACTACTACTCGTTAGCAAACGACTCTGGAAGCCAACTCAAGGTTTGTAAAACTGCAATTATCCTAAGAACAGGGTAGGGTGGTAACTATATAACAAAAATAATAATTTTAGCTACCAGTATGCTAAATTTTCAAATATATTATTTCATTTTGAGCCCCACTAGCCCCCCAAATATTGATATTTTCATTTTCAAGGTGAGGAAATTGAGGTATGGGGAGGTTAAGTCTTTCACCCAGGTAAAGCCAAGATTCTTACCTGAGTCTGCCTCACACTAATATGAGATTAAGAAGGAATAAATGGAAATGGTGATACATTCCCAAGTCACCACCCAAAATAGAGGAAAGGTCAGGAAAGCTGGAGAAAACTCAAAACTGCCGCAAGATACTCAAAAACTACCACTGGTGACTTGTGCATCACACAGAGATGTAACAATTGATAAGTTCCAGTTATGGTTTTCTAAGACAATAATGGTTAAAAAAAAAAAAACCCAGCTATCCTTCACAATCAATAAATCTCTCATTTTGGGAAAAGCTGCCTACAGCACTAGTTCCTTATTACCATTCCATGACTGTGTCCTTGACAGCAATGCCACCGCCTCTACCAGAACGCCAATCACACCATCTGCTGCTGGAGCAGCAGCTATCCTTAATACCGGAACCAAGCCTTACTACTTTAATAGCAACAGCCCAATACCAGCAACCGAAACAACCAAGCCTAAACAGCTGGTTTACGAATTTCATCTAGGTACCCTGCACACTATCCACACACCCACCCACCAACTCTGCCCATTTGTTAATCACTATGTGCTGGGCACTGTGCTAGACCCTAGCACTCTCTTCCTCACCTGCAGCAGTTCTCCAAAGCTAAGTGAAGCCCAGGGTTCTACCTCCCATATAGAACTGTGCTCAGAACAGCAAAGCACAGAGCTCATACCAATTATGAAATGGGATTTCCTGCTAAGCAAATTACAAAGCACCAGTCATAAAACCATATGCATTTAGGGCGATAGTTCCCAACCCTGGCTGCATGTTAGAGATACCTGGGAGCTTCAAAATACTGCTAATGCCTGGGCCTCATCCCAGGCCGATTAAATCAGCATCTTGGGACCTGGTGGCCCAGCATGGATATATTTTTTAAAGCTTCTCAGGTGATTCAAAAGTACAGCCAGGGATGAAAACCACCAAACTTACTTATTTCTGGAGTGGCATTTCTGAAAACCTCTTAGCCCACAGATCGATTAGGTGGTACAAAGACCACAAAGACTCGCTCTCATTGCACTTGCCATGTGGGCTGTATTAAAATGACACATCAATCAAACCTTCTCTTAAAATCACGGTCCTGTTATTTCTTTGTTTATAGCAATGAAATTCTAAACAAGAGAGTACCTTGAGGTCACTCATCGCCCCCCAGCGGTCCCCAGGCCTCACTCAGAGAACCAGAGCTGTGTGTTAAGGCTCCAGCAGTGAGGAAGGAGGTTGCTGAGGAGCACTCCCTCTCATGCAGCTGAGGGTCTGGAGGAGTGGAACTGGCCATGTCCAGGCAGGAAGCAGCATCAGCTCAGTAACCCGAAAGGAGGAAATCTTCACAGTTCAGGCATGATTATCAAACTCTTTGTGCTTTTACAGGAGAGTAATTATAGGCATGTGAAAAAAGGGAAGCACTCCCCAAGGACCTCTTCCTCACATGCTCCCCAAGAGGCGGTAGAGCCATTACAAATTCCATGATGAAGAGGAAAAACAGCCTGGGAACAGCCAGGAGGCAATACAGCAAATTAATACACCGGCCCTCCTCGGGGAAGGCTGTGATGAAACAGGAAACACTTCTCTCTTCGCAAAATAAAATTATACCACTAATGATAATAGAGTCACCACACACACACACACACACACACACACACACACACACACACACACACACACACACACACACACACACACACACACACACACACATCGTTCTAATAATGGGTATGAAATTCCCAATGCTGCCCAGATGCTTTGAAAGAAATCTTTTCCTACTACAAATAAAATGGAACGAGAAAAAGATAAAATTTCCATTCGAAACAGTTTTTCAGACGGTCATTCACCTGCCTCTTCCCTACCACCAGCACTCTTTAACATTCCTTCCTAGGTGCCAGGCTTTGTTCAACGGTCCACTCTTTACAAAGCCCACCATCCACTTGTGAATCCGATCTCATCAGTCAGCCACACGGGAGCTAGACGGCTTCTTCTCTACTGACTACTCAGCGGGCAGGGACCCTGCTATTAAGAAAAACAGGGAGCCCCGAGGGCTAAGTGAGACCATCATCCACATTTCCTAAAACCTGCATAGGTCACTTGTGCTGACCATTTCCCACAGATCAGGGGCTGCCAAACTATTGATTGTGCACCCTCACCAGGAAAAAATCTGAACAAACCCTCCTTATATATGTAATACACACACATAAAACAAAAACATGTGCTGCTAGACTAATATATGTACAACTTAAAGCAAAAAAAAAAATTTTAAGGATAAGATAATAAGTAACTGTATTTATTTAAAACATATTTAAAAATTAAAAAAAATTTTTCCCTCTACCCCAAAGAACCTTCATGTTTGCAACCTACTTTGTATCCACTGGCCCAGGAATGATGTCAGGCAGGACATCATATGAGCTATAATTGCCCACATTCTCTCATCATGCTTTCAGCAATGGTCTGAAGCAATAAGCAATATTTCCCTAGAGCTGAGTGCACCAGAAACACGGCCTAGGCTTCCTTATGTTTCCAAGTCCAGCCACCAGCACTGCTGGTAAAAGAACGAAGATAATGATGTGGATAATGAGATACACAAAGAAACAAGAAGCTCACACCCACTCCAACCAGGATAAGGCCTTAAAGGTAACAGGAAACCTGATAGAAGCATGGATGCCAATCTCAGCACAGCACAGTTCTAGGCAGCAAAGGTAAAGGGAGAAGGGCAAATAATACACTTTCAGCATATGACATGACACAGTGTTACTTATACAGTCCTTCCAAAGAGCACACACAGCCATGATTTTATTTGGTATTAAGATAAACAGCTGTGTTGGTGGGAATGTAAATTGATACAGCCACGATGGAGAACAGTATGGAGGTTCCTTAAAAAACTAAAAACAGAACTACCGTATGACCCAGCAATCCCACTACTGGGCATATACCCTGAGAAAACCGTAATTCAAAAAGATGGGGCTTCCCTGGTGGCGCAGTGGTTAAAAATCCACCTGCCAATGCAGAGGACACAGGTTTGAGCCTTGGTCCCAGAAGATCCCACGTGCCGTGGAGTAACTAAGCCCGCAAGCCACAACTACTGAGCCCAACTAGAGAAAGCCTGCGTGGAGCAATGAAGACCCAACACAGCCAAAAATAAAAATAAATAAATTTTTAAAATTTATAAAACAAACAAACAAAACAAACACAAAAAGAGGCTTGAGGGGCTTCCCTGGTGGTGCAGTGGTTGAGAGTCCGCCTGCCGATGCAGGGGACACGGGTTCGTGCCCCGGTCCGGGAAGATCCCACATGCCACGGAGTGGCTGGGCCCCTGAGCCATGGCCGCTGAGCCTGCGCGTCCGGAGCCTGTGCTCCGCAACGGGAGAGGCTTCAACAGTGAGAGGCCTGCGTGTCGCAAAAAAAAAAAAAAAAAAAAAGAGGCTTGAAACACAATGTTCACTGCAGCACTATTTACAATAGCCAGGACATGGAAGCAACCTAAGTGTCCATCAACAGATGAATGGATAAAGAAGATGTGGCACATATATACAATGGAATATTACTCAGCCATAAAAAGAAATGAAATTGAGTTATTTGTAGTGAGGTGGATGGACCTAGAGTCTGTCATATAGAATGAAGTAAGTCAGAAAGAGAAAAACAAATACCATATGCTAACACATATATGGAATCCAAAAAAAAAAATGGTTCTGATGAACCTAGGGGCAGGACAGGAATAAAGATGCAGACGTAGAGAATGGACTTGAGGACACAGGGAGGGGGAACGGTAAGCTGGGATGAAGTGAGAGAGTGGCATGGACATATATACACTACCAAATGTAAAACAGATAGCTCGTGGGAAGCAGTCGCAGAGCACAGGGAGATCAGCTCGGTGCTTTGTGTCCACCTAGAGGGGTGGGATAGGGAGGGTGGGAGGGAGACGCAGAGGGAGGAGATATGGGGATATATGTATACGTATAGCTGATTCACTGTGTTATACAGCAGAAACTAACACAACACTGTAAAGCAATTATACTCCAATAAAGATGTTAAAAAAAGACGAACAGCCGGAGGACTGCTTTCGTATGGACTGAAATCTCATCTTCCAAGACAGCCAGAGCACCACCACCTCTAAGAAAAGCTCCCTGAGCCTGAGTGAGGAGCCGCTCCTCTGTGCTGCTATCACTCTGGTGCACACCTTTAGGCACTTGTCACTACAAATTGTAGTTCTCCATTTCCACATCTGACCTTCCCATGAGGATACAAGCTCCTTAGGGACAGTACCTAAACAAAGTGCCTGGCACACAGTAGGGAGTCAGCAAATGATGAATGAATGATGACTAAACAGCATGCAACTAAAGAAAAGGCCTTACAGTAATTTATTAATATCCCCATATCTTCCAAGTTCTTAGTTAACACCATGTGTGATAGTCTCTCTTTTCAAATGACTTTCCCTATTGAAATACTACCTTTCCAGTAGAAGGCTAGGCAGTAGGTTATAGTGCAGAGTTTATTATTACAGCCCACAGCAAAAGTTCTAACTGTATCCATGAAAGAATAATCTCTTTGTGCAGCCTGCACCCCAAATCTACGAACATATCCACTTAAGAATGTGTAAGGAAGAAAAACAGAAAAAAAAAATCATCAGAACCTTGGAAAAAAATTGTTTGTGCTGCTAGAGGTAATACAAGTTCTATGGTTCAGCCTATTAGTTGCTCCTTGTGCACAAAGACCTGCTAGGGGATGCCATCACTGAAACCATATTTACTTTGCATGTCACCCAACTTAAGAGAATATATTTAGAGGCACTGGTTTCATTCTGCTATGCAGGTGCAGGATTCTTTCTGACAAATATATACTGAATGCCCAGTAAGTGCCAGACACTGTGTTAGGTA
The DNA here is from genome assembly GCF_964341445.2 of Mesoplodon mirus. Lineage (NCBI taxonomy): Eukaryota > Metazoa > Chordata > Mammalia > Artiodactyla > Ziphiidae > Mesoplodon > Mesoplodon mirus. Next base: position 162,154,193 of record NC_138979.1, on the reverse strand, counting down.
CTGGGGACATATCAGGGAACAAGACAAGGTCCCAGCACCTAGAAGCTTATATTCTAATGAGAAACCAGGGGGAAAGTAGGAAGAAAAAAAAAACAATAAGCAAAGTCATTTCAGACTGTGACTAAAGCTCTAAAGGAAAGAGATAATGAATGGCGAGTGGCACAGGTGGCCCCTTTAGACAGGGCGGTCTGAGAGGTCCTCCCTGAGGAGGTGGCCTGAGCTGAGATGAGAAGGAGCCAATCGTGGGAAGAGCTCTAAGATGGCAGTCCAGGCAAAGGGAACACGTGTGAAGGTTCAGCGGCAGGAAAGGGTTGCAATTTTTGAAGAACAAAATGGAGCTCCCTGGCACAGCTGGATCTCTTCCCCATGAGGAGGACAAAGTCTATGAAAGGAGGCTGGACATGAAGGCAGGAGTCAGATCATGCAGGGTTTTGCAGGTCATGGCAAGGACCAGTAATAATGTTCTTTGAGGATGGGGCTTCTAGCAGAAGAAATACGGAATAGGAGCCAGAACTTAGGTCAAAGTTGAGATTTAAATCACATCCTAGCCATGTGACCAAAGGAAAGAACTTCAACACTCTGCCTCAGTTTCTGCACCTATAAAACAACTAGTGACCTCAAAAGGTTGTTGAAAAGATCAAATTGAATAGTATACACTAACATACTTTAGTTTGCAAAGTGTTATAAAAAGGAAATAGTATCATCGAGAAAAGAAGTCACTCGAAGACAATTACCTGGCAGAGCAGTGTGCTGGTGAGCATCTTCGGTGAGAAGCATCAGCAAGAACATCCAGGGAGTAAAGGGGAGAAAGAGGATTAAACTGCAGGAATAAATGAGATTATTTCAGTATGGCTTATATGAAACAGACCTGATCCTAAAGGGCTACCTGCTACTTGCTTACTTTTGCCCTTTGACTGTTCAACTCTCTTGCCATAACACAGACACCAGTCAATAAAGTTGTGCATATTCAACAGTGTACCCACGAATGTAGCATAACTGATCTAGCACGCCTCAAAAAACAGACTATTCCTTGGTAAGCAATAATTTTTCAAAAACTTCTGATACACAATAATTACTTAAATGGCAAAAGATAGTACTTTCTAACTGACATAAAGGGAACTTATGCCTACTGATTATCAGCCCTTGTTCCCAAGAATACTAGCATGAAATTACCTTTTCATTTACTTATCCTGGCAGATGTTTCCAGTGAATAACTGGTTAGCACATACCAGCAGCAGTGTAGTGGAAACAGAACTAGATTAAGAATTAAAATACCCAACGTTTAGTTCCAGCCTACAACTGAGTTGCCATGTATTAAAAGCCACAAAATCTTTTTGACCTTTACTCTCCTCATCTGTAAAATAGATGTATCACTATCTGTCTTACCTATTTTACGGGATTATTGTGAGGGCTACATAAAATATTACTTGCGGTTTAACAAGTAATTTCAGTTTCTCATCTGTAAAACACCTATTCACCTCAAAAGGGGGCTGTAAGGGTCAACTAGGACACTATAATAAAAGTACCTCACTTTATGTTGGCTACCTTTCTTTGGATTTTTTCCACAGTAAGTACTCCTTCCCCAAAATTTGAGAAGTAAATATATATCAATACTAGAAGAACACTGAATGGTAATTTCAAAAGGACTTAAAAAGTATACAAACTAAGCAACTGTTCTGTCTTAGAGGTTCCAGTCCCAATGTTGTATGAGTTTGGGCAAATAGCTTAAACCTCATTTGTAAATAACAGATCTGGACTAGGTGATCATCACAGGTCTCTTTGCCTTTAGATCCTCTGACGCAAACACAATTAATACCCTAGCTTAGTGCTCCTCAAACTGCAATCTCTCACATCCCACCTTAATGACTTTCTCTTTATCTGCCCACCACCTGCTCTACTACTTATTTAATATTTTTCTTCATATCAATTATTTTTACTCACCCTTGTCCTTACTATGTTTCTATGAAATAAAAAGTTTGATAGAATGATCACATGTTTCTAAAGTAAATTATTGGAACTTAAAGTAAAAATTCTGTATCCACAAGCCATCTAAAGTCATATAAATACACACCAGTTAGGTGTACCACTGTTTTAGTTCATTTTGAAACAGTAACTTCAAGATGAAAGTTCCAAGTCTAAAATGTTTATCAACTTAACAAGCTAATAAGCAGTCAAACAAAACAAAACAAAACAAAAAAACAATGGAGCGATAGAAAGCCTGACAATTTTTACCTATCAGTCTTCATCTATTTTACAACTAATCATCAAGGTGAAGCAACCTCTCTCCCAGCAAAACTCAAAAGCCTCAAACGTTAAAGGAACATATTGAGCGTCACTGTCAGTAATTTTAAAGTTATGACCCCTACACAGGATTAGACATGCCAAGGGCCCCCTCAGGGGTAGCTAGGGTAAAAGAGTAAGAGGCTCTAGGCCTCGACCCCACTTTACCCAAAGTAGCTCTACCTTCCTCTGCTTCATATGTTTAGGATTCAACATTGTACTTCTCAGCACAGGATGCTGATGCATTCTGATTTCTTACTGCAAAGTTCAAAACCAGAATGACAACTGCATTCCTATGAAATATGTGTTATAAGTAATAAACTGAAGGTCACAAGTTGAAACTAAAAAGGGGAATTAGCTACAGTTCTTATCAGTGAATACTAGATATTCTTGGAAGACAGTCCTCCAAGAAAATCAGAATAACATAAGGCACAAGAACCTTACCTCATGTGCACAAGCAGAAATGTGAGGAAAATCAGAAGCCAACGCTTTATTCTTTCTAAAGAAAAGGAAATCAAATGATAAAATAAAGATGACAAAGAAAAGCAATCTCACCTGATTTCGTTCTCTTTTCCCAGCTGATGGTAACCAGAAACTAAAGAGAGGGAGGGAATAAGAGGAAAGAAAACAATAAAAGAAGTGGTAGGAACATTATTAGAGAGAAGATAAAAAGATGTTGGGTTAATGAAGACAAAGAAATGAGAAAAAATGGAGTTGGAGAAAAGGAGAGAGATGTTAAATGTGTATGAACTTTTTTGCAGAAAATAACTCTTCAAAGTAAAAAGCCTTTTAATGGAATGCAGAAGACTAGACACTCTTAAAAAAACTCAAGGTGGTGGTGTGACACCCACGCACTCTCAGCTGTGCAATGAGAACAGGATCCCCAATTAAACAAGGGCATAAACCACATCTTGCCTATTTTATAGATTAAAACTTCAACCAGGCTGGATGGGTATAGGAGTATAACTACTGGATACTGACCATGACATGTAGTGGAGACACCAAAGAGCCAGCCATGTTAGGGGACAAGGCTGTCACAAGAAAGGGTGGAATGATTTTCCTATAGCTACACATAGGCTTTCCAGTGGCACTTATCATAGTAGGTAGAACAAAAAGATCTCTCTCTGCCTAGAGGTCTAAAAATGGGAAGACCGTATAGGAGAATACAGAGGCAATCACCCATTTTGAACAAAAAAATTTTTAAGAGACAGAAAAATGAATTTACAATATAATATCCCTATTGGAGGCTACTTTTATAATGCAGCACCTATAGACATAAATAGCAAAGAAATAAAAACTAGTCTAGAAAGGAAAAAAAACCCCTCTCGTGAGTTTAGGGTGTTAGCCATTGTAACTGTTATAAAGTACCCATCTTTAAAACCTTCTTTTTCAGCTCTACAATCGAATTTTTAGGTTCTTTCATAAAACGTTCCCCTTCTGCCTCCTTCAAGGAAAAGGCTAAGACAGCCAGTAAATACATACGGACTTACTCTTTCTGCCGAGGGTCACTAATGAGGTGGCCTATCCTCTCAGTCCCCAAATTACTCATGCTGGACTCCTGAAAAGGCCAAGAGGATAACAGTGTCATCTAACCACAGAAACAAATATGTAAGTATGATCTGTCATCAAGCTCATGCTTTCCCATAATTATACCAGCAACCCCAAAGCACAAGTCAGATGTCAATCTTAAAATCCAATAGAAAAAAAAAAAAAAAAAATCCAATAGCATCTTTTTGTGGGATTCTACTGTTAAAGTATTGCATGTTATTCTAAACTTATTTTTCTCTAGTGATCAAAAAAAAGTCATTATAAGCATTTCTTTTTACTATATACAGTATTTTAATATAGTAATACCTCCTAGAGTTATTAAAGTGTATCAAAATAGAAACACTTTAAAAAAAAATCCAACAGCAGCCAATTTTTAACAGGCCAGCACACCAATATCCCTAGAGTCATATGATTTTAGCCTCAAGAGCCTTCATAATGGGATATTTACTGAGTCCTCAATGGTAACACCTAAGTATCTACTAACTAAATGTATACATGTCAAAGGACTTTTGTAACTTACAAAAATCGTCACCCTGTATTTTGCCTGTTAAACATGTCCTAAAGTAAAAATAGAAGTCTGTATAAATTGCTTCTTAAATGTCCAGTTCTCAAGATTGTAATATGAAATCATATCCATACCACCACAAGCAATTCAGAAACTAATCATATCCAAAAAACTGGAAAATGGCAGAAGACACTCACCCTTCATTTAACGTGAGTACACTTACAGTGAACGTCTATCACAGAACCTTGGGATGCGCGCCAACAGTAGAGGAGCAAGAGTTACGCGCGTATGAGGAAGTGTTAAGATGAGAGAGCGTAAGTCATAGACATGAATGTCAAAAATGTCAAGCCTGGTACTCAAACACATGTGTTTCTGAGCAAACATTATTATCTGCATTCGTCTATGTGTGTGGATTAGCCTAAATATTAGGGTACACGTTTTAGCAGAACTGGCTATAGAAAAATTAATTTGAGGTCAGATTTCAGGTGGGATTGGAGCTAAATGAAAAGGTTTCACATACTGTATTCTTCATATTCTTCACTCCTTACACCTATGCCTCCTGGTCATAGACAAAGCCATGGTAAGGTAATGGGGCCAAGGGAAAAGATGGGTGAAAAATGAGCTATTTGTTACAGCAGAAAAATTATTAACTTAAAGTGCCGTAATGTTTAAATTTACAGTTTATTACTGTGTAAATTACAAGCAGTACTTTGCGTAATTAGCAGCTCGCTGGCAGGGAGCTGTGAATGAAACTCATTATTTATGATTACAATTTAGAAAAAGAGAAGAGAGATGGGGGAGGGAGAAGAAGGGGGGCAGAACAGTGACCTCTGGTAGAAATGACAAATATCCCTTTAAGGTGATGAAGATGAATTAAACAAGTAAATATTATCCTATTCATTTGAAATCATTAAAGACACATCCAATAGGCCCTACTTTCCTTCCATGTAAGCTAAAGGGAGCCTCCAGGATGAAATGATTTACCTCCATGGAAGTGGAAGGCTCTTATTTTATAGGAGCTGAAACAAAGTAAGGCAGGTGGTAGGGAGAACATCATCTGTCAAGCCTAACCAGTGAAGAGAAAAAGTCAAACCAGCGCTCTGCGCCCCACTCCCAATCTCCTGCCTCCCTCATGTACTCCTACCCTGCTAGCTGTCCTGATAAGAATAAGCTGTCAGAATAGCAAATGCAGCATTTTATTGCCTATAAAATGAGTAATCCAAAAGAAGAGGTATCATTCTTCCAATAAGGAAATGTCTTTCTAATTAGAGAGTTGAAGTTGAATTTAAAGATAAAAAGAATATGGGGCTTCCCTGGTGGCGCAGTGGTTGAGAGGCCTCCTGCCGATGCAGGGGACACGGGTTCATGCCCCGGTCCGGGAAGATCCCACATGCCACGGAGCGGCTGGGCCCGTGGGCCATGGCCGCTGAGCCTGCGCTCCGCAACGGGAGAGGCCACAACAGTGAGAGGCCTGCATACCGCAAAAAAAAAAAAAAAAAAAAAAAAAAGATAAAAAGAATATGAATTCATCTGAAAATAAACAGCCTCATTTCTTCTGCAGAAAACAGTTCCCTGATTAATCTATGAAACAGTAGCTCCCTGAGGGCAGGCAGACCGTGGCTCTGACCACTACATACCTGGCTGGGCATACAGCCTGACACACACAGGCACTCTAGATGCTTACTGAGTGAACAAACACATTAATGCTCTAAAATGCCTCTCCTGTCCTTATTCTTTGTCCACCACAATCCTCTGTGACTGGGTAGGAACCCCAGCCTTAACCTATTTTCAATCTCAAAGCCAGAGTAAAAAATAAATAAAATAATTAATTAAATTGAAATTGAAAAAGATAAAAAAGAAGTAGACCTGGGTTCACTTTTCTATATTTTGCCACTTCTATCTGGGTAACATCAGACATTCCTTAACATCTTTGAACCCATTTTCCTCATCCTCTAAAGAGAATATCACCTTTTTTACAAGATTTTTGGGAGGATTAAGCGAACTGAGTGCCTAACACAGTCCCTGGCGAAGGCAGAACTGAGTAAATGGTAGATATCCCTCCCTCATGGCCAAGGAGGGGCTTCTGGAATTTGGTAACAGGTTTTTTTCCCCAGTTATTTTCTTTTTTAATGAAGTCTAGAATAAAAGACCAAAGTTAGAACAAAAGAAGCATTCATGAATTCAAGAGGAGTCATAAAGAAGCCAAAAGTATTTCAACTTATATAATAATAATATAAGATTAATCAAAAGAGTAGAAGAGACAGAGATCAGGCCTGTAGATTTACAGACAGCAGACACTGTCATGACAGTGTTCGCTTTGTCAGAACTTCTGTATGCATCAAGCTTCACCTTTTATGTGTGCATCCATTCACGCCCTAGATAATGTTCACTCTTGTGAACTTGCAAAATACACCTGGTTTAATTAACCCCAGGGAGTTCTCAGGCAGCACCTTTGATTATCAACAGTGTACGCAAATCTTAGAGTGAATATTATCTTCCCAGTGAGCCTAGGAAACAATGACAGCTATCACCTTCCCAACAAGCCTTCTTCGCCCCTTTCTGAGGCATCGAGCTGCAGCTCCAGGCAGACGATTAAAGCGAGCATGGTACCCTAAATAAAAAATAAGAAAGACCTCAGTAACTGAATGCAGAAGATTCATTAGCAATGATATGCTTCTAGTACACCAAAAGCCTTCCTCCCCAAGATCTTACTAAAATGACCCTTAAACTAATATCGCTAGGCTATTTGCCAATGATTTACTATTCCCATGTCTTTGTCACCAGTAGTATGATCTTAGGCATGTCATTTACCTCTGACCTAGGCATCCTCATCTATAAAAAAAGAATGATCACTGGCTCAGTCCTCTTTTACAGGACTGTTTCGAAGGCTCAATGAAACAGCACATGGAAGGTACTTTATAAACTGAAAACACTACACAAATATAAGGTATTATCAACAATTTCTAATTGCAAATTAAATGTTAGCTATTATCTTAAGAATTCTAATTCATGAAATAGGTAAAAATAGCATGTATAATATAATCCCATTTTTCTAATTGCTGTATATGTTCTACACATAGAAGAGACAACTGGAACAATCCACACCAAAATGTTATCAGTGACTCCGGGTGTGGGATTATAGGCCATTTAAAGTTTCTTCTTCCTATTCTTGCTTATTTGTATATACTTTAAGTGGTCCATAAAGAACTTTTAGAAATGGTCACTGAAATGTTTATGAAAGTTTTAAGGTAGCAAACAACGTGCCTCAGCCAAGCATCATTACCAAGAACCAACTGGTTTGAGAAGGACTTTCAATCACCCAAATTTATCACAACGGAATGCTACAGAATCGGAATTTATAGGTCTATTGTAATTCTGATCACCAATAGATGCTCAACATATACTTGGTAACTGACTAACTGGTTGATTATTGATTACTGGGAATCCTCACATCATAAATTTATAGAGCTAAAGGAAACCTCTGAAACAGTTTTGTTCAATGTCACAATATCCTAAGTGATGACCCTGATGTCCCTAGGAAATGCAGTGACTCTGCCACAGTCACAGAGCTAGAGAGGCAGTACCAGACAGTATTACCCAGAGTATCACCACATTTCCTTCCCCGTCCTAGGCTCTTTCCATTTCACTTTGCTACATCATAACTGATGGAAAGCAAAGGGAAAGGATACGTATTTGTGTTACAGTCCACAATAATAGAATTATTAAAATATTTTTTTAAATATTTTTAAATCATCCATTTTTAAAATGTCATTATACCTTGTACGTGAGTGTTGTTACTGAAATCTGTTCTCTTCCAAGATCCACTACTTCAGGCTTCCACTGAGCACTCAGTAGCCCATCAGTTTCACAGCAGGATAAGCAGCAGTGACACGCTGCTAGGCTTCTTAAATCTGGCCAAATGGCAACAGCCAGCTGAAGGAACGCCCTGCTAATATATATTCCAAGAGTCTCCATGGATTGATTTAGGTAAAAATGGAGAGAACCTCAAGCTTTGAGACTCACCCTTGAATCTTCTAGAAAAATCCCTGGACTAGTTCTAAAATTCAGATAGGTAATGCATGCTTACCGGCATGAGTATGCTTGCCATGGGAAGACTCTCCCCAGAAAGAATCATATAAGTGTGAAGTATATTTTGGTCTCCTCAGAACTCACCTCTTTGAGCTGGCCGAGAAGGTAAAAGGAACGTGGAATCTGAAAGTTTATCCAGTCCAGAATCCATTCTCTCTACTTCAGAGCAATGGTCAGGAGCCCACTTGGGCAGAAGATTAGGGACAGTGAATCCTGGGACACATTCTCCTTCATAGAACCAATCACTCTGCTCGTCGTCCCCTAAAGTAAAGAGATCCTATCATAAGCTGGAATTTTAACATGCTCTATGAAAAACCAAATAGGAAGATGACTTCTCAGTGCTATAGGTTTGATTATACTTTTTAAATAAAGCCAAAATACAAAAAAATTGTTTTGATACTTCTTCTTGATCCATATTTTGATGAAAACTGGGACATCAAACTAGTTCCACATAAATGTCATACTGTGGTACACTGGACTGCTTTTGATAGTAAAAACTAATAAAGCTACCATTTACTAAGCCCTTACCACCTACCAGAATCTATGCTAAAAATCTGTAAATTTGTTATCTCTTCCAAACCTTACACTAACTCCAACTTATCAATTAGGCAACTAAAGCCCAGAGAAGTCAAGGTCAAGTTAGTAAATGATGAAGCCATGGCTTCAACCCAAAGCCTGACTAACTCCAAAGCTTTTAACACAAAAATAAACTGCCTCCCATGTACCATTTTAAGTGGTAAAAATGAACTTCGAGGCTCAAAGCCCACAAACATTTCTCAATTCAAAACTAGCTATTCCTGAAGAATTTCTTGCTATATTTGTATTTCTCATAATAGGTGAATAAAGAATGTATATCCATACCTTGTTTCTTCCTTAATGCCTCATTAATGGGACACAAAATCATCTTGACACTAGCAATCCAAGCTACCAGGAAAAAACTAACCACAAAGAGAATATAAGCCCCCAAGGCTTGTCAAGAAGTTATACTATTTGCCCAAGGCCATACTTTTGATTATTGACAAAGTCAAGACTAGACCCATATAGCCCAGACTCTTGGTTCAAACTTCTTTCTACTGGCTACGATGATAGCATCTCAATTTCCCAAAGAGCTTATTCCTGCCCACAAAAGGTAAGATGGGTAACTTTATGTCTGCTACCCCACACTCCTTTCAAAACAGCAAGGATGAAGGAAAGTATTACTAGAACATCTAAAGAGTTCATATTGCATTCATTTTCTAATGGGTACTGGATCTCAAGGAAGCTGCTCAGGCCATGCTAATCTCATGAAGTATCAGTTTCATGGACCACTAACACCCAGGAGAATGGTAAGTCTTAAATCACTGCAGAGATCTCTAACAGGGGAAAGAAGCCACTAAAGAAGTTGCTCCAAGTGTTCCCTCATAAAAACACACCATCAACAGGCTGTTTTTCTAAAACAGTGGTTCTCAACCTTTAGTGTGCATCAGAAGGACTGGGAAGGGTTGCTGGAACACAGACTGTTGGGCCCTACCCCCAAAGTTTCCAATTCTGGCCTACACAGGACCAAAAATGTTCATTTCTAATAAGTTCCCTAGTGATGCTAAACTGGTCTGGAGACCATACTTTGAGAACCACTACTCTAAAAGATCTCACCAAACCAGGTACAAGGATGAATTAAAGATAGACATCAGAATTAACCATGATTAGTTTCACTGCAAGTCAATATATTAATTCCTTCCTATTCATAAGCATTCCTCAGGCCATTTATTAAAATAGTATTATTTAGCTAGATCGTATTTTCTGATGACAAATGTCAGACTATACGGGAATTTTCTTTTTTTTGGTTCTCAGGCATTCACTCAAGATTTTTGATAATACAGAAAGGGACTCACTGAACTGGAAGGAACCTTGTGAGATCTCATCTAGACCAGTAGTCTTCAACCTGGGTTCCCTAGGATGCCTGATGCAGGAGCTCCTCAAGAGAGTGCTGCCAGAGAATAAGGAAGAGGCTGAGTGGATCAGGCTCCAGACCTCCTGCTCCTCTAGGATCTTGCTTTAACCAAAATAAGTTTAGTTGTTTTATAATTTGAGGTTCTATGTACACTTCTGTTTGAGGGAGAAAAAGGAGAATTTTCCCCTTATCTGGGTTCCCCAATAATTATTTATTAAGAGCTTACTATATGCCAGGCAATGTGTTACTTATTGTGGTAGCAAGTAAAAAAAAATTCCTGTCTTTGAAAAGCTTCAATGGAAAAGACATGCATCTATAAACAACAGTGTAATAATGGTAAGCGATAAGAAAGCAGTAAGTACAGGGAAAGAAGAGTTGAGGGTTCTAGGAGATGACGCCTACAATAAGTGTATCAGTCAGAATCCCTTTAGGAAACATGTACATTTGAATGGGGTATTTGAGACTTTAGTGAAGTGATTATTTACAAAGGTATAGACAGTACTAAGAGAAGCCAAAGGGATGTTGAAGCATTCGGAGCCAGCAGAGCAGGGAGTCTTTACCATTCCTAGATCTGGAGAAGGGGAAAGAATGGTTACCAGAGCACAGAGAGAGAACTGTGGTTATAGGAGAAGGGCCCAAAGAGGAGAGGGAGCCTTCAGCAGGAGAACACAACCCCTACCAACCAGCAGTCCAACGGAAAGGGAGTCAGGGACGGCTCTAATCCAACACTGCACTACTGTTTCCAACTCTTCATTACCTCACTATAATAGAATGATACACCCACACCCTTTTCCTTTGCCCTGGGATTCCACAGAGCCTTCCCCTCGAGGCAGAGCACACTTCCTCATTCCACGGACACAGACATGGGGCTTAGTCATCTGATTTGCTTTAGGTAGTAAAACACCAGCAGATGTGATTCAAGCAAAAGCTTTAAATATTCATGCATGGTCTGGTTTGGTCACTTGGCATTTATGTCCTCTGCCATAAGAAGTCCATGCCACACAGAGCCATCGCTCCTTTAGCCTGGGTCCCAGAATAAGAAAACAATGAGTAGATACAAACCTAACTTGAAGCCTGGAGCCAGGCTGAGCCCAGGCAAGATCAGCTGACCCACAGCCAACCCCCAGCCCCATAGCAAGAAATAAATGTAGTCAACCACTGAAATCTGGGGGCTGTTAAGCAGTATTAGCATAATCAAAACTTGACTAATACACCCAATCTCTTTCACCTCCCTCCCTCCATACTTCTGCTGTTGCCTCCTATTGGCCAAACCCAACAAGAAATTGAGAGTAAGAAAACTCACAGATGTAGTCCATAGATACGCCCCAGAGGAGCAAAATGAGAACTGTCTTGGAGGATGACCAGCCATTCAAGGAAAGGTGAAGATGAGATTTCAGGCAGAGAGACCAACATAAACAAAGACATAGAAGCAGAAAGTAACATAGCTTTGTGCTGAGAACTCTAAGTATCTAAATATCACCAAAATGTGTGAAGTTGAGGCAGAAACAAAGGGAAAGCTGGGGCTATAAAACATTCTACAACCTTCCATAATATACCACGGATTCCTTATCAGTGGAAGGCTTTCCAAAGGCCCAAAACTTAATTGGTTGTAATAGGTCCACACTCTCTTACACCTCTGTATACACATCATAACCTTTAAGAGATGCATTAGGATACTGTAGTAAAAGCAAAGAAAAAGTAATTCTGAAAGTATGCTCCAGTTCATTCATGGAAAGACAACCAGACTTTCCTGGTATGAGATAAGAGAATCAAGACCCTAGCTAGAGCCCACTGGGGAGTATATACACACAGCTTCTAATGACACCTAGCTCCCTCAGAATCAGAAAGGAACAGAAATGTACTCCCAACAGCCTCCATTATAGAAGGAAGCTCAAGAGCTCCATCTATGCCCACAACTTTGAGGCATGGGTGAGACACCTCCCCACCGTCTCTCTCCAAAATTAGGACTTGGAACCTAAGTCTCACTGTCCCGGGATCCCTTCAGTTACTAAGGAGCCTATCTGGACCGACCTAGACATGTAGCCGTGTCTCTGTCCTTCAATCACTTAACCCTTGGAGACAAATCACTGGATTTCAGAAGATCTACAAACCCCTTATTTAGATTAAGAAAACTACAGTCCAAAGGAGCTATAAGAAATTCTTATTAGTACACACTTACTGTGGCACTAAGCAAGTGTACAGGACAGGATCAAATTACTGTTTAAATAGTAAAAATAAAAAACTGATAATTAACATACACCAGCCTTATTCACAGTGCTCTCTACTAAACTTCAGAAAGAATTTCTACAATATATTCACCGAGAACACTATGGCCGCTTATAAGTAAGGTTAAAAAAATAAATCCTCCATATGTGAAAATAAGAATGTCTTAACATCCAGTAATACATAAGGTTATTTTTTGGTTTTAATAAAAAGCAACTTCCCAAAGTTCCATCTTTGACACTATAACCCCCCTGGATCAATGATTCTCAAAGTCTGAACTACCTGCACAAAAATCACCACAGGTGCTTGTGGAAAATGCAGATTCCAAGGGCCAACTCTAGACCAATTTGATTTCCAGGAGCTCAGGAACTTGCAGTTTTAACAGTTCCCCCACGTGGCTTTTATGCCCTAAAGTTTGAAAAACACTTTCATAGACAACCATCATATTCTCTGTGAGGCACTTCTAGAACCACTAGAATCTTCCCAGAAACACTGAACCAATGTCCCAAAGCTGGAGTCAAGATTACCTTGCCGTCCTTCATCGTTGGTAAAGAGCCCTGCGTCACTGCTGCTACACACACTGCTGGTTTCACTGAAAAAAGAGTAAAACACGAGAGAATACATCAGCTCCAGTCAAAAACAAAGCAGTGTCCATTATGTCTTCTGGTTTTCAAATCGAAAGATTCCAAGTTTCCCTAATTTCACTCTAGCTCATTAGCCAATCAGAAATGTAAATTTCATAGTTAAGTCACAGGGGTAAGTTTATTTTCCCCGAAAACAAAAGAAATGTGAAAAGAGGAGAACTGTAAAACTTTAACTTATATTTTAAAGTACTTTTTTTTTTTTTTGAGGTACGCGGGCCTCTCACTGCTGTGGCCTCTCCCATTGCGGAGCACAGGCTCCGGACGCGCAGGCTCAGCGGCCATGGCTCATGGGCCCAGCCGCTCCGCAGCATGTGGGATCTTCCGGGACCAGGGCACGAACCCGTGTCCCCTGCATCGGCAGGCGGACTCTCAACCACTGCGCCACCAGGGAAGCCCCTAAAGTACTTTTAAAAGATCTCAAGTCACTTTGTTAGTTTAGCATTAGAAAGTTATTTATTAAGGCTCACAGAAGTAATTCTCAACCTGCTTTGGTATATCAAACAACACAAATTTACCAACCAATTTTATTTTAAAATATTGTTTACTATCTGTTTCATATGAAGCCATGCAACTTTAAGAAATCCAGCATCTTTCAAGTTTTCCCATTTATAAAGCAGCAAACAAAAATCCATGAACAGAAAAAAAATCAGTATGACAAAAGTTGTATTTTCTAAAATTAATGTCTCTCTTGATAGCAAATGGATACAGCAAAATTCATTTTCAAAAAAGGAGGTTAAAAATAAAAAAACAAATTCCATTTGAACTCATTGAAATAAAACTTTTAGGGACTTCCCTGGTGGTCCAGTAGTTAAGACTCTGCACTCCCAATGCAGGGGGCCCAGGTTCGATTCCTGGTCAGGGAACTAGATCCCACATGCCGCAACTAAAGATCGCATACTCGGCAACGAAGATCCCACATGCCACAACTAAAATGCAGCACAGCCAAATAAATAAATAAATATTAAAAAAAAATTGTAGAGTAAACCATCATATACCCCCCACGTAAATTCCACAATTAGCATAGTGCTCTATTTCCTTTATCACACGTCTCTCCATCTATCCATCCATCAACCCATCTTGTTTATATGCATGAAAAAAAATAAACGGAAATAAAACTTTTGCCCCATAGAATTCTGTCCAAGGCAGCTTCATTTTGAGCTACTTCCAACAATTGATTCTGCCTCTTCTGATGCTGCATTTCTCCCACCTAATCATCAAATTTGACTTATCTGGTTCAAGAAAAATTTCTCTATTCTTTACAATATTAGCGATTTCCTTGATTGGGATGTTTCCTTCTAAGCTAGTCAATTTTGTTCACGTGCTCTAGAAGACAGAAGCAGCATTCTCACCATGCTGCATAAAGAATAGGCTTGGCAAATCCCAGTCTACATTTCTGGATCAAATATCTGAAAATATTTTGTATTTTGCAACATTTCCAAATATCTTGCCAATACTAAATCCTAAAAATGCCGGTTAAATTAAGTAGCAATGTTTCCTCACTTAAGCTTGTCTCTGGGTAACAGATCCAAGAAATTTGTCTCAGCAAGAGCCAACAAAACATACCTGATTTCTTTAAAGGTTCTTTCATTTTATTTTCCTCTATACTTATAAGTGGGAACATTCTCAGATGTCATTATAAGAAATGTCTCACAAAACTATACCGCTGGATTCTGATGGATTTAGAATCTTCAAAGAGCTCTGCAGTTAAATCTGGAAGACATCCTCACTGGGTACTGTATTCTTCCTACTTCTGAGTCCAAGGAACTGTGCCTGCTGAACTTTATGGTGTTGTTTTTATGTTTTTAGCAAATTCCTAGGAATATTAGTGGTCTAACTCTAACTCCATTGAGTCTTAATACACATTCTCTCATATCAACTACTTTATTTCTCTCATCTTGCCTCAAAGGTAAAGCATATTTTATATTTTTTAGTTCCTCTTGATATTAAGGAGGGCTTAAAAAGCACATCAGGCCATAAGACAGACGTTCTACTCCACCACTGTGTTACATGCTTTCTTGGTTAACATATCAGTAACTGAGATGTAGGGATCAGCAAACAGCCGCCTGTCAACCATTTTTGTATAGCCTGTGAGCTAAGAATAGCTTTTATAGTTTTAAATCATGGGGGGGGGGGTGATCAAAAGAGGAATACTTTGTGACATATGGATATGCACGAAATTCAAATTTCAGTGACCATAAATAAAGATTTACTCGAACACAGCCAGGCTCATCCATTGACCTATCCTGGCTTCTTTCACACTACAACTGCAGAGTTGAGGAGTTGCAACAGAGAACGAATCACCCACAAAGCCCCAAAATATTTACTATCTGGCTTTTTACAGAGGAAATTTGCTGATCTCTGCTGTAAGTGTATTACAAGGTCTACTCTGCAGTGTCTATTGAATTATTTATTTGAATATTTCCTCTATTTGAATATTTCCAAGTAAGAAATTAGAACCATTGCTTTATTACGAAGTCTATGGATTCTTCTCCTCATTCATTTCCAGCCACCTGTAAGCACTACAAGATACACTGCTTCTCTGATCCTTTTTTGCATGGATTCCATTCTCTCCTCATATTCTAAATAAAGTAAGAGCAAAGAAACCTGCTGGATCAAGAAAGGTATTGGTAACCTAAAACCTTCCTGTCCCTGTACATTTTCTATTTCTGTCAACAGTATTTAAAGAGACTCACTGTTCTTTAAAGAGATTGGACTAAACTTGTAAGTTTTCTATAAACAGTTAATTAGAGTAATGGCAATGATGTCACAGAAATATCACCAGGATTTTAAGACTGTGTTCAAGGGAGATACGTATTTTCGTCACTGAGAAAATAATTTATGCCTTAAAGAACACTTATTACATAAAAGTATCATCATTCCATCAATATCTGGAAATGACTATTTCATCTGATAGCATCTTATTCCCTCAGAAGAATTTGCACTGTGGAAATCTAATTATATGTAAGAAACTGTTAGCATAATTTTCTGAGGAAAAAAATGGGAACTTCAAGGCATATTTGCACATAAACACCATGATACAGCATGCAAATATGTAGTGCTAGCTATGAAGTAGAAGTAAATATTTCCCCTTACAATTTACAGGCCAAAGCTATCCAGTCCTGTGGCTTTCATTCACTTCTGACTCAGAGATTATGGTTTTTTAAAACAAAATTCATAGGATTTTAATAGTGATTTAGTCAACTATAAAATGTTAATATACCTAATTAAACATAATGTTTAACATTCTGGTAAAGATAAGCTCCTATCTTTCAATAAAAACAATTTTCTTTTAGTACTCTTGTAGATCACAAGGTCAAAAAGTTAGATGTCAGGCTACTACACATTTTTCCTATGCCCAAACCGTCAAATTTGTTTATAACTTTTTTGCTATGAGCATTTTTATTAGGCAAGGAAAAAAGCTCTGTTCCTCATTTTTATAAGGAAAAAGAAATGTGATCCTATCCTTAGCGTCCATTCCACTATGGTCCTCTGAAACTTAGTCAGGAAGACAGAAACTCAGCCTTTATTAATCTTCAGAAAAAGTAACAAGACAAAGCCCAGAAAGATAGTAGGTAATGAAATCCTGTCTTTTCCTAAAATGACAGCAACTCCTAGAGGCATCAATGCCTCCTGTCTTTGCCTTGGGAGCTGTTCTATACTCCCTGTTCTCACATGATTCTAATGTATAACAGTTTGCATATAAAAGTCTTCATAGAATATTTCTAAAATATTTTTGAGTAGAAATGTATTAACCCTACAAATAATTTATATGTCATTCAAAAATATTCAATTCTAAATTGGGGCAATAAAAAGTCTCTAACAGGAGAAGGAGGAGGAAGGATTTCCCCCACTATTTCCCCTATATTTTCACTCATTCACTTAGTAAGCATTTATTAAGTTTTACTATATTCCAGACCCTGCTATAACCAGCACTAAAACTAACAAAGAAGCATGTCAACCACAATTTAAATGGATGCATTTTATAAAAAACTTAGACTATGGGAGAAGAGTGTGAAAACATAGAAAGAAGAATGCTTTCCAATGAAGAAAATTCTCCAAATAAGGGGTGGGGCAAGCCTAGAATTTAACCTTATAATACTGAGAAAGTCACTCCATTTTAGAAGCCAGAAAACGTCTCAAAAATATTCACATGTGAGTAAAAATAGTAATAACACATCGTACTTCTCTATATGGTTTTCACTAAAAAAATGTTTCCACAATTCAGCAGCATAGCCACCATTTAAAATAAGACAAATAAAATTAAAGCCTAGATTTTGGACTACCAATTAATTGTATTATCTAATTATTATAATATTGTTAGAAGCAACTGAACCACATCCAACTGAAGTAACGTAAATGTAAAGAAAGTCAACCTAACCAGCAGTTCCAGCGGCTTTCCTCTCCCGACTTTTTTTTTTTTTTTTTTTTTTTTTTTGAGGTATGTGGGCCTCTCACCGTTGCGGCCTCTCCCATTGCGGAGCACAGGCTCTGGACGCGCAGGCTCAGTGGCCATGGCCCATGGGCCCAGCCACTCCGCAGCATGCGGGATCCTCCCGGACTAGGGCACGAACCCCTGTCCCCTGCCTCGGCAGGTGGACTCTCAACCACTGCGCCACCAGGGAAGCCCCTCCCAACATTTTATTATGAAGACTTTCAAGCATACAAAAAAGTTGAAAGTTACCACTCACACTCCATCACCTAGATATTGCAATTAACATTTTGCTTTTTTTTTGTTTTGTCACACATGCATCCATCTAACCTCACCTGAGCATCTTTGTAATTCAGGGCACTCTGGGCAGACCAGATGACTGGGTATCGCATTCATTTCCAGAGGGGTAGATTATCTTAGGAATCAAGCCTAATAAAACACTATTGATACCTCCTGTCCATTTAAATAATTAATTCCAGGGCAAAGAGTTAGCTAAACATTGTAAACTTTGATATAAAATTTTAAATGCTTTCATTTGAACTGCTCTTCTTGACAAGTTCTGAAAACGAATTGCCTGCCCTTTTCAGAGCAATTAAAGGGTATTGTTTTCAAATTAGCAAAAACTCTTTTTTTTTTTTTTTTTTTTTTGCGGTACACGGGCCTCTCACTGTTGTGGCCTCTCCTGTTGCGGAGCACAGGCTCCGGACGCACAGGCTCAGCGGCCATGGCTCACGGGCCTAGCCGCTCCGCAGCATGTGGGATCTTCCCAGACTGGGGCACGAACCTGTGTCCCCTGCATTGGCAGGCTGACTCTCAACCACTGCGCCACCAGGGAAGCCCAAAAACTCTCCATTTTTAAATCACAGTATTTTTATTCTATAGAAGAGATCAATGTTTTGGTCTTACTGAGTTCTCTCATTTGAAACTCATGCTTTTTGGTAAAAGCAGAGTCAACGAGGTAAAAACCCAATCTCAATACCAGAAACATCTAGAGCAGTGGTTCTCAACTGGAGGCAATTTTGTCCCCCTTCTCCTACCTTCCTGCCCCACCCCAGCCCTCGGGGTCATTTGGCAATATCTGGAAAAATGTTTGTTTGTCAGGACTTGGAGGGGGGAAGAGGAAACTGGTATTCTATTGGCATCTTGCGAGTCGAGGACAGGGTTGCTGCTAAACATCTTACAATGCGCAGGATAGCCCTCACAACAGAGAACATCTGGCCCAAAAGGTGAGAACCCTCATGTAGAGTGATGAACAAAGTGGAGGGATGAAGGGGGTGGGACATCATGGTTAAGGGAAACCAGTTCAGAGGAAGAGAGGAGCCTGTGTACTTCTGCTGGATAGGGCCAGCCTTCCAGAGCTCATCAGCTAAAAATGCATCATATGTGCTGAACACCAAGAAAACGGATTACAAACTCACTTCAGAAAGAAGCTCTCTCCCTTAATGCCATATCTTAAATTTAAAAAATAAACATTCATCTTCAGTATACTTACTTAAAATACAACAAAATACATTCTCAGGGATCTATACCTTGCTTGCCTTTATAGTTCCTGAATGCCCTTCCTTTGAAATCACAGTAAAAACACTCTCTCAGTATGTTCTGAGGAAATAATTAGTTTGAGAATACTATTTCTGAATTTAGCTCCACATTGTTAGGAAAAATCTTCAGAAGACCAGTGGCCACCTGTGGTAACCAGACTCCCAGATGACTCCCAGTGATCCCAGCCTCCTGGTATTTCACACCCTGGTTGGGCTGTGTAACCAGTAGCACAGGCAGATGTAACTAACGGTATGTCACTTCTGAGACTAGGTTATAAAACACTAGGGTTCCATCTTGGGTACTTGAGTGAGGGCTCGCTCTCTCCCTCTCTCCCTCAGACAATTTGCTCTAGGGGAAGCTACCTACTATATCTTAAGAATGCTAACAGGGCCTCCCTGGTGGCGCAGTGGTTGAGAGTCCGCCTGCCGATGCAGGGGATACGGGTTCGTGCCCCGGTCTGGGAGGATCCCATATGCCGCGGAGCGGCTGGGCCCGTGAGCCATGGCCGCTGAGCCTGCGCGTCCGGAGCCTGTGCTCCGCAACGGGAAAGGCCACAACAGTGAGAGGCCCGCGTACAGCAAAAAAAAAAAAAAAAAAAAAAAAAAAAAAGAATGCTAACAGCCCTGTAGAGGGGCCCACGTGGAAAGGAACTGAGACTCTCTCGATCCTGCAGCCAATAAGAAAATGAGATCTGCCAACAGCCCTGTGAGTGAGCTTGGAAGTGGACTCCTCAGCCCCACCCAAGACTTGAGACAACTGCAGCCCAGACCAACAGTTTGATTGCAAAAGTATGAGAGACTGAAGCAGAATCACATAGCTAAACTGTTGCCAGATTCCTGACTTCAGGAACTGTAAGGCTATAAATGTTTTATAAAGCTACTAAGTTTTAGGGCAACTTTTTCTGCAGCAACAGATAATATAGCATCTTTATGAATTCTTTTTTGAAAAGAATTCCCTCCTGTCTAGCTCTAACAAGAAGTTTCTAACTTCTGTAAGTTAAATCTCTGAAT
The DNA here is from genome assembly GCF_964341445.2 of Mesoplodon mirus. NCBI lineage: Eukaryota > Metazoa > Chordata > Mammalia > Artiodactyla > Ziphiidae > Mesoplodon > Mesoplodon mirus. The sequence continues at coordinate 162,133,996 of NC_138979.1, read as the reverse complement.
TCCCACAGCTGAGAGGGGGAAAACGCAGCTTGTCCTCTGACCCGAGAGCTTGCTAATTCTTTCATATTCCTAAACACAGAAAAACTGTAAACTTAGAACTGAATCAAAGTAGTTTATACTTGTCACAATTACAGTACAGAGGTACAGAATTAGTTTATCATCTATATTCAAAAGTTGGTATCAGTAACTTTACCACCTGGGTTTCTCACCCAGTTAAGATTATTAAATAAGAGGTGTCTTTTACATCTAATTTTAAAAGAAACAAGCAGGATAGAGTTAATGTCTTACTTTATCATGCTAAAAACTAAGGGGTTTTCATTTTAATTTTTGTATTAAATAATAATACACTTTAAAAAACTTTTAATTGTCTTAGAATTTACAAAAAACGGAAAGGTCACTCCTAGACCTATCACCCAAAACATTTCTACTCAATTCTTTTTCCTTCTTTTTTCTGGATTGAGGTGGTACACTTGTAACTATATGTAATCAGACTTCTGATTCTGAAAGCAAAAAGGACTAGGGACAGGTTTTTCAGAGAAATATCTCACACCAACTGCAAAATTACTCTCACAGTAAGTTATGAGAATGTATAACGAAGGAGTTTGTTTTTCAGTTTCATTCAGATGGCACCACAAAAGAAGGCAGCAACCTCTCTAGTTTCACAGGTTCATTAGCGTGGCCACTGCAATCAGGTATACTTTGCAGAGATAATGATTTTTGTCAGGACTCTGCTACTGAGCCGTGGGCTGTGCCTTAGAGAAGTCCACCCATCCTTTTAAGACTTACCTTTTCTTAGAACTAACAGTTTCATCCTCAGTTAGATGAAATATCTTTTCAGAGTAAATTTTTAAAGAGCATATATTTTGAGACTTGATATCTGAAAATGTCTTTCTAGTGCCCTTCCATATGAAATCTATCTTAGCTATATATAAAATTCACGGTGGGAAGGTGGGAGACTTTTGCCATCAAAATTCTATAGGCAAGTCGATAGCCCCTCACATTTAGTACTGCAGGGATCAACGTCAACCTTATTTTCATCCCTTTAAAGATTTTTCTTTATAACTGCTCCCCTCCCACCACCAATGCAGAATGCAAAAATATTGCCAGGATATGTCTAGGTAGAGGTCTCTTTTCATTAGTTTTCCCTTTTAATCTGTATACTTAGTTTTTTCAACACAGGAACATGTTTTCCCTTCAGTTATATTTTTAAAATCCCTCTTCTATCCCTATGCTTTGGTTTCTTCCTTGGGAGTATTTACATACTTGAAGACTGGGCCTCTATCCCTGTCCTCCAGATCTATCACCTTCTCTCTCATTTTTGTCTCCTCTCTGTGCATTTTGGGAGGGCTTCCAAAGTTTCCCACATCATCAACTCAATTTTCTGCAGAAAGAACTGTCCTTCATTTTAACATTATAATTACATTTCAAATTTCCCTACACTTTTTCCTCCCATACTACTGGGCTTTCAAATAGCTATGTTTCTGTCCTTATGACTTACTGCTCCTGTTTCAAAGTGATTCTATCTCCTTGCATCCTAATGAAGATTTTCTAAAATGTTCTTCTGGTTTCCACTGGCAGTCATTTTCAAAGATGTGTTCTTCCACTGAACATTCAGGATGATGTTCCCCTTCCCTTATTCCGCATAACTTGTCCAAAAGCCTCTTGCTGAGAACCGGTTTACCTAGAATTTGGTATTTGCCAACAGAAAGGGTATGTAAATTACCCCTGGTTCCATCCTCTACTTCCTTGGATACAGGTAACATGCTCTTGTCACATCTACAACTGGCCAAGAGGATGTGCAGAGCCCCTAGCCTAATCCCCAGTGTCACTGGTAGGCTTTTATCTCATGTAGCTACGTGGGACTGAGACAAGATCTTCTTCTGACCCTCACTGCCTGATTCTGGGCCCATTCCAGGAGTCTACAATAAATGAAGTTACATAAAACACTCCAGTTTCCAGAATGCACTACTACTAAGAGTGTTTTCTCCTTCTCTGTCCATGCCAACAGTAAACTACTCTTGGAGACTGTATTTCCCAGAACTCAATATGCTATGACTGCCTCCTACCCCTCAGAACAAATACACACACAGAAAACACTACGATTCCCTATCCAAGTATATAAGGGAGTTACAGCCTCCAAAGAGAAACGGAAAGATACTGATTGAAAGTAAAGGGTGGAACAACACTCTGGCTCAAACTGTAGCTGCCCAATTTTCTAACTGAACCGGATCCTGCCTTTCTGAACCAAGGGCAGACCACAGAGAAAGAAGGCAGGGCCTCACTACCGACCTTCAGGGCAGGTTCAGCACTGCTGTGGGCTTCCAACTGCACTCTCCAGCGCAGCTCTATCAGCCTCGGACTGTGAGAAAATCTTGGCAGTAAGCCAGCTGTAAGTCCTGATCTCTGGTGATGTGAGTTTGCAATGTTTTATGTCTTCATAAATATTTTAGGGGCAGTTGAGGCTGCTTATCAGATGCTTTTTAAAATATGAAATTACAGTGATGGGAAGGAGGTTGTGACTGAAAAGAATTACATAATCTCAGTGTTGCAAGGGACCTTAGAGGTCATTCAGTTCAACCTCTCCAACTCTACAACAACGCAGTAAGTGGTCACCAAGCCCAGGCTTGAATCCCTCCAGTGACACAGAACTCATCACCTAGTCAAACAACCCACTTCATTTTTATAGAGTCCTAATTTTTAGAATGTTGTATTTTATACTGAGGCAAACACTTCACACTGTACTTTTTACCTATGAGTCCTAGTTCCTTCCTCTGGAGTCAAAGAATAATCCTAACATTTCTTTCAAGAGACAGATCTTCAAATACAATAGTATCAAATCTATCTCCCAAGTTGTTTTTTTTTTTTTTCAGTTGTTCCTAAGGATATAGTAGCAGAGCTTTGAATAAATCTACAGAAGCACTCTATGCCAGCTACTCAGTACTCTCAAATGCAACGGTACAATCTTCAACAATGGTAAATATCCTCTTGGTCAGCACCCCTATTTACAGAATAGAAAACAGAACATCCTCAACCTACCACACAGAGTCTTTTCCACAGCTCCAGTAACCCCTGATTAATGACCTCCACTTGCAAAGGAGGCTACTTACCTTAACCATGAAATAATGAATGCTATTGATCCAACAAGCTACTGCTATAAAGTGTTATTGATCACCCAATCTTTGGTTAAAATGGTCCTCATTTAGCAATTTTACTGTCGCAAACACCTGGAGCAAAGCACCCTCATAATTAAAGAGTTTGGGGAAGTTAAAGTGAAAGGTGATGGACAGAGATCTCAGCTTTCTACCATTTATTCTTGCTTCTGAGCTATTGTTTGTGTCAGAAAGGATATTGATTTTCTATAAAAATAAGAAAACAAGAGGCACCAAGGGGCGCAGAAGGTCAGCTTGGGCTAGAGAAGGAGGGGGAAGGTTTAGCACTCTATCTCTGTCACTTGGCTTCCAACAGAAGGGAATATTTTCTTTCCTGTGAGATCGGCTTCTAATACATCACCTTAGGAAGGCTCCTGACTTCAGGCCATCACCAAACCAATTCACTTATGAAAGAAAAGAAGCTAAATTATATTCAAGGGGAACAAATGAATGATGTATTAGTGAAGAATAAAGCAAAATTAGGCTATAACTCACCTAATTAATAGCTGCTACATAGACAATTTGAATAAAGATCAGTAGAAAGTAATCTTACAAAAGAGTTGATCCATTTTAGAATGGAACACACATGCAAAGAAAAATATTAAAATAATAACTGAGCTTTCTGAAGGCTTTAAAAAACTATTACATCATAACCACTTTCAGTTCCTCAGAACGCCTGAGGGATTGATTGGTATAGAATGGAAGGAAGAACAGAAACAGAAAAGCGAAAAGAATTATCGGTTAAGCTTAAAATTACTCTATGTTTAGTTAGCAGAATAAATTTAAGGAAAGTAGAAATAAAGCTCTCTGATTGAGACACAGATTTTCAAACCTAAAACACCTAGCATATGCTTTTTAAAAGAACTCTATCTATTGACTAGGCTAAGTAAAGCTTAATGATCAACTTCATCTTAGTAATTTCACAAGTTGGATCATATACTCTGACAACCCTCAATACCTCTGATATAAAGTTCTACACTTTGATCTGTAAGCAAACAAACTGGCACATCCAAGCAGATTTTTGAAAGGGTAAATTGCTGCCTACCTCAATTTATCCAAGCTCTAGGTGTATATTATCACAACCTGACTATAATGTGCAACAGATGTATCTGGGGTAAGAAGGACCTAGAAAGACTGAAGTGCCTCACTGCAAGGTTACAGGCTCTGCATTTGGAACCACACTTGGGCTGTGATCTTAGAGAAGACAGAGTTAACAGTCACTCACACACACAATTAAGTCATAGTTTAGCAAGAAATTCTGGGGAAGAAATACATACATCCAAAAATATCATCCCCAAACATTCAACAGTACGATGATTACTATTTGGTATGTAAGCTTGACATTGAAACAAACTTGAACACCTCAACTGAGGGTTTCAACAGTGTGAAGGATACAAGTTAACTAGGCATTTCTTGTTTGATTAAAAATAGCATGATAAGGAAAAAAGCTTTATAATCCAAAATTATACATATAAATTGGGTAAATAGGCCTTAGACTATACATTAGAGGAAAATCAGGAAAGCCAAATTATAAGCCTACCTAGTTGCACAGCCTGGCAAATATAAAGTTAGTTAAGAAAAATTTTAAAAACTGGATTAAAACCACCCATGAAAGGTACAGGCATACAGACCTGAACAGCTTTTCCTGTTACTGACAAAACCTCACCTCCAAGTTCGTAAGATTTATGCCTTTGTTTTTCAGACAAACGTCAGAAGAAGCCAAGTCCTAAGAAAGGTCATCTGTTCTACAGTTGTAAAAGTTCAGATGAGACAGAAGACGTGCCATGGCAAAGGCAAGCTCAAAGCAAAGCAAAACATGGTGGTTAACTATGAGCTTTGGAATCAGGTTTGATTCCCAGTTTTGCTACTAGGTGACCTTGGGCAAATTATCTCCACACTCATAACCTCTATTTCCTCTTCTATAAAATACAAATAGTGGTACCTACCAGACAGGGGAGTTATGAACATTAAAGAAGAAATATGTTCTGCACAATAGTACAGTGTCTGGCACACAGTTAGTGCTTAATAAATGCTAACTAATATTAACAATAATAGAATAGACTGGTTCTCAATTGGGACTACTCAACCCACTTAGGGAGCACCCATGGAGGCATTTGTTTTGATACTGTGAAGGGTGATGGGAACAACATAGGGATGGCAACTATCCTACAAGGCATGGGACATCCCACACCACAAAGAACTGCTCCATCCAAAACACCGACAGCATCCACACTGAGAAACAGATATCGCACATTAATATTAATAATATTAAAGTATCAAGCTGGGGAGTATCCGTGTCCCTAGGACTATCTATTTGAGATGTAAAAAATTAAAAGTCACCAAAAACTATACTGACGTTTTAAACATGCACCCATTAGAGACAGATTTTTCTGGCTCTAGGACATTTGGTGTAAGACTGATGGGATTTAGCCCTGTTATTTTCAAAGCCTACCATGTGTTCAGACAACTTGAATGTTAAACTCAATACAGTCAAACTGTAAGTAGCAGAGAACAGAATTACAGTCCAGAAATATTTAAAGCCATGATTCTTAATGGGTAAAGGCAGCTTACCAAGAACATTTACAAACTCCATATGCCTGGCACCCGTGTTTTCTCTCTCTCACACATACATATACACACCAGCCTCTACTGAGGCCCTGTTTCTAAAGAACAGTATCTGTGTATGAACTACGGGGCACAAAGAGCAGCAAAATGTTTTTTTAAAATAAGAGGTACACGTTTTAAACGATTTTTAGAAACAAATGTGTTTCTATAAAATATAGCCTTCTTGATGTAGGGAAACAGGATCGTGAGTGTACTTTAAGAAGCTAAACACAACCTGACTGGTCAAAGCAGAGTTACAAAGTCAGTATTACAGAGGCTGGTTGGAAAGAAAGTTGAACTCATCAAGACGGTGGTTTTGTGCTTTAGGTAAAGTTAACCAGGAAAATCTATGACTTAGTAAGGGAGATCTCACCATTCTGACATATTCTCGTCAGAGCCCTGTTTTTGTTCGTCTGCTTCACACTCCATCCTTTCTTTCCTTCCCGTTTTGCTTAGGAAAGTCCTGTTTTCTGCTGCTTCGCACAACCCGTGACCTGATGAGGTCCAGGGAGTATTCTCCTTCCAGCGGGACAGACGCTGCTTCTTAGCAGACTTGAACCTGCAGCCTCTCTCATAGCTCCAATCTGACACCTTGAGCTTCTGCTGAAGGCTGGCAGCGACCTCTGATGTTACGCGCTTCACCTTCCGCCGGCGCCTCAGCGGTCGACAAGGTGCATTTTCAGTAAAGGAGTCAGATTCATGCCAAGAATGTTGCTTACTCTTAACAATGGCGTTAAGAGCTGGGTGCCGTTTGGCTACCATAGTGTCATCAGAGTCACTAAAATTGGTGACTGGGGCCATTTCTCGACAGTCCTTGATGGCCTCATCCAGACTTGACTCAGAGGCCTCACTGTAGCAGCAGGTATGTTCTGCCAGGTGAGTGAAGTCTGAACGGCGCTTCCGGCCTCTCCGTTTGCGAAGCTGCCGCCTCTGCTGCCGAGGGCTCAGCGCCATCTCCTCCCACAGCTCACCAAGCTTATTCTGCTCAGATGTCTGCTCCAAGGCTGAGGCTAAGTCATGTACCAGCTCATCCATGAGGCCACATCTGCCAAAAGGAGGTTCAAAAAAGAGAAAAAAGAAGAAAGACTGAATAGGATCTGTTGTTTTCGAATAATTTTTCAAACAGATCATGGCACTGCAGAGTCCACCCTATCTACAGAAAATAAAGTCACCTTTCACCTGGCTACCCTTAGACTCTATTCCTACCATCCATACTCCCTTAAGCCTTTAAAAATAGGTATCTGGCCCTTGTTAAATGCCTGAAGTCAGCATGTTCTCAAAATACTCACCAGATGACAACTGGGTTATTAGTAAAAACAAGCAAACTCAGGGGAATAAATCAGTCATTCCCCTTTTCCCCCAATTAAACTTGCTAAACTAAATTACCTGATGATCAGATCTAAAAAGATTAGAGAATGTCTCATCTGTCCAAACAGGAGCAGAAAAACACTCAACTTCAAAACCATGGATGAAAAGACCGTTCTATGGTCTGGGGTCACTAATAAGAATGTTTGTGGCAGGAAGAGAAAGACAACTTAGTGACACACTTTACGGAAGGCTGCTTGCAGTTTTAGTGTTCCAAGAATCTGTAGTGACCCAGGTTTGTACTCTGCATGGAAAAAAAAGACCAAGTTTGCACCCATTCTGGTCCCAACTACCACCCAGAAGCTACCAGGTAAAGAGCCTTAAAGAGTATGTCATATATTTGTGAATAATTAGCAACTTTTAAGTCTTCTTGCCAACCTTCAGAAAATAAACTGATTATCCAAGTTTTGTGCTTTAGTGCCAGACAGTCACACAAAAACACGTTATAGCTGAGGTTGAAATGACAAGGATAAGAAGAGTCCCTAAGATTTCTAGCTAACAGCTTTCCAAAGTCTCCTGTTTTTCAACTCCTTCTTGTCAAACCATCATACTTCAGGGATCACTTCATAGGCAAGCCTTCCAGAGGCTGAGCGCAGGAGGAGCGATTTTCAAAATGCCTTTTTAAAGGGAAACGTTTAATATACTTCGTACAACATCTAATTAAATACATTTTAGGGCTTCCCTGGTGGCGCAGTGGTTGAGAGTCCGCCTGCCGATGCAGGGGACACGGGTTCGTGCCCCGGTCCGGGAGGATCTCACATGCGGCAGAGCGCCTGGGCCCGTGAGCCATGGCCGCTGAGCCTGCGCGTCCGGAGCCTGTGCTCCAGAGGCCACAACAGTGAGAGGCCTGCGTACCGCAAAAAAAAAAAAAAAAAAAACATTTTAAATTAGCACCTTTTCCCTAGCCCTTGTTAAGTCCAACGTACTTCAAGACCATAATTAGAGCTTAAAACTCTGTGGAGCCACTCTCAGACCATATAGTTCCCTTCACACAGTTTACATTTTGCAAAGGACTTTCTAAAATCTATTTTCATGCTATCCTTATGCCAAGCAATTTAAAGGCAGGAGGAGCAACGGGGACACCTAGTCCCAAACTACCAACCAAACAAAACTCAAAGTGTCAAAAGCCACACTCATTTAAGCAGTAAGTAGTTTAAAACACCATGGCTGGGGTTTGGGAGACAGCTGTCTCTAAAACCAAAATAGATAAGTGGGGACGCACTTATCTAAATCTATTTCCCTAATAAAGAACTACTGCTTTAAAAACTCAAGCAGAACTGTACAAACTTTAACGTGAAACGAAGTTACCAAACAACTTGCAGTTGGCTGTGCAGTCGAATGCCAAGCTCAAAGGCTGCAATTCGAACAGAAGGTGACAGAAGAACCCTGGAACTCCCACCCTCCCTGAATGCACAGTCCGAGAGGGTCCCGGGGCCAGGCAAGCACTCGGGGAGACAAAGGCTGTCCGAGTCACGCATCGGAAGGAACGAGAAACTAGCAGAAGTAAAAAGAGAGGCGGGCAAGCGCACAGTCGGGGGGTGGGGGTGGGGACCGGGGGGGGAGGGGCTGGGGGAGGCAGGAGGCAACTTCTCAATTTGGGTGACCAGGGGCAGGGGGTCAGCCCTTCCAGGGCAGAAACTACCAAAATTCAAGTCCTGGCGACTAAACTCCCTCCGTGCTCAAGGGTCGCAACATGGCCACATCCGTGAGAAAAAGCGTGTTTCGAAGGACTCCCCCACGCCCGGGCCCGCCCCCGAGGATTAGGGCGACCACTGCTCGGGACACCAAGCCGTCATGCTGTCGCCAGCTCAAAAGAGCCAGACACTAGAGAAGAGAGAAGGTGACTGTTGCCCGGGAAATGGCCCGACCCTCATCCCCCGGATCGGGGAGATGGGCCCTGAAAAACAAGGCCCCGCCACCCTCTCCCCTCCCGCCAGCCTCCGGGGCCCCATGGCGCCCGTGGCCGCTCCGCCGCGGCCCGGAGCGCCGATCCCCGCTGGCGCGGGCCCCCTAGGCCCCGACCCCCTCACTCCCCGTCCCCCTCACCCGCTGCCGCAGTCACCTCCGACGGCCGCGGCTTTTGGGGCCGAGTCTCCCCGCCGGGGCTTCCCTCTCTGACCTCATTTCCGCTCTGAGCCGGTGGGGGTGGGGCGGTGGTGAAATGGGAGGGACAGGCTGCGCGAGACGGCCCGCCCCGGCCCAGCGCTTCCTGCCCGCGGCCGCGCCCACTTCCGCCCCTGGGGGCGGGGCCGCGAGAACCCGGAAGAAAAGCAAGGGGGCGAGGAGGGGCGGTGTTTAGGGGCTGACTGGAGCGGGGTTTCCCGTGGGGCTGAGGTGCCCATCTTAGTGAAGGGCCTACCCATGCAGGCCTCGTCTGCCTTGGAGGCGTCAGGAAATTGGGCGCTAGGGAGGGGCGTCGGCCTTGCCCTTGATCGCTGACCTACTTTTTACGGGGTGTGTGAAGTTAGGGAAATGGGTCCTCATTCTTAACCATGCGAGTTGTACAACCTTTGGGGGGGTAGCACGAGTGAGTTGCTCAGACTATTAAAGATACACATGCTTGAGTAACAAAACAAAGTAGTATTGCATTATAACTTGAAGTGTAAAAGTAATATCCTAGTCAAACTGGTATAAATCAATTACTGATACAAATAAATTTATACATGGGAAAGAAGAGCTAAGCCTCTGGTGCAGAATTCCAAACAATTTTTATAGATACTCCACCCTGAGGCATAACTCCTGATTCTAAATGTGGACTGTGCAGTGAATTCCTTCCAAAGAGTACAATATGGAAAGTGGGGGGCAGTGAGTAACTTTGAGAGTGGAGAAACAACTACGGTGGAGTAACCTTTCCAGTGGAGAAACTAGCACTCCCTCAGCCGGGTGATCAAGGTTAAGTTAACATCAACAGTGATAAATCACGTTGGTAGTATGCGGACTAGATACGATATGATGAGAATGGCATTTTATCTCTATGGTACTTTCCTTCTAAAACTAATAACCCCAGTCTAATCAAAAGGAAAAAAGTGGAAACCCCCAAGTGAGGAGCGTTCTACAAAATGTCTGACCAGTATTCCTCAAAATTGTCAAGATTTTCAAAGACAAGGAAAGTCTGAGAAACTGTCACAGCCAAGAGGAGCCTATGGAGACTTGACAACTAAATGTAATATGGTATCCTGATGAGATCCTGGAATAGAGAAAGGACATTAGGTAAAAACTAAAGAAATCTGGATAAATTATGTACTTCAGTTAATGTTGATAATAATGTCTGTACACTGGTTCATTAATTGTGACAAATGTGGTCTACTAATGTGAGATGTTAATAACGGAAGAAACTGAATATGGGGTATGTGGGGACTATCTGTAGTACCTTTAGATTTTTCTAGAAACCTAAAACTGTTCTGAAATTAAAAGTTTATTTTTAAATATGCACATACCTTTGACCCAGAAATTCTGCCTCTACAAATTTTATCTAAAGAAAAAATTGGAAATGGGCACAGAAATGTTAAATACAGGTAAATTCATCTTTGTAGCATTGTGGAGGAAGGAGTGAGAAGACTAGAAAAATGCCAGACATCCTACAACAGGGGTTAGTTATCTAAATTACGTCTATGGGATGGAATACCTTGCAGCCTTTTGAAATTGACTGTGGAAGAATATTTAATGCCATGAAAAGTCATCAATTTCTTGTGTACATTTCTGTATGATGGTTGTACCTTAATAAAAAGGTTACTCTAAAAATGTAGCTTATGACTCTATTCATACATAAAGGAAACTAAATCTATACTTGTGCAGGAATATGACCCGAATGATACACTACCTATCATCCAAAATAGTTCCATTATAAGTGACTGTCTCTACTACCTGTTGCTTTTGTGGATTTTCAGGATTTTCTGTAGGTGAAATATTGTGTAAAGAATTAAGGGAGGAGGCAAAGAAGACTGAGGTTTTGAGCCAGAGTGACTAACAGAGTGGTTGGTGCCATTTGCACAGCGAGAGAAGACAAGGAGAGAAAAAGGTTCACTTTGGACATGCTGAGTTTGTGATTCCCACAGGACAAAAAGATGGAAATGTTCAAGAGGTGTCCACAGCCATCAGCCCTCTTTTCTGCTTAAGTGAAGTTCTCTCCCACAAATCATATCCACTCCTATGGTGTCAGTTGCCTCCATCAGCACTGAAAGCTCCCAAATTTCTTGAAATCCAGCTTTTGTTTTCAGATTTATGCTATATATTTCCACTTATTTTCTCAACCAGCATCTCTTAATTTAAGATGTCAAAAGAAATCTTAGTTTCTTCCATAGTCTCTATCATCTTTGCCCCTCCTCCACTATTCCCAGTTTGGGAAATGTCAGCACCATCATGCAGTTACCCGGCTGAATTAGCCATTAGTCCCTGCTTTTTCCTTCATACCTCTTCATCTAATTAAATGCCAAGCTTTGAGGATTCTATTTCGATAGTATTCTTGCATCCACCCTCCCTCCTTTGCTTTCTGTCTGCCACTGGCCACATCTGGGTAGGCAACCACTCTTCTGGATGGTACAGCAGCCTCCTTACTGGTCTTGCCACTTCCAGTCTCTCCCCCAAAAGTCATTCCCTACACTGGCACCAGAGTGAGATTCCTGAAACACCATTTCACTTCATCCATCTTCCACTACTTCCTATATCATGCTTGGCACACCAGACCACTTGCTCTTTCTTGAACACCCCTGGGACTTGAAGGGATTTAAAGGCTCAATGCCGTGAGGAGATATGGGGATATATGTATATGTATAGCTGATTCACTGTGTTATACAGCAGAAACTAAGACACCATTGTAAAGCAATTATACTCCAATAAAGATGTTAAAAAAAGAAATTAATTAAAAAAATAAAGGCTCAATGCCAATGTCGCCTCCATGAAGACTTCCCCTTGCTTGTCTACTCTGTTGGGCTCTCTCAGCACTTGCTGGTATCTTTATTACATCCTCTTCTTCATTCAACCTTGAATCTGAGCCATTTATGTGCAAGTTTGCCTCCCCAGCTAAACTACTCATATAACAAATATTTACTGACTACCTACAACATGCGTGGCCCTACACTAACTAAGCTCTGGAGACATAGCTATGTGAACAAAAGTGAAGCCGACACTCCATTGCCCCAGAGACCCCGTCCTAGCCATTGTATTCTCACCAATTCCTAGCACAGTGCTTTGCACGTGCAAGGTGCTCAGAAATTATTGTCAGCTGAAAAAACAAATATTTGTTTACTATGCTGGAACAGGAAATTAGAAGTGCTTGTCTCAATCTTAAGAGAAAATGTAAATGAAAGCTAGTGATGGTGGGATCTGTGGGCAGGGCCATTCGAGGAAAAAGGGTGCAAGAGAAGAAGCCTGTGGAGAACAAGGTGGCCAGTTCAAAGGACAGAGAGCATTGGAAGAGAACCAGTGTACAGAAGCCAGAGAAGGGTGACATTTAAGAAAAAGAGGACCAAAAGGAAAATTGGGGAGGAATAGTTCTCAGGAAAGGCCATCACACTTGCTGATTGAAGCAGGCACTGATGACAGTGGATGATAGGAGTTGTGAGCAGACTTGGAGCAGGTAAAATGGAGGCGGGAGAGAAGCCAAGGGCGAAGCTCCATATGTGCCTAGCTGTGTCCAGCGCTGATGGCTTAACTTCCTCATCTGTAAAATGAGACAATAACAGAGCGTACTCGTCTCCTGGGTGGAGGTTAAATGAAATAATGAATGCAAAGCATTTCATATAGAGCCCGACACAAATTAAGCACTCCAAAAATATTAATAATTACCAAGAAGAGGAAGACAGTCTAGTCAACAAGGTTCCCTCAATTGACCATCAGGGTGGAATTGTAAGTTGAATGAGCAAATCACCAGCTGAAAAGGATCTGCACACAGTAAGCTTCTCCCTCCTTTGTCCTTCCCACTAAAAAAAAGTACCTCTGCTGATTCATTAGATTCCCTGCGGTTCTAATAAGCTGAAAGTCCTCATCATGGACTGCACAGCCTGGGATCTGGTCCGTGCCCCATGCTCCTAGTACGAACCCACTAAGCTGTCCCTCCCTGCCTCCCCACTCCCACCCCAGGGCCTTGGCATATGCTGTCCTGCAACCAAGAATACCTGTCTATAGGGCTTTGCAGGTGAGGGTCAAGGAATCTCCTCATCTTTGAAGTCTTGGCTAAAATGTCATTTCCATAAAGAGGGCTTTTCTAATACCATCTGAAGAAATCCTACTCCCCTAGCCATTTTCTACCTTATCATCTTCTTTATTTCCCTTATGGCCTATATCATAATCCAACATTACCTTGTTTATTTGGTGTGTATTTATTTATATTGTCACCTCCCACTAGAATATAAATATCATAAGAACAGGGACGTTGTCTTTCTTTTTGCCTTCGTGTCCCTCCACAATTCTTTTCCTTGCTCAGAGCTTCTCTTTAAACTGATTCAAGACATTCTGGAATCTTTCCAGAAATTTTTCCAATAGTCAATGAAGAGATGTTCCTAATAGAAGCACTGTCCACCAAGGAGGGCAGGAAGTGTCTGCATTTACCTGAAAAATGAGTGACTCCCCGAAACTTGCCCTCCTCCCTGGCCCCAGACACCTGATGCCTTTTCTCTTGCAGGTGGCAGATGGCAGAAGTTTGCCAAACTCCACCTCTGCCACAGCTCTCATACTCTCTCACGTACCCTCCTCAACTCTATAGAATTTGGGGGGGTCGTTGAGGTAACATTTATTGAAGGCTTACTATGGGCCAGGCATCATGCTAAAGACTTTAAATTCATTATTTCATCTCATCTTCTCCAGAACTTTTTTGACATTGGTGTACGTATTAGTTTCCTGTTGCTTCGATACCAAATTATCACATATTTAGCGACTTAAAACAACACAAATTTATTATCTTACAGTTCTGTAGGTCAGACGTTCCACATGGATCTCACTAGGCTAAAATCAAAGTGCCAGTATGGCTTGTTCCTTTCTGAAGCCTCTAGGGGAGAGTCCATTCTTTGCTTTTTCTAGCTTCGAGAGGCCCCCCACATTCCTCAGCTCGTGGCCCCTTCCTCCGTCTTCAAAGCCAGCAATGGCGAATCTCTCTTATCCTCCTTCTGCCATCACATCACTCTCTGACCACAGCTGGGAAAGGTTCTCTGTTTTTAGGAACCCGTGTGCACCCACATGGATAATCCAGGATAAGCATCCCATCTCAAGGTCCTTAGCTTTAATCATAGCTGCAGAGTCCCTTTTGCTATGTAAGGTAGCATATTCACAGATTTCAGGGGGCCATTATTCTGCCTACCACAGTGTTATATGATCCTCATTTTATAGGTGACAAAACTGAAGCTCTGAGAGGCTAATAAACTTGCCTAAATTCACACAACCAGTAAAGGATAGAGTCAGGCCCCAAATCCAGCGCTGCCTGACTCCAAAGCTTGTACACACTATCTCTAAGCTGTGCTCACCTATTCCTACCCCTTCCTTTCCTCTCACTACTACTGCAGTGAATGCTACTGGCTGCCGACCAGACAACCCCCTTCCTTTTTTTAATGGAGCCTTCCCCCTTATATTAGTCTACTAGGGCTGCCATAATAGAATACCACAGACTGAGTGGCTTAAACAACAGACATTTATTTTCTCACAGTTCTGGAGGCTGGAAGTCCAAGATCAAGGTGCCAGCAGTATTGGTTTCTTCTGAGGCTTCTCTCCTTGGCTTGCAGGTGGCAACCCTCTTGCTGCTTCTTCATACCCCTAATGGCTCTCTGCATGTCCCAATTTCCTCTTCTTATAAGGACACCAGTCAGATTGGATTAGGACCCTACACTAACAGCCTTATTTTAACTTAATCGCTTCTAAAGGCCCTACCTCCAAATACAGTCACATTCTGAGGTCCTGGGCTTAGGGCTTCAACTTATGAACTTGCGTGGAGACATAATTTAGCCCACAGCTCCCCACTAATCCATGTGCTTGGAAAATGTTGGCCACACCCCCATCTCAAGGGTTGTTGAATCCCATTCCCTGTGCAGATTGTTTCAGGAGTGGGCGCATCACCCAACTATGAGCAAGGAGACATGAAGGGAGAATTGTTGGGGATGCCTTCTGAGACAAGTTTTTACTCTAGAGAGAATTGTAGCAAGACATCATGTCTCTTCCTTTCCTGGAAATTATTATGTCTAGATATGACATCTAGAATTGTTACAACCTTCTTGCTAACATCCCAAGGATGAAGCCAAAACTGAGGATAAAAGGGCAGAGAGAGGAAAAGAACCTGGACCTCAGGTAACAACCAACCCTGAAGGACCTATTCCAGAACTTATGTGTTCTGTTATGTGACATACCAAATGTCCATGTTTTTTTTTTCTTCTTCTTCTTCTTTTTTTTTTTGTGGTACGCAGGCCTCTCACTGTTGTGGCCTCTCCCGTTGCGGAGCACAGGCTCCGGACGCGCAGGCCCAGCGGCCATGGCTCACGGGCCCAGCCACTCCGTGGCATGTGGGATCTTCCTGGACCGGGGCACGAACCTGTGTCCCCTGCATCGGCAGGCGGACTCTCAACCACTGCACCACCAGGGAAGCCCAAATGTCCATGTTTTTAAAGCAACTTTGGGTTGCTTGCAGCCAAGAGCATCCTAGCTTTTTACGTGCCCACCGTTCAGGCCACGCTCTGTATCCACTACCATCTTGTTGCCCGTCATTAGGACCAAAAGCTGCTCTACCGCTCAAGGCTGGCAAAACCTGCAGCTCCTCTACTCATGTCCCTCTTGCATTCCCTTCACAGAAGTGACAGTGCAATGTGCACCCAATCTTCTGCCCTGGCATGCATGAAAGTTGTTTAGCCATTGAGAGCTTAGACAATACAAATCTTTGGAGTTCTGTTTGAAAGAGGCCCTACACAAGATGCAGGGCCTGTCTGGACAGGTAATGAGGGACTGAAGTAACCAAGCATAGGTGAGCTTACTTTGACATGGAAGGCACTGGAAGTAACAATAAGCAAGAAACCGGAGTGTTCAGAGGGCTGGGCCAAGACTGTTTAAGCTGCAGCTCGTTGGAGAGCATATGGGGAAATGTGCTGTAAAGGCAGCTCGAACTGAATTATGAAGGGTCCAGAAAGGGAAATTAGTGTTTATGGGGCACCAATGTGCCAGAAACTGCCTCAGAAATGCATAGAAGGTCAAGTTAGATGATAATATAATAGTAGTTAATATATATTGAGTCCTCAGTAGGTGCCAGACACCATTCTAAATATTAACATGGATAAAACTAATAATCCTTACAGTACTATTCTTATTTCCATTTTACAGATGAGAAAACTAAGTCACAGAGAGGTTAAGTAGCTTGCCCAGGGCCACACACTGGTAAGCATGTAACCAGGCAGAGCCATGTCCTTAACCACTAAATTATATGCCCCTAAAATGAATAGCAGTGGGCTTCTCTGGTGGCGCAGTGGTTGAGAGTCCGCCTGCCGATGCAGGGGACACGGGTTCGTGCCCAGGTCTGGGAAGATCCCACATGCCGCGGAGCGGCTAGGCCCGTGAGCCATGGCCGCTGAGCCTGCACATCCGGAGCCTGTGCTCCGCAACGGGAGAGGCCACAACAGTGAGAGGCCCGCGTACTGCCAAAAAAAAAAAAAAAAAATGAATAGCAGTGCTTAGCACACTGCATGACACATAGCAATATGTACACATATACATGATATACATTAACTGTTAAACATATGTTGATTATACAGAGATTTGTACCTCTATTATATATTAATAAAATCACTCAATTAATCCTCATAATAACCATTTAATGAAAGTGCTTTGTCCTAACTTACACAGAAGAGGAAACTGAACTTTAGAGAAGTTAACTGGAATCACACAGCTGTTGTGTGAAATAATTGTGATCAGAACCAGGCATCTGATTTCAAAGGGTACTCTTTTCATTATACTCTCTCCTCCCCTTTTGGGAGGCATTTGGCAGGTATTGCCTGCACTGACATTCATTCAGCCAGTCAGGATATATTTAGTGAGTGCATACCAAATCCTAGATACTGAAGATACATCTGTGAACAAAATAGACAAAAGTCCCTGGCTTCAGTATTCTTCCCTTCTCGGGGGAGGAAGACAAACAATAAACAGATCCATATATGAACTGTCAGGTGGTGGAAGTGTTATGAAGAATAACAAAACAGGATAAGGGGAAAGGGATTGCTGGACTTGGCGGCTTGCTGCTATTTGTGATAGGTCCCTCTGACAAGGGCTCATCTGTGCAGATACCTCAAAGAAAGCAGGGAGTATGCCATCCAACCATCTCAGGGATGAACATTCCAGGCAGAGGGAACAGTTAGGGCAGGGATCATGAGGTGCTATGTTAGTTTCCTAGTGCTACTATAACAAAGTACCCAAAACTGGGTGGCTTGAAACAGAAATTTATTCTCTTACAGTTCTGAAGGCTAAGCGTCCAAAATCAAAGTGTTAGTAGGGTCCCTCCAAAAGACTCTAGGGAAGTATCCTTGCTTGTCTCCTACCTTCTTGTGTGGTTCTTGGCATTCCTTGGCTTGTAGATGCATCACTCCAATCTCATCCTCACAAGGCAGTCTTCCCTCAGTGTGTGGCTGTCACTATGTCTCTTCTCTTCTTGTGAGGACACTAGCTATTGGACTAGGGCCCACCCAAATCCAGTATGGCTTCATCTTAACTTGATTCCAACTGCAAAGATTCTATTTTTAAATAAGTTAGCTGGAGGTTAGGACTTGAACATATCTTTTTGGAGGACACATGAAAAATTGGAGTCATTAATGGCATCATCTTATCACAGTCCTCCTGAGGGTCACAATTATTCATGCCCCTCCCACATGCAAAATATTCACACCCCATCCCAGGACACCCAAAAGTCTCATCCAACCATGGCACTGGGCTAGGAGTCTAAGATGTTGTGATCTACATTAGGACCAAATGCAGCTCCTTAAATGTGGCTCCTCTTGATCCAGAGATTTACTGATTAAAAGGACAATTTGGTCTGGCTGGGCTGGGGTGGTATGGTGGAGACAAGGGTTATTTAGAATATTTATATTTAATATGATTATTGATACGGTTAGTGTTTTAGTTTGCCAGGGCTGTCATAACAGACTGGGTGGCTTAAACAACAGAAATGTATTTTCTCACAATTCTGGAGACTTGAAGTCTAAGATCAAGGTGTCAGCAGGTTTGGTTTCTTCTGCGCCCTCTCTCCTTGGCTTGTAGTTGGCTGTCTTCCCTCTGTATCTTCACATTATCTTCCCTATGTGTGTGTCTGTGTCCCAAATTCCACTTCTTATAAGGACACCAGTTATATTGGATTAGGGCTCACACTAACAATCTCATTTTAACTTAATCACTTCTTTAAAGATCCTATTACCAAATATGGTCACATTCTGAGGTACTGGGAGT
The DNA here is from genome assembly GCF_964341445.2 of Mesoplodon mirus. Taxonomy (NCBI): domain Eukaryota; kingdom Metazoa; phylum Chordata; class Mammalia; order Artiodactyla; family Ziphiidae; genus Mesoplodon; species Mesoplodon mirus. Next base: position 162,115,481 of record NC_138979.1, on the reverse strand, counting down.
TAATACATCAACATATGAATCTGGGGGGATATAATCAGCCCCTAACAGTTAGGTTGAAACCTATCATCAGCCCATAACAGTTAGGTTGAAATCTATCATCATGCTATATATTTTCTATTTGTCCCATCTATTCTTTGTTCTTTTTCCCACTTTTTCTTCCCTCTTTTTTTTTTTTTTTTTTTTTTTTCTTTTTTGCGGTATGCGGGCCTCTCACTGTTGTGGCCTCCCCCATTGCGGAGCACAGGCTCCGGATGCGCAGGCCCAGCGGCCATGGCTCACGGGCCCAGCCGCTCCGCGGCATATGGGATCCTCCCAGACCGGGGCACGAACCCGTATCCCCTGCATCGGCAGGCGGACTCTCAACCACTGCGCCACCAGGGAGGCCCTCTTCCCTCTTTTGATTGAGTATTTTTTATTTCGTTTTATGTCCTTAGTTAGCTTATTAGTTATACTTCTGTTTTATATTTTTAGTGTTTGCTTTAGAGTTTATAGTATGCACCTTTCACTTATCTTAGTCTGACTTCGAGTAATACTGTAACACTTATACCTGGTATAAAAAGCTCACAACAATACCCTTCAGTTCCTCTCTCCTAGCCTTTCTGCTATTGTTGTCCCACATTGTACTACTACACGCGGCAGAAATCCCACAATACATTCTTATTTGTTTGCCTTAAGCAGACAGTTGTCATTTAAAGAGATTTAGTTTTAATCAGAAAAAAAAATTATGATTTCACAAATACCACGTCCGGTGCTTTTCATTCCTTTGTGTAGATCCAGATTTTCATGTGGTATAATTTTGCTTCTGCCTAAATTATTTTCTTTAACATTTCTTGTAGTTCTGGTATGCTGTTGATGATTCCTTCAGGTTTGTCTGAAAAACAATCGTTATATTATCTTCATTTTTGAAAGATATTTTGCTGGGTATAGAATCTTAGGTTGACGGTGCATTTCTTTTCGTACGTCTTAAAGATTTCGCTCCATTGTCTTCTGGCTCACATTATTTCTGAGATAAAGTCTCCTGTCACTCTTATCTTTTTATTTTTTCTTTATACAGGCCATGCCTTTATACTGTTGTTGCTGCTAAGACTTTCTCTTTATCACTAGTTTTAAGCAATTTGCCTATGATGTGTCCTAGTGTCATTTTTATCATGTTTCTTGTCCTTGGGATTCATTGAGCTTTTTGGTTCTGTGGGTTTATAATTTTCATTCAATTTGGAAAGTTTTTGGCTATTATTTTTTCAAATATTATTTTTCTCCTCTCACTTCCTCTCTACTTCTGGGACTCCAATTACACATATTTTAGATTGCCTTAAGTTGTTCTTTTGTTCTTTCTTTTTTTGTTGTTGCTGTCTTCTGGTTTTTTTTTTTTTTCTGTTTTATCTTGGATAGTTTATATTACTATGTCTTAAGAGTCATAATCTTTTCTTCTGTATTGTCTAATCTATTGTGAATCCCACCCAATATATTTTTCATCTCAGACATTGTATATTTATAGAAGTTAGATCTGGGGCTTTAAAAAATTTCCATGACTTTCTTTAATATGCTCATGTTTTTCTCTACCTTGTTAAACATGAAATGTAGTTATAAAAGCTGTTTAATATACTCATCTAATAGTTCTGTCATCTGTGTAATTCTGAGTCTGTTTTTACTAATTGGTTTTTCTTTACATTATGGTAGCTTCTTTGTGCCTGGTATATTTTTTTATTGTTTTCCAGACATTTCTAATTTTACCTTGTCAGATACTGGAAAATTTTGTATTCCTTTAATTATTTAAGGTGGGAGAGTAAATACAGTCCCTATTACTCCATTAATGCCAGAAACAGAAGTCCCAGGCCCTGTATTACATTGAGAATATTTTACTGGCTTGGGAGACTAGAGATTATTTTTCAGTCCAGGAAGTTCTGGCCCCTTTATATCCCCTCTAAATTCTGTTGACAAACTAGTTGTTTCCTTTTTTAGTCCACCTTTTTCTCATAGTACCTTATAGTATTCAGCTAGTAAGAGCCAGCTGATCCTTTCAGGACTCTACCTGAAAATTACTCAAATCTATAAGTTGATTAAGTACTTTTTCTACTGTCCAGATTACCTCAGACAGCAGTTTTACTGATTGTTTAAGCATACATAATATGGGCTACCTTTTTGCCAACCTGCTATAGCAGTATCTTTATCATCTTTTCCAGCCTCTACTTCCTACTTGCTTTCCAATCCCAAAGCCAATGTTTGTATCTTAGGCTTGGGTTTTGATCGATTTTTTGTTTTTGGCAGCATCAAACTTCTAAGCACCAATCTGTGTATCAGTTATCTACTTCAGAATAATGCTGCATAACAAGCCACCCCAACATTGAGTTGTTAAAACAACATCCACTTATTTATTTCTCACAGGTCCATAGGCTGACTGGAGAGCATTGCCCATCTGGGCTAGGACTGGCAAATCTCTGGGCTTGCTCACGTACCTGCAGTCGGCAAGGAGCTAGCTGCTCCAGTATATCTTTTTCTGGGACAAGTTGGCTATCTTCCACATGCCTCCAGCAGGCTGGCACAGTCATGTTATCATGACCAGAGTCCAGCCCTGGTATAGTCTCATGACTGTGGTAGTGTTCTGACAGGTACACACAGAAGTACACATTCTAAGATGGAAAAATGCAGCGATGACTCTGCTCGAATCAAGCTTGTAATGAACTGAGCCACTGGCTAAAGCTAGCAATGTGGCGAAGCCCAGAGTCGGCATGAAAAGGCACTAACAAAGCGTATACGTACAAGGAGGCATGAAAAACCAGGACAGTAATGCAATCAGTCTATCCTACCCTATGAAGTAGATATTAGTATTATTATCATTGTCCTCATTTAACAGATAGCAAACAGGTACAGAGAAGTTAAATAATTTGCCCAAGGTCTCAGCTCATGTGTGGTGGAATTTGTGTTTCTACCCAGGTAATTTGGCTGTGGAGTCCCTGTGCACAATGTTGTACTGCCCTCTGGGAACAAGCCCAGGGCATTATGAGAGCCTCTACCTCTCTCCCCATTTGGATAATGGGTCATCCAGCCTCCTCTTGGGGCCTTCCAGGGACAGATGGCAAGCTCATCCCTCCCTAGCTCAGCCACTGCCCCCTGAGATCAGCCAGAAGCCACGGCTCTCCAAGGTCTGGCTACCAGCGGTCAATAGGGTTTGGACCCTACCGGTCCCTGTTTCCTGGCCTCCAGTGCCTATGGCCACACAGTGAAGTCTTTCAGGGATTAAAGGCAAGGAAGAGAGAAACAAAAGAAGGAATAAAGTCAAGAAATGTGCCATGAAGCTTCTTGCAGCGCAAGGCAGAGAAAGTCATTTCCAACTTCTTTCATCTCCTAGATGAAGCCACTAAATAAAAGGGCAGAGCGGCGAACACAAGGGCTTTTAATCTGTCTCATCTCCTTCATAATAACTGCAAATTTTCCCTGGGCCCCTGGGAGTGAGCCTCTTCCCTCCGCTCGGCCTTATCTCCCCCTCCACATTTCGCTGGCGCCCCGCCGCTCCCCGCGCGCGCTGCCCGGGCCATCCCGGCGAGGCCTGGGGGAGCCGCTGCTCCCCGCCTCATTGTTCAGGCGGCCCGGGGCTCGGAGGAGGGATGAAGGCCAGTCAAAGGGAAGCGGGCTCGCCGCGGCTTCATTAACGGCGGCCTTTCAGCGGCGCACATATCGGAGCGAGGCCTTTTCAGAGGCGCTAATTAGCAATTTGGATCCTTCCCCCCTCTGGAGAGGCGCCTTCAATCTAACAAGTGGGAACAGCGATGCGCTCCCTTTTTTCTTGCACTTGGTATTTATTGTTTTCCATTTCTCCCTCTCATTCTCTTCTCCTCCCCACCCGCCGCATTGTCCTGCTCACCGCCACCAGATAAGGGCTGTGGGGTGGGGGGAGGGGTGTATGATTAATCACTCTTAATTCTCTGCTAATGATAACTTTCTCGCACTGAGAGAAGTTAATCTTTCTTGGATGTTGAGAGAAGCGGGAGAGTTGGGACAGGTGGGGCTGGGGTGAGTGAACACGGAAGGGCGGAGATGACAGAAGGGACTACCCTGCTCTAATCCCCTCTCCCCCACCCAAGGTCCCAACTTTCCAGCCTGACCAGTTGGCAGCACAACTTGGTACTCTCATTCTTCTGGCCCCATCTGCCCAGCAGCAACCTTTCCCAACCTATAGAAAATTCAACTTTTGCTCTTCAAAGGTCAGCTCGGATGCCACCTCCTCTGTGAAGCCAACCCTGATTGCCCCGTCCTGCCTGAATTTCCCTCCCTTCTTCTGAAATCCCATAGCAGTCTGCACACCACCTTTATGTGCTGAATTCTGCCCATGCTGTTATGGTTGTTCACAACTAGAGTACAGAAACCACCAATCTTTAAAATGTCTATATCCTCCATAGGATCAGTATGCAGTAAATGTTTGTTGAATGAATAGATCAACAAATTCCTGACTACCGCTAGAATATAGGTTTGTTTTTGTGTGTTTTTTTACTTCTTTCCCAAACATGTAAATAGCACCTGCTACCTCCCAGGTACTATTCTAAGTAAATTACGTTAAATTAAAATGTTATTAAATGACATTCAGTCATTTAACCCCTCTACAACCCTATGAGGTAGATGTGATCCGCATTTTACAGATGAGGAAACCAAGGCACAGAGAGGTTAAGTAACTTGCCTATGATCACAGAGCTGTTAAGCAGCAGAGCTGGGGTTCAGACCTAGGCTGTCTGGCTCCAGAGTCCATGTTCTTAAAACCACCTTGCTAGGATATGATCTTGGCTTCCACGGAGGCCCCTGCCTCTCTGCCTGGATGGAGGGATGGACTGAGAGGGAGGCCCAAACCGAAAGTCCAGGCAGGCGCAGAAGGGATGGTAAGGGTGGCAAATGAGCAAGGCCTTCACCTGGAAAGCCCGCACAACAGCCAGATTTAACACCTGGTGTTTGGCATTTGGCCACTAAGTCAGCACTATCGGTAATGGCCTAAGCCCTGGACCATGACCATGCCCCCAGCTAACCTGATCTCCCTTCTCACCCCAGGCCCACTCCACTCACAGAGGCAACAGGAGCAAAATTCCCAACAAACTCTGGGTTCTGCTATTCTGAAGTGCCTGGAGTGGAGTGCCCCAGAGAGGGAGGGAGGGCAGGAGAGCCCCTGAAAATCCCCTCCGAATTATAAACATATCCTCTTTAAGTACATTTCTAAGGATAACATTTGTATTACTCTGTCCTGTGCCTGCAGATAGGGCCGTGCATATCTCCTCCATCTCCCCTTCTTTCTCTCCACTCTGCTGGGAATGGTCCCTATCTGAAGCGACACTGGCAATCCGCTTCCCAGCAATTGTTTCAATCGAGGGGAAAAATTAATTTCTGCCTATCGTTAATTGAGAGAATTGTGTGGAGGGCGAGGGAAGGGGAGGGGGGAGGAGAGGAAGGAAGAAGGTGGAGGGGAGCAATCGTGTTATTAACCGTGTCTCTTTCATAAGCAAATATTCTGATTGCCATCAGTGAGATGAGAGGCTCATTAATGCAGGAAGCAGAGAGGTGATTAGAGAACTTTCAAGAGCTATTGAGCGAAGTGTGAGGGAGGGTTGCAGGGATCTGGAGGCCGAGGGAATTTGGGAAGGACTGAGCTGGGGGGAAAAGCCACTGGCCTTTAGATGGGCCTTCCTGCTCTTCTGCCCCGACTACTCACGTCCAAACAGTTCCCAAAGCCATCAGCTAGAGTTGGGGAAAATGCTAAACAGTGAGTGAAAACTTTGCAAAAGTCATACCTTCTCCAAAGACTTCATCCATCCTGATGCTAAACTGATAGTCTACAGGTGAGATTTTCTAGCCCCCTTACAAGTTTGTCTAATAGCACAAACTTATGCCATTTTAAAATTATGTTATTGTCTTTACAAGATTGTCTCTACTCTCCGATTTGTCAGTCCCCACCAGTTCCTGTTTACTGGCCCCCTCCTGCCTCACTTGTTTGCACCCCTGCCTGGCCTGTGATAGCATTTGTGTACTACTGGAGGTTCTGGGGGTTGGGGATTGAGCGGGAGGGGCTGTTGAGAGGAGGTGGGCATGTGGGATGCTGGCAGGAGTAGATGCTATTCATGCCACCTCACTCCTCCTGGCCCATCTCTGATTTCAGCGATAGCTGTGCTGGTCAGGGCCCTGTGAACCCATCCCAACCAAACCCATCTCAAGAAGAAGCCTCACATTTCTCTCCAGTTTTCTGCCCTAGGGACTTCTCCAAGCAGAAGGTGCTCAGCAGTACCTATCACCCATGCACAAGCATGGTGGAGAAGTATGGGAGAGTTTAAATGTATATATGTGTATAACTGAGTCACTTTGCTGTACAGCAGAAATTAGCACAATATTGTAAATCAACTTCAAAAAATTAAAAAAAAAAAAAGAAGTACAGGAGAGTTTATACCCTTGGGGGCAACCCTTAGCCAATGGGGCACAGGGCCCTGTGAACAAATACCCCAGGCTTTCCAGAAGCACAATTCTGGAAGGCATTGTGTACCTGGCTCAGAGGGCCTGGTGGAGTCAAGCCCCACGCACTGCCAGCCAAACAGCTCCCTCGTTAACTCATGCTTTTATTGTCTTTTCCTCTTTATCACCCTCACTTTCTCCACCCCTCACTCCTGCTTCCTGATGTCATCTCTCAAACTATCTATGCCCAAGTCTGTTCAAGCTCTGCTTTCAGGGGAACACAAATGAAGACAGTGGCCAGGTGTGTCCCCAAATACACAGGGCAGGAGATGGTCACCAGGGAGAAGTGGCAAGCACCGCCAACAGCGATGGCTCCATGTGGCTCCGGGCAGCAGTGGTGACAAGGGCATGTGTGAGGCTAGAAGAGCCAAGACCAGGAGCCAGGGAAGACATGGAAGCTGTAGGTTGTGCTCAGGTACTGAGACAAAGCCACATGGAGAGCCAGAGATGAGAACACCCAGAAACTGACACTCTGTCTGCCTTGGTCAGGGAGAGCTTTGTATGCAGCCCTGTTGCAGCACAGCCCAATGGCCAGCTTCCCAGGTGGTGGCCAGCCACTGCACTGGGGCTCAGCGTGCTTCAGACACTGTATGGCCATCTCTAGGTGCTTCCAAACCCCTCCCAACCATCTCTTCCAAATGTGGACATGATAAAGTCCCCATGACAAACAGGAACCCTGCCCAGTCCATCATCACACTCAGGTCCTTTACATCCCAGAATCAATCCCAATGCCTGGTTTCAAAGTAAGATGCTCCTGGGGCTTCCCTGGTGGCGCAGTGGTTGAGAGTCCGCCTGCTGATGCAGGGGACACGGGTTCATGTCCCAGCCCGGGAAGATCCCACCTGCCGCGGAGCGGCTAGGCCCGTGAGCCATGGCCGCTGAGCCTGCGCGTCCAGAGCCTGTGCTCCGCAACGGGAGAGGCCACAACAGTGAGAGGCCCGCGTACCGCAAAAAAAAAAAAAAGAAAAGAAAAAAAGTAAGATGCTCCCAGCCGAAGCACAAAGAGAGGCAGAGGCTGCCTCTGGCAAAGGAATCCCAGGGAGAGAAAGCCGATGCGGGCTCAAGGGATAAGCAGCTGTGGTGGTTCTGTCCCCAACCCCACACGTCCAAAGGACATTTGGATTCTCTTCCAGGAACCAAATGCTCCCTTCCATCAGATCCCGACCAAAAGTAGGAGAGCCACCAGCGAAGAGCCCAAGACCAAAAAGAGGCCGAAGAAAGAACTGGAAAGAAGAAAATAAAAGGGTGAAAAGGGAGAATAGAGAGAGGGAGAGGCACTTGGAGATTTTCAGAACAATCTCCATTCTCTACGGTGCTTTCTGTTTAAAAAAAAAAAAAGAAAAAGGAATGATGGAGAAGGGGAGAGAGTCAGACAAGTTTAATGATGTGTGTTCAAAGCTCAGATTGGAAAAATGACAGAGAAAAGCAGCCTGTTTCGGCACTAATAAATTGTTCTCTGCCGTAAGAGGCGCCTGTCGCAGCATTAATACAGGCCCCTAATACACGGGTCAGGGTTAAGTAATTCTCTCCGGCAACTTAAGCGAATAATGAAGCTGGCAGCGGCTGGTGGTGCGGTGGGAGAGATGGTCTATGCCGCCGGCACTTTGTCTTCATTTATTATGCCAGCGGCGGCACGGACGGGAAGCCTCCGCAGAGGAGATATCGCTTCATTTCGGCAAGGTAATGAAAGCCGGGTTGGGGGGAGGATAAACCAATTTGCCGGCTGACACTGGAAGGAGTGATTTGCGGACTCAAGAAGGGGAGAGGAGGGCCCCTGCACAAGGAGCCACAAGGCTAAACCAAAGAGGGCCAAGGCCCTTCCAGCTGCGCAGGGACCGGGTAGAGGCACTGAGTGGGGAAAGTGTGCCGGGCTGGGGGAAGGTGGGGATAAAGTCCGGGGACCCAGGCCGGTGGGAACGTGGCTGGAAGGATCCACTAGGAGTGAGGGGAAGGAACAGAGAACAAGCTAAGGAAAAGAAAGGTCACAGACATAGTGGGCTGAGGCTTGGGGATGAGGCCTTGTAGGAGGAAAACAGACAGAAGCTGGAGGACAAGTAAAGGTCAAGGTCATCTGGCAGAAAAGCCGGATGGGGATTGCAGGGGGAAAGTATATGTTGGCTGATAACAAACTTGAACTACCTGGAGCTAAACTGTCTTTGAATGGAGAGTCTGAAGTTTCCCCAGAACACCCTGATGTTTGGTGATTGCTTCCTCTCTGGGCAGCGCGGGCCAGTTTGGCCACATCAGAATCACCTCTGGCAGCTTGTCCTCAGTGATAGCCTCAGGCGGCAATCTGAATCTGGGGACAGAGGGTCTGAGGTTGTTGCTGAGGGAGATAAGTTGGGGGTGTGATCTAAAGCCTGGAGTATCTCTTCAGTCTGCTTGGGTCCAAGTCACAGCAGGACCGTCCTTCCCCCCTAGTTCTGTCTTAAAAGTGGGGGGAAACCCTCCCTTGGGTCAGGTGTTCAGGTGAATCTCCCTTGCAGTTGAGTACCTCCCTCTAGCAGTCTGGCCCAATTACAAGTTGCCATTCTTCTCTGCCACATGGGAAGTAGGCAAGCAAGCAGGGCAGAACTGGTAAAGGGACCCAGTCCTGCCAGTCCTCACAGAATGTTGGTAACTGCATCTTGCATGTGCTTCAAGGTCACATCTGAGCCAGAAGAAACACCTATAGGAGCAGGCATAACCCCAGGGATCTAGAAAGGGTTATGTAACATTACCCTGTTATCTTCCCAGACACTATCAACTTTCCCTCTTCTTTTCAGCACCAAGGCCTTTGGACAGCTCCAGCCAGAGGTTCGACTTACTTAAACAGGCTTTCTGCCCCCAGCACTGCATTTTCAAGTTACCTAAGATCTATTCCTCCTCCCTCGCCCCAAGATTAAGGTGAGCAGATCTTCAGCAGTCAATAAATGGAGAAGAGTCTCAACTTCCCCATCTTCCCCTTGCCAACATGCACGCCTCTCCCTCTTGCCCTACACCCAATCCTCCCACTCACACACTCCCAAGTAATGCTGCCACTTTTCTCCCCCTGATGTGGGTTAAGGATTTCCAATAAGGACCAAGTATTTGAAGCTTAACACTGCAGTCTCTGGAGGAGCCAGGCCAATTTCACACTAATCTAACCCATGAAGGGAGAGAGCAGCGGAAGCAAAAATTACATCAAAGAGAAGTTAATGCTGAGAAGCAGGAGACATAAAAAGGAGCTGCTTTCAGTTTCAAATGACTACACCAATCTGGATTAAGAGATCAGCCTGCCAAATGCCTGTATCACCATTTCTGTGCCCGGGCACCAGGCAGAATGAAGCCTTGTCCTCAGGCACCTCTCTGAATGGGAGTCAGGGGAGAAAATAAAGCTTCCAACCTAACTCCACATTCAGTGACATAGGACATGCCCTGCACTAGGTGCTTTTGAGACAAAAAAAAGTTAAAGAGATACAAGAAAAAAGACTAGAAGGAAGCACACACTACGATATATAAAATAGATCATCAACAAGGACCTATTGTAGAGCACAAGGAACTCTACGCAATACTCCGTAATAACCTTTAGTGGAAAAGAACCTGAAAAAGAACAGATACATGTATATATACAACTGAATCGCTTTGCTGTACACCTGAAACTAACACAACATTGTAGATCAACTATACTCCGATATAAAATAAAAATTTTTTAAAAGACTAGAAGGAAGCATATCAAAATGCTAGCTTTGTCTTTAGGTGATATTTTTCCCCTCTCTATTGCTCCACATGCTCTGTAATGAAGTTATATTATTTTCATAGTGACAGAAATAAAATAGATGTTTAAACAGCAGTGGAGACCCAGTGTTTTTCTCTCCATCTGGAATTTATATCTCCAGGCATTCCCCTTGGTACAGCACTTGGCATAGTTATGTTTATATGTGAAAAGCACTTTATAAATGACTGTGCTGAGGATTATGACGGTGCGGTCAGTGATGGAGGAGGACTATAGTTTCATTCACTAAGACAGAAATGGCAACCCGAGAAGTCCTTAGCAGTTTAATTTTCCCCTTTCTCTCAGGATGGGGGGCTCTGTGTTGTTGAATTCCCAGCACTTCACACAGAGCCTGACTGAATACCATTTATTACATGAGTACAGGAATGAGTGAAAGGAGGAATAAAGATCTTTTCCATTTCGTTGGACGACAATAGAATTGTCCCAAAGTAGGCCGCTTAAATCTACCCTTCATCCCCCACAAGGCCCCATGGCTCCCTCCCAAACACACAGCCTGGCGCCCAGGACAGAATTCTTTTTGCCCTCACGTGCTCCCAGCATGACAGAGTCGCTTGGGCAGCAATACACCTGGCTCTGAGATGGCCCATCTGCCCTCATCTTCCCACTGTTGGGCTTCTTCCCACTCCTTTAGCCTGAAGTCCACTGACCCCCGGGAATGACCCACAGGATGAAGTGGGGGGGCAGCAAGTGGACCCAGCCTGCAGAGCACCACCCACCGCCTTCTCTTCGGGGGAGAAGCCGCCAAAGTCGCCAGTCGTCCCGTTTTAAGTAAGTGGAGCTGAAGTGAGCCCAGCCTGCTGCCCACCCCTCCTCCTGCCCACCCCCAGGCGGCAGCCTGACAAGTGTAAATCCCAGAACGAATGGAGGCGCCCGGCCTCGAGGAGCCGGTGTCTCCCCGCGCATCTCCGCGCTGATTGACTTGTCGCCTCCGTGAGGCTGACTCTATCAGCTCCTCGGCGCCTCCAATTCCAGGTGTGATTTAGTTTGGAGATGAGAGGTGACAGTTAACATTGGTACTCGTCACTGTAGATCAGACGCAGTCATGCCGTCTTCCCCCTCCCCTCCTCCCCGGCCCGCCCGGCCCTCCTCCGGGAGACGCGGGGGTCAGCACACGGGCTCCTGCCGCGCCCCCGCATCTCCCCCCCGGGCTGGCGCGGTCCGCGGCTCCCGCCCGACCCCTTTCCGCCTTCCGCCTTCCCAAGGGTTTCCTCCAAGCCCAACGCCTTCCCCAGGCCTGACCGCGAACAGCCCAAGTGCCCTTGTCTCCCCTGGGAAGCTTGAGAGGCTCTGCCACCTCCTCGTCTGTCTTCTCTCTTTCCTGGCTACGCCAGCCTCTGGGTGTCCTCAGTCCCTGCTGGCACCTGACTCAGGGTCCCCTGCAGGGACGGAAGGGTACTCTCTGGGCTAGTGACTTCCTCAACAGGGGGAGGGTTATGGTTGTGTTTCTTTTACTTTTCTTTGAGGCATAACACACACAAAATGCACAATTCTTAGGTGTAGGGCACAGTGGCTTACATATATATAAAACCAGCCCGGGCTTCCCTGGTGGCGCAGTGGTTGAGAGTCCGCCTGCCGATGCAGGGCACACGGGTTCGTGCCCCGGTCTGGGAAGATCCCACATGCCGCGGAGCAACTGGGCCCGTGAGCCAAAATTACTGAGCCTGCGCGTCTGGAGCCTGTGCTCCGCAACAAGAGAGGCCGCGACAGTGAGAGGTCCGCGTACCGCGATGAAGAGTGGCCCCCGCTCGCCACAACTAGAGAAAGCCCTCGCACAGAAACGAAAACCCAACACAGCCAAAAATAAATAAATAAATAAATAAATAAATAAAGCAAACTGTCAACAAGTAAAAATAAAACACTATAAAAAAATAATAAAAGTATATAAAAAAAACAACCAGCCCTGTGGCCATCGGCCAGACCAGGCTAGAGAACATTGCCAGCACCTGAGCCCCCCCCTCATATGTCCTGCTGCCCCCTGCCCACCCTCTACATCCCACCCCCACCCCCAATTAGGGAGAGGTTTGAATGTGTAAACTCTTGCTGAAAAGATTAGATGTGAGTGAAATTCCTCAGGTCTGGAGGACCCAGAGGGGTCTAGAAGGTTTTTGTGGGGAGGGAGGGGAGTGTCTCTGCGTCAGGTTGCAGGAAGCACACAGCCCAGGGCAGCCAGCATGGCGGAGGACTTCTGACCTCCTGCCCATGTTCACAGCCATCTCCTCTGCCTTGAATAGTGGGAGCTCCAAGACTGGAAAAGATCTCAAAAGGCTACTTGGTCAGCCGCCCACCACTGAGCGGGGTCACGTCCCAAACCACTCTGGCCCTTCCAGTTTCTGAAGGGTCACCGCTGTTTCAGCAATGTGTGACTTTTGTCAGTGGGGCAGTTTATTCTTCCTCCAAACCTTCTCTCTCTTTCTTCTTCTCTTGAAGCCCATTTCACTCACTCAACAGGCCCCTGTTAAGGCCTGGTGGTTGTAAACCCCACCGTCTTATCCATGCAGAGATGAGGGAGACATGGTCTTTATTAACCTCTAACCTTGCAGGGGAAACAGGCATGACCCCCAATCTCTGTATAACAGGGCTAAGTTAAGTCCTCTGTAGAGAGACAGGCAAAGAGCCAGAGAGGAAACAGCAGTTAATTCTATCTACAGGATGTAGAAGAGGACTGAAAAAGGCAAATATTCCAATAAGGCAGAGCAGTGGGGATAAGCAGTTATGCCAACCTTGCAGTTCTAGGCTGCTGAGGCACCAGTGGTGGGCACTCCCATGGGTGCCTCAGCACTCAGCAGTATCAACCAAGGCAGGTCGTGGATAGGGACACCCTTGGAAGAGCTCAACCTGCATTAGCATCCTAGAAATTCCTCATGGAACTTAGCGGTAGAAGACAATCAGTAAGATCATTTTAGGTTGCAGCTATGGAACTAGGAGTCTGGAGACCCCAGATATTTTTTTGAGGTATGACACACATGCAGTGAAGTGCACAAATTTTGGTGTACATCTCATTGTATATGTATATATGTATGTATACATCCAGCGCTGTGCTAGCAAATGTTTGACTGGCTCTTCAAGGGAAAAAAAAACCCTGATTGTAACTTTGCGCATCACTGTAGTGTAAATACTCAGACCATGGCCATTTTCAAGTCACTAACATGACATCACTGAATGCAAGGTTGGGAAGAGATGCTGTGTGAGCCAGCTTGAGTTGGATCCAGCACCACTCTGTATATTGTACAAAATACTCATGTACTCAGATGAAGATATAGAACAGTTCCAGCACACCAGAAGTGTCCATCATGTCCCCTCACCATCAAGGGGTAATATATAAGTTTAAAATTTACAAATTTAAAAATAAAAATTGCATATATTTAAGGTGTACAACATGATTTTATACACACACACACACACACACACATATATATATATATATAAATGATTACTACAGTCAGGCTAATTGATGCGTGCGCCTGAAATCTATCCTTTTACCATATTTCCAGTTTTCAACACATGGTAAGTATAGTTACCATGCCTATACCTTAGATCTCTAGACTGAATAAACCTACATATCTGCAACTTTTTACCCTTTGACCAACATCCCCCAAAGGGAAAGTCTGGACAGTAAAAATCTTGTTGGAAGAAGATCTGGATGAAATTTGAGCAAAGTCCCTCAGGCCATGAAGGACCCAGAAGCATCAAGACGGTTGATAAGAGAGGGCATCCCTTGGATGAGTCACTGTCCCGTTCTAGGCTTCTAGAAAGTGGAATGTTGAGTGAGATGAGGGTTTTTAACCCTGCAATCCTCAGAGTTCTAAGGGATCCCCAGAGATGCTTTAGGGACACTGATAAAGGGGCTCCAGGAAGAGGAGTGGGTGGGCCTCCAGACCCCAACTCCTCTGATTCAACTTCAGTCTTATCTGTGTAATATGCTGGGTTTCTGTGTAGGATTTCCTTTGAAGAAAAAGTTCTGAAGCTACAAATAGCCTGTGCTTTCCTTTTGGCTCCAGTCTCTGTAGCACTAGCATGCATTGATTCCCTGACCACTGTCTGTCCCCACAGAACCTTCTTCATTCTCTCCCACCTTCACTGAGCGCCACACTGGGCTGGGAGAAGGGGTCCCACCTTCTCAACAGAGAATGTTCCTTACCTCCCCACCACCCTCCACTCCCATTCTAACTTCAGGCCTATTTGCCTTGGCAGCTGCTGAGAGTACAAATTCCTGATCTCTGGGTATCACCCTGGGGACTGCCTGGGGGTGGGGTGGGCGGTACTTCAGAGTTCTCCTGGGCGGAGGTGGAGGAACAAGAAAGAGAGGGAAGCTTGGCTATGTTATCCTCTTCCTCCAACCCAAGCCAGAATTAAAAGAAAGTTCCTTTCTTTTCATTGATCCAGGACCCTATAAATACTTTGATTGACCACAGAGTTGTTCACATAGGAAAGGAGAAAAGCAGCTTCTGACATCAAAGACCTGGCCTGGCACTCACAGCTAGACCGGGGTGCTTTCCTGGTGATTGTAAACAATTTCACAGAACCCCAACATCAGACAAAGCCACTCCATGACCATCATGAATCAGGGTGAAAACAAGACCACTTCAAGATCACGTCTGAACACAGACAAAAGCAAGAACATTATCCAAAGCACAAAATGACCAACCACCCCCCCTAAGCTGGCCAATAGGATGACTGCTGCTTCTTAATCAATTACAGCTTTAGCCTAGATCTAGTCTTGTCTTCTTCTAGATAAGATCATGAAGATACCCAATCATAGAATTAGCCCAACTTCCTGTCAGCATCCAACCCAAAGCAAAGCCCCACTTCCTTGAACCCTCCCTCATACCACCTACCATGAGTCCCAATCCTATAATAATTCATTTCTAACACCCCCTTATCCAGACAGCCCATGGTGCCCCACGGTGTGCATTCGGCCTCGTTGCAGCAAGTCAGTGATCCAACTTTGCTCAACTACAGGTACATTCCTGATGGCTTTGGCTTGGGGACGTTGGCACACGCATTGTGTTTTCCCCCATTCACAAACCTTCCCCCATTCACAAACCTTGATGCAGAGGCTCAACGGCAGGAAGTGGTGTGCATGAGTGAGGGAAGCTGTCAGGAGTATGTGTGTGCTGGGTCCAGAAGGGAAGCAGGGAACAGGGTTCAAGTCACGAGGAAAATGGGATTCACATGTATAGGTCTTACATTTCTCATATGGGTGTTTCAAAGCTCACCACACTCCAGTGAAGTGAAGGGTGTGAGCCCCATTTTCACAGCTGAGTAGACAGAGTTTGAGAGAATAATAATTTGCCAAAGCCACACAGTAAATGACTGGGATTCTAACTCAGGTGTTATAGAATGAATGTTTGTGTCCTTCCAAAATTCATATGTTGAAGTTGTAACCCCCCATGTATTTGGAGGTGGGGCCCTTGGGGGAGAATTAGTTTAGATGAGGTCATGAGCGTGGGACCCCCATGATGGGATTAGTGTCCTTATAAGAAGAGGAAGATAAAACAGAGCTCTCTCCCTCTCTCTGCCTTGTGAGGACACAGCAAGAAGGTAGCTCTGTACAAGCCAGGAATTGGGTCCTCACCAGGAACTGAATTAGTTGGCACCTTGATCTTGAACTTCCCAGCTTCCAGAACAATGAGAAATAAATGTCTGTTGTTTAAGCCACCCAGTCTATGGTATTTTGTTATTGCCGCCTGAACAAACTAAGATATCAGGTGTGTCTAATTTCGAGGTCTACACTATAGAAAGCCACACTCCTTGATAGATTTTTTCCCACTTCTGTATTAAAATTTAATTATAAAAGTAATACAAAAATAAATTATCATTCTAAGAAAATATATTATTGATAATGTTTGACCAAACTTAAGTCTTGGTCTCTTCTTGATCTTCCAGAGGTCATTGCCAATAGCAATTTGGTATGTAAACTTTCAGTACTTTTTTAATGTACTTACATACATATATGAATACCCATGGAAAAGATGTATCATTGTTCTGTGGTGTGGCTTTATTTTTACAGAAATAGCTTTCTATGTGTTGTTCTACAACTTGCTTTAAAAAAATTTTTTTAACATCTCTATTGCAGTATAATTGCTTTACAATGGTGTGTTAGTTTCTGCTTTATAACAAAGTGAATCAGCTATACGTATACATATATCCCCATATCTCCTCCCTTTTGCGTCTCCCTCCCACCCTCCCTATCCCACCCCTCTAGGTGGTCACAAAGCACCGAGCTGATCTCCCTGTGCTATGCGGCTGCTTCCCACTAGCTATCTATTTTACATTTGGTAGTGTATATATGTCAACGTTACTCTCTTACTTCGTCCCAGCTTACCCTTCCCCCTCCCTGTGTCCTCATGTCCATTCTCTACATCTGCGTCTTTATTCCTGTCCTGCCCCTAGGTTCTTCAGAACCATTTTTTTTTTTTTTTAGATTCCATATACATGTGTTCACGTACGGTATTTGTTTTTCTCTTTCTGACTTACTTCACTCTTTATGACAGGCTCTAGGTCCATCCACCTCACTACAAATAACTCAGTCTCGTTTCTTTTTATGGCTGAAGCTCAGGGATTTTTGTCTGTCCTGTTCACAGCTGTGCCCCCAGGACCTAGAATAGTGCCTGGCACATAGTACGTGCTCAGTAAATGTTTGTTAGTTGGATGAATGAGTGAACATACATGAAATATTAGAAAGCCTTTCATGTGAGGGCCTACAGAACTACCACAGTATTTTCACCACCGCCTGGTGCTCCATAGTGGGCAGGGCAGGATGTGGTTCTGTTCTTTGTGTAGAGATCCCCTGTTGATGGACACTTAGGTTGTTCCTGGTTTGTCACTACCATAGTACAGCACTGGACATCATGCCCATGTCACCTTGTGCACATGTGCACGTTTCTCTAAATTAGACACTAGGAAGTGGCATTGTGGATCGTAAGGAATGCATGGTTTTAATTGTCTCTTCCAAACAATCCTTTCAAAGAGGCTTTACAATTTACCCTCCCACCAGCAGTATACGAAAATACCCATTTCCCCACATTCTTGATAATACTTGATATTACTACACTTTTAAATATTCACCTATTTGAAGGGTGGGAAATGGTACCTGCTTTAATTTTTCTTTCTTTCTTCATGTGATTACTTATACCGAAGGGGTCCCTAGTATAATTTCTGTGGAAGAAAAGTAGAGACAGAGATAGAGGAACCCCCAGAGTATATTCAGGCAAACTGAGTAAAATTATAATAGCTGACATTTACTAAGCACACCCCTATGTAGATGTTAAATTCATATCTGGGAGGCAGACATACCTGGGTTTGAATCCTGGCCCTGCCACATGCTAGCTGTGTGATCCTGAGTGAGTCACTTAGCCTTTCTGGGTCTTGGGTCTCCCATCTGTTAAATGGGAAAAATAATGGTACCCACCTTACAAGGTTGTAGGAAGAATTAAATGAGTTAATATTTATCAAGTTCTTAATGTGCCTACCCATAATACTCTATTAGAGTCCATTAGATAATTAAAAATACATGCCAGAGTCTACGTTCTTTATATATTGACTCATTTGGGTCTCGCATCAGTTTTAATGAGGCAACGCGATTGTTAATCCTGTTTAAAGGGCAAAGAGAGGTTGAGAAATTTGTCCAAGGTCCCATAGTTCTGCTATTACAGGCAGAGCTAGGATCTGAGCCCAGGTTTCCAGCACCACTTAACCACTGTGCTATATGTCAATGCTGCAAAAGGAAAAGAGGCAGATTCCACTTCTTGGAGTAGCTGTGAAAAGTGGAGGAAAACCCCCAGAGGCATTGAGGAAGAGGCCACCATGTCAGAGAACACCCCAGCCTTGCCCAGGGCATCCCAGCCTGGGCTTGGTCCGTGGCTGCAATTTGGGCTGAAACGTACAAAATGGCCTCCCTCTCATGCCTGGCCCCTCAGCGAGTATGGCTGGAACACTGCAACTTCTCTTTCCTCCTGGACTTTCATCCTCTAGGCCTTTCCCTGCATGTGATTTTTCTAACAGGATGACCCAGACTATTTTACACTGTGGCTCAGAACTCCAACAGATGAAAGTGGAAGCCATAAGGCCTCTTCGGTCCTGGGCCTAGAACTTGCACAACCTCCTTTTGGCCACAAGTCATGGGCCGGCTCTGGTTCAGTGGGAGAGGGAAGCACACCAGGGTGTGAATCAGAGAGGCACAGCACCCCACCCAGCAAGGCACCATCTGGAAGCTGTGACTGTCCTGCATTTAGGGAGTGGCCGAGCCTGGGTGACACCGCTGTGCAGCCGAGGGTTCTCTCTGAAACCTTCCACAGCCTCCGCCCAGTACCCAGTCTCTGGGTAAGGCCTGGTCTCCCCAGGACCCTCCCAAACCCACCCTTCAGAATAACCCTTTCCAACTCCCATTAAAACTCACCATCAGGACTGACTGGCCCTACTGACGACCTGTGCTCACCCCGCAGGCAGCGTGTGAATAAGCCCCGGCCAGTCCTGGGCCTGGCCCTCCCACCTCCCAGGCTGCAGTGGTCTTCCGGAGCAGCTTCCAGACACTGCAGCAAGGGGGTCAGGGAGAGGTTCCTGAGCAGGTAGGGGCTTGACATCTCCTGGTCACCCATGTTCCTTTGTGCCCCTGACTGACTATATGCCAGGGGGAACTGCCAAGCTGTCCGGAAAATTAGAGACCCCTCAGTCCAGGGCCATCTGGGGGAGTTTTCTTTTCAGTTACCTTCTTCGCTTGCTCTGCGGGCGCCTTTCCTTAATCATGTCCTTCAGAGCTAACAGCAGTCACAATCACAACGGCAAGTACTGATTCTTCTGCCCCAGGCTTTGCGCTGCGGACTAGGGGAACTACCTCACTGCAGGGAGGGGGCTGCTGTCTGGGGGACCCACTGATGCTCCTCCATCCCCAGTGCTCTAAGCGCACCTGTGAGGCCTGCTACACACGGCCCCTTCCAGCAGGCCCTCCCGGCATCTCTCAGCATCACACCCTCTCCCTCTCTGAGCTGCACCCAAGTGTGTGTGTCTATTACAAGAAGGGGGAGAACAACCCAGCAGTATGTCACGGGAGTGATAATTACATCCCCAACTCCCATGATGCCGTCTGCTGCTGACCTTTCACCCTTCCTCTCTTTTAATCACCCCCCAGCATCACTCACTCTGACAGAGCAGCAGCACAGACCCTGTGACCTGTCAGCCCGGGGACATGACTTATAGGGCCTCGCAGGTGGACAAAGGGAAGGGAGATAGGCCACATAAATCTTCCGGGTGAATAAAAGAGAGTAATGGAGTGCACTAGCAAATTCCCGTGGTCTTGTTACTCGGCACAGAGTTACGGTGATGAGGACGTGGCCCAGGCTGACATGTGGGTCCCCGTCAACCTTGCCAAAGCCAGCAGCCTCTACACGAGCCCCAATGTCACGTCTACCCCGAAGTCCCCAGAGAAGGCAGGACGGGCAAGGGCAGCTGGCTCCTAGGCTGGTTTATTGCATCCCCGAGCAGAGGGGAGGAAGGAGAACCAGCCTCAAGCCGAGCAACCCCTGGCCCAGCCCCTCCTTGGGTGGGGCTCCCTGAGCAACTTGGTCAGGAGCTTCTTCCAGGCAGGGGACAGGGCGGGAGCACCACTAGGCCTAGAGCTCCCCCCAGTTTCTAGAGAGAGCCTGGAGTGGCGCCCCCTACCTGGTGAGAAGTCCCCTGGGCAGAGAACATTGAGGGGATGACTTCACAGGTTGTATGCAGGAATCATCAGGGCCTTTCTAAGCTTCACTAATTAGCATGAGGGGATCTGTCCCCACTAAAGCATCTGAGAAGGAATGGGCATCTGATGGCCTGGAACCCTGAGCTGGGCAGGAATGCCCCCCTTCCATGGGTGGACCCTGGAGTGCGGATGAGTTGATCATTCTGAAACACGCTCATTCATAAGACACTAGCTGCCTCACAAGTCCTTCTTTACCTGTTCATTGAGCTGCAGGGCTGCAAACTGGGGCCCATAAGCCAAACACGGCCCACGGATGTCTTTTATTTGGTCTGTAGTTATTTTATCAAATTAGAATTTGCAACTGTTCAGACAGGGTAGGCTCACTCCGGTCCACACTCCACAGGCACCTACCATCTCACTCCATCCCAGTTCTGGTCATTTATGTCACCTGCCTCTTCCCCATAGGGAACATGACTCCAAGGAAGCTCCTGAAGCCCAGGCCTGGATCCAGGTGGTCCCACTCAGACCCTCCATCCTGCCTGTGGCCCCTTTCCATCCCACCTCCCACATCTATCCGGACAGTGCATTAACTTCCTCAAAGCCTTTATAGCTTCTACTTCATCTGAGCCTCAGACAGCAGATAGCACCACACCCATTTGGACAGATAGAGAACATGAGTAAGAGGGGTAACTGGCTTGCTTTGGGCCACTCAACTGATCAGTGAAGGAGAGAGGAGGACCCAGCGTCCTCCTCTGGGAGGAGGGAGGACCCATCTGACTGCAGATGTCTCTTTCCACCAGACCATAATTCTACTGAATTGTTGCCTCCACCACACCCAACCGTATACATTTATAGTTGAATCATCGTATCTCAGAGTTCAAGAGTTATTTGGTCCAATTCTCTGCCGTGCGCAAAAAGAGCCTTCGTGATAACCCCAACATAGATGGTCCCCTGCTGGCACCTTCTGGGGCCAAGGAACTCACCACCTCAGAGGGATGGTTTATTCCATCCTCAGGTAGCACGTGCCCTTAGAAAATTCGTTCTCATCTTCCTGGAGCCCAAATCTGTGAGGTCTTCTTACCACCACTATTGGCTCTTCCGCTCCTGTCAGGATCCACGCAGAAGAAGCTCGTCCACTTGAAGAATGTGGAGACCTCTGTCAGGCTCAACAGGCTCAGTTGCTGTGTCAGTCAGAATGACAAGGGACAAAATCTGACCCCGAAGGGAATTTGTTGACATGTGAAACTGGCAAGATCCAGGGTTAGGCACCATGGGACCCAAGGGTTCAAACACTGTTTTAAGGACCATGTCCCCATTTCTGGGCTCTACCTTCCTCTGCACTGACGTCGTTCTCAGGCAGGAGCTCCCAATGCAGTAGCCCTTGGCAGACTCAGCCTAAATCCCACCAGCTCATCAAATGCAACAGAATAAGACTTCCTCTTTCCCAATCATTCCAGAAAATGTCATGGGTAGGACTGTCTTTGGCTGAGCTTGGGTCACATGTCCACCCGTGAACCAGTCTCTGTGTCCAGAAAGATGCACATCTCTGAATGGTTAAGCCTGGGTCATAAACCCACCTCCAGGGGTTGGCCTCACCTATATGACATGGCCAGTGAGGTGGGGTGAGTCCCCTAGGGAAAATCATGGAGCACTTTCCAGAACAGGCAGGATGGAGATTGGGCCACACCACCTCTGCTTACTGTAGTAGTCATGGTTTCAAGGTCTATCCCATCCTGGTCACTCTCTCCGTCTGTGCATTGTGTGTGTTTCTTTTCTTTGAAGGGTATAGTTCAGAGAGTAGAACCTAATCTCCCATATGTGGTGTCAACTGTGAAAAGTAGGTCCCAGGTCCACCCCACCCAACTCCTGGACACCCTACTTTCATCACACACGAAGTGTCCCATTTGCTATTATGTGACCACACTGAAGTTCTAGTTCCCTGAGCCTGCAGGCAACTAACATGCCCCAGTCTTCTGTCACATGTACTGCCACTTAGCCACCAATATCCACCTCTATGTTAGTACAATGGGGTTTTTTTTTTTTTAAATACAAAGGTGTAGTCCTATTCAACCAAGCTTAATAATTTCAGTCCCATCATTGCAGCCCACTGGAATCATCTAACATACGTTAGCTCTGGCAGTCCTAAACTGTGTCCATGTGTTTTCTATCCAAGTCCTTGATTTCAAAAAAGACTTAACAGGACAGGATTGAGAAGAGCCCTGTGGCCTGCCACTAGAGACTCCATCCAGTCTGACATCAATTCAATGATCAGATCTCTTTAGTGAGAATAATAATAGCACCAATCTCAAGAGATTGTCATGATGATTAAATGAGCTAATATTTGTAAAGCTCTTAGAACAGGGCCTAGCACATGGTAAGTAATACGAAAGTGTCCGCTAAACAGACAGCTGGGACTTTATTAATCAAGAGAGATGAACTAGAACTGTGCTATCATTCAACCCCCATTTCCTGTACCAGGCCCAAGTCTCTTGTGATAGGTTTTATCAAATGCCTTGACATACAAGAATGGATATCTCTGGCTTTCCCCTCATCAATATTATAAAACACAGAAAGTGAGGTTTGGCTGGTGTCAACAATGCTGGTCCCTTGTGATCCACATTCCTTTCAATGAGCTCCAAATCCATCTACTTGATAAGCACCCTCTTCTAAAACTGGGGACTATCAATCTTTCTGATCAAGAATATGTGGTACCACCTATTGGAAGTTTGGGACAACATGGTATTAGTGTCTCTGTTCCTGGAGTCAAAGTTATACTCAATGAAAAAGAGTAAATTCAGTTTCCTTGAGGCCCAAAACAACAGCCCCCAAAGTCAGGACCCTTCTCTTGATCACTCTCTGAACCAAGCTAAGCAATAAAGAAGGCACTTGTATCAGTTAAAAATGCTATGACCTGCAAGTAACAGAACTCACAGTCACCATGGCTTAACCATAAGGACTGGTATAGCCTGCATACCAAGAAGTCCGGAGGTGGCAGGTCTTAGCATTGGTTTAGCAGCTTAACCATGTATTAAGAACCCAGCTTTTTGTTTCTGTTCTGCCATCCTTAGCTGTTGGTTTGTGCCTCATAGTTACAAGATTGCTGCTGTAGCTCTAGACATCATGGCCTTCTAAGAGGCACAAAGAAAGTGGAAAGATCAGCACCAGTGAATTCTCTTCCTTTTCCTATGGGGTAACAAAATATATTTTCTAGAAGTCCCCAGTGCACTTCTCCCTTGTACATCATTAGTCACATGGCTACCCCTAGCTACAAGTGAGGCTAGGAACAAGAGTATCTATATTGTACAGTGAGTGGTGGCAAGGGTTAAGTGGGTTAGGAATGGCTGCTGGGTAGCCAACAAACAAGGTCTACCATGACATCCTTGGCAAGATGGTAGTCCTATTTATCCACTCACGCCCCCAGCCCAGATGTTAGCACTAGAAGTAACCTTCAATTCATCTTGTCCAACTCCCTCACTTGCCTATGATAAAACAGAGGCCCAAAGAGAAAAAGATTTGCCCAAGGCCACATTGCCAGTCAGTAACTAGTTAGTAGCTGAACAGTGTCTATCCATACATGAGGATAATGATATGTTTTAGTGAAGGCTAGGTTCTCTCTCAGAGAGAGAGATTTTAAAGGTCATGTAATTGTGACAGCTGGCAAGTCTGAAATCTATAGGGCAGGCCAGCAGCCTAGAAATTCAGGTAAGAGTTGATATTGCAGTCTTGAATTCCAGCTCTTAAGGGCAGCAGGCTGGAGACTCGGGAAGGATTTCTACGCTGCAGTCCTGAAAATGTCTTCTTCAAGAACCCTCAGTCTTAAGGCCTTCCACTGATTAGAAGGGGGCCCACCCACATTACAGAGGGTAATCTGCTTTACTCAAGGCCTCCTGATTTAAATGTTGATCGTATCTAAGAAAATACCTTCACAGCAACATCTACACTGGTGCTTAACCAAACAACTGGGCACTACAGCCTCACCAAGCTGACACATAAAATGAACCATCACACAATAGTATCTATCCCATAAGGTTGTTAGGATGATTAAATGACTTAATACTTACAAAGTTCTTAGAACAGGGCCTGGTACAGAGTCAGTACTATGAAACTGTTTGCTAAATAAATAGATATGTAAACAAGCAAACAAACAAATTGTGACTTGAACCCAGGTCTTCTACCACCCTGGTTTCCAAACTGTGGACCAAGGTGCTCCTGGGCACTGAAGCACATGCACAGGGGCACAGTAGGATGTTTTAAACTTTCCAAACACACACTCAACATCTGCCAGCGTTGAGGAAATGCTTGACATCTGTCAGACACCGTGTGAATTACCAGGTGGAAGTGGTTCACAGTTTCAACATTAGACCACTCTACATTCTTTGCCATGGTAGCATATCTTTGAGAAGCTGGATTTTCAGTGGTTGCTGGGATAAAAATCAAAGCAGAAACGAATGAGGGTGGTGGTGCCGGTCCACCTTATTACAAAGTCTGAGAAGACGTGCAGTGTCCAAGAGGCACACACGTCCCATTGGATGTAATTGCAGGTAACAATGAAATAAAACCTTTTAAATTTAAATTTACATGTACTGTTTTTTTTTTTCTAAATGGCTGATCAGTTGTGAAAACACTAATACTTAAGTTGTTTAGACCTAACTACTTAAGAAACAGAAGTTTTAGGTATTTCCTTTGACCAAGGGGTATTGTGAAAAAATGCTGAGACACTAAGAGTGCCACGAACCGAGAAAGTTTAGGAACCTCTGTTCCTTCTAGTTCATCACACTACTCATAACTGTGCTCGACACTTGTCCACATCCACACATCCTGAAAGATGACAGGAAGGGTAAGGGGGTTCGCGAGGCTTCATTTACTCAATGACTGAAAAAAGCTCTGGGTGGGGCGTTCCCGGCGAAGCCAGGAGTCTGGCAGGTGGGCCAACGGGTCGCCCTGCCTAGCCCTAGAGAGAAACCCAAACCCAGGGCCCCCTTTCCTCTCTAGGGCAGCACCTGGAGTGAGCAGCATTCCCTCCGTCCTGCCTCTGCCAGCCCCGACCCACACCCCAAGCAGGGTCAGACTCAGCTGAATGGCTTCATTCTTTCCAGAAAAGGGGCTGCCATGCTGTCCTGGGGCAAGTGAGGAGAGAGAGAGATCCTCCCTCCCTAGCCTCACCGGCTGGGCCAGTGCCTCGGAAGAGCTGCAGTGCACAGCCCCCCTACCCTCCCCCCATCTGCTCTTTAACGATGATGGAAGCTGCTGTCAGTGCGTGGCGACAGTAATACACACTCTTCTTAATAACACAGGGTGTACCTCTTATTAAAATGAATGGACTCCCACAGCTCAGCCTGGGGCCGCACGGCTGGCAGCTAGCCGGGGACAGCAGCCCTCAACTGGAGCAGTTTATCTGCTGTAATTACTGGCAGGACAGCACAGTGGGGGCTTCTGGGGGCAGGCTGGGAATGGGTCCGGGCCAGGCCCAGCTCAGAGCTACACTCACACACTCAGAGATATGCCACACAGAAGGAGCTCAGTCTCCCCCAGACCTCACACCCAAGAGCACCCCTTCCCACATCCAAGGGGGTATGCACACCAATCCAGGGTCACATGCGTACAGCTGGAGTTGAAACGGGAACCCTCTGATGGGATCCATGTACCTAATGTAGCAAAAAAGCAGCAAGAGGAACTGCCGTGCTCTCAGGGATGGCCCCAAACCACAGGTATAGGGGAGAAATAGGGTTCTACACGTAAATAAAGCTCAGAGAGAACCCACAGAGCTGCAAGGGGTGCCAGGAACCAGGTGGTAACCTACTTGGCAGTGTTTGAGATCAGAGAGATCTGTAGAGACCTCAGGGTCTATGACAGCACAAAATCATGGGCATATGCTCCCTTGGCACCATGGTATTTAACAGAATTATAATTCACCATTTTAAGATTCGTTACTTAGTTTGTTAAAGGAATGTATGACTGGATGAGTGAGTGAATTAGTGAAGTAATCAGAAGTTCTCCAGGGGAACATGATGAGCATGAGGACCTTTCTGAGAATTCATGCACACATGCACAGACACACATGTGAACACACACTCAGGCATGGATATATACACATATGCACACACAGACACACAAACATGTAGATGGACACACATACACGGGCACACACAGTCACGCATGCATACACATGCACAGACAAAGACACATAAACATGTAGATGGACATACACGGGCACACACGGTCATGCATGCACACACATGCACAGACACACACACATTCACTACTCACATCTGACACACCCCTTTCTCTGGCTCAGCCAGCGTTAGAGACATTCAGTGCCAGAAACAAACACACTGTCAGCTCATGCAGATGAGACCTACTATCAGAGACCTTGCTCTTTAAGCTAAATTTCCTCTTGAGAAGTGAGGGAAAGATGTTTTGTAAGGACCCAAAAGAAGGTGAGACAAAGGGACCCAGGGACCCACAGCATTGCTTCCTTGTGGCCCCAGTTGAGCCCGTGGCAGCCCAGCCTGCCCATGACTAGGTTGAGGTCCCATCAGGCAGAGGCCCTGTCCTGCCCCCCACTGGGCCCAGTATTTCCTTGTTCACAGGGACCTAGAGACCCCTCCAGGACTCTCCACAAGGAGGGGCCTTCCCACAAAGTAGTGATTTCCAGCTCCATCCCTCCCAGGGCTTTACAGGAGTTCCATTGGAGGAGGCAGTGGGGAAGCTGAGAGAGAAAGAGAGGCAGAGAGACAGACAGAGAGAGAGAGAGTGTGTGTGTGTGTGTGTGTGTATGCACATGTGTGTAGGTGGCTGTGCCTGTGCCAGCAGCACAGGGAGGGCCAGAATTTCTACTCCCCAGTTGGAGCAACCCTCCTTTTCCATCCTAGTATTGGGGCTACACAAAAGGATTTGCCCAAAGTGTTCTATTCTTTACAAATACACAAAAATTGAAAATCACGAAACTAGCCTGGGATCAACTACATTTTCCTTATCTCAGTCCAAGCTGGACAATATCAGAAGCCATGGAGTAAGGTTTTAACCCATGGACTGCTGATCAAATCAGTCACTTCAAGCTTCCGCCAAGCCTTTCCTCTGTGCCAGGCCTGGCTATGCACTTTAGAGAGGCCATCTCATCGAATCCCCACATCAACCCTGTCATCATCTCCCCTTTATAAACGAACAAGTAGATAGTAAGTAACAGTACCAGGATTCACACCCAGGTTGCCTGACCCCAGAACTCATGTTCCCCATCAGTGTACAACACTGTCCTTGGAGATAGCAAATGCATGAACTTGACCTCATGAGCCCATACTGCAACCATCTGAGTTCACCAGCCTGGTGTTCTTGGAGCTACTCCTCACAAGTGAGGTAGTGAGTGGGAGGGAGTCTCTCACACTAGCCTCCTACAGGTGATGGTGACTGCAGTGGGGGAGCTGGCCCCATGCCTCACGGCCATGGGGCTGCACTGCTTCTAGCTTTGGACAACTAACTTGTATCTGGCCAACACAGCTTCCGAGAACAACTAGTAAAGCTGGACTTAAAAACACAAAATATACAACATGGATGAACCTTGGGAACATTAGGCTAAGTGAAATAAACCAGTCACAAAAAGACAAATGCTGCATGATTTTACTCATACAATGTACCTAGAGTAGTCAGATTTTCAGAGTTTCAGTTCAGGGAGATAAAAAGGGCTCTGGAGATTGGATGTAGAACAATGTGAATGTACTTAACACTACTAAATCATACACTTAAAATGGTTATATATTTTTATATTATGTTTATATATTTATATTTAGGAGTACCTAAATATATAAAGCAAATATTAGCAGACCTAAAGGGAGAAATAGACAGCAATACAATAATAGTAGGGGACTTTAGTACCCACTTACATCAGTGGATAGATTATCCAGATGGAAAATCAATAAGGAAGCATCGGCCCCAATGACATTAAATCAGATGGACTTAATAGATATATACAGAATATTCTACCCAAAAGCAACAGAATACCTATTCTTCTCAAGTATACATGCAACATTCTCCAGGATAGTTCATATTAGGCCACCAAAAAGTCTTAACAAATTTAAGAAGATTGACATCACATCAAGCATCTTTTCTGACCACAATGTTATGAAACTAGAAATCAATTACAAGAAGAAAACTAGAAAATTCACCAATATGTGGAGATTAAACATGTTTTGAACATCTAATGGGTCAATGAAGAAATCAAAAAAGAAATTAAAAAATACGTTTTGAGGCAAATGAAAAAAATGGGAATACAACATACCAAAACTTATGGGATGCAGCAAAAGCAGTTCTAAGAGGGAGGTCCATAGACATGAATGCTTACCTCAAGAAATAAGAAAAATCTCAAATAAACAACCTAACTTTATACCTCAAGAAATAAGAAAAATCTCAAATAAACAACCTAACTTTATACCTCAAGAAACTAGAAAAAGAAGAACAAATGAAGTCCAAAGTTAGTAGAGGGGAGGAAACAACAAAGATCAGAGCAGAAATAAATAAAGACTAAAGAGACAAAATTAAAGATCAATGAAACCAAGAGCTGTTTCTTTGAAAGGTTAAATAAAATTGACAAACCCTTAGCTAGACTTATCCAGAAACAAAGAGAGAGGACACAAGTAAATAAAATCAGAAATGAAAAAGGAGACATTACAACTGCCACCGCAGAAATATATCATAAGAGACTACTACAAACAATTATATGCCAAAAAATTGGACAACCTAGAAGAAATGGATAAATTCTTAGAAACATAAAACCTTCCAAGACTGAATCAAGAAATAGGAAATCTGAATAAACCAACTACTAGTAAGGAGATTGACTCAGTAATCAAAATCCTCCCAACAAACAAATTGCAGGGCCAGACAGCTTCATGGTGAATTCCATAAAACATTCAGAGAAGAACTAATACCAATCCTTGTCAAACTCTTCCAAAAGACAGAACAGGAGGGGATACTTCCCAACTCATTTTATGAGGCCAGAATTACCCTGACACTGAAACCAGAAAAGGACACCACAAGAAAAGAAAATTACAGGCCAATATCCCTGATGAATAAAGATGGAAAAATTCTCAATAAAATATTAGCAAACCAAATTCAACAATATAGTAAAAGGATCATATAACATGACCAAATGGGATTTATTCCAGGAATACAAGGATGGTCCAGCATCCTCAAATCAGTTGATGTTATATAGCACATTAACAAAATCACATGATTATCTCAATAGATACAGAAAATCATTTGACAATATTCAACATCAAATTGTGATAAAAACTCTCAACAAAGTGGGTACAGAGGGAACATACCTCATCATTATAAATGACAAGCCCACAGCTAACAGCATACTCAATGGTGAAAAGCTGAAAGCTTTTCCTCTAAGATCAGGAACAAGACAAGGATGCCCACTCTTGCCACTTTTACTCAACATAGTATTGGAATTCCTAGCCAGAGCAATTAGGCAAGAAAAATAAATAAAAAGCATCCAAATTGGAAAGGAAGAAGTAAAACCATCAATATTTGCAGATGACATGATGTTATATGTAGAAAACCCTCCAAAAAACTATCAGAGCTAAAAAAATGAATTCAGAAAAGTTGCAGGACACAAAATTAATATAAAGAAATCTGTTGTGTTTGTATACATTAATAATGAACTATCAGAAAAATAGATTAAGAAACCACCACATTTACTATTGCATCAAAAAGAACAAAATACCTAGGAGTAAATATAACCTAGGAAGTGAAAGACCTGTACACTGAAAACTATAAGACACTGATGAAAGAAATTGAAGAAGACACAAATAAATGGAAAAATATTTTTGTGCTCATGGATTAAAATAATTAATACTGTTAAAATGCCTATGCTACCTAAAGCAATCTACAGATTCAATGCAATCCCTATAAAAATTCCAATGGCATTTTCACATAAATAGAACAAATAATCTTAAAATTTGTATGGAATCACTAAAGATCCTGAATAGCCAAAGCTATCTTGAGAAAGCTGGAGGCATCAGCCTGTCTGATTTGAAACTATATTACAAAGCTTTAGTAATCAAAACAGTATGGTATTGGCATAAAAACAGACATATAGATCAATGGAACAGATAGAGATCCCAGAAATAAACCCAGACATATATTTCAATTAAGTTATGACAAAGGAGTCAAGAATATACAATGGGGAAAGAACAAGCTATTCAATAAATGGTGTTGAGAAAATTGGACAGCCACATGCAAAAGAATGAAAGTGACCACTATCTTACACCATACACAAAAATTAACTCAAAATAGATTAAAAACTTGAATGAAAGTATAGAGACCATAAAACTCCTAAAAGAAAAAATAGGCAGTAATCTCCTTGTCATTTGTCTTGGCAATGATTTTTTTGGATTTGACACCAAGAGCAAAGAAAACAAAAGCAAAAATAAACAAACGGGACTACATCAAACTAAAAAGCTTCTGCACAGCAAAGGAAACCATCAACAGAACGAAAAGGCAACCTACTGAATTAGAGAAAATATTTGCAAATCATATATCTGATAAGGGATTCATATCCAAAATATATAAACAACTTAAACAACAGGGCAACCCCCCCAAAAAAGACAAACAAAAAAGAAATCTGATTTAAAAAATGGGCAGAGGGCTTCTCTGGTGGTTCAGTGGTTGAGAGTCCGCCTGCTGATGCAGGGGACACGGGTTCGTGCCCCGTTCTGGGAAGATCCCACACGCCACGGAGCGGCTGGGCCCGTGAGCCATGGCCACTGAGCCTGCGCGTCCGGAGCCTGTGCTCTGCAACCAGAGAGGCCACAACAGTGAGAGGCCCATGTACCGCAAAAAAAAAAAAAAAAAAAAAAAAAAAAAAAAAAATGCGCAGAGCAACTATATAGACATTTTTCCAAAGAAGACATACTGATGGCCAACATGTACATGGAAGAATGTTCAACATCGCTAATCATCACGGAAAAAAATCATTATTTACAATATCCAAGATATGAAAACAACCTAAG
Source organism: Mesoplodon mirus (assembly GCF_964341445.2). Taxonomy (NCBI): domain Eukaryota; kingdom Metazoa; phylum Chordata; class Mammalia; order Artiodactyla; family Ziphiidae; genus Mesoplodon; species Mesoplodon mirus. Next base: position 162,084,565 of record NC_138979.1, on the reverse strand, counting down.
CGTCCATCAACAGATGAATGGATAAAGAAAATGTGAGATAGATAGATATATACACACACACATACATACACACACAGTGGAATATTATTCAGCCATAAAAAGAATGAAATCTTAATATCTGCAACAACAAGGATGGACCTTGAGGACGTTATGCTAAGTAAAATAAGTCAAACAGAGAAAGACCATATACTCTCACTTATATGTGGAATCTAAAAGAAGAAAAAACTCATAGATACAGAGAACAGATGGATGGTTGTCAGAGGTGAGGGAAGCACGAAATGGGTGAAGGGAGTCAAAATGCACAAACTTCCAGTTATATAATAAATAAGTCATGGGGATGTAATGTACAGCATAGTGACTATAGTTAATAATACTGTATTACATATTTGCAAGTTGCAAAGAGAGTAAATCTTAAAAGTCCTCACCACAAGAAAAAAATTCTGATGCTATGTATAGTATGGATGTTAACTAGACTTGATCGGTGGTGATCATTTCATAATACATACATACAAATATTAAATCATTATGTTGTACACCTTAAACTAATATAATGTATGTCAATTATACCTCAGTAAACAAAAAGGAAAGAAAATGGTTAAAATAGTTAAGATGTGTATTTTCCTACAAGTATCGATACAAATGGAATGAAGGATTTGGAACAGTTAGGCCTGCAGTGAGTGTCCCCAGAGAGGGTTGTAGTGTATCTGGGTGTCAAGCCTTCAGCCTCTGTCTCAGGCCCTCCTGCCATCAACACACACCCTGCAGCTGCATCCACCACACATCCTGAGCCTCCCCAGACTCCCCCAGATGATGAACAGATCAGCCTTCAGCTGAGGGTGGCCCTGCATGTGCCTCTTCCCCCTTCTCTTCCCCTTTTCTCTCTTCCTCCCTCCTCTGTCCATGGCTTGCCCTCCTCACCTGAGTCACAGCTATAAGCTGGTGTCCTCCTCTGGTTCCTCTGGTTTCATGTTTCCACTGCATGTAACTTGGCTCCAAAGCATGGGAACCCCCAATTTAGAGAGAGCCAGTTCAAAACCGCGGTTCCTGTCACAGCTCGGGTGGTTCTAGGGCCAGCTTTTGGTGGTAGGTGATGAGGAGGCAGGGTCCAGAATTATGGAGACACGAATGATCATAAAATGACATGCCTTTGGTGCACACCACGTGAAAAGGGTTTTACATCCATTGTTTCATTTCATGCTCACAGCAAAGCTATGGTGGTAGTGTGAGCCCATTTTACAGGTGATGAAACTGAGGCTCTGAGTAATTACACAAGTTGCCCAAGGTCCCCAGCTTTTAACCACTGAGTCATGCTGCTTCTACTACTCCTAGAGGAACCCAGAAGCTCTAGGTTTCCCTCCCATGACGAAAGAGGAGAGCAAGTGTCTTCTTTTGGGATGCAGGATAGGGATGCTAGTGACTTCTGTCCTACCTTCAGGCAGCTCTGATGGCTGCAGTGAGGAAGGCTGGGTAATTCCCACTGCTGTCCCAGCTTGCATAGTTGAGGGCGCCAATGACTAGGCTCATCAAACTCTGGGTGAGGGGGCAGTGGCTGCCTCTAAAGATGCCTAACAGACAGGCTGGCCACTGGGCCACCCATGGTTGGCCCTGGAGGTGAGGCTTGCAATAAACCCCACTTTGGATGCCTCCAAAAGTTGTGTCCGAGCTTCCCTGGTGGCGCAGTGGTTGAGAGTCCGCCTGCCGATGCAGGAGACGCGGGTTTATGCCGCGGAGCGGCTAGGCCCGTGAGCCATGGCCGCTGAGCCTGCACGTCTGGAGCCTGTGCTCCGCAACAGGAGAGGCCACAACAGTGAGAGGTCCACGTACCGCAGAAAATAAATAAATAAATAAAAAGTTGTGTCCAGGTGTCCTCAAGGGAAACCTTAAATGGAACAGGAAGTTGTGAAGGAGGATGAGGGCTGTGGCAGGGAAAGGGAGTCTCAACTGTTTTGCTTTGGCAGTGATGACAATAATAACCAAAGTTACCACTGTTGGAGTGCTCACTATGAACCAGGCACCTGCTCTGATCATCTACATCCTTGTGAGTAAAATTGCGATCCATCCATCCATCGGCATCACCTGGGAGCTTATTGCAAATGAAGGCTCTCAGGCCCCATCCTAGCCTTGCTGAGTCAGAATCTACATTTTAATAAGATCCCCCGGTGATTCACAGCCACTACTTTACACCTTGTCGCATTCAGTCCTTAGTACAACATTCCCACAAGGTGGTTTTTGTTTTCTCCCCCATTCAGATTTTACAGATGAGGAAACTGAGGCCCAGGGAGGTGAATTTCGTTGTTCAGGGTCACGGGTAGAAAATGGTTGGAATTTGAGCCTAGGGCAATGTGGCTTTAAACCCAAGAAGAAGTGCTGGGAGGTTTATGAGCTGATTCTGATTCTGAGCTTTTGACTCTTACTTTTTTTTTTTTTTTTTTTTTTGCGGTACATGGGCCTCTCACTGTTGAGGCCTCTCCCGTTGCGGAGCACAGGCTCCGGATGCTCAGGCTCGGCGGCCATGGCTCACGGGCCCAGCCGCTCCGCGGCATGTGGGATCTTCCCAGACCGGGGCACAAACCCGTGTCCCCTGCATCGGCAGGCGAACTCTCAACCACTGCGCCACCAGGGAAGCCCTGACTCTCACTGTTTAACCAGGCTGCCCGCCCAGAAGGACACCTGAAGCTCCCTCGGGGCTGGGGGAGTTACTGGAGGGCTGCTCTGGCCTCCGCCTTGGCCCCCTCCTCCCTCAGCCCCTTGTGGGAGGCGCTGGTGGGGGCACTGCTCAGGGTGCAACAAGGAAGCCCTCTTACCTGCCCCTCCTGCAGCTCCAGCTTGGCCCTCCTGACTCCCACAGGCAGCCAAAGGGGCAGCCTAGGACCTGCCGGGTTAGCCCAGCTCCCAGCGAGCTAGAGCCATTCTCCCACCTGCCCAGGGGCTGGGGCAGGAATGTGGCCCCCACTCCCTCCTCAGGAAGCCACGAAGACATGCTACCTCGCCAAGAAGCATCTTGGCCCATGGGGCTGTGTCCCATGACGCGTCTCATTCCAAACTCCTCAATCTCTCCCATTAGCTGAGATTGCAGGTTCAGAGCACAGACATTGCCACCTGTCACTGCCTCCTCACGTCAGCCATCAGCCAGCAATGGTCTCGTCTCCTTCAATCCATCACGAAGGCTTGCTACCGCTCCCACTCTGCGGCAACTCTGTGAGCCCTTCCCCCAGCGCCTGGCCCAGGGGACTTGCTGCATTGCCACATGGGAGGAGAGAGGAGGCAGGAAGCTGAGGGCAGGGACCCCTCAGGCACCCACCAGGGAGCAGGCCTGCTTCAGATCCAGAGGAAGCAGGTGAGCGGTGGAGGGAACAGAGGCCTCCTCTACCGCTCCCAAGGCCCGGGATATACACTTGCTGCCTCTGAAGGTGAAGTCACTGTGGTTAGAACTGCAGATCCTGGGGCCTCACCCCTGGGCATTCTGACTCAGTGTGTCTAAGGTGGAGCCCGAGAATCTGCATTTTTAACAGAGCTGTTCCATGTGATTCTGAGGCAGTAGGTACCTGAACCCCAAAGCTGAGAAACTTTGCTGATGGAGCCTCGTATTAGTTAGGTTAGGCTGCACTGCACTGTCATAACAAACAACCCCCAAATCCTCACAACAATCATTCACTTCTTGCATCTACATGCCCCAAGCGGATTGGCCGGAGGCTCTGTTCATTGAGGTTACTCAGAGACCCAGCTGACAGGACTCCATCTAGACCAGATTTCTATGATTGCCATGCCAGGGACGAGAAGAGCTGGAGGGTCTCACATTAGCAGACAAATGCTCCAGTCTCAAAGCAACACGTAGCACTTGTGCCCACAACCCATTGGCCAGAACTAATCATAGGACCCTGCCCACGGGGGTGGAGAAAGAGAATCGTCCCACGTGCCAGGAGAGAGAGAGGAGTGGGATACGGGTGAACAGCTGGAATGCCTGGAAAGCACTAAGGCCAAAAGCCGAGCCCCTGCCTGGTGACACCTGACCCTCTGGCTGCAGTAGGCACAGCGGAAGACGGATAATGCGAGGTGAAGGTCTGGGCCCACCATCCATTTCCACAGCACTTTATCATCTCCTGAGCCTAATCACATGCGTTACTGCATTAATGATTCTTGCTGCAGCAGAATTATTTATAAATGTATATCATTTGTTATGTTATGTTTTATTATATTATTTTGCTTAGCTTTCAGGACAGCTAAGTGCACAGCCGAAGGCTACAGTTAGTTAAAGGGAAGGACTGAAGTTAGTGCCCTGGTGTTTGGGCTCCTAGTCCAGGGCCCTTCCAATCAGGCTCAGGCCAAGGCAGAGCCAGGACAGGACAGGTTGGTTCCATAAACTTCGTGTTTATTGGTTTGGGTTGGGCCTCCCCGCAATGGGCTGGGTCCTGTGCCCTTGGAAGTCTCACGTTAGGTCTGCATGGGTCCAAATCCGCCCTCCCACCCCTACGATGCTACTGGCAGCCCCAGAGCTAACCAACTTTCTCTCTCTTCCATTTACCAGGAAAAGGGAGACTCCATCAGCCCCCAACCTCCAGCAGCACCCCCATTAGCATTTCGGCCCACTTCTCCAAGCCTGGCAGGCAGAACACGTGCCAGGATTCAATTTCAAGAGTAGTGGGGAACACAGGTGAAGCAAATGAGTGGTGAACCTGATGAGACTAAGTAGGGTTGCCGTGGGATGTTAGGGCAGGAGGCTGGGGGTGGGGAAGACATGTCCAATCTTTGGGAAATTAAGGAGATGAAAACAATAGTCTAAGTTGCACTTTTACTTTTACTGCCTAGCTGTGAAACCTTGGCTAGAAGGGGCCAGTGAAAACAGGACAATGTGCTTACACAATTGCAGGGGCCCTCAAAGGCCCTGAGGCCCATCCTCAGGCTGGGCTGAGCTGGACAGCTGCTCCAGGTGTGGGGCGAGTGGGGCTGCTTTAGGATGAGCTAGCTGGGGCGCTTTACCACAGCCAGTGCAGCGAAGCAACTCACGTAAACACAAGCACTGAAATGTGGTCACTTCTGCACCTTTCATCTTAAAAGCGGTTTGTGCCCCTCGTACGTGGTTTTTCTTCTCCTGAAAAAAAAATACAACATGGGGACTCAGGGGTCCCCAGATCTCCTGAGAGAGGCGTGTGCTGTCACTGAGCCACACCATGCCCTTCAACCCAAGGCCTCATTTTCCCTCTTCTGTCTCTACTTTTCACCCCACTCCTAGCCCAGATAGTCAAGGGTGGGGTGGAGAGGCGTGAGCTTGGGCCTGCTGACCCTCCACCAGGGTACACTCAGGCGTCTGGCCTCAGGTCTTGAAACTTCAGAGGCTGATGGGGGTTGGGAGTGGGGAGAGAGAGTTTTCAAGTTCAAAGACCCTGGATGGAGTTCCTGGCTCAATGATTTCCGATCTATGTGGTCGTGATAAATCTCTTATTCTCACTAACTTCCTTATCTATAAAATAGGACAATAATAACAATCTGCTTTCTAAGACTTTTCAGTTCATTCCTCCGACAAATATTTATGGATCAGGTGCAATGGTTGGGGGTATGTGGGGGAGATAGACAATAACCAGCTCACTAAGGAGGTAATTACAGTTGTAGTAAGTGCCACGGAGCAGGTAATCAGGACGGTGAGATAAAGAGTAACCGGGTGAAGCTGGGAGGCGGCTTATTTAGACTAGGAGGTCAGAGAATCTCTCTCTGAGGAGGTGGCATTTGATCTCAGACTAAAGTGCATATGAAGATCTGGGGCAGTGCATTCAGAATGAGGGAAGTGCAAAGGCCCTGTGGCAGGAAAGGGCTTAGCAGGCACAGGGGCGGCCAGTGTTTCTGGAGAAGAGAAAGTGCTCAGCGAGGCCACCCCTGGGAGAAAAGTGAGCTCCAATACAGGTCACAATGAGTAAGGCTTAGGGACTAGTAGGTGGAAATCCAGGTTTCTTGCCGTGTGATTTCTCCACTCAGACTCGTTCCCCGCATGCAGCTGCCACAGGGGGAACCAGAAGCGGTAAGCAGAACCTCAGGCCGGCTAGGCTGCCCTGGGATCACACAGGCCCTACGCACCTAAGCTCAGGCACTTGGCTGGCTTGGCTCGCAGGAGGGGAACAGCTCACGCCCTCTCAGGCCCAGACGTTGGGAAGGGCTGGTGCTCTCACTCCTGGCCAGGTAGGCCTGGATGAACCCTCCCAGGAGATGCCTGGGGTCCTAGCACTCACTCAGCAGCCTCATTTCTGCCCTCCAGTCTATACACACAGATGAAGAGTGACCTCTAGTGATGGATGCCTGGAAGAGAGCTCGGCTGCCCAGCTGGCTGCCATCAGGCCCTGCTTCAGAGCCCCAAGTGGGCAAAGGTGGGGCAAAGCCACGTGGGAACCGAGGAGCCACACGGCAACCTGTGGACCCGGAGCATGGTCTGTTCTCTGAGGGGTGGGAAACAGCCTGGTGCTCTGGCCGGGGTGCTCGGCTGGGTTCAGGAGCCCTGAGCAGAGTCCAGGGCTGGGTGACCTGGAGGGCTGAAAGTCCCCCAGCCTCAGTTTCCCGTTCTAGGCTTCCCGAGATCTCCATGAGTCTCACATCAAGACTCTAAGGTAGGTATTTGTCTCTCCATTTTAGAAATGAAGACAGGGAGGCACATACGGGGCTAGAAAGTGGGCCTCATGCTTCCTCTACCTGGACCTCACCAGGGCACCCACACTTCTCAGGAAACTGGTGAGCTCTGGGGCATGGTTGGGTTGGCCCTCGGGGGACCCATTTGGGGCTGCATGTTATGGGGAGGAGGGTCAGCTCAGCACGCATGTGCAGGGCCCACGTATGTGCAGGGTCCATACGTGTGCAGGGCCCACGTATGTGCAGGGTCCATACGTGTGCAGGGTCTACGTGTGTGCAGGCTCCACGCGTGTGCAGGAGTTGGCTTGTCCAGCACAAGCCATGGGCCTTCCGAGGCCCACCAAGCCTCCTCCTTTTATTCTTACACAGGAACTTGCAGAAATCCTCACCTCAGGATTGGGGGAGTGGTGTGGGATGGGCTTTGATGCTCCCCTCTGTTGGGGCCTCATGTTCATTTCCATCTGCTCAACTTAAGAACTTTAAAGATAGACCCTCAAATGTCCTGATGTCTGAGTCTTCTCTACAACATCCAGCTTCAGGAGGGATGACTCCAGTGGTGGGGACTCGATGCCTCCATCACCATATCCCATGCCAATTTGGAGTATCCATCCATGAGTCACAGAAAGTTCCTCTTTATGCTAAGCTGTCATCTGCCTCCACTGAACTTTGAACTATCAAGTCTAGCTTTCTTCCTAAAGTCCATGGAGCATTATTATGATACCTTTGAAAACACCTATTAAAAGGTCTTCTGCAGGGAAGACCTAAATAGACATTTCTTCAAAGAAGACATACAGATGGCCAACAGACACATGAAAAGATGCTCCACATTGTTAATTATTAGAGAAATGCAAATCAAAACTATAAAGAGGTATCACCTCACACTGGTCAGAATGGCCATCATCAAAAAGTCTACAAATAACAAATGCTGGAGAGGGTGTGGAGAAAAGGGAACCCTCCTACACTCTTGGTGGGAATGTAAATTGGTGCAGCCACTATGGAGAACAGTATGGAGGTTCCTTAAAAAAACTAAAAATAGAATTACCATACGACCCAGCAATCCCACTACTGGGCATATGCCCTGAGAAAACCATAATTCAAAAAGAGTCATGTACCACAATGTTCACTGCAGCTCTATTTACAATAGCCAGGACATGGAAGCAACCTAAATGTCCATTGACAGATGAACAGATAAAGAAGATGTGGTACATATATACAGTGGAATACTCAGCCATAAAAAAGAATGAAATAATGCTATATACAGCAACATGGATGCAACTAGAGATTATTATACTAAGTAAGTCAGAAAGAGAAGGACAAATACCATATGAATCACTTATATATGGAATCTAAAATATGGCACAAATGAACTTATCTATAAAACAGAAACAGACTCACAGACATAGAGACCATACCTGTGATTGCCAAGGAGGAGCGGGGGAGAGAGAAGGATGGACTGGGAGTCTGGGGTTAGTAGATGCAAACTATTACTAGAGAATGGATAAACAACAAGGTCCTACTGTATAGCACAAAGAACAATATTCACTTTCCTGGGATAAACCATAATGGAAAAGAATATAAGAAAAGAATGTATATATGTGTATAACAGAGTCACTTTGCTGTACAGCAGAAATTAGCACAACGTTGTAAATCAACTATACTTCAATTTAAAAAATGCAGAATAAAAAAGTCTACAAATAATAAATACTGGAGAGGGTGTGGAGAAAAGGAAACCCTCCTACACTCTTGGTGGGAATGTAAATTGGTGCAGCCACCATGGAGAACAGTATGGAGGTTCCTTAAAAAACTAAAAATAGAGATACCATATGATCCAGCAATCCCACTCTTGAGTATATATCCAGAAAAGACTTGAATCCCAATTTGAAAAGATACATGGACCCCAATGTTCATAGCAGCAGTATTTACAATAGCCAAGACATGGAGACAAACTAAATGCCCACTAAGAGACGAATGGATAAAGAAGATGTGATGTGTGTATATATATATTATATATATAAAATGAAATATTACTCAGCCAGAAAAGGAAAGAAATAATACCATTTGTAGCAACATGGATGGACCTAGAGATCATCATACTAAGTGAAGTAAGACAGAGAAAGACAAATATCACATGACATCACTTATATGTAGAATCTAAAAAAAAAAATGACACAAATGAACTTATTTACAAAACAGAAATAGACTCATAGACATAGAAGACAAACTAATGGTTACCAAAGGGGAAAGAGGGGAGATAAATTAGGAGTTTGGGATTAACAGATACACACTACTATATATAAAATAGATAAACAAGGACCTACTGTATGGCACAGGGAACTATATTAAATATCTTATAATAACCTATAATGGAAAAGAATGGAAAAGAATCTGAAGCTATACACCTGAAACTAACACATACAAAAACTTTTGTATAACACATACAAAAAAATTTAAATGGTTTAGGTGACAGTCACTGACTAGGGGACTACATCAGCCTGGATGGTCGGGGAATCTGAATTAAAAGGAGGCAGCCGGGCTTCCCTGGTGGTGCAGTGGTTGAGAGTCCGCCTGCCGATGCAGGGGACACGGGTTCGTGCCCCGGTCTGGGAAGATCCCACATGCCGCAGAGCGGCTGGTCCCGTGAGCCATGGCCTCTGAGCCTGCGCGTCCAGAGCCTGTGCTCCGCAACAGGAGAGGCCACAGCAGTGAGAGGCCTGCGAACCGCCCCCCCACCAAAAAAAGACAACCTTCTCCAAGACATGTTATATTAAAACTGTCAAACTCACAATTTAGGGGACTTGGGGACTTCCCTGGTGGCGAAGTGGTTAAGAATCTGCCTGCCAATGCAGGGGACAAGAGAAGCCACTTGTGCTCCGCGACAAGAGAAGCCACCGCAATGAGAAGCCTGCACACTGCAACAAAGAGTAGCCCCCGCTCACTGCAACTGGAGAAAGTCCACACACAGCAACAAAGACCCAACGCAGCCATAAATAAATTAATTAATTTAAAAAAAAAAGGAGGCAGCCTTAGGAAAATCAAGGGAAGAACATCCTGATAGAGGGATGGGCTAGTGTAAAGGCCCTGGGGTAGGAAGATGCTTGGCATATTGGAGGAACGGATGTCAAGTAACAATATCTTGCCTTTACTGAGCACTTACTACATGCCAGGCAATGTTCTAAGCCATTTATGTTTCATTTAATTCTCACAACTGCCCTATGGGGTAAGGGCTTTATCATTCCCCTTTCACAGATGGCAAGACTGAGACATAGAAAGGTTGCCCAAGGTCTCATAGCTAATAAGTGGCAAAGTTGAGATCCAAATCTAGGTGGTCTGACTTCAGAGTCTGTGCTCTTGACCACCATGTAAGGCAGCCTGAGGCAAGGGCAATGCTGCAGAAATAGATGTGAGAATCTTAAACACAGATGATATATGAAGTACCAGGGCTGGACTGGGTGTCTCAGGTTCATGCATAGAGAGAGAAAAGAAAGAGAAGAGGGCCGAGGTCCAAGCTAGGAGCACGCCAACATTTGAAGGTGGAACAGAGCTTGCAAAAGAACAGAGAAAGAGCAGCCAAGGAAGTGGGAGGGAAATGGGAGCTTGTACTGTCATGGCAACCAAGGAGGAGGCTGTCCCAGAAAGAAGGATGAAGTCAGTGGTACCTCTGTCGAGTGCTGCAGGAAGGTCAAGTGAGCTGAACACAGAGAAGTGACCATGATTTGACATCAAGAGGGGTCAATGTCAACCTAGAGAAGAACAGTCTTAATGGAGTGGAGGGGTCAGAAACCCCTCTGGAGAGGGTCGAGAGAAGAATGTAAGGTGAGCAAGTGGAGATGGCAAATTCAGTTAGCTCTGAGACGTAGTGAAAAGAGCACTATACCAGGATTCCAGAGACTCCCCCACGCACTAGCCCTGTGATCTTGAATCAGGGGTCTAATTTTTCTGAGCCTCAGTTTCCTCATCTGTAAAATGGGGATGATATTAGTACCTACTTTGCAGGACTGCAATGAGGAATCAAATGAAAGAGATGAAAATGCTTCAAAACCCACAAAGCCCTGTGAAGATATAAGATATTTCAGGGCTCTCGAATGCCTTTCTTCATGTATGAGTCAGGATTTGCTCCCTCCCTCTTTTTCTACTTTAACCATCTGTCTCTCCGATCCAAAATCTGTTCCGCCTGACCCCTAGCTGACCAGAGCCTTCCCTCTCCCTCTGTCCTGCCATAGCCTCCTTCTCACAATGCTGGCTTGGCTCTGGGGGGCTCAGTTGAATATGCAAATGTCTCCCCAGCCAGCTGGTGTCTGCCGCCCCGAAACACATGTTCCAAAGCCCCTCTGCCTCAGTGGGGAGGGGGCCAGAGCCTCTGCCGGCTCCCCAGCCCAGAGAGGACACATGGCTGGGCAAGGAACGACACAGCCAGCAGATGGGGAAGGGCTGCTAGGCACAGGCGAAGAGGCTGGGAGAGGGGCCGGTGATGCGTGCGGGCGAGGGGACCGGTGGGCATGGACGAGGGGAACAGAGTGTCAGGGGCATGCCCGCACACCACGAGGGCACACTGTCCACCCGATGCGTTCGTCCCTACTGACCCAATCATGGGGCTTCTTGGCAAATTTTATGACCTCCAAAATTCTACTGGGTTTTGCAAAATTAGCCTTGCCTACATTAAAAATATATGTATCAGGGGCTTCCCTGGTGGCGCTGTGGTTGCGAGTCCACCTGCCGATGCAGGGGACACGGGTTCGTGCCCTGGTCTGGGAGGATCCCACATGCCGCGGAGTGGCTGGGCCCGTGAGCCATGGCTGCTGGGCCTGTGTGTCCGGAGCCTGTGCTCCGCAACGGGAGAGGCCACAACAGTGAGAGGCCCGCGTACTGCAAAAAAAAAAAAAAAAAAAAAAAAAAAAAATATATATATATATATATATATATATATATATATATAATAAAATACTTAAGACCTACCAAAATGTATCAAGAATAATATGAGGGACTCTCATACACTCACCCTCCAGCTTAAAATATCACTTGTGCCCTCTCCTCCCCGCAGGGGAACCGCTATCCTGAATGCAGCGTTTATCATCCCTGTACCTTTCCTTAGACTTGTATCATATATGAATGTATCCCTAACCAAAAATGCACACTTGTTTTGCATGTTTTAAATCTCTATATAAATGGCCACTGCATGGTTCATCTTCTTTTGCAACTTGCTCTTTGGGCTCCATGTTATATTTATGGGGTTCAAGCATGTTGACAATTCACTCGCCTTCCCTGTCATCTTGCCCATATGTTTCATAGCACCTCAGTCCCCAAACAGAGAGCAGTCAGTGTATGGCCTTGAGCCTCTGGGTTCCCCAACTCCCTGAGCCCAGACACAGACTCCATGGGAAATTCGGCAGAAAATCTCAAGCTAAGACCTGTGGCCTGTTTCTCTTTGCAGCTGATGGTCTTGTGAAGGCCATGGGGAAGGCGGTCCCTGTAGGAGGAGACCCAGTAAAAATCTCTGCTTAAACCTAGTAGGGCTGGAATAATGAGCTGGCTAGAACAGGGCTGACCATCACCACCATCACCACCACCATCACCATCACTCAACACAACACACACCACGTGCCAGGCACCATTCCAAGCACTTTATATGCACTGACTCAGTTAATCCTCACACAGCCCCATGGGGTAAATGCTATTATTTCCCCCATTTTCCAAGTGAGGAGACTGAGGCACAGAATGTTGAAGTAATTCGCCCAAGGTCACAGTTATAGAGCCAGGACTTGAACCTGCATGAACCACAGCATTACTGCCCCCAAGTGTACCCCAAGTTTCACCACGTGTGCCCCTCCCTGTTGGCCAGGTGATGGTCACCTCTGGGCCCTGAAGTTGTTGCCTCCTCCAGGCTGCAAGCTCCCGAGCCTGGGGATGCAGCTAACCTGGTGCCAAAGGAGCCCCACGAAAGCATCAGGCACAACCACGGAGCAAAGAGTCCTACTTTCCAGCCCCAGTGTAGACAGCCGTGAGCCCAGCTTCCTGAGAGCAGGGGGACCTGGACCCGAGGGCAGCCTTGGAAAAGCAGCTGTTCAGATGAGATGGGCGTCATGCTGCTTATTTGGAAAATGGGTGAATAGAGTAAGAGAGAGGCAAGGTTTTGTTTACTATAGTTTCTAAAACCTCTTCCAGCTCCCAAGTTATATGACTCTAAAGCAGAAGTTGGCAAGCATTTCTGTAAGGGCCCAGAAAGTAAATATTTGAGGCTTTGAAGACCATACAGTCTGTGTCACAACCAACAAACTTTGCCAGTGCAGCGTGAAAGCAGCGGATGGTATGTACATGGATGGGTGTGGCTGTCTTCCAATAAAACTATAAATATGAGAATATCTATAGATATCTGTGAATATTAGATACTGAAAGTTGAATTTCATATCATTATCACTTGTCATTAAGTATTGTTTTTTCTTTTCATTTTTTTCCCCAACCATTTAAAAATGTAAAAACCTTTCTTAACTCACAGGCCACGTGAAAATGGGTGGCAGGTGGCAGTTTGCCAGCTCCTGCCCTAGAAGGAAAAGCCTGGATAGGGAGACCAGAAGTCCTGGATTTGAATTACAGGTCTGCCATTTTTAGCTGCGCAATCACGAGCAAGTCCCTAACCTCTCTGAACCTGTTATCTCCCAGGTGCAATGGAGATACCATCATCTACCCACCGCCCCCACCAGCATGGACTAAAATGGGAAAGATTCAGGAGCACATAATCAGGTCTTGGCAGCAGGCGCAGTCCTCCGGAATGTCAGCAGGGCCATGATTCTTCCCCACAAAGCCCTCCCAAGCTGAAAAGTCCTGGACACTGTTTGTCCCTTTCCAGCCTTTGCTGCCACCTCTCCTCCATCTCCCAGCCCCGGGTCACCTCTGCTCCCCAGCACCTGCTCGTCTGAAGGTCCAAGCCATGCACCGTGGAGAGCCCAGGATCAGAGTGTGCTCCTCCGGCCACCCTGGGCCCCTGGGGCCACAGGCCTTCCCTGAGAGGGGTGTGTCCAGCGTGTCAGAGCCCTTGGGAGGAATTCACCACTGCTCACACCAGACATTCAGACCTTGGAAAGCTCTTCATTTATGCCTCCTCTTTTACAGCTCTTTGTTCAGGAATCTTACTGTCTGGGTAGTTCCAGATGTACAAGGACTCTGGCTTCTGCAAAGGCCCTTGTGTCACCAACATGGGATACTTTTTGTGGCCAATGGCAAAAAGGGAAGAGGCTTAAGAGCAGAAGGAAGGCATGGAAGTTGGGCCTCACAGAGCTATGAGCATCCCATCCCCAGGGCCTGGTGGTGGGCAGCACTGAGTCTTGGAGGAAGAACCCTGGGCAAAGGCTGGCATGCACATTCTCTTCCCTGAGCCACGTGTCATCTAGATTCTGGCCCCATCGGGAAAGGGAAGCAGCTAGAGTTCCTGTCTTTGGTACTTTCAAGCACACATTATGCATATCTGGGCCAGGGAGGGAGGGGACCCAGGGCAAGGAGCATCACAGGCAAGGTCCCCCTGCTACTCACCATCTGTGTTAGTTTGCTAGGGCTGCCATACCAAAGTACCACTGACTGGCTGGCTTAAGTAACAGAAATTTACTTTCTTACAGTTTTGGAGGCTGGAAGGCCAAGATCAAGGTGTGGGCAGGGTTGGTTTCTCCTAAGGCCTCCCTCCCTGGCTTGTAGATGGCTACTCTCGTGTCCTCACGTGGCCTTTCCTCTGTGTGCAAGCATCCCTGGTGTCTCTCCCATTTCTTATAAGGACACCAGTCCTACTGGATTAGGGTCCACCCATATGACCTCCCTTTTACCTTAACACGTCTTCAAAGGCCCTATCTCCAGTGACAGTCACAGTCTGAGGTACTGGGGGTTAGGACTCCAACACGTGCATTTTCGGCGGACACAGTTCAGCTCATAGCACCGTCTCTCCACCTCCAAGCCTGAGCTCCTCATAGCCTCCCCTACCCCATGACGATGTGGGCACTGGGGGAGGCCTTGAGATCCTGAGCCCACAGGTTCTTGCAGACAGGAAAGGGCAGCCTCCCAGGGAAGGGGGGACATGTTTTTGGAGGTGGGGGTGTGTGACTCTATGTACGGATAGCACATGAGGTTGGTAGGAGAGGGGGGGTTGTTTCAGTGTAACAGCGGCACATTCCTTGAGGAGCAAACACGACTGTCTGTGAGTCTAGGGAATAACGGGTTGGAGGGCTCCCGGAGGACACTCTCGACTGCCCAGACCCACAGCCTGGAGGCTGCATCTGCCCTCCGGTGGGCAGCGCCTTCTGCCCCAGCTCCACGTGTGGCTAGAAAAACTGAGTAGTGGCAGAGACCCGCCGCAGCCTGTTCAAAATCACTCCAGCAGTCTCCTGGGCCCCGGTGACCTCACTGATAGTCAGCCGCCCCTCAAAGGGGGATGGGGGGGTGAGTGGAGGGCGTGCAGGAGGTGAGGGCACCCAGCATGTTGACTCGGCCTTCATCTCAGCCTCTCAGGCCCGCCCCTAGCCGTGCCCTCTCTCTTGCCACCGCCGCACAGAGAGAACTTTCTCCAACTTGTGTGCTTCCTTCCCGAGCTCTCCCTTCCCTGCCCGCCCCTCCCCCCCGAGCAGGGCCAGGGAGAGGGAGGGTGGCTGGTGGGCTGGGAGCTGTCTCACGTGCCGCCTCTCCTCCCTGAGCAGCTCCTGGTACAATTATTAAACGCAAATTACAAAAGATGTGACCCAAACGATCTTTATTTCTTCTTTCAACAAGTGCTGCCTGCAGGGCCCTGATTCCAAATTCCGTTTCAATTATCTCAGCCATTTTAGACACAAAGCGCCGGTGTTTGTGATCCCCAGCAAGGATGCAGAGAGGAAGGCCCAGCGGCTCCAACTTGGGATGCCTGCCCCTCCTGTCCGAACTTGCAATTGCAGCGATTAAAGGCACCCAAAGCAAAAGACAAGACCGGCGGCAACACGTCGCATCACCGCACTACCTTATGCCCAGGGGACGAGGTTAGAGGTCCACAAGCACCAGAGGCTCCCCTGGCAGCAGACTGTGCCAGAGCAGCCCTCCTCAGCCTCCCCCAGTGCTAAGGCCCCTTCCGCTTCTCCATGCCGGCAGCACCCTCACTGCTCCAGGATGGACAAGAGCAGGAGCACGGGCTTCCCCACCTCTGATCACTCGTTCTGGGGAGAAGCAGCAACACACCTCCCCTGTCCACAGGCTGTGGAGCCGGCAGGAGGATCCTCACGAAGCAGAGAAGGAAACCCGTTGTGAATCCAGGACCCCCAGTCCCCTCAGCACGAAACCATAAAGTCCCTGGAGGATGGAGATTACATCTTGCTCCCCAACGTGCCCAGCCCGATGCCATGCACATGGGATGGACGTGGTGGTGAAAAGCCCTGATTCTAGAGTCCGGGAAGTCTGCCCTCGTCCTGGCTTGCCATTTACTAGCCAGATGACCTTGGGCAAGTTCTGTGACTTTGCTAGGCCTCCATCAGGGTTTTCATCTGTGAAACAGGGACGGTCATGGTAACTACACCTTGTAGGGTTTTTGTGACAATTTGATGGCAAGCCTTAGCATGGTGCCTGGCACATGTAAAGCGTGCAGCAAGTGCCAGCTGCTGGAGTTCTGGCTCAGTACAGGCGGAAGTCCAAGCTGCTCCAGCCAAAGCCACAGGTGTAAACATTTCAGGGGTCCCTTCCCTCCCACCTGCCACCCCTGCTCCTGGACGCCCACGATCCCAGGAAGGCCTGGGGGTGCTGGCCAAATGCTGGTCCCCTGGCTGCCCCACCCCTACTGACGGGCTGCCGGGACCAGGCCCGCCCGGCCACGGGAGGGGCGATTTACAGCTGCGCTTAGAGGGCTGGCGAGCCATTTGTCACAGGGCCCCGGGCACCTTGTTCCACCTGTGTTGAGTGTGTTTTATTGGCGTTGAGCAGAGTGAGGCCAGAGTTGAGTCGGGGATAGGAAACCCACTCAAGTGAAAAATGAGGAAAGCCAAATGGGATTGAGAGAGCGATAGGGGGAGAGGCGGCGGGAAGGAGGTGAAGGGGTGGATTGTAAAACACAAGACAAATGTGTGCTGCGGCCCTGGGGTTACTGGAGAGGGGCTGGGGCCTTCTGTACCTCCCCCGCTGTCTCGGGACCCCACCAGGACCCCAGGAGGCGCCAGCAGCTGCAGTGGCAGGCAGGTCAAAACCATCAAGAGACAGAGACACAGAGACAGGAGTAGGGGCTGCAGGCTCTGGACCAGAGGCTCCTCTGAGCCTGCGGGCCACGGGACCAAAAGAAAAAGGGTTTTAAAAAGAAAAGCAAACCCATCCCAGCCTGGGCTTCTGCTCCGAAGTCCTCTCCCTGCAGCATCCCTCTCCCCAGCCTACTCTGGGGAAAGGAGGCGGGCTGATCTGCTTAGAATTTCATCCCCTTCCCTCAGTGTCCCTCAGCGCAGAAGTTTCAAGTCCAAACTCATGAAACAAGGCTGTGGCAAGGCAGAGTTAGAGATCTCCCTGTCAGGACCAAGAAAGGAAAGAGAGACGGAGAGAGAGGCAGAGGAAGAGAGACGGAGAGAGGGGCGGGGGGAGAGAGAGGGAGATGGAGAGATAGACTCTCGGCTTTGTGCCTGCAACAAGCCACTAAAGGTGCATTTTTAATTAAATTTATACAAAATGTGTCAGTTTTATCTCTAGGTTTCAAACCTGACTCTTTCCTATCAAAGAGGAGTATTGATCTCCATTGCCCCGGAGCTACCTGACTGAATTAAACAGAATAAATAGAAGGAGGAGGACTGAAAGGGCTCAGAAACAACTGCAGAGAGGCAAAAATCTAATGGCTCCACAGTCATTTTCTGCAATTAAAAAACAAAACCATTTAGAGAGCCTGTTAACACCTTGAAGTCAGAAAACTCTCGCTTCAAAAAAAAAAAAAAAAAAAAAAGCCTCCAAACAGCTCCCAGGCAAAACATTTTAATTGCTCTAAATTCTTCCATCTTTGGCGGGCACTTGGGTGTCTATGCGTTTCCCTGTGACACCCAGGCACCTGCAAGGCTCTGTCCCCTGGCGCCCCGCCCCCCGCCACATCAGTCCCCCAGTTCTCTGGTTGTTTGCACTGTGACTCCCAGCCCCAGACGCACACTCAGGCTTCAGGAGCTGGCTCCCTCCCTCACTAGCAAGTGACTGTGCCTCTCTCCACCCGTTTCCTCATCTGTAAAAGAGGGACAATAATACACATTTTATGGGGTAGTTGCAAGGATAGTAAAGTAATACATTAAAGGACTTTGTGCAATGCCTGGAAAGGGTAGATGCACCATCAGTGGTGCCTTAAAAAACCAAAGGTCCATCCGCAGACACTGTCGGGTTGTCCTGAATGTGGTGACTTCGTATAAATACTGGCCATGGTACCCTTCCCTGTGTCTTACCGGCAACTTCTCTGAGGTATTAACCCATTGTGTTTTCCTAGTTGGGCCTTTTCCCTCATAAGACTCTAACTGTGACTCGGGCCCCATGACCTCTCATTTAGTCTCAGTGGCGTCAGAAGTGGACGTTCCAGTCACCTAAGAGACCTGCAGAGTGACCGGCAGGCCGCCAAGGTGATGGTCGTTCTGTCTGGCTGTGAAGCTACTATGGGAATCTGGCCAGGGCCGGCTCTGTGGCATGTGGTCGTGTAGTTGCACAGTGCCCTGCACTTTAGAAAGGCCCCACGCTTGGGCTAATGCGCGGTTCTCCCCATCTTGAGATTCTTAATCATTTTTGAACAGTGGGCCTTGCATTTTCATTTTTCTCTACGCCCTGCAAGCTCGGTAGCTTGCCTTGACCTCAGCATATCCCTACTCCGCCCCCATGTGTTTCCTTTGTACTTATTTCTGTCAAGCACCACTGTGCTGCCCGTTACTCAAAACCACAGAGGTGTCTTCACTTTCTCTCCTTCACTGCTCCTACTGTCACTGAGACCCGCTTGCCTCTCTAGAGCAGGCACTGAATCCATATCCATCCCTTCCCTTTCAGTCCGAGCTTCCCTTGGCTCAGGCCCTCACCAACAGCAGGGAATTGAAGTAATTTCCCCCTGCTCAAGTCTCTTCCTCTTCAATCCATTCCCATCAAGGCACACTTGGGCCTGGCCAGTGTCTGTCCCTAAGCTGAGGTCAGCCTGCTGATGTGGGGCTACTCCAGGTGTGGTCCTCACATCAGCAGCATCAGCACCATCTGGGAGCTTATTAGGATTTCACATTCATGGCTGCCCACCAAATCAGAATCCCTGAGGGGGCCCAGGGGTCTGCGTTTCAACAGGCCCTCCCCGTGATTGTGAGGCTAAGGTTTGAGAAGCACTGCTTTTCGATGGGGACTGGTCATCAACCAGTCCTGCCTCCCCAGCCCTCCAGACCCGATGTGGCCCTGCCTGGGACTCATGTCCCTGCCCTCAGGCCCCTCTGGGGAGGTGGAATGTCCAGGCCACAGAGCCCATCACTCCTCTGCCTATCAGGAGAACCGCTCGCGCCCGTCTCCACGTGGGCAGTAGTGGGCTGACCAATGTGGCTTAATTAAATGGGGGAAAAGATCAGGTTAATGCCAGATAAGCAGGCAGGATTAAAACAGACAGAAAGAATGGACAAGGGGGGAGCTGTCAGCACCCCGGCCTGTCTAGAATGATTATTAATAATGATAAGCTGGAGAACGAGAATAATAAAGGAATAATGAACTGGTTCTGAAAGTGACAGGAGATGGAATCTGATAGAGGGCCGAGCCCTGGGGGCCTGCTGCCCTGGGGGGTGGGGAGCAGGCTTTGTTTGTGGTGGAGGCTCAGGGCTGGGGAAAGGACTGTCTTCCTTCAAGGAGGCCAAAGAACCAA
This sequence comes from Mesoplodon mirus, assembly GCF_964341445.2. Taxonomy (NCBI): domain Eukaryota; kingdom Metazoa; phylum Chordata; class Mammalia; order Artiodactyla; family Ziphiidae; genus Mesoplodon; species Mesoplodon mirus. The sequence continues at coordinate 162,065,139 of NC_138979.1, read as the reverse complement.
GAGGCCGATCTGACCCAGGGCCCAGTTAAACCTACAATCACTCTCCTCCCTCTAGATGACTACAGGTCTTAAAGCCTTAAGGTGCACCAAAATCACCTGGGGCACCACATTTAAAATGCAGATTCTCAGGTCCCACCCCAGAGATTCTGATTCCCCAGGTCTAGGGTGGTGGCCAGGCCTCTGCATTTTGTAAGCCTTCCCTGGAGGGTCCACACAGGTGGTCTGTGAACTATGCTTTTAGAAACACTGATTTCTACACCAGGTACAGTACTCAACCTGGAGCAGGGGGCACGTTGCATGTTTGGATCATTTCCGAAAACACATCTGGCAGCAGCTGCCAAAGGACAGAGAGCAGAGGGGTGAGGAGGGGTGAACCGACGCCTTCCACATAAGCTCTGCAAAGCAGGGCGAAGGTGGGCCTACATACAAGGGAGGAAGCTGCACCAGAATTGGCCTTGCTTGTTAAGCCCAGGTACCTGGTGTTGGCACTGACAGACACAAGTATTGCCATCTCCTTTGCCCAGGGGTCACAAACTCAAAATGTCCATGGAAGCCAGAGGAAAGAAGCAGGGCCTGGGGCCGCTGGGGGCCCCAAGCCCTGTCCTGTCCCCTCCAGGTACTGCGGTGAGGGGAAGAGGGCTTGGCACTGCCGCATCTTTCCAAGAAGCAGAGGTCTGTTCATTTTTCCGGTGATACTCCTGATTTTTAAATATTGACCGCTAATGTAAAAATGTCAAGAAAACTGTTTTAGCCAGTATACCGTGAGTGCAGACTTCAGCCTGTGAGCCGGCAGTTTGCAAGGTTCTCGAATAGGGTTGGGGGTTTGGGAAGGTGCTTGTTTAAAATGCATATTCTCAGGTGTCTCCTGCCCGGACTCTAATCCAGCGGGTCCGGGCAGGGCAGGGTAATAAGGGATAGTCACTACATTTAGATATATAGTTTTTAGTTTAGTGATTATGTAGATATGTATATGCATCATTTGGTGAATATGTTAGTAAAGATCATATTTTTTAAATGGGATTTGTAAGCTTTTAAAGAGAGAAACTTTTAAAGATCTGGCATCAGATGTTCCTATGTCTCTGCTCATCCCCCAGGTCAAAAGATTTCTTGCAGTGCAAAAAATGGCACAGCCTGCTCTCTCTAGGGTCACATCTATTTCAAAAGGTCTTGGGTCTTCAAGGTTCCTTGTGTCCTTCCTTGCTCTGTGTTCAACGGACCTGCGTTCCCATTAGAAAGTCAAAAATGATTCCCAAATGCCTGTATTTTACTTCAAATTGGACTACAAATTGACTACCTAGTCAAACTTGCTGTATTTCCCTTTCATAGAAAATCATGGAAAATTAAACTGCAGATAAAATTTTAAAGCTAGCTCCGGAGTCTGAGCAGACCCCTAGTCTGAGGGGCAGGGGCCGAGGAGGCACTGCAGGGCCTCTCTGCTTCCCGACCCAGTTCTCAGGGACGGCCAAGCTGGCGGGCACCATGGCACAGGGGATGTTGCAAAAATTGGTACGATGCTGTGGGACAAACAGAAACTCGGCCAGCTCGGCTACCTGAGGTGATGAGGGAGTGATGGGGACACTCTTTTTAAAGTCACGCTTATCGAGGTACAATTTGCATACAATAAAAACACACCCATTTTTAAGTGGATAGTTTGATGAGTTTTATAAACAGACATGTAACCATCTCCACAATCAAATTATGGAACATTTCCATCACCCTAAAAAGTTCCCTCCTTCCCCTATGTATATCCCCGCCCCGCTCTGCCCTGCCCTGCCTTACCCAGGTTTTGGTTTTATTCTTGTTTTTTCTGTTCTCTAGTTAAAGAGCTAAACTGACTTCTTCTCTTTGCTTAGCTTCCCCTACCAAGTGCTTTCTCCTCCAGCTACACCCTGGGAGGTGGCTTCCTTGTTCAGTCTTGGTTGCATTGTCTTTGTCCTTAAAACTGCACGAGCACCGTGGAGGGTGTTGTGCCTTAGGTACAGGGTAGTGCTGCCCACTGGGCTTCAGTCAGAACGAGCCTGGCCCTTCACAAAGCCCGAGGCAGCCTCCCCTCTGCCAGCGGACAGCATGCCGCCCCGACCGCTGTGTGGCATGGGGGGCTCGGCTACCAGGTCCCTGCCCCTGGAGAGATCTCGGCACAGTCGCCTAAACACCATCTCTTCTCCCACCTTCAGCAGTGACGCCCCCAGACCATGATGGGTAACATGTGGCCCTCTGGAGGGCACACCCTGTCTCCTGGTAGGCCTGGTAACCGTGACACCCCCTGTTCTCTGCCCATAAAGCCACCAACAGAGGCTCTTCGTGCCCGACCCCAGCAAAGAAAGGGAGCTATCTTCTTCTCCTGCTGAGAGGACACCAGATTCTTTTGCCAAATGTCCACTGTGGGATTTCAGTTCCTCCTTCTCAGGCCTCCTCAGCTGGACTGGGCTCTAAGTCGGCACTTTCATGAGTGAGAGAGGGATCGAGCTCTGGTCAACCCCCGTCTATCCCTCTCCAAACCCAGCCCACACCCCAGCCATGCCACTGGGGTTTGGGAGGCATATGGATTTGGGGGAGAAGCCGCTACCCACACCCCTAACCAGCTGTCTCCTCTCAGCCCTGCCTGGGAGTCTTTCCTCACCAAGTCTAGCTGGACCACCCCAGGCCCACTGTTTGGGTCCTGTGAGAAGCAGACACCAGGACAGAAAGATAAAGGGGAGAGGAAGCAGGAGGTAACAGGGAGAGGCTTCAGGTGGTGATGAAGGTCTGACAGCTGTGAAGAGAGAGGGGAGGAAGGAGGATTGGATAGCAAGGGTCTCAGACCACTGTGCAGCTCTGAGAAAGCCCTGGCCAGACCCAGGGGAGCTCTGGGGCAAAGACTGTCCCAGAGGAATCCTGTGCTGGCCAGGATCGGTGAGCCCTGCACCGCCGCCACGTTCAGCAACTGGCTGGCTGCTGCCTGGGAAGCTCATGGCCTCGGCCTGCAGGCTGATCCTGAAGGCACATCACTCCTTGTGCAAGTTCTCCTGAAGGGCGAGCTGAGTGGCGCAGCCAGGGCTGTCCCTCCTCCTGAGCTCGGCATGGGGACCCTGCTGGCCGGCGGATGGGGTGTGCTCTCCTGTCCCTGAAGCCTGAAAGCCAGACACATTCTCTGCAGCCTCAGCTGCTCCCTTCTCCATCACACCTCAGTAGCATGACTGACGCACTGGTGGCAGCCACAGAAAGAAGGCAAACCTGCTAACTTTGACTGCTGAGCTGGACCCTCATCCTGAGCAAATGCCGTCAGCTCCAGGGCAGAGTTTAAACAATTCAGCGGAGGGCAAATGGCTGAGGGTCCAGTTATTGGCCCTGGAGATATCCCAGGACTCTGCTCAAACTCTTGTCAGACCATGATGGAAACAGGGTTAAGCTTCCTGATCAGAGGGGGATGACTCCAGGGTAGGGAAACTAGATCTTCTCCAGAGCTCGTGTGGTTTTAGCTTATCCATCAGGCAGGGGGTCCTGACTACTGACAAAGGACACTGGCCAGCCTGCAATTCAGGACTCGAGTTCCAGTACCCATGACCTTGGGTGAGTGCCCCTGGGGAACAGGACCCTTACATGCAAAATGAGGAGGGGGGGCAGGGGTCTCAAAGTCAGTGCCTGCAGTGTCCAGGCAGAAATGTAAGTGAGGGTGAGAGTGGGATGGGGCGTGCTGACCTGCCCTTACCCAGGGGAGCTCTTGCCTCTCCACTCACGTCAGTCACTGCCCTAGTGACTGTGGCCCCAGTGTGGACAGATCTCCCAATTTCCTAAGAGAGGCTGGAAATCTGGGTTTAATGTGAAACTTTTCCATTTTAAATGTTGGTAAGTAACCAAACAATTAAAAAGTCGTGTGTTGGGATGCAACTAGAGATTATCATACTAAGTGAAGTAAGTCAGAAAGAGAAAAGACAAATACCATATGATGTCACTTATATGTGGAATCTCAACTATGGCACAAATGAACGTATCTACAAAATAGAAGCAGACTCATAGATACAGAACAGACTTGTGGTTGCCAAGGATGGGGAGGGGGGCGGGAAGGAGAGGGATGGACTGGGACTTTGGGGTTGGTACATGTGGACTATTACATTTAGAATGGATCAACAGCAAGGTCCTACTTTATTGCACAGGGAACTATATTCAATACCCCGTGATAAACCATAATGGAAAAGAATATAAACAAAGAATGTATATATGTATAAAACTGAGTCACTTTGCTGTACAGCAGAGACTGGCACAACACTGTAAATCAACTATACTTCAATTAAAAAAACCAAACTTATGTGTTGGCCAAATCAATCATGTCCTGTGGGTCGAAGTCGGTCCGTGGGCCTCCAGCTCACGACCTTGGGTTAGATGCCCACATAGGTGCTGTCAGTGCCCAATGCCCATGACTTGCCATCAGGGGGAATGTTGCCTGTCCACCCAGCGTGATCAGAACTAATCACCATCGAGTGCCTGCTTCGTGCCGGACACTTGACGTATAGTACGTGGTTTAATCATCATAACGCTACAACAAAGACAGGAATTGTTTTCTACCTCGCTCTATAGATAAGAAAACGGACGCACAAGGAGGTATGCAGCTGTGACCTGGAAGCACAGGGACTTGAACTTGGCATCGTCTGCATTCTTAGCCTCCGTGCCCTCTTACCTTGCCCCCTCCGGGTTGACCTCTGATTCCTGAGGGAATAGCACCAAGCAGCCCAAATAGTATCCGGGGGGTTTCTGAGATTGGTACTTAGAAGGGCGTCCCAACCCTGTGCGTCCTTTCCATCCAGGGCCGTGGCTCCCCTGCCCCTCTCAGTGCCGTCCTGTGCGTCACCTCCAGTCTGCTGGCAGGACGCGTGGCTGGCGGGTTGAAGCCACTGCAGCCCGAGATCTGGAAGAGACAGCCTTTTGCAGGACTCTTTCTGGTCTTCGTCCAGCCCCTTCACAGCAGGTGTTCTCTCGTGGGGGGCACCCCCCCCCCAGCACCGTTTGCTGCAGCTGCGGCAGATGCTGCTAGGAGAGTTGGACAGCCGTCATTCTGTGGGAGCCAAAAGCCTCTGTGGCCCGGGAATTCTGGGCTAATGCTCGGCGCTGGCATGGTCCCCTCTCTCGCTGACCCCTCCGGTCCAGGTCACCATGACAGATGCTGGGAACATATGCCGGGAATTAATTCACTCCGCCTTGGCCACAAGAGGGGCAGCCTCTTTCTCTGGCTGCTCCCAAGACCCTTACTTTCTGATTTCTACTTCACCAAAGGAAAAATCGGGCTTTTCTCCCTCCCTTCCTCCTAACCCCCTTCCACTGGGCTTTCTCCTCATTATTGTCAGCCTGTCGCCAAAGGTATTTGATTCCTAGAGACCCCCCTCACCCCACATCTCAAACAGGATCAAAGGCCAAGGAACCCAGTCACTCTTTCCAGCTTTTTGTCTCCAGATAGATTCTGTCCCAACTTTGCTGCAACGGATAAGTGGTTTTTGTTTGTTTTTTCCTTTTCTTAAGGGAAATTTGTGTCTCTCTTTTAGGAGCCAGAATCTTCCCACCCTTTCAGTTTTTCCTTATATCTAACTCACATCACTCCTACTGCGATTGCATTTCTGAATAGCAACAAGCAGCTGAACTTTGGGAGTCTGCGGCTGTTGTTATTTGTCACCTTCATTCTTTCGTCTAAGGAGGAATTGGCAAACTTTTTCTGTAAAGGGCCAGAGAGTAAATAATTCAGGCTTTGCAGGCCACATGGTCTCTGTCACAACTCAGTTCTGCTACTGCAGCCCCAAAGCAGCCATAGACAGTATGTAAATTAAGGAGCATGGCCGTGTTCCAGTAAAAGTGAACAAGAACAGGTGGCGGGCTGGATTTGGTCCACAGGCTGCAGTACACTGACCCCTGAAAACCAACCCACCTCTGTATTTCTTAGTGGACAAACCGAGCTCCCTTTCTCTCTCTTCACCTGCACTTTGCAGTGGATCATTTGGGTTCCTCCACTCATCTGGAAAGCCTCTGTTTTTCAAAACCAATGCTTTGAGAACACAGAGGAATCTTGTCTATTTCTCTACTAGCTTGTAAGCTCCTTGGGGTCAGGACCATGTCTTATTTGACTTTGAACTCCTGGAATATGCAAAGGCCTTGACAGAAACTCAAAGAACACCTGGTCTTACCCTGAAGAAGCTTACAGGCTGGTGGGGAGAGCAGACAGATGAGCTCTGTGTTCTCAACAGAGATAAGCTCAATGACAGAAAGAAGTCAGGGAGGGAGGAATCAGGAGATTGTGCCTCCTATAAACTTAGCAGTGACCTTTGAAACACGTACGGAAAGGAGACAAGAAAAAAAATCTTAATTTTTACTGAATTAATCCTGATACTCTAAAGCACTGAAAAACAAACAAATAAACAAACAAATAAAACCAATGCCCTGGAAAACAGTTTTGGCAGTTTCTTAAAAGTTAAACATAAATACACCATCTGACCCAGCAATTTCACTCTTAGGAATCTACCTTAGAGAAATGAAAATATCTGTCCACACAAAGACATGGCCATGAATGTCCACAGGGGCTTTATTCTTAAGCCCAAACTAGAAACAACTCAAATGTCCATCAACCGAGGAATAAACAAAATGTGGTACGTGTCCATACAACAGAGTAACATTCAGCATTCCAAAGGATGAAACCACTGGCACATGCTACGACATGGATGGACCTTGAAAATACACTAAGTGCAAGCAGCCAGACTCAAAAGACCACATTATATGAGTCCATTTATATGAAATTTCCAGAAACAACCAATCAAGAGTCAGCAAGCAGATCAGTGGTTGCCTGGAGCTGGGAGTGGGAGTGGGGATTAACTGTAAACAGACACAAGGGAGCCTTATAGGATGATGAAAATGTTCCGGAAACAGAATTATGGTTATGGTTGCATAACTCCATAAATTTACTAAAATCACTGCATTGTATACTTTCAGGGGGTAAATTTTAAGGCATGCAAATTAAACCCCAATAAAGTTGTTATAAAAACAAAACAAAAAACCCTGGTACCAAACCATTCTCTATCCATGGCTGAAAGATGATGCAGGAGGGGAAACGGAGGTGGGAGCCCCTTGAGAGATGCAGATGTTTGTTGTTGCAATAAAATATCCAATGTGACTTCCCCTAGGTTCACTTTTCCACCCCATCAGTTCCAAAATCGAATAGCAGTCAGATTTTACCAGGCATTACAATCCTAAGATTATCCCCATTTTACAGATGAGAAAAAACAGGATCAGAAAGGGAAAGCAGGGGCTTCCCTGGTGGCGCAGTGGTTAAGAATCCGCCTGCCAAGGCAGGGGACACGGGTTCGAGCCCTGGTCTGGGAGGATCCCACATACCGCGGAGCAACTAAGCCCGTGTGCCACAACTACTGAGCCTGAGCTCTAGAGCCCGCGCACCTAGAGCCCGTGCTCCACAACAGGAGAAGCCACCGCAATGAGAAGCCTGCGCACCGCAACGAGTAGCCCCCACTCACCACAACTAGAGAAAGCCCCTGCGCAGCAACAAAGACCCAATTCAGCCATAAATAAATAAATAAATCTATATATTAAAAAAAAAAAAGAAAAGAAGGGGAAAGCAGCTTGCTCAAGGACCCACAGCGACTAAGTGAAGAGATGCGACTGGACCCCAGGCCCGCCTGATTCCAGAATCTGTGTTCTTTGACACTGCTCCTTACCCCCTCCACTCACGCACTTCCCCACTGACTCTTTGGCCTCTGGGAGAAAAGCATAGCACGGCTTGGGCAAGTAGAGCAAGGATGCTAAGCTTCCTTATCATGCTGTGGCAAATCCTACCTTTCATTCCAGCACCAACGCTCCTAGGAGCCGCCCTCACCACTAAGCAAGAAAGGCCTTGATCTCTGTGAGCAGCACTCTGGTCCAGCAACACTGGCCAGCACTGGAGTCCATTTCCGTCTGGAGCATGTAGCTCCAGAAGCCTGTCTGGGGGTGTCCTGGGGTTTAGCAAAGACGAGGCAACCATCAGGGGTGGAGATGGCCTCAGGTTCAGCCACAGGCCGGCCTGCCCACATGAATTTCTTGCTTGAGCTTCTCATCAGAACTACAGGTTTCCAGGGAGCATGGCACGCAGGGGCCTCACGGTACTGCCATCTGCCCCGCACACGGCACGCCCCTGCCTGGGGGAGCTGGCAGCAGCCGCCTGGCCTCAGTTCTGTGGCAGAAGAGCTCACGGTTCCCGTCTCCCTCGATGAGGCATCAACCTTTCTTCCCAGGCCGAGGCATGGAGGGGCCCTGCAGGCCTCTCAGGAAAGTTTTCCAAAGGCGGCCTGACGGGCCCACGGAGCCTGACGGTGCGCATGTCACTGGGGAGAGTGGACCCTACATGCACAGAGGTCTCTTCTGTGGTGGGCCCAGGGTTGGGCCCAGCAAGACACAGCGTCTCCTCTCCCCTGGTCCCCTCCCACCAGTCAACCGCCTCCTGCCGCTACTCAAAGCAGCCGGGCCTAGGCCCCCCTCTTGGCTTTTGCAAACACTCTTCTCCCTCCTTGGAATGCTCTTCCCAAGGGACCAGTCCCGCTCCTTCCTTCACCTTCTTCAGGTCTTTGCTCAAATGTCACCTTCTCAGTGAGACCTCCCCTAACCGCCCCATCTAACACTGCACCCCGAGCCCAGCACTCCCTTCCCCGTGCTGCTGGATTTTTCTCCATAGCACCGATTACCATCGGATGCCCTCTCTATCTCACTTATTGGTCCATCTCCCCCACCAGCACGGAAGCACTTTGAGAGAAGGAAGTTTTGCTTGGAGTGTCTGGAACAGCGCCTGGCGCGTCCTACGTGGTAATCAGAATCTCGTGAAGGAACAGACTTTCCCACCAGGGCCCGGCCTACGAACAGCAGCTCTGCAGCCACCACCCCATGCCAGAGACACCACGGGAGATTTTGCCAGAGACCAGCTGGGGCTTCTCGGACATGAGCCAGTCTGGGAGAAACTGGTAAGGACCCAGTCAATCCGCCACACGCAGGAGGCCCGCTCCACGCCTCCTCCCCGCCGCCCCCCGCCAGTGTCTGTAGAAAACCACACTGAGGTACCTGTCGAAGCTTGTCCATTCTATCATCCCTCTTGGGCCATCTTCTTGGGAGGCCCTCTGAAGTCTTGGGTGGGAGACAACGCTGGTTGGAACATAAAGGTGTCTGAGAAGTAAAGGGAGGAAGGAAGTCAACCCCCAGGCCCTGCTCGAGCTGGCTGAAGACCCTCAAGGTTATCAGCGTCCTGAGGCAGTTGAACTTGCCAGCGATTAAGGTACTCAAAATACAGCAATTCCTCCTTTGGGTTTCAGAGTCTTGCAGGCTCAAGAAAAACCAGCCTAACTTCTCAGTGACCATGGCAATTATTCCAAAGAGGGGCTGTCTGGGCTAAAAGTGTGACTCTGGAAAAGGAGGAAACGAGCCCCCAAAGCCACTAAATCCCTGAGTTTATCATTAACAGAGACGTATCCTCTTTGCCTGCTCCAGAGCCGGTGGTTCACCAGGGAAGGGTACTGTAGTCAGACAAAAAATAACCCCCAGTGTGTTTTTGAAGTGTTGAGCCTCTTTGTTTTTCTGAATTTTAATGAAGGGCTTTCCAGGCTGGGTGAGAGCAGCACTCAGCACTCAGCACTCCCCACGGCCAGGAGTGGGGCTTGGTTAGCTGCCGCCAGACTGCGCGGGCCCGATCCAGAGTGGCATCTAGGAGAAGCGGGCGGGGAGGCGTCCTCTCCTCAGATGAGATGTCTTGGGGAGTTAAGAGAAAAACAAAAACAAAAGATGTTTCTGTTTAGAAAAAGGACTGGGCTCTGCTCCAGATCTGGGCACATTTTGGAAACAGGCAGTGATGATGCCTGGGGGAAGCAACGGAGACAAACAGCTACACCTCTGAAAGGTCAGCAGAGGCCCGGGCTCCCTGAGAGAGTGTTTCTGTGGACGTCTCAGGGCTGCTGAGCTGGCCCCTGCTAATGAGAACCAGAAACAAGGCCCTGGGAACCTGTGGCAGAAAGGAAACATGTGCTCTGGAAGCCCCAGGCATGGGTTGCAGGAAGAGGGGGGAAAGGGGCGTGCTGTTAGAAGAGCCACCAAACCCTGACGTGGGCAATGGGTCATATGATCACGCCCGCTGAAAGCTCGAAGGAGACAGTGCAACTTCACCAACATAACTGACCGTCCAAAGTGAGAAAGGCACGTGGCCAGGCCCTCCCCAGGACCCCAGCAGGCAGCCGCATGCCACCTCCCGTATCCCTGCGTCCAGGTGCTCACAGGTAGATGCTCCGGGGAGCTGCTGTGGCCTCTGTGAACTGAACGGCTTCCAGGAGCACCACCGCTTCTCCCCCTGAATCTAGCTTTCCCTCCCAAAAGCTTCAACGATGGGGAGAGATGCCCTCCTTCACTCTTGACGAATCTTTCCAAGGGAGTGCTGGAAAGAAACGGAAGAGAGGGCTACAGAAAAAAGCAGTTTCTTACAGTCGAACGATCCAATGTGGTCTACTGAAAATAGATATTTTTATTACAAAATAGTCCACATAAAAATTCTGAGCTGCTTGCAAGCTTCTTTAGTTTTAGGTTTATGGCCTCCGTCTCGAGTCCAAAGCAGAGGTGACCGCATGCAGGGAGAGCGACCCCTGGGCTCAGGTGTGCGAGGGCTGCTGTCCCACGGGGTCCTCCTTGTCTGCCTGCAGCACGTCCCACTCGCTGAGGAGCTCTGAGGACACCTCAGTGTACAGACGGTCCCAGTCCCAGCTGACGTCGTCCTGCCGAGACAGGCATCGCGGGGTGAGCTGGGGGAGGCCGTCCCCTCAGTCACAGCCGGCCTCCCGCGGAGGGCAGCCTCGGAGCCAGCTGTTCCCGGGAATGAGGGGCAGGCACTGCCGCCGCTACGTACCTCTCGAATCTCATGCTCCGGAGCCAGGACTTTGGTGAGGAGCTTCAGGTCGATCTCTCCATCCTGTGAATGTGCAGGGGAAAAAAAAGAAAAAAAAAAAAGAAAAAAAAAGAAAAAAAAGGCTTCCCTGGTGGCGCAGTGGTTGAGAATCTGCCTGCCAATGCAGGGGACACGGGTTCGAGCCCTGGTCTGGGAAGATCCCACATGCCGCGGAGCAACTAGGCCCATGAGCCACAACTACTGAGCCTGTGCGTCTGGAGCCTGGGCTCCGCAACAAGAGAGGTCGCGATAGTGAGAGGCCCGCGCACCGCGATGAAGAGTGGCCCCCACTTGCTGCAACTAGAGAAAGCCCTCGCACAGAAACGAAGACCCAATAACGCCAAAAAAATAATAAAATAAATAATTAAGACCACATATTAAAAAATAAATAAATAAATAAAATCTTTTAAAAAAAAGAAAAAAAAGGCGGGCTGTGCACCTCGGAGGCCTTCAGACAATGACCTCTGGCAAAGAGAGGGGGACCAGGTTGAGTGTGGTAGAACTTCCCAAATCCAGACCTGCAGGAATGCCTTGTGAAAGAGCAAAACTGTGGGTGGACCCCATGGCCACTGAGAACTGAGGGAACACCATGACGTCCTACAGGTTGGGCACTCCTTGGGGGAAGGTCAATACCAGGAGGGCAGGCATGACAGCGGCATATCTACGGATGCCACGGGGGCAGCCAGGGAAGCAGGAAGGAGACTGGCCCTGGGAACACTGGAATATGTTGGGTCCAGGGATGCTGTAATACCCGAGGATGATGTCTCTGGCAAGGGGACTGTTGCCCGGCAGCCTCAGAGACCCACCGAGGAGCGGCTGTAAGGCTTTGGAGAAACTGAGAACTCCCTGTGGATGCTGCCTGGAGAGCCTGCTCCTCTACACAGAAGCTGCCTCACTCACCAAGGTCTGAAAGGCTGCGTACTTCATGAGGTCATTGTCCAGGTCGCGGTAGGTCATCACCCGGTTGACCTGGATGCTGCAGGAAGGACGGAATGTGAGGAGGAGCCACAGGCAGAACCAGCGCCAGGAGTGCTGCCGGGCCACCCACCCAGAGCCTCGTAGGCAGCTGGGAAGGACCAAAATGGGGAGAAAACGTCTAATAAAATGGGAACCCTGGGATGGAGCCCATCCAGACACATCTGGATCTCCCCTGGGGGGCAGCACCACTGGAGATGGCGTGTGGCATGGTCCCTGCCTCCTGCCAACTTCATATTAATTTAACATACCTGGGAGGGGCCGCCATCTGCAAAACAAAGTCTTCCTCCTGTACTTCTTCCAGGTCCGGAATAACAGGAATATCTGCAATGAGAGGAGAAGCCAAAAATGTCAGCAGCACGAATGGGGGATCTTGCCTGCTTCTCCACTGGCTACTTATCACCTTCAACATGCCGGCCACAGTTAGGGCTACAGGCTTTAGGTAGAATGGACACAATGGTCTCCGGCCTCTAGGACCCCAGTCTAGGGCTGTGGAGCTGAAGTAGAGGTGTGCATGGGAATCAAAGGTAGAACTTCAACAATTCCCGAATCTCAGGCTTTACCCCAGAACCCGCTGGACTAGAATCTCCTAGTGGGGTGGGGCTCAGGCGTCTGCATTCTTCCCTAAGATTTCTTGGGTGATCCTGACGTTTGCTCCAGGTTAGAAGCCATTGGTGTGGCTCTCTAAGGAAAAATGTAAAGAAATGAGAAGAAAGTCCCAGACAGCACTTGGGGAAGTGTTTTAATTAGAGGAGAGAAAAGAAAAGAGGTGGTGAATGAACCTGGCATGGTCAGAGACAGAGGAAGTGGGAAAGCATAGTGTCACGAGGTGGATGTCACCATGAGTGCACCTCCTCATGACCAAGGTTCACACCTGCATCAGCTCATCCTAGTCTTTGCAATTGTCACAGCCCTGAGCCTGTATCTGAAGGTCACTTTACGCCTAATGATGTGACCTGGCTTCCCAGCAGTGTGGCCAGGATCAGAGTCTCCATTTACCGGGTCTAATATAATAAACAACACTGACTCTAAAGATGACACTTCCCTTGCTGTCTCTTGGAGATTCTCCTCCTCTGAACTCTCCACATGAGACAGACATACAAACATAGGAAGAGACATGAGGCCATTCCCTTTGTCAATCTAACAAAGTCATGCAAGTGGAGAAACAGAGAGACAGCACATCACTTAATCGTGGAAACTTGCTTATTATAGCAGAAAAATCGTCCATCTTCTCCTGGGGACAACCTAACACCTTAAAGAAGTACTGCCTTCTCTCAGTGAGTATCACTGACTGGTAGAGGGGCTTTCTTTGTTTTAACCAGTCTGCACAGAGAAAAAAAGAGATGGGGCAGAAAAAAAGGCCAAGCAGGGAGAGACAGTCCTGGAATTCCCAAACCAACTGCAAATATTAAAAGGAGGAAAAATTCCAGAGAGGAGAGAGCAGTGAAGACACCCTTAGTTTTTGCTTCCATGGACTAAATTGAAAAAAAAAAAATTTTTTTTTTTTTTTTTTAAGAGACGCAGAATCATTCCAAGAACAGCTGGGAAGACCCCTGCCACTTTCAGGCTATTCATTATTTAGACTTTGCGATGGTTCCCGTCAAGCTAAGCCCGAGTATATAAATGTCAGTTCCCAGCCTGGCATCTTTAATATTGCTTCCAATGGAGGGGTTACACATGCCGCACCTGGAAAGAGAGACAGAAAGCATGCAAGGGAGAGACAGAGACAGAGAAAATAAGAGAGAGAGAAAGAGACAGGCAGAGAAAGAGAGCGATTAAAGGGATGAAAATAAAAAGAAAATGCTGATAGGGAAATAAAGAAGACACATACACCAGCCCCGAAATAATGAATCACATTCAGCAAGTCCTCTATCTAGAAAGACGCTGTTCAGAGCTTAGATTATATCTCTCTACCCTGCTAGAGAATTAGAGATGGAATTCTCTAATTTTCTATTTCTTATGCTAACAGAAATTCAGCTTGCTCGTCCCTGTTCACTCCGAGTGAAGCATACAGTCCATGTGAGGGCTGCTGATGGCACCGTCCCTGAGTCCAGGGCGAGAGGGCTCCTAGGCTGGCAGGACTGCACGGGCCCTGAAGTGGGGCAGGGCGGAAGCTGGCCGTGCCATGCGCCATCAGCAGTGTGACAGGTCCGGCATGAGGCAGTTAGCTGCTCCTGGCTCTCCTCGGTGTGAGGCCCAGCCTGAGATGAATATTCAGAAGTTAGTAAGAAAATGCTCCCTGCTGTGCTTAGGGCTCAGGACAGGGTCTTCCCCAAGCCCCCTCTTGCTCTGCAATGTCAGCATTTGGGTCCTGTCAACTCTGCCCAGCTTCTCCCAGCTCTGAGGAGCTGCACTTCTGCCCACTGTCCACTCTGAGTCCCCGTGGGCTTCCCTGTTTGTCCCCGCACCCCTCCTCCAAATGCGCACGAAGGAGCGTGGGGCTGGCCCATCTGTGACAGAGCGGAGGTCAGCTCGGGCCTTGGCAAAGGGGCCGCTCAGAGCGGCACTGGCGGGGCTGGCCACACAGTGGGACTTCTCTCTAATTGGAAGCCTGGTGTCCAACAGAAACCGGTGAACTGCCTGAGCGGGACCAAGCCAGCAATGACAGCCAGGCCAAGGCAGGCTGGAGCGATGCGGTGCAGTGACAGCTTGAGCCATCGTCGCAGAGCCTGGCCATCCAACTGCCGGCCCCAGTGGAACAGGTGGCCGTGGAGCAGGTTTTGGGCAAACTTCAAAGAACTTCCTAATTTTACAGTTTCTGATTTACAGTCACAGACAAGTGCTTGCTTATGGGTATATAACATGTTCCCGGGAGTTTCTGTCCCCTTTCTCTCTTCCCTTCCCCCCACCCCTCTCTCTCATACACACACACATAGGATGACCCAACCTAGAAAAAGAAAACGGGCTTGAGAAATCAATCCGCTTCTTCACAAAATTACCTGCATGGAATGATCCGGCCCTGCCTGCAATCAGTGACGGCTACTTGACCTGCAAGCCTGAACCAGTGACCTGGTGTCTGATTCAGGGTGTCAAGCTTGACATTCAAAAGCACACAATTTTTTAAAAATTATTATTATTATTTTTTGCGGTACGCGGGCCTCTCACTGTTGTGGCCTCTCCCGTTGTGGAGCACAGGCTCCGGACGCATGGGCTCAGCGGCCATGGCTCATGGGCCCAGCCGCTCCGCGGCATGTGGGATCTTCCCGGACCGGGGCACAAACCCGTGTCCCTTGCATCGGCAGGCGGACTCTCAACCACTGCGCCACCAGGGAAGCCCTCAAAAGCACACAATTTTAATAGAGACAGGAAGAGGAACAAAGAAGTATGCTCTAGGACTATTGAAAAACAACCACTATTTTAAAAAATTCAATAATTATGTTAACTTTAGTTTCATTTTCTTCGATGCTGCTGATAATAAGAACATTAACAGAAACAATGGGTTACTTAAGCATATGGGCAGGACTCCTGGCCAGTGGTTCAGAGTGCAGGTACTGGAAGCATTCGAATCCTGGCTCCCCCATGTACTAGCTGTGAGGCTTCATCCTCTCTGTGCCTCAGTCTCTTCAGCTGTAGAACGGGGATCATAACTACCCCCACCTCACAGGGTTGCTGTATTACATGCGATCATCTAAAATATCAAGCACTATGCTTAGTAAGTAATAAATATTCTATATTATTCTTATTCATTTAACAGATAAAACATTGAGCATGGAGAGAAACTATATGGCTCTACCCTCATTTTCTCATTTAATCCTGCCCAGTTGTCACCATCTTCCAGATGAGAACACTGAGGCTCAGCAAGATGAAGCAGCTTGCGTGAAGTGAGTCATTAAGAATGGACAGAGCAGGCTTCCAGCTCCAGTTCAACTGCACCCCTCCCAAAAAGGCTGTCCCCACCCCTGCCCAGAGGCTTTCTTTGCAAAGGTCCAGTGACTTCAAAGACGCCTCTACTAGTGGAGAGGTGAGACAACCGCCTATAGTTGGGACAGCTTTCCTTTTGCCTGAGACCCAGTGTCCTCTGTTCTCGGGTGTTTCTCTGTCTCCCAATAACCATAAC
Source organism: Mesoplodon mirus (assembly GCF_964341445.2). Taxonomy (NCBI): domain Eukaryota; kingdom Metazoa; phylum Chordata; class Mammalia; order Artiodactyla; family Ziphiidae; genus Mesoplodon; species Mesoplodon mirus. The sequence continues at coordinate 162,049,189 of NC_138979.1, read as the reverse complement.
TAAGCGAAGTCTCTCCCTCACCATATGCCCAACTGGCTTCTTCCCTACAACAAGGCCAAATGGTGCAGAGAGAAAAATGGACCAACACTGGAGACCCGGTGACTCCATCCCCCGCCGTCCATGTCGCACTAAACCAGCTGCGTGGAGAAGGAGGGGAACAGACGCCTCGAACGGCCCCAGGAAAAGGGCCGGCGAGGCAAAAGGGCTGAGACGCCAGACGCCGCAGCAGCGGGTGCCCTCATCCTTCGTTTCAGCTCCCCACAGATAGCGCCCCCTGCTGACCAGTTACCCGCTGCTCTCTCCCAGCTCAGATTCCTTAACAAAACGGGCCTTCCCTGCTCTTTGCATTTGCTCCCGGCCTCTCATGTCAGCCATCTCACTTGCCTTTCACCTGCTTCTGTGTCCCACGTGTTGCCCAATTAGCCACACTGTGGGGAACTTGCATTTGTTCACTTGTTTGTTCGTTCATCCATTCATCCTTGAAGGGATGAATGGAGCAGCCCCTCTGTGAAAGGCACCGCGCTAGGAGGTGCCAGTAACAACAGCAGATAAACCCGACATGGGCCCTGTCTTCCTGCAGCACCAGTGTAGCGGGAGGTAGCAATAAACACAAATAAGTGTGCTGCCTGTAAATTAAAACACACACCGTGAAGAGAGCTAACTGGACTCTGAGACCAAAATAACAGGGAGACCTAATGTTTTATTTTCAACGGCAAAAGTAATATCATATGTGGTAATAAATTCAAATGCTGTTAGACAAGTTTAAGATGAAAAATGTCCTTTCCTTATATGAATCCCAGCCGTCTCCCTAGAGGTGATCACTATTAACCATTTCTCATATATGTTTACTGAAAAGAATTTCTGCATACACAGCACATATGTCCTCTTAAAAATGTTTGCAAATGGCATCATGTTACGTATCCATTGTTTTACGACTTTTCTTTCTTTTTTTTTTTTTTTTTTTTGTGGTACGCGGGCCTCTCACTGTTGTGGCCTCTCCTGTTGCGGAGCACAGACTCCGGACACGCAGGCTCAGCGGCCATGGCTCACGGGCCTAGCCACTCCGCGGCATGTGGGATCTTCCTGGACCGAGGCACGAACCCGTGTCCCCTGCATCGGCAGGCGGACTCTCAACCACTGTGCCACCAGGGAAGCCCCAACTTTTCTTTTTTTTTAAATTATTTTTTGGCTGTGCCATGCGGCATGCGGGATTTTAGTTCCCCGACCAGGGATTGAACCCATGCCCCCTGCAGTGGAAGCATGGAGTCTTAACCACTGGACCTCCAGGGAAGTCCTGCGACTTACTTTTATCTGTCCTTTTCAATGTACACGTGCATCTTATTCTTTTAAATGACCATCTAGTTTTCTATTGAATGGATGCTGCATAATGCCCTTAATTCAGTCCAGAGAAGATCTAACTCAGGATTTTGGGGGAGTGGAGTGTCGAGTTAGGGAAGGTCTCTGAACTGGGACAGGGCCGCTGAAGGATAAACAGGACTAAGCCAGGCAGGGGACAACGTACACAAAAGCGCTAGGAGGTGAGGAGGAACTCACTAAAAGGGTGGCGTGGCTGGAGTGCAGGGCCCAGGAGAGCAGCTCGGGGTGGAGCAGGAGAGAGGGCGTCAGGTGCCAGGTGAGGAAGGACCTGCATCAACTGGCCAGGTGACGCCTGCGTGCCTGCTATAGGCAAGACCTCTTTGGAGGCATATTAGGGGCAAACCAAGATGGCCTCAGCATGGAAAAGTTGCAAAGGGAGGGTCTATACATTTAAAAAATGATGATAAATGAGCAGAATAAGGAAAATGCACATCCCTTCCTTTGTGAATCATCTTGGAACCCAACAGGCAGAATTCAGAGCTTCCTACTCTACCTTTCCACAATGCTTTATATTCAAGGACACAGGATGGACCTGATTACTTTGCTGTAGGTAGAGCAAGTGAAATTTGCCCTCGGCCTGCCTCCTAGATGCTGAACTAGTGGAGGGTGAAGACCACATCCCAGTCACTTCTGCATTCCCAAAGATGGGCAAACTAAAGGACAACTGAACAGAACTGGATCAATAAATGCCCCTCAAATCTGCAAGTCACACACATGGACGGGCCATGTCTATCTTCTCTATATCATTCTAGTTATAGTATAAGTGTTACTGAGTCCTAAAGTTGCCTAGGCAGGATTCATTTCACAAGAACAACCAAGAGCAATCCTTAGATACATCCTGGATTTGATGACATCACAGCAAAGGCTTTGCCTCACTTGAGAGCTGCAAGGCCTCCTGGGAAGGGCCTGTGCATATACAAGAAACAATGGAGGACTGGGGACAAAGTTACAGAGGAAGAGTCATCCAAATTGGGTCCATATGGACTGCTGGGCTTCCATCCTGAGGCTGGGTCACACTGCTCTTCACCCTGGGCTTCCTCTTGATCTCTAGCGTGCCCCACTCCGTCATGCCACCTTCTGGGAGCCCCCAGTAAAGGCTTGTTAATGAACAGCAACAGCAGTAAGAGCCAATTCCAAAGAGAGAGGTTGCCAAATGGAAAACCCATCAAGATACCAGCATACTAGCCTGCCAACAGATCTACCAACAAACCAACTACCAGATGAAACCACAGACATAAATGAGGGGTGCTTAAATAACTAACAGAAATAAATAACAGAAACGTGGGAACACCAGTAGGATCAATTACAACTGGTTTCAAAGATGCGAGAAACTGCCACTTGCCCTGAAATACACACATTGCAGGTAATACCATCACACCCGCACACTAAAATGCTAAGTACCCAGGGAAGTCCCAGAGGGATCTTTTTCTGCCCCTATGGCTTGACAGCAAGAAGCCTGCCTGCCTCCTGCAAAGAACCTGGCCCCAGATCTCTGCAACGTATTTTATGATAGCCTGCCTTCACATCTAGCTGTTGTTGGCTTGTTTTGGTACAAGAACAGAAAGTGATTTCTTAGATCAGGCTCCGCTTGCAATGAGTACACCCTGAGCATTACTCAGGCTCTTTCCCTGGCGCATAAATCTTCCTGCAGAGGAAGGAGAGAATGAAGGAGGCACCCTGATCCGGCCCTCGGTCCCATCCAGGCAAAGATGGCTCAGGCAGGGAAGCCCTCCTCTCTGTGTCCGTTTAGGTTCTACTCTTTGCTGATTTTCTTGGTTGGGGATCTCTGAATGGAATTTTCTGGTCGTGGCCAGAAGGGTTTCTAGAGAGCTACATAAAGTCTCTTCTAACTCCAGCACTTTCTGGCCTTGACGCCTTAGTAAATGATACCAGGGGCTGGCCCACCTTGTCAGGTTCCTCCGGGTGCTGAATGATGACATCTGCCCCTCTCGCTTCACCCACTAACTGTGCCCCCCACGGCAGAGGCCCCACGCGGTCCCACACCACCTCTTCCCAGAGCTGCTCCCCCGCCCAGTGCCCTGGCCACAACAGAGTGCTCGTGGGCTGCTGAGGGTTCACGTCCACCCTGCATAATTCACAGCCACATTCAATAACCCATCTGAAAGGGGCCTGGACACGCCGTGGAGGGACACTCCAAGAAGAGCAGTCCAGACAACCCCCAATGTTGCGCTCAAAGTCAACAGACTCTCAGCAGAGCTCGTGAGCGAAAGGAAAGAACGCCCACATTTCCAGGAGATGGCAACTTTACACCCGAGATCATTATAATTTTTCTCTGCAGCTGCAAAACTTTGTTTTACTGAATGCTGTTACCTTCTGCATCACGTATGGGGAATTTTAAACAGGCAAATGGAAGAAGGTCTGATTGAAGATGAAGTTAAATGAAAGAAATTGGTCTCATTTAGCACATGACAGGATTCATCTGTGTTCCCAAGTCCACTGAGGTGGCATCATGGGCGTTTCATATTCATGAGCTGCTGCGACACTGTGTCCCCTCATTTACAAAGAGCCGCGTTCAGCAAATTCTGTCCCTGTGGACACTCCATGCATTTCATGGTCTTGTCAGAGAGACATCAAACACTCCAGTAACCAAATACCAGAAAATGGCTTTAATTAGTGGATCTCAATCGTATAAATAATTTTTTTTTCTAAGTGAAAAAATGGAGAATTTTTTTAAAGGGCGAAGAAAAGGGGAAAGGGGTAGGCAACAGGCTTCCAACACCCGAAGGAACAAGGGAAAGGGACAGTCTCAGAGGAGCTCCTGGGCCCCTGCACTCCCCGGACGGACTGGGTTTCTGGGGCAAAAATGCGTCTGCAGGTCCCTGGCGGGTCTGCTATGAGGACCGATCCCCGGCGATTTCACCTGATCCGGCCGGGTCATTGGGAGGGGAGGAGAGAGGCAGCCATGGGAGAAGAGTCTGAAAACTGTGATGCTGCTGGCCAGAAGGTCCATTGCAGGGACTGAGAAACAGGACTGATCGCGAGCAAAAGGTACCCAAGCAGGTCCCTGAGGAAGCGAATGACAGGGGCAGGAAGATGTCCGTCCTGAGGCGCTGGCTTGGGTGGGGGGCGGTTTATCTATGTCCTGTACGTTGAGATGTCTCCATGCTCCTGCCAAACCCACCCCCTCCTCCTGCTGCTGGGGGAAGAGATCCCCGACCTCAGGAAGAACATCGAAAGAGCCGGTTGTTCCTCCCAGCTGCCCACGCCGTGGCCACTCTCCTGGCTGACAACGGGCTGGACGGGAGGGCTTGGACTGAGTCCATTTCTGAGACAAGCCGGGTCTCAGGGGGTGGTGTGGTGCTGGCTGGGTGGCGGGCAGACAGGAGGCTGTGCTGAGTGGTGACTCAGCTTGTGGTCTACTGTGGGTGTGCAGGCCCGGTCTCAACATGTTACCCTCAGGGGGTGGTGGCACCCTCCGGAAGGAGCACGAATGCAATACCCTAGAATGCGATTTGCCCCATCACCCCACGCGGTCCACCAGGGGCTGTGGAAGTCAGTACTGACCGCGCAAAGGGTTGTCAGCCAGGACTGACCCTTCGGAGCAATTCAAAGGCAGTGCTCATGGGAGACAAGCACAGCCCAACAAGGGTTCTCCATAGGGAAGGACCCTGTTCAGCCCAGGAGCCTGACACTGGGAGGACCCTGGTGTCACACACTGGAGTGGCCTCTAGGGAACATCGCACAGTGGCTACCAACAGTTGAAGGAAACGAAGAACAATGAAGAGGGACGCTCTCTGGGAGCTTCGTGGCAGCTCCAGCTTTGATCCGTAGAGATGTGTTAAGGACGAGGAGGGGTGAGCGACTTCAAAGGTGATGAGGAATGAAGTGGCTGGAAGGAATGGAAAGTGAGGAACTCTCCACTCTCTTCAATAAGGCCCAAGATCAGTGATATGGTATTAATGTGACAGAGAGCACCTTCTCAGAGCCGCCAGATATTCCTGGTTCCTGTGTTAGAAACCAGGCATATCTGATTCTATTTCATCCTCTCCGTGTTACGCTGAAAAAAACAAGACAAACTACCCTGCTTTTATTCTAAATCCTTAGGTTTTGTATTTTTTCCTTATATATATTTATTACAAAAATGCTCCTTTGATCAGTGCTAGCCGTGACTCCGCCACACAGAATGCTTCTGAGCGGTTCCCTTCTCGCAAGGCCACTGCCGGTGACAGCCAGCTGGTTTTGATCACAGCCATTCCCAATCGGATTTTCATAAGATAGATGAGGAGTCTTACTGCTGCTCTCTCTCTTATCAGATGAGAAACAGAGGGGGAGGGGGGGACGGGTCCTGAGGGAACAGCGCAACAATCAAGGGCTGCCGGGTTCTTTCTCTATCCCTCCGCTGCTGCAATTTTCAAAGGCATTTGCCTCGGGCACTTTTAAATGATGGTGTCTCAATTCTGTAATCATCTTTCAAGAGCTTCCTCTTAAAGGGTCTTTTAGGTAAACCCAGTCCGTCAACCACACTTATGCACTCAGGAATCACATTCCCAGTATGTGTCCCCCCTGCATGTGTGTATATATATAGGCGAGTACACACATGCACACACCAAACATCTGGGCATTTTTAGAAAGCTGGGAGGACCTGAAGCTGGAAAGGAAGACCTACCAGTTGGCCATATCAAGTTTGTCTCTCGCTAGGGTAAGAGGGTCCCCTATCACCGCTCCCCTGGATTTCTGCTATACCTAGGCTTTGTTATCTCGGGTTCTTCTTTAGAAATGAATCCCCATGTGTTGGAAGGAAAGACTTCAACTGAGGTCTAAGTGATGCACTGAGTCCAACCTCAGATGAACAATCATGCCTGTCCCTTCCTGTCTCACCTAAGCACTATCTGACCGTCAGACTTCAAGATGAGTGAGGCATCACGGCCATTTGCTTGGAGAGCACAGTCCCCAGGCCACAACTTGCTGTGGTTTGGGTTACAACGACTATTTGGAGCAACTCTACAAATCCACCTGTCTTTTTTTTTTTTTGTGGCAGAGAGCGCTATGCCTCTTCTCTATACAGCCCCCATCACTTGAAACAGATATCCTAAAGCACTGAGCCTCTCTTTCTAGTCACATAAAAATCTGAGTCTAAGATGTCCCTGGGTAATGGTTCTCATCAATATGGCCTCATCTCCTCTCTGCCCTCATCCACCACTCCTTTCACAGCTGTGCGGAGAAGTACCCGTGCCTCTCCCCAGAGCGGACCACAGCTCACCGTCTCATCTAGGACCAACTGATGAAACTAAACAGGATTAGCTTTGTCCTATCCTGATCCTGTCTTCCATATTAAACAGGGACAGAATCCAAGGAGTTACAGAATAAATACACAGATCTCTATAACTATTTCAGGGAGATTTAACTCTTTTACTTTTGTCAGTGCTTAATGTTGGATGATTTATTATTAATCACATTCCTCCAAACAGAATAAATACCCGATCTCTATAACTATTTCAGGGAGATTTAACTCTCTTTTACTTTTGTCAGTGCTTAACGTTGCATGATTTATTATTAATCACATTCCTCCAAACCGACTACAGCACGATGGAATGCTGACAGAGCTTTCTCTGTGTTCCTGGAGGAAGGTTAATACAACCTGCTTCCTTTACGACACGCGTGCATGCGTGGTGCAGGATGTCTGTGTCATGCTCCCCACTCTTCCTCTTCAGACGGGGACATCCCAGTAAGCTGCTCACGTGAACAAAGAAAATGGAGTCCCAGAGAGGTCGCTGTCAACCACATTTCGGGCAGAGATGTTTGCGATGGAAAGCTTGGAAGGCTGGTGTGACCCAGAGATTGTAGGGGCCCACTAGGGGCCTACAGCACTCTGTTCCAGCTCTGCCAGCAGAGCAGGAGGTCTGGTCAACGCTCTGGGCTGTGCTTTGCAGCTGGACCAGGGCAAGGTACGGAACAACTGAGGTGACAAAGCGGAACCACCAAAATGTGCTCCAAGCTTAACTCCATTTTCAGAAGCTCCCCTGACACTCTGCCTCTTCAAGAGGCAAGAAGAGCACAGCCAGACCAGTCTCTACTATGTTTGCTGAGCTAAGTCATTCCATCCCACCAGCTCTTAGATACCTACTCCATGATGGTGTATGCTTGTCCCACGGTAGGGGCATGGGACCCTGAATTATCTCCTGCAAAAAACAAAAGCAAGTCAAAACAACTTTTCTTGCTTCATTAAAGAAACTTCTGGCAAGTCCCCTGTAACTCCTCTGGCATCTCACTCACTCTGGGGCCAAACCCACACTGGGGAGTAAAGAAGTTGCCCTTGGGGCCCCAAGAGTCTACATCTACTAGAGTTCATTTTTCTTTTGCTGCCAGGAATGTGGCCTTAACTGTCTATCAGGGAAGAACTGAACCCAGATTCCTGGTTCACAGAGCTGTACCAGAGGGTGTACCTGATGAGGAGTAGGAAACCTGGGTCCCAGATCTGCCCCTTATTTGCTGACCATGTGCAGTTACTTGTCAACTCTTGTCCCAAGTTTCCTCGTCACCAAAATGAGGTGCCTTCTATCTATCTCTATGACATCCTTATTTCTAGGTTGTCCATTCCCATATACCTAGTGATAAAAAAAACCCCAAAACACCTGACTGTCATATTTGCCTATGGAAGTCTTTCCAAATGTCCCAGCCACAGACATGGCCTACAGGTAAAGCACACCAAGTCTTTTGTTTAGAGAATCACTGTACAGAAAGTTCATTTCTATACTAAAATGAACTTGCACAGAGTCCACCTGTGGCCCATGATGGCCTCAGCTCAGTATTGGCACCATGATCCAACACCCCTGGCTGGGGCTCTTTGACGTTCCATACAGTCTTTTGAGTGTCCCAAGTCTCTGTGATGTCAGTTTGTTCCCTCAGCTGTGTCTCAAAGCATTGTGCTGGTGGGAGAGTTCCAGCCATAGCCTGCCACGGCCCAGGGAGTGCCCTGTGGGGTCTCTGTTCTTCCAAACTTCCCATACTCCCCGCTACTCACCCTGCCACCTGCACAAGCCCAGTGACACTCCATCCTCTCCCCCTAAAATAGGCTCTCCTCTCCAGAGGACCCAGCAGAGAATTCATTATCTAAAAGCAATCCCAATGGGTTTGATAGAAAAGAAAGTATAACATGAAGGAGAGGAGTGGTCCAACCTGAAGATTCTGCATCGTGTCACAGAGCCCTAAAGACCTGGTCTCTCTGGCTTTTCTCTGCTCAGCCTGGATGTTGCTGCCAAGACTTCACGGGGAGAGGATCAATGGAGCTGAGGACAGGGGCCAGTGGGTTCATCTGAGAATCAGGAAAGGATAACAAATCTGCAACAGGGCAGTGGGAATACGAGTGGAGGCAAGCTTCCTGGATAAGAAGGCTTGAGAAACGAACCTAACACTTTGAGAGCAAAGAGGAAGGTGGTGAGAACAGGTGATCAGGAGTCACAAAGGCCATGTCCCAACTCCAGCTCCATCACTTACTAGCAGTGATGTCCTGGAACAGCTCATGCTGGCTAAAATCTTTAGGAATTTCACATGCAGGTTGTTAAACATAAACATTATTAAAGATTAAATTATACATCCTTAGGGCTTCCCTGGTGGCGCAGTGGTTGAGAGTCCGCCTGCCGATGCAGGGGACACGGGTTCGTGCCCTGGTCCAGGAAGATCCCACATGCCGCGGAGCGGCTGGGCCCGTGAGCCATGGCCGCTGAGCCTGCGCGTCCGGAGCCTGTGCTCCGCAACGGGAGAGGCCACAACAGTGAGAGGCCCGCGTACCGTAAAAAAAAAAAAAAAAAAAAAGAAGGACTTCTTTTTCAAATTTCATACCCAGTATCCTATAAACAGAATGAAGCTTAACAAGGCACAGAGAGGGAGGCAAAGGAACTAGGTTTGGGTACTACCTAATAAGTCCGATGTGCTGCAGTAAGCTTAAGGAAGGGAATGCCAACATAACAGGACATTCATGCTAAGCAAGAGAAAAGAATTGAGGTATCAGGGTTCCAATTTATCTGCACTTAAAGAATTCTTTCCACTTTCTCTTTCTCCACATTAAAACTGCTTGGCCCAATAGTGACTGCTGCTTGCAGGAGAACGGATGAAGGATAGGGTGGAAGGATTAAGCAGGCAATGAAAAAGAGCCCAAAAGAGAGTTAGAAAGCCCGGAGACAGAGATGAACGGGGAGAGGGGCGACAGAGCGATATTCCACTCCATATATCATTTTTCTAATTCCACTGACAGTCTAGCATCTCACATCTCATCCAGCCTCATTGCTTGGCTGTGTTCAGCCACTTTTACCTATTTTCCCTGTTGACATGGATAGAAAATTGAGCAATTACCCTTAAATTTGGAGCTCTCAGATCATCCAGATTGCTACACTTGCAGAATTAAGTCCCCAATTGCCCCTGGCTAGAAGTGGCTCAACTCAGCCTGTCCTTTAGGAATTTCACACTTTTGGGTTGGCCATAGGATTTATCACTCCTAAGGTTTTAAGGTATTCGATTCTGTCACACCTGGACCCCAGGATACAAAGAGCACAGCCCTCTCCAGTGGGGAGGCGGCATGCCCCAGAGGCACTGGGAGATGCCAGGAAGAGGGAGTTATAATTCCACCCGCAGCCCTGGGTTACACCAAGATGCGATGGTTATAGGCAAGAAAGAGCTTATCCTTTTTTTTAAGCTCCTGTTTTCAGGGACTTGCCACTTTTTTAAAGCCATTATCTGGGGGCTCACAAGTTTTCTTAACTTGACTTTACCTCAGAGATAAACTCTTTGAAAGTTGAGTCCACATCTAATTGTGTTTTTAGAGATGATCTCAATCTGAATACTGTTTACCTTTTTTAAAGACAAAGAATTTCTTTTCTCCCATTTTTGTGCCTCTCCGTGCTCCTTCTGAAGTTTCACTTTCCATCCAGAGTTCACTTTCTGAGAGCTGGATTTTAGAGCCGGAAGAGACCAAACAGGCCTGGAAACACTTCTGGCGTCAGAGAGGTGACAGGACTTTGGGCCTCCTGTCTCCTCTACCAGGGTCCTCCCAACTTCCACACTCCTTTCGCTGGCAAGCAATTATTTATTTATTTTTGGCCACGCTGCATGGCATGCGGGATCTCAGTTCCCCGACCAGGGATCAAACCTGCTGCCCCCTGCCTTGGGAGCATGGAGTCTTAACCACTGGACCGCCAGGGAAGTCCCTGCTGGCAACTTCTACTCTTCCTTCAAGTCGAAGTTTGAAAGTCACTTCTTCAGCGTGGCCCTCCCTCAGTCCCCAACCCCAAACAGGTCTCCACGTTATTCTCCCTCGTGGCACTCCAGACTCTTCCCTCAGTGGACTCAATTGCAATTTGTTCTTACTTATTTAGTGTGTGACTATTTGATTAGTCCCCATATGCCTGACTAGACTGTAAGCTGTATGAGGGCAAGGACTAAGAATGGTTTGTACACCATCATGTCCCCAGTGCCCAGCTCCAAGCATCACACATAGCAGGTATTCAACAAATGGTGGTTAAAGGAATGAGTGAATGAATGACTTGCCCAATGTCGCTTGTAGAGACTGGGTTCACTCCTATTCCAGATCCAATGTTCTTTCTCTAACATACAACCTTCCATGACAGAAGTCTAAAGGCCTAGGGCAAACCAGAAACTTGATTCCAAGAATAGGAATGGATAATTAAGCCACTAAAGGAAAGATCCGTTTTGCCATCCTACAATTTTGGGACCCTGAGGTCATTCGGGGGCTCTGGCTGTCCATTATTCTTAGCTATTCTCCAGAACCACGAATCCCAACTTCCCCGAAGCACGGTGTCAGCTCTAGCTGTGAGTGAGTCTACCTAGAATCAGCAAATTAGATGATTGGCTATCTTCAAACTTCATGAAAGGCAGTTTATGTGGGGATGCTGACTATCTGTAGTTGAGAATGGACCCGAATCAGGGCTTAGCTCTGCAGAAGCAGCTTCCCTCCTGGTTATGGTGAATGAACCCCGTATTCATCCTCAATGTGGAGTCGCTCCTCATGCCAGGCGACTTATCTTGGAAGGCTGTGCACGTGTTTCTCTGCCTAACCTAATCCTCTCAAGCCTTCAGGACCCAGGCAAGTTCTTCCTTCTTCCTGAAGGGCCCTCAGCCTACAGAGATTGCTTCCTCTTCCGACCTCACAGCCCTGAATAACATAAATCACCAATACAGCAACAACTACTTGCTACCTTTGTCACTCAGTACACTGCTGTCTAAGCTATTTAACCCTTGTAACACTTTCCATCTTTCATGTTTTGTCTCCCCAACAAAGTCCTGTGTTCCTCTAGAGGAGAGCCCTCCAAGGTCTTCGGAAGGATTTGCAAATCCCTTCCCAAAGGCCTAATCCGACTTGCAGATGCATTTTGTTCTGTTCATAAAGTGATATTTTAAGATTCTGTCATGTTTTGAAATCTGAATTTGAAAACTTTCAGGTCATGTCATCTCCCCTCCAAGCTCACCCCAGGCCCCACCATTCTTTATAGTTGAACACTTCTGCTGTTTCAAGTATTTATATTACCTGCCTGGCCCCTAAAAACATTTGAGCTCAGCCTGCCTTGGTCTTGCAAACAGTCCTGCTGCCAATACATTCCGGTTAACCAACAGATCCCCAAACCACCCCTACACGGCACTTACTCTTTGCTTCTCATTCAAAAAAACACACCCGATCTCAACAGCTCCTTCCTTCTTCTGTTCTTCTGTTCTCTTCCCTCGGAAGCCTGAGGGGTCAATGGATGGGAGGAAGTGCTTCTCTTCTCTCCCTCGGCTTCTTCCCCAGGGAAGAAGGAGCACCATGTATCAAGAGTGATCCAGGGAGGCTGAATGCTGAGAAATATATCTCGAGAGACATGGCTTCTCAAAGTCTTCTATAAAAGAAGAGGAGAAAAGATGGGCTTCCCTGGTGGCGCAGTGGTTGAGAGTCTGCCTGCCGATGCAGGGGACACGTGTTCGTGTCCCGGTCTGGGAAGATCCCACATGCCGCGGGGCGGCTGGGCCCGTGAGCCATGGCCGCTGAGCCTGCACGTCCGGAGCCTGTGCTCCGCAACGGGAGAGGCCACAACAGTGAGAGGCCGTGAACCGCAAAAAAAAAAAAAAAAAAAAAAAAAAAAAAAAGGAGGAAAGAAGAGCGGGCATTTCTCACTAGGTCAGAGAATCCTGGAGGGCAGGGGCTGTCTCACTCATCACCATCGGCATGGGAGCAGCACTAGCCACAGGAGGCGCTGCATGAAGACCCCCTGGCTCTCCTCAGTGGAAGCTCACCTCCAAGGCGCTGGGAGGAGGCCGTGGACCATGGCTCCTCATCTCTGTTCCTGGAGATTCACCTTCTCCTCTGAGATGACTCGTCAATCACCCACCCCCACCACCAGAAGATGAGCAGTCCCTCCCCAGGTGAGAATACTCCTCACTGCTGACCTCAAGGGACCTGGATGTGATTTTTATTAAGGGAACCAGTAGGTTCCCTCACAGGTGCCCAGAGATCTGTTTAATGTCATTGCTGAATGAGCATCCATGGATGGTTCAGGGCAATCATTTCGCGGAGTCTCGACACCCACTGGTTATTCTAAGTTCAAAGGAGCAGCTTTAACTAGCCAACCAAGTCATTCCCTGAGCAAAGATAATTCTAGAAACTAGTTATATGTAACATATGATTCCTATTGCATAATGGATTCTAAACATTCACATACAGTGAAATGGACTAAGTCGAGTGTGAAGTGGAACATATGAACTGATTTTCCACTACAGGACTCAGGCATAACTGCATGGAAAACAGATTTATGCCAGGGAAGAGGCATACCTCCTAGAAGGTAACATCAAGTGCACTCTGACAAGAAAGGGTTTTATGCGTCAAACCTCTGGAACCAAAATAAAGGCCAATTCACAAATTTCACATTCCAAGTTTGTGAAGGGGAAAAGAATAGTAGGGGTATTCTCTGAAAACAGTATCTTTCTTCTCCCCTTCCTTAAGGAAATTGTATTAAGCATCCCGTCAGCAATGCCAGCACTCTATCTTACACACCTGGGAACTGACACTGACACAACCAACCTGTGCAAGGAGATGCCATCACAGCGGAGGGTCGTAGCATTTGTTGCAGCTCAGAGGCCAAGAGCAAGGACTCTGGAGCCAAGACCTGCATTCAAGGCCTGGTGCTGAGCTATGCTGCGTTAGTAATATAGTGGTGAGCACAGCTGACTTCCAAATCCTGATGTTGCCATTTACTAGCTGTGTGACTTTTGGCAAGGTTACCTTCCTTTGCCTTAGTCTGCTCATCTTTAAAATGGGGATAATGAACAACTGAAATGTCCTTTAACAGGTGACTAGATAACCAAAATGTGCTATGTCCATATATTATCAATAAAAATGAACAGGGTAATGATACATGCAACCAGCTGGATGCATCTCAAAATCATTTCAGTGAGCAGAAAAAGCCAAACACAGAAGCATACATACATATGATTCAATGTATATAAAATTCTAGAAACTACAAACCACTCTATCTTGACAAAAAAACAGATCACAGTTGCCTGGAGACAGGGGCAGAGGAAGAGTAGACTGGAAAGTGGCATGAGAAACTTCTGGGGGTGATGGAAATGTTTTGTATATGGATGGTGGTGGAGATTTAACTGGGCATATACATGTATAAAAATTCACACTGTGTACGTTGAATGGATGCAGTCTACTGTATGCAAATTAGAACTCAATAAAACTGATTTAAAGGAACTTTCCCATAGATTTGTTTTGTGAATTAAATGAGAAAAACAAAGTGCTACACAACGCGGTAAATGTTTGGTAATACTGGTGATGGCAGTGATGCTGGTGGACACCACAGTATGAGAGCAGAGTGTTTGTTCCCTTGAGAGTCAGAAGATCAGAGCTTCCCTTTGAGTCCTGAGATTCTGTATAATAATCTGTAAACCTCAATCTCTTAACACGTCAAATGGCAGGTTTGGACAAGGTGGCCTATAGAGTTGCTTAAAACTGCAACAATTTGGGACTTCCCTGGTGGCGCAGTGGTTAAGAATCCTCCTGCCAATGCAGGGGACACGGGTTCGATCCCTGGTCTGGGAAGATCCCACAGGCCGCAGAGCAACTAAGCCCGTGTGCCACAACCATGGAGCCTGCGCTCTAGAGCCTGCAAGCCACAACTACTGAGCACATGCGCTGCAACTACTGAAGCCCGCGCACCTAGAGCCCGTGCTCCACAACAAGAGAAGCCACCGCAATGAGAAGCCCGCGCACTGCAATGAAGAGCAGCCGCTGCTCGCCACAACTAGAGAAAGCCCGTGCGTAGCAATGAAGACCCAACACAGCCAAAAATAAACAAATAAATAAATAAATATACAAAAAAAAACCCTGCAACAATTTGATTCTAACATGATGATGTCACAATGGCGGCCAGCGCAACCTTCTAATAATGCATCTGTGATGTGTGCAAACTTCAGTATTCAGAGGGTTTTGCTATAATATTTAACAGGTACTCCTTGAAATGGAGCAAGTTCACACACTGAAAAAAAATGGAGAAGGTGGGATTTCAGAGGTCCTTTGAGGGGAGCTGGAAAGAGGTCCAAGGTGGGGTGGGGAGAGGTGTGGAGAAGGGTCCCATTTGAATAAACTTTCTGTAGACCATGAATTGAATGAGCACCTCAGATTCATCAGCATCACAATTTCCAAGCACACTGCGCCTTAACCACCAAACAGCTCTGTTCATGTCTGGCAGGGACCTGCCTCCTTGAGTCCAGGGAACATCCTCCTGGCCCTGCTGCCCTAAGCAACCAGTGGCTGAAGCAACAGAGCGTTTGTGAGGACAGGCCAACCCAAAGGGTGGCACTAGCCACCAATCACTGAGCATCACAGGTGCCAGTGCAGCACTGGCAGAGGACATCCTAGGAACACGTCTGGGAAAGCAGACTCTGGGAAAAGAAGTGCAGGATACCTTGTTGAACAGGGCCACTGGGAATTATTAGTGGGTGGAGAAGTTTGGCAGCTGAGAGGAATTTAGTGAGCAGAGCTGAGGAGGAATATCTGGCAAAAAGAAATGAACTTGTCAATAAGAGATAATGGAAAAGCGAAGTGCTGAAGAATGAGGGGAGCAGCGGGCCCAGGAGCTCTTACTAACTCCTAGAGTGCAGGCTGAATTCCTGACCGCCAGAGACTCCCTTTCTACCTTCAAACCCCTTTGGAAGGAGGTGAGGCGGAAGTACTCTTGCACACAACTCCCCCTCGTCTTCAATCCTGGCTTTGGAGGCACTACAGCAGGGTTGTCAAACTTCAATGTGCGAAATATTTATCCAGGGAGCTTACTTAAATTAATGCAGATCCCTGGGCCCCAACTCCAGCTTCTGTTTTGTGGGTGGCCTGGGAATCTGTATTTTAACCACCATCCCAGAATATTTCACGATTGTCCTATATGACCCTTGCCCTAATCCTGTGAGGTAGCTAAGGCACAGAGAATCATCCACGTGCTACAGATTTAATTCTCTCCTCCACTTTGTAGTTGCAAGCAAAAGTTATTTAATAGACAGCTTTGGGACTCCACGTCTAGTCATGAGAGAATAACTGTTACCGGACTTGACTTCCTGCTATAAACAATTAGAAAACTGGAAAAAATACAAGATACAGCTGTTTTCACACAGTGGACAAGAGGTAGCACAGAACTGTGATCCCCAAGGGAAGGGAAACAAATGAAGTGGGCCCTGCAGTCACCCTGGCTTCTGCCCAGAGATGCCTCCTGGACACTGGCACAGGGGTGGGGAACCCCAGGTGGAGCATGGGGAAGGAGGTCTGGCTGAGCTGAGGAGACAGAGGTCAAAGTTTAGGGGGCTAAGGCGGCTGGAATTTGAGAAGCCACCTAAGTGTCCATCAGTAGATGAATGGATAAGAAAGATACGGTATATATATATACAGTGGAATATTACTCAGCCATTAAAAAAGGAAATCTTGCCATCTGCAAAAACATGGATGGACCCAGAGGGTATTATGCTAAGTGAAATAAGTCAGACAGAGGAAGACAAATACCGTATGATCTCACTTATGTGCGGAATCTAAACACCTAAACAAACACAAAACAAAAACTGACTCACAGGTACAGAGAATAAACAGGTGGTTGCCAGAGCAGGGGTGGGTGAGGTGAAATAGGGGAAGAGGATTAAGAGGTACAAACTTCCAGTTATAAAATAAATAAGCCACAGGGAAGTAATATACAGACAGCATAAGGAGTATGGTCAATAAAACTGTAATAACTTGTATGCGGACAGATAGATTTATCATGAAGATCATTTCATTAATGTATGCAAATGTCAAATCAGTACATAGTACACCTGATCCAGCATAATATTGAACATCAACTATATTTCAATTTAAAAAAAAGAAAAGAAGCAATGGCTACAATTATCTGTATCTGATGAAAACCATAAATGCACAACCTCAAGAAGTTCAAGTAGGATAAACACAAAGTAAACCACAACAAGGCACATCATAACCAAATTGCTGAAAATAACAAATAAGGGGAAATAAGTCTTAAAAGCAGGAGAAAAAGACATACTGCATACAGGGGAACAAACATAGGGAGGACCACTGACCTCTCGTCAGACACAATGCAAGCTACAGGACAATGAACTAAGTATCTAAAATGCTAAAAGGAAAAACAAGAGTTGCCAGCCCAGACTTCCATATCTGGTGAAAAGTAAAGACATTTTCAGACAAACAAGGCTGAGACAATTTGTTGCCAGAGAACCTGTTCTACAAAAAAAGATGTTAAATGAAGCGCTTCAGGCACAAGGAAAATGATACAAGATGGAAACTGAATTCTGCACAAAGGAATAGTGTGGAAATGGTAAATATGTGGGTTAAAAAAGAGGCTTTGATCATTTAGGTCTTAAAGATAACCTCCACTCTAGTAGATTTCTTGTAAAAAGTACACACAAACTTTACCTTTTCTCTTGAGCTCTGAACACAGGTTTCGGCTGTGACATGGCTGCTGGACACGTAAGTGCTGTTTCTCCCTCATTTACAATGTCAGCCTTTAACTGGCTACTGTGTGTCGTGTATGAGAGATGCAAAGATAAATAAGACATGGTGCCCACTATCAAGGAGCTTAGAGCCTGGTTGGAAGAACAATCAAGCCAATAAAGAATTAAAGTGTGATAGTCACTTAGCTCTGTGACCATGGGCAACTTAACCTCTCTGTACTTTAGTTTCCTCAACTATAAAATGGGGATAATAATAGTACTGCCTCATAGGGTTGTTGTGAAATGAAACGCTTTAACATCTATAAAGTGGTGGGACAGTGCCTGAGATATAATAAACACCTGATAAGTCTTAGCTATTATTGCCCTGGTGGTGTGTTACAACGGAAGTTTGCCCAGGAGGTTGCCGGCGCAGAGAAAGAACATCAGACTCAGAGAAAGGGTGGGATGGAAGGGAAGGCATTTCAGAGGAGGTGATGCTTCCAGCTGAGTTCTGAAGGACAAAGAGGATTAGTGGATAAAGAAGAAGGTGGGGTATTCTAGGCAGGGACAGTAGCACTTAGCAAGGCACAGAGATGCAAAACAAAAGGCTAGGATGAGGCCACAGGGGATGTTTCCAGTAAGCCTGCAGCAAATGGCGCCTTAACTGTAGCTCATGAAATGCTCTGGGATGTGTCTGGAAGCCCTTCTGACTTCCCCAAGGACATCTTACCTCCTCCATCATCTGATCCATCCAGGCTCTGCTGTCTGAGGCGGTGACTGCCCCCAAAAAGAAGGAAAGGAAAGCAGAAAGTGAAAACGCTATATTGTTATTGTTTCCATTCTTTCTCCTAGATGAAAATGCTTCTGGACCCACTCCCCTCCACCAACTTGGTCAGACTTGATTTGGCAGCTGGTCTGCCAGGTATGGCCACACAGGCCATGTGGTGCTCCATCCCACAGGCAGCATCACACCGACCGTGATAGGATGCTCCACCCACCCCGCAGGTGTGAGATCCATGGCCCTACCTTCACATTCCATCTTTACCTAGAAACCTTCCTTCTTTCTTTTTGATTTAAGTCTTAGGAGAAGGCTAGCTTTAGAAGGCTGGAGTTGCTTCTGCCCATCTGCATCAATAAAGCAGAACCCATGGGTCAGTACTCTTGATACCTGAACATACACTTCTAAAAACCACGCAGTGGGAGATATGACATGGGCATCAATGCCAGAGTCCAGCCCTTCAGCTGAGGAAGCAGCATTAACGGAACCCTTGACTAGTGTTCCTAACTCCAGCCCCAGCCCATGGCCAGCTTCCTGCTGTCTGTCTTTGAATGCTGTGTTTAATAAAGGCTGAACAGATGAGGACCACCCAGACTGCACTGTTGACTATGGTCACCACAGGATGTTGAAAGAGTACTGGAAACATACTCTTCTATTTCTTCAGAAGCCCTCCTTCCTGACCTGAAAAAAAGAGAGACAAGGTTTATGAGAACACTCTAGTCTCCTGCACTGACATGGCATGCTGGAGGGGGGTTTCAAAAGTGGGAGCAAATTAGCATAACCCAAGTGCTGGATTCCTCTTTATAGACCAAGGCCCACAACCAATGTAAGAAAATTACAGTAATGCCTTCCTATGGCCTTATTTCAGCATGACTCCAAATTAAATTGTTGAGCTTAAGTGAAGTTGAGTGAGAAGCTCAAAACTACAAAGGGTATAGATGACATGGTGCCTTCCTTTCAACAGTTAACTGACCAATTTACAGAGTACTTTCTTAGGGCTGAGGCCTTGGGTCTTATTTGAAGCTGCTGTGCTAACATGTGCAGCTTCCCGTGAGCAAAAGGGGACGAACTAGCCGCTCGGTTCAGGCCTGACTTTCTGTCTCCTCCACGTGAAGGACTGGAAGGCCCTGTGAGTGATGGTGGGGCAAGTAAGACATTCCACGAGCAGGAGGTCTGTCTGCACACAGACACTATGTGAGGCCCTGGTTCCCCAACCTGAACGTGTGTAAGAACCACCCGGGAAGCTTGTCAGACGTGGAGATTGCTGCACCCAGCAACGAGAGATTTCTGGATCAGCTGGTCTTGGGGGGGAGCCCAGGAATATGCATCTTAAACAAATTCCCAGTAATTCTATCCAAGAGGGCCACTACCGATACTCTGAGAAACACTGATCTTAAGTCTTCTAAATGAGATCGGCTAAACGCTGAAGATTTTTAAAGTTGGGTGTGGGTTACACGGAGATAACTTTCCCGTATGTGTGAAAATTTCTGTGATAACGGAGTATTTGTTTTCTATGAATTCTTTTAAGTCAGAAATCAATCACCATGATGATCGAGGGCAAAGGGTGGTGGCAGCGTCATGATGGCCGGCAGGAGGCTGAGAAGGCCTCCCAGTAAGAGCTGCACGGGGGCCAACCAGCACTTTCCGCAAAAGGCAAATAATCTCCAAAGAGTAGAATCATAAACCTAAGTCTAAATAGACTACTTCCCATGAAAGTTAGACTATAACTGTGCTGTTAAGAAAGAGAGAGACAGAGTAAAAGAAGGGAAGGAGGGAGGGAGGGAAGGAAGGAAGGAGGGAGGGAAGGAGGGAGGGAAGGAGGGAAGGAAGGTGGGAAGGTGGGAAGGAGGGAAGGAGGGAAGGAGGGAGGGAAGGAGGGAGGGAAGGAAGGAGGGAAGGAAGGTGGGAAGGTGGGAAGGAGGGAAGGAGGGAGGGAAGGAGGGAGGGAAGGAGGGAGGGAAGGAAGGAGGGAAGGAGGGAGGGAAGGTGGAAGGGAAGGAGGGAAGGAGGGAGGGAAGGAAGGAGGGAAGGAGGGAGAGAAGGAGGGAAGGAGGGAGGGGGGAAGGAAGGGAGGGAGGAGGGAAGGAAGGAAGGAAGGTGGGAAGGAGGGAGGGAAGAAAGGATTAATTTTGGCTGAAGTCAGGGAGGGGGAAGTGAATAGGTAGGTAAAGTTGGAAGAACAGCATGGAACAACTCTGAGGGGACCTCCTAGGCTGCAGCTTTCGACTCTTAAAGGGCCAACTGAAGAGACGGAGCAACTAGGGGTAGGGGGGCGAGTGGGACTTCAGGGCAGCAGGTGGGGCACAAAGGTAAACTGCGTCGGGTACCCAGGGCATCCCCACGGTGATGATGGCAGATGACCCAGGTTTATGACCTGTTCTAAGTCAAAGTCAAAGGAATCCGGAACGCAGCACCCGCCCCGGCCCCCACCGCCAGCACGGCTGCCTTCTGTCTGTGTGGAGGGGAGGTTCTGCTCCCGGCTTGAGTTCCCAGGGACCACTGCCTCCAACTGTCCTGGTGAGGCTGAACTCCGAACCCACTGTCCGAATGAGCCAGTCCTATGTCACTAGCGGCAGAAGAGCTTGGATGGAAACGGGGGTCACAGAAGAATAACGGGATTCAAGAGGCTGGGCAGCCTAGGCCGGCGCCTTCCTGTTGTACAGAAGGGGCAGCTCCCTCTCTGACCACCCTCCAGAGTTAGGACAGAATCTCTCCTTCCTAAGCCACGTGCCAGGGCAAAAGGAGCGGTGATTCTGTCTGAAGGAAACAATCATGACAACACGACTCTACCGGGGGAAGGCTGATTAATTGCCATTTATCCACTCGTCATCCGAACAGGGGCTGAGGTCCATCTTCAGCATAATTGCCGCTGAGCCCACAGCCTGCTTCCTGTCACCCCAGGGGGGCCCAGGATCCTCCCGCAGCAGGGAAGGAGCAAGAACAAGAGACAGCGCTCAAGGATGGACGGCACGGATGCCCCACGGGACGTTCTGTCTGTCTGTCTGTCCGTCTGTCTCTCAATCTCTCTGCTAGAAAGAGCAGGTTCTGGGAGAGCCTTCTGCTTGGGAGATGGAAAGCCTAGTGGGAACTTGAGCGGGGCCCTGGAGAAACATCAGGAAACACTGCCTTTGAAACAGTTGGCCACTTCTGGGCTGTCCCTAGCTTGCAGATAAGTTTGGGCTGCACCACACCGCTGCTTATTTTGGTTTGGTTTAATTTTTTTCTGTTTTATCATTAATTTGTTGTCCAGGTTGGGAGATTTTGTACAAAAAAAGTCCGGATTTCTGAATTCTTCAAATACAAACCCTGGCCACCCTGGGTCTGCATTCCCACAAGGAAAAACTCAGGGAAGCTGGGCTGTGTCCCACCCCCTCCAAGCCTGAGCTCCCACCCTCCCTGGCACCTGGGGGTCCCTACTAGCTCTTTACCGCTGAACCTGCACTGCTGCTTTTCTTACAGAAGTTAAGAGGATAGTGAAGTATTTCCTGTATCTCTGCCGCTACCAAAAGTGAGAAAGCAAAAGGAAGTGGGAAGCGTGCTGTAGGAGAACAGGCAGAGAGTACATTTCTTTATAGAACTGTGAATATGCAAATAACTTGTCTATGTATCTCAGTGATATAATTTAACGTGCTATTTTGAAGTAACCCCCCACTCCACAGATTTACTTTACCTGCCTAGTCCCCAAACGCACCTCAGGCCATGCAGTGACATGGAACCTAGCATAAGGATTTTCAAACCACAGGTCATGAACAATTAGTGAGCCATGAAATCAATTTAGAGGATCACCACCAGCCTTTCTTTTTTTTTTTTTTTTTTTCAGTACGCGGGCCTCTCACTGTTGTGGCCTCTCCCGTTTTGGAGCACAGGCTCCGGATGCGCAGGCTCAGCGGCCATGGCTCACGGGCCCAGCCGCTCCGCGGCATGTGGGATCTTCCCAGACCGGGGCACGAACCCACGTTCCCTGCATCGGCAGGCGGACTCTCAACCACTGCGCCACCAGGGAAGCCCTAGCCTTTCTTTTTTGTCTTTTTTTTTTTTTTTCCAATAGCAAAGAACAGTGAAGAGAGTGTACTGCAAATAGTAAGAATAAATATTACATAAAATGTTCTTCAGTTTTATATACAGACATACCCAGTCACGATGCAGAGCGCATTTTTAAATTGCTGGTGACAGGTTAAAAAAGAATGAAAACCTGGTGGTCTATCATTGCCCAGCAGGGTAGGTAACCCAAGAAGGATGTGGGCTAAAGCCCCACCTCCCACAGACTGCGTAGGTGGGTGGAGGCTGAGGGGGAGGACTGCAGGTTCTGGGTCATCACACACTTCCGGGGAAACGGTGTGAGCTGGCCCAGCCCCGTGGCAGGAGGACTGCAGAGCTGCGGCCAGCTCCACCCTGGGTTTCTGGTCTCTTACCGCCCCCCGTGGCCCACGTGCCTCTTTCTCCAGAAGTGGCCGTTAGAGGGTTTGGGAACCTGACATTTATAATACTGGCGAGACCACTGTACAGAGATAGAACACTTTTGGGGAGCCTGCAGACACTTTCATGTCTATCAACATTAGCTCTGGAAAAGAGGCAAAACGGGCTTCAGGAGCACCATTTTATATATACCGATAGATTGGGGCAGTGGGCACCAATCCACCAAAGCTCTGTGTGCTTTGTCCACATCACAGAGCTGCTTAGTGACGATGCTGAAACGAGAATCCTTATCTCCCAAACCCACTGCCCCAGGTCCTTTCAAAAGCAGATACCCGCTGATTTTTAGATGTCCCCTGGGCACCCCGACATCTGGTTGGATTTACTGTGCTCACAGGTTTTCCATACTTACAGGAGGCAACAGATAGCTAATTGAAAGCTGGAGAGAATCCTTTACACCAGGAGTTCTTAACCACTGGTGCACAAGAGAATCACACCTGGGAAGCTTCTGCAGCACCCGTGTGCTAGGCTTCACCACAGGCCCCCTGAGGTAGTAATTTCTAGAAATGAAGCCCAGTCACGTATGTGAGAACCACTGCCCGAAACCTCATCTCAGAGAGTAGACTGAACTCTCTGTCGCTAAGCAGCAGAATGTAAGCCTTGCTGCCTTGTCCTTCCGAGTTGCCTGCTTTCTTCTTACAGAAGCGTTCATGAACTCTGACTTGACCTACGGGCTGAGGGGAGGAAGGAAATGGCCTCAAAGACTGAAGGCTCCATTCCCGAGTGACTCTGAGTTGGCCCTCCTGAAACTCAGGATTCTGTGTTGTTCTTAAAAGCTCAGCAGGTGCTCTCCACTCGGGGAGGCCCAGAAGCAATTCAGATCTGATTAGAGATGCTTGTTCAATATTCAAAATGTAAAACATAGAGGTTGCTGAACCAGCACTTTGAAAAGTTAATTAAATGCCAGGTTTCTTTTCAAGAGCTACTCCATCACTTGCTGATTGCTTTGGCCATTTTGAAGAACAAAGCTTTAACTCCGGACACTGAGAGTAAGTGTCCTCCCTCACCTCCCACCTTGTGGACACGGGGTGTTAGGAGTAAGGGCACCCTGCCCTCCTGCTTTGCAGCAAGGGATGCGCCGGACCTGGTCAGTGACTTGGCAAGAGGGGAGCCACAGCCCTCTCTGTGTGGTGCTTTCCAAGTCGCTAAGATCGCTCAGCCTCACGTGAAGCCGTCTGTTCTTTAAACAGGTGGAGACTTCAGGGTAAGGGCGTTGTCTCATTATCCTCACCTTCCTTTAAAGCCCAGTCCTTCAGTTCCACACTCAACCAGTCCCCTCCTGGTGTTCGCCCTGCTTCTCTACAATCCACACTAGGTGACTCGGCCTGGGCTCCACACATCCACCCTCGATTCTCAGGCGAGAGTGCATTCCCAGGCCCCCGCCCCCATGGCTTGTCACAGGAAGACTGATGACTGATGATAACAGTTAACACTTACTGAGTTTGTTGGGTGCCAAGCATTGTTATTATATTATCTTATTTATATGTTACTATTATATAACACTACTATATATAGTATTATACGTTACCTTATTTAATTATCACATTATCTTATTTAAACGTGCTCCCTTTTACAGATGAGGTGACTGGGGCTCACAGAAGTAAAGTAACTTGCCCAAGGTCACCCACCTAGAAACGGGTTGGGCCAGTATACAAGGCCCAGTTCTTAAACCCTACATGATACAGGCACGCAGGCAGCTCTACACTGGGGGAAAGGCTCATTCTACAGACTCTGCTTCAAATTCAATTAACATTTTCCATGATGAGATGACATACTTTCAACTTACAGCAGCACTGTAGCTTTGTCAGCCTGACCATGTGGTAGTTAATGTTGGTTAATTTACAACACGACAGCTCGCGTCATGGGAGAAAGGAGACCCCATCTAGCCAGGTCACCCTTTCCTCCAGGCACTCGCTTTTTCTAACTTCTTTTGCTCAGATGCACTTCCTTTCCTTTGACATTTAGAGACCACACTGATGTGCACTGTGCATGATTTGGTCAGTGGAGGACAGGCTTGACGGCGCTGGAACATCCCGCGCCTGCGACCACGCAGAACCACTGCCCAATCCCGGATCCTCGGTTTTACTCCGGGGCTCAGTGGCAGAGAAGGACCGTAATGTAAAGACCCTCCCCGCCTGCAGAGCCAGTCTCCTCTGCCTGCCCTGCTGCATCAGACAGAAGGCCTCAGCTGCTGCCTACACGGGTCACGTGCTGAAGGGTGAAAGGCGGCCCTAATGTAGACATCATCTCAGTTAAAATGTTGCTCTCGAGTTTAATGGAATACTGCAGAGATCTAAATGGAGATAAAGTACCATGGCTCAAAGAACAGCCAGGATGCTATCTTTATGCAGCATGACAATGTTCAGTGGTTAATTAGACACCGTTAACCTATTTTAGCAGGGGACATAACTGGGATAAATGGGGGGAAGTGTCCTTGAAGTCTCTTAATATCCACAGCACATATTGGGCCCTAGACTCACCTCCCTGCTGCAAGACAGCACAGGCTTAAAATAGAGCAAAGTGCCGGGCATCCAGAGCCCTGATGTCCTAGTGGAAGGCCCCCTGCTGGACCATCCTGCCTGGGCCACGGCCTCTAACCAGAGAGTGATGTGAAGGGTTTGGACACATGGTTACTAGTGCAACTTGTTGCCCATGAGGGAA
Source organism: Mesoplodon mirus (assembly GCF_964341445.2). Classification (NCBI taxonomy): domain Eukaryota; kingdom Metazoa; phylum Chordata; class Mammalia; order Artiodactyla; family Ziphiidae; genus Mesoplodon; species Mesoplodon mirus. Next base: position 162,023,976 of record NC_138979.1, on the reverse strand, counting down.
GAGCTAAAGCCACAGTAAGGAGCTTACAGGGCTCCCATGACAGAAAGAAGAAACTCTGCAGCCAGGGGCCAAATTCATAAACACTTAGCAAGGGGAAGTGCAGAAATGAGAGACCAGCTAAAGTGAAGCCAAAGCTACCTTATATTTTCAAAACATATCACTCCTCTGGAAGAAAAGCAGTCAAAATACCATTTTCTTGAGACGTTTTCTACCCTCATAATTCTTAAATGTCCAATAAAAATCTCACAAGTGCATCCAAACCTCATTGAGGTCAGTTTTACAAAGGCCTGGGAGAGGGGAGGTCATTTGTCCTAGATCATATAACACATCACTGGTACATCTAACACCAAGGCTCTACTTTATAAATTGTGTGACCCACCAATGAGCCTTCACAGTGGAAACCCAGATCTGAGCAGAGGAGAAATGTGCCATTGTAATCATGGCTACAAGGTTCATTCAGCATCAGGCAGCGGACTGCTTAACTGGGGACCCCCTGCTCTAAGATGTTCCACTGCTCTAAGATGTTCCCCACCTATAATACTGATTAAAAACCAGATATTTTTCATGAACTGACGTTTTCTTTGGCCGATGGATTTCTCCTCATTGAAATCTCTGCTGAGAGCTGAAGTCCCCACTCTTCCCCCTCAGTTCCTAATTCTTGCCATTCATGTTTAGTGTCCAGATGTATTTGCAGGTATTGTACCTTCTCCCTTTTTTTAAAGACAAACAAGAACTCCCCAGCACCCCAATTTTGGCACTTTGGGGTTTTAGGTCATATTAGAGCACATTTAGCTCCTGCTGGCATTATCAACAAACAAGGTGTCTAGTAGAAAGATGAAAACCAACTTCCAAATCCTATCTGTAGACTCCCAAGCCCTATCAAATTGAAGCGATAGTGATTTACATGGCAATTCCTGGGTGAAGTTTGCCCCCTGCTGGTCAGATTCAAAATAACATCTCCGTTCCAATTCAAACTCTAAAGAAGCATTTATCAGGAGGAAAAAGGGTCGAAATGTATAGAAACAGTTTTAGTAGCTAAAAATAATCATGGGAACATATAATAATGTATGTATATCTCTTCTATGAATAAACTACAAAGTGGAAAAGTTTAGATCTCTAGATCTTAGGTATCTCAAATGAACATTATTTTATTCAGAAACCTTATTGGGTAACTAATCATCTATTAGGCACAAACGGGAGGTGTTGGGATTTGGGACCTTTTGCTCAGGATTTTACAATCTGGCTGGACAAAGGAACACTACAGAGATAACAGTAATGCCTCCAGAAGACTCACATACCGCAGTGACTGAAAGACTACCGCCACCATCCCGCCTGTGCATCTTCCAGGTGAGGAAACAGAGACGAAGAGGTGCTGAAGCGACCTCACTACAGCCCCAAAGCTAGCTGGACACAGAGCTGGAACTAGAAACCAACAATCCCTCATCTATAGCTGGTTCTATTATGCCCTACTCTTAACAAGAGAAGAGAGGTTATAGCAAAATATCATGGTAGCACTAAAGAGAGAACTGACCCGGGCTTCCCTGGTGGCGCAGTGGTTGAGGATCTGCGGATCTGCCTGGCAATGCAGGGGACACGGGTTCGAGCCCTGGTCTGGGAAGATCCCACATGCCGCGGAGCAACTAGGCCCATGAGCCACAACTACTGAGCCTGCGCGTCTGGAGCCTGGGCTCCGCAACAGGAGAGGCCGTGACAGTGAGAGGCCCACACACCGCGACGAAGAGTGGCCCCCGCTCGCCACAACTAGAGAAAGCCCTCGCACAGAAACGAAGACCCAACACAGCCAAAAATAAATAAATAAATTAATTAATTAATTTAAAAAAAAAAGAGAGAGAACTGACCCTTCCAGTTGGGGGAATCTGGGGAGACTTCCTAGAAGACGTGCCAACTGAAAGATTGAGCAGACTTGCGACTGGCAGAAAAGCTGCAGGAAGGATGTCCAGCTGGAGAAAACAACCTGAATAAAGTCGGGAGGCAAGAAAGGGCCAGGTGTGCTCAGAAAACAGCAGGGGAGCTGGTGTGGCTGAAACACAGATGAGGTGGTGGCTGAAAATGAGAAGGGAATCGGAGCTGGCTGGGTGCGCAGCCAGACTGGAACAAGATGCTCTTACACGTTGGTATCAACTCCAAAAACACAGACGCTGACTGACATTGGTCAGGGACCAGGAGGGAACTATGGGGCTAAAAATTTTCACTGGGTTCCTTTTTTTCCCTTCAAGTTAGTAAGACAATTTAGAGAGGACGCAATAAACAATAGGCAACTCACCACATATCCTGTGATATAAAAGCCAGCACGGAGGGTTAAGTGGAAGAAGTTCTGTTATCCCTCCTGCTGAGGAAGGATGGGGAGGAAAAGCCTCTGGGAAGAAGTGCTATCAGGCAGTGTTTCCCAAACGTCTGCCATTTTCAAATTCTACCTTCACGAATTTTGCTGTAGCTGTGTACTTTCTGCATCTACTTTATATTTTCTTTAAGTTGATTATATATATTTCTTTAAGTTGGTTCCTTACTTTTACTGTAATAAATTTATTTAAAAGAAAACTTTATATTCTCAGTGGAAATTTAGCATCACCAGCCATATAGAAGGTAATTATAAAAAACAATAGAATTTAAATAAAACACAAAATTTATTTTATTATAGCCACATACTGCTATTTGCCAGAAGACTGAGCATATTCTCTCTTTGTTAAAAAGGTAGATTAGCAAGGTTACAAAGGTGTTAAGGAAAGACTAGGTGCAAACTGAGACTTTCCCATTGACATGATCCGAGGGGCTGAAAGCTGATGGGAGAGACAGTAACTTTGTGACTCACGGCCAGTCTCTGGGAAATGTGGCCATAAGGATGGCGAGTGAAATGACACAGGATGTGGTGACCAAAACAAGCGAAATCATGGCTCCACAAGTCAGGGGGCAAATTTTTATCAGCGTTTCTGAAAACCTTTATTTCAGTCCATTTTAAAAAGCTGAAGTATAGTGGATTTACACTGAATGGGTTGGGTCTTTTACTTCTCCTGGAGAGAATTTTCTTCACTGTAATAAAGGAACCTGTAAAGATTTCTCTCCAGTCACTAACCCATTGTTTTCTCTGCCCTTCTTTTACATCCTGTGGTCCCCCAAAAGCCCACGATTACACTGAGACTGACCCAAGTAATAAGCTGCTCAAAGGGAAGGTGGTGCCTGCCGTTAGAGGGGCCCCCCTCCAGCTGCCGGAAAGCAAGGCCCCCAGGGCTGGGCAGGGCATCATGTGGGGCAGCCTCCTGCGGACTCCCCGGTATGGATGAACCAAGGACACCCTGGCACTGCTAAACATGGCCTCTTGTGCAATGACCACTGTGAAACCAGGAGAAACCTGCACAGCCCCCCGTAACCAGCCGTGGGGACGGTAGATGGGACAAAAAGTAAAATCACCGGCAGCCCCACGAGACCAGAAAAAACCTAGCTTTTATGAGTGGGGGTCTATCTCCTGTGCATATTTATATCTATGTCCGCCCGGGCTGCGGCCTCTACAATTAAAACTGCTTTCAGTTACTTCTCAGCAAAGGGCTAAAAAGAAAAGGGAAGAGGCAGGTGTGATGTTCACAGATGCATTTTATTTTTGAGAGACTGAATCCATCAAAGGAAGAACAAGGAGATGGTTTATGTCGGGAGAATTTTCACCAATGGCTGGCGTCCCTAGTCACTCCCTGCTGGCTTTTAGCCGCTCACTCTGCGAAGCCGTGTGTCCCCCTCAGCAGACTGGCTGGCTCAGGGGACACAACTTTCCCTGAAAGTTTTTTTGTTCACTGAGATTGCTTCATATGAGTCCCGGAGGATTGCAGCAAAGAGAGTTTTATTCTCACAGACTCTCTGTTGAACAAATAGTGCGGTGCATGGCCTTTTCATGAACTTCAGATAAATGCGTGCAGCTCTCAAGGTTTCAGGATGGCATGGCTGCAGAACGAGAGGCACATTCTATTACACTAATTAGCTGTATGACCTTGGGCGGGGGGGGGCAAGGTGACATCTGAGGGCTTTTCTGACTCTTACGATTCTATACCTGAGCCACTCAACAGCCCACCCCTCATCTTCTCCACCTCTAAACTGAAGGGGCCACACTCCATGACCTCTCAGGTCCCTCCCCGGCTCTGGGAATGACACTGACCCTGCCTCTCCCGATCCTGGCCCCCAACCCCATCTGTTTCCATTAATACCGTTTCCTATTCTGATACTTCCCAAGCCACCCCTTTTCCCACAGCTGGTTTATCCAGCCCTAACATTTCAATCCCTGTAATGTGCTGGTTTGGAGATCCCAACGTCAGCCTGGCGGGGGAGACACACCAAAGAGGAAAGGGGAGGAAGGAAGGAGGAGGGAAAGGAAGGGGGCAAAACCCCTTTTCCCTATTCAGTCATTTCCAGAGACAACAAAGTGAATGCAAACTCTCTTCCAACTAAAGACTTTAAGACATTTTCCTCCTTGGTCCTCCCTGCTCTTTTCTTAGGTGCTGTCAAAACGGGCCACCACTCCCCCAGCTTCATGGAGAACCTCTACCTCGCCTTCACTCTCCTCTCCTAGACAGTTCACCCACTCATAACCTCCCCAGCTGCTTCCTTCCTCCTTACTAGGACTCCTTTCTACTTCCTTTCCCTCTAAGCAGTTGCAAAGAGGGTATCTGTTCAGACCTGCTGAGCCTGCAAACCTCCCAAGAGGGCACCTGAGAACTCAGCCCTGTCTTCTCCAGGTCCAGGAGGACTTAAGGCCTGGGCTCAGCTGGCTCTGACTACGGGATCTGGAGTCAGAGGGTTCAGATCAGAGGGTCACCGTTCACTGGCTCTGTGCTCTGGGGCAAGTCACTTAAACTCCGCAAAACTGGCGATGATACCACATTTGGCTTCACAGAGTTGTTGTTAGAATCAAATAAGTTATTTCACACAAAGCATTTACAGGCACAGCGCTTGGCACACAGGACGTGACAGTGAACAGTCACGGCTGCTGCCATCATTATTATTCTTCTCACTCCAGTCTCTACTCCCTGTACCTCATCCTTGCTCAAGATGCTATCTTTCTCCTCCTCAGTCCTGTACTGAACCCCTGCCCAGAGGTGGGTGCTGGCCAGGTGTGCCCAGCCAGTGCTTCCTACTTTTTGCCTCTAGACCCCTCGTTCCCCTGCTTCCCACATTCTTAATACCTCTGGCTGAACCTACCTGGACCCCTCAGCCAACATGCCCGGCAGCCTACCCTGGAGACGTACCCCCTCCCCACCTGGCCGCCCATCTACACACCCCTGTCCCCAAACAAGAACTATCTGGGCCGGCTCACAGAGCCTCTGCGGCCGCTGCCCACAGGCTTCCATGACAACATTAACTTAGCCTCCAGGCTTACCCCCCAGCTCTCTCATTGTGCACCCCTCTTGTGCTATCCATCTCCTGCTTTTCCTTTTTCTGCCTCCTGGTTCCCTTCCTTCACTTCAGCCACTTTTGTTTATCCCTGTCTAAAAAGCAACTCTTTCTGGCTTTCAAGTCCTTTCCAAAGGATTCCTCACATCTGAGAAGCTTCCAGAATTAGGTGAGACTGTTTCTTATGTTCCTTAGTACACCTGACCCTCTACATCACACGATGGTCTCAGCAGGACAGTCTCGTCCAGTGATTTCTGTAGCTCAGCCTGATGGGGTCGACCACAGAAAAAGCAACGTGGTACCTACCCAGAAGTCATGTCCCCTTCCTCTCGATTCAAGCCCTGATTTTGCTTGGGACGGCAATGAGCCCAGCTAAAAATATTCCATTCCCTAGCCTCTTTCGCACCGAGGGGTGAGCAAACACCGTATTTCTGATCAGTGAGAAAGATGCAGCAGTCCCTGGAAAGCATATCCTGGCCCCTCACCTCCAAAAGACAAATTCTTGCTACGAAAGAGCCCTTCAACTTCACCTTCACCTCCATGTCATCCTCCATTCTTCCTGCCTGGAAAACAGAAGTGAGGCCTGGAGGTACAGCAGCCATCATACAACCACGAGACATGAGCATCATGACAAAGGCCCACATGCTAAGGATGGTGGGCAGGAAGATGGAAAGAGCTCTGTCCCTGCTGTCAGGATCGAGCTGCCACACCCGCCCCGGACCACAGAGCGCTGGACCTTCTATCTTCTGAGACAACCCTCTTTCCGTTTAGGTCTGTTAATGGGGTTCTCTGCTGCTTGCAGATGAATACTACACCTCACTAATACAGCACGACCAGTGGCAAATGAGAAGTCATTCTAGTCAAGAAGGAACACATATCCTATGGAAAAACCAACCTCATGTAATCATAATTAGGTAACCTTAACATACGGTCTCATAAGAGAAAGCAATGCTTTGAAATGGATACAAGAGGAGAACAATTCCCAGGCAACAGCGGATGAGTGACATCACCAAAACCTGCCAGAAGAAAAGGTGTCAAACTCAGGGGAGAAGCTGAGCAGGCCCCTCTACAACTCCGTCCAGCCTAGAAAGAGAAGAGCTCACTCACTATACAGAGTGGAGCTGAGACAACACTTAAGAGGAGGCCTCTACACTGAGAGAAACGGATGCCGTTTTGTATCTGCAAATACCCCAAGATCGTGCCATATCAAAAAGGCGTGCAGAAGAGGTGTGATCACGTGTCCCTTGCACCACTGGTCACACACCTGTCAACATGTCAGTGGGTCCTCGTTCCCAACACTGCAAAGCACACGCTTGGAATTCAAGGCCCTGCATGCGGGCCCTCCTCTACCTTGTCCATCTACTTCCTCTACTTCTCCAGGCGAAGCCCGGGATTCAGTCCCCCGCTCTGCGCGCTCCAAACACACCAGGGCACATCCATGCCTCCTCCACTGGCCCCTGTGCCTGGGAGGTCTGCCTTGCCTCAGGGTTTGTCAACTGTTTCATTTCAAGGCCATGATTCACGGACCAAAATGAATAATTTCAAGCGGCCACGTAGAAAGCCCAGTTCAGAAGGGCAAACACTCTTTCTGAGTTGTGCAGGGCCTTTGAGACCCCTCAGTTCTAACGCTGACGAGACAGAGGCCGAGGCTGCTGAGCTGGCGGCCCCAGGTGACACCGGACCTCCTCTCCTCTCTCTCCCAGTCAGCGCTCAGTGGAAAGAAATCCTGGGTACACAGGGCTTGAACATCTGGGATTTCCCAGAATCGTGATATCCTACGGCTGAAAGGGGAATTTTGAGATCATCTAGTTCAAATCCCTCAGGAACCTCAACCCAAGGAGTTCACATGACCTGTGCCAAGGTCACAGGGCGGGTGGGTGGCAGGGAGACTAGCACACAGGCAGATATTCCGACTCCTAACACGTGCGTGGGGAAGGGGGGGCCCTAAAGAAGGAGGGTGAGTGGAGACGGGCTTGGGAACGGCCTCCAGGGCAGACGCCCGCCCGCATTTCATGTGCACTTGGAGCTCCTGGCTCTGGGCTGAGAGCCTCCCGGACAACTCTGCCCTCGGCCTTGGAAGGAATCATGGCCTAAACCCGTAACGAGAACTGGCCCCTGAGCTGGCTGCCTGGGAATGGGTCCAGTTCTTGGAGGGCACGGCAGGCTTAGAAGCAACAGTCATTTCCAATGCCTAATTGAACTTAATGATGAGCCTAATTAGGCCTTTTAACGGCGGGACCGGCAAGGCTTTGGCTCGCGTCCCGACGGGCAGGCTGCGTCCTTTACTCTCACCTTCCCCTCTGGTCAGGAGGCCGGCTGCCCGGAGCCAGCTCTGCAGGCAGCTGGCTGGGGAGGCTGAGAGGCCGAGGTCAGGCACTCACCCCCTGCTGCGCTGCCCACAAGGGAACAAGACGGCCCTGGGGAACACCCGCCGAGGCTCCACCCGGTGCAAAGGCACTCTGCCAGGGGTCCAGGGCACAAAACAGAAGGTGGCAAGGCACAAAGAACAGGAACGTGACCCCGCGGTCAGACTCACCTGGGTTCAAATCCTGCTGCCTACTTACTAGCTGTGTGAGCATGAGCAGGTGAGTGAGCCTTTCTGAACTTGCTTCCTCATCTGCTAGTGGGAATAATACCACCACCTACCTCATGGGGGTGTTCTGAGGATAAAGTAAGACAACTGTGCTTAGCACAGCACCCAGCACAAAAGCCACATTAAATGGTGTGGTGTGTGTGTGTGTGTGTGTGTGTGTGTGTGTGTATGTTTTCCCATCCATACAACAAGAGGGCTGGGCAAGACATGTGGGCTGTCCATACGTGGTTCTGCAGTGTGGCCCCAGAAGATGGAATCTGGATCAGAGGATGGAGCTGCAAATTTCCTAAAGATGAACTGTTTAAGAAACATCGCAGAGCGGGGAGGTTGTGTGTATGTATATATGTATATATGTGTACACACACATATAATCCTCCCTCCATATCCATGGGTTCTGAGTGGATTCAACCAACCACGGATTGAAAAAAAAATCTCAAAAAGCTAACCTTTAATTTGCCACACTCCGGCAACTCTTTACATAGCATTTACAATGTATTTACAACTATTCACATAGCATTTAAGTTGTATTAAGTATCATAAGTAATCCAGAGATGATTTAAAGTAGACGGGAGGATGTGTGTAGGTTATATGCAAATACCACACCATTTTGAGCATTGTCGATTTTTGTATCCAGGGGTGTCCTGGAACCAATCCCCCTTGGATACTGAGGGACAACTACATATATATATTTCTGTAAGTATATCTATTGTGTAAAAATACGTAATATATCTACTGTTGGTAAAAGATACCAATGAGGGACTTCCCTGGTGGCGCAGTGGTTAAGAATCTGCCCGTCAATGCAGGGGACACGGGTTCGAGCCCTGGTCCGGGAAGATCCCACATGCTGCAGAGCAACTAAGTCCCTGCGCCACAACTACTGAGCCTGCACTCTACAGCCAGCGAGCCACAACTACTGAGCCCACGTGCCACAACCACTGAAGCCTGTGCGCCTAGAGCCCGTGCTCCGCAACAAGAGAAGGCACCACAGTGAGAAGCCTGTGCACCACAACAAAGAGTAGCCCCCGCTCACTGCAACTAGAGAAAGCCCACATGCAGCAACAAAGACCCAAAGCAGCCAAAAATAATAAGTAAATAAATTTATAAAAAAAATACTAATGAACTGTTATGAGTAGTTACTTCTAGAGAGATGACTAGGATTGGAGGAGATGGTAGTTTCAGACAAATCTAGCCTCATATCTTCCTTGAATTTTTATACCATTAAAGTGTCTTTGGTTTGCTTGTACAACTAAAACAGACTTTATAAAAAATATGTTTCCATTGAATTCCCCAGCAGTTAGAGGGGGTTCAGGCAGACCCCAGATCAGCACTTGTAGAGACACCAGAATTTGACAGGAGATTAGACAGAACCTTCTAGTTTCAAGACCTCTGCACTAAGTGATAATCCAGAGAGACAACGGAATATTCCATAGGATGCTGTGCTTTTTGGCTGGTGACATTTAAAGGATACTTCTGTGGGCCTGTCAGTTCCTTCCTGACCCTCCTCCTTTACAATCCTACCCGTGGTTCCCAGAAAGAACCAGCTCCAGTCACAGGAAAATTTGCACCTCTGCAAAACTAGAAACTGTAAAGGGCTAAAAGTCAAAGCCTTCACAGGACACACTAAGAACCCATTCTAGAACCACTCCTGGTTTTCAATCACAAAAGTAAAACTCAAGCTAGTCAAGAAAAGCTGAAGGCCTGCAGGGAAGCTGGGAGCAGGCTCTGGATGAGGTGGGGATCGGAGCCCGTACTTTGCAGTCTTTGGCAGCCCTGGTGACAGGTCTCCCCTCAGGCAACTTGGGAGCAGTACTGCTGAATTCGGTCCTAGAAACACAGCTCCTGTGTGCTGTGTAGCCTTGGGCCTCAGCTGTCCTCTCCCTGGTACACAAGCATAGGCAACAAGTTCATCTCAAGTCACCGCATGTGCCCCTCCCCATCTCCCTGGGCATCTGGTGCTCACCTCTGCTCCAGGGAGGAACTGACCAGGGCCACTTGTCAGGAAGACTGCTCCACTTTTCAGAATGGGAAGGGAAGTATCCAAATGCTCCCCCACATGGGGCTTATGGGAAAAGACTGCTACCGCCTTCAACTGGGAGGCACTTGACAGAATTGCAAGATTCCAATTATTTAGTCATTTGCATAAGTAAATTGGTTCTGTGACACTAGACTAGCCATCCACGGCCCTAAACTGCAATGAATATAATGTAGAACATCACTTTTATCAATCCAAATGTAAATGCATGAAAATGCCCCTTCCCCAATCCTCAGTGGAAAAAAGGTTGATGCATGCTTCCTATCTATTCCCTAGCCTATGGAATCCATATGTACCATATCTGAAGCCTTTATGATACTTTCCAAAGAGTCAATGTTATGGCTATTACATGAATAAATACTGCAAGTCTCCTTTTACAACCTGGGAAAATATCAATATCATACCTTTCGTCTGCTCATAATTACTTTCATTGAGATAGGAAATTCTGGAGTACTATGCAGCCCGTAAAAATGAGGCAGTTCTTACCATATCACCCAGCAATCCCACTACTGGGCATATACCCAGAGAGAACCATAATTCAAAAAGACACATGCACCCCAATGTTCACTTCAGCACTATTTCCAATAGCCAGGTCATGGAAGCAACTTAAATGCCCATTGACAGATGAATGGATAAAGAAGATGTGGTACATATATACAATGGAATATTACTCAGCCATAAAAAGGAACGAAATTGAGCTATTTGTAATGAGGAGGATAGACCTAGAGTCTGTCACACAGAGTAAAGTAAGTCAGAAAGAGAAAGACAAATACCGTACACTAACACATATATATGGAATTTAAGAAAAAAAAATGTCATGAAGAACCTAGGGGCAAAACAGGAATAAAGACACAGACCTACTTGAGAATGGACTTGAGGATATGGGGAGGGGGAAGGGTAAGCTGTGACAAAGTGAGAGAGAGGCATGGACATATATACACACTACCAAATGTAAGGTAGATAGCTAGTGGGAAGCAGCCGCATAGCACAGGGAGATCAGATCGGTGCTTTGTGACCGCCTGGAGGGGTGGGATACAGAGGGTGGGAGGGAGGGAGATGCAAGAGGGAAGGGATATGGGAACAGATGTATATGTATAACTGATTCACTTTGTTATAAAGCAGAAACTAACACACCATTGTAAAGCAAATATACTCCAATAAAGTTGTAAAAAAAAAAGAAGATGTGGTACGTATATACAATGGAATATTACTCAGCCATAAAAAAGAACGAAATTGGGTCATTTGTAGAGACGTGGATGGACCTAGAGAGTGTCATACAGAGTGAAGTAAGTCAGAAAGAGAAAAACAAATATCATATATTAATGCATATATGTGGAATCTAGAAAAATAGTACAGATGAACCGGTTTGCAAGGCAGAAATAGAGACACAGATGTAGAGAACAAATGTATGGACACCAAGGGGGGAAAGCAGTGGTGGTGGGATGAATTGGGAAATTGGGATTGACATATATACATTAATATGTATAAAATAGATAACTAATAAGAACCTGCTGTATAAAAAATAAATAAAATAAAATTCAAAAATAAATAAATAAATAAATAAATAAGGCAGTTCTACTCTGTATTGAGATTCTGAAAGATCACCAAGAAATACTGTAATATGATAAAAGAAAAATGCAGGATAGATATGCTACCATTTATGCTGGGGCAGGGGAGTAAAAGAATACATTAACATATTTTTTGTAAAGGCATAGAGTATCTTTGGGAGGAACTCAAAAACACTGGTGAACAGTGGCTGCCTCCAAGAAGGGAATCTGGGTGCCTGGGGGGAACAAGAAAGGGAGAGAGAAACTTCCATTTTATATCCCAGCCTTTTTTGTGTTTTGAATTCTATACTATGATTTTTAAAAATTTGTTTAAAATAAATAAAAGTAAAAATTCACTAAGAGTTTTAATGTCTCAAAAGATGACATGAAGTCATACAATGTCTAAAATGTAAGGATTTGTATTGCCTCCGCATCCTACTCTTTCTCTCTCACAATCCTCTTCAGGAAATGGTTCACCTTTCTCAACTTAGTTACGTTTGAGCTTTAAGGTCAAACAGACCTTACTCCATAAAAAGGCAGAATACTGTCATTCCAAAAAGGGGTTCTGTCTGCTAAAGACAGACCTGGGGGCACGTGCTAGTCAAGGGGCAGTACTCTGTCCACATGTCCGCAGAAGCAACAAACGCTCACCTTCACCTCTGCCCGTGCAGGGTGACTGGCAGTAAATACCTTATGGCTGAGGACACTGCGGGGCTGAGTAGGAAAGGACAGCTCAGCTGAATCCTGCCATCATCTGACCCTTATTCTCATTCCTCCCTACCTAATAGCTACCAACACAAGTGTCTGAAGACAGGAAGAGTGTAAGGATTGAATGAGCTTGACAAACCACATGCTTTCCCTGTTCCATGGGGTCAATTATTTTTCACTAGTTATTTCAATTGTACACAGTTTTGATATTATTTATTTTGTCCTCAGATCCTACTGAATGTAAATGATTTACAGTGATAAACAATACAATTAAATTCCAATTTTCTAAAAAAAAAAACCACCCAAACAAACAAACCAAAAACAACCCTGTGAATTCTCTAAGTTCACTAAAGTAAAAACTTCTCTAGCTCTTCCTCTACCATCTTTCCATCCAGGCTCTGAACATAACTTGAGAGCAAAGCAAGAAATTCCTCTCTGGGGAGCCCACACAGAACAAACAAATGTAAGATGTACATTAAAAAGATATGTTGTTAGATGACATGATACTATACATAGAAAATCCTAAAGATGCCACCAGAAAACTACTAGAGCTAATCAATGAATTTGGTAAAGTAGCAGGATACAAAATTAAGGCACAGAAATCTCTTGATTCCTACACACTAACAATGAAAAATCAGAAAGAGAAATTAAGGAAACATTCCCATTTACCACTGCAACAAAAAGAATAAAATGCCTAGGAATAAACCCACCTAAGGAGACAAAAGACCTGTATGCAGAAAACTATAAGACACTGATGAAAGAAATTAAAGATGATACAAACAGATGGAGAGATATACCATGTTATTGAATTGGAGGAATCAACACTGTGAAAATGACTATACTACCCAAAGCAATCTACATATTCAATGCAATCCCTATCAAATTACCAATGGCATTTTTCACAGAATTAGAACAAGAAATTTTACAATTTGCATGGAAACACAAAAGACCCTAAATAGCCAAAGCAATCTTGAGAAAGAAAAACGGAGCTGGAGGAATCAGGCTTCCTGACTTCAGACTATACTACAAAGCTAGAGTAATCAAGACAGTATGGTACTGGCACAAAAACAGAAATACAGATCAATGGGACAGGATAGAAAGCCCAGAGATAAACCCACACACATATGGCCACCTTATCTTTGACAGAGGAGGCAAGACTATACAGTGGAGAAAAGACAGCCTCTTCAATAAGTGGTGCTGGGAAAACTGGACAGCTACATGTAAAAGAATGAAATAAGAACACTTCCTAACACCATACACAAAAGTAAACTCAAAATGGATTAAAGACCTAAATGTAGGGCCAGACACTATAAAACTCTTGGAGGAAAACATAGGAAGAACACTATGACATAAATCACAGCAAGATCCTTCTTGACCCACCTCCTAGAGTAATGGAAATAAAAACAAAAATAAATAAATGGGACCTAATGAAACTTAAAAGCCTTTGCACAGCAAAGGAAACCATAAACAAGACAAAAAGACAACCCTCAGAATGGGAGAAGATATTTGCAAATGAAGCAACTGACAAAGGATTAATCTCCAAAATATACAAGCAGCTCATGCAGTTCAATATCAAAAAAGAAACAACCCAATCCAAAAATGGGCAGAAGACCTAAATAGATATTTCTCCAAAGAAGACATACAGATTGCCAACAAACACATGAAAAGATGCTCAACGTCGCTAATCATTAGAGAAATGCAAATCAAAACTACAATGAGGTATCACCTCACAATGGTCAGAATGGCCATCATCAAAAAATCTAGAAATAATAAATGCTGGAGAGGGTGTGGAGAAAAGGGAACCCTCCTGCACTGTTGGTGGGAATGTAAATTGATACAACCACTATGGAGAAAAGTATGGAGGTTCCCTAAAAAACTAAAAATAGAACTACCATATGACCCAGCAATCCCACTACTGGGCATATACCCTGAAAAAACCATAATTCAAAAAGATATACATGTACCACAATGTTCATTGAAGCACTGTTTACAATAGCCAGGACATGGAAGCAACCTAAATGTCCATCGACAGGGCTTCCCTGGTGGCGCAGTGGTTGGGAGTCCGCCTGCCGCTGCAGGGGACACGGGTTCGTGCCCTGGTCCAGGAAGATCCCACATGCCGCGGAGCGGCTAGGCCCGTGAGCCATGGCCGCTGAGCCTGTGCGTCCGGAGCCTGTGCTCCGCGACGGGAGAGGCCACAACAGTGAGAGGCCCGCGTACCGCAAAAAAAAAAAAAAAAAAAAAAAAAAAAAAATGTCCATCGACAGATGAATGGATAGAGATGTGGCACATATATATACAATAGCATATTACTCAGCCATAAAAAGAAACAAAACTGAGTTATTTGTAGTGAGGTGGATGGACCTAGAGTCTGTTATACAGAGTAAAGTCAGTCAGAAAGAGAAAAACAAATACCGCATGTTGATGCACATACATAGAATCTAAAAAAAATGATACTGATGAACCTAGTGGCAGGGCAAGAATAAAGACGCAGACGTAGAGAACAGACTTGAGGACACGGGCGGGGTAAGGGGAAGCTGGGATGAAGTGAGAGAGTAACACTGATGTATATACACTACCAAATGTAAAACAGATAGCCAGTGGCAAGCTGCCGCATAGCACAGGGAGATCAGCTCGGTCCTTTGTGACCACCTAGAGGGGTGTGATAGGGAGGGTGGGAGGGAGGCTCAAGAGGGAGGGGATATGGGGATATATGTATACATATAGCTGTTTCACTTTGTTGTACCGCAGAGACTAACACAATATTGTAAGCAATTATACTCCAATAAGGATTAAAAAAAAAAGATATGTTGTTGCTTGGCCCTGAAGCCACCTTTTCTGAATCTGTTTTGTCTTGGAAGCCACGTGGAGGAAAAGCACATATGCAGGTGGGAGCAATGATGATAAAGTTGAGACAAAGAATCAAGCAGGGGGCTCTCATGGGCATCTCCAAAAGCCACAGAAACAGGGACATGGTGCCCAAGCCCTGGGCACATTTGTTGGAAATGGATGCACAATAAACTACCCAAGACCTTCCCTTCTCAACCATCTCACATGCAGCCGCCTCATCTGATTTCATCCAATACTGGACACTCATCTCTGATGCCTGACCAACCTCGCTGAGAACTAAATAACTGCTCACCCATGATGCCCAGGACCCCTGCCATGTCATACCAATTCTGGGATCTTTGTGGCTCAGGGCAGCATGTGGAAAATAAATTCTCAATACTTCAACAAAATCATACATACTGATGAAAATATGAAGGTCAAGGACTCAGGGACACCTGGTCCCTTTTTAATTACTGGGGCTCTGTAAGAAATGTCCAAAAGTCACTCAGTCGTTAAATATGTACTGAACACCTATATGTGTCAAGTACTACAGACCGAGAAGCAAACAGTATAGACAAAAATCTCTTGCAAAGTAACTATTTACTGTTAAGTAATGGAAATGCAAAGGTAGCTACAACTCTTAAACAGTTCAGTAAAAAATAAAAACAAAAAAAGAGAGAATGAGCCACATGCAGTGAAACATTGTCAGAAGGATGTTTTGCTGTATTATTCTCAAACTTTTCCACAGGTTTGAAACTTTTCAAAATAAAAAGACTGGAGCGGGCAAAAGGCAGGATTATAGGTATAATAAGTTGTATTTCAGGCAACCAAATAGTTGATGGGAGAAAGTTCCTTATGAAAGAATTTCTGTTAATAAGTGAGAATTAGAAAATCACCACTTGGGCTTCCCTGGTGGCGCAGTGGTTGAGAATCCACCTGCGGATGCAGGGGACACGGGTTTGAGCCCTGGTATGGGAAGATCCCACATGCCACAGAGCAACTAAGCCCATGCGCCACAACTACTAAGCCTCTGCTCTAGAGCCCACGAGCCACAACTACTGAGCCCACGAAGCACAACTACTGAAGCCAGCACGCCGAGAGCCCCTGCTCCACACCAAGAGAATCCATCGCAATGAGAAGCACGCTCACCGCAACGAAGAGTAGCCCCCGCTCGCGGCAACTAGAGAAAGCCCGCGGGCAGCAACGAAAACCCTGCACAGCCCAAAATAAATTAATTAAATAAATTAGTTTAAAAAAAATCTTTAAAAAAAAAAAGAAAATCACCACTTGACACCCTTTAATGAAATCATGCCTCTAGGCAACAATCATCAATGGATGCTTCACCCAGCAGGCAGGAGTCTGGTGGGGAACTAACATGGAGGCCACACCCCTGACCCTAAGGATCAATCACAGCCTCACTTAAAGTGGAACCCCGGACACCTGTGCCTATGGATGCGCTGCAGTGGGATGTACACAGCACCGCCTCCAAAGTACTCCTGCCAAGACTGCGAGCCTGCGTCTAACCCCCAGCTGATCTAGATCTAACCCCCAGCTTCACAGGGAACATGAGCGCCAAAGGAACAAGTTAGAAACTTTAACTAGGAAGCAATAGGTCAAATCCAGAATGTGGGACACTCTACAGGACAAGTTTCTCAAAAAAACCCACAAAAAACCAATGACATGGGAGAAAAAAGAGGTGGGTGTGGGGTAGGGAAGGCTGCAGAATGAAAGAGACTAAAGATGACTAAATACAGGTGCAGACCTTGATTTGCTCTTTTTATAATCAACTATGAAAAGACATCTTTGAGACAATGGAAGTACTTGAATATGATCTGGCTATCAGATGACATTAAGGAATCATTATTAATTTTGATAGGTGTGATAATGGAATGATGGTTAATAAACACAAACAGTCCCTATCAGTTAACAGAAATTATCTTCAGCAGGAAAGGAAGGAGGGAGGAGGGCAACGACATTTTAACATGTTGTCAAGCTCCTTTACTCATCCTTGGCCTCATAAAGGATACAGGATTTTTCACACCCATAGGCACACCTTCTTAAGATGAAATAACTATATACCCTTATACATAGCTAACCCAGCACTTCCCCATCTTTTTCAAGACTTGGGGCACTTAAAAATAACAGCTGTATGGAAAACTGGGGTGCACAGATAAGACTGCTGGTGGCTACTGGTGACAGCCTGGAGGCCTTGGCAGCTCTAAGCCTGGCCCAAAAGGTCCAAGAACACAGCACCCACATCTTGGTACACCTGCATTCACGGTGCAGCACACAGCACACCAGTGGGCAAGCTCTGGTTAACCTACCCTCTGTGGCATCTTTCTAAGAAACTGACTTCTAAGGAGACGGACAGCCTATAACAGAGCTGCTTTAAAGAGCACAAAACATGTGTCTGCAACTGTGCTTACAGACCTAGGAGCCTGGCAGCTCTGGATTTTTGCCTTTTACACTTTTGTAGCCTAATAAGAATGAACTACTCGTGGCTAACAAGAAGGTAAAGAGACTCTGGTATGACAGTGACACAGAGGGAGAGGGCAGAAGCCCTTTAGTATTCTTGGAACATCTATGCCATTAAAAAAAAAAAAAAAAAAAAAAAGCAAGAGGGAAAGAGAGGAGGAGGAGGGAAGGGGGCAACCTCAGGACCAGCACACGGCTGTTCTACCGCCATCTTGATGTCCTTGACACGTGCAGATGGTGTGGAAGTGGCTGGCACCAGAGCAGCCCATGAGAAGGAATGAGCGGCCTATGGAGATTTATGTGAGGAGAGTGAGATGGACAAGGTAAAATTGTCAGGAGGAGTTGTTAGAAAGTAAAATATATTGTGACAATTCCACTCCTGCCGTTCATCAATAAACTGACAGATCATTTAGTGTCAATTAGGAGTGATAGATGGACAAGTCCCCATGATCCTGGGCCAAAATTAATGGCTGGGAGGGAGAGGGTGATTGAAAATGACGGCTGACATTGAGAGCAAAGTCCTGAAAGTCCCCGAGGGGCCATTACTTGCCTCATTCCCTTGCAGATCAATGCAGGGACAAACCCCAAAACAGACACTTTGAGACAAAACTTAATCAGACTACCTTTCCTTCCTCCCTTTCCCAAGTCTGGTTGACTCTCGTTCAGCTCTATTCCCCACCGACTACAAGTGCCCCACCTCAGACAACTTTGGAGCCAAGGCCAGCCTGGCTCCAAGATGGAATCTTTGGCATAGCTATGACTGTGGTGCCAAGAGAGGGGACAGGATCCCAGGTCCCAGGCCATTCCTGAATACAGCCCTTTCCTGTGGCTCAGGGTGAGTATTTGGGTTCCGGCAGCCAACAGCTCTAGCCAGTGAGGTGGGTGACACATGCCCTGCTCTCTATCTTGGGCAGTGTTAGGCAAACAAAACAAAGGCATCCCAGAAACTCACATCCCTGGTTGAGGGCTCCTCAGGCAGATCTGTAAACAGCCCGCCTACCTCCCACTGGCGACAATGCAGACCTCTGTGAGCCTCACTTTCCTCCTCCCTCCCTTGTAGAGGGGTACCTTACCTTAGAAACTAAAACCTACCCAGTAGGGTTGGTGTATTGCACATATAAGGTGCAGCTATGGACTGAATGAGTGTGGCTCCCCGAATTCATATGCTGAAACCCTAAACTCCAATGTGACGGTGTTTGAAGGTGGGGACTTTGGGAACAAATTATGATTAGATGAGGTCATGTGGGTGGAACCCCCATGATGGGATTAGTGCCCTCATAAAATGAGGAAGAGACAGAAGATCTCTGTGTGTGTGCACACACCAAGGAAGGCCACGTGAACCCAGCCTCTAGATTTCTAGCCTCCAGAACTGCGAGAAATAAATGCTTGTTGTTTAAACCATCCTTTCTATGATATTGTTACAGCAGCCTGAACTGGCTGAGACAGGTATCTAGTACAGTATCACTATTATCATCCCAAAAGAATTTAAGGTGAATATCTTTAGTGTGAATTCTCTGCTCTAACCAGACTGACAGTGCAGTATTGCTCCCCACCCCCCAACACTTATGCCTACACCAATCCCTGAACCAAAATGCTCTCCTCACAGTGCTCTTTGCCCATCAGAATTCCTCCAGCTTGACCCCCATCTCCTCTGCAAGGGGCTCCCTGACCACTGTGATTACTCTCCTCTGACGTCACAATACCAGGGTTGGCCACTCCATTAGTTTCTCACTTATGATGTGCACCTTCTGCCTGACTTTTGTGAATGAAAATACCTCATCTCCCTAATTGGAATCAAAGCTCTTGCAGGGCAGGAAGCACATAGCTTCCCTGGGGCACCTGCAAATAGCAGGAGCTCACGTTTTCCAGCCTTCACGGGGCAGACCCTCAATCCAGCCCAAAAATCGCCTCTCTTACCGCTAGTTGGCCCCCTTTCCTCTTTGTTTCAAATCTGTTCTACTTGCCTCCAGATGCCAGCTCTCCTTTGCTCCAATAAGCTTAACACTGTTTGCCTTCCCACTTTGAAAAAAGAAGAAGAAGAAAAAAAAACGCAGGCCAATTCAAAATGGCCTCTTACCCCAATTCCCTACTCCCCTCAGCCTTTTTTGATAACTTACCAGCCTTTCCAAGCTCCCTCCTGTCCTGGAGGAAAAATGTCCCTGCCTCTTCCCGTCCAAGGTTAATTAGTCTCCCTCGGAAGGTCTTATCCTATGTCTCCAGGATCCTACTCCTTCACACCACCCTGTTTCATCTGTAATCACTCTTTCCCCAGGTATCACACCCACGAGTCTCAACACAGACTCCCCCTTCCAAATACTGCCCCACCTCTTTCCTTTCCCTCTCAGAGTAGGAGCCTGTACCACTGTCCCCATTTCCTCACTTCCACCTTCCTCTTCAACCCACTGTAATCGGCTTTTGTCCCAACACAAATCACTCTTCGGAGACCTGCACCTCCCCAAGATTAGGGGATGGGGTGGAAGGGGTGGAAATGAAGAGGGCCAATTTGGACGTGTTAGGATTGAGTTGCACATTCAGGTGGAAAGGTCACATGGACAGCTAGATGCTCAGGGGAAGGACTGGGCTGGAGATACAAACTCTGGGGTTATCAGTATACAGGTGATAGGAAAACGCCCGAGAAGGGATGGAGAGCATGCCAAGAGTGAGCGTCAACAGAGGAGAGGTGGCTGGAGGATGAGCCCTGGGCATGCTGACAGACACTGAGGGGTCAGGAGCAGGCGGCAGACCGAGGAGCCAAGCAAGGGGATCCCTTGAAAAGTAACACCAGAAATGGAAGAGCACTTCCCCCCCAGGGAAAATGGATCTGACCTGGAAAAATCTTTAATATATTTGTCGAGGAATTAACACTTGAGATTCTCTGTTTTTTTCTCTAAGAAGCAGATATAGGATTTGACTCATTTCCATATTTCAAAATAAATTCCAGATAATACAAACACTAGAATCCCCTAATAACTTAGAAAAATGGGGCTCCTCAATTAGCCTCTCACTAGCATATTTCAAAGTCACCTTCTTCTTCTTAGTTAACATGAAAAAGCAGTGTTATGTTCACCAAAGGAACAGTGTGGCACTTAAATAGCATATGGCATATATGGCATATAAATAGACAGAAAGACCACCAGAACAGAATAACGAGTCCAAAAGGAGACTCAAGTACATACAAAGATATAGACTATGGCAAAGGTGGCTTCTCAATTCACTGGAGAAAGATGGATTTTCAAATAAATGGTGCTGGGACAACAGTCATTTAGAAAAAAGATAAAACTAGATCTGCACCTCATACCGTACACTGGAATTAATTCCACATGGATCAGAGATCTAAATTTTAAAATGTACATTTATGTACCAATGTTTCCTTAGGTCTGTCTCCCAAGGCAATAGAAATAAAAATGAAAATAAACAAATGGGACCTAATCAAACTTACAAGCTTTTGCACAGCAGAGGAAACCATAAACAAAACGAAAAGACAACCTACAGAATGGGAGAAAATATTTGCAAACGATGCAACCAACAGGGCTTAATTTCCAAAATATACAAACAGCTCATACAACTTGACAACAAAAAAAACAAACAACCCAATTGAAAAATGGGCAGAAGACCTAAAGAGACATTTCTCCAAAGAAGAAATACAGATGGCCAATAGGTACATGAAAAGATGCTCAACATCACTAATCATTAGAGAAATGCAAATCAGAACTACCATGAGGTATCACCTCACACTGGTCAGAATGGCCATCATTAAAAAGTCTACAAATCACAAATGCTGGAGAGGGTGTGGAGAAAAGGGAACCCTCCTACACTGCTGGTGGGAATGTAAGTTGGTGCAGCCACTGTGGAAAACAGTGTGGAGGTTCCTCAGAAAACTAAAAATAGAACTACCATATGATCCAGCAATCCCACTCCTGGGTATATATCCAGACAAAACTCTAATTCAAAAAGATACAGGCACCCCTATGCTCCTAGCAGCACTATGCACAATAGCCATGACATGAAAACAACCTAAATGTCCATCAACAGATGAATGGATAAAGAAGATGTGGCACATATACACAATGGCATACTACTCAGCCATAAGAAAAGAATGAAACAATGCCATTTGCAGCAACATGGATGTAACTAGAGATTATCATACTAAGCAAAGCCAGAAAGAGAAAGACAAGTACCATATGATATCACTTATATGTGGAAGCTAAAATACGACACAAATGAAGCTATCTAGGAAACAGAAACAGAATCAGGGCCATAGAGAACAGACTGGTGGTTGCCAACGGGGAGGGGGTGGGGGAGGGGAGGACTGGGAGTGTGGGATTCGCAGATGCCAGCTGGTATATACAGGATGGATAAACAACAAGGTCCTACTGCATAGCACAGGGAACTATATTCAATATCCTGTGATAAAACCATAATGGAAAAGAATTTGAAAAAGAATGCATGTATGTATAACTGAGTCACTTTGCTGTACAGAAGTAATTAACACAACATTGTAAATCAACTCTACTTCAACAACAACAAAAATAAATAAATAAAATGTAGACTTAGCATGTGGTCGTGTTCCAATAAAACATGATATATAAAAACAGGTGGCTGTGCACTTACAGTCACCTGACCTATGACAAAGGAGGCAAGAGTATACACTGGAGAAAAGACAATCTCTTCAACAAGTGGTGCTGGGAGAGATGGACAGCTACATGTCAAAGAATGAAATTACAACTTTCTCTAATACCATACACAAAAATAACCTCAAAACGGATTAAAGACCTAAATGTGAGACCAGATACTATAAAACAACTTGAGGAAAACATAGAACACTCTTTGACATAAATTGCAGCAATATTTTTTTTGGATCCTCTCCTAAAGTAAAGGAAATAAAAGCAAAAATAAACAAATGGGACCTAATTAAACTTAAAAGCTTTTTCACAGCAAAGGAAACCATCGACAAAATGAAAAGACAACCTTCTGAATGGGAGAAAATATTTGCAAATGATATGACCAATAAGGGGTTAATATCCAACATATATAAACAGCTCGCACAACTCAACATCAAAAAAAACCGAACAACTTGATTAAAAAATGGGCGGAAGAACTGAATAGACATTTTTCCAAAGAGGAAATGCAGATAGCCACCAGGAACATGAAAAGATGCTCAGCATCCCTAACCATCAGGGAAATGCAAATCAAAACCACAAGGAGATATCACCTTACACCTGTCAGAATGGCTATCATCAAAAAGAATACAAATAACAAATGTTAGCAAGGATGTGGAGAAAGGGACCCCTTATACACTGTTGGTGGGAATATAAATTGATGCAGCCACTGTGGAAAACAGTATGGAGGTTTCTTAAAAAACTAAAAATAGAACTACCATATGACCCAGCAATGACACTCCTGGGTATATATCCAAAACAAACAAAACAAAACAAAAAAACAAAAACACTAATTTGAAAAGATACAAGTACCCCAATTTTTTTAGCAGCATTATTTACAATTGCTAAGATATGGAAGTAACCTAAATGTCCATCAACAGGTGAATGGATTAAGAAGCGGTGTATAGAGATACAAGGGAATAGTACTCAGCCATTAAAAAAAAGAACAAAATTTTGCCATTTGTAGCAACATAGATAGACTTGGAGGGCATTATGCTAAGTGAAATAAGTCAGACAGAGAAAGACAAATACTGTATGATATCACTTCTATGTGGAATCTAAAAAATACAAGAAACTAGTGAATATAACAAAAAAGAAGCAGACTCACAGAGAACAAACTAGTGGTTACCAGTGGGGAATGAGGGTGGGGAGGGGCAATATAGGGTGGGGGAGTGAGAGGTAAAACTGCTGGGTGTAAGACAGGCTCAAGGACGTAAGACAGGCTCAACAAGAAGGGGAATATAGCCAATATTCTGTAATAACTATAAATGGAAAGTAACCTTTAAAAATTGAATAAAAGCAAGCGGCTGGCCTGTGGGCCACAGTTTGCTGAATCTTAACATATAGAAACAAATACGGATACATTTTACATTTATATATACATGCTTATTTTTTGCAAAAAGAAGTACAGGAAGGATAAAACAGAAACTAAGAAAGAAGTTACCCATGGGAGACGGATGGGAATGAGGTAGAAAGAATAAGGATGGGAGTGAGATATCTCTGAGTATACCTTTCTATACCATTCTGATACAATAAAAAGTACACAATATCACCTGTTCTTGCCAAAAACATTTAACTTAAATCTAATCATGAGGAATCAATCAGAGAAATCTAGAATGTGAGACGCTCTACAAGACAACTGACCTGGATTCCTCAAAAAAGTCAATGTACTGGGTGGTGGTGTAGTAGGGCAAAGGGGAGCTGGAATTATTTTAGAGACTAAAAGAGCCTAAAAAGAGACAGAACTACCAACACAATGTGTGAACTCTGATTGGATCCTGGAACTACAGAAGAGATTTTGGGGACAACTGGGGAAATTTAAATATAGACTATATTTTAAATATTATTAAATCTTTATGAAATTTCTTAGATGTGATCATTATAAGTGAGTATTTAGAGAATGTCCTTAATCTTCAGAGATGCATGTTGGAGTATTAAGAGGTGAAATATCATGATGACTGCAGCTTATTTTCAGATGATTCTGGGGAGAAAAAAAGTGTGTGTGCACGTGTGTGTGTGTGTGTGTATGTGTGTGTTTAGAGGTGGGGAGTGGAAGGGGGGAAAACTGGAAAAAATATTTTTGATAGTGCTATTTTGAAGGTAACAACTGCTGAAGGAAATTCTGAACAAAAGTAATGTCTCTTCTTTGAGAAAAAGAAATTCCTTTCCTGAGTTTATCGTTGGCCATCCCACTGGTGTAGTAAACATATATACATACATACATGTATATTGGTTTACCTTTCGTCTGAGACTTACTACAAGGGATTAAAGACCAAAATGATTTCTAATCCAGCAGTAACTAACAGGCAAGTCCATTCTGTTTAGAAAGTAACTTTAAGAAAAACACAGAATGTTAGAATATGGAGGAACTTTGAAAACATTATGCCAAGTGAAAGAAGCCAGTCATAAAGGACCACGTAACATATGATTCCATTTACATGAAATGTCCAGAATAGGCAAATCAGAGAGACAGAAAACAGGCTGGTGGTTGCCTAGGGCTGGGGAGGTTGCAGAGGGACACAGGCAGTGACTACTAATGGGTATGGCGTTTCTTTAGGGGGTAATAAAAATGTTCTAAAAATGATTGTGGTGATGACACTACAACTCTGAAAATATACTAAGAACAGCTGAATTGTACGTTTCAAAGGGGTAAATTGTAAGGTATATGAATTACATCTCAGTAAAGAGGTTATAAAAAATAAAAGAACAACACAGGAACACAGTGTCCCCTGCCCGCCCTCCCCCTGGGACCTGGCAGCACTCACTTGGAAGCCTTCGTGGAGTCATCCGCCCAGCCTCCTTGACGGCGCGGTGGCTTGGGAGGGGGAGCCTGCAAGGGAAGAGGAGTCAACAAAACAGTCACTCAAGACCAGCGTTCAAGCAAACAGGCGCCGAGGTTAAGGTAACCTAAACTAACCTTCTGAAACCTTCTAATGCAAATACAATACTATGAAACCTGGGTGCTTTCGTACCCTTCTGGAGGACAATCTGGCAACGTCTACTGAAAGCCTTAGAAATGCTCACACTTTTTGAGCCAGTAATTCTAACCCCAGGAACTTATCCCAAGGAAATAATCAGAGAGAAACATAATGTCATTTTTGAATATAATGAATAACTGGATGTCAATAAGGAATTTAAGTAAATCACAGAATACACATGTGAAAATACTATGCAATAATACAAAACTGTATTAAAAAGGAATTAATGATATGAGAAAGTTCAATGTGTGTTAACTTTTTAAAACATGTTCAAAATAGTAGGTATATGCTTCTAATTTTGTGAAAAGATCACTAATACAGAACATCTAGTGTTAATTAGCTATCAGTACATGAATGAGAGGGGATCCAGTGAAAGAATTATGGCAATTTCTTTTTCCTTCTTTATGCTGTTGTGCATTTTCCAATTCTTTTTTACCATCAATTTATATCACTTTTATAAAAAGAAAAGTAATAAAATAAAAATATAAGAGAGAGGCTTGCTTCAAAGACACAAACTTAAGTGGTGGGTTAAAAAGCTACTCAAGTTATTTGGGCAGGAAGCATTCACCTGCAATAGATACATCCACAAACCCAAGTGCAGGAATTCTTGTAACTATTTTTGATTTTGTGGGCCACACAGTCTCTGTTGCAGCTACTCAATTCTGAAGCTGCAGGGCAATCAAACCACAGACAAGAAGTAAACACCTGGGTGTAATGTGTTCCAATAAAACTTTACAGAAACAAGCAGTGGGCCAAATTTGGTGGGAAGTATTCTGCAGACTCCTGGGCTAAAATCACTGTAATGTCCTTTCAATCTGTTGCTTAAAACCTAGCTTGCAGCTTTTTAAGAAAACATTCCTTCAATATGGCGAAATACCTTTTAACTTCTGATATTTTAATTTTACACCAAGATGTGTTTCCTTTCCTGCTTCTCTGGTAGCACCCCAGCCTGCCAAGGACATGTTCCATCTAGAGACGGAGCCTTTCTGTGGGATGAGGCAGAACCTGTTGGAAAGGCCTGATGGAGGAGAAGGCAAGTCCTGGAAAGCCTGCATCCAACTTAGCTCCTGGGAAACCTAAGTAGTACTTTAGAGAAAACAAACCTGAGTAATGAGGCTCTGTACTCTCAGAAAAAACAAAAATGTAGAAGTAGAAGACGCACTATTGCTTGTCTCTCTCAGCGGGGAACCCAAAGAAGATGAACGAAGAGAGACCCAGTTAATTAATTTCCCAGTCCACGCATTCTTTTTTGGTATCTCTGCCACACACAATCACCGGTCCCCAGGCTGGATGGAGAAGTCTTCCATCCCAGGACCCCTCTTCCCTTAGACACAGGTAACTGAACCAGGGCTGCACCAGTCAGAGCCAGTCAGAACCAATCAAATTCTCTGTCCCAGGAATCTGGAACTGGAGCTCAGAGGTTAGGCTGCTCAGACAGCACAGAGTGTTGGAACTGTAAGGACCAGCTGGAATCAGAATAAGCCCAAACTACCACAAGCCAAAGTTGTGTATAAGCAGAGACCAAGACCGTTGTCTTGTTCAGCTCTTACCATGTGGAAGGCATTGCAAATGTTAAAGAGATTGGAACTGAACCATATCGGGCCCCTCCAGGAGGTTTTAAACCAATCTGGCCCACAGCTTTCTTCCCTATGCTTTTGCAGATAACATCCCACTTTCCTTTACCCAAGGGCAGGACCATCTTGTGACAATGTGCATTCCTGAATTTGGAGGTCACAAACTAGGAACTGTATATTTGGTTTGGCTATCCAGTGGTCTGTTTTTAAATTTAAACTACCGTTTTAAAAATTGTATGATTTCCACACAAAACAGGACTCTCTGGCTTCTCTCGGAAAACTGGAAACTCTAGCAATGCTGGGGCTGAGGAGCAGCCGCCCTCTGGTGACTGGACACGTGCATTCTAGCTCGCCACGGTCCCCACTCGTTCTGTCTGTCTCCTTCCTGCTGAAGTCAAGTGCCAGTTGACATCTATGACGATGGCGGTTATGCTGTTGTTTCTCTTCTAGTACAGAATTCTCTCTCGGTTCCTAGGCCTACTGGAAGTGGGAAAATGAAAGCTATGTCAGGTGTTTTGACAAAAATGGAAACAAGCATATTTCTTGGGTGGAAGTGGGATCTTTTCTTACCACGTCAGTGTGCACACTGCAGGTATGCCTGCGTCTAACCCCTAGCCCCACTTCACTCACCCAGGTGCCCTGCCTAGCCCCTGTGGCATCTGAGTGTGTGGCCCTGGAACTAGCTTCTCAGAGCTGGGATCCCCTGCTGTCTTCTCTTTGCTCTGGTGTTGGACAGAATAAACCCACGTGCAATCCATGGTGCCATGGTGTCAGGAGGCCCAGGCTTATTTGGCACTTTTCCACTGATAGTCCACAAGAAGAAGGGAAGGGGTCTGGTGGCCTTGGCAAGGTTCCTCAACCTGTGTGTCCTGACCCCACCTCTGCTTTCTGCCATGGGGTGTAGGTGACAAGGGGGACAGGAGGGGACTTCCCTGGTGGCACGGTGGTTAAGAATCCGCCTGTCAGTGCAGGGGACATGGGTTCAATCCTTGGTCCAGGAAGATCCCACATGCTGCAGAGCAACTAAGCCCGTGCACCACAACTACTGAGCCCGCATGCCACGACTACTGAAGCCCGTGCGCCTAGAGCCCGTGTTCCGCAACAAGAGAAGCCACTGCAATGAGAAGCCCGCGAACCACATAGAAGAGTAGCTCCCGCTCACCGCAACTAGAGAAAGCCTGCGCACAGCAACAAAGACCCAACACAGCCAAAAATAAAAAAAAAAAAGGGTGGTGGGGGACAAGAGGAGCAGGGACTGAACTGGGGAGGGATTATGAAAGATTAGGCATCATGGAAAAGGAGCATAAGTGACATAGATGTAGGTCAAACCGCACTCCTTTCAGTAAGCACTAAGCTGTTGAGGGATTAAATTAGTGACTATACAGCACATGCTTAGCGCAACGCCTGGCACATAGTAAGTGCCACATCTTTACTGTTAGCAGCAGCAGCATCACTAATGTCAACATTCGAAAGGTTAGGCCACGTGTAATAACAGACACTGTACCATTTGGAAACGAGGGGGAATAAAAACACTCCTCTGAGCCTGGCCTGAGCTGTCATTTTGACTACTGACGCATCATACGGTTAATAAAGTTCCCTAAGATTCCAAACCCCCAAATGCTCTGCTTTCTCTTCTTTAACCACAAACCCCAGAAAGTCACAGCTATTGGAAGGATGAGTGAGAATCCTTTCTGCCTAGACGTAACACAAAGACACTTCTTGTCTCACCTTCTTTCCACTCCGAAGCAGTGCCAGCTGCTAAATTAGGACAGCAGCTTCAAAACAGAAAGACCACCACACGAGAGTCCCTCCTCCGCAGCCAGAAGAATTTAACAACTAGTCCCCAGATCAAAGGGGCTTTTGCACTAATAACTGAAGACTTCAGGAGTTGACGTAATGTTGTAAAAACCGTACAGGCGGCTTTTCCTTGAGATCATCTGGGAGAGGAAGAGTTACAAAGTACTTCTCTGCACCAAATGGGGCAGGGTTACAGTGGCCTTCCCTGCTCCCCACTGGGAGTCCTGGCCAGCCTCAGAGAGAGCACTGAGGTGGCCGGGAGATGCGGGGCGGGCAGAACTCAGCTCTCTGCAAGGTAGGGCTTGGGTGTTTAGCGGGAGATGTCTCTCCTGATGGGGAATCCTTATGGTCATGATGTAGTGCTCTGAGTCCTAGGATAAGAAATTCTTTTTTTTTTTAATAAATATTTCCTACTGTGAGTCTTGTTACGGCCACACACAAATACCCTGTCTCCATGAGACAGACGTAATTAACCCCTATTACCAAGTGACAAAGGCTTCTCCCCAGAATTCAACTTTGTTCCTATCTGGGGAGCTGAGAGCACTGTCCTATACGCATCAGGTGAGTTAGAAAAAGCGGAAGACGTCATCCCTGTCCTCAAATGATACCCCGGGTCCAATGAGCCTGGAAAGAGGCAGAATTCAGGGTGTATCAGGTCTGTATGAAATCTATGTGATGGACATTTGGGCTTAATCTGAAACTGCCAAGGCCACACTGGAGCGGGGAGGTAGGTATCAGGGATGGAGGAACTGACGGTCCTTCCAGAAAGAGGCTGCATCAGGGTCCAAAGGTGAAGCTGAGGGGGAACCCCTCAGCCCTGGGGCAGTTCCACTAAATTCTGCAGTTTTCTCGTCACCTTTGGTGGTTTTTATTGGGCCACACTCTCCTGGGGCATCATTCAGACAGCACTCTGACAAGCGTGCATACATTTGCAAGGCCTGACTGAAGGCTACACAGAATCGTACCAGCGTGGGAAGTGCTGAGGACAAGGAGGCTGACGGAAGCTTTATGGAATAAGTGGGGCTTGCCCTGGATTGGAAAGATAAGCAGAAATGTAAAGGAAAAGCATTCCAGAAGCAAGCAGATACGAGGTGCAGTGACACCAGGATAGCACATAACACTCAGGCTGTAGCAAATGTTGTTCACCGATCACTGTATTGGTCAGGGTCCGAGGTCCTCAGCACCTATCACTGTACAACGCAGGCTGGAAGCAAAAGCTGATGCAACCTGATCACAATGGAGTAGTTTAAAATTAGGTGCAGATGATCTCTTTGAAATGTAAGCGGGTGACTGGTTTTTCACAATACAATTTAAAAGGTCTGGTGGGCTCTTTTGCATGGACAGTCCAGCCCCTGAATGTCTGGCTGCTCTCCCTAAGAGCTATGACGACGTCATCGAGACACCTGTTAGCAGAGTTTCAGAAAGAGCCCCGCGGCCCTCTCCCCACGACGACGTGAAACACGGGACACACTCTAGACCAAGACCCTGCTGTTGCTCCTTTTAGAATCAGCTACCAGAACTGCTGTGTTCTCCCTGCCTGTGGTGACAGATCAGATGCTGGGCGGCTCTGGGAGCCTGAATGCCCTCCCCAGCTCACTGTCAGAGCCCAGTCCTCACACAAAGTGCTGAGAAGTGGTCACCCTTCATTACGGACCCCACCATTTGGGCCAGGGGTCCTTCCCTCTCCTGCCCACCAGGTCTGGGTAGGACAAGAGGAGACATGAATGTGTGATTTATTATTTCTCAAATCTTGTGTGTCTGGGTTCTCGGTGTAATGGCCTGGGCATTTAAAGGAAAAGGAATTTATTCTTGCTCCATCCTTGAAACTAGAAACTTAGTCTAAGACAGCTGTGGCTTTTTTTTTCACCGAGCCCACCAACTCCGCAATCCTCCTTGACCAAGCACTTGGGAAGACATTACCCATCTGTATGAGGTATGACTCTGGAAGAAATCTGTTTCCTATCCCTGTGTTAGGAAGGAGGGAAAAACAAACAAACAAACAAAACCCAGATGGGTGAGAGAGAGTAGAGCTCAAATGATCTTAAAAGCCAGAAAGAAGAGAGGACCTAGACCTAGAATTCAAAAGTCCTGGTTTATCCTTTAAATAAGGCATGGCCCCAAGACATCTGCTGGGAAAATGATTTCCAATTTTGGCAGATTTACCACCAGGTAACATTACCCAAACTTGTTTTTAAAAAAGAAAGAGTCTTAAAATGTGCAACCCCAGGAGGGACAGAAATAGGAGCGGGTGACGGTAGCCCCTAAGCAGTGCATCCCTCGTGTTCTCTCTGAAAAGCTGGAGTCACGTCTCTGAGTGTGGGAAAGCAGCACTGCCTGCCGGGGCTGCCGCCTGATGGACGGAGGGGGCAGGACCCCGCATAGCTCCTGGAGAGAAGCAAAAATGTGCTCTCTCCAAAAATAAACAGGGGCAGAAATGACTGCGAGTAAAGGGGTGGAAGCACGTGACTGGTGGTTGCGGTCCTGAAATACCAGCTTTCTACAAAAAGGAGCCGATGAGAGGCAGAGAGCAGGAAATTCAGGAAACAGCCACTTTATATGGTCTCATCCGAATGGGCCAGGATTCAACTAACTGGAATTACCAAGTCACAGGGAGCCTTTAGGGCTAGACTTGTTTCTGATCTTTATATGGTTCCCCCAGATTCTTAAGATGCCGAAATAGAAAAGATACTGCAGTGCCAAAAAAGGAGCCTTTCGAGTTTAGAAACTTCTCACACACTCTCAGAAGTCCTGGAGAAACCCCACAATGTGAATCAGTCCAAAATCCAAACGGCAGCCTGTTTCAAAAAGCCAGTCCAAACACACGCATGAATTCCCAAAAGAAAAGGCATTCAGTTAAGCAAGATCCACTGCACACCTCCCACCTCCCATGTCCAACCCTTGATTTCTGGCTAAGAACAAACTTCCTTTCCTTTCTCCGGCAACCTGACGGAAGATCCAGGAAAGCTGCTCTTATGTGCTTGAGGAGAGAGAAGACTAACACTTATTAATATGTGCGCACACTGCAGGGGCTGTATTTATTCCTCGAACCTGTCCACCAGGCACAGTTCCATCTCTGCCAATTTCTTGCTCCAGCCTCAAGCTGGGTCTGACAACTAATTCGTCACAGACCTGAGTTTCCCCCTCACGGGTTTAAGGTCATGGCAGGTAATGGACCATCCAAGCTTATAACTGAACCCTTCCGAGTAAATGTAGCTCTTTCAAGCTGAAATGGACATAGCAAAATGCAAACTCTGTTTTAAGTATAAGACAGAAACCTGATCATCAATAGATGCTAAAGCCATTAGGTGAAAGACTGATTGACAGGGAACTGGACATTCTCTTGATGCCAAAGAATCGCCCCACACATTACGTACCAGGTGGGAGGGAGAAAATGTTCCTTGACAACAGAGATATCTGTCAGCACCCTAACTCAGTGATCACACTTAGCACGTGAACAATGGGGACGTGATGTGCTACCACCTGAGGCATACAGCACCACCCAGGAAAAGCTACTGCCCCAAGCATTCAGCTGGAATGTAAGCAAGCCTTCCAATCTGACTTCCGGCTTACTGCAGATCAGGTGAAAGAGGAGGAAGTTCAGTGACACTAGGAAGAAAGAATGAGAAAAAGCCAGCATGAGGGAAACTGACAATAACTGGCCCAAACTCTTCAAAAAGTTAATGCCATTAAAAAGGGGGCTGGGGTGGAGACTATTCCAAATTTTTTAAAAGAGACTTAAGAGAGAGAAACTTAGTAGAGTGGTTCTTGATTGGATCCTGGTTTGAAGACAGTTAGCCATAAAAGATATTCTGGAGACAACTGGGGGAAATGAATATGGCCTGGGTAATAGATGGTATTAGGGAATTGCTAATACTGTTAGGTGTGGAGTTGTGGATTTCTAGGAAAATGCCCCTATTTCTCAGAGATATATGCTGAAGAATTTAAGTGACATTTCATGATGTTTGCTTTGAAATAACTCAGCAAAAAGTTATATATAAAACATGTAAATACATATTTTAAAATATTTTAAAAATTATCATTCAAGCAAATACAGCAAAATGTTGAAAACAGTTGAACCTAGGTGGTGGGTGCATGTTGTTCATTGTACTATTGTTTCTACTTTTCTGGATGTTTCAAATTTTAATGAAAAGCTAAAGCTAAAAAAGAAAAACTAGATGCATGAAGTTTAGATTAACAAAAGAGAAAAAAGACAGGGGTGGGGACGAGGAGAGCACCAGTACGAGGGTTGTTCGTAGGTGTATCTGCTCAATGAAAACCTGTGCTGAACAGGAACAGAGAGACCTTCTCCACTCTGTGGCTGGGAACTCCAAACACCAGTACCCTGAGGGCCAGAAAACAACTCTACACCCAAAACATCAGGTCAGATCCCTGCCAGGACTAAACATGACGGGAGAATGAGTTTCTAAATAAAAGTTCCTCCCCACGCCTCTCACCCCACCTCCAATTTGCTGTGGATTGTATTTTAATTGTGTATATATGCATATGTGAAATCTGGGTAAGGAAAAAAATGTGGTAGAAAGAACACTAGACCAGACTGCTTCTAGTCTGGGCTCTAGTCCTGACTCTGCCACTAACTAGTTTCATGATCCTGGATTTTTAACTCATAGTAGAAGTGATTTCTCCCAATTCTACAATTCTGTGATTCTTTGAGTCTATGAATTGTATTTTTCAATTCAGGGAGAGGGTATCTAGGCAAAAAGATGTAAACGACGACATGAAATGTTTACATTCAATCTGAACTTGTATGAAGCGGGTGGGGACAAAAAACAGAGAAGAAAAAGTTACAGAGAGAAATGAGAATATGTAAGCACACAGATTTGATCAGTGGTGAATAAGCCAACCTAGCCAATAAGAAAGAATACATTAACCAATTGATAGCTCATAATTATAATAACAGCCAACATCTACTGAGGGTTTACTCTATGCCAAAGCTTTAGAAGGATTACTTTACAGAATCCCTGAGACCCTGTGAACTGTCCACTACTGTGCAACAAGTTTACCCACGAGGAAACTGAAGCTGAGAGATTAATTTAAAATCATCCTAGCAGTAAGAAATGAAGCAAGGATTCAAATCCAATTTGGTTTCTGACACCAAAGCTTGGCACTGAACCAGATGATACATGATTTCCCAGACGCTAGGTTCATGCCAGCTAGAACAGGCTTGAAAGGATACAGCGGCTACAGAAAAGAATCTGTCTGGACTGGAACAAAGTGCCCAAGAACAAGAGAGACTAGATCAATGACAAGGTTAAGACCTGGGAAGACCAAACCAAAAGGACCACCTCCTTCATGTATCTTCTGGGCACAAAGTACAGTTGACTCTTGAACTACACAGGTTTGAACTATGCGGGTCCACTGATATGCAGATTTTTTTCAGTAAATACAGTACAACATGATCCGTGGTTGGTGGAATCCATGAGGAACCATGGATATGGAGAGTGGACTATGGCACTTGACATCCACAGATTTTTTTTTTTTTTTTTTGCGATACGCGGGCCTCTCACTGTTGTGGCCTCTCACTGTTGTGGCCTCTCCCGTTGCGGAGTACAGGCTCCGGACACTCAGGCTCAGCGGCCATGGCTCATGGGCCCAGCCGCTCCGTGGCATGTGGGATCTTCCCGGACCGGGGCACGAACCCGTGTCCCTTGCATTGGCAAGCGGACTCTCAACCACTGCGCCACCATGGAAGCCCCGACATCCACAGATTTTGATATCCACGGTGGGGTGTCAGAGGAGGTGTCCTGGAACCAAATCTGTATGTACTGATAATATAAATATGTTCAGTAAGACAGGAGGAACAGCAAGAGGCTTGGTCTAACCCTTACCTCTTTTTTTTTTTTTTTTTTTTTTTTACCGGTACACAGGCCTCTCACTGTTGTGGCCTCTCCCGTTGCGGAGCACAGGCTCCGGACGCGCAGGCTCAGCGGCCATGGCTCACGGCCCCAGCCGCTCCGCGGCATGTGGGATCTTCCCGGACCGGGGCACGAACCCGTGTCCCCTGCATCGGCAGGCGGACTCTCAGCCACTGCGCCACCAGGGAAGCCCCTAACCCTTAGCTCTTTAGTGAGGCAAGATGAGGGAAGGGTTAAGGGTAAAGTCAGGATTAAAAAGTGATGCCAAAAATAAACCTTAACAGCTTGAGCACTATGCCAAACTGTGTTAGGCTGAATTTAATATAAATCTCTGTACTTAGAAAGTAGCTGTCTCTTTACTGCATGTCACAGATACTCTCCACATACCAACAGCGCAGTAGCTTTGAAGAATGAGTGACTGGGGGGCAGGGGGGAAGGAGTTTGCCAGAAAGAAGTAAAGAGGGAAAGCTATAGTTTTCAAGTTATAGTTTAAGGGGGAGGGGAGGGAGGAGAGGGACAGGAGGGAAAGGAGGGACGGTCCTGGGCTCAGATTCTAGAATCCTCACTTTCTAAGCTAGGTAGCCTTGGGCTAGTCACACCTTCACTAAGCCTCTTTTCCTCGTGCACAAAATGAGAGTGGTCAGGAGTCTCTTACAGACCCACTGTAAACACAGGAGACAATCTTGGGCACAGAGTAGACACTTAGTAAGTGCTGGTGATAGTGGCTACTATATTATTTATAAGAAATGATAAAAGTAATGAAATGCAGCCTTTGGAGGAAAAAAATCCTTAATGCCCAGGGTTGAGACAATGGGAAGATTGGGGGAGGTAAACAAAGCAGGGCCTTTTATTTGGGACTGCCTTGCACAAGTTTCATTCCAGGGGTCCAGCTCTTACCTAGTCCAGCTTCCCTGAACAGAGAGAAATCCTTTAAAGTTGCCTGAACCAAGAGGAGGAAGTCACAGTTCCTCTGCTCACTGAGAAATAAATGTGACGTTCAGGCAACCACAGTATCTGGCGATTACTCTTGTGGTGTCACACTTCCCCCAATATTCCCACATACCCTATCATAAAAAGACCCAAATCCCGTATCTCAATACAGTCATCAAACTGCCCACTTCAAATGACTCATGGGACAGGGCTGCCAGCCATTTGTTAAAGAGGCTGATCCAAAGAGAACAGGTTTCAGCCCCCAAAATCATCCTTAAAATTCATCCTGGATGTTCTTACCTTGGGTGGCATCCTCTTAATCTCAATTACATCCCTTTGGGTCATCAGAAATCAGGTTTCTCAGGTCTATACCTTCCATATACTTATAAAGAAATACCCTGTTCCCCCAGACTTTCTTCGGTTCAGCCAAAATAAACATTCCTTTCAACTTTCATCATAAATCAAAACCTATAGTTTTTGTCATTCTCGTAACTCCTTTCAGTTTGTTAAAACCCACGTGCGTGTGTGTAACCGGAAGGACGCACAGTGTGGAGGGTGTGAGTTCCCAGCAGTCCAGGAAGCGAGCCCTCCCGGCACCTGTGACTTCGGATAAGCAGAGCCTAGACTTGCTACCTCAACCAAATCCAGACTGGGATAACCTGGAACAAACGGACAGCAGAGCAGCAAGCTGTAACCTCGCTGCTTTAGGAAACCTGATCTCTCACAACCCCTCAAGGGCACTGATGGAAAAGAAGTGGAGGGAGGTGGAAGAATATTAACCCGTGTGTCATTTGAAGTGGGCAGTCTGAGGACTGTGTATTGAAATATGGGACTTGGGTCTCTTTATGATAGGATACGTGGGAACATGTGGGAACATTCCCCATCCTGTGAGGCACAGAGAGGAATGCCCGTCCAAATCCCTACTCTGTTCACCGCTGTGAGACCACGGACAACACAGGCCTCGCACTGCAGTTCTTTACCCTGCGGTAAAGACCCTGGAGGCCAGGGAAGGTGCTCTGGGCGAGACCAAGTCATGGCTGGCAAATTAGCACACACCTCACTACCTCCCCTCACAAGATTTCAAGGGAGCCCAGCAACCCTAAAAAATTGTTTTAACCTTCTAGAACTGTGTTTCCTAGACTGCTAGATTTCATGGACAGCCAATATTTCGAAAAACAAACTTTGTTTGTGGGGGGTGGGGATGGGATGTGGTTGGCAGTACTGAGTTCACAGCTTTTAATTTTGTTAAGAATCTTTAAAAAAAAAAACAACACTATTTCCTCTCACCACTATTTCATTAAAGAAGGGATCTGTTCAAGCTCCCCAAATTAGGAAGGACACAAACCAGAATAAAGAATGGCCCTTGACGGTGAATAAATTTAGTTTATGAAAAACGTGCTACATTGTTCTTGGTCCTCTCATTTTGGAAAAAAACATCCTCCTAGACCAGTGTTAAGACATGCTATGGTCTCTCTCTTCTTCAGCTTTTCAGTCCAAGCCCAAGGTTGATTTCTCAGGCTCTCTTCCCACCCTTTCTCAAACAAGAAAGGCGTAAGGCCATCCGCTCGACTGCTCCCAGGTGACAATGGCCTGGTGCAAAGGCACGGCCTGGGTACACGTAACCCGTAAACCTTCCTACTCAGCTCGAGGCTGTATAGGAAGACCTCCTGCCCTTGACCTAGCACCCTGCCAACCTCTCCAAATCTAGAGGCCTTCTTTTTATTTTCTTCCAGTTTTACTGAGATCTAG
Organism: Mesoplodon mirus; assembly: GCF_964341445.2. NCBI lineage: Eukaryota > Metazoa > Chordata > Mammalia > Artiodactyla > Ziphiidae > Mesoplodon > Mesoplodon mirus. The sequence continues at coordinate 161,986,842 of NC_138979.1, read as the reverse complement.
TTGACATACAGCACTGTATAAGTTGAAGGGGTACAGCATAATCATCTGATGTACACACATCATGAAGTTATTATTACAGTAAGTTTAATGAATATCTATCATCTCATGTAGATGCAGAATTAAAGAGTTAGAAAAAAGTTTTTTCTTGTGATGAGACCTCTTAGGATTTACTTTCTTAACAACTTTCATATATATCATACAGCAGGGTTCATTGTATTTATCATGTTGTACATTAAACCCCTAGAACTTATTTATCCTATAACTGGAAGTTTATATCTTCTGACTGCCTTTGTCCAACTCCCCCTCCCCCCACTCCCACGTCCCCTTCTACCTCTGAATCACAAACCTCATCTCTTTTTCCATGAATTTGCTTGTTTTTGAAGTATAATTAACCTATGTTAGCTCCTGTTACACAACACAGTGATTCGATATTTCTATACTTTTCCAAATGATCACCACGATGAGTCTTGTCACCATACAAAGATATTACACAGTTACTGACTATATCCCCCCACACTGTACATTTCATCCCTGTGACTCATTTATTTTGCAGCTGGAAGTTGGTACCTTTTAATCTCCCTCACCTATTTATTTCCTCCCCCGCCCCCTCCCCTCAGGCAAACACCTGTTTGTTCTCTGTATCTATAACTTCAGAGTCCTTTCTCGACTACCTTTACAGAGTGCTCAGCACAGCACCTGCATGGATAAGCTCTTACATCATGGGGACTGAATCCCAGGTCTCTGGGTCTCTTTCATACCCATGTTTCTGATCATTACTCCCAAATCACCAGGGATGTTAGAACACTTCCTGTCTCAATAGCTAAGGCACCTGAATGCCCGTCAGTTATTCCAAGAGAAAGTGTTTGCTGTTTCTGCACCAACCACTCTCATTCGTTTCTTGCCAACAGTACCACTTGAAAAAAAAAACCACAGTGTAGTCTGAAACAATCCAAAAGCAACTGACAGCTTCTGGATCCAGCAATGGGGGAGCAGTTTGTATTCAACTCACCTTCACACAGATACCAAGTATAAACTCTGGAGAAAATATAGAAAACAACTATCTGCAGGCACTAGTGAGCAAACAAAAGCAGTAGGGGAAACTGGAGGGGATCTGACCCTTGAAAGACAAGAACTGCACTGGGTAAAAATCCATGTTTAAATGGATTTTCCCTTTGAGTGCACTCTCCAGTCTGGGCAGCAACTGAGCAGCTAGAATTCAAGCAGGAAGCTGCAGTTTTATTGGTTTGAGGACAAATTTGGGGCTGCCAGAGTCACTAAAGATAGACAGGGAGAAATCCTGGGAAGGAGGGAGCCCCAAATCTGCATATAAACTCCCCTAAAATCCTTTGGTCAAAACCTGAACTACACATCCATGGAGGAGACTCCAAGAAACTCAGTGAAAAGCAATTGCTGAAGGGCTAAAAATAAAAAAGAGTGGAGATAAAATTTCAGCTGCTGCCCACTGCAGGCAAGACACAGATTGGAATATGAGTTCCAAGTTAAAGGTACTTGGTACACACCTTGGGTTTTCCACTGAAATCCCAGAAAAACCACACCTGAGGAGTAAAGACCATGTCCTGGGTCTATGGGATTTGCTCCGGGACTAAAGGCAAAACCAAAATAGACCTGACCTAGCAAAGCCTAAAACCAAGTCTTCACAAATTCAAGGTGATCTGAAAATAATTCAACTGCCTGCTAAAACAAAAATCAACACTTTTCAAAGAAAGGTAACATAATCCAGAGTTTCTACAATCTATTATCCAAAATGTCTGGCATACCAACAAAAATTACTAGACATGTGAAGAAACATGAAAACATGACCTATAGTCAAAAGTAAAAACAATAAAAACTGACCCCAACATGACCCAGATATTGGAATTAACAGACAAGGGTTTTAAAGCAGCTATTATAAATATATGTTCAAGGATTTCAAAGATGGTCATAATGAATGAACAAATGGGGAATCTAATAGAGAAATAGAAGCTATGTAAAAAAAAAAAAATGGAACTTTAGAATTTAAATGTTCAGTATCTGAAATGAAAAGTTCAGTTTGAAGACAGCAGAAGAAATAACCAGTGAACTTGAAGACAGATCAACAGAAAATATCCAATTTGAAGTACAAAAAGATAAAGGAAAGGGGAAAATTAACAATGCTTCAGGGACAAAAAACACAGGACAAACCGATGGGACAATATCAAGCAGTTTAACATAGAGGCAATTGGAGTCCCAGGAACAAGGAGAGACAAAATGGAGCAGAAAAGATATTAGAAGTCATAAGGGCCTAAAATTTTCCAATTTGATGAGATGTATTGACTTACTGACCTAAGAACCTCAGCAAATCCCAAGCAGAACAAATACAAAGCAAATCACCTAGGCACATCACAGTCAAACTGCTGAAATCCAAAGATAAAAAGGAAGTCTTTAAAGCAAGCAGAGGAAGGAGAAAAGACTTACATAACGGAGAACAATCATCAGAAACAATGAAGGCCAGAAGACAAAGGAATGACAATCTTCAAAGTGCTGAAAGAAAAAAATTTTCAATTCAGAATTCTATATAGATAGAAAAGATCCTTCAAAAATGAGGGTGAGATAAAAATATTTTTAGATAGAGCAAATAGAGAAGTTGTTCTTGGCAAATCTGTACTGCAAGAAATGCTAAGGGAAGTTCTTCAGGATAAGGAGAAATGACACTAGATGGAAATTTGGATCTACAGGAGGAGATGAAGAACAATTATAATGGTAAGCATACGAGTGATAAAAGACTATCTTTGCCAAAGCAATCGTGAGGGAAAAAAACGGAGCTGGAGGAATCAGACTCCCTGACTTCAGACTCTACTACAAAGCTACAGTAATCAAGACAATATGCTACTGGCACAAAAACAGAAATATAGATCAATGGAACAGGATAGAAAGCCCAGAGATAAACCCAAGCACCTATGGTCAACTAATCTATGACAAAGGAGGCAACAATATACAATGGAGAAAAGACAGTCTCTTCAATAAGTGGTGCTGGGAAAACTGGACAGCTACACGTAGAAGAATGAAATTAGAACATTCCCTAACACCATACACAAAAGTAAACTCAAAATGGATTAAAGACCTAAATGTAAGACAGGACACTATAAAACTCTTAGAGGAAAACATAGGAAGAACACTCTGACATAAATCACAGCAAGATCTTTTTGGACCCACCTCCTAGAGAAATGAAAATAAAAACAAAAATAAACAAATAGGACCTAATGAAACTTAAAAGCTTTTGCTCAGCAACGGAAACTATAAACAAGACAAAAAGACAACCCTCAGAATGGGAGAAAATATTTGCAAACGAGTCAACGGACAAAGGATTAATCTCCAAAATATATAAACAGCTGATGCAGCTCAATATTAAAAAAACAAACAACCCAATTAAAAAAGGGGTGGAAGACTTAAACAGACATCTCTCCAAAGAAGACACAGAGATGGCCAAGAGGCACATGAAAAGCTACTCAACATCACTAATTATCAGAGAAATGCAAATCAAAACTACAATGAGGTATCAGCTCACACTGGTTAGAATGGGCATCATCAGAAAATCTACAAACAGCAAATGCTGGAAAGGGTGTGAAGAAAAGGAAACCCTCTTGCACTGTGGGTGGGAATGTAAATTGATACAGCCACTATGGAGAACAGTATGGAGGTTCCTTAAAATCTAAAAATAGAATTACCATATGACCCAGCAATCCCACTACTGGGCACACACCCAGAGAAAACCATAATTCAAAAAGACACATGCACCCCAATGTTCACTGAAGCACTATTTACAATAGCCAGGTCATGGAAGCAACCTTAATGCCCAATGACAGACGAATGGATAAAGAAGATGTGGTACATATATACAATGGAATATTACTCAGCCATAAAAAGGAACGAAACTCAGTCATTTGTAGAGACATGGATGGACCTAAAGTCTGTCATACAGAGTGAAGTAAGTCAGAAAGAGAAAGGCAAATATCGTATATTAACGCATATATGTGGATGAAATCTAGAAAAATGGTACAGATGAACTGGTCTGCAAGGCAGAAATAGAGACACAGATGTAGAGAACAAATGTATGGACACCAAGGGGGGAAAGCGGTGGTGGTGGGATGAATTGGGAGACAGGGGTTGACATATATACACTCATATGTATAACAATATGTATAACAATAAGAACCTTCTGTATAAAAAATAAATAAATAACATTCAAAAAAAAAAGGCTATCTTTTTTCTTAATTTCTCCAAGTGACAACTGCTTAAAGTGAAATAACAATTGTATTGTGGGTTTTATAAAGAATATAGTTTTAAAGTACATGACATTACTAGCACAAACTTCTGATTCCTTTGTGTGGCACTTAGACCCTTCATTATTTCCAAGTGCAAATGTGTGAGGATTTTAAGCAGAGAAGAGAGACAGATTTGCATTTTAGAAAGAGCACGTTGGCAGTAATTGGTCAGGGATGGATCCAGGTTTCGTGGGTCCTGAAACTTATACAATTTAGAGACCTTCTTTAAGAAAAAAAATTCAAAATTATGAATTCAAAAGGATATGAAAGTAAATAGTTGTAATGAGAGAAGAAATCACAGCCAAGTTACTAGGCCTTGGACATTCAGGTTTCTTTCTTGGAGTTCTTGTTAGGCAGTGTACCAGAAATGCTTGCATAGACATGCCTCCTGACTGAGAGCTAGCTTCTCCTCCCTATCTAGAGCTCTGTAACAAACGATAAAAGGGGACAAATGGATTTATACTGTCACAAGGGTCTCACATTTTATGTGAGGTGGTAAAATACTAACACTAGCTAGCCAGTGATAAGGTAAGGATGCATATTCTAATCCCTAGAGCAACCACTAAAAAAATAGTATAAAAAGCTATACCTAAAAAGCCAACGGAGGGATTCAAATGGAATATAAAAGCAATCGGCCAAACACGGTGACATAATTCTCTATCATGCTGGGTAAAGGCATGTGACCAGAAATGTTTCAGTCTATCACCAATCACATTCAACATCAGTCAGAACCCTTTTCCTGTAAAGTATCATTATTAAGAGAATATTTTACTAGCATTCTGCTCCTTCTCAGTAATTACTGACATGCCACATAATGAGAAGAAATCTAGCCTAGCTAATGATGTCAGTGAGGCTTTCTGCCCACAATCCTATGGTTCCCAAGCAGATTAGACATTCTCTATTCACAGCCCACTCTCTCCATCTCCTTGCCTCTCTTAAATCCTGGCTTTCCCCCATGGACTTCATTTCTCCTGCAGCTCTTTCAAGTAGAGTCTGCTCATTCTTTAAAACCCCACGAACAAGGGTCCCAAGGTAACCCTCCTGTCTCGCTCCCCAAAGTTCCTCTAGACCGTTATTCTTTCAAATTATTATGGAACATTTTTTTGAAACTCATATTGTTCAGCTACATCACATCTCTTACCTTCTTCATCCCTGTCACAAACAATTGCCTGAGCGCACACTGAGCAAAAATGTGGGCATTCCTGCTCCAACGCTAGTCCCATCGTTCTAAGTCAAGTCGACGTTCACATCAACAGTTCATCTAATGCTTAGCCTCACAGTTCCCTGATCCTTTAAATGCCAATGACCTTGCTACTTTTTCAAACTCATACGCTGGAGCTGCTCCAATCTGAAATACCTAGTCCCTTCCTCCCCTCCTGATCTAAGAACGTCCTTCTTGGTTTCTCTTCCTTCCCTATCAACCCAGCTCACTTCCATGGTCCTGATGGTATGCATGTCCTACATTTCCCCTAGAGCTCCCCCGAACCTGGATCAAGCCAATCCTATGCCTTCACTGTGTCAATACCTAGCCTGCTGAGGGGTGTTGGAGAAAACTGCACAACCATGCAAATTAAGGCTTCACAAGCTCATGTTTTGTCTTCTCTCAGCTGGGTCCTACCTGGGCTCCCTGCTTCCAGTCTCACCTTCCTCCAGTCTATACTCCACCCCTGCCTGCACGGGCCCTTAGGAGTTACAGAGAGTTCTAGACAGGAGTTACAGAGCTCTAGATAGGGAGGAGAAGCTAGCTCTCAGTCAGGAGGCATGTCTATGCAAGCATTTCTGGTACACTGCCTAACAAGAACTCCAAGAAAGAAACCTGAATGTCCAAGGCCTAGTAACTTGGCTGTGATTTCTTCTCTCATTACAACTATTTACTTTCATATCCTTTTGAATTCATAATTTTGAATTTTTTTTCTTAAAGAAGGTCTCTAAATTGTATAAGTTTCAGGACCCACGAAACCTGGATCCATCCCTGACCAATTACTGCCAACGTGCTCTTTCTAAAATGCAAATCTGTCTCTCTTCTCTGCTTAAAATCCTCACACATTTGCACTTGGAAATAATGAAGGGTCTAAGTGCCACACAAAGGAATCAGAAGTTCTTCCTGTATGTTCCTCTTAGAGACCCCAGATTATATGATATATGCTGGTAACTCCCACATCTGTTAACACTCATTTCCAACTTTCTCTCTTAAGCTGCAGACCAAATTTTCAACTGTTTACTCAACAGATCTCTTTGAAAATCCTGAAGGCAACTCACATTCAACATGCCCAAAATTGAAACAATCATCTCTTCTTGGTCCCCGCACTGCTGAGACTCTTTAAATTTTCAGTCTCAGAAATATCATTATCCATTCAGCCTTTTCAGCTACAAACGGAGTCAACTCCAGACATTCCTTCCCTCCTACCTCCAACAGTCAATCTGTTACCACCTCTTACCATCTTCCCTGAAAAACGTCTCTGGGCACTGCCCTCTCCTCTTCACCTCTCTGTCAGGCTTTAATTTATCGTTTCCCAAAGTAAGGTACACACGCCACTGGTGTAAGCAAGGTGACTGGAGGTGGTACATGGATGTGCCTCTTAAAAATACCCATATGTGTATTTTAATGTGTATTGGGAAAAACATAACTATCAAAAACTGTAGTTTCTTTTCAAAAATAAATGCATTTAAGTATAAAAAGGGAGCTGATTTAAAGAAAATTGTTAACACTAATGCGAGTGGTATGTGGATACCCGAAACTGTAAAAACGGTCTGGGAATGCCTGAAGTTTGGGAACACTGCCTGGTTCATGGCTCATCATCTCAGGAGGAGATGCTCCAACCACCTCCCACTGGTCTCCCTGCCAACAAGCTCTCCCCCTCTAGACTATCCTCCACATAGCTGCCAGATTCACTTTCCTAGAAAACAAAGTCAATAACATTTTCCCTGCTTTAAAAACTTTGTGGAATCCCTGCAACATATAAAATAAATCCAAACTCCTCCACTTGGAATGCAAGGCCTTCATTCCTAAGACACTAAGCTGTTCACTGTGCCCTGGAAACGCCAGGCCCCTTAACGACGCATGCCTTAGAACAGGCTTTTCCCGTTGCCCTTCCCTCTTATTGGCAAATCTCTCCTCGTTCACCTGCTTTGGGATGCCATCCCTAAGTCCCAGGCAGGGTTCGGTGCTCCTTCTGTGCTCCCACTCTGTGATGCCACTTAAATATTATAATGTTTTGGTCTAAGTGTGTGGGTCGATAGAACTAGAATACGAAGTTATCTTATTCATTTTTGCATTGCAAAGTGTATATTATATCAAATGTAGGATAAATAAGTGAATAAATAAATGAAGGAATAAAATTCTACTTTTAAATACATCCATAAAAATATATAGGAATGGATGGGCAAAAAGGAGTATGGGGGATGGAGTCCTCTGTTATTGCTGGTGAAGAATAAAAAACAGGAGGAGATACGGGAAAAAGAGAAAGAGAAGGGAAAAAAGGAGAAACAGAGGAAGGCTCAATAACAGAGGAAAAGGAAGAAAGAGATCTGGGAAGGAGACGGAGGCCCTTTACATTTGGTGGTGAGTACACGAGCATCGTAACCTATCCATTGAATTCTTTCAGCCAATATTTACTGACAGCCTGCCTGCTGTGTGGTCCTGTGCCAGGTGCACATGGCCCCTTCTCTGACTGCTCCCCTGTGAGTACAAGGACCCCTAGTTGCTCAATCAGACAGACCCTGCTCCAGAGGGAAGGTCTCACCTTCCTGGACCCTCCTGACCCCTGAGTCCCTGACACTGTCTCTTACCTGCGCTCTGGACAGCACAGGGGCCTGGTGATGTCCTCTCCCCTCTGGCCACTCCTCCTCCGTCTCCTCCTCCTCCTTCCTTGGCTGTGTGTCCCTTAAACATGGGGGTTCCTCGGATTCTGGCTGAGAGCCTCTCCTCTTCTCTCTCTACAAACTCTCCCTTCCAGAGCTGGGCTCTCATTTACCACCTCGATACGAATGGCTCCCTAACCCTTAGCTCCAGCTCAGAGCCCAGTCCAAAGCATGAGTCCCACACATCAAAGCCTCCCGGACATCTCCAGATGGTGGTCCCACAGGCCCCTCAAGCTAATCTGCCCCTGAACTGAACACAGCATGTTCCATGCCTGCTTCTCATTCACAGAGGACCTACAAAGTGCCAGGCTCAGGGGAGCGAACAGGAGCTTCTGGAGTGTGTAATTAGTGAGGGAGATGGACCCAAATAATTACACAGACATACAGTTACAAACCGCGGTTGGGGTGACAGAAAAAAAGTAAAAAAGAAAAGGAAAACACCACCAACAACAAAAAAACGCTACCAGAGTACAATAGGGGGAGCTAAGTTAAATGAGAAGGTAATATTCTCATTTAAATAGAAGAAGGGATATTCAAGCTGAACCCAAAGAAGAAGTTGGAGTCAGCCCAGCAAACAGCATGGGTAAGTATTCCAGGGAATATTCTATTCTGTTCTATTCTATTCTATTCTATTCTGTGGAATTACAGTACTCTAAGGAACTAGAATAGGGAACTGTACAAGCAAAGTAACGACTCCCTGTGACTGCCACAAGGTAGCCGGTGTGAATGAGGCTGGAGACATAGGAAGGCCCAAATCACAAAGGGGCAAAGTAAGCATTTGGGATTTTTTGTTTTAAGGGCAACAGGTATCCTTTAAAGGGTTTTGAGTGTGAAATGAATGATGTGTATTTTATAAGACCACTAGAGCTGACCTGCAGGAGGGCAATAATACAAAAGGAGAGACCAGTTATGAGGCAACTGACTCAGTCCAGGAGAGTTTATAGTGGCTTAAACCATTTCTCTAATTCTCAATCTATTTTTTCCTAACGGAATACTATTTACAGCCAAAGATTCTGAGAAGTCTTTGCTCTGGGAACCTTGCCTGAATATAAGTCAATTTTCATTGCAACAAAAGTATCATTACCATGAAAATTTTCACATACCAAAAAAAAAAATTTCTAAATATAAGCCAGTAGTCTACTTACTCCAAAAAGAAGTCAAACCAAATTCCAATACTACGATTCCATATCTGACCCATACCAAATGGGTCAGGTATGACCTATGGCTGTTAATCATGTATATGCAAATTAGGAACACTGAGAAGACTATAACAGGTATTCTCATCTTTCTGGAGGCAACGCAGTAGTAATAGATCACAGGCACTAACTGGGCTTGTATCATTGATCCATTTACACATACTTATATTAAGCATCTAGCACACACTTGTAATTACTAGAATCTGGGTGACAATCTCTTATTTTGTGAAATCAAAAGACATTTTCTAAATCCTATCAGATCATGAGTAATTCAAAATTACTTCCATGATTTCTTTCCTAGAGTTACCAGGATCCAATACACACACACACACACACACACACACACACACACACAAATCTATACTTAGAGGAACCCAGGAATTTTTAGGACATAAATTAAGTGTGAACACTGCAAACTACTGATCTACTAAGCCCCTCCTTAAAAAGGATGAGCCAGATGAGTTCCAAGCCATCAATACTATACTCAAGCACTTCTCAGAGGCTTCCTGACCAGAAAACATAAACGCATAGAGAGAGAAGTGTAATGGTTGCATTGAAGATGCATCAATGAAAGACAAGGCTAGAAAAATATTGAAAGGTCACAGTCTAAACTTCCTAATATTACCAATTATTTCAGTGTCATATAAGAAATGTTGGTCTCACAAGGTTCATTTGTCAAAAAAAGGCAAGGGGGCTGGTTTTTGAATATTTGAAAAACATCACACTGCTTGCAAAAGTCACTGAGGACCACTATTCCATCGCCTGTATGGTCAACTGCTCCACTAACAAATCCCACGTGCCATGCCCTCTCCTTGGCCTCCAAAACTTGGTACATGCTCATCCCTCTACTTGGAATATTCTCCCCTCCTTGGCCCATCCTGGCCCCTTCCGTTGGCTAACTTCTAGTCATCCTTCAAGTCTCAACTCAAACATGATTTTTTCCTAGAAAACCTTTCCAGATTTCCCCAAAAGTAAAAGGGTTCGATGAAGGCATTCCCATATCTTTCTGTGTTCACCCCAATTAAGTGGCACTTAATTCTCTGCAGCCCCCAGATGAAGGTACAGAGAGGACAGGGAGCAGGTCTGGTCTGTCACTGCACTGCCTGCTTCAAGCACAGTGCCTGGCACACAGAAAGTTCTCAATCAAGATTCATAAGCAAATGAATGAAGAAATGAATGGATGTTACCTTCTACTCCAAGGTCACTGAGGTCACCAAGGTCACTCCCGCCCTCCTCATTTTTCTACCCATGTGCCCCAGAACAACAAAATGATGTTAGGTCAGCAATTAAGGATCACTCTTTGGAAAGACTGCCAACCTCCAGACAGAGGGTTAGGTTTTGAAAAGAAGATGAAAAGGTATTAGCAAACAACTGGTCAAGGGACTTCCCTGGTGGCGCAGTGGCTGGGAATCCGCCTGCCAGTGCAGGGGACACGGGTTCGAGCCCTGGTCTGGGAGGATCCCACATGCCGCGGAGCAACTAAGCCCGTGTGCCACAACTGCTGAGCCTGCGCTCTGGAGCCCGCGTGCCACAACTACTGAGCCCGCACGCCTAAAGCCTGTGCTCCGCAACAGGAGAGGCCACCGCAATGAGAGGCCCGCGCACCGCAACGAAGAGTAGCCCCCGCTCGCTGCAAACAGAGAAAGCACGCGTGCAGCAATGAAGACCCAACTCAGCCAAAAATAAATTAAAATAAATAAGTAAATTTATAAAAACAAACAAACAAAAAACCCAACTGGTCAAGAAGACATACAAAACGGGTCTTAAGCGGCACAAAGTATTCTCACTAAAAGGATTTCTCATCCAAATGTTTCTTTGCTCTAAGAGCCAGTTAGTTCGATGAAATAAGAACATCTCTGTATCTTGAACAGAACTGCAGTTGAAGATAAACCGAAAATACCTTCTAATTCTCGTGTGACACAGATGATGACAATAATAGTTAGCATGCAGTGGGCACTGTCCTGAGGGCTTTGTACATTCTCTTATTTAATCCTCCAGCACCGCTAGGAGATAGCTACTACTATTATTCCATTCAGCAGATGAGGAACAGGCTCAGAGTGGTTAAGTAACTTGCCTAGAGTATACACCAAGGAACTGGCAGAGTTGGGATTAAAGACAAAGTGATCATCGTTTCTACTTCTTAGGTTGTGTAGATAATAACAGTGGCTAACTTAAGGGAGCATTGGGTTAAATAAACTCTTACATGTAGTTCTGACTTAACCCTCCCCACAGGTGAGGGAGAGAATTTTAAGTGATCTTCAAGCACCACATTTCTGGTAGGAAGCCAGCTTTACACGTAATACATAGTAGAAGGAGGCATGAGGCATTGTACTGGAGTGCTTAAAGAGACCGCGTAAGCGCTGGAGGAGAATCTTGAGATGCTATTTCCAATCGCGTGATCTACCCTGGGGATGATGTTCCCGCCCACATAGTGGCCAGCCCCAGGGATGGGTCGGGAATGCACATCTGCCCACCCCGAGGGACAGTTCAAACGTGAGGCATACGGAGCGTGACCTAAAGGTGAAGTGTGGAAAACACATTCCTCGTCAACGGGTTCCACGTCGGATTCCCCGCATCCCTCTCCTACGATGTTATCAGAAGCATCATTCAATCAGCCCATTGGAGAGGGACTACGAAAAAGGCTGAAAAATGTGACTAATCTAGGAAAGTTATTTTTGTGAGAAAGAAGAAAAATGTCACCAAAAAGGGTCAGCAGATAACCCTAGCTGGGCTGAAAATAACTGCCCGCTGGCAGACCAGTCAGGAACAGGCGGAGGGCAAGAGACGTAATGCAACGTGCCAGGGAAGCTCCAGCTGAGTAGAGCTGCTGGGGGATGAGGAAACTGGCCTAATTTGGGAACATGAGCCCAGCAGCATTTCTCAGATTCCTGCAAGAGAATCTGGCTGAGTGTCAGTTCTGCGTCCTAGGAGGAGCACCAAAGGGATGGGGGGCGGAGGAGGAAGAGAAAGAGAACAGCTGTGTCTCAAACACTTTTCCAGACAAGTGGACGAATAAGGATAATCAAGTGAGAACTTACTCCCTCACCAAAAGGATTCCAAGAGGAAAACCCAAAAGACTCTCAGCTCCCGCCAAAAGCCTTTCTCTACTGGAAGGTCTGTGCATCTAACTATCCAGCAGGTGGGAGAAGTTAGGTGGTGTTTAAGAGTCTGTCTGGAGTCTGAGAGTACAGCCAGACGTTAGCTGAATGACTGTGGACAAGTCACTCGACTCCCTGAAGTCTCAGTGTCGTCATAGCTAAAATGAGACAATAAGTACAGTAACTACTTTAAGAGTTACCACGGGGCTTAAATAGGATAGTGTGTGTAATTGACAGAGAGGCAGGAACTGTTCCTGTGTCAGTTATAATTATTATTATTACAAGGACAATCTGCAAAATGGAAGTTAAGCTACAAACTGCTTTAGACCCAAGTGAGAAATGCTCATCCAAAAGACAGGCCAGGGAATTCCCTGGTGGTCCAGTAGTTAGGACTCTGCTCTCTCACTGCCGAGGGCCTGGGTTCAATCCCTGGTCGGGGAACTAAAATCCCACAAGCCACGTGGGGCAGCCCCAAAAAAGAAAAACAAAAAACAGGCCAGTCCTGAGAGGTTTTGCCCTGAGATTCCTTTTTCCCAACTTCAGCGTATGGTAGTGTAACTTAATGGTAGAAAGCGTCCAGGTCTTTTCTTGAGGTTGTATAGGAGAAGCATCATTTGAATGACAGAAGGTGAAAGCTCAGGCATAGAAATCCAGTTTAATTCTCAGAGCTGCTCTGCCCAGAAAAAGTTATTCACTGCAGATGTGAAGACGCTCATCATGGCACCAGTTAGTCTCCATAACTGTAATGCCAACCTGAACTGCTAACTGAACTATGCATCTAGGGATCCAAGCCTGATTTGTAACAGGTGGTAAAAAAAAAAAAAAAAAAAAACCCACAAAAAAGCAGAGGGATGCAGTCATAAACTTTCTTAGTAGTTACCATTTCTTGAGAGGTGCCTGTGTGCTGGCAACTTTATGTGCATTACCTAATTTGACCTTCACAACAACCTGAAAGAAGCAGGCCTGATGCTAATCAACTCTGAGCTAGTGAAACTACAGGAAGAGTCCATCTTTCTGGTTAATCAGTATGATTAGGCAGGTAAATTCTTTGAAATTATTTGAAAATTTACAGATTGACCAAGCAATAAAGAGACCTTTCCTCTTCTTTCAGAGAGGGAGGAACAGTCTAATTACCTGGGCTGAGCCACAGGTATCCTACAGGCAGAAAGCCCCGAGGGGTTACAGAGAAATCAGGAAGAAGGAAAAGATGGAGGCAAGATTTGACACAGGCAACTGCATCAGATGTCTTGGAACTTGAGGGCATACACATTTTCACTGAACTCTACACAACCCCAAATTAGAAAACGGGAGAGGAATGTGGATTTTTTATTTTTATTTTTTTTGCTACTAAAAATAATTCTTTCCTTTTATACCCAAGCCTACAAGAAAAAAAAAAAACAAAAAACAAACTCTGTATAAATTCTATTTTTTTTAAATTGATATGTCAATCGCAAACCGCCTACTCAACAGTCATTCCTCTTCTCCTTAACCCCAAAACCCCAATGTGATGGGTGTGGCAACGTGCCCAGCTGAGAACGCCCTTGAAATTTAAGGTGGTTTTAAGACCCAGTTCTGACCAATGACATGTAACTAGAAGTCTACTTGGTGAGGTCTCTGGCTATCATTTTCCTGATAAGAAGGGACATACTTCGTTGACATGAACCCTGAACTCTTCCACTCTTCCCCCTCTCCTCACCTAAAATACAGATTGGATCCCTGGGGAACAACCAGCCATCATGTCAGCAACCATGAGAACAAGTTACAAGTTCCAGATGGCAGAGCAGGTGTCTAGACAGGGTGAGGGTAATGCAGGACCTTCTCCAGTGACCGCACCAGCCCTGCCCTCCACTGGACTTCTTGCTGTGAGAAAAATCACTCCTGCCTGCTCCAAGCCCTGGGGCTGAGTTTCTGATGCATATAGCCAAATTCAATACCGATAAGGATACCTGAAAAATCAATCCATCCTAAGAGCAGGAGTTTTAACTTGAATGGCAACAGGAGCCAGGTAGATCAGATGTGAGTAAATCTGACCAGGTGTATTCAAGTAAGAAATGGTGAGCTGGACAGGGCAGGCGGTGAGCTGGACAGGGCAGGCCAAGCGTACACAAGCACCATTCTCAGCTGCAGCCAACTGCTGCCATGTGGGGATGCCAGCCCAGCATTCCCGCTGTGCCAGAACTTCTGGTTTCAAAGAGGAGCCCCAAATCTGGATTTTCGCGTAAATTTTCCTAATTTAGAAATGATAACAACCAAGTTTTAAAAAATGTTTAATTTTGTACAGATCAAAGAAGACATGGTTGTAGGCGAAGTTCAGTCTGAAGGCCACCAGTTTTTAACCGTAGAGAGGGTTAAGGCACAATAACAGAACACCCGAGCTCTGGAGAGACAATAATGGTTAGCAATTATATACTGAGCACTTATGGGTCAGACTGGGTTAAGGGCTTTCTTTATACCTGTTATCTTGTTTTTTCTTTCTGGCCACCCTATCAAGTATGTAATACTAACCCTGTTTTATCAATGAGGAAACTGAGGCTTGAAGAGGTTAAGTAACTTGCTGAGCCATAGAGCTAACATGTGGCAGGGCCAGGATTTCAGCCCAGGGCTGTCTTAACCGCAAGGCCTGTGCTCTTACCCACCCTTCAGGAGGAATGCCCGCTGCATCTGGAAGCACAAAACCTGCTTCAGATCACTACTAGTCAGCCTGTGGAGAAATGAGCAGCAACCCTTGGAGAGACTTCCAAATCGCTTCTAAAAGAGACCCAGGCTCACATCCTCCTTCTGTGCGGCCCTTTAATAACAAGAGCAAAGCTCCATTCAAATATTCTCTTGTTCACTGCTTACTGAATGAATGAACATTTGTACGGTGCCTTTCAGTTTACTAAAGTGCTTTTAAACATGTATCTCACTTAATCCTCACATCAACTTGGTAGTATTGTCACCACTGTTTGACAGATAATGAAATGGAGGATTAGAGAGATTAGTGGAGTTGTTCAAGATCCAGGCAATTAGCAGAGCCCAGGCTCAAGCCCTGGTTTTCAGATGCCAAGCCTGCATTCCCTCTATTCCAGCACACCTGGAAGCTGCTCTGTCTGCTTCCTCCACGGGGCTCCCCATCCCGCCAGCTCGCTTTAAAATCATCATTTGCTTGAACTAATTCCTATATAACTCTAAAGTAACTCCAGTATGTCTGACAGCCCCCAGGTACCATATTTACGTTTTCATGAATAACTTCATCCTAGAATATAGTCAGTGAAAGGACAAAAATAAATATATCAAGTAATACATTCAGAACTGGAATGTAAATGGGCACACACACATAAGTCTTAGAATCTAATCTTAGAAAGAAACAGCCAAAAAGGCCCACACAGCACAGTGTGCATCTGGCCCCAGGGGAGGCTGCCCACGCTGCTTTAAACCTCAATTCAGGGAGAGAAGGAATCCTGGAATTCTGACTGGCATTTTGCTGTCAGAGGCACCAGCTGGGTGAAGAACAGAATGACTTTTCTTTTTTCTTTCTTCTTTTTTTAAAATAAATTTATTTATTTTTGGCTGCATTGGGTCTTCGCCGCTGCACGCGGGCTTTCTCTAGTTGCGAGAGCGGGGGCTACTCTTCACTGCGGTGCGTGGGCTTCTTATTGTGGTGGCTTCTCTTGTTGCGGAGCATGGGCTCTAGGCTCGCGGGCTCAGTAGTTGTGGCATGTGGGCTCAGTAGTTGTGGCATGCGGGCTCTAGAGTGCAGGCTCAGTAGTTGTGGCGCACGGGCTTAGTTGCTCCGCGGCATGTGGGATCTTCCCAGAGGGCTCGAACCTGTGTCCCCTGCATTGGCAGGTGGATTCTTAACCACTGTGCCACCAGGGAAGTCCCCAGAATGACTTTTCGTCATCTCCCAGAAAAAAATACTAAGGCCCAGATGGGGCCAAAAAAGGTACATGCCTCTGCAGAAATAAGTAGGTATTCTAGAAAGGCTGAAACCCTGACAGGTTCATCACAGTCTGCGACTCTGGAGTTAGGTGCTCACAGTACTGCCTCTCCCCTGAGCCGAGGGGAAGGGGACGGGTAGGTGAACCATGGCTACTGACCCCAGCTTGGTAGCTGATTTGGTGTGGGCGCCACAGAGGCTTCAAGGCCATCAGGACATCCCGGCCCATCTCAGACTCACTCACCTCACCACTAAGGTGGCTATAACCTCCTTCACAACTGGGTAGTCTTGTAATTAGCCTTTGTGACTGCCAGTGATCACACAAATATAAGTTCCATTAAGGCAGGGGATTTGGCTCTTGTTCACTGAAATATGCCAACCCCCTAAAATGGTGCCTGACACACAGTAAGCTTCAATAAATACTTGTTAAATAAATGAATTAATGATCTGGTGTTGGGACGGATCCTCCAAAGGCCAAGAGTATACTTCCACTGATCCAGTCATTGGCTTGCCAATCCATTGCAGTTCAAGCTCCTTGAGATCCAGGGTTGGGTCTAGTATATCTTCTTTCACTATCTCCCTCCATTATACCCCCTTAACTGTGTCTCCAATGTGCCACAGTCTGCCACCCCTGACCCTGTAACCCTCTTATTCAGCTTCTAAGAGCCCCTCATCACACACTATGTACTTCACCCCCTCACCCTCTGCAGTGTCAATGGCATGCCTGCTCTGTGCCAGGCACTGTGATAAACAAAGGGAGACAAAGGTGAAACACAACTGTTGCCTTCCAAAAGCTCACATCTTCTGAGGGAGCCAGGCACATAAATAATTAGAATACAATGTAATAAGCTCTATAATGGAGGTGCAATGGTCCAAGTCACAGACTGACAACCCTCAGGCCTAATCTAGCCCATATGGTGACTTAAGTTTTATAATTAGTCGCTAACTTCTAAAAACGTGTTGCTTTCACATAAAATTTTAGACTGCCATCTCTTGGAAAATCAGAAGAGCTGGCAGTACTGGACCTATATTCCCTACAGCATCAGCTGGCTGTGGCTAGATAGTGGTTACCCTTTGGAGGGTACATGTGGCCTCTGGTTTTCCCACAATCCCCCCACAGTCTCTCCCTACCGTCTTCAGGCAATGAGGCCAAGCTTCAGTCGCCAGCTTTTCTGTGTTGGCATGGCTGTTACCTGAGAGGAGGAATGAGTCTCTGTACCCATATTTCTACAATCAGTGAGAAAATGAAAGATAACCTGAAAGGTCCATGTGGAACACTTAAAAGACATGGTGGGTATCTTATTTCTGATGAAAGTGAAGGATATTCCTACCTATGTGATATGGAAGTCAAGTGTGTCTGTATCTTGTCCCCAGCATGCTGTACTCAGGCACCTGCCTGGCCCATAAGGCCTCCCAGCAGAGATGCCCTCATCTGTTATAAACCTACTGTAGGCCAATGAGCTGGGCAACTGAGAAGCCAGGTTGCCTGTTGCCCAGAAACTCACTGTCTAGTGGGCCAGGCACATAAAAAGAAAATTGGTGCATAATGTGAGAGGTTCTATAACAGGTACTATGAGAACTGAGAAGTAGCAGCCCTAAATCGGCCTGGAGAAGTTAGGAAGAGCTGACAGCGAGGATTACCCTGAAGCCAGCTCTTGAAAAGGGCAGAGTTTTTTCAAAAGGGCAGAGGAGGGTGAAAAGAAGTTCTGAGTAAACTGCTGAAAATAGTGCCCTGGCATTAAAAGCAATGCTCATCAAGATGACCCACCCTCTGCAAAGAGGCTGGATAAATTCCCACGATTCCAGGCCACTTGGAAAAGTCTCCAGGAAAGTAAGGCCAGTACGGATCCCCGTCCTGCCTGAAAACTGTAGAAAGCGCAGGTCACCACCAAGAGCAAATGTCCAGTTGTGTAATCCAACTTTACGTCACCAGCATGCCTCCCTGACGTTTATCTGGCAGGAATAAAAACCTGGATTTTGGCTGGATTTTGAAACCTCCCAGTCCCTTGCTTCAGTTAACGTACAAAACTTCTTCACTGGGAATATAAAGCAATGACAGAAACTACTCTGGCATCAAAAGAAAAAAGTTCCTCTTTCACTTCTTGCGAATAGGACAAATGCCGAGGAAGGGAATTCCCAAATCAAGATAGGAGGAAGGCTGACATTAAAGAGAAGAAGGAGAAAAAAATATGAACTACCAAATCCTTGCTCACTGAGTAATCGCTAACTCTTAGAGTGCATTTCTTCAGAATTTTTTAACACTCACCTCTGCAGTCAGAGTCGAAGAGGAATTCTTGCCAGTGAGATGATTCCCGGCTTGAGCTGACTCCTGTTGAGCTCGGCGCCCCATCTTGGCTCCCTGTAAGGAGAGATGAGGGGCATTGCTGACCCAAACGTCTTTGAGCCACTATGAGGAAGACAATCCTGCCAAGGTAAGCAAGGACTGGATTTATGATGACATGGTGGAGGATGGGATTTGAGCAACTTGAGTATATACTTAGAAAAGGCTCCAAACCCTTAAAACAAAGTGCTCATGGTCAGTTCTATACAGTAGAGCAGGAAATTCATGTACTGATCACAGTGTTTTCTTTTAATGGCCATAGACCTTTTCTACCCAAAGAAATACAGCTAGAAATTCCTCTAGAGGGGGCAGGGACCTCACGCCATAGCCCAGGAAGAGTGTGGTCAAGGCTTCCTTGTTCCTATGCGGGATTTTATGAAGGCCTAATTTCAAAGCTGCAGCTTCGCATGACAATAGTTATCCAAAAGGCATTTGGGGGGGAAAGGAATTCCATGGTAACTGAAACCAGAGAAATACAGATAGCATTTGCTTTGACGTGTACACTACTTGGATTTGCGCTTACGGTCATTAAAGGAAAGATCTTACAAGAATCTTGAGACATTAGCTTTGGACATCAGACCACTTCAAATTCTGAGTCATCAAATGAACCATCTGCACGCGTTTCCCAAAGCCCTGCTGGGGTGGAGGCTCTGTGTCTCAAATGCCTCCCAGCACGTACACAAAACATTCTTTGGGCAGACTAGTGGGTGGTGAAATGTTTATATTTTTCTTTAAAAAAAAATAACAGCATTAATGTAAGCACTTTTAGATCTCATTTGATGTAGCTTCATTTGATTTCACAGTAACAGTGACTGGGATTCAGGCCATTTTACAAATGAGGAAACTGAGACCCAGGAAAGCAATTAAGTGGCAGATAAATCTAAGAGCTAAATCTTCTTCTGCCTTCAAATCCTGAGTTCCTTCCACTATGCCCTGCTGGAATTTCTTTAAGATGTTCTAAGACCTGACTGCACCAATAAACTGAGAGCGGTTACATGAGACCTGCATAAAAACCCTTATGTAGGATTTACATGTCAAATTCTAATCAATCATTTAGGTTTCAGGGATGACAGAAACAATCTTTCTGACAATAAGCAGCTCGTTTTCTTCCCAAGACAGACAACTGCACTCCTTCACCTATGGCTGCCCTTTTCCATTTATCATAACAGTGGGTTTCTGAATACGGCATACTACATGCAGCGATTGTGCTCGAGCAAAAATTCAAGGATCTTGTCTTTAAATGCTGCTTGTAGACGGTTTCTCTAATAATTGTCAAGTATTTTAAGGTTTTAAACTTTTTGAAGACCCTGTATAAATCCACAGGAATGACGGGCAGAAAACCTACTTTACTACCTGGTTTTATACGTTTTAAATCTATAGTCTGTTTATTGTTCATCTTCTGCCACTGAAATGTAAGCCCCACGAGGGCAGGGACTTCGTTTTTTTCACTGGTATATCCCGAGCACCTAGGACAATCAATGCCTGACACACAGAAGGGGCTCAATAAATACCTGCTGAAAGAATGAATGAATAACTACATTCACATCCCCCGGTACTAAAAAAGTTCATATGTCAGAAAGGCTTGGTGACATAATATTCTCCTTGGTCAGTCAAGCAACCTGCTTCTTCCTAGAACAATTTGCTCCCAATCCTCGTATCTCCCCTCTAATTACTTAGAGGATCTCCGATGTTACTAGGGCACTTCAAAACATGTAGAGATTCCACAGCAGAAACTAAAGACCTGCCCTGTGGGTCAATCTTTTAGTGACTGTCATCTTCGATAATTTTAAAGGTAAAAAGGCTTGATGAGGCTGTGTTGGAGTTAAAACACACACACACACACACACATACACACTGAACTTGGGTCTTGAATCTAGCTCAGCTTATTTATATATAAGCTTGGGTAAATCACAGCCTCAGAAGCAACAGTCGCTAACCTCTTCTAATAACTTAGCACATGCCAGCCACTGTGTTAAATGCTCTCCACGCATGTCTCGTTTCATCTTCACTGCAACTCCTTGAAGTAGACATTAACATCTCCATTCTAGACATAAGGAAATCGAGGTTCCTGGAGGTTGACTTTTTTTTAACTCATGCAACAGCTTTATATGCCCTCTGACCTCTGGGTCCCCCGAGCACCTAGCCACTCCCTTGCGTTATAAATCTTTATTTCCTTAACTATAAACCTGAGGTAACGCCCACCTCCCCATGGGGATTAGTGACAAGAAAGGACCTCCCTGTCTAACGCCTTCCTTCCTTCCATGCATAAAACAGTACGGTTTTTACATCAACTTCTGCCATGAGATGTCCCAAGGGAAAAGCACTAGCATGGGTGCAGGCGTCACTCTGGCCAGGGCCCCTCCAGTCACTCTCAGATCTGTCCATTCTAGGGGAGTTGACACTTGGAGCTCCAGAAAGCGGAGAAAAGCTGGGAAATTTCCCACCGGTCCCAGAGGCCGGCGGCGGTAGGATCTATTTTCCACTCTTTTGAGGATTTTAAAGAAAGCAAACCATAGGCCAGCAGCGGAGGAGCTCACCGCTGCCTCAGGGGCGGGGCGAGGGAGGCCGCCTCCTCCCCGGCCTCACCCCCGCAAGGCTCAGAGCCGGCCCGCTCCGGCCACCAGGGACAGGACGGGCCGAGGGGGCTCAGGGAAGCCGGGGCCGGCGGGGTCACTCCTCCCCACCCGCCAATTCCTGGCCCCAAGCCCCCCGAGTCGGTCCTCACGGAGATGGCCGAGCCACGACGCCGCTCCTCGCCTAGGTCCAGCACGTCCTCCATCTCGGCGGCCGCCTGACGTCACGTCCTGGAAACCCAGCGGCCCAGTCGCGTCCCTGACGACGGCTCCGCCCTTCCATCCCAATACTTAAAGGGTCCGCCGCATAGTGCCTGGAGTCTATGTGCCAACCTCCAATTTAAACCAAACCTATCCTAAACCTGCCTTTTTTGACTTCTGGAAAAAAATCTCCAGATATTAAATCATGATAAGGGTGCTCCTGTGGGACAGTGAAAAATTTTAGCCTTTAGAAACTGCCTACGTCTGTAGCTCTGTTCAAATACATAAGTTGTCAAGGGCAAAGTACAGCTAGTAACAGTAGTAACTTTTCTGATGCCTTCCATTTGTAAAGCTCTTTGCAATGTACAGAGGACCTTCACAGTTATTAGCTCATGGGAAGGGCGTGACAACCTTGTGTGGGAAGCAAGATAAGTTGTATTGTCTCCAATGGACAGATGAAGAAACAGGCACACAGGGGGTCAGGTGCCAATAAATGGTTTATAATGAAAAGTGCAATATACATAATCTCTGCCTTCAGGAATACAGAGCCGCTGAAGCAACACATCAATAACCTGTGTATTAATAACTTTCAAAAGTACAAATAATCCCTTCAAGACCCCATGAAGTGAGCAGGAGCAGGACCTCTATTCAACAATCGAAGACACTCAGGTACAGAGCAGTGCCTTGAGGAAAATCACCTGAGTGTTATGCAGCAGAGCCAGGTGCCTTTCTAACACCAGATCTTACTGAAGAATTTTTCTCTGGCTCATGTTATTGGGTGCCAGCCAGTCTCCTGGGCCAGCAGAGGAAGACGGCCCCCAAATTCCCAGTCTAATGGGACAAGCGAGTTGAGTCTTCATTGACTCTCCATGTAAGATCCCCACGTCAATGCCACTGACCAGTCCCTAGTACTGAGGACCCCCAGCCGGGACCCCAGAAGATGGGCTCATGACCCTGAAAGTGAACAATGTCCCCAACACCATGCCTGGGGTAAGGCTTAGATGGCTACCTCTTAAAAGCGAAGACTTGGAAGTGGGATTAATGACTCTAAAACAGGAATGCAGGATTTCTTAAATGCCTTGTAAATTATTCAGTCCAACCATTTATCCATACATGTTTACTGGGTAGGGCCATGTGTTAGCATGCCTGTGACAACAGCAGTACTGCCTGGATGTCAGAAGAGTTGAAGCCTCATCCTAGCTCTGCTGCTAACTACCTGTGTAGCCAGGCAGAGCCCTCTCTGGACCTCAGCTTCCTCCCTTGTAGTGGCTCTTAGAGATTACCCCTAAAATCTTTCACTCACAAACTCTGATTCTCAGTGAGAATAATACCCTGCTAGATTTTAACCTGAAGAAACATTCACTGTCAAAAACCCAAGATGGATGAAATATAGGCTCCAGTGAAGCCCTTGTTCCCTTCATCCTTGGCACCAGATGAGGAGGAAGGGATTAATCTTTGGATTATTCCATTTCTTGTGATCTCTTTTGAACAATAATCAATATCGAGGCTGCAAAGAATAAAGAGCTTTATTGGGGGGGGGTGTCTTAAGAATTGCAATTCAGGAGACACAGATTCTGGTAAAGTCAAAAGAGTGTTCCAGGGAAGAGAAAGGGTCAGGGGCTTACAAAGGCAAAAGCCACAAGGCTGTACTCTGACACGAGAAAGGAAATATTTGTCATTAAGGAATCACGAGTTATTTTAGAGTAAGGGTCTGATCAGTAGATAGGCTGTCACGAGTTATTATAAGGTAGGGGTCTGATAAGTATCTTGAGTTTCTGGCAGATCTTCTGAATGCCTTCATTAGGACAATAAGTGGTCAAAAGATCAGATTTTATCCAGGCTGAGACTCACATAATTCACACTTCCTCAATGGCCTCTGGTTCCATTTTAGAGAGCTCTTAGCAATACCGACTCCATTTCTATTTTCCTTCCACTGCTCATAGCCACACCACCACTATTTTAGAGCTAATTTCCAAGTCTCCACTCCCACTTCTTCCCCAAATTCCTGAAAGCAAAGGGTGCACATTCTGGGCAGAAAGAAGCCCTGGAGTAGGGCTTTCCAAACCTTGCTGGGCACCTGAATCGCCAGATCTTACTGAAGTATTTTTCTCTGGTGCATGTTACTGGCACCCAGTAACATGAAGTTTGTTAAAAATACATGTGTCAGTACCCCGTCCCTGTAGACTCTGATTTGGTACAGGTGGGGTCCAGAAGGACATCACTTTAATAATTTTCCCTCCCATTTTACAAGTATTTACTTAAAGGTCTCAGTAGGGCCTTCTCTGATTTTAAATTGCAACGTCCCCCCAGCCTAGGCACTCTGTCTCCTCTTTCCCTGCTTTATTTTCCACCATGGCACTTACCTTTTATCATACTACATTATTTACATATTTAGTTCATTTATTGCATTTCCCACGGCCCTACCTCCACTTCTAGATGTAAAGTCCATAAGAGAATGGTTTTGTTTGCTTTGTTCACTGTTGCATCTACAGAGCCTAGAACAGTGCCTGGCATATAGTAGCCGTCAAAAATATTTCTCAAATGATAGCTGAATTCCAGAGGCAGTAGAGCACAGTAGTTAAATGCATAGACTCTGGCAATAGATTGCCTGGGTCCAAATCTCAGTGTTGACACCCACTGACTCTATGACCTAAAAGTAATTCAAAAGCAAGTTACCTTAAGCTTTCTACACCTAGGATTCCTCATGTTTTATGCAAATAAAAATAATGTCTTCCAAACCAGAGAGCCCTTGTTAAATATCACCTCCACCACTCACAAGCAGTGTAGCCTCTTAAATGGGTCTATGCCTCACTGTCCTCAACTTAAACTGATCAACCAGGGCCCTGGGGATGCAGAGAATCTCCCTTCAGTTAGTGGCCTACGAGCCAGGGGCAGGAACCAGACCTCGCAGGAAGGGTCAGGAAGGCTAGGGCGAGGTGGGATGGGGTGGCAGGGAGCGGCGCTGAGTCCCAGGAAAGTGATCAATTCAGAGACAATCCTGGGGACGGGCTCGGGCATGGTGGCTTGCCCCCCCTAAGCTTTTGATGGGAAAAGACCTAGAAGCTTAGGCTGAGACAAGGAACGAAAGCGGAGAGAAAAACCTCCCCTCACCCATCTGGGAAATGGGCTCGGGCCAACTGCTGACTCTGCGCTGGCTGGCGCAGCTCCGCGCGGAACCCTCGGCGGGGAGGAAGGCCGCGAACATCTGGAGGACATTTCTGCGAGAGGGGCTGCAGAGCGGGACTCCGGGAAGGGAGAAGTGCACTTGTACGCACGTCGGGCCGAGAGGGAGGCTGTTCCCCAGGGCACTCGGTCTTGTTTTCCTCGCCCTCTTTCGCGGCCCCTTCTCCCCAGGCCCCCAGCCTCATCCCCCCACCCCCACCCCTCCCCGGCCCTCCCGGCCTTCCCGGCTCCGACCCGCGGAGCCTCCTTCACTGGCGGCCTCGCCTCGCCAGAGGGCACCCTCGATCTGCCGGAAAACGCCACCATTTTTCAATGCCCCTGGAGCATCTCCAAGCTTCCAGCCACCCGACTCCAATCTTGTCAATGAAGAATCGGGGCCAGGATCGCCGCGGGGCCGAACCCAGTTCCAACCCCGCTCCCAGGCCGGGCGTCAGCCCCACCGAGGGTGGGCACGGCCGCCCCTGCCCAGTGTCCCGCCAGGCCCGGGGGGCGGCCTGGACGGGGGGCCTGGGAGGGAGCAGAGACGCGCCGAGGAGAGGACGGACTGACAGCTGGCGAGAGGGCGAAGGAGTTGGGGTAGAAGGAGGGAGGGGATTCATCGGAGTAACTTTCCAGAAAAACAGTCAACGTGTAGCAGGAGTGACTCCAAAAGGGTAAAAAAAGTTCAGTTACCACGTCGATCGAGAGGACTCGCGAAGTATTTTTCAAATGGGCTCGTCTTTTCCTGTGCCTGTTTAAAACATTAAAATCGTGCCGCAAAAGAGGCTGCGTGCGCTGGTCCCTCCCCCACCCCTCCCCCCACCTCCCCCCCACCTCCCCTCGCCCCCCCCCGCCCCGGGCCAGAAACGTCATGGGAGGGAGGTATAAAATTTCAGCGGAGAGAAATAGAGAAAGCAGTGTGTGTGCATGTGAGTGTGTGTGAGAGAGGGAGAGGAGCTTGAGGGAGAGGGAGAGGGAGAGAGAGGGAAGCTGGAGGGAGAGAAAGGGAGGGAACCAGAAAGCCAAGTCCAAGGGAATGAGCAAGAGAGGCGAGAGATAGGGGAAGCAGCATGAGAAAGAAGGAATAACAGCTCTCCGGAGGAGGCATGCAGTGAACTGGCTTCTATTTTCTTTTTCTTTTCTTTTGTATCTTTTAAAGAGAAGCAGGGAACAGAAGCAATGGCCGAGGCAGAAGACAAGCCGAGGTGCTGGTGACCTGGGCGACCAAGTGGATTATTGGGGCTGCTCTCCAGGGGCTGTCCCCCCCCCGCCTTCCAATTGCACATAAGCCCACATCCCAGCCAATGAAGATGAGAGGCAGCGTGAACAGAGTCATTTAGAAAGCCCCCGGGGAAGTGTAAACAAAAGAGAAAGCATGAATGGTGTGCCCGAGAGACAAGTGTGTCCTGTGCTGCCCCCATCTTTAGCTGGGCCAGCAGCGGCCTAGCCCTGCCTCTCCCCACCTACTCACTGGTGATCTTTTTTTTTTTTTTTTTTTTTTTTAGATTTTTTTTTTTTCTTTTCTTTTCCATCCTCTTTTCTTATTCTCCTTCAGGGCAAGGCAAGGATTTTGATTTGGGGACCCAGCCATGGTCCTTCTGCTCCTTCTTTAAAATACCCACTTTCTCCCCATCGCCAAGCGGCCGTTTGGCAATATCAGATATCTGCTCTATTTATTTTTACCTAAGGAAAAACTCCAGCTCCCTTCCCACTCCCAGCTGCCTTGCCACCCCTCCCAGCCCTCTGCTTGCCCTCCACCTGGCCTGCTGGGAGTCAGAGCCCAGCAGAACCTGTTTAGACACATGGAGAAGAAACCCAGAGCTTCAAGGCACACAGTCGGCTTCTTCGTGCTCAGGGTTGCCAGCGCTTCCTGGAAGTCCTGAAGCTCTTGCAGTGCAGTGAGTTCATGCACCTTCTTGCCAAGCCTCAGTCTTCGGGATCTAGGGAGGCCGCCTGGTTTTCCTCCCTCCTTCTGCACGTCTGCTGGGGTCTCCTCCTCACCAGGCCTCGCAGCCCCCGGGCCTCTCTCCCCTGCTCACGCATGAAGATGCACTTGCAAAGGGCTCTGGTGGTCCTGGCCCTGCTGAACTTTGCCACGGTCAGTCTCTCCATGTCCACTTGCACCACCTTGGACTTCGACCACATCAAGAGGAAGCGGGTGGAAGCCATTAGGGGACAGATCTTGAGCAAACTCAGGCTCACCAGTCCCCCCGATCCATCGGTGTTGGCCAACATCCCCACCCAGGTCCTGGACCTTTACAACAGCACCCGAGAGCTGCTGGAAGAGGTGCACGGGGAGAGGGGAGACGACTGCACTCAGGAAAACACCGAGTCGGAGTACTATGCCAAAGAAATCTATAAATTCGACATGATCCACGGGCTGGAGGAGCACAGTAAGTCCAAATTCCCGCGGGGGTGTCTGCTCTGGAGGGTCTGAACTGGAGTGGGGGGCTCCAGAGGGGGGCCTAGCGGTAGCCACACAGCAGGGTGCCCCGGGTTCACCCGCACCCAGCTGGGGAGGTGCGATGTGCAGCTGGGGCTGGATAGGTGGGTGGGGAGGGAGACAGAGGCATTCTGGTAAGAGTCGAGTGCTGCTGGGAGGCCGGGAGCCCTGGAGCTGAGCAGCCTGCTGAACTCACATCACATCGTTGACTGACTTGAATTTGGAGTGACATTGCGCTGTCCCGTTAGCACGCGTGCTGTGGCACGTGTGGTCAGATAGGTGCGTGTGGGTGCCATGAAGGGGCAGGGCTGGCTCTCTCATTAGAGAGGCCGTGTGGTTCCACGAGCTGGAGACCTCGGTCTTCTCCCTGCTTTTCACACCTCATTGTGACACGTCTCACGTTCTGTTTTTCCAGTTCTGGGGAAGAAGAGTATACCTGCCCCAAATTATTGTCTGTCCAGCTTTTTGAGGCCCAGGCAAGGGACAGCTTCTCGCTGTCTAGGCCCTTCAGTCCACACCATGCCTGTGACCCATGTGAGCTGTGTGCGTGAGGGAAGGGGATGCGCCTCTGTTCACGTGGCTGTGTGCTTTAAAGCGATGTGTAGTCTGGTTTCGTACGGTACACAGATTCATGGGTGCAAAATGGGCGTCTTCCGGGCCCGTGGACACGGGGAAAGCAGGGATGTGGCTCTGGATGTGTAGATGACGGCTGGCAGCCCTTTTGTGTCTGCGTGTCAGGGGAAGAGTGGGTGGGAGGTGTGGCTGTGGATACAGAGGGGACGTGTGTCTGGGAGTGTGTCTTCCCAGGAAGCTCCTGTCTGTGCCGAGAAGCTGGGAGGCTTCTGGGTGAGACGTCTGTGTGTGTTTGTACACGTGTGGAAGTCATGTGTGTTTACTGAACGGGGATTTAAAAAACCTCAATACAACAGAGAGAGATTTGGCAGATGCTGAGAAACTGACAGCCCAGGAAGGAGGAATGTGAGCCACTCACAGGCCAGGGACTCTGGGAATAGCTCTGTTTGCTTTTCCTACCAGCAGGTGTCCTCGACGCCCAGGCTACCTCAGCCTTGGCTCACCTGAGAGGTGGGCAGTGCCCAGAGTGGGGGGTGGGAGAATGGGATGGAACAGGCAAGGTGAGGGTGGTCAGCGGGGGTACCGCAGGGGCTGAAAGGAACCTGGCTAGAGAGAAGGAGGAGTGGGCAGCCGATGGATGGACCAGCTCTGGCAGAAGGGGCCAGAGGCCTCACCGGGAGCTGGCCCATGCCAGGCCCAGGAGCCTGTGGTTGCTGGTGAGGGGGTCCCACTCCGGCTTCCTGTGGCTGCCTTAGGAGGTGGCTCCCGTGTGGGGTGGTGGCCGGAGAGTGAAGCAGAGCTAGTGCTCCCTGCCCAGGGTTCTCTAGGTGAGGCTGACTCAGGGTCCTCAGGGGCCTATGGTTCCCAGAGGCACCAGCAGCTGAATGGCTGAACCCCCAACCCCCTGGGCACCCACAAAAGCAGGACATAGTGGCCAAACATCGGAGAAGGGTGGAAAGCTGACACCTGCGGGAGAGGTGTGAGGAGAGTCCAGGGCAAGAGGAACGGACTCGGGTCTTAAGGATCCGGGCCAGGAGGAGGAGTCCCGGGAAGAGGGATCTATGTCACCGGGGCCCGCCCCGCCTGGAATCTCAAGCTGAGAACAAATGAGCCAGAGAGATGCAAGGGCACCCAGGTGCCAGTGGACATGTGTGCAGAGACTCAGAGTACAATTAGTGGACAGCCCTGGGGACACCCAGGACAGGGCTGCACAGATGCTGGGCAGCTCCGGGCTGCAGCACCAGGACCTTCCTTGAAACTGCAGTAGGTGAGGGTGGCCCTGGAGCCACAGAGCCATGATCAGGCAGGAAGAAACCTGGCACAGTGGGCAGGATGCGACTTGAGATATCATGAAGGGTCCGGGGCCCCGTGGGACACGGGTGATGCCAGTGAGCCTTGCAGGTGCAAACAGGAAGCAGGCCCAGACTCTGCAGCTGTTGGAGGTGACACAGAGGCTGAGCAGACGCAGGCCTGGCCTGCCCTCCGGCTGGTCAGGTGTTGAGCCAGCCCCAGAGAGACAGACGCACAAGGCACACTAATTATAAAGAGGCAGTGGGCAGATGCCAACGTTTAACAGATGCTGAGAGGGAGCAGAGAGCCACCCTCCAAGGTTGGGGCGAGGGAAGCCTAGTGTCTAGAACTCCTGAGGGTGGGCCGGGGTCTGTGGGTGGGGCACTGGTAGGACCTGAGTGCCAGAGCTCCTGCTGCCGAGGTGATGAGATCACATTTCATCACTCCCAGCCCCTTCCGGTACCCAGTGGTCAGGCTCTCAGAGGGAAGTGACAGCAGGAGCTGGGGCAAGGAGACAAGGGTGCCTGGAGTGCAAAGTGCAAGAAGGACTAACTTCCAGTGGCGTAGGAGAAAGGGCATCAAGGTGAGAGCAAAGAGGATAAGACCCGTTCTCTGGCTCTGCCCTGTCAGATGGGTACCCCGATTTCCCTACTTTCCAGATAAGGAGACTGCAACATGCATCAATTAAGTGATTTGCCCCAAAAGAACCAGGGCTGTAACCTAGACATCCTCCCTACAGAATGCATGCTGTTAAACAATAATGCAAAGCATAAAATACGCATTGTATGTCCCACCTTTAACCTTTGGGCTCCAAGAGAACTTTGGTTTATGATATGAATGAATCACATGTTGGACCAAGCAGGTGGGCATAGGAGCTATAACTGTATGTTAGTAACCCTGGTGGCAGATTGCTTAGGGATCACTGGGTGTGCTCTTTCTTAGCTCTGCCTATTTTTACGGCCTGGAGATTCATACTGCTACATTCTCCCAAATTCAACAAAAGCGTTTTCATTATCTGCTTAAGAATCTCAAGCAGGTTAAGCAACTACACCATGTGGAATTGAGCTAGTCACATCTCTGACCCTCAGTTTCCTCATCTGTAAAGTTAGAGATAATCTCTAAGCTCCCTTCCAGCTGGAACAATTCTATGTATACATCTGGGATGATTCAACAGGTCTCTGCTGGGGAGTGAAGGCAAGACTCATATATATCTTATTCCTATATGATTCTCCAGGATTTTGCTACGGGAAGTGGGTAGAGGCTTCCTCTGACCCACGTGGTGGGGAAGCACACAGCTTTTTCAGTTCTTTTGTCATCCTTGTTATCAAGATATTACCAGTGTAGGTGCTGTTTTAACTTCTGGCTTGTAATTATCTGTGTCTGGCAGGAGACTCTTGTTTTCATCCGAGGTCTGACGCTAAGACAACCAGAGAACCCAGAGTTCACGAGCAAAGAGAAAACGATACTTTAGCGTTTCTTTTCTGGATGCTACTTTTAGATCTTGTTCATTCTGAAAATTACAAGATGTTTCTTATTGAAAGAATTTATTTGATCTAAGTGCCAATACTCTCTGCACGCTAGGTCAGTGTTTCTCCAAGTGTGGACTAGAGGCTAGGTCAATGTGAAAAATGTGCATTCCCAGGTCCTAGCCTACCCTTACAGAATCAGAATCTCTGGGGGTGTCGTCATGAAGTATCTGTATTTTTAACAAGCTCCGTATTGATTTTTAAGTTCACTGACGCTTAAGACTCAGTGAACAAGGGCAAAACCTTTCCTTAGAAGGCCTGCAAACACAAGAGCCCACAGAGCCCAGGCCGCTGATGCAAATGATCTAGAGGAAAGGCTGCAGCACAGGGACCATGACAAACTGCACAGGACACTTGGCTTCAGAGTCATGGAGAGAATAGGGTGTATGGGGAGACTGGTGGCAGGGGGACTTGGAACTGCCCATGTCCCATTAAAAGAGGGCACCCACCGCTCAGCTCCTGCCAATTTTTGCATTGGGGAATATGGGTCCAGCATGACTAGATCTTAACTGCCTCCCAGAAGAGCAGAAAACCTTTCTGTGAAATTTCCCAACTTTTAACCTGGGCTTAAAATGTTCATGGGCTTCTAATTCAAAATTTTACAAAACAATGCATTGGCCAGACAATATTTTAACGGGTTAACATTTAAAGGGTAACCTATTTAAAGGCTGAATCCTTAAAGCTGTGGTTTATCAGAACATCTGGATGCCATGGTACCCTTTGCAGAACACTATAAACTGTGGTTCTCAATCCTGGCTACATATTAGAATCATCTGGAGATCTTAAAAAAAAAAAAAAAAAAAAAAGCTCTGGACCCACCCATACTCCAGTGAGGTAGTCAGAATCTCTGGGGAGTAGGTCCAGGCATCATCTGTTTTTAAAGCTCTCCAGGTGATTCTAAGGAACAGCTAGGGTAGAGCAGCACTGCCACACTGATATATGTAGTGCCATCATTGGAACCAGAAGTAATTTTACTAGCAGAAATGATGAACACAAGCAGAAGTACATCTAGGAGCCCAGGTGTCTGAAAGCATTAAAAAATGCCCGGTCTAAACATGGTCAGCTGTTTCCAGATTTTTCCATGAATATCCTGAATAGCCATGAATATTCTTTGCTGATTTTTCTCTCCCTATAGTAAAAAGGAGAAAATGGCACCCATTAATATATATACTTTGTGTGCAATAGAAAAAGTTGGTCATAATTTAATTTGAAAAGGTGGACCTCCTAGGCCAGCTCTCAATAACACTAGTGTTCTGCGAAGCATGGCTTAATCACAAAACTGGGAAGTGGTTTTTGACTGGAGCATAAGTTGGCACTCTAGCCCCATGTCATGGAATCCTGCTACAGTTTGTTGGTGAAATCATCCCTCCACTAAATGAACTCTGAGGTCTCCTCCAACTTCCAGAGTCTTTGCTTCAGTAAATGAGGTCAGAAGACCTGGGTTCAAATCCCACCTCTGCCACCTGCTATGTGAGTGATCTCGGAAGAGTGATTTAACTTTCCTGATACTTACTCTTCTCATTTGTAAAATGATAAATTGTACTTATTCTCATTCTCCTCAAGGATTGTTAGAGGGTCAGATGAGTTAATAGAAGTTCTATGAAATGTAAGATAGTGTTATTACATTTAGTTTATTTATTTATTTATACTCTGGCTCATTCCACAAATTATTTAAAGTGTCGTTAGTATTCAGTGGATTTAATTGTCAAGAAGATTATGTTTACATTTTATTTTCTCTCCTATACAGTTCTTTTAAAATCACTAATGATCGTGTCTGAGCTTTGCTTGCTAGTGTCAGTTTGCTTGTGTCAACTAATTCATGTGTGACCCTGGCCAAGACCCCTATGGGCATGAATTTGTCTGAAGTGGGTTGCATTAGATGACCCCTAATGTCCCTTCTGAGTCTGTTAGAAATCTGTAGATCCCAGGGATAAAATATGACCTTTCCCATCCCCTTGAAATCTCCTTGAAATTCCCACCAAGAGGAGTCTAGCTTGGGGAACAGATATCTGATTGATGGGCTGGAAGAAACAGGAGGAAGGGTGACGAGGGTGTCCTGAAGACACTCTTGCCTCATCACCCCCCGTCCCCTGGCTCCCCACTGTCTTGCCCCCAGTCTGACTCTCCTCGCTGGCATGGGCCATTTTCTGTTCCCCTTTTCCTTTTTATAGCAACACACACACAGTGCACTGACATATCTTTTATTCCCTCTTTCAACAGTTACTGGAGGTACTAGTCTAACTGAAGCCATATTGATGACAGCTCCTCTGAGACCCAAGTATGTCAGTACTTGAGAAGGTTTCCCTTCCAAGGAGCTTACCCATGTCCAGAGGGTTACAGACTTGCAAACTCAAAAATTAAACTGCCATCATGATCCCTCTTTCTGGTTTTATCCGAAATGGTTTAGGGAATAGTTGGCAGTATTCGTTCTTTCAAAGCCAGTTATTAATCAGGGCTTCATTAGCTAGCGTTCACACATTTGTTTTCCCAACATCTGTTCCATTAATTTTCTAAGAACCAGTGTCAGACCCACCAGATGGCAATTTCCAGAAACACTCACTCATCCTTTCCTACAGCTCAGTAGCGCATGTGCTTGTGTCCAGGCCTCTGATCCTCCCGCCCTGTCCACGACTTCCTAAACCACCCCTGGGGTGATTATGGGCTTGTTCCAGCCATGTTCATTATGTGTGGAATCTGGGTCTCTGGGCTTGAATTTCAAGTTCTGGCTATTGTTACCATTTGTGTAGAAAGTTTTTCTCTGGGTGTTAATGCTGCTCAGACCTTGAGGTTGTAAAGAAATGACAGGATCTTCCTGTCTCCTTTATCTGGCCGAGGGGGTGGGAAAGAGCATGTGCGGCCTTCTGTCTTGTGGATGGAGGTTCAGAGGCCAGCAGGGTGACAGAGGCTGGCATAGCGTGTGCTGTCAGGGAGAGTAACCCTTAGAGAGACAGGAGCCAATGGTGATAGACCGGCTCAGTCTGAAGAAACATCTGGGGGGTCTGCCAGGCTCCAGATGTGGGCTCCTTGTCACACCAGTGCTGTCTCATTAGATCCAGAGTGTCACTTTCTATGACCCCCTACTGTTAATGATATAAAATCCAACCCCTCGGTCTGACGTTTCAGCCTCCCCGCAGGTGGACCCCAGTCTACTGTCTTGACCTTGTCCCACGGGCTCCAGCCTGGCTGCTTCAGGTCCCTCTTACTCACGTGCGTTTGCCCCCCTCCCTGCCTGTGCTTCCAGCAGTGCTTTCATGTAAAATTCTTTCCTCTGCATCCTTAGACCCTTTCCCCCTGCAGGACCCAGATCAAATAATCACCCAGATTAAATAATCACCACTTCCACGAAGTGCTCTCAACCCTCTCCCTCCTCTGACCTGTTTGCAGCAACTCCTAGGCTTCTCCAAAGGCCCTCAGCACTTTCCCTCTGGTCCTGTTGTCTGGTCCATGTACTAACAGCCTCCCCTGGATATTAATCTCCTTGAAGGCGGGGGCCCTGTCTCTTCCTTTTTGCTTCCCAGTGTTAGCCTGTGCTTGGCACATAGTATTTGTTCAATGCATGTCTGATGAATGAATGAATGCCTGAATGAACAAACGCATGAATGAATCAACTAGCTAACAACGATTAAACTGCTAGAGGAAATTGCTGATATCACTGGAGAATCTGTGTTTTCTAAAAGAGTAGGAAAGCAGGTTGGAGAGCCTGCCAGAGTGGGGATGGCGAGGTGAGGCGTTGGAGGGGCCAGTTGTTAGTGCCACCGTCCTGGGGCTCCATGTCCTGCTTCTCCATCAGGCCTGTGTGTGATTCCAGGGCCACCCCGGATCTTCCTTGGGTTTCCACCTTTAGGGCTGAGGCCTCAATCTTCTAGAGAGGTCACAGGTGGAACCCTGGCCCCTTGGTGAGGGTCCGCTGGCAGCACACTGTCCCCGTGGGTCTCGCTCATGCTGTGCCTCCCCCCACTGCCCTGCCTCCTAGATGACCTGGCCGTCTGTCCCAAAGGGATCACCTCCAAGATTTTCCGCTTCAACGTGTCCTCAGTGGAGAAAAATGAAACCAACCTGTTCCGAGCGGAATTCCGGGTCTTGCGGATGCCCAACCCCAGCTCCAAGCGCAGCGAGCAGAGGATTGAGCTCTTCCAGGTGAGCCCCCTCCCAGGACAGACAGCACTCAGGCGGGAAAGCTGGTTCCTTGGCCAGATCGGGCCTCCACGCTGCTCAGAGTTCAGCAGACCTGGGTGTGAATCCTACCTTCTCTGAGCCTTAGTTTCTGTATCTGTGTCTGTCGTTAAGAGGATTAAGACTTAACGGAGGAACTCAAAGGAACATTTAAGAAGCTTAGTTTGCTCTTGCAGCCCCTCTCCGTCCTCCTGCCTCATGACACGCGGGTGCCCCGTCCTGGCCTCGGGACTTATTCCTTCCTCTGTCCTGTAGATCCTCCAGCCGGATGAGCACATAGCCAAGCAGCGCTATCTCGATGGCAAGAATCTGCCCACGCGGGGCGCTGCGGAGTGGCTGTCTTTCGACGTCACAGACACTGTGCGTGAATGGCTCTTACGAAGAGGTAGGTGGACGCAGGATGAGCACTTTGGAAGGAACCTCAGGTCTCTTGGTCCTTCATGACACAGAGGGAAGAGGACAGAACTGGGGGAGACACAGATCTGGGTTCAAAGCCTAGCTTGGCCATTGCCTTGTTGTGTGTCCTTTATTCGTTCGCTCAACTGATAGTGACTAAGTGCTCACTCTGAGCCAGGCCCCGGGGATCCAGCAGTGAACCAGACAGGTGAGGTCCCAGATCTCATAGGGCTTTTGGCGGGAGAGACACATAGTAAACAAATAAACATATTGATGAATAAGACTTTTATATATACTATAGTGATAAGTACCAGGAAGAACAGAAAGAGGGCAAAGCGAGAATGACTGGGTGGGGTCCAACATCAGATGCTCAGGGAGTCTCTGTGAAGAAGGAATTTGTGCACTGAGATCTGAGGAACAAGAAAGAGGCAGTCTGTGAAGGTCAGGATGAAGGACGTGCTAAGCAAAACCAGTGAGAAGCAGCAGGAGCAAAACCAGGTGTGGCTGCAGCAGAGTGAGCTGGGGGGTCGGAGAGGAGCTGGAGCCATACGATGTAGGACCTGTAAGGCCACGGTCAGGTGTCAGGACTTATTCCAAGTGTGATGAGACGTCCTGGGTGGGTTACAGCAGGGCTGGGGAAGTGGGGGTGAGGCGATTTGGTTTACGTCTTTCAAAGACTCTCTGGTTGTCATGAGGTCAAGGCAAGAAGTTAGGGGCCGTTGCAGCAGCTCATGTGAGAGCAACATGGGCTTCGTCCAGGGCGGTAGCCGTGTGTATGGAGATGATGCCGATTTGTTCTCTATTTTGGAGGTAGAGCCAATAGGACTGACTGGTGATTAGATATGGGGTGAGAGGACACCAGAGGAGTCTAGATGACTGAAGATTTTGGGCTGAACACCCACGTGGTAACACTTATTGAAATAGGGAGGCTGGGAGAAGAGCAGGTTTGGGGGCAGGTTCCATTTTGGCCGATTAAGTTTGAAAGGCCTGGCAGTCATCCAAGTAGAGATGTCCAATAGGCGTATCAAACTTCACGTGTCCCAAATCTCTCACCCACTCGCTCTGCTTCCTCACCTGGAAAATAGGTAATGGTGTCTTCCCTTCATGCCTCACAGAGCTATTTTAAGGATCCATTGTAGTTAAGAGAACTTCCAAGGTTTCGGCCCCTTATGGGAGAGTAAGCTTTTATTAGGTCAGATGAGAAGATGGAGGCCCAGAGAAGTTAAGTGGCTGGACCAGGGTCCTCCAGCCTGGATTAGAACTTGAGTCTCCTGATGGACAGTGATGGTGCCTCATGGCATCACGCTCTGCTAGTTCTTCCCTTCTCTGCTTGGTGGTACTGCCTGGTCCGGTGCTCAGTGGGTTGAGGGTATCTAAGGTGGTCCTGTCTGTTCCTTGTATCCCTCTTGTGAAGAATTTTCTATTCTCATCAGCTGCTGGGGAGCCACAGTCCATCCATCCACGTACTGATACCCAGAGTCCCTTGGGCAGGTGGGCCCTTCCTTGTCCTCAGTGTTTTAGGAAATTAGGGGTTGAAGCTCTAAGGCAGAGATCACAAACTGGTTGGCCTACCAATATATATTTTTTTACAACTTTATTGGAGTATAATTGCTTCACAATGGTGTATTAGTTTCTGCTTTATAACAAAGTGAATCAGTTATACATAGACATCTGTTCCCATATCCCTTCCCTCTTGCGTCTCCCACCAATATTGTTTTAATTTAACTAGTGGTCAACAGTTTTTGTTTTAAAGTCAGGAGGTTTCACATAAAACCTAGACTTCTGGCTTTTCTTGACAAATGGGAAGATTTCCTGGTAACAATCCGTCAGAGGTGAGTAGGGCCACCTCTTGAGGCAGGGCGTGCATTCTTCACGTCACCACAGGCCCCGTCATTCCCCAGGGTTCCCCAGGAGTGCGGCTGGCAGCCCCCATTCAACGTGATACACTGGCTCGCTTTGCTCACTTACATAACCTGCTGGGCTCTGTAGGCATCCGAGGGTGCAGGTCCCCATCTGAGGGGCACAACCTGGTGGCTGAGTTGGCAGATAGGGGGCTGGAGGTCCTGCCTCAGCTCCAAGGGTACTGGCATTTCCCTCCTATCTCCCTGACTGAGCACGAAGGCAAAAACCTGGGAGAACCCATGTGCACCAGCTGACGGCAGCACTGTGGGAATTCTGACTCAACTCTGCCTAGAGCCCGACATGGCTACAGAGAGGAGAGGCTGGGGAAATGAATCTCTCAGCTTCCCTGTCTGATTTTGATCAGCTCCACCTGGATTTCTTTGAAGCCCTGGGCACTTGAAGGAGTTCTTATTTTCACAGCTGCAGAACTCAATGAGAAGTTTGCACTGAGAATGATTTCCATCCTCCTTGAGACATCAAAAAGATAATTTCGTAATAAAACCTATGGGTTCCCCACCCACCGTCCCCACCGCTGCCAATTCTGAGGTTAGTTCTTCTCTGGAACCTTCAGTTCCCGCTCTGGCAGATGCTGCCCACCCCTCGCACAGGGGAGTCATACACAGACCTTTACTTCTGCACAGATCCTGAGTCTCTTGAGGGTTCTTGGCCCCAAACAAGGCAGTAAATGGACTCCAAATGGAGCAGTTGGCGGTGTGGACTGTGAGGAAACTGAGTCCCATATACAGTCCTGTATTAGTTCAGCAAACATCTAAGAGCCTACTGTGCACCGGTTCTCAGGCTGCCTTCTGGGCCCAGAGCCGGCTGGAGCCCTCTCCAGGGGTGTGGGCCCAGGTCTTCACACCCCTGTGCTATTGTTCCACACAGTCTGTGGCTCCCCTGTGTGCAGAGCCTGGCCTCCCCAAGCAGGCCAGGCAGGGAACGCGCCCAGCACCATGGCTCAGGACAGGGGGCACACTGGGAATACACAGCCGTTTTGTATCTCAGTGACTGTGTGGGCAACTACCTTGATGGGCCCGACTGGTCCCTCTTTGGTCCCTCTTTGTCTCTAACAATTAGGGGTGTGGCTCTGATATCAGGCTGCCTGTGTTTGAATCTTGGTTCTACCACTTACTGGTTGGATACCTCGGTCAAGATATTTAATTTCCCTAAGCCTCAGTGTCCTCATCTGTATAATGTGGGGAGGGGGTAATAATAGCTCCTGCTTTGTAGGATTAGTATGGAGATTACATACATGAGTTAATGCACACATAGTCTTAGAGCCGTGCGTGACATGTAGCAACACTCAACAAATGTTGGTGATTGATTATCGTCATCATTCTCTGAGCCCTCTACCTAGACAGAGCCTGTTAGCCAAGCCAGGCACCATCACACACTCACTACCTGCACCCTAACCCTAACTCTCCCCAGCACATCTGTCTGTGTCTTGACTTTCTAACTCACAGACTCATAGGACTTGTCCACTCTAGGTCTCTCCCGGACTACTTAAACCCTTCTGGGTAATAGGAAGTGTACTATGTTTTATGTAGCCTGTTTCAGCTACTCTAGCTCCTTCTTTCAGCCGCCTTAAACCAGAAAGAGGACACTCCATATACATCCCTCTCTATTCACTTCTTGTTCTCCAGCTGGGGCTCAGCTTCCTTGTTATATTGGCCCCTCCCCAGCCCACCAAAGCTAACCTGGGACAGAAATCTTCAAGCTCAGCAGGTGTCAGTGTGTCCCACAGGCTGCCCTGATTGGGGTGGAACAAACGAAGCTGGGATCTAGAGTTTATGGAAGAAGGGATTGGGCTGGTTTTTAACCAGTAGAACTGGGACATCCAGGTCTGCCTAATGCTGACTGGAATCTCTGGGCTTGGGCCATTCTGCGCGTGAGAAGGATGCTGAGGCAGCCTGGGCTCTGGGGTTTTCCCTGCTGACATCAGATTTCTGGAAGACCCCAGGTTGGCCCCAAGGCTGGATGCTCACACAGAACTAGGGTGACCTCTGAGAGCAGGGCATCAATCAGATCCCTGAGGTGCTGACCCTGACTTCAGAGGTCATGCTCCCACGACCTCTCCCATACCTGACCATAGCTGGCTGCTGCCCCGGATCAAGAGAGCTTCCCCGATTGAGTCTTATCCACCAGGACTGACATGATATCAGACTACCTGGTTTCCCTGCACAAAACGACTGGGTTCAAATTTTTCATTCCTTATTCTTCCTTTTTTTCCTTCCACTTAATGCAACCCCTTTTACTAGTTTCCTTGCTTTCCCAATTGTAGTTACCAAAATACCCGATCCCACAGCCAATAGGAGAAAGGGCCAGAGCTGGCCTTTTTGCCCCACAACATCAGCCACCAAACCCTGGTGCCTCCAGGTTTCCTCACACTTGTTTTCTCCGAGCTCATGCCATCTGGACCCTCGGCCATGGCCCTCTGCCTTCTCTTCCGGCCTGTTCTCTAATTTCACAACCGTCTTCCTGGCTGTCCCTTAGTGAGCCATCCACAGCCCCGCTGGATACATTTACAACTCCCCCGTTAAGCTGAACAAGGATTGCCAAAGAAGAAACTCTTGACCTCATCATGTCCTTGTTCCTTAAGGAAAATATAGCCAAGCGTAACTGAGATTTGCATCTTATCTCCTCTGGAATCTACCTCTCTCTCTCTGTCTACAATTGTGGCCCTGGTAGAAATGGTGGCCTCTTCCACGTTGACTGATTCTGCTGCTTGCTTGCCGGAGACCTTGCTCTAGCCTTGCTTTCCGAATTTTAATCCTAGAGCTCAGCCTGTGCCCCTTCCTCCCATCTTGTGGCCTTTTGAATCACAGCCTCTCTACCCCACAGTTCTTCAGTTTTCCGCTTTCCCTGGTCTCTTCCAGGCACTCTGCCTCTCTCCTCCGTCCTTTCACAGCTAGAATATCTCCTCTCTCAACCGACGTGTAGGGGGTGTGACTGGTTTTCTCCTTCTTTCCTGTACCCTCATCCTTTTGCCCCCTAGTGGGCTGGTGACATTTTTTTTTTTTCCTAAACCATTCTTTGAAAATAGATGACTATTAAAATTTTCCTTCCTGGTGCCCACTAGTTTATGCCTCTATTTGGTTGTTTGTAGCACAACAGAAATATGTGGAATGTGGCAGCATGAGCGTGAAGGTCTGCTATAGCCTTGGCAGCACTTTCTGTCACCTGTGAGCCTCAGTCTAACTCAGTTCCTATGGCTGCCTGTGGCGGCAGAGGCCCTGGCTCTTCTGTGTGTGACTGGTGGGTACCCTTCTTCATCACACAAACTGCTTTTCTCACCATTGCTGTGTCTTATTTTGCAGAATCCAACTTAGGTCTGGAAATCAGCATTCACTGTCCATGTCACACCTTTCAGCCCAATGGGGATATCCTGGAAAACATTCAAGAGGTGATGGAAATCAAATTCAAAGGTAACAAAATGGATGTGTATGGTAGAATGGGTCAGGGAGTTAATGAAGCAAGACGTAACAGGAAACCCCTACCAGACCCCAAGGAAAGGAACCAAATGAGCTCCCTCACGGAGACGGCCAACTGCTTTGTACTTGAGGGATTCTGCTTTGTCCCAAAAGCCAGAACTCTCTATTCTATAGAGAATACATTAGCATCTGGAAGACAGTGTTATGCTAGTAAGAGCCGTGAAATCATGTAGACAAACTGGTCCACTTCTCTGAGCTCAGGCAGCAAACTGGGGATGACAGTACCTCTTTCACCAGGTTGTCATGAAATCAAATGAGATAACGAATGTAAAATAGAGTGCATGGATGCTCAGCAAATAATAGTTGTCTTTGCTTTCCCTAAAAGAAATAAACCTTGGTGGCTGTGAATATGAGCACTCCAACTATTGGGCTTTCCAGATGTTGCCGAGCCCACCCGATTCGACATCCGGGTTTGAACGACTGCTTTGGGCCTCAGGGTATTTGCACTGAGGGCAATAGTTGAGAGTCATTTCTGGTTTTCCAGTATGTTTCCAAGGCACTCAGCCTAGACAATCTCTGGATTCCAGGAAGTACTATTTTCCTTTCTAAGCTCTGTTGTGGGTGACTGAGGCACACCTGAGGCCAGGAGGTTTGTCAAGATCAAACCAACCAATTCAAAGCCTGAGGTCAGAGGCGTGTCTGGAAAAAGGTACAGGCCTCTCTTGACTCCCAGCCCTGGGCAGTCCTTTGACCCTTCATGGGCCTTATTTCAGAGCCTTATTTTTTTAAAAGCACATCATTTGACATCCTAATCTAGGAAACTCAGAGCTCAAAAGACCCTGGAGTCCCTACCTACAGCCCGGGTTGGGTTGAAATCCTCCCACTTCACTAATCGTTATCTTGTTCATGAAGATTTTCAGAAAAAGAAGTTTGAGGTCCAGCTTCCCATTTATCTTCCAGTCCCAGTGCCCCTGCATGAGGTCCAAGTCCCTCCTGTGCCCATGCAAATTCATCTCCTCACGTTCCTGTCCCTGGTGGAGATGGACAACAGCCAGCAGCTGGCCGTCACAAAATAGATCTTCTTTTACTTGAGACTCTTTCTAATTCAGTTTTCAGTCTTTGCAGATGAAACGGCAGGTTTCCTTTCCGGTTTGTCTGCTAAGCTGTTTACCATACACTTCGTGGTCTTATCTGAGTTTTATAGAGAAAACACTTTTGAAACCATAAGTGCAATGCGAATGTTAACAATTATTCATTCTTGTTCTTCTGGCTCCCATTCAAACTGTCTTAAACTGTGACACCTGAAATCATAGGTAAGACTTCTGTGCTATTTTTGACCAATTCAGATTATAAGAGGAAACTCATATCCCAAGCTCTAAGTCTCAGAATCTAAACTGTCAGCTCAAGAAAATGTGTTAGAGCCGCCTAGTGACAATGATGCTTCATGAGTCCCTGTGGATTCCCTAGGAAGCATCTCGGGAAGGGCTCTCTGCCCTCTGAAGGATGTATGCACAGGAGTCATGAGGGGGTCTGACCAGGGGCCTCTTGGCGCGTCCCTAGATACCGGTTCCTCCACCCAGTCTTCCCCTTCCTGCAGCTGGATGTTAGCATGAAGCTGCATCTCACCCACCCCTTCCTTGTAGACCCCACTGTCCCTCCTCCTGAACGGTGGGGGGATGAGATGAGAAAGCAGCAGCCACCCTGCCTTCCCTAGACAGGAGACCGTCATCTTCCTTCCCTTCCACAGGTGTGGACAGTGAGGATGATCCAGGCAGAGGAGATCTGGGGCGACTGAAGAAGAAAAAGGAACACAGCCCTCATTTAATCCTCATGATGATTCCCCCAGACCGGCTGGACAACCCAGGCCAGGGAGGTCAGAGGAAGAAGCGGGCCCTGGACACCAATTACTGCTTCCGGTAAGCCTGGGCTCATGCAGGACCCACAGACTCCTGAGACATGCCTTCTCTGTGTGTCAGGCCCCAGGCCTAAGCCACCCCCAACTGAGGGTCCCTGATGCTCTTCACAAACATCTCCCAGGAATGGAGATTTAGAACCTCTTACAAATCTTTTTCTGGGAGCCCCACTGTTTTCCCCACAGCCCAGCCCTGTAAGGGCCTGGACAAAGTAGAGGAGGAGGAGAGAGTTGCTAAAACGGTTTGGATTAGAGGCTTGGCCTCTCCATGGTTTTCATGCTTTAAAATACTTGTAGGGTATGTTTGTGTGGCAGGGAGATTAATGCAGAGATTTCCATTAAAGAAGGGCTCAGTTCCCTGTGAAGGGTCCAAGGATGCTACTGGATGAGGTAAAACAGGACAGTCTCCATTTGCAGTGGGGAATGTGAGCTAGGGACATTATGAACTAATTTGGAAATAGTTGGGTAGCCACTGTAAAGAGATTAAAAAATAGCATCTTATTTAGGAATACTTTAGTTTCTCATTTATAAGGGAGGGGGATTAAAAAAGCACAAACAGCAATTACTGAAAGGTAGAAAATGACCACATCCATGAGAAGGTCTGAAAGATAAAGTGCTTTAAGGAATCTGGAACAAGGAGCTCATCTACGGATGCAGGAAAGGTTTCTGAAGGGTGTGGAATTTGAGCTGAGTCTTCAAGGCTGAGTGAGGCTTGAGTATGTAGGGATATGGGAGGAGGAAGCACTTTGGGTAGAGGAAGGCGCACGAATGGGTCAGTTTGGCTGGAGAGGAGGATGCCCGAATGGAGCTGGGGAGGATGAACTGGGAAATCTTTAGATCTAAAGCCATGTCTTCTGAGGAACAATGGAATGGACCAGGGATGTTGAGCTTGAGGAACAGAAGGTATAGGAAAGGCAGTGTGGTTGCCTCCAACTGAAGGCTGGCATGTACATTTGTTCTGTGTGGCTCTCAATCAGTTAGGAATGGATGTTCTTGGCTGCAAGTGACAGTGGCTTAAACCACAGGGGATTTCCTGTTCATAAGAAGCATGTAGCAGCAGGCCCAAGGTTGGTCTGGCTGCTTACTTATGCCATTGAGGACACTCTCCAGTCTGCCATGCTCAGTATGTTGGCTTTTCATCCCCTTGCTTATGGTCACATAGCAAGACTGCTAGAGCTCCAGGTATCCTGTCCATGCTCAAGACAAGAGGAGGGAAGGAGGTAACCAGCAGCCTTCCTCTTCCATCTGTGACTTATAAAGAATCAAATACCTTTGCCAGAATTTGCCCTCGCCCACTGCATACTTCTGCTTATGTCTGATTGGTCATTGCTGGGTTACATGACAATCCCTACCTGCAAGGGAGGCCAGGAAAACAAGTATCTGGTGTTCCAGACTGTAATGGGTGGTGGCAAGAGAGAAGGCAGGGTAAGAATGGCTCTTGAGTAGAAAAATGAGTAGAAAAATGAGAATGTCTGCCACGGTTTACCCTCGGAACCCACAAGAAGCCAGCTTTTGGCCAATAGTTGCCTTTGGAAGTAGCAAGTTCTAGGTCTCAGCAGGTACTGAAGTACAGGCCAGATGCCCACTTGGCAAGGGGTATTGCCAAATGGATTTCTGCAGGCAACGGAATTGAAGTGGCCTGATAATCACATTTCGGGTAATCTAGGAATCATGAATCTAATAGAAGGATATGTCTCGTTTTGATTCAATAGCCTCTAGACTTAGACTAAGCAGTTATTTACTATAGTACGTAAGTGCATAAGCTTAGCGTTTATTTCTGGTTGGGTGCACATTAGGCAGGTAACAATAAAACCAACCTCAACAAAGTTGAGTTTGCTAGTAACATTCAGTGCTTGGTTTTATGTGGAACACTTCAAGTCTTTGTTTTGATTCATGCTGTAAAAGGGGCATGGCCACTTTTGCCTTTTCTCTTCTTCATACATTATCTATGTATGTATATATCTACGCCTACTATGTCCTTGGGACTCTGGTCTTCAACAGAGGAAAATGCCTTTATAGTTAGTACAGCTCAATGCACTTGAACCTGGGATTCCACTGATTAGAGCCACCTCTTATGATGACCAGGAAGGACTCCAATGCAAATATGAGGGCTATTTGTGAAGTTTTTTATGTTGGTGATTTCCTTTTAGGTTGATTTTTAAATAATTTTCATTGTCGTTGTTGTAGCAATCTGGAGGAGAACTGCTGTGTGCGCCCTCTCTACATTGACTTCCGACAGGATCTGGGCTGGAAATGGGTCCATGAACCTAAGGGCTACTACGCCAACTTCTGCTCAGGCCCGTGCCCATACCTCCGCAGCGCAGACACTACCCACAGCTCAGTATGGAACAGGGTCATGCCGCGTGGGGGGGGTGGGGCTAAGCCAAGTAGGCCACTTGTTAAAAAGGATGCATGAAGGGCTGCATGTTGAACGAGCGGATGATGATCTGGGG
Organism: Mesoplodon mirus; assembly: GCF_964341445.2. Taxonomy (NCBI): domain Eukaryota; kingdom Metazoa; phylum Chordata; class Mammalia; order Artiodactyla; family Ziphiidae; genus Mesoplodon; species Mesoplodon mirus. The sequence continues at coordinate 161,942,091 of NC_138979.1, read as the reverse complement.
TGTAAAATCCCTTTGGTGACGGTTCCGATCTTGGCACCCTGGCCCAACTCTAGGGGGCCACATTCTACCCTTTAAAATTCCTTCCCTAGTTTCACCCAGACTTTTAAGTTGCTTTGTCTATTTGCTTTTGTACTATGGAAATTAATTACTGTCACATGCCACCCCCTATGTCAGAGATGCACACGGCTGGCAAGGAATATTGGGGCCGAAAGGCCTCTACCGTTGGATAAAGAACTCTAATAATTCTGGCCTCTTGAATGTAGAAAAGTTATTTTAAAAGACAATGTAAAGCACACAGAAGAAGACTATACGAAACAAAGGGAAAGAGAGGGAAGTCCAGCACCGAACCTAGCTTGTCTTTCCCTCAAGAGGAAGGCAAGACAGGGCAGTAACTTGTGAAGCGTATTTCCTCAGAGCTCCTTGTTTCTGCATCCTGTCTGGGGCCCTATACTCTGGCACTGAGTAAATGGCACAAGGCAATGTTTAGTGAGAATGGTTCTCACCGAAGTGACCAGTTACGGCTAGGAGGAACCAACACAGGGGTGTTTCTTCACAACCAAGAGAATTTCATGATCAATTCCAAGTCCCCCAGTTATGGGGGTTATGCTTAAGCCGGTAACGCTCAAACGCCATGTGCTGCATCCCGCGTGGATGAACAGTAACCCGCCACTCACCCGAACTGGGATCCACCAGTTCCTCTGAAGTAGCACCAGTGGCCCATTTACCACGTGCTCAGTCTCTGGAGCAGCCCCTAGACCTTGTAGAGTCCCTGGGCCCCTGGCCTGAGGTTCGGCTTTCCAACCTCTCAATGATGCCTCCCTCCCCAGGTGCTGGGACTGTACAACACCCTGAACCCTGAAGCCTCGGCCTCCCCTTGCTGCGTACCCCAGGACTTGGAGCCCCTGACCATCCTGTACTATGTCGGGAGGACCGCCAAGGTGGAGCAGCTCTCGAACATGGTGGTGAAGTCCTGCAAGTGCAGCTGAGGCCCGCCTGCTACAGAGAGAGAGGAGGGACTGCCACTGCCTGCCTGCCTGCTCCTTGGGAAACACAAAAGCGATGGACCTCACCTTGAGGCCTGGCCACAACCTTCAGCTCCAGGCAGATGGCTGAGACGGGGGTTCCCTTTTGGAACATTTCTCTTTCTTGCTGGTTCTGAGAATCACTGTAGTAAAGAAAGTGTGGGTTTGATTAGGGGAAGGTTGAACTCTTCAGAACACAGATTTTCTGTGTCACAGACAGAGGTGGTGGGGACAGAGGAAGAGGGATGGCAAGTCGACACGTCGCAGGGCCAAGGGATTTGGGATACCCTAGGGAGGAGGAAGGGCAGAGAATGGCCGGGGGGCCAGACTGGAAGACACTTGGAGCTGAGGTCAGATTGCTCATCCATCGCTGCCCCACGTCTGCTCGAGGGGACCTGGATTACGTCATACAAGGCAAGTGTTTGTCTTCAGGCAGGTTCCCAAGACAAAGTCCCAGAATTGTATCCCATACTTACCTGGGATTATGGACAAATCTGTTAGTTTTGCAAATTGTCCCCTGGACGTCAATCAGCATCAAGGGTCATTACGGGGTTGGGGTGGGGGGGCGGACTCCAGGTAATGCAGTTCCTGGGCCCTATGGACATGCTGAACTCAGAAGCAGAGGGTGGGAATTAACCCTCTCTGGTCTGCCCCCTGGGTTCCTCCTCTCGCCTTCTTCCTAGATCGTATTTCTCCTTGGACATTTGGCTAGACACCTTCCAGGTCAGGGCGCACATATCTGGATTCTGGGTCTCTGCAGCCTTTGGGCATTATGGGTTTCCCCTCCTGACCCCCCGAGACCTTGTGCTCATCTGGTGTCCCTGGAAGCAGGTGCTACAACGTGTGAGGCGTGCGGGGAAGTTGCACAAGTGCCACACAATGACTTGGCCCCAGACGCACAGACTGAGGTATAAAGACAAATACAAATATTACTCTCAAAATCTTTGTATAAATAAATATTTTTGGGGAATCTTGGATCATTTCATTTTCTGGAAGATTGTTTCTAAACAATAAAAGCCTTATTCTAAGGTGTAAGTCTGACTCAATAAGTGTCCTTAATTACCCTCTTCTTAATTCCATGTTCACATCTAACGATCAGAGGTAACTGGAATCGGGGGCTGAAAATCTCAAACATCGAAACATCGCTGACCGTGAATTCCCCTGACAGTGACACACTGCACCGCCTTCTGCCATCTGAGAGGGCTGCACTACTGTGTGTGTTCCCTTCCGTCTTGGATACATTATCCTCAGACACACCGAGGCAGTGGCTCAGATGTGCAGAAAGCATATGGATTTGACCTCCATTTAGTTGTGGGCAAAGTCACTTGGGGTGATTTCACATATGGAAATGTGTCGGTTTGTACATTCACTATAAATTCAGTTGAGAATTAGAGAAACTGTCTGTGGCAAATGGCCTGAGAATATGAGGCTAATTCTGTTACCAGGTTGAGCCTAAAAGAGCTCACCAGGGACTCCTTTTCAGAGGATGGGCCTCTTGTCAGGGATTTGGGAATGGGGGAGGGCACGAAAAGCGCAATCCCATAGTTCTCTCATGAGGTCATGGATGCCAGAGCAATGCAGAATTCCATTGTGGTTTCATGTCCACCTGAAGCAACCATCTGCAATAAGTGAGGAACCATCTAGCAGCTCCTGAAAAACATGTTCCTCTATAGAAATTACTTTACCACTGGTAAAAAAGAAGTCTATCTGAAGCTAAAATTTTGAAGGTGGAAGGATGTGTACAATATGTTCGTGTCTGGAGTTGTCCCAAATTAAACTCCTGAATTTGGTCACTGAGACTCTTTTCCTGCTTCACCTATGCTCAGGCAATTCTAAGGGCTCCTCTCTCAGACTTCATCCTATGTGGCACCCATTTACTTCCACTCTATTTCAGGAACTATGTCCCTGCTGTAAAATCATATCTGGTGGCACTGTGCTCTATCTTACCCAAGGGAGCCAGTGGGTCTGAAGAGGGGATGCAGCATGCCTAGTTCTTCAGCCATGGCCATAGCCAGCCCAAATTTCAGTCTATTCATTGATGGCAGTCCTTCTCAAATTTCAATGGGCATAAGAATCACCCAGGTGCTTATTTAAAATGTACAATTTCAGGCTGAAGCTTTAGAGATGTCTTTAGGACTGGGGTAGGTCCAGCCTACCTAAAAACTGTATTTTGAGAAGCAGTGCCTTATACCTGACATCGTTGGTCCTTGAGGCTTAAATGAGGAAGAGGGAAATAATCTTACAGGGCCTAGAATAAACTTTTTTTTTTCTTTTTGGTCGCACTGCGGCATGTGGGATCTTAGTTCCCCGACCAAGGATCAAACCCGAGCCCCCCGCAGTGGAAGTGCAGAGTCTGAACCACTGCACTGCCAGGTAAGTCCCAAACCCTCCTTTTTATCCAACCTCATCAGACATCATTAGAACGTTGGCCTGAGGGTTCATCCTAATGAATCAAGGCAATGAGCAGTGTTTCCCCTGAAGTATCCCAAAGGAAAGAGACCCACTGTGATCCCAAATCTTCTTTTTATGTTAGAGCTCTATTCTTATCTTAGCTGATACAAATATGGGCAGGGGTCTGAAGCCCAGCCTCCCCATTCGACATGTCACTTATAGGCACTATAGAAACTTAAACCATTTGTCTGTCCATCTGTAAAAATACGTGCCTGTTTTGGGGAAGGGTAAGGGGGGACACTACTGTTGGAGGGAGGATCACATGATTTGCTTGGCTTGTAACCAAGAGAAGTCCAGTACCGATAATAATGACACTAAAGTACTTGGGTAAATGAAGGAAGAGATCTGGAGTCTGGTCTTACACCTGATCAGCACATGGTGAATGCAGTAAGAAATTTAGCCTGAGGATTCAATTCTGATGGTTACCTAGGGCAATTCCAAACACTCTAGTTGGTCTAAAAGTTCTTTTACTGGGCTCATACCCTCTTATGCTTTTTTACAAGAACCATATGGTGAGTCTCCCCAAATACCTTATTTCCCAATTCTACACATCAGCAGGGGACTATGAAGGAATTCTAATTTGTCTACTAACCAATCCATAACCAAATTAGCAAAACAGTTAAGATGGTCCTCAGACTACTAACCAGAAGTCACAGGAACACCTGGAATGCTCTCTTTTCTCCTGCAACTGACAGACTTCATCCCTCACAAGCAAACAGAATGCTTCAATGGGCTCAAACCTGTTTTCATTCACCAGGAAGGCAATACAGCCCTCTTCTCTCTGCCTTTTTGGGGGTCCTTTTTCTTTTAGGATTTCAATGCTGAATCTATAGGACTTCGTTGTGGAAACCCCAGATGCTGGATTCTCCCCCAGTAACTCCCTGTGGCAGCTAAGTCAACCTTCAGTGGGCTCTGCAGTCACCTTTCAACCGTTTCTCCAGTGGAGGCCAGAGAGAGGACCTAGGACGGATGAGGAAGCAAGAAAGCAGAGGTAAAGCAGAAAGCAACCAGGGGGCTGAGCTGCATCGTTCTGATGAACTGTTTAGGTAAACACTGTGCAACTGGATACAGATTCACGTGCCACTGGAGGACCCATCTGCTGTGGTCTGATAATGGAGACATTTGCATGCCCCAGCCTCCCAGGTGCTGGAGCTGCCCCTGGGGAAGAGCCTGGACCCACCATCTGTTGAAACCAAATATAAGAATAAAACATCTCTTTATAGCTCACATTTCTTACCTGAAGTTTAAAAAATTGCCCAGCAATGAAATAAAATGAGAAGTTGGGCCTATTTCAGTCTCATTTGTGAATACTGATTGTTTGGAAATTAGTTAATGGAAAAAAAAGAAAAGAAAAATAGACTTACTTTATTAATTTTAGAAATCAGTAATTCCAAAGGGTGCCTTTACCATGGCTCATGTGGTCAGCAGCACACGGACTGTTTTTCACTCTCCGGGAAACTTGCGATATAAACTCCCCCTTTTCCCCAAACCCTCTTGCAAGGGAAGAACAACTTTGGTACATAATGTTGTTGGGATTTTAGGCTTTTAGGAGGTAAAGCTTAATACTGCAATCTGGAAAAGAAGAGGAAGCAAAATGCAAATAGCCAAAGAGCCTCTTTTATATCATCTCTGTGTGGTAGCAGGAGAGGGACAGAGAAGACCTAAGCAGGTGGGAGAGGGGGTGAAAGGGGTAAAAGATACACGTGTGCTCTGACGGGGTATATATCGCTTCCACTGAACGTCCCCACTGCCAAGTTCCACTGAAACCGAGCTGACATGTTTTCCTGTCGTCTCAGGAAAAGTCTGGATTGGCTGATAGGCAACAATCTACTGCCACTTCTGCTGGTAGGCACTGGGGACTGAAACAGCAAAAAACCCCCAAAATACTCTGGACCCCTTGCAGCACTGGTGGATGCTTCACTGGAGTCACGCACCCAGGAGTAGTGGAGCAGTGACTAGGTTCCTCCTCTGCGTGTCTGTGCTTCATCTTTTAGTGTGAGTGGGATCTGAAAAAGAAGAAGTCAACCAACCACTGAGTATATGAAATGAGCACGTGCGGTTTTACTAATTTACAGGAATGTTTGGATTAGTTAGCATTACTGAAGAATAAAGTAGCTGTGGCCCAAATAAATGAAGATCACTTTGAAGTAAAAAACTATTAATTTTAACTACTTTTGTTGGAAATGGTTCTAAAACACTCCCATTCTGCTGCTGCTTCTTTTTCTTAGTTTTAGTCTTAGTGTCGTTTTCTTAGTTTCTCCCGGCCCCCCATAAGAATATTTTATCCCTTCTGCTTCTTAAATAAAAGATGCTAAATAAATTAGCCTTTTCTAGAAACTCAGAGTCAGCATTATTAGCATTCAATATTGAACCACATGGAAAAATTGCTCTATGTACGCTCTAGAGTTTGTCTAAATCTTCCCTCCGTGCTGGGTTATCAGATAACACTCTGCCTTGTACCCCCTGCCTCCACCCCCAAAATACACATCTACATTTCTCCATCCAGTTTAAGAAAAGGAACATTACTATTACCCTAAATCCCCTGTGAGACCCTCCCAATTCTTTCTCATTTCCACTATCTTGAATTTTGGGTTTATCTTCCCCTTGTTTGCTTTTAAAAAACAGGTCTATTTACTACATATACTTATATCCCTACACATTTTATTTTAGTTTTATGTGGTTTTCAATTTTAGAGTACTATTTTATTATGTGACTATTCTTATATGTGATCTCAGTACACAACTGGAAGAATTTCTTTAGATAGATACTTAGGAGTGGAATTGTTGGGTCATAAATACTTGCATTTTCAACCCTCTAAAAATAATGCCAGCTTATTTTCCAAAGCAGTTGTACCAATTCATACCCGCTCTGCCAGTGGATGAGCTTCCCCCCCAACCTCAACCTCCTCTACATGTGGAGAAGCGGTATTGCCTGAATTTAAAATTTTTGCGAATCAAGTGAGGATATGATGGTATCCTACTGTGGTTTTAATTAGCATCTGACTGATTAGGAATGAGGTTGAGCATCTTCTCAAGTATCTAGTATTACACACACATGTTTTGTCTTCTGCAAAATGCCTGGATATGCTTTTTGCTTATTTTCTTATTGAGTTGTTGCTTCTTGATGTTTTTAAACAGCTCGGTTGAGATATAATTCCATACCATTCAATTTACCCATTCAATGTGTAAAATTCAGTGACTTTTAGTATATTCAGAGTGCATCCATCACCACTATCAAGTCTAGAACATATTCATCGAAAGGAAATGAAAACCCACATCTCAGCCATCACCCCCATACATCTCATACCCCCAGACCTAGGCAACCATTAATCTACTTTCTGTCTCTATAGATTTGCCTATTCTGGACATTGCATATTAAGTGGAATCATATAATATGTGGTCCTTTGTGTCTGGCTTCTTTCACTTACCATAATGTTTTCAAGGGTCATCCACATTGTAGCATGCGTCAGTACACTATTCCTTTTAATGGCTGAATAATACTCTATTGTGTATATATACTATATTTATTTATTCACTCATCAGTTGATGGGTATTTGGGCTGTTTCTACCTCTTGGATATTATTAATAATGCTGCTAAAAACATTCAAGTGCAAGTTTTTGTTTGGACATATGTCTTCATTTCTGTTGGGTTATATACATATTGCTGGGTTATAATGGTAACTCTATGTTTAATGGTTTGGGGACCTGCCAAACTGTTTCCCAAAGCAGTTGCACCATTTTGCATTTCCACAAGCAGAGTATGAAGCTTCCCATTTCTCCACATCCTCAACACTTGTTATTGTCTTTTTTTGAATACTGCCATCCTGGTGGGTATGAAGTGGTATTCTGCTATGATTTTGATTTGCATTTCCCTAGTAGCTAATGCTGTTGAGAATGTTTTCATATGCTAATTGGCACTGTATATCTTCTGTGCAGAAATGCCTTGTTCAGATCCATTGCCCATTTAAAAAATTGAGTTGTCTTTTTAATCATTGAGTTTTAAGACTTCTCTACATATTCTAGATACAAGTCCCTTATTACATACATAATGCATGCAAATATTTTCCCATTCTGTGGGCTGTCATTTCAACGGTGTCCTCTGAAGCACAAAATTTAAAAATTTTGATGATGTCCAGTTTGTCTATTTTTTCTTTTGTTGCTTATGCTTTTGATGTCATATCTAAGAAACCATTTATCGATTTTTAAAGTTCTTTGCTTAATACCTGGATACTAATTTTTTGAGGGTGTGTGGCAAACACCCTCACCAAGTTTGTGACTTGTTTCTTCAATCTCTTTAGGGTATCTTTTTTTTTTTAAAGAGGTTGTTTCATGATTTATTAATTTATAAGGAAAGTCCTATTCAGAGATGAAAATTAGATTGCATTTAGATATACACTTAACAAATGACCTTTTCAGAAAATGGTTTTGTTTTAAATGTTAAAACTTCCAGAAAATCCAGGGCAGTCACCATAAAAATGGATGGTTTCTTTAAAAAAGTTTTTAAAATAAAAAATTTCAAACATACACACAAACTAGAATAGTATGACACCTTCCTGTTCTCATTCTCTAGCTTCGATAATTATCAACGTCCTACCATTCTTGTTTCATCTCTCTCCCCATGTTTTTTTTTTTTTTTTTTTGCCGTACGCGGGCCTCTCACTGCTGTGGCCTCTCCGGCCACGGAGCACAGGCTCCGGACGCGCAGGCCCAGCGGCCATGGCTCACGGGCCCAGCCGCTCCGTGGCACGTGGGATCCTCCCGGACCGGGGCTGGAACCCGTGTCCCCTGCATCGGCAGGCGCACTCCCAACCACTGCGCCACCAGGGAAGCCCTCCCCATGTTTTTTCTCCTGGAATACTTCAAAGAAAACCCAAGATAATGCATCATTTCACTCATAAATACTTTAGCATGTATTTCTAATAGAGAAGAACTTAAGGATAAAAGGAAAACAAAACAAAAACCTCACAACATCTTTATGGTGTCTTAGAACAGAAGTTCCTAATTTGAACAAAGTCAAACTGATCAGTTTTCACCTTTCTAGTCTGCACTTCCTGGGTCTAACTTAAGAAATCTTTCCCTTACATTATGGTCATAATGTATTGTCCTATAACGTCTTACAAAAATACTGACACTTTTGCCTTTTGTATTTAAGTTTTTAATTCAAACTAAAATTGTGTAGGGTATGAAGAACAGATCTACTTTCATTTTTTCCCCACAAAATAACTAATTTTCCTAGCATTATTTATTGAAAAAGCCACCCTTTCCTCCTTTAACTGCAATACCTCTCTGCCATAAACTGTTTCCATCTAGAAGACCAGTCTTCTGTGCCAACAACACACTCTCTTAATTACTTTACCTTGATAATAATCTTTTTTTAAAAAAATAAATTAATTTTATTTATTTTTGGCTGTGTTGGGTCTTCGTTGCTGCTCATGGTTTCTCTCTAGTTGCAGGGAGCGGGGGCTACTCTTCGTTGTGGTGCACAGGCTTCTCACTGCGGTGGCTTCTCTTGTTGCGAAGCACGGGCTCTAGGTGCACGCGTTTCAGTAGTTGTGGCTCACGGGCTTCAGTAGTTGCAGCGCGCAGGCTCAGTAGTTGTGGCTCACGGGCTTAGTTGCTCTGCAGCATGTGGGATCTTTCCGGACCAGGGCTCAAACCCATGTCCCCTGCATCGGCAGGCAGATTCTTAACCACTGCGCCACCAGGGAAGTCTCCCTTGATAATAATCTTGATAATAATTTTTGGTATCTAGTAAGACAAGTCACACATGGCTCCTTATCTCCCATTCCCATTATTTAAGAGTATAAGGGTTAGGCTTGACCCTTTTCTCTTTCATGTAAATTTCAGAATCAACTTAAGTTAAAAAAAAATGAACAACTAATATCCTCTCCAATCTATAGATAAATTTTGGGGTGAAATGACATCTTACCAAACTGACTTTTAATCTATGAACATGTTTCTCTCTCCATTATTTTTTTTAAGTGACTCTCCATAGGGTTTTATAATTTTTTAAAATTGGAATATAATTGCTTTACAATGTTGTGTTAGTTTCTGCTGTACAATGAAGTGAATCAGCTATATGTATACATGTATCCCCTCCCTCTTAGACCTCCCTCCCACCTCCACCCCCCCATCCCACCCATCTAGGTCGTCACAGAGCACCAAGCTGAGCTTCCTGTGCTTTATAGCATGTTCCCACTAGCTATTTTACGCATGGTAGTGTATATATGTCAATCTTAATCTCCCAATTCGTCCCACCCTTCCTGTCCCCGCCATGTCCACATGTCCGTTCTCTATATCTACGTCTCTATTCCTGCCCTGCAAATAGATTTATCTGTACCATTTTTTCTAGATTCCACATGTATGTGTTAATATACGATATTTGTTTTCCTCTTTCTGGCTTACTTCACTCTGTATGACAGACTTTAGGTCCATCCACGTCTCTACAAATGACCCAATTTCGTTCCTTTTTATGGCTAATATTCCATTTTATATATGTACCACATCTTCCTTAGCCATTCATCTGTCGTTGGACATTTAGGTTGTTTCCATGTCCTGGCTACTGTAAACAGTGCTGCAATGAACACTGGGGTCCATGCATCCTTTTGAATTATGGTTTTCTCAGGGTATATCCTCAGTAGTGGGATTGCTGGGTCATATGGTAGTTCTACTTTTAGTTTTTTAAGGAACCTCCATACTGTTCTCCATAGTGGCTGTATCAATTTACATTCCCAGCAACAGTGCAAGAGGGTTCCCTTTTCTCCACACCCTCTCCAGCATTTACTGTTTGTAGATTTTTTGATGACTACCATTCTGACTGGTGTGAGGTGATAACCTCATTGTAGTTTTGATTTGCATTTCTCTAATAATTAGTCATGTTGAGCATCTTTTCATGTGCCTCTTGGCCATCTGTATGTCTTCTTTGGTGAAATGTCTATTTAGGTCTTCTGCCCATTTTTTAATCGGGTTGTTTGTTTTTCTGATATTGAGCTGCATGAGCTGTTTATACTTTTTGGAGATTACTCCTTTGTCAGTTGCTTCATTTGCAAATATTTTCTCCCATTCTGAGGGCTGTCTTGTTTATGGTTTCCTTTGCTGTGCAAAAGCTTTTAAGTTTCATTAGGTCACATTTGTTTATTTTTGTTTTTATTTTCACTACTCTAGGAGGTGGGTCAAAAAAGATCTTGCTGTGGTTTACGTCAGAGTGTTTTTCCTATGTTTTCCTTTAAGAGTTTTATACTGTCTGGTCTTACATTTAGGTCTTTAATCCATTTTGAGTTTATGTTTGTGTATGGTGTTAGGGAGTGTTCTGATTTCATTCTTTTACACGTAGCTACCCAGTTTTCCCAGCAGCACTTATTGACGAGGGTGTCTTTTCTCCATTGTATATTCTTGCCTCATTTGTCATAAATTAGGTGACCATAGGTACGTGGGTTTATCTCTGGGCTTTCTATCCTGTTCCGTTGATCTATATTTCTGTTTTTGTGCCAGTACCATACTGTCTTGATTACTGCACCTTTGTAGTATAGTTTGAAGTTGGGGAGCCTGATTCCTCCAGCTCTGTTTTTCTTTCTGGAGATTGCTTCGGCTATTCAGGGTCTTTTGTGTTTCCACACAAATTGTAAAATTTTTTGTTCTAATTCTGTGAAGAATGCCATTGGTAGTTTGATAGGGATTGCACTGAATCTGTAGATTGCTTTGGGTAGTATAGTCATTTTCACAATATTGATTCTTCCAATCTAAGAACATGGTATATTTCTCCATCTGTTTATGTCATCTTTGATTTCTTTCATCAGTGTTTTATAGTTTTCTGAGTACCGGTCTTTTGCCTCCTTAGAAAGGTTTATTCCTAGGTATTTTATTCTTTTTGTTGTGATGGTAAGCAGGGTTGTTTCCTTAATTTCTCTTTCTGACATTTTGTTGTTAGTGTATAGGAATGCAAAAGATTTCTGTGCATCAATTTTTAAAAAATTTATTTATTTTATTTTTGGTTGTGTTGGGTCTTTGTTGTTGCATGCAGGCTTTCTCTAGTTGTAGCAAGTGGGGGCTACTCTTCATTGTGGTGCATGGGCTTCTCATTGTGGTGGCTTCTCCTGTTGTGGAGCATGGGCTCTAGGAGCATGGGCTTCAGTAGTTGTGGCACATGGGCTCAGTAGTTGTGGCTCATGGGCTCTAGAGCGCAGGCTTAGTAGTTGTGGCACGTGGGCTTAGTTGCTCTGCAGCATGTGGGATCTTCCAGACCAGGGTTCGAACCCGTGTCCCCTGCATTGGCAGGTGGATTCTTAACCACTGTGCCACCAAGGAATCCCTGTGCATCAATTTTGTATCCTGCAACCTTACCAAATTCATTGATTAGTTCTAGTAGTTTTCTGGTGGCATCTTTAGGATTTTCTATGTATAGTATCATGCCATCTGCAAACAGTGACAGTTTGACTTCTTCTTTTCCAATTTTTATTCCTTTTATTTCTTTTTCTTCTCTGACTGCCGTGGCTAGGGCTTCCAAAACTATGTTGAAGAAGAGTGGTGGGAGTGGACATCCTTGTCCTTTTCCTGATCTTAGTGTAAATGCTTTCAGTTTCTCACCAATGAGAATGATATTTGCTGTGGTTTTGTCATATATGGCCTTTATTATGCTGAGGTATGTTCCCTCTATGCCCATTTTCTGGAGAGTTTTTATCATAAATGGGTGTTGAATTTTGTCAAAAGCTTTTTCTGCACCTATTGAGATGATCATATGGTTTTATTCCTTAATTTGTTAATATCGTGTATCACATTGACTGATTTGCACATACTGAACCGACATCTTACTAAACTGACTTTTAATCTATGTACATGTTTCTCTCTCCATTAATTTGTTGTTTTTTTTTTTTTTTAAGTGACTCTCCATAGCGTTTTGTAATTTTTAAAATACTAGGTCTTACATATCTTTTGTTAGATTTTTCCCTAGGTACATTATATGTTTTGATGATTGTAACTTTGATACAAAGGGTATCTTTTGTATAATCACACGCTCTACCTGTTTGTTGCTGATGTACAGAAATGTAATTGATTTTGGAAAACTCCTATAGAGCTAATAATTTTTTTAAAACATCTTTATTGGAGTATAATTGCTTTACAGTGGTGTGTACATTTAGTCCACTCATATTTTTGTAATTACTAATATTTTTATTTATTTCTACAATCTTAAGTGTGCTTTCTATTTGTTCTACCTTTTCTGTGTTTTCTTTTCATCCTTATGGATTTATTATTTTTCTCATTTCATTTCCTCTTGACTATTTTGGAAGTTTCACATTTCTAATCTTTTAGTAGTTACTCTATTCATTTTTGCATTTGTATAAACTATGTAAAGCTGAAGTTAGTCAATATCTTCCCCTTTTTATTGTACAATGTCAGGTTAGACTACTTTAACTCTGATCATACCCTCTTTCTTGATTTGTATGATATTGATGTTGGATATTTTCATTCCCTCTCTCTCTTTTAACCACACAAGAACATAATTATCACTTCACTGGTTATTATGTTTACATTTGCCCATATTTTTACATGTTCTTTGCTCATAATTCCTCCTTGCATCTCAGACCTTTTTCTGGTATCATCTTTCTCTATTTGAAATACATTCTTTAGATTCTTTCCTTTTGTGGAGGTTTCCTAGGGACAAATTCTTTGGGGCTTTATGCGTTGAAAAGTGTCTTTATTTCATCTTTATCCTTGAAAGATATTTTTGCTTTAAGTACATTTCTGGTTTGGTAATTGTTTCTTCTCATCAATGGCAAGATTAAACTGTGTTTTGGGTTCCACTCTTGCTGTTGAGCAGTATGCTGTCAACCAAACTGGCATTCCTTTGGTAAGGCCTCTTTTCTCTCTAGCTGCTTTTAACATCTTTTCTTTGTCTTTGGTATTCTAAAGTTTTAGTATGGTGTGTCTAGGTGTGGATTTCTTGTGATTCACTGTAATTTGTGTATCTTTCATTAGCTTTGGAAAATTTCTAGCTATGAGCTCTTCAAATATTGTCCCTGCTCCATTTTTCTTCCAGAACTCCAGTTAGATGTCTATTAGGGCTTCTCACTTGGGTTTTCCACCACTTTTTCTTTCTGTGCTACATTGCAGATAATTTCTTTAAATACGTCTTCAGCTCATTAAATCTCTCATCAGCCGGATCTAATCTGCAGTTAAGCCCATTCGTTGAATTTTAAACTTTAACTACTATATTTTTTTCAATTCCGAAAGTGCTACTTAGCTCTTTTTCAAATCTGCTTGGTCATAATTTTAACCTCTTGGTTTTACTCATACTTTTATTCCCTCCTTTAATTTCTCTAAACACATGAGAATTTTTTTAAAAAATTGTATGTCTGGTAATTTCAATATCTTAGTCTTTGCAGGTTTGATATTGTTATCTGTTATTTTTGCTGACTTTTCCTTATGGTGCTGTGTTTCCTTTTTTGTTTTGTAATTTTAAACTGTGGTGCCACAGTTCTCAGAATGTTACCTGTGGGAATTATTTGAGACTTGAGTTGAAGGAGGATTTCTCCAGAAAAAATAGGTATTTAATGCTACTGGATGCCTGGGGCCACCACTAGCTTAGGACCACCTTAAACAAAATTCTCCGTCTGAAGTTTTTTGGAGCACCTAGGGAATATGATTCATGCCCAAGTTTACATGAGAGCCCGTGTGTGGTTATAAATGATCAGGGGAGAGTCCTCTCCTCCATCTCACTCACCACCAAGGTTCAAGACAGGCAATTTCTTTCAGTGCCTAAGCGGGTGGAGCACAGGTGGGAGGGGAGGTTTATTTCTGGTTAACCTTCACATGGAGAATACAGCCCTTTGGGGTCCCATCTTTATGTGAAAGGTCTCCAGTTAGACTCTCACCTTGAGATTTGCCAGTTGTCCCTTACATCTGCCATAATTCTAGTCTAGAGCTGCTTTAATCCCTGCGCCTGCCTGGTGAGCCAGTGCTGGGGTAATTAGGGCAGGAAGGATATACAGAATAATAATGTTATTGCATTTCCCCCCTCACTGACTCTGTGGCCATGATCAGAAGCCAGCTCTTTTTTGTAGGACTTTAAAAAAACAGCCATTGAAGTTATCTTCTTTTTTGCTTTGATGCTCTAGTGTGTAACTTCTTTCTTATTTTTTTGTCAAATGTCTATAGATCATACTGCCTATTTACACACTCACTTGGGATTTATCAAATAAACAGTTACATCCTATTAGTTTAGTTCTAAAGTCAATAAGCAACATAAACATAAAATCAGAATTACTTTTGACAATCTTAAAGCACCTGTAAAATACATTATACTGGTTTGGCAACTATCAGAGTCCAACAAACCCAATTTTTCTCCCAGCCTAAGCACCAGACTAAAGTAACTGCCTTGTGTTACACAGTGAATAAAAATATTTTTAAACACGGATTGACATTCTGCCAAGGTAAAATACACCATGAGAGGCACTTAGGAGTGGAGAAGGCAAAGCAGATTCACATTCCACGCTCACTTGAAGGTATACGTTCCCCGAGCAGAATGGTGGACAGACTTTCCTAAATTACCTAAGACATTGTTTCTTAAACTTTTGGGGGTGGGGTGGAGTGGGGTGGGGGGAGGGGACTTTGTCTTGCACGTGTCCCTCATTTCCCCTGCTACCCTCTTTTCAGGGCAGAGACCATGTCTTACAAATCTTTACATGGCCCAAGCTCATAGCATTTTGCCATGTAAATATTTACAGGGGGACTGCTTGGTAAATATTCCATTGACTGCTGTGGAAATGAGCAGAAGCACAGCAGGGTTCCTGATGGGAAGTAAAAGACTTCCAACTAACAATACAAACTATGCTTCTGCAAATAGCAAAAGGCCCTGTGTGATAAGCAGCAATGCACACTCCAGACCAATGCTCTACCATCCATCAGCTGTCTGAAGGAAAGGGATGCAAATTTCCAATGAGATCATCTGATCATGGCTTTTCTAGTTTAGAAAAGACAGAAATTCATCATGACTTCCATTCTAATAAAGAACGCCCAGACCTCAAACAACATGAACATAAAACTGGAGTTATTTTTCTCCTTCCAAGGTCTGAAATGATTGAGAAATAAAATTGAATTCATTTTTTAAATTACCTAAATGCAAAGACTTTTTAAATTGTGACTTAGATTTATTTGTCCCTAAGGCCTTTCCAATGGATCTGAGTGGCTCTGGTAGTACACTCTGGCAGCATTCTGGTTTGGTAAGAAAGAGAGTGAATGAATCACTTTATTTATATCCTGAGTGACATTAGGAGAAAGGGACAGCTGGGGAGTGAGGGCCAACCTGCTGGCCCTTCACCTTCCTGGGCACAGCTCTAGTATGCAGGAATGAACAACACAGGCACAAGAGCATCAGATCCATTTCATGAAACCCTGCCTGGGTGACACAAAGGCACTGGGCACAGCTGCAAGGGGTTTGTGTAGAGCAAAGGCAGCCCCTGAGTGATGCTGAAATGCAGTCATGTGGGAGAGGGAGCTGCTGACCACAGCAGCACTGTCAAGCGCTCATGCCCTCCCAGAAATGCTTCTGAATTCTCATGACAAATACAAGCACCTGGTGTAACTCTCTGATGCCAAAACCAACATGGGCTCAAGTGTCCATCCATGGGGGAGATTTACTTCCTACTTGCAAATGAGTATTGAATAGTTTTAATAAAATGCCATTTTAAGGAAGTCTACTATAAAGAACTAAAGTCATGTAGACAATAATCCTAATTCTTCTAAGAAAATTATACGCAACTGATTTCTGAAAGTATATTTAATTCTTACAAACCTGTAAAAACCATATTACCCTTATTCTGGTTCACTTTCTTATTACAGCAAACCCTAAGATGAGCATGATAAAGTTACAGCATGGAATAGAAAGATATACATCTATTTGGATGACTTTCAGACATCACTCAGTGAAAAGTGTTTCTTTTTTTTAACTACGTTCAGATAATGAGTATCTTAAGGGCAGACCATTTAACACATTTACATAGAGCTTTTTTTGGCATAAGAGTATTTAATAACTTCCTTTTTTTGAAAATTTAAAAACTGCAAGGCTGATCTAAATCAAAGTCCTTGGGATCTAATTCTATGATCTATCTACATCTATTTAGTTATGAAGCATAATCCACTTAAGCATATCTGAGATATATATTTATATATATGTTTACATATTTTTATATGTTTATATATAATGTCTATGTATAAAATGTTTATATGTAATATACCTGTAAATAAATCTGGATTTATAAGATAAATCACTAAATCATTAAAAGGGAAATGATGTATTTCACCAAAAGTTTCTTTACTTTCTTAAAAAGAATTAATTTCTTATGCAAATCAAAACTACAATGAGGTACCACCTAACGTTGCTCAGAATGTCCATCATTTTAAAAACCTACAAATAATAAATGCTGGAGAGGGTACGGAGAAAAGGGAACTCTCTTGCACTGTTGGCAGGAATGTAAATTGGTGCAGCCACTATGGAGAACAGTATGGAGGTTCCTCAAAAAACTAAAAACAGAATTGCCATATGATCCAGCAATCCCACTCTTGGGCATATACCCAGACAAAACTATAATTCAAAAAGATACATGCACCCTTATGTTCATAGCAGCACTATTTATAAAGAAGATGTGAGATATATATATAATGGAATACTACTCAGCCATAAAAAAGAATGAAATAATGCCATCTGCAACAACATGGATGGACCTAGAGATTATCACACGAAGTGAAGTAAATCAGAAAGAGAAAGACAAATATCATATGATATCACTTATATGTGGAATCTAAAATATGACACAAATGAACACATCTACGAAATAGCAATAGACTCGCAGACATAAGAGAACAGGCTTGTGGTTGCCAAGGGGGAGGTGGGAGTTGTGGGGGAAAGGATTGGGATTTTGGGATTAGTAGATGCCAACTAGTATATATAGGATGGATAAACAACAAGGTTCTACTGTAGAGCACAGGGAACTATATTCAATATCCTGTGATAAACCATAATGGAAAAGAATATGAAAAGGAATATATATAACTGAATCACTTTGTTGTATAGCATAAATTAACAGAACATTATACATCACTATACTTCAATAAAATTCATAAAAAATACAGTAACAATAAAAAATTTAAAAAAGATTTAATTTCTTTATAGAGGGTTCTAGAAATGAAGAGGGATAGAGTAACACCATACTATGGACTTTAACCTGATTTCTTCTATTCACCAGCCTTCTAATCTTTGGAATTTAATAATGATTACTGTTTTCTGACTATAGGATAAATTCATGCCCACTGTAGAAAATCTTTGGTGAGGTTTAAGAATAAATTTTTATATAGCTTTGAGTTCAAAAGAACTGATGTACAGAGGGATCTTTCCTATTCTAGAACAATTATTTTTAGCCTGATAAAAATTCAGTCTCATTCCTTCTACAGTAGATGCATCATTAATTCAAAAAGGGCGCTGGATACCAGTTCTTTGCCTAAGGATCAGGAGAACAGCAGACGTTCAACTACCTGAGGAAAGTAAATGAAGGGACCCTAAACTGGTGACTTTCAAACTTTCTTTTTTTTTTTTTTTTTACCGCAATGCATAGATGTAAAAAATACATCTCATATGAACACTCAAATAAATAGCTTTATGACTTAAAGTCTCACAGAACAATTCTTACTCTTATTATAGATGGACCCTGGTATTTTCCTTTCTGTTCCA
The DNA here is from genome assembly GCF_964341445.2 of Mesoplodon mirus. NCBI lineage: Eukaryota > Metazoa > Chordata > Mammalia > Artiodactyla > Ziphiidae > Mesoplodon > Mesoplodon mirus. The sequence goes on along the minus strand of NC_138979.1, from coordinate 161,923,900 downwards.
TTCTGTTCCATTGTGGGGGGAGGGAGGAAGAATTGACGGTTATGACCAGTGGTATGCTAGTAATTGTTTAACAACTGGCTCTCTGTGGTAAAATAAGCAAACAAAAGCCCTGACTTTGTCTTGTTGGCTGATTTCCACTACAGCCGAGTTCAAGTAAGCAATGTGAAGTTATTGAAGGCAGGGTTGAGAAGAGGCATGCACCACGGTCTCTCGTGAGCCTGGTTGTGACCCACTAAATTGATTTGATGACCCACTTGTAGGTCATGACCCACAGTTTAAAAACCACTGCTCTAGAGTCTAGACAATCAAATTCCTTAGCAGTTCACAGGAAGCTGAGAGAGACCAGTAGATACTGTTCCCAGGAGGCACTGAATGAGAGCACATGTGCTGGGATGACAAGCTGCCTGGGCACCAGAGGGGAACAACCAGCCCCTCGCGCCTCCTCAGACTCAGGCATCTCTGAACTAGTGCCTTCAGCTTCCCAAAGACTGATCATCTGGGGAAAATGAGAGAAGCCAGCAGAAACCTTAGGAAAATCACAGTCTCTCTGAGCTTCCTTTTCTTTCTCGTATAGGAATAATAACTTGCGTACTCCACTGGATTGTTGGAAGATAATTCACATGAAAACGTTCTGAAAATTGTAAAGGCATCTACAGGGCAGTATTCGTATGAAAATGACTAAATTTAACAAAATCTTACTCACAGGCAACTAAATATCATCTATCTTAGCATCTGATTTTATCAACCATTCGCAGCCTCTTGATCTCTCCTATGTGGTCCTCTGAGATTCTGAAATACCCAGGTGTCTCCTCTCAAGGCTGGTTCCTCGGACTCGTCCACCGCCTCCTTTTCTCTTTTGCACGTTGTTGCTCTTTCTTACATCCTTTCCTTCAGAGAATTATCCACTGACAGTTTTAACAGGTAGCTATACAAGGACGATTGCTAAACTCTACATCCAGCTCTGACTTCTCCCTGGCTTTTGAGAAGACTTTTCTGAATTTAATGTTCAGCCATCATGTCAAATCTGACTTCTAAAATACTATCCAGGAAGCACAGAGACTCCCAAACAGGATCAACCCAAAGGAGATCACACCAAGACACACTGTAATTAAAATGGCAAAAATTAAAGATAGAGAATGTTAAAAGCCGCAAGGAAAAAGCAACAAGTTACATACAAAGGAACTCCCATAACACTATCAGCTGACTTTTCAGCAGAAACTTTGCAGGCCAGAAGGGAGTGGCATGATATACCTACAACCAAGAATACTCTACCTGGCAAGGCTTTCGTTTAGATATGATAGAGAGATCAAAAGTTTTACAAGCAAGCACCACCAAAGAGTTCAGCACCACCAAGCCAGCTTTATAAGAAATGTTAAAGGGACTTCTCTAAGGGAAAAAGAAAAGACCACTAATAGAAACATGAAAATTATGAAAGGAAAAATCTCATTGGTAAAGACAAATATACAGTAAAGGTAGTAAATCAGCCATGTATAAAGCTAGTAGGAAGGATAAAAGACAAATGTATATAGTAAAATCATCTATAGCCACAATAAGTTGTTAAGGGATACACAAAACAAAAAGATGTATGATATGATGTAAAAAACAGTAAATGTGAGGGGAGGGGCAGTAAAAATGCAGAGTTGTTAAAATGTGTTTGAACTTAAGAGACCAGCAAATTAATCATTCATATATATATATATATGGCTATGTACAGTGTGGAGAATAAAGTAAATAACCATGTAATACCTTTGTATGGTGACATAACTAGACTTATCATGGTGGTCATTTTGAAATGTAAAGAAATACCAAATCACTATTTTGTGTAACAGGAACAAACAAACTCATAGAAAAAGAGATCAGATTTGTTGTTACCAGAGGCAGGGAGGGGGAATTAGATGAAGGTGGTCAAAAGGTACACACTTCCAGTTACAAGATACATAAGTACTAGGGATGTAATGTACAACTTGATAATACAATGAACACTGCTGTGTGTTACGTATGAAAGATGTTAGGAGAGTAAATCCTAAGAGTTCTCATCACAAAGAATTTTTAAAAAATATTTCTTTAATTTTGTATCTATATGAGATGACAAATATTCCCTAAACATATTATGATAATCATTTCCTGATGTAAGTAATTCAGCAATTCTACATCTTGGTATTTACCCAAAAGAACTGAAAGCAGGGTCTTGAGCAGATATTTGTACATCCATGTTCACAGCAGCATTATTCACATAGCCAAAAGGTGAAAGCAACCCTAGTATCCATCGATGGATGACTAGATAAACAAAATGTGGTATACACATACAATGGAATATTATTCAGTCTTTAAAAAGGAAGGAATTCTGACACATGCTACAACACAAAAGATCCTTGAGGACATTATGCTGCGTTAAACAAGCCAGTCACAAAATGACAAACACTGTATGATTCCACTTACGTGCAGTCTCTAGAGTAGACAAATTCATAGACACAGAAAGCAGAATGGTGGTTGCCAGGGAGTGGGGGAGGGGAAACAGGGAGTTAGCGTTCAATGGGTACAGAGTTTCAGTTGTGCAAGTTAAAAAAAGTTCTAAAGATGGATGGTGGTGATGGTTGTACAATGATGTGAATGTCCTTAATCCACTGTACACTTAAAAATGGTTAAAATGGTAAATTTTGTGTTATGTGTATTTTGTCACAATTAAAAAGGAGATATTGAATAATAATATATATTGATCTATCTCTTATTCTGCTTCAGGCACTATATGAAGTATTGATATTTACTGCATACATTGTCTTATGTAACCCTGTATCTGTATAGATGCTAGGAAGGGTGGAAAGCAGGGGGAAATCTATTGTTTTTGTCTGCCTAGCATCCCTTCCCATCTGCTTATGGTTTTAGCTCCTTTCACTTCCTCTGGGAAAACTATAACCCTACCTCCTCTATTCCAATCAGGTGATTACGGCCAGACTACAGATGTTCCTCCTATACCCTTTCCATCACAAAAGCTGGCAGATGACCCAGAATTGGCCAAAGTCCCATCCCCTTACCCGCAGCAATTGCCTTAAGAGGTGGTCATGTCATCCAAGCCAAGCCAATCACAGCCCTTCCTTAGGATGTATATATACTAACATAGAAGAGTCCTCTTTACCCTGTGGCCATTAAACTGCAAAGAACAAGGTTGGAGCTGCTGCTCAAATTACCCTCCATCTCACCTTGCTACATGGAAGAAACCATGTAAAGAAGAAAGAGGGAGGTTAATGAAGCTGTGAAGAGAAGTGAAGAGAGATGAAAAAAGTTGGAGAGAAAGAAGAGGCAGAGAGGGACGGAGAGAAAGAAAGACCTGACCACCTTAAAAAACTGTTCCTATTTGTATTTTTAAAAAGTAATCTGGGGGACTTCCCTGGTGGCACAGTGGTTAAGACTCTAGGCTCCCAATGCAGTGGGCCCGGGTTCCATCCCTGGCCAGGGAACTAGATCCCACATGCATGCCACAACTAAGGGTTCACATGCCACAACTAAGGAGCCGGCAAGCTGCAACTAAGGAGCCCACCTGCCGCAACTAAGACCTGGCACAACCAAAAAAAAAAAAGTAATCTCTGCACAAATTAAAAAAAAAAAGAAAATCAAACAATACAGACAGGTGTAAAGTTAAAAATGTCTCTTCTACCCTAGACTCTTTGCTATGTTACTGCTGTGTGTATCTGTATCCGTCTCAGAATAGTCTTTGCACATACAAGCAAACATACGCTAAACATATATTCCTTCTCCCCTTTTTACACAGATGGGAGTATAATCTACAGTGGAATTAAAAAAAAATCTTTCACTTGACAATATATTTCAAAAATTGTTCCATACCAACATAAACATTTACTTCAGGAGAACTCTTCAGGTAATCCATAAAAATATTATTCAAATTCCAAGATACCTTTTTAGCGTGGGTCATCTTGTGAGATCCTCCCATGTCTCACCCTCTAATTCCACACCTTTTTGTAAGGAAAACTGAAATGGACCCTAGAACCTGTCTGTCATCTTGTTATCGTGCAACCAGGAGATAACAGGAAACAGCTTCTTCCTCTCTTAAAACAAAGGGCCACCCAAGGGGGAGTTCCAGCAAAGCAGGAGCCAAATTATTGGAGCTTAATATTTGGAGATGTTATTACAAGTGATAGCTCTTAGAGTGCTCTGAAAGGTAAAGGGAGAGTTTAACCTCACGTTAGCATCATTTTAGAGACCAAAAAGAGGGCTGTAGGTGAAAAGAAGTTTGACCTCAGGTGGGAATAATGACAGCTTTGCCACATAGACTCTGATGGTTAGACAAACATGAGACAATCAAGCTGACAATGCTACTAAATTTAGAGGTTAAAGCTATTGGAAACTCAGTGTACTTTCTGAGGAATCAGATGTCAACTCACTATCACCACAAAGCAGATGTCCTCTGGATCCTTTGAACTAAAGCTTGAGTTTAACTATCATCTATCCTTCTCTTGTAAAGATCTTCCTCTTAGTTCTCGAAAGGCTCCTGAATATGTCTGTTACTTTACATTTATCTTCTAAACTAATCCATACGGCCCACTAATCATTTTTATTACTTTTCACTGGGTTTTCTAAAGTGTATCATCTCTCTGGGTATTATGGTTCATTGCATGCCCATTTCTAAGCTACTGTCTTGTATCCCTCTTTTTGTCTATTAACAATAAAAGAATGATGAGAGTAGTTTCTCGACCTTTTATGACTTATGCTCCATCAGCCAGATGGAGATTTTGTTCCATTTTACTTTCTGCAGTTTGTTTTATGAAGGCTGTAAATTTCTTATCACTCTCTATACATAATTATATTACAGTTTGACTATGCTTTTTTTAAACTTATGGTAACTCTCCTCCTCTTTTCCCTCTTGGTATGCACCGCTGGTTGAGAATCACTGTATTAGACATAGACTTAAGGATCCATTGTACCATTTCTCTTCAATCTAGTCCATAAAATGCCATTTTTCACTCCCAGAAAAACTTGTCCTAAATGTCAAAAATTTCTATCTGCCAGATGAGAACAACCTTAGCTTCACAGAATAGTAGTATGGCCTACAGATTATATCAGTCAGAGTGCTCATGTATTTGATGAAGTTGAATCTACTTTACCATGTAAAAACTGCCAATTTGTCCATCTCTTAATTTTTTATTTTTACTTTATTAAAAAAAAACTAGGGTGGCAGGCAGCCTTTAAGATGGTCTGTGATTCCTGCCTCCTGATACTCATGCCCTTATGTAATCTCCCCACCCCGAGTATAGACCAGACTTACTGACTCTCTTCTTACAAAGAGAATACAGCAAAAGTTATGGGATGTCACTTCCAAGGTTAAATTGTACAAAGACTGTGGCTTCTGCCTTGGGTGCTCTCTCGTTCTCTCATGTATTGCTTGTTCAGGGGAGGCCAGCTGCCATGTTGTGAGTCAGCTGTATTAGTTTGCCCAGGCTGCATAATACCACGGAATGGTTGGCTTAAACAACAGAAATTTATTTTCTCACAGTTCAGGAGGCTGGAAGTACAAGATCAAAGTGTAGGCAGGTTTGGTTTCTTCTGAGGCCCCTCTCCTTGGCTTGCAGATGCCCATCTTCTTCTTGTGTCCTCACAGTGTCTTTCCTCTGAGTGAATCCCTGATGCCTCTCTGCGTGTCCAAATTTCCTCTTCTTCTAAGGACACCAGTCAGACTGGATTAGGGCTCACCCTAACAGCCTCCTTTTAACTTAATCACACCTTTAAAGGTCCTATCTCCAAATACAGTCACATTCTGAAGTACTGGGGGGTTAAAATTTCACATATGAACCGGTGGTCGGGGGCATATCTCAGTTCATACAGAGGCCCTTTGGAGAGGACTGAGTGGAAAGAGGCCTGCCAATAACCATGTGAGTGAGCTTGGAAGCAGATCCCCCAGTTGGGCCTTCAGATGAGATCACAGCTCCCAGCTGACAGCCTGATACAACCTCATGAGAGACCTTAAGCCAGAGGTCCTCAGCTAAGCTAGAATGCCTGACTCATAGAAATCGTGAGATAATAAATGTTTGTTGTTTGAAGCCATAATTTTGGGGTAAAATTTGTTATGCAGCAATAGATAACGAATATAACCAATAACTTCATGTATCAACAAAGAAAAACCTGTCTTAGCTGGAATGCTTGGGCAAAGAATATTGAGGCTACTTGAACTTCTTTGTTAATTGGGGTTAAGGCCCCATTTTTCTTTGCTTCATACCTTGCTGCAAATGAATCAGAGTACTTTTCTGCCCCAAATTATGTCTTTGATGACTGAAGGTTGAAACTGTTCTAGGTGTTGCTTGATAGAAACAAACAAACAAACAACAACAACAACATTTTCACATGCAGTATCTCATCTAGTTTTCACAGCAACTCCATGAAGAAGACATGGCAGTTACAGTATTTTAATTCAGGTGCCAAGCAAAGCACCTGACACATGGTAGGCATTAAAAAAATACTTCTATATGAATGTGTTTTCATTTTACAGATGACTATACTGAGCCTGCAGAAGTTAACTAACTTGTTCAAGATTGCACAGTTCCTAAGTGGCAAGCATGGTAATAGAACCCAAGTTCAGGATTTTTTCCTATTGTACCATGTCACCTGATATGTTTGCTATTTGCATCTTTCTTCCTTGAAGTTATGGGTAAAAACATTTTAAAAAATATAATAAAAGTTACAGTTAACTGATACTTTATTTTACATTTTTCCCCCTTTAGGGGCTGTGATAGATGAATGAAAAGTACTTATAAGCAAATAGCTACATTCTGAAAATGATCAATTCATAAGGTATGGGCACATACACCCTAGTAGTTTGTTACTGAGTCAATTCTGGAAGATTTGTATTTACATCTCCTTATCTTTTTAAAGTCAACAAGTAGTGGATTTAACATCTTAAGCTTATTAAAGATAGGTACTCTATTATATGCCCCTTCTTTTCCCCACACGGGTTTCTGGGTGAATCAAAGAACACAGCCCTTGAACAACAGGAGAAAGCTGATTACAAAAATGGCATGAAGTTTCATGAAGTTTCTTCTCTTCCTCTCAGAAGTCCAAGGAACAGAAAGAAGCATAGACACAGTTATTAAAATACCCAAAAGTTACAGGATGTGAACACTGCACAGTTAATCTAACATTGTCCAGAGACTTATTTAGTGAATGTTAAATCTTATAACAGCAATAGAAACTGATCTTTTATCCCACATTCACTTACTGAATACTTACTAAATGCCCACCACTATGAAAAGCACTGGTGATATAGAGGTGAATGACATAATTCCTAATCCTTCTGGGAGTTTATAACCCGGTGGTAGAGGTCAATAGGTGAAATATAATAATATATTTTAGAAAATTCTGTTACAGAGGAAGGCAAAGGGTATTACAGGAGTTGATGGTAAGAGGGGGAAGTGGGTACTGTGGTCGATGAAGGACTTTGGAAGAGACGACAAGATCTGGAAATGGAAGCACGGCCGGAGTTAGCCAAGGGGAGGTGGGACTTCTACAAAGAGGAAACATCTTGTGCAACGGCACGGAAGTGTGAGGTAGTGTAGCACGTAGTTTAGAATGACTGGAATTTAAAGGTACATGTTGGGGGAGTAGTGGAAAATGTGGGTAGAGAAGGGAGTAGACCATGAAGGGCTCTGGTTACCCACTGAAGAATTTGCACTTTAAGGATAGCTTTTGAAAACTTTTTAGTGGGGAAGTATCATAATTGTAACTGTTTCTAAAAGACCACTACTAGCAGTGTGGAGGAAAAATCAGAATGAGGCTGAGGGCAGAAAGATCTGTATGGAAAACACTATAGTAATTCAAACAAAAAGTGGTATGTGTCTGAATTAAGTCAGAGGAAATGAATGAGATTAGACATAAGATCTGAGAAGTGTTTAAAGGGAAAAATATAATAATTGATAACCAATGGGATATGTGGGGTGAGGGGAGTAGCTAGAATGATTCTTAGGTTTCTGGCTTTACTTTATTGAAGGTGAACAGGGAGGGACCATAAGGGGAGTGTGTCTGAGAGGATGATGAGCACAGTTTTGGACGTGTTGCGTTTGACATGACTGTGAGAGATTCAGGAGAGATGTCTAGAGGTGGTTCCAGGGAGAAGTTTGGGCAGAGAAGGGCTGCTACGTACCTGTTTTATGTATATGTTATTTCCAGAATTGTGCAGTGCACAACCAATCTGTGAAGTCATACATGACAGCCCTGGCTGGAGGTACAGGTTTGGAACTGTCAAATATGGAGGTCAGTTGAAACTACTGGAAAGAATTAGGGCCCCCACCCAGGTGGGGGATGGTAACTTCAGGCTGAGCACAAGATTCCTGGAGCACCGCCCTCTTATCTCACTACCAACCAATCTGAAGAAAGTCACACACCCTGCAGTTCTCACCCCAAATTTTGCCTGTAAAAACTTTTCCCAAAAAACTGTTAGCAGTTTTGAGCATGAGCCACCCATTCTCCTTGCTTGGCCCTGCAATAAACCTTTCTCAAAGGCAGGATTCTAGAGAATGAAAATTCACAAGTAAGCAAAGGATGAAGAGCTTTAAAAAATGACTAAGAAGGATTTTTCAGAGAGGTGAGAAAGAGGAAAGCTAACCTTACCAAAAACTCAATATTATTAAAGGTTAACACTTTAAAGATGTGGATTTTTCTCTAAACTGAGTGATTAAGTAAACCATCCTTATTCATTCCTTACAAGGTTTATTATTAGCCATACTTTTTAATGATGTTGGTATTGTCCAGCTATGGTTGATCTTAATCAGAACTTAATTTTAGCCTCAGGTGAATAATTCTATACCAGGTGAAGTCACTACTTTTTCATGTTACTAAAAGTACTGCCTTTGCTGGATCCTATTTTCTCATTTTTTCCGTCCATATATCTCCCATTTGACCCTTGATCCAGTTGTTCCTTGTATTGTGTGTTTTACTTACATTGCTGCCTTAATACACCTAATCTATCAAACATCATAGCTTAGCCCAGCCTACCTTAAACGTGCTCAGAACACTTACACTAGCCTGCAGTTGGGCAAAATCAATGAATACAAAGCCTGTTTTATAATAAAGTGTTGAATATCTCATGTAATTTGTTGACTACTGTACTGACAGTGAAAAACAGACTGGTTGTCTGGGTATAGAATGGTTGGAAGTGCATTGCTTGTTGACCCCCATGATCACGTGGCTAACTGGGGGCTGTGTTCTCTGCCCAGCATCATGAGAGAGGATTGTAACACAAATCACTAGGCCAGGAAAGGAGCACAATTCAAAATTCAGAGTATGGTTTCTACTGAATGCATATTGCTTTCACACCATCATAAAGGTAAAAAACTATAAGCTGAACCATCGTAAGCTGGGGACCATCTGCATGTACTAACATTTGTCAAAATACGAATTTGTCTTTTGCTTCACTCTGAAATCTGAAATTCTGTTTTTCCTTGTATATATGTTTATTCTCTGAATTAAGGTTGGGGATCTTGTGTTTCACTTAGCTTGTTATTCCTTATGTGCACCTAATAGTGTGTGGAACATAATTATTCATAGAAAATTCCTACCATACACTCAAAGGCCACATGAGAATGCTAAACATCTCAAAGATGGAAACAGAAAACAGAAGTTCCAGAAAACTTTTTAAAAACTCTAGTTACAAGCCTGTGCTTGTTTGAATAATTGCTTTGGTTGGCCCTTAAGTTCAGTTTTTAAAACTAGAAGTCACCTTGCCACATATGAAATTATTTTTCATTTTCCCATGAATAAGATTTGAAAGTTGAAAAGTTACTTTAAACTGAGGTTGATAAACATAACATGTAACAGATTACAGATTTGTAGCATTTTCGAGTTGAACTTCATTTCTCAAAGTGCCAAGATGTAAATTTCACAGATGAGGGCTTTGAGCCTGAAGAGGTTTGGTGACTTGCCCGAGATCACACAAATAGTAGCCAAGGGGAGATGAGAGCCAGTTCCTTTGATTTTTAAATTGGGTCCTCTTTCCATTTTACCACACTGCTGGGTTTAGGTTTTACCCTAAACCCTTCATGGACAGCAGAGCACAAAATTGATATCACTGACCCACAGAAATTCTGACTTCCAAGACTCCTCCTATAAGCAATGACAGGATGATTTCTCGGGGAGTCTGTCAGCTGCTCTGTGGCCATGAAATAAACTGTGGGGGCAGGGAGCATGCCCCGGGAGAAGGAGCTCCCTGGGTTGCTTCAGGATGCTTGAAAGAAAAGTGGATTTATGCCGAGGATAATTCCTGGAACAGATGTGAAACCAAATACTTCATATCACAATCCTGCCCCCACCCTTTCTGAAAGGGAAATGAAATAGCAGGATTAACCTGCTCTTCATCAGATCATGCTTTGTTTCTTTCAAAAAAATCCCATGACCAGGGCAGATTCCATTTCCTGCTACTCCCCTCCTATAGCAATGAGGGGAGAGTCCAGTAGGGGAGAAGAAGCTTTTCTTATGCTCTGCAGGCACCAGGAGCATGAGGGTGGTGGTTAGAGAGGCAGGCAGGACAGTTATGGCAGGCTAAGGGCCAACACGAGCTTTTACCCCCCAAACCAGGCTGGATTTCTCCATCCACATGCCACCAGGAAGCATTCTTTTGTAAATGTAATGAGCATCTTAGGATACTGAATAAATTCATCCATTTGGGGGGAGAGAGAAATTAGAATTAGTTTAAGTCTAGGGCTCCGTGAAAACAGTACACATAGACTGAAAAGCGGCTCACTTTTTTTTTTTTTTCCTTTTGGCCATAAAACTCAAGGTTTGTGAAAGAGATAGACAAATTTTTAAATAAACTATAATGCCTTGACCAGGGAATGACACAGCAAAGCAGAAATACAGCGTATAACACACACACACACACACACATATGTATAAAATCATCACAAAGCCAGTTGTCCCATGTTTTAAAGCGATTTGATAACTCAAGTGCCAGAGCATAAACTCTTCTGTAAGAACCAAAAGAGACTGGCGGCTTCTCACTGTTTGCCCTTAGCACTGAAATGCTGCTCCCTCTAATGACCCTGGCAGCGAGGCCGGGATCTCAGGGGAGTCAGCAGCAGCTACCTTGAAAGTGTTACTAGCCCACAGAAGATCTCTGGTGCCCCACGGTTATCAGCATCAAGAGCATCCCCACAAGCCAGGGACTGGGTCACTTGAGGTGTCTCTAAGAATCACCTTTCAAAGCCAAAACCACTTGTTCAGTCATATCACAAGTGGGCAACAGGACAGTGTGAAGGGAGGGGTGCCTGTGGACGGCAGAATTAAAGGGATTAACAATGGGGGAGAAGCAATTGGTGGTACAGCTAGCTCCATTCTCAGCTGCTCTGTCTTGGATTTGGAGCATGAGGTGAAGCTTAAGGCTCTGAAACTATAGTCAAGGTCCTCCTTGCCCTGTGCTGACTAAGGCATCAGAAATACCCGACACCTTTCCAAACAGGGGAAAATGCAAGTGAGGCCAGGCACAGAGACAGCTGCTGTCCCCCAGGCGTACCACCTTACTTGGAAGCCTAAAGGAGTAGAGGCAAAGCTGAGGCGAGGCATCTTTCTACCCAGCACCTGACAGCAGACCTAGCACCAAAAAGGCAGTCAATTATTTGTTGAATTCACGAATAGGAATAACTATTTACTGTATTTAGAAGTATTTATTAAAGGATTTGGCTGCTGACACTCTGAAGACTTTTTTTTTTTTTTTTTTTTTTTTTACTTTTCAGATATCAACTGTTAACGTTTTAAGGTTTGAGACATATTTCACACACTAATAAAATTCACCCATTTAAAGTGTATATGTCAGTGGTCTTTAGTGTAACCATCACCACAACCTACTTCTAGAACATTTTCTTTACTCCAAAAAGAACCTTTATGACTACTGGCGGTCACTCCTCCTTCCTCCTCCCCCCAGCTCTAGTCCGGGGGACCCACTGATCTCCTTCCTGTCTCTATGGACCTGTCTATTCTGGACATTGCACATAAACAGAATCTACGATATATAGTCCTTTACTCACTTAGCATGACATTTTCAAGGTTCATCCATGTTGTAAGCACGTACCAGTACTTCCTTCTTTTTTATGGCTAAATAATATTCTATTGTATGTACACATCACATTCTGCTTATCCATTCTTTTTTTTTTTAAATATATTTATGTATTTATTTTTGGCTGTGTTGGGTCTTCGTTGCTGTGTGCTGGCTTTCTCTAGTTGTGGTGAGCAGGGGCTACTCTTCGTTGAGGTGTGCGGGCTTCTCATTGCGGTGGCTTCTCTTGTTGAGGAGCACAAGCACTAGGCACGAGAGCTTCAATAGTTGTGGCTCACGGGCTCTAGAGCGCAGGCTCAGTAGTTGTGGCACACAGGCTTAGCTGCTCTGCGGCAGGTGGGATCTTCCCAGACCAGGGCTCGAACCCGTGTCCCTGCATTGGCAGGCAGATTCTTAACCACTGTGCCACCAGGGAAGCCCCTGCTTATCCATTCGTGATCTGATAGACATTTAGGTTGTTGCTACATTTTGGCTACTGAGTAATGCTGCTATGAACATTCACGTACAGCTTTTCTACAGACATGTTCTTGTTTCTCCTGGATTTATTCTTAGGAGAACTGCTGGGTCATTTGGTAACTCTACATTTTCCTGTTTGAGAAATTGCCAAATTTCTTAAAATTCTCTGCATCCTCACCAACACTTGTTATTACCTGTCTTTTGATTGGGTGTGAAGTGGTATCTTATTGCAGTTTTGATTTGCATTTCTCTAATGACTAATGATGCATCTTTTCATGTGCTTATTGGCCATTTGTAAGTCTTCTTTGGAGAAATATCTATTCAACTTCATTGTTCATTTTAAAAACTGGGTTATCTATCTTTTTATTGTTGAGCTGTAAGAGATCCATACATATTCTGAATATAGGTCTCCTGCCAGATACATGATTTGCAAATATTTTCTGCCATTCTGTGGGCTCTTTTCACTGTCTTGATGGTGACTTTTGAAGCACATAATTTTTTTTCAATTTGTATAGGCCTTCATTCAATTCCTTTTTTTAAAATTGAAGTATAGTTGATTTATAATATTATATTTGTTTCAGGTGTATAGCACAGTGATTCAGTATTTTTATATATTATACTCTATTAAAAGTTATTACAAAATAATGGCTATAATTCCCTGTGCTGAACAATATATATATTGAAATATATATATTTATAAATAAATAAATAAATATACAAATATATTTATATATGTGAATAAATACACACACCACACATCTTTATCCTTTCATCTGTTGATGAAACCTTTGGTTGTTTCCATATCTTGGCTATTGTAAATAGTGCTGCTATGAACGCTGGGCTGCCTGTATCTTTTCACATTAGTGTTTTTGTCATTTATGGATATATACCCAGGAATGAAATTGCTGGATCATATAGTATTTCTACTTTTAGATTTTTGAGGAGCCACCATACTGTTTTCCACAGTGGGTGCACCAATTTACATTCCCAAGAACAGTATATGAGGGTTCCCTTTTCTCCACATCCTTGCCACATTCGTTACTTTTTGATGATAGCCATTTTGACAGGTGTGAGGTGATATCTCTTTGTTATTTTGATTTGTATTTCTCTAATAATTAGCGATGTTTAGCATCTTTTCATGTGCCTGTTGACCATCTATATGTCTTCCTTGGAAAAATGTCTATTCAGGTCTTCTGCCCATTTTTCCATTGGGTTTTTTTTTTTTTTCATGTTGAGTTGTATGAACTGATTATATATTTTGGATATTAACCCCTTGTTGGTCATAAGATTTGCAAATATTTTCTCCTATTCAGTAGGTTGTCTTTCTGTTTGGTCAATGATTTCTTTGGCTGTGCAAAAAGTTTTTAAGTTTAATTAGGCCCCACTTGTTTATTTCTGCATTGATTTCTTTAACCTTAGGGACAGATCCAAAAAATATTACTATGATTTACGTCAAAGAGTACTCTGCCTGTGTTCTCTTCTAGGAGTTTATGGTTTCTAGTCTTACATTTAGGTCTTTAATTTTGAGTTTATTTTTGTATATGGTGTGAGGAAATGTTGTAATCTCATTTTTTTACATGTAGCTGTCCAGTTTTCCCAGCACCACTTATTGAACAGACTGTGTTTTCTCCACTGTATATTCTTGCCTCCATTGTTGTAGATTAATTGACCATGGTGTGTGGGTTTATTTCTGGGCTCTCTATTCTGTTCCATCGATCTGTGTGTCTGTTTTTCTGCCAGTACCATGTTGTTTTGATTATTGTAGCTTTATAGTATAGTCTGAAGTCTGGGAGTGTGAAACCTCCAACTTTGTTCTTTTTTCTCAAGATTGCTTCAGCAATTCAAGGTCTTTTATGGTTCGATATAAATTTTAGGATTATTTAATTCATTAGTTCTGTGAAAAATGTGATGGGTATTTTGATAGTGATTGCATTAAATCTGTAGATTGCTTTGGGTAGTATGGCCATTTTAACAATATTAATTCTTCCAATCCAAGAGCACTGGATATCTTTCCGTCTCTTTGTATCATATTCAATTTCCTTCAACAATGTTTTATAGTGTTCAGAGTATAGGTCTTTCACATCCTTGGTTAAGTTTATTCTGATTCTTTTTGATGCAATTTTATTTTATTGTATTTATTTATATTTTTAAATTGCTCTGAACACGAACAGTTTCCTCATTTACTTACTTATTTATTTATTTAATTTATTTATGGCTACATTGGGTCTTCGTTGCTGCATGTGGGCTTTCTCTAGTTGTGGTGAGCGGGGGCTACTCTTCGTTGTGGTGTGCGGGCTTCTCATCGTGGTGGTTTCTCTTGTTGCAGAGCATGGGCTCTAGGCGTGTGGGCTTCAGTAGTTGTGGCATGTGTGCTCAGTAGTTGTGGCTCACGGGTTCTAGAGCACAGGCTCACTAGTTGTGGTGCATGGGCTTAGTTGCTCTGTGGCATGTGGGATCTTCCCGGACCAGGGATTGAACCCATGTCCCCTGCAATGGCAGGAGGATTCTTAACCACTGTGCCACCAGGGAAGGCCCATTCCCTTCTAAATTTGGATGCCTTTTAATTATTTTTCTTGTCTGATTGCTGTGGCCAGGGATTTTTTTTTCCTATTAGTCATCCATTTTTTTTTTTTTTTTGCTGTACACGGGCCTCTCACTGTTGTGGCCTCTCCCGTTGCGGAGCACAGGCTCCGGACGCACAGGCTCAGCAGCCATGGCTCACGGGCCCAGCCGCTCCGCGGCATATGGGATCCTCCCAGACCGGGGCACAAACCCGTATCCCCTGCATCGGCAGGCGGACTCTCAACCACTGCGCCACCAGGGAGGCCCTAGTCATCCATTTTATACACATCAGTGTATACATGTCAATCGCAATCGCCCAATTCATCACACCACCACCCCAACCCCCCACTGCTTTCCCCGCTTGGTGTCCAAATGTTTGTGCTCTACATCTGTGTCTCTATTTCTGCTCTGCAAACTGGTTCACCTGTACCATTTTCTAGGTTCCACATATATGTGTTAATATACGACATTTGTTTTTCTCTTTCTGACTTACCTCACTCTGTATGATAGTCTCTAGATGCATCCACGTCTCTACAAATGACCAAATTATGTTCTTTTTATGGCTGAGTAATATTCCATTGTATATATGTACCACATCTTCTTTATCCATTCATCTGTCGATGGGCATTTAGGTTGCTTCCATGACCTGGCTATTGTAAATAGTGCTGCAATGAACATTGGGGTGCAAGTGTCTTTCTGAATTATGGTTTCCTCTGGGTATATGCCCAGTAGTGGGATTGCTGGGTCATATGGTAATTCTATTTTTAGTTTTTTAAGGAACCTCCATACTGTTCTCCATAGTGGCTGTATCAATTTACATTCCCACCACCAGTGCAAGAGGGTTCCCTTTCCTCCACACCCTCTCCAGCATTTATTGTTTGTAGACTTTCTGATGATGCCCATTCTAACTGGTGTGAGGTGATAGCTCATTGTAGTTTTGACTTGCATTTCTCTAATAATTAGTGATGTTGAGCAGCTTTTCATCTGCCCCTTGGTCATCTGTATGTCTTCTTTGGTGAAATGTCTATTTAGGTCTTCTGCCCATTTTTGGATTGGGTTTTTTTTTTTTTTAATATTGAGCTGCATGATCTATTTATATATTTTGAAGATTAATCCTTTGTCCAATGATTCATTTTCAAACATTTACTCCCATTTTTAGGGTTGTCTTTTCATCTTGCTTATGGTTTCCTTTGCTGTGCAAAAGCTTTTAAGTTTCATTAAGTCCCATTGGTTTATTTTTGTTTTTATTTCCATTACTCTAGGAGGTGGATCAAAAAAGATCTTGCTGTGATTTAAGTCAAAGAGTGTTCTTCCTATGTTTTCCTCTAAGAATTGTATAGTGCCTGGTCTTACATTTAGGTCTCTAATCCATTTTGAGTTTATTTTTGTGTATGGTGTTAGGGAGTGTTCTAATTTCATTCTTTTTTTTTTTTTTTTTTTTTGCTGTACGCAGGCCTCTCACTGCTGTGGCCTCTCCCGTTGCGGAGCACAGGCTCCGGACACACAGGCTCCGCGGCCATGGCTCGCGGGCCCAGCCGCTCCGCGGCATGTGGGATCTTCCGGGATCGGGGCACGAACCCGTGTCCCCTGCATCGGCAGGCGGACTCTCAACCACTGCGCCACCAGGGAAGCCCTAATTTCATTCTTTTACATGTAGCTGTCCAGTTTTCCCAGCACCACTTATTGACGAGGCTGTCTTTTCTCCATTGTATATCCTTGCCTCCTTTGTCATAACTTAGTTGACCATAGGTGCGTGGGTTTATCTCTGGGCTTTCTATCTTGTTCCATTGATCTATATTTCTGTTTTTGTGCCAGTAGCATATTGTCTTGATTACTGTAGCTCTGTCGTATAGTCTGAAGTCAGGGAGTCTGATTCCCCCAGCTCCGTTTTTTTCCTCAAGACTGCTTTGGCTATTCGGGGTCTTTTGTGTCTCCATACCAATTTTAAGATTTTTTGTTCTAGTTCTGTAAAAAATGCCATTGGTAATTTGAAAGGGATTGCATTGAATCTGTAGATTGCTTTGGGTAGTAGAGTCATTTTCACAATATTAATTCTTCCAATCCAAGAACATGGTATATCTTGGCATCTGTTGGTATCATCTTTAATTTCTTTCACCAGTGTCTTATAGTTTTCTGTATACAGGTCTTTTGTCTCCCTAGGTAGATTTATTCCTAGGTATTTTATTCTTTTTGTTGCAATGGTAAGTGCAAGTGTTTCCTTAACTCCTCTTTCAGTGTGTATAGGAATGCAAGAGATTTCTGTGCATTAATTTTGTATCATGTAACTTTACCAAATTCATTGGTTAGCTCTAGTAGTTTTCTGGTGGCATCTTTAGGATTCTCTATGTATCGTATTATGTCATCTGCAAATAGTGACAGTTTTACTTCTTCTTTTCCAATGTGTATTCCTTTTATTTCTTTTTCTTCCCTGATTGCTGTGGCTAGGACTTCCAAATCTATGTTGAATAATAGTGGTGAGAATGGACATTCTTGTCTTGTTCCTGATCGTACAGGAAATGCTTTCAGTTTTTCACTGTTGAGAATGATGTTTGCTGTGGGTTTGTCATATATGGCCTTTATTATGTTGAAGTAGGTTCCCTCTATGCCCACTTTCTGGATTGTTTTCATCATAAATGGGTGTTGAATTTTGTCAAAAGCTTTTCTGCATCTACTGAGATGATCATATGGTTTTTATTCTTCAATTTGTTAATATGGTGTATCACATTGATCGATTTGCGTATATTGAAGAATCCTTGCATCCCTGGGATAAATCCCTCTTGATCATGGTGTATGAGCCTTTTAATGTGTTGTTGGATTCTGTTTGCTAGTATTTTGTCGAGGATTTTTGCATCTATACTCATCAGTGATATTGGTCTGCAATTTTCTTTTTTTGTAGTATCTCTGTCTGGTTTTGGTATCAGGGTGACAGTGGCCTCATAGAATGAGTTTGGGAATTTTCCTTCCTCTGCAATTTTTTGGAAGAGTTTGAGAAGTATGGGTGTTAGCTCTTCTCTAAATGTTTGATAGAATTCACCTGTGAAGCCATCTGGTCCTGGACTTATGTTTGTTGGAAGATTTTTAATCACAGTTTCAATTTCATTAATTGTGATTAGTCTGTTCATATTTTCTGTTTCTTCCTGGTTCAGTCTTGGAAGGTTATACCTTTCTAAGAATTTGTCCATTTTTTCCAGGTTGTCCATTTTATTGGCACAGAGTTGCTTGCAGTAGCCTCTTAGAATGCTTTGTATTTCTGCAGTGTCTGTTGTAACTTCTCCTTTTTCATTTGTAATTTTATTGATTTGAGTCATCTCCCTGTTTTTCTTGATGAGTCTGGCTAATGGTTTATCAGTTTTGTTCATTTTCTCAAAGAACCAGCTTTTACTTTTATTGATCTTTGCTATTGTTTCTATTTCATTCATTTCTGCTCTGATCTTTATGATTTCTTTCCTTCTGCTAACTTTGGGTTTTGTTTGTTCTTCTTTCTCTGGTTCCTTTAGGTGTGACGTTAGATTGTTTATTTGAGATTTTTCTTGTTTCTTGAGGTAGGCTTGTATAGCTATAAACGTCCCTCTTAGAACTGCTTTTGCTGCATCCCATAGGTTTTGGATCATCGTGTTTCACTGTCATTTGTCTCTAGGTATTTTTTGATTTCCTCTTTGATTTCTTCAGTGATCTCTTGGTTATTTAGTAACGTACTGGTTAGCCTCCATGTGTTTTACGTTTTTCTCCCTGTAATTGATTTCTAATCTCACAGCGTTGTGGTCAGAAAAGATGCTTGATATGATTTCAATTTTCTTTAATTTACTAAGGCTTGATTTGTGACCCAAGATGTGATCTATCCTGGAGAATGTTCCGTGTGCACTTGAGAAGAAAGTGTAATCTGCTGTTTTTGGA
The DNA here is from genome assembly GCF_964341445.2 of Mesoplodon mirus. Lineage (NCBI taxonomy): Eukaryota > Metazoa > Chordata > Mammalia > Artiodactyla > Ziphiidae > Mesoplodon > Mesoplodon mirus. The sequence continues at coordinate 161,904,942 of NC_138979.1, read as the reverse complement.
TGGAGTGTTGTATAAATATCAATTAAATCTATCTGGTCTATTGTGTCATTTAAAGCTTGAGTTTCCTTATTAATTTTCTGTTTGGATGATCTGTCCATTGGTGTCCGTGAGGTGTTAGAGTCCCCAACTATTACTGTGTTACTGTCGATTTCCTCTTTTAGAGCTGTTAGCAGTTGCCTTATGTATTGAGGTTCTCCTATGTTGGGTGCATATATATTTATAATTGTTATATCTTCTTCTTGGATTGATCCCTTGATCATTATGTAGTGTCCTTGTCTCTTGTAACATTCTTTATTTTAAAGTCTATTTTATCTGATACGAGTATTGCTACTCCAGCTTTCTTTTGATTTCTATTTGCATGGAATAACTTTTTCCATCCCCTCACTTTCAGTCTATATGTGTCCCTCGGTCTGAAGTGGGTCTCCTGTGGACAGCATATATATGGGTCTTGTTTTTGTATCCATCCAGCGAGCCTGTGTCTTTGGTTGGAGCATTTAATCCATTCATGTTTAAGGTAATTATTGATATGTATGTTCTTTTTTTTTTTTTTTTAAATATATTTTATTTATTTATTCATTTATTTTTGGCTGTATAGGGCCTTCGTTGCTGTGCGCGGGCTTTCTCTAGTTGCGGCGAGCGGGGGCTACTCTTCTTTGCGGTGCGCGGTCTTCTCACTGCGGTGGCTTCTCGTTGCGGAGCAGGGTCTCTAGGCGCGCGGGCTTCAGTAATTGTAGCTCGCGGCCTCAGTAGTTGTGGCACACGGGCTTAGTTGCTCCGCGGCATGTGGGATCTTCCCGGACCAGGGCTCGAACCCGTGTCCCCTGCATTGGCAGGCGGATTCTTAACCACTGCGCCATCAGGGAAGCCCCGATATGTATGTTCTTATTACCATTTTCTTAACTTGTTTTGGGTTTGTTTTTGTAGGTCCTTTTCTTCTCTTGTGTTTCCCACTTAGAGAGGTTCCTTTAGCATTTGCTGTAGAGCTGGTTTGGTGGTGGTGAATTCTCTTAGGTTTTGCTTGTCTGTAAAGCTTTTGATTCCTCTGTCGAATCTGAATGAGATCCTTGCTGGGTAGAGTAATCTTTTTTGTTGGTTGTGAAAGGTTCCTCCCTTTCGTCACTTTAAGTATATCATGCCACTCCCTTCTGGCTTGTAGAGTTTCTGCTGAGAAATCAGCTGTTAACCTGATGGGAGTTCCCTTGTATGTTATTTGTCATTTTTCCCTTGCTGCTTTCAATAATTTTTCTGTGTCTTTAATTTTTACCAGTTTGATTACTATGTGTCTCGGTGTGTTTCTCCTTGGGTTTATCCTGTATGGGACTCTCTGCGCTTCCTGGACTTGGGTGGCTATTTCCTTTCCCATGTTAGGGAAGCTTTCGACTATAATCTCTTTAAATGGTTTCTCGGGTCCTTTCTCTCTCTCTTCTACTTCTGGGACCCCTATAATGCGAATGTTGCTGTGTTTAATGTTGTCCCAGAGGTCTCTTAGGCTGTCTTCATTTCTTTTCATTCTTTTTTCTTTATTCTGTTCCGCAGCAGTGAATTCTACCACTCTGTCTTCTCGGTCACTTATCCGTTCTTCTGCCTCAGTTATTCTGCTACTGATTCCTTCTAGTGTAGTTTTCATTTCAGTTATTGTATTGTTCATCTCTGTTTGTTTGTTCTTTAATTCTTCTAGATCTTTGTTAAACATTTCTTGCATCTTCTCCATCTTTGCCTCCATTCTTTTTCCGAGGTCCTGGATCATCTTTACTATCATTATTCTGAATTCTTTTTCTGGAAGATTGCCTATCTCCATTCCATTTAGTTGTTTTTCTGGGGTTTTATCTTGTTCCTTCATCTGGTACATAGCCCTCTGCCTTTTCACCTTGTCTATCTTTCTGTGAATGTGGTTTTTGTCCCACAGACTGCAGAATTTTAGTTCTTTTGCTTCTGCTCTCTGCCCTCTCACCAGGACTTCCGATACCATGTTAAACAAGAGTGGAAAGAGTTTTATCACACTGACTGATTTGCAAATGTTGAACCATCCTTATGTCCCTGAAACAAACCAACTTGATCATGTTGTATGATCATTTTTATATATTGTTGGATTTGATTTGTTAATATTTTGCTGAGGATTTTTCCATCTATATTCATCAAAGATATTGACCTATAATTTTCTTTTTTTGATAATGTCTTTGCCTAGTTTTGGTATCAAGGTAATGGTGGCCTAGTAGGATGAATCTAGGAGTGTTCCATCCTTTTCAATTTTTTGGAATAGTTTGAGAAGAATGGGTATTAGCTCTTTATGTGTTTTGTAGAATTCTCCTGCGAAGCTAGCTGTCCAGTTCTGGACTTTTGTTTGCTGCAAGTTTTTTTTAAAATTACAAACTCAGTATCAGTACTAGTAACTGGTCTGTTGAAATTGTCTATTTCTTCTTGATTCAGTCTTGACAGGTTCTTTTTTTCTAGAAACTTGTCCATTTCTTCTAGGTTGTCCAAATTGTTGGCATATAACTGTTCATAGAATTATCTTATGATTTTCTGTATCTCTGTGGTATCAGTTATTTCTCCTCTTTCATTTCTTAATTTGTTTATTTGGATCCTCTTTTCTTCTTTGTGAGCCTGGATAAAAGTTTATCAATTTTGTTTATCTTTTTTTTTTTTTTTTTTTTTGCAGTACGCAGGCCTCTCACTGTTGTGGCCTCTCCCGTTGTGGAGCACAGGCTCTGGACGCGCAGTCTCAGTGGCCATGGCTCACAGGCCTAGCTGCTCCGTGGCATGTGGGATCTTCCTGGACCGGGGCATGAACCCGTGTCCCCTGCATTGGCAGGCGGACTCTCAACCACTGCGCCACCAGGGAAGCCCAATTTTGTTTATCTTTAAGAAAAAAAACAGTACTTGGTTTCACTGATCTTTTCTTTTTTTTTTTTTTTTTTGGTCTCTATTTTACTTATTTCCTCTCTGATCTTTATTATTTCCTTCCTTCTGCTGACTTTGGGCCTTGTTTGTTCTTCTTTTGCTAATTCCTTTAGGTGGTAGGTTAGGTTGTTTACTTGAGATTTTTCTTGTTTCTTCAGGAAGGCCTGTATCACTATAAACATCCCCTTAGAACTGCTTTTGCTGCATCCATAGATTCTGGAGTGTAGTGTTTCCATTTTCATTTGTCTTGAGGTATTTTCTGATTTCCTCTTTGATTTCTTCATTGACCCATTGGTTTTTTAGTAGCATGTTGTTTAGTCTCTACATGTTTGTTCTTTTCCCTTTTTTTTTCTGCAACTGATTTCTTTTTTTTTTTTTCCCCCTGCGGTATGCGGGCCTCTCACTGTTTTGGCCTCTCCCTTTGTGGAGCACAGGCTCCGGACGTTTAGGCTCAGTGGCCACGGCTCACGGGCCCAACCACTCCACGGCATGTGGGATCTTCCCGGATCAGGGCACGAACCCGTGTACCCCTGCATCGGCAGGCGGACTCTCAACCACTGCACCACCAGGGAAGCCCTGCAACTGATTTCTTGTTTCATACCACTGTGGTCAGAAAAAATGCTTGAGATAATTTCTATCCTCTTAAATTTGTTGAGACATGCTTTGTGGCCTAGCATGTGACCTATCCTGGAGCATGTTCCATGTGCACTTGAAAAGAATGTGTATTCTGCTGTTTTTGATATAATGTCCAATAGATATTTATTAAGTTCAACTGGTCTGTTGTGTCATTTAAGACCACTCTTGCTTTACTGATTTTCTGTCTGGATGATCTGTCCATTGATAAGTGGGGTGATTAAAGTCCCCTAATACTGTATTTTTGTCAATTTCTCCCTTTATGTCTGTTAGTATTTGCTTTACATATTTAGGTGCTCCAGTACTGGGTGCATATATGATAATGAGTGTAATATCCTCTTGAAGCACATAAGCTTTTCTTTAAATGAAACAGGGGCCATTAACAACCTCTCTCAGTTTATAAAGCAGCTATACTGTGAGCAAAATCTTAGGACGACAACATACATAAATAGAATTTAGTATTGTAATAAAATTAAACTTATAGCAACTTAATATGCATAATTTGAGTATACACAGTCATTCTTTTGCAGAATAACCAGGAGCAAATAGTAAATGATTCATGTAAATGGTGTGGTATATCATAAATTTATATTACACTTACAGGAAATTTATCATTTTAATAAACATATTTATAGAATTCTTTTTTTTTTTCTCTATGCCTCATTTCTTCCATCTTCCATGAAGATGGGGACTCTTATGTGTTCCTGAAACCTTCAGGTACAGTCACCCCTTCCATCTCCATGGGGCAAGAGTTAGGTCTGGGGCAACTAGGGTCAAGTAATGGCATTTCTATTTGCAGCAGTCAAGAAGCTGGTGGAGAGGGGCTGTAGAAAGATGATGATTTCTATCCAGTAGAGGAGGAGACTCTGGAAAGAAAACGTGTTATGACAGAAACTGGTAGATGTTTCTCAACACCATTCTTCCTTCTTCTTCAATAAGGGAACCTCAATTGCTTGGGGAGGCCATGTGTCCAGTTAAGAGGCTACCTCTCCAGACTCCTTTGTTGCTAGGGAGAAACAAGCATGGGATCCAGAGCTGGTCAATGACATATTAGTTGGAACTGCTAGGTTTCCAAGAAAGCCATTTTTTTTCAAGTGGACAGATTTAATAGGCATCTGTCTTTTGCCCACTTCCCACCCTTTTCTTCCCTGGAACATGGAAACAATGCCAGTAGGAATAGGAATCACCTTATGACAAAAAAAAAAAAAAAAAAAAAAGAGAAAAAGAAAAAGCCAATGCTTTAGAGTTAGTCAAGCCAAAGACAGGAGTCTGGTTCTTCCATTATGTCTCTGAGGAGCTGCAGTACCCCTGGATTTCCTGTCTCTGAACTTCTTGACATGTAAGAAAGCCACTTATGTAAGCCACTGATTTTCTGAATTTCTGTTACCTGCAGGAAATGCTCTCCTAACTAATCCAGGGGTGATTCCGAAGCAACCCCTCCTTCCTCCCCAACCCTTCCACCTCCCACCTTCAGCTCCACCCTCTGCTGTGGAGGTCCCAGGCTCCTTGCCAATCAGTAATGCTGCCCCTTCAGAGGCATTGCTGGAGGCGTGGGAAAGATTACCGCCACCCCTTGCTCCCTCTACCCCATCCTTGGGAGTGGAGGCAGAAGGTCCACGTTGATCCTTATCCTCCCCCTTCACAGGTCTGGCTCCATCCAAATGAGGGAAATTGAAATGGCTGGATTAAAGGCAAGCCAGCCTCACCCACAGATGTCCCCACACTGCCAGGAATCCCCTGCTGAGCAACTGGAGATAACCACCAGGCACGTCAGGGAGGTTCAGGCTACAGGGCCTGGTCACCAGCCACTTAGCTGCATTAGGAAAGGAAGTTGGGAAAATGAAATCACCTAGAGGGGCCTAGAGTTTTGATATGATGAGGCAGTTCAGCAGGTTCTAGAATAAAGCTGCCTCGGTTTGAATTTCAGCTCCACTGCTGACTGTGTAACTTGGACACGTTACTTTTCTCAGCCTTAGTCTCCTCATATGCAGAACAGAGATAGCAAAGCCACATACTTTTATAGGGCTGAAGAAGATACAATGTGATAAACACACAATGCTTAGCATAGTCCCTGGCATATAACAAGTGCACAATAAAATGATGACTGTTTTTTTAACTGCTGTTGTGATTACCGTGGTGAAGAGCAAGGGCTTGGAAGTCAAATCTAGGTTTAAAACCCAGCTTCACCAACTGTCAGTCATGTGAACTTGGGCTGTTTCCTAGTCTCTACACCGTAATTTTCTCTGTTAAGTGAGGACAAAATTGCTACCTCACTCAGTCATAAACACCCATGGCAGGCCTGCGCTACAGGTTCTCTGCTCAACCCTGGGCATGTGAAGGTGAATAACACAAACAGTCTCTGTCCCCATGGAACTCAGAGTCCAGTGAGAGAGACAGACACTAACGGAAAATCACAAGGAACTGTAACAAACGCTACCAAGGAGAGCTACACGGGTCTCTGTAAAAGGGGGACATGTCCTAATCAGAGAGGCCAGAGAAAGGAAATGCACTTGAGAGTAGGGGAACAACATTCCAGGTAGAGCAGCCATCTGCAAAGGCTCTGTGGACTGAGGAACTGTAGGGAGTTCAGAGAAGGCCAGGATGGTTAGTGTGGAGAAAGCATGGAGGAAGGGTGGTGTGGGGTAAGAATGGAAGGTAGGCAGGCCATGTAAGACCTTTTATCTAGTTTTATCTTGATCCTAAAAACAATGGTAAGCTTTTCTGAAGGGCTTCAGGTGGTGTGTGTATGTATTTGTCAGAAACAGTTTGCATTTTGAAATGCTCATTCCACAGTGATGTGAGAATGGAACAGAGGTAGAAGAGAGATGGTAAGGGTTGATGCATTAAGAACCCAGTACAGTAGATCCAAGTGAGAGTGTTTGGTAACTTGAGCTTGAATCCTTGCAAGTAGGGAAATATAACCCACGTTTCAAACTAGGAAGGTAAGTCAATGATTATGAATTTGGGGGTCACTCTGAGAATCCTCTCCAAAAAGACACAGATGCAGCACACATGATGTTCTGTATACAATTTCAGGGGATTCATAGATCAACGAAGCTACAACCATGGGCCACAGCTCTTAGGTCATACTCCCCAAATTAGATAAGAAAGCTTTATAAACTCTTTGAATGTATCATGACCCCTTTGTTTTACCAGTACTTCTTTACTGAAGGATATACTCTGTCAGCTCTCCTTTCCCTGTTCTCTTATCTCCCTACCTGTACATCATATGTCCCAAGAGCATTACAAGAGATGAGTCACTTTTCCTAGTCCTGGGAATAGGCCTGATGACTCTTATTTTGTCAAACAAGAAAATGGTCTTTGTTCCTTTCATCCATTAGATCTTTGAGGAAGTAATGGCCTTAGGACTACTTATACGTGGAAGCTGTGATGCTGATGGTATAAGTAGTCCTAGATTCAGGCCAGGCTTTAAGAGAACTATGGATTGCCCAAGAACAGCAAAGATCAGATGTCTAGATTGAAGAATAACATTCATTTAATCCAATATATCGCCAATGTCAATTTAGAACACCAAGAATGTTTTATAAGAATCCTGTAACTCAGGATTATTTAGAGTGGAGTCCCAGATTGGTACCAGTTTTGAGAACTCTTTGTTATTAGACTACATGAGACAAGTTTAGAGACTGAAAGTAGGCAGTTAAAACCTTTATAGCAAATTGTCACAGCAATTTTATGTCTGTTGAATCTAATAATAATAAATTTGAGCTTGTCTGTGAGATGTCTTCTTATTTAATTGATCCAGTAACTTATTTTTTGTGTATTTTATAAAAGTATCCGTCCATGAAGGACTGGAAAGGAAAATAACTAGTTCTTAACCACCAATAGTTTGAAAAGCATTGCTGTAGTCAGTTGAAAGTTCCCTAATTATTTCTTTAATGATGTGAATGATAACATGGAAATTTTACTCATGAATACAGAGGACTGGAAATGAGCCTGAATGGACTAGGAGGCACTGAAACCTGAGTTTTAGTTCTAAATTTTTGTTGTAGTAATGCACATTCCCTTCTCTCCTCCCTTCAGGAATGAAAGACATTCCCCACCTCCACTGTTGCCCTCAGCCTCTCTGGAAACTGCCCCGTTACCCAAGGTCATGTCCTTCTTCCCAGGCAGTCCATATCCAAGGACAGATCAACACAGAGTAAGTATAAAAGCTGTATCCCAGCCCCCTCACCACAACTCACAAACCTGAAAGGCCATTTCAGTTTTATCGTGTCCTGTGGGGCCAACTTCGGTGTTCTTTGTCACTGCATCACAGGGCAACTTCTCCCATTGTTCAATCCCATTTCCTTCCATTCCCTTTCCTTCTAAAGGTGCTGATCCCAAGAGGACTCCTTAATAAACTTCCTGCACGCTAATCTACATCTTAGAGTTTGCTTTCTAGGGCATCTAACTTTTTAAATAATATTTAACAACAATATGACCTCAAGGATCATAATGGGAACTAATGAAGCCATGTGCATTGAATGGTGACACCACAGTAGAACTACCGTTTATTGAGTACCTATCATGTGCCAAACACTGTGCTAGATGCATTACATACAGAATCTATAGTTTTTTAGTGTGTGGTAAAATACACGTAACATAAAATGAGATTGAATCAATAATCAAAAACCTCTCGACAAACAAAAGTCCAGGACCAGGTGGCTACACTGGTGAATTCTACCGAACACTTAAAGAAGAATTAATACCAATCCTTCTCAAACTCTTCCAAAAAATAGAAGAAGAAGGAACACTTCCAAACTCATTTTATGAGGCCAACATTACCCTGATATCAAAACCAGACAAGGATGCCACAGAAAACAAAAATTACAGGCCCGATGAACAGAGATGCAAAAATCCTCCTCAACAAAATATTAGCAAACTGAATCCAACAATATATAAAAAGGATCATACACCATGATCAAGTGGAATTTACTGCAGGATTGCAAGGATGGTTTCACATCCACAAATCAACATGATACACCACATTAAAAAATGAAGGATAAAAATTATATGATCATTACAATTGGTGCAGAAAAAGCATTTGGCAAAACTAGCATTCATTTATGATAAAAACTCTCAACAAAGTGGGTATAGAGGGAACATACCTCAACATAATAAAGGCTATCTATGACAAGCCCACAGTTAACATCATGCTCAACAGTGAAAAGTTGATAGCTTTTCCTCTAAGATCAGGAACAAGACAAGGATGCCCACTTTTATTTGACATAGTACTGGCCTAGCCAGAGCAGTTAGACAAGAAAAATAAACAAAAGACATCCAAATCAAAAAGCAAGAATAAAACCATCACAATTTGAAGATGGCATATTGTATACAGAGAACCCTAAAGACTCCACCAAAAACTATTAGAACTAATAAATGAATCCAGTAAAGTTTAAGGATACAAAATCAACATACAAAAATCAGTTGAATTTCTATACCCTAACAATGAACTATCAGAAAGAGAAGTTAAGAAAACAATCCCATTTACAACTGCATCAAAAAGAATGAAATACCTAGGAATAAGTTTAACCAAAAAGGTGAAAGACCTGTACAATGAAAACTATAACATGTTGATGAAAGAAACTGAAGAAGACATAAATAAATGGAGAGATATTCTGTGCTCAGAGTATCTGATTAGAAAAATTCTGGATTAGAAGAATTAATATTGTTAAAATGTCCATACTACCCAAAGCAATCTACAGATTCAATGCAATCCCTATCACAATTCCAATGGCATTTTTCACAGAAACAGAACAAACAATCCTAAAATTTGTATGGAGCTGCAGAAGACCCTGAAGAGCCAGAGCAATCCTAAGAAAGAACTAAGCTGGAGGCATCATGCCATCTGATTTGAAACTATACTACACAGCTACAGTAATCAAAACAGTATGGTTCTGGCATAAAAACAGACACATAGATCAATGGAACAGAACAGAAAGCCCAGAAATGAACCTATGCATATATGACCAATTAATTTAGGACAAAGGAGCCAAGAATATACAATGGGGAAAGGATAATCTCTTCAAATAAATGGTGTTAAGAAAACTGGACAGCCACATGCAAAAGAATGATGCTGGACCAACTATCTTATACTATCTTTTGAATTAATTCAAAATGGACTACAGACTTGAACATTAGACTTGAAACCGTAAAACTCCTAGAAGAAAACATAGGAAGTAAGCTCCTTGACATCAGTCTTGGTGATGATTTTTTGGATTAGACACCAAAAGCAAAGGCAACAAAAGGAAAAATAAACAAGACTACATCAAACTAAAAAGCTTCTGCACAGCAAAGGAAACTATCAACAAAATGAAGGCAACCTATGAAGTGGGAGAAAATATTTACAAATCATATATCTGATAAGGGATTAATATCCCAAACATAAAAAAACTCATACTACTCAATAACAATAAAACCAAACAATCCAATTTAAAAATGGGCAGAGACTCTGAATAGACACTTTTCCAAAGGAGACATACAACAGGTATGTGAAAAGGTGCTCAACATCACTAATCACCTGGAAAATGAAAATCAAAACCACAATGAGATATCACCTCATACCTGTGAGAATGGCTAATACCAAAATGACAAGAATAACAAGTGTTGGTGAGGATGTGGAGAAAAGGGAACTCTTGTACACTGCTGATGGGAATGTAAATTGGCACAGCTACTGTGGAAAACAGTATGGAGGTTCCTCAAAAAAATAAAAAATAGAACTACCATACAATCCAGCAATTCCACTTCTGGGTATTTATCTGAAGAAAATGAAAACAGTAACTGGACAAGATATATTCAACCCATGTTCACTGCAACATTATTTACAATAGCTAAGATATGAAAACAACCAAAATGTCTATTGGTGGATGAATGGATAAAGAAAATGTGGTAGATATACACAACAAAATATTACTCAGCCATAAAAAAGAATGAAATCTTGCCATTTGTGACAACATGGATGGACCTTGAAGGCATTAAGCTAAGTGAAATAAATCAGACAGAGAAAAACAAATACTTGTATGATCTCACTTATACATGAAATCTGAAAAAAAAAACACAACAAAAACAAAAAACCAAGTTCACAGATACAGAGAACAGATCGATGGTTGTCAGAGGTGAGGGGAGGGGGAAATTTTATCATCTTAAACATTTTTAAGGGAACAGTTTGGTGGCATTAAGTACAGTCACATGTTTGTGCAATCATCACCACCATCTACCTCCAGAACTCTTTTCATCTTAAAAAACTGAAACTCTGGACTTCCCTGGTGGCACAGTGGTTAAGAATCTGCCTGCCAGTGCAGGGGACATGGGTTCGAGCCCTGGTCCGGGAAGATCCCACATGTCACGGAGCAACTAAGCCCGTGTGCCACAACTACTGAGCCTGCGCTCTAGAGCCCGTGCACCACAACTACTGAAGCCTGCACACCTAAAGCCCGTGCTCTGCAACAAGAGAAGCCACTGCAGTGAGAAGCCCACACACCGCAACAAAGAGCAGCCCCCACTCACTGCAACTAGAGAAAGCCTGCGCACAGCAATAAAGACCCAGCACAGCCTAAATAAATAAATAAATAAATAATATTTTTAAAAACTGAAACTCGGTACCCATTAAAAAATAACTTCCATTCTATCCTCCCTCCAGCTGCTGGCAACCGTCATTCTACTTTCTGTCTCTATGTATTTGACTACTCTAGGTCCCACACATAAGTGGAAATGATACAGTATTTGTCATTTTGCGACTGGCTTATTTAACTCAGCATAATGTCCTCAAGGTTCACCCATGTTGCAGCATGTGTTAGAAATTCTTTCTTTCTTAAGGTTGAATAACATTCCATTGTATGTGTATAACCACATTTTGTTTATCCATTCAACTATTGATGGATACTTGGGTTGTTTCTACCTTTCAGCTATTGTGAATGCTGCTGCTATGAGTATGGGAGTACAAATATCTGTTCAAGACCTTGCTTTCAGTTCTTTTGAGTACATACACAGAAGTAAAATTGCTGAATTGCATGGTAATTCTGTTTTACATTTTTTTTAGGAACCACCATAAGAGGCTGTACCATTTTACCCTCTCACCAGTGGTACACATAAGAGTTCCATTTCTCCATATCCTTGCCAAAACTAGTTATTTTCTGCTTTTTTAAAAAAATAGTAGCCACCCTAATTAGTATAAGGTGTTATCTCATTATGATTTTGATTTGTATTTCTTTTATGATTAGTGATGTTGAGCATCTTTCCATGTGCTTATTGGCCATTTGTATATCTTTGGAGAAATGTCTATTCCAGTCCTTTGCCCATTTTTAAATGAGGTTGATTGGTTTTTGTTGTTGAGGCAATCTATAGTCTTTACATCAGTCCTGCAGGATTGATGTTTTTATGCTTATTGTACAGATGAGAAAACTGACACTCAAAGAGGTTATGTGATTAGCCCATGGTTGACAGCTGGGAAGTGGTGGAGCCCAGACAGGTCACTCTAACTTCAGAGTTATGCTCTTTCTAGTTTACACTGGAATTCGTACAAAAGTTAGGTATTGTTACTGATGATGACAGTGATACTACCATATGGCACTGAACTTGAAGGAAGGAAGGTGAAAGGTAATAAGGGTTGAGAGGACTTTAGTTTTGTTTTCGAGAACATAGTACAAACAAATAAAAAGTGTAACATATGACTCCAGAACCATAATGATAGATTTTAAACTATAATCAACACTAGGCAGAGCTCTAATATTAGGGTACAGTGTCCAGTTTCAGGTACTGTACAATTTAAGAGGAGCCTGAAGAATTCATGGAGAGTTCGGGAGAGAATAAAAAAGACAGTTCAGTTTTGAAAAGCAAAACCTAATCTGTGTGATAAAGTTAAAGTGCCCCAGTTAATTGGTATAGAGGGAAAAAAAGCTGAAGGATAATGTTTTCCAAAAACTAAACCTCATTTTAACTTTGTTCCCTTATAATGAGATCCTTGGATGTGGTCTAAAATAGAACATCTTTATCCTGAATTCTTCACTGTAACAGAATATATCAAGGTTATGAATGTGTATGAGGTTGTTATCTGAAGGGTAATGACCAGTCATTCTTTATTTTATAGGAAGTAGTTTTAAAATGTTTCCAGAAATAGGTTAGAAATACTAGGTAATTTATAAGGTAGGTGATTCTAATTTTGAAGATTATTTAATAATAACATGCATTATTTGTGAAATTTTCATTGAAAGATTTCATCTTCTGAGGTTAAGCATTTTACTTGAAGCCAGAAGAATAGAGGGAATAAACTATTTTCCAGAAATATTTTATGTGTGTCATGTATTCTTTTCTTAAGGGCGGGTATTACAAAGTAATGAGGTATTTTAGATGTTGCTAGGAATTTAAGAAATTTACAGAACGTAATCCTGCCTTCAAGGAGTTTCTGGTCACACTGAAGAGACAGTTCACCCTAGAAGTAAGTAGTGATAAAAGATGACAAAATACAGCGAAGTGCTGACCATTGTGATATAAAATGTAAGTGCTCTAGGGATTTAAAAAATGGCAAGATACATGGAATTATGTGAGTAAGGATTACTGGAGGGGACAAAACTTAACTGGATCCTTAAAGGATAAGAAGCATTTGCATATGTGGATAGGTATTCCAGATATGGCCAAAGAATACACAAAGACAGAAATATGAAAATCCACTCATTCATCTATTCGATCTGAATTTCTTAAGTCCCTACTATGGGCTGGGCACTATGCTAAGCCTTGGGGTTTCAGAGTCAAATCACAGCTGACCCTTGCCTTCCAGGGAATTACAGTCTAATGGGGGAAACAGTCAAGTAATCCCTAAGGATACTAGAGTGTTTTAAGTGTCACAGTAGAGGTAATCAGAATTTCATTGGAGCACAGTCAGAAAGTGTCTCTATCAGACTAGGCATGCGAATGGGCGAGAGGAGGCAGTGGTGTGCAGGCACAGGAAACTCTACATACAAATAAAGGCACAGAGAAGAAATATGCCGTACGATGGGGTGAGAATATCGCTTAGCTTAGACAGTTTTCACAAGATGTTACCTGTGTCACCTGCTTCCCAAAGCATACAGATGCATCTTCAACCAGTAAAGTAGAAGACTAGGTGTCTGGGCTTTTGCCTAAGAGCACAACGAGCTCTTACTAAGCAATCAATTGAGAGAAGTTGTATTTTCGGGTTGTCTAAGGCGCATGCAATCCATCCAGTCCTCTAAATAACCAATTATCTTACCCTTGGATTATGCTGGACCACAAAGAAAGTAAGGTTATGTTAGTTTTGTCCTTCACAAAACCGTCTTCATTGATTTGCACTGAAATATTTTGCCTTCATGTTGGTCATGCCAAGAAAGACGACCTACTTCTGTTATGTTAGGTCGCTGAGGGCACTATTACTTCATTCAGTGTCCTCTACCTAAAGTATGAAAATACTTCTTTTGGAGTAAGAGCTAGGAAAAAGCTTAATTTCCCCCCGGAGTATTTCTCCCTTCTTTATAATGAGAACTACATACTTTTATTTATCACACTTCCCTTTTTTTCCTGGTTGTTAGGAGATTCAGAACCAAATTTAACCTCAATTATAGTAATTTTCTTTGGTCTTATATTTGAAAATTTTGAAATATCTTTTTTTGGCCTTGATTTCCCTTTATATTTTATTATTTTATTGCACATGGTTTTATATTTTAAGACTCTGCTAGAGATGAAAAGTCTATACTGTACCTGCCTAGCTACAGTCTCACCTGAAGAAAACTGCCAGAAATGCATACGTTGGCAGCTTTTCATCACATAATCGTGCTAACGGTAGAAGCAGCCTGGCATCTGGAAGGCAGCAGCCGCCTACCTTTTGTTCTGCACACCAGTGACACTTTGCTGGATGAATGAATGGAAAATATTTTGATTCTGTCTTTTAAAGCTGAATGCAGAAAGTGGGGAGAGAAAGAATCTCACAGAGAGAGGTCGAGCCATGAGTATGGCAGAGCTGTTAACCTGGGAACAATGGAAGCCAGTTGCCGAGGAACTGGTCATAGGATGGACTAACAGACTCACTGTTTAGCCACTATAGCTGCTAACTGTCCCAGGTAATGTTGCAGGTTTTCATGAGGTCTGGTTCTTCCCTGTGCTTATGTAACTTTCGGTAACAGAGGTAAACTGAGGGTATCTCTCCTCTCAACAATCAAAAGGCTATTGTAAACAACCCAAATCCTCTGCATAAAAAGAGGAGGGTAAGAATATGTACCATGCATGATGGTGACTTACACTGGAGAACAGTAGAAGGGAGGAGTAAATATAAAATAGAAGGCCTGAGAGAAGTCACATTTCTAAAAATTGCACATTACAGTGGCTGATGAGTAACTATAAACAAATCATTATCTAATAAAATTTGCAGCTCAGCCATGAAGAAATTAAAAAATAGCTTGTCAAATTCCAAAATATCTTCATTTTGGACTTGTCACATGTCTTAATTTCCCTGGGAAGCAAATTAGAAGTGAATGGCAGGGGGGAAAAACCTCAAAGTCACTTTTCAGTCCAGCTGATATAAAAAAAAAGAGTGATTCGTCTACCCAATAACAAAAACCAACCAACAAACAAGTAACACTAAAACAGCAACTTCTAACCAGCTGACTTTTCTCTTCACACCCTCTTACAACCAGGTTGGCTTTCCTAGGTATATCCCCATTTTATACTGGGGATACGTGCTATGTTTTATTGATGTAGCTAAAGGGACATTCCACACATTCAAGCTGCTCCTTTCTGGTATCACATAACTAGTTATCCTGGGTTTAGGTTTCAAGAGAAGAGGGTTCCTTGATACTTACAGAAGCCCTAAATGGACATACTTGCATGTCCAAAAGGCAAGAACAAAGAACTATAGGAGACTGTTGTTTTACTAGTGATGCTCTTCATTCTGGGGACTTAAGAGAATCTGAGTCTTTTGCCTTATAATCATAACTTGAAAGAATACAGAATAAATACCAATGCCAATCATGCTGACAGGGCAATATACTGCAAGTCACCTTTCTCCATGCCCTGCATTACCTACCTACACTCTGCGACCCAGTTCAAATTCTACAGATCAGGCAAGCAGAGCTGTAAATATTTCCATGGGCAAAACTTGCTTTTTCCAAAGACAGGCATGGCTTAGCATGCTGTTTTCTTTCTTTAGAACTTTTAGGGGCAATTATGTCCTACGGATAAAAGGATGGTAAAGCAAAGGTATGTCCCTATAACAAGCATCTCATTGAAGCTAGAAGCATGATGTGTGGGTTCATGGGATGAATAACCACAGAGTATAGATTGATAACTTGTAGTGATAAGTATAAAGACTCCCAGAGTAAGCCAATGTTATACTGGTTACTTGCCCAATTCAGGACTACAAGAATAAACAGGATCTTTTTCCACTCAAAGTGAATGGATATTACACAGGACAGCACAAATCTGCTACAAGATGCAGTGGTAGGTAAGACTCTAACAATGCACGGTGCCAGGCATTTTTTCCAGGAGGCATGTGTGCTTCTGTAACGTAAAGGTAAGTTGAGAAAGGAGCCAATGCACTTCCCTTGTCTCTTTGTAACAAAGTAGTAATTGTTAACAATTGAAGAATCATCACTCCTCTCTTGGGGCTTTGCCAGCTCAGCAAGAGACAATATCAATTTTCAGATGTTATCTCAGTAGTCCATTTCTTAATCTGTTTCAGAAATAGAGTTCCCTGGTTTTCTTTAAGGCAAATGAACTCCCTTTGGGTGGGTTCTTAGAAGTACCCACCTTTTCCCCCCACAAACTGAAATCCAGGCTGTTTCCTCCCCCATTTCCAACCAGGTTGTTCAGCTATGTTTGAGTTTTGTTGCTGAATGCAGAAAGAGTTACTAAATGAAATGAAAGAGGCCTCAGGACAGGAAGGCATGAAATTCAGTGGCTGGCAGCCAGGCGATCTTGCCATGTAGAGGGATCCACATCCTTCTTGTGTGGCTGCAGCCAGACTGAGACTAGCAAAACACATACTGTTAAAACATCACTTGTGCAATACAACCTATAATGAAGTAAGTACTGTGACCAGTTGCTTAGAACTGGGTGATACAAACCTAATTGATTCAGATTTTTTCCTGGTTCCTCGTACTACAAATCAAAGTTATTCTTCCTGCTGATGTCTGTTTTAAGAACGTACATGTCGGGTAGGGTGTGCTAAGGTCCGCACGGCCAAGGAGGATGTAAGAACGAGGCCTGGCAGGAAGAAGTTGATTTTACTTGCAGGTCCCAGAGAGGGGGTCACTGCACGCCATGCAGGGTCACAGGGGCAAACACCAGTGCGCTCAGGAGACAGAAGACAGGAGTGAGGGGAAAGTCTAGGCCAGAGCCTTATTTAGGGTTTCCTTGGGAAAGGCTAGGCAGGGCAGGGTAAACAGCTTAAGACTGGCTAGTTTAAATAATTCTGGCGGGCTTTGGGCTATAGGGGTGGTCTCTAGTTGCCTGGCTCCTGGCCCTGGAGTGATTTAGGGCAAGGGAAATTTTGACTTGTCATGTGAGAGTCAGATAAGGAGGTGGTCGGGGATATAAATGCGGGATTGGCTGGTTTGTGTGTGAAAGGCATGCTTGTGGGCAAGTTGTCATTATCTTTAGGAATTAGCTCGCCTGGCAGGGGCAGGCTGTAAGGTCCCCAAATGCCAAAGCATCAAGAATACAGAAAATATAGTTAATATAATTGACTCTGGGATGAATGGATGTCAAATTGACAATAAAGAATCCAAGAAGACACAGAATAATGCATATATTTAAACATGACACTTGCCTGGGGCAGCAGAGTGGGGGTCTTAAATAGCCTTGAGTCCCCAGTATCCTTCAGCACCTCTCTCTCTTTCTTTGATAAGAACAACTGATGTTTTGTCAGTCTTATATATAACATGCTAGGCAAACACATGTCAAATCCTTGAATTTAACCCGACTGCCTCCCTAAACCCGTAAATGAAGAGGTTCTAGGACTGTCACAGCTGGTGATGACATTCATTCATGACTGTGGAGGGGATGAAGGGATCTCTGCCCAAGCAGTGATTCTGTCTACACTGCATTTAAACAAAAAGAAAGCATGCATCTGGGTGATGGGCTGTGGACTCTGGGGTTTGGCCTCTTCACTTTGTAAACTACCTAACTCCCCTGATCAAGGAGAGGCAGCCCACTGCCATCTGCCATCTGCCAGGCCTGCCCCTGGAGTCTCCCAGCAGTATGCTGCACCCACTGTCTCTGGGTTCACACACATTTGGCATGTGGTCTCACCAACCTCAGTACAGCATCCCCCATCTTAATGTACAGCTCAGGCTCAGTGGGGCTGTGTTTGCAACACAGATTTAAGTGTTGAGAGATGGGCTCTTTCCCAAGGCTTTTTTGCTGATGATCCTATTTTGCCATGTAATGTTCTGGGTGGATTGTAAGGGATACTAGTGAAATAGGTTCAAGGAAAGTGATATTACAACTGAGGCAAGTCCAAGTCTCACAGTCCTGGAAACCGATGGACATTAGTACTTCTTGGCAGGCTGCTGGTTTGGTTTGGAGCTTGATGTCATATTCATTCTTCTGGCTGCCAGTCTCCTGAAGGAAATATTGACCTTCTTGCTTTAGCTTTCTATAATATATGTTATTAGTGATGAACACATCACTGGATAGGCTGCTTAGTATCAGGATTAAAGGACCACTGGTTAAGTATTACCAATGGAACTCTGGTTGTTTTCAGTTTCTCTGGTACATTTTGGTAGGTAGATGACCAAGCCATGGATTTGGTGTTCCCTTCTCTCTTCTCATTCCTTTTTGGAAAGAGTTTAGATGGGCTGGGGAAAGATATTTGAAGCTTTCTGATCCAATGTAAATGAATCCTGTGGTGGGTAAATAATTTTCCTCCCTCCTTTGCTCTCCTGGGGTAGTTTGATGAATAATGCTTCTCAAATAAGTTTACAAATATTCCCCTAGAGGTAAGAAGAGTATTAAGCTCATAGCAGGTGTGCCATTAATGCTTTAGTGTGTAGGGTAGAGCAAAGAGGAAAGAAATCATCAAAACTTTGCAGTTTCATTGAATTTTCTGGAAAGTTTTGAAGGCGATAGCTGGGAACAAAATACTGGGGGTAGCACTGATGAAGTGTGGGTACAGCCTCACATGATCAAGTCAGGCTATTTCTTTAATGTAGGAGCTTTTTTTTGGATGAGTGGTAGGATGGGGTTTATAGTTCGTTTTGCTGCCAATTATAGTATATGCTTATATTAACTCAGAAAGAAGCTTAATCAATCTCACAAAAAAATTTTAAAAAATGTGTTCCCTGCCTGTCTCCCATTAGCTGAAAGTCCAGTTCACAAACTATCCAACAGTAGTCTAAAAAGCCTTCTTTAATAATAAATATCTTTAATAAAAAATATTCATTCTCTTTAAATGCTATTGTAATTTGATCTTCAAATGTCATGCTTTTCAGTATAGTCTGTTACATTTTACCTGTGAATAACTCAATTTTGGCTTTAGTTTCTTTCTCTGATTGGCCTGAATGTCCCCATACTTTTCATCAAATGCCTCCATAATAGTAAGGAAATTTCTTACTGCCACAGTGCCACCTACTGGTAGGTCAACATAGAAGCAAGCTAGCAGTAGTTGGACCCACAGATTTGGCGAGTCCTTCTGAGCTTTGGTTTTATAAAATGCCAATTTCCTTGTCATTTTGAGAAAATATCACTTCTCTTGACAGCTATTAAGTCTCTTGCTGTGGCGTAAAGTCAGCAAGTTATAATTTAAAAAATGCTCTTATTTCTTACTGTTACCTTAAATTGGCCCTGACTTCACCGACTTAGATTTTCTCTGTCCTATAACTGTAGCAAGGGCTCCAGATTGTGTGGGCACGGGTTTGGATCTGGCGAAAATAACTTGGGGAGCATCCAAAGATCCTGAAAAATGTAAAAAAAAAATCCCCACTTAACACTTTATTTAATCTTGGCTGAAAGGACAAGAGGTCAAATCTAAAATTAGACTTTAGGGGATCATCATTCTCCCCGATGCTGGCGCGCCATTTCCTGCCAAACATCAAATCCATCCTCTCTCTCTTGCTTTCTAACAGCATTAAAAGTGGGTAGTAGACCCAAATTCTTGTCCCTTTGTCTCTGGGGAGAGAAGAACGTTCTGGGAGCAATAAAGGGTATAAGACACTAGGGCAAGCATCTCAAGAGTTTATTTTTATTATTAATTTATTATACTCCAAATCCACCCGGGATCTCCAACAACTATACAATGCATGTGAAAAGAACAAGAATCTGATAGTGAAAATAGGTCACTGCTGAGAGCTGCCAGGCAAATAATTTCATTTGAAAGTCAAAGTGATTTCTAGATCCTTAGGGTTTGGGCTCCACTGGGTTTACTTTATATTGAAATAAGTTCCTTCCTCTTGTTGTCTCACTTAGAGACAACGAAGTGGGCAGGCAGAGGCAGACTGATGTGCTGCTGCCTTGTCCCCATGCAAAGAGCATAAAGCTACCCTGAAGTTTACCAGGGGTCCGAAATGATAAATGCTTAACGGGGGACACTGCTTCTCACTCCTTGTAAATGAAATCCAGCATTGGTGTTCAAAAGGTGGTATGGTCCCTTCCTCCAACTATAGATCTACAACAGCTTAAAAAAAAAAAAAGTTGGGCGGAGTGCATATAGAGGCTGGGCTCCAGGACAGGAAAAGCTTAGGCGTAAGCTCAGCGGCTGGGATGAGGGCAGCTGGTATGGCTTCAGGCCCTACAACAGTGGTAGTTTACACCATCAAATCAGCATGAGAGAAATGCCAGTTATCTAATCTGTTGCTCTCTGCTATTTTAGTTCACCATCACCACTTCAGACCTCAAGAAGAACACCATGGTTATAAAGAAGGCAGGCCGATGGCTTTGGCTTTGGGCCAAAGGCCCTCACCCCAGCTTCCTTCTCAAATTTCCAAATTTGCTGAGGCTACACCTTCCCCTTCTATAGCAAACACAGAATATATAGCCTGAGGTAGGGAAGTCAAGGAAAGTTAACACTCATGGAGCATTCCAGGCACTCTGCTAAGAGCTTTCACATTCACTACCTCATTTAATGTTCATAGTAACAAGAATGCCACTAGGCCACCATCAGCGGGAAAGGACTGACCTGCTTTTCAACAGCGCCCTGGGATGAACCACTATCTCATTCAGACTACCTGACCAACAAGGTCGCACAGCTTGAAGGCCTGGTTGGGCTAGACTTAAGGAAGGGTCAAGGGGTCAGGAAGCAGACTTTTGCTATATTCACGGACTCAATAACTGAGTTAACCAGACCAGACAGGGGCTAAATACCATTCATTGTCAGTTTAGTGATTCCTATACACGCAAAACTTCCCAGCTCTCAGAGAGATGTGTAAACGTTTTGACTTATTATAGGGGTTGTTCTTCCTTCTTGTGGGTTTAAAGAAAAATGTTTTTAATAGCAACCTAACCTTCTCCCTGTTAAAGGACATGCTTCTAAACCCCTAGAATAACACCTTTAAATCTATGTGTAATAAAGAAAAACAGATAATTTGTAGGTCAAACACTGAAGTGCTAGTTATTTACTAGCTCTATAAATAACTCTAACAGGGTTAGTTATTATTATGTTGCTAAGGTAAAACATTTATTGGGAAGTATGGAAAATGCCTGAACCTTGCTTGCTACATCATGTTGATCAGCATTTCTTTAAGGATCAGGAACGCCAGGAAAGTCACAGAAGAGGAACAAATTCAAAGGACTTTAGAGGCCCAGAGTCATGTGGAGATAACAGCAGTGAACAGCAGGCTACCTAAACAAGATGAGAAGAATAATGCACTTATCTTAAGGTAGAAGCAGGGAGAAAAGAGAGATAGGAGAAGCCAGGGAGAAGTCCAACTTCTCCTTGCTCTGTGGTTTTATACTGATGCCAAATTCAGTACAACTGTTACCAAAACTTCTAAGTACCGTCAACAGTCGGTAAACACTAATTCATGATCAAGATGCTGAAAGTATGACCCAGCTGTCCCTCGAATTTCCAACTTCCCCACCCAGAGTGCATGCAAAGACTTCAATTCCATACTTAATGTATCAATTAGACACACAAATGAAAAACGCAGGTTTCCTGGATCTCCTAAGCTTTGTAAGCCCCTCCAGCCTCAGCACATTTGAAGAGCTACAGAGGCTCTAAAAGCTGTCTCTCATGGAAACCCTTCCAACTAGTCCATGGTTCTCTTAGCCACTCACTTCTCAGGCCATAAGAGTTCCAAGGTGGAAATTTAACTTCCTTAAAAATAACTACTATCTTCTAGTAATTCTTTTTTTGGGGAAAGGGGGGTTTATATACCCATCAAATATTTCTTGAATTCAGGTTCGAAGAGTTTAAGTGGAAAGCAAAATCTTTATACTCTTTTCATATTATTACCTGACTTGGGTGCAGTTATAGAGCCTTTCTCTGTCTACTGCTTCCTTGAAACCTCACAGTAAGCCTATGAGGTACATGAAATTATCCCCACAATACAGTCAAACTAAACAGGCTCCTTAGCGATCTTGTAATCATTTTAAGGTGTATTACATCTCACACACACACACACACACTCACACACACACACACCCTTGCACCTGCCCTTAAGCTCCTTGAAGGCTCCCTACTGCTCTCAAGAACAAGTTCCCTCCCCGGCTCACAGCCTGGCCCTGCTACTTCTGCAGCCTATTCTCTTGCCACTCCCGGCTCAGGCTCCAGTCCTCAGCACGAGGGCTCCCTGAACACAGCACCTTTTCACCACCCGCCCCCTTCCCTCAACTGGCCTTTGCCCACATTGTTCCCTCTTCCTGGAACTCCTTCCACCCCACACTTCCCCTCTCCCAGCTGACCTGTCTACAGTCAAACCCCAGCTTAGATGCTTCTTCCTCTAGGAAGTCCTCTCCAATCCCTAAAGAGCCGGGGCCAGGTTGGCCCTTGGGTTCAAATACTGCTCCACCATTCACTAGCTGTGAGATTTGAGATAACGTTTCATAATCTGTCTGTGCCTTTATTTCTTCAGCCGTAAAACAAGGACTACAGCTCCTATGTTATATGCATGTTTTGTGAACAAATGTAAAGCATTCAGAAGTGTGCCTGACACACAGCGATAATCAGCCAAGGCTGTCTATTGTTATTCTCTGCATCCCCAGCGCCAGATATCCGTCCCCACCCCACACAGCAGGCTCCCGCTGGCCTCCCTCTCTCCGAGAGACTCTAGGTTCCCTGACAGCAGGGACTGTCTAGTTCACCCTTTACGCACCCCAGTGCCCAGGATGTTACTTTCTCCAAGGAGGTGCTCAAAAATAAACACTTGTTGAGTTGAATCCAAGTGGATTTGCTTTCAATCTTCTGATTACCTATTAGTGTATTTTTATGAATTATTACTCACAGAAAACTATCCCTGGACCAATGCTGCCTGACTTCTATGTTGAGAGGCTTGAGGTCCTCAGCAACTACCTGGCAACAGACTATGACATTAGCATGACAGGATGCAGATTAGACCACAGCTCCAGCTCTGCAAGCATGGATCGTCTCCCATAGGCCCCTTGACTTTCTGAGCTTCTGCTTCCTCACGTGGAGGTGACAAAGTTATACCTCAAGGGGTTGTGGTGAGGATTTAGTGTGAGATACTACAGAAACAGTATTATGTGGAAATACCACAGAAACAGTAAAACACCCATCAAATACAGGCTTTTTACTAAATGCTGCAAATCTGATAACATTCTACCAGACGGGGAAATTTCGCCTACCCCACACTAGTTCTGGAAAACCATTTCATCCTAAAATGTTGCTGTCATTTGGAGGAAGACAGTAACCAAATGCCCACTTGCCAGTGCTCCAGAGGCCAGGATGCTTCGTTCTCTGAGCTGGAGCTCTCTTCAGAGGCAGGAGAGAACTTGCTGGCCCAGACCCTGCCCGCTGTCCCACCCGGAACTGACCTGTGGAGCTGGTGACGGGCACAAAGGCTGCAGAGTTAAGGCTGCTCTGGAGTCCGTCCAGCTGCCCTTCTGTGGAGGACGCTCTGAAACACAAGCAGCTTGGTTAGACCTGCAGACAGAAAGGTGAGGTCAACTGCAGCCCTGCAGTGGCTCTGCCTCTTGCTTTTGGTGTTGCCACTCATCCCCTTTCTTCTTTCAAGTAAATGTCGTCTTATCAGAAAGAACTTCTACGACCAACCTATCCCCTACTTCTGAAATGTTACATATTTTAAGATGTATTGTCCATCTCTCCCCACTGGAACACAGCTTCAAGAAAGCACGGGCTTTGATCACTACTGTGTCCCCAGTGCCTAAGAATTCAACAAATACTTACTGAATGAATACATTAAGTTCCTGGTATTGACTTGGATAAATCATAAGTAAAGACATTAAAAAAAAAGTTTCATGTAGAGCAGTGATTCTCAACTGGGGGAGGGAGGGGGGCAGATTTTGCTCCCTCCCCCCACCCTCCCACAGGGGACATTTGGTGATGTTGAGATATCTGTGGTTGCCACAACTGCGGGGCCTATGGCATCCAGTGGGTAGAGGCCAGGAATGGTGCTAAGCCTTCCCTACGGGGCACTAGAAAGTGCCCCAAAACAAAGAATATTCTGGTCCAAGGTGTCAACTGTGCTGAGGTTGAGAAGCCATATACAGAGGCACCTCCCCTTGTGCTACCTTTGACAAGAGACAGGACAGAGTATATTAGATTCTTCGGGCACAGGTTCCCCAGCCACTTGCCTTAGAAGTTCTATGACTGGCCTGATGCCCTACAGACCATGCCAGGTCTCCCTGTTATAGGCTCTTACAGCTTTGTCATTCTTTCATTGGATTTACAAAATTTATAGAACCGTGTAACTGGTTGCTTAATAGCAGTCATCCTTGCTAGAATGTGCGCTCCATGAAGACAGAGACTGCTTCAGTCTCATTCACTATTGTATCCATAGCTCCTAATATTGCATTTTGCACATACTAGGTACTTAATAAATATTTTTTGAAGTAATCTCACCCACTGCCCCATTAATACACTTATTTGTTGGGCCCATCTACCTTGACTTTAGCTGACATGTAACAATTTTACCTGGGAGATTCAAGTTCTCATACTCAGTTCTTTATTTGTTGAGCAGCATCCAACCCAACCTTTAGTACCTTCGCCCAACACTATTTTTCCATTTACTCACTCAAGCAAAAAATACTTATTAAGCATTCCTGTGCTTGGTGCTAGTGAGGAGGTAGGCATTTGGCAAATCCATAAGAAACAAACCATGTGATAAATGCTATGGAGAAAAAGCACAAGGTGTTATGAGAGAATGAAACAGGGAACCTGATTTAGATGGTGAGGAGAAAGGGAGTTCCCTGGTGGCCTAGTGGTTAGGATTCAGGCTTTTACCGCTGTGGCCCAGGATCAATCCCTCCTGGGTCGGGGAACAGAGATCCCCCAAGTCACGCTGCGCAGCCAAAAGAAAAAACCTCTTCAAAAAATAAATAAATAGGGCTTCCCTGGTGGCGCAGTGCCTAAGAATCCATCTGCCAACGCAAGGGCAGGTTCGAGCCCTGGTCCAGGAAGATCCCACATGCCGCAGAGCAACTAAGCCTGTGCGTCACAACTACTGAGCCTGCACTCTAGAGCTCCCATGCCACAACTACTGAGCCCGCATGCCACAACTACTGAAGCCCGCGTGTCTAGAGCCCGTGCTCCACAACAAGAGAAGCCACCACGATGAGAAGCCCACGCACCGCAATGAAGAGTAGCCCTCGCTCGCCACAACTAGAGAAAGCCCGCACGCAGCCAAAAATAAATAAATAAAATTTTTAAATAAATAAATAAATGAAATTTTAACTAACTAAATAAAAACCTTTAGTTGTGTACATGGTGAGGAGAGTGGTCAAGAATGGCCTTTCTGAGGAAATCGTGCTTCAGGCATGTCATGAAGTCTGGAGAAGCAGGCATTAGCCAAGAGCTGGGAACAGGAAAGAGCCTTTCACGGAGAAGAAATGTCCATATAATGATTCTGAGGCAGAAAGGGGCTTAGAATGTCGTAGGAGCCTTTAAAGACCAGTAAAGTGTGCGCGTGTGTGGTGGTTAGTCAGGCAGTGTTTGCCAAAGATCCCTGACGGGAATCACCTGGGCTCGCTTTTCAATCACACAGCTTTCCAGGCCCTTCACTTGGAGATTCTGATTCAGTGGTCTGGGATAGGCCTTGAGAACTCAGGCTTTTTTTAAGCTCCCCAGGTGCCCAGGTGATTCATATCACCAGAGAAGTCAGGGAAACACTGACTGGTGAGTAGAGGAAGGTGGGGTGGGAAGTGCTAGGGGAGGCTTAGGTGCCCAGGTGGTCCCTACACCCCTGATGGAGATGTGCCACTTGAGAACACACCCCAGCAGCGATGCAAGGATCACACTGTCTTACAGCCCTTCCCCTCTAGCGAGCCTCGATCTGGGCACTGCCCACTCCTTTCCACTTTTGCTTTGAGGACAGGGGAACCACAGAGGCAAAAAGGAGAGAAAGGAGAAGAGGGCTTTTTCCCTTTTCCCAAGCCTCAGCCTTGGAGAGCTACATCTGGAACGCTTATGCAATTTATTTAAGCCCCTTATGGACCCCAAAAAACCATCCAAAGCATCTGTAGGCCGATATTTGCGCTTCCAGGTCCAAGTGAAAAAGGAAAAGTTCTGGAGGGCCTAGGATGGGCTCTTTCCTTTATAAAAGTTAAAAAACCCAAAGGCCCATTCACTTGTGTTAGGAGCAGCTAAGGCAAGAAAACTTACGGGGCTGATCTCAGTGTCCTGGAGGAAGCCCTAGCGTTAGCAGTAAAAAGGGAAGCAGGCAGGTGAAATTTTGGAGGCAGTAGAATATGGGCAGGGAACAGAAAGCTTCCGGAGGCATGAGAAGAGTCCCTGGGGGTTTAGAGCTAGTGACTTCTTTCTCCTCCCTTCTCTGGAATTCCTCTCCCACCCTTCACCTTTATAGGCTTCCTCCTGTTGCTCACCCAAGATCTCCTGCCCCTGTGTCCCCTTTGTACCCAGTTCTACTCACTCTTCCATCCTCCTCCCTCCAGCAACTCCCACCACAGGCCTCAGGAGCCATTGCTGATTCCAACTTTGAACACCTCGAATGGTCCTACTGTTTCTCGCACGAGGTCCCCTTCTCCCCAGTGGAGGAGAAATGTGTCCACAGACATCCAAGCGGAAACTCAGAGTAAATTTTTCCATAGAGACACTGGTACACAAAATGGTTTGGGTTTATGTTATTACAACTTTAGGCACATCATGGGTAAATATGCTTTTGCTGTGATAACATCATTTCCTTGGGAAAATATGTTCCAACTTCTGGACAAACCACTCCGAAATGAGAACTTTTAAAACATCGCTTGTCTAGAGCCAGTATGTTAATTTGCACTTGGTGATCTGCTTCTGCAATGATTCTTTGCTGCTTTCCTGAAAGTACTTGTGTTTTACGAAGTATTTACATAGAAAGGTATGTATATGTCCCCTTGGTTGTTTCTTTCTTTCTTTTTTAAAAAAAATTTATTTATTTATTTATTTATTTACTTTTTGGCTGTGTTGGGTCTGTTGCTATGTGCTGGCTTTCTCTAGTTGTGGTGAGCAGGGGCCACTCTTCCTTGTGGTGTGTGGGCTTCTCATTGTGGTGGCTTCTCTTGTTGTGGAGTACGGGCTCTAGGCACGTGGGCTTCAGTAGTTGTGGCACACAGGCTCAGTAGTTGTGGCTCATGAGCTCTATAGCGCAGGCTCAGTAGTTGCGGTGCACGGCCTTAGTTGCTCCGCTGCATGTGGGATCTTCCAGGACCAGGGATTGATCCCGTGTCCCCTGCATTGGCAGGCGGATTCTTAACCACTGCACCACCAGGGAAGTCCCCCCCTTGGTTGTTTCTAAGTCTGTTACTGGGCTTTAATGTTAAGGTAACAGGACCTACGTCATAGGGTTGTTGAGGATTAAATAAGATGGTGGATGTAAAGCACATCCTAGTACAGTGCTGGGTTTTACATTAAGGGTGAAATAAACATTAACTATTACTAGTATTGTTATTTTTACTTAGGAATATTGACAATCTTTGCATTCACTATAAGCCTATCTACATTAAAAATATTAAGTTGCGTGACTCATTGATTCTAATTCAGTATGGATTATTGGTGCTAAACTGTAGAAGAATGACCACAGATATTCAGAACTTACAACTTAACAGAGATTTGCTATTGAAGTCAAAGGTAATTATTGGCAACCT
Organism: Mesoplodon mirus; assembly: GCF_964341445.2. NCBI lineage: Eukaryota > Metazoa > Chordata > Mammalia > Artiodactyla > Ziphiidae > Mesoplodon > Mesoplodon mirus. The sequence continues at coordinate 161,877,198 of NC_138979.1, read as the reverse complement.
ACCAGTCAGAAATCAAAATCAGTCAGAATTACTCTTAAACTCCCTTTGGAAGACAGATCTCATTTGAGATTGACAAGCTGTCTCTTAATAAAGCTAATACACATCTTTTTTCCCTGTCAGCATCAGAATTAATCACTGTTTCTTCAACTGTGCACTAAATGAAGTAGCTGTCTTGTCATATAGAATATGCGTCTTTAAGCATGAGAATTACACATAGTACAGTGGGATGCTCTTCCTATAAGAGAAGAATGCATCTCCCATCTTGTCCTGAGGGGAATATCAAGTAGAATCAGCCACTATCGAAATTGTACTTTCTCCTTCTCTCTGAATAGCTGAATGTGCAAAGTTAAATGTGTGTTGGACGCAGCTACATTACCTGTGGTGTTCTAATCACAGTACAAATGGAATACAAAGAGGTGGTTAAAGATGAATTCAGAAAAATGAGTTTAAAAGTATACAGGGACTTCCCTGGTGATCCAGTGGGTAAGACTCCCCGCTCCCAATGCAGTGGGCCTGGGTTCGATCCCTGGTCGGGGAACTAGATCCCACGTGCATGCCACAACTAAGAGTCCACATGCCACAACTAAGAACCTGCAAGCCACAACTAGGACCTGGAGCAGCCAAAATAAATTAAAAAAAAAAAAAAAGTTCAAGAGTTTTGTGGTGAGAAATACTGAAAAGATGGGACGAGAAAGGTGCCGTTAACTTTATATCACACAAAAGTTAGAGTTCAAACCAAGAAGAGTGCTAGGTATGACTATCTGATCCTGTAGTTTTCCTTAATTGTTATTCTCGAAAATGGTGCAAGTTCTAGGAGACAGAAAAGAGATGTAGTCAAAGGTTGAGTGTTAGAGGCTTACTACAATCTCAGCTGTGGTAAAGGGCTTAGTTCAGATCCTTCTCTGCAGGTGAACTGTCTCTAATTATCAAAAGCTGCTGAAGGGCAGGATTCCTGATTGACAGAGCCCCTTAAAAACAAATAAGATATGTGGCCATATATGGCGGCAATGAAGAATTAGAAGAACTCCATTAACAGTGACATCTCCATGAAGGCAGGAACTCTCCTTGGGACATGTTCATAGCTAGTACCTAAAGAGTTTCCTTAAAAATTAAATATATACTTCCTAACCCAGGATTCAATTCACTTGCTCCATTTCTCTCTACTCCTCTTGCCTCTTCCATTTTCCTGCAGCCCAAGAAAGATCCTGATATGGGCATTGAGGGGAAACAGCTCTTCTGGGACTTTCTAAGAAGTTGTTCAATAATACGTTAGAAACAAATCCTATCTCTGTAAGTGGAAATATTGTCTTTAATAAATATTGCATTTATTATTTTGAAAGACTTCTTGTAGTGCAAGTCTCTACTTAGGGAATACAAGCTGATCAAATGGCTGGCTAGCAGTTCCAGTGGCATCAAGACCACACCATTGAGGGAGGGAGATGCATGAGGGAAGGGATGTGGGAACAGATGTATATGTATGACTGATTCACTTTGTTATAAAGCAGAAACTAATAAAAAAAAAATAATAATAATAAAAAAAAAAAAAAAAAAAAAAGACCACACCATGCAGCAGGCCTATATAACATGCCATCACCAAGGAGGGTTATAGTGAGTAAAACCCCCATTATCCATTTTGCTGGTAAGGGTGATGTGTCTTTTCATGGGTCTGTGTTTCCTTTATTTGTGGTTTCCTCCCCACACCCCACCCCAGGCCATTAGTTTAATCAGTGGAAGCTTTCCTGAAAGTGATATTCTTTCTTTAAGATCTGTTTTGTTCATTACTTCACAAGGTTGACTGTGGTCTGGTGCTATATTTCAAGGCTTTCCACATCTCTAACACAGAGGTACTAGTTTTCTATTTCACTGGTTTAGTGAAAGTCTATCTTGGATTCATGTCACCACATCAGGGATGACCATTCTGTAGAAGGAAGGACCCACAAAAGGAAAATGCTCAAGATTCTACAGAAAGAGTAGAGCGAGAAATGCTGAGCTTGTCAGGGTGTGGCAAGCGGCCACGGTGGCATCTGTGAAGGTCCTGAAAAGAAAAACCCTCAAACTTGATCATTTTTATAAAATACCGGTGACAATCAACCACTTTTCAATTCTCAAAGGACAGAGGAAATCCTAAGATGCAAGTTAGGTTAAAGAACTGAATTCCAAAAAAAAGACTTTGACTTTTCTTAGCGAACATTTACTCGCAGCCTAAATATCTTATAATTTTCCTTACAACATACCGACGTGCACACAAATGTTTGTGTAATGCTGTCCAGGGAGTACATATGCATTTCACAAACAGAAGCCAACATGCTACTCCTTAGCAAATAACAATTGGAACATTGCTAATGTGGGTCTGGTTCCAAAACCAATTTAAGAAACACTTAGTGAAGTCAACTTGTGTGCAGTAGTGGTGCACAGGGCTCATTTTCTAAACATCCTGCACATTATCTAATCCATCGTATTTCCTGTTACATTCCTTTTTATCCCTAATGTTATTTATGTGGGACTTTCTGTTTTTCTTATTTATTAGTCATTGCAGAGGTAAGCCTCGCTACTGTCTGCTGTCAATTTCATTCATTCCTGCACCAAGTGTTTAATGAACACCTAACATGTGCCAGACACTGACTGAGGCACTGTTCTCTCATGTTCTCCCATGTGCCAGGCTGTTCTAAGTGATTTCTATATTTTTATTATTTTATTTTTCTTAATTTACTCTGTTGTTTCTTTTATAGCATTTCAAGTTAAATGATTAACTCACTGATTTTCAATCCTTCCTGACTTTGTAATACCTGTATCTAAGATTACAAGTTTACTTTCGAGTACAGTTTTGGCTATCCCACAAATTTGATATGTCATACTTTCATAGCCATTCAGTTCTAAATGTTTTATGATTTTCATTAGGACTACCTCTTTAACAACTGAGTATTATATACTCTATTTAAAAAATTTCAAACACATAGGCCTTAAAAAAGATCTTATTATTTCTAAATTAAGTATATTTATTATAGTTATAGAGTGTGATATTGATGTTTTGAAACGGGTGGAGCCTTCATTTCTGACACACTATGTGCTGCAGTTTTATAAATATTCCACGTATACTTTAAAAGAATGTATATTATCCCTTTTGGGCCCAGGAGTCTGTGCATGGCTATTAATGTTTTCCTGTGAGTTGTGACTCATAAGGGGGTTGTAAAATCAATTTAGGGGACACAATCAGCATTTTAAACAGGATAGGAGCCCACATCCGTACCTCTCCCTCCCCCTGGTCTGAGTGAGCCAGAGTCCCCTAATCAGCTGCTCCTTTAACCCCGTCCTGTCTGAGTGAAGAACAGATGCCCTCAGGCGACCTACACGCAGAGGTGGGGCCAAATCCAAAGCTGAACCCTGGGAGCTGTGAGAACAAAGGACAGAAAGGGAAATCTCTCCCAGCAGCCTCAGGAGCAGCGGATTAAAGCTCCACAATCAACTTGATGTACCCTGCATCTGTGGAATACCTGAATAGACAACGAATCATCCCAAATTGAGGAGGTGGACTTTGGGAGCAAGATATATTATTTTTTCCCCTTTTGCTCTTTTTGTGAGTGTGTATGTGTGTGTTTCTGTGTGAGATTTTGTCTGTATAGCTTTGCTTTCACCATTTGTCCTAGGGTTCTGTCTGTCCGTTTTTTTTTTTTAACTTAAAAAAATTTTTTTCTTAATAATTATTTTTTATTTTAATAACTTTATTTTACTTTACTTTATTTTATTTTATCCTCTTTCTTTCTTTCTTTCTTTCTATTTTTTCTCCCTTTTATTCTGAGCCATGTGGATGAAAGGCTCTTGGTGCTCCAGCCAGGAGTCAGTGCTGTGCCTCTGAGGTGGGAGAGCCAACTTCAGGACACTGGTCCACAAGAGACCTCTCAGCTCCACGTAGTATCAAACGGCGAAAATCTCCCAGAGATCTCCATCTCAACACCAACACCCAGCTTCACTCAACGACAAGCAAGCTACAGTGCTGGACACCCTATGCCAAACAACTAGCAAGACAGGAACACAGCCCCATCCATTACCAGAGAGGCTGCCTAAAATCATAAGGCCACAAACACCCCAAAACACACCACCAGACGAGGACCTGTCCAACAGAAAGACAAGATCCAGCCTCATCCACCAGAACACAGGCACTAGTCCCCTCCACCAGGAAGCCTACACAACCCACTGAACCAACCTTAGCCACTGGGGACAGACACCAAAAACAACGGGAACTACAAACCTGCAGCCTGCGAAAAGGAGACCCCAAACACAGTAAGTTAAGCAAAATGAGAAGACAGAAAAGCACACAGCAGATGAAGGAGCAAGGTAAAAACCCACCAGACCTAATAAATGAAGAAGAAATAGGCAGTCTACCTGAAAAAGAATTCAGAATAATGATAGTAAAGATGATCCAAAATCTTGGAAATAGAATGGTGAAAATACAAGAAACGTTTAACAAGGACCTAGAAGAAGTAAAGAGCAAACAATGATGAACAACACAATAAATGAAATTAAAAATTCTCTAGAAGGGATCAATAGCAGAATAACTGAGGCAAAAGAACGGATAAGTGACCTGGAAGATAAAATAGTGGAAATAACTACTGCAGACCAGAATAAAGAAAAAAGAATGAAAAGAACGGAGGACAGTCTCAGAGACCTCTGGGACAACATTAAATGCACCAACATTCAAATTATAGGGGTCCCAGAAGAAGAAGAGAAAAAGAAAGGGACTGAGAAAATATCTGAAGAGATTATAGTTGAAAACTTCCCTAATATGGAAAGGAAATAGTTAATCAAGTCCAGGAAGCACAGAGAGTCCCATACAGGATAAATCCAAGGAGAAACATGCCAAGACACATATTAATCAAACTATCAAAAATTAAATACAAAGAAAACATATTAAAAGCAGCAAGGGAAAAACAACAAATAACACACAAGGGAATCCCCATAAGGTTAACAGCTGATCTTTCAGCAGAAACTCTGCAAGCCAGAGGGAGTGGCAGGACATATTTAAAGTGATGAAGGAGAAAAACCTACAACCAAGATTACTCTACCCAGCAAGGATCTCATTCAGATTTGATGGAGAAATTAAAAACTTTACAAACAAGCAAAAGCTAAGAGAATTCAGCACCACCAAACCAGCTTTACAACAAATGCTAAAGGAACTTCTCTAGGCAGAAAACACAAAAGAAGGAAAAGACCTACAGTAACAAACCCAAAACAATTAAGAAAATGGGAATAGGAACATACATATTGATAATTACCTTAAATGTAAATGGATTAAATGCTCCCACCAAAAGACACAGAATGGCTGAATGGATACAAAAACAAGACCCGTATACATGCTGTCTACAAGAGACCCACTTCAGACCTAGGGACACATACAGACGGAAAGTGAGGGGATGGAAAAAGATACTCCATGCAAATGGAAATCAAAAGAAAGCTGGAGTAGCAATTCTCATATCAGACAAAATAGACTTTAAAATAAAGACTACTAGAAGAGACAAAGAAGGACACTACATAATGACCAAGGGATCGATCTAAGAAGAGGATATAACAATTGTAAATATCTATGCACCCAACATAGGAGCACCTCAATACATAAGGCAAATACTAACAGCCATAAAAGGGGAAATCGACAGTAACACACTCATAGTAGGGGACTTTAACACCCCACTTTCACCAATGGACAGATCATCCAAAATGAAAATAAATAAGGAAACACAAGCTTTAAATGATACATTAAACAAGATGGACTTAATTGATATTTATAGGACATTCCATCCAAAAACAACAGAATACACATTTTTCTCAAGTGCTCATGGAACATTCTCCAGGATAGATCATATCTTGGGTCACAAATCAAGCCTTGGTAAACATAAGAAAATTAAAATCGTACCAAGTATCTTTTCCGACCACCATGCTACGAGACGAGATATCAATTACAGGAAAAGATCTGTAAAAAATACAAACACATGGAGGCTAAACAATACACTACTTAATAACAAAGTGATCACTGAAGAAATTAAAAAATACCTAGAAACAAATGACAATGGAGACACGACGACCCAAAACCTATGGGATGCAGCAAAAGCTGTTCTAAGAGGGAAGTTTATAGCAGTACAATCCTACCTTAAGAAACAGGAAACATCCCAAATAAACAACCTAACCTTGCACCTAAAGCAATTAGAGAAAGAAGGACAAAACCCCCCCCCAAAGTTAGCAGAAGGAAAGAAATCATAAAGATCAGATCAGAAATAAATGAAAAAGAAATGAAGGAAACGATAGCAAACATCAATAATACTAAAAGCTGGTTCTTTGAGAAGACAAACAAAATTGATAAACCGTTAGCCAGACTCAACAAGAAAAAAAGGGAGAAGACTCAAATCAATAGAATTAGAAATGAAAAAGGAGAGGTAACAACTGACACTGCAGAAATACAAAGGATCATGAGAAATTACTACAAGCTATGCCAATAAAATGGACAACCTGGAAGAAATGGACAAATTCTTAGAAATGCACAACCTGCCGAGACTGAACCAGGAAGAAATAGAAAATATGAACAGACCAATCACAAGCACTGAAATTGAAACTGTGATTAAATTTCTTCCAACAAACAAAAGCTCAGGACCAGATGGCTTCACAGGCAAATTCTATCAAACATGTAGAGAAGAGCTAACACCTATCCTTCTCAAACTCTTCCAAAATATAGCAGAGGGAGGAACACTCCCAAACTCATTCTACGAGGCCACCATCACCCTGATACCAAAACCAGACAAAGATGTCACAAAGAAAGAACAGTACAGGCCAATATCACTGATGAACATAGATGCAAAAATCCTCAACAAAATACTAGCAAACAGAATCCAACAGCACATTAAAAGGATCATACACTATGATCAAGTGGGGTTTATTCCAGGAATGCAAGGATTCCTCAATGTATGCAAATCAATCAATGTGATATACCATATTAACAAATTGAAGGAGAAAAACCATATGATCATCTCATTAGATGCAGAGAAAGCTTTCTACAAAATTCAACACCCATTTATGATAAAAACCCTGCAGAAAGTAGGTATAGAGGGAACTTTCCTCAACATAATAAAGGCCATATATGACAAACCCACAGCCAACATTGTCCTCAGTGGTGAAAAACTGAAACCATTTCCACTAAGATCAGGAACAAGACAAGGTTGCCCACTCTCACCAGTATTATTCAACATAGTTTTGGAAGTTTTAGCCACAGCAATCAGAGAAGAAAAAGAAATAAAAGGAATCCAAATTGGAAAAGAAGTAAAGATGTCACTGTTTGCAGATGACATGATACTATACATAGAGAATCCTAAAGATGCTACCAGAAAACTACTAGAGCTAATCAATGAATTTAGTAAAGTAGAAGGATACAAAATTAATGCACAGAAATCTCTGGCATTCCTATATACTAATGATGAAAAATCTGAAAGTGAAATTAAGAAAATGCTCCCATTTACCATTGCAACAAAAAGAATAAAATATCTAGGAATAAACCTATGTAAGGAGACAAAAGACCTGTATGCAGAAAATTATAAGACACTGATGAAAGGAATTAAAGATGATACAAATAGATGGAGAGATATACCATGTTCTTGGATTGGAAGAATCAACATTGTGAAATGACTCTACTACCCAAAGCAATCTACAGATTCAGTGCAATCCTTATCAAACTACCACTGGCATTTTTCACAGAACTAGAACAAAAAATTTCACAATTTGTATGGAAACACAAAAGACCCCGAATAGCCAAAGCAATCTTGAGAACAAAAAATGGAGCTGGAGGAATCAGGCTCCCTGACTTCAGACTATACGACAAAGCTAGAGTAATCAAGACAGTATGGTACTGGCACAAAAACAGAAATACAGATCAATGGAACAGGATAGAAAGCCCAGAGATAAACCCACGCACATATGGTCATCTTATCTTTGATAAAGGAGGCAAGAATATACAGTGGAGAAAAGACAGCCTCTTCAATAAGTGGTGCTGGGAAAACTGGACATGTACATGTAAAAGTATGAAATTGGAACACTCCCTAACACCATACACAAAAATAAACTGAAAATGGATTAAAGACCTAAATGTAAGGCTAGACACTATAAAACTCTTAGAGGAAAACATAGGCAGAACACTCTATGACATAAATGACAGAAAGATCCTTTTTGACCCACCTCCTAGAGAAATGGAAATAAAAACAAAGATAAACAAATGGGACCTAATGAAACTTCAAAGGTTTTGCACAGCAAAGGAAACCATAAACAAGACCAAAAGACAACCCTCAGAATGGGAGATAATATTTGCAAATGAAGCAACTGACAAAGGATTAATCTCCAAAATTTATAAGCAGCTCATGCAGCTCAATAACAAAAAAACAACCCAATCCAAAAGTGGGCAGAAGACCTAAACAGACGTTTCTCTAAAGAAGATATACAGATTGCCAACAAACACATGAAAGAATGTTCAACATCATTAATCATTAGAGAAATGCAAATCAAAACTACAACGAGATATCATCTCACACTGGTCAGAATGGCCATCATCAAAAAATCTAGAAACAATAATGCTGGAGAGGGTGTGGAGAAAAGGGAACCCTCTTGCACTGTTGGTGGGAATGTAAACTGATACAGCCACTATGGAGAACAGTATGGAGGTTCCTCAAAAAACTACCAGTAGAACTACCATACGACCCAGCAATCCCACTACTGTGCATATACCCTGAGAAAACCATAATTCAAAAAGAGTCATGTACCAAAATGTTCATTGCAGCTCTATTTACAATAGCCAGGACATGGAGCAACCTAAGTGTCCATCAACAGATGAATGGATAAAGAAAATGTGGCACATATATACAATGGAATATTACTTAGCCATAAAAAGAAACGAAATTGAGTTATTTGTAGTGAGGTGGATGGACCTAGAGTCTGTCATACAGAGTGAAGTAAGTCAGAAAGAGAAAAACAAATACTGTATGCTAACACATATATATGGAATCTAAGAGAAAAAAAAGGTCATGAAGAACCTAGGGGTAAGATGGGAATAAAGACACAGACCTACTAGAGAATGGACTTGAGGGTATGGGGAGGGGGAAGGGTAAGCTGTGACAAAGTGAGAGAGTGGCATGGACATATATACACTACCAAACGTAAGGTAGATAGCTAGTGGGAAGCAGCCGCATAGCACAGGGAGATCAGCTCGGTGCTTTGTGACCGCCTGGAGGGGTGGGATAGGGAGGGTGGGAGGGAGGGAGACGCAAGAGGGAAGAGATATGGGAACATATGTAAATGTATAATTGATTCACTTCGTTATAAAGCAGAAACTAACACACCATTGTAAAGCAATTATACTCCAGTAAAGATGTTAAACAAATAAAAGTCATTTCTGAAACCCAAGTCTTTAGATTATAGTACACATCACAGTCTTTCTTTAAACCCAGCACCGTGTCTTTCGTGAGGCTGTTCGCAAGAACTAGCTTCTCAAGTCTCAGAAATAACATCTTGAGACTGAAATATCAAACTCTTCCATAAAGAAGGAGCCAGCACGTTATACTATCTCACTTGAGATCCAGTCAGGAAGACTTGGGTATGCCTGAATGAACATGAGCAACTACTACGGCTCTTCTCTCTTGGATGTTATGACCATGGGTCAGTTGGTGTGAACTGTTCTGGCCTCCATGGCTTCACCTTTTCTATGAAATTTATAGTTCCAAAGTGTCATATCCTAGTGAGAGTTTAAAATCCCAGTGAGAGAAATAGGATCATCACCAACTGTACGGACTAGGTACACTCTCTCAAGCGTTTTCATGTGTAATTATGCTTCAGTGCATAATGTCTGTGAAAAATAAATAAATAAATAAATAAATAAAAAGGATAGGAGGTAGTATTTCGTGAAACTTTTATTTCATATACGTACATAGAGATATTTTTACTGGGTTGCATATAAAATGTATTTTTAAATTATGAGTGGTGGTCAAAAAAGATCAAAAGCCACTTACTAAAGCAAACTGTTAATTCTCCATTTCAAATATTCAAAATCTTCAGAAATTTTTGTTTGAGTTACATATCAGTTACTGATAGAAGTATATTTAAATAAATCACTCACCATGATAATTTGTGAATTTCTCTTAAATAATTTTGTTAGCTTTTGATTTATATATTTTGAAGTTAAGTGCATACAAGTGCTTTTCTTTATCCCTGTCAATGATTTTTGCTTAATTTCATTTTATCTATGGCTATACTAGTTTTCCTTCTAATTAGTATTGCATGGTTTACCTTTTTTCCAATCTTTGACCTTTCTGCAAGATTTTACTTTAGGTATGTCTCTTTTTTTTTTTTTTTTTTTTTTTTGTGGTACGCGGGCCTCTCACTGTTGTGGCCTCTCCCGTTGCGGAGCACAGGCTCCGGACGCGCAGGCTCAGCGGCCATGGCTCATGGGCCTATCCGCTCCGTGGCATGTGGGATTTTCCTGGACTGGGGCATGAACCCGTATCCCCTGCATCAGCAGGCGGACTCTCAACCACTGAGCCACCAGGGAAGCCCTCAAATTATTATTTTTTTGCCTTCTTTCTTGAATGACAATTTAGCTATATATAAAATTATAGACTGAAAGTTACTTTACCTTAACACTGTAAAGCTATCAGCTCTTGTCTTCTGCCACTTATTACTTCTGAAGAGAAGAATGCTGGTATTCTGTTTTCCTTTGTAGTTAAAGTGAGTTTTCTTTCAGATAATACGTGAGACTCCCCATTTACGCTTGATGGTCTGCACTGTCACTATGATATGTCTGGAGGTGCATTTATATTGGTACAAGAAATGATTTTTTTTTTAGCTGAGGACTCATATCTTTCTCCCATTCCAGAAAATTCTCAGTTATTATTTTTTAAAGTATTGCTTGTTCATCTATCCTTCAGCTCTCTCTTCTGATATTCCTATCAGAGTCACATGTCATGCTCCACAAGATACTGCTAGATACATCATCTAATATGTCTGACCATTCAAAAATATTAATTTCATCTGCAAGGAATTCATGGTCCAGTTGCTGATTCTGCTGGCAATCCTTCTTAATATTAGATTTATTCATGCGTTTTAGAATTTTGGTTTGCAGGCTCATTCTGAACAGAAATCATTTCCCCCCTTTGTCTCCCTACTTGCTCACCCCTCCCTGTCTGAAGACTTTACAGTTGCCTCTACCCAGTCCCCCTGACCCCAGTCCAGAACCAGACTTTACAGTGGTATTCTGGTGCCCCTGCCTCAGAGATAAATAGAAATCCAGGTGGGTTCTGAGACATGAACAGTTGTAAGGGTATTTCATTATCTTTCTAACTCTGTAGGCCCATAGCCTTATATAAAGATGGAGCCTCAGCCAGGGGGTCCATGTCAGCTTTGTCAGTCTCCCTGTAGAAGAGCCCAGTGCATTCTTTAGCTCAGGATTTTTCAAGCTTGGTACTACTGACATTTTGGACTGGATAATTCTTCACTGTGGGGAACTGTCCTGTGCTTTGCAGGATGTTTAGTAGCATCCCTAGACTCTACTCATTAGATGCCAGTAGCAACACCCCTCCCCCGCTGCTCAATTATGACAACCAATGACTCCAGACATTGTCAAATGTCCTCTGGGGGGCAACATCATCTCCAGTTGAAAAAAATCACTGTTTTATTTTCTACTAATGAGTCTCTCCTCTTGGGTAGGGTACTCTCAGGCCCCAGTATGCCACAAGAGCTGAGCTCCAGGCTGCCACTGCCTGCTTCCACAGCAGGGCTCAGAAAACTTGTTGCTTCAGCCTCATTCACTGATTGCTATTCGTTTCTGTACGCTTTGGGGCCAAGGAGATGCTTTCCTTGTTTCTTTTTTCCTCTTTAAGCTTTTTATCTATCACTGCTATTTGAAGCAGAGGTGGAATACTAAGTGAGAACTTACGGAGCCAACTTGACTGGAAGTCAGTAAGTCCAAATCTAATCTTTTGTTTTGTTTGAAACTAAGCCTTTGCCTTCAGTAGTCATTAGAGTTATTAGTGTTCAGGAAATCAGAATGTGTGTGAATTTCCATAGCCTTGCTAGCTAGAGCCAAATCATACTTATGAATATCAGTTTACTAACAACAAAAGTGAGATTTCTTTTAACAGGGAACAATAACGGCAGCAGGAATTATAAACTACACCAACCAGCATGCAATGGACACTTAATATATGTCAGGGAAATACATGATCTCCTCTAATCCTAAGAACAGCTCCACGACATAGGTTATATTTTGCAGATAACAAAACAGAAGCTTAGAGGTATCCCTAAATAACAGTCAATTAAGTAAAGAAGCCAGGATTCAAGTCTAATTTGAAATCTTGGGATATTAGCAGTTGTACTCTACTGCCTCCCATACACTACTCTGACGAAGAGATAACTGTTATTTAGTGATCCTTGATGCATTCACCTTGATGCAAAATGCTATGTTGCCACCACCTCTATCTTCACCACCACCTCCTTCACTACCATTTCCTGAGAACTTATCATGAATATAAGCTATATCAGGGGCTGAACTTCTCTCTTGTCTCTCAAAAACAACCTTCATGAAAAGAGGGATCATGTCTGTCTCATCCACTGGTGTCATCACCAATATTTAGAGCAATGCACAGCAGTGCACATTCAATATATATATGATAAAAGGATGAAGACAAGATATCTGTCCCTAATAGACTTAACGAAAAGCAGAACACATATGAAAAAGAAAAATAAGACAAGGAGGCAGATGGAAGAGTCAGCTGAGGAGTTGAGAATGGGGCATCTGGTCAAGCTGCGTCAAGATGATAAATTAGAACCTGATGTTGAATAAAAGGCAGGACTTAGATTCAAGATAGTTAAGGGCATTCTGTGCAGGGGGCATGACATGAGCAGGTAGGAACGATGAATGGAGCCATGTGTGAAGCAGACTGGAAACAGGACAGAGGACATACAGCAGAGGGCTTCAATGTCCAGAGCAAGGACTCTCAACTTCACCTTGCAGGCAGCTGGAAGCCTCCAAATATTTCAGGAAAAAGGTTCAAAGAACTACTTTAGAGACGATATTTTAAAATTGCTTCCTAGGCCTATGTGTGTACCCTATTTCTTTAAGAACCCATTTGGATAGTTTGAAAGCTTCTACCTTGTTCTACTTGGGTTTTCTTTTTATTCAAGAACCAATTTTGATAGTTCATATTTTTCAAAATATTATCTTTCATCTAGTTTAAAAAATTTAGTAGCATACGATTGTGTGCAGTGTCCTCATAATTTTTCAATCTCCCCTATATCTACTTTTAAAAACTTCTATTTTTAATTCTCTTATTTTTCTGGCAGAACTGTGTTTATTTTCTCCTTCCCTGTCCCCCTACCCCGAACTAAACAAGGTTTTGGATTTAACTAATTTTTCTGCTTGCTTTTCAGTTTATATTGCTTTCTTCTTGATTTCCTTTGATCTGTTTTTCTTAGCTTTGTTTTATTGACCCTTTTCTAACTTCTAGAGATGGAAGCTTAGTTCAGGTATGACAAATATGTGGCGTGCATATTCACTACGCTCAACATCAGACATTACTAATCTATCACAGCACTCTGTCTTGTTGAGCTCACAAAGTCCTCATAATTCCTTTTAACGTGACACTCTGCTGTAATCAGCTGAAACCACTATATTGGTTGAATCTAATTTGCCATTTGTATCTTGGTTAATTTCTCTACAATCTTTGCATATTTAACACTGAAAATAATTATGAATTTACCTTTGAGTGTATCTTTGCCTAAATTTCAAGTATAAGTTTTGATACATATAATTCTTTTTTTCATTTTAAAAAATTATTTCCGCTTTATTGACTTGACATAAAATTACAAGATATTCAAAGTACATCGTGGTGATTTGACATACATATGAATTGTGGAAGGATTCCCCTATCTAGTTATTTACCTCACATCTATTACCTCACATACTTACCTTTTTCTTTCTTCTTCTCCTTCTCCTTCTCCTTGGTGAGAACATCTAAGTTCTACTCTCTTAGCAAATTTTTTTTTTCTTTTTTTTTTTTTGCGGTACGCGGGTCCCTCACTGTTGTGGCCTCTCCCGTTGCGGAGCACAGGCTCTGGACGCGCAGGCTCAGTGGCCATGGCTCACGGGCCCAGCCGCTCCACAGCATGTGGGATCTTCCCAGACTGGGGCACGAACCCGTGTCCCCTGCATCGGCAGGCAGACTCTCAACCATTGCGCCACCAAGGAAGCCCAGCAAATTTCAATTATACAATACAGTGTTATCAACTATAGTCACCATATTTTACATTAGATCCTCAGACTTTATTTTTATTCACTTATAGCTGGAAGTTTGTACCCTTTTACCAACCTCTCCCTATTTCTCCCTACCCCAGCCCCTGGCAACAACTTTTCTGTTTCTATGAGTTTGACTTTTTTTTTTTTTATTCCACACATAAAAGATACCATGCAGTATTTGCCTTTCTCTGTCCAGCTTCACTTAGCATAATGCCCTCAAGATCCACCTATGTTGTTACAAATGGCAGGATTTACTTCTTTCTCATGGCTGAATGATATTCCACTATATATATATATATATATATATAGATAGATAGATAGATATAGATATAGATATAGATATATGACACATCTTCTTTATCTATTCATCCACTGATGGACACTTTGGTTGTTTCCATATCTTAGCTATTGTGAATAATGCTGCAATGAACACGGGAAGTGCAGATATCTTTTCAACATCCGGTTTTCATTTCCTTTGGCTATATACCCAGGAGCGGGGTTGCTGGATCATGTGGTAGTTCTATTTTTAATTTTTTGAGGAACCTCCATACTGTTTCCCATAGTGGCTGTACCAACTTACATTCCCACCAACAGTGCAGAAGGGTTCCTTTTCTTCACATTCTTGCCGACACTTGCTATCTCTTATCTTTTTGATGACAATCATTCTAACAGGTATGAGGTAGTATCTCCCGTGGTTTTGATTTGCCTTTCCCTGATGATTAGTGATGTTGAACACCTTTTCCTGTGCCTGTTGGCCATCTGTATGTCTTCTTTGGAAAAATGTCTATTCAGTTCCTCTGCCCATTTTTTAATTGGATTGTTTTTTGCTATTGAGTTTATGAGTTCTTTATATAACTGGATATTAACCCCTTATCAGATGCATGATTTACAAGTATTTTCTCCCATTCAGTAGGTTGCCTTTTCATTTTGTTGATTTCCTTTGCTGTGTAGGAACTTTTAGATTTGATGTAGTTCCACTTATTTATTTTTGCTTTTGTTGTCAAATCCAAAAACTCATCGCCAAGACCAAGTCAAGGAGATTACTGCCTATGTTTTCTTTTAGGAGTTTTATGGTTTCCATTCTTACATTCAAGTCTTTAATTCATTTTGAGTTAATTTTTGTGTATATTTTAAGATAGTAGTCCAGTTTCATTCTTTTGCATGTGGCTATTCAATTTTTCCAACACCATTTATCGAAGAGACTGTCCTTTCCCCCTTGTGTATTCTTGGCTCCTTTGTCGTAAATTAATTGACCATACATGTCTGGATTTATTTCTGGGATCTCTATTCTGTTCCATTGATCTATGTGTCTGTTTTTATGCCGATACTGTTTTGATCACTGTAGCTTTGTAATATCATTTCAAATCAGGGAGCATGATGCCTCCAGCTTTGTTTTCCTTTCTCAAGATTGCTTGGGCTATTTGGGTCTTCTGTGGTTCCATAAAAATTTTAGGATTTTGGTTCTATTTCTGCGAAAAATGCCATTGGAATTGTGATAGGGATTACACTGAATCTGTAGATTGCTTTGGGAAGTCTGGACATTTTAACAATATTAATTCTTCCAATCCATAAGCATGGAATATCTTTCCATTTATTTTTGTCTTCAATTTCTTTAATCAGTGCCTTATAGTGTTCAGTGAACAGATCTTCTCACCTCCTTGGTTATATTTATTCCTAGGTATTTTATTCTTTCTGATGTAATTGTAAAAGGCACTCTTTTCTTAATTTCTCTTTCTTATAGTTTATTGTTAGTGTAGAGAAATTCAACTGATTTCTGTATCTTAATTTTTTTTGTTTTTTTTTTTTGTTTTTTTTTTTCTGTACGTGGGCCTCTCACTGTTGTGGCCTCTCCCGTTGCGGAGCACAGGCTCCGGACGCACAGGCTCAGCGGCCATGGCTCACGGGCCCAGCCGCTCCGCGGCATATGGGATCCTCCCAGACCGGGGCACGAACCCGTATCCCCTGCATCGGCAGGCGGACTCTCAACCACTGCGCCACCAGGGAGGCCCAATTTTTTTTGTTTTTAAGAAGATGTTGGGGGTAGGAGTTTATTAATTAATTTATTTATTTTGCTGTGTTGGGTCTTCGTTTCTGTGCGAGGGATCTCTCTAGTTGTGGCAAGCGGGGGCCACTCTTCATCGCGGTGCATGGGCCTCTCACTATCGTGGCCTCTCCCGTTGCAAAGCACAGGCTCCAGACACGCAGGCTCAGTAGTTGTGGCTCACGGGCCCAGCCGCTCCACGGCATGCGGGATCTTCCCAGACCAGGGCTCAAACCCGTGTCCCCTGCATTAGCAGGCAGACTCTCAACCACTGCACCACCAGGGAAGCCCTGTGTATTAATTTTGTATCCTGAAATTTTACTGAATTCATGTATGAGTTCTAACAGTCTTTTGGTGGGGTCTTTAGGGTTGTATGCAACCTGTATGTAATATCATGTCATCTACAAATAGTGGCATTCTGCAAATAGACAGTTTTACTTCTTACTTTCCACACTGATGCCTTTTATTTCTTTTTCTTGCCTAACTGCTGAATAAAAGTGGCTAGAGTGGGCTTTCTTGTCTTGTTCTGATATGTACAGTTTTTATTTTCAAGGTAGTTTCCAAAATAATTTTGATCCAAGTTACTGAAAAGAATGTTTTAACATTCTAAAATTATTTGGACATTTGTCTAGATTTTTAATATCTCATTTTATTGTAAAGTGGTCAGAGAATGAAGACTGTATAATTTCCATTTTTTTAGGATTTACACTGAAATAGTTTCATTTTGAAAAATACTCCCTGGGAGCTCTGCAGGGCATAAAACTGCATGTCTGTTAATTTAATCTCATTAATTATATTGTTCAAAACCTTTTATGTCCTTATGTTAGGTCTGTTTTGCCTCTAATAATGACTATTCTATTCTCATTCTGGAATTCACTATTTTAGGTTGAAACTGTCTTTTCTCTCATCATTTTTACCTTTGTATACTTTTTCCTCAGAATTTTGGCAGAATTTTAAAAATCTGTCCTGAATTTCATTAATTCAACTTTCTGCAGGGCCCAATCTTGATTCACTGTGTTCAACCCAATTTTTCACTCAGGTGTTCTCATTTCCATTTAATCGTTCCTGACCCCAGACTGCTTGCTCTCTCTTAGATAGATTTTTCTAGCTCTACACGCCAATGCACATCAGGGATTTTCTAAAATGTTGCTTTCTTTCTTGATTAAACTTATTTTGGAGGTTGGCAGCTCCTCTGAATCTTCTCCACGGAGCTTTCTTTTAAGCTATACTATCTACTCCCAGGCCCCAAGATTTTAAAATATTTGCTCATCCTCGGAGAAGAAAGTCTAAGTTTGCTAATAAGGACACAGGATTACAGAGAAACTGATAGGAATTCTATCAAAGGCTATTTTAAGTTTCTGTCCAAACCTTTAAAAAAGGGATTTTCATAATCAGATAAGAAAGAAGGGAAGTGAGAAATGGGAAATGCCCAACATTTATATTACCATTTTAACATCCCAGCAAGCAGGAATGAGAAGGAATCACCAAAGGAAGATCCATCATTCTATGACTCTCACGTATTTCTCTCCCCACCAGACCATACATATCCCAATGACAACTTTTGGTTAGAAGTGATTACTAGTACCTAGTTCTCTGACTGATGTCATCGTCGTCATGCCCAAACCAATTCCTAAGATCTCCTAATGCCACCACTGAGGTCCAAACGCTGAGGGCTGGTAGAGGAAAGGGAGGCTAAGTGGTGACTCCTCAACTGGCCCTTAGCTCTTTCTAGCCCCAGGCCTACCCCTTAGAGTGAGAGGGCATTGTCTGGTGTATTCCAGGGCTCCCACTATTTTCCTACACTGCACTCCCATAGACAGGTAGTATATAAAGCCCTCGATGTTGTTGTTCCATCCAATCCTTCTTGTGCTACATCTAACAGACATTTCCCCAACACCGCAGTATGAGGGTGACACTAATTCTTCCTCCTCTTGAGTATTTCATTGGCCACTTAAGTGGTAAAACTGGCGTTGAAAGGAAGGGAAGTGAGTTCCTAAGTGCTGACACTGCAATGTCCCAAAGGCAGTATTTTAGGATGATTAATCTGCCACTTGCTATATAGAATGGATGTGAATGGACTGGTGGGGGGTGGGGGAGGGGTCTGAAATCAGTGGTCTACTGAGAAGAGTATGGGCTTAGCACAGTGGGTGATATGAATTCTGGCTTTGGTTCTGCCACTGACCATCTGTATACCTTGCTACACCCAAAGCCCGACATTGTGCCTTCATCCAGGCCTTTATCTTACAGCACTGAAAGTCTATGATTATATATTTGGGAAATGCACAATTTAGAAATCTTATATTTAAGGATCTACAGATTCAATTATATTTCTTGAAACTACATATAATAAAGGGCTGAAAGGCTGAGAGAAGATGGTTAACCTATAATATGACATCTTCAGTGCTCACATCAAGACTCTACTTTTGGACCATTGTAACTCCTGATCGCTTTGCCTCCTGTTAATGACTCATATGTTAAAAAGATATAGCATATTTTTTTCCTGATCCTTATTTTTATATTTTTCTGACATTAACCTCTGAGCACCTCCATCATATTGCTGACATCACCAAATGTTCCAGTCACATGAATTGGTATTTGGTTTAACATGCTCCCGGGCTCTCGATTGCTTTCCTCCTTCCTACTCCCTAGCAGCCTTTAGCAAACACCACTGTCCTGGGTGCTGACACAGAACGGCAGTTGACTTCAATTTCTACTGAGGTCACCCTGAGGCAGGATATCCTAAAACCTGGCAAGGAAAGGTAACCCTAGCTATTTAAAGAAAAGTCCTTTAGTTAATACATTATTGACTGGGGGATTTTTGCAGAAACTAATGCCTGTGGCCGTAATACGTCTCCGGTCAAAAATGTGTTAAGTCTGGTGTTTCTCATACAGTTTTCTTTCTTCAGAGAAGTCCCAAGGTAAACAGCTTTGACCCTGTCCTTCCACATTCATCTCGAGTCTATGAGTTTTGCCCACCTCCCTGGCAAACTTTAATCATCTCAGGTTCCTTTCTCCATATTTCCTGGAGAGTGTGATGCTGGCTCTGAAAAAAACAAAGGTCTTTTACAAGGAAGGAACAGCTCATATGCATGCAGTTGTTCACAGGCTGTCATCCTTCCTAGTTCAGCTGACTGCTTGGAAGAAATACCACAAATAGTTTTGAAAGGAGGATCTGAAGTTGGTACTAAATTATGAAGTGTTACAAACATTAAAGAGGAAAATCAAAAAAGGGTATTGGCACCATGGAAAAGGTAAAAAAAATTTCTAAATCACTCTCTTCACAGAATTGACAAGTGAGATTTAGCTAAAGGAAATATAAATATATGAATTTGAGAACTATAACAAAGAACTGTTGGGCCAAGAAAGGATGAGGAAAATGGCTGTAAAACATCAAAATTAAAAAACAAACGTGTTCATAAAAAAGCTTTCAACAGAATAGACTGAAAACAGGTTATTTTGGTTAATTATTCAGTGGGGACAGTGGGTTTTGTTTTACAGATGGGAAGCTGAAACCTTTAGAGGAAAAGTGACTTGACTACTATCATAAAGAAACAGGACCCCATTGTTCTGATTCTCAATTCCCTTTGCACCAAAATCCAAACGACATTCCATCTTTTATGTTCCATTGTTCTCTAGATTCAATCCTCTAGGATGTGGAAACTTTGATGCTCTTGGAAATTGTTTCTATATTTGTCCAGTGCCAACTGCTGTGCTAGGAGAAGCCTGAAGTTCAACCCAAAAACACAGGGCTTGGCACGGTCAAAAGCTCATTACAACTTCTCATTAGCTGTGTCTCTTGGGACAACTATGGCATTCCTGAGTGTGACTCTGTATCTCCCTCCAGTCATAACTGAGGGTTCCTGATTAATCTGAACTGAGCCTGAATAAAGGCCGCAATAAGCTCCAAGCAAATGAAGCAACACATCTTGTAGGAAGAAAGTAAAAAATTACGTGAAAATTTCTTGACGTGCCAACTTAGTATTAACCATAATACCTAACACTTATTTAGCATTTGTTATGTACCAGGCACTGTATTTGTGCTTGACATTCATTAATTCATTTATTTCTCTTAAAAACCCCATGAGGCAGGTACTATTATTATCCCTATTTTAAATAGGAAACTGAGTCACACAGATGTTAAGTAACTTACTATGCTTGCTACTAGGAACAAGAATTACTTCAGAACAATAAGAATAGTGTGTCGACTGATACTCAAGATCCTGATTTCGGGAGCCAAAGGTTTCTCTAGATTAAAAATAACTTCATCAATCCAAATAAAGTATGGAGTTTAGTTCATAGTAATGTAGCGATGACAGTTTCTTAGTATGGCACAGTCTTCAAATGTACCATGGCAGTATAGGATGTTAACCGTGGGGAAAACTCGGTTTATTTATCTTTTTGTGTACTATCTTGACAGCTTTTCTGTAAATCTAAAATAATTCTTAAATAAAAAGATTATTTTAAAAAACTTTATCTGGATACTTCCTAGGGGGAACTTTTCATGGAGTCAGTTCAGAGAAGAACAATGCTATTCTTTTTCCTAAGAGTCGGAAGCATATTGGAAACAGCAGGGGCCTCACGGCACTACAGTTTACATATAAGGGAAAGGATGTTCAGGTCTCCATTAGTGCTAACTTATTTAGCTTCAGAGACTTGTGCTAGAGTTTTAAAGGCAAATTGGAAACTATTTCCTGGAACAACGCCTCATAGCATGCCTTTTGATACTTGGATTATATTTCTTAAATTCTGAAGAAATCTTGCTTTCCCCTCCTCTTCTGTGCTTTTTTGGTGCTAAGCTGCTTCCGGTTTTCCCACACTCCTGCCCGTCAGAGAGAAGAAACCACAAAAATGCAGCAAAGCAAAGTTTGTCCATAGAGCTGCAATTCCATCTCAGAAGCCTGAAGTGCTCTTCTGCCAGCAGTGAGTTCAGGGCAGTGAGTGGGGTCCTCGGATGTCCAGCCCTGCTGCCTGCTGACGGAGCCCCCCTCTCCACCAGCAGACTAGCCACAGGGGCACCACGGGCCGTCTTAGCAATAATTGGAAAAGCCGTAAACGAGGCGCACACTGGCAAATTCAACATTCCTATCCAACTCACTGATATTCCCACCTAACCGTGGGCTTCTCAAACCTGGGAGTGAAAGTGTGGTTTTGGAATGCTTATCATGGTTACTAAGGCTTACTGAGTTCTTAAGTGTGCTAGGTCTTGTGCTATGTACTTTACAGATATTAAGTCTGCTAATATTGATCAACTGTCCTATGAAGCAGATACACTTTGTTATCCCCACTTCACAAATAAGGAAACTGAAGTCAAGAGTTTAAGTCATTTGTAGCTTGTCGAAGATCTCACGTTAATAAAGTGTGTGTGTGTGTCTGTGTGTGTGTGTGTGTGTGTGTGTGTGTGTAGGGGGTGGGTGGGTGGGATGGGACACAGGCAGGCTGGCTCCAGAGGCTGCACCCTTAAGGATTCAAGGCTATTCTTTCTAGGGTGAGGGACCATACATCCTTCCGATCGCGCTATCGGCTCTCAACCACGAACTGCAGCCTCCCCACTGCCCTCTCCGACTGCTCCAGAGAGTTCTATAAAGTCATTACGATGCCTGTTATTCTTAGAACAGTGCTTGGCACTTGGTAGGCACTGAATAAACGTTTGTTGGATAAATGAATAATGGCAGCAATACAATTAAAACAACCACGAGGGACTGTTTTCAATCCAAATCCAGAATTTGATTCATTATCCAAGGGGGGAAAAACACTAACTGCTTTTTCTATGCCCTAGGATTCCTTCTTACAACTAAAATTGATTTTGTGAAAGACAAATGAATGGGGAGCCTCGATGAGAACAAGAGAAATACACAAACCTCCTCTAGGCATTTATCCATCAGGGAATGCCTGCCTCTTCCAGACATCTTTGGTAAGTTCTCCAATTTTAAATGGAGAGGGGCTGTTAGAACCAACACTCCTTTTACCAGTCCATTTCTGGTTTACTAGGGAAGATGGCTGGAGGTACAGTGAAGGATGTGACCTAAAAAACGTGATTCAGGGGCTTCCCTGGTGGCGCAGTGGTTGAGAGTCCGCCTGCCGATGCGGGGAACACGGGTTCGTGCCCCGGTCCGGGAGGATCCCACATGCCGCGGAGCGGCTGGGCCCGTGAGCCATGGCCGCTGGGCCTGCACGTCCGGAGCCTGTGCTCAACAACAGGAGAGGCCACAACAGTGAGAGACCCGCATACCGCAAAATAAAAAACCAAAAAACCAAAAACAAACAAACAAACAAAAACGTGATTCAGGTACGGAAATGTCTTTTTTGAGGTAAAATAGGTAGATGACAAAGGTATTAGAAACATTGTTGCTACACAGAGCCTGATGACTAATGTCAATGAAGTTAATCCCTCTAATGAAATCCCAATCCTATGTCTTCCCTTTCAAATGCCTAAAAATGAACAAACAAGGGTGGGGGTGAGGGAAGAGTATTGCATTTTATCTGAAATATATATGAAAAGATCTAACTCTGTAGAATGACCAAAAGAAGAACACATCCGGGAGGAAGTTTTCATTTCCTCCCTCCAAGCCCACAGCTCAGCACTGTTACCCAGTGCACTGTCTGACTGAGGCTCCTGCTAGAGGCCAGAAGAGTTAGTTAGCAACGACCCTGAACCCTGCCAGTGGCAGCACTCATCACAACCACTGGGGAACATAAAAGAGCAGTGTCTGCCCCTCCCACAGGGTACAGCCTTGACATTGGCCATGTTGCAATAGCTCCCCAGGTGATTCTAATTTGTAGCTAGGGCTGAGAACCAGTTAGTCTTTATTCCCCATCAGGTGTTCTTTTCAACATTTCAGCACAAACTGTCTTGAGCCTCCAGAAACAGAGAGTACCATTAACATAGAATTGATACAACTCAGAAGAAACTGAACAGAAGATTACTGAAAACTTACTTGGAAGCCCTCTGGGATGCTGCCTTTCTGAGGACTTGTTTGTGATTGGACGGGGGTTTGGGGACCAAGGAGGAGGAAGCACTTGGAGCTGGCACCACTTTTTGTGGCAGAGTGGTTGGCTTCTGGCCACTAGCTGTGGCGCTTGAAATTCTGCAAGCTGCACCGTTATTTATTGTCCATAAATTGGAGTTAGGTAGTGTCTGGCTGCCAAAGATCACCTAGGAGAAAAAGAAAAAAATGAAAGATGGAGATGCCCTTCACAAATTAGTTTGCTGTAAGTCAGTAACTGGTTTGCAGTCCTGGGGTGGGACAAAAGGAAATGGGAAACCATTAAAATTAAGTAATTTTTAAGGAAAAACTTCTCCTCCAATAAAGCCAATGCAGGTTTAGGTTCAGGGAAGGAAAATCTCTTTTAGCAGAGAGTTGAGATTATCTTGCTGAAAGTACACTGGAGTAGGACTCAGGGCGGCTGGGTACTATGTATTGTCCATATGCGTGAATTAGAGAAGCATTTGGTCTCTCTCAGTCTTAGTATCCCTTCATTGTTAAAGTCAACAAGTATTTAATGAATGCCTGTTGCTGGGTATCGAGTACTACAAATACAGCACAGAACAAAAGTGACTTGAAGCCTGACTCCATTCCAACCCACTCATGGAACTCTGAACTCCTCTAGAAGGTTCGCACCTTGGAGGAAAGGGAAGGAGCCAGTGTGGCGTAGTAACACCTTGATGACCTGAAGATTAACATAAAACTACACTTGAAAACACTTTCAAAGTAAAATTACTACATGAATAGTAGTTACTATATACAAATACAAGAGCAAAACAAGGGTATTTTCCCTCAGAGGGTAAGCCTACAGCTATTAAATGATGACCTAAAAACCATCTAGATGTCACAAACACCAACATGTACCTGCAGTAAGGATGTATTTAATTGTACACTTCCTCAGGGAGAGGCTTAAAAAAACTCTTACAACTTATTCACCCCATTAGAAATAGTTTTTTTGTGTCCCAAATTTTGTTACTGATTCTTCAATTGTGTTAACACTGCTTTCAATATGCATGCTTCATAAAAGCTTTAAATGTAAAATAATATTAGGAGGAAAATAATATAATTGACAAAATACATAGGACTTTTTATTAAAAGGATTTCTGGCAATTGATATCTATTTGTAGGCACGATATTTTAAGAGGCATGGGAGAAAGGTCATTTCCTCATGGCAAGGCCTAAAGGAATAAGTTCAGATGCTCTTACATTCACCTTTTAGGTAAACTTCACCAGGTAAACTTATTTTTTAAGATATAAAAGATGAACTGGGTAGCTTTAGTAAATAAATGTTAACCAACCCTTCTATACTCATGCCTTGGAATGTCCCATTTCAGGAAAATGTGTCCAAGGGTTCCGGGCTGGGAAGATATGAGGGGGGGATCAGGGGGTCTTGTGTGGAGGGAATGTGTTTGGCTGAGAGGCTTGACAAAGAGCAAAGTGATTTCAGAGGTGGAGGATCAGGGCTTTTTCACACAGACCAACTGGACTGAGATGTTCCCCGTCTCTGGAAACCACCCGAGAGGGAACTGAAGAGCTGTTCGCTTGCCTCTATCTCTGACCACAGAAGGGGAGCTGAGGAAGACCTGAGCCCAGGGGCAAAGCCAGGAGCCCGGGGCTGCAGAGTGTGTACACGGGGGTGTACGTGGGAGTGGGGGAGGCAAGGGGTTGGGCGATCTGCAGAAACCAAGGGGTGCAGCAGAGGCCATCTTGTGGGGACTGGCTCAAAAACAAACCCACTCCTTTCAAGCACTGTTTCCATATCTGAGGGCCTCAAAATCTGTGGGAGAAATTCAACTGGGAAGAAGGAGGGAGGCAGGAGAGGGCTAAGCTAGGCTTCTATTTTCACCACTGCCTCCCAATAAGTGAGCTTAGACTGAAGAGTGCTTGAAAGATGCCTCATTCAGGGTGGGAAGGAGACCAGAACTCAGAATGGGGGCTGAAGAGTCCTATGTCGACCATCCATAAACACGTTCACTGGATGAGTAGTAGAGGAGGAAAACCACTGTTAGTGAAATGCTCTTGGAAATAAAAACATTCTTTATTGAGTTAGATTTTTCACGCTATGACAGAACTGCCATCAGTAAGAACATGTATTCAATACATGTTGCCCTGGTGACAACTTAACCGTATTTCAAATTCATTGAGTTTTTCTTTTGTTAAAAAATCTTCCTGGGACATCTAAATACAAATAAAAAGATGAATAAAAAGAGCAAGATCAGAACAGTGAGTATAGTAAGCTTCTACTTGAGTAAAAAAGAAAAAAGGATACATACAAACATACATTTATATACCAATACACACACACAAACATATATACAATGTTGGTATCTGCACAGAACAATTTTGAAAGGCTCTTAAAAAAAACTGGCATCCTCCATGGAAAAGAACTGTTAGCTAGGGGTCAGGGGGAGAGGGAAACTAATTTTTTACTATATATCATTTGTACCTTTTTGAATTTTGTACCATCTATATGTAGTTATTTATTACAAAAATAAATTATTGAAAAGTCAAAAGGAAGTCAAGTTCTAATAAGATTTGAGCAGGTAACAGATTAACTTTCTGAGTACAAATCAAAGTATCCAAATGAAGCCCAAGTTTCAAGCAGCTGGTTCTAGGACTTGCCATTAGACTGGGTTGAAGAAGGAAGTGACTGTTCAACACTTACTATGGCTACAAAACCAGATTAGGTCATCAGCGAAAAGTAGACACTCAGGTAAGTGGAAAGGAGCATGACTCTGCAATCAAATGTGCTTGGGCTCAAATGTAGGCTCTGTCACTTACAAACTGGGTGACCTTTTCAAGTTACTTAACCTCTCTGAGCTTTAGCTTCCTCATAAAACAATTATAATCACTTGG
The DNA here is from genome assembly GCF_964341445.2 of Mesoplodon mirus. NCBI lineage: Eukaryota > Metazoa > Chordata > Mammalia > Artiodactyla > Ziphiidae > Mesoplodon > Mesoplodon mirus. The sequence goes on along the minus strand of NC_138979.1, from coordinate 161,851,010 downwards.
CTGGATTGTTGGGGATTAAATGAAGATCACATAAGTAAATGTAGCCCAGGCACTCAGTAAAGGTTTCTTGAAATAAATCAAAGTGCCAGGCACACAGTAGAAACTGAAATGCTCCCTTCCTTCCCAAATTACTGCCTTTACTGAGGAATCAAAGGACAGGCTGATATGTAAGTCTGCTTATCTGTAATGACTTGTGAATGGTAGTTGGTTCTACGTTTTTCAGCATAGTTTTCTAGTCTTATAATGATGCTCACTAGCTGCAAAAACAAACTCTTAAAATGAAAACATATGTGTAGGTTCCCCAGATCATATTTACTCAATTCTCTTTGGCAGAAATGATCTTTCCCTCTTCTAAATGCTTATAAAAATGTATTTGTATGTGTCTTATCACATTTAGCACATTCTACCTTGTATCACAGGCACTTATATATGTACTTTTTTCTGCTTCTGGACAATTCATACTGGAAATGCCTGGATTTATATCTGATTAATTTTTGCTTCACTAACAGTGCCTAGTAGAATGCCTTGTGCATAAAAGGTGCTTAATAAGCATTTACAACATGAATGGAAAAAAAAAACCCCTCACATTATACAAACTATTGATTTTTTTTAAGTAACAGTTAAATTCCTATACAAGAAAATAGGCAAGTTTGTGTTTACATAGAGATGTAATCTTGTAATAGGACCATTCTCTGGAGTTTGAATAGTGCCTAGTGTGGTATGTGTTTCAACTTACACTCAGCCACAAAATGTAAGTAAACCCTTCTATAGATCCCAAACAAAAATAAATTCACCTTCCTAGATGCAAATTTTGTGGCAGGACCGTAGACACCAATGTTCCATAAGTAATAAGATCAGTCTTTATCTCAAAACACAAAATAAAATAAATTAGAATTTATTGCTTAGGAGACTCACTTGCTTGGGTACTAATAATTCTTCCTTTCTTCCCAATAAAACTGCCCTGATTTTGTTTGGATAATAATGTGTGCCCAACTAAAAAATTACATTTCCCGATCTCTCCTGCACCTTGAGATAACCATGTGACCTAGTTCTGAGTTGTAAACAGACGTTTCCGGGTACAGGTTCTGGGAAAGCTCTTTAAAGGGGGCAGACTGGGTTGACTGGTGCACAACTTTTGCCCTTAACTGCTCTTCTTCTCCCCACCCAGAACATGGATATCTACCTGGATATCTACCTAGAGGTGGACAGGCATAGGGTGGAAGTTACTTGTCATGGACCGCAGAGGAGAAAGACAGGAGGAGCACGGGTTCCTGATAGCACCACGGACTTTAGGAGCACCTAGCTCTAGATTTCTGATTATACTGGGGAAAGAAAATAAACCTCTAACTTGTTTAAGCCATGGGTGTGGGGGGTGCCCTATTACATGCAGCCAAGTGGAACCCTAACTGAGCTGAGATCTAATTCTCAATCTACAAAACAGTCAAGCTTGTTTCAGCCTCAATGTAACATGTGCTGCATCTCAAAAAAGCAGATACTTTTTCCAAATACAGTAAAAAGCTTCCAGGTTCTCATTTGTTGTTTGGTGATCATATGCTCATATACTGAATGGGTAATGAAATTATTACAATTCTATGCCATCCAAAATTCCCAAAAGTCAGTAATGTAGACAAGTCCCCAGGTGTTTCACCAAAGCCAAGACTAAGTGGAATGAGATTAAAGTAATCAAATCTGATTAAGAAGCAAACCAGGAAAGTACTCAGGTTAATGTTAAAGGCAGACATATAAATAGATGTTTTTAGACTACTGGCAGAAATCAGCCTCCCCAGGTACACCCCGTAGCCTGTATTGGCCCTAATCCTACAACTCTACCAATGACAGACTGTATGAACTGTTTTGTCCTGATATTCATTCAAAAATAAGCAGAAGAATTATGTAAAGTTCTCTCCATATAATTTCTAAAAAAGGTGAGGTTTGGACATACAGTGTTAGCACTCTGCACTTGTGGGTTAACCCAGGGATGGGGGCTGCACCGACATCAGTCAATGTCCTGGGAATGTGAGAGCTGTATAAGCACCAGCTGTATAAGACCTGGTCAACAAATACAAGCCCTTTGCTTCTTTATTGGGTGTGGGAAACAGCAATGCTTCAGCAAGGAGACTCAGAGAAAACCACAGTTTGAGTGTTGGCTTGGCCACAGACAAAAGACTGGAAAGGCCCTCCCTCTCCCACAACAGAAGGGTACTCGTGGGTGGGAAGGAGGAATTTCTGATAGGCAGAACACAGACTGAAACTTGGAAGGTCACAGGGAAGCAAGATCTGAGCTCTCTTACTAGAAAGATAACACTGTTCAGAGATTAAATTCTGGGTGTGTGGTGTGTGTGTGTGTGTTAATTCCTTCCAGAGAAACACCCCTTTTAGCCTTTACTCAGGCTTCTTGGTGACAGAGTAGAGCTGGATGCCTCCCTGCAGTGAAATATCAATAACTCTCTAATTCATTTTTTTGAAAATTAAGGGGGATGAAGCAGGTAAATGTTAATCTCTCTTTGAGCGGGGCTAATGTCTCTTTGTACCCCTTTTACTCTGATATCAGAAGAGCACACATTTGGGGCATTATTCTCCCCATATGAGATTTTTATTGTAACTTGGATAAAGTTCCCATTACATAGCATACAAGGCCACTTCTAGTTCTGGCAGCTCAAGTTCTGGGATGGTATATCTTCCTGAGCAGGTAAGATGCTAAGCACTCATCCTACTACCACCAGGCCGAGAGCTGTTCAATGCAAAGAACACATTTCATCTTTTGTGCAACCATACAATGCTGTAAAGAGCTCGGGGCCAGGGTGAGGGTGAGGGTAGCTGTTTCTATTTTGGCAAAAGCAAGCTTCCAAAAGGCCTTTGTCCCACCCTGCATGCAGTTCTTGGCTGTCTTCCATTTACAATGTTTGTCAGCTGGAACGAGATTGAAAGCCGAGCAAGAGAAAGAATACAACTTCCGGTACTGCAACAAGGCCCTGGGCAATGCTAGGACCTCGACAGGGATGGGACAGAAACCCTGAAGATGCTCCCGTTGATACAGAGAGAGACTGATGACACAGACAGGACTTTGAGATGCCAAAGAGATTGGAAGTCCTCTGGCATTCCCTTCCACTTCTAAAACAAATTAAGAAGCTACTTCTCCTATAGCAACTAGGAAAGAAGGCTCTTGCTAGTGCAAATCACCTATTCTAAAGGATGTGAACACAGGTGTGTACCTGGACAGAACAATTTAGAAGAAACTATTATTCACCAACCAACTGAAAACACTGTGCTTCAGGCAGCACCTAAATCAACTGTACCTTCTAACATCTGAGAAACAATGCAGGCCATTAAAAACAGATATTCAAATATACTTACATGCCTCAGACTCCTGCATGTACGCAAACCAAAGATACCAGCAGTGTCTCTGAGTTGGGTTTTCAATAGCATTGAGACACTTGAACAGATCTTGGGCCAGGTGTGTGTTACAACCAAAGAAGTCCAACTACGAGGCAGCTGGCTAAGGCCAGGGTTGCAGCCCATGATCAGAAAACCCAGTGAAACTAGCCCTAAGACATCACATGGATGACATTCCCTCACTACAGGCCCACCCCCCATTCTAACAACAGAACCGATTAATAGTCATACATTGGTAGAGGCTCATAGTCTGATGGCAAATTTAGACTCCTATGACTGTAGACTCTGCTTTGCTTTCTATTTCTTTTTCCCACAATGCCCAGCAATATTTGGCAGACCAAGGGTTTTTTTTTTGTTTTTTTGAAACACGTTCATTAGAAAAAGGAAAACAGTTTTAGAAGTCATTTCAGGGCTTCCCTAGTGGCGCAGTGGTTGAGAGTCCGCCTGCCGATGCAGGGGACATGGGTTCGCGCCCCAGTCCAGGAAGATCCCGCATGCTGCGGAGCAGCTGGGCCCGTGAGCCATGGCTGCTGAGCCTGCGCGTCCGGAGCCTGTGTTTCGCAATGGGAGAGGCCACAACAGTGAGAGGCCCGCGTACCGCAAAAAAAAAAAAAAAAAGTCATTTCGAATTCTACTCTCAGAGATAACCTCTGGTAACATTTAGACTTTTTTTCTGTGTATAGTCACTTATTTTCTTTGTATATACCTGCATTTCCATGGACTTAAAAAAATGGTATATGATATCTGATGTTTTGGAGACTTTTTTTTAATTCAAATATCTATCTTGAGCATTTTTTCATATATATATGGGTAGATCTAGATGATTGTTTTTAATGGCTGTGTATTTTCTATCATGGTTTATCATAATTTACTTAACCAATCACCAATAGTAGAATACTATAAACTGACACAGTAGATCTATATTTGCAGTTAAGGAAATAAGTTCCTAAAACATTTTTAAGTGGGAAAAAGTAGGCCCCCTAAAATCTTATACTTCCATTTTGAAACCACACACACACTAAGGCTGTCACCAGTTTACTTTGCTATTTAAGAATACTGTTGTGATAAACATCATGTTATTTTTTATATCTTTTGACATATGCCAGATCATTTCCTTAAAATAATTTCCTTGAAGTAGAAGGGCTAGATCAAGAGGCTGCTTCTTCTTTGTCTTTTTTATACATATTCTCAAATTGCCCTCTGTAAAGGCTGTACCAAATACATTTCTGTCAGTATGTTTGGGAGAATAATTCCCTTACCTTTCCTTGATTATTATAAGGAAATACTACATGTCCCATGAAAAGCTGGCTCATAATTTGATGCTAATGCTGTTTCTCTTTTTTTTAATGTTTATAAGACATTTATGCCTTTGGACAAACATATTCTTTTAATCGTTTTACCATGGTACTATTAATCATTCTTTCTCCTCACATCTCTCTCTAGCAATTGTGAAATTAATTTGCTATAATTTTCAGCTGTCCAAACAAGTAAATATTAGTTTAAAAAGTGTAGCTAATTAATATTTTATGAGCCTTGAACTTCTCCTAAACCACTTTCTTGAATATCATGTAAACCAATTTCTGCTTCTGGCACAGGGGGTTTAACTAAAACCCCAAGTTGAAATTATAATGTTATGTATATTTAAGGTTAAAATTAATACATAACAGAAGAGATGTCTGCATACTCATGTTCACTGAAGCATTATGTGCAATAGCTAAGATTGGAAGCAATCTAAATGCCCATCAACTGATGAATGGATAAAGAAAATGTATATACATGTGATAGAACATCATTCAGCCTTAAAAAAGAAAGAAATCCTGCCATAACTTACAATGGATGAAACTTCAGGATACTACGCTAAGTGAAATAAACCAGTCACTAAAAAACAAATACAACATGATTCCACTGATATGAGGTATCTAAAGCAATCAAACTCATAGAAACACAAAGTAGAGTGGTGGATACCAGGGGCTGAGGGGAGGGGGAAACGGAGCTGTTCAATGCATACAGAGACTCAGTCATGCAAGATGTAAAAGTTTTAGTAATCTGTTGTACAACAATGTGCATATAGTTAACAATACTGTACAATTCACAAAAATTGTTAAGAGGGTAAATTTATGTTATGTGTTTTTTACCACAATGGAAAAAAAGTAATACATAATAATTAGAGAAATGAATTTTTATTGAGCTTTTATCATGGTTAGCATTGCTCTAAGTGCTTTACATGTTATAGCATGTTCCCAATCATTTGAGGTGGGTCCCATCATCACCTCCATACACAGAACAAGCAACCAGAGCACAAAAAGGTTCCGTAATTTGTCCACGATGGCAAAGCTACCAAGTAGGAAGTGAGATCCAAGTCGTCGGAGGAGTCTGATTTCACAGCCCTACTGTACTACACTGCCTTCCTCATTTATGCTATGCTGACTCCCTTTTTAAAGCAAATCCACTGAAATCAAATCCCCCTTCCAAAGCAAATCTAAAGCAAACTTAGCAATGTGTCCAATTTTCACCAGACGCATTTAAAAGACAGAGATTTCACTCACTTTACTCCAGGAAGAAAAGGTTGAAAAAAATTTGTGTGTAAGCAAATCTTTGTTACTTATTTTGAAAGTTAAAATGTGTAAGTGTATGCATGTGTGAGTCTGTGCGTGTATAATATATAAATAAAGTAACTTCAAAAGATCAGCAATGACCCCAGATTGAGAGTTCAACTGGTTAAAAAAAAAAACAACTCATAGCCTCATTTTCAATTGTCTCTTTTATCTTTTACTTACTAGTAGTTTTAGTAAGGCCCTTGTTCTCCTAATAATGTTTGTGTCTTACATTGTCTGATGAGTAAATGAAATAATTAGAAAAGCCAATCTCTGAGTTCTTTACAACTTTAAATTCAGAGTTTATAAATACCTAACTTGTCTTTGTCTTCAAATGTTTAGTTTGTTTTATTTGGCTCAGAATATCACATATTGACCTATTGTTCATCTTACACAGACTTTGCTGTCATATATACCTGTTAAGTTTTTTCCTGTGGCTGCATCCATTGCAGATGGGTGGGGTTCTTTACATTTAAAGATGAGGTCTTTCATCATCTCACGCGAAGTTACTGCTGTGAGTCCCTCATATGCCCACAGACAAACAGGAAAAAGCCACAGGTCACAGAGTGAGGGGAGGGAATAAAACTGGCCACCAGGCAGCTGTAGCAAAACCACATTTTAAGGATATACAACAAACAAGGTCGGTCCCAAGCAGCTGGTAGGTGAAGAGTTGCCTCTTAACAAACCTACAAGTGGAGTTCTGAATTTTGATTCATTGTGTTCACCTTTTCTTTTATATTTGTGTGTATGGGTGTATAGCAGCAGCAACAATAAAATTGGAATGTCTTATCTGACTGATGATAAATGTATAAAACAAGAAGAAAATGAAGAGTCACTTACTCAAGGGGGAGGGAGGTAGAGTGGAATAGGGCTTTGGAAGCCTCTGACCTGGCTTAGCTATTACAACTGCAATGAGCCAGCTGGGCAACCTTGTGTAAGTCACTTAAACTTTCTGAGCATCAGTTGCCTCATCAGTGGAATGGATATAATATTATATCTAGCATACAAGAGGCACTCACTGTACACCCATTTCACTGCCTTCACCTTCCTTCCTCCAAGATTCCAGAGAGACACTACTCTAGCAATAGCTTAGAAAACACCCTGGTGGTAACCAGGGGACTTCTGTTACTAGTAGTAAGGAATCAGCATAATGAACTGATGTCTATATTGAAATAATGCATTAAGAATCAGATTTCTGGGGACTTCCCTGGTGGTCCAGTGGTTAAGAATCTGCCTTCCGATGCAGGCTTTGATCCCTGGTTGGGGAACTAAGATCCCACATGCCGCGGTGCAACTAGGCCCGCGTGTCGCAACTACTGAGACCACGTGCTCTAGGGCCTGTGCGCCACGACTACAGAGAAGCCCGCACTCTGCAACTAAGACCCAATGCAGCCAAAAGTAAATAAAAAAAAAAAAATCAGATCTCTATGGTATTGAAAAAGCAAGCATAATACTAATCATGCAAAAGTGTCAATCTGTGGTATTCACATTGGTAGACACCTGTTGTGTTTCCTGACAGTATTCTCAAAAACACCATCATAGAAACAAAATTAAAACAGTATGACCAATGACAACAACGGGGTTGAAAGGATGAAGTGATTATTGAAGAGATAATTCCTATGTTATCAATAACAACCCACACACATGCTCTGAATCTCCAAACTTCTAGAATATATTTCAGGATTCTGCAAGACTCGGTAGTCCCTGACACTGCTCCTAAATAATAAAAGCACAAGGGAGTGCAGAGTATGGGCATTTCTAAGAGTTTTAAGCCCTGGAAGACCTTATTAAGACATCTCTTTAAGAATTTGAGGTAACTGGGATAAAGGTTTAGTAAACCTTTTCTTTTGCAACAGTGTATCTGTCTAGTAGGAGACCAGTTAAGATACCTGAGATTAACTTTTCAAATACAGTTTTATAGGTGTCAATATGTACTTGTTGATGTACTTGTCCAACGCATGAATTGCAATTTAAAATGTATGTAGGGCTTCCCTGGTGGCGCAGTGGTTAAGAATCCTGCCAATGCAGGGGACAAGGGTTCAAGCCCTGGTCTGGGAAGTTCCCACGTGCTGAGGAGGAACAAAGCCGTGCACCACAATTACTGAGCCTGTGCTCTAGAGCCTGCAAGCCACAGCTACTGAAGCCCGCGTGCCTAGAGCCCATGCTCCGCAACAAGAAAAGCCACTGCAATGAGAAGCCCGCGCACCGCAACAAAGAGTAGCCCCTGCTCACCGCAACTAGAGAAAGCACGCATGCAGCAAGGAAGACCCAATGCAGCCAAAACGAAATAAATAAAATAAATACATAAATTAAAAAATAATTATAATAAAAAATAAAAATAAAATGTATGTAATAATATATATAACTATTAGTGATTGAATGCCTGAATATTGTCAGAGAGGTAGTATAGAGCATGATAGCCAAGAACTAGAATGCTGGAGCCTGACACCCCTGGATTCAAAAACACCAGCTCTTCCATTTATTACTTTTGTGAGCCTGGGAAAGTCACATAAGTGATGCTCTGTTTTTATATCTGGAAAATGGGGCTAATAAGAGGGCAGCTGTGAAGATTCACTGTGATAACACAAATACCCCTCCAGGTTCAGTGCTTGGCACATGGTAACACCCTGAGGAATATAATCCTCATGAAAACCCACAGATATACATTATCATCACCATATTAGAGATAAAGAAACCGAGGTTCAAGGAAGTTCAGATAACCTGCCGCAGGTTATGGGCTCAGGTTTAAACAGGATTATCTGACTGCAAAGCCTGTCCACAGTGCCTATTTCTGAACAGCTGAATGTAGTTTTACGTGTATTATTTCACGTATTTTCAATGTCTTTTCATTAGGTAAGAAGAAAAGAGTTTGGCTTGGCAAAATCTGCTAAATCAAATGGTTCTAAGAAAATCATAAACAAGTTATAAACTAAGTGTTATATGAATTTCTGATACAGGTCAGAAGGAAATACAAAAATGAACAAAAGACCCCAAAACCAAATGAAAACAAAAAAACAGAGCAGCAGTACAAGTCACCCTGCTCCAGGAGCTACGCCTGAGGTCGTGCCCACCCCCACCCCCACCCCCCACCCCCCACCCCAGCCAACCTTCTTCCCAGGTACTCTCGTTGGAAAGACGTAAAAAGACTCCCCCTGCAGAGCCAGTCTGCTTGCCTGCTCTCCCTGTGCCGCACTGAGGGGCTAGCGTGTTATTGCTGGCTGCCTGGAAAAGCCCGGCGCCTGCTGAATTTCTCTTTCTTTCCCCTCCCCTACAACACAAACACACAGCAGCTGAAGGCCTGGAGAAACAGTATTCACTGCTGCAGGTGGGGCAGAATTTTTCTAGACACATGCAATGAACTTTTAGGAGCAGAATAACAAGACTTGGCTGGGTTTATACGGGAATCCTTTCCACACCTGTGAGACTACGCTCACACACACACACACACACACACACACACACACACACACACACACGCCATTAGCAAAAAGCTCATTACACTTGGCCCTCAAGATGTTGCTGTTGTACTGAAAGGCCCCTTCAGGTGGACACTGAGCTGCCCCCCTGCCCTGCTTGTCTGGGGACATTAGTCTCTGTTGCCCCTCACCGAATCTAGGTTAGTCTGGTGAAATTGGCCATCTTGGGATGGGGGAAGTAAAGCACAGACAGAGTGGAAGGATTAGAGAAACTGAGGATGCACGGTTCTTTCCTACCTTGAGTTACCTTACGATGTGGAAAATTAAGTCTACTAAAAATGGAAGGGCTTTGGAAACCAGTGAAAAATTAAGATGTACTTATCCCCTCTCTCCCCCTCTGTTGTTAAAAAAAATTTCAGCAGTTCTTCCTTGGCCATCAAAATATCCTTAATTTTTCTGCTTTTGGGGCTTTTTTCAGTCTGGAGTAGGTAGAGAAGAGAGTGGGAGGGCAGGAGATGGGGGTTGAGAGCAGAGGTTTAACAAAGGATCACTTTAACAGAAACTACTGAGTAATCGCTCTGCCCTGGGCCAAGAATAACATCAGCTCAGTGTTGGCAATTAGAATCAGGTCAGTCGGGCCTCAGAGCCGGTGTAGCCCTCCTCACAGACCCCAGCAGGGAGAGCTACTCATGCTGATGTCACCAGCAGTCACTGCTGCCCAAGAAAGTCCCCCCACTCAGCTGACAGAAAACGTTTTTATCCTTCTCCTTCAGGGGCAGGAAGCCAGTCTGAGAAGGAAGTGGGAAGCAATGAGGGAAACCGGAGAGAAGACACACTCAGATGTATCAACACACACAGTCACTGTACCATCCCTAGAATACCAGGATCCTGCAATTTCCTCAACTATCCTGGAACTCATTTTAAATGAATTGATATATGTAAGGCACCTGGAATAGTGCTTGGACCACAGTAAGTGCTTATTAAGAGTTGGCTATTCTTACTAAAACAAAGAGGGAGGAATCTGTCCCATTACTTATCTCTCATCCATCATAAAACTTGAATCCTGGGAGCAGTGGCTGCTGAGCAGAATGTACCCTGATAAGAAGAATGAACAGGAAGTTTTCAAGTTTGGAAAACTTATTTATAAGGAAACTGTAGTAGATGAAGTGAAAAAGATGGAAACAAAGTTCCTATAAAAAAAAAAAGATTGCCTGAAATTTTATAAGGGCAACACTAAATTTTAACAAATCCAGCCTCCCTTTCAAGAGACAGAAGACAAATAAAAAGGAGACATTTCTAATCACTTTCTCTCTAGCTTAATGGTTCTCCAAGTGTGGGCCCCAGAAGGAAAGGCTTAGCATCATCTGGGAACTTGGAAATAATTGAGGCCTATCCTAAACCTACTGAATCAGAAATGGGGTCAGGGAAGCAACCGGTGTTTTAAGAGACACTCCAAGGGGTTCTGTTGCTCAAAGCCAAGGATCTGCAAACTTCGGCTTGCAGGCCAAATCCAGCCTGCCATCTTTTTCGTAAATAAGGTTTTATTGGACAACAGCCACACTCATTCATTTACATATTGTCTATGGTTGTTTTCATTCTACCATGGTAAAACTGAGTAGTTACCACAGACCCTACGTACAGCCTGCAAGGCCTAAAATATTTACTATATGGCCATTTACAGAAAAACCTTGCTGACCCTTGCTCTGATTTAAAATGATTTTTTTAATTGCTAGTTTTACCCATCAGTGTGTAAAAGCTCATAGTTTCAATTTTGTCTTATTTTATTTATCATGCTCTCTATCAAATGGACTGGATCACACCTATTTCCTTGTACCTCTGGCCCTGGAAGCCTCCACCAATGGCTCCAGGTGACTTTCCTCTCCCAGGTCCATGCTATAGGACCAGTCTTTTGTAGGGATGATTCGGTACATGAAAATTCCTAGATTTATGAGTGAAATGCTAGACAGAAATGAGGATCAAAGCTTACACTGCATGAATGGTTAGAGACGCCCATTTCCAAACTCATATCCTGAATCAGAGTTTTCCTCCTTGAAATTAATACCTTCAAAAAGCTATCTAAGGGCCTCCCTGGTGGCGCAGTGGTTGAGAGTCCGCCTGCCGATGCAGGGGATACGGGTTCGTGCCCCGGTCTGGGAGGATCCCATATGCCGCGGAGCGGCTGGGCCCGTGAGCCATGGCCGCTGGGCCTGCGCATCCGGAGCCTGTGCTCCGCAACGGGAGAGGCCACAACAGTGAGAGGCCCGCATACAGCAAAAAAAAAAAAAAGAAAAAAAAAAGCTATCTAAAAAACAAATTAATTAATTAATTTAAAAAAAAAGCTGGCTATCTAAGTGCAGAAAGGATGGAGAACTTCTCTGCATGTAATGCAAGAAAGGCTGCATGATTATTTTTCCAACAATATTTTTAGGAGATCACTATGAAAGGCACTGCCTGTCCATGTATGATATGATATGATGTGATATAATATAATATAATATAATACAATACAATACAAGGCCCCTTTTAATGTCCTGGTCCACAAACATATCTCTCTTGTGAATGGATACTAGGTAAATCAGATTTCAATTCTACTCACTGCTCTCAAACAGGCAATTAACCAAATTGTTAGTTATATCAATGGCTACCTACACTTTAGAAAATTGAATCCAAAGCATAAGAAGTTCATCAGAGAAACCATCTCTGTCTAAAGGGGTTAACCCCAGGACAGACATACAGGACATCCTAAGGAGGCAAACCATGTTTCAAGCAATCACTTGGTTGTAATTATAAGGGTCAGGTCTAGCACAGTCACAAGGTGAGCTAAAAACACAGGCTTAAAAATCTAATAGGGCTTTGCTCCTCCTGTGGAGTGTTTCTTAATGTCCTCTGAAATAAAGCGCTCTAAGGTACTATTCTTCATGTTAGAACACTTACTATCTTATTTGCTATTTTATTAGTTATAAACTCTTCAAGCTAATAGAATTTAGTTTCTTTCACTCTCCCCCACAGTCCCAAACTTCACGCTTACTCATTTTGACCTAAATCAACTGTGGATTAGAAGAATGGGGGAAAAAATAAAATGATGTTATAAACATATATAAAATTATGATAAAAGATTTTCTGTTCCCTCTCCAGAAGACACGAGATAACTCCCTTCTTGGGAGTGCTGACTCCTCCCTAAAACAGGCATTCTGACAGATTCTAAAAAACATATTTTCCATATACTTCATAGTTCAGTGAAACTCAATCAGTATAATCCCCAGTAAAAAAAAAATCCACACAAGAATAGCAGTACTCTGAATTTTCAAAGGAATGTGACTTGTTGGAAGCTAATCAAAAGAATGAGAAGGACTTATAAATGAAGCAGTTTCTAAAAGTGAAAATCAGCAAAACTGTCTCTCTTTCCTCAAAACCTCAGTGCTCTGTAAATCACCTCCTTTTTAATTTTTTTCTTTAATCATCCACCATTTCAAGGTATGGAAGCATTAAAAGGGACCAACTGTCTAGATGCATTAGAGCCACAGATTATACTCAAACAAGGGAAATAAGGCTATATATATTTCCACTATCCAGCATCTGATTAAGTTGGCATTCTTAAGTAATCTGAATGGCAGGGGGTTCAGAAGTTTAAAAAGTTTTAAGAAATTTACACAGATTGAAAAAAAAACTAAGATATACTGTGGAAGAAAAATTAAAATGGAGTTGTTATTGCTAAGAGGGCTCTCTAAAATGGAGCCAGGAAGCCACTGAGGAAGTGTGAATTTTGCACATCTTAGCAGGGATGGAATTTGAAAGTGGACCACTTCTTGTCTTAACATAGGAATCCAGAACATCTACCCAATGTTCCAGAAACTCAAGATACTTAGTGGACCCTTACACTCTAAAATAACTTGTGATAGCCTATTTATTTATTGGACCCTTACCCTAAAATAACTCATAACTGCCTATCCTTTAAGGATAAATATTTCCCTTCGTGCATCAGGATCAATCATAATTCTTGAACAACCTTGTGGCTTTTGCCTTTGTAAGCCCCTGACTTTTTTCTCTTCCTTGGAATAATCTTTTGGTATTACCCAAATCTGTCTCCTGAATTGGAATCCTTAAGACCCCAAATAAAGCTCTTGGGAATTCCCTGGCGGTCCAGTGGTTGAGACTCCATGCTTTCACTGCCGATCCCTGGTCAGGGAACTAAGATCCCCACAAGCCGTGCAGCATGGCCAAAAAAAAAAAATTTTTTTTTTTGTTTGCAAACTGGCCTAAATGCCTCCGCTATCCCAAAGACTATTTAAATAAGGAAATTTCTACATGGCAGAGGGCAGTGTGATGATGCTATATTCCATGCTTTACAGATAAGAAGTCTGGATTTTTCTCCAGTAAAAAATGACCTAAAAAGCTACTTCACAAATGCCTGGGGACTTCTGTGGTGGTGCAGTGATTAAGACTCCGCGCTCCCAATACAGGGGGCCCGGATTCAATCCCTGGAACAAGATCCCATATGCTGCAACAAAGATCCAGCATGCCACAACTAAGACCTGGTGCAGCCAAACAAACAAACAAACAAACAAATAAATAAAAAACCTTAAACAAATGCCTGCACTTATGATTTCTCAATTCCAATGAATTAATATAATATACAGATTATACTATCACAGATAAGATGATCAAGTGATGAATGACACTGAAAAAAATAAAAAGAGAGAGCATAATGATAACTTTTATTTAGAAGAAAAAAAAAAAACTTGGGAACATTACCTCTTAGCCTTTGAGTGAATATTAATTTTGCACACACTAATGCACACTACATTTTTATAAGAGCAAATGACAAGAGATCAAGCTGATATAAGCTATTTCTTCACACAGCCAAATATCAGAAATCAGTATGGATTTAGCCCAGCAGAACATGTAGAACATGGTAATCATGTAGAACATGATTCTAATGATAATCCTGAGTCATCAGGAAAAATTTAAGTCTTCACAGCCTGACTTTTTTGTGAAGTCATACTTCCTCTGTAATTGGGGCCATACTGATTCGCTAGTGTAATATACTTATATAATTCCCTTACACATAGACTCAGGAGTTTGTCATTTTATAGACAGTGAGTAGGGAATTAATATTTCACTAGAGTGTAAGTTCCACTACAACAAGAATTTTTGTGTCTATTGTTACATTCTTGTATACATTGTTCTATGTACAAACTGTTAAACCAGAAGACCAACGACCTAGATTAAGACCATTTCCTATAAGAACTTGAAAGTTATTTATTCCTTGAAAATCTTCAGAGGCCATAAAGGATTAATGTGTGCTTAAATAGACCAAGTCAATGAAGGCAAGGAAGTAGTACATTTAGAAAAAAATCTTTAAAATGCTAGCTTTTAGGTATCTGGGAATTAGACCCTTTGGGAAATTACTGAACTAAGATCAGGCAACAGAAAGGGTAAATACTACAAAAGAGATTTTTGTGGAGGAACATTCATTCAAATGAAAGAAAGAATGTCAAAATTGGTTCGAGATCACTTTCCCACAAAGCCAATGTATGGATTCAGAACATTTCTTCCCCGTGGGTAGATTCCCCATGAACCATTCAAGCCATGGTGGCATTGGTAAACTTTTGAGAAACTATCCCCACATTTCTCATGAAAAAAAAAAAAAGAAAAAAAAATTTTTTTTAAACCAACAGAAGGAAGATATTAGCACATGGAAAAGCCTTATCTTGAATTACCTGGTGCCGGGCTCGACTCTGGTCCAGAAGCTGCCGGGACTGAAGTTTTTGGTGTTCAAGTTGTTGCAGGGCAAAATGGAGTTGGTAGCTGCCTGCTGTGGGGTGGCACCTGTGCTGCGGGACCACCCCTGTAGCCTTGCTATACGCGTTGTTCTTTACCTCTCCCTCCCAGGCAAAGCCACCTGTTTGGAGGCTCCTGAAGAGAAAAGAAAGCAGATTTCTTAGAATGGTTGTGTGAACAATGAAGGTAAGGAGAGACATAGTTCAGTTATTTTTCCTTTATAGAACTGAAAGCAGTTTGGAGTTACAACTCTGTTTGTGGGATAAATTATCTGCCTCGCCGACTAAATCGCAGCTCCATGAAGACAAAGGCGGGCTGCTCTGCTCTCCATTCTAGTCACTCCCAGCGCTTGCCGTAAGGCTTGGCACGTGCTCAGCGCACAAAAATATCTGTTGAATGTTAAATAATTAAAATAGCAATTTCACTCCCCTGTGATTGCCCAAAGGACCTCCAAGAGGAGCCCAGAGAGCTTCAAATGAAGGATCGTAGGTTATTTTAAGGTAAGAACAGAGGAACAATCATCTTATCTAAACATCAACTTCAAAATTATAGGGGTGAATTGTGCAAGAGTCTTGGTTTTTCTTAGCCACCCATTAGTGAAGTACCTGAATTTTTAAAATAAGTGTTTATATTTGAGCTTATCTCCCCATATAACATAACTGGTGTGAGAAGATACATTTTTCCTTATTCTGAATTCATCTCATCAAGGTCCCCAGCCAGGTTGACATTTAGCCTACACACATTGAAGACATTATGCTAAGTGAAATAAGTCAGCCAGACAAGGGCAAATATTGTATGATTTGTCCTAGAATAGTCAAATTCATGGAGACAGAAAGTAGAATGGTGGCTGTCCGGGGCTGGGGAGACAGGGGAATGGGGAGTTATTGTTTAATGGGTATTGAGTTTTACCTTGGGATGATGACAGAAGTTTTGGAGACGGATGGCGGTGACGGTTGTACAACACTGTAAACGTACGACATGCCATTGAATTGTACACTTAAAAATGGTAAATTTTGTATTATGTATTATTTTACCACTGTTTTTTTGAAAAGGTCCCCATTTATTTTTAGAACAGTCTTATTTGGAAATCCTTCCATCTCCTTAACATTTTGGCTATTCACCTCTGAACCTTCTTTAACTACCTAGTATTTTTGGTTTTTTCCTTTTAGAGTTACAGTGACCAGAAAATTGTACATAGAAGAAACACAAAGAGTGTCATAGTGAACAACCTTATCCCAAAACCTTGGTGAATGGTGCTTAGAGAAATAAAACAGTGCCTAATTCAAGAGACATATTCATAGTGATTTAAATCATTGTGTTATTCTTCCCTTTGTAAATATCCTTTGGTGTTAATGGTCATTTCGGTGGCCGAGATGCAACAACACTGGGGTGAGTTTACACAGAACCTTCCTGAGTCCTGACCTACAGCTGCCTGGTTATTAACAGCCTGGGTCCTTGTGACCTCAACAGAGCCCTGTGGGATGTCTTCTGAGGCCAGAAGCCCACGCTCCTCTCTTGCCTGGGGGGACCTCTCTCTCATAGCTTGGTCATTTTGGGTCTCTGCTTTGGTTTCTCTACCTCTCCCAAAGAGATTTCCAGACACAGAGTTAAGGGAAAGTCTGTGTAATATATTCTGAAGTCCATGGATGAAAGGTTTTCTACTCACATAATCTCACCTCTGATAGGTCACATCCCTTGCTCACCTCCTCCCACAGTTTGGCTCCCACAGTTCAGTTGCACAATTACACACATTCAGCTAATCTTCCTGGAGAACAGTACTAAAAAGCTCAGAGCTTGCTTATTTTTTTTTAGTATGACAGTTGATCTTCCATGATCCCTCTTGAATTGTCTCAGTGTGCGTGTTGTTAGACATGATTTTTCCCAAGGGGCTTATAGAGATGTGAGGAAATGTGGAGACCAAGAATCACATGTAAATAAATACCCGACTATGTGAATAAAATGCTAATATTATTCACAAAGTGAAGTGTTGAGTGGGAGTCAAATAGGACTTCTGGGGTTAAGAAGGGAAGGGCCAGAGGAAACCATGATCTCTGTTCTCATTAGTGAGGAAGATACAGCAAATAGCAAAGGGAACTGAGTGAGCTCTGAGTGGAAGGCGAGGCAATGGAGCAAGGTATTCAGGTGTAAATGAAAAGCAGGCTCAAGGCAGGAGTGAGCTGATCCAATGAACACATGAACACAGGGAAGAGACAGATAATACAGCAGGAACTGCCTGGATGAATAACCTTGAGATTTCCATACCAATTAAGGCAGGAATTTGAATCTAGAATGAAACTATTATTTATGATAACCGGGCCCAAGGTTAGAAAATTCATCAATTGTGATTCTGCTTCCATTCCTGGCTTGCTGGTCACAGAAGTTTGTAGCCACAAGAAGCAATCCAGACTTAGGGATTCGATATTTAAGGATTTATATAACTATGTAGCTTATATCAGAATTCACCTCACGGGCTAGCTAGGTTGGTTTTGTTTTCTAAAAACTGCTTTAATAACAAATATTCCTAGCAGGAATTTACTTTAATGCCTTCTTGCTGTAATTGGAAATCAGAGTCTGTAACTAGGCCCCCTTATTGGGAGGTGACCAGGGACAGAGTCTCAGCAGGGGTCTGTGGACGCGTAAAGGGCAGGACAGTGGGCAAGAGAAGATCAAACGAGGGACTTTGGATAGAGGAGGTTTATTCATCCAACTGCACACACACTGAACAGACTGCAACAACATAAGCTTTTGTAGTGAAAGCTGTTTTTAATCTCATCAGTAACATAAGTGCAGTCTCCAAGTCACAAAAAGAAGTTGCTTAAGCAAGTGGAGGCTATTAGCAAAGAGGAAGGAATTTTTACAGTGCAACACTGGATGGGTGCAGGAGTGCTCAGCTGTCTAAGGCAGTGTGGTCAGTGCCATGAGAAACTTGCTTGCTTTGAATTCCAGTGGGTGTTACTCAGGCCATGGTATCTCACAGTTAAAGAACAAGCCTTTGGGGTTTGCAATATGCAAGTGTTGTAATGACTGACACGGAGGACACCAGGTGCGCTGTTACTTGGGTTTTACCTGAGATTATATATCGACATAGTCCTTTCTATGGCAGCTATGAGTTTCCATTTCCATCCAAAATTCCATTCCATTTCTTGAACCTCAGTTCATTCTAGTTTACTAGTAATACATTTTCTACTCCCACCAAACTTTTGAGATTCAAGTATTCTCTATAAAATTTAGTTTTTATGTTATTCTTTGCTCAACACTAACATATAATATTGTATACATTCCCTATAAATAACTTCTTACACTTTTTTATTATTTCTAGAGTAGGACAGACAGACTCAAAAGAGGTAGCTGTGGGAATGCTCTGGATGTTTAACAACTGATTCAAATTCAAAGATTCAAAGTGCACTATGCGGTGTCTTGTCCTGACTACATATGCAGCTAATTGCCAACAATACGGCAAAGTTTTCTAAACACGCATCCTCTTATTAGAACGTTGTCTTACTTTCTGTATTACACCGTGGCACTGCAGGGCTAAATGTTTCTCACCATCACTGCCCTTCCTGCAGCATGCCCTACCCCTCCAACTTCTAGCCAAAACACACTAAAGGGCTGTATCTTTCTCTCTGGTTTAATATCTGTTCCATCAAACGGATGTTGGTTGTAAGGAACTTGAAGGAAATTTGTAAAATGCACGGGTCTTTAGCAAAGCAAAACCTCCTGAGCAGGCTGTTGCCCTCTTCATAAAGATATGCTTCCAGTGTCAAGATTTCCCAAAATGGGGAATTCCCTGGTGGTCCAGTGGTTAGGACTCCATGCTTCCACTGCAGGGGGCACAGGTTTGATCTCCGGTGGGGGAACTAAGATTCTGAAAGCTGCATGGCACAGCCAAAAAAAAAAAAAAAGATTTCCCAGAATGATGTGATGTCTCAAGATGGTACGGTAGGGATGAGACGGAGGAATGTGACAGCTGTACAAAGAGTATGATTCCTCAGTCCATTTCCCCAGCTTCCTCCACCCAATCTGAGCAAAACCTGAGCGACCACGTACGAGGACGTCTTTGCCCTCTTCAGGGGGTTGGCAGGTGTGTGGGTGTGCTTTCAATTGTCCTAATAATAGGGGTGGGGGATTACTGACATTTAATAGGTAGAGGTCAAGCATGCCAAATGTCAAAAAATATAAGGAAAAGCCAGCCCTGTGCTAGGAAAATATGTGCTTCTCAAAATGCCAATGGTGCTTCTAATGAGAAACACTGTAAGGCCATGAAGGAGGTGCTTTCTGGGGACAATCTTACTATTTCTTGGTAAGAAAGAATATCTACCCACTTCCATGGCACTTATTCCACTACACTTTATGGAATGTATAGATATTCAAGGATGGAAGAGGTTACATTTTCTTTGCCTATAAATTTTCAATCTCAAACAAAGTAGTTGGGACACACAGTAAGTGCTGGAAAGGTGCTGTAAATGCCCAAAATCCTACAAATGAGAGGAGAGCTCCCACGAGCTGTACAAAGTAGTGCTGGTCAGAATAAGGAAGCTATGTGATCAGAGAGTCATTATAAAATGTGGTGGGGAACCCCCTTAGCTTTGGCGGGTATTTCCAAGGACAAAATCAGAGTGATTCTTCATGGAGTGTTGTGTGTCCCATTCCTAATCCTTCCCAGGGCAGCTGGGGTTGAATCATATCTACAAAGACCAAATGGATGAGGAGAGACTAGACAGACGCTACTGCAGCCTTTATTACATCCAACTTCTCTATATTTACTATCCTTAAACTTTCTTCTTCTGTAAAATTGGGATATGGTAATAGTACCTATTTCATAGGGTTATTGTGGGGATGAAAGAGCTAACACAAGTGAAAGTACAG
The DNA here is from genome assembly GCF_964341445.2 of Mesoplodon mirus. NCBI lineage: Eukaryota > Metazoa > Chordata > Mammalia > Artiodactyla > Ziphiidae > Mesoplodon > Mesoplodon mirus. Next base: position 161,830,960 of record NC_138979.1, on the reverse strand, counting down.
GCACATAGGAAGGGCTCCAAAACTATACCACCACCACCACCATTACTACGATTATTACTATTCATTCCCCTCCCAAACGATTCCATTTCACTGCTGCCCTACAGTTCTGAGTTAGTATACAGAAAACATAAATTTGGCCATTTTCCACCAGAGGATTCTGTGTTGCAAAGTTAACACAATCTAGTCATGAGTACAGTATTTGTTGTGAGGTCAAAAGTGCTCCAAGTTACTAAAAATAAAAGCCCCAATGTATAGTGTATCCAAATGGTTATTACAATTGTATTGCAATGCTCTATGCTGAGGACTAAAACAGGTTATCTGGAAAGGGATGGATTTGCCTCCTCTTCAGTCCACCAGTGAAGGGGGCACCTATATAATCTACCCTTTTAAGCAGTCAGTTTTCTGCTCGATCCTCCTTCCTGATCCTCCATTAGAGCCGATCATCTCAGAGACTGAAGGTGTGATCTACAAGCAGCCATCAGTCTACCTTCTTCTACTCTTCACTGGCCATCTCAGAGAAAGGACTTTCTCTTTACACTGCCTGTTTCTGTACTAACATTCTCCCCAGTCTTTCAGCATGGTTTCCATCCATATAAATATAGTAGGTTCCTTTTTTTGTTCTAGACGGTGCTCAAGGGAGAGTGAGAGTGAACTGGACAGGCCTCTGGAACTCCTAAAACTCATGATCCCGAAGGGGAGTCCTACCCTCCACTTTCAGAAATAAGGAAATAGAACCCTCTCTATTTTACTATAGCTCCAGCATTCACCATCTTGTAGTTAAATCAAAGGCAAAAAACAGATAGAAAACATTCAAAAGTTTCTGTTGGACTTCTGCTTCTGAGCAAGTAGAAAGTTTCAGGAGACTGTCACTTTTACCTTAAAAAAATAATAAGCTGAATAAGCTGCTAAATCATACTTATTTCAAACCTAACAAAATGCCGAGGACATACAGTAAACCTAAATGAATATAATCCCAGGAAGTGACAAGCTCTTCACTTTTAGCCAGGATGGCCCCTGGGAGGAGGAGGAATGTGTCATAGACGGGGGTTAAGGCACTACCAGCTAAACTTCTGACAAGCTTTTAACACCTGCATGTGGGCTGGTATGATATTTTAGAAGCCCCAGCACAGAACGAATCTGTAGCCACCCATCAACTCTTTCATCAATTGCATGGGGACACTGAAGGCTGGGAGATGGGGAGGGACTGATTAAAGTCCGTTTCAGAGAAACTGTGGATATTATTCTTTGACCGTCACCAAAACTCAACATGTAGTATAGTCTAAAAGTTAGTATTGTAGAATCTGAAACCAAATCAATGAGCTTTTCATACTCTGTTGGTCTATCTTGCATTTTGAATGGATCTTGTATCCATACAAGATTTTTGTAACATCAAGCATTAGTCTTTAGGAATACTGGTTCACTGAGTGATGCAGACCTTCTAAATGTTGACATATTTCATTATACAATATTAAAAAACCATATTTGTTAGTATCACTCCAATCTCACCAGAAGGAAGGTGTCAAATTCATAGTGGTGAATATAAGTTTTTCAAAATTCTTTGCACAAAAGGATCTTTAGAATCTTACTGGTGGTCCCATCCTGGCCCCAAAACATTTGCAGCCAGAGGTGAATTTAATCTAATTAAAGCTACAACAAAGTCCAGACCCAGCTTAATTACCAGACTGGCTCAACCCCTTCTCCCTTTGTCCCTTTCCCACACATTAGCAGCCTGAGAAAAGGATGAGCATGTCTTTTTTTTTGGGGGGGGGGCGAGGGTGTGTGTGTAAACATTATTTACTTAAGTCTGTGGTTTTACCTAAAATGTCCAGCATACGATTAATAATTATAAAAGACATGCAGAAGCAAGAAAATATGACCCATGTAAGAAAATGGTCAATAGAAGGACACTGAGAGGTGTTACAGATGTTGGACTTAGCAGACATGAACTTCAAAATAACAATGATAAATATGTAAAAGAGTCTAATGTAAAAGGTGGGCAACATATATAAACAGATGGAGGATTTCAAGAGAGAGATGAAATCTTTCAAAAAACAACCAAACAAGGATCCTAGAAATGAAAAAATATAAAATCAGAAATGAGGAGTGCATTCAAAATGATTAACAGCAGACTGGACACAGTAGAGGAGAGTATCTAACAGGTATAAAATTGGAATCCCAGCAGTTAAGAAGAGAGAATGGGGCAGAAGAAATATTTAAAGAGATTAGGGCTGGGAATTTCCAAAGTTGATGGTAGACATTAACCTAAAGACCTGAGCAGCTCTGCAAATCCCAAGCAGAATACGTACAAAGAAATCCACACGCAGGCAGATCACAGTCAAACTGTTGAAACTAAAAATAAAGAAAAAAAATTTTTAAAGCAGCCAGGGTGGCGGGGTGCTTGGTGGTAGTGGTACTATTACATACAAAGGAACAACAATGCAAATGATTAGCTGACTTATTAAAAAATGATGGCCAGAAAACACTGGTGAGCTATCTTTAAAGTGCTGAAAGGAAAACAAAAAGAACTGCCAACCTAGACTTAAACATTTATACGATACTGTCAACCAACTCAATCTACTTGATAATTATGGAAAACTATACCCAACAGCTTCAGAACACGTATTCTTTTCAAGTGCATGTGGAACACACACCAAGACAGTCTAAATGCTGGGTCATAAAACCAATCTCGATAAAAATCGAAAGATCAAAATCACACAGAATACACTCTAACCAGAATGGTATTAAATTAAAAATCAATTAATTTTATATCTTTAAAACAATAAGATATCTAGAGAATTCCCAAATATTTGGAAATTAAACAACACACTTTAAATAACCTATGGATCAAAGAAGAAATCACAAGAGAAATTAGAAAATGTATCGAAGTGAATGGTAATGAAATCACAACCAAACAAAATTTGAGATGCAGTGAAAACAGCCCTTAGAAATGTATAGTATTAAATGTCTATATTAGAAAAGAAAAAATATGTAAAATCAATGTTCTAAGCTTCCACTTTAAGAAACTAGAAAAATAAAAGCAAGTTAAACAAAGTAGAAGAATAAAAAATAAAATAATAAGAGCAGAAACCAATAAAGTAATTAAACAAGGACGCCATCAGACTGAGGTTGCTCTAATGCCTTGGCAGTCTGTGTAAGCAAACCAAAACCCACGCCGGAGTCACTGCACTTACATCTGAAAAGTGAAATTTAAGAACAACCAATTACAAACAGCCAACTAGGCTTTCCCAAGTAAGGCAACCACTTACGCTATAGCCAAATAATTTGCTTACTTTGCTTAAGAGTCTGCTCTATTAAAAAAAAAAAAAAGCCTTTCCCTTAGTCTCTGCCAGTGGAGTGCTCTTACCCATTTTCAATTTGGCACTGCCCAATTAAAATCAATGTGTGCTCAAATGAACTCTTTGAAAATTTAATGTACTTCAGTTTACATTTTAACACAATGAAATAGAAACTGGGCAAATAGGAAATATCAACAAAATCAAAAGTTGGCTATAAGAAAATAATTTAAAAGTTGATAAATTCCAAGCAAGCTGATCCCAAGGAAAAAAATACATGAATTATTAATATCAGGAATGAAGAAGGGGGAACATCATACAGAGAATATAGATATTAAAAGTATAAGGAGATATCATGAACAACTCTATGTCAAATATTTAACAACTTAGATGAATTGAAAAAATCCTTGGAAATACAACTTTTTGAAAATAACATGATGAGAGAAAATCTAAATATTGTAATCAAAAACCTTCTTAACAAAGAAAACTTTAAGCCCAGATGGTTTCAATGAACTCTATCAAACATTTAAACAAGAAATAATTTCAATCTTTCACAAAATGTTTCAGAGAAGGGAAAACTTCCCAACTCATTTTATGATGTTAACACATCTCTGATATAAAAAAACTTGACAAAAACATTACAAGAAAATTACAGACCAATATGCCTAGTGAACATACACACAAAAAGTTTTAATAAAATATTAGCAAATATAATAAATGTATCTGTCTCATGTATGGGATATATATCATGACCAACTGTATTTATGGTGATTTAAGGTTAAAAAAAATCAATCATGTAATTCACCACTTGAAGAGAATAAAGAAGAAAAATCATATGAGAATATTATTAGATATCAAAATGCACTGGACAAAATTTATTCATCTCCATTCATGACAGAAACTCTCAGTAAACTAGGAACAGAAAGAAAATTACTGAACCTAATAAAGGATATCTATAAAAAATCTATAGCTAACATGATACTTATTGGTGAAACACTGAACTCTTTTCCTCTAAGATCAGGAATAAAGGACAGATGTATGCTCTCACCACTTCTATACAAAATTAGTAGTATAAGACCTAGCCAGTGTCATAAGAAAAAAAAAATGCTGTTATTCACAGAGATGATTGCTTACATAGAAAACCCTGTGAATTTTATAAAAACATTGCTAGAACTAATAAATGGGGCAAAGTTGCAGGAATCAAAGTCCATAAATAGAATAAAATCATATTTTTATATGCCAGTAATACACAACTGAAATTTAAATGTAATTAATTGAAAGTGAAATTTATAAAGCAATACAATTTACAATATCATAAAAATACACCAAATATCTAAGAATATATATATTGGAAAATGTATAAGGTCTCTACATTGAATTTATAGAACATTAATGATAAATATTAAACAAAACCTAAATAAGTACAGAGGTATACCATAGCTTTACTGATTGGAAGATTCAATATTGTTAATATGTTTATTCTGGATTACAGATATTGGTTTCCTCAGTTCCACAATTTCCATCTGGAAATTCGTCTTGAAATTTCCTATCTTTTATTCATTAAAGCCTATTTCCCTTTACACACTTGTTCATAGTTATAATGGCCACTTTAAAATCCTTGTCTGTTAATTCTATCATCTGAGCCTCCTTCGGATTGGTCTCCACTGATTATCTTTTATTCTAAAAATGGGTCGTATTTTCCCATTTTTTTCATATGTTGAATAATTTCATATCGTATCCTGGATATTGTGAAATGTTGTAGATACTGGACTGTATTATGTTGCTCCAAAGAGTGAGTATGTATGTGTGTGTGTATAGGCAGTTAACCTGGCTGAACTCAAACTGCAGTTCTTTCTTCCCCTCGGTGGGCTGTGGCTCAGATCTATGTTCAGTCCTAGCTTCAGCTGTAGAGTTTGGAGTATAACTTGCATATACATTGTCCAGAGGTCAGCCCAAGATTTGGGTGAAATTTATACATAGAAGTTAGGTTCCCCTTTTCTGGTTGCCTCATTTCCAGGGTTGTCCTCTTACTCTCTAGCAGGTATGCTTGTCCTGAACTCCATCCTCCAGGTTGTCAAGACAGACTTTGGATTTTTATGTAAGTTCTAACTGCTCAATGTGGTGCGAACTACGGGGATCGATGATGGTGATGCCTGCATGACTATGAATGTATTTAATACCACTGAACTGTATACTTAAAAAATAATTAAGATGGTAAATTTCATATTGTGTGTATTTTACCACAATAAAACAAAAAGAATAAGGAAAATTAATCTATGATGAGAGAAGTCAAAAGAATGGTTATGGGGGAAGAGGTAGAATTGACTGGGAAGACACACAAGGGAATTTTGGAGTGTAATGGGAATGTTCTATATCATATGTTGAGTGGTGGTAATGTGGATATAGAAACCTGTCAGAACATCAGTTTGAACATTTAAGGTATGTGCATTTTATCTTACGTAAATTTTACCTCAATATAAAAAGATCATTTCACAATATATACAATTATTGAATCTTTATGTTGTACACCTGAAACTAATGTTATATGTCAATTACACTTCATGAAAAAATTAATGTGGAAGGTAAGCTTCATATAATTTTTTTAGTATATATTAATTATATAATCATGGGATCATAAATTTGGGTGGTGGTGGCGGGGAGACCTGAAGGATAAGAGAGAGCGGTGAGTTCATGAACCTCAGTTCTCTATTTCTTATAAGATAAGCATATAAAGAGAGAGTGTGCTTAGAGTTTGCACTTATGAGTACTGAATTGGAAGTCTACATTTTTAAAGTGACAATAAACATTAGAGAAACTACAGACAGTCCTGGGGCTCAAGAAATGTAGGTAGTATTTTTTTTAAAAAGACAAACATGCAAATAAAAAGTTATGCATTTTCCCTTATCTTTCATTAAAAATCTCATTATCAGTATTTCCTGTTCGTGTATATGTTATATTTCTTTTCTCAACTTACTTGATTTTAGTTATAAAATTATTTGTTCTCTTCATGAATTTAGCAATACTGGAATCGTATGTAAAAATACATGCTTATGTAGTTATTTCATTTCAGTGAAATTCAACCCGCATTTATTGGACACTGTTCCTAGATACGCAGGGACTACCAAGAAGAAAAACACAAGCTCCTGCTCTCAAATTGCTCATAATCTGGAGGAAGTGTACTCAGTTAGGTGAATCCCCAGGGAAGATTAGGAGGTGGAGGAAAGTCAGGAATGGCAGGACTCTGGAATAGGTGACACTTCCAGAGAGATTCAAAGCCTCGGAGGAACAGCATTGGACAGAGACTCAAGGGGAGCTAGCAGACATGATACTAACAGTGAGGAAAAGTACATTAGCCCCTGAAGGATCAAATAAGCTGGCCAGAAGGTCTGAAGAAGTGAGAGATATGTAAGCAGAGTGACAGTAATGATGTTAAATGAGCACTCTGGTTGAAAGGCAGAAAGAATTGTTGGCTCTGGGAACCTGAGCCTGAAGATTTATTATGAAATTAAAAGTTATATGTAGTTATGAGTTTCCCTGGTGGCACAGTGGTTAAGAATCCACCTGCCAATGCAGGGGACACGGGTTCAATCCCTGGTCCAGGAAGATCCCACATGCTGCACAGCAACTAAGCCCATGCGCCACAACCACTGAGCCTGCACTCTAGAGTCCGCAAGCCACAATTACTGAGCCCGCGTGCCATAATTACTGAAGCCTGCATGCCTACAGCTCGTGCTCCACAACAAGAGAGGCCACTGCAGTGAGAATCCCACGTACCACAACAAAGTGAAGTCCCCACTCACCGCAACAAGAGAAAGCCTGCACGCAGCAACAAAGACCCAACACAGCAAAAAATAAATGAAATAAATTTATTTTAAAAATAAATAAATAAAAGTTATATGTAGTTAGAAGAGAGTCAAAAGGTCAGTGATAATTAAGGTTAGCATTAAAATTGCATACTGTAGTCTCCAAGAAAAAAAAAGTATGCTTATGAAAGGCTTCCATTGAATGAGAACTACTTTCATTAGTTAAAGAATAGAAGTCAAATTGCATGTGCCAATAGATATCAATTTAATAAATTTAATAAATAATACTGAAAATGTCTACTAGTAAGTCTTAAGGCTTGCTGTTAGTAACTGCTGACTGGGAACAGTGATAGCTGGCCAAATGAAATGTGTGCCTAAAATTATTTGAGTGGAATGAATTAGACAGACCAAGAGGTTTTATGCTCATGGTGACAGGTGCCTTGCTTAGAGAATTTTTGTGCTGGAAAATTATTTTAAAACAATCTCTAAAAATGCAAGTGCTGCAAAAAAAAATTGCAAGTGTTAAAGGCAAAAATTTATTTTTTTTACCTTTGAGTTTGTTCCTTGAGATAAGACTATACTTTTATCTTTTCTATTTTGAATCTGTGGAGTTATACTGAGATGTTCCTTTGCAGGAAGAGTTGAAGTACAATAGTGGTAGTATCAGAGGTACAGAAAAGTCCAGAAATTATCTGGAAAAACTATGTGAACTTTTGACAACCTGTATGCTAGGTCAAAAGCACAGAACTATATGAAATTATAAATGCGGTCTGATCTTCCTGCTTGAGAACAGGATGAAAAGCTTAAAAACCTTTAAATATTTTGTTTATTTGAGCGGATGACAGGCTCTTGGGAAAGGATTAAAGAAACAATCCAAGAAAGAAGGCAAGAAGAAATAAAAGGTTTTAGATGCTGGAAAGGAATCAAAACCAGTGCAAGAGCTGGGTAAGTGAGAGAATTCTGGAGGGAGAGCAGAGACCCTGTGCCCCTGGATCTGCACTGCAGGTTCTGAACTGGACAACTCTCAGAACAGGAGCAGCACAGCTTAATGATGAAGAGCTGGGCTCTTGAACAAGATTTCTAGGTTCAAATCCTGACTCTACCACTTAAAGCAACATACTTAACCTTTCTGTGCCTTGGTTTCCTCAGCTGTGAAATGGGAATAAAACCAATCCCACCTCTCATAGGACTGGTTCAAGAATTAAATGTAATAATCTATCTAAAGCATAGCACAATGTCTGGTGCACATAATAAATGCTCAATAAATGTGAGCTGCTATTATTCACACTGTTCCTGTGGCAAGTGAATCCAAACCTTTGTGAAACGAACAATAAGGATGCTAAGGAACAGATGTGAGCAACTCTATTACTTCTCAGAAAGAAGAGAAGCAAAGAGGTATTTATAATCCCCTTACCAAGTACTGTGTCCACGTGGGGTAAACTGGGTGATAAACGGGGGAGCCAATCTAGTGGATCTGAAAAAAGGACTCAGGAGTCACTCAGTGTGTGTGAGCCAGGGAGCCAGGTCTCCCCAGCTAGAGACAGCCGCTGCATGGCAGTCCTCACCTGAGGTCGCGTCCTCACGATGGAGACCTGCTGCTCCAAACCAAGCCAGCCGGAGAATGCTCTAACCATAGGCAGGGTGCTGCCCCTGTGGGGAAGTGGGTGTTTACTAATAATGCTGATTACCAGGGAGGGGCAGCTGTTCAGGCACTGATGAATGATGGAGATTATCACCATCCTTCTTCCCCACCCCCACTCCTGCTAGTAAAAGCCTAAATTATCAGCACTGGCTACACTGCCTTTCGCCTCTTCAAAATGAAACAAAAGCAATTTTTTTTTTAGGAGCAAAATGTCATAACCTGAAAAACACAAAAAGATAGAGAGGTAAAAAACAGAAGTCATCTATCTGCACTCCAACAACCAAAGATGGCTACTATGAACATTTTGTCAACATTCTGAGGTACATACTTCCTCTGTATTTCCCTCACACAAACAGAGTGATTCTGCACTATCTGCTTTATAATCTGCTTTTTCCATCTGGCAATATGTTGTAAAAAATTTCCCACATGATAGTACTGGTTTTGACAGTCTTATTCAACTGTTAACTTCTATTACGCTTAAAGTCAATTTAAACCCTTAAGCCTTCTTCACTTGAATTTCTGAAACCATGTGACGAGCTTTTATATTTTTTTCTTATTAAATTCCATGAATTAGACTCGTCATTCTACCCTGTTCAAATAATTGTGAATTCTGATTTTCATCCAAGGTATTCAGTATCCCACCCTACTTCATGTCATCTGAAAATAGGTTTAGTATGCCTTCTAGATGTAGTAGGCACCTAAATAAATATGAATGGATAAATTAATTCATTGATTAAAAAATGGTGACCTAGTGAGCAAATCACAGAGCCTCAATGACTTAATTCTCAAACTTACACTGATTCGTTGTTTGGGTACAGTTGTCTAGTTACCAAAGATTCTTAATGACAGCGTTATCTTGTTCACATTTCTCTTTCGTGCTCACAAGATATCACGATGACTTGTCGAAACGCAGTTATGGTAATTCTTTTTTTGTCCCCCTGACCTTCTTTTACTAAGGTGATTCCACCATGAAGGGAAATGAGGTTAGTCTAGCATGACTTATTTTTTTCGTGAATCAATGCTGGGCTTAAGTAATTCCCTTTTCCTTCTCTAAGGGCTGCCAAACCATTGGTTTGCTAATCTGTTAGATTTTGGCTTGAAATTGACATCTCAGTTTATATATTCAGCATCTAATTTATCTCTATCTCTTCTTTTCTGTTCCCAGTGTATGAGCTCCTTTGTTGCACATGAAATCATACACTGAATCACAATCACAGGACTAGAACCGTAAATCATGAATTAGTAATCATAAGAACTGCTTCTCTTTGGACACAGTAATTCAATGATTAAGTAGAGAAAATAAGATTGATTCAATAGCCTGACCCTTGTGAGCTTCATTTTCCTTGAGGAATAAAGGGAGGGTTTGGATAGGACAAAGATGTGCCCTGAAAACTAAGAACCTAGATAAGGGTTCTTAGTATCAGTATAATATCAATTGGCACCCCAAAAATAAATCTATCACCTATGTTTACTACACATGCCGAAAGTGGAAGCAGGACAATACATTAAAATAAGGTGGCTCAAAATCAGAAGAAAAGGAGAAAAAAACAAGCAAGACTCAAAAGAGACTAAGAACATGAGCAGGGTCCAAGTAAGATACATACTTTGAAATACCGAATTATAAGCAGTTGAGAGGGGAGGTTTCTGATCATTCATTCAATAAGCAGATATATAGAAAAGGAAAAGGAAGCAGTAGTGATGACTGAAAAATGTCTAGAGGGGTTATTTTGGCTAACTTTAACTTTGGTTTTATTAATACTGTGTGACCAGGACATACATTTGGAAAGAACACACTGAAGTATCCAGTCAAAAAGCTAAGAGCTGATATGCCTGCCCTTTAAAAGTACAGTGAGATCCCAGCCAGCTGGACTTGAGAATGGATTCAGAATGTGAACCAGACTTCTGCTGTCTCCATACTCGTACCACTCCATGATTGATGGAATGATCCCCAGGAGGAGGAAATTAGGACAAAGTTGGATTTCTCAGTACATCTGGCAGAGAATCTGGGGGCAAGCTTTACGGAACACAAGGCTGGATATAAAACCAAACCTTTCAAAAGGTTAAGTTCACAGCACTGTTCTAGAAGACAACTTAGGATTCTGGGAGTCAGCCAGTTTTGTAGATGGAGGCTCCTTGGTCCTGTATCTATTAACAGTCTGGATCTGCAAAGACAGATGGATCCTTAGCCTTATTAACAAGAAATGTCTTTGATCCAGCTCTTTACTTTGGCATAACCAGCATACCACATGAAGCCTGAAAAATGGAGCCGTGAACTTAAAAAGAAGTGAGCAAAGGGTGACCTTTAAGAAAGCCAAAAGAGAACTCCCTGACACCAGTTCATTCAACAGCGAAGGCTAAATCCAGCTCAGCAGGATTTTTATAAAATAAAGGGAAAAGTCTGATGCCTTTGCGACAACAACATAGGTACACACAAGCACAGCTGGGCCTTGTAAAACTGGACCACCATCACCTAGCTTTCACAGCCTGCAGAGACAAGCCAGGAAGAGTTTTCAAAGTGAAAGCTAATGTGCAGATTGTCTAGGGCAGCTGACATGCCAGTTTCCAAGAATTTCTACCGTGAATTGTAGCTGGGTTCAAACCTAGTACACACAAACAGCTTGCAAAGTGTCACAAATTTAGAATTCCTGCCTCATCCCATCAGTTAGGCTCCTTTCGTTTCTCCTATGTTCCCCGGGAAGCAAAACAGCTGGCGACATGGAACAGTCAAGTCTATAGCTTTTCTGGTTTCAGTAACCTGCCTCTGCCCCCATTCTCAATTGGCCAAGGGAAGTGGGAGACAATGCCAGATTTCCACCTTTCTTCCTTCCTTCTTCTTCTTCTTTTTTTTTTGTAACCTTCTCTACCTGTCCTTTTTCTTTTCTTTATAATTAATGATGTTTCTATAAAATAGAGAAAATACTGGGGAAATCACAAGAAAGGAGATTTTTTTTAAGCTTTAGGGCTAAAGAGGGGAAAATAAAATGTGTATAATAGCCACGGCTTTTTCTTACCACTCCGTGTGTGTGTGTGTGTGTGTGTGTGTGTGCACGCGCGCACTGCATCTAAGAGCCCATTCTCAAGCTACCTTCAACTACAATCTATGGAAACAACCCTTCATTGTACTAGGAACTGGTCTCTTATTCATCAAGTCCACAACAAGGCTACATTGGCACCTGCTTCTGTTGTGTCAAGACAAGTCTACTGAAATTTGTTGTCCTCAAGATTTACGAGAGGGTGCTCTTTGGTGGGGTTAATGGCGGACTCCGGGAGGGCTCACGCCAAGGAGTACTTCCCAGAACTTCTGCTGTCAGTGTCCTTGTCCCTGTGGTGAGCCACAGCCACCTCCTGCCTCTGCAGGAGACCCTCCAACACTAGAAGGGTACTCCATGTTTCACTGGCTTGGGAAAACCTTCTCACTTCATGAATAGAACAGAAGCCTCATAAAAATCTTTCAAAGTTCTTCTGGCCGGCATGACACAGCCCATCACAAAGAGTTTCTCATAGAACTTCCATCCTAATTAAAGGGCCATCAGAATAATCTTTTGGAGAGGGCAGAGAGTAGAAGCAAGAAGAACTACAATCCTGCAGCCTGTGGAACGAAAACCACATTCACAGATAGATAGACAAAATGCAAAGGCAGAGGACTATGTACCAGATGAAGGAAGAAGATAAAACCCCAGAAAAACAACTACATGAAGGGGAAATAGGCAACGTTCCAGAAAAAGAATTCAGAATAATGATAGTGAAGATGATCCAGGACCTCGGAAAAAGAATGGAGGCAAAAATCGAGAAGATGCAAGAAATGTTTAACAAAGACCTAGAAGAGGGCTTCCCTGGTGGCGCAGTGGTTGAGAGTCCGCCTGCCGATGCAGGGGACACGGGTTCGTGCCCCGATCCCGGAAGATCCCACATGCCGCGGAGCGGCTGGGCCCGCGAGCCATGGCCGCGGAGCCTGTGTGTCCGGAGCCTGTGCTCCGCAACGGGAGAGGCCACAGCAGTGAGAGGCCCGCGTACAGCAAAAAAAAAAAAAAAAAAAAAAAAAAAGACCTAGAAGAATTAAAGAACAAACAAACAGAGATGAACAATACAATAACTGAAATGAAAAATACATTAGAGGGAATCAATAGCAGAATAACTGAGGCAGAGGAATGGATAAGTGACCTGGAAGACAGAATGGTGGAATTCACTGCTGTGGAACAGAATAAAGAAAAAAGAATGAAAAGAAATGAAGACAGCCTAAGAGACCTCTGGGACAACGTTAAACGCAACAACATTAGCATTATAGGGGTCCCAGAAGGAGAAGAGAGAGAGAAAGGACCCGAGAAAATATTTAAAGAGATTATAGTTGAAAGCTTCCCTAACATGGGAAAGGAAATAGCCACCCAAGTCCAGGAAGCAAGCACAGAGAGTCCCAGGCAGGATAAACCCAAGGAGAAACACGCGGGACACACAGTAAGCAAATTGTTTTCTCAAAGACACAGAAAAATTATTAAAAGCAACAAGGGAAAAACAACAAATAACATATAAGGGAACTCCCATCAGGTTAACAGCTGATTTCTCAGCAGAAACTCTACAAGCCAGAAGGGAGTGGCATGATATATTTAAAGTGATGAAAGAGAAGAACCTACAATCAAGATTACTCTACCTGGCAAGGATCTCATTCAGATTCAATGGAGAAATCAAAAGCTTTATAGACAAGCAAAAGCTAAGAGAATTCAGCACCACCAAACCAGATCTACAACAAATGTTAAAGGAACTTCTCTAAGTGGGAAACACAAGAGAAGAAAAGGACCTACAAAAACAAACCTAAAACAATTAAGAAAAAGGCAACAGGAACAAACATATCGATAATTACCTTAAATGTGAATGGATTAAATGCTCCAACCAAAAGACACAGATTCACTCAATGGATACAAAATAAGACCCATATACACGCTGTCTACAAGAGACTCACTTCAGACCTAGGGACACATACAGAGTGAAAGTGAGGGGATGGAAAAAGATATTCCAGGGAAATGGAAATCAAAAGAAAGCTGGAGTAGCAATACTCAAATCAGATAAAATAGACTTTAAGTTAAAGAATGTTACAAGAGACAAGGAAGGACACTACATAATGATCAAGGGATCAATCCAAGGAGAAGATATAACAATTCTAAATATAAATGCACCCAACGCAGGAGGACCTCAACACATAAGGCAAATGCTAACAGCTATAAAAGAGGAAATCAACAGTAACACAATAACACTGGGGGACTTTTAACACCTCACTGACACCAATGGGCAGATTCATCCAGACAGAAAATTAATAAGGAAACACAAGCTTTTTTTTTTTTTTTTGGGTACGCGGGACTCTCACTGTTGTGGCCTCTTGCGTTGCGAAGCACAGGCTCTGGACATGCAGGCTCAGTGGCCATGGCTCATGGGCCCAGCTGCTCCGTGGCATCTGGGATCTTCCCGGACCAGGGCACGAACCTGCGTCCCCTGCATCGGCAGGTGGACTCTAAACCACTGTGCCACCAGGGAAGCTTGGAAACACAAGCTTTAAATGACACCATAGACCAGATAGATTTAATTGATATTTATAGGACATTCCATCCAAAAACAGCAGATTACACTTTCTTCTCCAGTGCCCATGAACATTCTCCAGGAGAGATCACATCTTGGGTCACAAATCAAGCCTTGGTAAATTTAAGAAAACTGAAATCATATCAAGCAACTTTTCAGACCACAATGCTACAAGATTAGAAATCAATTACAGGGATAAACATGTAAAAAACACAAACACAGGGAGGCTAAACAATACGTTACTAAATAACCAAGAGATCACTGAAGAAATCAAAGAGGAAATCAAAAAACACCTAGAGACAAATGACAACGAAAACATGACCATCCAAAGCCTATGGGATGCAGCAAAAGCAGTTCTAAGAGGGAATTTTATAGCAATACAATTCTACCTCAGGAAACAAGAAAAATATCAAATAAACAATCTAACTTTACACTTAAAGGAACTAGAGAAAGAAGAACAAACAAAACCCAAAGGCAATAAAAGGAAATAAATCATAAAGGTCAGAGCAGAAATAAATGAAAGAGAAACAAAGAAAACAATAGCAAAGACCAATAAAACTAAAAGCTGGTTCTTTGAGATGATAAACCTTTAGCTAGACTCATCAAGAAAAACAGGGAAATTATACTCCAATAAAGATGTTAAAAAAAAAAAGGAAAAAAGGGAGAGGACTAAAATCAATAAAATTAGAAACAAAAGGAGAAGTTACAACGGACACTGCAGAAATACAAAGCATCCTAAGAGACTATTACAAGCAACTCTATGCCAATAAAATGGACAACCTGGAAGAAATGGACAAATTCTTAGAAAGGTATAACCTTCCAAGACTGAACCAGGAAGAAATAAAAAATATTAACAGAACAATCACAAGTAATGAAATTGAAACTGTGATTAAAAATCTTCCAACAAACAAAAAGTCCAGGACCAGATGGCTTCACATGTGAATTCTATCAAACATTTAGAGAAGAGCTAACACGGATCCTTCTCAAACTCTTCCAAAAAATTGCAGAGGAAGGAACATTCCCAAACTCATTCTACGAGGCCACCATCACCCTGATACCAAAACCAGACAAAGATGCTACAAAAAAAGAAAACTGCAGACCAATATCACTGATGAATATAATGCAAAAATCCACAACAAAATACCAGCAAACAGAATCCAACAACACATTAAAAGGATCATACACCATGATCGAGAGGGATTTATCCCAAGGATGCAAGGATTCTTCAATATATGCAAATCAATCACTGGGATACACCATATTAACAAATTGAAGAATAAAAACCTTATGATCACCTCAATAGATGCAGAAAAAGCTTTGGACAAAATTCAACACCCATTTATGATCAAAACTCTGCAGAAAGTGGGCACAGAGGGAACCTACGTCAACATAATAAAGGCCATATACAACAAACCCACAGCAAACATCATTTTCAATGGTGAAAAACGGAAAGCATTTCCTCTAAGGTCAGGAAGAAGACAAGGATGGCCACTCTTGCCACTCTTATTCGACATAGTTTTGGAAATCCTAGTCACAGCAATCAGAGAAGAAAAAGAAATAAAAGGAACACAGATTGGAAAAGAAGAAGTAAAAGTGTCTGTCACTGTTTGTAGATGACATGATACTATACATAGAGAATCCTAAAGATGCAACCAGAAAACTACTACAGCTAATCAATGAATTTGGTAAAGTTGCACGATACAAAATTAATGCATAGAAATCTCTTGCATTCCTATACACAAACAACAAAAAGATCAGAAAGAGAAATTATGGAAATGATCCCATTCACCATTGCAACAAAAAGAATAAAATACCTAGGAATAAACCTACCTAAGGAGGTAAAAGATCTGTACTCAGAAAACTATAAGACACTGATGAAAGAAATCAAAGATGACACAAACAGATGGAGAGATCTACCATGCTGTTGGATTGAAAGAAGTAATATTGTAAAAATGACTATACTACCCTAAGCAATCTACAGATTCAGTGCAATCCCTATCAAATTACCAATGGCACTTTTTACAGAACTAGAACAAAAAAATCTACAATTTTGTACAGAGAGACACAAAAGACCCCAAATAGCCAAAGCAATCTTGAGGGAAAAAAACGGAGACGGAGGAATCAGACTCCCTGACTTCAGACTATACGACAAAGCTACAGTAATCAAGACAATATGCTACTGGCACAAAAAAACAAATATAGATCAGTGGAACAGTATAGAAAACCCAGATATAAACCCACGCATCTATGGTCAACTAATCTATGACAAAGGAGGCAAGGATATACAATGGAGTAAAGACAGTCTCTTCAATAAGTGGTGCTGGGAAAACTGGACAGCTACATGTAAAAGAATGAAATTAGAACACTCCCTAACACCAAACACAAAAATAAACTCAAAATGGATTAAAGACCTAAATGTAAGACTGGACACTATGGAACTCTTAGAGGAAAACATAGGAAGAACACTCTTTGACATAAATCACAGCAAGATCCTGTTGACCCACCTCCTAGAGTAATGGAAATAAAAACAAATATACACAAATGGGACCTAATGAAACTTAAAAGCTTTTGCACAGCAAAGGAAACCATAAATAAGAAGAAACGACAACCCTCAGAATGGGAGAAAATATTTGCAAATGGACCAATGGACAAAGGATTAATCTCCAATAAGTATAAACAGCTCATGCAGCTCAATATTTAAAAAAATAAACAACCCAGTCAAAAAATAGGCAGAAGACCTTAATAGACATTTCTCCAAAGAAGACATACAAATGGTCATGAGGCACATGAAAAGCTGCTCAACATCACTAATTATTAGACAAATGGAAATCAAAACTACAATGAGGTATCACCTCACACTGGCTAGAATGGGCATCATCAGAAAATCTACAGACGAGAAATGCTGGAGAGGGTGTGGAGAAAAGGGAACCCTCCTGCACTGTTAGTGGGAATGTAAACTGATACAACCACTATGGAGCACAGTATGGAGGTTCCTTAAAAAACTAAAAATAGAACTACCATATGACCCAGCAATCCTACTACTGGGCATATACCCAGAGAAAACCATAACTCAAAAAGACACATGCACCCCAATGTTCATTGCAGGACTATTTACAACAGCCAGGTCACGGAAGCAACCTAACTGCCCATCGACAGACGAATGGATAAAGAAGATGTGGTACATATATACAATGGAATATTACTCAGCCATAAAAAGGAACGAAATTGGGTCATTTGTAGAGATGTGGATGGATCTAGAGACTATCACACAGAGTGAAGTAAGTCAGAGAGAGAAAAACAAATATCGTATATTAACACATATATGTGGAATCTAGAAAAATGGTACAGATGAACCGGTTTGCAGGGCAGAAAGCGAGACACAGATGTAGAGAACAAACGTATGGACACCAAGGGGCAAAAGCGGTGGGGTGGTGGTGGTGGTGGTGTGATGAATTGGGAGATTGGGATTCACATGTATACACTGATGTGTACAAAAGTGATGACTAATAAGAACCTGCTGTATAAAAAAATAAATAAAATTAAATGAAAAAAAAAAAACAAAAAAACGTATGGACACCAAGGGGGGAGAGCGGGGTGTGTGTGCAGCGGGTGATGGCAAAAAAAAAATCTTTTGAAGTCTTATAATTTCCATTTTGGATTTCACCCATTTCATTAAAAGTTATCTGCTTTACCTGTTAAAAAAAAAAGAAAAAAAGAAAAAAAGATTTACTAGAGGGGTTCAGTTCTAGGTCACAGCTGTCACCAAATACAGGCACCCATCTCTGATAAGATCAGACCATTGAAACTCATTATCCTGGTCCTCAGCTGCTTGCACTGAATACTAATTCCTTTCCAGCCCCAGCAGAGGCAGCATAGCATAGGACTGTGATTCTCAAAGTGTGGTACCTGGACCAACAGCACAGCATCACCTGGGAACTTGTTAAAAGTGAAAATAACTGAACCTCACCCCCGACCTACTGAAATCAGAAGCTCTGAGGTTGGGCCCAGCAATCTTTATTTTAACAAGCCATTCAAGGGATTCTGATGCATCTCACTGAATCACCGGCAGAGTGGTTAAGAGCATGGATTCTGCTACCACTTGTTTGAGTTTGAATCCTGACTGCCATTCACCAATGTGTCATTTTGGGAAAGTCACTTCATTGCTCTGTGCTTAGTCTCTTCATCTGTAAAATGGGGATGATAACAGTACTTATCTCACAGAGGAGCTGGGAGCACTAAATCAGTTAATACACGTGAAGCTTTGAGAACAGTTGCTGGCACAAGGTAAAAGTTAACTATTAAATGAGTTAAGGTACATAAAGCATTTAGGGCCTGGCATATCATAGGCACTGAATGTTACTATTAGCATGTTACTATTCTTTCTCTCTCTTTTTTTTTAAGCATTTTTAAAAGATTTTATTTAATTAATTAATTTATTTTTGGCTGTGTTGGGTCTCCGTTGCTGTGTGCGGGCTTTCTCTAGTTGAGGCGAGCGGGGGCTACTCTTCGTTGTGGTGCGCAGGCTTCTCACTGCAGTGGCTTCTCTTGTTGTGGAGCACAGGCTCTAGGCGCACGGGCTTCAGCAGTTGCGGCACACAGCTTAGTAGCTGCGGCACACGGGCTTAGCTGCTCCGCAGCATGTGGGAACTTCCCGGACCAGGGTTCGAACCCGTGTCCCCTGCATTGGCAGGCGGATTCTTAACCACTGCACCACCAGGGAAGCCCACTATTGTTTCTTATATATCATCTTATTTTTGAGATTCAGTGGGATGTAACCTGGATTTCTCACAAATCAACAGGCAGGCCATATTCCTACATGGTAAACTGTGTTCTCTTGGTATGGAGAAGCTAATCACTTGTGGTATGAATATAATAAAAATAGGAATACAGAATTTGTATTTTAGGGATGAATCAAACAAAACTCTTCACCTCTAGAGCTCAAATTCCAGACATTACACTTGCTGATGAAGTGTAATATATGATTACACTGATGAAGAAATGTATGATTCATTTCTGTGTCTGTCTATGGCCAGATTCCCCACACACTGAGTCCATAAATAGCCTGGAGGCTAAAAGGGACATCTTTCATTATTACTTCTCCTTCTTTACATCCTTTTCATGATACTCTGGTTCCTTCCCTTGTACATTTGATCATAGCCAAAAGTCCAAGAAGCAATGGTTCTCTTCTAAAATACCAAAGCTGTTGAACATACGTTAAACCACAGCTAAAATGACAAATCACATTTATAAGACGTGTGGACCAGCACCTGTATGATCAGGCCATTGTAAGAAACCAAGAGGACCAAAAAAATCTACAACTTCTATCCCCTAGAGTCACGATATTTCCCTTGTATGGAATTACCCACCTTCAAAACAGCCATCCTAATCCGCCTGACCTGCTGGTTCTAATCTGTGACAGACATTAAGTTATATCCAGAAGAGGCAGCGTACAAAGCAAGAAGAAATTGAATCCAAATTGTAAATGTAAGACATATATTTAGAGTTAGCTGCTTCAGTCTTATTGATGTTTTCTGCCCACACACAAAGCACGACATTAGTGTCTCATCAAAGTAAAAAAACGTACATGTTCATAGATGATGGGACATTTTTCTTCACTTTTGCTCACAGAAATACTGGTTCTTACATTCCAACAGTGAGAGTTTATTTTCAGAAATATTTCCACCTCTCCTTTGCACATTATCATCACTAATAAATGGGTCTAGACTAGCCTGGGATGCCACTGCAAAAAGACTGGTACTGATTTTCCTCTTCCCACAAGTAGGGACGTTCAAGCCGTGAAAAGAGCATGAACTTTCACATCAAAAAAGCTGAACTCAAATGTTAACATTTCTAAGGCTATTTCATTATCTGAACTTGAGGGTAACAATACCCATGTTACAGCCATGTTTTCAGTAGTAAACAGGGTAAATCGTACAAAGCACAGGATCTGGCATGAGCTGGGCACTCAGTGAATGTTAGTCCCTTTCTCCTTCCCTTCCTTTTGTTCCTCTCTTTAACAAATGGCAGAATAGAATCGTATCATTTCAAAATAAGGGAGAAATATTTCTGAATTAATAGCAAATTGTAGGGCACTTTAAGCAATATAAAAATCAATTTAAAAATTAATGCATGCTGACTATGAAAATATATAGTAAATTGTGATTATACTATCCTGCTTTTATCATTTAATGTTCATGTCAACATATTTGGATATAATTTATTTATGCACTTTTAAAACGTGTATTTTTTTTTAATGAAGAAAAGAACTCCTGCCACTCCTCATACTCTGTATGCCACTGTGCTGGGACCAGGACACTGGCTTTAGAAGACAAGAGAGGGGAGCAACTTCCCATGGGGGAAATCAAGGAATACGTCAAAGTAGAAATGGTCACAAAAGGTGACCAGCACTTTGACAACTGGAAGGACACTGCAGGTAGAAGGAAGAGCATATGACAGAGCAGGAAGCAACAGGAAACCCAATGGGGGTGGTCTGCACTTACGGCTGTAAGACAGATCTCTCGTATATTCAGAAACACCAATGTTACGGATCAAAACCGCCATCTAAGTAAGGCCCAGCACAGCAGCTTTAACTGGAATCACTCATGTGCTCATGATGAACTATAATGAAAAGGGTAAAGTTAAGGTTTGGGGAAGGCAAGGGGCATGAGTGAGTGTGGCTTAGGATGGCCAAGCACAGAGATAGCTAAGTCTCACTACCGTCACCAACATTAGCTTGAGGGCTTTCCAAATGCCTAATTTCAAGCTAAACCCTTTATATGCCCTACCTTGGTTAGTCCTCAGAGAAACCCATTGAGAAAGGTATTATTACCATTCCATTTTAGAGATGAGAAAACTGAGGCTTAGGTTAAATGACTTAGGTTTAACTTCACTCACAGTAAGTGAAAGAGCCACTTTTGAACCTAAATCTGTACGATTCCAAAGGTACAAGGAAGAAAACTAGAACCTAAAACACTCCTCGCTAAAGAGTCTCTAACAAATTATTATTCTATAGACCTTTGTTTTAGGAATACCAAAATCATCCAAGACCCACACTAAAATGCTCAACTGACTTGACAAAGCTGGAAAAGTCAATACAATGGAGGAAGGATAACCGGTTTAAAGCCATTTGTTTGTTAACAAATGGTGCTGGAGCAATTGTACATCCACAGGCAAAAAAAAATGAACCTCCACCTAAGCCTCAGACTTCATATAAAAATTAATTCAAAATGGATCATTCAAAACGTTTACTTAAATGTAAAACTATAAAATCGTCCCAAGGATGATTCTGGAAAGCATTTGAAAAAAAGATGTTTCAGTTTTAGCTGTAGGTAATATGAGGGTACCAACGGACAGAGAAGAGTAGGTGGCAGGTGGGGTGCTAAATATTCTCCGTGCCTTAACTCCCTGAAACCTTTAACATGCCAAGGAGGCAGAGACTAACAGTTGTCTCGTGTTACAGCTGAGACAACTGCTGCTGCAGAGGTCCGGAGCCGCCCAGCTACCTGCAGAGCCAAGCACCTGTCTGCCCTGCGGTGCCGCCCGCCCTCCTGCTACCACTGCCTCACCTCTGAAATGGTGAATATTTGACCTAAAAAATAAGGTTCATTTCTCAGGCACAGTGGACTTTTAAAGGCACCTGAACAAAATTTGAATCCAGATGGCAGTAAAAGCCAGCTGGAGCAGGAACTGCATCCATTCCTTCACCCCTTTTCATTCGCCCTCCATAGAGAAATGGCTAGGCCAAGGGGCAAGTGCCTGTCCTTGACCACCTGGCGGTCATATGGTCAGGGAGTGCCCCTTGCCTGCAAACAGTCTTTACATCTCAATTCCACAGCGGCAGGCGTGGACTTCCAAGAAAATAAAGGCCGGGGCCTCCACAGGAGCGCCTGTACTTGCACATGGGCACCTGGGGCGGGGGGACTTCGGTCTCCATGGAGGCCTTTTCATGTTGTGGGATCATTACTGATGGAGGGAGACTGCCTGCCTATCCCATGGGGGTTTTCTCATCAGCTCTGGGCAGCAAGGGGAGAAGATATCGTCATCCAAACCTGGCAAGCTACCGTCAAGCAGGCCGCTGCTCGTCCAGTAGAAAAGCCTAACACACAGAAAGAGAAATGTAGCATACTGTGAGGAGTTCCAGCAAGCGAGTGCTCCCTTACTGTTCTACTACTTGCTTCCACCTTCCTTCTTGTTGCCCTGATGGCAAGCGGGACACAGACATCGTCCATGTGCCAGGACTTCAAAGCGGACACCACCTCGGAAAAGCTGAGTTGGGGCTGTTCAGGTATGGAAGGGTTAAGGTGTGTCCTGTACTGTTGATGCTCCATTATTATCACTTTGAAAAGCCATGGCATTACAGGAAGAGTGTGAGAATGCTGCAGCTTTCCCGGCCAACATTTGGTTCCCATTACCGTGAATAATCTCTCTCCGCCTTCTTTCCCCAACCCCCGCTCTTCTTCTACTTTTTCCACATTTTATATTAAAAGTACATCAAACACTTTTCTTCCTTTTTAATATTTTCCTTAAGCTTCCTTCACTCAATGTGCCGGGTTCTGTGACTTTTCTGGTTATTCATTACTGAGGGAGGGGAAAGGGTAAGCCTCTTGGATGAAATCAATCAAAAACAAAAGCAGGAGAGAAAAGCACTTCAGCAGTGCAGTGTAGGGGAAAGAAGCTAACACGCAGGGATTCTTCCTGGTCTTAATTGATAGTAAGAAAAGAAAGAGGCCACTGAGAATACTTTTTCCTTCCTGCTTCTTGGCCCCATCTCAGTTATATTCTTGCCTGAAAACAAAGCATCTCTAAACTAATATATCTGAAGATAGGTCTATGCCTAATTTCATCATCAGTAAAAAAACAGGAGAGAATCTGCAGGAAAGGAATAAGTGATAGTCTAGTACAATAGATGCTGGCAAGTGTGTGAAGAAAGAGCACGCTCCAGATTGGAGGGGGTAGTGATACAGCCCTTTTACAGCCCTGTTGAGGCCAATTTGACAGTATCTATACAAATTCAAAGTGTATATATCATTTGATCCAACGAATTCCACTTCTTGGAATGTATCCCATAGAAATACTTGCACATGTGTACAAAGATATATGTACAAGGCATTCACTGCAGATGCCTAAACTGGATACAACTTAGTGCTCTTTAATAGGAGAATGGCAAAATAAATTATGGTACATTCATCCTTTGGAAAACTACATAGTGGTTAAGAATATTCAGATAAGCTTACATAGGGACTTCCCTGGCAGTCCAGTGGTTAAGACGCTGTGCTTCCACTGCAGGGGGCATAGGTTTGATCCCTGGACAGGGAACTAAGATCCCGCTGCATGGCCCGGCCAAAGAAAAAAAGATAAGCTTATATAAACAAACCAGAGAAACATGGCGACATTAGGGAGGAAAAAGAGTCACAGAAAAATATACAGATCAACGTTTTAACTGTGGCTACCTCTGAGGAGGGGACTTAATCTCCTCATAATCTGTATATGTTTCTGTTAGATTATTATTATTATTATTATTATTATTATTATTATTTTTGCGGTACGCGGGCCTCTCACTGTTGTGGCCTCTCCCGTTGCGGAGCACAGGCTCCGGACGCGCAGGCTCAGCGGCCATGGCTCATGGGCCCAGCCACTCCGCGGCATGTGGGATCCTCCCAAACCGGGGCACGAACGCGTGTCCCCTGCATTGGCAGGTGGACTCTTAACCACTGCGCCACCAGGGAAGTCCCTGGTAGATTATTTTATGACGTGGCTACATGTGTGTATTACTTGTACACTTAGTTTTTATAAAGTATGAACATAAATATTTCAGTCAATAGAAAATAGGAACATATATAATATACACATGTATGTGTGTATATATATAGTAATATATATACATATACGTATCCTCCCCTCTCATATAGCCCTGTGTAAACTGTCTTAACCTGCAAGAAATTTGAAACTTGGAAAATTCCTTAGCTTCGCAACATGTACCAAGTCAGACAAAATGACAGAGAAGTGGATCAATAGGAAAGAAGAAATGATGACTCTGAGAGGCCCCAAAGTTTCCAAGGGCCCAGTCATGATAATGAAAACAGTAAACACTGATCAACTTGTACTATGTGTTCACTGCTGGGATGGGAGGAAGGGGAGAGTGTGTGTGTGTGCGTGTGCGCGTGTGTGCGTGTATGTGTGTGTGTGTGTGTGTGGTTGGGGGTGGGGGCAGGAGGAGGCAGCACAAGAATGCTCAACTTCCACCTTCTGATAGGAATTTAATAAATAAATAATATATAAAATTGAAAGCCCCCAAATGGCAGATAAACATATGATTTAGAAATATGAAGGCAAGTAACAGAAGAAACAGCTGAAAAAAAAAGTTGAAAGCAGTTATCTCTGGAGTGTGGAAATTAAGGTTGGGTAGCAGTGGGAGAAGAAGGGGCAGGGGATTCCCATTTTCGTTATAAACTTTATAGAATTACTTAACTTTTAAAACTATATACCTGAATGATTATAGGAACCAGCTTCCAAGATGGCCCCCAATGATCCCCACATCCTGGGTAATCCCCTCCCACACTGAATGGAGCTGGCCTGTGTAAACAATAGGATATTGCAAAAATGATAGCGTGTTTGAAAGACCTAAACCTAGGAGCTAAAACTATAAAACTCTTCAATGAAAACAAATGGCAAAAAAGCTTCACAACATTGGATTTGGCAATGATTTCTTGGATATATGCCAAAGCCACAGGCAACAAAAGAAAAAATTAAAAAATTGTCCTTCATCGAAACTAAAAACTTTTGTGCATCCAAGGATACTATCAACAGAGTAAAAATGCAACCTACAGAATGGGAGAAGATATTTTCAAATCATGCGTCTGATAATCCAAATATATTCAAAATACATACAGAACTCCTAAAACTCCACAACAAAAAGCCAAACTCGATTTAAAAATGGGCAAAGGACCCGAATAGGCATTTTTCTAAAAAAGATACACAAACGGCCAAGAAGCATATGCAAAGATGCTCAACGTCACTAATCATGAGAGAAACACAAATGAAAATCCACAATGAGATACCACCTCACACCCATCAGGATGGCTACTATAAAAAAAAAAGTGTCGGCGAAGATGTGGAGAAACTGAAACCCTTGTGCACTGCTGGCGGAAATGTTAAATGGTACAGCTACTCTGGAAAACAGTGTGGAGATTCCTCAAAAAGTTAAAAATAGAATTGCCTTTCTGCTCCAAGAAGACACCAAATGGTGGATGATGCTGGTGTTCCAGGAGACCAGAAGGTGGCCGCAGCAGCTCCACAGAGGGATGGGGGGCAGCTTCCGGTGCCAGCGCTGCAGCTACGCTCAGGCTGGAGCCAAGGCCACAGAGCTCGTTGAGGGGAGGCTGAGGACAAGAAGTGGCTCCCTGTCCCCGAGCCAGGCTGCTTGGTCATGGACATGGAGACCAAGTCCCTGGAGGAAATACATCTCTTCTCTCCTCGTCCATCACGTAGTCTGAAATCACAGACGTTTTCCTGAGGCTGACCCTAAAGGGAGAGCTTGAAGAGTACACCTGTGCAAAAGCAGACCCACACTGGCCAGCAGACCAGGTTCAAGGCATCTGTTGCCACTAGGGACTACAAGGGCCATGTCAATTTGGGTAAGCGATCCAAGGAGGCAGCCACGGCCGTCCACGGGGCCATTACCCTGGCCAAACTCTCCCCTGTTGCCAGGCAGTGAAGCTACTGAGGAAGCAAGATCAGCAAGCCCCACACGGTCCTTTGCAAGGTGACCAGCCACTGTGGCTCTGTGCCAGTGTTTCTCATCCCCACCCCAAAGGCTCTGGCATTCTCTGGGCTCTTGTGCTCAAGAAGCTGGTGGCCAGTATCAAGCACTAGTACACCTTGTCTGCAGGCTGCACTGCCAGCCTGTGCAACTTTACCATTGCCACCTTTGATGCCATCTCCAAGACTTACAGCTACTCACCTTGACCTCTAGAAAGAGACCATGTTCACCAAGTCTCCCCATCAGGAATTCACTGACCATTTAGTAAAGAGCCATACCAGAGTCTCTGCAAAGAAGACCCAAGCTCCAGCTATGGTCACCACGTAGAGTATTTATACAAGAAAGATAAAGTGAATTAATTAAGCTTTGGAAAAACCAGAATTATCATATGATTCAGCAATTCCACTCTGGGTATATATCCAGAAGAACTGAAAGTAGGGCCATGAACAACTATTTGTACACTCGTTAACAGCAGCATTACTCACAACAGCCAAAAGGCAGAAGCCAGCCAAGTGTCCATCGACAAATGAGTGGATAAACAAAATGTGGTATAGACATACAATGGAACATTATTCAGCCTTAAAAGAAAGGAAATTCTGACACATGTTACAACATGGATGAACCTTGAGGACACTGTGCTAAACGAAATAAGCCAGGCAGAAAAGGACACACATTGTATAATTCCACTCATAGGAGGT
Organism: Mesoplodon mirus; assembly: GCF_964341445.2. Lineage (NCBI taxonomy): Eukaryota > Metazoa > Chordata > Mammalia > Artiodactyla > Ziphiidae > Mesoplodon > Mesoplodon mirus. The sequence goes on along the minus strand of NC_138979.1, from coordinate 161,804,201 downwards.
ACCGAGAGCGGTCAAATTTATAGAGACAGGAAGTGGAAGGATGGTTGCCAGGGGCTGACAGAGAGAGAATGGGGAGTTATTTTTTAATTGGTACAGAGTTTCGGTTTTGCAAGATGAAAAGAGTTTTGAAGTGGATAGTGGTGATGCACAGTAATGTAATGCACTTAATGCTACTGAATTGTACACTTAAAATGGTAAGCTTTATGTTATGTATACTTTTTCACAATTAAAAAATTGTAAAAAAATGACTGTGTATGGCTTCTGAGCTAGGTCATAAAAGACACGTGGCTTCTGTCTTTCTCTTAAGTCACTCATTCTGGGGGAAGCCAGCTGCCATGTCATGAGGACACACAGGCAGCCCTAAGGAGAAGTCCATCTGTTGAAGAACTGAGGCCTCCTGCCAATAGCCAGCATGAACTCATCATCCACGTGAGGGTGAGCACCATGGAAGTGGATCCTTTGGCCTCAGGCAAGCCTTCAGATGACTACAGCCCTTCTGGCTGACATTTTAACCGTCACCTCATGAAAGAGCCTGAGGCAGAACCACACAGTTAAGCTGCTCCTCGATTCCTGACCCACAGAAACTGAGATAATAAATGTTTATTGTTTGCTAAAGTTTGAGATAATTTATTAGGCAGCAATAGATCACTTACGCAACTATTTAGATAAATTTGAAAAGGAAAAGAGAAATTAGCTTTAACGCATTATCCTATCAGAGTGGCCTGCTATCCTACCAAAGCATGCGTCAGGGTACGTTATTATGATGGCGTGTTGCTAGATTACAATGCGTCTCTTCATTAAAGCCTTAAGAGAGAGATTCTCAACTATTCTGTACTGAGAAAACTTCACAAGAATGTAAAGTGTGATGAGTAGTATATAAAGTATATGTAACTACGTATTTTAATACAGTGTTCCGGCTCTGTTTGGCAGATGAACGCCGAGCTGGCAGCATGGTGTACAGCACAGTATACCTGCAATATGTAAGAGGAGAAATGTAACCTCGAGCTGGTGTCAAGTACAGATACTGTGTGTTCGTTAGATTACAGAGAAACTTTTCCTCATGAGTATATTAGAGTCTAATCAGGGCAGTAAATAAATAATACCACTCACACAGCCCCACAGCCCTGAAGGATGACCAGGTGAGAAGTAAAATTGCAGCAGCTTAATGGACACTGTGAGACGTTACTCTACTTTAAAACTGATTCCACCACCTGGAATTCACCTGGTTGAGTACTGTTTTGAGTCTTTTAACTCCTGAAAGTGTGTTGAGGAAAATCCTAGTATGTGGAAGTGTGTTGCAAGTGTAAAACAGGTGACAACTGCTCCCACAGCAGGTTTTTAACCAGCTCAGTGTTAGGGTTCTTGTCCAGAGGCAGCCAAAGCTCAAATCCTAAAGATGGCAAGCATGCTGAGTTGTGGCTGGTTAAAGAAGCAAGTCTTAGCCTAATCCACCAAAACTTTTGTGGTACCCAAGACAGGTATTAGTAAAAGAGCTGCCTAGGTGGAAGTCTGCTCTGTGATTATGAATCTAGATATTTAAATTCACTTGGCATACATTAAATTAGTGGATACTATGTGTCAGATGCCACATTAAGAGATAGGAATATAAAGATGTATAAGTTCGGACTTCTAAGGAGGTCCTTAGAAGGAAAATCTGTAATGAAAATCTGTAATACAATGGAAATGACAGAGCTACAGGCAAGTAGGCAGCCTCCATGTGGGATGGCAGTAGAAGGTGCACAGAGTAAGGGTCGGAATTGGGCTTGATCCAGAAGGACACAAAGAATTTGCCAGATATGAACGGGGGAGGGAAAGACAATGGAAGTAGTATATATGAAAACCCAGAAATGTTAAAAAAAAAAAACCCAAAACTCAAAAAACTCTGCTGAATTCTTTGGTTGACATTAATTAAAAGGGCAGATAATGGGATAAAATCCCCTTAACATGGCATATCAGGCACTTGAACTTTTCCATCTCATCCTCAACCCTCCCCTACGTGCACGCCATGCTCCCACAATGGTGCACTCAGGCATGCTCTTCCATACCTCCCTGCCTTCACACAAGGCTCTGCGATGCTCACTTAGTTAAAAAACAATAATCCATCCTCTGCAAAGTCTACTCTGGTCTTCCTCTGATAGAGCTTATTCCTCGAAGTCCCAAGATGCCTTTCACTGGCATTCTTCACAGCGACTATTTCTTACTCACTGGACCAACCATTTAAGGCTGGTCATCATTCTGGTCTTTGTCCACTCAAAGCCTGGCAATGTCACAGTCATGCAGTGTTTGCTGAATGAACAAATGCATGAAGAAATGAACACTCCCCTCTCTGGAGTAGTCCTATGTTCCACCTGAAGAAGAGAAGCTAGAACAAATAACCCTTTGAGAAGTTAGAGGAATCAAATGGAAAATTCATCAGGCTGAGAATTAGAAGTAGGTTCTCATCCTTGCTTTACCACCAGGTAGGCATGAGAATTTGCACAATCCACTTAACTTCTCTAGGTCTCAATTTTTCATACCTGTAAAACAGGGTATGGATAGATGATGTGGACAGGTTTACAGTAATTCTCATTTACAGAGGCAGGCCCTGTAAAAATGCTTTCCTATGTCATTTAACTTTCATTTGCTCCTTAGGACATCCCTAGGAATTAGGCATTTTATCCTCACTTAGGCATAAGTACAGTAGGTTCAAAGAACTTGCCCTAAGCAACATAGCTAGTAAGTGGCTGAAAAGGGGAGGGATCCCAATTGGTGCCTCTATAGAATACCTGCTCTCAAACACTAGGTCACAACATTTAAATGTGAGAGCGTGGATATTTTATTTATTTATTTATTTTTTTTTGCGGTATGCGGGCCTCTCACTGTTGTGGCCTCTCCCGTTGCGGAGCACAGGCTCCGGATGCGCAGGCCCAGCGGCCATGGCTCACGGGCCCAGCCGCTCCGCGGTATATGGGATCCTCCCAGACCGGGGCACGAACCCGTATCCCCTGCATCGGCAGGCGGACTCTCAACCACTGCGCCACCAGGGAGGCCCCTTAAATGTGAGAGCGTGGATATTTTAAAGTAAAAGAATTTGGACTTCCTGAAGCCATGATAGAACAAAAAAAAAAATGGCAGTGTTTTTTTAATCTACTTTCCTCTGAGAAGGAGATGCCTTAAGGTGATAGGGACAGGGTGAGAGGTACATGCAAATGCACCAAACAGAGTCTTAAAAGGGGGAACATCCTTTCTGGATGAAAGGTCTGAGCCTAGAGAAAGAAAGAAAATGCAGGATGAGATAAATGGAAAGGAAGGATTAAAAGGATATAGCCTGGCAGAAAAGCAAGGGAAGGGAGAGGAAAACAGGAAGGGGTGCTGAGCCAAGCTGAGGATGAAGATGGGGGGCTGGACAGGGGGAGGAGGATGACGGGGCCCAGTGCTGTTGATGGGCAGAGCGATGGGAAGCGGATGGCCACACCGAGGAGAGAAGGATCCATCAGCAAGGCAATTCCAGCCAAAACTGAGAAATGGGATGGGATGACTTTGCTTCTTTAAGAACTGAGGGGGTTAAAAGAGAGAGCTCAGCCTGAGCCTGAGGAGAAAAAGGGGGAGACTAGTAAGAAAAACAATGACCCCACAGGTCTGAAAGGAAGAACCTGCAGACTGAAAGAGAGGTGATGACAGAGAGTGCCTGGAATGGACCATTTAATGCTTTAAACCTGTGCCAAGCTGAGTAATGTGGGATTGAGCTTGTGATTTACCTCAACTCTGGGAGAGATTAGTCTCTGTATCATCAGCAGCGTAAACAAACATTACTATTTTATAGTGATAAGAAGTATTATTAATACTGAAAAGACCTCGTCGTGTCTACAAACGTAGTAGTTTACAAAGCATGTTCATGTAGATGATCTCACTGAACTCCCATGACAATCCGAGCACCCTGGCTTCCCAACTGGCAAAATTAGGCTTAAGTTCAGTCAAATGATTTACCTCCAGTCAGGAAGTTCCAGGTGGACCTGGGATTGGCACCTAGGTCTTCCTGTTCCCGGTCCAGGGTTCTTTGGGTAGGAATAAAACATAGCCTGTGCCTTTAACAGACTTACAGTTCAGGTGCTCAAGAACAAGGGCATAGAAGATGATTTCTCAGGGGATTATATACTATACTCAAAAAAGAGTGGAGTTCTGAGGAAGGAGCAAATTTGGGGGCAGCTGGAAAAGGTCTGAGCTAACTGTAGACTGGATGGGAGAAAGGGACTATTTAAGCAGAGAAGCAAGGAAGCAGAGAAAGCTCGGAGTGTGGGCTTTAGAGGGGTGCTTTACCTACCCAGTCCTTCCCCCCACTAGCTTAGCAGCTGCAAGTACAATCATTTAACAAATATTTATGGTTGACACTGCCCTAAATGCGGAGGATCCAGTGGTGCACAAGATCTACATTCAAGAAATTTACTCCAAGTCTGAAAGTATCAGGGTTGCTTGTTGGGGGGTATCAACTGTTCTTTTGGAAAAGGGTGATGTTCTATTCTCAGGATGATGCTCTAATTCATCAGAGAAATGCAGGAGCTCCAGTTTTTCAAAACTTACTATTTTCCCAAATAGAAGAGGACTCTGTTTGCCTCTCCTTTGGCAGGTGATCAGAAAAGATCAGAGCTGAGAAGGGAAAAGGGAGCATTAAAAGTGGCTATTTCACAGCAGAGTCACAGAAAAAGAGGGTTGTGTTTAGCACCTTACTCCACAATTTTATATTTACCCTCCCAACAACCAAGCTCCATTGTGTATACTATGCACATATAGTAAAGAAAAAATGTGATATGGGAACACAGTGAGAGAGTCTGTGAAGTGCTGAAACAGCATACCTGGCAGCTGCTAAAACAAAACTTCAAAGATTTGGCTTCTTTGAAAAGCCATCAGGCAGGACCCCACCCACTCCCCCTGCTAGCCCACAGCTTCCCTGGGAGCTGGTACATGTAACCACTTCCGCATGTTTGGCTCTGTTCCCCAGGGCTATAGCAGCTCTATAAGCCAAGTCAGAACTGCCAGCCAAGCAGGTGGGGGGCTGGCGGCTAGGTAAGTGTAGGGAAGCAAGACCTCTCCCCAGTATCTAGTCATGAGCATATCTCAGAAAATAAAATGGTAACGCTAGGATCTGCTTTAAAAGTGTCTTCCTCTCAGCCAGTCCAGCTCCGATTGGTTAGACACTAGTAATTCAGAAGCTCTGAGCTTTTGAGATTCCCAAGGCATTAAAATATGCCCCTCCCAGTACCACAAATTAGTTTAAGAACAGCATCTGTGGTAAATCTCTAGCTCTAAACAAAAGAGGCTTGACAGCTACAAAAGAGCCTAAGAGGATAATCAAGAATATGCCTTTCTTTGTACTTCTTTTTTTTTTTTTTTCCACTGACCAAGTTTGGGTCTCTATCAAATCTTTGAATCTTCTGAGACAACCATTTTGCCCTGTACTGTCCAATATGGGAGGCACGAGCCACATGTGGCTTTTGAGTATTTGAAATGTGGCTAGTATGACTGAGGAACTGAATTTTTCATTTTATTTAATTTTAATTAATTTAAAAATTTAAAATCCACACGTGGCTTGTGGCTACCATGTTGGACAGCACTGATCTAGCCACTTATTCACCAAACATTTACTAAGCACTTTGTACAAGAAAGCGTAAGGATATAAAGATGTGTAAGACTCAGTCTCTGACCCTCAAAAGCTTACAATCTAATACAGGAGGTAAGACAAGTATACAAACAACCATAATATAAAGAGCAGTGGTATGTGTCATAGCAGAGGTAAACAGATATTAGAACTTGGAGCAGGGAGATGGTGGCCTGACATTATGCATTCCCCATACTAGCCACCCAGGTAGGGGATGCCAATATAGTCATCCCTTGGTATGTGCAAGGGATTGGTTCCAGGACCCCCATGGATACCAAAACCCAAGGATGCTCAAGTCCCTTATATAAAATGGCACAGTATCTGCATATAACCTACACATATCCTCCCATATACTTTAAATCATCTCTAGATTACTTCTAATACCTAATATAATGTAAATGCTATGTAAACAGTTGCTGGACTATAGCAAATTCAAGTTTTGCTTTTTGGAACTTTCTGAATTTTTTTTCCTAAATATTTTGATCCGTGGATGCAGACCTGTGGGTACTGAGGGCCGACTATAAGTCTATCAAATAAAGGACAGTGAGGAGAGAGGAACTACTGTAGAGAACACCAAAAATCTGAAACATCACACATATTCAGTAAACACCATGACTTATTGGTCAACCAATGTTAAAAGGCTGGAGTGAAGAGATAGCCAGCCTATACTGGGCTGCTTAAGTACCTTTTAGGAGTGGCTCTCAAGACTCCTGCAGGTTAGGTGGGGTGGGGAGAAGGAGGGTAAAAAGAAGGGTCTCTGCCTTTTCCTCTTCTTCCACACCCTGCCTCTTCCAACAGCGCCCCCGCTGCCCCCCAAAATGCAAAGGGTCTTTTGCTTGTAGGGCACTTTCAATCTTGGATAACTAGGACGAACTGAATACGGTTCAAAGGAGAAGCAGTAAGGACCTGATGACTTGGGAAGGCGGCTGTGTGAGCTCCACCCAGAGTGGTGGGATAGAGAGGGTGGGAGGGAGACGCAAGAGGGAGGAGATATGGGGATATATGTATAGGTATAGCTGATTCACTTTGTTATAAAGCAGAAACTAACACACCATTGTAAAGCAATTATACTCCAATAAAGATGTTAAAAATTAAAAAAATAAAAATAAAAAAGGGGAAAAAAAAAACCTCGGTAGAGAAGAAACAGGGCTTTTTTCTCTAGCATTCAGATCACTAGGATAGGAAGAGCCACAAAAATTCATTCTCTAGGAATTAAAACTGTGCATTTAGCCAGAGCTTCCTCTGAATTACATCTTTTAGGAACATGAGTCCAGGGGATGAAGACTAGAAGGAAGAGAAAGCCTAATGACATCTGCTTGGGATGTCATCAGGGAAGGTTGCAGAAAGGCTGAGTTGAGCTGAGCCCTGTAGGAGAAAAGGGTTTGAACATGTAAACATACAGGTGAGGAGTAGGGGGTCTGTTCATTCTTTCATTCTTTTACTTAATATTTGTTCTTTATGTTTAAGTGTCTACTGTTTACCAAGGCACTGGGATACAATAGTGAATAAGACAACTTACACTTTCGTGAAGTAATGATAGTAAACTAATAGCATAAGTGCTACAGAATGGTATAAGGACGTAGTGATGGAAAAATGTACTATTTTTCATCCATAGAGTTTGGCTGGAACTAAATGTGTGAAGAATAAAACTGGAAAGGTAGATTGGGGACATATACAGGTATTCACCTTGAAAATCAGGCCAAGTTATTTTTTGTTTTGGTTTTTGTGGTACATTAGAAGGTCTTTTTATTTCTTCCTTAAAAATTTTGTTTTAATTATCAAAATTAACAAAATATCAACAATGAAAATCTTTAGAATAAATAAGACAAACGAGAAAGACTTAGCCATGAAAGGTAGAATTGTACCATATTCCCAAGATGTATTCTCCAATTTATCTTTATCAGCAATAAAGTCAGTATTTTGCTATCTTTGATTTTTTTCTATAATTTCTCATTTAGTTGTGGAGGCAAGACCTGGAGACAAGTAGAAAGTATGATTAATGATGCTTCATAAGCCCCCAACATCAATTTCTAGACCTTTTAGTTGTATGAACTGAAAAATCGTCTTTACAGTTAGGATCCAGCATGATTTCAGCTTCTATCACTTAAAACTCAAAAGTGTTTTGGGACTTTTCTGGTGGCACAGTGGTTAAGAATCTGCCTGCCAATAGAGGGGACACGGGTTCAAGCCCTGGTGCAGGAAGATCCCACATGCCGTGGAGCAACTAAGCCCATTTGCCACAACTACTGAAGCCCGCGCGCCTAGAGCCCGTGCTCTGCAACAAGAGAAGCCACTGCAACGAGAAGCCTGCGCACCACAACGAAGAGTAGCCCCCCCCCCCCCGCTCGCCACAGCTAGAGAAAAGCCCGCACACAGCAATGAAGACCCAATGCAGCCAAAAATAAAATATAAATAAATAAATAAATTTACAAAAAAAAAAAAAACAACCTCAAAGTGTTTTGACTAATACATTTTATCAGCTGGACTGGTTCCCATTCACTCTCCCTTGAAAATGCCTTAAACACCTTGTACATTATCTCTCTTTTTCTTCCTCTCCTTTTCTGCAGGAGTCTGCAGCCTATATACAATCTAGGACTGTATTTAAACCCTACCTTAAACCCTTCCTCTGCAAAGCCTTAGACTTCCACCCTCCTTTAGTATCTTTTCCGAATTGCGAGCTCCGCTGAGTCCATATGCCCCCCCTTTAATCACTCGCTCTATATTTCACATGCCAAAAATAAACAAACTTCCAGGGCAGTATTCTCTAGACCGCCCTGCTGAGTGTCAGCTCTAACTTACAGGAGTGTGGAGCACATTTCTTGATCCTCTCATAGATCCTCGCATAGCACGGAGCACAAAGTAAATGTGCAGTTACCTCTTGATTGATTAATTTTAGCCTCTCTGCCTACCCAAGCCCCAGCTGCCCTTCCAGAGTCAGCTCACACACCTTTCTTTTCTGTGAAGTTTTTGCCACTTTCTCTAGTCAGAGTGATCAATTTCTCCTCTGAACTTGTACCACTTAACAGCATAATCCTCTTCGTCAACAATTAAGTACATATTGCCTTACAATACTTGCATTAGTAACTTAAATGACTATCAACTTTCCTCCAGACAGAGAGAGACCCTATTACCTCCTCCAGAGTGAGCCCCATGCCTTGCATTTAGGAGATATTCAGTAACATGCTAACTTTTTTAGGATAACATTGTTTTAACAACTACCAGATGAAGCCATTTTCCAGCTGGAACATTACTTATTACCAGTTTCACCTTTCTTCTTTTTCAAGTATTTCAATATACTAAATATTTGGTGAAGAAGGTAAAAAAACTCTTCTCTTAGGGTCTTGTATTTCAAATGTCAGTGTTGGGTTCAAGCAGCTAGCAAGATATTTGAGAACACAAATAATATAGGCAGATTTTTTCATCTGCTCAGTTCTGCTTGGTGCAATTCAGTTTCACAAGAACATAATTTGATTTCCTGTAGCCTTTAGGTACAACCTATTTATTATCCCCCCTTATGGTTTCCTTACCTGTGGTGCCAGAGAGCCTAATTTTCTCATCTAAAGCCTTCTAGATTATAGTCACATTACTGAGATGCACCCATATTTCATCTTCGTTACAGAAAGATAGTAAAACTTCTTTTAAAAAACCCGGCAAAACGTGGCATTGATTATTGACTTTGAAGCCAAATTAATACAAGTCTTAGCCTGATAATTCATGAAAGCCAATAAACACCCCTTTATTGCCTCTGAAGCATAAGAATGGTCCAATTAGGACAGGAGTTCTACTGTTACTTGTTACGAACACGTGGGCCTGCCACATGATGTGACATTTTGAATTCCTAAGCTCTCATATATTGCCTCTCTCACTCTAGCCCTATTCGCATTTCCCAAAGAACACTTGGCTCCATATTAAAATGTTACCTTTTAAGTTTAGTTTCTCTTATTTTTCCTTAGGAGCATTTTAATAGTTTATAATCAAAATTTTTATAGATCCTTACTTCACTATGAAAACAAATAATGTAAACCTGAGCATTGTGATTAGGTATAACTGCTTTCGTCACTGTGATACGATATGACAGTGCACGTGAGTGATGGCCAGTTGTATCTGAACTCAGTGGTGTAGCAATACCGTATCCTAAGCAAGTCTAATTTTTTATGTTTTTCTCTTTTCTGAAAAGGGAACTAAGAGTTATCAGGAAACTACACCAAAACCAGAACTTACACCAAAATTTTGCTCCTCAGAAGGGCTGCAGGGACGAGAGAACCTGTACTCCTTTTCAGACAGTATGAGTCTATTGTTTTCTTTTATTAAAATATAGATACAGGAAGATGTTTTTCCTTTTAGCCTCTTAAATCCTAGGACTTAAAAAAAAAAAAGCATTGATATTTTAGTTGTACTCGGTCAGTAGTATGCTGAGAGTCTTTCAGCAGAAAGATGGGCATGAGGGTAGGATGAGGTCTTTAGCTAAAGGTTCAGTGAAGCCAGCTGGTCGTCCTAAATTTGTTGAGTCAACATTAAGTAAGCTTTAAAAATGGATCATCAGTGTTTCTCTACAAGAGTCAGAAAGAAAGATATAGTGTTTCTTCACCACTGTGGTTCTTTCCAAACTCTTTTAGGGCTGGTAAACAGCTATGTTGGAAAGATAGAAGATGACAGAAAAACCATGTGAGAATTAAACTGAAATATGAATTAAGTAACTCTGATAAAATTTCCTAATTCTAGAAAAGGAGTCTCACTCAGCTTGTACATGGATTTTTGTCATTCAGTCCTCTTAAAACCAAAATAATAATCAATTGTGGATGGATATCAAATTACAAAGTGAACAGCTAAATAAGACAGGGTCTTGCCTCTAACAGTGACTCTGTGTGTATGTGTCTGAGTGTGCATGTGTGTGTGTTAATCCTGAGGAAATGTATATAAGGTAGTTTATCTTTAATGCTTTGAGAGGGAGGGGAGAAGGCAAACGAAACTGGAAAAATGCTACACTGGCAAACCACAAAGCAAGCTGCATTTGATTCTGGCTTGCAGATAAGAAAAGATCCCCATCTTCCACTCCTGATACTAGGCCCAAACATTCCCTAACTTACTTTGCCTAGGCCTTGGTATGATGTCCAGCCAGCGATCTCTGACACATTTCCAAAGTTTACCAACATTCCTTCAATAGGCAGAAGTCCAGTGATTCTGGCCTTGGTACAAACACCTACGGCACTCAGCTCTCTTGGTGAAGGAGGAACTGTAGAATCTGTCACAGAGCTTGAACTGACACAGAGCATAACCCTTGAGAGGTTATGTGTCTGGCTGAGTGAGAAAAGAAGCAGAGGAATTTCAGATAGAAGTTCAGGCCTTTATCACTCGTGTGCCAGAGAAGCGTTTTTCTCAAGGGGAAGGAGTGGTTAAGAGCTAAGACTCAGGAGGAAGAAGGTCAGGTAAACTTTGTTTTATGGGAAGGAAGGAGGATAAGGAGGGAAACAGCACTTCTGCAGAACTCTGAACAAGAAAGAGTTTCTTTTTGTTTTTAGACCCCCCAAAAGTGGTTTCTTTTTGTGATTGTGCTCTTTGGCTAGAGAGTGTTGTTTATATAACAGGATAAAGTACAAAATTATAAGCTCCAAACTCCTCAAGAGGAAAGCTCTCCCAAAGCTCGACCCCCAGGATGGATGGAAAATATGAGTGTTTACTGGCTGGAACATTGAGCCGCAATGGAAATTTCAACATTCAGAAGAAGATAGCAGAGAGGAAGGGCCTGTTGAGTAGAAAGAAGTCACCCTTCAACAAAGGGGTCAAAGAAAAGGAAGAGTCTCCTGTGGGCCCCACTCTGATGGCCCTTCCTCAGCTGGAAAGGCTACATCTCTGCGATCCAGCTCCAGGAGTGCACTGCATATGGCTGATGGCCAGTTTCCTCTAAACCAGATTCTAAAACACGGAGTGTAGCAATCCCACATCCCAAGCAAGTCCAATTTTAAGTTTCTCCTTTTTTTTTTTTTTTTCCCCTGGAAAGGGAACTAAGTGGTATCAAGAACCTACACCAAAACCAGGCACTATACTGGCTACTTTCACATGCACAACTCAACTAAATCTTATAACAACTTAATGAGGTAGGTATTATTATCTGCACTTTTAAGCAGATGGGGAAATTGTGGCTCAGAGAAGCTAGGTAACTTGCACAAGGTCATACACTCAGTAAGGCAAACCCTAAAGTCCCTTCTCTTTTCACTATACCCTGCCATCTTCCTAACAGGGGTTTATGGCCTCCTTTCCTATAAAGTAAACATACTGGGCTTGCCTGGTGGCGCAGTGGTTGAGAGTCCGCCTGCCGATGCAGGGGACACGGGTTTGTGCCCCGGTCCGGGAAGATCCCACATGCCGCGGAGCAGCTGGGCCCGTGAGCCATGGCCGCTGAGCCTCCGCGTCCGGAGCCTGTGCTCCGCAACGGGAGAGGCCACAACAGTGAGAGGCCCGCGTACCGCAAAAAATAAAAATAAATAAATAAATAAAGTAAACATACTTTTAAAGAAATAGAAGCATTTAAAGGACTAGTTTCAGAATAATTCCCCTAAACAGAGGAAGAAAATGGAAAACAAAGCCTTAGCATTTTGGTCGCTGAATAATTTTTGCAGAACTATGGAGCCCTCTTTTAAAACCTCACACACTCCTCCTCCTATTCTCTTTTTATTGTGATTTTTAAAAAAAGTATAACTTTAAATTTACCATCTTAACCATTTTTATGACTACAGTTCCGTAGTGCTAAGTACAGTCACACTGTTGTGCAACAGATCTCTAGAACTTTTTCATCTTGCAAATTTGGAACTCTATAGCCGTTAAACACTAATTCCCCCTCCTCTATTCCCCCAGCTCTTGGCAACCACCTTTCTGCTTTCTGTTTCTATGATTTAGACGACTTTAGATACTTCATAGGAGTGGAATCATACAGTATTGGTCCTTTTGTGACTGGCTCATTTCACTTAGCAATATGTCCTCAGGGTTCAGCCATGTTGTAGCTGGTGACAGGGTTAAATCCTTACACCCTCTTCTTGATTCTCTTTCTTCTAATTGCCTGGGTCACACAATTTAAATCTTTTTGTTATATGCTGCCCAGCACTGCTTCCTAACTGTTCCATGTGTACGTGGCTCCTTCTCGCTGCTAGACAGTAACCTCTTAGTGATCCAACACCAGGTCTTCAAAGTCTTTTAGACCCTACCCAGCGCTCAGCACTACGCCGAGGGCATAGAAGATACATCCTGGACAGTAAACTCTGGGAGACTGGGCACGATTCTGTCTTATTTGTTGCTACTCCCAGCAGCTAACACAATGCCTGACACATAGAAAATAAACAGAACATGTTTTATTAAAGAAAATAAACTCAATATTTCTGAGAACTGAAAATGAAAAGATAGGAAGTCAGAGTCCTGAATCTCCAGCAACATTCATGAGAAATAATCTAGGACTTCCCCGGTGGCGCAGTAGTTAAGAATCCGCCTGCCAATGCAGGGGACACAGGTTCGAGCCCTAGTCCAGGAAGATCCCACATGCCGTGGAGCGACTAAGCCCGTGCGTCACAACTACTGAGCCTGCGCTCTAGAGCCCGCGAGCCACAACTACTGAAGCCCACGCGCCTAGAGCCCGTGCTCCGCAACAAGAGAAGCCACTGCAATGAGAAGCCCGTGCACTGCAATGAAGAGTAGCCCCCGCTCGCCACAACTAGAGAAAGCCTGCACTCAGCAACGAAGACCCAATGCAGCCAAAAATAAACAAATAAAAAAATAAGTATTTTTTTTAAAAAAGAAATAATCTAAAACAAGGGAGAAAAGTATTAGTTAAACTGGTATCAGAATCTCTGAAAATCTGTTTCAAAAAATTATGTAAAGAAAGGTACCAGACTATAATTTATTACTAAAGAGTAAGAGGGCAGAGGAACAAGGTGACATGAAATATCACCCAAATTTCCAAGATTTGGGGCTTCATTGTACCCCATTCCCCAGTACAGAATTTAAAATTCTGACATACAGCTGTTTTCCAGAGTAGAGGCTACCAGGCCACACAGTCTAGGCCCACGATGTCTTGCCCTGTCACAAAAAGAAGGAACAAACTCATGACTGCCTTCAACCTCCCTCACCTTTAACATCGAGGAACAGATAAATCCCCAGGTTGCATGTGTGAAAAAACCAGAGATGGATAAAAATAATTCAATGACAAATGCTGGAAAAACATACAAAGGGGCAGAAGCCAGACATTCGTGGGATTCCCTGACAGCTCGATCCACGAGGAAGGGCTGGACTGGAAAAAAACAGAGCCTCAGGTTCCTGCCAAGCCGTCTGAGGCCCTGTCCTTCCCAAATCATTCCAAGCAGCAGCCAGAACTTTACAGGAACCCTTCCAGGTCTCCCAAAGAAAGATGCACTCCTCACCTAGAAAATGCTCCTCCCTGACATGGTCCAGTTCCGTGCAAGGCTGGCGGTAATGAGGAGATGCCTCTGCACATCAATCTCAGCGCCTAACAATTCCCCGGGTACCGAGAAAAATAGATAATTAAAAGGCAGCTTGAAAAACCCAACCCATTTCATTGGCTAAAGAAAAGCTTAGTACCCAGGTATCGGCATCTAGAAATCAAATACAATCCCTTTAAGAAAAAAGAGGTCGCGGACATTCGGTACCTGCATCCTGGAGGCCAGATTGTATAATTCTCAACTGGCCTTGCTCGGAGGCACACCTCAGGCTTCTAAACATGTGACTGTATTTGGCCCTGACTACATTCTCTTCTGGAGAATGGCCTGCAATTAATCTCACTTATTACCTCTGAAAAGTAACAACAGAGGAATGGCTGGCCAAGTCCAACTCCGAGTGTCTAGGGAACTGCAAGCTCCACGGCCAGGCCTCAGACTGTCTGGGCAAGGCGTGGGCTCTCTGCCTTCCTCTCCCACAACAAAGCTCCAACAAGGACTCCAGACAGACCAAAAGAACCGAGGGATTTGAGGAGCTGGGCTGAGCTCACACTGACCCAATGGGAGACGACAGCCCTGGGCTACATTTGGGGTGGTTTCAAAACAGCGGGGGAAGAACAAGGTTGTCTGGTGAAAACTTGTGTGATCCATAAAGTTGAGAACAATAGCAACGCCACAGGGAAATGAAAAAGAACACTATTTGCTGAGTTCTTGTGAGTCACCAGTTTTCATTCCTGTGGCTACCAAGTCACTGAATCCTCCAAGATGCAGATGAAAAGTACAGCCAGCATTGGATTCTCTTTACATCTTTTTATGTTTACAGGGCAGCCCCTGGCTGAGTGAATTATGAGAGTTTATCAGCACTGGAATCCACTGATGCTTTTGTAGATGTACAAGTAAGAGGACATTTTATTTACTTAGCACCCACTTCCAGGGAGATCAAAGTGCTTTAAGAACAACCTAAAAGCTCCCAAAACAGGCCAGTTTATACATAAGTATGCTTATCCAATAAAAAGATTAAATAAATAGTTCAGGGTCACTTAGTGTAAAAATCAGTAATAAAACTCACATCTCTAAGCTACTAATCCCTTATTCATTAAACTTAGTCACCCTTACTACAAAGGAAGGAACAACAAGAGACTAAATAAATATCCACAAACAGTGACTTACCAGGTAAATAAAGAAACTGGGGCATGGGACAGAGTGAATGCCTGAGGGAGGTCTGGCTGGGGCCCATGTCATGGCCAGTTCTGAAAGGACCTCTGAGAATTCATTTAAGGCTCTTTAGGGTGGGTATCTCTGGGAATTCCACATGGAACTGGAACTCCCAAGCTGAGCTTGCAGGCTGTCATGGTGACCAGAGGTCGCCATGAGGGGTGTGTGGGGTGGGGAGGGGCAGAGGAAGATTTTCCAGGGCTACCCTGGACTAGAATGGGGCCTGAGAACTGACCCTCGAGCTTGAAGAGTAGGTGAAGAGACGGCTGTTATGGGTACAACTAACCCCCAAAGGGAAAGACCAGGGGGCTTTGCAGGGGCTACTTCCTGGTGCCGGTGGTTCTGAAGTCGATTGCATCATGTGCCATTCTACCACAGCCCATGAGCACAGTCTGGCTAGGAGAAGGTCACTCACAGCACTGCACCCTAGGTCCTGCCTCTGACCTTGATGGATCCCTTCATCTTTCTGTGCCTCGGCATTAACAGGTGTCACCAAGAGAAGGCTCAAAACCCAGCCATAACTTTTATTCCAAACACAAGTATGTAAAATGCTAAAACTCAGGACTTCCCTGGCAGTCCAGTGGTTAAGAATCTGAGCTTCCACTGCAGGGGGCACGGGTTTGATCCCTGGTTGGGGATCTCATCCTGCATGCCCTGTGGTGCAGCCAAAAAAAAAAAAAAAGCTAAAACTATTTTTCCAAAATGTATAGTCTTGACATTTTGCTTACCGTATGGAAAACGGTTGCAGACTTGTCATATAGACAATATATCCAAGATTGCAGAGAAAGTGTTTTCCATAGAAACAAGGCTCTGATTGTAAAATGAAAATGGAATATTTGGAAATATTTTATATGGAAAATAAAGCTCTGTGGTATAAACAGAATTTCTTTTTTACGACTTATGTTTTAGGAATGCGGTTACTCTGGAATCGTAAATCACCAAAGGACAGACTTCTCCTATGAAGAGAATAGTGTGGGAGGATGTCCCGTCTTCAAAAGTCCTGCCTCTTGGTCTTCAACTCTTCATAATTCTGAATTGAGATGATTCTTTTCACCCTTGACCACAATGATCACTGGTATGAAAGACACCGTACCAGAGCATGATGTAATGCACTTATGTTTATCTTGCTTCCTGGGCAGAGTCTCTGCTTCCCAAATTAGTTCCTTAAGTAATCATTCTAACACCAACAGATACTTGAACAACAATTAGGTATTTCCTCCATGCCCAAGCCTTCGGTTGCCCCTCCAACCTCAGGGCAGGGCAGCATCCAAAGAGGTGGCTGGTTGGCAGAGGCTGATGTGCTGGCCTGGGGTAGGGAGTTGGTGGGACACCTGTGGCAGAGTGTCTTTATTTGGAGGGAACAATATCTCAGCTGGTTGGAATACTTCATTGTAACAGTCACATTCCATTCTAGCTCATCTGACTCAGGGACAGATGCAATTAAACCCATATTTAATAGTCACTAAAGCAAGATGTACTGGGAATCTGTTTCTTCTTACATTTTTTAAACAGGGGAACTTGAAATACAGATCGAGACTAGAATTCAATACAGTGGTTTCTTTTTTAAATCAGAAGTTGCTGACTTTATGGCCAGAATCTATTTGGATCTATCCTCTGCCACTTTGCTCAACTACATAAAGGGAATTTCCTTCCCACTTTCCAAATGAACATTGTCCAGGGAGGCTGTTTGAGTTTAATTAGATAACCTACATAAAAACATATAAAATATGTGCTTCAAAAGAAAAGAGTCCAAAGTTACTGAAACACAATGTAATACAAGGTATAAAAAAGGAATTAGGAGACAAGGAGAAAATGTCAAAAGTCAAAACACAAAAATGTTGACTGTGAGCAAGGATTAAGCATAGTATAAATTCTTGCTCTTTCACCCGGAAGTGAACTTGCTGAACTGTATCAGAAATTTCCTTTTCGTTTGATTTGCCCACAGGCTGTCTTACAAGTGAAATGAGGCCCTATATTCAAGCACCAGAGGATTAGGACACGTGGGGAAAGGCACCTGTCTTGCTGGTGCCTGTGCAGGGAACTCAAAGTGCGAATGACTTGCTTAGGATCCAGGCTGCCCCTGTGTGACCCAAATGCCGCCTCCATGGCCCTTTACATACCTGCTTCCAGGAGGGGCGGAGTGGCTCTCAGGAGCTTGGGGGTCTGACTGTATTGACCATGTTGGGCCACTAGGACTGATGACAGGCCGAAGTGTGTGGGGAGTTGAAGCACTGCTTCTGTTTATGACGCCGCTTGCCAAATTCAGGTTTGTTACCTAGAAATGAAGTGAGAGAAATAACCTGATTTTACAGAGTTTTAGAAAAGTATCATTAAAATCATTATGGGGAAAATCATGTAGAGTCCAGGAGATGCTGACCCACCTGAGCTTAAACAGTGGTTGCCACAAAGGCACTCATTAAAGGCTGGCTTCTGTACACATCCAAGAGCACAGGTGAGGGTGGCTAGTGTCAATATAAATTAACGAGTATTTATTCTGCCCCTACTATGTGCAAAGCACCATACTATGCGAGGTGCTATGAAATACAAAGATTAATGACAAAAACAGCAAGTACTTACTGAGTATTTACTCTGTCACACAAGGTTCTAAGAATTAGGCAAACTACTTAGCCTTTCTGACCCTTATGTCATATGAAAGTTCTAAATGCTCGATAAATTTTAGTTTAAATAATAATTATTATTAATAATAATTTATAATACTTAATGATAATATTTATTATTTATTTATTAATAATAAATAATAATAATTACTATATAAAGAACTCACTGATATAGAAAAAAGATGCACAGGCAATAGAAAAATGGGCACAGGGCCTCCCTGGTGGCGCAGTGGTTGAGAGTCCGCCTGCCGATGCAGGGGATACGGGTTCGTGCCCCGGTCTGGGAGGATCCCATATGCCGCGGAGCGGCTGGGCCCGTGAGCCATGGCCGCTGAGCCTGCGCGTCCGGAGCCTGTGCTCCGCAATGGGAGAGGCCACAACAGTGAGAGGCCCACGTACAGCAAAAAAAAAAAAAAAAAAAAAAAAATGGGCACTGACTTCAATAAACAATTTACAAAAATGGAATATAATTAGCCAATTAAACAATTAAAACTAGTCATTTCCACTGTCAATCAAAGAAATGTAAATTACAAGATAACACTTTCGTGTGTTACACTGACATAAATAATAACCAAAAATATAGTACCTAACCATGGCAAGGGTGATATTAGATATGTACTTATACTATTTATGAGACTATTAATTGGTACAATCTTTCTACAAATAAATTTGGCAATATATTATTAAAAGTATCAAAATATTTGTACACTTTGATGCTATACTCTAACTCATAGGAACTACGCTAAAAAAACAACTGCAGATCATTAATGAGGTGAGTATTATAATAGCAGTTACTATCCAGCAGCACTTACAATGTGCCAAGCTCTGTATAAATGAGTATATTACATGCATCTCATTCAAACTGTCATAATGCTATTGGCAAGTACTATTATAATCCCCACTTTACAAAGAAAGAAACTGAGGCCTAGGAATAAATGGCAGAACCAGGGTCTGAACCATAGTCTTTGAAACTCCAAATCGCATGTTCTTACTCACTACACTATGCTGTGAACAGAAACTGAAAACAAGCATTGATTTTAATACTGAAAAAGGAAAGATCTAAATGGCTGAGAGTATTTAAATAAATTATGTTAAATAAATATGTTAAATAAATTTTGCTCTAAACATATGAGGGAATATTATGTATCCATTAGAATTTTTTTGGAGAATACTTAGCAATATAGTAACATGCTGATATCTCAAGTTAAAAAACAAAATCACAATATGAAACTGTACAGAGAGCAGAAGCAATTTCCTTAAATGAACACATACACGGACACACACTCTAAAGAGCATGTATTACTTTTATAATCCAAAAGAAAAAAATGTAAGTTATTATGAAAAATACAGGTGCGAGGTGATAACCTTAAAACCTGGCTGGAAAGAGTGGAATCAGAAAAGAAAGGATGGTTCAAGAAGCATTTCAAATGAGATGTACAGGGAATGCTGAAAAGAGGGGGTGTACTCAAAGCTGAATGCAGGGTGCTGAGTAGGAGACACTAAGGAATAGTGAAGTGAGGAGATATGAATTCCAAGAAAAGTGTCCTCCTATGAAATGTCCCAGGAAGGTAACAATTTTGACATTTACAAATAGAAGAATTCTGGATTTTTAAACAATCTGGTAATTCTGAAAGAAAATAAGTCATTTTTAGTAACAGTATAGTGCTTCATTCCTAGTTACAGAATTCAGTGACAACAGCCCAGGACTGTGTCTTCACACCAAAGGACCCAAATATTTTTCTTGTGACGAAAGCCACTTTGTCTAAGTCAGGAGTGATCTCTGGTGTCTGTGGAGGCTGGGGGCCAGAACACTCAGACTGCACCCTCCAGTGTGGCCCCAGATTCAGAGTAAGCCTCAGGAGCCAACCCTGGCTTGTCAATTCTGACCCCCTTCTGCCACTACCGGGGAGGAGAAAGACCACGCTGATGAAAGTGTGGGGAAGACAGTGTGGCAGATTAGGGCAGTGTTCTCTGGCCCCCAGGGCCTCTGAAAAGCCTTGTCCTTCTTCCTGCACCCTACCTAGTGGCAACAAAGGCCAGGTTCTCAGACGATCAAACAGATTCCCTGTAGGACTGAACTCATCCCCGTCCCATACTGAACGCTTCTCCTTCCTGCCCTGATCCCTGGCACTAAATATTAGGCTTTTCAAATTAGACATGAGCTTGGAGCTTATAAAGATACTACAAAGTGGAAAGGTCTTTATGATAACTAACAGATTCTCCAATTACTGCCTCAGTCAGTTGCGACAAAAACCTCATAAAAGAGGCTTATTAATAATTTATAGTGGAACAGCAGTAAAGTAAACAAAAGATACATACTTTACCATGTTTAGTGTAAACAGTATAGCTGGAGATTAGTGAATGGGAAGGAGAAGAGATATCAGATTTGGTACATCTTCTCTCTTTTGTCCAGGCTGCACTTAACTGAAACATCATCATTTTCATCATAATCATGAACACTTACTGAATGCTCACCATGTGCCATGGGCTTAGATGTCTTTGCATTATCTTGACGTGTATTATCTCACTTAACCCTGAGCAAGCCTTTGAAGGAGGTTCTATTGTTACCCCATTTAACAGAAGAGGCAACTAAAGTCTAGAGAGGGTAAACAATTAGACAAAAGTAACACACCTAGTAGGTGGCAGGGCCAAGATTAGAACAGAGAATGTTCCCCTCCAAATGCATGTGGAATACTTTTTCCAAATAATATGGCTTAACATCTGAGTCCTTACAGTGGAAGTGTCAGGCACTTATAAGTGAGGTTTTACCAATATATCTCCCTCCTTATCCATTACTCATGGAGGTAGATACTGTGATACTCCCTTGTGGGATTATAGTTCCCCAACCAGGGATCAACCCTGGGCCATCAGCAGTGAGAGGATGGAGTCCTAACCACTGGACTGCCAGGGAATTCCCTCAGTACTCCCCTTCCAGATATGGAGAAACCAAGGGTCAGAGAAGTTACGGTAAGTAATTTATTCACGGTCACATAACAGTTGCAGAACTGGTACTCTTGTCTTAAAATCCATTTTCTAGTTTTGAAACTAGTAGGGAAACTGTCCTAGTTACCCTTGATTATTAGAGATTTTTGAAAATATAATCAGATACAGACCTCAAATTTGGAAAACAGTGATTATACAGGGATTGATTATACCTAACTATTCCAGCATTTTCTACTTTTCCTTAAATTTTATTTCCCACTTGTTACCCTTCACCAGAGGATATTAAAAAAGTAGAGCAACAAAAAAAACAAAACAAAACCATCCTTAGGGGCTGCCCTGGTGGCGCAGTGGTTAAGAATCCATCTGCCAATGCAGGGGACACGGGTTCAAGCCCTGGTCTGGGAAGATACCACATGCCGCAGAGCAACTAAGCCCGTGTGCCACAACTACTGAGCCTACGCTCTAGAGACCACGGGCCACAACTACTAAGCCTGCACGCCACAACTACTGAAGCCTGTGTGCCTAGAGCCTGTGCTCCGCAAAAAGAGAAGCCACCACAATGAGAAGAGCGCACACTGCAGCAAAGAGTAGCCCCCTCTCGCCGCAACTAGAGAAAGCCCGCACACAGCAACGAAGACTCAACACAGCCAAATATAAATAAATAAAATAAATAAATGTATTAAAAAAACAACATCCTCAATCAGTTTTGTTTCTTAGCAGATATAGTAAAAGATGGCATGAACATAAAACAAATTTTGGACTCTTGGTGAATTTTGTTTTTTCATGTAACATCCATTATGCATTTCATGGATAAACCAAAAATTGGTAGTCATTATGATTTCCTTCTACACAAAAGCAAAGCATCCTTAACTTATTTTGAGAAAAATAGCAAAAATGACCACTGCTTAAATATGAGACTATGTAAGGAATAAGAAAACTTTTAAAGCTTTTCATCTTTCCTTCCAAACGATTCCTGCCTTAAAAAAAAAAACAAAAAAACAAGTAACTGGTAGATAGCCTTATCCACCAGAGGGCAGACAACAGAAGCAAGAAGAACTACAATCCTGCAGCCTGTGGAATGAAAACCACATTCATAGAAAGATAGACAAAATGCAAAAGCAGAAGACTATGTACCAGATGAAGGAACAAGATAAAACCTCAGCAAAACAACTAAATGAAGTGGAGATAGGCAACCTTCCAGAAAAAGAATTTAGAATAATGATAGTGAAGATGATCCAGGAGCTTGGAAAAAGAATGGAGGCAAAGATCGAGAAGCTTCAAGAAGTGTTTCACAAAGACCTAGAAAAATTAAAGAACAAACAAACAGAGATGAACAATACAATAACTGAAATGAAAAATACACAAGAAGAAATCAATAGCAGAATAACTGAGGCAGAGGAATGGATAAGTGACCTGGAAGACAGAATGGTGGAATTCACAGCCATGGAACAGAATTAAAAAAGAAAGAGTGAAAAGAGATGAAGATAGCCTAAGGACCTCTGGGACAACATTAAACACACCAACATTTGCATTATAGGGGTCCCAGAAGGAGAAGAGAGAAAGGACCTGTGAAAAGATTTGAGAAGATTACAGTCGAAAACTTCCCTAAGGCTTCCCTGGTGGCGCAGTGGTTAAGAATCCACCTGCCAATGAAGAGGACTCGTGTTCGGCCCTGGTCCAGGAAGATCCCACATGCTACGGAGCAACTAAGCCCATGCAAATCAACTAATGAGCCTGCGCTCTAGAGCCTACGAGCCACAACTACTGAGCCCAAGTGCCAAAACTACCGAAACCCACGTGCCTAGAGCCCATACTCCGCAACAAGAGAAGCCCTGCAATAAGAAGCCCGCGCACCACAATGAAGAGTAGCCCCCATTTGCCACAACTAGAGAAAGCCTGCACTCAGCAGTGAAGACCCAAAGCAGCCCAAAAATAAATAAGTAAATTAAAAAAAAAAAAAAAGAAAAAAAGAAAACTCCCATAACATGGGAAGGGAAATAGCCACCCAAGTCCAGGAAGCAAGCACAGAGAGTCCCAGGCAGGATAAACCCAAGGAGAAATACGGGAGACACACAGTAATCAAACTGACAAGAGTTAAACACACTGAAAAATTATTAAAAGCAACAAGGGAAAAATGACAAATAACATACAAGGTAACTCCCATCAGGTTAACAGCTGACTTCTCAGCAGAAACTCTACAAGCCAGAAGCAAGTAGTATGATATATTTAAAGTGATGAAAGAGAAGAACCTACAACCAAGATTACTCTACCCAGCAAGGATCTCGTTCAGATTCGATGGAGAACTCAAAAGCTTTACAGACAAGCAAAAGCTAAGAGAATTCAGCACCACCATACCAGCGCTACAACAAATGCTAAAGGAACTTCTCTAAAGTGGGAAACAAAAGAGAAGAAAAGGACCTACAGAAACAAATCCAAAACAATAAAGAAAATGATAATAGGAACACACATATTGATAATTACCTTAAATGTGAATGGATTAAATGCTCCAGCCAAAAGACACAGGCTCGTTGAATGGATACAAAAACAAGACCAATATATATGCTGTGTACAAGAGACCCATTTCAGACCTAGGGACACATACAGACTGCAAATGAGGGGATGGAAAAAGATATTCCATGCAAATGGAAATCAAAAGAAAGGTGGAGAAGCAATACTCATATCAGATAAAATAGACTTGAAAATAAAGAATGTTACAAGAGACAAGGACAGACTCTACGTAATGATCAAGGGATCAATCCAAGAAGAGGTAAAAATTATAAATATGTATGCACCCAACGTAGGAGCACCTCAATACATAAGGTGACAGCTATAAAAGAGGAAATCAACAGTAACACAATAATAGTGGGGGACTTTAACACCTCACTTACACCAATGGACACATCATCCAGACAGAAAATTAATAAGGAAACACAAGCTTTAAATGACACAATAGACCAGATAGATTTAACTGATATTTACGGGACATTCCATCCAAAAACAGCAGATTATACTTTCTCCTCAAGTGCACACGAACATTCTCCAAGAGGGATCACATCTTGGGTCACAAATCAAGCCTCAGTAAATTCAAGAAAATTGAAATCATATCAAGCATCTTGTCCAACCACAACACTATGAGATTAGAATTAAATTACAGGGAAAAAAACGTAAAAAACACAAAAAAAGGGAGGCTAAACAATACATTGCTAAATAACCAAGAGATCATTGAAGAAATCAAAGAGGAAATCAAAAAATACCTAGAGACAAATGACAATGAAAACACGACCATCCAAAACTTATGGGATGCAGCAAAAGCAGTTCTAAGAGGGAAGTTTATAGCAATACAATTCTACCTTAAGGAACAAGAAAAATCTCAAATAAACAATCTAAACTTACACCTAAAGGAACTAAAAAAAGAAGAACAAACAAAACCCAAAGGTAGTAGAAGGAAAGAAATCATAAAGATCAGAGGAGAAATAAATGAAATAGAAACAAAAGAAACAATAGCAAAGACCAATAAAACTAAAAGCTGGTTCTTTGAGATGATAAACAAGATGGATAAACCTTTAGCCAGACTCAGCAAGGAAAAGAGGGAAATTATACTCCAATAAAGACGTTAAAAAAAAAAAAAAGAAAAAAGAAAAAGAGGGTGAGGACACAAATCAATAAAATTAGAAATGAAAAAGGAGAAGTTACAACAGACACCGCATAAATACAAAGCATCATAAAAGACTACTACAAGCAACTCTGTGCTAATAAAATGGACAACCTGGAAGAAATGGACAAATTCTTAGAAAGGTATAACCTTCTAAGACTGAACCAGGAAGAAACAGAAAATATGAACAGACCAATCACAAGTAATGAAATTGAAACTGTGATTAAAAATCTTCCAACAAACGAAAGTCCAGAACCAGATGGCTTCACAGGTGAATTCAATCAAACATTTATTTTATTTTTTATTTTTTATTTTTTATTTTTTTGTGGTACGCGGGCCTCTCACTGTTGTGGCCTCTCCCGTTGCGGAGCACAGGCTCCGGACGCGCAGGCTCAGCGGCCATGGCTCACGGGCCTAGCCGCTCCGCGGGATGTGGGATCTTCCCGGACCGGGGCACGAACCCGCGTCCTCTGCATCGGCAGGCGGACTCTCAACCACTGCGCCACCAGGGAAGCCCTCAATCAAACATTTAGAGAAGAGACAACACCCATCCTTCTCAAACTCTTCCAAAGAATTGCAGAGGAAGGTACACTCCCAAACTCATTCTACGAGGCTACCATCACCCTGATACCAACACCAGACAAAGACACCACAAAAAAAGAAAACTGCAGACCAATATCACTGATGAATATAGATGCAAAAATCCTCAACAAAATACAGGCAAACAGAATGCAACAGCACATTAAAAGGATCATACACCATGATCATCTGGGATTTATCCCAGGGATGCAAGGATTCTTCAATATATGCAAATCAATCACTGGGATACACCATATTAACAAATTGAAAAATAAAAACCATATGATCATCTCAATAGATGCAGAAAAAGCTTTTGACAAAATTCAACACCCATTTATGATCAAAACTCTCCAGAAAGTGGGCAAAGAGGGAACCTACCTCAACATAATAAAGGCCATATACGACAAACCCACAGCAAACATCGTTCTCAATGGCGAAAAACTGAAAGCATTTCCTCTAAGATCAGCAACAAGACAAGAATGGCCACTCTCGCCACTCTGATTTGACATAGTTTTGGAAGTCCTAGCCATGGCAATCAGAGAAGAAAAAGAAATAAAAAGAATACAAATTGGAAAAGAAGAAGTAAAACTGTCACTGTTTGCAGATGACATGATACTATACATAGAGAATCCTAAGATGCCACCAGAAAACTACTAGAGCTAATCAATGAATTTGGTAAAGTTGTACGATACAAAATTAATGCACAGAAATCTCTTGCATTCCTATATACTAACAACAAAAAATCAGAAAGAGAAATTATGGAAACAATCCTATTCACCATTGCAGCAAAAAGAATAAAATACCTAGGAATAAACCTACCTAAGAAAGTAAAAGACCTGTACTCAGAAAACTATAAGACACTGATGAAAGAAATCAAAGATGACACAAACAGATGGAGAGATCTACCATGTTCTTGCATTGGAAGAAGCGATACTGTGAAAATGACTATACTACCCAAAGCAATCTACAGATTCAGTGCAATCCCTATCAAATTACCAATGGCATTTATTTTTTACAGAACTAGAACAAAAAATCTTAAATTTTGTACAGAGACACAAAAGACCCTGAATAGCCAAAGCAATCTTGAGGGAAAAAAACAGAGATGGAGGAATCAGACTCCCTGACTTCAGACTATACGACAAAGCTACAGTAATCAAGACAATATGCTACTGGCACAAAAACAGAAATACAGATCAATGGAACAAGATAGAAAGCCCAGAGATAAACCCACGCACCTATGGTCAACTAAGTTATGACAAAGGAGGCAAGGATATACAATGGAGAAAAGATAGTCTCTTCAATAAGTGGTGCTGGGAAAACTGGACAGCTACATGTAAAAGAATGAAATTAGGACACTCCCTAACATCAAACACAAAAATAAACTCAAAATGGATTAAAGATCTAAATGTAAGACCAGACACTATGAAACTCTTAGGGGAAAACACAGGAAGAACACTCTGACATAAATCACAGCAAGATCTTTTTTAATCCACCTCCTAGAGTAATGAAAATAAAGACAAAAATAAAGAAATGGGACCTAATGAAACTTAAAAGCTTTTGCACAGCAAAGGAAACTATAAACAAGATGAAAAGACAACCCTCAGAATGGGAGAAAATATTTGCAAATGAATCAATGGACAAAGGGTTAATCTCCAAAAAGTATAAACAGCTCATGCAGCTCAATATTAAAAAAACAAACACCACAAGCAAAAATGGGCAGAAGACCTTCAAAGACATTTCTCCAAGGAAGACATACAGATGGCCAAGAAGCACATGAAAAGCTGCTCAATGTCACTAATTATTAGAGAAATGCAAATCAAAACTACAATGAGGTATCACCTCACACCAGTTAGAATGGGCATCACCAGAAAATCTACAAACAAGAAATGCTGGAGAGGGTGTAGAGAAAAGGGAACCCTCCTGCACTGTTGGTGGGAATGTAAATTGATACAGCCACTATGGAGAACAGTATGGAGGTTCCTTAAAAAACTAAAAATAGAATTACTGTATGACCCAGCAACCCCACTACTGGGCATATACCCAGAGAAAACCATACTTCAGAAAGACACATGTATCCCAATGTTCATTGCAGCACTATTTACAAAAGCCAGGTCATGGAAGCAACCTAAATGTCCATCAACAGACGAGTGGATAAAGAAGATGTGGTACGTATATACAATGGAATATTACTCAGCCATAAAAAGGAGCGAAATTGGGTCATTTGTAGATGCGTGGATGGACCTAGAGACTGTCATACAGAGTGAAGTAAGTCAGAAAAGAGAAAAACAAATATCGAATATTAACGCAGATATGTGGAATCTAGAAAAATGGTACAGATGAACCAGTTTGCAAGGCAGAAATAGAGACACAGATGTAGAGAAGAAATGTATGGACACGAAGGGGGAAAGCGGGTGTGGGGGTGTGGGGGGATAAATTAAGTCTCTCTAGAAATACAGGGATCATATGTATTATCGGCCACAGCACTAAGTGCCCCTCACATGACATATGCCTGGGAAATGGCAGCTTACTATCACCTTTATCATCCTCTTAGATAATGCATCTCAGGGGATTATGAAAAGTAGTTCTTTTAAGTAATACATTACACATTTGAACAATAAAGTTTTGCTAGACTTTATGTTACCAAGTTCAGCTGCCAGATGCCAGGCATGTTTACACAGATCTTCTACCTTTCATAGTGCACTTTTTGAGCAGCAGATAACTAACCCAGAGATTCACATATGCACTCACTTGCTGAAATCAACAGTACTCTTATGTACAAAATTTTCTAACTGGGATGCCACAATAGGAACATTTATTATATAAAAACCATATTGTCTCCCATAGAGTAGGAGCAAAATAAAATGTTTTACCTTAAAAAAAAAAAAAAAAGAGTAACCGGGACTTCCCTGGTGGCACAGTGGTTAAGAATTCGCCTGCCAATGCAGGGGACGTGGGTTCTATCCCTGGTCCAGGAAACTCCCACACGCTGTGAAGCAACTAAACCTGTGAACCACAACTACTGAGCCTGCCCTCTAGGGCCCACGTGCCGCAACTACTTAAGCCAGTGCACCTAGAGCCCGTGCCTTGCAACGAGAGAAAAGCTCGAACGCAGCAACAAAGACCCAGCGCGGCCAAAAATAAAAATTAAATTAAAAAGAAAAGTAACCTATCTCTATTAAAAATAACAACCAGACCCTCTAAAATATTCTACTCTTACTTTTGTGGTTTTGTCTAGAAGACACTCAGTGCCTAGCCGAGAACTACCTCCATTCCACCCAGCTCTGTCTTCCTAGGATATACATTGCTAATGAATAATCAAACAATTTGGGGCTCACTTAGATATGGCCTCAGAGTCTTCTTTACACAGCCCTCCAGGCAGCTGTCACTAAACAAGCAGAACTGACAGGGGAGACAAGTACTTTCAATCCTTGTTCTAGAGCAGCACTACCCAATAGAAATGGATGGAATCCATCACCCATTAACAATTGCGATGGAAATGTTCTATAATCTGCACTGTCCAATACAGTAGCTACTAGCCACAGGTGACTGTTATGTACTTGCAGTGTGACTATGACTGAGGAACTGGGTTTTAGACTTTATTGAACTTCAATTTTAAAAGCCACATGAAGGTAGTGGCCACCTTAAAGGACAGCACAGCTCTAGAGCCTCAACCAGATCTGGTTGAATCTTATGGGTACAGATTTATGCCTGGCTAAAGTTCAGTCTACGCAAATCATCTCTAGATTAAATGAATTAAGAATGCCTCTGGGGGCTTCCCTGGTGGCGCAGTGGTTGAGAGTCTGCCTGCCGATGCAGGGGACACGGGTTCGTGCCCCGGTCCGGGAGGATCCCGCATGCCACGGAGCGGCTGGGCCCGTGAGCCATGGCCGCTGAGCCTGCGCGTCTGGAGCCTGTGCTCCGCAACGGGAGAGGCCACAACAGTGAGAGGCCGCGTATTGCAAAAAAAAAAAAAAAAAAAAAAAAAAAAAGAATGCCTCTGGCCCTTCCTTTCAGCTTCTCAGTTTTTTCTAGAATAGACAGAAGAAGTCACCGAACTAAAATGGACCGGAGCATCAATTCTGGCCCTAGCAGCACCTTGTCTTTACTAGGTAAGACCAAAGGGTAGGGCTAATCTCCCAGCACTGGACCGATCTTAAGACACTCTACAAGCCAGTTAGAGTTCACACCTGGAGGTTTCTTCCTTAACAGGACAGAAGGATGATGACTACTCCTGTCACCAGGCTGCCTCTGCTTCTCTGTCCACCTACATTTCTCCAGATAACATAATAAAACCAGCTTTGAACAGATGAAGAGAAAATGGAAAATGGCATTTATTTATACCTGATTTGCAACAATGGTTAACATTTCACCGCTGAAGAATTTTTTTTAAAAAGACAGGCTCACAACACATAAGGACACCACAGCGCCAGTCCCAAAACAGAGGCTCATTGTTTTAGTTAGGAGTATCAGGCTATTAAGGTACAGGGTGTAGCCAGTGGGCCAGTTGGCTTCTCTGGGCTAATAACCAGAGACTATGCTACTAAATCTAGGCTGGGCAACTCATGAATTTATGCCATTGGTCACAAAGGGGTCTGGAAGATAGGATACTTAACTAAAACTCATTTTAATTATTGAGTTGAAGAACATGCCTTACTGATAATGGGTATCAACATCTTTATGTTGCCTCTAAGAATTTTATGTCTATGTGTGGACCTCTAAAATGTTCTGCCATAATTAATTTTTTTAGCAAACATGAAATCTTTCAGGTTCCACTGAAATAACAACAAGGTCATTTTAGCACTAATGATGGCTACATTTAATGAACACTTTGTGTTTGCCAGGCATTGTTCGAAGCGACTAACTCAGTCTTCAAGACAGATCTGTTAGGTACAATTACTGCCCTCATTTATAGATGCGGAAACTGAGTTTAAGAGGTAAAAACCTTGCTCAAGAACAAACAATTGTGTCGGTCCCTAGTTTCAATTCCTGTCCTGCCTGATACAATACCTCCCAATCGTGTAGTTTTAACCACTGTGTTACTCTCACGGCCTCATACCTTTGAATCTGAACTTACTATTCTGTCTGTGGACCAGCAGCATCTGCACTTACCTGGGAGCTTGTTAAAAATGCACTCAATCCAGCCTCAGCCCCAGTGAACAGAAATCTGCATTTGACGAGAGCCACAGGTAATTCATATGCATCTTAAAGTATGAGAAGCACTTGCTACAGGAGATGGTAGGAAAGGAAAGGAAAGAACAGGAAAGAAAAACCTTTCAAAGCTTCTCCTCTATAAAGCTCAGGGGATCTTCCAAAAACCAGCAGAAATGCTCGAACAGAGTGAGGAACAAGATATTAAAACAACCAACGGGAAGGAGTAGAGATAATTCTATCAAGAACTTTGAGGTTTTACTATTTCTCATTGCTATTTGGATGTTCAAACATTAATATGAATAATTGTTAAATATGCCAAGGATGCAAAAGTGGATAAAACAGTTTAGAACAAGCTTCTAAAATTTCAAGTCTACTCATGCTGCCATGAGAAATAGTGGTCATTAAAAATAAACCAAGACATTCTCTTTCTGACTTACTTCACTCTCTGTATGACAGACTCTAGGTCCATCCACCTCACTACAAATAACTCAATTTCGTTTCCTTTTATGGCTGAGTAATATTCCACTGTATATATGTGCCACATCTTTATCCATTCATCTGTCGATGGACACTTAGGTTGCTTCCATGTCCTGGCTATTGTAAATAGAGCTGCAATGAACATTTTGGTGCACGACTCTTTTTGAATTATGGTTTTCTCAGGGTATGTGCCCAGTAGTGGAATTCCTGGGTCATATGGTAGCTCTATTTTTAGTTTTTTAAGGAACCTCCATACTGTTTTCCATAGTGGTCGTATCAATTCACATTCCCACCAACAGTGCAGGAGGGTTCCCTTTTCACCACACCCTTTCCAGCATTTACTGTTTCTAGATTTTTTAATAATGGCCATTGCTAACACGTATATATGGAATCTAAAAAAAAAAATGGTACTGATGAACCTAGTTGCAAGGCAGGAATAAAGAGACAGACATAAAAAATGGACTCGAGGACACGGGGTGGGAGGGCGAAGCTGGGGCGAAGGGAGAGTAGCATGGGCATACATACGCTACGGAATGTAAAATAGGTGGCTGGTGGGAAGCAGCAGCATAGCACAGGGAGATCGGCTCGGTGCTTTGCGATGACCTAGAGGGGTGGGATAGGGAGGATGGGAGGGAGACCCAAGAGGGAGGGGATATGGGGACATGTGTATGCATATGGGTGATTCGCTTTGTTGTGCAACGGAAACTAACAGTATTGTGAAGTATAGTCCAATAAAGATCTATTAAAAAAATAATAAACCAAGACATTTAAGCCTCATAACAACCAGCTTGTTAAATATTCTTGCACCCCTGCCTTTCTCTAGTTGGTTAGCTAAATGAATGAGCGTCTGTGGGAAAATCTAGTCACCGGCTTGTATCACGGCCTAAGCCTTAGGGCCTGCTGGGAGATGTTTCACCTCTTGCTCTCCTCCTCCTCCTCTTTCTCTTCTGCTCCCACTCTCCTGGAGCGGCTTCTCCAGAGGTGCCACTCCCATTCCCTTCCTCATGTCCACTGCCACGGTGACCTCAGTGCATTTTTTTCTTTTAGTACCAAAACTCTGTTTATTTTAGAGCCAACCTTCCGAATAAGGCAGGTGAGCAAATATCTGAATGCGTGGGGTAGGGACACATTGCACGCATTCCATCTAGACAGGTGTTTAAGTTACAGCGGGAATAAATACAGGTGATGGATTGAAAGAGCGGGTAGAAGACGCACAGAGGGGGAGGCCAATGTCCGGTGGCTGGCCCGCCCAAGTGTTACCGCTTGTTACTGCTGTTTGCTAGAAGTAGCGTTGCCGCCAGCGCTATCAGTAAAATAGGATGCTATTGCCCTGATGGCTTCCCAGAACATACCCACCGCCCACCCAGATACACGGCCTTTTGGTACCCAAAGAGGATCCAGGGCCAGGCCTAACTAAATCACTATTGCTCTACTGGCGCACGCTCTAGAAATGCTACAGTCCTGGATGCTCGACTGAAGTCCAGAACTCAAAGACAATTCAATAAATATTTACCGGATCGCTGATCATGGGCAAAGCCTTGGGTAAAGTCCTAAGAGAATTGGTTCTCAAATGCGGCCTTTGCCCCTAAGCCGTGAAGGAATTGGTAACCTCGTGAGACAGACACCTAGACAAATAGCAATATTAAAGGCCTCCAGAATATGATAATTGCCATAATAAAAGTGTTAAGGAAATTCAAAGAAGGCAATTGAACCGGGCCTAAAAGGATAGGTAGTAGGACCAGTATGGGGCTGGTGGAATGGTAGTGGCTCCTAGGGGAAAAGAAAAGGCGGAGTAAAAATGCAGAGCCGGATAAGCAGGAAGAATGTCCGAGAAACAGAAAGCACTCTAATTTGGCTAACATTCAGAGTAATGGAAGACAGGAAGAGACCTTGCCACTCACTCTGCTCTCCATCTAGTGGACGGCAGTAAGCTATGTAGTGCTCTGTCAGCACTGTGGTGGGAGCAGAGACGTCTAGTTGAGAGTCACCACAGTCAGGTGAGACATAATGAGGCTGGGACGCAGGACACACTCTTGATGGTCTCTCCTCATTTCCCCCGAGGCTGAAGAAGAGTGCTGGGTCTTCGAACTGGAGAACTGCGTTTGTAGTACGATGATAAAAGCTCTCAAGTTCATGTGTTCATTCTTCATGTTTTCTTTTTGGATCAGCCCTCTTTTGTATTACATCTTCCCAAGCGGCTGGCAAGGCAAGATGGCACTGCCTGCCATTTAAGAACGGAAGGCCAAAGAGTGGGCATCTGAGGACAGCTTTATTCTAGGGCCTCACGGGAAAATGCACCTTTCCTTAGATTTATCTTTCCATGCCTCTCTTCAACAGTAAAACGGTTTGAGGATCAAGACTGGTGGGTGGGCCTGGCGGGGGGAAGTGCCCAGGAGGCTGACTTGATGGCTTCAGTCTAGGCTTGAGGCCTGGCAGCAAAAGAAGACATTGGATCATCTAGCCCATGTCATCAAAGCTAGGAATTCCACTCAGGAGTTTGGGGCCAAAAATCTTATAGTAATTAAGAGAAGCTTTGTCCTGGAGGATCCTCTTTGGGCATCTTCTCCTGACCCTCAAGTTAGTGGCTATAGAATCTGGATTCCGGCCACCGTTCTCTCTCAATCAGTGTTTAATGACCATATGTGCAGTAACTTCTAGATCCACCATGGAACAACAAAACCAAACAAACTGACATTTAAGGATGGTGAGGTTTTAGTAGATACCTGAAAAGACAACACGGGTTAATGAAAAAAATAAGATGCCGGTATCCACTGTGATACCGAGTCCTCCGCCAGAGCAACATTAACCAGCATCTACCTCTGTGTATGCGTGTGCTATCAGGCCCTCAAGGACAAGATACTCTCCACTCACAGCAGAACCCAGGATTCTGCATTTCTACAGATACGGTATGTCTACAAATGTAGTGGCAAAAACCCTTCTCTGACTGGGGCTTATGGATTTTCACATGACTTTTACCTTTCTTAACACAGTACCAAGGTGTATCATTGCTGCTTGGGAAAACACAAGCAGCAAATATAGTTACAGCTATGCCAGGAGGGGCAGGAATTATTCCCAACCTGGAAATTGAAAAATCAGGGGCTTAACTGGTGTTTCATCATTAGCCCTAGGAATGTCTTTCACACCACTTCAGCACAGCGGTATCCTGAAATCTTGTTGCTACCACCTTGTGCTTTACTTCCCAATGTTAGATTTATTTTTCACAAAAGAGCTCCCTCAGCTGTAAAGGATCCTTGCCATTACACTGCTTCAAGAACATAATGGTAGAGTTGAAAAGCTTCATGCCATGTTTTGCACTGTATTATAATTACAGGTTTATTCGCCTACCTTGCCCCACAAATTACATGCTCCTTTAGGATAGGGGCTGTATCTTATTCCATTGTACCCCTAGAGTTTACCCAGTAGGCACAAAAGCATTTATATAAATGAAGTGGGTCTCATCTAGTCCCAAAGACACACACACACACACACACACACACACACACACACACACACACACCCCACACCCCTCAATCTCCAGCTAGTAGCTAGTTTCACCAGTGAGGAGAGAAGTGATTCATGTCACTGGAAGGTTAGCAAGGAAATTAAAGGCTCCAAATCACCTCTTTTTACAAATACCACGAGGGAAGGACTGCTTTGGAATAAGGGGAAATGAAATAATCAGTGACTAGACTGAGTGATAAGTGTTGTTCTTGCTATATCGCCCTGCATAATTTTAGAGATGATTTCTGCCTGGTCTTGAAGTTTGGGGCAAAGTTCTCAAATGAGTGAAATAATAGCTTAGATGTACAGATTTTTTTCCTTGTCTATACAATGAATATACTGTATCTGTTTCTTCTTGGCATTGAAACTGCAAAGGGCTAACACCCTTTTTGAGATTCGCTTAGGGAACCTCAGGTTCACTAAGGCAGTTTGCAAATTTCACGTATCTTATTTATCAAAATGGAGATGGAAATTCAATATTAAAGACTCGGTAACCGCTTAACACGTGAGCAAGTCCGTGGCATAGCATTCCCAGTGCAGCTAACAATCTTGGCATAGATTTGCATTATAGCATATGGTCCATAAAATCTTAAATAAATCTTGTCTGATGAAGTCGAGAGATGGGGCTTCACAAGATTATTTCATTAATCCAACAAATACTTATCAGACACTCTGTGGCATTCCTTTGAGAACTGAGAACAATTTCTTTAAATTACAAAAATCCTTGCCTTCATGGAGATTATGGCCTAGAAGGGGGTATCACTGAAATATACAAAGAAGGTGTTAAGCAAAGATAATCACAAATTTGGAGCGATGATTTTTGGCGAAATTACTGATATTAACGACCATATGCTACCTAAAAGTTTTCAGAAGTTCTTAACTTGGAGACCATGGGCCCATAGGGCATCAAGAGGGAGTCAAGTTGGAGGGGGAGGTAGTGTCTATGAACCCTCTGAAATTAATGCACACCTCTAAGTGTGGGTGCATATTTTTTTCAGGAGAAAAATTATAGCCTTCATTCAATTCTCAAAGGGATCTCTGACTCCAAAAAAGGTTAAAAATAACTTCATATCACTGATGTGAAGATAAATTTTTCTAAATCTGTATTCATACTGTACTCAGAACTACACCAATATCATCTTGAGAACAGCGTTCTCTGTGTCATTCATATATGAAGGCTCATCAGAATATGATGGGATCAACTGAGCCTGTCGTGGAACTTTCAT
Source organism: Mesoplodon mirus (assembly GCF_964341445.2). Lineage (NCBI taxonomy): Eukaryota > Metazoa > Chordata > Mammalia > Artiodactyla > Ziphiidae > Mesoplodon > Mesoplodon mirus. The sequence goes on along the minus strand of NC_138979.1, from coordinate 161,768,769 downwards.
TCCCCTGACCATGGGGCCCTGAATGATTTGGAATAGGGAAGTGCAGTGGCTAGTCCTGCCTGACTTGTTTTTACCATGTGTTGCTGGAACAAAAGACAATCCTTGAATAAAAAACACCAGACTTCCGGGTAAGATGGCGGAAGAGTAAGACGTGGAGATCACCTTCCTCCCCACGGATATACCAGAAATACAGCTACACGTGGAACAACTCCTACAGAACACCTACTGAACGCTGGCAGAAGACCCCAGACCTCCCAAAAGGCAAGAAACTCCCCACATACCTGGGTAGGGCAAAGCGGAGAGATCCCCACACAGAGGATCGGTGCCGAGCGGCACTCACCAGCCCGAGAGGCTTGTCTGCTCGCCCGCCGGGGCACGCAGCGCTGGAAGCTGAGGCTCGGGCTTCGGTCAGAGCGCAGGGAGAGGACTGGGGCTGGTGGCGAGAACTCAGCCTGAAGGGGGCTAATGTGCCACAGCTAGCCGGGAGGGAGTCCGGGAAAACTCTGGAGCTGCCGAAGAGGCAAGAGACTTTTTCTTCCCTCTTGGTTTCCTGGTGCGCGAGGAGAGGGGATTAAGAGCGCTGCTTAAAGGGGCTCCACGGACGGGCGCGAGTCGCGACTGAAAGCGCGGAGCCCAGTGACAGGCGTGGGACGCTGGGGCTGCTGCTGCCGCCGCCAAGAAGCCTGTGTGCGAGCGCAGGTCACTGCCCACACCGCCCTTCCGGGAGCCTGTGCAGCCCGCCACTGCCGGGGTCCCGGGATCCAGGGGCGGCTTCCCTGGGAGAACGCACGGCGCGCCTCGGGCTGGTGCAACGTCACGCCGACCTCTGCCGCTGCAGGCTCGCCCCGCACTCCGTGCCCCTCCCTCCCTCCCGGCCTGAGTGAGCCAGAGTCCCCGAAGAGGCTGCTCCTTTAACCCTGTCCCTCCGGCGACCTACACGCAGAGGCGGGGCCAAATCCAAAGCTGAGACCTAGGAGCTGTGAGAACAAAGAAGAGAAAGGGAAACCTCTCCCAGCAGCCTCAGAAGCAGCGGATTAAAGCTCCACAATCAACTTGATGTACCCTGCATCTGTGGAATACATGAATAGACAACACATCATCCCAAATTGAGGAGCCCGGAGTCAGTGCTGTGCCTCTGAGGTGGGAGAGCCAACTTCAGGACACTGGTCCACAAGAGACCTCCCAGCTCCACATAATATCAAACGGCGAAAATCTTCCAGAGATCTCCATCTCAACACCAGCACCCAGCTTCACTCAACGACCAGCAGGCTACAGTGCTGGACACCCTAAGCCAAACAACTAGCAAGACAGGAACACAACGCCACCCATTAGCAGAGAGGTGGCCTAAAATCATAAAAAGTCCACAGACACCCCAAAACACACCACCAGACGTGGACCTGCCCACCAGAAAGACAAGATCCAGCCTCATCCACCAGAACACAGGCACTAGTCCCCTCCACCAGGAAGCCTACACAACCCACTAAACCAACCTTAGCCACTGGGGACAGACACCAAAAACAACAGGAACTACGAACCTGCAGCCTGCAAAAAGGAGACCCCAAACACAGTAACATAAGCAAAATGAGAAGACAGAAAAACACACAGCAGGAGAAGGAGCAAGATAAAAACCCACCAGACCTAACAAATGAAGAGGTAATAGGCACTCTACCTGAAAAAGAATTCAGAATAATGATGGTAAAGATGATCCAAGATTCTATTTCCCAGATACAAAATCTTGGAAATAGAATAGACAAAATGCAAGAAACAGTTAACAAGGACCTAGAAGAATTAAAGATGAATCAAGCATCGATTAAAAACACAATACATGAAATAAAAAATACTCTAGATGGGATCAATAGCAGAATAACTGAGGCGGAAGAACGGATAAGTGAGGTGGAAGATAAAATAGTGGAAATAACTGCTGCAGAGCAAAATAAAGAAAAAAGAATGAAAAGAACAGAGGACAGTCTCAGAGACCTCTGGGACAACATTAAACGCACCAACATTCGAATTATAGGGGTTCCAGAAGAAGAAGAGAAAAAGAAAGGGACTGAGAAAATATTTGAAGAGATTATAGTTGAAAACTTCCCTAATATGGGAAAGGAAATAGTTAATCAAGTCCAGGAGGCACAGAGAGTCCCATACAGAATAAATCCAAGGAGAAATACGCCAAGACACATATCAATCAAACTGTCAAAAATTAAACACAAAGAAATCATATTAAAAGCAGCAAGGCAAAAACAACAAATAACACACAAGGGAATCCCCATCAGGATAACAGCTGATCTCTCAGCAGAAACTCTACAAGCCAGAAGGGAGTGGCAGGACATACTTAAAGTGATGAAGGAGAAAAACCTGCAACCAAGATTACTCTACCCAGCAAGGATCTCATTCAGATTTGATGGAGAAATGAAAACGTTTACAGACAAGCAAAAGCTGAGAGAGTTCAGCACCACCAAACCAGCTTTACAACAAATGCTAAAGGAACTTCTCTAGGCAAGAAACACAACAGAAGTAAAAGACCTACAATAATGAACCCAAAACAATTAAGAAAATGGGAATAGGAACATACATATCGATAATTACCTTAAATGTAAATGGACTAAATGCTCCCACCAAAAGACACAGAGTGGCTGAATGGATACAAAAACAAGACCCATCTATATGCTGTCTACAAGAGACCCACTTCAGACCTAGAGACACATACAGACTGAAAGTAAGGGGATGGAAAAAGATATTCCATGCAAATGGAAACCAAAAGAAAGCTGGAGTAGCAATTCTCATATCAGACAAAATAGACTTTAAAATAAAGACTACTAGAAGAGACAAAGAAGGACACTACATAATGATCAAGGGATCGATCCAAGAAGAAGATATAACAATTGTAAATATTTATGCACCCAACATAGGAGCACCTCAATACATAAGGCAAATACTAACAGCCATAAAAGGAGAAATTGACAGTAACACACTCATAGTAGGGGACTTTAACACCCCACTTTCACCAATGGACAGATCATCCAAAATGAAAATAAATAAGGAAACACAAGCTTTAAATGATACATTAAACAAGATGGACTTAATTGATATTTATAGGACATTCCATCCAAAAACAACAGAATACACATTTTTCTCAAGTGCTCATGGAACATTCTCCAGGATAGATCATATCTTGGGTCACAAATCAAGCCTTGGTAAATTTAAGAAAATTGAAATTGTATCAAGTATCTTTTCCGACCACAATGCTATGAGACTAGATATCAATTACAGGAAAAGAGCTGTAAAAAATACAAACACATGGAGGCTAAACAATACACTACTTAATAACGAAGTGATCACTGAAGAAATCAAAGAGGAAATTAAAAAATACCTAGAAACAAATGACAATGGAGACACGACGACCCAAAACCTATGGGATGCAGCAAAAGCAGTTCTAAGAGGGAAGTTTATAGCAATACAATCCCACCTTAAGAAACAGGAAACATCTCGAATAAACAACCTAACCTTGCACCTAAAGCAATTAGAGAAAGAAGAACAAAAACATCCCAAAGTTAGCAGAAGGAAAGAAATCATAAAAATCAGATCAGAAATAAATGAAAAAGAAATGAAGGAAACGATAGCAAAGATCAATAAAACTAAAAGCTGGTTCATTGAGAAGATAAACAAAATTGATAAACCATTAGCCAGACTCATCAAGAAAAAAAGGGAGAAGACTCAAATCAATAGAATTAGAAATAAAAAAGGAGAAGTAACAACTGACACTACAGAAATACAAAAGATCATGAGAGATTACTATAAGCAACTCTATGCCAATAAAATGGACAACCTGGAAGAAATGGACAAATTCTTAGAAATGCACAACCTGCCAAGACTGACTCAGGAAGAAATAGAAAATATGAACAGACCAATCACAAGCACTGAAATTGAAACTGTGATAAAAAATCTTCCAACAAACAAAAGCCCAGGACCAGATGGCTTCACAGGCGAATTCTATCAAGCATTTAGAGAAGAGCTAACACCTATCCTTCTGAAACTCTTCCAAAATATAGCAGAGGGAGGAACACTCCCAAACTCATTCTACGAGGCCACCATCACCTTGATACCAAAACCAGGCAAGGATGTCACAAAGAAAGAAAACTACAGGCCAATATCACTGATGAACATAGATGCAAAAATCCTCAACAAAATACTAGCAAACAGAATCCAACAGCACATTAAAAGGATCATACACCATGATCAAGTGGGGTTTATTCCAGGAATGCAAGGATTCTTCAATATACGCAAATCAATCAACGTGATACACCATATTAACAAATTGAAGGAGAAAAACCATATGATCATCTCAATAGATGCAGAGAAAGCTTTCGACAAAATTCAACACCCATTTATGATAAAAACCCTGCAGAAAGTAGGCATAGAGGGAACTTTCCTCAACATAATAAAGGCCATATATGACAAACCCACAGCCAGCATCGTCCTCAATGGTGAAAAACTGAAACCATTTCCACTAAGATCAGGAACAAGACAAGGTTGCCCACTCTCACCACTCTTATTCAACCTAGTTTTGGAAGTTTTAGCCACAGCAATCAGAGAAGAAAAGGAAATAAAAGGAATCCAAATTGGAAAAGAAGAAGTAAACCTGTCACTGTTTGCAGATGACATGATACTATACATAGAGAATCCTAAAGATGCTACCAGAAAACTACTAGAGTTAATCAATGAATTTGGTAAAGTTGCAGGATACAAAATTAATGCACAGAAATCTCTGGCATTCCTATATACTGATGATGAAAAATCTGAAAGTGAAATCAAGGAAACACTCCCATTTACCATTGCAACAAAAAGAATAAAATATCTAGGAATAAACCTACCTAAGGAGACAAAAGACCTGTATGCAGAAAATTATAAGACACTGATGAAAGAAATTAAAGATGATACAAATAGATGGAGAGATGTACCATGTTCTTGGATTGGAAGAATCAACATTGTGAAAATGACTCTACTACCCAAAGCAATCTACAGGTTCAATGCAATCCCTATCAAACTACCACTGGCATTTTTCACAGAACTAGAACAAAAAATTTCACAATTTGTATGGAAACACAAAAGACCCCGAATAGCCAAAGCAATCTTGAGAACGAAAAATGGAGCTGGAGGAATCAGGCTCCCTGACTTCAGACTATACTACAAAGCTACAGTAATCAAGACAGTATGGTACTGGCACAAAAACAGAAAGATAGATCAATGGAACAGGATAGAAAGCCCAGAGTTAAACCCACGGACATATGGTCACCTTATCTTTGATAAAGGAGGCAGGAATGTACAGTGGAGAAAGGACAGTCTCTTCAATAAGTGGTGCTGGGAAAACTGGATAGGGACATGTAAAAGTATGAGATTAGATCATTCCCTAACACCATACACAAAAATAAGCTCAAAATGGATTAAAGACCTAAATGTAAGGCCAGACACTATCAAACTCTTAGAGGAAAACATAGGCAGAACACTCTATGACATAAATCACAGCAAGATCCTTTTTGACCCACCTCCTAGAGAAATGGAAATAAAGACAAAAATAAACACATGGGACCTAATGAAACTTAAAAGCTTTTGCATAGCAAAGGAAACCATAAACAAGACCAAAAGACAACCCTCAGAATGGGAGAAAATATTTGCAAATGAAGCAACTGACAAAGGATTAATCTCCAAAATTTATAAGCAGCTCATGCAGCTCAATAACAAAAAAACAAACAACCCAATCCAAAAATGGGCAGAAGACCTAAATAGACATTTCTCCACAGAAGATATACAGACTGCCAACAAACACATGAAAGGATGCTCAACCTCTTTACTCATTAGAGAAATGCAAATCAAAACTACAATGAGATATCATCTCACACCAGTCAGAATGGCCATCATCAAAAAATCTAGAAACAATAAATGCTGGAGAGGGTGTGGAAAAAAGGGAACACTCTTGCACTGCTGGTGGGAATGTGAATTGGTACAGCCGCTATGGAGAACGGTATGGAGGTTCCTTAAAAAACTACAAATAGAACTACCATATGACCCAGCAATCCCACTACTAGGCATATACCCTGAGAAAACCATAATTCAAAAAGAGACATGTACCAAAATGTTCATAGCAGCCCTATTTACAATAGCCCGGAGATGGAAACAACCTAAGTGTCCATCATCGGATGAATGGATAAAGAGGATGTGGCACATATATACAATGGAATATTACTCAGCCATAAAAAGAAATGAAATTGAGCTATTTGTAATGAGGTGGATAGACCTAGAGTCTGTCATACAGAGTGAAGTAAGTCAGAAAGAGAAAGACAAATACTGTATGCTAACACATATATATGGAATTTAAGAAAAAAAAATGTCATGAAGAACATAGGGGTAAGACAGGAATAAAGACACAGACCTACTAGAGAATGGACTTGAGGATATGGGGAGGGGGAAGGGTAAGCTGTGACAAAGTGAAAGAGCGGCATGGACATATATACACTACCAAACGTGAGGTAGATAGCTAGTGGGAAGCAGCCGCATAGCACAGGGAGATCAGCTCGGTACTTTGTGACCGCCTGGAGGGGTGGGATAGGGAGGGTGGGAGGGAGACGCAAAAGGGAGGGGATATGGAAACATATGTATATGTATAACTGATTAAATTTGTTATAAAGCAAAAAAATAAAATAAAATAAAATTAAAAAAAAAAAAAAAAAAACACCAGTGGACCAAGACCTGTTTCACTCAAGAAAAAAGAAAACGAAAACCCAAAGTGCCAGATCTGTACTTATTACACGATTTTCATCACTGGATAAATATTAGAGAATATATTCAATCAAGAAAATGAAAAGAATCATCCTTAAACAGCTACTTTTTAACCATGCTTCCAAGGGCACTTCCTGAGCAGATATTAAATCAACAGTCCCAACAACCAACATGTTTTAAAGCAGCTTCAACTCCTTTATAAATTCCTGGATACTGATAAAATGAACCTCAAGAAATTTACACTCCAGTCACCGGGAGATAAGAGCTATAACGTTAATCACGTTTTTAAAGGGGTCAGGAAAAGCAAGGAATGTCTGTAGTTCTGCTACGTTAGCAGTAAGTTCTCTCGTCGTACCTTCCCGCTCTCTTGAACGTTGTCATTTACATAATATACATACACATATAGGCACTTCGTGTTCCAAAATCTACAAAGAGTGCCAGATCAAGAATTGCCAAAGATATTCTTGGAAAACCTTACAAGATGGCCACAGCCTTTTCGAGCGCTTCCAATTTATACATTGTTTCTGAGTCGATAGGGGCTGCCACCACCACGATAAATAGATCCATTCCCACTGCAACCCTGGGGATTAAGAAGGCTGCACAGTGTTGAAGTTGACTTCACTACAAAATAATCTGCTGGCTTGGCTACGACTCTACAGCAGTGTTAAGCTCCATCACTGTAGTCTGATGAGAGGTGAGAGTCCTGTTTCAAACAGGAAGAGACAGAAAAACACTGATGGAAAGAATGTGAAGTCAAAGAGACTTGGGTTTGAGTCCTGGTGCGGTTACTTGCCATTTATGTGACCTTAGCAGAGTCACTTATCCTTTCAGCTATTTTCTTCACCTGTAAAAAAATTAAGTATCTACTTTATAAGGTTAAAGAGATAATGCATATAAAAGTATTTAGCACAGCGCCCAGTACAAAGCAGACATTCAACTAATGTCAGCTGCTTTATTATGAAGGGCAGGTGCAGTATTGTCAGCAAAAAAAATGGAAGAGGAATCGTTTTTAAAAAGAATATAAAAACCAACATAACACAGAAGAGAAATTCTTTTCAGTTCAGCAAGCATGTGATAAGTGCCTATCAAGTGCAAGGCTGTTGTGCTGGGTGATGGGTTAGAAAGAACAGCCGTCACATAGTTTATAACTCAACAGGAAAGAAGAGACATAAAATAACAATAACAGATTTATTATAGAGAGTGACTAATGAAGGGCCAAAGGGACATAGACAATGGAAAGATGACTTCTGGCTAGGGCGGCAGGGGGTTCTTCTTTCACTTATTTATTTTAAAAAATGTGTGTTGAATACACACTATATACCATGCTGGAAAAAATCGGTGAAAAAATGGACATGGTCACCTCCCCATCTTTAATCAAGTACCTTACAGTCCCGTAGAATCAGCACATTTACTGAGTACTACCCGTGAGTCAGGTTCTGAGGCAGCAAAGGACACTGCCTCCAAAGAGCTCACCGTCCATTAAAGGAAACAGCTATCTGGACAGACACAGACAACCGTATGGCAGGTAAAATGGCACGTGTACAAGTGAAGTGGCACCTTTGTTGAGCCTGGACAAATGCAAACAGTTAGATATGGTGACTGGGGAACATTTCCCATGAGAAGATAGCTCAAACTAAGCATGGAGACTAAGAGAGATTCTGGGTGAGCTGCACAAAAACATATGTGATGGGAAGGAGAGAGGCTGGGGAAACAGCCTGGAGCCAGATTCCACACAAAGGCTTTGAATAATATACAATAGCTGGGGCTTCACCTTGAAGATAACAGGAAGCCCCTTCGAGATTCCTGAGCAGAGGAGTATCATTATCAGACTTGTGATTTAGAAAGATTCCTTTAGAGCAAAGACTAGGGTGAACAGAGGAGAATGGACAGGAGACCACTTAGGAGGTAACTGTAGCTGTCAAGAGATAGTTAAGTCCGTAAGCAGGACAGTAGATGTGAAAGTGAAACAGAGAAGATATATATCAGAGACATTATAGAGTCAGAATCAGTAAGAACTGGCAACTGCCTGGACGTAGAGAGAATGAGGAAGCAAAGAGAGATGATGAGAAATCAATGGCTCCATACCTAACTCCCTAGAACTGCAGTGTCACTAATATAGAGGGGAAAAGGGAAGAAGAACAAATAGGTTTTAGATATGTTGAATATTTTTTGAATATTTTCAAAGCATGTTTAAAATATGTTGAATATTTTGGATCCTTGTAATACAGTCAGATGGAAATGTCTAGCAGGCAGTTGGAAATTTGGACATGACACTCAGCAAACAGGTTCAAACTAAAGATGCATATTTGGGAGAAATCTGCAGAACAGCACTAGATGAAGCTATGGGAAGAGAAAATTTACCCAAGGGGAGACTACAGAGAGGAAAGAAGTTCGGTTGAGCTCTGGAATTCAGAGGCATGTTGGAAGATACCTATGAAGAGCAGTGAGAAGCAGATGCCCAGGCATCAACCCCCTTCTTTAATCAGAGAGACTCTGCTGTTGTCAGTTTCTACATTTCAGGTCTTTATACCAGTGGCTTTTTAAAAATGTTGAAACTGGTATCTAGTTTTTCAGGGGGGAAGTAGAGGATGAGCTCTCAGAGGACTTACTGAAGGCTGGAGAAGCTAAGGGAAGTTTTCAGGTAGGAGGCAGTCAATAATAGTGTCATGTGCTAAAAGAGAGAGTAAGGATTAAAAACAGGTGACTGAAGTTGGCAATTCCAAGGTCATCAGTGACTTTGAGAGAGAGTTGGTCGATACAGTAAGAGAAAAGAAAGGTTATTTTAGAATAAGAGACCATCAGTAGGCCAAGGACCTAAGGAAAACTGGGGGTTTAAAGCCTCAAAAGACATAGAAGAGCTAGGGAATTAGATAGGATCGACTGGAGCTAGAACCCAGAGCAGGGAGGCACAGAGATGCAGGAGAATTCATCTTGATGCTAAAGTTACCCCACTTGACAGAGAAGAAAATCAAGGCACAGGGAAGTTAACTAACTTGTCCGAGGTCTCGATGACTCAAGAGCTTCTGCTTTTTCTATTTACCTTTTTCTGTTTCTAGACATGGGAAAAAGTAATGTATATAATACAAAGAAGTACAATTTTTCTACCCAGAAAAATACAGAACCAAAGAAGCTAGACTTGGGGAAAAAACTACAAAATCAGAACACAAATGTACAGTAGTTCAAATGTGTCCAGATACACTGAGGAGGCAGGAAGAGAGTTTCCAGTGCCAAATGCCCAAGCTTGTGATAAACTGGGGGCCATTGGCTCCAATCCTAGAGAACTGTAACCATTTCAAAAAATTTAGCTTCCTCTGTCAGTTTCAACTTCAAATGGATATTTCTGAAACTGAGATTGACTCAGGTCCACTGTGGACCCTGACGGAATGAGCATGATCACAATGGTAACCCCTGAAGCAGAAGAAATGATACAAGAATTCCTTTGTATAGGAATGAGTGAGAGTGAATGAGTAAGCAGTGTAAGCAAACATTCTCTACCTCAACATATGCCCTCCTCTAGGACTAGGCAGAAAAGTATCAGGGTAAGGAGCAAAAGTGGAAAGAAATTGAACGGTTTTCTTTCCTACTCGCCCTCTAAATGAAAAATGTGAGAAGCAAAAAGCATCTCCTCCCTCCTATGTATCTGTCAGCACATTTCCAGGAGGCCTGGCCACATCCCGGGCACCGGCTGGCTGGGGAACAGAGCCTGACACAGCACATGCGCAAGCATCGGAGCCCTCGCCTGGGTGGTCTGCTGTTATTCCTTTGATTAAACTCCCAGGCTGGAAGAGCTGGCGCTGCTCCTAATGATAGCTGGGTCCTGCAATCTCACACTGGCCCGCACAGACAGGCCAGCGCTCCCTCTCCTCTCCCTCTCCTCACCGCAGAGCTGGGTTACTTCGCCACATTCTCCTGTTCGCTGACAGCAGTGACCACAAAGGGCTACTTCTGTGCGTGCAGAGGGCTACAGTTGTAAAGCACACCTCTCCCGGCACTGGATGAGGCAGAGATAGTGAAACCTCACACTCAAGCTCTACGCCAGCCCACCTCAGCTACCATAGCACTCTCCCCCACAAGAGAAAGACGCTTCTAGAAAACCCTGCTTTCAGGGATGTATGATTTCCAAAGGATTCCAGTCCCCAGAGATAACCAGCTTCTCACGTGCCAAGGGAAAGAACTAAATTTGACCTGCTCTCTGCTCAGATTTGTTAGGTATTTGTTGAATAATCATATGTTAAGAACATGTGTCTCTGTATTTCCAGCATATGCAAACACTTCCAAAGTGGCCATGGTGGCCACTTCGTGTGGCAGGGAGATTTCAATATTCTCATATGTTCTAGTCTATAAATAAAGTTAAATCATAGCAGAAAGAGTAAAAGTAATTGCAAGATAAATGAGGTTCTGTTTTTAGCCATACAAATTCATAAGAATCTAGCCTCTAATGGAAATTCAGGGTAACTCAAGCTTTATTATCAAATTTTGGGGTTGTCAGAGTACTTTGCTTCTTTTCTTTTGGCTAATTCACTGTTCCTCAGCATCTTCAACAGTGAGCAGGGAGGAAAGGGCATGGCATTGCTTCATCCTGCAACCCATCCTCCTCCCAGCTACCTAAGTGATGCAGCTAAAAGGCAAGACCCATTTGTCTCTGTGGCTCCTGGTCATCTATGAGATAAAGAGCGAGTTCCTTCACAGGGCATTCAGAGCTCTCCTTGAATCAGCCCTTGTCTCCTCCTCCAGCTTCCACTCCAGCTGCTCCCTATCCTCCAACACCACTAACCACCAGCTTTCTGTTTCCCCACATACACACATGCTAGCTTATTTTGGAGCCTGCCCTACCCTTCTTCTGCCGCCCACCAGCCTCCCCTTAAGATTCAGTGTAGGTGTAATCTCTTTCAAGAAAGCTGCTTTGGCCTTTCCACTCCCACCCACAGGCTGGGTTAGATACCCTTTGGTGGTTTTGTTATTCCCTAGAAACATCTCTGCAGATGCCATGCTAGTACTATCATGTGTTTATGTGGCTGTCACCCTTACCAGATTGTTAGTTATTTCACGCTGAGGTCTATGTCCTTTTTTTTTTAAATTTATTTATTTATTTATTTATTTATGGCTGTGTTGGGTCTTTGCTTCTGTGCGAGGGCTTTCTCTAGTTGTGGCAAGGGGGGCCACTCTTCATCGCGGTGCGTGGGCCTCTCACTGTCATGGCCTCTCTGGTTGCAGAGCACAGGCTTCAGACGCGCAGGCTCAGTAATTGTGGCTCACGGGTCCAGTTGCTCCGCGGCATGTGGGATCTTCCCAGACCAGGGCTCGAACCCGTGTCCCCTGCATTGGCAGGCAGTCTCTCAACCACTGCGCCACCAGTGAAGCCCCAGAGGTCTATGTCTTATATCATCCCTGTGGCTTAGTACCAAGGCCTGGAACACTCTCAAGAGTGTAATAAAATGTTTTTGAATGAGCGAATTAAAAGAATACATTTGAATAAAAAGTTCTACAGAGAATGCCACTAAAAGCTTTCATGAGCAAGTAGTTGAAATCATAGACAAAATAAAGTGATTTTTCAGAAATTCCCTCAAATTTCATTTTTTTTGGCCACGCTGTGCGGCATGCAGGATCTTAGTTCCCCGCGACCAGGGATCAAACCCACGCCTCCTGTGGTGGAAATGCTGAGTCCTAACTGCTGGATCACCAGGGAAGTCCCAAATTTCGGGTTTTTTACACTCATCTTCCAAAATAGTACACATAATTTAAAACCAGCATACCTTATTTAGTGGAAGGTCTCTTAACACCTTGCCCAGAAAAGCAATGTAAAGATATATCAGGGTTTATGGCATATAATGAAAGCAATACTCAGAGGAAAATCCATAGCTTTAAGTATAATAAAAAACAAGACATGAGTGAAAATAAATGAAGTCCCCAACTCAAGAAATTGGGAGGAAATAACAAAATAAAGCTAGGGAAAACAGAAGGAAGGAAGTTAGCAAAGATAAAACAAGAAGATAACCAATTAACTAACAATAAAACAACAGAATGAATAAATATATCCTATCAAAAAAAGGGAAGGGGGAAAGAAAATCTTCATTAACCCTATTGGATATATGAAAAAAAAGAAAACGCAAAATAGGAATTGAAAATAAGGAAATAATCACAGGTAAGAGGAAATAAAAAACATTTCAAGTGACTACTGGACACAGAGTTATTTCTGGTGGAGCTGAGTTGAAGGTTTCACACTCCCAAGTCCAGAGGGGAGAGCAGAGCCTTCAGCACGTTCTGTCTGGATGCCTGCCTCTCATCAGGACTACAGACACCTTATCACTTGCCTCAGTGAGTAAGGAACCAAGGCACTTTCTTTCAAACACAGCTAGGAGTAAAAGGAAATGGCCAGTAAACAGATGTCCCAGGGCCCTTATTAAGCCATTATAACATGTTATTATTTACCAGAAAAAGAACAATAGAAGAATTTCCCAAATTCCAAATTCAGGAACTACTTTCTCCAAGGGGAAATAACACAAATAACACATACTTGAGTTTTTCAATAACAACATTCATTTTGGTGACACAAGATTTTATCCAAAAACTGATTTCAAATCAAATTAGAAACCATTTACTATTAAAGGCCTTTTACGGTTGAAATAGTAATCTTTTCCAAGTATCAATATCTGGCATTCAGACTTTACAGAAAGGTTTTTGCATACTATCCTCATGACCCTGTTATATTTTCCTCATCAAGAAATAGAGACCCTGAGGTTAACGGAAGCTGAGTGAATTGCCCAAGATCACACAGCTAGTAAGTGGTAGAAGAAAGGAGGTCTTTACATGGCTAATCCAGCCCTTTTCCCACTACTGCACCCCGCTTATTACATACTACAGTCCCTCCCTCAGTATTGAACCAAGGATTAACCACCCTATTTATTACCAAGGCTCTAAAAGTTAAGACTGACATTTAATGGCGAGTTCAGATCCCTATGAAGAGAAGTCTGATGGAATTTTAATTCACTGGCACTGAAATTCTTCTTAGATGAGATAGACTGAAGGGGAATGACTTTCCAATAAGGATACAATCACCTTGGATTCCCAAAGGATCAGGATCCTTTCATTTTGGCAAGCTTTGCTGTCTACCAAATGATAGGAGGTGAAAATACATAAACACTAACATTGGCTATGTTTTTTACTATAATTGCAAAGAAAATTTCTTAATGTCTTGGTGCTTCTAGCTGCTTGTTAAAAATTGGAACATATACTCTAGTCAGTGACCCACTGAAAAAAGTGTAGCAGATCACTGGTCCTCTCCCTTCCTCATAGCCACTTCACATTTCACAATTCCTTCCCATTCTACCATGGTCATGATATTCTATTTCCTTTTCCCATCATTCTGTCACTAAAATCTAACTGTTAACTCCCTTCAAGTCTCAACACTGCCGTATAAGATTCTTCACTTCCTAATTCACATTAGGCTTCCTTATCTACTCCTTTCAAACTATCAGGGATTTGAAAAAGAAAATTAATTACAACCTCACACTCTGGGATGAGGCTGAAGCGAAGCTAAGGCTTACTTTGAATTGTGGTCCAGAATTTTACACAGAAAAGTAGGGCACCACCAGGGAGCAGTATGTTGCCTACTTTTAACATGCACTTGAAGTAATCTACAGCTTCACTTTTTCCTAGACTCGATTATCACTAGAGAGTTGCCACCAGTTAAGGGACATGACACCACGAAGATATAGCAAAATATAACTGTGGAGTTAAATCAGAATAATTCCTTTGGAGGACTTTGATGCCGTTTGCATTAAGGAAAGGGAAAAAATCATGGTTTCTACTTCCAGTTAAATACCATGGGGATAATCATCAAGAAGGGCAAAAAGAATCCCAAAGTTCTTAAAAGTTTCATCTAACTTCACTGTGTTGTAAGCTTGTCAGTAATATATACAACAAAGTCAAAATCCTGGTATCCATCAAGCTTGCCGGATGATCTTGACTACATCATTCATTTCAGCCCCAGTTTCCCCCATCTGTAAAATGGTGAGAATGATATGTGTTGGATGAGGGTGTATTGAAATAATTCATTAATCAGTGCCCAGAAAAGATCCTGACATCATGATGAGATGAAAGGCAGTAAAGTTAAAAAAAAAAAAAAAAGTAAAAGGTAATGTTATGGCATTCTGGTAAAAAGATTTATAAGACTAGAACTCACTGGAAAATTTTACCAGAGAAATAAGTTATTTTTAAAGATCCTTTAAAAGTGCATTTACAGCTGAACATTAAAGTCTATTTATCCATGAAGTAAGTACATCATAGCTAGCAGCACACTTAAGTTTGCAATACCTGTGACAGAAACCCTTTCTTTAAAGCTGAAGGAATGCTTTTATTCTTTAGCTTGAAACCAACTAATATTCATTCAACAAGCATCAGCATATGGGCATTAGTAAAGACAGGGAAGGACAGAGTACCCTGTAGTTAACCCAATCCACCGATCCAAAGAACTCTTTGACACCCCAAACTATCCATACCTGCTGGGTGAGGAGACTGACGTGGGTGGATGAAGAATACTGCCTTGCTGCCGGCTTCTCAGCTAGCCGCTGAAGTTCAGCCGTAACCGTACTTGGGTTGTACCGTCTGCTGTATGAGGAACCATCTTCTCCCTCCTTCTGTGTTTTGGCTACTCCTGAATGCTGCTTGTTTGGATGGCATGAACCTGCTAAAAAAGAAAAGTTTTCATCCACTTAGGAAAAAATCCCTGAAAAACTTAGGATGATGACAGCAAAATCTCAGCCAACAGATACTTTACTGACTCCTAGGGATCTCTGACAACATAAGGAGCAGTAAACTATCCTCAGATGCTCACAAAAGTAAAAATAAACCCTTACCATACTCTAGAAACTCTTCCAACCACCAAATTGTTACATGCATTTGTTACTGTGTTTTTGCATACTATGAATCCTTCCCCAAAAAAGAATTTTCATCATATGTAGTGGGGAATAATTGATCCTAGAATTAATGAATAAAAAATGTGTAGCCTTGAAACTCATTATAGTTCTTGTTTTCCTTGTTATGTGACTGTACTTGTCAGTAGTTTACGGCACACACTGTCAAATCATCCACAATCCTTCTTACAGAGCTCAAAAAGGAAAGAAGGACAAAAGCAAAACTGAGTATACTTGGAAAAACAGCAATAATCCTATATTATAAAATTTCAATTGATTTTCCTTTCAGATTTCAATTTTCTTCTTTCAACTATAATATCACAGAATTCTATTATTTCTGAGCACTGAAATTCTGGGACAGTGAAATTACTTAATATAAAATCAAGGTTAATATTTTTTTCTATGATAAAAGTCACACAACCCATTGAAAAAATATTAAAAACCCAGAAAAGTGGCAACACTTTAATGTGTTTCCTTTCTGTCTTATTAATGCTTATATAACCATGATCATTCTGTATATACAATTTGGTGACACTACTTTTAAAAAAATCTATATTTTTTAATGTTTATTATGTTATTTGACACATACCAAATACTATTTACAATTGATGTGGAAGTTATAAAACATATTATAATGAACTGACTACCCAATTCAAGAGTCACATTAACATTATCAACCCATGTGTTCCTCCTCATCCTTAATCTTCCCTTATCATTCACCCCCTTCTTTTTTTTAAAATATAGTTTTATTCTTTGTTTCTATGTGTGTTTGTGTATGCATACTTAAACAAAATACAGTTAATTTTGTTTGTTTTTGAGCTCTATAAAAATGGTATCTATTGTAGTAATTTCCTGGGACTTGCTTTTGTTACTCAATACCATACTTCCGAGATTTATCCTTTCTAAGTATAGCTGAAATTGATTAACTTTATCTGCTGCTTGGTATTCCATTTTGGAAATACATTACAACTTATTTTTCTATTCCCTCATTAATGGCTATTTTGGCTATTTCAAGCTTATCGCTATTATAAACAGTGCAGTTGTGAACACTCTTGCATACATGTCCTGGTGCACATGCGGAAGAACTTCTCTTGTGTATACGGCTAGGAGCTGAGTCACAGAGTATGTGAATTTTCAAATTTATGTGATAAAAACAATTTTCAAATGTATGTGAATTTTCAAATTTATGTGATAAAAACAATTTTCAAATGTATGTGAATTTTCAAATTTATGTGATAAAAACAATTTTCAAATGTATATGAATTTTCAAATGTATGTGAATTTTCAAATGTATGTGATAACAATTTTCAAATTTATGTGAATTTTCACATTTATGTGAATTTTCAAATGTATGTGATAACAACAATTTTCAAATTTATGTGAATTTTCACATTTATGTGAATTTTCAAATGTATGTGATAACAACAATTTTCCAATTTCTGTGAATTTTCAAACATATGTGATAACAATTTTCAAATTTATGTGAATTTTCAAATGTATGTGATAACAATTTTCAAATGTATGTGAATTTTCAAATGTATGTGATACATTACCATAAAATATAAGCGCTCCTGCTGACCCACATCCTCTCCAACACTTAGTACTGTCAAGTATCTTAATTCTTCCCTCTTTTAAGAGGGTGTAAAATCTCACTGCATTCTTCATTTATATTCATCTGATTAATAATGATGTTGAGCACATGTTACCTCTTTTCTGATACCACTATTGGGTTGTCTTTTTCTTACTGAAGGAATCTTGCTTATGTTTTTACTTTTGTTTCCTACAATAAGGTGTTAAAGATGGTCTCCCTTATTCTATTCTAGAAGTTTAAAGTTTTGCACCTGAAAGTGATTATATGGATAGTATGAGGCAGAGATCTAATTTCACTTTTCTTCTTGTATGGATAACCAATTATCCCAGCACCATTTATTGAGAAATGCATCCTTTTCCACTATCTGCAAAGCCATATATCAAACTTTCATCTATCTGTATGATTGTTTCCAACTTTCTGTTCTGCTCCACTGGTCACTTTGTACCTTTTCAGATACTATATTTTCTAATGATCATATCTTTATATTCTTAATAAGATACTCCTCCACCCTTTTTTCTTCTTCAGTGAGTTCTCACTATCCTTGGTCTTTTGCTTATCCATTATCATTTTAGAATTGGCTTGTCAAGTACAACAACAAAACTTGAGATTTTGGTTGGAACCTGTATTGAATCCAGAGATCAATTTGATGAGAAGTGAAACATTTATGAAATTAAGTCCTCCTATCCATGCACATTCTATTTATTCATTTATTTAGGTTTTCTCTGTCTCTAAACAAAGTCTTATAAAATTTCCTTATAAAAGTCTTTCCTAAATTTATCGCTAGATAGCTTATCATTTTTATGCATGTTGTTCTCTTGGTGATGTGGTTGTACAACAATGTGAATGCACTTAATGCCACAAGTGTATCTGTAGCTTATTTTCAGTTTTCTATGTAGATAATGTATTATCTGCAAATAAATAAATTTTATTTCCTCCCTTTTGATCCTGATGCTTTTAATTTCTTTTTCTTGTTTTATTATACTGGCTCTTGACCTACAGTAAAACACTGAATAGAAGAAATGTCAGTTGGCATCCTCTTCTTGCTCTTAACCTTAGAGGGAATGCTTTCAACATTTCCCCATTTAGACTGATATCTCTTGTGAGATTTTGGCAGACACCCATTTTCAATACAGAGGGTTTCCTTCTCTTCCTAGTGTGCTGAGAGTTATTATCATGAACGAGTACAGAATTTTACCAAATTCTTTTTCTGCATCTACTAAGAGGATAAATACAGTTTTTCTCCTTTAATCTGCTGATGTGACAAACGACATTTATAGATTTTCTACTGTTAAACCCCTTCTGTATTCCTTGGATAAACTTGTTCATGGGATCTAATCTCATATGTTGCTAGATGTGGCTGGCTCATATTTTGATTAGAATTTTTGCATTGGTGTTCATAAATGAAGCTGATCTATAATTTCCCTCTCTAATACTGTCCTTAATTGGTTTTGTTATCAAGATTAAACTAGCCACACAGAGTTATTACTGTTGTCTCTTTTTCCATGCTCTAGAGGAGTTTAAGACTGGAATTATCTTTCCCTTGAAAGATTGCCAAAACTTATCTATAAAACCATCTGGGCCTCAAGTTTTCTTTGTGAGATTTTTTTTTTTGCGGTACACGGGCTTCTCACTGTTGTGGCCTCTCCCGTTGCGGAGCACAGGCTCCGGACGTGCGGGCTCAGCGGCCATGGCTCACGGGCCCAGCCGCTCCGCGGCATGTGGGATCTTCCCGGACCAGGGCACGAACCTGTGTCCCCTGCATCGGCAGGTGGACTCTCAACCACTGCGCCACCAGGGAAGCCCTCTTTGTGAGATTTTTAAACTACTGTATAACTTATTTTAATAGTTACAGGACCATTCAGGATTTCTTCATCTTCTTTTTTTTTTTTTTAATAAATTTTTTTTTCCTTAAAAAAATTTTATTTATTTATTTATTTGGCTGAGCCAGGTCTTAGTTGGGGCACGCGGGATCTTCATTGCCATGTGCGGGATCTTTTTAGTTGCGTCATGCGGGATCTTAGTTGTGGCATGCATGCGGGATCTAGTTCCCTGACCAGGGATCGAACCCAGACCCCCTGCATTGGGAACGCAGAGTCTTAATCAGTGGACCACCAGGGAAGTCCCTCTTCATCTTTTTGAACCAATTTTACTTACTTTGCATAGGTTTTCAATTTTATTGGAATAAAGTGGTTAACAGTATTCTAATATTTTTGTCACCTATGCTACATTTGTATTTTCTGTCTGCTTTTCATTCCTTATATTATTTATCTATATCTTCTCTCTTTTCCTGATCGGTCTCACCAGAGGTTTGTCCACCTTCTTAGGCTTTTCAAAGAACTTTTTGGCTCTGATATTTTCTCTACTGTACTTTATTTTTGAATTCTGTAATTTTTACTCTTGTCTTTGATTTTTATCTTTACTCTTATCTCTCTTTCTCCTTTAGATTTATAATATTGCTGTTTTTATAACATCTGAAATCAGATATTTAGCACATTAATTTTTAGCCTTTCTTCTTTTCAAATATAAGTATTTAAGGCAGTAAATTTCCCTCCAAATACTGTTTTTCATTGCTCTCCACACATCTGAACATGAAGTTTTTTCACTGTCTTTCAATTCTAATAGCTTTACATTTATTTCCATTATGATCTCTTCTCTGAGCTCTTTTAAATTTTGAAATACATAAGGATTTGTTATGTATCGTTGCTGTCGACATTCAATTTAATTGCAGTGTGGACAGAGAATGTTGCTGTATGATACCAACTCTTTGAAATCTGTTGTCTTATGATGTAGGACATGACTGTTTATTATAAATGTATCATGTGTGCATGAGAAGGTGTTTTCTCTAATTATTGGGTACAGAGTATTGTGAATGAGCAATAGATAAAGTTAGCATCTTGTTCAAATTCTCTTTATCTTTGCTGATTTACAAAATCTGTGTATCTACTAGTATTGGACAGAAATATGTGGAAATCTCCCACTAAGACAGTGGATTTGTAGATCCCTCATCAGTTATATCAATTTTTGTTTTATTTATTTGGAGGTTATTTTGTTAGCTGCACTTAGAACTGTTTTATCTTTCTGCTGAACTAAACTTTCTGTTTTATGTAATTACTCTCTGTATCTGTTAAGAAAATTTTCTCTCTTAAAGTCTAATATAAGCTAATATATACTAAATTAAGTTAGCATATATTAGCACCACCTTTACTCTGGTTGGTATTTACATGGTATTTCTTTCTTCATCCTTTTACTTTCAACCATCCTACGTCCTTATCTTTACATGTGTCTTTTGTTGGTAAACAACATACAGTTAGATTTTTTAAAAATTCAATCTGACACTCTTCTAACAAGTTCAGCCTATTTATATTTATTTGATTCTTGATATATTAGGACTTGGTTTACCATCTTTTAAGTTTCCATTTCTTGTATTTTCTAAGCTTTGTGTGCTTCTATGTTTGTGGGTGTTTCCCCCGACCCAATCCATTTTTCTTCTTCCCACATGTTTAAATTTCCATATTTTAATTTTTTCAGTGGTGACCTTTGAAACTTGATACTGTATATTTATCTTGAAAAAGTCTAAATTCAAAATAACATCTTAACCTCATCCCCAAACTATTCAAACACCACAGAAAAATTTGACTCCAATCACTTATAGGATATTATTGTTGTCAAGTATATTGTTGTCAACTATATGTTGTTATCTATATATTGTTGTCTACTACTGTTTAAGCCATTCAGAATATGTTCTTTGACAACAGTGGAAATAAGCTAAAAAGCAATCACAAAAAATAGAGAATGCCAACTATGTGAAGATTAAACAATATGCTTATAAACAATCCATGGGTCAAGAAAGAAATCACAACGGAAATTAGGAAATATTTTTGAATTGACTAGCTTCTTCCGTTCCTTATCATCCTCTGTGAAAGGTATGAAAAAAAGGAAGGTTTAAAAAAGAAGTTTTGATGACAACAACAAGGTACAGGAGACACTGAGCTTACTGAATTTCTCTCACATGGGAGAAAAAATTTAAACCAGAACATAATTATTATTGATTTTAGAAGATTAAATCATAAGAATAATCACTCAGAATTAGCACTAATACACATATACGTACATATTCATATGATGACTTATTAAAGTAGACCCTTTCATATCTCTGATTCAAGCTCCATATTACAATATCCATTTCATTTGAAATCAGACAATGATTAAGACATATAGATTGGCTATTTATAAAACATAGCTTAACTGTAACTCACCTTAATGTGGATATTACTCAGGTGTTTAAAAATCTGACCAATGTTAAGATACTTGCTAATCTACAAATTCAACACAATCCCTATCAAAATCCCATCTGCCTATTTTTGCAAAAATTGACAAGCTGATCCTGAAGTTCATACAAAAATGCAAGGGATCCAGAATAGCCTAAACAATATGAAAAAGAAGAACAAAGATGGAAGAATCACCCTTGGTGATTTCAAAACTTACTACAATGCTATAGTAATGAAGACAACATGGTACTCGCATAAGGGCAGATATACAGATCAGCGGAATAGAATTGAGACTCCAGAAGTAAACCCTTACATTTAAGATTAAATGATTTTTGACAAGAGTGCCAAGACAATTCAACAGGAAAATAACAGTCTTTCAACAAAAGGTGCTGGGACAACTGAATAACTACATGCAAAAAAAGAGATGTTAAGACCTTTATGCCACACCATATACAAAAATTATATCAAAATGGATAAAAGACCTAAAGTATAAAATTCTTAGAAAAAACATACTCAACAGAATGAGAGAAAATACTTCTAAATCATGTATCTGGCAAGGGACTTGTACCCAGAATATATAAAGAACACTTACAACTCAACAGTAAAAAGACAAATATCACAATTATCTCTTGACTATGCTGTAAGCTCCCAGTAAATAGAAGCCTTGTCTTACTCATTTCTTTATCCCCAGCACCTAAAAGAAGTTGTTTCATTTTCTTGTCAGTGAATGAGTGCCACTGGACCAAATGCAAGACTCTTCCTTAGTCACATCAGAACTATGCACCCTGTGTCCCTTTACCTTTCAAAAGAAAAGGCAAAGGGAAGAGATGGCATTCTTTTTTAACTGGGGCTGGGGAAAAGATGACGTTGTGGAGTGCCTTTCATTCTCTCACTCACCTGCCTTTGCTGAAGAGGGACGAGACAGTTTCTGGCTATAGATTTGCGCAGCACTTTGGAAAGAGGAAAAGGGGCCAATGGTGTAACTGCCTGATCGACAGCGCGGCAGACCAGCGGGGCTCAGTACGTTCTGTGTCCCAGGATGGATGGAGGGAGAAGCACTGTCAGGGACCGTGCTCAGTAAAATTGCTGGCTGGTGAGCCATGCTGGAGATAGCTGGAGGAATCTGAGATAAAGAAGAATGGTGGCCTGGCCCTGGTGAGAGGTCAGAGGTGGTAATAACAGATGACAAATGGGTATTGGGAATTTTCTGCAGAAGAGTAGCAGCAGGACCAGAGAAAGAAGTAGAGGAAGGACTGGTATAGACTAATTCAGCCTCTTTTTCTGCTGAAGTGGTAAATCCTATTAAAACAAAAACAAACAAACAAAAACAGATCATTTTAGGAAAAATTAATGTAAATTCTGTATGTAAACATGAGGCAAACATTTTTAAACATCAAAATAATCTTAGCATGAAACAGACATAATGAAAAATACAAACTTTAATGAGATTCATCATGAACTTAATGAATACTGCCCACTGAGACACTGTGGCAATGGAAACAGTTTATTTTTAGTCCCTTCTGAAAGCTGGTGCTGGGACTACCTCCACCAACCAGAGCAGGTGCTTTATAAACGTTAGGGCATCAGGACAAAGTTTCTGGTAATGACAGCTAACTCCTCTCCCTCTGATTTTCACCCTTCTAGAAAAAAAGTGCTCAGAATTTTAAACATTAAGAAAGTGAGAAATTCCTTGGAAGGATAATAGGCTATCAGTAGACAAAAGGAAATTCTAAGGGAAAAGGTAAAACAAAGAAAAGGAGCTTTTTGGAGTGATGTCACACGCCCGAAAATCATTTAATATCTGATGACTTTTTTTCATTTAGAGATTTATCAGAGAGCAGCAAATCTATGTAGGTTTGAAGTCACTCACGAGATAATTTATCAGAGTGAATTTCTGTTGCTTGTTGCTGCTTGGAGTGCTTTATTTTCACTTCTTCCATCGTTTCAGGGTGATCTGGAATACGAAATAAATAATGAGCTTAGGCTCTGTTAGTAATCAAATGCTAGAGCATTGCTCTACACATCATTTTGTTTCCAAAATATAACACAACTAGTAATAAATGCTAGGAACCATTGCATTTCTCACCACACTTTTCCAAGGATGGCCACGCCCACAGCCCTGTTGAGTGGGACACCAACCAAATGATTCCCAACTAGCCCCAACCCCAGCTCCAGCTGACTGAATCAGGAAAAGATACCAAAACCCAGGGCAGCCATCCATGGACTGCCAACAAGCTACGACATGCCTGGGAAAGAAAATGAGTAAGGGCAGTAAGATGTCTCTGTCAAGAATTCAGACTTGGGGAGCTAAGAGACAGAACTGGTCGGTGGTACACAGTGGAGCGAAGAAGTCACAATATGTATGGACCAGGCAACTGCCAAGAGATAGAAAGAACAGCCCCAATATCTGTTGGCATGATACCTGGATACTACAACAGCTCTGTATCTTAATCTCCTTGGTTTTACTTGAATAAGCTGAATGAGTTTGCTTATTAGATAGATTGATGAGTATATTCAATAACAGAATCACTCTAATAAAATAAATTTCCACCGTAATAAATTAGGGTTTTTTTCTACTACAGAATTTTGAGACAGAACAGCCAGAGCTAATCATATACTTAGAGAAATATTCCAAAAATCTTTCTCAAGGGCCAGGTTCATACGAAAACTTAAGACAGGCCATTTTACAGATCATCTTTCAGAATGAAAGAATAAAGACATATGAATTCTCTTCCGTCCGTCACCACCAGCACTGGTAATACTGTCACACATTTGTTTGCTCATGTTTGTAACGAGTCCAGATACTATCAAATGTCATACTGTTGTTCCCTTGACTGAGGCCTTCCTACTGCCCCTCTAGTTATTCTTGATTGGTATTGCTAGGTATAGACATTATTATGTAAAGGTAGTCCTTAACACATGAACCCCAGAATTTCCGAGGACGCATCTGTACAAACAGGTGCTGCTAATACATGCTGTTAGGGCTTCTCCATTACTACCAGGGGAGAAGTTACTACCCGAATGCCAAGCTAGGACTTCACCTGCCTAGCCCACTTTTCCCTACCCCAACCTCATTACAAAAACTCCTCAGCCTCCTTTTCCCAACACTGTTAGAGGGTCTTTTCAGAGATCCTACTAGCCTTCTTCCTGTATTTACTCACCCAACTTCATCCAGCAGACAATAAATATTATAAAGTCAAGAACTGTGACAGTCCTGGTCCCTGTATCTCTAGCAACTATCACAATGTCTGACACATGATAGGTGTTCATTAAAAATATGTAGAAGGAATGAAGGAATGGATAAACTAGCTTTAGAACTCAGATAAGTTAGGAAAGCTCAAAGAAGAGGGCTGGACTCAGAAGTATTTCTACTAATACAATACTTTAAGTATACAGTGAGCTAAATAGGCTTTTGTAGACTAACCTCTGAAGCTAATCAGTTATTAAAACAGTAACACCGTTTCCTTGGGAAAACTCACTCTACATTTTAAATGATCAATTTCTCCAGCTCTTTCCACATTAGACTATGATAGCCTTAAGAGGAGCAAAGAAATCTACATCTTTGAATCTAGAGGTTAGCATACTACAAAATTAGTATATTGATTACCTATGTCTTATGCTTCCATCTAGATTTTAAATGAACCTTACACTTGAAGCGCAAGCTTTGTTTATAACTGAGTATTGCTGCTATTTTTTGATCATATGACATGAACTAGATAGTTTGGTCCACATCAGTTCCAAATTCCCAATCATGGAGTTCCCCAGCAGTGAGAAAGTTTTGAAATGTGTGGGAACATTGGGTTATCACAATGACTGAAGGAAGATGGTGGCATTTAGGGCTTGGGACTATGGATATTAGACATCCCACCAGGTATGGAATATTTCCCACATAACAAAGAATTCTCCTACTCCAAATGCAAATGGTGATGAGCTGGAGGAACCAAAAAATTTAACAGGAGTGAGAAATAGTCATTAGGAGACGCAGAAGAACAGAGACTAAGAGCACAAGCTTTGAGTCAGGTAGACTAAAGTTCAGATTCCTGTTCCACTGTCTGGTGCAGGGCACCCTTGGGCAAGTTACTCTGTCTCTTTCAGCTCTGTTCCCTCATCTGTAGAGAAGTTTTATAATAGCACCTACTCCATATGGTTTTTGGAAGTAAAAAAATAAGATCATGTCCAGTAGACAGTAATATGAGCGCTCACTAAATGTTAGGTATTATTAGCTTGTCTTGAAAACAGCTCTCTGATGTCAACTATCATGAAAAAAAAATTAGACCATGTCCCTCTTGCCCTTTTAGGACAAAAATATAAGGCCTCCTCATCCCCTACCCACACACTGCAAAATTTTAACACCTTGGAGTCTATTAGTGCTTAGGCAACATATTATTTTTGGTTCCCCTTTGCACATCTCATTTTTTCACTTGTTCTTCTTATTTTTCATTAATTAACCAATATACTTACCAGCCTTTGCCCTGCTATCAGAAAAACTGTTGCTGTTTTTAGAACTTTTTGAGTGAGTCCCCAGGAAGACACTTGCAGACTTGTTTTTTTGGGTATAAAAAGTCAACACCTCCTCCAGTTCAGCCTCACTGAAATGGGGAGAGAAAGTATGGTCAGAACAGGAAGGTGTTCTGGAAAATCTTTCTACTAGATTTTATTATGAAAATGGAGTAAGCTGAAGAAGGGGAAAATGAAAAGCACAAGCTGGAAACTCCCTATTAATAGATGGTAAAAAAAAGAAATATAAATGAAGCAGTCTGAAAAATTTAAAGCATGACAAGGTTTTATTCATTCCACAGTGAATATTCTAGATCTGCACTGTCCAGTATGGTAGCCACTAGTCATATGTGACTATTTAGATTTAAATGAATTAAAATGAAAGATTCATTTCCTTGGTTACACTAGCCACACTTCAAGTACTCAGTAGCTACAACACAGAAAGTTCTATTGGACAGCCATGTTCTAAATCAGGGGTCAACCAACTACAGACAGTGGGCCAACCCTGACCAGCAGGCTGTTTTTGTATGGCTCCCAGCTAAGAACGGTTTTCATATTTTTAAAGAAGAGTATGCTATAAAGACCACATGTAGCTCACAAAGTCTGAAACATTTATTATCTGGTTCTTGGCAGTTTGTCCACCCCACTTCTAGATAATTGGAGTATATTCACTAAAGAAGCCACTTTGTCATAAATACGGAAACTCACCAGCGTAACCAAGGAAGATTTCCCTAACCATCTATACAGTGGAAACTGAACCAGATGGTCTCTAGGTCACTTCAAATATTGAAATTATATGCACTTTTTACGAACATCCACAAAATGGAAAGTGTAAGGAAACAGATGAGGGCCCATAGAATTCTTCCAGTAAACATATTATGTATGGATTTTATAAAATCTGTAGCAGCTCCTCATTGGCCTTTTGCATTTTTTTCCTGGAGCCTGGCTATGTTCCAGATAAGTGGCCTTCAAATAAGCAAAATATTCCTGCAATATTACAAAGAACCTATAACCTATCTTCAGAATACACTGTAATGACAACCTTGGAAACTGCTCCTATGACTCTCAGAGTAAACCCCAAGGTCTCCAAAGTAGCAAAGAATGGCCTGGCTAATTTGTATCAAGATAGAGAGCTGAATGCTAAGATTTTTCAACCCCTAAAAGCTAACCTTAAGCATGAAGGACTTGTTTTATTTTATATACATTAGGCGTAACCCTTACAGGGCTGAGAAACTGCCAATTCCTCAACCCACTCAACGTAGGCAAAATGTGGTCATCTCTACTGCATCAATAGGTCAGGGATAAATTCAGATCCAGTAAACACTAGAAACCTCTAACTTCAGCTTTCCGGAGTGCTCCCTCAGCCTTTAGAGTGGTGTGTACTTTGAAGCTGTCTAGAAATACATCCCAGATGCCCAGCAGCAGTGTTTTGATAACTAAAACCATGACAACAGCCAATAATTGGCTGAGATATGGAGAGATCAAGCCTATGAAACCCTTCTTCTCCTTCTAAGAGTGATTTTACTCACATCCATATGTTAGAAACAAGGGGCTACTGGGAATCAATGGGGCAGTGTGGAAGACAGAATAAGATACTTTTTATTAAGAATGTCTTCTACCTTGCTTGTCTGATGAACTTCCGAAAGATTTCCGTATTCACCCCATCTTCCTCTTCTTCCTCAAGTTTCTTCTTCGATTTCTTTCCAGCCATTTGTTCTGTTTCCTATCCAGTCCCCAACCCCACAGAAAAACAAGATAAAACTGACTCCTGATAAATGCATACTTCATCGTCTGGTTTCATTACCCTTGGGTTAATTTGTCTTTATAGTAAAGACATTTAATTCCTCCATGTACTTTTGCCACCTATAAATCTGATATGTTATTTTCTGTTATTATTTCATGAAACATTTTAGAGTTTCCAAGTAAGAGTTGCATAATAAATATAAATTTTTATCATGTTTTTACTTTTTACTCAGGTAGCGCAGTGAAAAAAGAGCTTGGTAATGTCTGTGGTCACAC
Organism: Mesoplodon mirus; assembly: GCF_964341445.2. Classification (NCBI taxonomy): domain Eukaryota; kingdom Metazoa; phylum Chordata; class Mammalia; order Artiodactyla; family Ziphiidae; genus Mesoplodon; species Mesoplodon mirus. The sequence goes on along the minus strand of NC_138979.1, from coordinate 161,740,708 downwards.
TTGAAGCTTTAATAAAATGACAACAGAGACACTGTATTTTGTTACAGTTAGGGAGAGGAAAGATAGGTCTTGGAAGACACTCCTATAGCAGCAACCAAATTGAGTAAATTCTTCACTTATGTAAGTTGTCCCAAAATTCTCAACAGAGCTGGAGTAGCTATGTAGCTATGGATTTGATGTGTTGATACTGTACTGACCATTCCACACATTTCACAAAAGCTATTTAAATTTCCAGGCTTCAGCTTTCCTTTCTGAAAAATGACCATGCTCCCCGCTCCCTCCACCCCAAAATGACATTTCTAAAGCATTCTAAGACCCTTGGATAAAAGATGCTTTGCAGGGCCTCCCTGGTGGCGCAGTGGTTGAGAGTCCGCCTGCCGATGCAGGGGATACGGGTTCGTGCCCCGGTCTGGGAGGATCCCATATGCCGCGGAGCGGCTGGGCCCGTGAGCCATGGCCGCTGGGCCTGCGCATCCGGAGCCTGTGCTCCGCAACGGGGGAGGCCACAACAGTGAGAGGCCCGCATACCGCAAAAAAAAAAAAAAAAAAAAAAAAAAAAGATGCTTTGCAGACTATTCTCACTAAATAGTCTATTTTCTGGGCTTGGTTGTAAAATGAAGTCACTATGTAAAATGTTCTAGAGAACAAAGTGTAACTCTCTCAGGAAGGCAGATTGTGTCACTGTATTAAATCCACAGTTCAAATTTGCTCTCAAATAGTCAATTCACCACTGTCTCCAGGCACAATAATGACAATGCAAATTCACATAGCCCAGGATTCATCTCAGGTGCAACAGCACTCAAAAGGAATGTGCCTTTGGATGAGAGTGAACAACAGCCCCTGGGCCTTCACAAGTAATAAGTAGCTTTTCAGACCAGCTGGGTTAGGGAGTGATGTCCTGCTCCCCATAATGTCCCACACAGCATGTGATAATGCTAAAAGGGAAGAAGAACCTCTCCGCCCAGCTGGACAGAGGCTTCTAGCCTGTTTCTGACAGTGCATGGCAATCCAAAGCACAAGACTAACAGATGAACCACCTACCTTGTTGTACACAATGATAAAGTCACCCAGTTGATGGGCCAGGATTCTTCTGCGCTCCAGAAGTGCCAGTCTCCGACTGGGTAATACCATCCTCAGTGAGCGCTGGAGGTTACTTGATGCTCGCTTGAGGAAACGAACCACAAGCTCCTATAAATTAAAGAGTCATTGGGGGAAAAAAAGAAGGGATTGTGCTTAAGCAACAGAAGACAAGCCATAAGGGGATTACACAATAGAGAGATAAGGAGAGGTATACTACACACTTCAGCAAATAAGACCCAGAGCAAACATACTAGGTATAACAAGGATGCAGTAAGACAAGAACAAAATGAAACAAACATATCCTCTTCCTTTAACAAGCTGGCAGTGGGAAAATCAAAATCAAGTATGTGTGCAAATAACTATGTAATAAAGTAGTAGCTGTAAAAGTACAATTCATATATACATAGTACTATAATAATTCAAAGTGCAGCTATCACTTCCTATAGGGTGATCAGAGAAAGATACTTAGGGAAAGTAATAGGTAGAGGAAACTAAAACCATGGATCAAGTCATCAAAGGTGAGAAGGGAGAGAAAGAATACAGAAATACTGACACTCAGAGATCAGAAAGAGGAGGAAGAATCAGAAAAAACAAACAACAACCACAACAAACCATGAGAGAAACATCAGAAATGTAGAAAGAAACACGGGAGAAAACAGTGTCATGCAAGCCAAGGGAGGAAGGCTCCCATGTCACAGCTTCCAAGAGGCTGGAGCAGGAAAGGACCACAACCACTTTCAGCAGAGTAAAGGGGACAGAAAGTAGAGGTTAAGAAACGAATGGAGGGCTTCCCTGGTGGCGCAGTGGTTGAGAGTCCGCCTGCCGATGCAGGGGACACGGGTTCGTGCCCTGGTCTGGGAAGATCCCACATGCCGCAGAGCGGCTGGGCCCGTGAGCCATGGCGCTGAGCCTGCGTGTCCGGAGCCTGTGCTCCGCAACGGGAGAGGCCACAACAGTGAGAGGCCCGTGTACCATTAAAAAAAAAAAAAAAAAAAAAGCAGATTAAAGAAATGAATGGATACTGAAGAATACAGGTGAAGAGCAGAAACTACTGATTTAAAAAGTTTAGTGACTAATGGAAAGAAAGAACTGTTACCAGGCTCGCAAGGCAATAGCTTTTTATTTATTTTTTCTTCCCCAAGAGTAAGTGTGCTTTTAGAGTTGGGGGTTAGCAAGGAGGGCATAGGGAAAGGTCATTAAGGGGTAGAAGGGATACATCTCGCTTGAGATGGGGCAAAGGATTTTGAAATCTGAACAGATACCAATCAGATCATTCGTAACATCACAAATGCTTCAAAGAGAGATTTTGCAAGGCCAAGGGCCTTAAAGATAATAGTTCCCCACACCCAATCCCCAAACACAGTAAAATTGCCTGAAGATGATGGATTTGGGGAACTTCTGTCGATGTGCCTTCTGTGAATTACATGATAAAGAAGTTCTAAACCTAACTTGGATCAGAGAAGGCAATTCTACACTTACCTTCCTCATAAACAAGACCACTGCCACAATCATCAGGTAATGCCTTAGGGTTTGTTGTTTAGATAGATTTTCAAATAGGAATGCACACAACTGATACTATGTTCTGCAGTGATGATCCTAAATATTCTTATAAAAAGCTCCATAGAAATCCTGTGTGAATTCCAAGTCAGCAGTTGCAATAGTTATTCTCTTCTGAGCTATTTTTTTCTTCTTGAATTTGATTTTGGTTCACTGTCCTTTGGTGACAATTTACTCCAACATAAAGAAACAGTCTCATAACCAGAGTGTTGGATTTCATAGGTCTACTCTGCTCTCTTTACTATAGGCTGGTTTAAGCTGTTATATTAAAACATTATTTTTTCACAGTGGAGCAGACAAACTGACTCTCAAAAAGGCAGTTTCAATTTTCCACTTGGAAAGAGCAGAGCTAACATTTTCCATTGATGGTTGAAAAATTACTCACAACACACAAGGTTTTATCTCTGGGTTGTATTGGCTACTTTAAATTCACAAGTTGTTTTCTGGGATATCCATCATGCTTTTATAATAAGCCCAGCATATTGTACACCTCTTATATGTGGAGAACTGAAAATTACAGTAGGATCACCACTGAGCTGGAAAGGATGCAGCTTTCTCAGACTTAATGGTCCTTCTCTTTTCAGTGACAGATCCCTGTGGTTAAAAAGCCGAAGGAAGGGCTGTGGTTTCTTCTATATGCGTTGACCTTACCAAAGAGCTTGAAGCTCCCTGTCATTCTGATCCAAAAAGAAAAACATTGCTGGTATATTAAATTTTAGGCAGGTTTGAATGACCAATATACAGTAAAAATTATTACACAAGTTTGTTTCCAGTAATCTAAGAATTTTATAAAGTGACAACTAGTAAAGAAAAAAACGTTAAAATGGAGGATGGTACATTCTCAGAGGGCCCATGATAAAGTGTTGATTTTCAAAGAGCTAACTTGACCTCCTGGGACAGAAAACAAATGCTTTATGACCCATGGAAATAGTGCAAGAGCAAATAATGTACAATTGCAACATCTGAGTTTAAGTTCCAGTTTCAGCACATATGAGCTACAGGACAACAGGCAAGTTACCCCCTTCCTCTAGGTCTTTGTTTCCTCATCTGCAAATGGAGATGACAGTGCCTGTATCAAAGAATTAATAAAATGTGAAGCTGCTTGAGACAGGACTCTGCAAATTGTTATTCCTTTCTAGGGCTTTGCACGGGCCTGACATCTAATGAGCAATCAATTTCCATTTTCAGAATGAAGTAAATTAATGCCCTCAACACATACTGTGATGAACATGGCTCCAGATCCAAGATTCACCTCACAGAAAATAAGAGAAATCTGCAAGCTATACTGTGGAATAATTCTTTCACCACAAGTATACTGTTCTTTATCTTAGTATAGGAAAAAAAAGAAAAGAAGGAAGGAAGGAAGGAAGGAAGGAAGGGAGGGAGGGAGGGAGGAGGGAGGGAGGGAAAGAGGGTGGGAGGGAGGGAGGGAGGGAGAGTAAGGGAAAGTAAAAAAGTTCCAACAAGAAGAGCCTCACCATCTGTTCATCCTCTTTGGCAGCCCAACTGGCACTGAATGTTTGACCTCCGGTGTCTTTCATCAGTCGGATTTGAACATGCTGGAGATAGGCAGAGAATGCTATTCGGGCCTGCACTTTGCTACAGAAATCCAAAACAATATACCGTTATGAGACAGAATGGTGCACCTACCAAACGTGTGCTTGCCTCTCTCAAAGTGGCCTTTGAGGATCCTTCTATTAGAATGGCTAAGAAAAATGAAGCCCATCATACAGTCACTGAGTAAAGATTCCTTCTACCCAGTACATGAGATTTCTTTTTTTCTATTTAAAGAATCAGAGATGGAGAATCCTACTTATTTTCTCATTATTACCATGGCGTGGGGGGCGGGGGGGAAATCAAGCAAGAATAGAGAATCATGTTTCCTACTCTTATACCTTAACTTTTGGAACTTTTACACAACTTTCTTGGGGAAATGGACAGAAAAAGTATTGAGTTTTCACAAGAACCTTTGTATTGATACAGAAAGGTTTTTCTGCCTTGGAGGCCCTTAAAAACATACTTATCAGTTAGTACAAAAGTATGGCTTTTGCTATAGCAACTAATTTCTGGTGTGCAAAAGCCTCCAAGGCAGGAAACAGATAAATCCTACAAAGGAACTTTGAGACCAAATTTAAGGTCAGGCTTTTCTCAACTACAAGACGGGAGTGGCTGGAGCCCAGAACAAATGAGTGAGGTCCAACAGAGTTTGGCATAGATGCACTGACCGGCTAGGATGAGCCCAGATGTTCAGGGGGAAACAGAACTCCACACATATAGTAAAAAGCACCTCAGCAACATCACTGAAGAAGCCAGCTGATTTCTGCTTGGTGGTCTAGGTTGGAAACAAGGAAATCTGATCAAGCTATCATTTAGAAGACAGAAGTACCAGAGAAACACTGATGATTTTCACTTCAGCTGCTAACTGCAGCAGATCTGTTTTCTTTCAGGGGAGACTGTAGTTACTTCAGCTGCTTGGCCTTCTGACATGCTAGCCAAAATTACCTCAGCGAAGATTAGGGCCCAACACAAACTTTGTTTACAATCCTCACACATGCAATCACTGAATGCTTTCTACTCACTGTTCCCCCAAGGTTAGGACGAAGGACTTGTCCAGAGCAAACTGGAAATCCTAGGAAGGTCTACATCTAGCTTCTATGTGTGTGCTGGAAGGGAGAGGAGTCAGGTTGGGGAGTAGATTTGCTTTTCAAGCTCTTCAGAGTATGAAATATAAGGCTACATCTTGTTATTAATAGGAATAGTTTATGGGAGCACAATATGATTTTGAAATTTATATTTTCAAATGTTTTTCATCATGAAGAACACTTAAAATCCTTGTTCTGGAGACCACATACACTTTCCCCTCAACCATTCCCATAAGCTAATTAGTTTCAAGTCAAAATAAATGAAAAAAGACTCTCCATTTTGGTCAACAAATTCACTTGCAATAAAGTGAGCTAAAAATGGCATGTTTCAGACACCTCCAAATGTAGTAAAATACTCAATTTTATTGACTATTTCCCTAATATTAAAATATGAAGGTCTTCTGGATAAGGGAATTACTGCTTGGAAGTTGAGATTTCAATCAACCTTTTGTTGTAAATCAAACGAACAAGAACTGAGTTTTCCATCTCTAAAAACCTTACTAAAGAGATCTGTGGGATGTTAATCCTGAGGTTGTCCCTAAGGTATTGGACACATTGGTCAGCTAGTAATCTGTAACTGACAAACCAAAATAATAGAATAATTTACACCAAAGAAATCTGTTTTTAAAAAAATAAAAGCCTATGGAGATCCTCAGTATACAAAAACATACAACGAGTGGGCTGGGGCCTGGAGTCTTGAATCCTTGCCATGGACCACCCCCAGATCCCTCAGTAGCCACTGAGATGCCCCACAGAATTATGGGCAGCTCCAGGGAACACAGTTTGAAAACCACTGATTTATTGCATTAACACACCCTCCAATTACAAGAGTTTACTCTTTAAAAGTAAGATCCGTAAGATTTATGAATAACTAATTTATTTCTACAACATCTAAGTAGAATGTTATTGCTGGAAAGGACATTAGAATATAGTCCAGTGGTTTTCAAATGTTCTATTTCAATTCAGTGGACTCCTCCTTCCTCTCTAGAGAGCACAGTTTGAAAAACCTGTCTATGTCTAACCCCATACCCTGGCCTAACAGAAAAGAAAACTGAGGCCTAGAGAAGCTCTCTGACTTGCCTGTGGTCACACCGCCAGTTGGCAAGCACTGAAAAGCCAGAGCCAAGTCTTCTGACAGAGCCCTCTCTGCTCTCCACTGACGCAACTACTCTCATTCTCCACGCACCGTTCCAAACCTTAACTCTACCCTCCAACCCCCTAAACGCCAATATCACCCTCCATCCTTGCGGTATAAGAACTGACCTCTAGCTTAGAAACTAAAGGCCGTCACGCTTATATAACTACACTTCCTGCCTATTTAACCTCTAACGACTGCATTCATTACAGGAAGAGACACCCCTCCACTGGCCTCTTCCTACCTTCCTTTAGGACAACATATCCATTTCTGTATCTCTAATTCTTTTACCATCAAAGCCTTCCCCTAATCTCTAAATAAGCTCCAGAATCCCTATCTTAAGAAATCATTTTTCTCTTAGCTTGCTCCCTCTCTCTGATGAGTTCTCACCTGTCTTTCATTCATTGTCAAACTCTCTGAAAAAGTTAGTTCACACTTGCTTTCCTAGTTGCTCAACTCACAATTTCTCTTCTACCCACTAAGTCCACCCCCAGGTCATAAAAGCAGGAGACTCTTTTCAGGCCTCATCCTAACTTGGGCCGCGGGAGGCACTCTATAGCTTGAAACTCTCATCTTGTAGCTTTTCAATACTGTCTCCTCCCAGTTTTATAGCTCCCTCTCTAACTGCTACTTCTTGGTCTCGTTACTATTGAACGCTGGTTTTCCCCGGGCCTCAGTTCTCTTCCTTTTCTCCTGTCTATGTTTGCTGAACTAAACTGAAATGGACAAGCTCACCTACTCTAACGTTGTACAGTCCTGTTCAACTCTGACTTTCAAGGCTGTATTTTCACCTATCTACTGATCATCCTCATCCCAGAGCACTTCCACCTCCCCGTGTCCCAAATAAAACACATTATTTCTATCATGAAACCAACTCCTGTGCTCCTTATATTGACTGATGGCAGCACCAAGTTACCAAACTTGGAAAATTCAGTCTCTGTGGAATTCTTACATCTACAGGGACCAAGCCCTACCAATTTGAACTTGCAAATTTCATTAACTCCATCCCATTCTCTTCATTCCTATAGCCATTGCTCTGATCAGGACCTTCATCTTCCTGGCTCTGGACTACTTGAACAGCCCCTAACTCAGCTCTCTACCCTTAGTTCTCCTCTTATCAATCACTATCCCACAATGCAACCAGAATTTACTTTCTAAATCAAGATCTGACCATATCACACATCTGCTTAAAAATTATGCATCTAGGAAATAAAGTCCAGGCTCCTCTATGGCACTATATGATCAAATGACATCCAATTTTTTAGTCTCACTTCTTATTGCACCCTTTTCTCCATGTAACGTCACACCACTCATCTGTATTTCTCAAACTTGCCAAGCTCATTCCAATTTCAGGTTCTTTATACTTGCTGTTCTGCCTGGAATATTCTGCTCCCTGATATTCACATGACTTACTCCTTCTCATCATTTGGGACTCACCTTAAAGCTTACGTCTCCATGCCCAAAGCACCAGAAGCTACAGAAACTTTCTGTCCAATTACACTCTAATACTACACCCTATTTTACTGTCTACACAGCACTTCTTACTGTCTGAAATTACCCTGTTTCTTTGTTTACTGTCAGTCTTCCCCACTAGACTGTGGGCTCCACGACTGTTTTGGTCTCCACCGTAACACTATACAGCCCAGCAGAATTCCTGGTATAGATCAAGTGCTCAATAAATATTTGTCGAGGAACTGAATGAATGACTGTACTATCACCCCTCTGTGCCTTTATTCCCTCTACTAGCACTCCTATACTTAGCTGTCACCTCCCAAATCCGGAAAGCCTACCTATCAGGGAAGGCCTGGTTCAAATATTGCCTCTTCCCTAATGTCTCTCTAGCCCTCCCAAGCAAGACCAATCACTCCTTTTCCTGTGTCCTAAGAGCCCTTTGTCCACACTGGGGTCATAGCCCCCGCTCTTTAAGTGTCCCCACTCTAAGCCATGAACTGCTTGAGCTCCCTGTCTCAGTCACCTTGTGCTCGTAAGTCACTAATGCTGAAACCCAACAAATATTTGTTGAGCCAGTGAGACCTGTGTTTGTATCACAGTTCTAGACCTTGGACAAGCAACTTCTCTAAGGCTCAGTTCCCTTGACAGTAATAATATCAAATCACAGTCATTAATTCACAGGATTCCTGTGCATAAGAAATGAAAAATGGCTATAAAGCCACAAGCACAATACCCTGGTACACAGTACAAATTAGCTGTTTTCAGTTTTGCTATTATAATTAGGAAAGGTACATACCTAAGATTGCCATTATCTTGCAGAATCTGCATCAGGTTAAATTTAGGCTCTGGTTCCTGAGTCTCAGTTTTGCAGCACTGTTCACCTTTGTCATTCCATTCAGGAACTTTCATGGCATTTTCTTTGGGTGAATTTTCTACCATAACGGTCAGTGAGGGTGTGTGTTTGGCTTGATTTTCTCCGAGGGACCCTGAAGACTCCTCCTGGGAAGCTTCCTGTTCTTCATCTTCACTGTCTAAGGCAACTTCTTCCTCCTCTTCGTTCTCTGTCTCAGTTTTAACATTCATTTCAGCTGGTTGGGTAATCACTAAATGCGAAGAATCACTAATGTTGCTGAAAAAAGGATTAAATTTTCCTCTCTCCCAATACCTTCCTTTTATCTTTTCAGTAAAAACCCATTTCTAAATCAGACCACAATGCACAAAATTAACAACATACGCACGTCCCTCTTATACATTCTAAAAACCTATTAATGATCTTCATTAGAGTTGATGTTTCTCATCGTAATACCAATGGTTCTCTCACAACTTAAGGCAAAAACCCTTTTAGTAGAGTAATCTCTACAGCGTGTTAGAGGTTTTCAGAAGGGCATCTTTCACGGGGGTACAATAAGCAGGGGAATATCTTTCTATCATATGTTTATCCATTATCCTTCTCCTTCACTGCCTTGGAAGGTCTATGAGGACAAGGACCATAGCTTTTTTATTCACCAATGAAACCCCAGTGACTAATGTGCTTGATACAGGCAGTCAACAAACGAGAAAAGGAGGGAGAAAAAGGAAGTCAATTCATCAGTGACAAACAGATCTGTAACAAGGGAGATTCTAGGAGAGAAAGAAATTCCCCTTTTTCTGTTCATGTTTAAAATACTTACACAATTCAGCAATGTCAAAGGACGAACTGGATTTCATACCTAATCATGAAAAACCCAAACAATGACGCTCAGGGTTCCATTAAACTTAAGCTAAGTATCAGGTAGTTAAATGATGCTGTAAGAGTAAGAGCAAAGGCCAAAATGTGTGCACGTCGGATATTCTTCAATACAAATATCATAGAATGGAAGGTTTAAAAACTTATTATTCTTTTGAAACAAGTTTCTGAGGAAAAAGACTATATCAAAAAAAGTAAGCATATGTGATCAGAAAGTTCTGATTCATTAAGTGTTAATTAAGAAGCTGATTAAATCGGTCTGACAGGACACAGATCATAGAGCTTGGTGAAAGCTCACCAGCTGGTACCTGGGTATTTTGGCCGCATTGCCCTCAATCTGCCACTCCGTCGTCGACGTTTTCGCACCTCCAGAGACAGGAGCTTCCTCTCATAAAGAGCAGCGTGCAGCTTGGCCCTTGAATTCATATTCTCTACCTTCAATTCCGGTGCTCCATCAACCACAATTCTATGGGAAAAAACATGGTAGCTAGAGCCTTCAGAAACTTCTCTCCTTTATTCCAAGGCTAAGTTTGACAGAACTCTGTAATGATGTCAGGCCAGGCATGGTTCCCCTAGTGAATTCTAAAATGTTTGACAGATAAATGGGAGTACTGGAATCTACATTAGACTTTCACTAATGGGCTATCTGAATTTGTTAAATGTTCTGAACAAAAATATATCTGAAGACAATGTTTAAGTATTTTTAAGTATTCAGTACTACTGGCTGACTATTCAGTATAGAGATCATAAAGTGCTACCCAACCATGCCTTAAGAATGACTAGAGATACTGGTAACACTTTAATTCTTAAGCTGGTGATGGCTAGAGGTGTACTTATTATTTTATTTATTCATTATAACGTACTCAGAATTACACAAATATTCCTTTGACATATATAATATTTAATAAATACAGATTTAGCACAGGTTGAGACGAGGAGAGGAATGGCTGATAATCTATGAATATGGCAGCACAGAGCTGAATGAGACTCACAGGGAAAGCATCTTCGTGAAAAGTCACCAAGACCTTGGGACGCACCAAGTCTCAAGCGCTCCAACAGGAGGAACTTCTCTCTTAGAGTATACTTAGTCATAGGAGGAGTTGGGGAGAGGTGGAAGGGACTCTCCAGGTATTGAGTACAGGTCAGGAGTTAGGGTCAGAGGCACAGACAAGGGAAGGCAGCAGATGCAGGACAACACCAAATTCAATCAGATCATGGATGGGAAATGGGATGAGGAGAGGGAATGGCTACAGGTACATTAGGCATTAGATAAAATAAATCATAAATTAGGTTAAGTGACAGGAATCAGACCCAATCCACACAAGGATCGGGCAAAGTACAGCACAGGCAGAGATAACCAGGTCAGAAAAGAGAGACAGGGTTCTTGGTCACTAAGTCAGAAAAGCTGTATCCATGTTAGTGTCGGAAAGCAGGCAGCCAACTCTGTATACCCAGAACTCAAGATCTAACTGGTTGGTTCTGAACTCTCTCTCTTGCGAACTCTTCACAACTCAAAGCATATTCCCTTTGAGGTGGAAGTTCATCCTCATACCTCTGGAAGTTTTCAGTCCCTAAGTATGATGGAAAGGCTGTGTCTTTTGTCTATTTAGGACTTTTAGAGATTTCTGGGTGGATGAACTGGATAGTAAGTATTTTGAAGTCCTCCCCTCTAAAGTGGGAAACTGAACCAAGGACTGGGAGGATCCTGATACGGGGTGCAGAAAAGGGAAGCAAATTAATAAACTTCACAAATAGTTCAACCCCAGTTTATCATAGTCTCAGCAACTGAACATTACCCCCTCACACACAGTTATGAAAATAGATTTTTGGCCAATTAAATAATAAAGAAAATAAAACAAATCTGATATTTTAAAATAACAACTATAAGCTTCTAAGAAACCCTGAACAGACATATAAATCACAACTATTACAAGGAATGGAGGTAGGGAATGCTGGGGAAAGAAACAGAATTATAGTTCTATAAAGGCAAGGCCCACGCTTGTCTTGTTTCTCACTGGATGAGTGACGCCTATGAGACTGACTGCTCAGCACACACCTGACATACCATAAATACTTCTGAATTAATAAACAATTGAATTCCCCATAAGTTGTAATACCTTTTATCTATACCTACTTTATTTCATTTTTCTACACTTTTACTATGAAATATTTAAACAAATAGAAAGGTTTAAAGAATTATACAGTGAACATCCATATACCCACTGACCAGTTTCTACAATGAATATCTTACTATATTTGTTTCATCACATATATATCCAATCTTCTCTCCTTCTATCCATCAATCAACCCACCTAATTTTTAAAGCATTTCAAAGTTGCACAAAGACATCAGTGCACTTCACTCCTAAACACTTTAACACTCAAATCATTATGATCTAGAGTTCAATATTTTATAGGGCGTTGAAAGTTTTTTCTCTTTTCTTTTTTTTGGGGGGGGCGGGGGGAGCTAAAAATGACACATAGTGAAACATCCAAATATTAAATGTCCATATGTCCATTTGATGAGACCTAGAGCTATATAACCCAAACTCTAACATTACTAGCCCCTCAGAAAGTTCTCACGCCCCTTCCCAGTAAATCCCTCCCTCATACTCCCAAAGGAAACCGTTCTGAATTTTTGCATCACGTTAGGTTTGCCTGTCCTAGAACTTCATAAAGATGGAATAGTATAGTATGAACTCTTTTAAGTCTCCTTTCATTCAGCATGTTTTTGAGATTGATCCATGTTGTGAGTATCAGTATGGATCCTTTTTTTTGCTGAGGATTAGTCCAGTGTATGAATAATCCACAGTTCACCTATTCCCCTACTGTTGGACACTGAAGTTGCTTCCAGTTTTGGAATATTATGAATGAAGCTCCTATGAACATTTTTGTACAAGTCATTTTGTGGTTATGCTTTTCATTTCTTCTGAGTAAAGATCTCAGAGTGGAATTTTCTAGGCTAACAAACTGCCAGACTCTTTCTAAAGTGCCTGTACCAGTTTATGCTGCCCGTGACAATTTATCAGAGTTCCATGAGCTCCACATCCTCACTACTGGATGTTGTCAGCCATTTTTTCCAGTTTTATTGAGGTATAATTGACAAATAAAATTATATTTAAAGTGTACAATGTAATGATTTGATACAATTTTAGGCATTCTGCTGGGTGTTTAGTGGTATCTCATGATTTTAATTTGCAATTCTCTTATAACAAAGGCTGTAAAGCACATTTTCATTAGTATATTGGTTATTCCTATATCTTCCTTCTAAAATGTCAAAGCATTTACATCAAAGCATTACATATTTGTAACTGGGTTGATTGTCTTATAATTATTTAGTTGTAGGAGTTTGTTATATTTTCTATATACAAGTCCTTTGACAGATATGTTTGATGAATATCTTCAGTCTATGGCTTGTCTAGAAATTTTCTTAATAGTGTATTTATTACAAAAATATTTAATTTTGAGGAAATCTAACTTATCATTTTTTCATTTTTGCTGATTACTTACTGTGTCATGTCTAAAAACTTTTGCCAAGCCCAAAGTCACAAAGATATTTTCCTTACAAAGTTTTAGAGTAATAGCTTTTAAGTTTATGTCTATGAATCACCTCTAATTTTTGTGGGAGACAGAGGTTGAAGTTCACTTTTTTTTTTTTTTGCGGTACGCGGGCCTCTCACTGTTGTGGCCTCTCCCGTTGTGGAGCACAGGCTCCGGAGGCGCAGGCCCAGCGGCCATGGCTCACGGGCCCAGCCGCTCCGTGGCACGTGGGATCCTCCCGGACCTGGGCATGAACCCACGTCCCCTGCATTGGCAGGCGGACTCTCAACCACTGCGCCACCAGGGAAGCCCTCTTCCCCTTGCTTTATTGTACTGCTTAGGACCTCTAGTATAAAGGGAACACAAGTGGTAAAAGCAGACATCTTGCCTTATTACTAATCATAGGGTAATCTCCATTATGTCAGTATGACGTTAGAAGTAGGTTTTTCATAGAAGGCCTTTATCAGACTGAAGAATTTCTCTTCTATGCCTGATGTGTAAGAGTTTTTCTCATAAACATGTGGTGAGTTTCATTAATTTAACACACATGGGTTTTTTTTTTTTCAGCAATAAAATGATGATCTGGTGTTTTCCCCTTTATTTAATATGGTGAATTATACTGACTAATTTTCAAATGTTAAATCAACCTTGCATTACTGGGGAAAATCTCACTTTAGTCATCTGTATTATCCTTTTCATATACTGATGGATTCTATTTGCTAATATTCTTTTAAGAAATTCTGTACCTATGTTCATGTAGATATTAGCCCGTAATTTTTTTAAATGTCTTTGTCAGGTTTTCATGTCATACTTTTCTGGCATCATAAAATGAATTGGGAAGTATCCTTGCCTATATTTTTGAAAGAGTTTGTGTAAGATTGGTGTATATTCTTCCTCAAATGTTGATACAATTCACCAGTGAAACTACCTGGAGTTTGCTTTGTAGGAAAGTTTTTGATTACAAATTCAATATTCTGATTAAGTATTGCAGCTCTATTTACAATAGCCAGGACACAGAAGCAACCTAAGTGTCCATCATCGGATGAATGGATAAAGAAGATGTGACACATATATTCAATGGAATATTACTCAGCCATAAAAAGAAACGAAATTGAGATATTTGTAGTGAGGTGGATGGACCTACAGTCTGTCATACAGAGTGAAGTAAGTCAGAAAGAGAAAAACAAATACCATATGCTAACACATATATATGGAATCTAAGAGAAAAAAAAAAAAAGGTCATGAAGAACCTAGGGGTAAGACGAGAATAAAGACACAGACCTACTAGAGAATGGACTTGAGGATATGGGGAGGGGGAAGGGTAAGCTGTGACAAAGTGAGAGAGTGGCATGGACGTATATACACTACCAAACGTAAAATAGATAGCTAATGGGAAGCAGCCGCATAGCACAGGGAGATCAGCTAGGTGGTTTGTGACCACCTAGAGGGATGAGATAGGGAGGGTGGGAGGGAGGGAGACGCAAGAGAGAAGAGATATGGGAACATATGTATATGTATAACTGATTCACTTTGTTATAAAGCAGAAACCAACACACCACTGTAAAGCAATTATACTCCAATAAAGATGTTAAAAAAAATAAAAAGAAAGCTATAAGTCACACCTATCACACACACCACCAAACAGTACTTTAGCTGCATCCCACACATTTTAACGTTATATTTTTATTACTGTTCAGTTCAAAATGTTTTGAATTTTCCTTATGATTTCTTCCTTGACCCATGTATTATTTAGAAATGTGTTGTTTAATTCCCAAGTATTTGTTATTGATTTCTAATATCACTGTAGTCAAAGAACACATTCTGTATGATTTTAATCCTTTCAAATGTATTAAGACTTGTTTCATGCTTCAGCATAAAGTTTGTTACATGCCACCTTTTATTTGCTTATACCTTTCTACCACCAGAAAACCTGTACTGATGGCAATAAAAATTGTCCTAAAGAAAGGACAAAACCCACTGATCTTTAAATATTCTGGTTGTTTAACTAGTTTTTTCTAATTTCCAAATTGATAGTAGTATACTCTAGGAAGTATATTCCTTTTTTTTTTTTTTTGCGGTACGCGGGCCTCTCACTGTTGTGGCCCCTCCCGTTGCGGAGCACAGGCTCCGGACGCGCAGGCTCAGCGGCCATGGCTCACGGGCCCAGCCGCTCCGCGGCATGTGGGATCTTCCAGGACTGGGGAACGAACCCGCGTCCCCTGCATCAGCAGGCGGACTCTCAACCACTGCACCACCAGGGAAGCCCCCCTTATCTTAATTTTTAAATGTAAAACAAAAAGCTAGCTATAGGAGGTTTCTTTCTTATTGTCATTTTGCTTTGTAAAGAGAAGTAGCACAAAGGGGATGTACATAATCTCTCAAACCAGAAGATGTGTAATTAGGGTTAAGAGTTTTTGTTCTGCTTGCAGTCTTCGGTTGGGCAAGGACATCCCAGCGGTTCTTCTAAGACCTTTCTCTCCTCTGCCAAAATTAAGAGCCACAGGTATTTTGCACACTTTTAGTTCCAAGGCAAACTGGAAGCAACTCTGCTCAGCCCCATAAGGTGCAAAGCTGTATGCCCCAGCTATGTCAAGGCCAAAACATAACCTTTTCTTTGAAGTTAGCATGAGACAGGTCTTGAAATCTCATTAATACTTTGGGCTCTCTCATATAGCCAAACAAGAATACTATTATTATCACTGAAATGACATATTGTAGTTATAAAATTATAAATCCCAAACTTAGTTTGTAAAAAGTTGCCACGGAATAGTGCTTCAATAGAAAACATTTTTATGTTACTATTTAAGCTGAGTCAAACTAAAATGGTTATATAAAGTATCATGCTTCGCCTGTGCATGGTCACATATTATGCACATGGAAAGAACTTCTCAACTTTCAAAAATCAGTTACCGTGTTCTTCCTGTCAATAAGCTTCTTCTTGGGTTTCCCCTACAGAATTAGAAAGGACAAGTGGGTTAGAGCACTACACAGATATATTTTTTACATACACACTCCTGAGATTTGTACTACAGAAATTCAACATAGAATTAGGCCAGGGAAGGCATCTTGGGGTAGAAGCAGACATAGGAACTGAGAACATGCTCAGAAAAGAACAGGGTACCATAACCTTTAGGGATGATCAATAAAAAACAAAAGGAAGAGGACAAATGAATTCTAGAGGAAAATTCTAACAATTACTTGCATTTGTGTATCTCGCCACAAATCTAATCACACTTATTCTTTACAACAACAGTTGAGCCCCGTTTATAAAAAGGAGCAGGATAAGACCATTTTGTGACATGCCCAATGTCAGAGCTTTAAAGGGTTTAACGTTGAACCTATAACTTTGCTCTCAGACTCCAGTGTTCTTTCTACTTGCAATGAACTGTATTAGGGAAAGAAGCCAATCTCAATTCTCATGGGGTTCAAAAAAGATGCTCATGAGAAATAGATTTTCCATAATTAAAAAAATCTCTTTAAAAATGAGATGTTCTTCATTGTCTCTAAACTAGAGTTGGGGTCTAACCACAGGAAGTACCATTCAGGTTTAAACTGGCTTTTATTTTTCATTCAACTTCCTTTCACTTGACCCTCTCTTTTTTAAAAAAAATTTCCCCAGTTTTACTTGTACTCATTTGTGAGTGTGTATATTTAGTTCTGTACAATTTTATCACTGTGTACGTTCATGTATCCACAGACAAGATACTGAAAAATCCTATCACCCTAAGGACCCCCTATGTTGCCCGTTTATAACCTAACCTCTGGTTTCCTTTAATCTGTTCTCCATTCTAAATACCAAGATCTTCTATCTATAGAAAAACCAAGTGAAAAATTTGTCTCCACCGTAACGTTTTATCTTTTCCTTCCCATGTCTTCTATCTGTGCCAGCGTCCTAATACTGTCAACTTATTATCAGAAATTATTTTAACTTTTATTATTTTAACTTTTTTATCAGATAATGGTTTGCACCAGTAATTCGCAATCGTAGCTTCACATTACAATCACCTGAGCAGCTTTTAGTAAATGCAAGACTTCAGTCTGGGAAGGGCTAGGGCACAAATACGGTGTTACTAACATGCAGCCAGGGTTACAATTACTGTCATGCTGTGAGACAGTAGGTATGACACTGTTTGCCAGGGCAGGGTGGGTAAGTGGGGGGTGAGTCGGGGAGGGCAAGGAAGGCAGACAAAATGAACCAATTATGAAATGAAATGATCAGAGAATTAGCTTGAAAGTAGTTCTGACAGTAACGCAACAGGATTTGCAAGAGAGAACACATCCATTCAGGTTGAAGAGAATAGATTTAATGGAAGATGTTAGGGCTTGCAACAAACAAAATTTCATTTTTTTAAGGCATGTTTTTGTGTGTGTGCCTACCACATGGTAGGTTCTTGATACTGACAAAGATGAACATAACAAAGTACCTACTCTTAAAAGCCAACTTGAAAGTAGACAGAGTAGTTAGTAAACAGACAATTATAATACAATACGTACAATACAGGAATCTAAATCAGATGGAGGGATAAGAAGGGCGGGGAGAACTTCCTTCTAGTCTAGGTAAGAAGATGAAGGACACAGCTAGAATAAGAATTCAGGATAAACTGAAGGCCACTCCAAGGGAATGTATGGGAATTCCAAGGGAATGTGAGGATAAAGAGGCATGAAATAGCAGTAGATATGGTCTGATTGGCCATGGGTTGGTATTGAAAAGTGGAGATTAGGCTAAAAAGATAGGCAAGAGTAAATCAGGAGGGCCTTTCTTTGCTAAACAGGGAAATTCATGTTTTTTGAATCAACGTTTTTAGAATGCTTTATAAGCAGGAGTTGTTACTGCAGCCTTAAGAGAGAAGTCAGGGAGGGCACCAATTTGGATGGGAAAAAAAATTAATCCTCTATCTGAAATTTACCATCATTTACGTGTAGGGGACCATCCACAGTAGTATAAGTGTGATTTTTTTTAACATCTTTATTGGAGTATAATTGCTTTAGAATGGTGTGTTAGTTTCTGCTTTATAACAAAGTGAATCAGCTATACATATGCATATATCCCCACATCTCCACCCTCTTGCGTCTCCCTCCCTCCCACCCCTCTAGGTGGTCACAAAGCACTGAGGTGATCTCCCTGTGCTATTCAGCTGCTTCCTACTAGCTATCTATTTTACATTTGGTAGTGTATATATGTCCATGCCACTCTCTCAATTTGTCCCAGCTTACCCTTCCCCCTCCCCAGGTCCTCAAGTCCATTCTCTACGTCTGCGTCTTTATATAAGTGGGGTTTTGCTACCAAAAGAAATAACACGTTTTTTCATATTACTTTAGAGTTGTTCCAGGGTCACAAAATATTGCCAACACTTAACACACTTTTTAAATTATGGTGGTTATTAGACCCACTGCTATTAACACATCATTGAATGTGTTAATAAAGAAGCATATATGTCATTACATCTCAAATTTTTTAATTGCTATGCTCCGCCCTAAAAGAATGCTTCCTAATTTTGGTGGTGGTTCCCAGATTGCCTGTTCCACCTTCCTTTTACCTCATGGGAAGCTCAACTGTGGAAAGATCTAGCCTCAAGCATAGAGTCCATGTCAGTTCAGAAACAGACTGACACAACACAACCTTTGAGGAAACTCATGCAAACTACCAATCCTAAGCAAACAGTCCATTACTTATAAATATGACTGGACAATCAAAAATCACCAGATATTTCAGGAAATATAATAGCATAAACTAGAAAGAATGAGATGAACAAATAGAAGTAATCCAGAGAATTAAACATAGTGCAAAAAATAGAAAGGAACTTTAAATAAAGTAATTATGATAGAGAGATGTAAAAAGATATTTTTAATACTGTAATTTATAGTGAGAAACATATATTTGGTCTTCATCCCTGTTTCTGGCACAGAGCTCCTAAAACCCTTGAAATGTTTAAGTGATGAGTGGTAGAGGAGTCTTTTGTCATGCTAATGAGGTGACTTTTAGAAAGCCCTTGGATCAGCTAAGGATGCGGGCTGGTCACCAGAGGAACCAACCCTGTGATGAGAGGGATGAAACTTTCAGTCCCATCCCCCTGAGCTCCTGGGAGGGGAGAGGGGCTGGAGATAGAGTTCAATTACCAATGGTTGATGATTTAATCAATTGTGCTTATGTAAGGGGGCCTCCATAAAAACCCAGGAGTATGGGGTTCAGAGAGCTTCCGGGTTGGTGATGTGGGGAGAATGGTGTACCTGGAGAGGGCATGAAGCTCCATACCCTTTCCCCATACCTTGCCCTGTGTGTCTTTTCCATCCAGTCGTTCATGAGTTATATCCTTTTATAATAAACTGGTGATATAATGAGTTAAATGTTTTTCTGAGTTCTGTGAGCCGCTCTAGCAAATTAATAGCACCCAAGGAAGGGGTCGTGGGAAGCTCTGATAGAGAGCCAGTAGGTAGAAGTAAAGGTAACAACCTGGGCCTGTGACGAGCATCTGAAGTTATGGGGGTGGAATCTTGTAGGACTGAACCCTTAAACTGTGGAATCTGATGCTAATCTCCAGGTAGACAGTATCAGAATTGAACTGAATTCTCATACAACAGAAGGGTGCAACTGCTTGGTGCTGTAGGGGAAACACCCTACCTCCTCCACATTGGAATTGGTACCAGAACAAATTTAATATTATATCCATAAACTATGAAAACTAGTCAGAAAGCAAAAATAGTTCTTGGATGTTAAAATCATACTCGCCAAAATAAAAAAAGTAGATCAAACAACCCTCTTCTATGCTGGTACTGAGTAACAAAATAGGTAAGGCTGAAGATCAATTTAGAATTTTAGAAGACAGAGTTCAAGAAATCTCCAAGAATTTAAAGCTAAGAGACAATGAGATCAAAAGTATGAGAAAAAAGTAAAGAAATACAGAGGATAGAGCAAAAGATCCAAATTTCATCTAACAGAAGTTCCACAAGGAGAGGAAAGACAGGATAAGGGGAATATTTCCCACAGTTAATAGACTTAAATCTTCAGACTGAAAGGATTCATCCACCGCAAAAGCAAAATAATGAAAAGTAACACGCCAGAACACACCTCAGTATAATGTCTGAAAAGTAAAGATAAGGAAGCCTTGTAAAATTTTCCAGGGAGGAGGTAGGGGGTGGGGCACTGGGACCAAGTTATATATAAAGAATTGAGCTTCTTTGTCCTCCAAGTAAATCTCAAGATCTCTTTCGTTAGAAGCTGCACAGTGTAATTACTCAATGGTAATAACCACAAATTTACAGAAAGAAACTGAAAATCCCATATAGTTCCTGATAGTGGATAATGAAATTACAAGAAATGGCTGGAATCTGGGTATCTATTTTTAAGAATCCCACAAAAAAGCACACATACCTTGAAAATAATGCAGATTTCTTTAAATAACTAAGTTTCCTTGTTAGTCAATTACTGAACTGTACTGTAATGCAGTTATGTCTCAGGGGCAACAAAAATATGTGGGACTTAAGCAGTCCCTGACTGCTGTGCTAGTTGAATTCCGATGTCTGCTTTCCATCATTTGTCCCCTATTTTCCCTTGTATTGAGGTTATCAGTTGTCATTTCTTACAACTCTCACTGTATTTATTTTGTGAATTACCACCCCTCCACCTTTTCTAATCTGATCCTTCTAATCTCGTCTAGTCTAGAAAAACAGATAATCATGTCTGTTAAAATTGTGTCTGAAAGTAAAAAGGCACTGAGTAAAGTCCTTCCTTTAAGATGGACAAGTTTTAGGGTATGTATTAAGATTGCTTAAAGATCTTTACGGTTTAATTTTGTAGCATCTGGAAATATTACAAAGTGCTGAGAGTTAACGAATTCTGAAAAAATGAGGTTTTATATTGTGTTTTCTGTAAGGCTCTTTCTATCACTGAAGACTTTTATAAGGCCTTCTTCTTTTGCATGTACTTTCTCTTAATTTTGTGACCTAGTCCTACTAAATTTATAAGATTAGCAAATCTCCACCTGTCCTGGAAGAGATGTGTTGCCAGCATATAGTTCATGGAGGTCTTATGTTCAAGGTAGGACCTGAAAGACAGAGAGGAACTGGTTATTTCTTCAAGCTTAGTTGAAGGGGAAAATACAGAAATAAAAACATGAATCAAGCACAAAAGTGACAGGTTATTTATATGCTGTTTCTAAAAATATATAGTCTCTAAAGTGACAAAGGAGGAGATAGTTGCTCAAATAATATTATAAAATACTAGAATAGCAGAAAATACAATAAAATGAAAAGAATAAAGAGGACTTAAATTAGAAAATAAAAAGAAAGAAAAGTCAGGAATTCTTGGACTAATAAAAGCTGATATACTAAATTCAGAAAATAAAACTGAAAGACAAAAATAAAACCACCACCAAAAATCACTTATAGCTAGAAAAGAGGTCAAATGAAGCTGGGAATGGGAGATGCATAAAGGGCATGAAAATGTTGACAGATTGTTTCAATCATCTTATTTCTCAAAAGCTTTCACTGGCTCCTTGATGCCAACTGCAGGAGGCATATACTTTCTCTTACAAGATTTCAAAAGTTGGGTCATCTATACCATCAATTCATTCACCCTTCCTCCACACAGAGACCAAACATGGGTCCTAAAGTACAGTCAGACAAGTCTCCTTATAACCCTCTCATACCACACCTCCCTCTGGTCCTTTTGCCTCTGTCTGGACACCTTCTCCTCACACCCTCTCTACTTATCCATAATCCACCCTTCAAGAAGCAGCTCAAGTCCACTGTGCTGCATGAAGCCCTCCCTGATATGACTGCTCCAAGTCTACAGAGGTGCCCTTGTCCTGGCCTTCTACGTCTGCCTTCACCGTATGCGTAAGGGACTTGTCAAACGCTGTCTCATAGAGTAAAATTTCTCTTCTCGGAAAGCAGCATGATGCAGCAGGGAAAAGCAGGGTCTGGAGTTAAAATACCTGAATCAAGTCCCACTGTGTGATCATGGATAAGTCACATTACTTTACTGAGCCTTATTTTCCTTACCATTAAAATGGGAATAACAATGATGTGTATAAAGTACATCATAATTACAAAGAGCTATACAAATATGAGCTATTTTTATTACATGTATAAGTAATTTCTCCATAATCAATACTGTTAACTCTCAAAGGACCGGGATCCCATCTAATATTTGTTACTCCAAAGCACCAAGCATAGTGCTAGTTACTTGTTGATATTCAATAAATATATATTAATTAAAAAGGCATATTTGTTAGCAGATAAATACATCTTTCCCACACTACATGAAAATAACTCAATTAGTTTAAAAGTCTTGGTGTTCTCTTCCACTTTTCTCAAAGGTCCCAGGAGAGGTGGAGTGATTTACCAGGTTGGTAATTTAGGAAAAATTCAACAAGCTTCTCCCTTCTTTCTCTGGGGAGATAATCTCTCCTTAGGAAGCACATATCCTCTGGTGCTCCTACAGGGTCAGGTGTTCCTGATGCACATCTCAGTCTAACCTTGCCTAAAAATGGGTATGTAAATCTGTCCAATTCTGAGGGTCAACAGAAAGTGCATTAACTTGCAGATAGATATAGTCAAGTCTCCCAACCTAGACTTTATCAATGTGGAGTATGGAAAGTGATATTTTGGCCTGCATCTATCTTAGTCTTTGTCTTCTCAGCTGGTTCAAAACCAAACCAGTAAAGGAAGGTATCATTACTGGACTCCCTAAGAGACCCGAACATTATCTGTGATTGGTTCCTTAGAAAAAGGTACTCAAATTAGGGTCCTGCCTCTTGAAAACTTAAGAATAGAGGATTCCACTTTCATTAATTAAAAGATATGTTGTCTAGTAACTGCAAATATTCAACCTCTTCAAAAACGTTTCAAAAGATAAAAGTCTAATTTTGAAAAGCCAAGCAATATCTTTTTGTTGAATTCCTAGGTCTTTATAAGGTGTAACTAAACTACCTGGATAGAATGTTTTGCAAGATAAAAAGATTTCTCTATGAACAGCTGGGTTTTCAAAACAGAACAGACAAGAACTAGTTCTTTCTTTTATTCCTCTAAGTTTTGGCTCTACTTAGAACCACTAATGTCCCAACCAGAAGCCGGTCACCAGAGGAAGAAAAATGTGTTCCCCATAATGAAGTACAATCTTACTAGTAATCAGAGAAATGCAAATCAAGACCAAAATAAGATATCATTTTACACTCAGTATTTTGACAAAAATTAAGAAGTTGACAGTACCACATGTTAGAGAAGATATTGATCAATGGGATCTCCTAGGCACTGCTAACAGGAGCATAAATTTATATAGTCACTTTGGAAAACAATTTAGCATTACCTTTTTTTTTTAGCATTATCTTTTAAAGTTGAACATTCACATATCTTATGGCCCTAGATATATTCCATCCCTAGATATATACCTAGGAGACACATATAAGCATATTTAGAGCACAGCAGTCTTTAATAGCAGAAGACCAGAAAGAAGTTGAATACCATCAACAAGAGAATGGGAAATTTAACAGCAGTATAAACACACAGAAGAATAAAATAAACTGAAAAAGAATGAATCCTAGCTACACGTAACAAAATGAACCTTAATAATATAATATTGAATGAAAAAGGAAGAATACATAGAGCGTGCATTGTTTTTTAGAAAAAGTTCAAAAGCAATACAAACTTATCAACAATTCTGTTTCTACATATGAGATGATAACTGCTATAGGACCTGCCCTTTCACCATAAACAGCTAGAAAAGTGCACAAAATATATGAAACAACTGTTTCCAGACATGAAACAACTGGCAGTGCAGGACTGTGATAACTAAAAGGGGGAAATAAATAAAAGGAGCCTTCTGATTGCTCCACCTTCCCACCTAGACGCAATTCCAGACAGTGCAGAAAGAGAAGGAATTCAAGTAGAACCAAGAGTCTCTGTGTTGAGAAGGCACAGATCAAAGTTCTAGGAAGTGCTAAAATTTTCAAAGCTATGTCCTGGAGAGGAAGAAGCTACGCATAAGAAGAAATCAAAAAAGTCATCACAAGGGACCCTTTGAGTTTTTGGGTGAATACAGATCTACTCAGGCATAGGGTGAAAGTCCACAAGGCTGTGCAAGGAGCAACTGTCAGGATAAAGAACATTAAGGAGAAAGTGTAAGCTGAATACTTTACAGAGTTCACACAGGGCTGCCAATTGATTGAGTTCCCACCAGCCAGAATGGAGAGATCTCATTGGGGTGTCATTTAAGAGACACCCCAAAAGAGTCTTCAGTAGTGGAACTATCCTACACCTAAACAAAAAGCTATTCTAAACAAACCATAAAAATGCTTTTAAATGAGGCTGAGAAAGATTAAGCTGATCTACAAGTAACTTAAGTGTATGGCCACAAAAAAAACTTTCAACGGGCTTTAAAGAAGCAATAAAATCCAAACACAACAATACAACATTTACAATATCCAATTAAAACATCTAATTTTAAAAAATCACTGTACATGTGAAGAAACAGGAAAAATATAACTCATTAACAAGAGGCAAATCAGTCAATAGAAACAGACTTAGAAACGATAAAGATAATAGAACAAGATTTTAAAACAGCTACTATAAACATAATATATGCACAAGAATCTAAAGGAAATCATGAAAATAATCGTAAAAAAGAGAAAAAGAGGATATAAAGAGAAATAGATGGGAGTTGTAAAGATGAAAAGTAAAATATCTGAAATGAACATTTAATTGGATAGAATTAATAGAAGATTTAACACTGCAGACAAAAAGATGACTAAACTGACAAACACAGAGAAACAGAAAACCATCCAAAACGAAGAAAGAAAGAGTATAAAAAAATGAACAGAGCCAGACGTATAGTACAACATCAACCAATTTAACATGTAACCAGAGTACCAAAAGGAGAGGAGGGAAATGGAAAAAAACATTTGAAGAAATAATGGCCAAAAGTTTTCCAAATTTGATGAAAACTATAAGCCCACAGACCAAGAAGCTCAACAAATCCCAAGTAGAAGAAACAAGAAGAAAGTGATACCAAGGCATACATCATAATCACACTATTGAAAACCAGTCATAAAGAAATAATCTTAAAAGCAGGCTGATACATAAAAAGAAACAAAATTGAGTTATTTGTAGTGAGGTGGATGGACCTAGAGTCTGTCATACAGAGTGAAGTAAGTCAGAAGGAAAAACAAATACTGTATATTAACACATATATATGGAATCTAAAAACAAAAATGGTTCTGAAGAACCTAGGGGCAGGACAGGAATAAAGACGCAGATGTAGAGAATGGACTTGAGGACACGGGGAGGGGGAAGGGTAAGCTGGGATGAAGTGAGAGAGTGGCGTGGACATATATACACTACCAAATGTAAAATAGATAGCTAGTGGGAAGCAGCTGCATAGCACAGGGAGATCAGATCAGTGCTTTGTGACCACCTAGAGGGGTGGGATAGGGAGGGTGGGAGAGAGATGCAAGAGGGAGGAGATATGGGGATATATGTATAGCTGATTCACTTTGTTATACAGCAGAAACTAACACAACAATGTAAAGCAACTGTACTCCAATAAAGATGTTAAAAAAAAAAAAAGCAGGCAGAGAAAAAGAGACACATTATGCACAGAAGAACAAAGGTAAGAATTACTGCACACTTCTCATCAGAAAAATGCAAGTCAAAAGATAACAAAACACTTTTAAAGTGTCGGGAGAAAAGTGCCAACCCAGAACTCTACAACCACTGAAAAAAATCTTTCAAAAATTGAAAGTATCGATATAAGAAAGACTTTTTCAGACAAGCAACAGGTGAGAGAATTGATTGTACTACAATAAGTCCTAAAAGAAGTTTCCCAGATGGAAGAAAATGATGCCAGATAAAAAACTGATCAACACAAAAGAAGGAAGAGCAGAGAAAATAGTAGTAAATGTGTAATTATGAGACTTTTCCTCATATTTAAATTTCCTTAAGCTGTTCAATGCAAAAATAACCAAGGTACTACAGGATTTATAACTTATATAGAAATAAAATGTAGGACAATAATAGCCCAAAGGACAGGAAGGGGAAATCGAATTATACTGGTTGTAAAATTTCTAAATTATACCTGAAATTGTATAACATTATTTTAAGGTGCACTGTGGTAAGTAAAAGATGCATATTGTCACCCTAGAGCAACCACACTTAAAAAAAAGCAAACCAAAGAGGCAAGAGAAATGAGTTAATCCAAAGACGGCAGGGGAAAATAAAAAGGGAACAAAGGACACATTAGACAAATGGAAAACAAATAGTAATCTGGCATATCTAAACTCAACCATATCACCATGCTGTACATTAAATCCCCATAATTTATTCATCTTAAAACTGAAAGTTTGTACCCTGTGACCCATAGCTCCCATTTCCCCTGCCCCAGCCCATGGCAACCACCATTCTACTCTTTGCTTCTATGAATTCTACTTTCTTTTTTAAAAAAAAACATTCGATTCCACATGTGAGTGAAATCATACAATATTTGTTTTTCTCTGTCTGGTTTATTGCACTTAGCATTATCCCTGCAGGTTCATCCATGTTGCCACAGATGGCAGGACCTCCTTCTTTGACAGAAATCTACTTTAACTATAAAGACACAAGACAGATTAAAAGTAAAACAATGAGGGCTTCCCTGGTGGCACAGTGGTTGAGAGTCCACCTGCCAATGCAGGGGACACGGGTTCGTGCCCCGGTCCGGGAAGATCCCACATGCCATGGAGCAGCTGGGCCCATGAGTCATGGCTGCTGAGCCTGCGCATCCGGAGCCTGTGCTCCGCAATGGGAGAGGCCACAACAGTGAGAGGCCCACGTACCGCAAAAAAAAAAAAAAAAAAAGTAAAACAATGAAAAATGATACAGCACGCAAACACTAGCCATAAGAAAGCTGGAGTGGATGGGGTGAGGGGAGAAGGAACTGGATGAAGGCAGTCAAAAGGTACAAGCGGGCTTCCC
Source organism: Mesoplodon mirus (assembly GCF_964341445.2). Taxonomy (NCBI): domain Eukaryota; kingdom Metazoa; phylum Chordata; class Mammalia; order Artiodactyla; family Ziphiidae; genus Mesoplodon; species Mesoplodon mirus. The sequence goes on along the minus strand of NC_138979.1, from coordinate 161,713,633 downwards.
TGGTGGCGCAGTGGTTGAGAGTCCGCCTGCCGATGCAGCAGACACGGGTTCGTGCCCCGCTCCGGGAAGATCCCACATGCCGCGGAGCGGCTGGGCCTGTGAGCCATGGCTGCTGGGCCTATGCGTCCAGGGCCTGTGCTCTGCAACGGGAGAGGCCACAACAGTGAGAGGCCTGTGTACCGCAAAAAAAAAAAAAAAAAAAAAAAAAAAAAAGTACAAGCTTCCAGTTATAAATAAGTACCAGGGATGTAATGTACATACAACATGATAAACAGAAGTAATATTTCTATATGTTATATATGAAAGTTAAGAGTTCTTTAGTTCTTCTTTTAGTTTTTTTCTATTTATTTAACTTTGTATCTCTGTGAGCTGATGGATGTTCATTAAACTTATTGTGATAATCATTACATGATGTAAGTCAAATCATTATACTATACACCTTAAACTTAACAAAAAAAACAAAGGAAGCTAGAGTGGGTATATTATAGCAGATAAATAGACTTCTGGACAAAGAACATTATCCAGGATAAACAGGGATATTTCATAGCAATAAAGAAGTCAATTTATGAAGAAGACATAACAAATCTAATGCAGATGTACCTAATAACAGAGTTCCAAAATCCATAAAAAGCAAAACTGACAGAACCAAAAGGAGAAACTGAAAAGGTCACAACTACAATGGGAGATTTCAACACCAGACTCTTGATAATTATAAAATTACTAAAAATAGAGAATATCTGAACAAAACTGTCGAATCCCTTGACCTAATGGACATTTATAGAACACACCAGCCAACAATAGCAGAATATATATATTTCAATGTACATGTTACATTGTACCAGGATAAATCAAATTCTGAACCACAAAACAAGTCTCAGTAAATTTTAAAATATTCAACTTACACAAAGTATGTTCTCAGTACAACAGAAGTAAATTGGAAATCACTGAAAGAAAAACCTCTAGAAAAACTCCCAAATATTTGAAAACTAAATAACACACTTATAAATAACCCACAGGCCAAAGACAGAATAAAAACAAAAAGACAACAATCAAAATGTATGGGAAGCTGCAAAAACAGTACTTAGTAGGAAATTTATAGCTCTTAAAACACATATAGAAAAGAAGAAAGGTCTCAAATCAATGACATCAGCTTCTACCTAAAGAAACTAGGGGAAAAATATAGAGCAAATGAAGCCCATAGTAAGTTAAAAAAAAGGAAATAATAAATATTAGAGGGGAAGTCAATGTACAAGAAATAGAAAAAAAAACAATGAAACTAAAAACTGGGTGTCTTAGAAGGTCAATAAAATTGATAAACCTCTAGCCAGACTGAATAGGATAAAAAGAGAGAAGAATCAAATTACCAATATCAGAAATGAGAAAAGTAACATCACTGCAGATTCTACAGATATTAAAGGGTAAGTGAATATTATGAACAATTTTATGCTTATAAATACAACATATAGGAAATGGACAGATGCCTTAAAAGACACCAACTACCAAAGCTCATTCAAGTAGAAATAGATAACCTGAATAGTCTTATATCTGTTAAAGAAATTGAAACTGAACTCCTGGTCCAGATGGCTCCACTAGTGAATTTTACCAAACACTCAAGAAATAAATAATACCAATTCTCCATAAATTCTTCCAGAAAATTGAAGATGTGATAACACTTTCCAACTCATTCTATGAGGCCAGAAACCAAAGACTGAAATATCTTATATATCTTATCCTCATACTAAAACCAAAGATGTTATAGGAAAACTACAGATCAGTATCTCTTATGAACATACATGTAAAAATCCAAATATAATTTCAGCACATCAAACTCAACAATATATAAAAAAGATACTGTATCATGACCAAGTAGAGTTTATTTCAGGAATGAAATGTTGGGTTTAACGTTCAAAAATCAATGTAGGGGCTTCCCTGGTGGCGCAGTGGTTGAGAGTCCGCCTGCCGAGGCAGGGGACACGGGTTCGTGCCCCGGTCCGGGAAGACCCCACATGCCACAGAGCGGCTGGGCCCGTGAGCCATGGCTGCTGAGCCTGCGCGTCCAGAGCCCGTGCTCCGCAACGGGAGAGGCCACAACGGTGAGAGGCCTGCATACCGCAAAAAATAAATAAATAAATAAATAAAGTAGAAAACTCTTAGCAAAAGAGAAATAAAAGGGAACTCCCTCAATCTGATAAAGGGCATCTGTGAAAAGCCTAAAACTAACATCCTACTTAATGACAAAAGACTCATTGCTTACCCTAGACAGGAGCCCTACTGGGATGTCTGCTCTCACTGGTCCTAGTCAACACTGTGCTGGACGTTCTTGCCAGTGTAATCACGCAAGAGTAAAGAAATAGAACACATCCAGATTGGAAACAAAGAAGGAAAACTGTCTTTATTCACAGACAACATTTTCAACTAGGTAGAAGATCCAATGGAATCTCCAAAAACTTTCAATAACTGATAAGTGAGTTTAGCAAGATTATCAGAACATGATCAATATGGAAAAATCATTTGTACTTCTATGTACTAGCAACAATCAATCAGAAACCGAAATTAACAAAACAAAATCATTTACAATAGCATCAAAACATATTAAATACTTAGGAAGAAATCTGACCAAAAAATGTAAAAGACCTGTACATTGAACACTATAAAACACTGCTGAGAGAAATTAAAGATGACCTGAATAAATGGACAGATATACCTTGTTCATGAGTTGGAAGACTCAATAGTGTTAAGCTGTCAATTTTCTTCAAACTGATCTAGAGAGTCAATACAATCCCAATGAAAATCCCAAGCAGGCTTTTTTGTAGAAACTGACAAACTAATTCTAAAATCCAAATGGAAAGGCAAATGACCTAGAATAGCCAAAAACAACCTGGAAAAAGAACAAAGTTAGAACAAGATTTTTTATAAAGCTACAGTAATCAAGACAGTGGGGCACTGTATTGGCACAAAAACAAAAAGATAAATGGGAAAGAATAAAAAATAAAGAAATAGACGCACACAGTTTTCCACAAAAGTGAAAGACAACTCAATGGAGAGAGGGTAGTCTTTTCAAAAAATGATGCTAAAACTACTGGATATCCATCTGGAAAAAAAAAGAACTGTGATCCATATCTTATACCATATACAAAAATTAATTCAAAATGGATCAGACTTAAATGTAAAACTTAAAACTACAACATTTCTATTAAAAAAATAGAAGAAAACTTGGGATAGGCAAAGATTTCTTAGATACTAAAGCACAGTAATTAAAAGAAAAAAAGGACAAATTGGACTTAATCAAAATTAAAAATTTCTCCTCTTCAAAAGACACTGTTTAAAGGATGAAAAGACAAGTAACATACTGGGGGACAAAATCTTTGCAAAGCCCACATCTGATCAAAGAATTATATCCAGAAAATATAAAGAACTCTCACAACCTAATTATAAGAAAACAACCTCATTTTAAAAATGGGCAAAATATTTGATCACTGAACAGCAAACAAGCACATGAAGACACGCTCAACATCATTAATCATTAGGAAAATGCAAATTAAACCATAATGAGATATCACTACACATCTCCTAGAGGAGCTAAAATTAAACTGACCATACCAACTGTTCGTGAGGATGTGGAGGAACTGGAACTCTCATACATTTATGATAGGAATGTAAAATGGTAAACCATATGGCAGTTTCTTAAAAAGTTACACATATACAATGATATGATCCAGTCATTCCACAAGTAAGTATTTTCCCAAGAGAAATGAAAGCACATGTTCCATACAAAAATTTCTATATAGATGTTCATAGAGTCTTTCTTTACAATAACAAAAAACTGGGAACAACCTAAATATTAATCGACAGATGAAAGGATAGACAAATTCTGATATACGCCTATAACAGAATACTACTTGACAATAAAAAGAAATTAAACCATTGATACATACTGTAACATGTATGAATCAAAAAATAATCTTGCCAGGTAAAAAAGAAAAGCAAATAAGAGAATAACCAATAGAATTCTATTTATGAAATTCTAGGAAATGCAAATTCCTCTTTATTGACAGAAAGTAGATCAGTAGCTGCCTGGGGACAGGAATAGGCAGGGAAGGGAAAAGGAGGGACAGGAGAGAGGAATTACAGAGGGGAACAAAGAAACTTTCGGTAGTGATGCATATGTTCATTGTGTTGATTGTGATGGTAGTTTCATGGATATATACATATGTGAAAATTTATCAAATTGTACACTTTGAATACATGCAACTTATTGTATGTCAATTATCACTCAATAAAGCTGTTAAAAATAACATTTACAATATCATCCAAAAGCATGAAATACTAAGTGATAAGCTTAACGTGTTCAAGATCTTTACACTGGAAACTACTATAAAACATTGCTAAGAGAAATCAAAGAAGACCTAAATAAATGGAGAGATATATCATGCTCATGGATTGGAAAATTCAACATTACTGAAATATGCACTCACCCAAAATTAATCTATATGTTCAATGCAATGCCCATCAAAAGTCAGCAGACTTTTGTGTAGAAATTGACAAAGAAATTTTAAAATTTATTTGGAAATACAAAGGACACAAAATAGTCAAAATACTTCTGAAAAAGAACAAAGTTGGAAGACTTACAACACTACCTATTTTCAAGACTTGGTATAAAGCTATAGATATTAAGACAAACATGTAGATCAGTGAAACTGAATAAAGTCTAGAAATATACATACATATATATTCCAGTTAACTTTCAACAAAGATGCCAAGTTAAATTCAATAACGTAATTCCAAAAAGTGGTGCTGGAGCAAATGGACATCCATATGGAAGGAAATGGACGTCAACCCTTACCTCACACCACACATAAAAATTAAATCAATACATATCATAGACCTAAATATAAAAGCCAAAATTACAAAACTTCTAGAAGAAAACAAAAGAGAAAAAGCTTTGTGAAGTTGGCATTGGTAAAGATTTCTTAGAAAACACGAAATGCATAAACCTTAAAAAAAAAATTGGTCAACTGGACTTCACTGAAATTTAAAACTTCTGTTCTTTGAAAGCCACTGTTATAAAAAAGAAAAAGCTAGCCACAGACTTTGAGAAAATATTTATAATGTAAATATCTGGGAAAGAACTTGTATCAAGAGTCTTTTATAACACAATAATAAAAAGATAAAAATCTTAAAATTTAAAATGGAAAAAAGAAGATACACAAATGGCCCACAGAACATGAATGCTCAATATCATTATTAATCAGAGAACAGTAAATTAAAACTACAGAGAAACACTACACACACACACTAGAATGCCTAAAATTAAAAAGCCTGACAATACCAAGTGTTGGCAAGGATGGGAAGCAAATGGAACTCTCATTCATCATTGGCAAAATGTAAAATGGTTCTATCTCTTATCCCTTTTCATACGACCCACCTATTCCACCCCTAGGTATTTATCCAAGAAAAATAAAATCATATATCCACACAGAGACTTGTACATAAATGTTCATAATAGCAGCTTTCTTCAGAACAGCCCAAAACTAGACACAATCCAAATATGCCACACAGGTGAACGGATAAACAAATTGCGCTATACTCATACGATGAAATAGTACATAACGATAGTCAGGAATGAACTACTACTGTTTCACACAACAACACGGATAATTCTCAAAAACATTATGCCAAACAAAAGAGTCCAGACATCAAAAAATATATAATGTATGATTCTATTTATATAAAATTCTAGAAAAACTATAGTGATATAAAGCAAGTCAGTAGATGTTTGAGGCTCACGGTAATGGGGGGACTCACAGTGAAGGGGCATGAGAGGACATCCGGAGGTAATGGAATGTTCTATATCTTAATTGTGGTGATTAAATTGATGTCTGTATTTGTCAAAATTCATCGTCAAACTTAAAATGGATGCTGCTGCATGTAAACTTGATCTCAAAGATGATTAAAAATAAGCAATTTATAGTTTAAGCACACATATAGATGATAAACCAATTTTTTTTTCAAATCAAGGTAATGATAACCACAAAATTTAGGACAGTGTCTAAGCCTGGGTTAGGGGGCAGTTAGGAAGGAGGAAGGGAACTAGAAAAAAGGGAGGAATAATGCAGGGTTGGGTAATATTCATACTGTCATAAATAAATAAACAAAAAAATGTAAGAAAGGCACCATGTGGAGAGCAGTGATGATACTGTGTCACAATTAATCCAATTTTCTTGACCTGAAGTACAGGTTTAAAAAAAAGGTAGTCACCTCACCCATATATTTCCCATGTCTCTGATGTAGGGAATATGCGAATAAATCCACCTCTCCGATCATTCTCTTCCTTCACCCTCCGTAAAACTTTGATCTACGTGGAGGAAGAGAAAATAAAATAAAATGAGTACCTATTTTAAAAACTGTAATCCATGTGGTAATAGGACAGAGGAAGAGAGTTATGAACCGAGAATACAAAAGAAGCATGAAGGAAGAAATTAATTCCATTTAAGATGCTGTTTTTTTGAGAAGCTATTTCTCCCATGTTCAGTATAAGATATGAGTTGGTCATGAATATTACAAATCACTCACTAATTTTCACTGAAGCCTATGTTAACCCATAAAGGCCTGAAATGGAGTTATCTTTACCTCCTCCATTGACAGACCAAGCACAGAACCACCTAACTTCCCCGGCACCTTCTCCCGTGCTGAGCCCACAAGGTTTTTCATTTCCGCATCACTGGCAGAGAGTGGACGGCAACGCTAAGGAGAAGAAAAAAGAAAAACAAAAATATCTTTTCATCACCTTTCTTCATTTCCAAGTCCCTCAACACCATTATGTTTCATAATATGTATAAGCTCAAATCCAAAGCCCATTTTCTGTAATTGATCTCTTAGCCTGAAACCCTGGGAAATAGATGAAAGCCAGTAAGCTCAAAGAAAAGAGGAGAAAATAGAATAGTAGGAAAACACTATGGGTTGAGAGAGATACAAATAAAAAAAAGAAAGAAAGATGTCCACATGGCTTTGTAAGCTAGTACTTATTCCTAATCTTGGTTTTACAGTACATTTAATAGTTTGAAAGATATGGGAAAAAAATCTGAAAATAACCTCAACATAAGATTAAATATGTATTTATTTCAGTAAGTAACTATATTCTTTTCAGCACTGGGGAAGTAAAGTTAGGAAAAGTAAGACATAAGACAGAAAAACACACAATGAAGACCCAACGCAGCCAAAAAATAAAAATAAATAAATAAATAAAATTAAAAAAAAAAAAAAGACCAAGAAACAGGAGCGATCTATTATGTCACAGATGAAGAAGTTGGACAGTGGGATGTTTTAGAACTTGAGGGGGTAAATACTGAGATGAAAGTTATCGGTGACACAGAAGAGAGCTGTGAGCAAAAGGCTACAACTTGAGAAACACTGTAGTTGCTAGACTAAAAGAGACTGGATCTAGGATGACTGCCTTGGGTACTCCAAGGAGGCAGCCAAGTGGGTCATGTTCCTTATGGATCCCCAAAGATGATCTGGCTACTTCAGCTTCTGAATGATGATCAGGAAGGCTGTTGGAGAACAAAAGTTTTAAGAGATTTTGATGTTATGAGAGCAGAGAAATACAAAGGTAACAAAGGAAATCAGATACTATGAAGCATGAAAACAAACTATTATTGAAAAAGATGACTGATAAAATAAGACAAATAAATCTGCCAAGTACAAAGAATAAGGAATAATCTAAGAAATGGGGGGGTATAATTTGTCTCTCTAGAGTCCTGGAAGTAACTCTGACCAGACAGAAGAAGTCCTGCTGTCAGGAACCATTGTTTATTTTTCTTTTTGTATACACAGTCTATGGAAAGGCTTTTTGACAACTAACTTTTGACATTTTCAGCAATACTCATTGTTATGGACTAAATGTTTGTGTTGCCCCAAAATTCCTACGTTGAAGCCCTAACCCCCACAATGTGACAGTATGTGGAGATGGGGCTTTTGGGAAGTAATTAGGGTCAGATGAGGACACGAGGGTGAGGCCCTGGTCTGATGGGATTAATAGCCTTTAAAGAAGAGCCACCAGGCTTCCCTGGTGGCACAGTGGTTAAGAATCCACCTGCCAAGGCAGGGGACGCAGGTTCGAGCCCTGGTCTGGGAAGATTCCACATGCTGCAGAGCAACTAAGCCCATGCGCCACAATTACTGAGCCTGTGCCCTAGAACCCGCGAGCCACAACTACTGAGCCCACATGCTGCAACTACTGAAGCCCACTGGCCTAGAGCCCGTGCTCCACAACAAGAGAAGCCACCGCACTGAGAAGCCCGCGCACTGCAACAGAGTAGCCCCTGCTTGCCACAACTAGAGAAAGCCTGCGTGCAGCAACGAAGACCAAACGCAGCCAAAAATAAATAAATTAATTAATTTAAAAAAAAAAAAAAGAAGAGCCACCAGAGAGCTTGTTCTCTCTTTCTCTCTCTGCCTGAGCAAGCACAAGGAGGTCATGTGAGCACACAGCAAGATGGTGACCATCTACAAGCCAAAAGAAGAGGCCTCAGAACAAAACCTACCTTGCCAGCACCTTGATCTTGGATTTCCCAGCCTCCAGAACTGTGAGAAATAAGTTTCTGTGGTTTAAGCCACCCAGTCTATGGTATTTTGTTATGGCTGCCCACGCAGACTAATGCACACCCGTACATAAACAACCATGAATGGCTTTACCTTTGGACACAAGGGAGACCAATATGTACTAATCTTCAAAGCTAGCATGGAGTTATAAAACACAGATTTTCTGATAGGCAACTCCATGGAAGAAAACCCACAAAATGAGCAGATACAAGCACCAAGTGAAGGTAGGAACTTTTATCTCTTTAGCTTTTCCTGTGGTATCTTCAGCATCTAGAACAGTACTTGGGATGGAGTAGGAGATCAATAAATGTTTTTTGAACAAATAAGTAAATGAATAATGTGCTGACACATAGATCAACCATGGTTAGAATTAAACTTTGCAGAGGATTTTGGGAAAAATTTTAACTCCCTTCTGATCTCTGGAAATACATAATACAGCACATGTTGGAAATCAAGAAGAATGTTTAAAGATTTAAGAAGGGAATCAATATAAGTAATAGAATCATTAAAAAAAAATTTTTAAGTGTGACTTCTTATTTAGCATATAACTTGGAAAAGCCAAAATATTAAGTGGATGTTTTGAGGACTTCTGTCATCTTCACACACTACTTATTGTTTGCTAAAAAGACTTATCTACCTCACATGTGACAGCATGGCTTTGATCAGAAAGCCACTGGCAGTAAATCCTCCAAAGTCAAGCTGCCTTATCACTTCACACTATTTAAGAATATCTTGAAGTCCTCTGAAATTGTGAAAGAAGACAATATGAAGTAAGCATTCATTTTAATGATGTAATAAAAATAAAGATTAAGCATCTTAGAATAGAAAGAATGTTATTTTAAAATGCTGATAAACTAACTGTATTACCAGGTTAATAAGAAAAAATATTTTAAGAAATAGTTATTACCTATCAGAATAGTTTTAAGGAATGGTCATATTTATAAGAACATGGATCAAGTCACTACTGAATAACATCTAATGAGCACATCCAACTTTTTAAAAATTATTTTCCTTTTTTTTTGTCCTTTTGTTTTGTTTTTGTTGGTTCAGTCTCTTATGTTTTTTCATCATTAGGGGGTTTTTCTGTTTGCTTATTTATTGTTTACTTTTCTTTCTTATCTTTTTAACTTTTTTTTTTTTTTTTTTTTTTTTTTTTTGCTTTTCTGGGACCTAATTTTCATCTTTGTGGAACTGCTTCACGATGGAATGATATTCCTGGCTTCCAGAGATTGAGACTATTATAATGATGTTGCAATCCTCCTCTATTCATCTAAACCTGCTCCCCCAAACAATGAATTAGCACTCCAAAACTCTCCCAGTCATTTTTAAAGAGTTGTCTCCTACATACATTCACAACCACTCTTTTGTTACTCACAGTCTACAGTCCTAACTCTAGCCACTGTGTGCCTACCTGAGGGCTATTTGGGTGGGTTGTGTAGGAGTTCAAGCAGGTGCTCTTGGCTGGGGCATTTGGGAGGTTAGAAAAAGGAGGGGTAATGGTGCTTGTTGGATGAATGCTCCAGCTGTTAACTCCCATAAACCGACCGTTTTATTCTTTTATTGCCACAAATACCACCAGAGCGCAAAGAAAAGGTCAATGCTACTCCAAAAGAGAAAAACAAAGGTGGCTAGAAACCCCTTTAATCTCTTCACCTATTTACTTCAATGTCAACTATTAAGAAGGCTGAGAGGGAGAAAAATAGGAAAAGTTGCAGCTCTCGAAGTCTAGGTATCTCAAATGCCTCTCTAAAATCCACCCAGGTTTCCTGTGTCTTTGGGGAAGCCAGTGGAAAATAATCAGACTAGAAAGTCAAAAATATTTTGCCAATCTCAGCTTTTCAATAAATTTGAGACAAGAGAATTTTTTTAATCTACATAATATCTGCTGTACTGGTTTATACAGGAATGTATTTATACAGGAACAACAAAGCATTACTATCCTAGACCACTGGTTGAATCCTACCAATATTTATTAATGAAATGAGCTCTTAACAAATGAATTATAGACACAGGTGAGAGAAAAAGCAGAGGGAAAAGGGGAGAAGAAAGGATAATAGTGAAAAAAAAAGAAAAAAAACAGAAATGCTTATGAGTGCCAAGGAGATACTTGGAAATTAAAAGCAAAGCAAAAGAAAAAAAGGAATCAGAATGATTTGAAAGGCCATCAGGACTGTCAGAAACAAGAGCAAAGCAGTTCAAATACAAGCCATTCTGTGGTTTTGACTTTGGGCACATCAGCTCAGCTGTGTTCTCTGGGTAGTAGATAGAATAAATCCACATATTCCAGTGGATTGACTAAATACACTAAGGAAATAAAGCTCCTCTAAACTTAAAGGGAACCATTGCCCCTGGCTAGATGACATAAGATTTAAACTACTGGGTTCTCAGATAGACTTTAAACTGTCTCAGTAAGAATTCTACCATGCAACATGCATCAAAGTTGTTAAATTATAATTAGTACAACGTAGGACTCAGAAATATACCCAGAGAAGAAACCAATACGCATCTAATCTTCATTGTTAGGGAAGAACTGGCTGAGAGTGTGAAATTATTGAGACAGGGAATCACCTGCCTCCACTCACAGCAGTAAGAAACAGGTGTTGAATCAGAAAAATGGTTCTCATCCTAAAGAAAGCTGGCAAGTACCAGTAAGGAGAACTGGACAAAAGGTAGAATATGAAGAAAAAAAGTGAGGTATCCTCAAAGATATCAAAATTGAGGGGCAAAAAAAAATTTGCTTGACAGAGAACCCATACAAAGAATAAAAAGCCTCCCAATTCAACTTTACAAAGTTTAGAATTCTGTGTTAAAAATATATGGACTAGAAATAGCTCAATTTATATGTGATGCATCATGCCACTCAGAAAATAAAACATCAAGTTTTAAAAGCAAAATGAATCAGTGCTATCAAACAAAAGAAAATGAACAAAAAAACCCACATATGAATAAGTCTGGGTGGAAACAGACCAAAATGGCTAATAGAGAAGGCTTACATATAATGATAACTGGAAGTATACTACTTTGAAATTAGGGGGAAAAAAAAAGCAAGTAAGTAGGTTTGTGTTACAGTAAAAAAAGATATGCAGCATCTGAAAATCTGTAATAAATGTAAGTCAGCAGGTCTGAGAGACATGCATCTTGCTATTAACAGAACTGGCTTTAAAAACAAAAAAACTTACCAAAACCGCTTACAGTTATGTTTGAAAAATCATGAAGAACTGAGGAGGTACCAGAGGATTAAAAAAAAAAAAAAAAAAAAAAATGAGGCACCAATCTTCAAAAATTTAAGAAGTATGCTCCTGGCGATTACCGCCTGGTGAGTCTAACTTGAATCCCTAGTAAAATAATGGAAAAAATATTAAAAGAAAAAAAATCCATAAACATTTAGCGTTTAATGGGCTCATAAAGAATAGTAGTACAAAGACTGCTTATTTATTTTAAAACGTGCTTTATAATTTTGATATTTAGGACAAAATAACAAAAAGGGGGAATAGAGCAAATATATTTAATGTCTTTGGATTTTAGAGAAGCATTTGTGAAAACTTCATATAGTTTTTATTTTAAATTATATTTCCAATCAGGACTTAGCATCATGATATAATAAATAAAATATACCAACAAAAGCTGAACACAGTTAAAAGATGCAACTGTAGGATAAGATAAGAAGCAGTGAATCAAGTTAGGAAGTGATCGGGTACTGAGTAAGCATTATTTAGAATCTGTATTGATGTCTGGGAGGATGAATAATTAATTATTTATTTATTTAATTGGGTTGATTTGCATTTGTTGATGACAGTAAATGTGAAAAGACATGACTATAGATAAATGAATATCAAAATAACACCAGATACTGACAATGCAAAAAGGGAAATCAAAACAGTACTCAAAAGTATGAAGGAGACTAAATCTTCTGAGGGTAAACTATGTGTCCAAAAGTATCCCAAATATTTTACCTACGTTTGATCATTCCTTTCTCAGCATAACTCCATGTACGTATTACTATCCTCATTTGACCGATGTGGGAAGTGAGCCTGAGACATAAGGGAACACGCCCGAGGTCTAACAGTTACTGGCAGAGTTCAAATTTGAACCCAGGTCTACCTGACTTCAACGTCCTCATTCTTTCCACAAAACCGTATCACCTGCTTGAACACTGAAATGTAATTTCTGGTGTGTGAAAAATGTTGAACCATAGGTATTCAAGGGAAGGGAGAAATGTAGAAAGAGATAATGGATTAAAAAGGAATCATCAGAAAACAAGCAAAAAACTGTGACTTCACAATCTGACACCACCAGAAAAAGAAAAGTTTACACAGTCTAAGTGGCCAGAGCAGAAAGTTTCTTCTCTTTTCTCACTTAGCTCTAATGAAACTACTGTGGATTTGAGAGTGCTTCATTAACAGAAAGACAGTGACAAGGTAGAACATTGCAAAGGACAGTAAGAGTCAAAGAATTTAATACGTTTAAGGTTGGCTGAATAAAGCCAGAAAGCCTTTGTGTCACATGAGCAGTGTTGAAATAAATAACCACTAAAGAGAGGCCTTGCTTGTCCACAGGTTATTTGCAACTTATGGCAATTCAAGCAATGGAGCTAGGTGGAACAGAATTAAAATGAGTAATGGGACATTAAGATTAGATTTCCGTGTCAAAGACACTTCTTTGGAGTCAAATTCAGAAGGCTATGAAACAGTACTTTAATGTTCTCCTTAAATAGGTTAGGTCAAGAGATACTTAGAGTGTAAGCTCTTTGAAGTCAACAGCCTTGGTTTTTGTTGGCCACGGAGAGCAGCTTGTACACTTAGGTACCTGCTAAATACAAAACACTGTCACAGATTTTTGAATTCTACCAACTAAACAACAAAACTTGTGTTACAAAACCATACTAATCAGTTACCAAATACTAGACAACACAGCCAGTGAGTCTTTTTTTCATTTCTTTGATTCATATAAACCATGTAAATCACTTTATCAAAAACAGTAGCTAAGAAAGTTATAATTCAAGCTTCCAAGCTTACCAGAAACTGTATCTACAAATGCCAAAGTAAATATATTGGAGCTTTTTACTAAAGAACTAATAATTGCAAGTGACACACTTATAAATGAGAACATCTACATCACTCATATCAAAGCATCAAATCCTATCACTTCAAAAGCTGTTAAAAAAAATCTGCATAGAAGAAAGCGACAGTTTATCTCACATACTGCTAACAAGAACAGAAAGAGGACAAATGCTGATCATTAAGAGACTGAGATAACATATTTTGTTTTTATTTTAAACGTAGCATCTGAGACACCAAATATGGCAGAGTTTCTAAGATTCATAAAACTGCAAATCACTACATATAAGAAAAGTCATCTGTTAAAAAACTTAAATACAGCCCAATACCCAATGTGAAAACATTTCCAATATTAAGCTACTGACAAGGGTATGTTTCATAAGATGTCTGAACAAATGAAAGGTTACTTGTGCACTATGATATTTCTTTTCTGGAATATTTTGGTCAGAACAATAGATATGCCTCTAAACTCTGTTCATCATTTAAATTCAACTGCCTCTATCACAGCATAATTACCATCAGAAAAAGAGGATTCATAAATTCCTGCAACCTCTACACTTATATACTACATCCAAAAAGATCTCTGTGCATTCACTTTCACTTATTCTATTTTACATTATTAAACTGTTCAAAAAAGCAGGTGCATGAAGTATGTACTGTGAAACAGTGAAACTAAATGGCTTTTCATTTGGGGAACGGAGATAAAAATTTGAATGAAATCTCCAAACAATCCAGAACTTACCTGTTTGGTGCTTGATGACTGGAACTGTGCAGATACTGGACGCTATAAAAGACAGAAAAATGGAATAAAGCCTTATCTTTTCCTAACATGCCTGTATCTTCCAACTCCTACATCTATGGTGACAAAAATAATTTTCAAGCAGACAGCAAAAGCCAAAGCCCTATATTTTGCTCTCAAAAGATTAGAGCATTTATTATTGTTCACACTGCATTCTCCTGCGGTATAACCAGTCCAGTTTCACCTTCTCACCACTGAGAACTCAATCCTACTGTCACGTACTGAAGATCCTGAAGTTAACTATTCTACCTGATAAAATGGTCTCACACAGTACATGTAATCTATAGCTTCTTTAGCCTTTAAGTAAGTGTCCTGTGGACTGCTCATGGATGAAGTCATGCCATTACCTACCAGTAAGCAGAACAAACAGTGAATAGAGTCTCCACTATGTGCAAAGTGTCACCAGTAAAAGCTGACAGGCAAGCTAAGAAAAGGGATCAATTCATCCAAGATTGACATACAGCTACTCCTCGAGTGGGACTTGCAGAAACTGTTAAAGATGCACAGCAACATTTGTAATCCTTTATACAGTCCTGTGGCTCTTGCCATAGATACTGCAGAAAACAATTTGCAAAGGAACGCGATTGCCTAAATTCAGTTTTCCTAGTACGCCTAGGTTAACCCTCTACCAGCTTGGTGCTTTGTGACCACTTAGAAGGGTGGGATAGGGAGGGTGGGAGAGAGACGCAAGAGGGAGGAGATATGGGGCTACATGTATATGTATAGCTGATTCACTGTTATAAAGCAGAAACTAACACACCATTGTAAAGCAATTTTTAAAAAATTAAAGAAAACCCTTTAATCTGTGATGTACTGATCAAGTACAACCCTGTTGCCTGGTTTCACTTCTAATCTAAGATAATATCCCTTAAAATATAGTTCACCCTGTTCCACACCACAGCACTAATGCTAATAGGGAATAATTCTAAGGCAAGAGGTCACAGGCAACCAATAAACTGAATCCAGCTCAAGGACATGCTATGTTTCATCTGCAAAGTATTATTTTTTAAACTGAACTCGTTGCCAGTATTTTAAAATCAGATTTCTGATTTCTCCTGACAGTAGGAAGATCTAACAACACTTGGCCCACGCTCACGCATGGCAACGATCAGCCAGAGCACTTAAGTACAAGAGCTGCCCTTCTGCTAGGAAGCATGCACTGCCCAGTTTACTGCAGTCACAGCAGTCTTAGCTGTATCCTACCAGACCCTAGTTACCCTTTTACACTGTCTCTCTGAAGCCCCTAGAGGCATCTGAGTTTGCAAACCCTGTTCTAATGGAAAGTTATGTGAATAAATAATGGTACGTAAGCTTAGCAAACAGAAGTAGCAGTAATCTACATGAGACCAGCAAGCAAAAGGAAGAGAATTGGGAGGAAAAAAGGGAGAGGCAGAGGGCTAAAGTGGAGGTAAGGGGAACATAGGAGGGGTGAAGTAAGGGAAAGGGGAGGGACAGGGAGAAGCAGCAGCTGTTTCTGCCCTCAAAGAGCTTACAATCTAGCAGAGGAGTACTGGACAATTTAAAGGCAACAAGTCAATGAATGCAAAACAATGCAATAAAGAACCAGTAAATAATGCTGCAGTGAAAAGAAAAGGTCATGACAGAGTGGAATGGATTTAATAAGAAACGACCTCCAAACTTCTGAGCAGGTGAGGTAATCAATCCAGATGGGAAGACAGGAGGAAAGTGGACCTTTTGGATAAGAAGAAACGTCAGAGGCAAAGAAACACAAGTGGAAACTAGTCAGGTCTAGATGGGCGGAGACTGATCAGATGATGGAATAGGTAGGCAGAATGATGAGCTGATTGGTTTAACTGGAACAAAAATGCAGAGTACACAGACTGGAGCCACACTGGGTCAGATGATGTTTCAGACACACATGCACAGCTTTCTGCAGGCACTTATCTCATTTAACTTCAATCAACACCTCATGATCATTGAGGGTCCCTGTGAAGAGACTCACATGTAGAGAAGATATTATTTCAATTGAGCATCTTCTCTGCGAAGCTAGTCTGAAGATCAAAAAGAATACAGCAGGGCTTCCCTGGTGGCGCAGTGGTTAAGAATCCACCTGCCAAGGCAGGGGACACGGGTTTGAGCCCTGGTCCGGGAAGATCCCACATGCCGCAGAGCAACTAAGCCCGTGAGCCACAGCTACTGAGCCTGCACTCTAGAGCCCACGAGCCATAACTACTGAAGCCCGCGAGCCACAACTACTGAAGCCTATGTGCCTAGAGCCCGTACTATGCAACAAGAGAAGTCACCACAATGAGAAGCCTGCACACCACCACGAAGAGTAGCCCCCACTTACTGCAACTAGAGAAAGCCCGCACGCAGCAACAAAGACCCAAGCAGCGAAAAATAAATTAATTAATTAAAAAAAATACAGCAGAGTAATGATGAGGAATTTGTAGATTCCCTCTCTGTGCCTCGTTTATGAGCATATCAATTTGAGAAAACAGAAAGTGATTTTTAAAAAGAGAGAGAAAGAAAAAAGGAAAAGACAATGAAAAAAGAAGCCAAAAGAAAAGAAAGAAAAAAGCAGAGAGTAAGTTGGTTTGAAAGCATTAAAAGCATAAGCTATTAGCTGTGGCTGAATATAACTGCCTCCTGTCTAGAATGGCCCCCCAATTCTCCGGCTCTAAGTGACCTTATAATCATAGCGCTTCTGCTCACTCATTGACAACAGCTGCCACTTTGCAATAAGCTTCTTTGGGGCTTCCTGTTGCTGAATTTGCTTACCTGAGGTTTCTGGAAAGGGTTTCGCCTGGAAGACTCAAAGGTGGGATAAATTGGCCGGGTTGATGCCCGCTGGGCAGGATCTTGACATACAAACCCTGAATGGGGAATGGGAAATATTAAAACCTGCCATTTTCTAAGAAATTAGCAGATTTACCTGCACCTTTCCTTTAGATGGACAAACTCAGTTTCACTGTCATAAATATTACAGAGATCCATCCTCAGGAGGTTTAGGCGGGACTCTCCCATACACATACTCCACTTAAACTTCGAACCACCATAACTGGAGCAAAGAAGTAAGATATGTTTGCCTTCCTTGGAGAGATGGGGAGCTGAAATGTGATACTGATGGAAAAAGAGATGTAGACTTTTTTTTTTTTTTTTTTTTTTTGCGGTACGCGGGCCTCTCACTGTTGTGGCCCCTCCCGTTGCGGAGCACAGGCTCCGGACGCGCAGGCTCAGCGGCCATGGCTCACGGGCCCAGCCGCTCCGCGGCATGTGGGATCTTTCCAGACTGGGGCACAAACCCATGTCCCCTGCATTGGCAGGCGGACTCTCAACCACTGCGCCACCAGGGAAGCCCGAGATGTAGACTTTTGATGAACTTCAGAGTGAAAGCACAAACCACCATTTAAAAACACAGAGTTGTTAATAAAGACAAGTTATTTCAAAGTGGCTTCCTGGATGGTGTCTGGAAAATAATGTTGTTTTTACCAGGAGAATCCAGAAGCAAGTGAGGGGTCTTGACCTGTTATAGGATCCACTTCTGGAACTGCTAAAGGTGGTCTATTGGCAACTTCCAAAATGGGCTTTGTAGATTACCCATTGCTTAAGAAATTAGGCTTCGGCCCATTTCACTTATTTCCTAAAAGGAAGCAAATTCTCATCTAAGGAGAACACGGTAGCAAAGTTTTACGGCATTTGCTGGTACACCAAGTGTTAGTTCATTTCAAGTGTATTTTATCATGTCCTTTTAGAGTACTTAAAACAACAACAACCCCAAGCCCAAAACATACCCACCTAGCTGCCCATCTCCATCTCAAATTTTTGGCTTATCTACTCAGAAAGGGATTTCTTCCTTGGCTGCTTCAGTTATAACCACTACGGAAGAGTGCTGACACTAGTAGAGACTGCCTAGCAGAAACACAGCCAGTCTCCTTCGTAACAAAGCCTCTTCAGTGGGTTTCACTATCTCAGCTCAGAGAAAAATATATTATCTCCAGATCTTTGCTTAATTCTCTTCCTCAGCTCCTAATTCCTGTGCCCCAGGAATTAGGTCTCAGCCCTAGTTGTGGTTCAGCCTCAGGGCAGGATGGAGCCAGGGGGAATAGAAACACATAAACACTTCCCTGAAAATATAATTTTTTAGTACAAAACATTTAGCATGGCTGAGAAACTGCCAATTGGCAACACCTACAGAACCTGACAAAATGGATGCACTGCTTAAGTTTTATATGGGTTTTCAGAAAACACTACTACTCACCTACAACAGTGAACATATCTGAAATCATGCTGGCTTTAATCTTTAGGTCCAGAGGTGCATCACTAACAGAACAAAGAAAGAAAAGAGCAATCAATAATTTTATAGGTTAACAGAATAGCTGCCCCCAACAGGCCTTAATACAGCAAAGCTACCAAATGTCAATGAGGAGATACACATAAAGCACATCAAATCCATGGGGGAAAAAAAACATCTGGGCAAAAATTCTAGAAATAAAAGCCTGGCATCAAACTCATCCTCTGCAAGGCAGGCCCAGCTCTAAGGCGCTTATCCCCGACATGCAATCTTTTTAATTCCAGAAGGTATTGTGCAATTCAAACTTTGCACAGGTCATAACACTGCTTCACTATCACTGTGGATTTGAGAGGTTCAGATTTTTAATGTGCTCTTTTATGAGTGTGCCCATCATTCAATTTTTTTTTTTTACTGCTATGATAGTCAAATCACATTCACATGCAAGAGAAGAAACTTGGGCTATCTCTGTACTTTTTTTAAGGCTTCATTTTCCATTCTAAATCGATCTTCTTAAGCTTGCAGGCTTACAAATGAAGGCAAAAAACAAGTTATACCAAAATATCACCAGATGATACAGCAGGAACCCACATGGAAACAGAAACAACATGGTCCGAAAGCGGGGGGCATCCCTATGGCAGTGATGCCATGCTGGCTTTGGAGTTGAGGTGTTCCTCCAGAAACCAGATTCCTCTGGCTGCTGGACCCAATGCCTTATCCTGGGGCTCTCTAACATTGTATAATGTACATTGCCGGGAAATCTGCAAAACGTTGACTTAACCAAAGTGTAGCACAACATCTGAAGCATCTGTATTATCCAGCTCTACACCTTACTACTGGGGGTAAGCCAAACTCCCACCCTACAAAGTAGTCAGTCTGTCTTTATTTGATTACTTGGCATTTTCCCAAAATTTCTCATTGTTAAAAATGCAGCAGCTGGGTGGTCTCTGTCATAAATCTCTTGGGTTTTCTAGCTGTTTAGAGAAGCATAAAGCTAACAGAAACTCTGGCTGTAGCCACAGGTAGAAGCAGAATCTTCTCTGGTATTGAAAAATAAGTTTCTTTCCTTCTTCTAAACAACAGATAGGTTAAAATAATTTTTTTTAAAGATTGTTTGAAGTCTTTAGGCTTTAACCTTGGATGGATAACACCAGGACGTGGACAGGATAAAAGGACCAGATATTATCTACACTACCCTAGGCCCAGCTCTATAACTTTATGGTATATGTGGATTAGAGTATGTATAAACTTTTGGTGGCGAAGGAAATGCAATATCTCATGTATTTCTTTACCCTTAGCAGAACACCTACAAAGCTTAAAAAAAGAGAGTGCGAGAGGGAGCACACTGGGGATAAAAATGAAAGAAGCATCCCTTAGAAGCCCAATAAGACAGTAAACAGAGACTGCAAATTGACTAGTAAGATAGGGGTCCATGGTTGCAATATGGACTCTGACAATATACCACAAATCCCCCAAATTCAGAAATTCTAGTCATCTCAATCTAATAACCATGGGGAAAAAAATCTAGTGCCAAGAGAAATGACCAAAAAAAAAAAAAAAGTGTTTTAGAGCTGCTTATTGAAGGTTTGTCTTTTTCTAGTTGATGGAATAGACTACTTACCAGGCCAAAGAGGGAGAGAGATTCACTTCCAACAACCATGGCTTCAGAGTAGAATCTATGAGCACGTCAAAGCCATAGAGTTCTAGAAGTACAACATAACACAATACACAAGATCATTTTCCATGTCACAACCAAACAAAGATCTGGAAGGTTCAATCCAATCAACTCCCATCAAAGCCCTAGAGATTTGCTAAGTATCAAGAGGCAATAGAAGTAGAGAACTTTCAAGTCCAAGAGAAATCAAGTTCTAGAGATAATAAGAAAATAATGCTATAAAACTCCAGTTTCTATCATCCATTCTATTGACATTCCTGAGCTCTACACAGAAAGTGACCTGACTCTAGAAGTTAACCAGCATGATTCTGCTGCTGCCTGGAAGGGTAAAAAAAAAAAATTGTTAGGAAAAGGAATGCAACAAGTGCATCCAATATCAATGCTGCTTTGGGCTTGTTCTAGATTGTTCTCCCCCACTACTTCCCCCACCACATTCTGAAAACAGGAACATCTACAGAAGGCACCTCTCTAGGATCTTCCCATTACACTTTCTTAAACCAAGACCTTACTTTTGCAACCTAGGTCAAGAAGACATCCAAGCATAAAACATATTTATTCTTTCCCCTCTATGGTTTCAATTCCTCTTTGAAGATAGAAAATAAAATACACTGGCCCAACACAGAAAGACAGAAGAGAAAGGAGGGAGCCA
Source organism: Mesoplodon mirus (assembly GCF_964341445.2). Classification (NCBI taxonomy): domain Eukaryota; kingdom Metazoa; phylum Chordata; class Mammalia; order Artiodactyla; family Ziphiidae; genus Mesoplodon; species Mesoplodon mirus. Next base: position 161,692,600 of record NC_138979.1, on the reverse strand, counting down.
GTGGCAGCCAAGCAAGACCGTGACGAGCCATAATGGAGGGAGCCAGAGATCAAATTTCCATGGCTTCTGGATTCTTTACTGATTCTTGTCCCCTAAGTCCCCAAATGTTACAAAGACCAAAGCCAGAACCATTAGCAGGCTCTTCTCCCAGAATGCAGGGATGAGAGGCTAACTTTGGAACCTCAGCTGGCAAACTTTACTCTCATTATTATTATTATTATATATTTTTTGGCTGCATTGGGTCTTCGTTGCTGCGCGCGGGCTTTCTCTAGTTGCAGTGAGCAGCGTCTACTCTTCCTTGAGGTGCATGGGCTTCTCACTGCGGTGGCTTCTCTTGTTGTGCAGCACGGGCTCTAGGCACGTGGGCTTCAGTAATTGCAGTAGGTGGGCTCTGTAGTTGCAGTACGCGGGCCCTAGAGCACGTGGGCTTCAGTAGGTGCAGCACATGGGCTCATTAGCTGCAGCGTGTGGGCTCTAGAGAGTGTGGGCTTCAGTAGTTGTGGCACACGGGCTCAGCAGTTGTAGCTAGCAGGCTCTAAAGCGCAGGCTCGGAAGTTGTGCCACACAGGCTTAGGTGCTCCATGGCATGTGGGATTTTCCCGGACCAGGGATCAAACCCGTGTCCCCTGCATTGGCAGGCGGATTCTTAACCACTGAGCCACCAGTGAAGTCCCTCATTGTTATTATTAATGAGGCCCTCTTGGGGACTTCCCTGACGGTCCAGTGGTTAAGAATCCGCCTTCCAAAGCAGAGGACACAGGTTTGATCCCTGGCTGGGGAACTAAGATCCCACAGGCTGCAGGGCAACTAAGCCCGCGTGTTGCAACTGCTGAGCCTGCATGCTCTGGAGACCGTGTGCAACAACTACAGAGAAGCCCATGTACTGCAGCGAAAGATCCTGCAGGCTGCAACAAAGATTCCGAAACAGCCAAATAAATAAATATTAAAGAAGAAGAAAAAAAATGAGGCCCTCTCCACAGCCCTCCTTAGTATACATACATCAAAGACATCAGACTTTCAGAAGCCCCACTTGTTCCCAAACATCCCACTCTGTGTCCCTCAGATAAACTGTTTGCACACACCTTCTTCCCAAGAGAAAAGACTAGCTTCCTTACAGTTCGACCAGAGGTCACAAGCCACACAGCTCACAGCCATGGAACACAACCAGGTATTTTCCAGAAATTCACTTTGAAACACATTTCTTTACTTCAAGAAGGATTTTCCCATTTCTCAATCCTCTCAAAAACATAGAACAAATGTAGGCTTCTAAAAAGATGGTGCCAAAGATTCTCTTCTAGAACATGAAGTCTGGTGTAATGGGAATCTAGAGACCTGGATCCTCCTCACCACACCACCTTTTATTCACTGTGGAGCATGGGGGAATCATCTCTCTCTCTGATACTTTATTAGCTCCCTCTGGCTTCCCCTATTCTCTTTATTAATCACCATTTGTCAATCTCCAGATGCTCAGCTAACCTATATCCAGAATTCCTATTTAGGCAACATAGATTCAGGTAGACATTCATATTCAAATTCTCTCTCAGGTAAAGTTTGCATGAAGGAGTTGGTTTCCATAGTGCTTATTTAGGATTCCATTTAATTTGCAAAAATAATCACAAACTATAAGAGAGTCTGAGATAGGATTCACCTTCATGTAACCCCACAAAAATCATATACTATCTATACTTTAAAGGTGTAAAGAAAAGAAAGCTCCTTTACCTATCTCATTTTTGGTAGCACATTCATAGCTTTTATAGCTGGTACATTCTCTTTACCTGATCTTCAGTCATCCCATGGTATACTCCCCCCCTTCTATGATACAGCACTAGTAAACACATTTAAAAGGAAAAACCTAAATACAAAAACTACAAATCCATGTTAAAATTACACAAGCAGAGAAAGTATAATGAGTCTGATTCAAGAAAAATAACATTCTCTTCAGTTTTTAAAAGCTGAAGCACAGAATTCAATTATTTCATAAAGTGGTAATATTAATAATAATAATAATAGCATAAGGAATGGGGTGAGAATAATGACTGGTGCACATATTGATCAGATTTACAGAATCAGCCACAAATGAACACAAATTGAAATCAGAAAAACAATCAGTAAGACCCATTATTTAAACACCTCACAATAAGCAACCGACACATTTACTTTACTGTCTCCCCAGTTAAGAGGCAGATTCCAAGAATCTAAGCTGAAAGGCTGAGAACCTATAATGTGGAAAGTAAGGGGAAAGGAAAAAACAAAAACAAAAAAACAACCCAAAGAGAGAAAACACCCTTTACGGTGCATCTTAATTTTCACTCAGGTGAATAAATCCCACCAGGGCTAAACGATCTCAAAATCAGCTTTAAATCTAACTAACGTCTGTACATGCACCAGGCTTGGATCTACCATCACTTGAGAGTGGGGTATGTGATAGCACTGCAACACAGCGCAAAGCCCAGCTCACCTGAGAGGCAGGAACTGGGGGAGAGGATTGGGGTGAAAAAGAGAGCATTTGTATCAGGTTTATCTCTTACAGCAATCAACTCAGCTTAATCAAAAGCATTTGGGTCCTTGGCAGGCTACTAGAGTCCTTATAATGGCCCTTTTAACTTATGATTGGTCTTTTCTGAGGACATTAAAGATTTTAAACGGTAAAAAGTATCAATAGATTGTACTGAGAATATTGAATTTCCTCACCTTTTAATGTTGTGTGTTTTAGCAGCAGTGTCTACAATTTCAAAAATTCAGTATCCAGGATGAGATACACCAGGGTTCCTGTCATTAAAAGGTGTAGGCAAGCTAGGCTTTTCCAGTTCTGAGAGCTACTTTCTTTGTTCCTCTGCATTGTCTTCATCGTGACAGAAAAGCAAGTATTTTTAAAGGACTGTTGCTACCACCTTATTCAACAATGTTTCCTCAAGAAAATTTTCCTTGGTGAGATATATTTCCTTCAACCCCCAGCCAAATCAAAACAAGCTTGAAAATGTGACTAGTGAACGGTAAGAAGCCTGACTCCACCTCGTATTTTACATTAGCACCCTTACCCCACTATTTCTTTCAAGCAGCATCTTTTTTTTTTTTTTTTAATTTATTTTATTTTTGGCTGCGTTGGGTCTTCGTCGCTGCACGCGGGCTTTCTCTAGTTGCGTTGAGCAGGGGCTACTCTTCGCTGTGGTGCGCGGGCTTCTCATTGTGGTGGCCTCTCCCGTTGTGGAGCAGGGGCTCTAGGTGCACAGACTTCAGTAGCTGTGGCTCGCGGGTTCTAGAGAGCAGGCTCAGTTGCTGTGGCGCACGGACTTAGTTGCTCCGCAGCATGTGGGATCCTCCTGGACCAGGGCTCGAACCTATGTCCCCTGCACTGGTAGGCGGATTCTTAACCACTGCACCACCAGGGAAGCCCTCAAGCAGCATCTTGAAAAAGCAATCTAACTTTCTTAACGCCTACTGACTCCCTGGCCCATAAAAATTTGCTTCTGCTGCCACTCTTTAATAATTGACTATTCTCACTGTGATCCCCAAAGACCACCTTGCTGCTTTAAGCCCAAGTATCTGAAACCGTAGACAACCCTTACTTATTGGAACTTTCCTCTCCCTTGGTTCCAGGACACTGCTCTCTTCTGATTGTCCTCCTCCTTTCTCTCCTTCTTTCATTCCTTCTCTTCTGCCCAGCTAGTCACTGGTAGGCTTGCTCAGGGTAGCATCCTCAGGTCTCTTTCCTTCTCAGTGCTACTTCTCTTCTCGGGTGATCTCATGTATTCTCATGGCTGCAATTAACATTATGATGATGACATTCAAATCTGTATCTTTAGTCAAGTGTCTCCTGGACACCAAATCCATAATTCCAAATGCCTTGCAGACATCTTCACTAGGATATCCCACAGGTACTTAACACTCAACAAAACACAGCTCGTTATCTTCTCCCAAAACCTGTTTGGCTTCCCATTATTCTTCATCTTCGAAAACCCCAAGCGCTAGTCTCCAAAGCTAGAAACACTCTTTTTACCATCTCCCAAATCCATCACGTTACCAGATCTCTTTCTCTCTGTTTCTCTTTAATCCAGCCCTTCTTCTATATTCCCTTTTGAGGTAAAATTTATATATTTAATGAAATGGACAGGCCTTAAGTGTACTATTTGATAAGTCTTGATACATCCATGTAACCCACACTCATATCAACACACACAGAACATTTCCATCACCCCAGGAAGATCCCTCGTGCCCCTTCCTGGCCAATACCCTGCTCCCTGTCGCCACACCCCCAGACAACTATTATTCTTATTTCTTATCCCATAGATCATTTTTGCCTATTCTAGAGTTTCATATAAATGGAAGCATACACTCTTTTGAGTCTGGCTTCTCTCATTTAGCATGTTTTTTAGGTTCATCCATCTATCATTATCTTTTGTTTTAAGATAGTTTTACTGAGGTATAATTTACATAAAGTTTACCCTTCTAAATTATAAAGTTTCATGAGTTTTGACAAATGTATAGTTATTTAACTGTCATCACAGTCAATATGCAGAACAATTCTATCACAAATATTCCCTTTGTCACTCTGCAGTCAATCCTCACTCCCCATCCACCAGCAATCACTGATCTGATTTTTGCCCTTTCCAGAAAGTCAAATCAATGGAATCACATGGTATGTAGCCTTCTGAGAGTGGCTTCTTTCACTTAGCATTGTGCGTTTGAGATTTATCTATGTCGTCACACATATCAGTAGTGTAATTCATTCCTTTTACTGCTCAGTAGTATTCCATTTTATGGACCACAATTTGCTTATCTGTTCAACAGCTGATAGACATTTGGGCTGCTTCCAATGTTAGGCGATTATGAATAAAACTGCTATGAACATTCATGTAAAGGTATTTGTGTGAACGTATGGTTTCATTTTTCTTGGGTAAATACCTATGAGTGGGAGTGCTGGGTCACATGACTAAGTGTATATTATCACTGGGTACCTCCTACCACCAAATCATTTCCCTAGCACTAGTCTCTCCCCACTGTAGTCCATTCTCCACGTGGCCATAAGAATTACCTTTCTAAGACACACACCTAACAGTCAGATAGAGAGACAGGCAGTGAATTGGCCCAGCAACAGACGCTGATGTCAGGTTGGTTCCTGGAGGATTTTAAATTAGTCACTTCTAATAATGTTGTACAGTATTCCCTGTGTTATAATTCTGTCACACCAAGCTTTGGGTCAAGTCATGATAAAAGTTAAAGGAAAAATAATAATCCTGTTGTTCTGCTGCTCAAACAACTCTGGTGGCTGTCTATTGTCTGCAGGATAAATTTAAACGTGCCAGTCCTTTACAATCGGTCCCCAAACTACTTCCATAACCTTATCACTCATCACTTCATCCAACTCAGGCTACATCTAGTCACGCTGAACTTTCCATTTCAGAACATGCCACATCCTGTCATGACACTGTAGTTTGCATGTCATATTCCCTCTGCTAGGAATGGCCTTCCCTGGCTCCTCTAGGCATAGCTGGTAACTCCTGGTGTATTCCAAGAGTACCTGAGTCACTCTGCTACTTGTACTGTCCCGTGTCATTTCATGTCTGGTTCTTCCCACTACCTGAGGGCAGGGGCCATGTCTCATGCACTGCTCTATAGCAAACAGTCTGCATTATACGAAGCACATAGGAAGCAATCAAGAAAATACTGATAGAAAAAAAAAAAAGAGAAGAAGAAAATAAATTTTTTAATTAAAAAATTTTTTAATGTAAAACACTACAATTTTTGAGAAAGACAAAATAATTTGCAGCTACTTCCCCAAAATGACCCTAACTGCAAGACTTAATACTCATAATAAAGCCACCAATCATAAAGAAAATAAGAGAAATTCTCATTACGATTTTTACATATTAAGACATATTAAGGAAAAACTTAATAAAAGATGGTCTAGAAAGGGAGGAAAAAAAGATTTGATAGGGAAATAACAATGCATCCAAGTCCTAAGAGACTACTAAACATGTCACACCACTAGTTTTGGAATCAACCCACTAACCCTCCCCAGAAATAAAGTCCCAGCTGAAGCTGTAATCCCTGAAATTGGAAAGAGCTGACATTAGCCAGTTCTTGCTGTCAGTCAAATGCTATTGTATAAAGGAAATTCTTTTCACCTTGGCTGTGGATTGGAGTTGAAAACCTAAGGAGGAAGTCTTTATCTGGGGTTCAGAAGGAAAATTTGGAAAAAAAACAGATCAAAATCCCACAGGAAAATGAACTAAATAAAAGAAAAAGCCCAGAGCCAATTTGTTAACTAGTCCAATAAATCAATATGGTATCTGGCGACCATATGCAAAGGTAGATTTGAGAGGAATATCTAGAACTAGGTACTGCTGATTAGAGCAGAAAGAATACCCTTTTTTAGGCCTGATGTGCTAAAAAGGATGACATCATTTTTCCTGAGATCTAGTTACAGGAGAGCAGAAGGAGAATCCAGGATATGGAGTGCGCCAAAAATGGCTGGACACATCAGAACTTGTCTTCATGTGGGTGGAAAATGAGCCAGAGAGACCTGGCTCTCACACTTGGCTTTGCCATTTATTAACAGCATGACCTGGGACAAATGATTTAACCTCTCTGAATCTTTTTTCCTTGTCTATAAAACATGAGTAATAAACACCAACAAAACTCTTAAGAGGACTAAAGGAAATAACCAATGAAGTGTGCCTGACAAACAGTAGGTACTTTCTTCTAAGTCCCTTCTACAGTAAACTTCCCATCTAAACAGGAGCATGAGATAAGCCAGAAAACAGTATTTTCAAAAAGTGAACTTGGGCTTTCCTGGTGGCGCAGTGGTTGAGAGTCCACCTGCTGATGCAGGGGACATGGGTTCGTGCCCCGGTCCAGGAAGATCCCATATGCCGCGGAGTGGCTGGGCCCGTGAGCCATGGCTGCTGAGCCTGCATGTCCGGGGCCTGTGCTCCACAACGGGAGAGACCACAACAGTGAGAGGCCCACGTACCGCAAAAAAAAAAAAAAAAGAAAAAAAAAAGAAGTGAGCTGTTTGATGACTTTCATTATTTTTCTTGTTGGTCAAGTGGTTTCCATTATAAAATGTATGCTGCCTACTTCCAGTCCTCCAACAAATATTTACAGACACCCCCACTTTAAGGATGTCAGCTTACCCTGTGAAATGGTCTTAAACAATACCAATAAAAGGCCAAACCAGCATCCATCCAACATAACACGATATACTGAGCACGGTTTGTCCTGAACAAAGATGTCACTGGTGTTACCTAAACAAGGCCAGTCTGATCAAGTCTACAAGTGGCAGGACAGCTGGCTCATATGCTCTCAGGCTAGAGAAGACCATGGTCATAGCCTGTCATTTCAGCCATCCTCACACACATAGATGAAACCACTGTCAGCAGCAGCATCTTTAAAGGATAGCTAACATCCTCTTTTTGGCTGGCTGTTTTTCTCCAACTGTTCAAAAAAAAAAAGCTGCTCTCATAGCCAGTAATCTCACAGCGCCAATTTCCTAAGCAACCCTATTTATAGGGTTGCTGTTTAAGCATATATTTCACATGGTACCACATTTTCAGAATTCTGAAGGCAGTAAAAATTAGACTGTCAAAAGTCTGTTTTATTGGGAGAGGCATCAAAAATTCTACTGATCAAGAGTCTTATGACCAAGATGACTTGATTGCCAAAACCCATCTTCTCACCCCCTTTCTCCAAGCTGAGTCTCTTTCATCTGAGTTCTCCCACTCACTAGCTCTAGAACCTGAGGCAAGGGTCTTAATTTCTCAGGGCCTCAATTTCTTTATATGGATTAATTATTCTCTGAGGTCCTTTCCGGATGTACAAATCTATTAAAAAGCATCAAATGGCTAAGTTTCTGGTAGTTTGTGAGGCTCCTAAGCCTACATTTAAATGTTATTAATACAATGCAGGTATTTGTATATATCATCCCATGTGAAATTTGGTTTGAGAGGAACAAACTCATAATCTACACCTTGAACACAGCAGGAACTGAGAAGAGTTAACTACATAAATAAACAAAGGAATGGGAATATTGACCCTACCTGGAAACATAGCTGGACACTACAGGTGGGAGTGTGGGAAAGAAATCATAGGCCAGAAACACTTAGATACTAATGGAATGCTTCTGGCAAAGATCCATATAATGTGGAAAGGCAGAAACAACAACCAAAAGAATATAGTGAACCCCATCACCAGACTATTAGCTTCCTCTCAAACACCAATGCTCTGTTCAAGCCAAATTCTTCTGGGAAGCTCTCAATTCCTGTTTACTCTAAAACAAATGAAAAACAAAAGAAAAAACCCAGATTATTCCTTGTAACTTAAACCCCAGGGGAGGGTGGGAACCAGTGGGTGGCAAAGAGATTCACACAAATAGACACACGTATACAAAATCATTTCTGATGGGGGAAGTTAATGAAGCACACAAAATCCCAGGGCTGACAGGAAGTGGAATTAGAACCACAAAAGCCAAGAAGATAGTCAACAGTTTAAAAAACTCCAGATGCACTGTTTATTAAAACTGAACACAAGCAGGGAGGGGGCTGGAGACCCACGGCTGATGAAACAGTCATAGGGGGCATTTCACTGAGTCAGAGAAAGTCACTGCTTCTCTCACATCAGAACTTCTAATGCCATTAAGGTCAAGAAATTCTTAAGCTTCCAAAAGGCAATCTGGTAATGAAATAAAATAGAAAAGGAAACATTCAGAAGAGCTTGTGATGATTTCCAGAACAGAGATTTTTACATTAAGAGCTACTAGAAATTTACTCTCACAGAAGAGCCAAGTAGATGTAGAAAAGAAATGTTTAATTTTATTTTTAATCTAATAAGGTTTTTGCAGTTGGAGTCATATTTCCCACACCCCCTCCTCAAAAAGTCTGCAATAATTCTAAGAGCCCCCGGCCCTTACCACACCAGATCCATTGGGAAGCCTACCGTCAGGCCACCAAAAGGCAATTAAAGCAAGACCAATCATTCATTCAACAAACATTTCCCGGACATCCTCCAATAGCAAAAAATGCTGCTATGCACAGAAGGCGCAAAAACAAGGGAGACGCTGTTGCTGTCTTCAAGGAGCCTCCAGTCCAGCGGGGGAGACAGACACGTAAACAGGAACTAAAGTACATGCAGGGGGTCGCTGGAGACTGAACAGAGTGCTGGGGTCGAGGTGGCTAACTCTGATGGGAAGACTTAGGGAAAACGTCACCGAAGAAGTGATACTTGACTTTATCTTGAAAAGATGTCAGTTATCTTTTAGGTAAAGTAACATGAGAAAGATATTTCAGGCACGGGATAAAGCAGGTGCGAAGGCAAAGGGTTAGGAAAAGAGCTGGGAGGTCCACGGAGATGATAAAAGGTTTGGTTCGGCAGAAACAGGGTGAGAGTGGAAGGGGAGACACAGTGACTACTAAGAATTCAAGACAATAAGCTCAGTGACTACCGGTAGGAAGAGAACATAATGGAACAAGTACAGAACAGCAGGAGACAGGAGACGCAACAGGGCACTTTGTTAGGCAAGCGTTCCTGGAGGAGACGTCAAGCTGAGTCTCAGAACAAACAGGAGTGTGTAGGGCAGACAGGGGCAGAGTCTAGCTGGACTGCAGGACCTACAGAGAGGCACAAAGGCATGGAGTCCTCAGTGGCACCACTGGATTCTAAGGTGTAGGAGGGGAAATGGAATTCTAGAAAAGTCAGCTGGGGTCAGATCCTTAGAAGCTCTGAAGTCCTATCAAGGTTCTATTTACAAGTTAAGCCTAGGGAGCCATTTAAGGGTTTTAGAAGACATGAACATATTTGCATTTTAAGAAGATATACACATATCATAACCTCTTTTCTGCCTGTATAATTTTAGGTCCTGGTTCATCTACCATCTTCTATTCAGAGTCTCAACATTTCCCTTTGTTTAGTGCCCCTCACGTACAGGCTGTTATGATAATCTATTAAAGAGATCAAGAATTATAATGTCTAATTATAAAAATAATTAAAAAATTTTTTTATGGAGTACAAATATGCTTTGCGTACGTCATCTCATTTGCCCTTCAAGGTACTCTTAGAAGGTAGGTACCATCATTACTGCCATGTTATAGTTGAGGAAACAGGATTAGAGTAACTTGTTGAAAATCAGAAAACTAATAAGGGGTACGAATGGGTCTCAAACTAAGTCTGTCAGGCTCTACAGCCCATGTTCTTTACTTCTCTGTTACGCTGTCTCCTACTGTATTCCTTTAATTATCCCCCCATCAATGACCCTACCGTGTTTTACTAACACAGCCTGCCACCTGCTGAAAGCCTGTGTGACTGCACAGACATGCATACCAACAATCACTAAGGACTCACATCCACACAGAGAGCAAACGGGGGCAGGCACCCTCGGTGCTACGGTCACAACTAGCGGGTCAGTGAGCAACAGGCTTCCTGGTGCAGTAGTTGTGATCTGCTTCTTACTCTTTCTCTGTGCAAATAGGGAATTAGGGGTGGGAGAGAAGAGAAGGGGAGGAGGAAGAGGAAGGGAAGAAAGAAGGGGTGGGGGTGGGGGTGGAGAACCCACCAGAAAGAAGACTAAAACAAAAAGGAGGAGCCATTGGAAAATGGGAGAAAGCACATACTGGTACCAGCCAGAGCTTCTTGGAACAGTTCCCAGTCTGGCTGCCAAAGAGCTCTGGAATATATTTGTTAGAGCTGGATTCCTGTACAGTCCGTTGCAGACTTTTTCTGATTGCGCTCTGACAAAGAGACCCACACTTTAGTTACAATCCCTGCTTCCCGCACCGAAAGCTAGTTAGTCCTCAGGGGACCTCCAACTAAGTTCACCACCGGCCTCTTCATATGCTACGTGAGTTTAGAAAGAAAGAAAAGTCCACCACATACTTTTTACCCTTGTAGAATCACTAAGCCTCTCTACCCCAGTATCCCATCCCAACTTCCCAAGCCCCTTTTCACAAAATATGTTAAGCTTCTTGAGTCTCCTTACCAAAACAACTGCTGCGATGAGGAACAAAAGTTTTACAGGCTGTGGCAATAGCTAGTTCAGCAGAGATTACAGTCTTAATGATCAGGTCTTCTACATGGGCCATCAACGCTACAGAAGAAAAAAAAAACACTATAATGCATGAATTAGGACTGGATTCCAGAACACAATATAATTTATAACAGCACATGTGCTCATTCAAAGAAGTCTCCGTGTGGCAGTCTTGCAAATGGGTGCTCCAGGAGAAGGCATGTCTGTGAACAGAGGGACATAGGCAAGAATGCAGGTGCTGGGAGATGTACTCAAGTGGTCTCCTATGACAAGAGACAGACACAGACTGGAAAAGGAGCCTTCCCCGCTTCTCACTCTCCTCCTCTCACCCTTCCCTTTGTGGACTGAGATAGGCCTTTTGGCACACTGCTTCCCATTCTGCTCAAGGCTCAGCGACAGTGTCCATTTTGATTCCAAGCCTGTGTACTCAAACTTGACACTGTCCATTCTCCAATTCATCAACAGGAATGAAAGAGATTGCCTTAGGAAAATGTGAACTCAGGGCCAATATGGAGATAGACAATTTGTTATGTAAAAAGCTGACCGTATTTTAGTGAGCAGTTCAACATTCAAGAAGGATAAATTCCCTAAAAACTAAAGGAAAAAGTTGTCTTCCAAACTAGAAACAAGAGAAGGGATTTGGGGAGCCATGGTAAGTAAGCTTGTTGTTCTCCATCTTGTAAAGGGCAGGAAAAATTAACACCAAGAACAATGATCCCATCAGACATCTCAGCAACACTATTAGAATTCGAGAGAATGACTCCTGGTTAGAGATAATAGTACAGTTATACGAAGAAGAGAAGTCAAAAAGGAAAAAGCCCTGGTACTCACCAGTTGTATCTCTGCCTTCTTGTTTCAGATACCTAAGCATAGCACTCATGCTCCATTTGTTCCCATAATCCTCCACTTCCGGATCATCACAACTAAAACAAATTCATGGATCAATGTCACGTATGCAACTAGGCCTGGCTCTAGAAACAAGATTTTTCACAAAGAGCCTCCTTTCCTTATCGGTCTTTAGAAAAATATTCCCTTTGCTGACTTCCACTCACCCACTTTTTCTTGGTCCTTTTTGTCATATACGCCTTTGTACCAGTTTCTTCCATTGAAATGAAAATGCATATAACTTGCCTTAATGAGGGGGGTAGGGGAAAGGAAGGCAAATTCCTCCTTAACCAAACAATTATGCATCATGAACCAGTAGAAGAAATTTGTGAAAGAATGTAAACAAATTTAAGAATAGTTACAAAATATTAACAGATTGAAATGCTTGGGGATACTAACCTTGCCTTTGAGGTAAATGTCACATGAGCCCACAAACCGGCCTCTAATGCCATTTTCAGACCAGAACTGAGTCTAGATGGGCTAGTAAGCTAATCTAGCACAGCATTTTAATGAGTTAACCCTGGACAGAACCGTGCTGGTATCTGAAGCAAGCTCCCTTCTGTCTAGTGATAGACACGGCTTTTTTGGATACCTTTTGAGGTATCACCCAAGGGAGAATGCCCTAGAGCAACAATAGAAGTAATGAAGTACACCACCGCTACAGCAACAAAGCGGCAAATAGGGCACATTCCCAGATTGTTGGAAGGGTCTTGCAATCCGAAACCTGTATTTTACAGCTGCCCCCTTATTCCCTATCACCACCCCACAACCCACCAGTTGCATCTTTGCTCATCTTCCGAAGTGCAGGATATTGCATCTTCAACCAATTCCTAACACCGGTCACAGGACACTCAATGAAATCTATACAGCTTCGGCAACTATGCCATCACTTCCAGATTCCTTTCTTTTTTTCCTTGGACCTCCTAGGCACCTATTTTTAGTCTGAGTAGAAAGTAACTGTTTGGGTTTCTTTTTTATTTTTCCAGTTTCTGGCAAAATTATCAGGATGAAAGAAAACACAGCAGAAAGAATATTTCCACACAGCTGGGCTGGTACTCCGTTCCACTGAATCTTTTTCTGAGATGGCCTCATTTCTTCTTTATTTAATTTATTGCTAACGTTTTTTCCCCCGATCATAGAAGTGTTTCTTTTAGAAAAACTTAGGAAATAACATAAAAGTACAGAGAAGAAGACAGACATCCCCCACCCAAAATCCCATCCATTATAGTTAACGACTGTTAACATTTTAAGATATATCCTTCTAGCTTTCTTCTCTCTCCCACAGCCCCTCGGGGGGAAAAAACAGCTTTAGTTACCTTACATATTCAAAAAAGAAACTAAATTGCATGTACTGTGTGGTAACTTGCTTTTTCCACCTGACAATGTACAGTGATGAACATTCTTGTTTCTAATCTTGTGTATAAATCCTTTATTTCTTAAGGTTAAGCTCCTAGAAACAGAATTGCTGGGTCAAAGAGCACAACCATTTCTGAAGCTTTTGATACATTTTGCCAAGTGCTGAAATGACCTAATTTCTTGACTTCGAAAAAGTTCCATATGCCTATAAAATTCCTACCTCTAAGTCAAGTGAGGGAACTTGACAATGAGGCAGACGAAACTTGGGAAGGAAGGCATATTTTGGTGGAGAAAGGGGACATTGTAGGTGGGCAAGCAATAGAGAAGCCGTAGCAGGTAAGCCTCAAAACTACATGAAATGACTCCAATAGCTCTAAGTTACATGGATATGAGCGTAAAGTTTTCCTCCAGTGCAACAAGTTAACTCTGCACTTCTCCAACGCCTGCCTCGGAGACCAACTTCCCTGGCTCCTGGCTCAGGCGCAGCCAGTACCTGACATAGTCTCCACTCTTCTTATTCACACTGTAATTGGTCAGGTGCATGAACTGGTTCCGAATATTCTTGGCTCCTTGGTCATATCGTACGGTGGCAAACCTGATAGAAAAGACACAGGTTAAGTGTCAGGAACAGGGCTTCGATAAAATACAGGATCAATGAGATATTAATACAGGGAGGTGGCATCCTCCTCAAATACTGAGTGCTTCTTAAGTGCCAACCCCCACGCTAAGTGTTTCATGTACAATATCACATTTAATTCAATCACTAAAGCAATTTTCTGAAGGAGGTACCATTATGTCTAATTTTTAAAACAGATATGAACATTAAAATATGATCTGGGTGCTTCCCTGGTGGCGCAGTGGTTGAGAGTCCACCTGCCGATGCAGGGGACATGGGTTCGTGCCCCGGTCAGGGAAGATCCCACATGCCGCGGAGCGGCTGGGCCTGTGAGCCATGGCCGCTGAGCCTGCACTTCTGGAGCATGTGCTCCGCAACGGGAGAGGCCACAACAGTGAGAGGCCTGCATACTACAAAAAAAAAAAAAAAAAATACGATCTGGAAGATTAAGTAACTTGCCCCAGATCACACTGACTCCAAAACCCATGTTCTTAACCACGAGATGCTGCTTTTTTGATACAGAACCTTAGACGGATAGGAAAGATGAAAAATGAAAACAAAGTTATTCACAGTCAAGGAAACTGTGTATAGGATGCTGTGGATGATGGGACATTAGCCTGTCAAGAAACACCTGAGTGCCTACACAGTGCCTGGTACTAAAGCATTCTATGGAAAATATTATGCAAAAAGAAAAAAAAGGACAGCATAATAATATAGGGACTTAGAACTCACATCCATAGGAAAAAACAGAACTGATCTATAAAATTAAGAAAACAATAATGGCAGCATTAACAGCATACAAAGCCTAAGTCTGCAGAACAGCATAAATATGAGCCTAGAGTGGATTAATTCCTCAATTTGGAATGGCGGCAAAAAGAGGGATTAAACACGGAGCCCACTGAAAACAGAGCAGCAATTTGATATCCTGGACTGTTGTCAAAAGAAGACCAAAGTATAAAATATATGTGCCTCTGAAGGAAGTAGCCAAGGAAAGAGAAAACTTTCCAGTGATGCTCAGCATCAACAAAAGTACACTCGCGTCGAACGGTTATGGTAAATATCACCCCGTTTACATACCACTCTAACCCTATCACCCTTCACTAAAGTGGTTTTCCCCAGAGGCACAACCAAGCGTGTGAAAAAAAATCCTGGAAGGCCACAGGTTTATGTTCACATGATTTACAAATGATTTACATGTGCTTACTCAGACTATGAAGTCAACGTGAATTTTTACCACACTGAAGGGCAGCATTTAATATTTTTCTTCTCCTCTGTTTCTTCTCACTCACCCACCATCTCTGCTCCCTAAGTCCCTGTACTAGAAATCTACAAGAGCCAAAGGAAGAAGAGTGGAAAAAGGAAAAATAAAAAAACCAAAAAAAAACCCCGCAAAACTAAAATAAACAAACATGAGGCCAGGAAGAAGGATGTGGACAAAGAGAAAATGTTGACCAGGCATGTACGGCTAAGGGGCAAGAGTCTGAGGAGCATTACGTCTATGCATGAGAAGGACCTCAGGTTTTCCAGAAACTTCCAGCAGTTATCACTTAACTTCACCCATGTCACTCCGTGGTGAGTAAACCTTACCTATACATCCCAGTCTTCCTTCGTCAGAGATCCTCCAATCAAGCGGGAAATAGTCATTCTCTGAATTCTTGTGAAATGCGAAGGGGGCCCATGCAGGCCTCAGAGGCTGCCTGCCTCAACCAGACATTACCTCACAGTGACATACCACCTGCCATCTCTCCCCCAAAATAATGATTTAGAGGGAGGGAAAAGGTTCTGCTTCAGAGAAAGAGGTTTTTCTCCTCTTCTAAATACAAGTACCTGATCTAATTTGGTCAACATGAAAAGACTGGCAAAGGCCTAGCAGTTAACTGTAAACTGGTACCCAACACATCTGTCATTCCTATCCTCCTTTTTTCAATAGGACTGCATCTCTAAAAAAATAAGTTTTCTTCTTCCTAGTCTTCCTTTTAGCTGGGACATTTATATTCTGAAACTCAGGAAGGACAAGATCATTAATGTGACAGTTCTTCTAAGTATAAGAAGAAGTAAGAATCAGAGAAAACAGAAACAAAAAACTAAGCTCAGTGGAAAAGTTACCCAAAAGGGCAAAGGTGTTACACTCTTTATTTCAGTCAGCTGAACAAGGAATGTAGAAGACCATGTAGAGGAAAGGCAGGTGTATATGCTCATCTTTCCTCCCAACCCAGGAGGAGTTTATGGTTCTCACTAAAATCTGGATTAAACAAACCACATTCATCTCTGACCACCATTTTCCAACATTTTCATCTTATTTTCTACATCAGAGGTCCCATTAGTCTTAGATCTGGCCTACTAATCAAGTTCTGATTAACCTACAAAGGTTGTTTTTTATTTTTAAACTTGAATAACTTGGTCAGCATTTAAAACGCAGACCTTCCTTCCTGAAGCCCAGTGGCAGCCAGGGTCCATGTGAGGAAAATGGTGGACAGGACGGGAAGGCAGCCCAGAGGCAGTACAAGGAGGTTATCTACACAGGGTGGTGCCCCACAAGGGTCAAAGTCCACACAAGGAGGACATCTGAATGGGGTAGTGACAGGGAGGTTGGGAGACTAGCTACACAAGAGAGGACTGAGTAAATAAATATGTTGAAGATAATAGAAGTCAGATTTCTCACTGTTGGAAAAAAGATAAAAAATATGGAAAGGGAAAAAGCTAGAATGAATGCTGTAGTTTTGAGCTAGAATTGGAGGTATTTGTATGAACTCCTGATTTTCAATATAGATACAGAAATAAATATAAATGTAAATGTGTATGTATGTGTACATGTACGTGTATCTATACACATATTTCCTAGGTATGTCCATTGCAAGAACCTGATAGCAGAGACACCCCAGAACAATGAGCATATCTAGCACCTGGATCTGTATGTCTAAATACTATCCTCCATTAAAAGCAACCACTGCTCCTTGGAGAAAATAGTTGATTCCAGGCTGGGACAGAGAAAGAAGATGAGCCTGAAATATCTTGTGCTCAAAGAATGAAGGGACATGTCAGAAGGACACAAAAGTCAGCTTAAACGGGCTCCCATTGGCCAAATCTGGGACAATTTGAGCATCAAAATAAATCATAATAGTAAAGGATTACAACCCATTAAATAACACAGGAATCCTTAAGTCCACATTGGTATATATAAACAAATGAATAAATGAACAGGATGGAGAGAAAACTCTTCTTGGGAGTAAAATGCCAAATAATAAAAGTAAAAGGAATGATGGGATTAGAAAATCATTATTCCACAACCATCATAGTAATAATTCATTCAGGCAAGAAACATCAATGAATATTAAAATTGTTGGGTGAAAATGAGATGAAGAATGAGATTTTACATGGTCTCAAAGTATCTCTTCATAAGATATTTATTAATTACAGAGGGGAAAACAAAGTAAATTTACAGTGGAGAAATCTGTCAGACATTGTCTTCAGTGCTCAAACACCACTAAATAGTTATCATGTACCACTGGATTTAATGCAATAAGAACATTCTGTGACATTCTGGCCAAAAGTACATAACCTCAGTCTAATTATGAAAAAATATCAGACAAACACAAATTGAGGGCCATTCTACAAAATGACCAGCCTAAATCTTAAAAAATGCTGAAGTCATGAAAGTCAAGAAAAGACAGAGTAAATGTTCCAGATCAAAGGAGACTAAAGAGACTTGACAACTAAATATAACATGTGATCCTGGATTTGGAGCTTTCTGTTATAAAGAACATTATCAGGACAGTTGGCCAAATTTGACTGTGGGTCTCTAGAGGAAAGTTAAAAGGCAGTTCTTCATACTATTTTTACAGCTTTCCCATAACTTTGAAATGGTTTCAAAATTAAAAGTCTAAAAAGAAAAGTTTCTCAATGAAAATCTAGACTTTTCAGCCTCCCTTAAAAAACCAGAAGATCTGGCAATACCACCTGCCTTGGTCCATTCAGGCTGCCATAACAAAATACTATAAACTGCATAAACTGCGTAGCTTACAAATAATAGAAATTTATTTCTGTTGGCTGGAAGTCCAAGGTCAAGATGCAGGCAGACAGACAGCACCTTCCTGCTGTGTCCTCACAGGGTGGAAGGGGTGAAGAATCCTTCCAGGGCCTCTTATATTAAAGGGCACTAATCATATTCATAAGGGCTCCACCCTCATGACCTAATCACCTCCCAAAGTCCCCATCTCCTAATACCATCACCTTGGGGGTTAGGAGTTCCACATATGAACTTGGGAGGTAGCATTCAGACCACAGTACTACCACATATCAACGACTTGCTGCCAATGAAGAGTAAATATGCTTTAGGTGGGACATGTGATCTCTGGTTCTCCAGTCTCCACTGGGCCAACCTTTTCAGGGAATGTCCTTGTAAGCATTTAAGTTTATGACTTGTGATTTAGATCTTCACATATCAAATTTCACCCTATTTAGGTCTGAAAGCTTCAACACAATTTCTTTATTAGAAACACCTAAAAGAGGTAATTCTCTACTAGGTAGCCCACAACCAAGTTTGTAAACACTGCTCCTAACACATACTGAAATTTACATGATGAATTAAGTCTTGAACCTCCCTCTTAATGAAATCAAGATTTAGGAAAAGCTCTCATGACAGAATTTCATAGCTTTGACTTTTAAACAAAACAAAAAAAAAGAAAAAAAAGAAAGAAAAAAGGAATGGGGGGGTTCCTACTTTCTTTGTAAATCTGAAACCCTGAGCTCTATTTCACCACCTATGATGAACAGAGAACTATATGCCCTTTTCTCTCTTTTTTTGCCACATTAAAATATATATAGATTACCTTTATTCTGACAAATTCTTTTTTTTTTTTTTTTTTTTTTGCGGTACGCGGGCCTCTCACTGTTGTGGCCTCTCCCTTTGCGGAGCACAGTGTCCAAACGCGCAGGCTCAGCGGCCATGGCTCACGGGCCCAGCCGCTCCGCGGCATGTGGGATCTTCCCAGACCGGGACACGAACCCGTGTCCCCTGCGTCGGCAAGCGGACTCTCAACCACTGCGCCACCAGGGAAGCCCCGTGACAAATTCTTAAATCAAAAACTACATTTCCTTTTTGTTTTCTAACGTTTCCCAGTGAGAATCAATACAATGATAATAATTTGTCTCAAACTCTTGAGTGTGTATGTGAAGAAAGGGTTTCAATGTTAGACATATAGTAGGTACCTGATAAGCACTAACCGAAACTACAGCTGAGTTGCTTGTTCAGGAACTTTACCAACATGGAACTCAAACAAGAAGGAAAGCACAGAGTTAGTGGGGTCTTTGGAACTCTCTTCCCCCGTTCAAAAACTACTTTGTTCTTCTATGAATACGACACCATAGTCAGAGTTATAGAGAGTCTAGATGTAGGACAGTTAAACCGAACCCCCCAACCCCACTTTGATAGCTACATGTTCTAACAAACATTTACTACAAATGTACAAAGTAAGGGGAGGCCAACTCTCAAGAGACCCTGGCTGTGGCACATGTGTTATCTTTCAGCAGGTGTAACCATTCAGTGCCAGAAAGGCCTGGAGGATGAAGAGACAGCACCTCAGGCAGCCTTGCCAGGAGCCACTGGGTTTCATCCTGGCCTGACCCAGAAAAATCTTATGGAAGAGAACAAGAGGCCCAAGAGCTCTCTGATCTGCTGTCAACCAGCTGCGGCCGGGAGACTGCCAAAGTGCTGCAGTGACTAGGCAGCGCCCTGCGGAGCCGTCTGGGAGGGGATTACCAGCCTGATCCCCTGGTCTTCAGAGCCAGAAATGACTCAAACTTCACAAACAGCAAGGGCCTGCCAGGGAGGGTGACAATGAGCACTGGAGAGGGTTTTCTTCCCCTTGTTGGTGTCTCTTCCCCCTCTTGCTGCTATGGCAGATTCTGGACAGTGTGCAGCCTGTGAGGTAATCTGAATTCCTTGGCAACCGGCAAGTACCTGAATTCTTTCAAAACCACAGGAATCCAGCAGAGAAAAGGTAAATATCCCTGCGGAGCCAGTGTTAATTAGCAAGGAAGGCTACTGAAGAAGTAACTGGGGGTGGGGAGGAAGGCAGAGGCATTACAAATGCTTTGGGATCTTTTCTGAATTTCCACTGAATAATATGGCTGAGTAGAAGAGAGGCAGTCCCTGACCCGGGCCTTCTCAGTGTCCCATCTTCCCAACCCACCGTGCGGATGGAGCTCTCCCAGTTCCCTGGAGGGGCACTTTCATTTCCCCGCAGCTGACAGTGCTACATCTTTGGGTCTCTGATATGACAGCACATTTGGTTTTCAATTCAATTTTGTTTTAATTTTTTTCAACTTTTTATTTTTCCTGTTTCAGTGAAAATTTGGCTGTTAGCTTTGTCTCAAAAAGGGCCTCGTCAAATCATTTAGACCACATACTGGATCCACCTAAAACTGTAAAAACCAGAACAAAGTCTTTTTGGATTCCACCTCGGTCAGGAAAAAAAACCCTACACCATTTTGGTAGAGAAAAGCACCCCTCTCTGGAAACTTGAGTGCCCCCTGCTGGTGTAAAACAGTAACATACACGTGAAACTCAAAAAGTAGGAAGGGGCGAAATACTGGACTCAAACACCACTGAGACAATTTTTTAAAACGCCTCAATATTGTGCCCACGTATAAGAAAATAATGAGAGTCTTTCTACTTCCTATGTTAATAAAGCAAGGACAGCTGAAATGATTAATCTAGAAAGAAACTATTTAGGGTCTTTTTCTTTAGTAAATTTAAGAAGGTAAAGAATTCACACAAATTCTTACTTCACAGAACCGTCTTATGAAATGAACTTAATCTTTCTGTCATTAAACATGAATTTTGAGGCCCCAAACAGAAGTGACATGGGATAAGACCCTTCTTTTCTGAAGAAGGAAACCAATTACACTGCCACCAGTTCTGTCTCTTTAGGAAAGATTATGGTTTTCCTCTTTGAGCCTCAAAGTAAAATGCTCTAGTGACCTCATCCCAAACTGATTATCTTCAGTAATGTCTATTTAAAACAAACGTGACCCAAGATTACTAGAGGCTGCAGATCTGGAGATGCTGTAGACTATTGTTGAAAGTAATGACACAGTCGAATGGCTTCTGAGGATTAAAAAGCAGGAGATGAGTGCCAAGATACACAGTGGTTAAGACACAGGGACTTAGGCACATGGACGTTATTGTGCAGAGCAATGCACCCTTGCAGGACTGGCTAATAGCCTGTCATAATGTACTACTGTAAAGCTTTTATATTCGCCTATACCTTTAGGTAAAATAGCCAAAACCCTGAAAATTCTTTTTCTTTTGGTTCAGTTGAATCCAAATTTTTACAAATTTGTTTTCCAAATTATTCTCAGAAGGAGCATCCATTTTTAAACTATATAAATAAATATACTCAGTTCCTGCTGGAGGCAAGAGAAGAGTTACTCAATTCCGTGGGTTCTGACTTCCAACCCACACCCAATAGCCAAAGCACTAGCGCAGCTGGAGTAAGTTCTAAAATAAATACTAGTATTGTTCCCATTTTGCATCTGAGCCATTGAGGTTTTAAAACAATGCCGAATTTTACCAATAGCAGGGGCTATTAATATTGTGGGTGAAATACCTTTGGAATAATTTGCAAAACATATCGCTATGATATCCTTGAGACACAGTAAGCATAAACTTGAGGTCTTTTCCCTATTCAAGAAGTCCAGTTCATGGCAGGACATAATCGGTTCCCGAGAAGGGTACAGGAGACAAGCTGGGTGAGGATGAGTGGAGGGAGAAGGGTGAAGAAGCTCATGATACTCAGGAGGGAAAGCTCAGACGTCTCGTATTACAAAATGGAAAATCCTCAGCATCTTATACACCTGAGCAGAAGTAAGAGGCCTTATTTCACCTTCTTTTTGTTCTAGATAATATGGAGACTCAGCTTTTATCCCTATACTTCAAAATATGAGAGCACATGTGTCTAAACACACTACAGAAAACTTCTTTCCGATGAAAATCTGATTAGATTAGTAGTTTGTGCCCAGATACCTGGTTCAGCCCTTTACCTAAAAACTGAGAAATATTTTAGTTTTCTCCTTCCTCAATTTTCAAGGAACCGGAGGCCAGAACTAGGGAGCTTCCGTGGCCTTCAGTGTTCCCAGGGTTCAAACTCAAATCTTAGTTAAGAATGTGACCACGCTTATAGATGCTGTCACTGCCACCTAGAGGTGAAGGGAAGACATAGCTCAACCAGGTAGAATTTGGTTAACTGTTCTCACCCTCTGACTCTAGGCACACGATGCATCAAAAAATGTTAGTCTAAAAAATAATTAAAATAATTGAAATCCGATTCTAAAAGAACAGTTGTCAGAGTACAATGATATGTCTCAAAGCACCTACACCTAAATATGTAGGCTTCTTTTATCCACGGTATTTCCCATCTTTGATGTACATTTCCTAAAATACAGAAACATACATAGGCCATGCTTTTTACAGATGCAAACCACCTCCTAAACTTCTATGCTCTATAAGAAAACTATGCATAAAAAGAACTTCAGAGTTCTTTGGTAAAATATATAAGTAAAAAATATATATAAATTTTGTGGGGAAAATACATACATACATACATATATATATATATATATATATATATATATATATATATATATATATTAGCTTTGTGAGAGAAAAGAACACAAGCACACCAAAGTTATATACTTATTTTAAACAATTTAAAGGGTCTAAAAAAAACACTGTCACCTGAAAAATCCTATGGATATGGGAAATGAAACTTCAAGTTATTATAAGTTGAACTTTATTTTGTAAGTCACACTACCTTAAAACTTAAGAAGTACCTCAAGAAAAACAGAAATATATATATTATATATATATATATATATAATATATATATATATAAAATCACTGTAAAATATATTACAGACTTGTAGGTGAAAAAAAAAGAAAGCAGCTAATGCCCACCCTAAATACAAGAGGGCATGAAACAGCTCAAGCCTTCAGCTCTGGAGTCAGATCCAGGGGTTCAAATTCCCACTCCACCATCCACCTGCTGGAGACCTCAGGGGAGTGACTTCAAGTTCCCTTACACAAAGCCTCAGTTTCCACAACTGCAAAAATGCATCGACTTTAAGGTTGTTGTGAGCATTAAAATAAATGCTTGGCATATAACAGGTATACACATGTGAGATTTCTTTTTCCTTTTTAGACCATTTGTGAACAACAGTGGCCATAGGATCTTCATACCAATTACCATTGCATGAAAATACAATGTGATCCTGGATCCCTGCTGGGAAAGGTGCGTGTTTACATACAAATGCTTGTTCATATGTGTGGATATGCAAGAGAGACTGTGAAGTGATAAGACTGATTTCTGTAATCTGAAGCCCATCTGGGGACACTCTTATTTTCCTGAGTTGAATACAACAGAAAAACAACCTGATCTTAATACACTCTTTAATGGGTCAACTCGAATAAGGTCTCCGCTCAAGGTCTCTTACCTAGCCAGTCCTTCTTCATAGAGATAGATGACAAGAGGATCATAGGAAGTCACAAGCACATAGAGGCGCACATCAAACTTGAAGTCTGGAAAAAAATTGGGGTACACAGGAAAAGCGAAGCTCATTTGTCTTCTGTTACAGAATGAATAGTACAAAGTAACAAAGAAATATGAAAGACAGTCCTCCTCTCGCCATGAAACATACACTGCCCACACACCTTCCCTTTTGAGGATAAATAATAATTATACCATACATTGTAAATATATATATATATATATATATATATATATGCATTGTACAGTTTTCATATATATTTGTTTCTGTTATAACATATAAAGCACTTTCTTTTTTATTATCTCAAAGTCAACTTCAAAATAATACCGTGAGGTAGGTAAGGAACCAGCTTCATCTCTGGAGCCACAGTTGCCAAGAATTTCACACTAGTTTAATAAAGACTTACTAGAGAAGACTATAAAAATGTTAAAAAAAAATTTAGTACGATCTAGCCCAATCCAGTCAAAGACCTAATCACAACTCACCATCTATGAGCAGGGGGTTGTTAATGTAACGGGAGACCAAGGTGTTCTCTTCCAGGGAAATCTGGTTTGGCTATTGAGTAAAGAGAAAAATGAAAGGTAGAAATGCAAAGGAATCCTGACTTACAATAAAGAAGCAAAGTTCTTAACCATTTAGAAAGGATAATATGGAAAACTAAAACTCTAAGAAAAGGTTTCCTCTAAGCTACCCGTATATTAATTGGCCATAGAACACACCACTTCCATAAACACTGTGAGAATCCAATTATAATGGGGGAAAACAAAATTTACACAGCACCTCTCATAATAGAGCCTAAACAGCTTTAAAGAATTTATATACATGATATTAAATATTTACATGCCAAGAAAATAAAAGCTACTTAAAAATAAATTAAAACTTGCTTTCTCCCAAATGTAAAGCATGTTGGATATTTTAAAATACTACCATTATTCTTACAGGAAGGCTTTCATCAAGTTGCTCAGAGAACTTACAGATCTTTCTACAATGGATTCTGGCATTTTCCCTGTGAAATGGGATGGATATTTCACTGATTCACTCAACAGTGCTTGCTATACCACTGTAGGTAAAGAATGAACTAGATCTTTTAAATACTTTTTTCAATGAAGGAGAGCTGTCTATGTAATAAATAATGATGAGTATGATGGGTACTGTATAAGGCACTGGGGATACAGTGATGAATAAAACAAATGCAATCCCTGCCCTCACAGAGCCCAATCCCTACTCCCAGAGAGTTTGATGTTTGAGTAGAGGGACAGCAAATATATAGAATTTAAAAGAACACAAAGCAGCACACCTACAAGGGCAAGATGTGAGGCTGCAGAGTGGAAAGAGACCTGGAAGAACAATTCCAAGTGAGACCAAAACAGAAAAATCAGTTGTCAGTCACCACAATCCACACAGGACAAAAGAACTCCAAAAGGGAAGTGGCTGTAATGACAATTGTGATGATAATAGCTATCTATAGTAGCAACAACAGAAACACTATTAACATTTGCAGGAAGAAAAATTTAATAAATGTACTGAAGATTTGCTATGTGCCAACGCTGTTCTGATCCTTCACAAGTATTATTTCATTTAATCTTCATCCAACCCATGGTAGGTATAACACCATCCAAATATTACAGATGAGGGAAGAGTCAGAGAGGGTTAGGAACCTGCTCAAAGTCACACAGCTAGTAAGTGATAGAGCACCATTTGAACCCAGGAAGTCTGCCTCAGAAGCTTAATTCTTAAGCACTGCTTGCACCTTTTCTCA
This sequence comes from Mesoplodon mirus, assembly GCF_964341445.2. Taxonomy (NCBI): domain Eukaryota; kingdom Metazoa; phylum Chordata; class Mammalia; order Artiodactyla; family Ziphiidae; genus Mesoplodon; species Mesoplodon mirus. Next base: position 161,667,421 of record NC_138979.1, on the reverse strand, counting down.
CAAGTTCTGACCTAAAATAACCGTCCAAATTTAAAAGTTTGCCTTTATACTAATGCATTTGCTATCCCAAGTACTACAGTTATAAAATAAGGATAATTGTGTGACCCATAACATCATACACAACCCCAAGAAGCAACTCCGGGGTCAAGATAATGAGATTCCTCTCTCATTTCCCACGGCTGCCATCTCAAACTCAGAACACAACTTCACAAGCCATCTCTATGCATCATACGGACACTACAACATCACTACTGATTCATACTCTGGACTTGGTGACCCACACCATTTCCTGATCAGTTTCTCACACATACGATCTCTATTTTGAGTCAGCTTAGTATGTAAGGACTGATGCAATCACAGTACAAAGAAGCAAGCTGCAGGCTGTGTTCCAAACCTAAAATTAAACCATTGCAGCTCTTTTTCTACTAAGTAACACCTACTACAGGCTACAACAGATATGTAACCACCCAACTCTACTTGGAACCAGAGACTACAATGGTAATGGTCTTCACCCTATGACACATCTAACATCCATGCCCATTTCCTCTCTTCTCTTCCTCCTCATATACATTTGTCCTTTGAATTATGCAGAACATAATCTCTTACATTATTTCGGTAACTTTAGTATTTGTTCAATGGTCTATACCTCTCATTTCTATCTGCACTAGTAATTAAATTGTAAGCTCATGGAAGAAAGGAATTGTTTGAGTACAGTTTTTTTGTATAGTGTAATATACTGATAAGCAACTAACGAAATTTTTGACATCTTCAAGCCTGTCTCCTTTTCATCCATCCCCAATTAATTCATTTTAAATGATGTCAATTCTAAGCTCAAATTGCCCTCCCAAGTATGCTAAAGCAAGAATCTGAATTGTTGGGAAAGTTGGAAACCCATCCATTTTTCTAATTCAACTTTAAGATTAAAGCTCATGGTATCTGTTAAGTTATTGTAAGGTAGACTGGTACAATGGTTAAGAGGGAATCAGCAAGATGAGTTAAAATCTTCACTTACTATGGAAGGAATAGTAACTACCTCTTAGGGTTCTCATAAAGTCTAAGTGAGATTATATTTGGAAGGCACAGTGGTAGGCACATAGTAGATGCTCAAGAAATATCAGTTAGTACTATTATTGCAAACTCAATAGTATCTATGTGGTTCCATTTACTGAGTTCCACAACTCAACAGCATTCCTCATGATGTGCCACACACCATTCTGCTCAGAGCAGTGCACTGAATTATAATGAAGACACATAAGAGTTAGGAGATGATCCCTATTCCTGAAAAGCCTTTACGGAGTGGCAGCACCTGGCACACAACAGGGACTCCCTAACTGTTTGTTGAACAATGAGAAAAAATGGAGAGCACCTAAGAAAACATAAACAAATAGAAACAAGAGAGCTGTACGGAACTATATTCACAAATATAGGAGTGAACAGAGTGACCAAAATACTCTCCTGATACTTCAAAATCTCAGAGAAAACACTAGTATTTTATTTACCATGAATAATGTGTGAGACAAGGATGACTAAATTTGACTTCCATAAATCAAATTCATACCTTAATCAGAAAACACCAGATATTTTCCCTCCTCGATTTGAATATACTAAATTGGGAAAATATGGCATTTAGTCACGGTTACTGCAGGAGCTGGAGCAAACACCACTCTGTTCCTTTATGCTGTATTTTTAAAAGCACATCATTAAGAGACCACGTTCGCCAATCAGCCAAGATGCTTCCATCTGTAGGAGCTCACACTCCTCTCTCTTCAGTATTACATAAAAGTAATGCTTCTTCTATCCTTTATCCTATTCTCATAATGGTACAAGTTGCTCTTTGCAGATATTTTCCAAAAGGTTATGACTATTAGGGGGAATTTTTAATAAGAGGCCCTCTCATTCCTCACGCCAGTGGGAAGACAGGGAAAGATGTTTTTATTTGGCCCTCACACCTAACTCTGCCCTCCCTCCCCCATCCCTCACCCACTCACACTAGCTCTGCTCACAGACCCTCCACTGGAGCACTCCCTCTCCCTCCCCCTTGAATCTAAAAGGAAAGCAGGCAGCAGCCTTGGAAAGAGTTACTTCATCCAGTTGGCTAATGGGTCACATATTCCATGGGAAAGGATCCAGGTATGGAAAAGAGGAGATGGTTAGGCCTTGTGTGCAAGGAGGGAGAGAAGAGTATTAACTGCATGGTTTGTAGGTCTGGGTAAAAGGTGATAAAATTCCAGATTTGGAGAAAAATGGGAATATTTTGCCATTATGTCCACATGTTGCCAGCTCCCCTGGTGCTTGCTGGCATCTTCCCAGGCACTTCCACCAAAGACCTCAAAGAATCAGACTCATTCCAAAGCTTCACTGAGCGGGAGGTGGCAGGCAAAGGGTCCTGCCAAGTACTTTGATCTCTGCAGGGGGTCTCTAGAGAGTCAGCCCAGGGAGATGTGGGAGGGAGAAGGAGAGCCTGCCAAATGCATTCTCTAAAGACTTGTCACCCCCTTTATGAGACGCACGCGGTATCCAGGGAAGAGTCAGGGCATGGGGTTCTCAGCCCCACCAAAGAAAGTTTAACTTTTCTATTCTTTATGATGTTGGTTTTAAAATAACAAATCACCAGGGCAAAAGAGCATTCCAAGAGAAAAAAGTCCCAGATGAGCTGGGAATAGATCCTATTCTTTTTGACTCATGTCTAAGAAAATAAAAAGCAAACTTGTACCACAGTTGACTTTCAATAGCAATTCCATTTGGCAGCTAAAACCCAAACCCAAACTAGTGCCGTCTATGAGATTCAAACAACACTGGAGCTCCTGGCACAAAGCTGAAGGAAAAGCTGTTGGACAGGAGCCTTCACACCAAGGTCAGAACAGAGACAAGAAAAGAGAGATCCAAGGCTTATGAGCAGTGCCTTCTGTCACAAGAGACCCAGGGCAAAAGGCCTCCAGAGTGACCCAGGGTCAGGTAGCAGAACTTGTAGCCTGCCTGGACTTGGAGCTGTATAGCTACTGCTTCAGAACCAGAACCTATATTTCTTCAGCATAAAAGGTCTGGCCATCAGTGTTTACTGTACAGTTTTTAGTCCAGACTGAATTTAAGGATTTTCCCATATGAAAGACCCCTTAGAAAGTTAGTTTCTGCACATATAGGAAATAGCTTAGACCATGTGAAAAGAAAGAGAACTGGGGAATTTGGGATGGTGTACCGACCACACACATGACATATCCGTCTCCCCCTCTTCCCTTCCAGGGTCCCACTGTAAGGACAGAGTAGACATTTTTAAACGTCTGAAATGATAACAAGGCTAGAAAACAGTTAAAGGAGCCAACAAAAGACCAAAGCTTTAAGGAAATCCTGAAAGACAGAAAGAAGATGGGAACAGGTTGAGGAAACAGAGCAGAAGAAGCCCCAGCCCCAAATATCAGAGGTGAGCGTGATCTTCCCAAGGAGACTTCTGAGAAGTTCCAAGCTGGCAGTGAACTAACACGAAGAGCAAGAGTGAGCCAACGGACAAGAATCAGATAATTAATTAACAAACGGCATTTAAAACAGTGCGGCCAATAGGGCTTCTCCAACAACCAAAGCTTTGCCTTTGCCCTCAGGATGAAACCTAACAACTGTCTCGGGAGGACACCTTCTGCGGGTGGGCACAGGGATCCCACAGAGGAGTGGAACTTGAGGCCACTGCATCCCTACAGCAGACACAAAGGTGAAGAGAGAGGAAAGGTAGCACCACCCCACAAGGAAATCACCAAACTCTTCCGTTATATCCACAATCAGGCAGGCCCTGTTTTGGCAAGGGGGAAGGAAGAAGCATGCTTCCTCACCCACATTCACCTAAGGTGCGGCCTGACATTCAACACACTTTGCCCTCACACAAAGCACAGTCAGCCTCCTGGCCAGTGAGATGTTATTAGGGAATCAGTCCTACACAACAGTAGGGGAAACCCAGGCCAGCTGTCAAAATTTCAGTCAGTCTAGTCTTGTTCAACAGTGTGACTCAACATTTAAGGTCACTGAAATTGAGAAAACCCAACAGCAGGAAAAAAAACATGATCCCATGAAAATTCGTGAAACAAAAGAGAACTTTAAAAAACTTTCAGTTCGTATCCTCAGAAAGACCCGCCAGCAAACTGCATCTAATAAGCAACAACAGGCTGTTATCACACACACACAAAAAAAGGCAAATCAGAAAATAAGAGTTTTTGTACCTTATGAAAGCCAATATAGAAATACAGTAGATGGAATGAATGATAAAATGGATAGAGCTCAAACTGGTGATCCAGAAGATAAAGATGGGAAAAGACAGAGAATTTAAAATGAGAGAAAAGTTGACATGAAGAAAACACCCAGAATGCCTTAAAAAGGAGTTCCAGAAGCAGAAGCATAGACAAAAAATGAATGATTTTTCCTGAACTAAAGAAAAACACTAGTTTCCAGATTGAAAGGCCTGACCGAATGTCCAGGAGGAAAAATGAACAAAGACCCAGACTAAAATATTGGTTAAATTTCAGAATTCCCATCTGTAAAGTTTCTATTGAGTTTAAATTTTTTACTCAACTTACAGATAAAGCAGAGAAACTGAATCATAGTTACTGAAGAGAATGTAAACATCATAAACCTTTAAAATATAAAAATAATAAAAAGTAATCAAAGCTAGAGATGTAATGTGGAAGGAAGTGATATGAGTGCAGTGAATATCAAACTGAGGATTAGAAACAAAATGTAAAGTTGAGAAAAGAAGAAACATAAATCAACTGTGTTAGGTTATTACTGTTGTTAGTCTAGCCAGTGAGACTGGGGTTGGGATTTTATTTCATTTACTCCGTATATGTATTCAACTGAAAAACAACTTTTAATGAGGATTTTGCAAAGAATCAAGATACTAATGACTTTTGAAAAAAGAAGAGGATGAGGAGGAAGAAGAGGAGGGGGGACGGAGGGGGACAGGAGCAGCAAGGATGCCATGACAAATTAAGGTTAATTTGCTTGATGACCTTGAGGGCAGGAACCCACAGTCCTCCTCACAATAGGAACTAAATGTATGTGCTACCAATTAATGCTTAGTGCCAAGGAATCAGCAAGGCAGAATGCTGAAAGCAGAAAAAGTACCTCTTTTCTGCTGACACCAAAGGCTGCCCTCCCCCCAAATTCAATCAAGTGACTTATTAGCCATAGAGTAACTGTTGGCATGGGAGGAGGTTACTGCCAGTAAGGTGAACAGTAGACTCAGACCCATCCTCAAATCACACTTCTGAATGCAGACTTAGTAGCTAAGACAAAGGGTGAAGCAGGGAAGAACAAACACGGAGCGAAGTATGCCACCCGCTGCATACTTACATTGTTGATCAGGTAGACACCCCGTCCCCTGGAAGAGGCCACTGGTTTTACTATCCAAGGTCCCCGGTCCTTTGAATATGAATCTGCTCAAAATATTGGGAGACAAAATAGGGGAGAAAGAAACCAAAGAGAAAGAAGGGACATGAGTTTATTATCTTAAATTTTAACACTAGTTATCTACTCAGGTACCCAAAGAATTTTCCAAATTTCTAAGTGGAGGACAGCAACTAAAATAACCTGTATTTTTGGATTAGCCTTAAAAATGAAAACAGAGAAAGAGAAAGAAAGGAAAGAGAGGAAGAGATGGCAATATTACATAATACATTTCTTCCACCATTTCCCCTCTTGAATGAGAGGATGAAGACAAAATAAGGCAAATATCTGGATGTTAGTCTATTACTGTCACAAACAACCTTCACGAATCTTTGATATCCTCGCCTCCTTTAACTAAAGGACCTCCAGAGGCTCACATTGCAGACGGTGACAATGTGAGTCAAAGGCCAGATCCCCTAATATGGTTACTTTCCTCAAGCAGTTTCTCTGAGCTTATAAGAAAAAATCGCCTTAAATAAAACAATGTGAGTGGAAAGGTGGGACAATAATTGACAAGTGGTTAAAAGGTGCCCTTTACTTTTGTTCCTTTCCCAGGTTCAGGTTTACGCTTTAAATACCTTTGGATCATAGGAAAAGGAAACACACAACCAATATGAGGAGTCCCAGAGGCCTGCAGTTGGCCCCGGCCTCCACTTAGGGAAGGTCAGTGGACACGAGAGAGAAGCAGAGACAAAGAACTCTCCCTCTGATAGGAGCCAAATTGTCTTTTCAAGGCCTCCCAACAGGAACTTGACTTTGTCGGTGCCACAAACAATTTCACCAGGAGAGAAAGAAGACCTCCTTGTCTTCTCTCCGCCACCCTCCCCTGCTTTTTCCCTTGATGTGACCTCACAGAATTGGATAAAATGTCGTGTGCCACACAGAATGTAAAACTCCGTGAGCAATTCTACTTCTGGGAATGTATTCTCTAGTCCTGCTCACACATATTGGAACATTCTTTGTATAAAATTATTCAGTGCTGCATTTTAATAGCAAAAGACGTCCATCAACTAATTAAATACACTATATTGCATCTATTTGAGGGGCCAGCAAACTATTTTTGGTAAAAATCCAGATAATAAATAGCTTAGGCTTTGCAGGCCATGCAACTATTCAACTCTGTCACTGTAGCTCAAAAGCCACCATAAACAATACGTAAACAAAGGAGCATGGCTGGGCCCCAAAAAAACTTTATTTATGGACACTGAATTTCCTATGATTTCCACATGCCACAAAATTTTATTCTTCTTTTGATTTTTTTCAAGCATTTAAAAATGTAAAAATCATTTTTAGCTCATGGGATACATATAAAAAGGCACAGGACCAGATTTGACACAAGGGCTGTAGTTTACAGACACCTGCCCTACATAGTGAAATATTAAGCAGACAAACAAAATGAGAATGTTATTAAGGAACAGAGAGGAAATGAGCTCAAAGAGGCTGCTGAGTGTTAAGAAGTAAAGTGCAGGGCACTGGGTATTGTATGCTCCCATCTGTTCACATACACACTCAAGCCATGTGCCAGTAAGTGCAGAGAATACCTCTAGAAGGTTATGTAAAAATACTAATAACATTGATCACCTCTGGGGAGAACTGGATGACTGAGGAAAAGAGGAGAAAAAAGGCTTTTCACTGATTATTGTTTTGTTTTTTTGGGGGGTACCGTGACTATATTACCTGCATAATTTACATAATTTTAAATTCCTGCCATAGATGGCATATTTATATAAGACAAATTAAATCTCTATAAACTGAAGTCACTGAATAGATGTATATATATACACTTTATATATTTTTTCCATTTTGCCATTTTCCCCAAATTCTGAGGATACAATAGTTTGAGAACAAAAGGAACAATTAATAGTAAAATAAAACAAAAAAATTACAAAAATTTTTAAACTTCATTCATTCATTCAGTACTTCTAAGTACCCAACCCGTGTTAGGCAGTTTGCTAGCATGGGGCATGCAGAAGTGAAAAGACAGCAGAAAAAGGCAGGCCCTAAGCAAGTAATTAGACACACTGAGCTCACGAAGAGGAAGTGAGGGAGCTACATAGAGCAATGCCAAAGAAAATGACCAGACCTGTCTGAAGACAGTACCCACTGTGGTGACAAGCGGACGCAGAAAATGCTCGTTTTCAGAACAGGGAAAATCTAGCTAAATGCAACTTCTGCCATCTAACGCGTTTAATAAATCTTACTTTGTGGACTAGGCTTATCAGAAGTTTCTGCTGCTTCTGGTGCTTCACTTTTATCACGTTCTTGAAATTCTACATATCAAAAAAAGTGTCTTCATGCTAGGCTTTTCTCCTTGATTTGTTGTATTTCAGAACAAGGATTGATTTCTTTCACAGGTTCCAAATATGTGGGTCAGAAGCAAAGGAAAGCAAAGAGCTTGGCAGCCTGTCAGGATGAAGATATACTAGACAGGGCCTGCAACTCTTCCTGGTGCCTTCCAGGTCCTATGGTGGCAGCATGCTCAATCTAATGGAAGGAACACTGAACCAGGAGTAGGAAGATCTGGGTTCTAATTCTGACTCTTCTAATTCTGGGCAATTTGCTTAAATTATCCAGTCTCATCTTTAAAATGAGAGGTTTAGTCATTTGAATTATGAGATCTCTCATAATCCTACTATGATGATTCTATAAATTTACTGATTACTTTGAAATCCAGTCATCTGAAATTAACTGGCGGACATTAAAGTTTTGCTCATTCCTTAGAATTATTTCTGTCTCTCTTGCAACTAAAGATGACCAGAGGATGCAATTCTGGGCAGTGAGAAGTAAACAGAAATCTGCCAGGGCGTGGGGGGAAAGTTCTGCTTTTCCGAGATTGGCGCCACCCTGCCTTCCTTGTTGTTTCCTTCTCCTGCTTAGAAAGCTGTCCACGGCTGGGGAGTGGCTGCAGTTGGCAAGATTCTTAGTTAGGTTCTTCGGGGTCACAGACCTCCGACTAGCAACAGTGGCACCAGGAATCTAGCAAGATCTGGCCTGTATATTCCAAGCCCCCCATTCTAATTACTGGGAACAGTTTGGCAGTATCCAGGCTTTCACATCTCTTGAGGCAGAGTTTGGTCTCTGGGCTAGGTCTCTACAGAGATGGATTTCAGGTTTTCTCTTATTAGAACAAAAAGCTACAAATTCATGAGATCCGCCTTGGCTGGTCTCTCTAGCGTCTTCAAGCAATCCTCATGTCTGTTCCTTATCAGTTCCCTTTCAAAGGCTCTTTCGCAGGCTAGTCACATGCCTTTCTGCTCCTCTCAAACACCCAAACCCATCCCTAGGCCCCTCATTCCTGGTATGTGCCCTCATCACCCTCTCACCAAGAAGGCTGGGAATCTGTAACATAAACCCACTCACCTGCTTTCCTCTCCATCTAAAATGTTACCTGGATGACCACTTAGCCTTCTTCTTTCTCTCCTTTTAGGGGAGAGACACGCCCTCCTTCCTGAAGCTCACCCTTCTACTTGGGCTCTTGACTGAACCCTCTCCTGCCTCCTCTGGGACCTCATTCCCTTGCTCATATCTTCAAGGTCTCTCTCCCCTCTGATTTCTCTGTAGTTCTTCTTCTCTTTCTTTTTCCCTTCCTTGGTAGCAACATCCACCTCCATATCTGCAACTTCCAGAGCCTATAACTCTGGCCAGAACTCAAAACTGCCGTTACAACTGCCTGCAAAACATCACCACATGGAGGCCTGTAGGCACCTCAAATCCACACCAGGTCCAAAATGTGACGCTCCTCTTGCCCTTCAACACTTTTCCTCTACGTCAGCGGTCCCCAACCTTTTTGGCACCAGGGACTGGTTTCGTGGTTCCACGGCCGAGGGGTTGGGGAGTGGGGGGCGGGGGTGGTGGTTCAGGCAGTAATGCGAGCGGTGGGGACGATGGGGAGCGGCAGGTAAAGCTTCACTTGCTCGCCCGCCGCTCACCTCCTGCTGTGCGGCCCGGTTCCTAACGGGAACCCCGGGGGGGTTGGGGACCCCTGCTCTATATTCCTCGTTACACTCCCTGGTTAAAGACTTAATGCTCCTCCCAGCTTCTCAGACTCACACCTTTGACCTCTGCCTCACTACTCACAGCCACTTAGTAAACTGTGTTTATTCTACCATTCTTCCCACTGCCTCCGTTCCGTTCCAGCTACCTAGCTCAGTCTATCTACCCTTCTTACCGGGATTATGACTTCCAAAGCGACCACTGTGCTGCTTCCCCCTGCTCCCTCCAATTCATTTCATGCAGTTATTTTCCTAAAGGCCAACCTGTTCATGTCACTTGCCTTCTCAAAAATGTCCTACTGCCTGCACTCAAGCAAGCACTGGAAGGTCAGGAACACAAGTGTCATGGAGAAAAGGGAATTTCTGAGTTATAATACGCTAGGTGGACAGCAGAGGAAACGAAGAGAATTTAAAACAGACTTTATGAGGAAGACCAATGTCTCTTTGAAAGAGGAAGTGGTAGGAAGAGGCAAGTTTCTCCCCTAATATGTAAACTTAGCAACACAACTGACCTTCTAAAGCTGGATTTCTCCCCAGTGGATTTAAGTGTAGAGGTCACAGACTCTGGATTACTGGCAAAGAATGACTGGCATCCTGGCAGGACTGAAACCAATAAGCTTCCTCTTTACCATCACATCTTCCCTGGTCCCTCTTCTACCGCACAATAAGTCCCCGCTGTGGTCTTTGGGAGGCAACAGCAATGAGGGATTTGTTTTGAGATTGAAGAACATCATTTGCCTGTAATAACTGCCCTGGGGCTCAATGTGGTGGCTTTGTGTTGCAGCGATATTCATTCTATGTGTGCTACTGACCCTTTGAATTCATTTTTGTTAGAATGTAGAACCTGTAAGAGTTTGAATAATATGTTGAAGAAATGGGGCTTCCCTGGTGACGCAGCTGTTAAGAATCCACCTGCCAATGCAGGGGACAGGGGTTCGATCCCTGGTCTGGGAAGATCCCACATGCCGCGGAGCAACTAAGCCCATGTGCCACAACTACTGAGCCAGTGTGCCTAGAGCCCCTGCTCCGCAACAAGAGAAGCCCATGCACCGCAATGAAGAGTAGCCCCCGCTTGCTGCAACTAGAGAAAGACTGCACGCAGCAACAAAGACCCAAAGCAGCCAAAAATAAATAAAATAAAATAAATAAATTTATTTTTAAAAAAATATGCTGAAGAAACAATTCTACAGGTCAGGCTTGAACGCATGGAGGAACTCTAACTCTATCCAATCTTCTGAATGAGCATCCAGCCCTCAAACTGCCTCCAAAGGGTGGGGAAGAACCACAGAATAGAGATAGCAGAGAGGAAAAAGGGAATTTTCAACTTAGTATCCCTTTAGTGTTTACTAGGAAATTATTCTGGACTCTGATTTCTCAATAGGAATTCAACAGCAGGGAGTTCATATCAGGAATGCTTTTATGTTGCTAACATGTTAGTTGAAGCATTTCTATGCTATCATGTTGGCTTATTACACATTTTTATTATATAACAATACATCTCTACATAACTTGAAATAGGAAATATTATTGCACATTTATTTTTATTATATAACCATACATCTCTACATAACTTGAAATAGGAAATATTATTGCCCATTTATTAAGTACCCATCAGGCACCATTCCAAGTGCTTTCCATGTTAACCTATTTAAACATCCCAACAACACTATAATGTCAGTACTAGTAACAGTCCCATTTTACAGAGGAGGAAGCTAAGGCACAGGAGGTTTCAATAACATGGCTAGAAATCCCATAACAAAAATTCCTAACTATAAATGTTCAGCTTTGAGTGCACTGTAGCTTTGAAGTTAACTTAATTCATCTAGTGAATACTCTACGCTGACCCATTTCAGAGCCTTCTGTGGGCAAACACTGAACTGCCAACCACTGATCCCAGCAGGGTAAACAAGTGCTCTCAGAAGAATGGCCTCCCCAAGGTGGGAGCGAGAGACCCTGTGACCATTCCTGATGCAAGTCCCAGAGGATGAACACCGCACTGCGTGACCAGACCAGACCACTAGGTCCAACAGGTTAAAAGAATCAAAAGTCAGGAAGTCTAGAGAAAAAATTCTCTTCCTCTCTCCATGCTTCCTCTACCTATAAGACAGGAAAAGTCTTTTTCTTGGACTTATCGAGAAGAAAACTGTCTTGCTGTCCTCGCTGTGTGTCATAACTGATCCTCCTCACAGAAGTGACTTCTCTCATGGGTGGTACTGGGAAATGGTCGTTGTGTGCATACGCCCACTGTCTTTGGCCACAAAGCACAGTGGTGAGAGGAGCCTGCCTTCTGACGCCAAACTGCAGGGTCTGGATCCTAATCCCACCACTTGCAGCTGCATAACTTACAGAAAGTTACTTAACCTCTCTGTACCTTAGTCTCCTCACCTGTAAAACCGGGAACAATGACAGTACCTACCTCAGAATAGAGGCACCACTTAGAAGAGGGCCTAACAGAAGTGTTAGAATTGAGTGTTAGAATTGAGTTAGAAATGAGGGCCTCATTAAATGTTAGCTATTATTATTTTTCCTATTTAGACTCTCACAAAAGACCTGCCTCACACCTTCTCTGTATTCGTGCCTCTTCTGTGCTCTAAGCCTACTGAGGCAGGCATTGCCCATCATGGGGGAAGAGTCCAAAATAGCCTATCTCCTCTGCTTGGACCTGGGAGGTAAGTTCACTTCAAGACAAAAGAAACAATGAGACTTGGATGCAGGCTACGCATTCCCAGCTAGCTTTACCACCAATACAGCAGACGCTCACGTGCCTATTTCGCTCCCATGACTATTTTTCAATTAGTCTGTACTCCAAGAAGAGAGTGTGACTAACTGGTACCTCTAAACCCTAACACCAAAAGATGCGTGATATGTGTACCCCAAAGAACATAAGTCACACATGTCCAAAAATCAAGGGGATAGGGATACTCCTTCAATGACAAGAGGAAGAGAAATACCAAAAAGGATGCATATGTAGTTCATATGCAGAAGTATATCCATCCTTACATAGGCACTAACTCTTGTCAATGAAAAAGAGACTTTTTGTAATAAACAGGAGCACATTTCTACAATACCAATGTGTCCTTACTAAGAATAAACACACACATACATGCTCAGAATAAAACAGTTTTAAAGTTATCTCTGCAATTGTTTTACTAAAGAAACAATTTTTTAAGGATCTGAAAAGCCCTGATTGGTTCCTGACTTGAGGCAGCCCTTGGAGTAAATCTGGCCCAAGTTCAGCTGCTGGGGATGGGGGATAGGGGATGGGGGTGAGAATGGAGCATCAGGAGTCAAGCACTTACTACAGAATTCCGCATACTCAGCTGGCAGCAGGAAGGTCTGAGGGAGGATGTGAAAAGCCTTGAATCCGTGCGTATGCTGCATTCGAATGATGTTTTTGTACAGTCGGTCCTTCCGGGTTAGTTCATACGACCTAAATTTCATAAAAGCATTTCCATTTCAGTATGCTATGACTCAGAGGTTATCCTGTGTCATCACATACTAAAGAGTTCACAGTTCATGAGCAGTTACTGAGGATAGTATTATATCCCAAATCTATCACTTTGTCAAGGAAATGATCACCTTAAAACCAGGGCAATAAATGCTACCTATCAGGGAGTGTAATCTGGCAAACTACAAAAAGGCACTTCAGTTGGCCTCGACTGGATTCATGAGTCTATGGTTTGTTGCACTATTTAAAAACCATCTAAGAATCTTTGCTGTAACCATTAAAAATGCATTCTAGCTGTTCCTCAGTTCAAAATTTTCACTTTGATTTCTTAAAATCAAAGCTTGCTTTGCCAAATCTAGGTATCACCAATACTTCTTTCTTACCCACTGTCCTCTTCAGATCTAGAGCAGAGGTCCTCAAATTTTAGTGTACATAAGAATCACCTATAGAGTTTCTTTAAAAAAGAATGTTCCAGGGTCACATCTCTCAAAATTCTGGGATGAAGTCTAGGGTTCTGCATTTTAAACACGGACCCCAAGTGATTTTGGTACAGATGGTCCGGAGACCACAATGTAACAGTGATTTAGTCTAGATCAGTAATATCCAAACTTGACTGAGATACAGATCACCTCATTGCTTTTAAAATATATAACTTTCTAGGTATATATTTACCTAAACAGATTAAGCACCTAGAAGGTGCTTTTTAAATATACACCTTCCCTGGAGATGGTGATTCCTTGAATCTGCAGTAAGACCTATGAAAGTAAAGTAACCCTAGTGACGCTTATCATTAAGGAATTAGAAACAATGAACCAGGCTGAGGGGACCTTCAAGATGGTGGAGGAGTAAGACGTGGAGATCACCTTCCCCCCAACAAATACATCAAAAATACATCTACTTGTGGAACAACTCCTACAGAACACCTACTGAACACTGGCAGAAGACCTCAGACTTCCCGAAAGCCACGTGGCTGACAGCGTCTTGGTGCTCCAGCCGGGTGTCAGGCCTGAGCCTCTGAGGTGGGAGAGCCGAGTTCAGGACACTGGACCACCAGAGACCTCCTGGCCCCACATAATATCAATCGGCAAGAGCTCTCCCAGAGACCTCCATCTCAATGCTAAGACTCAGCTCCACTCAACGACCAGCAAGCTACAGTGCTGGACACCCCATGCCAAACAACAAGCAAGACAGGAACACAACCCCACCCATTAGCAGAGAGGCTGCCTAAAATCATAATAAGTTCACAGACACCCCAAAACACATCACCGGACGCAGTCCTGCCCACCAGAAAGACAAGATCCAGCCTCATCCACCAGAACACAGGCAGCAGTCCCCTCCACCAGGAAGACTACACAACCCACTGAACCAACGTTACCCACTGGGAGCAGACACCAAAAACAATGGGAACTACAAACCTGCAGCCTGTGCAAAGGAGACCCCAAACACAGTAAGTTAAGCAAAATGAGAAGACAGAGAAATATGCAGCAGATGAAGGAGCAAGGTAAAAACCCACCAGACCAAACAAATAAACAGGAAATAGGCAGTCTATCTGAAAAAGAATTCAAAGTAATGATAGTAAAGATGATCCAAAATCTTGGAAACAGAATGGAGAAAAAACAAGAAACATTTAACAAGGACCTAGAAGAACTAAAGAGCAAACAAACAGTGATGAACAACACAATAAATGAAATTAAAAATTCTCTAGAAGGGGCTTCCCTGGTGGCGCACTGGTTAAGAATCCGCCTGCCAATGCAGGGGACACAGGTTCGAGCCCTGGTCCAGGAAGATTCCACATGCCATGGAGCAACTAAGCCCATGCACCACAACTACTGAGCCTGTGTGCCACAACTACTGAAGCCCGCACAACTAGAGCCTGTGCTCCACAACAAGAGAAGCCACCGCAATGAGAAGCCCACACACTGCAATGAAGAGGAGCCCCTGCTCACCGCAACTAGAGAAAGCCCACATGCAGCAACAAAGACCCAACATAGCCAAAAAAAAAAAAAAAAAAAAAGCTCTGGAAGGAAGCAATAGCAGAATAACTGAGGCAGAAGAATGAATAAGTGACCTGGAAGATAAAATAGTGGAAATAACTACTGCAGAGCAGAAAAAAGAAAAAAGAATGAAAAGAACAGAGGACAGTCTCATAGACCTCTGGGACAACATTAAATGCACCAACATTTGAGTTATAGGGGTCCCAGAAGAAGAAGAGAAAAAGGGACTGAGAAAATATTTGAAGAGATTATAGTTGAAAACTTCCCCAATATGGGAAAGGAAATAGTCAACCAAGTCCAGGAAGTGCAGAGAGTCCCATATAGGATAAATCCAAGGAGAAACACACAAAGACACATATTAATCAAACTATCAAAAACCAAACAGAAAAGAAATAATATTAAAAGCAGCAAGGGAAAAGCAACAAATAACATACAAGGGAATCTCCATAATGTTAACAGCTGATCTTTCAGCAGAAGCTCTGCAAGCCAGAAAGGTGTGGCAGGACATATATAAAGTGATGAAAGGGAAAAACCTACAACCAAGATTATTCTACCCTGCAAGGATCTCATTCAGATTCTACGGAGAAATTAAAACCTTTACATACAAGCAAAAGCTAAGAAAATTCGGCACCACCAAACCAGCTTTACAACAAATGCTGAAGGAACTTCTCTAGGCAGGAAACACAAGAGAAGGAAAACACCTAAAAAAACAAACCCAAAACAATTAAGAAAATGGTAATAGGAACATACATACTGACAATTTCCTTAAATGTAAGTGGATTAAATGCTCCAATCAAAAGAAACAGGCTCGCTGAACGGATACAAAAACATGACCTGTATATATGCTGTTTACAAGAGACACACTTCACACCTAGGGACACATACAAACTGAAAGTGAGGGGATGGAAAAAGATATTCCACGCAAATGGAAATCAAAAGAAAGCTGGAGTAGAAATTCTCATATCAGACAAAATAGACTTTAAAATAAAGACTATTACAAGAGACAAAGGACACTACATAATGATCAAGGAATCAATCCAAGAAGAAGATATAACAATTGTAAATATTTATGCACCCAACATACCTCAATACATAAGGTAAATGCTAACAGCCATAAAAGGGGAAATAGACACTCACACAATAATAGTAGTGCACTTAAACACCCCACTTTCACCAATGGACAGATCATCCAAAATGAAAAAAAATAAGGAAACACAAGCTTTAAATGATACATTAAACAAGATGGACTTAATTGATATTTATAGGACATTCCATCCAAAAACAATGGAATACACTACCTTCTCAAGTGCTCATGGAACATTCTCCAGGATAGATCATATCTTGGGTAACAAATCAAGCCTTGGTAAATTTAAGAAAATTGAAATCGTATCAAGTAACTTTTCCAACCACAATGCTATGAGACTAGATATCAATTACAGGAAAAAATCTGTAAAAAATACAAACACAGGCTTCCCTTGTGGCACAGTGGTTGAGAGTCTGCCTGCCGATGCAGGGGACACGGGTTCGTGCCCCGGTCCAGGAAGATCCCACATGCCACAGAGTGGCTGGGCCCGTGAGCAATGGCTGCTGAGCCTGCGTGTCCGGAGCCTGTGCTCCGCAACGGGAGAGGCCACGGCAGTGAGAGGCCCGCATACCGCAAAAAAAATTCCCAAAAAACAACAAAAAAAACAAACACATGGAGGCTAAACAATACCTACTAAACAACCAAGAGATCACTGAACAAATCAAAGAGGAAATCAAAAAATACCTAGAAACAAATGACAATGAAAACATGACAACCCAAAACCTATGGGATGCAGCAAAAGCAGTTCTAAAAGGGAAGTTTATAGCAATATAATCCTACCTCAAGAACCACGAAAAATTTCAAATAAACAACTAACCTTACACCTAAAGCAATTAGAGAAAGAAGAACAAAAAAAACCCCAAAGTTAGCAGAAGGAAAGAAATCATAAAGATCAGGTCAGAAATAAATGAAAAAGAAATGAAGGAAACAATAGCAAAGATCAATAAAACTAAAAGCTGGTTCTTTGAGATGATAAACAAAATTGATAAACCATTACCCAGACTCATCAAGAAAAAAAGGGAGAAGACTCAGATCAATAGAACTAGAAATGAAAAAGAAGTAACAACTGACACTGTAGAAATCCAAAGGATCATGAGAGATTACTACAAGCAACTCTATGCCAATAAAATGAACAACCTGGAAGAAATGGACAAATTCTTAGAAAAGCACAACCTTCCGAGACTGAACCAGGAAGAAATAGAAAGTATAAACAGATCAATCACAAGCGCTGAAATTGAAACTGTGATTAAATTTCTTCCAACAAACAAAAGCTCAGGACCAGATGGCTTCAAAGGCAAATTCTATTAAACATTTAGAGAAGAGCTAACACCTATCCTTCTCAAACTCTTCAAAAATAGAGCAGAGGGAGGAACACTCCCAAACTCATTCTACAAAGCCACCATCACTCTGATACTAAAACCAGACAAAGATGTCACAAAAAAAGAAAACTACAGGCCAATATCACTGATGAACATCGATGCAAAACTCCTCAACAAAATACTAGCAAACAGAATCCAACAGCACATTAAAAGGATTATGCACCACAATCAAGTGGGGTTTATCCCAGGAATGCAAGGATTCTTCAATATAGGCAAATCAGTCAATGTGATAAACCATATTAACAAATTGAAGGAGAAAAACTATATGATCATCCCAACAGATGCAGAAAAAGCTTTCGACAAAATTCAACACCCATTTATGATAAAAACCCTCCAGAAAGTAGGCATAGAGGGAACTTATGTCAACATAATAAAGGCCATATATGACAAACCCACAGCCAACACTGTTATCAATGGTGAAAAACTGAAACCATTTCCACTAAGATCAGGAACAAGACAAGGTTGCCCACTCTCACCACTATTAATCAACATAGTTTATGAAGTTTTAGCCACAGCAATCAGAGAGGAAAAAGAAATAAAAGGAATCCAAATCGGAAAAGAGGAGTAAAACTTTCACTGTTTGCAGATGACATGATACTATACATAGAGAATCCTAAAGATGCTACCAGAAAACTACTAGAGCTAATCAATGAATTTGGTAAAGTAGCAGGATACAAAATTAATGCACAGATATCTCTTGCATTCCTATACACTAATGATGAAAAATCTGAAAGAGAAATTAAGGAAACACTCCCATTTACCATTGCAACAAGAAGAATAAAATACCTAGGAATAAACCTAGTAAGGAGACAAAAGACCTGTATGCAAAAAACTATAAGACACTGATGAAAGAAATTAAAGATGATACAAGCAGATGGAGAGATATACTATGTTCTTGGATTGGAACAATCAATATTGTGAAAATGACTATACTACCCAAAGCAATCTACAGATTCAATGCAATCCCTATCAAATTACCAATGGCATTTTTTACAGAACTAGAACAAAAAATTTTTAAATTTGTCTGGAGACACAAAAGACCCCGAATAGTCAAAGCACTCTTGAGGGAAAAAAGCGGAGCTGGAGGAATCAGACTCCCTGACTTCAGACTATATGACAAAGCTACAGTAATCAAGACAATATGCTACTGGCACAAAAACAGAAATATAGATCAATGGAACAAGATAGAAAGCCCAAAAATAAACCCATGCACCTACGGTCAACTAATCTATGACAAAGGAGGAAAGAATATACAATGGAGAAAAGACAGTCTCTTCAATAAGTGTTGCTGGGAAAACTGGACAGCTACATGTAAAACAATGAAATTAGAACACGCCCTAACACCATACACAAAAATAAACTAAAAATGGCTTAGACGTAAATGTAATACTGGACACTATAAAACTCTTAGAGGAAAACATAGGCAGAACACTCTATGACATAAATCACAGCAAGATCCTTTTTGACCCACCTCTTAGAGCAATGGAAATAAAGACAAAAATAAATAAATGGGACCTAATGAAACTTAAAAGCTTTTGCACAGCAAAGGAAACCATAAACAAGACCAAAAGACAACCCTCAGAATGGGAGAAAATATTTGCAAATGAAGCAACTGACAAAGGATTAATCTCCAAAATTCACAAGCAGCTCATGCAGCTCAATATCAAAAAAACAAACAACGCAATCCAAAAATGGGCCTAAATAGACATTTCTCCAAAGAAAATATACAGATTGCCAACAAACACATGAAAGAATGCTCAACATCATTAACCATTAGAGAAATGCAAATCAAAACTACAATGAGATATCATCTCACACCAGTCAGAATGGCCATTATCAAAAAATCTAGAAACAATAAATGCTGGAAAGGGTGTGGAGAAAAGGGAACACTCTTGCACTGTTGGTGGGAATGTAAATTGATACAGCCACTATGGAGAAGAGTATGGAGGTTCCTTAAAAAACTAAAAATAGAACTACCGGGCTTCCCTGGTGGCGCAGTAGTTGAGAGCCCGCCTGCCAATGCAGGGGACACGGGTTCGTGCCCTGGTCCGGGAAGATCCCACATGCCGCGGAATGGCTAGGCCCGTGAGCCATGGCTGCTGAGCCTGCGCGTCCGGAGCCTGTGCTCCGCAACGGGAGAGGCTACAACAGTGAGAGGCCCACGTACCGCCAAAAAAAAAAAAAAAAATAGAACTACCATATGACCCAGCAATCCCACTACTGGGCATATACCCTGAGAAAACCGTAATTCAAAAAGAGTCATGTACCAAAATGTTCATTGCAGCTCTATTTACAATAGCCAGGAAATGGAAGCAACCTAAGTGTCCATCGACAGATGAATGGATAAAGAAGATGTGGCACATATATACAATGGAATATTACTCAGCCATAAAAAGAAACTATACTGAGTTATTTGTAGTGAGGTAGATGGACCTACAGTCTGTCATACAGAGTGAAGTAAGTCAGAAAGAGAAAAACAAATACCATGTGCTAACACATATATATGGAATCTAAGAAGAAAAAAAAAAAGAAAAGGTCATGAAGAACCTAGGGGCAAGAGAGGAATAAAGACACAGACCTAATAGAGAATGGACTTGAGGATATGGGGAGGGGGAAGGGTAAGCTGTGACAAAGTGAGAAAGTGGCATGGACATATATACACTACCAAATGTAAAACAGCTAGCTAGTGGGAAGCAGCCGCATAGCACACGGAGATCAGTTCGGTGCTTTCTGACCACCTAGAGGGGTGGGATAGGGAGGGTAGAAGAGAGGGAGACACAGAGGGAAGAGATATGGGAACATATGTATATATATGTATATATAACTGATTCACTTTGTTATAAAGCAGAAACTAACACACCATTGTAAAGCAATTATAGTCCAATAAAGATGTTAAAAAAAAAAAAGATATCTAAAAGAAAAAAAAACTCTTAGAGGAAAACATAGGAAGAACACTCTTTGACATAAATCACAGCAAGTTATTTTTTTGATCCACCTCCTAGAGTAATGGAAATAAAAACAAAAATAAACAAATGGGACCTAATGAAACTTAAAAGCTTTTGCACAGCAAAGGAAACCATAAATAAGATGAAAGGACAACCCTCAGAATGGGAGAAAATATTTGCAAACGAATCAACGGACAAAGGATTAATCTCCAAAATATATAAACAGCTCATGCAGCTCAATATTAAAAAAACAAACAACCCAATCAAAAAATGGGCAGAAGACCTAAATAGACATTTCTCCAAAGAAGAAATACAGATGGCCAAGAGGCACGTAAAAAGCTGCTCAACATCACTAATTATTAGAGAAATGCAAATCAAAACTACAATGAGGTATCACCTCACACCAGTTAGAATGGGCATCATCAGAAAATCTACAAACAACAAATGCTGGAGAGGGTGTGGAGAAAAGGGAACCCTCTTGCACTGTTAGTGGGAATGTAACTTGATACAGCCACTATGGAGAACAGTATGGAGGTGCCTTAAAAAACTAAAAATAGAATTACCATATGACCCAGCAATCCCACTACTGGGCATACACCCAGAGAAAACTATAATTCAAAAGGACACATGCACCCCAATGTTCACTGCAGCACTATTTACAATAGCCAGGTCATGGAAGCAACCTAAATGCCCATCGACAGACGAATGGATAAAGAAGATGTGGTACATATATACAATGGAATATTACTCAGCCATAAAAAGGAACGAAATTGGATCATTTGTAGAGACGTGGATGGATCTAATGAGACTGTCATACAGAGTGAAGTAAGTCAGAAAGAGAAAAACAAATATCATCTATTAACGCATACATGTGGAACCTAGAAAAATGGTACAGATGAACTGTTTGCAGGACAGAAACACAGTGTAGAGAACACAGTGTAGAGAACAAACGTATGGACACCAAGGGGGGAAAGCGGTGGGGGCGGGGGTGGTGG
This sequence comes from Mesoplodon mirus, assembly GCF_964341445.2. NCBI lineage: Eukaryota > Metazoa > Chordata > Mammalia > Artiodactyla > Ziphiidae > Mesoplodon > Mesoplodon mirus. Next base: position 161,646,160 of record NC_138979.1, on the reverse strand, counting down.
TGTGATGAACTGGGCGATTGGTATTGACATGTATACACTGATGTGTATAAAATGGATGACTAATAAGAACCTGCTGTATAAAAAGATAAATAAAATAAAATTCAAAAGTTAAAAAGAAAAAAGAAAAAAAGATTAAAAAAATTTTTTTTAATAAATAAATAAAATAAACTCTTGAATGCAACGGTATGTCAAAATAAAAAAAAAATTTTTAAAAAAGGAAACACTGAACCAGAGGATAAGAAAAACAACAAATTCTTCTACAGTTACCCAATATTAGTGGTCTCCAAACAGTTTTGCTTGGTACTCCCAATACAAATTTTGGGAAACTATGTATCCTTTTAGTTGGTGGCATCTAAGATTTTTCATCATAAATTTAAAATGTTCCCAAGGATCCAATGAATGGCAAATATAATTTTAAAATAAAACTATAACAGTATCCTTTTAAGTATATTCAAGGGAACCTAAATAACATCAGGATTCACTAGCCACTGTACATTTTAAAAGTACTATAAAAGAAAAGGCTCTTTTTGTCGGTAAATTTTTCACTTTTTACAATACTATACTTTTTACTGAAAGTAACGTATAAACAGGAAAGTACACAAATCACAACTGCAGAGCATGATGAATTTTGGTCACCTGTGTGAACACCACTGAGCAAAGAACATTCCCAGCACCCCAGAAGCCTCCCCTACTCCCGACCAGACATCCCCCAATTCCCTTTTGTTTTTACTTCTTCCATTCCATTTTCCCCAAAGAACAGCTTAGCCTATCAGAACATATTTAATGCTTGTAAGTCTTTTACATTATATTATACCTTCTCTACCATGAAAATATGTATACAAATTACATTTAATATTTTTTAATTTCCTGTGATCATAAGGCTGTACTTGTTATACATATATTGACCTATCATTGTAAGAACATAGTACACAATTCATCAAAACACCGTAAATATTATAAATTTTTATTAAAATGTACATTATACTAACATCAATTTCTCCATTTTGATAACTATACTATGGTTATAACTGATTTAACGTTAGGAAAACTGGGTAAAGGGCACATAGGAACTCTATATTATTTTTGCAACTTTTCTAAAAGTCTAAAATTATTTTTTAAACATTACATAAAAAGAGTACACAATAATATTGGAAACATTCCAAGTGTTTGCATTCCTCTTGCATGTGAGTTAGAAGTCTCTGGATTGAAACAGACTTCTAACTTCTGGTGCTCTGTGTTTTCTTAGAAAATACGGAGCACCAGCAGCCACAAAGTATACTGCATTTAGGTAATGGATTATTAATATTCCCAAACAGACATGTACAACACGTTCAAAGAGAAGTGAAGAAAATATAGGTTAGAATGTATTAATACTGACTGAGTCCAAATTGAGGTGGACTTCCTATACACCTACAGGAATAGTTCAAAAACTATGGAAATAAATAATATACTACTAACAGGAATTAGGAACGCAGTCTCTACTGTGAGCTATTTTAAGACTGTTTAAATACCTATTTAAAATAGTTGCATCTGATTCACTTCAAGCACCCAGTCACACATTTAGAAAACCAAATCCACATCTTCCAGGCAGTAAGGAAGAAAATAAGGTTTAAATTGTTTTCTGCCCATGAAGCTCAGACATAAAATAAAACTGGAACTTGTAATAAAGATTCAAAATATACATTTATCTAAGATTATGAAGAAACTATTTGACATTAGAGACAGCATAGGCTGGGTATTTATACACATTGACTGAGTATAAGATAGTAGAATTGAATAATCAAGAAAGAGCCTTCGTTTCTAAAAAACGAGGAGACAAGTATATGAAGTGACCGAAAACAAAACTTGTTAGCATGAGTGAGTATCTGGGGCATAAGTCCTGGAAATAAAATATAACTCAACCACTGAGCAAATAACAAAATTCCTATTAGATTTGCATCTCTTCGTTAGACAGATGAGATTAGCTGCCCTCTTCTCCAATAGGTCATGTATCTCTCCATAGTTGAAAATTACTCATCGCTAGAATAAGGCAGGGTTTCAGCATCAATTCTATTCCTATTTTCTCTTTCATAGATGTAAACACTGAGAAACCTTGTTCACAAATATAATAGCTAACACTTATATAGTGTTTACTATGTGGCAGGCATGTGATGTTCTAAGCACTTATTAAATCCTCACGATAGTCCTACAAAGTGTGTGTCATTAGTACCTTCTTTTTACCAATGAGGAAGCTGACGCTCAGAAAGCTCACTTGCCCAAGATCAGTCAGCAGAACTGCAATCTGAGCCCAGGTTAGCTGGCTGCAGAGCCCATGCAGAATTCTAGCCACGAGGCAATATTGCCTCTCTAGGCTGATGTTAACCAATGAGACTGGCTGAAGTTTAATACAGCAATATCATTCAATTCTTTGAACTCTTTTCTAATTATATGTCAAAAGTCACAAGATGACCTATCTTTAAATTTTATATTTAATGATCTATCAGCTGACAACTTGATTATGTCCTTCTTCAATTCTGTTAAAAGCAAAGAAATGGAAATCATTACCATGCAAAAAGATTTGTTATGCGATTACCTGAATTAAACACCAATATTTTTGCTCCTTTCTTTGGAACCCTTGAAATTTTTACACCCCAGGACAATGCACCATATTAAGATTCTAGGTGGGCCATTCTTTTATAGAGGGAAAAAACAGTAACTATGAAAAAGAAGGTGAGAAGGGAGAACCTATCCACATGAGGGGCTCACAAGCAGCTCAATTTTAGGGAAGAGAATCTATGGGATTTGCAATCCAGAAGTAGTGTATTTTAAAACCATCCATCCTACAGAGTCCTTGCAAAGTCTTCAGGTATGTCCAGGGATGTGAACACCTCAGTTTGATTTGCAGACTGCTGCCCTATATCACAGACTTCTTTTGTTTTTAAAGGATGTTAATTATCTCTGCTGGCTACATGCCTCAATGTCAGGTACCTTTAAATGGAGCAAAGTAGCTACGAGAGCATTACCTGGGAAAGTGATTAACCTTTTGTGCTTCAGAGAGGGTGCGAAGTAAAAAGGGCTTCAGGTGGGATCCTGTCCACATTAGGTTATAGTCAGTGCTGCTTGGGTGAACCTAAGGGCAGATAAAAAGACAAGATAAGAAACACCAGAGGGACTTCCCTGGTGACGCAGTGGTTAAGAATCTGCCTGCCAATGCAGGGGACACGGGTTCGAGCCCTGGTCCGGGAAGATCCCACATGCCGCGGAGCAGCTAAGCCCGTGCGCCACAACTACTGAGCCTGCGCTCTAGAGCTCATGAGCCCCAACTACTGAGCCCGTGTGCCACAACTACTGAAGCCCGTGCACCTAGAGCCCGTGCTCCACAACTAGAGAAGCCACCGCAATGAGAAGACCGTGCACCGCAACGGAGAGTAGCCACCACTCGCCGCAACTAGACAAAGCCCGCGTGCAGCAACGAAGACCCAATGCAGCCAAAAATAAAGAAATAAATGTATTAAAAAAAAAAGAAAGAAAGAAACACCAGAGACAGCCCCTGGAAGAAGGATGGAAGTAAAAAGTCATAGAGATTTTTCATCCACAGAGCACTCACAGGGGCGGGCCAGTTAGGATGTGAGCTTAGTAGGACAAAAGCTGAGTGTACAGAACAGAGGGATAAGCAAGTTTAAAGAACGAGAGAGTTGGACAAGTCTCACATGCAAAAAGTAGAATTAATCCTTTTACAGAAGTCCATGATATCTCTAAATATTCTTGCATATCAAAGTGAGAGATGAGGACCCAACCCCAAAACTCCCTTCTCAGACTGTCCTTATATCCTTGCAGATGCTGGGTACAAAGTGATGATCAGATCTAAAACCTTATAGTAGCAAACCAACTTAGAATTCATTTATTCATTCATTAGAATTCATTTGTCCATTCATTCAACAATTATGTACTCTCTGCCTCTGATGTGACAGGTACCATGTTAAGCCCTGGAAATAAAACAGCAACAAAGACAGTATATAAACTGGTATCAGAACTTCCTCAAAATGTCTACTTCATACCTCAACCTAGGATAAGAAGCGAGCAACCACACTTTTATCAACTGTCTCAAAATATCCACAGTGGAAGTCCATCCATCATTTTTGCCTTTGCCTTTTGATGTCAAATCCCCATTTTCCCAATTTTCTTTGGGAATAACATACTCCTTGGTTTTAAAGGACCTGGCAATCACCTGCCCCTCCCTTCCCCCAAGGAGTGGACCCTTGACCCAAGCCAGGCCAATCATTCTATCTCCAGAATATGCTTCTTGAGCAGAGAAAGGCACAAGGACAATGAATGCAGTCGATTCATTCCACAGCAGTAAAGGTGGTCTTGAAGACTTCTGTTGCCAGATCCCTGGAGCTGTTGCATTCTCTCTTCTTCCAAAGGTCTGCTTTTTCAGCTTTTCCTCTGGTTCTGCTAGCCGTTCTATGTACATCTTTACTATAAATCCCTTTTGGTTTATGTTGGGCAGAGTCTGTTTCTGTTGCTTGCGATCAAAGAGGTTTAATTGGGTATTAGACAATTCCTTATGGGAAACTCTGCCTCTAGCCCATGCCTAAAAACACAGCAAGGAAAAAAAATTTTTTTTCCCTAAAAAAAACCCCCCACAAAATCTTGTGGAAATGTTTTCCATGTATTTCAAGGAAAAACTGATAAAGTGACTCAGAAAGTCAATGCAAGTTCTTCATCATCACTAAGGAGTGGTCCCGTGTACTTTCTAGAGCTGGCACTGTTAGCTGACAGTCAGTTAGGTGGCTAGGATTTTCAGCTTTTGAGCAGATACGGTAAGGTAGTAAAAATGAGCTTACTTCATGAAATCCATGGGCTGTCAGGATGCTGCGAACCAGGCGACTGTCTGTTCGTACAATCTTGTAAGACAAGTGATAACGTTCTAAAGAAAACATAGAATCAAGTTCAGTAACCAGAAAGTTAACTATAGAGAAAGAAATAAACTGTAAGATGGTGGCTGGATTAATTACACTCAATAACACTATACTGCTATCCTTAGGCTACTATAAGTAGGTTGAGGATTATCTTGGACCAAGAGTCCTAAACCTGAGATTCATTGACTGTCACTAAACATGGATGGGGGGGGTGGAATGACATCCTTGTTTTCACCAAATTCTAGTTCCAATTTAACATTACCTTCAATTAGGAATGTAGGCAACAAAGGAGAATAGTATTAGCAATGCCTGTGACCCTGCCACCAACAGATATCAGGTATTCTAACATTCTTTTACAGTTGTTACAGTTATCTCAAAAAATCACTTATTCTCAGGAGTTCTCTGGTGGCCTAGTGGTTAGGACTCCGGGCTTTCACTGCCGTGGCGCAGGTTCAATTCTCGGTCGGGAACTGAGATAATGAAAGCCGTGCAGCGCAGCCAAAAAAAATCACTTACTCCCACAGTATTTAAAAATTATGGCAGTGAACAGACCTACCACTAGATCATGTTATTTAATGCACTAATAAAAGGCATACATATCACAAATTTGGTTTTTAAAAATATTTTGAGAACTATATTTTAATACAATTTATTTTCTTTGTAGTCTTACGTATTTTTAAAATACACTTAAAAAACATTATTCTGAGAAGAGACCCATAAGCTTCCCCATGCTGCCAACGCCGCCCACTGCACCAAAAAGGCTAAGAACGCCATTCTAAATAGCCCTCGTGTGCAACAATGTTGGTTACCAGCCTATCTTAGACCAGAGGTTATAAACTGCTGACACGAGGGCCAAAACCAATCTGCAGACATGGTTTGTTCATTCCTCCTTGTGCTTTAAAAATAAAATTGAATTAATTGCTAACCTTTTGAAATTGGAGGAATTAATATAAAAATCTAGATTTCTGGACTTCTCTTGAAAACCCTGACAACCCTGGGCTCTCTCTCTGGCAAGGCAAGAGTCAACCAGAGAAGTGCAAGTGCTCCCTGCAGGACAGGCCTGCGCTGTCCAGTTCAGCACCGTCCCCACCTGACCTGCTTCACTCATTCTTATCTCCTGCCAGGCCCGTGAGAGCATTCTGTGCTTGTGACCCCTGTCTAAGAGGAATGTCTGTAATCATGTGAGGTTTCTATATATCCCCAAAGACTAAAGTTTTCTCTGGCACATTACATTCAATCTCTTTCTATGCATCACTATAAACTGTTAGCTAAGAATTCTACAGAACGATTTTTCTAAAAGGACTGCATACTGAACCATTTCTGAGTGAGTATAATACAGAAACTTATGGACAGGCTCCGGAACATAATTCAGCCTCTACAGTCAAAGATAAGCCTTTCTTTTTATAACTTTATGTGAAAATATTCATAAATCCCTGCTGCTACTTGCCCAGCCCTGGCAGGAACACCATGCCAAGCAGACACAGGAGGATTGGAATGATAAGGGCACTCCATACTTCTCATTCTTGCGGCAAACTTTAAAGCCCAGTTACAAGGTTTTCCCAATGGTCAATCACTATTATGTTGTCTCTGCAATATTTTTATAAGAAAAACAGTGCAGAGTTTAATGTAAGAAGCAGCACAGTGCACTGCTCAAGAGTTTGTGTTCTAAGGTTTCCTAAAGCTTACCTCTATGAAAACAATCAATAGAAAGAGAAATTAGCTGAACTCTGTTTCAGTCTAGCAATAAGCAATATTCAACCACGGATAAATGAACCAATGAATTTTGTAAACGCTCAATTCATATTATGAAGAAATGGATTATTTTTTACTTTTACATTTATTATTTATAAAAATTGTAATTTATTCTTATTCTTTTGCTCAACTGTATATTCATTAAGATTGTAAGATAGCTCAATCCAGGACACATTCAATCTTTGCAGATATATGAATATAATAAATCTAGTAAGATATAAAAAAAGGAGTTTGTGTCCTGATTCCAAGTTGGGGAAGGAGAGTACAAGATAGGTGTGGAATATCTTGCTATGCCAAAAAAGAGGACAGTCACAAGGATTGAGAACATGTCACAAGGATCTTGAAGGGGATCCCCAAGGCCAAACTTGAGGCAATCTGAATATAAAAATGAATACTGACAGAAGATTTTTAACTCACTTATGCGAAAGAAAACAACCCATGAATCCACACTGATAAGAGAGTGAGAAGGTATACTACGGGTTTTCTAGGTCAGAAGTCGGATACAAGTGTTATCAAGGCATTGGTAGCACTGCGTTCCTTTCTATAGGCTCTGGGTAGGGTCCACTTCCTCTCCTTTTCCAGCTTCTAGAGGCTGCCCCTATTTTTCTTCTGTCTTCAAAGCCAGCAATGACAGGTCTAGTCCTTCTCACACTGCATCAGTCTGACTCTTCTTCTGTCTCCTTCTATTTTAAAGGACTCCTGTAATTACATTGGGCCGGCTTGAAGAATCTCCTTATCTTAAGGGTTAGCTGATTAGCAACCTTAATTCCATCTATGACCTCAATTCCGCTTTGCTAAGTCAGGTAACATTTTCACTGGTTCTGGGGATTAGGAGGTAGACATCTTTGGGAGACTATTACTTTCACATAGAAGGGAAAGCTCTTCCTTACAGAAAAGCCAGCTAATAAGTGTAGAAGGAAAAACTGAAATAGAAAATCACCATTTTACAAAAACTGCAATAGTAAGTGATTCGGACAAGAATCAATGAATACCAACAGTGAGAGACTACTGGAGAACAGGATATTCATACATCTCAAAATATCACCCCAGAGAATGCTTTTAACAAAGGAGAAGGGTACCTTTACAATGAAGCAATCTGGTAAACGCTATCTTAACCAAATGATCAAACCTGTCATCACCAGTAATGCAATATAATGACATCATATGCTTTCTAATGTGATACACTGAGGACATGACTTCATTAAATGATATTCCTACAAATGTTTTTCAACTTTTTTATTCTTTTTAATTTTTTTCAACCTTTTTTAACCTTTTTAATCTAAATATGTGGAATCAATCTGACAAGCCCAAACTTAAGGACATCTGCAAAGCAACTAGTCTGGAATCTTTAAAAATGCCAATGTTATGAAAAGACCAAAAAATAAAATTAAAAAATCCAGTAAATGGTTCTAGATATAAAGGAGACTAAAGAAACATGACAACTAAATGCAATCTCTGATTGGATCCTGGATTTGAAAGAAAAAAAAAAAGATAAAGGACAAAATTGGAACAATTGAGGAAATCTGGGCAGGGATTGTATAATAGATAAGAGTGTTTTAGCAATGGCAGATTTCCTGAGTGTCATCAGTGTACTGTGGTTATAGAGAGGATGCCCTTGTTCTTAGGATAAACATGTTGAATAAGGTATTTAGGTCTGAAGTATGTGAACTAATTTTCCAATGGTTCAGAGAGAGAAAGAAGGGTGAAGCAAACATGGCAAAACGTTAATAACTGGTGAAAGCGAGGAAATAGTATACATGAATTCATTGTACTATACTTATAACTTGCCAGATGGTTTTTTTATTTCTTTAAATAAAATGTTCAGAAAACTAAAAGAAAACCAGGTCTTTTTCATTATGATAACTGATCACTGACAGCTCCATTTTTGCACATAAAAAGCCAAAGCCTCATCAACTGCTGGGGACCAGGACTGCGCCCAATTCTCTGACTGTTCTGCAGTGCTTGCCCCAGGCCACGGAGAAGATGATCGGTCAGGTGTGTGGAAAAATAGAGAATGATTACGTGGGGACTGGGGGAGAAGGGGAATAATAAAAGAGAGAGTATGTGTCTGGAGTCAAACTGCCGGGGTTCAAATCCTGGCTCTACTACTTCCTGCTTGCTGTCTTAAATAAGTTATTTAATTTCACTATGCTCAATTTCCTCACCTATAAAATGGGGTTGATAACAAAGGTACTTATCTCACAGGGTAGTTAAAAGCACTAAATCAGGTAATATATGTAGAGCTTTTAGAATAGGAAAGCTTGCTGATATGGGAATTCCCTGGCTGTCCGGTGGTTAGGATTCGGCGCTTCCACTGCTGTGGCCTGTGTTCAATCCCTGGTTGGGAAACTAAGATCCCGCAAACTGCACGGTGCAGACTCCCAAAAAAAGCAAGCTTGCTGATACATAGAAAAAAAATTTCATACAGTAAAAAAGTAAACGCATAGTAAAATAGCTACTAATACATATATAAATACATAGTATAATACACAGTAAATTATACATTTTATATAGCAAGTTAAAAAATAAAAATGCTATTAATACTCTTTCTCCTACTCCTCCTAATATAGAAGTAAAATGCAGTCATCACTGTGCTCAGTGGCAGACCTGATTCTCATGCTATGTAAGCAGTGACCACCTACTTATTTTTTTTAATAAATTTACTGATTTATTTATTTTTGGCTGTGATGGGTCTTCCTTGCTGCGCACAGGCTTTCTCTAGTTGAGGCAAGCAGGGGCTACTCTTCATTGCGGTGCGCGGGCTTCTCATTGCGGTGGCTTCTCTTGAGGAGCACGGGCTCTAGGCATGTGAGCTTCGGTAGCTGTGGCATGCAGGCTCAGCAGCTGTGGCTCACGGGCTCAGTAATTGTAGGTTGGGGGCTCTAGAGTGCAGGCTCAGTAGCTGTGGCGCACGGGCTTAGTTGCTCCACGGCATGTGGGATCTTCCGGGACCAGGGCTCGAACCCACGTCCCCTGCATTGGCAGCGGATTCTTAACCACTGTGCCACCAGGGAAGTCCCTGGCCACTTACTTCTAATCCAAACCAGCTAACTATAACCCAACTCAGATACACTGAACATGTTCTAAAAGGGGAGTGCAAGAGAGGCAGGGTGGAATGATGGAAAGCAACTGTGACTGCTTTAGGGATTTTAACCCGCATTCATGCTCTGTGTCCAATGGCCCTACAACCAATAATGCTGATTACCAGCACATATTAGACCAGAGATTATAAAATGGTAACCCAGGAGCCAAATCCAGCCTATAGACACAGTTTGTCCATCCCTTGTGGTGTTTTCAGTATAAAGTTGAATTATTTGCTAACCTTTTAAAACTGGAAGAAGTCACATAAAAATCTAGATTTCTAGGCTTCACCTGAAATAGCTGGTAAGCCTGGGCTCCCTCTCCCTAGCGAGAGTCAAATGGAGAACTGCAACTACAAACTGAACCTGTTCAACTGTTCATGACAGAACCACCTTCGCCATGTTTTCTTCCATAAAAAAACAAGAGGCAGGGCACGGTCCTGCTAGCAAACTGCAAAACACCCAACATCTAAGCCTCTGAACACACACGCATCTCATCAATTCCACTATGAGACTGTAGAATTTCCTCTTCAACAACTCACATGCATCGCAGGGGACAATCTGAAGAACTAGGACCCCTGGCAAGTTCCAGGACTGGCTGTAGCAGAGTAAAGACAATCAAGGAAGCAATAATCTAACTGTCAGCACAGAAGCACCTAGGAAGTGGTGAAGTGCCCTAAGGGGTTTGGTCCAAACTAGCATGGGAAACTAGAATGAAGATAAAACTAACATTCTTTTGACTTTAGCATACAAGAATAACCCCTTCGATGGCAACACAGTGTATCTTTGCCTTACTGTCAGAAAACTGGGTCCTTAACGTGCACAGTTGAATACGGTTGTCACTAGCCACATGTAACTTGAGCATGTGAAATGTGACTAGTGTGACAAAGGAATAGAATTTTTCATTTTATTTAACTTTAATAAATTCTAATTTCAATTTTAAAACTGATACTCAATTCAGTTATTGGAAAACTTGTTTGGAACAACTTGAACATAGGAATTGACTACAATTTCAACTATAACGTTTATGAAATCTAAATACAGACCAAATGCTTCCAATGAAAATTTTGCACCATATGGAGATGTATTAAAAGTGTACAATACACACTGGATGTAAAATATCTTCACGATTTTTTTATACTGAGTAAAAGTGGAAATGATAATTTGGATTAAATAAAATATATTTTAAAAATTAATTTCAGGGCCTCCCTGGTGGCGCAGTGGTTGAGAGTCCGCCTGCCGATGCAGGGGATACGGGTTCGTGCCCCGGTCTGGGAGGATCCCATATGCCGCGGAGCGGCTGGGCCCGTGAGCCATGGCCGCTGAGCCTGCGCATCCGGAGCCTGCGCGTCCGGAGCCTGTGCTCCGCAACGGGAGAGGCCACAGCAGTGAGAGGCCCGCATACCGCAAAAAGAAAAAAAAAAAAAAAAAAATTAATTTCACCTATTTCTGCTTTTTTTGATAAGGCTACTGAAAAATTACATATACAGCTTACATCATATTTCTGTTGGACAGTGCTAGTCTATACAAATCCAAATTTATGAAACTGACACATTCAGAGGCAAAATACAAAATACTTCAGTCTAGGAAAAGATTAAATTGAAAATATCTGTTGCCCCTAAAATGCAATCCCAGGACTTCCCTGGTGGCGCACTGGTTAAGACTCTGTGCTCCCAATGCAGGGGGCCCGGGTTCAATCCCTGGTCAGGAAACCAGATCCCACATGCTGCAACTAAGAGTTCGCATGCCACAACTAAGGAGCCCACGTGCCACAACTAAGGAGCTAGCAAACTGCAACTATGGAGCCTGCCTGCTGCAACTAAGACCCAGCACAACCAAATAAATAAAAACTTTAAAATAAATAAATAAAATAAAATAAAACGCAATCCCATTTATATGTTCAAAGTATACACAATTTTGAAAAAAACATGGATATGGTGAGAAAAAAAACATACTCCTGGAATATTTCACAAATAAAGCATATGAAATCTTATTGTATCTAAAATATTAACAATGAATTCAATGAAATATTTAATAGATAACAGAAAAAACAAGGTTGGAATCTAACACTCTAAGATCAACAGAAGATAACTAATGCCCCAGATACACTTCTCAAGGGGATTTAACTCAGTATTATGATCTGAGCAGATCTATGTCAGCTATTTAAGAGAGAGAGAGAAAAAAAAATAGACCAAGAGTGTTTAACAATTCAGAAATCTGAGGTAGCAACTAACAAAACTCATTCAAATTGTTCTTTTCATAAAGGAAGGTGAAGAAAATTATTAAACCTCAAGGAATTGGGAATATACAGAAAATTTAAAAAAACAGAGTTTGAGAAAAAAGTTTAGTGGCTTCTTCCTTAAACACAGGAAGATGTACAGGAAAATAATCCAAAGACTTATAGGTTCTAGAAAATAGTGATTGCTTGAATAATGGCATGATTACATTGATGGATGCTAATTTCCAATAAATGTTAGGTATTCTAAAAAGGAAGGGTCTATTGCCACAGAATACATGGATTCATTTATGTGACAAACAAACCAAAAGAAGTATGCTGGGGGGGAGGATTATTTACTTCTGTTGTTTTTATGCACCTTTGATGTTTTGACTCTAATCATATTTAGTGGGAGATTCTCAGCAAATGTTAGTAAATCTTCAGAGACTCCAGCTTCAGAGAACATGAATGAACCATGTCCCTTTAAGTGGTAACCTAGCAACTTGCTGAGGGGATTAGAACACCAAGACCCTTGGGGAGGGAGGAGAATTCAAATCCCAGAAGCAGGTGCTCACTGTCCTTTGAACTCTGGCTTATGATGGGGCAAGGACAGACCTTAAAGTCATCTCAAGGTAGAGCAGATCCTGTTCGACAAATAGAGTAAGCAGCACAAGTTTTGAATGCCTACTGTGTGCTGAACATTAGTGATCTCATTCTTACAATGCCTGCAAGGTAGCTATTATCTCCATTTTACAAATAATGAAATAGATTAAGAGAGTTTAAGTGACTGCACAAGACTCACAGCTAGTAAATGCCAAAGATGGGATCTGAAATATTGACTGAGAACCCATGTATAGACTCTTTCCACCATATCGCACAAAAGTTTGGATCCACAGTATGTAACCTTTGAAGACATCTACAGGCTAACACCAGGATTCAGAGTACTGCTTAAAGTCAAAGAGGAGTGGACATAAATGAAATTAAGAATAGAAAAACAATAGAGAAAGTAAGCAAAATAAAAAGTTTGTTCTTTAAAATGATTCTCAAAATTGACAAACTTTTAGTTAGACTAACTAAAAACAAAGAGAAAAGATTCAAATTACTAAAATCAGAAATGAAGGTGGGGACATTACTACTGTATTACAGAAATAAAAAGGATTATAAAAGAATACTATGAACAGCTGTATACCAACAAAATTAGATAAACTAAATAAAATGGAAAAAAACCTAGAGAAACACACAAACTACCAAAACAGACTCAATAAGAGATAGAAAATAGAATAGATAAGTAGAGGTTGAACCAGTAATCAAAAACCTTCCAACAAAGAAAAGCTAAGGACTAGATGCTTCACTGGTGAATTCTATCAAACATTTAAAGAATTAACACCAATCCTTCTCAAGCTCTTCCAAAGAGGAGGAAGGAACTCATTCTATGAGGGCAGCATTACCCTAATACCAAAGCCAGACAAAGACATCAAAAGAAAAGAAAATTACAGAACGATATCCCTTATGAATATAGATGCAAACATCCTAAACAAAATACTAGCAAACCAAATCCAGCAGCATATTAAAAGGACTATATACCATGCTCAAGTGAGATTTATCTCAGGAATGCAAGGGTGGTTCAATATACAAAAGTCAATCAATGTAATACACCACATTAATAAAATGAAGGAAAAAAACCATAGAATCATCTCGATTGACGTAGAAAAAGCATCTGACAAAATGCAACACCGCTGTATGATAAAAACACTCAACAAAGGAATAGAAGAGAACCTCCTCAACATGATAAAGGGCATTTATGAAAACCCATAGCTAACATCATACCAAATGGTGAAAGACAGAAAGCTTTCCCCCAAAGATCAGGAAGAAGACAAAGATGCCCATTTTCACTTCTATTCAACACTGTACTGGAAGTTCTAGCCAGAGCAATTAGGAAAAAGAAGAAGAAAAAGAAAGAGAGGGAGGTAGGGAGGTATTCAGGGTAGAGAGGAAGAAGTAAAATCTCTATTTACTGATGACATGATCTTGTATAGAGATAATCCTAAAGAACACACACTCACTATCAGAGCTAATAAATGAGTTCAGCAAGGTTTCAGGATACAGGATCAGTATACAAAAAATCAATAGTAAGGCTTCCCTGGTGGTGCAGTGGTTGAGCATCTGCCTGTCAGTGCAGGGGACACGGGTTTGAGCCCTGGTCCGGGACGATCCTGCATGCCACAGAGCAGCTAAGCCCGTGAGCCACAACTACTGATCCTGCGTTCTAGAGCCCACGAGCCGCAACTACTGAGCCCACGTGCCACAACTACTGAAGCCCGTGCGCCTAGAGCCCGTGCTCCACAACAAGAGAAGTCACCACAATGAGAAGCCTGCGAACCACAACGAAGAGTAGCCCCCACTCGCCACAACCAGAGAAAAGCCCTCGCGGAGCAACGAAGACCCAACGCAGCCAGAAACAATAAATAAAATAAAATAATAAAATAAATTTATTTTAAAAAATCAATAGTATTTCTATACACTGACAATGAACAATCCAAAAATGAAATTGAGAAAGCAATTCCATTTATAACAGTATCAAAAAGAATAAAATATTGAAGAATAAAGTTAACCAAGGAGCTACAAGACTTGCACACAGCAAACTATAAAACATTGCTACAGAAACTAAAGAAGACCTAAATAAATGGAAAGACATCCCATGTTCACGAACTGGAAGACTTAACACTAAGATGGCAATACTTCCAAAAGCAATCTACAGATTCAATGTACTCCCTACCAAAATCTCAACAGCCATTTTTGCAGAAATGAAAAAGCTGATCCCAAAATTCATATGGAATTGCAAAGGACCCTGAATAGCAAAAAAATTTTGAAAATGAAGAACAAAGTTAGAGGACTCACACTTCCCAATTTCAAAACTTAGTACAAAGATACAGTAATAAAAACAATATGGCACTGGTATAAGGATAAACAAACAGACAGAATATTAAGAGTCCAGAAATAAACCCATACATCTAATGGTCTACTGATTTTCAACAATAGTGCCAAGATTATTCAGTAAGGAAAGAACAGTCTCTTCTGTTGCTGGGGCAACTGAATATCCACATGTAAAAGAATGAAGGTGGACCCTTATCTCACACTATATAAAAAAATTAACTCAAAATGGAACAAAGACCATTTAGCTCTAAACTTAAGAGCTTAAACTATAAAACTCTTAGAAGAAAGCATAGGGATCATGACTTTGGGTTAGGCAATGGTTTCTTAGATATGACACCAAAAGCATAAGCAATAAGAGAAAAAGTAGATAAATGGAACATCATCAAAATGAAAAACTTTTCCCCATGAAAGAACACTATCAAGAGAATGAAAAGACAAACCATAGAGGAAAAAATATTTGGAAATCATTTTTCTGATAAGGGTCTAGTATCCAGAATGTATAAAGAACCCTTACAACTCAACAACAAAAAGATAAGCAACCCGATTAAAAAATAGGCAAAAACCTTGACAGACATTTAATTCTCCAAAGGAGACAATATAAATGGTCAAAAGGAACATGAAAAGCTGCTCAATGTCATTAATCATTAGGGAAATGCAAATCATAACCACAATAAGATACCACTTCACACCCATTAGTATAGCTATATTCTAAAAAACAGAAAACAACAAATGTTACTGAGGATATGGAGAAATTGCAACTCTCATATATTGTTGGCGGGAACGTAAAATTGTGCAGTCACTGTGGAAAATCCTTTGGCAGCTCCTTAATAAGTTAAACATATAATTACCATACAACTTAGCAATTCCATTCCTAGGTATATACCCAAAAGAACGAAAAACAGGTGTTCAAACAAAAACTTGTGCATGAATGTTCATAGCAGCACTATTTACAAGAGACAAAAGCTGGAAACACTTATCCATCAATTGATGAATGGATAAACAAAATGTGGTATATCCATACAATGGGATGTTATTCAGCCGCAAAAAGGAATGAAGTATTGACATATGCTAAAACATGGATGAACCTTGAAAACATTATGCTAAGTGTAAGAAGCCAGACACAAAAGGCTATGTATTGTATGAGTCCATTTATATGAAATATCCAGATTAGGTAGAGCCATAGAGACAGAAAGATTAGTGGTTGCCAGGAGCTGGGATAAGGGGGTTGGGGAGTGACTGCTTAATGGGTACAGGGTTTACTTTTAGATGAAAATGTTCTGGAACTAGATAGTGGTGATGGTTGCACAACACTGTGAATGTACTAAATGCCACTGAGTTGTATACTTTAAAATGGTAAAAACAGTAAATTGTGTTATGTGTATTTTACCATAATTATAAAAAACAGTATCATTAAACTTATTGTGATAATCATTTCATGATGTATGTAAGTTAAATCACTATGCTGTACACCTTAAACTTGTACAGTGGTGTATGTCAATGATCTCTCTATAAAACTGGAAGAAAAAAACAAAAAAATAAACACATGTACATGTAATTCTAAAACAAAAAAAAAGAGGAAAAATAATTTAACCTGCAGGAAACAATTTAAGAAATCACAAATAATCCTTTCAAGTATAAAAAAATCAACAGGATATTCTCATGACCAAGGCCATTTCCCTAACTAAATATGGTTATCACTTTCTGTAAGATGAGTTGTCAGGGCCATGCCCAGCCCTGCCCTCAGTGGGGAAGGTCATACCTACCTCCAATTACTCGAATATTGTTGTCCTTTGTCAGAATAGCCTCAGCATGGAATACCAAAACTGGAATTCTCCTGCAGCCTCCAGTCCACATGATACATGGATGATCTCTACAACCGTAATAAAAGGCTTTATTAATTTACAGCTCAAAATCTGAATTAACAACTGAAGCAGATCACTGTGGTTTGCTGCTTAGCAACTTTCCCCTTCTTCTGGAACAAGCATCCCAAATGTCCTATGGGAAACCAGTCATCTCTCATTCTTAGTCAGATGGTCTGTTTAAGATTAACTCCGTTCCTGCTGTAGGGATGGGTCTTGACTGGCTTCAGCCAATCAGAGTTTTCCATTCCCCAGTTACAGTTACTGGTTCAGGGATGAGGACATAAACCAGCTGGAGCCAGTGTGTCAGGAGATATGTCGTGTGACCCTCTAAGAAAGCGATGCTTTCTCTTCTGTAGCAGCTGCAGGAGAGATGGCCTCCTCCCCTTGATGGTGTAAGAGAATGAGGTCTGGAAGTGCAAGTGTCATTTTGTGACCTTGGAAGGAGAGCCTGGAGCTGTTGGTAAAGGAGAAAGTCTGCGGGAGCCTGACTGAAAGAACAAGAGAAATGAGATCCTGAGTGGCAAACGTGCAGTTGCAGAATCAAGTCTTTCCTAAATATGCGTTCATAAATTCCCTTTATTATTTAGGACACTTTATGTCTTAGTCCCTGGCACAAGTAAGAATCCTAACTAAAATAGTCACAATAATTGACAGACCACTTTTACACCCTATAGTCCCTTTTTAAGCCAATTTGATGATCCATCCTAAGATTCTGAGCTAGGAACGCTAAATTAATACAAGTACCCCAATTAAAACCACATATTTTAAAGGAAGCCTATACCAAACAGAACAATGTTTTCCTCCAGAAAAGGACCTCTGACTTTATTCCCTTCCTATCTTCCAGAAATCTCTGTTTAATCAATCTCAGACAGATGTGTATTTATTCACAGATTAGAAAAATCTCCAACTGCCTTAGTGCATGAAGGTAGGAAAGAAATGACCTGAGTCCCTACTATGTGTCAGGAATTACACTAAGAGCTTTCACATGTTATCTCACTTAAGCCTCTTGCCTGCACTATGAACTGAAGAAAAAGTGTCCAGAGAGGTTGAGCAGTTTGCTTAAGGTCATACAGCTGGTTAAGTAAGGGAACAGGTATTAGAACCCAAGTGTCTGTGCTCTTTCCACCCTTCCATCTCCCTAATCACACATTTCAGTGATTTGTTGTATAAACACCTTAAACTCAACCCTTTGGGGACTGAAATTAATCAATTCCTTATATGGAATAAGATCCATTTAGCCAAGATTCAGGCTGCTCTCAAAAACTCACATGACCACACCCCTTAACAAAGGCCATACCACAAACCTCAGGGCCAAGTTAGACCCTCCCAATACAGGTTGAAACAGATCCATGCTTTCAATGCACAGGCTGCCAGGCTACCAATCTTAGAGGTGAGGCAGCCTTTAGACTTGGGATGAGCTGCCAAGAGCTTTATTGAGGAAAGCAGAGAACACCATACCTAGTTCATTTCCTGGTTTCTAGAAATGGAATGTGGATGCTCATTTTTCTTGTGATTTGACTTGGGTGACAGTGCCCATTTGTGAGAAATTGGTGTTTATATGGTGCAAGAAGGATTTTTTGTGTGTGGTTTGCTTGCTTTTTAATCTTAAACACCTGTAAAATGTGGGTATCAGGCCAGATGATTCCTATGCTCTCTTCCAACTTTAATTTTTTCCACTATATTTCTAAGTCAGAGGACAGAGGAAAAAATAGGCAGCCTAAACTATCAAGTCTTAGACAGAAACTCTGGAAACTATCGAAAGTTCCTTGTCAATCCATCTCTAGCTGCAAACTGGCACCACTGTGCCTTGGCACTTAAAAACAATGGATTACGGATAAAAGGTAAAAATGCCTGACAAGAGTCAGGAACACAATAAACATACACAGCTGAGAAGAGCCAAGGCCTTAACCGTACTATCTATAGAAAGCCAAATCCCTGACACAGAATCTTTTCACTTACAACCTCTGAAAAGAGAAAAGAGGTAGTAGACGAATCATTAGTTCAGTAAGGTCGACCCAAACACACTTAAGGCAGACGTTGCATTGTCATTAAAAGCATGCTCCCACCAGGTGGTGCTAAAGGAAAAAGATTCAAAATGATTAGGAAGCTGAAAATTGGGACTTTAAATTTTCATTTACACCAGAAACTGGTACATATTAAGAAATTATGCTTTTACAGACATAAAAGAACAAAAAACTTGGATGACTAATAACCAAAGTAGACCAGTTTTATGGTTTACTTTACTGAAAGCCTAAGAACGTTTTGGTTTTTAAGAAGCAATTTCACGTGGAATAGATACTATTCACTCCTGGGATCCAGCCTACATAGCTCAAAGCCTCGGTGCCTCATTCATACCAATGTCCCTGCTGGAAATGCATTCCCCACTTCTCTCTGTTCATTTAATCCCACTCTCTAAAGCCCAGCTCACCTCACCACCTCCTTGGAGCCTTCCTTAGCTCCTCCAGCCCACAGTGATGTATTCTTTCTCTGAACTGTAGCACTCACTACATAATCATTTGTTGATGATCTTTGTAACTGATCTAAAGCCAGCTTTTACAATCAGAATTAAATATTTTTTTCAGTGACTAAAGAAACCTTACATCAAATTAACGTTTCCACATCTCTATATAAATTTATATTTGGGAACCCCAAACAAAATACAGAAAAAGAGCCCCTTTACATCTACTATTTGAAATAATGCCATGCAAAACAAGGATGCCTGGACAGTTTCTAGCTCTAATGTCCAGGACTGCAAGCCATCAATACTTTAATACAGCCTAGGGTTCTGAGCAGATCTAGCAGATATCCATGGATATATATCTTTGGATCAAGTCAACATCCTTAGATGATTTAAGACCTTGTAACTTCCAAAACTTTAAAAATGTAAGCATGTTGTTCCAGGTGTGAACAAGACTGACTTAAGATTCCTAATGTATAAAACAGGTATCTGATAGACATGAGCTGATGGAACATTGACAATCAAAACTCAACAGTATGGGCCTCCCTGGTGGCGCAGTGGTTGAGAGTCCGCCTGCCGATGCAGGGGATACGGGTTCGTGCCCCGGTCTGGGAGGATCCCATATGCCGCGGAGCGGCTGGGCCCGTGAGCCATGGCCGCTGGGCCTGCGCATCCGGAGCCTGTGCTCCGCAACGGGAGAGGCCACAACAGTGAGAGGCCCGCATACCGCAAAAAAAAAAAAAAAAAAAAAAAAAAAAAAAAAAAAAAAAACTCAACAGTAGGAGTTTAAAAGGAAGAGGAGCATAATGTCCGTGAATCTG
This sequence comes from Mesoplodon mirus, assembly GCF_964341445.2. Lineage (NCBI taxonomy): Eukaryota > Metazoa > Chordata > Mammalia > Artiodactyla > Ziphiidae > Mesoplodon > Mesoplodon mirus. The sequence continues at coordinate 161,626,137 of NC_138979.1, read as the reverse complement.
GATGGGGAGAGCGGGGGGAAGGTGGAATGACACCTGTATTTTCACTAACTTCTACTAGAAATTTAACGTTTCTCAATTACGAATACAGGCACCAAACACAGTAATGATAGTATTACCTGTGTTTTTCACTCTGTCTGAAATTACACATTTTTTTATACCAAATTACAGTTGTTGCAGACATCTCAAAATATCACCGACATTTATCACTGCTTATAAGTTATGGTAGTTATTAAAATTGCCACTAGATCACCTGTGATTACAGTCTTCTCATCTGGTGTGATTTGGATGGACAGCAATTTGGCAACTCTCCACTCTCAAGCAATCATTCAGCTACCAAATGGTGACATTTCACAGTGGTGATCCAGTCATCTATGATGTTTCTTGGTATTCCCCATTTTTAAGTGTTAATCAAAGACCACCCAAGTATGATGGTCTTATGCAAACTAAGCAAAAACAGTCTTCATGTTGCTGTCTTTAGAAAATAAAATCTAACTTTCTCATGTTTTAAATGAATGATCTTGTTATTTAATGTATTAATAAAAACGTACATATTACTATACCACAAGTTTGGTTTTTTAAAAAATCCTGATAACTGCACTTCAGTGCAATTGGTATTCTTTGTAATGAAATGTATTTTAAGCACTTCAAAGACCTAAGGTGATCTAAAGCATGAAGCCTCCATTTATTTACTCATTAAGTTAGTCACTCAGTCAGCAAGCATTTATTGAGTGCTTACTAAAATATTAGGTTGAACCACCTAAAATTTCTCAATATTTGACTGTTTTTGACCTACCAAAATAGCAATTTCATACAGTTCAACCTAATACTTGTTGGGCCCAACCTATAAGCCCACTAATAAAAGAGACAGTCATGAAGTAAAAGATCTTGAATCAGAAAGACTGATGCTTGAAGCAGAAGTTAAAATTTTTGTGAAGTGGGTAAGAGGCAGCACACAGAAAACAAAAAGTCACAAGAAGGCAAAGTGACCAGAGAGAATTATCCATTTAATTATCCTGAATGAGAATGACGCAAATATAATACCAAATCTCTATTATTTTCTATGACCTAATAGTGATGAGAAGCCTTTCCCCAAAGCTTTACTAATGCTTCAATAATTTTTTTCAAATTACATTAAATAATGTAATCTTCTACTTTATAATAAGAAATACACTTTAAATTCAACATAAAATCCAATAAAAATAAAGCCTTAACATTTGTATGGCACTTTATCATTTAAAAGTAATTTCATACACATTATTCTATTTGATCCTAACTATACCCCAAAAAACAGCCTGGGAGGGGCTTTCCTGGTGGCGCAGTGGTTAAGAATCTGCCTGCCAATGTGGGGGACATGGGCTCGATCCCTGGTCCAGGAAGATCCCACATGTCGCGGAGCAACTAAGCCCGTGCACCACAACTACTGAGGTTGTGCTCTAGAGCCCACAAGCCACAACTACTGAGCCTGTGTGCTGCAAATACTGAAGCCTGTGCGCCTAGAGCCCATGCTCCACAACAAGAGAAGCCACTACAGTAAGAAGCCACGCACTGCAACGAAGGGTAACCCCCAGCTCGCGGCAATAGAGAAAGCCCACGTGCAACAATGAAGACCCAACACAGTCAAAAATAAATAAATTAAATAAATAATTTTTTTTCAAAAAGAAAGAACAAAAACAGCCTGGGAGATATCATCCCCACTATTCAGGTTACATAGCACATGAATCCTAGTGGACTTACAGAGAATCTTAAAAACTAATGTTACCTTTAAGCCAGATTCTCTCTTTATTCTCTGTGTCAAGTAATAATTAATGTTAAAGGAGGCAAAACATCTAAGTGCTTCAAAATCCAGGAAAGCTAGGTCTGAATCTCAATTTATCACTCTCTATGCATCCCTGAGGAAGTTCTTTGTTATTTGTGGGGCTGAACTTAATAAAGTGGGAATAACATCTTTAGATTAAATGAGATACAGCAGTTAAAGCTCTTACCATCACCTATAGCAGCTACACTTATCACTATCATTCATTTATATTATTATGAGAATCCAGCAATGAAGAAACTTGACTCTTATCTAAAAGAACTCAGGAAAGCCACGTGTCTCAATAGACTCAGCACAGGCTATAGAATTCTAATGTCCTGCTCCACACTTACTCAAGTAACTTCTTCTTTTTTTTTTAATTAATTAATTAATTTATTTTTGCCTGTGTTGGGTGTTCGTTGCTGCGTGCAGGCTTTCGCGGCGAGCGGGGGCTACTCTTTGTTGCAGTGCATGGGCTTCTTAAGCAGTGGCTTCTCTTGTGGAGCACGGGCTCTAGGCGCGTAGGCTCAGCAGTTGTGGCTCGCGGGCTCTAGAGCGCAGGCTCAATAGTTGTGGTGCATGGGCTTAGCCACTCCACAGCATGTGGGATCTTCCTGGACCTGGGCTCGAACCCGTGTCCCCTGCCTTGGCAGGTGGATTCTTAACCACTACACCACCAGGAAGCCCTCAAATAACTTCTTATTATCATCATTCTATCATCCTTTAAAGGCTTTTGAGAAAATACCCAATGTCACAGAATTGAGAGACCTACTTTTCTTCAATATCTAAAAATTTCAAAATCTCCTATGTTAGGAGCTCTGATCAAGAGCTGCCTAAGAGCTACTACCTGCAACGTCTAGAGCCGATGTTCACTCATGAACCCAGAAACAGAGCCTTATCTTATTTCAGATAGCTGATGGTCACCCAGTAATAAGATCTTGAATTAGACCATGTATGAAAACTAAAACCAGAGTCAGACAACACCAAAGGAAGGATACTGGGTAAAAGAGGATTTGAGTAAAAGAGAACTATTTTCCATCCTGAACGCAAAGGGTCAAAAGCAGGCTTGCTATTACTTACTCTTGGCTTACCGCCTCCTCATCCTCTGAGGATGATGCTGTTTCCTCCAGGTCCCGGGCCATCACGACTGGCATTTCCTTTAGAGTTTGTCATGCAGTCAGCAGATGGGGGCCTCAGAGACCTTTCCTTGCAGATTCACTGGATCAAACAATTTGGGTGGCACAGATTCCTGCAAGAAAGCCAAATGACCTGAAACACAATGCAGTTGTCTTTTTGTTCATTACTGCTGATGACCTTCCAAGTAATGAAAATGAATATTTGCCTAAATAGTGTCAAACCTCTAGAGGCTTACCTTCTTTCACAGTGCCTCACATATGCCACAAAAATCAAGATTTTTTTTTCAAACATACTGTCTGTCCTCTGTATTTGAAGAGCTGCTGTGAAGTTTCAGTTTCTCACTTTTCTTTTACATACTAAATCTAACGTGCAACAAAAGGATACACTTACTTAAGAAAGTCTGAGGTAGGTGGCTGATTGCCTAAAACATAGATTCCTTGCTAGAAAATCCTGACGTGAGTTAAAAATAAAAACGCAAGTATTAAGATCCTTGCAAACATTTCTTTAGATTCTATGCCAAGCACAGGTAAAATACTCTCATGTTTCCGCTAAAACAAATTCAACCACTAAACAAAAAATGAATATATGCTGCTGAATCAAGGTCATACATAGCTGGGAAAAAAAAAAACTGTCCTTCCACACTCTCAAAAATTATTCGCCCTTACTAAAAATCACAAACTATGATCCAAATATCAGACATTAAAATTAGCATATTTCTAACTTAAAATATTTTTAGTAGAGAAAAGGTACATGTTCATTGCGTGTCTTTTTGGATGGAATAGAATTTACAGGTAAAGAAAATGAAAATGTTTTAATGACCATAATCCCATTACTCAAAGATAACCATTTAATGTCAATCTTTCCAAACCTCATTTTTCAATGCATTAATATATGTGATAAAAACGTAAATAGGGCAAAAAATGCCAATTCCGATAACGATCCTTACACATATTCAGCGAAATGGGCAATATCTAACCATCTCAAAGGCGTTCTTCCGAGTATGCCCAACGGGACCTCTCAGTATTTCCCAAAACGTTGGGAAGTCCCTTAAATTAATACAAAACAAACAAAACCTCCAAGCGAGGAAGGGATGCCAACCCGTCCTAGGCTGCCAGCAGAGCAGGGAGAGACAGGGCGATCGGAAGAAGATTAAGGGAACTCGCCCAAGGAGCGTCCTCGCCCTAAAGGGATCGGGCCCTCAGTCCCACCCGCGGCTCACTCCAATCCAGGTAGCTCCTCAGATGCTCCCTACAGTAAGGACGCGGGAGACTCCGCCGCAGAGATTCAGCCCAGCGCGCCCGGAAGCCAGCAGCTGCTCCCGGACTCTGAGAGGGAAGTGCAGCGGACGGCGCCCGCCCAGACTTGGGAGCGCACCTACCTCCGGTAGAGGAGTGCGGCGGCGCAGGCGTTTACCTGTTTCATCTGCCCATGGCTCGAGGCGGGCAGGCGGGGACAGCGCTCTGCGCCTACCACCCTCCTCCTTCCCCAGCCGGGCTCAAGGCGGCCGCCGACCGCTGCTTCCCCCGTTACTACAACAACCAACAAGCAACTGCCCGCTCGGAGCCACTGCGCAGGCGCCCGCCACCCGGCGCGAACAACGCTCGGCTTCGGGCGCGGACAATTGTCGTCACCGCCGCGCAGCGCAGGCGCAGGGCCCTGCTTTCCGCAGAAGTCTTGACTTCTTTTTTCCGCTCTTTTTACCTCCTCCGCAAAAAGATTGGCTCCGAACCTGGAGTTCTTCCGCCACGCTCAACACGAGGGGTCACTGCAAGAGCGGCGTACCGGGGGTGTGGCTTGGGCAGCGGCAACCGCTGATTGGCAGTGAAGGGGTTCACGCCCCATCTCCTGCTCGAGCAGAACCAGAACAGCCAATCAGAGCGAGGGCTGATGGAAACGGCCCAATCCTGGAGACGGGCTGAGAGTGGGGGCGGGGCAAGTGGTTCAGGTGGATTCAGGACTGGAGCTGTGCTGGGGAAGCTTCTTGCTCTTGCTGCTGCTGCTGCTGTTCTTGGGAGTCCAATCGCTAGGTAAGGTGAATGGAGGGGAGAAGAGGTAGGTGTCTGTGTGGCATCTGATTGAGAGGATCCGGACAGTCTGGAAAAATGGATGTGGGATAGAAGGAAGATACCAGGGAGGCCACCTTGTGGGGGAAAAGAGGTTCCTGAGACCAAGAGAAGAGGGAGCTGGGAAGATGAAGAAGGCTTGATAGGTTCGGAACTAGTGAATGGATGAACGAATGAGCGGCCACTCTGAGCCTAGCACGGTGCGAGGAACCTTTACTTTCTCATGTAATTCTTATAATAACCCTTGAGATAGGTATTTTTAATCTCCATTTTGCAGGTAAGGAAACCTAGGCTGTAAAGTGTAAATTACTTGCCCACGGTCACACAGCTGCTAAATGGTAGGGCCATTTAGAAAGGAACCTCTCACTCCCAACTCTACTAAACACCACAGCTTTGCTGGCCTGGGCCAGGGCAAAATTTGAGAATGGGTGTTGGATGCTCTAGGGGGCCCTCCAAAGCTGTAGGGAAATTGTGCTGAGGGATTGGCAGAGCAGTTCGGAAGAGTGCTCAGGCTCTGCCTTCATCAGCTATCTGCTGGGGTTTCTGAGAGCTTCTGTGAAACGGGCATAAGTTCTGTCAAAGAGGGAGGCCATCCATGCGGCTTTTCTGACCCTGAGAGAGCCTGAGTCTCCTGCTGAAGGAGGGTGAGAAAACAAGGAGGATGGCAGGGGAGGGGAGTGTGCACATCTTGGCCCATGCTGTAACTGCTTGTGATTCCAGTAGAACCCCATTCTCTCTGCACTTGGACAGAGTCCACTTTTGTGACACATTTTCACTGAGCGATTCACCCATTGACCCTTCCTCCTCTAGGACTCCTTGTTTTTTGGTGCTTCACACTGTCTTGAGCCATTGCTGACTTTAATATCTGTTTCAGCTGGGTAGTGTAGGGACAACGAAACATCTACTGCCGAAGTGACAAAGGAAGCCTGATAATTTATCGCCACTTAAGGCCCAAGAAATTAACCTGACAACAGAAAAACCGTGGGCCAAGAAAACATAACGAAGATGGCAAGAAGCAATTCCATGATAAGATTTTTTTTTATCTACATGGTTTTTACTTAAACCAAGCTGAGTGCTCAGCAAGGGTTGATCTAAGGTTTTGTTTTTTAAACAAAAAGTACATGACCTGATGGTATTTTCTATACAAGTTGAAGACAGAAGTGGCTGTGGTATGCTTGTCTTCCTCAAAAATGGAAACTTCATCAAAATATTCTCAAACAGTGAGACAGTCTTGCAACATATAGACCAACAGAGCATGCTTCGTATCTCAGCTCTGCCATCTATTGGCTGTGTAACGTCAAGCAAGTCACTTAACCTCTCTGTGCCAACCCTCATCTGTAAAATGGAAATATTAAGTGTCTACCCACCTTAAGGATTAAATGAGATAATATATGATAGGTTCTTGGCACAGTGCATGGCATATACAGGTGCTCAATAACTGTTAGCTATTGTAATAGCTAACCCAACACTAACATTGCTGTTTCCTTCTCCATATAATTTTCTTACTAGTTCTCAAGTCACCACAATTTATTTTTAACTTTTAGATTGTTCTCCTAGTTCATGGAGGATGGTGTACCTGAGAACCAGAGTAGAGAAAACTTAAGGATGTAAATATTGCCCTCACAGATTCCACTCAAATGTACAAGGCTTTTCTGTGCTTGGAAGGATCTGTCACCAGTAGCCAGGCAGGTATCTGTTAGTAGATGTATAATCACCTTTGAACCACTTGCATTACAAAGGAATGACATGAAACGCCAGGCTAGAAGTAAAGATCCCAGGGGACTGATTCCAGCCAAGAGAAGAGAGTTCTGATTTACGCTAATATTTTTGGAGAAATTCCTTAGACAAAAATAAGCACTGTGCTACTTACTGCAAAGTATACTGCTGACTCACCACTATTAGTATGACTAAATATTGAGATCAATTTCTGTAAGTCTTACACCGAAGTCCATTTTATTTCTTTATAGTGATATTTGTACACCTCCCTTTCTCCTGTTCCCTTTCTTCTCTCCGTTTTTTCCACTGGTTTTGTCATTTTCACCCACTGCATTATTTAGCCTTTTTCACTCTGGATAAAGGTCAGCACACTTTGATTTAAGGTAGATATTCAAAGGCAGTGTGCCAACCCTGTGAAGGGTAACTGGGAGTGGATGAGCCTCAGGTACTTGGAGAGGAGTTTATGAAATGATTGATCAAGTAAGCTTAGTACAGCCCTCATGGGTGGGACACAGGTTAACTACAGAGGAGAGTGAGCTTATGGTTGAAGTACACTAACCATCTGTTGTCTCGTGCCCTTTGCCTTTGTTTCCAAGGCAAAAAGCCCTCTCCGATTTGAGGGGAGCCATGAGCCGGTTCCTGAATGTGTTACGAAGCTGGCTGGTTATGGTGTCCATCATCGCCATGGGGAACACGCTACAGAGCTTCCGAGACCACACCTTTCTCTATGAAAAGCTCTACACTGGCAAGCCAGACCTCGGTAAGAAAGCAAAGACCTGCATCCTTTGTGGGAGTGGCCTAAATTGTGGTTCCCACATCTGGCTATACATTAGAATAACCTAGAAAAACTAAAATCAAACAAAGCACAGGTGGCCATTTTCCTCTCCAGACCTACTTACTGAGCCTTTCACCTGCTGGGTGGGGCCCAGGAGTCTTTTTTAAAAACTTCCCAGGTGAATCTGATGCTGCCTAATCTAGCCTTAGGCAGCCACTAGAGTAAGAGACGTGGTGGATAGCACTTGGTCCTTTTCTCCCCCAAGCTTCTCTGAAGACCTTTTCATTCATTTTACACTGCCGTAGGCAGCTAGTCTGTACAAAAAGCATTACAAGGGCAAGTGAGGAAACAGTTCCTTGGTGATTCTATGGTGCCTGACCAGAAAACCATAAAGAAGCTTTTCACATTAGCTCAGCCCCCTTTCAGAAATCAGATCGTGGCACACATGGTTTATACCCTGCGTTGCAGATGGAGAATTACTAATCCAAGTTCTTTTCAAACTGTGACATAGACCTGAGAAGATATCCCAGATCCCTCTAAGTTGGTCTCCCAAATTGAACTTCCGTGGGCGCATGGCAGCCTCTCCCAGTGTCCTGAGCCTCTCTGCTGAGAATGTCTGCACATTTCAGCTTGCGCTTTTGTTGCGCTGATGTGTGGGGAGGCTTGAGCTGCAGCACCATTTCATAGTAGCTGACAATTCTGTGTCACATTTATAGCTAACCCAGATTCAGGCTCTGACCTAACTCATTTTTCTGTAACATCTGAGTATCAAATGAAACTAAGTAGGCTAAGGCTCACTTTGAACAAAGCTCAAATACAATGGGTGTAAAGAACCTGGAAAAGTGGGCAGGACAGTTCCACTTTTCACCCTCCAGTGCAGTCCTCAGATGGTCCAGGAACCCTGTATAGATTCACAGGGTTTAAAGGTTGTCTGGTCTAGCCCTTTGAATTTAAAGTTGACACAGAGAAGCCCAGGGGTAGAAAATGCCTCCTCCCTCATGACCTGGGGGTTGTCCTGGTGTACTTTTCTGATCATAGCAGGACCCCGGCGCATCCCGTAGAATTTCACCTGATGCCTAATTTAGTTCGGGTCGGTGAGATATTCCACTTTTATATCTCACTCACTAGAGAAATTTCCTGCGTTTTCATCAGAAGAGCTATCAAAATGCTTTATAAAGAATGTTGCCCTCCAGGGCTAACCGTTAGATATTTGTTTGGTATATGGAATTTTTTCTCACCTTACTACCATCTATAGGTCTTCAAGGTTGTGAATTTGGTATTGCCGTCTGGTTTTCCAAAGGCTGAAAAATCCTTACAGCAAAATCCTGAAAGACCTTTCAATTGTCAGTGTTGTCTCTTAAAATTTCTCTTGCTCAGTAGACCAGAAAAGAAAGTATCTTTGCTTTCACCGTTTTGGTATTCCCCCTCCCCACTACTGGATGCCTTAGATCAATGCCGGTACATTAATATCACCAAGGCCAGGGAGGTTTTAGAAAATACCAGGTGGGCCCTGGGCCCCCCTCCAGAGTGTATGATTTAACTGTGCTGGTACCCAGGTCTTCGTAGTTTTATAAAATTTCTTCAGTTGATTCTAATAAATGTCCAGGGTCAAGAAGCACTGTTATGATGGACTGTGATCCATACTCAGGACAAGATATTTAATACAGCAGTGCCAGAATGGAGCTAGCAAAAGCAGAGTGGCCCCAGCAAACGCCAAAGAAACAGCGCTTTGTTCCCTTCCCACATGAACAGGAAACCAGCCTGGTTAGGGCTTCGTTCACATAAGATTCAGAAGACCCAGGGACTTGGGTCTTTCAAAGACCAAGTGTGGGGCTTCCCTCGTGGCGCAGTGGTTGAGGGTCCGCCTGCCGATGCAGGGGACGCGGGTTCGTGCCCCGGTCCGGGAGGATCCTGCATGCCGCGGAGCGGCTGGGCCCGTGGGCCGTGGCCGCTGGGCCTGCGCATCTGGAGCCTGTGCTCCGCAGCGGGAGAGGCCCCAACAGTGAGAGGCCCGCCTACCGCAAAAAAAAAAGACCAAGTGTGGGCATCTAGATGGAGCCCAGTATTTCTGAGTTATCTCCTGTATCAGCCTTGAAAGTCTGCTGACCTCCTAGGCATCTTGTATTGACAGAACCACTCTCACCACGTTCCCCCAAACCTGTCCGGATCCAGACTCACCGGGCTTCGCCAACACCAGAGCGGCTTCCAGGGCAGAGCCGTAAACTACTGCAACCAGGAGTTGCTGCCTAAGTGGGCTGTCTGTTGGGCTCCTACTCTTGGAACTCGCCCACCCAGCTGTAGGCGTTTGAAGAGGAGCTGAGCCACTTCTCATTCTGGAATTCTTTCCATTCCTTCTAGTTCCCATGTGCAGCACCAGAGCCTCCTCTGTGCCCAGCCAAGGGGAGTTCAGGCCTCGCTCCCTGCCCCCTTCAGTGAAGTAGGAAGAGTTTAGAGGGAACCCGGACCCTCCCTTCTCAACACTCTTGCTTTTTTCTGCTGCACAGTGAATGGCCTCCAAGCTCGGACCTTTGGAATCTGGACGCTACTCTCATCAGTGATTCGCTGCCTCTGCGCCATCGACATTCACAACAAGATGTACGTAAGGAAGGGAAGAGCGTTAGCTGCCTTCTGTTGGAAATCAGGTGCTAAGCATATACATTGTGGTCCTCTCTTGGATACCCGTTAATTTTGATACATTAGCCTGGGATGTGGATAATAAAAGGTTAATAGGTTCCATTCCTCCCAGGCCTAAAAAACATAATAGGCCTGAAGGTCTTTAAAGTTTGAACATTCTTTGAAACTCACATAGCAAAGTGGTTATGTTATGATCCAGTAGCCTGCATCATACCCCTCTACTTTACTAAAGAGTCAGCCTTTCTTCTACTAAAGAGGTGGTGTGCTCTTTTTAGAGAGGCCATGACATACCTTATTCTTACATTCCTCCTTGAGAAGCAGGAATGAACAGAAATCACGATCCATGCAAAAATGAGCCCACAAGTTAAATGGTTGTATGCTTATGCAGAGTCAGGAGGTGAGGGTGACAGAGAACCCAGGACTCCTCTGTATTCTGCCTCTTCAGGGGACTCACATGGACTAATGTGGAACAGTTGCAAGCAATCACAGCCTCTGGTCTAGATAATGTTGTAACCCGTGCCGGCCACTGGAGGGGGCTCGAGCTTTCTTCCCAACAGCAGTCATCACCCCAGTCAAGGAAAGTTTGCTCGGGTCCCCAGGTGAGGCCACCAAAACACCAGCTTCATACTAAAATATTTTTGTCTTACCGAGACTCTCAGCATCTGGGCAAGAGAGGAGATAATGATATTAATTGAGCCCCTCTTATTATGCCAGATGCTTCCATCCACATGGCCTTGATTAAGTCTCCTCTTAGTAGCCCTGGGAAGCAGTGATTTTCATTGCTGATTCTGAAGATCTACGTATGAGAGACCCAACTAATTTAAATTGAGGAAGACTGACTCAAGTGGGATGTGAAGCAGGGCTATTAGCACTGCGATCTCTCCAGCTTTATTTTTTCATATTTTTGAACCTGAAACTGGTTTACTTGTTCTAGACTGACACGTATTTTTGGAAGCAGTGCAGTTTAGTGGAAACAGCCTGGGGCCCGAGAATGAAAACAAGAAAATAGGCTCTAGCTTCAGTTCTATTGGTAACTAGCTTTGTAGCAGCAAGTTCATTATAGACCTTCTCTGCATCTCGGTCCCTTCATGTATGAAATGAAACTGGTATATCTGTTCTGCCTCTCTGGGTGACTGGGGGGAAGTAAGGGCTGAATAATCATTTTAAAGACCTTTACCATGATGAAGAATTGCTGTCAAGTATAAGGGGTATGTCTTTTGCTCGCTGTACTTTGGGGATGAGCAGAGACAGCTGAGACTTACCTTTACCTCTTTACCCTTTCATTTCCCCTTCACTCAACACAGGACAGCTGCAAATGCTGACTTCTGTTTCCAATGTTTTTTGAACGCCTGGGACTTTGGTCCAGGGCCTTCTGATATGCACTCTGATTCTATTCCCTCCCTAACTGGAAACTCAAAATCAACTCCCAGCTGTTCTCACCTTCTGAGACAGTCTGTTCTCAGAAATTCTGCCTATTTAATGTGTATATCTCTAAATAAACCTGCTTTCACTTAAAAAAAAAGACAACTCCCATACATACATATTTACTTACTAAGTGTATAAAAACATGCACAGGAATGATAAAAATCAAACTTAAGATATTCCTTCTGGGGAAAAGGAGGCAGAAGAATGGTTTCAGGGTGGGAAAAGGATACACAGGAGGCTTTAACTGAAATCCGAATATTTTATTTCTTAGAAAAAAAGTATCTGAAGCAAAAATGTCAAAATATTCAGATTTGATGGAGCAGGGTATTCGTTGCATGGGGGTAAATTCTATTATGTGTATTTTTTTGTATATTTGAAGTATTTCATAATTTTTAAAATTTCATAGTTAAAAAAACGGTACGAGCAATCTAAGTGGTCAGTCATCCTATAACCTCTCTCTTCTCCACCTCCTTATCAAAGCTGAGGAACAAGTTCTCTTCCCATGAGGTTGTCACTGTGTCCTCCATCTGACCATCTTGCTAGGTTAAGATGCAAAATATCCACCCCGCGTTGCAAGAGCATCTAAAGGCCCCAGAAAGGTCCTTGCTACCCTTTCCCCATACATGCCCTTCATTCTATGGCATCCATCCCCTGGCCCTGGCCAAACATCTGCCAGGTGGGCTTGGACTAGAGTCAAGCCAATTTGAGTAAGTAGAATACATAAGCATGATTGATCCAAAATTGTCTACACTACCTGGGATTGCCATACTCCAGACTCTGCTTTGCTATCGCTGGCTTCACCACCTTGCTAAGACTTGCAAAGGCCCTCTGGTTGCCTGGACCATTCCCCTCTCAGTTTAGCAGTTGAAATCTTCAATTTTGCCCTAGATGTGAATAAATTGATGTGATCAAGCAGCCAGGTCTTTCCCAGGACCAAGTCTCCTTTTTCTTTAGCCATAGTCATTTCATGGGTTTTGACTTGTGTGTTTCAAGTCTGATCACTGCTTTTCCTCTGCACTGAACAAGCTGTACCTTCAGTCCCATTTCTGTCTGCTCCCCTGTAGGCTCTACCACATCACGCTCTGGACCTTCCTCCTCGCCCTGGGGCACTTCCTCTCCGAATTGTTTGTATATGGGACCGCAGCTCCCACCATTGGCGTCCTGGCACCCCTCATGGTGGCAAGTAAGCATCCAATGACCCTAGAACTCCTGCAGGAGCTGTCCCAGCCCTAGGGACGAGCCTCATACAAGCAGTATAAGAAAATGCCATGCTTATGTCAGCCACTAATCTTGTCTCTGTATTAAGGTTTCTCAATCCTGGGAATGCTAGTGGGGCTCCGGTACCTAGAAGCAGAACCAGGATCCAGACAGAAGAAGAGGAACTGAGGCCAACATCACCACGTCCGAGACTTCATCCTCCACCTTTGCTAGCCTCTTCCTTCACCCTCTTTGCTCTTAAATTTCTTTTCTGCTCCATCTTCCACTTCTAGTCCCTTCCTTTTTTTTCCTTTAATTTAAAAATTTTTAAGATATTTAAATATGCCTATGGCAAGTCGGTGCCATTTAAATGTATGTACCATTTAAAGAATCATTTTAAAATGAATACTCTGTACCTCCATCCAAATCAAGAAATCGCCAGCACATCCGAAGCCCACTGTGTGCCCTTCCCCCACCCACAGCCTCTTCCGGGACCCCTTTTCCAGCCTCCTGCTTTTTTCCTTTTATCTTCACCCGACGATTTGACTTGTATGGTGGGAACACGTGAACTGTGAAACTTAAAGCTGCTGCCGCACCCACAGCAGCTGCCACCAAGGGCTGCTTCGAGGGGGTGTCGACCTACGTTGGGCTCCTCTCTGCTGCTGGACCCAGGACTCTGAACCATCCAGGGGACAGGCAGCTCTTCTAAGAAGAAGGGCTCCCCTGCAAGTGAGCATGGCTCCTTACCCTTGTGCCTACAGGTGGATCAGGGTTGGAAGAGTCTGGGCTGTTTTTAGACCTTCCGGTCAGCTGTATTTGTGTAATGAGATTTGTAATAAATAGAAAAACCTTCTTCTCTGATCAGTCCTCGTACTTTGGCCTCCCCTAAGCCCAGAGCACTCCTGCCCCTCGTCTGAGGCCTAGCAGAGGAGAATCACAGCTTTCTGCTGATCAAATATACCATGAGTAGGACAACTCAAGACTCAGGCAAACCTGGCTGCCTTTTGTCTCTTGCTCATTTCTTGTGAAGTCAAATCTTCCTCCTCTCCATCCCCACCTTAAAGATTCTGAGTTCACAGCTGAACAGCCAGGACCCTCTCTTGTTTTCTTCCCAAGGAAGAAACAGATTCTTGAGAAAGCAGAACCAGGCAGCATAGAAGAAACAGCTGTATGACCATGAAAAGAAGAACACTGGGGCCCAAGAACAAGGCACTGGAGCAGACTGCTGCCATCCAAACACAACCAAGGGTTTATTGAACACTTACTGCATGCCGGACACTTGGGAAAGACAGATGAACGACCCAGGCAATGTCCCTGTAGTCAAGGACACAGACTATCAATAAGCCCATACCTGAAAGAACAACTCCAGACAGTGATAAGAACTCTAGAAAACAAGGTACTGTGATCAGGAAGGGGAGGGAGGTGCACAACTTAGACCATCAGGAAAAGCCTCCCTGAGGAGTTGGGATCGGAGTTGAGACTTGAATCGCAGGGATCATATGTCTTAAGATGTGAGGCGGGCATTTAGCGCAGAGGGAGCAGCATCTAGTCTTGTTGAAGGACTACGATCACTGTAACTACAGAATGGTGAGGTTAGGGAGTGGAAGATAGCAGATGGAAGGGAGGCAGGGGGCTTGTGAGGGCCTGACAGGAAGCTTGAAGTTGATACTTTAGTTGGGAATTCTCAGTCAGTTAAGGCTCTTTAGGTGAAAATCTTCCCTAACCTAGCTGAACTAATAAAGATAACACTGGCTCACAAAACTGAAAGGATTATTGGCTTCAGGAATGGCTTGATCAGGACTGAGCTCTATTTCTCTGGGATTCTTTTGGCTCTGCCCTCCTACATTGGCTTCATCCACAGGCTGGCTTCCTTTATGATGATCATGGTGCCAAAAGTGGTTGGTACAATTCCAGGCCTCACGTCCTCACCTGGAAAAATAGCTCAGAGGTACGAACCAACTTTCCCTTACCAGCTATTGTAGGAGGCGGTAAGAAAAGGAATGATCTTACAGAGAGTTAACATTTGAGTGGAGGTCCACAGGGACCCCACCTAAGAAAGGAGTGAATGAAAGCATCAGATGATGTGGATCCTCTAGGCATGCACCACAGAAACATGATTCCAGATAAATAAAGACAAGATCGGGAAGGATCTAAAGAAATGATACAGAGTATTGGCAGACACTATGAGTATAAGATTTCTCTAACAGCCCAGGCTTGGCTCCCTTCCCAGGTGGTTTAAAGTGGAATCACAGTGTTGTCTCTCCACCTAAGAATTGCTAACAGATACGGAGCCAGAATGCCACAAACACAGTACAACTCTCTCAAGAAGAAATGTCCAGGAAACCGACTGTTGCAGCCCACTCACTACCACACATAAGGTAAACGCAATCGCAAAGGGAAGAGGGGCAGGAAGGGGGACGATTCGGAAGAACTGCAAATGACAAAAGTGGATTCCGGCCAGCATGACCTGGTGAGTGACTGCTCTGATTATAGAACAAACATTCCGGCCACCCTTTGGGGCAGAGCCAGGAACCACAGTGCGCTCTGGGCAGCAGGCACACTCGGGTGAACTGTCTTCGTCTGGATGCTGTAGGGAAAGCAGTCCCAGTCACATGTCAGACGTTGAGTTGCAGTCCCCCACAAAGGCCAGCTGTCACCTCGGCAGCCTCATCTTTTAAAAATCACCCACTAGGATGGCAGTCTCTGTGTCAGCAGAAGACCACCTTCCAGGGTACGGAGGCCACAGCAGCACCTCCTCTACCCCGAGCCCCCACCCCTCCAGACCGCTCCCGCCACCAAAGCCATCTCTGCCCCAGTAAATGACAAGGCAGACCACATGGAGAATCTTTTATTGCCTTAAAACATCTGACATGAACAAGCAGAAGATACTAATTATGTTTTTTAAATAAATCAATGCTTTCAGTAAACATTTTGTTGATACATTTTAAGGGACTGAAGAGTAAACACCCTCCTTATCAAAAAGTAAGGCGCCCTCACTCTCCACCTCTCCTCCACCCTTACCTCAGCCCTCCCACCAGAAGTGTGAACTTCTTTTATTATGTACAGAATATCTGTACACACACAGACACAGACACACACACACACACACACACACCTGGCTCCCCTCGGGCAGTGGCTCAAGCAGCCCAGCACCGCCGCCACACAGGCTGCTCCAATATGCTGAGGCCGGGGCAGCATAGGGGTCATGATCACGGAACTCAACGCACAGGAGAAATGACCAAAACGTCTTATTTTTGGAAATACTACCCAAGCCCATGAGTAGAGCCAGACAGCAGGCAAA
Organism: Mesoplodon mirus; assembly: GCF_964341445.2. NCBI lineage: Eukaryota > Metazoa > Chordata > Mammalia > Artiodactyla > Ziphiidae > Mesoplodon > Mesoplodon mirus. The sequence goes on along the minus strand of NC_138979.1, from coordinate 161,610,097 downwards.
GCAGGAGAGGTCAGCTAGGGCTGGTTGAAGGGGAATCTTTAAATTCAGAACACCTGAGAAAAAATCATTGCTATTAAAGAAGGGGGTGAGGGGAGAGGTGGGGATGCAAGTACTGTCCCCATCAGCGATGGAATGAATGCACTTATCTAACCCAGCAGACCTGAGTCCCGTTCCGTGGCCACCGTCTGCCCCTTTCATCTCAGAAGCGTTTTGGAGGTTGCGGGGGGAAGGTATCCAGGTTGGTTTTCACTAAAAGGTACAGGCAGTTAGTTGGCTGGGCTTGCCCTCCCTCTGGAGAACACGTGGGCAGCGTCCAGATGACATCAGCAGAGGTGACAGTGACACACACACAAGGCCCTAGGCCAGGACATCTTTTGTAGAAAAGAACCTTTCCATTCCCAGATCGTTCCGGGTCCCCAAGTTCGTAAGCACCCTCACCTCCGGAGAAGGTCAACTCTCCGAAATCGGCTTCTCCTTCACAGCCACAGCAAAGTTTTTGTCAAGTTGACTGATGTTTGGTTTGATCAGCTCTTGGGAAAGAGGGTTTGGAGACAGACGCCAACATGAGCCGGGAGAACCTGGTCCCAGAGTCCTGAGGGGTTTGTCCTGATAGTGTTTTCTCTCCCACAGAATGTTAGCGGTCAGTCTGGTGGCCCAAGAATGACTCTCGTCCAGAGCAGCTGCTGCTCCTTAGAATTGGGCTCCTAAGGGTCTGAAGACACTAGGAAAAGTTAACTTCCGGAATAAGCTTTCTTTCCTTGATAATTTGCAGGCTCTCTCCCGAGGGGGGGTGGAGGGAAGGCAAGGCAGCCGGCCAGAACTGACTCCAGGATTCCCTCTGCCCCCGCCCACCAGCTCCCAGACCTACGTGGGGGAGGGGTGGGGGAGGGTGGGGGAGGGGCGGGGAGCCGATCGGCACGTGGTGAAAAGTGCAGTCTGCCCCAGGCAGATGACACCAGCTCTGCGGTGGGTTCCAGGCGGAGGCACTGCTGTCCAAGCCACAGCTATGCCCCCCCTGGTTCCCTCCAAAAGCTGCTCCGGTGAAGCCCGCAGTGCTGGCAGGGAGAGCTGTGCTGGCTGAAGAGGTGGGCGTGGTCCGTGTTCCCTGAGTCCCACCACCTTTCTCTCTCAGAGGCGCACCTCCAATACACTGGTGGGGGCTTTGCTGGTTTTGCTCTCCTCCTTCTCCGGGGGTTTCTACAAGGCAAACAAGTGGGCAGCCCTTGGGGTGAAGAGGCAGGGACTCCATCCCGACCGGAGCATCTGCCTGCCAGTGAGTCTGTAATCCGCGGGAAAAACCAGAGTCCCAGGCACTCAGCACCCCTGACAGCGAATAAAGAGAACAGGAACAGAAGCTCCGGCCCGGCCACAAGTGTGCTCCCCAGACACACACACCATCGCGACAGGATCAAAGGAAACACAAAAAGGCAGCTTTCTGTGACACTGCAGCCACCACGGGCCACCTCACTGCGAGTGCCACTGAGGTCTGCTCACCCTCCTCCCCCTCTGACAGCCTCAGCCCACCTGACGGGCCCCCAGGCGGCTGTGCAAAGGGCCAGGTCTGCACCTCCCTCAGGACTGCTGACCACCCCCGGTCGGGGGCAGCCCTGGGATGAGGAATACTGTTACCATGTGCGTGGAACAGCTGCAGCAGAGAACTGTTATAAAGGCAGGATGCTTAATGGCATGTGTCAGTTGAAAATAATGTATATATAATTTCCGCATAGAAAAAGAGACTGGGTCAGTTTGTCTTCAGTTTTCTTGGGGGCGGATGGCACAGGATTAGAAGACCTTCTGGGTCACACTTGTTAGCTGGGTGGGATTTATATATGGAGATTATTCTGTGAGGCCCCTAGGTGCCAGCGGCCAACTTGGGCATTTGTCTGCCATTTTAGGAACACTGCTTCTTCCATCAGGGGCTCATCCAGTTCCCAACAAGGCCTCGTGCACAGGCCCCGCCCCACACAGCCCCCACCATCGAGGCTGGAGGAGCACGTCCAGGATACGTCAGCTGGACAAATGGCGCTCCCTCTCCAAGGACACTCTCAGGGCAGCCTGTGGCAGAGATAACAGCGGTAGATCCAGCTTCCTGTTCTCCATCTTGCTAACGTTTTGGCACCAGCTCGGCCTCAGCCCTGAGAAGCCCTCACTCAGGCAGCCAGCAGCCGACTTCAGCCACTCAGGCTGTCTCCTCTCTCTGACACACTCATGCACACACTCCCGCCTCTTCCAGAGCCATCACCTTGAAATCACAATCAAACAGGGCTTAGTGCCCCTGTGGCCAAGAACTACTAACTGGAAGAAGAACGGAAACCCAAATGCAGACTGTTGCCATGAAGGTCAGTCATGACCCCCCAGCCAGAAGTTCTGGCTCTTTCTACCAAAATGACACACTTCACTGATTAGAAAGAGCAGCTCTGAAAGAGAAAAACAAATACCATATGCTAACACATATATGTGGAACCTAAAAAAAAAAAAAACCTAGGGGCAGGACAGGAATAAAGACACAGACGTAGAGAATGGACTTGAGAACATGGGGAGGGGAAGGGTAAGCTGGGACAAAGTAAGAGAGTGGCATGGACATATATACACTACCAAATGTAAAACCGATAGCTAGTGGGAAGCAGCCGCATAGCACAGGGAGATCAGCTCGGTGCTTTGTGACCACCTGGAGGGGTGGGATAGGGAGGGTGGGAGGGAGACACAAGAGGGAGGAGATATGGGGATGTATGTATTTGTATAGCTGATTCACTTTGTTATAAAGCAGAAACTAGCACACCATTGTAAAGCAATTATACTCCAATAAAGATGTTAAAACAAAAAAAAGAAAGAGCGGCTCTGGCCAGATGCGCTGCCTGCCCTGCGTTCACCTGGAGCTGAGAGTGAATCCCTGTGACAGTTCGCAGGTCCCACTTACACCCACCACCTCGGGGTGTCAAATGACAGCCGTTGCAGGGATGCCCTCTGATAGCCCTGGCTTCCCTGGGCATTAGCCCAGCATGACTCTGACCCCCTATCCCACCAGGCTCCCCCAGATGCAAGGGAGATGCGGAGACACACAGTGAGTATCCAGGACACTGAAAGCTGAGCACCAGCACTGGACTGGCCTCCTGGTCCTACTCGGTGCTATTTCCCACAGTCCATTCGGACGAGCCAACACCTCCATCCTGGATTAACAAACCTGGTCCTAGTGGACAAGGATCTGGCTGCAAAATAGTGAAATATGGGAACAACCTAAATAGCAAACAAGAGGAAATGGAAATGTGTATACGTAGATGTGGGGTTTTGGGGGTGCAATTGTGCAGAAAGGTTGCCAAGCTCTAGTAAGGAAACAATCAGGGTAGAAAACCCAATGTGCACAAGCATATTCATAGAAAATACACTGGGAAATGACGAAATGTTACTAGGGTATCTCTGGGCGCTAGGACTATAGGTGACCTTTACTTTCTTCTGTTTGCCTTTATCCGCCCAGGGAAATACAGATTATAAAGTAAACATAGCAAAATCACATATCACTTGACACAAGGCGTCACATTCCAAACTGAAACCTTCTCACGAGAAACCTATCCTGTTATCACGGGCACCTCTTCCCAGGCTCAGGATATATTCGCCAAAGTGTCCCGAATCCCATGTTTCCTCATCCATGACACAGGGGCAAACCCATCTCCATGGTGGTGATGCCACGGTTCTCACAGGCTCCTGAGAATAACACTCCTGTCTCAGGCTTTCCCTGTGTCCCCACTGAATGTCCAGTCCCAGCCGCCTCCCTCCACCTGCTCCCTGCTGCTACCTGACAACCCCAGAGCGTGAGATCAGAGGACAAACAGTAAGGAACTAAAGGTTAGCATCCATCTGCCAACATGTATTCTTAAAGCGCTAAATGTACCTCTTTCAGATAATATTTTTGCCTTAGAAAATTGGCAAAGATTTTAAAAAATGATAAATACTGGGCTTCCCTGGTGGCGCAGTGGTTGAGAGTCCGCCTGCCGATGCAGGGGACACGGGTTCGTGCCCCGGTCCGGGAAGATCCCACATGCCGCGGAGCGGCTGGGCCCGTGAGCCATGGCCGCTGAGCCTGCGCGTCCGGAGCCTGTGCTCCGCAACGGGAGAGGCCACAGCAGTGAGAGGCCCGTGTACCGCAAAAAAAAAAAGATAAATACTCAGTGTCGGCCTCATACACCGCGAAAGGAGTGAGCAGTGGTAACGCTGACAGTACCTTTCTAGAGGACAGTCTGGCAAAATACACATCAAAGCTTAAAAATGGGCATGACCACTGATCCATTTCTCAGGGAAATGCTGTGCTTAAGAACGTGTCCAAAGATTCAGCTCCAGGACAGCAATCACAGTATCGTTTATAACAACAGTCAGAAACAACCTTAATGTTCCCGAACAGGAAAACTGTTAAACAAATCATGTTTATCCATGTGCGGTCATTAGAACACTGTGCGGTCATTAAAAGTATGTTGTAAGAGACTAATGACCTGATAAAGCACTCGCAACAAGTAAAAAGGCACATAGAATAAGATTCCACTTTTGTTTAAAAAATACATACAGGGGCTTCCCTGGTGGCGCAGTGGTTGAGAGTCCGCCTGCCGATGCAGGGGACACGGGTTCGTGCCCCGGTCCGGGAGGATCCCACATGCCGCGGAGCGGCTGGGCCCGTGAGCCATGGCCGCTGAGCCTGCGCGTCTGGAGCCCGTGCTCCACACGGGAGAGGCCACAACGGTGAGGGGCCCGCGTACCGCAAAAAAAAAAAAAAAAAAGCAAAAAAACCCCATACATATATCTATATGTATATGTCATATGTGGACACAGACATGCATAAGAAAATGTAAAAAAACAGCATCTCATCTCTAGCTGATGCTATTACAAGATGACTTTAAAATTTTGTACACCTTTCTGTATTTTTTTTTACAGAATATGTATTACCTCTGTAATGAGTTTTGGGTGTTCTGTTTTTGAAGAAAACCCTACTAGGCTCTTAGAGCTGAAATTCCTTTCATCCTGGCTCAGATTTGACACTTAACACTTTGGTTAAAATACTCCCCAGCCAATTAGAGCTATGGGAAAAACTTTTCTGTTCTAGATCAAACTCCTGGTCCTCTCCCCTTCCATGACCATCAACTCCTGCTTCCTGATTTGTCCTTTTAGAGCCCTGATGGCAACCCATTGGCCCCGGTCCCTCTATCCCCATGGCGCTGCCTGGGGGGCTGTCACATGCCAAGAGGGCCACTGTCTCGAGGCCACCACCACCATGTCAGAATGGGGGGCCCCAGGTGGCTACCTTTCCTCTTCAGTCACCAACCCCAGGCTGAAAGGAGAGGACCCAGGGCCTGAGGACATGTCTCAGGATCAGGGTGGGCGGGGTGGGGAGTGCTGCTCAGCAGACTGTGACACAGTGAGGAGCTCCGGGAACCAGAGCAGGGAGGCCAGGAGAAGGGAAGGAAGCAGGAGAAGAGCCCAGACAGGGCAGCAGAAAAGCAGGGCTGAGGCAGCTCCCAAGGAAACTCTTTGTCTCCACGTGCGTGACGCCGAGTTGCTCTCACAGCCACCCGTCACTCTGGGAGCGCCCCCCACCCCTGCTGCTGCAGCCTCAGCAAAGCCGGGACCCGGATCTCAGCCCAGCAGCTCCCCACATACTCACATTCTGAGTAGTTTCTTTGTTTGCTTTCTGCCTCCGGAGATCTGCCCGAATGAATGCTGAGGTCCAGGATTGCAGAAGGAAGGGCAAAAGAGGCAGTTATCAAGCAGAGCAATGGTCACGTTCATCCACGAGAGGGAGCCCTCACTCTCCTAAGGGCCACAGGTATCCCACCTCCTTCAGATATTCCAGGGATCTGGAGGTTCAGTCAGCCTTGATAAGCCTGGGGACCACTGCTGTCCCTGACAGGCAGAAGCCAGTGATGACACTGCCCTTCATTTATAGATCCCTCATATTTGCAGGGAGTTTGCACACATGGCTCCAATCCTCACAACAATCCCCATTCTACAGATTAGGAAAGTGGGGCTCCCAGAAGTGGGTCCACTTGCCCAAGGTCAAACAGCTATGGAGGTCGGTGTCACAGTCTAGGATTCAAACAAGGGTCTTTTGGGGCCAAAACCCAAGCTCATTCCAACAAAATATGCTAATGCCTCCCCCAAAGACTTCCTAACAAGCCCTCTCGTCTGCCCCACTGCACATGAACGCCCAACTGTATGATCAATCAAGGCACTGGGTGCCAAACTGCCAACAGCCTAAACCCATGAGCAGTCAGAGCATCATGTTGTTCTGAGGCCCTGACTCACCAGTGAGGACTGCTCCAAGGGTGAGGAACACACACAGGAAGATGTTCCCAGGCATGGTTCCATAGTTGTCGATAATCTTGCCCTGGGAGATGGTGAAGATGATCCCGAATACCTGCAAAGGCACAGAGAAGCCTGGAAACAAGCAGCCAGCCAACCAGCCCACGGGGGAGCTGAGCTGCCATAATGTAGTGTCTGCACCGGACAAGCCCAGCAGGGAACAAAGAGCCATGGCTCTGGGGCCACCACGAAATGAGAGGCCTACCTGGGCAGACACGTTGAGGAGGCCAGACGACATGCCTTCTGATTCTGGGTATGTCAGCTCCACAGCAAACTCAAATCCCAGCGGGAGGAAGCCAGTCATAAAGAAGCTGAAGCCCAGATCACAGAAACAAGGTGATGGAGAACTTCCGGAACAAGGAGGAAAGGGAGCCTACCTCCTACCCTACAACTCCTTTTCCTAGTCTCTTTCTTCCCATCAAGACATGCCAGGCCCTTGAAAATCAGGCCATCCCCTACGCAGCCATTACACACACACACACACACACACACACACACACACACACACACACACACACTGCCCACAGGAAAATAAGTGGGAGGTGAAGCTGAGTAGAGACCCCTGTGGAAGAGGTACACCTTCCTACACTTTCTCATACATCAAGTCTAGAAAATTCCAGCTCTGATCTCTTACACCTGCACCACACTTCCTGCTGCTTTCACATCCACTATCTCTCTCATTCTTTCCAACAACTCCACAAGGCAGGCCACTCATCTTAAATTACAGATGAAGAAACTGAGTCTCAGAGTGATTAAGGGAGGTGCCTGTGGTCTAACAGATAGTCAACAGCAAAACTGAGATCAGGACCCACTCCTTCTGATTCCCAGCCCTGTGTGCTTTCTCTGAGCCCCTGTTGTCCCAGGCAGAGCTAATAAAGAGTCCATATATTTCCTAGCCTCCCAGAGATCTGTGAAGGACACAGTCCATCCCAACAGCACGGATGGGACTGGAAGTCCCTGGTGGGCTTTCAAAGTGTTACAAGTGAACATGACCTCTGGCCACCATTTCCACATTTCAGGAGGTCAGTGAGAAGGCAGCAGAGGGATACCTATTGCTTCCCAGGATGTTGGCAGCTCAGGAACCATGGGTGGAGCTTTCCAGTTAAGCAGGTTAGAGGTGAAACTTACCCCATTACACCAGCCGTGATGAACACTATCCACAGGTGTCCCAGGTTCAAGGTCAATGTGTAAACCACCATGCCCACCACAGTCATGATATAGACCACCAAAGTTGTCTGCCTACAAACAAGAGGCAACGAAGCTGAGTCATATACTGTGGACTTTAACAGGATCTTTCTCTCCCTCTCTCCCTCCCTTCCTTCCATTCCTTCCTTCCTTCCCTCCCTCCTTCCTTCCTCTCTCTCTCCCTCCATCCCACCTTCTATCTATTGGGCACGTACTGCGTGCCAAGCCCACTTCTGTGAGCTATTTGCTCTCATAGAATTTTCTGTCCATGAGGTTGTTGGACATCGGACCAATGATCACACTGTGGTCAGAGCTACAAAGGGTAAGACCAGGACAGTATGACGTCATCTTGAGGCACATGTGTTCTCCTGCAAAACCCTCTCAACAAGATCGCGCTGCACCTGGACTTGTCACGTCCTACCCACAAGTAAGAAGGCATAACCCTTGCCTCTCCTCCTCCCGCACTGAAAAAACAAATGGGACACACAACAGCTGTGGTCAGGCGGCAGGGGCATGCAGACGACCCCAGAAGCCCGTTCTGCTTGTCTGCTTTGCCCTCAGACCCCAGGACAATGCTGGGCAGAGCCCTGGCTGTGAGAGTCTCTGTCATCCTTGAATTCTTCCTGTTGCCACCAGCACACGTCCAGCACCGTTTTTCCTGCTGAATCTGAACTACTCTGCTCCTGACCGTGGCAACTAAGAGAGAATCTTCTCCAGCCCTGAACTAAGTCCTTGACTCCAAAGCTGAGGTGAGAAAGCCGCCCACGCCCAGTTGCATTTCCCCTTGTTGGTCCCTCAGAAGGACCCTCAGCAACGTGCTGGTTTCTGTTTCTGGCTCACCCTGCTTGTGCCCCTCCCCACACCTCTCCCCCCATGTTGCCCACTCAGGACTCTGCTGTGGCCCTGACTCCTGCACTGGGACCTGCATCCCTCTCTGTCCTACTGACTGAGGGCAGGGACTCTGCACATCCTTCTGCGCTCTGGCCACGAACGTGGGAACTCAGACTGTGAAAGCTCAAAGCCTTCACTCATCTCTGCTGAAGCCAGAAACACAGAGGGGTTGCCAGCAGGTGGGTACTGTGGTTATGTGAAACTAACACTGCATTTACTGGATGCCAGGGATTCTGCTAAGTGCTTTACATGCATTTATTATTTCATTCAACCCTTATAAAAGCCATGCAAGAAAAGTATGACTAATTTAAGAAAACTGCAATCATATCAAGGATCTTTTCTAATCACAAAACTATGAGATCAGAAATCAACTACAAAAACTGCCAAAAACACAAACACGTGGAGGCTAAACAGTTATCTACTAAACAACCATCAGGTCACCGAAGAAATCAAAGAAGAAATTTAAAAAAACACCTGGAGACAAATTAACAAAAAGCACAACAATATAAAATATATGGGACACGCTTCCTGGCACCGAGCGAGCGGCGGCGAGGCAGCGTGAGCCGGCCCCGCTTCCTTCTCGCCGCTGGCGCCGTTCTCGGGCGGGCGCTCGCCGCGATGGCCCCGGCCGAGCAGGGATGAGCCCGCCGCCCGCTGGCCCACAGCCCCCAGCCCCTCCGGCCTGGCCATGGCGAAGCAGTACGATGTGCTGTTCCGGCTGCTGCTGTTCAGGGGCTCTGGCGTAGGCAAGACCTGCCTGCTGCGCGGCTTCACCGACAAAGAGTTCCACTCCTCGCACCTCTCCACCATCGATGTCGACTTTAAGATGAAGACCATAGAGGTAGATGGCATCAAAGTGTGGATACAGATTTGGGACACAGCAGGGCAGGAGAGATAGCAGACCATCACAAAGCAGTACTATCGACGGGCCCAGGGAATATGTTTAGTCTGCGACATTAGCAGTGAGCGCTCTTACCAGCACATCACGAAGGGGGTCAGTGATGTGGATGAGAATGCACCAGAAGGTGTCCAGAAGACCCTTACAGGGAATAAGGCTGATGAAGAGCAGAAACGGCAGGTGGGAAGAGAGCAAGGGCAGCAGCTGGCTCAAGAGTATGGCATGGACTTCTATGAAGCAAGGGCCTGCACCAGCCTCAACGTTAAAGAGTCCTTCATGCGCCTGACCGAGCTGGTGCTGCAGGCCCACAGGAAGGAGCTGGAAGGTCTGCGGACACCCGCTAATGATGAGTTGGCCTTGGCGGAGCTGGAGGAGGATGAGGGCAAACCCGAGGGCCCGGAGAACTCTTCGAAAACCTGCTGGTGCTGAGCATCTTGCGTGGAGCGCCCCCGCCCCGCACAGTCCCCTCTCCCCGCAGGAGGGCTGTGGGCACACAGGGAGCCTGGGCTTTGCCCTGCTTCTCTTCGCCTTCGGGTGACCCTGTGGAATCTCGGCTGGGCTCCTCCCCCTGCCTGGCTCAGGGGAGTAGCTCCTCTGTCCTGTCCGAGCGGCCTCGCCCCCCTCCCCCCACCTTCCCCCCGGGACGGCCCCCTCCAGCCTGTTTCCCCAGCCACAGGCCTGCCTCGAGCCCCTGATGTACTACGAGCACCGCCTCACTACCCCGAGGTCCCAGGCGATGGTCCAGTCCGGAGTCAAGGCCACTGGAGGTTCCTTCTCTCTCAGTGCATCTGGTCTCCTCTCCGCTTCTCCTCACTTCTTCCCACCTCTCTTTCTGTCCCTTCCCCTCAGCTGTGTTCCTATCAAAGCCCTCCCCCCGCCCCCCACATGTCCCGTGTGGCTGCTGGTACAGCACCTTTCGATTCCTCCCTCTTTGCCGGGCCGAGGGAATGGACTCAGGCTCAGGGGCACGCCCCCTGCTCCGCTCCGGGAGAAGCCCCACCCCAATTTGTGGGAAATTCTTCCCGTCCTCTCCTCCCCACCGCCCCTTCTTGTGCCATGGGCCTGCCTCCCCGGTGACCAGGGAAAGAGGAGAGGAAGGAAAGCCCAAACTGGTGGTCCCCACGCCTGGGGCTGTCCTACCCCCCGTCCCCAGCTTCCACTGCACTTGGCTGCCTGCCCTCCTGCCTCTTGGGGGAACTGAGCTTCAGAGTAGAAAAAAAATGATGAGGGGTGGCAGGGATAAGAAGTAACCTCCATTCTCTACCTGCCCTGCAGTGTGTACACTATTTCTCCCTGCCCCCGGGTTCCTGAATTTAAAGATGTGGACCAAGGCCTGAGGGTACTGCAGGGGCAAGGAGAGCCCTGGGGCCAACCACACACTCCAGGAAGGGGAGTGTTTGGAAATGAAGGGCCAGCTCCTATATATCAGGTTAAGAGCCGGGACAGCAGTTTGCAAACCAGAGGGGAATTCAGCAGCAGCAGGGATTCCTGGGCCTCATCTTCCATTTCTTCTTCTTTTTTTTTTTAACATCTTATTGGAGTATAATTGCTTTACAATGGTGTGTTAGTTTCTGCTTTATAACAAAGTAAATCAGCTATACATATACATATATCCCCATATCTCTTCCTTCTTGCGTCTCCCTCCCTCCCACCCCTCTAGGTTGTCACAAAGCACTGAGCTTATCTCCCTGTGCTATGTGGCTGCTTCCCACTAGCTATCGGTTTTACATTTGGTAGTGTATATATGTCCATGCCACTCTCTCACTTTGTCACAGCTTACCCTTCCCCTTCCCTGTGTCCTCAAGTCCATTCTCTAGTAGGTCTGCATCTTTATTCCCATCCAATCCTGTCCCTAGGTTCTTCATGACCATCTTTTTTTTTTTTTAGATTCCGTATATATGTGTTAGCATACAGTATTTGTTTTTTTCTTTCTGACTTACTTCACTCTGTATGACAGACTCTAGGTCCATCCACCTCACTACAAACAACTCAATTTCGTTTCTTTTTATGGCTGAGTAATATTCCATTGTATATATGTGCCACATCTTCTTTATCCATTCATCTGTCAGTGGACACTTAGGTTGCTTCCATGTCCTAGCTATTGTAAATAGAGCTGCAATGAACATAGTGGTACATGACTCTTTTTGAATTATGGTTTTCTCAGGGTATATGCCCAGTAGTGGGATTGCTGGGTCTGATGGTAGTTCTACTACAGCTAATCAATGAATTTGGTAAAGTAGCAGGATACAAAATTAATGCACATAAGTCTCTTGCATTCCTATACACTAATGATGAAAAATCTGAAAGAGAAATTAAGGAAACACTCCCACTTACCATTGCACCAAAAAGAATAAAATACCTAGGAATAAACCTACCTAAGGAGACAAAAGACCTGTATGCAGAAAACTATAAGACACTGATGAAAGAAATTAAAGATGTTACAGACAGAAAGATATACCATGTTCTTGGATTGGAAGAATCCACATTGTGAAAATGACTATACTACCCAAAGCAATCTACAGATTCAACACAATCCCTACCAAACTACCACTGGTATTCTTCACAGAACTAGAACAAAAAATTTCACAATCTGTATGGAAACACAAAAGACCCCGAATAGCCAAAGCAATCTTCCATTTCTTATGTAAGATGGGCATCTCCCCACCACCCCGGCAGGTGAGAGCTGACAGAACCATGCTGGTGGTCTTTCACTGAGCCCAGCCTTCAGCTCTCAAGGCTTTCCCAAGACCCAAAGTTTGTGGGAGAAGGGCAGGGAGCTCATGGGCAGAAAGCAGGTAAGCCCTGGGTAGGAATGCTTGGTGCTGTTCCTTTCAGCTTTCAAGACCAAGTGCTCATCTTATTCCTCTAGCTCCTGACTCAGAGGCTTGAGGGTTTGCCAACTGCACTGTGGCTACAGGTGGAGGGAAGCGGACTCCCTCCTCCAGGGCCCTTTGTTTCAGGAAGAAGTTTCTTTAACCCCATATGGTCCAAGAATAGTTTGCAGGAGACCCTTTAAGGAAGGAACAAGTCAGTTACCAGCCCTAGTAGGGTTCCTCCCCACCTTCCCAAGATGGGAGAAGCCTAGGGAGGAGGATCACTCTTAAGCTGCATTGCATGGCTGGCAATGGAGTGAAAACAAAACTGGGCATCGAACACTCACTAATTAAAAACTAAAATCCAGGACACACACATGTGAAGAATTAAGAGCCCCACTTCCTTACTCCTCTGAAAAAAAGGGTGGGGGATGAAATCACCAAACCTTTTCTTCTAACTCGTATCAAATCAGGAGAGAGCAGGAGAGGGTAGCTCAGGATGAAGGAATGGGGGATGAGTTATCATAGTGGAAGGAAAAGGAAGGCAGGAATAGTTACAAATCGTCGGCTAATGAGAAATGTAAAGAGCTGACTCTTTAGGATGAAGTCATGACCACAGCTGAGGATGTTTCCTTGAGGACTAACTCCTCAGGTGTTAAAATATGAAGCATCACTCTGGGGTGGGGAGGTCAGCAGTGCCAACCCTCAGTGTGCCCTCAGCCAGGGACTCGAGGGAGGGGAAGTTATACTGGCCATTGGCTCCAACCTGTGGTCAGTGTCGCTGCTTTCCCTGAAGATCTGGCCGAGCACCATTGCCTTTCTCTCCTAGCCCCCTCAGGGAAGAGGGACTATATTTTTACTGCACCCTAGGGGTTCTGGAAGGGAAAACTTGGGGTTAGGATTCTATGGCCTGAGAAGCCCCATCCATAAGGGCCACAGCTGGGGAGAAGTATGGGGCAGGAGAGGGGTTGGGATTTTAGGGTGCAGCTATGCTCATGAGGTACCAGAGTCAGCCTCTCACCCCTAAACTTCTCCAGTCCCAGAGGTAGCCTGGGACCTGGCCTTAGACTGTTGAACACGTGAGACTGCCTGTTGACTCCTCACCAACTTTGCATCTGTTTTCTTGAGACTCAGCACAGCCCAGGCACCCCACCTGCTCCTGAGCCCCACCATCTCCCTGTGAACTTTGTGTGCTGTGTCTTGGGTCCAGGATATGAATTGTGAGCAGGGTTCATCTATTTTAAACACAGATGTTTACAAAATAAAGAATATTTCAAGTCAAAAACATAAGTTAATTAATTAAATAAATAATAAAATATATGGGACACAGGAAAAGCAGTTCTAAGAAGCAAGTTTATAGTGACACAAGCCTGTCTCAGGAAACAAACAAACAAAAATCTCAAATAAACAACCTAATCCAAGGCAATCAGCAGATTCAATGCAATTCCTATCAAAACACTAATGAAATTTTTCACAGAATTAGAACAAATAATTCTAAAATTTGTATGGAAATACAAAAGACCCCAAATAGCCAAAACAATCTTGAGGAAGTAGAACAAAACTAGAGGTATCAGTTTGCCCAGAGATTTCAAACTATACTACAAAGCTATAGTAATCAAAACAGTATGGTACTGGCACAAAACAGACACACAGATCAATGGAACTGAATAGCAATTCAAAAATGAACCCACATTTATGTGAGCAATTAACCTATGATAAAGGAGGCAAGAACATACAATGGGGAAAAGACAGACTCTTCAATAAATAGTGTTGGGAAAACTGGATGGCTATGAATCAAAACTCAACTACTCTCTCACACCATGCAGAAAAATAAAGTCAAAATGGATTAGACTTAAATTTAATATAAGAACTGAAACCACAAAAATTCTAGAAGAAAATATAGGCAGTATACTGTTTGACATCAGTCTTAGTAATTTTTTTTTGATATATCTACTCAGGCAAGGGAAACAGGAGCAAAAAACAAACAAATGGGACTACATCAAACTAAAAAGCTTTTGCACAGCAAAGGAAACTATCAACAAAATTAAAAGGCCAGCTATTGAATGGGAGAAGACATCTGATAAGGGGTTAATATCCAAGATATACAAGGAACTAATACAACTCACCATCAAAAAACAAACAACCCAATTAAAAAGGGGGCAGAGGATCTGAATAGACATTTTCCCAAAGAAGACATACAGACGGCCAACAAGTACATGAAAAAGGGAACCCTCGTGAACTGCTGGTGGGAATATAAATTGGTGCAGCCACTGTGGAAAACAGTACGGCGATTCCTCAGAAAAATTTTAAAATAGAACACCCAGATGATCGAGCAATTTCACTCCTGAGCATTTATCCCAAGAAAATGAAAACACGAATTCAAAAAGATATATGTACTACCCCTATATTCACTGCAGCATTATGTACAATAGCCAAGATATGGAAGCAACCTAAGTGCCCATCAACAGACAAATGGATATAGAAGGTGTGGTACATATACATATATTTCAGCCATAAAAAAGAATGAAATCTTGCCATTTGCAACGACATGTATGGACCTAGATGATATTACGCTAAGTGAAATAATTTAGACAGAGAAAGACAAATATTATATAATATCATTCATATGTGGAATCTAAAAAGCAAAACAAATGAACAAACAAAACAGAAACAGAGTCACAGATACAGAGAACAAACACATGGTTGCCAGAGGGCAGGGAAAGGGGGAGAGGAAAGAAACAAGTGAGAGAGATTAAGAGGTACAAACTTTCAGTTAGAAAATAAATGAGTCAAAGGAATGAAATGTATGGTGTGGGGAATACAGTCAATAACTATGTAATCTCTTTGTATGGTGACAGATCCAAATTAGATTTATCTTGGGGATCATTTTGAAATGTATAGAAACATCAAATCACTATGTTGTGTACAGGAACTAACATAGTGTAGTAGGTCAATAATACTTGAAACACAAACAAGCATGCAAACTCATAGAAAAAGAGACCAGATTTGTGGTTACCAGAGATGGGGATGGGGTAGGCGGATGGAGAATTGGACGAAAGCAGTCAAAATGTACAAACTTCCAGTTATAAGACAAGTAAGTACTAGGGATGTAATGTACAATATAATAAATATAATGAACACTGCTATATGTTATACACACAAGTTGTGAGATTAAATCCTAAGGGTCCTCAGCATGAAATTTTTTTCTATTTCTTTTATTTTGTATCTATATATGATGATGGATGTTCACTAAACTTATTGTGACAATCATTTCATGATGTATGTAAATCAAATCATTATGCTGTATACCTCAAACTTATACAATGCTGTGTGTCAATTATGTCTCAACAAAACTGGTAGGAAAAAAAGAGATGTATGACTCTCCCTAATATGACAAATGAGGAAACTGAGCTCAGACCAGTCAAGTTACTTGTCCAAAGTCACCTGCCCAGGAAGTGCACAGCTAAGATTCGAACCCAGAGGTGGGATTTGAAACCTGTGCTCCCTCTACTCCCACACACAGGAACACTAACACAGGATGGGGCTGCATCTTTGGAAAAGACCAACAGCCTCTGAAGGACGCCCTTCCCGCCTGGGTCCTCAAAGCAGCTGCTGAGGGCAGAGGAGCTTCATCCCTCCTCCCCCTGCTCCCCACATCCAGTCCCTCCCCCTCTGCAGAACCCAACTCCATGGACACCCATCTCCCTCACTGACCCCACAAGCTCATCTTTCCCATATTTGTTTACATATAGCTTCTTCTTAAACCACTAGCCTGTCTACAAAACTGTAGTCTCAGCCAGAGATAAAGGGACCTGACCATCCAATTTCCAGCCTCCAAACCAAACAGGACAAATCTGGGAGGCTCAGGGAAAAGGGAACTGGTACCAAAATGACCAGATGATGGAGCTCTCTCACCCTTTCTCTGCCTAAGTAGTAGAGCAGGGAGAAGACTGTCCCATGCTGACTGCAGGATGCAGACATCAAGTGACACTAGGAACTGGTGGCAGCATTCTGCAGTGTCCTCCCCAGCCCTTTTACTGTATTTTCACCATATTTTCTAGTTCACCAGAATCATCTGGCTGCCCACATCCCCACCCAGGCAACATTCCAATCTGTCCCTTCTCCTGCCACACAGCAAGCCCAGAAAAGGGGACGCTGCTGTGCCCTGGTTCAGGAGTGGCCAGTCCTCACTACCCAAAGCAAATAACTGACATATGGCAAAGACGAGGCGGCAGCCCAGCTCCACCAGCAGTGATTAAGCCCAGCTGGGCTCCTCGTCGTGTCCAGCCAGGCAGCCACATCCCCAGGGTTAGCCTTTGACAAAGGCAGACAGAGAGAGCCCTGGTCTGACCAGAGCCTCACAGAAGCGGATCTGTGTGACACAGAACAGGTCTGCACTGTCTGTTGCCTCTAGACACTGGGAACTTTGGAGGCTTTGACAAAGCAGCCCAGAATGTTGATCTGCCCCAGAGCAGGACAACCCTGGCCTGGCAGCTGCCCTACTGGCCAGCATTAACTGAGTGCCCAGTGCATGCAGAGCACAGGAAAGACACAAGTTGGGCCTCTGTTTCCAGAGCATTTTCCTCAAGGCTGGCTACTGAATTGAGGCATCCAGGTTGATTTATTTTTTTAACATTGTTATTGGAGTATAATTGCTTTACAATGGTGTGTTAGTTTCTGCTTTATAACAAAGTGAATCAGTTATACATATACATATGTCCCCCTATCTCTTCCCTCTTGCATCTCCTTCCCTCCCACCCTCCCTATCCCACCCCTCTAGGTGGTCACAAACACCTAGCTGATCTCCCTGTGCTATGCGGCTGCTTCCCACTAGCTATCTATTTTATGTTTGGTAGTGTATATGTGTCCATGCCACTCTCTCACTTTGTCACAGCTTACCCTTCCCCCTCCCCATATCCTCAAGTCCATTCTCTAGTACGTCTGTGTCTTTATTACCGTCTTACCCCTAGGTTCTTCATGACCTTTTTTTTTCCCTTAGATTCCATATATATGTGTTAGCATACGGTATTTGTTTTTCTCTTTCTGACTTACTTCACTCTGTATGACAGACTCTAGGTCCATCCACCTCACTACAAATATCTCAATTTCATTTCTTTTTATGGCTGAGTAATATTCCATTGTATATATGTGCCGCATCTTCTTTATCCATTCATCTGATGATGGACACTTAGGTTGCTTCCATGTCCTGGCTATTGTAAATAGAGCTGCAATGAACATAGTGGTACGTGACTCTTTTTGAATTATGGTTTTCCCAGGGTATATGCCCAGTAGTGGGATTGCTGGGTCGTATGATAGTTCTATTTTTAGTTTTTTTTTATAAACGCAGATTCCCCTACTGAATTGGCATCCATGAGGGTGGGGCCCAGGAATCTGTACTTTTAGTAAGCGTCCTGGATTAGCCTGACATCCACTAAAATCTTCGTGGCTCTTAGAAACGCACTGGGCAATCAGGACTAAAGCATGTCATAATACTTACCAATGAAGTGGAAGCAATTGCAAGATAACACACTGTAAATTGTTGGAAGAACAGAGCACCTTGGTTAACCCCATGGGGTCCACGAGGGAGCTATGGCAACAGGGCAGGGGAACCACCTCCTCATCCCCACTCTGTGGAGTTTCCACAAACTGTCCAACTGTTGATGCTTTTCCACATTTATTTTCTCCTTCCTCTGCTCCTTCCACAAGCTACTTGGGGGATGGAACTCTGACAGGCCTCATGTCTCCTATCTCTAATCTTCCTACGATCCCCACAGGGCAGGCATTGCTTCCCTCATTTTATAAATGGGGAAACTGAGGCTCAGAGAAGATACATTTGAACTCCCTGCTTGGCCACTCGGACCCCCAGCTGCCACACTCACATCTTTGGAGCCGTGTTGCTAATGAATATGTTATTTCGAGACAGGGGTCCCCGATTCAGTCCAAGAGGAAGAGTCACTTACTTGTAGGTTTTGGTCCTATCCAGCCAGATGCCTGAGATCATAGCCCCAAGCATTCCTGCAACCACGATGGTCAGGCCGATTCTTCCAGCATTTAATTCTTCACCCTGGGGAAACCACAGCCCCAGTGATTGCTCAGTGATGGGACAAGATATCTGACAGGGCGCAGTCAGCAGAAGGCAAAGGGGCAAAGGCAAGTAACTCCGGCTTCATTAGAGCCAATTCTCAGAAATTCTCAGGACAAGATGGCCTGTAAGAAGCTGCCAGTGGAGAGAGAATCCTAGAATAATTGCTCCTCCCAACATAATATAACCCTGGATGTGTGTGCATGATACTGGATGCTAGGGTGAACCAAATTCTGTCCTTAGAAACCACTTTTAGATGGATTTTTTAAAATGTAATCCTTATAGCAAACCTTTACCCTTATTCCCATTTCACAGATGGAAAAACTGAATTATGTATATCCAAACATTCCATACTTAGGTTTTTTCAGTTATCACTGTTGAAGAGATAGGAAGATAATAATTATATATTTTTGAGCATTTATTCAAAGCCAGATACCATGCTGATGATTTTATATCATCATCTCATTTAATTTTCCTAATTCCCCACTAGAAGCTTAATCAATATTCTCCATTTTACAGATGAAGACACTGAGGCACAGTGAAATTAACCTACTAGCCCAAGGTGATGAGGCCTTTATTAAGAGCAGAGGCAGGATTTGAACTCAGACCTGTCAACCTGCAACACTGGAACGCTCAGCCACAGTGGCTCACCCCTCCCACAAGCGTGAGACCCTCAACCCTTCAAAAGAGGGCTGGACCCGGGATCCCGACTCCAGGGTACTCAGTGTCCCACTCCCAGTATCCAGCCCTCGCTGGCTCTGAAAACATTTAAAACATGCTTTCTGCTGAGTAAATAAGACCTTAAAATTAAACCTTGCCCACATTTCACAACTTAATTTATTTCCTATGTGATTCTATTGTATATATGTTTACCTACTGTGTTGCCAGGCACCATGCTTTACATATATAAACCTTATTATTTACTTTCTAATCCTAAAATCAATCTTTCAGTAAGTAATTAGACTTCCTTTACAGAAAAGAGAATGAGAGCTCAAAGACACTAACCAGCTTATTACACAGCTGAGGACCCCCGGAGCTGGGGCTGAGACCCAGGGCTGCCTCCCTCCAAATCTCAGAAGCCCACAGCATACCACGCTGCCACCCCAGCTCCTGCCCAAACAGACTAGAAACCTCCTTCTCTCAGGGCCCAGCAAGCTCAGGGAACACCCTTACCGGGTAATGCAAGAGCACCATGCGATTCAGCAGAGTGGACAAGGAATAAAAAGCACCAGCATTCAGACCTGAAGGAGGGAGGGAGAAACACAGCATTAGGGTCATTCTCCTGTTGGGGCCATTGCTGGCTTCTCCCCACAGTGGTGAGGGAGGTCAGAAATCCTCAGCCTTGTTGCCACTGGAGGTAGTGTTTCAAAGAAGAAATACTCCAAACAACTGAAACTAACCATTTGAACCTCTTCTTAGCCACACACAACACTGCCCTCTCATCCCTTTATCCCTGTCCTGGAAACACAGGCTCCAGAAAGTATTACTCCCAGGTCAGAGCCATCTACATTCCTCTTAAGCGCTGGCCTGACCTAAGGGGCCAGCAGAAGTACTGGACCCCTTCCACCTCCTCCTGATGACCTGTCCCCCCTCACCAGAATGCTCCAGACCTCTGACCCCTGACAACACTCCCTCTGCAGGTAGATTCTCACCTCTTTCCACATCCCTCCAACTTTTTTCTCAGATTCAACATCACACAAAATCTTATATTCAAAACCATAAAGGACCCTAAAGAGCATTTAGTTGACTCTCCTAATTTATCGATTCATCCAAGAAATAAATGGAGCACCTAGCATATACTGTACGAATCTGTGTCCTTAGAAGATGAGGTTATTTGTCAAAAGCCATACAGTGACTTAGTGACTAAGATGAGACTGAAACTGATCCAGAGGAGAAGGGCATTCTGCCCTCCCTTCATAATGATGGTGATGGTGATGGTGGTGATAATGGTGGTGATGGTGCTGGTGGTAGTGGTGATGGTGGTGATGATGGTGATGGTGGTAGTGGTGATGGTGGTAGTGGTGATGGTGGCGATGATGGTGGTGACGGTCCTGGTGGTAATGGTGATGGTGATGATGGTGCTGGTGGTAACTGTGCTGGTGGTGATGATGGTGCTGGTGGTAATTGTGCTGGTGGTGATGATGGTGATGATGGTGCTGGTGGTAGTGGTGATGGTGGTGATGATGGTAGTGATGGTGGTGATGATGGTGGTGATGGTGGTGATGATGGTAGTGATGGTGGTGATGATGGTGGTGATGGTGGCAGTGGTGATGGTGGCGATGATGGTGGTGATGGTGGCAGTGGTGATGGTGGCGATGATGGTGGTGATGGTGGCAGTGGTGATGGTGGCGATGATGGTGGTGATGGTGGCAGTGGTGATGGTGGCGATGATGGTGGTGATGGTGGCAGTGGTGATGGTGGCGATGATGGTGGTGATGGTGGCAGTGGTGATGGTGGCGATGGTGGCAGTGGTGATGGTGGCGATGATGGTGGTGATGATGGTAGTGATGGTGGTGATGATGGTGGTGATGGTGGTGATGATGGTGGTGATGGTGGCAGTGGTGATGGTGGCGATGATGGTGGTGATGGTGGCAGTGGTGATGGTGGCGATGATGGTGGTGATGGTGGCAGTGGTGATGGTGGCGATGATGGTGGTGATGGTGGCAGTGGTGATGGTGGCGATGATGGTGGTGATGGTGGCAGTGGTGATGGTGGCGATGATGGTGGTGATGGTGGCAGTGGTGATGGTGGCGATGGTGGCAGTGGTGATGGTGGCGATGATGGTGGCGATGGTGGCAGTGGTGATGGTGGCGATGATGGTGGCGATGGTGGCAGTGGTGATGGTGGCGATGATGGTGGCGATGGTGGCAGTGGTGATGGTGGCGATGATGGTGGCGATGGTGGCAGTGGTGATGGTGGCGATGATGGTGGTGATGGTGGCAGTGGTGATGGTGGCGATGATGGTGGTGATGGTGGCAGTGGTGATGGTGGCGATGATGGTGGTGATGGTGGCAGTGGTGATGGTGGCGATGATGGTGGTGATGGTGGCAGTGGTGATGGTGGCGATGATGGTGGTGATGGTGGCAGTGGTGATGGTGGCGATGATGGTGGTGATGGTGGCAGTGGTGATGGTGGCGATGATGGTGGTGATGATGGTAGTGATGGTGGCCGTGGTGATGGTGGTGATGATGATGGTAGTGATGGTGGCAGTGGTGATGGTGGCGATGATGGTGGTGATGGTGGCAGTGGTGATGGTGGCGATGATGGTGGTGATGGTGGCAGTGGTGATGGTGGCGATGATGGTGGTGATGGTGGCAGTGGTGATGGTGGCGATGGTGGTGATGGTGGCAGTGGTGATGGTGGCGATGATGGTGGTGATGGTGGCAGTGGTGATGGTGGCGATGATGGTGGTGATGGTGGCAGTGGTGATGGTGGCGATGATGGTGGTGATGGTGGCAGTGGTGATGGTGGCGATGATGGTGGTGATGGTGGCAGTGGTGATGGTGGCGATGATGGTGGTGATGGTGGCAGTGGTGATGGTGGCGATGATGGTGGTGATGGTGGCAGTGGTGATGGTGGCGATGATGGTGGTGATGGTGGCAGTGGTGATGGTGGCGATGATGGTGGTGATGGTGGCAGTGGTGATGGTGGCGATGATGGTGGTGATGGTGGCAGTGGTGATGGTGGCGATGATGGTGGTGATGGTGGCAGTGGTGATGGTGGCGATGATGGTGGTGATGGTGGCAGTGGTGATGGTGGCGATGATGGTGGTGATGGTGGCAGTGGTGATGGTGGCGATGATGGTGGTGATGGTGGCAGTGGTGATGGTGGCGATGATGGTGGTGATGGTGGCAGTGGTGATGGTGGTGGTGATGGCAGTAGAATACACTTATGTACTAGGCACCTTACAATCTAAACACCTTGCAATCCTCATAACAATCCTAGAAAGTAGCTAATATTCTCATTCCCATTTTGTAGGTAAGAAAAATGCACACAGATTTTAAAAACAAATACAGAGGTCACTCTGGAAGGCCCACCAGGAGTCTTTTTAATTTTAACTAGTTTTGAGGCTCACACAACTACCACTGGCACACCTGGCATTAGGTCCACTTAGCAGCATGTAAGAGAGGACACAGTTCATAGACAGGGCGGCCGCAGGAGCTCCTCTCCACTGGAGCCAGTCCATAGAGCCATTCAGAAGCTATTCTCTTTTGCCCCCGAGTTGACAGCTCAGTGCAGAGAAAGGTGGGTATGGCACCCACCCTGGCTCAACCCCTCCCAGGAGCCACTATTGCTTGTGACTCATCCACAGGCATAACTACCAGGATCTCCATAAAGGACAGGCCAGTGGAAAGAGTCACTGTGCTCAGAGAAGCACAAAGAATGGCTTCCCAACAGGGGTAAGAAGTCCACTTGCAGTCATTTATATCACAATAGGTCATTCTTATCAGAAGCAATGTTGCCTAAATGCAGCTGACTTACTCCCTTTGTCAGGTTCCCAGAGGAATGAGATACAAAGTTAAGTGAAGGTCAAATTCTCCTGCAAAATGGGGACGGGAGATTGGTTTGCCCTTCCCACCATCACACGGGTAGTAAGAGGCAGGGTTCGATTCAAACCCAGACTATGGACTCTAGGTCCTCCATCTTAAACCGCTGATTTCATATCCTTACAGATCTGATCCTCAGTGATTTCCCCAGCTCAGGTTACTGGCAATTTCGTGCCCCAGCCTCTCCCAGCAGGTCACCTCAGGGATGCAACAAGGTTGAGCTCAATGCCACCTGCTGAGGGGCACAGGGCCAACAGTCAGTCGGCAAACCCAGAAGTGTCACCAAATGTGACTGCAACGGCCACACTCATGGTCAGGAGGACTCTGAGACTCTCGGCAACTTCTCACCCAACAAGCATACCGGCCGCACCTTCATACCACACACCCAGCCACTAGAAATTCCATTCCTGGGTCAAGACAGCCCACAAGGAGACACATTCCTGAAATGGGGGCGGGTGTGGGGAAGAAGCAGTGCAGGGAGGAGGATGAACTCAGCCCCCTTCCTGCCCCTCAGCCTAACGGGGCCAGGCGCCAGGGCGTACACGAGGTCAAGCTCAGCTTGTGCCCACCTGGAATGAACAAGGGGGCAGAATCCTCAGGAAACTGCGAAATTATCCAGGAGGACTGTGCGAAAAAAACCCCACTTCAAACACCAGCACTTTCCTGACCCTGAAAAACGTGGAGAGAAACAGTCCTGATCAGGCTAACCCAGGCTATTGAGGCTGAGCAGCTTTGTGAGGCTTAAAGGTTTAGAGAAATCACTTCCAGATCAGCATCGCTGGCAGCTTGTGAGAAATGCAAATCCTGACCCCACGCAGACCTCCTGCTGTAGACACTGGGAGTGGGGTTCCTCAGGCAATCTGTGTTTGAACAAGCCCTCCAGGTAATTCTGATAAGCCTCAAAGTTTGAGACCTACTGGCTCTGCTAGACTAGTTTGGTTTACCAATAACCATCCCCTGCTCCCAGCCAGACAGGAATCAGGGCTAAGGTAGGGAGGATGTGGAGGGGGCAGGGGTTCGCCCTGGAAGGCTACCATTCTTTCCAATTCTTTCTACAGGCCAACCTTAAAGGAATTAGAAATTCTGACTCTCTCTTGAATCTAGATGTCCCTCCCATATTGCCAAAGGTTGCCAGACACAGTTAAACGGCACAAGTCCACTCCACTGCCCAAACCAAAGGGTCCGGTGTCCACACTGAAGGGCAGGAATGAAATGTGTGCCCTGCCCTGTGCATAAGTACCTCTTACAGGAAGGCAGTGACTGTGTTATATTCGGGTATGATTATCCCCAGCAAGGTAAGCCTGCCAGGTGAGGAAATGTGATGGCCCCTGAAAGGCCTGGTCACCCCTGGTATCAGCCACCTGGGAGGAGTGCAGGTCACTGAGGGGGTGAGCTTTAGGAAGGCAGAAGGGACTGACTTGTCATGACTCTGAGTTTCTCTCCTGTGTCAAGACTAATTTTTTTCAAAGGGTGGTGGCATTTAGAAACCACTGGCATAGTAAGCCTCAGAGTCTAAAAACGCAGATTCCTGGGCTGCACCCTGGACCAACTAAATCTGATTCCCCTGGATTGGGGCTAGGAATCCGCATTTTAACAACAACACAACAAAAACCCTTGGCATTTCTTAAACTTGGGGATAAATGGCCTTGGGCATAGGAAGATCACAGACCAGCCCCAGGCCCTCAGAGGCTGGGGTTAACATGGAGGCAGCTGGGATGGGAAGGGGCTTCAAGAGAATCACCCATAGCACACCTACTTTAGAGGTTCTCAACCCTGCTGCAAACCAGAATCTCCAGGAATGCTTGTGAAAAGCAGATTCCCAGGCCCAGACCAGACTATCTGAATTTGACTTTCCAGAAGAGAGGTAGGAATTGAGGCACACACCACCCAGCACCCCAGGGGACTCTATCATCAGGCCGGCGTGGGAAACACTGATCCCAGATCCCATCTCTGGGTTCTGGTTACTCTGTGTTAATTTCCCTTTTGTCCTTCCTGAACTTGTAGGAAACCCTCTTTTTAAAGGGCCAGCCTGACCTCGGCAAAGCTCCAGGGAATCCCGGAAGGACCTTATACCCACCCTGAAGCCAGCATCTTGAAGGGGCACAAAGCCCCTGCCGAGGCCCAGGTCGGGCGGTGTAAAGCCCTTGAGAGCCCCAAGGAAAGGTGTCCTCAGGACACATGCTGAGGCTCTGAATTCAGATGCCCAACACTGCACAGATTCTTCAGAAGCATAGCTGGAGGCAAGGCTGGGGGATGACAGGGAAGAGCAATCCCTTGGAGGACACTTCTCCAGCAGAGGAGCCTTTCACCAGTCTGTTTACCAGGGCAGTCGTTAGCCATCAATGCAAAGACGTTAGGGAAGCCATGTGAAAGCAAGGCCTGGAGATCCGAGGGGGAGCCAAAGAAAGGTTCTTACTTCACCCCACCCCACACCCACGGCTGACGCTCACCACAAGACCTGCCCAGCCCCAGGCTCTGGTGGACCCACGGAGAATCTGCTTCCAGCCCTGTGTCTTCCTGCAGTGCCATGTTAGAATAAGGAGGGTATTTTGTTAGAGGAGGTGGTAGTTTCTCATTCCTGTGATACTTCAGCAACATCAAGCACAAACCCAGCCTCTGCACCTCCTCCCCTCTAAACTGGGCTGCTAGATTTAGGAAAAAACAAACAGCACACCCAATTAAATTTGAATTTCAGCATAAGAATGCTTCAAATAGTTGTGGGACATGTTTATACTAAAAAAGAATTTGTTGTGGATCTGAAATTCCAACTTAGCCGGAAGGCCCTTAATTTATGTCTGAAACCTACCTCTAAGAGTGTGGCCAGAAGCCCGTGGGGAAAAGGCAGTGGCACTGGAATTCCTCCAAAGCCTTTACTGTATCACCGCACCTTAGCTCGGGGCAGCTGACTCAGCAGCTTGGAGAAGCACTTGGAAAGTCACTACCAGTACAATACTGGACATCCCGCCAGCTGCACGAGAGCTACTCCCTACGTGTCGAAATCTAGTTCATTCAAAAAACAAAAAGACTGTAGGAAATGGGCAAGTTTCCCAACGCAACAGCATTGTGGCTGCACGCAGTGTTTTGATCCACAATTACTTTAAAAGCTTTCATTTCCATCCAGGGAACTCCAGTGGGAAGCAAATGTTCTTACTCTTTTCTGAGGGGTGGTTCTTAGAGAGACACACGATGAGCACAGGGTGGGTGAAGGTGGTACACTCAGTAATTAGCAGAGCTGACACTTAAACTTAGACCTTATATTCCTTACGTACCAACTCTGAACTCACTGGTCCCCCAGTCAAGGCTCTTACTCCAAAACATGTCCACCCAAATCCAGCAAATACATCCATGAAACACTATCAACTGCTTGATTCCCAACTACATGCTCTTAAGTGTTTATAATTCAGAGGAAAATAGGAACATCATATGTACTATATAATGTACATATGCACTATATGGTTATATGTGTGTACATATAAACTGTGAACCATTTCCCTCTTCAAAACTCAACCTGAAACTGCATGGAAGGTGGGAGGCATTCTGGGAGGTCTCAAAGAATTTAGTTGAATTTATAGAGGGTTTTTTTGGTTGTGTGGGCATTTTTAATCTGGAGCAAAGATAGTGGGAGAAGAAAGCAGGGATTCTCAGGTGGACTGAGTGCCTTTACATGACCTGTAACCCTTAGAGAGACGCACTACGGATGAAACCTCACCATCCCCAAGTCCCAAAGATGGCCGGTCAGTGTAGGTAGGTCCTGCTTCTAAACCCCAGAACTCCAGACCCTCATCTCAGAAGAAAGGCCATTGGTCTGAGGACTGAATCTGAGGAAGGACATACACCACTACCACCCCTGCTAGATAGACCCAGAGGCTATTCCGTTGAGTGAGGTTGAAAACAGACCCCTGGCTCTGTCTCCAAGAGGCTCCTTTCTGCACGGGAAGGCAAAATGGTGCGGTGGTTAGGAAGATAGGCTTTGATCTCAGACAGACAGAAGTTTATATCTAAGCTCTATTGCTTGCTAGCTGTCTAATTATGGACAAGGAGCTCAATCAGAGCCTCAGTTTTTTTAGGTATAAAATGGAGCAGTTGAACACCTAGTTCATGGGTTCCTTTTGAAGATTAAATGAGATAATGCATATAAAGCACTTCACATGGTGCCTGACACACAGTAAAGGCTCAATAACATGTTTTCCCAAATCTGTGATTCAGCCTAAGAATCATTTCCTTGTTGGCAAAGATCCTTGTCACCAAGTCCAACTCTCTACCACAAAAATAAGGCTTGTGGTTCTCTGACTATAATGAAATGTGTACAAACAACCAGATTAGTTTAACTCCTCACTGGGATCACCTCAGGCCTTTGAGAAAAATGTTAATAAATTCTATCTATACACAACATAGTCAAATGCTTCCAGAGGCACAGAAGTGAACTGTTTTTCTAGTTTAGCACCGTCTCAATTTAATGGCAATTTACTTCCACCCTGTTTCTCTCTCCTCTTCTTCTGGGACTCCTGTTAGGCATGTGTTGGTATGCTTGATGGTTTCCCACAGGTCTATGAGGATCTGCTCATTTTTCTTCTTTCTTTTTTCTTTCTGTTCCCCCGACAGGATAATTGCATTTGACCTATCTTCAAGTTAACTGATTCTTTTTTCTGCCAGCTCAAATCTAGTGTTGAGTCTTCTAGTGAGTTTTTCATTTCAGTTATTGTATTTTCAACTCCAGAATTTATATTTGGTTCTTTTTGATTTGTCTTTCTTGATATTCTCTATTTGGTGAGACATCATTCTCTACTTTTCTTTCATTCTTTACACATTGGTTTCCTTTAGTTCTTGAATATATTTATAATAGCTGAGCTACTATCTTTTTCTGTTACATCCAACCTCTGGGATTCCTCAGGAACAGCTTTCTAACTGTGTATGGGCCCTGCTTTCCTGTTTCTTTGCATGTCTCATATTTTTTGTTGAAACTGGGCATTTTAAATATAATGTCAACTCTAGAAATGAGATTCTCCTCCTTCCCCAGGATTTGTTACTGTTGCTGCTGTTTGTTCACTGACTTTCCTGGACTCATTTTGTAAAGTCTGTGTTCTTTGTCATGTGCAGCCACTGAGGTTTCTGTTCCACTAGCTTAGTTTTGAGCTAAGGATTAGACAGAGATTTCCTTAAATACTTTAAGCCCACAAGTCTCCCACCTTTGCTGAGGACCTCTATGTGTGCGCTGGGACTTGTCTGTGATGCTCCAGCAGGGTGATGACAACTCTGCCTTAGCCTTCACTTTCTGCTTACACAGAGCCTCAAGTTCAGCCAGAGGTGAGACTTTAGGGCTTTCTCAGGTCTTTCCTGGCCACGTGCACAACTCTGCATGTGCATGTGGATTTCTAGATTCCTAAGAATATGTCAGAGCTTTCCAAAGCCCCCTGGACGTCTCATTCTCCAGATTTTCCTTTCAAGGTCTTTGGTCAGCCTCTTGATTACCCCAACCAGTATTGCTACCTCAGGCAGCTGTGATGTTAAGCAGTGATCGCTTTCAACAAATGCCCTGGAAATAGCGCTTTCCCACTGAGAAAGCTCTGAGTCAGGTCAAATATGGGCAAATCCTCTGAATGGGGCCTTTGCAGGGAACTGCCATAGAAGTCAAATAGTGACCTAGGGATGGGACTTCTGGGGGGAGCTCCAAAATTGTTTGGCCCCCTCCAGTGGCTGTGAGGCTGCTAGTTTTCACAGCTACCATGTCTGGGAGGCTGCTGCATGTCTCTCAAGGTTACCACAGAGCCTGGAAGAGGGGATCGGAATAGGACAAGTTAAAACACAAAGCTTGCTACTTTACTGTTATTTAGATATTTGTCTTGAATAGATGCTCACTGGATTGTTTCAAGCCTTTGGTTAAGAACCCTGAAACAACTGATTTTGATAATGTCTGCCAGTATTGTTCTTGTTTTCATGGAGGGACAGATGATGCAAGGTCCTCACTCCACCATTCCAGAAGTGCTAACCCATTTATTCCCTGTGTTATCACTTAACCAAATAGATTAAGGAAGAGTGTCCAGAACCATAGGATGAACACCACTCTGCCAGATTGAATACCATATAAGCAACCAGCCATACAAGATGGAAGGAAAAGGAGTTGCCTTGCCCCTAAAGCATGGCCCAGAGCTGAGCCACAGCGACCAGGAGCAGCACTGCTCCTGGTACATTTTGTTCTTATTTCTTGCTATCATGGGTCAGTGACCTGACCCTGCCATAAACAGCATCCAGAACTGAAGACCACAGCCTCTGGAATAAGGCCATTGACCGGTTATTGCTACCATCGCCACTCTCGTTCACAAAAGATATTTATTAAGCACTTATCTGCCCTAGAATTCCAAGGTAAGCCTCAAATGCCCTGTTGTCAGATGCCATAAGGTTAATGGTGGTCAAAGGTTGATGCACTCAAGATGTTTAACTCTAGGGAAAAGTGAAAGTTCTTAGAGGCATGGAATCCTGAGTCTGGAAGGGAACTCAAAGATCATCAGGTTTCACTATTCATCTATAGCCTGATATTCCCCACAATATCCCCACTAAGTGGTTGGTTCCACCTACACTTGAATACCTCTCAGTGATGGGCAACTCATAATATCTTTAGCTGGTCATCCTAAGTATTGGAAACTTTCTCTTTGTTTTGTGAATAAATGCTGAGACATACTCAGGACTGAGAAGTTGGAGAGAGGGAGGAATGGAGACCAGAGGCCTTGGAGACTAATGTGGGTACCTGGGGCTATTCCAGATAAGAGGTCACCTAATCTGTGCATATGCCTGAAAACCAGGCTGTGCCTCTCTACTGTGGATGATACCGCCTCTTATCTAATGCCTCAGCTAATGAACACTTTAATTAAGCGAAGGACATTGATAAGCCTAAAGTGAAGCCCTGGTACAATTCAAGGAAGGAGCATAGGCAATCACGGATCAGGAGTATAGACTCTGGAGTCTGACAAATCTGTACTTGAATCCTGGCTCTGCCCTTTGAAAACTGTGTGCTCTTGAGCTTTTACCTCATCTCTCTGAGTTTGTTTCCTCATCTGTTCAATGGGGAAAATTATACTATTTACCTCTCACTGGTGTGGTGAGAGTTAAATAAAATAATATATAAGAAGTCTTGGCACGTAGTAAATGCTAGCATTATTGTAAGATACAGTTTGAGAGCCTAGAGAAAACCTGAGGTTATAGCCAACTGGGGTTTCACTAAGAATAAGTCACGTCAACCCATCTCATTTCTTTTCTTCTTCTGGTTACTGAGCATGATATACACTCTTGATTTTAATCAAACACACTGGAGGGTTAAATGGTCGAGGGTAAGCTGGAGAGCAGCAGAGCTGGGTGGATCTGTAAAGACGCCTTTAATGGAGTGCCCTGGGGTTCTGTCCTTGCCCCTGGCTAGAACAACGTTCTCATTAAACGTTGGGCTGAAGATGCAGCAAAGGCCTTGCTGGAAAGGCAAGCCAATACACCAGCATAAATATTGACATTTATGTTACCAAAGCCAAGAAAATGAAACGAAAGAGGGATGTTGTCTTGCATTCAGGTAAAAAAGGAGCCATGTTCCAAGATGAAGGATTGGCTGGAGAGTGATTCATGTCACAAGACTCATATAAATATCCATCCACTCGTTCATTCAATCACTCATTTAATAACTGTTGGAGTATCTACTCCAGGTTGGCCACTGCTGAGGCATTATGAAGTAAAAAGACATAAATGCCTACTCTCAGGGAGTTCCCAGTTGAGTGGGAAAACAGATCTGGAAATGATCTTTTTTTTTTTTAATGATAAGTGTTAAGATGTACCAGGAACAGCAAAATAAAAGAGGAAAGGTCGCCTAATACTGCTTTTTACAGCAGTCATACTGAGATGCAGAGGATCAGCAGGCATTTTGCCAGACAACTTGATAAGGGAAGGAATGGTTGTCTAGGTAACCCAACATCGAAGGCCCTGAGACAGAGTTGTCTCTTCTGGTTGACCCTAAACGATGACTTTACAAATACATTTGGGATTTGGAAACACTATGATGCACAGACACATCAGGCCTCTTGTCTCACACTCCCAGTTCCATTACACTCCTGGACACATCTGTATCTTACCATAGGTGATGACGAGCAGCACAAAGTTGAGGTTTTTGAAGAGTCGGACGATGGAACTTAAGTATGAAGCATCAGGGGACGTCAAGGTATAGCTTAGGGATTGGGCCCTGCTGGGGGGATGTTTAGGCTTCTCCTTGAATACTGAAAGGAAAGAAACAGAGAGATCACTGCAAATCCCTATGGTCCCACCCTGCAGAGCTGATACATGGACGAGAGCTGACTCCCTCATCTGAGAAGGAACTAAGAGACTCCAAAAGGAAATATTAATTCTTCAATTAAATCCTTTATAGTCTCCTCTCTTGAAGCTGCATCTCACTGTCTGTGGCTCCGTGACTGTGCCTTGGATTCTTTTCTTCTTTTCTTTTTTTTTTTTTTTTTTTTTTTTTGCGGTACAGGGGCCTCTCACTGTTGTGGCCCCTTCTGCTGCGGAGCACAGGCTCCAGACGCGCAGGCTCAGCAGCCATGGCTCATGGGCCCGGCCACTCCACGGCACGTGGGATCCTCCCGGACCGGGGCACGAACCCGTGTCCCCTGCATCAGCAGGCGGACTCTCAACCACTGCGCCACCAGGGAAGCCCGGATTATTTTTTCTTAATGGCCTTTGGACGGCTGCAATCACTGGGCAGTATTCAAGGATCAAGGAGCCAAGTAACAACCGGGGAATAACATACGGCAGAGCACTGAAGAAATTCAGTAGTAACACGGAGATAGGAAGGAAGTGAGAGCTGAGGCTCTGGGATTAGTGAGCCCAGTTAAGGACTCAGCACCAGAGCTCCCCCCAGGGGGGAAGGAACTGTGCTGCCCATGCTGAGCACAGAGCCTGGCACATGCTGCCAATAAACATTCCCTGAAAAAGGGAAAGGATCTTCTATTGGAAAGACCCAGTCCCTGGGTCTAGGGATAGGAAAGTCCATCCCTAGTTTCTCGAAGTCTGAATCAGACATCTGCCCCATGAGAAACCAGAGGATTAACACATGCTCCTGTAGGTGTGACCACTCTGATAGGAAGGACTGGGGAGGGGCAGTGGGAAAACCATTTGCTTTATGTTCTATTTTCAGTACAACTGGTACAATCCATTTGACTGCATTGACTGCGGTTCAGTTCTCTGGGGGCCAAATCAGTTTAACCAGCTGTTTGGCTAGATCGGTCCCCCAATTGGGTCCCAGTAAATAAGCACCTTGTTGTGTCCCCAGCCCCCATGAGAACACCTCTGAAAGGTCAGGAAACTGCCTCCAGCTAGAGGAAGCTCTGGAAATGAGGTTTAGTCTCTTGAAGATCAAAGGTCTCCCCCCTCCATCCAGATAACCCTCCAGCCCTGACTTCAGAGCCCTGCTTCTTCCTTCTCCGGAAACAGTCCTGGGTAACTTCCCACCACTGGGTACTTCTCAACCATTGTCTTGCCTGTTCACCTCCCCTTCTATCAGGGGAAAGAAATCAAGGCAAGAGTTTTTTTTTTTAATCTCGGCAACAGCAGCTGTTTGCTCAAGGATCTGGCAACCACAAACCACAGTTTGGATAAGATTTTTCAGTTCTTTATTCAATGAGCAACCGTCTGTGCTTACTAGTAAAATGCAAAGTGTAGAAATGGCCTACCTCCAGGATCTCCGCAAAGAACCAGGCCCTCATCTGCTACAAACACAAGAGTTTGGAGCTGAGCACATTACAATTTGAAACTTAAAGTCTGGCCGAGATGGTTCTTTCCTGTTCTCAACCACAGCTTCAAGGCTTCTCACCTTTCCAGGAACACCAAGTTCTCCGTCCAAGAGATCCTGTGAGCTTTGAAAAGCCATCGGGCAGCCCTTCCTCAGCTTGGACCCCGGGGAGGGAATGACACAGTGAGAATAGCTGGATGAGATACATGATTATAAAACTGTTTGACTCTGGAGTTGAGGCCAGCAGGAAGGAATGAAACCTTTAATGTGTGAGGTGGAACTTTCAGATATTAGGAAGACAGCTGGTTAACTTTTAAAGACAGATGACTCACTGAAAATGAAAACCCTACTATGCTCTTTCTGAATTTATCACAGCCCATGTGATATCACTCAGAAGAGAAAAAAGGATATAAATGAACCAAATACCTCAATGATTAAATATACATACATAGAATATTAATAATAATTCTCTGGGGCTGGTGGTTGGGATTAACAGGTACAAGGCTAAGTTAATGGTCATTCTTTTCTTTATGCTTTTTTGTATTTTCTAGATTTTTTCCATAATGAGCGTATCTTATATACATCTTAAAAAAGCATTTTAAAATGTGGGCCCCGGGCATTCCCAGGTGAATGTATGAGAGTATTAGCGTTTGTGGGTCAGTCCTATTTTGTTTTCTTGTGTTCCAGAAATTTAGGGTATGGAGTTAGATAAGCTTAGGCTGGAATCCAGCCTCTGCCACTTACTGTCTAATCTTGAACAATTCCCTTATCTCCCCGTAAGTCACTGTTTCCTCTTGGTTAAGTGAGACTGATGCTGGTACCTCCCCTATAGGGCCATTGAGGAGTCAGTGAGATCAGGCACACTCAGCACAGGGCCTGTGACATCATAAGCGCTCACCAGGGCTTCATCAAGGGGATCAGCAGGCTGCCCATTCATTCTAATGAGGTCATACTGGGGAACTGGTTAATTACAACTAACCTTCACTGAACAGCTAACAAAGTACACAGGATCAGCTAGCACTGAATCGGCAGCAACTACTCAGGCTAAAACGTTTGAAGACCATTGGAAGCCTGGCTTCCAGTTTCTATAGATATATTTTATAGATTACATGGGACCTAGAATGCTGCTCTAGGGCCATATTCACAAGGTCCTCACCCAAGTCAGCAGGACCTCCCTGCCTCCCCAACCCCCATGAGCCTATTAATGACCTTACCGATGATGACAAGGATGAAAAGCAGAGTGGCCACACCTGCTATTATGTAGAACATGATGCTGATGTGGTAGGCAAGCTTGTCCTGGTCTTTGATGTTGGGTATCAAGACAGGAGGGACCAAGAACCCAATGGCAACTCCAAGCTATAGAAGACAGAGACAATCAATCGTTGTATCAATGGCCCAGAGGGGACAGCACACATTTAAGAGCCTCCTAATTAGAAACATAATCCCCAACTTCCAGTCCTTCTTAAACCTCAAACAGGGATTGTTTCCCCCCTCAAGACATCAGAGAGATCTTTCTTTTGATTGACAGCTCAACTCACACACCCTTGACCACCCTCACTATCACAGATTGTGAAAACGATTATAGTTGGGGTTCTCAATGCTGACTGGCTTTTCTCTAGCTACAAACTAATGAAGAATGGTTCCTATGCTCCCATCTCTATGGTGGAGTAAAACAATGCTGGTTTTGCTTTTTGTGCCATTTAAATTCTTGATTTCACTGTATCTGTTAACCCGGAGCTGAGAGACCAGCTGAGGGAAAAATTCTACACCCTACAACCCCAAGAACTTGCATTCAGTGAGAGATAGAAGCCTAGCGTCGTTACCACATTTACAAACACAGAAGCTTAAGTTCATTGTGTAAGTTAACTTTGTAATTTATAAAGCATCTGTGGTGTGAAGTCACACAACTGCATAAATTTATACACACAGGACATGGGCACATGCAAAGTGGCTATAAATACACATACAAACACAACCCAACAAACTGAAACATCTTATATCTGCACTGCAGTTCAAACTCCAGTGACCTGACAGATAACATGCCTTGGGTGTTTCTGAGGACAGAAATGCCTTGATTCAGGAGGGACTAGCTGTGATAAAACTCCCCAAACCCTTCTGCCACACGAAATACCAAGGTGGAAATATGAAAATAGTGTGAGAACACACAAAATAACCAGGTCCAAATTGTAAGAGTGAGAGAAGTTGAGTAAGTCTTTTGTGTTAAGGTCCCACTTTTCCTTTATTGAACTTGAAAACAACTGCAGGTAGAGAAGCAATTTGCTTTCAGGCCAACACCATTCATCAGCTGCCAATGTGCTGATCATCCTCACTGGTTTTCTAGCCTGTCAATTACAGCCACTCAGGGTGGTCACTAGTGATTCTCAGCTCTGAAATATTCTCAAAAGTCATCATCAATAGGCTCAGTGCAGGGTTGTTCCAATGTACACTGTATACAATCAACAAATCAAACTGATCTTTAAAGCATCTACTATTTGAGGAGATTGGTTCAAGATGGCCGAGTAGAAGGACGTGTGCTCCTTCCCTCTTGCGACAGCACAGGAATCACAATTAACTGCTGAACAATCATCAACAGGAAGACAATGGAACTCATGAAAAAAGATACCCCACATCCAAAGACAAAGGAGAAGTTACAGTGAGATGGTAGGAGGGGCACAATCACAATAAAATTAAATCCCATAACCGCTGGGTGGGTGACTCAAAAACTGGAGAACAATTATACCACAGAAGTCCACCCACTGGAGTGAAGGTTCTGAGCCCCAGATCAGGCTTCCCAACATGGTGGTCCAGCAACGGGAGGAGGATTTCCGGAATCAGACTTTAAAGGCTAGCGGGATTTGATTGCAGGACTTCGACAGGACTGATGGAAACAGAGACTCCACTCTTGGAGGGTACACACTAAGTCGTGTGCGCATAAGGACCCAGGGGAAAGGAGCAGTGACCCCATAGGAGACTGAACCAGACCTATCTGCTAGTGTTGGAGAGTCTCCTGCAGAGGCGGGGGGCAGCTGTGGCTCACCACAGGGACAAGGACACTGGCAACAGACGTTCTGGGAAGTACCTCTTGGCATAAGCCATCCCGGGGTCCCTCATTCACCCCACCAAAAAGCCTGGAGGCTCCAGTGCTGGGTCGTCTCAGGCAAAACAACCAACAGGGAGGGAACTCAGCCCCACTCATCAGCAGACAAGTGGATTAAACTATTACTGAGCCCTGCCCACCAGAGCAACACCCAGCTCTAAGCACCACCAGTCTCTCCCATCAGGAAGCATGCACAAGCCTCTTACATAGCCTCATCCACCAGAGGGCAGACAGCAGAAGCAAGAAAAACTACAATCCTGCAGCCTGTAGAATGAAACCCACATTCACAGAAAGATACACAAAATAAAAAGGCAGAGGACTATGTACCAGATGAAGGAACAAGATAAAGCCCCAGAAAAACAACGAAATGAAGTGGAGATAGGCAACCTTCCAGAAAAAAGAATTCAAAATAATGATAGTGAAGATGATCCAGGACCTCGGAAAAAGAATGGAGGCAAAGATCAAGAAGATGCAAGAAATGTTTCACAAACACCTAGAGGAATTAAAGAACAAACACCTAGAAGAATTAAAGAACAAACAAACAGAGATGATAATACTATAACTGAAATGAAAAATACACTAGAAGGAATCCATAGCAGAATAATTAAGGCAGAAGAACAGATAAATGACCTGGAAGACAGAATGGTGGAATTCAATACCACAGACCAGAATTTTTAAAAAAGAGTGAAAAGAAATGAAGACAGCCTAAGAGACCTCTGGGACAACATTAAACACACTAACATTCGCATTAGAGAGGTACCAGAAGGAGAAGTGAGAGAGAAAGGAACCGAGAAAATATGTGAAGAGATTATAGTAGAAAACTTCCCTAACGTGGGAAAGGAAATAGTCACCCAAGTCCAGGAAGCGCAGAGAGTCCCAAGCCAGATAAACTCGAGAAACACGCTGAAACACATAGTAATCAAACTGACAAAAATTAAAGACAAAGAAAAATTATTAAAAGCAACAAGGGAAAAATGACAAATAATATACAAGGGAACTCCCATAAGGTTAACAGCGGATTTCTCAGCAGAAACTCTACAACCCAGAAGGGAGTGGCACCATATATTTAAAGCAATGAAACGGAAGACCTACAAACAAGAATACTCTACCTGGCAAGGATCTCATTCAGATATGATGGAGAAATCAAAAGCTTTATAGACAAGCAAAAGCTGAGAGAATTCAGCACCACCATACCAGCTCTACAACAAATGCTAAAGGAACTTCTCTAA
Organism: Mesoplodon mirus; assembly: GCF_964341445.2. Lineage (NCBI taxonomy): Eukaryota > Metazoa > Chordata > Mammalia > Artiodactyla > Ziphiidae > Mesoplodon > Mesoplodon mirus. The sequence goes on along the minus strand of NC_138979.1, from coordinate 161,573,256 downwards.
CTGGGAAACACAAGAGAAGAAAGCGAACTGCAAAAACAAAGCCAAAACTATTGAGAAAAAGGTAACAGGAACAAACATACTGATAATTACCTTAAATGTGAATGGATTAAATGCTCCAACCAAAAGACACAGATTCACTGAATGGATACAAAAACAAGACCCATATACATGCTGTCTACAAGAGACACACTTCCAACCTAGGGACACATACAGAGAAAGTGAGGGGATGGAAAAAGATATTCCATGAAAATGGAAATCAAAAGAAAGCTGGAGTAGCAATACTCAAATCAGATAAAATAGACTTTAAGTTAAAGAATGTTACAAGAGACAAGGAAGGACACTACACAATGATCAAGGGATCAATCCAAGAAGAAGATATAACAATTATAAATATATATGCACCCAGCATAGGAGCACCTCAATACATAAGGCAAATGCTAACAGCTATAAAAGAGGAAATCGACAGTAACACAATAATAGTGGGGGACTTTAACACCTCACTTACGCCAACGGACAGAGAATCCAGACAGAAAATTAATAAGGAAACACAAGCTTTAAATGACACAATAGACCAGATAGATTTAATTGATATTTATAGAGCATTCCATCCCAAAACAGCAGATTACACTTTCTTCTCAAGTGCACATGGAACATTCTCCAGGATAGATCACATCTTGGGTCACAAATCAAGCCTTGGTAAATTTAAGAAAATTGAAATCATATCAAGCATCTTTTCTGAACAAAACGCTATGAGATTAGAAAACAATTGCAGGGAAAAAAGCATAAAAAACACAAACACATGGAGGCTAAATAATATGTTACTAAATAACCAAGAGATCACTGAAGAAATCAAAGAGGAAATCAAAACTACCTAGAGACAAATTACAATGAAAACACAACGATTCAAAACCTATGGGATTATCCGGGCGTTGGTGGTATAGTGGTTAGCATAGCTGCTTTCCAAAACCTATGGGATGCAGCAAAACCAGTTCTAAGAGGGAGGTTTATAACAATACAAGGCTACCTCAAGAAATAAGAAAAACCTCAAATAAACAATCTAACCTTACAATTAAAGGAACTAGAGAAAGAAGAACAAACAAAACCCAAAGTTAGTAGAAGGAAAGAAATCATGAAGATCAGAGCAGAAATAAATGGAATAGAGACAAAGAAAACAACAGCAAAGATCAATAAAACTAAAAGCTGGTTCTTTGAGAAGATAAACAAAATTCATAAACCTTTAGCCAGACTCATCAACAAAATGAGGGAGAGGACTCAAATCAATAAAATTAGAAATGAAAAAGGAGAAGTTACAACAGACACCGCAGAAATACAAAGCATCCTAAGAAACTAGTATAAGCAACTCTATGGCAATAAAATGGACAACCTGGAAGAAATGGACAAATTCTTAGAAAAGCACAACCTTCTGAGACTGAACCAGGAAGAAATAGAAAATATGAACAGACCAATCACAAGCACTGAAATTGAAACTGTCATTAAAATTCTTCCAAGAAACAAAAGCCCAGGACCAGATGGCTTCACAGGCGCATTCTATCAAACATTTAGAGAAGAGCTAACACCTATCCTTCTCAAACTTTTCCAAAATATAGTAGAGGGAGGAACACTCCCAAACTCATTCTATGAGGCCACCATCACCCTGACACCAAAACCAGACAAAGATGTCACAAAGAAAGAAAACTACAGGCCAATATCACTAATGAACATAGATGCAAAAATCCTCAACAAAACACTAGCAACAGAATCCAACAGCACATTAAAAGGATCATTCACCAAGATCAACTGGGGTTTATCCCAGGAATGCAAGGATTCTTCAATATATGCAAATCAATCAATGTGATAAACCATATTAACAAATGGAAGGAGAAAAACCATATAATCATCTCAATAGATGTAAGAAAGCTTTTGACAAAATTCAACACCCATTTATGATAAAAACCCTCCAGAAAGCAGGCATAGAGGGAACTTACCTCAACATAATAAAGGTCATATATGACAAACCCACGGCCAACATCGCTCTCAATGGTGAAAAACTGAAACCATTTCCTCTAAGATCAGGAACAAGACAAGGTTGTCCACTCTCACCACTATTATTCAATATAGTTTTGGAAGTTTTAGCCACAGCAATCAGAGAAGAAAAAGAAATTAAAGGAATCCAAGTCGGAAAAGAAGTAAAGGGGTCACTGTTTGTAGATGACATGATACTATACGTAGAGAATCCTAAAGATGCCACCAGAAAACTACTAGAGCTAATTAATGAATTTGGTAAAGTAGCAGGATACAAAATTAATGCGCAGAAATCTCTTGTATTCCTATACACTAATGATGAAAAATCTGGAAGAGAAATTAAGGAAACACTCCCATTTACCATTGCAACAAAAAGAATAAAATATCTAGGAATAAACCTATGTAAGGAGACAAAAGACCTGTATGCAGAAAACTATAAGACACTGATGAAAGAAATTAAATATGATACAAACAGATGGAGAAATATACCATGTTGTTAGATTGGAAGAATCAACATTGTGAAAATGACTATACTACTCAAAGCAATCTACAGATTCAGTGCAATCCCTATCAAACTACCAATGGCATTTTTCACCCAACTGGAACAAAATATTTCACAATTTGTATGGAAATACAAAGGACCCCAAATAGCCAAAGCAATCCTAAGAAAGAAAAATGGAGCTGGAGGAATCAGGCTCCTGGACTTCAGACTATAGTACAAAGCTACAGTAATCAAGACAGTATGGTACTGGCACAAAAACAGAAATATAGATCAATGGAACAGGATAGAAAGCCCAGAGATAAACCCACACACATATGGTCACCTTATTTTTGATAAAGGAGGCAAGAATATACAATGGAGAAAAGACAGCCTCTTCAGTAAGTGGTGCTGGGAAAACTGGACAGCTACATGTAAAAGAATGAAATTAGAACACTCCCTAATACCATACACAAAATAAACTCAAAATGGATTACAGACCTAAATGTAAAGCCAGCCACTATAAAACTCTTAGAGGAGAACAGGCAGAACACTCTATGACATAAATCACAGCAAGATCCTTTTTGACCCACCTCCTAGAGTAAGGGAAATAAAAACAAAAATAAACAAATGGGACCTAATGAAACTTAAAAGTTTTTGCACAGGGCTTCCTTGGTGGCGCAGTGGTTGAGAGTCCGCCTGTCAATGCAGGGGACGCAGGTTCGTGCCCCGGTCTGGGAAGATCCCACATGCCGTGGAGCAGCTGGGCCCGTGAGCCATGGCGGCTGAGCCTGTGTGTCTGGAGCCTGTGCTCTGCAACAGAAGAGACCACAGCAGTGAGAGGCCCACATACCACAAAAAGAAAAAAAAAAGTTTTTGCACAGCAAAGGAAACCATAAACAAGACAAAAAGACAACCCTCAGAATGGGAGAAAATATTTGCAAATGAAGCAACTGACAAAGGATTAATCTCCAAAATTTACAAGCAGCTCATGCAGCTCAATATCAAAAAAACAAACAACCCAATCCAAAAATGGGCAGAAGACCTAAATAGACATTTCTCCAAAGAAGATATACAGATTGTCAACAAACACGTGAAAGGATGCTCAGCATCACTAATCATTAGAGAAATGCAAATCAAAGCTACAATGAGCTATCAACTCACACCAGTCAGAATGGCCATCATCAAAAAATCTACAAACATCAGTGCTGGAGAGGGTGTGGAGAAAAGGGAACCCTCTTGCACAGTTTGTGGGAATGTAAATTGATACAGCCACTATGTAGAACAGTATGGAAGTTTCTTAAAAAACTAAAAATAGAACTACCATACGACCCAGCAATCCCTCTACTGGGCATATACCCTGAGAAAACCATAATTCAAAAAGGGTCATGTACCACTATGTTCACTGAAGCTCTATTTACAATAGCCAGGAGATGGAAGGAACCTAAGTGTCCATTGATAGATGAATGGATAAATAAGATGTGGCACATATATACAATGGAATATTACTCAGCCATAAAAAGAAACGAAATTGAGTTGTTTGCAGTGAGGTGGATGGACGTAGAGTCTGTCATGCAGGGTGGGGTAAGTCAGAAAGAGAAAAACAAATACCATATGCTAAAACATATATATGGAACCTAAGAAAAAAAAAGGTTCTGAAGAACCTAGGGGCAAGACAGGAATAAAGACACAGATGTAGAGGATGGACTTGAGGACATGGGGAGGGGGAAAGGTGGGCTGTGACAAAGTAAGAGAGTGGCATGGACATATATACACTACCAAATGTAAAATAGATAGCTAGTGGGAAACAGCCACATAGCACAGGGAGATGAGCTCGGTGCTTTATGACCACCTAGAAGAGTGGGATAGGGAGGATGGGAGGGAGACACAAGAGGGAGGAGATACGGGGATATATGTATATGTATAGCTGATGCACTTTGTTATAAAGCATAAACTAACACACCACTGTAAAGCAATTATACTCCAATAAAGCTTAAAAAAAAATATTCCAACAAACGAAAGTCCAGGACCAGATGGCTTCACAGGTGAATTCTATCAAAGACTTAGAGAAGAGCTAACACCCATCCTTCTCAAATTCTTCCAAAAAATTGCAGAGGAAGGAACACTCCCAAACTCATTCTACAAGGCCACCATCACCCTGATACCAAAACCAGACAGAGACACTAAAAAAAAAAAAAAAAAAAAAAAAAGATTAGGGCCTCCCTGGTGGCGCAGTGGTTGAGAGTCCGCCTGCCTGCCGATGCAGGGGATACGGGTTCGTGCCCCGGTCTGGGAGGATCCCATGTGCCGCGGAGCGGCTGGGCCCGTGAGCCATGGCCACTGGGCCTGTGCGTCCGGAGCCTGTGCTCCGCAACGGGAGAGGCCACAACAGTGAGAGGCCCGCGTACAGCAAAAAAAAAAAAAAAAAAAAAAAGATTACACAACAATATCACTGATGAATACAGACACAAAAATCCTCAACAAAATACTACCAAACAGAATCCAGCAACACATTAAAAGGATCACACACCATGATCAAGTGGGAGTTATCCCAGGGATGCAAGGATTCTTCAATCAAATCAAATCAATCATTGTGATACACCATATTAACAAACTGAAGAATAAACACCTAAGGAGACAAAAGACCCGTATGCAGGAAACTATAAGACACTGATGAAAGAAATTAAAGATGATACAAACAGATGGGGAGATATACTATGTTCTTGGATTGGAAGAATCAATATTGTGAAAATGACTATACTACCCAAAGCAATCTACAGATTCAATGCAATCCCTATCAAATTACCAATGGCATTTTTTACAGAACTAGAACAAAAAATCTTAAAATTTATATGAAGACACAAAAGACCCCAAATAGACAAAGCAATCTTGAGGGAAAAAAAAAAGGATCTGGAGGAATCAGACTCCCTGACTTCCGACTATACTACAAAGCTACAGTAATCAAGACAATATGCTACTGGCACAAAACAGAAATACAGATCAATGGAACAGGATAGAAAGCCCAGAGATAAACCCACACACCTATGGTCAACTAATCTATGACAAAGGAGGCAAGGATATACAATGGAGGAAAGACAGTCTCTTCAATAAGTGGTGCTGCAAAAACTGGACAGCTACATGTAAAAAAATGATATTAGAACACTCTCTAACACCATACACAAAAATAAACTCAAAATGTATTAAAGACCTAAATGTAAGACCAAACACTATAAAACTCTTAGGGGGGGCTTCCCTGGTGGCACAGTGGTTGAGAGTCTGCCTGCCAATACAGGGGACACGGGTTTGTGCCCCGGTCCGGGAAGATCCCACATGCCGCGGAGCAGCTAGGCCTGTGAGCCATGGTCGCTGAACCTGCACGTCCAGAGCCTGTGATCCACAACAGGAGAGGCCACAACAGTGAGAGGCCGACGTACCACCAAAAAAAAAAAAAAAAAACTCTTAGGGGAAAACACAGGAAGAACACTCTTTGACATGAATCAACAGCAAGATCTTTTTTTTGTTTTTAATTGTTTTCCTTGTTTCTATTTCATTTATTTCTGCTCTGATCTTTATGATTTCTTTCCTTCTACTAACTTTGGGTTTTGTTTTTCTCCTTTCTCTAGTTCCTTTAGATTGTTTGAGATTTTTCTTTTCTTTTTTTTTAAAATTATTTATTTTTGGTTGCATTGGGTCTGCTGCTGTGCACAGGCTTTATCTAGTTGCAGCGAGCGAGGGCTACTCTTCGTTGCAGTGCACGGGCTTCTCATTGCAGTGGCTTCTCTTGTTGTGCAGCACGGGCTCTAGGTGAGCAGGCTTCAGTAGTTGTGGCACACAAGCTCAGTAGTTGTGGCTCGCAGCCTCTAGAGCACAAGCTCAGTAGTTGTGGCGCACGGGCTTAGTTGCTCCACGGCATGTGGGATCTTCCTGGACCAGCGCTTCAACCTGTGTCCCCTGCATTGGCAGGCAGGTCCTTAACCACTGCGTGACCAGGGAAGATTTTTCTTGTTTCTTGAGGTAGGCTTGTATTGCTATAAACTTCCCTCTTAGAACTGCTTTTGCTGCATCCCATAGGTTTTGAATCGTTGTGTTTTCATTGTAATTTGTCTCTAGGTAGTTTTGATTTCCTCTTTGATTTCTTCAGTGATCTCTTGGTTATTTAGTAACATATTATTTAGCCTCCATGTGTTTGTGTTTTTTATGCTTTTTTCCCTGCAATTGTTTTCTAATCTCATAGCGTTTTGTTCAGAAAAGATGCTTGATATGATTTCAATTTTCTTAAATTTACCAAGGCTTGATTTGTGACCCAAGATGTGATCTATCCTGGAGAATGTTCCATGTGCACTTGAGAAGAAAGTGTAATCTGCTGTTTTGGGATGGAATGCTCTATAAATATCAATTAAATCTATCTGGTCTATTGTGTCATTTAAAGCTTGTGTTTCCTTATTAATTTTCTGTCTGGATTCTCTGTCCGTTGGCGTAAGTGAGGTGTTAAAGTCCCCCACTATTATTGTGTTACTGTCGATTTCCTCTTTTATAGCTGTTAGCATTTGCCTTATGTATTGAGGTGCTCCTATGCTGGGTGCATATATATTTATAATTGTTATATCTTCTTCTTGGATTGATCCCTTGATCATTGTGTAGTGTCCTTCCTTGTCTCTTGTAACATTCTTTAACTTAAAGTCTATTTTATCTGATTTGAGTATTGCTACTCCAGCTTTCTTTTGATTTCCATTTTCATGGAATATCTTTTTCCATCCCCTCACTTTCTCTGTATGTGTCCCTAGGTTGGAAGTGTGTCTCTTGTAGACAGCATGTATATGGGTCTTGTTTTTGTATCCATTCAGTGAATCTGTGTCTTTTGGTTGGAGCATTTAATCCATTCACGTTTAAGGTAATTATTGATATGTTTTTTCCTGTTACGTTTTTCTTAATTGTTTTGGGTTTGTTTTTGTAGGTCGTTTTCCTCTCTTGTGTTTCCCACTTCGAGAAATTCCTTTAGCACTTGTTGTAGAGCTGGTTTGGTGGTGCTGAATTCTCTCAGCTTTTGCTTGTCTATAAAGCTTTTGATTTCTCCATCGAATCTGAATGAGATCCTTGACAGGTAGAGTACTCTTGGTTGTAGGTTCTTCCCTCTCATTACTCCAGATATATCGACGCCATCCCACAGTGACTTTTCTCCAGGAGGAAATTGGCTTTGGCAGTACTTTCATGCCCAGTGTGGAAACCAAAACATAGCGATTGGACTATAAGCTGCTACCTCTTCTGTTTTTTTCAGGGCATATTTTTTCCTACTTATTGAGAGCTGTGTTCAGTGATCGTGCACAGCTCTATACCCAGCTCCTAGTTCCTGAGTCTGTCCCTTAGCAGGAACTCAGTCATGTTGGCTGGCTGGACAGACGGACAGATGGACGTTGGTGGAAGGTTTTGTCTACACAAAGCTGGCAGAAACACACAGGTCTGCCCACTAGGGACCACATTCTTTCTACAAACCACATTGTACTCTCAGTGGTAAGGGCAGAAAATGGGTACACGGGGGACTGGGAAGAGGGCAGAATGGTCGACTAGTTTTTGAGCATCTATTAGGCACTGGGTATCTAATAGAGTTTATCTTTTTCATTCAGCCCATGAACTTTTGCAACAAAGACAAAAATGAGAAAAACTGGGGGTGGGCACCCAGCCAGCCTAGGGGCACACAGGCAGGTAGCAGAAGAGCTGGGCTCCTAAACCAGTTCTGTCTGACTCCAGGCCCCAGCTCACCTCCTGCCTACCAGGAAATGTTGCTGGTGTGACACTAGTCAACACAGAAGCCTGTATTTTCACTCCTTTGAGTTCTGTCTCGCATTTGATAGAACACCACCAGGGTAAAACCCAGAGACCCGCAGCCCAAGTCAGGACAAGAATAATTTAAAGAGTTGACGGAATGCTGCTCCCAAGGGTGGGATCCGTACCTTTCCCACACTCACAAAAAACCAAAGACCCAGACTGTGAATGTAAAGGATTAAAAATCACCGCTAACTGGTTTTGACTTACTTTATGCCCCAGCATTTGTTCTGTAGTTTTATACTCCTCAACAAAATACAGTCAGGGGCAAAATACACAATACACAGACAGTCTCTGCTCTTCAGAGCCTATGAGCCTATGAGCCTAATCACAATGGTTCACTTCACCCCAGAAGAAGATGTTTTACCAAAATGGGGTGAATAAAGGATGGAGAGGCAGACTGGGATACTCAATTTTTGTTTTCGATTTGATTTTTGCCCTTTCTGCAAACTCAAGGGTGATATCTAAACACTGTTGCAATAGCAGTGGTCACGAGCACTTCCAGAGCAAATGTCACAGTTAAAAACATGCCTGTGCAGCCTGAGGGCTTCGGGTGACAGGAAGAAGCCATACTCTGTGTCATGCATCACTTGTCATTCCAGCTCATGCACTTGGCAGAGCCAAAATAAACCCAGAAACCACTAGGCTGCATCTGGGGTAAGATGCCCACACTTGACCCACAGCACAACACAACACGTGTCATGTTGGCTCTGAGATCCACAGAACTACTGTCCCCATCACCATCCATGTGGGGCACCCCTGCAAAGCCCCAGGTCACAACTGAACCCAGGCACATTCAGAATCCAGGCACAAAGCTGCCCTCCCAGTGCTGCCTGGTCATGAACATGCCCAGACCATCAAAGGAAGACCCTGGGGCTTTCACAAAAGGCAGGGAGCTCTGTGTCAACACCATGGTGAGGGCTTAGTCCAATGGAACGAGGACAGACCACTGGTCCCCATCTGAACCCTCTTCCAGGGTCCCAGGCACCTCATCCTCCAGACCCAGGTATTGGCCAGGAGGATCCTGCTCCTCTTGGTAGGAGGCAACCACATCAGCAAGCAGATTCTCACCCGCCCAACCTCATTCCTCCTCGGTCCATTCCTGCCCCAGGCATACCTGCTGATCAGAGAAAGACGGGCCCACTCTCAGCCCCATGGCTGGGTCCCCATTGCCTCATTCCTTCCCCCTGGGCACAGTCACCCAATCAGGGTGGCATGTCTCTTGGATTTCAGGGCTCCCAACAGCTGGCTTTCTGGCGTCAAGGGTCAAAAATGTCCCCTTACTGGGTCAGCAGCTTTCCCTGCAGCAAAGCTCCTGGGCTTGAAGGCTTGCTTCAAACTTGGTCTCCTTATGACCTAATCGGAGGGTCACCATGCTCAAGGAGCTCACACCCATGTGGTTCATTTTAACAGCGAACATTGTTCATTTTGAAGTGAACCCCTCCCCCTTCCTCCTTTCCACCCCAACATCCCTCAGACACGTCATCACTCTACACAGTGGTTAAGGCCTAGGGCTCCAAGTTCAGAAAGGTGTGTGTTCACATACCAGCTCCGCCAGTTAGGAGATGTCTGGCATTGGCAAGTTAATTCCCCTCTCTGTGCCTACTTCCTAGTCACAAAGGAAGGTACTGCCTAGTTCACACCCTCTAGCTCAGGGGGTTGCTCTGACGCCTAGGGAGCCCATTGGAACGGACTACTCTGCAGAATGCTTTACACCAGGAGGGCTCACTCCTCTTCTGCAAGCCTGGCCCTCCCACCCCGCACACTCTCCCCAAGCAATGGCGACAGGCAGGGGAGGAGAGGCCACTGGGACAAACGAGACGTGCTTGGTTGACCGATGGCAGCCCCACAGACACCTCCCCTGGCTCTCCTCTTCATCCTTCTCTGCTCCTTCTCTCTGCCCTTTCTCACCTCTCAGCCCCCTGGCCTCTGCCCTCTCACATCCATGCTGTCCCGACCCTCCCCCGCCGGCCTTGGACGTCCACATTGCATCGGCTCCCCGCCCCCTTTCAGATGATGTGACCTCTCCCCCACCAGCCTGCACAGCGTGTTCAGGGGCACCTTCCTCGGCGCTGCTCTGACCACGCGGTTCTGCTCAAGGACCCTCAAGGAGCCAGCCCTCTCCCAGGGAGGACCACAACCACACCTCTCAGCCTGCTGTTCTTAGCTTTCTTCACATCCCGTCCCACCTCCATCTGCTTCCCTGGATGTCCCCGGACTGGATGATTCACAAGTCCAACCTTTCATCGACTGGTCTCAACCTTTATCCCAGCAGATTCATTGCTTGCAAAGGTCTCCCTCCTTGAGTCTTTTAGAGCCCATCTCACCCTCAGTTCCTTCACTGAGTTTTCCTTGGTCATGCTAGTGAGGCTTGATCTCCTTGCCCTAACTCCTCTAATCCTTTGGTTTTCAATCTTATTTGTGACACTAGTCTGGTGCCTGGTAAACACAACAGGAGTTTACTCGATAAATGGGTACCGAATGAATGGGCTGCAGTTAACTGGCATGTCAGGAAAACATCACTTCCCTTCCATATTAGCCATGAGCCCAGACCTGGGGAAAGATGTGGTTGGAAATTTAAATCTAGACAAGACTCTCAGAGAAAGTATGCTATTTAAAAAAACATCATTGGTGGGCTTCCCTGGTGGCGCAGTGGTTGAGAGTCCGCCTGCCGATGCAGGGCACACGGGTTCGTGCCCCGGTCCGGGAAGATCCCACATACCGTGGAGCGGCTGGGCCCGTGAGCCATGGCCACTGAGCCTGCACGTCCGGAGCCTGTGCTCCGCAACGGGAGAGGCCACAACAGTGAGAGGTCCGCGTACCAGAAAAAAAAAAAAAAAAAAAATCATTGGGGGTTGTTTTAAAATCAGCACCACATGAAAGCTAAATTTGGGTTCAATCTAGATTTCCACACACCAGGTTTGCTCAAAGCTGATCAACCCCTATGAGCAACATTAAGCACACAGCAGGATGCCACCCTCACGAGGGTGTTTTTACGAGATGGGTGACCACATACAGGTGTGTACCTATACATGTCTATATACACTAGCAAGGATCTTAATGATCTAAAGATTAATCAGATGCTAAGTGTCACAGAGTACAACAGTTGAGGAAAACTTAGCTACATAGACAAATGTATGAAAATGTTACTACATAAAGGGTCATTTAAGTCCATGCAGAATTTATGGGCACTAAAATGTGCTACAATTATAGTATGTCTAATTTCCATCCCATACAAAACGCACCCACCCTCTCCTGGGGCTGTGTGTCTGGACACTGGTATCTCAGGCATGGCCATTGGGGCCACCTGCAGGAAGGCCACCACTACAACCTGTCTCCCAGGACCACGTCCACGTGGGAATTATACACAGCGCTCGGAAGTGACTTCAACACTCACGGCCCATCCCTACACCCTGCTGTGCACATTTAAACACCACAAAGTGGTGCTGCTAGGCAAGTCTGCACACTCACTACATAGTTCTGCTCTTATTAATACCTCTCTCTCCTCTTGGCCAGTGCCAAGTAAACTTAGACGTGTGTTTACACCTCAGTGAAAACACTACATCTCAGTGACTGAAGAATAACTAATTTGGGTAAAATGATGCACAAACCAAGGTTCCAGGATCCCCAACGTGGGTCTCCGTTAGAGTGAAGGCACATGGCAGGAAAGCCAACTTTGGATGTGGAGGAGGCTCAGAGGGCGGTCCTGGGACTGAGTCTTGGATGCCCCAGAAAGAAGCAAGGAGAGCGAGGTGGCTGCTGGGCACTGAGACACTGAACTTGAACAACAGTTTAATCATGAGGACAAGCTCCCAGCCACCCAGGACCACCAGGCAGCATCTAGGAACACACCACAGTCAGCAATCACGTGCACGTAAAGCCTGCTCACATGACTGTATTTTTGAAATTCCCAAACCCAACCCCTTGGCTTCTTCTAAAAAGGCCAACTGAGGATTAAGGAGGCAGCAGACCTTCAGGAACAAAAACAATCCCACTGACTTGGGGGCGAATCGCCCATGAAAGAGGTTTATGGGTTTAAAAGGCTATAGGCTTAGGTCCCTAAGAACTTGGGAAGCAGGGTCACAGCTGGTTGACTCTAGACTTTCTTAGAGTCCCTCCCCAATCACAGGGTTTGTCTTCAAATCTGTGATTGTGCTGGTGGCTTATATAACCTCAGCACTCTTGGATTTCCTCAGTCCTTTGGGGAAAAGAGGTTAGGGAAAGGCAAGAAGAGCACTAGTGAAATCAGGACAGCCTGTAATCACTGCTTCCCAGGGAAGGTAAGAAGAGTGATCATGGCTGATCCCACTGTGCTCGCTACGCCACAGTTACTGGCCTAGGCTCTATTAAGCGCTATACATATACACACACTCTTTTAATCCCTATTTTTAAATGGAGAAAACTAGCCTTTAAGTAGCTTGCCCAGGGTCATAGAATGGCAAGTGTTCTATGCTGGGCTTCAAGTTCAGGCCATGGGTACTACAGTTTGAACCATTAACCATTTGGCTGAATGCTCAGGTCTTGGCTGTTATTCAAACTAGAAGGAAGGAAACTAATACATAATGAGCACCTACTGTGTGCTAGGCAGTTGTTAAATGATTTTTCACGTTATTTCATTTCATCCCTTCCAACAACTCCCTAAAGTTGTCAGGATTATCTCTGGTTTGGTTTTTACAGATAAGAAAACTGTAACTTGCCCAAGTTCACCCAGCTTCTAATGGCAGAACTGAGATTCAAGCCCATGGCAATCTGACTCCAAACCCCTTGATGAAACAGGTGAATTTCACGGAAGTAAATGCCTCAGAGACCTGACAATATCTCCAATCTTACACACTCGATTCTATCATTCAAGTGTCCCCCGTTTGTCTAGCTATTGGAGGAAGTGACCATGAGAGGTGTCTCCGGCTATAGTCTGTTTTGTTGACCACTTAGTTACACCCTATGGGGTTTCTTGTTCTTATGCAATGCTGACTTCTGGTTGTTTTCCATGTAGGGTGTTTGTTGTCTCCCCAGCTAGATTTTAGCACCGTGAGGACAGGGACATTGACTCACATTTCCTTGTGTGACCCCCTCCCCCCGCGCCCAGTACAATGCTAAGAACAGAGACGGGGATCAGGAAATATCTTCTGAATAAAGAGAAGCCTTTTAGAAGTGTGCAGCTCAAAAGTAACTCAAGTATTTCCAGTTTCTTCCACAGCAAAGAAGTTGGGCACAGTAGCAATTTGCTGCTTTCAGTCATCAACTCAAGAGGCTCCTGGTGCACACATGCCTCCTTTTAAGGGTAGGTGCTCCTCCTGGACTTGTCCTTGTGACAACATCTGCAAAGGCTCAGTCCTGGTCTAGGTGAGACCATATGCCAAGGCTCCTCCACTCCCCTTTCCCCGAGCGCCCACCTCACTGCAGGCTTCTCCACCCAAAGGTCCCTCTCACTACAGAGCTGACCGTCAATGACCATCCTAGAACTTCCCCAGTGACTCAGCCGGGGAAGAGGAGAGATGAGGGGCATCTTTCCAATCACCAGGCCAGCAAAGAGGCAGATGCAGACCATACTTTCTCCAACTTTTGGAGAAAGTGAAACGCTCCAGGCAGATGCTGTGGCACTTCCACCAACTCCCAACCAGATGCCAGCTCGCAGCAGCCAAGAGATGAACCCGAATATCCTGTGTGGCGTCGCTGCGCTCAACCTTACCACTCCCTGCCTGGTGACAGATGGTGAAATAGCCCAAACCAGAAGAACGGTTTCCTTTGTCTGATATGTCACGCGCTGTCATTCCTAAAAGTAATTCATGTGACAAAACATGTTGCTAATCCTCCCAAGCTTTCTTCTGAGTCTGGTGGGGCTTTCTTGGTGACAGCAGCCTCCTTCCAACTTTCAGAGGAGAAACTGGGACCAGGGGCTGTACTCAGAGGCAGGCCCTGGAAGAGGGATTTCTTTTTTTTTTTTTTTTTTTTTTTTTTTTTGCGGTACGCGGGCCTCTCACTGCCGTGGCCTCTCCCGTCGCGGAGCACAGGCTCTGGACGCGCAGGCTCAGTGGCCATGGCTCACGGGCCCAGCCGCCCCGCGGCATGTGGGATCCTCCCGGACCGGGGCACGAACCCGTGTCTCCTGCATCGGCAGGCGGACTCTCAACCACTGCGCCACCAGGGAAGCCCCTGGAAGAGGGATTTCTTAAAGGGCTGCCACAAGCCAGATCCCCTTCAGGGTGCACATCCAGAAACAGGCTGGGCTCTAAGTAGATTTTTCCACAGAGCCAACTTCATAAGGCAACTACCCCTGCCTCATCATCCCAGAGAGATCTGCAAAGAAAAAGAAATCTAAACCTTGCACGAGGAAAACTATTCACCACCCATACCTACCACCACCCCAAGAAAGCAATGCCATCAGCTCCCACCCTGGGATTTAGGGAGTTAATCAGGACCTACATACATGAGGTCATCTCCCCTCCTACTTGGCCTGACATTTCCGCCACTAGTCACTCCATAAGTAATGCTTTACAGTCTAATCCCTCTTCTCAAGTGTGAACTCAGGAACTTTTCTATTCACTACTGTATCCTCAGAGCTCAGAACGCGGGTTGGCACAGAGTAGATATTCAATAGATATTTGTTCAAACAATAAATAAAGGCTGTGGTGCCCTGTCTCAAAGAAACCATAGCTCCCAAGAACTGACATAAAGGTCAGAGTGCTTGGCCCTATAAATGGAGAGTATAGCCCTTAATCTGAGGTTGTACCTCATGAGATAGACAGCCAAGGGGATGAGAGCCTTCATTCACTGACTCTCATTTGTCACATTACCTGCTGTCAACTGGGGAGACACCTGGAGGCTGGCCAGAGTGGATGCAATCCAGGACAAGCAGAATTCAAAGAGAAACAAAGACTGGAGGGCCAGGGGCCTGTGTGGTTTACTCGCAAGCGACAGAGATCTGGCCCACAGTGGGGGCACCCTCGTAAAGGACTTGAATTTTTGTGGAGTAGCATGAGAATACAGGGCCAGCATTCTTGGGCAAATAATGGGATCCCCTCTTCCCTAAGGAGAGATAGAAGAATTCCAGAGAGAGAAAAGTCAATTATCACAGTCACAAGGACTGTCTGAGCCTCACCAGTCCCCACTTGTTACCATGGGTCGGCGCCACTTGCTAAATGTAAGGGGCCTGGGAGAAAATGTGGTAACATCAGGACACCAGGCCCTTAGGAGAAGACTTCTTACTCCCGGGACCCATCTCCTGATGGTGGGGACTAAGTCAGCTCTGTGCTCTGCCACCACTGCCATTTCCTACACTGAAGAAAGGAGCCATCCAAGGCACACAGAGATTAAAAAGCTGCTTTGTGCCTATTTCTGGCAAAAGGCCCTTCTTGGCATCAAAAGGAATTAGAATGGTCCACAGGATCTTAGGAGCTGTATCATGGCTGAAGTCAAAAGGACCAACTCAGCAGGGATGCTCCAGAAACCACGAGCTCTGGGAGAGGTTCCTACAGCCAGAATGACCAGAACTTTTTCTGAAATGAAGAGCTGACTCTAAAGCCAAGAATGGTGAGCACTGTAAACCGAGGGTATGGCCCCCTAATCCAAGGTGGCACTTTACCAGATGGACAGGACATGATTTATGTACAGGAAGCCCTTTTACTCTCTGAGTGTCATGAGGCAAGTCCAGAGTCCTTTTTTCTTTTTTTTGAAGGGCACGTAAAAGCCCACATTTGCACAAAATTTCAGTTTTCAAGGCACCTGCACATCCAGCATATAAACTGAGCCTCAAAACCATCCAGTGAGGTGAAGAGCCAGATGCCCACAGCACAGGAGAGGCACAGAGCCTGGGAGGGGACCGTCCTTTTCTCCATTTTGTAACTGAGTTGGCTCAACTTGCTGAAGTCACAGAGTAGATCAGCAGTGAGGTAACATCGGGACTTCTGATGGTCCCATTCGCAGCCCTGCTCGCTTCCCACAGAGCTTTGCTGAGCCACGACAAGGCACCAAGCAGCCACGTAGCCCAAGAAGACGTGGTCTGAGACCCAAGATGAACCAGGGTCTGATGGGGTCCTTTGCAATGGGGTTTGTTATGTAACTGAGAAATGCATCTGGGTCATCATAAAATGGCTAACAGTTACTCTATACCTCTTACCAGAGGTCTTTCTGGACAGTGAGTCAGAGGCAGTGCAATGAGTGGAGAGAACATCAATGTCTCTGGGAGTCTCTCAACAAACTTACACTGGTGATCTGGGCCCTGCAGACACAACTTCCTA
Organism: Mesoplodon mirus; assembly: GCF_964341445.2. Taxonomy (NCBI): domain Eukaryota; kingdom Metazoa; phylum Chordata; class Mammalia; order Artiodactyla; family Ziphiidae; genus Mesoplodon; species Mesoplodon mirus. Next base: position 161,556,699 of record NC_138979.1, on the reverse strand, counting down.
CCCCCCACAGTAGCCTTGAGAGAACCAAACATTCCCAAGGAGGACTCTCCTTGCTCCACAAATAAAGCAAACCATTGTCAAGATGCCTGTCCCAAGGCCAGAGGCCGAGAATGTCTCTTGGTGGCCCGGTCTTCCCAGGCCTTACCCCCTCAAGTCAGCCAGCCCCAAAGAGGGAGGAGCTCTACCACCTGCAGCTCTTCCTGAGGACCTGCTTCCAAGGCCGTAGAGTTGCGGAAGCAGGTGGAGGGGATTTTCTCAGGAGGCCCACTTACACATAAAAGGTGAAAAAGATTAGTAAGAGGGTTGGGTCAAGCTGCACTCTTCCCCCACCCACCACCCCCATCCTCCCGAGGCCACAGTTGACATGATATTCGATGGCAATCACAGAACATGCTCTGGAATCTTCCTTCAGCAATGAGAAGACCATTCCCCAAAGCGTAAAACCAGAACACCAGTCGTCCATCTTTCCATTCACATGTTCTCAGTCCCCACCACATGCCAGGCATGTGGCCTCTTCCGGCCTGTGTTCTATGAGCAAGGTCTTTAGGGGAGTGACCTATTTCTAGAAGGGTGGTGATGTCAGCCCCAACCTAACTCATCAGCAGAGACTGGACAGGCAAGTCTGCTTAAGTTCCTGACCTATGGTGTCAGGGAGGAGGATGTGTCAGCAAATATTCCCGGGACAGCAGCTGGGATGAAAGAAAGGCCCAGAATCCAGAGATTCTGGAGTCTGGCGGGGAGGGAGAAGACGGATGTGCATTCAGGGAATGTCTGCAGGGACTCATCTGGTTCAGGAACTTTCACAACCCCTTTGACTTGAGTGGCCACCCTGTGAGGCTGGCTTCCTTATTACAGATAGGTAAGCTGATGCCGAAAGAGAGCAGGTGTCTAGCCAGAGGCCCCAAATACCAGGGTCAGCAGAGCCGGGTCAGGGTCCCATGGCTCCCACACCAGGAGTTCTCCAGCTTCAGGGCGCATCACAATCCCTGGCAGATAATCAAAACCACAGATTCCCGAGCTCCACCCTAGAGAGGCTAATTCCTTGGATCTGCCCCAGTGCCCAGGAATCTGCATTTCTAACAAACAGCCCAGGTGGTACTGGTGGTTCATGGAGCACACTTAGAAACAACTGACCTCCCCTGCCCCAAGGACAGAAGTGAAGAGCTAATTCTTAGCTGCTGGCTTCCCTCGGCATCCCAGGCGGGGACAGGTGGTGGGACCTGTGTGTGCTCCTGCCTAGCTCCTCGGTAGAGAAGCAACCGGCCTCTGAGTTCATCGAGTGGCTCCACAAACATGTCCAGCCCCAAACAGGAAGCCCAGGACAAAGGTCTGAGGAGGCGAGGATTGCTCAAAGGGCAGCCACCACCCCAAACAAACAGCCCATTGCGACGGACCCTGCTTTAATGCCATGACTCATGGAGGCTCACTTCCTATATTTCTGAGTTGATGGGCACAGCAAATGGCCCTGAACGCAGACAGCTGCTTCCAGAGCCAGCATGGGAGAACCAGCCATGCCAACACCGCAACATGGAGCAGAAATCAGGAACTTCCAGGGGAGAGGAAAAGGAAAAGAAAACAAAAAATAAGAAAAATAACCTCCAACCTTGCTCCAGCTTCCGTGCCCCCTCCCTTCTGGAGCCAGCAGGGTTGTCTAGTCAAAAGGGATCTCCTGGAACTGAAAAGGGCTTGTGTTCACCTCCTCTCTAGAGAAAGAATCGGATGGGAGCCAAAGCAAACACCACTCCACTCGCGGTTGCAAGGCACGCTGTCTAACCCCGAGAACTTGGTAAGCAAGTGAAAGCCAGCCCTACCTCCCATCCCCCTCCTGCAAACACACATGGTGCTGGTGCTCTCTGCCCTTACCTGGGCCAAGACCTCATCTTGAACTGTGTGGGGCTCAGAGGCCCAGCTACAGTGTTTGCAAAGCCTAAAAAAGGAGAGATGCCTGGAATAAGGTGGCGAGGCAGAAGAGCCAGGATGGGCTGCCAGAACCTGCAGGATACCTCCGACCTCTGAATGACTCAGCAAAGACAAAGGCCTGCGTCCTGAAGAACAGAGAGAAAGGAGATGCTCCCTTGGGTTGTTTGCGATGGTGCTAGATAGAAGTCAGGAGACAGAGAAGAAAGAAGAGGAAACACCCGCTTTCACCTTAGCCCTATCGTTCTTCGTCTTCCCTGATGGGGATCTAACCAATTCGCATGGGGCTGTTTGATGTTGGGGGTTGGGGGAGGTGAAGGCAAGGGAAGGACATCCTGTTAACAGCATTGTTGGATAAAGATCAAGAATCAGGCAGTGGAAAACAGCTGTGTCCACCTGATAAGCCTGGGCACCTCACTTCCTTCAGTAGAGTCTTAGGTTTGTAAGACTAAGGTCTGATGTGCGGGGATGGGAACTGGCCCAGTACCTATGTCATCCCTAAGACCCCACAATCTTCACCACAGACAACCGGTCTCATCAACCACAGACTGGGAAGATAACACCATCTCTTGGCACCAGCACAGCTCTTAGTTTGAGTAGCTCTCAAGAGGAACAAGAAGTCCCCATCAAGATACTGCCTGGAAACTTCCAGAAAGGCCCACCTTCCCCTATTCACCCAACTCCTGGTCACTTCGCTTGTTGAGAATCGGCTCATAACCATCACCTCCTCAGGGAAGCAGTCCCGCTGGCTCCCTGCTACACTCACTCTGGGGTGTGTCCTCCCTCCCACACGCTGTGACCCCCGAATGTCCTGTGCACATGTACCCTTAAGCCTGCCACACGGTGGTACTGGGAGCATTTAAGTGTTGGCCTCTCCTTCTAGATCAGTGGCCAGTTACCTCTATTGATGATATAGTAGTGACAGCGTCTGTTCTTCGTTTGGCAGACAAACTCTGCTGGCTAAGTGCCCTCCACTTACCGCCTCATTTGCTCCTCACCTCCACTATTGCAGGAACCAATAGTATCTCCATCTTACAAAACAAGAAGCCAAAAGTTAGAAAAGTTAAGGGTCTTGTCCAAGGGTACACAGCAGAGCTAAAGATGTGTTCTCAACCACCCTGGGTCCAGCAGAGTTCAACGCACCCCGTAAGGACTGAATAGCTTTTTCCACTGAAGGAGTAAGACTGAGCCACGTCAGGAAGAAAATCCAGGCGTGAGAGTCCCTTCTTGCAACCACCTGAGCTCTCAGCTGACTGAGTGGTCACCTCAGTTCCTTTCAGGAAAGGAATACCTGTTTATTAAGTTGTCCGTCCATTTTTAAGCGCCTGTTATGCCCAGAGCCTTGACATATGGGAGAGATGTATTAGTCAAGGTTCCAGTCCTTTGACAAGTTTCCCATTTAGTAGGAAGAGGAGGTGGAGGAAGAGGGGGAAACACAAACCCTAGAAAACAAAAGGCCAGGATCCACAGAAACTTAGCAAGCACACAGAAGGGCAAGGACCACTTGCCTCCAGCACAGAGACTGAGGAGATGACGGCAGGGGTGAGCAGTTACCCAGGTACCCAGCCAGAGGGAACACCTCCCATGCAGTGTATCTTTTTGTTTTTGGTGCCAGTGGTAAAATATACATACAGCATAACATTTACTATTTTAATCATTTTTAGCTGTACACTTCAGTGGCATTAAGTACATTCACATCGTCGTGCAACCACCACCTCCATCCATCTCCAGAACTTTTCTCATCTTCCCAAACTGAAACTCTGTACCCCTTAAACACTAACTCCTCATTCCCTCCTCCCCCAGCCCCCCAACCGCCATTATACATTTTGTCTCTATGAATTTGATAACTCGAGATTATCTGTGGTATAATAAAAATATATTTGGTCTTCATTTCTGGTTCCTGGAACAGAGCTCTAAACCCTGGGCATTTCCTGAGTGACAGGACTGTCCTTTGTTATACATAAGGATCCTGTTTCCATCACACCTGAGTTTAGGCTATGAGGTGACATAGAGTGGGACCCCTCTAGAGCCTCAGGATGGGGGTGGTTTCCAGAAGACCAAGTGATTAAAATTTGGGAACTTTCAGCCCCACCCTCTGCCCACCGCTGAGAAGCAAAAGGGAACTGGAAATTGAGCTCTAGAAAAACTCTTGAACAAGGAAATTCGGTGAGCTTACAGGCTGGTGAACCCATCACACCAAAGTGCTGGGAGGGTGGCCCACAGAGGCTCTGGCATCTCCTCCATTTGGCTGTTCCTGACTTGCAGACTTTAAAATAAACCAGGAAAAACAGTGCTTACCTGAGTTCCCTGAGCCATTCTAGCAAATTACAGAACCTGAGTAGGGCTCGTGGGAACCCCCAACTTACAGCTAGTCAGTCAGAAGTCTGGGTGGCCCCCAGGACTTGCAAATGGAGACAGTCTTACGGGACTGAGCTCTTAACTTGTGGGGTCTGCACTAACTCATTAGTGTCAGAGTTGAACTGAATAGAACTGTAGGACAGCCAGTTGGTGTTAGAGAATTGAAGAATTGATTGGTGTCAGAAAAAAAGACAGTTCAATACCTCACATAGGTAGAATCACAGAGTATCTGTTTTTTGTGACTACCTTATGTCACTCAGCATAACGTCTTCAAGGTTCAGCCATGTGTAGCACGTGTCAGAATTTCCTTTCAAGAATGAATAATATTCTATCATATGTATATTTCATATTTTAATAATCATCCATAGATGGTTGGGATCCTTCCACCTTTCAGCTATTGTGAAGAATGATGCTATAAACATGGGTGTACAAATAGCTGTTCAAGTTCCTGCTCTCAATTCTCTTGGGTAACTACCCAGAAGTAGAAATGCTAACTCATATAGTAATTCTATTCTTAATTTTTTGAGGAAATGCCATACTGTCTTCCATGTGACTGCACCATTTTACGTTCCCATCGGCAATGCACCAGGGTTCCAATTTCTCCACATTCTTGCCGACATTTCTTACTTTTTTCTTTTTCTTTTTTTCTTATTGATAACTGTCTTAAGAGGTATGAAGTGGTACCTCATTGTAGTTTTGATTTGCATTTCCCCTAATGTTGAGCTTCTTTTCATGTGCCTATTGACCGTCTATGTATCTTTTTTGGGGGGAGAAATGTCTATTCAAGTCCTTGGCTCGTGTTTCAATTGGGTTGTGTTTTTGTTGTTGTTCAGCTGCAGGAATTCTTTATATAGTCTGGCTATTAACCCCATATCAGATATATGATTTGCAAATATGTTCTCCCATTCCATGGACGGCCTTTTCACTCTATTGATAGTGTCCTCTGATGCACAAAAGCTTTTAATTTAGATGTAGTCCAATTATTTGCTGTTGTTGTTGCTGACGCTTTTAGTATCACATCCAAGAAATCACTGCCATCACTGCCAAATCCATTATCATGAAGCTTTTTCCTTATGTTTTCTTCCAAGAGTTTTGTAGGTTTTCCCAATACCATCTGTTGAAGAGACTGGTGATAATTATGTGTCCATGTAAGTTCATCAATTGTAACCAACGCACCACTCTGGTGGGGGTGTTGAAAATGGGGGAGACTACACCAGGAGGGGGTGTAGGGAGTATGTAAGAAATCTCTTTACCTTCCTCTTAATTTTGCTGTGAACCTAAAACTGCTCTAAAAAATAAAGTGTATTTTTTTTTAAAAGGCTGTCCTTTTCCTCTTGAATGGTCTGACACCCTCGTTAAAAACCATTTGACCATATATATGTGAGGGTTTATTTCTGGACTCTCTATTCCTTTGGTCTCTCTGTTTGTCTTTATGCTGATACCACACTATCATGATTACTGTAGCTTTGTTATTAGTTTTGATATCAAGAAGTGTCAGACCTCTAACTTTGTGATTCTTTTCCAAAATTGTTTTGGCTATTCAGCATCCCTTAAACTTCCACATGAATTTTAGGATGCATTTTTCTTCATCTGTGAAAAACATCATCAGGATTTTGATAGTGATTGCACTGAATTTATAGACTGCTTTGTGTAGTATTGACATCTTAGCAAGATTAGATCTTCCAATCCGAACACACATGTTTTACCATTTATTTGTGACTTCTTTAATTTCTTTCAGTAACATTTTATAGTTTTCAGCATACAAGTCTTTCACCTCCTTGGTTAAACTGATTCCCAAGTATTTTTTTGGATGCTACTGTAAATGGAATTGTTTCCTTAATTTCCTTTGTGGATTTTTCGTTGTTAGTGTATAAAAACACAGTTGGTTTAAAACGTTGCAAATTTGGTCTGCTTTGCATCCTCAGGCTTGCAGAAAGGAACTGGGTAGTGGGAGGCACGGCAGTTGGGTGGGGTCGGGGCAAGGGTGAGCAAAATGGCCATGAAACTTTCTACCATTCTGAACGTGTTTTTTTTCTTGGTTGGGCATTTACTTGGTTGCTGTAGATCTTTGACTGATTTCCAAAACTCCCATAGGGAAGATATTTTAGCCAGTTTCTAGATTATTTAATGTTTCTGTGGGGGAACAAGGCTCTGGAGCTTCCTGGTCCACCATCTGCTGATGTCACTCTCCGAGGCTTTAGGCTTAACTTCCAAGCAGTGTATCTTCAAGGAGAGAATCAAGAAGCCAGACTGGTCAGAGCAGAGACAAGGCTGGGAGGGAACAAGAGACAGGCTGGATGGGAAGGACGAGGGAGGAGGGGTCCTGGATGCTAAACTGAACACTCAGACTCGATTCCATGGAATTGTCAGGCCCTGAAGAATGCCTGCCGAGGCAACACGGCCAAGACAGAAGTCAGGCCAGGCCAGCCAGAGCCTCTTCTCATGTAGTGCACTGAGTTGAAGGTCAAAGAAACAGAAGGATTAGGAGCTTCTGCTGTGGTTCCACCTCACAGGCCTTCAGGGCTGCCCTTACCCAGACCCCCAGGGCCCTGAGTCTATTTTCAGAACCTTAAGTGAATCAGAATTATGAGCCCCGCCCCAAGCCCATCCTCTCCTCTCAGTCTGGAGAGTGAGTGGCTGAGCTCCCAGCTGCATCTACCTGGGAACTGGACCCCATCACACAGCAGCACAAAACGCACCAGCCCTGACAAGAACCTGGCTCCAAGCAGGAGGGCACCTTCCCACAGCACACCGCTCCTCTCTCCTAGAGATTGCAAGTCTGATCATGAGCCTCACCTGGGAAGCCAGGTAAAAACACAGGAGCCTGGGCCCCTCCCATGGAGACGCTAATTAGGAAGTCCAGGTGAAGGCCCAGCCATCTGTATTTGGTCCTGGCCCCCGAGGTGAGGCAAATGGTCACCATCTGGGGGAGCACTGGTCTCGCTTCCTTCCCGGAGTCGCCAGACTCTGAGCTCATCCACCTGCCGGCATCTTTGGTGAGGGCTTTGCGATGAAGGAGAAACCAGAACTGGAATTCGATTCCACTTTACCTTCCCCAGAAGTTTCAAACTAGAAGTTTTATCTGACCCACAATTTTAAAACATGGAAAATAATAATAATAAAATTAAAATTTGAGTTTTATCAGCATTTTAAAAAACAGATTTCATAAGCCAGTCACGAAGACAAATATTGCATGATTTTGGTTATGTGCGGTACCTAGAATATGCAAATTAATAGAGAGAGAAAGTAGAACAGAGGTTACAGAGGAGGAGTTACTGTTTAATGGGCACAGAGTTGTTGGGGGTGATAAAAGTATTTTGGGTAAAGATACTGGTAATTCTTCCACAACACTGTGAAACTATTTAATGCCATTGAATTGTACACTTATGAATGGTTAAAATTATAAATATGTTTATTTTACCACAGTTAAAAAAAACAGATTTCACATAAAAATCTGGATTTCTGGTTTCTCTTTAAAGAAAAAAAAATGAGACGATCTGACAACACTGGTCGTGCTGTGTATGGGAACAGCTGGCCGAGGCTCAAGCAGCTGCCACCTTTAGCTGGGACACGTGCTCTTACGATGCTGTGACCCCCCCACACTCCAGGGTCACTTTTCCTTTGTCACGCTTTCTACGACCTGGCTGCCCCTGTGAGCGTTTGAGGGTTGGTCCTGGCTCCACCCCTCCTCATTTCCGTCTCCACTAGCCTCGCTCTGCTCTCCCAGCCCCTGCCTGGTCCTCTCTTCCAGTCAGAAGGGGAGGCCAGCAAGTGGTCAGCCACATGGGCAGGTGCTTCATGTGCCTTGACAATGACAACAAATGAAAGCACAGAAGAGCTTGCCTTCACTTCCCCAGATGTCACTCAGAGCTTGAAAGTTTCTCTGACATTGCAACAGCCAGATTGATAAGCCTGGACTTTAACACACCTAAGTGCCCAGGAGTCTGGAACAAGATGAGGCTGACCATTCACCTCATGACCTGGACTCTTGAGTCAGCCTCTGGACCACCCAGCCTCGCTGGGTGACAGATGATTGGCCAGTCCAGCAAACACAACCTCCTCAAGACTGGACTCACTTTCCTAGAGTCCATCTTTGTCTGCTAGAACCTGATTTCCAAATGCTTGAAATATGACGGGGTTCAGGACACAATACCCCCAAATTTGGTACCTTGGCATAGTGACTATTTTAAGCTGAAGCAACTTGAGAGAACTGAAAAGCAGGAAGGTCACTCTGACCTCCTCCCCCCGAAACAAGCCTTAAAACCCTCCTGTGGGAGGTGCCCTCCTGGTTACAGAGGAAGGGAGCATCCTTGTCTCTCAAGACCCTTGTCTCTGAAGATAAAGGGGCACTTCCTCCAAGAATCCTGACAAACAGGCCTTGCTCAGTGGCCCCCCGGTTCTACAGACCTCAGACTCCTTAACCTATCACATTTCTCCACCACTGTCTGCTCTCCAGCAAATCTGGCATAGAAGTGCACAAGTCTAACTCTTCCTTCATTTCCTTACAAAGACTCCCGTGTCACCTAATACTTATATGAAATAATTATGGATGATTTTCTCTTATTAATCTGACTTCATCAATTTAATTTTTAGCTGGGGACTCTAAGACAGTCAAGGAAAACCTCTTCCTCCCCTACAATTAGCATCATTGTTCCAGACATGGTGGGAAATGTTGCTAGTCTGTAAGCGTAAAATACATGCCAACTTCCAAAGACTCGCCGTAGGAAAAGAATGTGAACCAGCTTGTTAGTAATTTTATTATATTGATTACCTGTTGAAATACTATTCTGGATATATTGAGTTAAACCGAATATAGTCCTAAAACTAATTTCACTTGTTCTTTTTACTTTGGTAAAAAATTTACATTTTACCTGTTTTTCATGCGGCTACTAGAAAATTTAGTCATATATGTGGTTTGCATTTGTGGCTTTCATTATATTTCTATCGGACAGATAGACCGTGGCTGCTGCAGAACTGATTCTGTAAGGTTACCGTATTTTTTTTTTTTCTTTTTTTTGGCCATGCTGTGCAGCTTGCGGGATCTTAGTTCCCCAGCCAGGGACTGAACCCAGGCCACGGCAGTGAAAGCTCAGAGTCCTAACCACTGGACCGCCAGGGAATTCCCAGGTGACTGTATTTTCTTTTCCTCGAAAAGTAAACTGATTCTCTCTAGACTTTTTCGGGTGGCGCTGTGTTATGACCTGCCCAAGGGTCCCGGAGGAACTCCCTTCTGGTGGCAGGGCTGGAGGCTCTTCATTGGGGCTGGGGCTGCCTTGAAGATCTCTTCCCACTCCCACATCTCCCTCGCCCTGTGCCACCAAGCCATCCCCAGACTCTCACACGAGGCTCTCTTCCCAGCCTTGCTCAATAACCATGTGTCCACATCACTCAAAACCCCAGATTGGGGGCTGGGTGGGGGGAGGAAGGCGGGAAAAAGAAAAAAAAGAAAGAAAAACCCAGATGGTTTTCCCTGGAAACAATGGAACCAGTGTTGTTAACACTGCCGGGCAGCCACCACCTGTGTGATGGTCACAGGGAAGTGCCCCAGCGGCAGTCCAAGGCTCCCTACCCTCCCTCACACCAGCTCAGGATCCACTGGTTTCTTCTCCCCAGAGCCTGGAGCCCCACCTTCCTCAGGCTGAGAGAGGTAGAACCAGCCCCTCAGCGACCAGCACGTGGGGAGGCACTGTTAATGCCTGGAACTTCAAAACAGAAGGCAGTGCTAGCTCTCAAATTCTAGAGAAACTGCTGGACACTTTATCACCACCGACAACCCACAACCCTAGAGACACAGGGCCAAAACTTTGCAACTCAGAATCCTGCTTTTTTTTGTTGTTGTTGAATATATGCTTTGTCCACCTGAAGATTCAATAACGGCCCACTGGCAGGGGCTCCGGGGGTGGAACTAGCTTCAAACCTCCTTTCTACCACTCAGCACCGGTAGGACCCTGGATAAGGTTGTTCAGTTTATCTGGGTCTCAGGTTCGTCGCCTAGAACAACAGGGACAACCCCACCCACCTCAAAGGTTAAAAAAATTAAATAATGCATGAAAAAGTGCCTTGCACATAATAGGTGCTTGATAGATATTAGCTTCCTTCCCCTTCAATCTTCCCATAGCAATGCCGCGGAGAAGATACTTAAAAACCTCGCGGAGAACTGAAAACAAATCCTCTATACTCTCATCTGGTTGCTTCTTGTGCGTGTGCTTTTTTAAAGCTGAATGTTGGTGCCTGATACAATTTAAGAGGGTGGTAGGAGAACTGTGGGAAGCGGGGATTCTCTTTGCAGCCCCAGCACAGCGTCTGGCAAGGCAGGTGCTTGTTGAGTGAAGGAATGAGTGTTGGATTTAGGCCAGCAGGGACCGGTGCCTCGTGGAGCCTATCAGCGAAGCGCTAGAAGAGAGGGGTCAGAATGACCATGAAACAGGGGTTTGGCTCATCAGTGTGAAGTTTGCGGCCACAAAGAGTTATTCTCTGGAAAGATGCTTCCAATCTGTTTAGACAGCTTTGTGGAGCCTTTTTTTTTTTTTTAACTGCAAAGCTCAAGGCGTTCTGTTAATATTTCTCCTCCATTCGGCCATGCTTTCCTCAGAGAGAAAGGTTAAAACATATGCCAAGAACCAAACACAGTCACCTCTGTGTGAGGAAGCATAAACAATTCAGCTTTTTTCTTTTTTTTTTTTTTTTAACTTAGCACAGTGGGTTAAGCCTGAAAGAACACACTAAATTGATGGCTGTGTGATACAAATATATGCTGTCAGGGTGTTTTTAAATGTAAAATTCTTAGCATTTTCTGACCTTGGTGGGGAGTAGGCATGGGCAATGAGTAACTATTCTTACTAAATTTTAAAGATATATTTTAAGTTTTAAGTTCCTTTACAGCTGTGTGCAGAGGGGTCTGAAAACCAATTCGTCTTTGCTCCATGGTGAACAAAAAAGTGTTGGGTTCTCTGATCTCACCAGGCCACCTGAGGGCCCGGTTAGCTCTTCTGCCCTCCCCAAACAATGGGTTTGGGATTGCAGTGACCCTGTCTGAATCCCGTTGGGGCTGCGAATCGGGAGATTTAACCCTCTGGAAGCTTGAAAAGTCCTGCGCATCGCTCCCCAGCTTTACCCTCCTATAAAGAAAACATCCAATAATGGCAAACCTGCCAGCAAAGCTGCAATGGAGATGTTCAAATTCACAGTCACATCACCTTCGAGAAGAGGGGGTTGGTAAATGTCACCCTTAATACCTATTTTTTAATTGCCTTGAACAAAAAGATCCAACCTGTTTCATCCCCAGACTTCAAATCCATTCAATCTTCTGAACATTCAAACCCACAGGTTAAAGAAAACTGGGTAAAGGATTTTATGTTGCTTGTTTGTGCTGAAGAAGCCCTGTCTGTTGCTTTCATTGATTGCTTACACTATTACCCAAGTGGCAGGCCTTACTGGCCTGAAAAAATTTAGCTCAAGTTACCTTTTTGGTGGTAAAGATGAACAGAATGGAAATTTACCTTTAGGGAAGTTTGGAAATTTCTGACCCAAATAAGAACTTCCTAAATGAAAGCTTAAATATTCTAAATGTAATGAACAGGTAAGAGAATACAAGAACTAAGGGTTACTGGTCATTTGTTAAATGCATAGCCACAAATGCATGTGCTTGGGAAAAAGTGAGACGCCAGGCAGTGGTCCAGATAAAGAAGGGCCCCGTAAATAGTTGCTTCAACCTTTCAGAGACAGCAATCAGACTCACGACATGCCCACCTTTCTGGGTCATATCCACACTGAGATGCAAAGAATTTGAGATTCTCCTTCCCAAACGAAGGAAAGACAAAGGAGTAAGATATGAGCTTTCCAGGTCTTTCCAAGGTTTCTAGGCCTTGAAAATTCAGAGCAAGAATTTGACTCCATCCTGCTGCCCTTGGCTCTAAACCCCAGGGAAGGAGGTTGGCACAAAGCATTGTTCCCACTGTCCTGGCTTCAGCTGTGTATAAAGAAGGTGAGAGCAGCGCCAACGCCACCAGGGCCCCGCTCTGCCTTTCCATGTGGTGCAGGAGATACTGTGCTCTAGGAAAAGCTGGTTGGACAGGAAAAAAGCACCTGCCAACTTCTGATGACACAGAATAGTCTGATGCCCAGGAGCTGCTCCCCAGGAAAGAACAGCTTTCCTGTCCAAGCTGGTGAAGTAAGTTCAGGAATGAGATCATTAAAACAGCATGCGTTCCAGAAGCACCCTTTCTGCTGGTGGAGGAGAAACTGTGAGTGACAGCAAAGGTCCCTCCTTTTGTTGCCCCACTTCTCTTACACAGTCACCCAGTCACAGTCCCTCACTCACACTACCAGTCACACCCAGCCACAGTCACCCAGAGTCACAAACACGCTGAAGTCAGAAAACTACAGTCTCCACACAGGGAGGCATGCGGTACCATCAACACACTCAGTCCCACAGGGAACACCACCCACTCTCTACCCACCTGATTGCCAAAGACAGCTACGGAGCAGGCTGTTGACACCTCATTAGCCCCGAACCAGACAGAAGCAATGCGGGAGGGCATGCCCAGGATGAAGACCTGGGCCACGGAGCAGATGACCTGGCCCAGCATGGTGACTGGGAAGAGATGTGGCTTCAGGCTGCCCAGCTTCACCCAGGCCCCCAGGCAGTTGAGAGCGGAGCCGGTGAGGGCGATGGTGCGCAGGCCGAACTTCTCCAGGAGCCAGGCCACCGGCAGGAGCAGAGGAATGTAGGTCAGCATGTAGCACATGGACAGCCAGTCGATGGCAAAGCCACTGACCCCGTAGAAGTTCATGAAGATGTTATTGATGGAGCCGTACTGGATCCACTGGAAGGCGTTGCACATGGAGTAGCAGCTAAACACCAGGACCACAGCCCATCGGCGCTTGCTCAACTTGATCACGCTAAGGTCCTCAGGGCCGGAGCTACTGGGGTGGGCCAAGCCACTGGGTTGAGTCAAGGTACTGGGGTGGGCCGAACTACTGGGGTGCGCAGAGACACTGGGGTGGATGGAGACGCTTGGATGGGCTGAGATGCTGGGATGGACGGAGAGGCTGGGGCTCTCCCCGAGGGCGTAAGTCTGCGAAGGGGTGTCATCGCGCTCTTGCTGGTTAGGCTCTTCATTCACCATGACCACAGCCTCTCCTGGAGCCCTAGACAGGTGCTGAGGACTATAGTCGACTTACGGGGCAGTGGGGTCGTCTGGTCACCTAAAGCTGACGTAGCACTTACCCGGCCCGCCCGGAAGGAATAAATGGAGTCCCCAGCCTGCGTAAAAGCCGCGAGTGGGGCTCTTTTGCTCACCCCCAAGCTTCTGCTCTCACTTTTCCTTGGCGTCCTCTGTCCCTGACTGCTGTCCCCCAGCTGCAGGCGCCTCAGCCTGGTCCTGGCCCCCGGTGCCTTGAGTCCTCCCGAAGCGCCTGTCGACGTTCACCCCTCCGTCCTGGAAACAGTTCTCTCCTGTCGCAGCCACTCCGCGGGACTCCGGTCGCTCCCGGGCGGCCTGGCGGCCTCGCCCCCTCCGGCGCACGTGACCGCCCCGCCCCCGCCCCGCGCGGCTTCCCCACCCACGACCTACCCACCCGCCCCCGCCCCCGCCCCTCCCGCCTTCGCCAGCCGCTGGCCCGGCAATACAGTGGTTTCGCCACCGCCTGAGGGTGCATTCCTCCCCCACGCCCCGGGCACCATGGAAACCGCCGGGTTAACCCGCACCCGGGCACTGCCCCTCAAATTCATTTGTCCCCTCCAGGGGGACTCCGCAAGAAAAGACCCTCTGTCCTTCCGAGGTGATCCTCTAAATAGTCTCCTCCGTGCCGGTCCGCATGCCCTGAGCGCCCACACGGATGCCAGGCGCCCCCAAACTGCTCTGTGGTATCCAAGAGGGATTCCCGACTTTTTGCACTTGGCTGGGCTCCCCAACCCTTGCTGGACTTTCGGTATAAAAAGACACTTGTAGATTTCCCGGGCTGGCTGGGGCCGGGAGTAAAGGCGAGCTGCGGAAAACTCGCTTCGCTCCTTGCTTTCCCTGCGAACCTGGTCTTATATTATTGGGGAACTCAGATCTGAACCTGTTAGTTAGGACTCTTCTTTCCTGATGGATCCCCGGGTGACCTCCAGGCGAGGAACTGAGGGTGGAGGGAAGAGGCGAGTTCGGAGTCGCTGAAGACCCTGTGACGGTTTTGTGGTGAAATGCCCAGCACAGCGCTGGCTCTGGGCTTAGGCTGTAAATGGTCTCCGCACCCACGTAGCCCTAGGCTGCCACCTGCTGGTCCACAGCCCATTCCATCCAGAAGGTAAGCCCTCAAGTCAGGGCCTCCAGAAGGTCAGGCCTGCACTGATTGATCAGCCCTGGGGAGGGATAAGATCCCATATCTTCCCTGGGTTCAAACACTGGCGAAGCTGCTCTTGGTGTGTTATGTAAATTAAGATACACCACCTGTCTGTGCCTCAGTTTCTTGGAAAATCTGATGATGAAATAATAGTACACACCTCACAATGTTGTTTTGAGGCTTGAATGAGTTAAGACTTGAAAGCACTTGGAAAATTCCTGGCAGATAGTAAGCATTTCAGGGGTGTCAGATATCCTAACAATTAAAAATGGAACATTTATATTGTGTTTACTTTATTATCTCATTTAAGCATCACAAGAATTCTGTGGGGCTTCCCTGGTGGCGCAGTGGTTGAGGGTCCGCCTGCCGATGCAGGGGACACGGGTTCGTGCGCCTGCCTGGGAAGATCCCACATGCCGCGGAGCGGCTGGTCCCGTGAGCCGTGGCCACTGAGCCTGTGCATCCGGAGCCTGTGTTCCGCAACGCGAGAGGCCACAGCAGTGAGAGGCCCGCGTACCGCAAAAAAAAAAAAAAAAATTCTGTGGTGTAAGAGTTACTGTTGTCTGCATTTTATAGATGAGAAAACGGACCCTCATAGAAGTGCAGTTACTTCTTAAAGCCTCCGCTGACCTGAAGAGCCATAATTCTCACTCTCATAATCATTCAAGCTACAGCCCAGCTACTCAGGCATAGTCTGGGGACAGCAGTGTGGGCATCCCCTGGGAGCTTGTTACAAAGGCAGAAGCCCAGGCTCACCCTGGACCTACTGAATTAGATGCTGCATTTTAAAAGACCTCTAGGTGATTTGTTTGAACATCAAAGAGCCACTGGGTGCCTGTGCTTTCTTGTTTTCTTTTTAAATCTTCACACCAAAAATGAAGAATTTAAAGCTCTGGAGCTGTGATTCTCAACTTGGGTTGCACATTAAAATCACATGGGGATCTCTTCACATTCCCAATGCCTCTGCCACATGCCAGATCAGGATATCTGAGGGTGGACCCCAGCATCTGCATGTTTAAAGCTGCCCAGGTGATCTTAATTTGCAGCCAAGATTGAGCCCCCCTGGGGTGTTAGAATCACTGGTTCCCAGGAGAGGGAACATTGCTTGGCGGCACCCATTTTTTGGTAGAAATTATGGGGCCTTGGATTATGATGAAATGTTTGAAGAGGGAACTCATACCCATTTAAAAATTTCTACATTAATTTCACATCTCCTATTCTCTAATTCCAACAGTGTTTCCCTCTTTCTCCAGGGAACATAGAGCCTGCGTTCTCTTGGAAAGCCTTCTGAGACCTCTCACTGTTTCTTTCCCTCAGTTATCATGGTCCTAAAACTCTGCACATACATTCTTAACTTCATTTTACAGATCTGGAAACTGAGGTCCAGAGTCAGAGTGCGTTATCAGAGTCCCACAGCTAATTAGCATCAGAACAAGCAACAGTGAGACAGGTTTCCTGTGTTCCCTTCCACACATCTCTCCCATGTGCTCCTCGGGGGCAATGCTTCAGTTTGGTGACAATTCCCAAGGGGTCTAACCTGAGATTCAAGTGATATTTGGGGTTGCCTCTGGTGTGGAGCGAGTTTGATCTGTTGTGAGCTCTGGATTCAGTCTACTCAGGATTTGAAGCTCTGTTCTGCCATTAGGAGCTTTGGGATCTTGGACAAGTTACTTTAGCTCTCTGGCCTTCAGTTTCTGACTCTGTAAATTGAGGATAAAAACTACTAGCCTCATACGGTTGTTGTGAGAATTAATTAATATAATGTGTGCCAATTGTTTCGGTAATGATATTCTGGCAGCCACCTACCCAGGTGGTGCTGTCTCTTGGCTGATTCCCACCAGGGGGAGGACAGGTATACAAATGTCAGGTAGATTTTACATTGAGAGATATATTCTGTATTCATCCATTGAAGAAACATTTATTGAGCAGCTTACTATATGTTACATCTATTTTTCAGTATGTCTATCTATCGGTATTGATAGGCGCACCTGCAGGGAGAAGGAGAAGCATGTTTTAGGGATTGCTTCCTAAAAAGAGGCCTTCATTCCTGGTTCTATTTCAACTGACTCCCCAGGGAGCTGGTGGTACCCACTGGCCTTGAACTCAAGCATTCCTGGCTCTCTACAGAAAGGTAGCAAAGTCTGCTCCCTAGAGGCCAACTACTCCTGGATTGAAGTCAAACTGTGGCACCGTTTTTGACAGCTTACCAGCACCTCCACAGGAGCTGTGGATGTGGGAACATGGAGCATGGGGAGGGCATGGCAAGGCTAAATGGCTAATGAATCAGGTTGAGACCCTGGATGAGGCCCCGTTAAAAAATACTGACACTTGGAATTTGTAAAAATGTTGCCCTTACACATCTTGTATGTGTAATTTACATGTGTACTACTGCACACTCACCCACACCCTGTCTGCCTCACCTCCTGCACTTCCCATATATTCCAGCTCTAAGCTCTTGTGCACGTCTCTGTACAGCCTGGAACTCTGAGTGAGGGAAGCTCCACAACACATGCCTGTCTCAATACCTGTCCACAGAGTTGAGCTGAATTCCACATCACCACGGAATTTCAGAAAACTGGGGCAAAGAAGAGATCCAATGAGTTTTCAGAGATATAAGAACAGGTTTCATAAAATATTTTCAAGAAAACAGGTACAGAATGTCATCATCAAGCCAGGAACCTGGAGATCAGTCGAACAATGCCTTCTGAGGGGGAATCATTTCCTGCCTAGAATCCTACACCCAAACTACCAAAAAAAATTATTGGAAAAAAATCAAACATTTTCACACATGAATAGTTTTTTTTAAAGGTAGTGGTGGACTTCCCTGGTGGTGCAGTAGTTAAGAATCTGCCTGCCAATGCAGGGGACATGGGTTCAATCCCTGATCCAGGAAGATCCCACATGCCGCGGAGCAACCAAGCCCATGCTCCACGACTACTGAGCCTGCGTTCTAGAGCCTATGAGCCACAACTACTGAGCCCGTGTGCCACAACTACTGAAGCCCATGCGCCTAGAGCCCGTGCTCCGCAAGAAGAGAAGCCACCGCAATGAGAAGCCCACGTGCAGCAACAAAGACCCAATGCAGCCAAGAATAAATAAATTTATTTAAAAAAAATTTTTTTTAAGGTAGTGGCATATCCTCTCTCTCAGGAAGCTGCTAAAGGATGTGCTCTACCAAAACTAAGGGAGGAAACCTAGAGAGAGTAAGATGTAAGATCCAGGAAACCGGGACATGAGGGCAGATGATGGGAATCACCAAGATCGCAGTAAAGGAACATACCAGCTGGACAGCTATGAGCCAGGCACAGAAGCAGCCTGTTCAGATTGAAGCTGATCAAAGACTACAGGAAAGATTTATCAAGAAGATGACACTGAGTGGATTGTGTTTGAAAATACTGAGAGGGGTTTACAGAGTTGGGAGAGAATTAGGGTTGGACTAGTGATAAGTACCACAAATATAACTACATACATAGGGAGGGGGAGGCAGTTTTAAACTCTAGTGAAATATAAAAAGCTATGGAGGAAAGGGGAACAAAGTCATGGTTACCTTAAGTGACTCAGTTGTGAACAGCATGAACACAACCATAATAATGTAAAGACTGAAAATTGATATAATCAAATATGACATAACTATATTGGGAGGATAGGGGAATGGGAAGTGGGCATATGTACGTGGTGGAGATGAGGGTGGGGTGAGCAGAGCTAATCCTCATCTGCCATACTGGAAAGTCAATGGATAATGCCTAACATGGACAAAATCGGACAGCATCAATATACCCATGTTACTCAGAGCTATGGAGGTAAATACCAAAACATCATCTACTAATGGCTGAAAGTAGTTGCCTCAGAGAACCAGGAAAGCAGGGTAAGCAATGATCTTTTTGTTACATGACTATTTGATTTTTTAAACTATATATAACTTTCATTTAAAAAAAAAACTCTAAAATTTAAAGATGGAATCAAATTGAATGGAGATTGAGCTGCTTCCCTGAGGCCCACAGGTGATGTCCAGGGGTGAGGTCAATTCCATCCTGGACTTTATAATGTTGGGGCTGAAATGAACACCCAAGACTCCAACCCTGGAGCCTCAGGGATGCCTTTTCAGTTGAGCTGTGTCCTCCAACATTGTGCTGGGGCGTCACCTTAGAAAAGTGGGTGTGTGGTCAGAGGCCCTGTTACCCACACCCAAGTCTTGACCCTTCTCTGACCTTCTGTCTGCTTCTAGTGACTTTCAGCCTTGCAAACTCTGTGGGGGTCTAATTCCTTCTATTTATGACTCAACTTCTGCCCCAGCACCCGAAGGCCATGCCCGGGTCTGCGTCTCCCCTGGAATCCTTTGTGTCAATGAATAGCTCTGCCAGCTCCCAGTCAAGCCAAACCCAAACCTTGAGAACGACCCATCACTCTGTCCACTGGGTGCTGACCTCCTCACCATTTTAGTTCAGATCCTCATGGCATCTCACCTTGATTCTGTGACGCCCTCCTCACTGTTCTTTTTTTTTTTTCTTTTTTGCGGTACGCGGGCCTCTCACTGTTGTGGCCTCTCCCGTTGCGGGGCACAGGCTCAGGACGCGCAGGCTCAGCGACCATGGCTCACGGGCCTAGCCGCTCCACGGCATGTGGGATCCTCCCGGACCGGGGCACGAACCCGTGTCCCCTGCATCGGCAGGCGGACTCTCAACCACTGCGCCACCATGGAAGCTCCCTCCTCATTGTTCTTACTCCTCCTGTTCCCCATCACGCAGCTCCACAGGGCTCACCACTTCTCTCTGGGCCTCTCCCCTGCCTTGTGTCCTCCCAGGGCCACCCCTAGCTTGCAGAAGGTTCTCACTCCTCGACTTAGCACACAGGTCTTTGTGATGTGGTTCTGGCCACCTCTCCCACCACCACGCACTCCCACCTTCCTCTACAGGAGGGTGGACCCACCTGCAGCGCCCTGCCAGCGTTATGAACATATCAGACCTAGCATGTGCCATGCTTCACTTCAGGACAAGCATCGCTTCCTCCAGGAAGCCTTCCCCAGTGTCCTAAGTGTGACTCAGAGGCTTCCCTCACACCCTGCCTGTCCACCTTTATGGTACCCTCTGTCTCAGTGTAGCATGAATGTTTATTTTCTTTAATAAGTCATCCATTTACTGTGAGTCCCTCGAGGTTATGAATCATTTCCATTCATATTCAATCCCCAACCTCTAGTTGGCTGTCTGGCCCCCAGAGGGGACATGAAAACGTGATTGAAGTGACTTTTTTTTTTTTTTTTTTGCAGTATGCGGGCCTTTCACTGTTGTGGCCTCTCCCGTTGAGGAGCACAGGCTCACAAGCACATGGCTCACGAGCCTAGCCGCTCCGCGGCATGTGGGATCTTCCCAGACCAGGGCACGAACCCATGTCCCCCGCATCAGCAGGCGGACTCTCAACCACTGCGCCACCAGGGAAGCCCTGAAGTGACTTTTGAGACGCAATTCCTGAAGAGTCCCCTCTCCAGAGGCCTCAGTGTGAATGAAAGCAGGTCCAGCCGTCCTGAATGCTCACGTCTCCTCTGTTTATTTTTTTTGCCCTTTTCTTTCCTGAGGCGTCTCCCCCATGGGAGTTGCCCCCCCATCTCATGGAGCCCGTGGTCAGGACGATTGGGGGCACTCATGTGCCGAGGGGGATTCTGGATTTCTCCCTCTCTAGGGTCCTCTCAGTTCAGAGAGTCTCCATCTTGAAGGGGATGTAGGGCAGGGCCTGCTGAGGCCTAAGGCAGGAGGGAGACCCCTTCTCCTTAGAAGAGAGGACAGGATGAGAGTCTCCTGCCTGGACATGGAGATGCCAGGCTGTGCCCTGGGAGCACGGTTTGAGTTCCTTGGAAATACATGGCTGCATCTAAAGAGGCCGCAAATGGTATCAGCCCTAAAGGCCATGTACCTGGGTCCCATTTTATTTCCTTGTGTATGTTCTTGAGTGTCCACTAAGTTGTTCTTCATACCTTTTTATATGTTTTGAGTACTTCTTAATAATTAGAAAACCAAAAAAGTTGCTCACAAACATGAGAAAGCCCTAACTAAAAAACATGAGTCAAAGAAGAAGGAAATACTAAAATGACTTTTTTTTGCATAATCTATAGAAAGCCCAGAGGTGCGAAGCTTTCTTTGCATAATGATATAGAGGATCTGCGTTGGCAGCGAGATTTGATTGCCTGGGCAACAGTTAAAAGCACACAGTGTGACAAAGCAGAGGGGTGCTGACCAGGCAGGGTTGTGTGGTGTTGGAACCGCAGTGTATAGAAGAGACAGAATCATCTGGTCCGGCCCCTCGCTGTATAGTGACATTCTCAGGCTTGGGGAGCTGTCTTCACAATCATTCCTTCATTCTCACAGTCATCTCCCACATGCCCAGTGCAGTGCTGGGTGTCAGGGAAACTAACACAACAAAGACCATGGTTCTTGCACTCAGGAAACCCGCAGATTAGAGGTGAGACAGATATGTGAACACATCATTGCAGGTCGGTGCCGTGAACACATGGTAGAGAGATCCATGCTGGTTCACGGTTGACAAAGCAGGGAGCCAGAGGGGGCTCCTCAGAGAGATGTTCCAACAGAATCTTGAGGGGCAGGCAAGACTCGGCCAGGGCCTGTGGCAGAGTTAGGGTCCAGTGGTGAGCAAAACAGATATGTTCCCTCCCTCTCTGCACAGTTGGGAGGACAGCCATCAATCAAACAGTCACGCCTATAAGTAAAATTGGGATAAGTGCCATGAGGGTTATTGGTAAGAATTTATAAAGAACAGATGAGCTAGATCTTAAAGCAGATCTTAAGAAAGAGTGAGAACTAAGTAAGTGAAAGACAGGGGAAAGGCATTCCAGACAGAGGGAACAGTACATGCAAAGGCCCTGAGGCAGGAGGGAGCACAGCCCTTCAAGGAGTTAAACGAAGTTCACATGTGTGGAGCAGAGTGAGGGTGAGGACAAGGTTGGAGAGAGAGGCAGCAGCTAGTGGGGCAGGAACCATCAAGGGCTTTTCACTTTATCCTGAGAGCAAAGGGGAGCCACTGAGAGGTTTTGAGCAGATGAGGGACATCGTCAGACTGGGAGAGGTTGCTCTGGCGACTTCCTGGAGAACCTGGTTGGGGTGGGGGTGGGGGGTGAGTGAGGGGACAGAGAGGCCTCTCAGGAGGCTGCTGTGGTCACCCAGGTGAGAATGGAGTTTGTGAACTGAACATGGGTAATAACGGGAGGATGGGGAGCAGTGGGCATTGAAAGTGAGGGCTGGACGGGATTGGATGGGGAAGGAGAGGCAGAGGGAGGGCTCAGGATGATGCCCTTGGAGGGAGAGGAACAGCCTCCTCCTGGAAATCTTGCAGAGAGACAAGTTGTAAAGGAAATGTGCCCTGTATTATCACCCCCCACCCCCCGCCCCCTTGCCCTGAGTTGTTTCTCTCTCCTGCTTCCCTATTGTGTCTTCCAGCCCTTCCTGCAGCTGCTGCAGCCACTGCGAAGTCCAGAGGCCACAGAAGCTGCTCTAAATTCAGAGTGTGATTCCCATGAAAATCCAACAATCAAATCATATGGAAAATAAATCCTTTCATCTTTCACTCTTTGGCTTCACACCCCCTCGAGACTTCAGGGCGGGACACTTGGCTCAGGTTCACCTTAATTCTGTGAATAAATAGATTAATTAGAAAGAAACAAGCAAGTCCAAAATGAAACCCAAGAATTTATGGATTCCCTTAAGTTTTCCCAAGTCAATAGCTGGGTGAGGTCCCTGTGGTTGATGCCATCAGCTGCCCTGAGCTCTGAGCAGCCTTGAAAGTGCTTCCTGGTGTCTCAAATGGGGAGACCAAGAATGCTGACTGCACCCCACTTTTTTCAATCACCGTTTCCTTTTATTGTTGCATTGACTGCAAAGGAGATGCCCAACTTGAACCAGCTTAGGTGCAAAGAGAACGTGTTTCGAGGGCGCTGGGGGGGCTCACAGACTTCAAGGAGGAGGTGAGCAGTCAAGTGGCAGAAGTGGCAGAGCATGGCTGACGCTCTGGAAACACCCCAACCAAGGGCTGGACGGCGCTCAGGACTCTTTCCTTCTCTCAGTCTCCCTGTGTCTCAGCCCCCCTGAGCTGCTGTAAGCAAAATACCTTCTACATGACAGAAATTTATTTCTCACAGTTCTACAGGCTGGGACGTCCCAGGTTCTAGGTGCCGGCAGATTCCATGTCTGGTGAGGCCCCCTTCCTTTTTCTAGGAGGCTTCTCTTACCATGTCCCTGCCTGGAGAAGGAGTGGGGGAGCTCTCCGGGGACTTTTTTTTATAAGGGCACTGATCCCATTAGTGGGGGCACAACCCTCATGATCCAGTCACCTCGGAAGGCCACACCACCTAACACCATCACATTTGGGGGGTTAGGCTTCAGTATATAAATTTTGGGGACACAAACAGTTCATAGCATCCTGCATGTCAGCTTTCTTTGTCTCTCTTCCTGAAGACTAGTTTTCTCCAGCTGGAGTTTCACCTCTTCACATCTTCAGCTGCCTGAGAAAGGCTGTCCTGATTTTCTGTCCTAAACACAAACTCCCAGATGCCCATTCCAAGACCCATCAACCATGACCATGGGGGCGAGGGAGCCAGCTCCACGGGGGGCCACAATGGAGTCGAGGAGGACAGTTCCCATAAAGAGAGGGGATAAAACCAGGAGATAAAAGCAGCAGTGCCTTCCATGACCGTTAACTCATATGACTTGAGAATCAGGGGCCTTTAGAAGTGAGGTACCTAGTTCCCCTCTGCTTGGTGCTTGGAAGCATCTTCTAATAAACACCATCACACTCTCCAGAGTAACGACTCAGGATCACAACTACATCTGAGGCTGCCTGTGTCCATTTCTCATGCACAATAAGTTGTGGATGCTGCCGATGACTCTAGAATCCAAACACAGCTTCGTGTCTTTGCTGTTGGAATTTCACGATGTTACAGATTTCCCTGTGACAACGTTATCTTTCTGGTCCTCCCCCCCCACCCCCGCCGCTTCTTTCTCATTCCTTAACATGCTTTAGTCCCCGGTGCTCCCAAGACCTCCTTTATCTGCCCAGCAGGAGAGCACAAATGGGTTTCTGGCCCACAAACTCCCTGACGGACCTCCTTTAGAGTAGGGGTCCCCATACCAGGGGTTTGTGAGCCCATTTCAGACGTGAGCAACACAAGGGCTGCAGCCCAGCCGAGGCCAACACACTCACCGTCCCGTCCCAGGAGGACAGCCAGGCCCATCCGGGAAGGGGGACACCCAGCGCCGTCTCTCCCCATCACTGCCCTTCCTCCATGCCCGTTTCTGGCTCACCCCAGTGTGATCCCTCAAGCTCCCCTTTCTCCTCCGCGTCCCCCAGCCTTCCTCCCTTAACTCTTCTGGGCCACCTTCGTTGTGCCCCACTCCCAGCAGCCCCTTCCTCGGCCTGCTTTTGTCTCATCCCATCCCCTGCCAGCTCCCCCTGCAGCCCCCTCCTCTCCTCCACGCCCTCCTCAGGCCCCCCATGGCCTCCACCCTGTCTCACCCCCAGTGCAGCTCCCCGATCCCCCACAACAGCACCCCCAAATCCGTCCCCACCTCAGGGTCCCTCAGCTTCCCCTCCACAGCCTCCCAAGCCCAGCTCTCAGTCCCAGGCTGCACCCTCCTCCTGCCCCTCCTCCCAGGGTCCTGTGGCCTCTCCCCTGCCCCTTCCTCCTCCCCTCTGCTCAGCCCCTGGGACCTGCCTCCCCCTCCCAGCCCCTCCCCGCCTGCACCGCAGGCAGCTCCTCCTTTGTCAGGCTGTTGTCACCTTTCTTATTGTTCTCCCTTATCTGCTAGCTCCCTTTTCAAATCCAGGTATTCGAGTAATGAAAGTAAGGTGATGTAAGAAATGAAGTCACACAGTCTCTTCAGGAAGTGGTGTTGGGAACACTGGACAGCCACATGTAAATCAGTGAAAGTAGAACACACCCTCTCACCACACACAAACTCAAAATGGCTTAAAGACTTAAACATAAGACACGACACCATAAAACTCCTAAAAGAGATCATAGGCAAAACATTCTGACATACATCGTACCAATGTTTTCTTAGGTCAGTCTCCCAATAAAAATAAACAAATGGGATCTAATTAAACTTACAAGCTTTTGCACAGTAAAGGAAACCATAAACAAAACGAAAAGACAACCTACAGAATGGGAGAAAATATTTGCCAACGATCCGTCCAGCAAGAGCTTAATTTCCCAAACATACCAACAGCTCATACAACTCAACAACAAAAAAACAAACAACCCAATCAAAAAATGGGCAGAAGACCTAAATAGACATTTCTCCAAAGAAGAAATACAAATGGCCAATAGGCACATGAAAAGATGCTCAATATCACTAATTATTAGAGAAATGCAAGTCAAAACTATGATGAGGTACCACTTCACACCAGAATGGCCATCGTTAAAAAGTCTGCAAATAACAAATGCTGGAGAGGATGTGCAGAAGAGGGAACCCTCTTACACTGTTGGTGGGAATGTAGATTGGTGCAGCCACTGTGGAAAACAGTGTGGAGGTTCCTCAGAAAACTAAAAATAGAGTTACTGTATGATCCTGCAATCCCATCCTGGGCATATATCCAGACAAAACTCTAATTCAAAAAGATACATGCACCCCTATGTTCATAGCAGCACTATTCACAATAGCCAAGACATGGAAGCAACAGATGAATGGATAAAGAAGACATGGTACACATATATTATGTAATGGAATACTACTCAGCCACAAAAAAGAAAGAAATAATGCCAGTTGCAGCAACATGGATGCAACTAGATATTATCATACTAAGTGAAGTAAGTCAGAAAGAGAAAGACAAATACTATATGATATCACTTATATGTGTAATCTAAAATATGATACAAATGAACCAATCTACAAAACAGAAAGAGACTCAGGGACATAGAACAGACTTGTGGTTGCCAAGGGGGAGGGGTTTGGGGGAGGGATGGAGTGGGAGGTTGGGGTCAGCAGATGTAAGCTATTATATATAGAATGGATAAACAACAAGGTCCTACCGTTTAGCACAGAGAACTGTATTTAATATCCTATGATAAACCATAATGGAAAAGAATATTTAAAAAAAGAACATATAACTGAATCACTTTGCTGTACAGCAGAAATTAACACAACATGGTAAATCAACTATACTTCAATTTAAAAAAAAAAATGAAGTCACAGTGAAGAGAGTTCATGGATGCTGCAGAAATGGTGGTGCTGGTATGTGGGTGACTACAGTGTGGGAAATACCGAGTTAGAGGAATGGGTATAAACTCAGATGGAAAACAGCCACCAGACTCATACAGTGACAAGAGCTGTGTCATGTCATTTCACTGTTGGCACAGCCCCTCTTTCTGTGAATCAGGTAACCACAGCATGAAACTACTCACAAACCCTGTTTCCATCCCCTGCAGCCTCCCTGGCACAGGAGCCTGGACTCAGTCTCCCCTTAGGTGTGGCTGGAGCAGAGAGACTGAAAGGGAGAGTGGAGGACAGATGGTCAGTCAGGTAAGTGGGGGCCACGTTGCTTGGGGTTTTGTGGGCTCTGGGGAGGACTTGGGCTTTGGCTGAGGTAAGAAGCTAGGAGAGGGCTTTAACTAGACAACTGAGGTGGTCAACTTGCACTGGAAAAGGATCACTCTGGCTGCCATATGGGGAGTAGACAGGGGAGCAAAGGTAGAAGCAAAGGAGCAGCTGGGGGACCCTGGCAAGGGAGGAAGGAGGGGCCAGAAGTGTCTGCTCTGGGGTAAGAGGTGTCGACAGGCGGGCTGGGTGGGTCATGCCACCGACTGTCAAAAATGGGGGGTCGCTCTGTGGAAATGTAACTCAACACCGAAGAGACTGAGCCACGTCTCCAGTTATTTGGGTGTCTCAAGCTGCACACGTGTGCGCGCGTGCACACACACACACACACAGAGCAGTAACAGCAGTGTCTCTCGCTGTGAAGCATAAAAATATGTTGATAACATAAAATCTCGACTCAGGACACTTACTGAAGTTGGAGCAAGAACTGGGACTAATATTTAGATGGCCAGATTTTGTCCTTGAGGCAAGCGATTCAATCAACTCAATCAAATGAGTCTCAATTGAAATCAGGATCAATCCTGATAGAAATCATGACATGTTCAATTTGGTTTCAATGCCTTTAGCGCCCTCTTATACCACTGCCTCCAATCTCTAGCATTCTCATGCCCTCTTTAACCTCCTGTAATTAAAAAAAGAAAAGACCTTCAGTGAAGGAAGAGGCAAAAATCCTCTCTACAGTGTAATGGCTGATAAGACAAAGTATTACTCTTTTTTTTTAAGAAGATGTTGGGGGTAGGAGTTTATTTATTTATTTATTTTTGCTGTGTTGGGTCTTTGTTTCTGTGCGAGGGCTTCTCCAGTTGTGGCAAGCGGGGGCCACTGTTCATCGCAGTGCACGGGCCTCTCACTATCGTGGCCTCTCCTGTTGCGGAGCACAGGCTCCAGACGCGCAGGCTCAGCAGTTGTGGCTCATGGGCTCAGCCGCTCCGTGGCATGTGGGATCCTCCCAGACCAGGGCTCGAACCCGTGTCCCCTGCATTAGCAGGCAGACTCTCAACTCTGAGCCACCAGGGAAGCCCCAAAATATTACTCTTATCGGGAGCCTTTGTACTTTGGATGTAATAAATACCTTAAGCCACAGGAGCAAAGTCTGGGGTTCTCCTGCCCTTGTAATTAGATACTATCAACAGCCACCTGTCTCACAAAGGTTGTCCTAATCTTTCATTCACTGAACTTGGAAGGCACTTGACATGGCTGTTTTAGCACAAGAGCACTGTGTCAAAGGGACATTTTTATATACTATTTTATTTTTATTTTTATTTTTATTTGTTTAATAAGATATTGGGGGTAGGAGTTTATTAATTTATTTATTTATTTTTGCTGTGTTGGGTCTTCGTTTCTGTGCGAGGGCTTTCTCTAGTTGTGGCTAGCGGGGGCCACTCTTCATCGCGGTGCACGGGCCTCTCACTATCGCGACCTCTCTTGTTGCGGAGCACAGGCTCCAGACGCGCAGGCTCAGTAGTTGTGGCTCACGGGCCTAGTTGTTCCACGGCATGTGGGATCTTCCCAGACCAGGGCTCGAACCCATGTCCCCTGCATTAGCAGGCAGATTCTCAACCACTGTGTCACCAGGGAAGCCCTATACTATTTTAAAAACCATTAAGCTTCCAACCATTATAAAATTATCAAGTAAAATACTTAACATACATCTTCCTTCCATCCCTGAACTTCATTCCATCCTCACCCTGACTCCTTCCTTCTCACCATTTATGACACATTGTATTAGAGTTGCCAGATCAAAATGGCCCTTGAGTCAAACATTCTGCTTCATGTCAAGTAAGTTTACTTCTCGCAAGTATGAGGCTGTCCTGGCTCACTAAATAGTGACAACAGATGAGAACCTTTGATTGCCAGTTGAATACTCCCTGCCCTGGACCACACTGTCTACCAGCAGCTGAGCTTCTTGAATCTTAGGTGCTTGCTATGTCAACGGATGAATTGTTTTTACCTTGGCGGGTGGGTCTACAAATAGATTTCAAGAGTCTATCAACCCCTGAAATCGTATAATCCAGATTTGGTGAGTACCTATATATTTGGTAAAGAGAAGGGGGAATCCCTAGTTTTCATCAGCTCTTCAAAGCAGTCCGATGGCCCCCAAATGTAAGAAATTGAGGCAGGAGATAGATGGGCCCCTGGGCTGGACAGCTGGTGTTTGTCAAGTGGAGTAAAACTGAAACTCTGTTCTCCCCCCAGACACTCCAAGGACAAAGCTAGTGGCAGAAGCTGAGCTCTGTTGGAGTAAAGAGATAAGATGACCACACCTGAAGTCAAGGAAAAGGTCCCTCTGCACAGGCACAGGAAGGCTCCTTGGGGGTCAAAAAGGGAGGGGCGCCACCCCATAGTACGTGTGGACATGCCCCCACAGGCCTCTGCGGTGGGATCCATCTTAACAAAAAGTTGCACATGCACGTTGGGGAGGGTCCTAGGGCAGGTCAGGTGTGAAAAAAGCAGCAAGGTGATTCGCCAAAGGTAAACAAAGACCCGGAAGAACTGTCCTATGTAAGTGATTTAAATCACCTCTTTACTGGGCTCCTCCTCATTAGAGAGGATGCCCATACCCTTTCTCTCCAGGTGTGTATTTCTGCTTTGCTTCTGTCTTAAATAAACTGCTTCTCTGTGTGCTCTCCCACATGTTATGCTGTGTCTCTAATAATAAACTTTGTACCTGTTTGTAGAGTTTTTGCTTCCTTGAAACATTCTTGCTTTCAGTGGGGGTAAGAGCCAGGGGAATTTTGCTTCTAGCCTCTAGTGCCTGGTGGTCTAGTGGCTAGGATTCCTGATTTTCATCCAGGCTACCCACGTTCAATTCCTGGGCAGGGAACTGAGATCTCTCTTCAGGACCGCTCACTGCTGTCTCTCTGAGATCAAAATCACTGGTTTCGATGGGTAATCAGATATTTCAGGTAAAAAAAAAAAGTCTACTTTGGAGTATTCCACCTAATATCTGCCCTCACTAGATACACAGCATTAGGGGCTGACTCTTCTGTTACATTTATTTCATCACTACAGGCCACCAGTTTTTATAGCCCAAATGTTAAGTGGATTTCCTGACACAAAGGATGTACTTTGGAGGCAACCTTTGAGGATTAAACAGAGAAGTGACTGGATTAATTTTGGGCAGAGTGAAGCACATTTTGTGAAACCATTCCTGCCTTCTAGAAGCTGACCCTTTATTCTCTCTCCATTTCCAACAAGATTCCAAGAACCGGGTCTCAAAGGAAAATTTAGCTTCTGGCTTTCATGTTTCAGGTGACTTTGGGTTTGAGTGAAACCCAGAAAGAGCCGTGGGAAGCGCAGGGAGTGGGAATTGCTTCTGCTTATCTGCCCAGCTATGATGTCCTATTATGGTTGACACCAAAATCGCTCGTCAGCCACACGTTTCAGATTGGGGTAACTCCCTGCTACCTTAAAGGTCAGGAAAGCCGCTGTGCTGACACAGGCCTCCTCCCCCTGGCAGTCTGCCCCACGACTCTTGAGTCATCATGTCTGGATGACTAGGCTGACAAAAACAAGGTTTCGGGGGGTGAGTCGAATTGGTGGGGAGCTGGGTGGCAGGGCAGAGTGATGGAGCAGGAAAAACGCTGCACTTGGAGTCCAAGGATCTGGGTTCCAGTACCTGACCTGTGAACTTGGGCCTGCCACGTTGATCTCTTTGAGTGTCGGATGAAATTAGATAACACAAAACATGCTGCATGGACATGGTCCCAAGGAGTAGAAGGTGCTCAGTGAGATGGATCGTGCAGGACTCACACTGAGGCAGAAGTCTTGCCCCTAGACCAGGATGTGATCAACCCGGATCTTCACAGTAAAGTGTCTTCAGATGCTGTCTATGGAGACCAGGTTGATCCCCAGACCTGTAGAGATTTGCATCCCTGGCCACTCATTTATTCAACAGATGCTTCTACAGCGCTATGCTGAAGCCTGATGAGGCACCAGCTTGCATCTAGAGGTCAGTTCTCTGTATCCCAGAAACACAGAAATGGCTGGCTGCCAGAGGTAGAATGCAAACTCTCCGGGTCTCTCTCAAGCTGGAAAGTGAGGATGGATCCAGGAAAGAGAAGGAAGGAGGGGGTTTGTCTCCACAGTTCTCTGCCTTTTCACTAGGTGGCAGCACCAGCTCAAGGCTGCTGTCCCCGTAGTCCTGCCTGTAACCTGGGACTTGAGAAATTCCCTCACGTGCGCTCAAGCTTGGTATATAGCTCCAGCTTTGGAGGCAACAAGGGCAAGTTTGAGTCCCATACCTGCACTTAGTTGTGTAACCTTGGGCAAACCACTTAACCTCTTTTGAGTCTGTTTCTTTATCTGCAAAATGGGGATAATAATAGTTCCTAAAATAATAGTGAACAGACAATAAGGTAAATGTTTGGTAAGTGGCAGCCACTATCATCCCTGCCCCCAGTAAGAAGATTAAACAGTATAGTCCCCTTACTCTTTTATCACTCTTATTTTGTGCCTTTTTTCCTCTTTCAAGAGCACCCCTGATGCTTATTTCAAATAAGCACATAGATAAACATTTTGGGTTGGGGGAGTGGGAAGGCAGGGGGAAGGTCCAGTGTGATTTTCCCAGAACAGACTCAGCTTTTCCCCTTCCTTCCCTCCTTCCACCCCTTTTCTTTCTCGTCATTTTCTTTCTTCTACCCTGGAATTTTTATTTTTTATTTACAAATGTATGTTAACCACCTGCTCTGGCAAATGCAAAGCCCTGGGCTAGGTAGGGACAGGTCAGGGGTGCGGTGTGCAAACGGAGTGAAGAGCAGAATTTTTTCTTTTTTTCTGGCCCTGACACGGGGCTGGTGGGATCTTAGTTCTCTGACCAGGGATCGAACCCAGGTTCCCTGCAGTGGAAGCACCCGGTCCTAACCATTGGACCACCAGGGAACTCCCAGAGGAGAGCAGAATTATACACACTGGAGAGAGTCCTCCCTCAGAGGTGTTCCCGGTCCTGTAGGCGCTGAGCTGATACCCAGGTGGTGTGCGCCCAGTGCAGCTGAACCAGTTGTTAAAGCGCTAACATATTTACATTCTCGCTGGTCAATAACCCCTGCCCTCCTGCTGCTCCCCGCTGCAGTGCAGAGCACACGCCACTCTGCTCTAGCATCAACGTCCAATCTGACTGGCCAGTGCCTGGCCTGAATTTTGAATATTGCCCCTGAGCAGGTTGGCTGGACTCCACACAGAATCAACTAAGGGGGATGGAGAGTGCAGCCTGGAGGCTGAGTTGCAAAGTCCATCTCAGGGATTGTTTTCAAATTAGAGCCTTTGGTTCTTGCCAGCAGCATTGATGGGTCTTATTCAGGTCAGGCACTCCAGAGGCTGGTGCAGGGATGGCTGAACACCCACGTCTCTTGGAGCACAGGGCATCCCAGAACCCTCTCAGAATACAGTCTACTCCTGTTGGCCCCTGAGAATTAGGATCCAGTGCCCCCTGCCTTCCTGGGAAACCCAGGTATGAGTCATCATTCCTGAGTTTGGGGTTTCTTAATAGAAGGTGACTCTGGCTGATTTAAGGAGGAAGTGAATTTGTTGGAAGGAGATGGTGTGGCTCACAGAATCCAAAGGAATGCTGAAGAAAAGGCTCAAAATAAGGCAGGACTCAGGATAGCTCTCTACCATAGAATTCTCTAGTCAGGGTTCACAGTGGGAGTGGAAGTCTCCCTCTCTCTTTCGGGTCTTGCCTTTGCTCTGCTCAAGAGTCATTCCAAAGACAGAGTCTGATTGGACCGGCCTGGGTCACATGATTGCATCTTGGACAGATGAGGCAAGGCACCTCACTGACAGCTCTACACATGGGAAAGAGGCAATTCTTGAAAAGGAAATTAGGGTGCTTTCCCAAAAGAAGGAGGCATGGATTCTGGGTGGTGAAAAATGACCCCTCTAAGCACCTGCATCTCAGTTCTAGGTCACAGTTCAAATGACACCCTGTCTTCAGCCCCCAGGTGTTAGACCCAGACAGAACTAGATCCCCATCCTAATAAACTTCCTGGAGGCCACCGGGTCAACCCAGTCAGGCTGGCTCCTCAGGATTTCAGGTTCCTACAGCTTTGTTCTTCCTACCCCTGGGGATAAACAATGGGACAGGATCTGAGGGGGCCATACGTAACTTTAACCTGAAGTAGACAAGCCTTAAGACTATAAGAGGTGGACTTCCCTGGTGGCGCAGTGGTTAAGGATCCTCCTGCCAATGCAGGGGACATGAGTTCAAGCCCTGGTCCGGGAAGATCCCACATGCTGAGGAGCAGCTAATCCCATACACCACAACTACTGAGCCTGCGCTCTAGAGCCTGCGAGCCACAACTACTGAGCCCATGCGCCTAGAGCCCGTGCTCTGCAAGAAGAGAAGCCACCACAGTGAGAAACCCATGCATCACAACGAAGAGTAGCCCTCGCTAACCGCAACTAGAGAAAGCCCGTGCACAGCAAAGAAGACCCAAAGCAGCCATAAACAAACAAACAAATAAATAAATAAATTTATTTTTAAAAAATAAAGACTATAAGAAGTCCTTCCTTCTTCCCTTCCTTCATTTATCGAACAAACAAATATTGTGTCTCCTTTGCTGGGCACTAGGGATATAGAAGTAACCAAGACAGAGACAGTCTCTGCCTTTGCTCATGGGTTATGAATGGCCTATTTAGACAGCCATTTGTCCACCATTAGTCACCACTGGTGGCTTTGTCCATGATATGGGTGGATGTCTTGTCTTTATTATTATCTCTCAGGAGAAACCAACGTATTTGCAGTCATATTTGAGGCTCCAATTGAAGAGGTTGCTTAAGAATGTGTCTTCTTTCTTTCTGGGTCAGAGGACTGGTTTATAGAGAGGGAGTGTGTGTGTGTGTGTGTATGTGTGTGCACGTGCACACACGCGTGTATGGGGGTGAGTGCATGGAGAGCCAGCTGGGCAGAGAGGCAGGCAAGCTTCCATTGTACATTATCATGGAAACAGGACTTTGAGAAATAGAACAGACACCGATGAGGGTAGACAGACACAAATGTCCTTTTAGAGTTCTGTTTAGGACTCCAACTTGCTTTTACTTTGATCTTGATCCCTGCCTCTGATTGGTGACATCTAGAAACAAGACTAAAAGCTAGACGACAGTGTGACTCAAGAGACAAAGCTCACGTATGTCTCCTGTGGCCCCATCTAGGACTCCTGTCCCCAATTTCTACCATCTCTGCAGGAATGAGTCCCTTCCCTTGATTCCTGCTCTTAAAAGATCTGATTGATGCTTACTCTCCATATGTTGGTCGAATGGTCATTTTTTTGCTTGTATTCCACTGTCAGAATAAGAGTTGTCTTGGATTATACATTCCTAAAAGGCAGGCACTATGCTTCATCCATCCACCCATCCATCCATCCATCCATCCATCCATTCTCTCACTCATTCAGTCAACAAATATTTATTGAGTTGCTATTGTGTGGCAGGCTCTTTGCTACTGTGCATGGGGCTGAGAATACAAAGGTGAGCAAAACTTTTGAAAGGTTCTGCCCTCATAGAACCTCATGGTCTAGGAATGGAGACAAATGTTAGCCAAATAACCACACAGATATATGTGAAATTTCAGTCTGTTAATGGCTATGAAGGAAGTGTGTGTGGTGCTATGAAACCATGTGATAGTTGGAATCTGATCTAGCTGAGGAATCAGGCAAAACTTCCCTAAACCAATATTTGAAGAAAAGGTAGGAGATAACTAGATGAAGGGGGAGTACAGGATGAAGAGCGGTCAGTTGACACTGAACAGCGTGAGTAAGACTCCGAAGTTGGAGGGAGGACAGAGAACTGGGGAAAGGGACAGAGGCCAGTACAGAGGGGATGAGGGTGGTGTGAGATGAGCTGGAGGGTAGAGGATGTAAGGCGTCCAGGGTCCCATCAAGGATTTGGGTCTTCACCTTAATAGTCACCTGGAGTAACTATTACACCCCAAACACGCCCTGTGCCAGTGGGCAGTTGATAAGCATTTGATATGAATAATGCTGACTTCACTCAGAGAAGATACACTAATAGGGATGGGGCAGGACCTGATACTGATGAGACTCCTAACCTAATTTCACTGCTCCAATGCACAGCTATGAAGAGCTAATCTCCACAGCTGATCTATGACTGCACGTAGCAAGATGGTCTGGAAATGCCTCCAGATGGGGAAATGAGATATGTTGCTTTTCACTTTTCAGACTTGTATGTTTCTCTAGAGAAAACAGAAAGGGGAAATTTCAGAGGTGCTGCTGGGCTTCCAAACTTTAGTATTTATACCTTATATTTGCCGGCTTTAAAAATCTAAATCTATCTATCTAATCTATATATATCCATATATAGATATGTATATCTAGAAAGAGAGAGAGAGAGAGAGAGTCGGTTTTGGTCAACATGGAAGTTTTATTCATCTCTCTTTTACCCCTTTCGTCCTTGTCTTCAATGCACATTAAAAAGCAACAACATAGAAAACAGAGCAAATATTTACATACTGTGTACATTAACAAGTGATGTTTCCTAATCGACTGTAGTTTTTAGCATGTTTCTTTAAATCATTTCACTTTTTTATGAAAGTAACTTTATTTGTAAAGGAAGATGTATATCATTATAAGAAATGGAAAACCTGTAACCTTATTGGAAAAAACTATATACTGACTAAAATAAAT
The DNA here is from genome assembly GCF_964341445.2 of Mesoplodon mirus. Classification (NCBI taxonomy): domain Eukaryota; kingdom Metazoa; phylum Chordata; class Mammalia; order Artiodactyla; family Ziphiidae; genus Mesoplodon; species Mesoplodon mirus. The sequence continues at coordinate 161,521,865 of NC_138979.1, read as the reverse complement.
AAGTTTTATCCGAGTATCATCTAAAATCATCTTGCATTCCCGGCAGGCCCTGTGGTGATCGAGTTGAACTTTGAAAAACGGGTAGAATTTCAAAAAACTAAGGTGGCATAGAAAAGTCATGCATCTCATGCCATTTAGATCAGATTCACCTCATGCTACTTATATGGGAAACAACAGGGAATCTTATTAAAAATGAAGACTCACTTAAAGACTCACTGAAGAGATGACAGAGGGATTCTAGGCAAAGGAAACAGCACATGAGCAAAGGCTTAGCGAAAGGAAAGTGCAAGATGTGGTCAAGGACATGAATTTTTCAGCCTGGCCAGTATACAGGGTTTGCTTCCAAGAGAAGAGGGATGGACAAGGGTGCCAGGGCAGGTTAGTAGGCTAAGGTCTAGTGCTCTGGAAGCACAGTGCTAGCTGCAGGGTTTCTCTTTTTTTTTTTTTTTTTTTTGGCCACACTGCGAGGCTTGTGGGATCTTAGTTCCCTGACCAGGGATTGAACCCGTGCTCTTGGCAGTGAACGTGCTGAATCCAAACCACTGGACTGCCAGGGAATTCCCTAGTTGCAGGGTTTCTCAACCTTGGCTCTACTGACACTTGGGGCTGGATAAGTCTTTGTCGTGGCGTCTGTCCTGTGCATTGTAGAATGTTTAGCAGTATCCCTGTCCTCTACCCACTAGATGCCAGTAACACTTGTCTCCTAAGTTGTAACAACCAAAAATGTCTCCAGATATTGTCCAGTATCCCTCGAGGGACAAAATCACCCTGATTTGAGCACCACTGACTTGGGGTAATGGTTTAAATTCCTTGTTTGGTTGTTTGCTTCTCTTGGCTCCTGCATTAGACAGACTAAGGTAAGCGGCATTTAATACTGCTATGCATAGTGGCTTAACCAAATAAACTCTTATCCACTTTCATTTAAAAGAAACCCAGAGACAGGCCTTCCAGAGTTTGTATCATCACATTTCTTCAGTATTACCAGGGATCTGGAATTTCTTTTCCTCCTTTGTATACCTGTTTGTCTCATGGTCCTAAAATGGTTGCTCCACCTCCTACATTGCACCTGCCTTCCAGAAAGGAGAAAGGCATGTGCCAATTGAGATGGCCCCACCTTTTTTTTTCCTTAATATTTATTTATTTATTTAGGCTGTGCCAGGTCTTGGTTGCGACATGCAGGATCTTTGTTGCAGCTTGGGAACTCTTAGTTGCAGCATGCATATTGGATCTAGTTCCCTGATCAGAGATCGAATCTGGGCCCCCTGCATTGGGAGCATGGAGTCTTAGCCACTGGACCACCAGGGAGGTCCCGAGATGGCCCCACCTTTTAAAGAGCTTTCCCATAAGCCCTACCCAACAATTTCTGCTTATATCTCATTGGCCTGCATCACATGGCCATCCCTAGTTGCAAGCGAGTCTGGGAAATGTAATCTGGTTAGCTGGGCACACTGCCTTCCTAGACAAAATGAGGGTTCTGCAGTAAGGGAAAAGGGGAGAATGGCCTTGAGAGGTCAATTGTCAGTCTCTGCCACTGCTCCTAACCTTGCCCTCTCACCAGGAATCTTCCAGAAGGAGGCAGACAAACTTCCTAAGCAGCAATGAAATTTGCCTCTGTAAATTTCTCCTCTAAGAGGGGGCTCTTTATCTCTGCCCGCTGGTAGATTGTTTAAACCAGGATCAAGTTTTTATTCCATCTTCCTGGAAGTAGATTAACTCAAATCACACATCAAGCAGTTGAGAAACAAGATTTTCAGGAGGGATATGTCTATATTCCTTTCCAGCCCCCAGCCCCCAGTCGCCTGGTACCCACACAAGGCCAGTGCAGTAGCCTGTCATCCACATGGCAAGAATTCCATTACATACACACTGGCTGCCAAGACTAAAATGCACCATTAGGCATTGTTCCTTTGGGCCAGGCATTACTCTCCTTAGGTACGTCTTAAAATGCCAATCCCCTCTGACAGAGATAAAGATGATTCAATCTTTCTCACCTTAGTGTTGGTCTTAGTTCACCTGACTATCCTTTTCCCCCTTGGAATTCCTGAGCAGCTTGGGGGCACTGAATCCTGTGAGGGAGAAGGAGGCCAGGGCAGCACACTGAGCCGGCCTGTCTGTCCTGAAGAGAAGTGGGGTCCCCAGCTGGTTCTGTTCCTTCACTGTGAAGCCGCAGCCGCAGCTGGGACATTGGCTGGCGGTATGAATAAACACTGCTGGGAAGTCTGGGTCCAGCAGATGGCAACCCCATGACCTCTGAGTTGAATTGGCCTCCCTTTCTCTCCCCACCCATACTTCTCAACCTGAAGACGAAAATTCTGGCTTCCCTGTCATTTGTTTTGACACTAACTCAGGGAAGAACACTGCGAGTAGGAGATAAACTCTGAGATGGCAGGTGGGGAAACAAACATTCCCCAGGAACCCTCACGTCAAACTGCTAGATAGCGATGTGCCCATTTCTTGCTGCACGGAGCCTTCCCCTCACCTGGGCTTTCCACAGAGACATTGTTAACCTAGATCAGAGTGACAAACTGGCAGACCTCTGCAGGGCCACCCTCAGACCTGAGCAAAAGAGGCCCCTGCTCTGGACTCCCCACATTACAGGGACTCCCCTCCCCCTGCTATACCCTTCTCATGGGGCCAGGAGTCCTGAGGACCAAGGGGACATGCCTACCCAGAGCCCTCTGTTCTCTTTAGACCAAGCTCCATATACCCAGCAGATCAGGATCCCCTGTCCGTGCCCCTGAGCTGGCTTCCAGCAGCTGTAGTCCTCTTCCCTGGATAACTCTTTGCCAGAGTAGATCAGACACTGGTAGGTGCACCCCTGGACCTGACGGGGTGGCCCAGGGATGGCTGCTGTGGGGGAGGAGTGTGGATGGACCAGTTTTGTAAGCTGGTATGTCCACCAACATGCACGTGAGGCCACTGAGGAGGAGCCGGGGGAGAGATGAGAAGAGAACAGGCTGCAGTCTGGGGGCTGTTTCTCCCTGTGCTTCCTGTGCTGCCCATGGCAGCAGGGGATAGAACCGAGGGGCGGCTGTCTGCTTTAGGCAGGTAAGCACTCACTCCTCAGTTTGCCACACTCCCTGCCACTCCCAACTGTCCTGCTCCCGGTGAGTTTCATGTATTTATAGTCCCTGCCTGGGTCCTGGAGGCATCTGTGTGTCACTGGTCCACCAGCCTGAGGGAACTATCCCTGTCATGGGTAGGAGGCTGGGACAGAACCTGGATGGTGGGACATCCGTGGTCAAGGCTGTGGAAGTTCAGACCTACCTGCAGCTGCCCCTCCAATTTCCCTGTGTGGCAACGAAGTCAGCTTTGGCACCCACCCTAGACTTCTGCAGCCTCCGTCAGACTGATCAGAAAGGAGAAGTGGAACTGCCCCGGGTCATTAGAAAGTAGAGAATGAAAGGGGAAGAGAAGTCCTTCCGAGAGATGGGAGCAGCACATGTGAGCTCTGCATTTCTGGTTCTGGCTCTGAATGTCATCTGAAGATGCTCAGCACTGGTCATGTGCCTTCTGTGGGGGTTTCTGGGGGGAAATCACAGCACTAGAGCAGGCTAGGGGGGAGAAACATCTCTAATTGGAAGGAGGCCCATGAGAGGCCTGGTACAGGTAGAGCTAGCTGGAAAGTTCTACTTCCTAAGACTAAGAAAGAAAAATGAATTCTATTCAACGCAGGCCACATCTGAAGTGACCATAGGCTTCTTTGCTTTGCCTGTCACAACAGGGGTGGGAAGGAGCTACCCAGACCATCAGCTACCAGGAACCAAGCCCTAAGGAAACTGATGAGAGAGAACCTCCTTGCTATAGCCCCTCATCACACACCCCAGTCTACACCGAGTCCGTGCACTGGAAGGGAAGCCTCATTTACCAAGTTTTGTTGGGTGACGAAAGGTTAAAATGCAGGATTCTGCACTGGAAGCAATGCTGATCCCTGGGGAAGGTCTTCTGGCCTGTCTCCAACAGGTTCTGAGCCCACTTCCCGTACTCTGGGCATCCACAGGCGCTGGCTTCAGGGGTGGGCGGCCCAACGGTGGCAGTGTGCCTTCAGAGGCTCTTGGGCTGGACTCCTCCCATAGTTAGGCTGCAAGGAAGTCAGATGCCCACGTGCTAGGACACAGCTTTTCCAGGCCTCTGCAGAGTTTAGTAATCACACTATAGCACAACACTGGCATAATCCCAGGGGTTAGGAGAAACTTGGGCAGGGGAGGTCTAGAGCGGAAACCTTGCCTCAAGCCAACCAGAGCTGTTGGTGGGCAGGCTGAGGAGGTGCCGGCACAGCGGAGCTGGCCTGTTCCTCCCTTTCTCCTGTGCTCACCAAGACGGCCACCAGCAGGGGGGCCGCAGGCAGTGGCAGTCCCACTGAAGGACCAAGGGGTGAGATGGGGAGGCTGCTGGAGGGGCTGCATCTGACACCTTCCATGGCGATCCCTGTCGCTTTGGGCCCCAGCTGGCTCGGCAGGGGCCATGTATGTGGGAAGGCCCTGCCATGGCTCTTGGGAAGCGGTGTGGGTAAGGCCAGCGGGCACTTAGCCTGGGGATTTCTGAGGAGCAGGTGGACATCAGAGCAGGGGAAGCAGAGCGCACTGGTTTCAGCTCTGCCAGAACTTGTGGATTTGAAGCCCTGAAGATAGCCCTGTGTTATCTGAGCCACTGCTGCCCTCAGACTGTGCTCAGAATGGCAGCCTGTGGAGACGGCAAAGTTGCATGTGCTTTATCACAGCTTCCCAGGGGAGGTGGAGTCCTCAGCAGGACATGTGGTGCCTGTGTCTCTGAACCACATGTTGCCCCACGAGAGCATGAGGAAAGCCTCACCTTCATGTGAGGTGCTCCTTGTGTTACTGGAGTTCCGTGCATGGGGACTGGCACGCAGCATCCTCCAGCGCTGGCCGTCTGGACGGGGCTGAGTCGGTGTGGTCGTGGGAGACGAGAGTACCAACTCGAATGACCATCCCCCTCCACAGCATCTGGCGCTGGTCCTTCTCTTGTCTAGAGAATGACCCTAGAAACGTCTAGACAATCTAGAAAGCATGATGCAATGAGGAATGGAAAGTGAGAGGTCACAGTGAGGTGATTTGGGGAGGAAAATCAAGAAGACGCCTAGAAGGTGAATTGAAGCTGGTTTGAGAAAACCCAGCTTCCCAAGTAGATTAACAAGCCATGGAAAAGAAGCGATATTAGCAGAGTCTCCGGAGCTTTAAGGGCTCCTGAGGCCAAGAACCAAAAACGACCCCAACCCCACAGAACTTAAGGTTTCAAGCCCTGGCCAGCCTGGTTTCTTTTAAGACATTTATTTAGAAAAATAACCCTTCCCTACCCCTCCTCCCTCTGTGTCACGGGACTTGGGCATTATGCTTGACGTAGCTCTGGATCTGGCCTCCCACCCACGTGAAGGTCCAGCCCACGCTGCCGGGCGGTTGGCCACGCTTCGGGAGGCCGTACACACGTCCAGCAGCTGCGTCCTGTGCTCCATCCCGGTCCAGGCCTCCGCCTCCGGGTCTCCGGGTGGAGAGAGGGCGCTGAGGGACGAGGGCCGCTGGCCACAGTCTGCGTGCCCTTCCCGAGGCCTGGGAGCAGCTGGGGCTGGGGGCTCCGCTCTCTCCCACCCTCGGGGAGCTCAGGGCTGGAAGCGCGGGGAGCTGACGTGAGGCTGGTGGAAGGCGTGGGCGCTGTACACCACCTCGGGGGGCGAGGGCGTGCCGGGGGCCAGCACCGAGCACAGGGGCTCGTGGCTGCTCAGCACCGACGTGAAGTACTTCACCTCCTCCGTGAGCTGTTTGATCTCCTTCCGCAGCGCTGCGTTCTGTTTCTCCAGGTCTTCACTCTCCTGCGAGCGGAAAGGATGGACGTTGCAGATTAATGTCAGCGCTCTGCAAGATTGCGGGGGCGGGGCGGGGGGGCGTTGTGAAGCGGGGGTCTGCGTTAGATTTTCACTAGCACAGCCATGGAGAAGGGCATCGGTGACTTTTTCTGCACATGCGAGTGTGCACGTGTGCATATATATTTGTATGTGTCCTGTGTGTGGATGGGTGCATCTATAGCACACGTATATGCATAGCTTTTAGCTTGAACCATATGAAATTGCTGCTCTTTGTCTGTTTTGACCTATAAGAATGGCAGTTTCATATGGTCCCAACTAAGAGAGATGTGTGTGTGAAGGCATGCGTGAATTTGCATGTGTGCTCCTTTGTGTGCAGATGTACATGCATAGATCTCTGTGAGTGTGTACGAGGGTTGAGAGCCACAAGTATATGTCAAGGGAAACCGGCCGGGAGGCCAGAGCCCAGCAAAATGGAAAAGAGTTTGTGAGACCGTCTTAAACTAATTTCACTCTTTTCTTCTCTATGTTATACGGTGTCTTCTCCTAACATTACCAGCGTTTGCATTTAGTCTTACAAATGGAGTCCATGGTTAATTGTCTACTTCACCCAGATTCTAGAATGTTTAGGGTCTTTCTAAATAGTAAATAGTCAAACTCCAGCACAGTGTTCGATTCCACGCCATTCTGCTCTTCCAGCAGCTTGTTCTGTAGTATTCTGGGTGTGTCCCAAGCACCTGTGCTTCCTTTTTTCCAGAAACACCTTTCCCCTGTTGCTTAAGGGAACCATCAGATGCACACTAATCAGAAAAACTCAGGGTAAAGAGCGCTGATTACTGATCACATCATTAATTAATCAACAATGACACCCTGGTAATTAGCATTTACTGGAAAACGATCCCACCTTCAGAAAACCCAGGGGAATTGCATTTCCAATGTGATTTTAAGGTTCACATTCCTTGACTCAAATAGACCTTCTGGGCTAATCATTGGTACCCACAGAGGAAGGAAAAATGGCACTGGAGATGCCAATAAATTACATTTCAGTTCAAAAAGCGACCTAATATTTGGAATCCAGGTCTTATTTTTCTAGTTCTGTTTCACTTAGGTTAGTATTTTCCAAACTTGCTGTATCATTAGAATTAATCTGAGGGCCTGATAAAAATATAGTTCCAGGCCCTTCCTCAAATCTAGAGACTTGAACTCAGTGGGTTTGGGATTTTCTGTGAATTCTGGGAATCTGAAGTTTTAACAAGTGCCCCAGATTATTCTGATGATCAGCCAAGTTTGAAAACAATAGATATTAATGTTAAATATGGTAATAAATTTATTTTGATTATTCAAGCACTTATTAAGTGCCTGGCCTAGAGTATGAACTCAAGTGTTTGTTGATTGGCTGCCTGATGACATCAACGGCTGGACCAGAAGTTGACTCAGAATTACAGTGGGCAGTGAGCAGATGTGAGATAACTTGACATTTAGAATTTGCCTTAGGTAATCCATCAGGAGCATGAGCTACAGGTTAATGAGAGCTAGTTACACTGCCAGTTGCCCTGACGCATGCACCTGGGGGTTCTTTTTAAGTGGAAGAGGAGAAGGTGGCCTTATCCATCAAGCCAGATTCCATCCGTTTGTACAGAACAAGTGTGAGCGTGCTCAGCCTCAGCCTGGCATTTCCTGTATGTGGCACTGAGCTAGAAAATGTGCCTAGGTCGGTACAGAGAAAACCCCCATCTCTAAAATGGGGTGGGGGAGTTGGGATACCAACAGCCACGATGGTAGGGTCAGGGGCACGGGCTACCGCTTCTGCGGGGTGTGACCGGCTCATTCATCTTACCATTTGGTTGTTTCCGGGCACATCCCAGAGAGAGGGCATCCCCTCTTTACCAAAAGGTAAGATAAAGCAACACATGAGACTGGGGGGTGTTGGTAAGACGGGAACTGGGGGCCGGGAGTCCTGGCCCCTTCCTCTAGCCCTTTTCCTCACCCCCTCTGAGAGTTTCCACTGGTGACAACACTTACTGTAAGTTCTGTGCTCCAAAGAGCCTGGGCAAACCCCGAGGCAGAAGGGAGGGGTGGGGTAGGCGGGCCGCAGGGACCAATCGCTCTGACCTTCTCTCCGCCTAGAGGCCGGCCCAGCTTTCGGGAAGTGACAGCAAGCTCTTCCTCCCTCAGCGAGCCCTGCTGAATTCTGGCTTTCTCCTCTCCCTGCCCCCCTGGGAGATCCCAGAGCTCTAGGAGAGCATTCATAACCGCCACCGCCTCTAAGTAGAAAACAACCAACTGTGACAAGAAACTTGTCTTTACCTTGGAAAGCAAGACTGCTTCCCGCCAGGGCCCCAGAGAAAGCAGTACTGCCAGCCCAGGGGACCTGCCGCCAGCCAGACACTTAGCAGAGGAAGAGTTTGACTTCGCTTGCAGAAGGAAGTGGCTGATCTGGGGTTTTCATCCCTCCACATCCCCACCTGCCACTGCTTGGTCCACTCTGACCCTCCCTGGGGCCGTCATGCTGTGGAAGGCGCTCTCACACAGGGACAGATGGCAAAGGTGGCCATGGGAGCAGCTCTTGACCCAGAGGTACCATGATCACACCCCTCTAATTTCCCCTTAAATTCCCAGTGGGGGCTGGAAACCAAGAACTCAAGGGGAAAAGGAAAGGAATGTTTAGAAAGTAAATTTTGGCTTCTAACATGCATGTCTTCTCCTATGATGGGGGAGGGGTGAGCCTGCCCTTGGGCTTCCAAGTGACCTGCTTTTTACTTTTCGGAATTCATTTAGGCACTTCAGGCTCCTCACAGTAACCCTCTGAGGTGGCTATGCAAGGCCAGCTGCTATTATCCCTACTTTACAGATGAGGCCAACTGAGACCCTGGGACAAACCTATTGCACATACCCCCCAAAATTATTACAGGCTGGTGGTGGCGGCTGCTAGGACAAAGGGCTATAGATTCACCTCAAGACACTTATTTTCTCAGAGGGCCAGAAACCTAGAGTGATTGATCCAAAGCCCCATAACCATGTAGGTGCAGAGCAGGGCTGGGCTCAGGGCTTCCCCATCCTCAGCCCTGTGCTCCTTTTAGCACACCCATGGCTTCTCCTGAGAGACTTCATGACTCAGGGTCTCTGGAGGTCACTAAGATCAGCAGCCTTCCAAGAGAAAACGGGGTCTTGCTTTGGGTGATCCTTAAACACAGTACAAGAATCCTGAGTCGATTACACTCTTCCAATCACAGAGCTGATCATCGCCTCCTGACCTGAGCTGGGAGGGAATCTCCTGTCCAGCTACTCTGTGAGAGGGTTGACTCGGGGCCAGACCTTCCCCAGATGCACAGTGAGGTCCGAAATACATGACAATGGTGGGCTCCACCAGTTAACTGTGGACAGGGGTCCTGGTCCTGGTCCTGGCTGGGTGACCCTCGGTGACTCCCTTTCCCACTCTGAGCCCCAGTTGCCTCACTTTAAAACAGGAAGACTGGACCAACACAATGATTCTCAGCCTTGGTCACACGCTGGGATCAGTGGGATCCCTGGAAAGTTTTAACAATATTGATGCCTGATTCTGATTTAATCTGTCTGGGTGCACCTGGGCATTGGGTTGTAAAGGCCTCCCCAGGGGATTCTAATGTGCAGTGAATGTTGAAAACCACAGGATTAGAAGATCTCCAAGCCCTCTGCAACTCAAATATTTCAGATTTTAAATTGACTACCTGTGTATATTAGCCAACCAGAGCCTCTAACAGTTGGGAAGGGGTAGGTGTGTTGGGAGCAGAGGTACATAGACTCAATTTATATGAGAAAGATTAGTAGAAACCAAAATTTTAAAAGAATAATCCAGTTTGATTTAATAATAACTAACATTTATTGGGTGCTACCATGTGCCCAATTACATAATTACAATTATCATTTTATTTAATCTTTGCAACAATCCTATGTGGTAGATAATATTATTAGCCACATTTTACAGAAGAGGAAAACCTAAGGTACAGAGAAGTTAAGTAACTTGTTCAAGGTCACACAGCTTGTCAGTTGCAGCACCAGTGCTTGAACTGAGACAGTCTGGCTTCAGGGTCTTTGCCCACCATCCTCTCTTGCCTTTGAAGTCTGTTTAAATCTTATGATATCTGGTAATTATCTCCTGTGAGGCCTCAGCCTGGTTGACTTTCCAATTTCATCTTCCCTCTTTTCCCGCCTCGCACAAATTGAGTTGCTAATGTTCACAACTCACACTCACCTGTGAGGTTACTTGATGCCACCCCTACCAGGAACCACAAGCAGCTTGGAGGTGGCTAAGGAGGAGGCTTCTGGGGGTGTGGGAACATTCTGGGAAATTCCCTAGTGGAGGGGCCAAGTAGCGGGTCACTGCAGAGTGCTTGAATGATGGGGAATTCCCCGGTGGGTCCCTTACCCACAGGGAAGCCAGTTGGGACCAAGGCTGAGGACAGGCTCTGACCCAAGGCTCTGGCAGGGACTCTCCAGGCCTTCTGAGCAGGGCTTGGTCCTCCTTCCTGCCAGTTCTGGTTTGTGCCTTGACCTTCTCCTTGAATTTTCTAATCACACTTTCCAGAAGGGTGAAAATAGTCCCTGTGTGTTTCCTCCTCAACAGAACACGCAGTCATTTATTGGTAAGGTGACCTTTTAGCTCCCACCCACACTTCAATGTGAGAGTAGTGTGTCAAGCTCATGTCCCTCACACCCAGTTATTTGTTCAGTCTCCAGCAGTTTCCAACCCCTGTCCCCCATGTAGACATAGGGTGGAGCCCAGCTTTCCTGGAGGAGTGAACTGAGAGGTAGGGCACATCACAAGCCATAGTGGGATCTATGCCTACCTTTCCCCTGAATCCTGGGGAAATTAACTCCAACTCCTGTTCCTCACCGGATGAGAAGAGAAGAGGAAGCACTAAACCACAGGTCTTTGCACTGAATAATTCTGGAGAAATCTTCACTTTCATACCTTAAAGCTGAAGCTCCAGGGCCGTCAGCACCTCATCATCCACTGATGTTTAGCCACATCAGCCATGCCCCTCAGGCCCCTGCCTGGGTTCCTGTCTCCTGTTCTTTGGCTTTCAGCACTATGATTTCATTGACCTCGTGTGTGAGAAACACTATAGGTTGGCTCACTCAATATCTGTTCCAAACTCCTTCCCCCTGCTTTCCTCTAGAGTAGCTGGGAAAAGAATTCCTCAATTACCCAGCTTCCCCTGCAGGTAGGTATGACCATGTGACAGAGTCTGACCAATAAGACATAAGCAGAAATGGGGGGGGGTAGGGGGTAGGAAGGGAGGGGACAGGCTTCACTCCTCAGGGAAAAAGGCAGAGCTTTACCAGACAAAGGCTACCCTCCCTGGACACGGATTGATGCCTGGAGGTTCAGCAGCCATTTTGCAGCCTTGAGGATGCACATACTGAGGATGTGCACATCTCTGCACATCCACATGCTGAGGATGGCTGTGCAGAGAGAAAGAAGGAGCTTGGTTCTTTGACGACATCCTTGCACTATCCCTGGACTGTCTACTTCTGAACTTCTTAGTATATGAGAAAAATATTAACTACAAATAGTGACTTGTTGATGCCTCTGTTTGATAGTTTTTCTATAACTCATAGCAGAATGCAATCCTGACTGATACCTCAAGTTAGAAAGGTTATCACTAGCAAGTCCAATTTTGAAAAACAAACAACTAATAATTGCCATCAACATCAAGGTTTGAATTGTTTGTTCTGTTTTAAGCTGCCGGGCCTCTGAGACAGAGTGTCTGGGTATATACCCACAAAATTGCCCCAAATTCACTCCACACATTCTACCACATGCACCTGACAGGCTTCAAATGTCACTGCTCCCTGATTCTCAACCCTGGCTGCACACTGCAGTTGCCTGAAGAGCTTTAAAAAATCTTAATTCCTGGGGCTTCCCTGGTGGCACAGTGGTTGAGAGTCCGTCTGCCGATGCAGGGGACGTGGGTTCGTGCCCCGGTCCGGGAAGATCCTGCATGCCGCCGAGCGGCTAGGCCCGTGAGCCATGGCCGCTGAGCCTGCACGTCCGGAGCCTGTGTTCCGCAACAGGAGAGGCCACAACAGTGAGAGGCCCGTGTACCGCAAAAAAAAAAACAAAAAACTTAATTCCTGGATTTCACCCCTGACAGGTTCCAATTTAATTGTTCCAGACTGGGTCTCAGGCATCAAGATTAAAAAATACTTCCCAGATGAGCTTAATGAGCAACTAGCTTGAGAATTATGTTCATAGTAGATTCCTCTTTAAAATAATATAACAATATAAATATATACAATGTTTGATTTTGTTAAATTTATTATATGTTATATATTTATATTTTTTTATTTTATTAAATAATTTTATTGTATAAGATAGTATGAATAATAAAAGTATAATATAAAGAACTTTAAAGAAGGAGGAGGACATTTCTAAGTCAAAATTTTTTTCTAAAAGTAAATGACTGTTCAAGGCAAAGAATCATATTTGGTGAAAATTTCAAGTAGCCCAGGATAGTTCATTGTTATGGAAAGGTGAGAGGTAGGGCACTTATTGGAATCTCATTAATGATAACTTTATCAAGTTAGTTGTCCTTTAGATTGTTGAGCTCCATGAGGACGGGAGCTATCCTTGTCTTCACTGTTTTGTCCTCAGTGAATGGGACTGTGCCTGGCACATAGTAGGTGTTCAGTAAAATCATGTTGCTTGACTGCCAACTTGGAGTCTATAATAATTTACCAAAATATGAGACCTGCATTTGAAGGGTCTGCTGTTTGTGATGTCCATGAAATTTCCCAGGGGGTGCTTAACCAAGCGTTTAAGTACTTTTATAGCTCCTACTTTTAACTATAGGATAGTTACAAGTGAGTGTAAGATATTCATTTTCTTAAAAAAGGCCCAGTCAAACCCCTGCTTTCGTTCCCCAAACTGAAGCTATGGAGTGGGGACAGCAGAATCACACCACTGTGAGAACCCTGCATACAGTTTCCCTGGCTTGAACTTGACCTGTCCGAACCATATCAAGCAAAGGAGACTTGACCAGTGGTGGTGAAAAAGCCCAGCCAGTGAAACAGTTAGTGTTCTTTTTTTTTTTTTTTTTTGGCATGTGGGGTCTTAGTTCCCCGACCGGGGATCGAACCTGTGTGCCCCCTGCAGTGGAAGCACAGAGCGTTAACCACTGGAGAGCCAGGGAAGTCCTTTTGTGTTCTTAAAGTTCATATAAACAACTGGAAAGTAGGGCATTTGTTTTCATATATGATAATACATCTGATATCTTCACCTGATTGATTTATAGGAAAATGCCAGCCTCTCTGCATTAAGCAAACAAATAAAGTCTTCTCTCCAATGCAAAACAGACAAAAAATGCACTATTGCTTTGTTTTTACATTTGCTCTCTCATTAACTCTCAAACAGCCCAGTGAGGTGTAATTGCTTCCCATTTTGTAGATCAGAATTTAGCTTCAGATATATCTGCCCCCACTCTGTCCCCACTGAATTTGAATTCATTCTGTTGACCCTCCCCCCACCCCCCACCCCCAGTCTGGTTCCTGCTCCCTGCAGCACAGTGGCCTTTGTTCCTGAGTTCCTCCTCACGCTCTCACAGTCCCAGGCCCCACAAGGCATCTTTCTGACCCTGACAGGCCCCTCACAGTTTGGCCTGAAGTCTCTGCAAGAGAACATCCTTTCCCCAGATCTTCCCAGGCTCCTTCTCTTGACTCGTATTTGATCTCAAATGTCAGGGCCTCAGAAAGACCTTCCTTGATCACTGTCCCCATCCCTGTCCCTAAGTCACTGTCAATATCGCACTATTTGGTTTTCTTCAAAGCCCTCTTCCCTTTGTGTGATTAGTGAAATAATAAATAATGATTGGTCAGTCGATTTTTCTAGTCTGACTTCTGGTTGAACGTAAGGTCTGTCTTGTCCCAGCTGAATTCTCAGCGCCCAGAAAAAATGCCCGTAGGAGGCATTTCACATATACTTGTACAGCAGAATGAATCATTTCTGCTGACGTGAGCTCTAATACTAGGAATATGGCCTTTGCTTTTGTTATTTTCTGGACCTCCCCAAACTCTTAGCAATAAGGCATAGTCTTGTGCCAGCTGAGTACCTGGAAAATATGTTAGTTACAGGGTTATCTAGTGCAGGAAGTTGCATTTTGGTACCAGGAATCTAGCCCCCTCTGCTTGGCTCTGAAATTTATTACTACTCTTAAATTTTCCTAAGAGCTTTAGGTCACCCTCCTTGGTTCCCCTAAATCTAGCGTGACCAGATGTTTACTGGGACAGTCCCAGTTCATGGCTATCGTCCTAGTGTAATTTTTACTAGTACCTCTTTTCACTCAAAAGTGTTCCTATTTGGATGATAAATTATAAGATCTCCTACCAAAGCCTGCCCCCCAAACTCTAACTCAATGATACCCTCTCTATTCTCATCCTCGATTTCTACCAGAATTCACTCAGCGCTCTATTTGATCTTTTTTAATGTTTTTAAATAAAAAATATACAGTATAACTAAAGATATTTTTTAAAAAAGTATACCCAACCATGATCCCAGTCCTCTAAACGTGACTCTTTTCATTTGTATATGTTGCTATCTTGTCCTTTTTAACGAACATGGATACTTATTTTTATAAAATCTCAGAGTACATATACAATTTGTATTTTCCTTTTTGTCATAATTTTGTCATACTTAAAAAATCACCATAATTATTCTTTTAATGGTGACATCAACAAATAGATGATCCACAATTTACTTAACATGGCTTTCTAACGCTGGACATTTTGGTTGCTATTATAAATAATGCTGCAGTGAACATCTTCCAGTTCATGTAAGTATTGCTGTAAAAGGGTTATGTAATATATACAATGTCATCGGCAGTGAATGTATATATTAATTTTACTACAACTTCGCTGGGATTTAGGTGTTGTAATTTTAAATAATTTATTTTGCCAACTAACTTTTTGAAGGTTTCTTAATTTCATTTTAATGTTACAAGCTATCAATTACCAAGAAGTAAGATTTCTGCATGTCTATTCCCTACTACAGCATTCTCAACCAAGGACAATTTTGCCCCCCAAGGGAACATTTGGGAAGATTTAGAAATATTTTTGATTTTCACAACTAGAGGAGTGAGGTCGTGCTACTGGCATCTAGTGGGTAGATTTTACATTTTACAGTGTAGGGGGCCAACCCCCTCCCACATACACAACAAAGAGTTGTCCAACTCAGAGTGTCAATATTGCTGAGGTTGAGAACTCCATAGTGTATATTGTTTGCACAATCGGAATAGAAAATTGGGTTATTTTCATTTTGGTAGGAAAAAATGTTATGTAAGCTTTCTGTTCATAGCCTTTGCCCGCTTATCTATTGGAGTCTTGATGTTTTTCTTAAAAAGAATGTTCTTTCTATAGTACAAATATTAAATCAAGGGGACTTCCCTAGCAGTCCAGTGGTTAAGACTTTGACTTCCAGTGAGAGGGGGAGCAGGTTCAATCCCTGGTCAGGGAGCTAAGATCCCACATGCCTCATGGCCAAAAAGCCAAAACATAAACAGAAGCAATACTGTAACAAATTCAATAAAGACTTTAAAAATGGTCCACATCAAAAAAAAATCTTTAAAAAAGAAAATATTAAATCTGAATTTATTTAATTTGACACAAATATTTCCCCCAATATGTCATTGTCCTTTTGATTTTGGATTACAACTTTAAGACTTTTTTTAGATAAAGGAACATTTAAACTTAGCCCCTCTCAGCCTGGGACTCTCTGCCTTTTTCGTCTCTTGCTGTGTGCTTGGGTTTTGTTGCTGAAGAGTGCCTAGGCCGTTTACATGTCCTAGTTAATGGCCTACTTCTTGGCTCATCCTTTGCAAAAGGACATTTGAGGGCAACACCATCTGCCGAGCAAAGTCCCGTTCAGCAAAGTGGCACAAAAACAAAAGCAAGAGGTGGGAAGGCAAGAGGTTTGGGTTCTTGGGTGTCCTTAAGGAAGACATCAGTGTCCTCACTGGTAACACAGTAGGGTGACCTAGAGTATCTCTGAGTTTCCTTTTAATTCTGTGATTCCATCAAGAATGGGGTATGACTATAGTTTTTTTTATTCCCTCCACAAGCTACCATGTGGACCCATGGCAGGATCCTCTACAGATACCCCACAATCTGAAGGGGACTTTGTCCTGTGGAATCAATATATGGAACCTCTTAGGACTCAGAGGGCCAGACCTAGTCCTACAGAGACTAAGGAAAACCCCAGAGCAGCTTGGGGTTTAGAGAGACTCCCTCATCCTTTCCAAGAGAAAGTAGTCTGGTAGCTGCTGAGAACAGCTTCATGAAGACTTCAGCTGAATGGGTGCCATCAATTTCTGACCTGGGACATGTAATCCCATTTAGACAGAAATTCCTTATAATGCCAAGACTGGTGAGAAGCTGGCCTCCTTTCAAACATGCCTCCCGACCATAACCAAACAGACCCATTGTCAGTAGGACAAGCAGTTAGGGCTGGTGAATTCCTTAGTGTGTTTTTCCTTCCCAAATGAGAATAGTCTAATTTTTTATTCTGATTTTTAAAATGGTATACATTCATCATAATAAAAAGAATTACAGAAAAGTACCAGGAGTAAGGTAAGCTATTCAAAATTCAACCACTCAGAAATAACCATTATTATCATTTTGGAGAATATTCTTCCAGACATCTCTTTATGCATGCAAACATGCCCCCCAAACCACAAATTTTACATCAACGGGATTATACTCTGCATACTCTTTGTCACTTGCTTTTTCTCTCAGTGCTATGTAATTGACATATTTCTGTGTTGATAAATACAGATCCACTTAGTCATTTTTATTGCCAGCATAAAATTCTAGTATATGAATGTGTCGTAATATACTTAATCTCCAGTAGTTGGGTATATGTCCAGTTTTATAGTATTGATAAAGTGTTTACTGTTCACAAATAATGATGAATTGAGCATCTTTGTGCATCATTGTTTCTTCAAATTCCTGTAAGTGGAATTGCTGCACCAAAGAGCAAGATGTTAATAGTTATTGTTACACAGCTTTATTTAAAAATGGTCTCAATGGCTATATCAATCTATTGCTTAGAGACATCATTAATTTCTCGACTAGGCCTAATGATGGAGGAGGAAAAGTGTCAACTTTGGAGGATGTTGCTTAAAGAACAAGAGAAAAAAATTCAGGAAGAGATTCAAGGAGGATCAGTTAGGGGAGATGAATACATCTTCATGCGAGTCCAAAGGAAGAGGCTGTGTTGCCTAGTGGTTAGGAAGATGGGCTCTTCAGTAGACAGACCTGGTTACAAGATGTATGACCTCAGACAAGTTACTTAACCTAATACGATTAATATGTTGTTGGGTTTTTTTTTGTGGTATGCAGGCCTCTCACCGCTGTGGCCTCTCCCGTTGTGGAGCACAGGCTCCAGATGTGCAGGCTCAGCGGCCATGGCTCATGGGCCCAGCCGCTCCACGGCATGTGGGATCTTCCTGGACCGGGGCACAAACCCGTGTCCCCTGCATCGGTAGGCAGACTCTCAACCACTGCGCCACCAGGGAAGCCCCAATTAATATGTTTTTTAAAAGAAGTTCATAGCAATAGAGGCCCAAGAGCAATGGCTCTTTTCCACAGAAAGTTCACTGACTTTACACTGAACTTGTTTAGGGTGGAACTAGCTAAAACATACTTTCTAGCTTTTTGTTTTGTTTTATTTTATTTTATTTTACCTGTGATTTCTCTATGCCAATAAATCTTATGGCATAGTCTCCCAGAAAGAGAAAAAAAACTGATGTAATGAAAAAGGACCATGAACAGGCTTCTCTCCCAGGCCTTCCCAGAAGACCAAGAACAATAGTGTCTCCTTCTAAGGAGGCCCAGGAAGTTAACATCTTTGCTGAACTTTGTTTCCTCCATTACTCAGCTTTCCTCCAATTGTAAATACCTTATTTCTCACAGCATCAGCTTAATTTCAGGCATAATTTACACTCATGATGTTTGTTATATATGGCATTAAAGATCTACCCTGGAACCTGTAAATCTTTTTCTTTTTTTAAACTAATGTGAGAAACCTTCAGGAGCCAGCCCCAGGCAAGCGCCTGTCCTACCCCCATCTAAGTACCTGAAGTTCCAGCTCCAGATCTGGCCCTGTTACTGTATTTTTCTTCCAGTTCCATCCTCAAGGCCAGATCTGACTTGTCAACATCACAGCTCTGGGCTAATATTACTGTCTGCCCACCACCCCCTCTACTTTTAGCCTTTTCATGAACAAAGCTTCTCAACTGATCTCAACTCTCTTTCCCGCTAACCTGGGACACAGACTCAAAATCCTTCCTGCTCCAAGGCACCAGAGATATCCTACAATTACCAGGATAACCACACAAATGAAACTGATCTGTCATCTCTTACTAGAGCTGGAGACCTTAGGATGACTCATTACAAATCCCAGCTGACGGTTGTCCCAAAGGACTGAGATATTTATGTAGGATGTTCAAGGGATAAAATGTCACAATGGAAGACTATTCAATGTTTGAAATCAAATTAGAAAAGAAATCATCCTAATGCATATGTAATAATGATCGATATTGGGAATTTAAATATCTACATTATAAAAATAAAAGCACATAATAAAAACATCCAAGCTATATAAAAAGGTAAAAAAAAATGCAAAGTATCTCTCTCCTGCTTTAGACCTTTTGTCCTACTTTTCAGAAATACATATTGTTAGCAATTTTGGGGGGAAACCTATTTGAAATTTTTAAAGTTTATACACATATGCACATATCTTTTTCTTTTTATTAAAAATATGCATGGGAGAAAACTATATACCATACTCATACTTTTTCACTTAAGAGTATAGATAATCTTTTCAGATTAGCACATCTGGATATAACTCGTTATTTTAATACCTTTGTGGTATCCACTGAATGAACAAACGATAGATTATTTGAGTCCCTTACTGATGAATATTTAGCTTGTTTCCAGTCTTTGCTATGACAAACAATGCAGCAATGATTATCTTTACATGTACATAATTGTGCAATCTGTGGGTATGTTTCTAAACAGACACCTGGATATAAAATTGCCAAGTTACAGTGTACGTGCACTTGTAATTTGGATGGACATGGTCAAATTGCCCTCTAATGGAACTGTATCCACTTAGACTTCTAGTAGTGTGTGGTGGTACCTGCTTATCCATCACCTTGGCAACATGGTGTATTAGCAACATTTTTTGTCTTTGCCAGTCTGGCAGGGGATCTGACTGTTGCTTTGTCATTTCCCTAACTAAGTAAGGTCTAGCACATTTTCCATATTTATTTGCCATTTATTTCTCTCTTTCTGTAAATTGCCTATTCCTAATTATCACTCATTTTTTCTTTTGGGTTGTTGATCGCTTTCATATTCATAAGAGCTCTCATATATTAAGCAAATATGCCCTTTTTTGGTCATTTGTGTTGCAGGTATTTTTCCCAGTCTTCACTTGTCTTTGATTTTGCATATTAGGTACTTTGAGCTGTATAGACACTTTCACTTTTTATGTATAAAGGTAATGTATATCAATCTTTCCCTTTATGGCTTCAGGGTTTTGCATTTTATCCAGAAAAGACTTCATTCCAAGATAAATATTTTTAATGCTAATTTTTTCAAATTTCTTTAATCTTTTCCCACATTTAATCTATGTGTGTGTTGTATAAGAAATGAAGACTCTACCTTTGTTTTTGTTTTTTTTTTTTCAAATGACTAGCCAGTTGTCCCTATTTATTTAGTCCCTACACTATTTATTGAATAATTCATCTTTCTCTCTCTGGTTTGAAATGCCATCCTAGACATTTTGCATCTGTACTTGTGTCTTAGGAACTGACATATGTATTGGGGTCTTAAGTTTGAGCTTGCTTGGGGGTCTATTTCTGTGTTCTATTCTGTCCAATGTTTTGTCTTTTCCACACTGCTTTGAAATCTATATTTGTAATTCACTTTAATATCTTATTCAGCTAATTATCTCTAATTACACCCCTTCTTTAGAATTTTCCTGGAAACTTTCATATGGTTATTTTTCTCCAGGTACTTAGAATAGCTAATTTCGTTTTCCTCCAATACCCAGAAAATCCTAGTTTATTAAGATCATATTAAATTATTTCAATTTCTAAATTAACTTAAGGAAAATTGCTATCTTTATATAAGGTATATCTTTCCATTTATTTGAGTGTTTTTTTTAATCACTTAGAATAATTTTGAAGTTTAAAAAATTAAACCCTACATATTTTTTGTTAAATTTACTCCTTCCTTCCATTTGCTGTTCTTGGTATTATAAACAGAATCTTTCTTCCTGTTAAATTTTCTAATCTAATTTGCCTAGGAAAAGTTATTACTTTTTGTGTTAACTTTGAAAGCTGACTGGATTCCTATTATTTTTCTTAGTTTTTCAGCTGATTATCTTGGATACACTTATTAGCTACTAATATCTTTTGAAAGTGAACGGGTCAAGATATGACCTTCTCCTTTTAATCAACGCCTTTACTATGCCTAATGGACTCTATAGTTGACTGGGGGAGAAAAGGAACTGAGTGTGATGAGTGCTGTTTGAGACACCAACCAAAAGAGAATTAAAACAGAATGTGGGAGAATTCCTGGTGGTCCAGTGGTTAGGACTCCTCACTTCCACTACAGGGGTCATGGGTTCGATCCCTGGTCCAGGAACTAAGATCCTGCACGCCACGAAGTGCGGACAAAAAAGACAAAAACAAAGCAAAAAACCCCCCACGGAATGTGGACTTTGTTGATAATTACAAATATGAAAAGAAGCACCTGATTCGGTTTATGTGAGGGATAGTCAAGGCCAGAGATGTTACAACATTGGCATGAGGTTAAACACATTGCTGAAAGCAGCAACTTCCCTACTCTGCTATTTCAAAAGCAATCAATATACAGTGTTTTGGTGTAAACCACTTATAGGATAGATACTGAAAATGTTAAATAATAGGTATCCCACACTCTCACTAGAGAAACAGAATAATTCTTTTGGTATTTTAAGAGAGATAACAGTGACAAAGTTGAAACCAAGAAATCAATGTTTACCCCAGCATATGTGAGGCAAGCACACTAATACAAACTTGGTACTGTACGCTCAGTAATTTCTAAACCCTGGTTTTTAACGTCTTGTAGATGAGTCCTATGGCTATGTCTGAGGGCCAGAGAATGGTTCCAGAGCCTCAGCACGTGGAGACAAGCACAGAAAGGAGTGAAGGGCAAACCAAGCACCCAACCTTAAGAATGCTGGTGGTAAAGTAGAAGGTTTTCTACATGAATCACAAACATAATTAAGAGGATAATGGATGCAGAAGATGGGTGATTATTGTCTGAGAGGAAATGAACATTTCAGATCACAGCCAAACCCTCTGTTTGATGGTGGCAGATTTACCTGTTGCTGCCAAAAGCTTCTACCCAAAGTCAAGAAACATAAGTCACATTGGTTGCAACCCTCAGGCTTGCTGTGTAAACTCTGAGGTGTCCTACTCACTGGGCAAAAAGTGAAGATGAGTGCCGGGGTGCTCAAAAGAAAGGAGTGGGGAGGAGTTTGTGTCCAGGTGTGGGAAAGATGTGAACATTCTAGAGACTGAGGCTGGGGGTTTGAGTGTGGACGCGGTGACTATGTGACTGGGGGCTCCAGGGACCCCCAACCCCCCAGAGATTATCCCAATAGAGCCATGACTAGTATAATCAGATGGGCTAAATCTTCTGGTTCTAACTCTTGTCTTGCAAAGAGAGACAGATTAGTTAGTGTTGAAAACCTTGCCACGGCAAAGAAACATACATGTCACCCTCACTGATACGTCCCCAAGAGGTTGAAGGAAGACCAGGGGGTTGAATTTCCGGGGAGACAGGGGCGCAGCTCGAGATAAGGAAGACTCTTCTGTTCCTGTTAGGAGGCAGGGGGCTCTCTATCACTAGAAGTGACCAATACACTGGGGACCATTTCCGGAGGGTGTTGTAGAGACTCTCAAGCATCAAACGTGTGTCTGAACTTTCCAGCCTTTAAGAAATCTTTCAGCCCTGAGATCCTGTGATTTATATATAAGTATAAATTCATATACATAAAATCTTAGTTGTGACTATCTTGTTTCTTCTAATAATAACTAATATTACTCTTATTATCCTCAAAATTTTTGAATATTTATGATATGTCAGTGACTGACGCTTGACCTCTTTATATGCACTATCTCTATGAGGTAGGTAGTTACTGTCCCATTTTCCTAATAAGAAAACTGAGTCTAAGGGAGGTTAAGAACATCTCTAAGGTCTAAGGTGGGTCGTACGGATAACAAATGGCAGAGCTGGGATTCAAACCATGTCCTTATGACTGCAGCACTGCTGAGCTATACTTAGTTTCCAGGTTTTTTTTTTTTAATATTACAAACTTATAAAGCTTATAGCATATTTCCAGTCTTGGGACATTTTCTACTTCTACAAAAAGGTAGGTTTTATCCTTACTAATTTCTATTTATTTGTTCATTTGCTTGCTCCAAAGAATATTGAATTAGAATCAGACTGTGATGCAGACAAGTGAGTGATCATAGATTTTCAAGCTCAAAATAGTAAACTGGAGTGTTGTGAGCCCCTAAGCCATAATGAAATCATGGAGAACATATAAGAAGCAGGGCCACCACCAACTTAACATTTAGACTACTGATCACAGTTATCAAAGAGAAGAACAGACTTGGTGTTCATTCATTCTTTCTTTCAGTTCAACAAATATTCATGAACATAAAACTACATTAGTATGCAATAGAAGACATGTTGAATACATTTCAAATGAAACACGAGCATCCAATCAGGGATCTTGGTGCAGCCTGCTCTCTGCTTCCTTACAAAGCTAAAAGCAGTATCTTTTTACCTAAAACTACATCTTACTTTTTCTTGATAGGAATAAAACAACTATTCTTTAACTGGCCAATTACCAGGCTAATCTTTCAAATAACCATAAGCATACTCATTTTTGGTGTCAATTGCCCTTTTTACCATTGGAATGAATTACTGAGATGCCAGAGGTTTGGGAATGGCTCAGGACGAGGGACGAGAAGGCAGAGTTGTCAGAGGAAGGGCTGAAGGGACTGAAGAGGAAGGAGCCAGTGAAATAAGAGCTGGTCGAACAGGGAGCAAATTGAGGGGCAGAGCGAAGAGAGAAGAGGTGGTAAGGTGTGGGAGATGAGGAGGAAGCTCTGCTTTATGAAGCACACAGCCAGAATTTAGAAGCACTCACCAGGACCTTGGACTGCTGGGAGAAATGCAATTCAGATCACCCAAGGCCCCTGCTCAAGCCAGGGATCAGGGCTTCCCTAGAAAGTGTGAGACTGGAGGCAACTCACCCAGGATGGTGACCATCCCAGATATGTGCACATGAAACTGTATCTTTCGCAGACCCCTTGGGATATCATCAAAATAGAAATTTCGAAATCAAACCTTAATAATGTTCATAAAAGAGGTATGGGGTCCGCCCTGTGGACCTCCTTGTCCCAAATGCAGACCTCAGGGTGGCTGCCCAACTGGCCTCCCGGGGGATGGGACTATATGTGTTCCTAGCACTGTGGGGCAATGGGCTCCTGTACACCTTCTACATTCCTCCCAAAGGCAGTCCTGCCTTCTGCTCTCTGGGTTCATAAGGGATGGAGCTGTCTCAGGCTACCCCATCTCTGAGCAGGTAGATCTGCCTTCCACCAGCCTCTGGGCTGCCCACACTCAGCTCCTTTACTCCTCGTGCCCTCTTGGCGCTCATTTCTCCTTCAGCCTCCTGGCCGATCCCCTGTTACGGAATCTTCTCAATGCATTCACAGGAGAGCCTCCCCTCCCCACCTCACCTGCATCCCTCCACCAACTCCCCCACATACACATCCCCACGCAGGCAGACTCAAAGCTATGGTCCAGGAGTCCACAGGCGGTGGGGAGCAACACCTATGGCTCAAGAGGGTGAAGAAAGGTCTGAACACTCACCAGATGGAGGGTGTCAGCTTTCTGTGTCTGCCTCTGCCGGCTCTTCTGGGCAGCAATGCGATTTTTCTCCCTTCTCTGAACTTTTCTCACATCATCAGATGAGTCCTGGGAAGCAGAGATGATGAGAATGAAGGGAGTCTAACCTCTCTTCTGAGTGGAGGCAGGCTCTCATGGTGTTTGATATCCGGCTATCCACCCTTCCATTTCTTCACCTTTACTTGCCCGTCCACCCCCGTTTACCAAAAGGCTGAAACCCAAAGGGAACTTTTCTCCACACTCTGTTACACTCTCTTAGGTCTCTATAACTTTGGCCAAAAGATACAGGAAAAGGGCAAAAGAGCTTGAGAACTCAGTAGGGCTGTATTTGGAAGAAGATGGTTAAGGCGATGAAGTGTATTTTATCACCTCTCCTCTTCAGGTCTGCTCCACCCTCACCCTCTCACTTTTGGCCTAGAACCTTCTTGCTATTTTTTTTTTCCAAAACTCTGTTAAGTACCTACTATGTGCTAGCTTCTGTGCAAGTGCTTTTTCTCAGAGGTGCTCTTGTTGAATTCCCCAATTCTGTGAAGTTGATACGATTATTTCCATCTCATATGTGGGGGAAACTGAGGCTCAAAGAGCTTGCCCAAGAGCTCACAGTAATCTGAGAGTTACCTCTCCAATGCTAAGTCTGATGCCTTTCCAAGCCACCCCCACCCCTGCCACCACTACCTTCCTGGTTTGTACCCCTTGTGTCTTCTGCTGTCCCCTAGGCTGAGGTCCCCATCCCAGATCTGCCTCTTCTTTCTCTTCATTCCCTTCATGATGCTCAGTGACCTTGATATCCCCCATGGCCCTGAGCACAATGCCTAGTACAAACTGGAGACCAAGAACTGTTTTAATGGTGGAGATTTCCCGGCCGTGGCAGATAGTGGGTGGGTGCTTAGGAGGACACAGGGAACTCTGGGTGTTCTCTAAGCGCGTCCCACAGATGGGCATGTGCTCTACTTGGGCAGAGAGGTTAGCTCTGGCTTTCCCCCAGATGCTGCAGGGTAGGTGGAGGAATCTGAGTGAAACCCTTCTGTACCTTCTGCCCTGTCCCCTCGCACGTCCCCACAGGCTAGAGGGACACAGTTCCTCGGGCAAGACTCTGCCCACCAATGTGCCCAATACTTCCAGGCCACTGCAGTCAGAGGGCATTTGGTTAGATAGGAAGGAAGTGCTCTTTCTCTAAGGGGGATGGGAAACGCGGTTACCATGAAAGCCATGAGTAATTTCCTTCCTAAGAAGAGTACAAACTTCCAGGCAGTCTGAACCCCTCTGATACCATCTTGAGCAGAGGACTGGATTGTGTGTCCTCTAGAGGTCTCCACTAGGACTCCTTCCTACATGCTGCTCCTCTGTTAGATATTGATGACAGAAGCTGTAGTATATGTTTACATACTGTTATTTGGGCTGCAGCATTTTGAAAGCCCTCTTGGATATCCATGTTAACGAAAGAATGCAGTTTTTAAACCACAAAGTTGGACAAGGAATTGTCCTCCACCGATGTATTAGATGAGAAGGAAGAGGGCTTCCTATCGAGAGGGCTGTCGAGGGATGTGGTGAGGAGAAAGCCCCAGGAGCTGCAAGGTAGCCAGGGTGCCCCCGTTTTTGTTTTCTTGTTTTGGGCAATCCTCAAGCTGAAAACTTTTGAGGTGGAAGTCACCATCTAGACTCCCAGTGCTCCCAGAATCTCCACCTTCATCTCTCTGGTTTCCCCAGAGCTGAGCTGAGCTACTAAGGAATGTCTCCAGGTCCCCAGAACCATCTCCTGATTCATTTCCTTCCTCCCCCAGCCCTCTCTCCGCCACCCGTGCTAGCAACAGTAGCCATGCCCAGGAGGTGTGATAGATCCTCTGAGCTGGCACGGGGTCCTGCTCCTTCCAACTTGCTCTTCCGCCCCCTTTTACTTTACCCCCATCCCTTTCCTCTCCTGTCCTGTGGGCTGTCTCCTGGGCAACCATCTAGCATTCAGGGTGTGCGTGCCCGTAGCCCGCGTTAAGACTCCTCCTCTCATTTTGCTGCTTTGGAGAGAGGTGGACTCTTTCCTCTAAGAGACCAGAGGTCTTTGGTGCTCACCCTCCTCTTGGCTTCCTCGAAAGCTTCATGGGGTGGGACCCCAGGTGAGGTGGAAGCGATGCGCACCACCGGGGGATGAGGAGGGCATAATTTGGCAGGATGGGTGGAAGGATGAGGGTCTCCGCCAAGATGCACAGCTTCCCTGCAGATCCTGTGTCTTTAGCCTAACTCCTGCCACCAGCCATCTCCTGGCCTCTCAGCTCCCGGGGCAGGCCCAGGCAGCCCGGCCCTCTCCCCGCCCTTCCCCGGAGAATCAGAAGGCAGGAGGAGGGGAAGGCAGGACCCTACCTGTTTGCTGGGGGGCGGAGAGCGGCTGAAGCTGGAGTCGCTGCTGTCGGAGCTGTGAGGCATGGCTGCAGTCTTCCGGGCTCTCCACGCAGCCCCTCGCGCCTCTGGGTTCTCCTGGCCCCAGCCGGCCTCCCTGCCTGACTGCTCCCGGGCCACCAGCCCACCCCCCCTCCGCAGGGCCCTCCTCTGCCCGCCTTGCAGCCACCTCTGACCCCGGCGTCCTCCTCACTCTGGGGTGCAGAGGTTCTGCTCCCCGCAGGGACATGTCGCTTGCTTTGGGGCTTGCGCCCTCTCTCTCTCTCTTGTGGTTTCTGGTAACTCGCGCTGGAAGTCACATGGGCGGAAATTTAAACAAGTTAGAAGTTAACTTGAGAGAAAATACATATCTGGGAAAAGACCCACAGAATTATGTGAAAGAAAGAAAAAAAAATACACAAAACCCCAGATACCTTTTGACAGTTTGAAAGACAGAACAGCTCTCTTCAATTGATGAAGATAAAAGAGAAAAACAGCCCAGGGAGGGAAAAACCCTAGCCAGAATTAGCAGGTCTGTCTTCTGTCAACATGGGCAGAAAGGAGAGGACAGCAAGGAAAGAGTTTCCATTGTCACCCGACTTGATTTTTAAACCCAAATAAAGCAGCGGGGCTGGGATTTCTTTCTGGTTTTCACCTGAAAGCAGCTGCCGGTCCTGTCTTGTGGGAGGCCTTCCCCTTTCCCCTTGGAGCCCGGCCTGCCTTGGGGTGGGCTAGGGGCGAAGGGGCCCAAGGGCACAGTCCTTTCCTGACTATCAGACAGAAGAGACTGTGGTAGGTCTGAAAGCCACAGGGGCCGGTCTGGAATTGATGCTCTAAACGTTTACTCATCACCTGTGCCTGTTGGCAGGTGCTGTCTTTAGAGAAAAGATGCCTCCTCTATTGAAGGTCTTTCAGGGGGTCAGGATTGACCTGGAATCTTAATGATTCAAGAAGGTCACAAGATCAGATCCCAGAATGGAGAAACAGTTACACACACACACACACACACACACACACACACACACAGTGAAATGAGCACTGTACTTGGAGTCAAAACAACCAGGAATTCTGCCTCTACCACTTAGTTTGTGGCCTTGGGTAGCTCACTTGAACTCTATACCCCTCATTATCTTCATCTGTAAATGGAGAATGATAGAACCTGCCCTGCCTACCCCTCGGGGCTGTTTCAAGAAGCAAAGAAGAGTGTGGATTAGAAGGCTCCCAGCAGACTATAAAATATGCCATGAAGTCAGCTGTTACTTGTAGCGTTACTTGTCTTGCCGTGAGCACGTTGTAATAGGTCTCAGTAAGCAATCCCACACACACCTGGGCATTCTGGCTTTTAAAAACTGTCTTGCCTTATTCCCAGCATGGCTCAAAGCTAAATACTTGCCTTGCTTAGTCCTAATTGGCAGGAAGTCTGGCCCCTGAAGGATGTTGTGTCCACTGGCTGAATTTCTGCCCTAAGACAATACTGTCCTAGAGGTAAGTTGAGCAAAGCAAAATTCCTTACCCCGCGGAAATTATATCTGAGTGGCGGAAGCAGACCGTAAACAAAGAAGTTAATATCTAATACAGCAGATGGTGACAAGTGCTATGGAGGAAAATAAAGCAGGTGAGGGGTAGGGAATTCTGTGGGTCAGTAGGTTGCTACTTCTACAGGGTGGTTAGGAAGGCCTTCCTGAAAGGGGGATATATGAGCAGAGCCCTGAAGGAAAGGAGGGAGTCAATGGTATGGGTATCTAGGGGAAGGACATTCCAGCAAAGACCTGAGGTGGGAGTGTGTTTGGTTGTTAGAAGAACAGCAGGGAGGCCAGCGTAGCTGGAGTGAGAAGCAGTTCATGGCGGGAGATGAAGTCAGAGAGGTACCAGGAGTTTACTTCGGGTCTTGGAGGCCACTGTAAGGAGTTTGGCTTTTGTTCTCAAAGAAGTGGGGAGCTACCTAGAGGACCTGCCCTCCCATTTCCACGCTGTGATTCTCTACCTCAGCCACTGTCTGTTCCCTTCCCGGCACTTACAAAACTTGGTAACTACTTACTTTGTTTCCCCTGGCTTCCCTCATTAGAATGTTAGCTCCATTTGTGAATTTCACTCAACAAATGTTTATTGAGCACCTACCTTGTGGGAGGTTCTAACTACGGAGGATACAGTTAGTATTTTGACTGTTTCTCTGAATGAGATGATGATGAATCAGTTAGTTTTGCTGCCTGACAAACCACAAAAAAAGAAAAAAAAAATCTCAGTGGCTTAAAACAACAGCCATTTAGTTAGCTTGAGTTGGCGGGTCATCTGGAAGATTCCTCTGGTAGCAACTGTGCTAGGCCGATCTCCAGCAGGACTGCATCATGTGTCCTCAGAGAGCTGGTAAATTGGCTGATCATTGGCTGGTCTAGGATGGCCTTCCCGAGGAGAGTTCTGTTCTGGTTTCTCCTCCCCCAACATGCTTACCCGGGCTCATTAACATAGCCCTTCAGGATTCCAAGAGAAATAGTGGAAGCATTTAAAGCCTCCTGAGGCTCAGATTTCCCACCACGGTCCGTCTGCCACGTTCTACTGGACAAAGACAGTCACAAGGCCAGCCCAGGCACCCTGGGTTGAGAAAGAGACTTCACCTCTTGATGGGAGGAATTTAAAGAATTGTGGCCGTGTCTGTGGTCTCCCACAGGAGAGAAGCCATTGGAGGTTTTAGAGCAGAGTGATGAGCTCTAACTCAGGTTTTAACAGGATCTCTCTGGACACAGTTGAGATTTACTGTAGAGGAGCAAATGGAAGTAGGGAGACCAGTTAGGATTACAACATTGGATTATCTTAAGAATCCAAGTTAAAAATATTGGTGGCAGTGACCAGTGAGGTGATGATGAAGGTGGTGAGAAGTGGGCCATATAATAACTGATGACCGTGACTCTCTTGTTTACAGTTATATACCCAGTGCCTGGTAGATACCTAATAAATAGTTGTTAATGGAATCAATATCTGAATGAATTCCCAGAGAACTTTGCTCATAACTTATGGCTCTTATCTACCTTGTCCTATAACTTTTCTCACCCTTAGTGTACTGAAAGTTCTGTAAAGATAAAAACCTTCATGTTTGTGTTTCATTCGATTTAATTTAACATTTATTAATCCCTATTATGTAGCAGAAATTGTAAGTCTGATAAGACAAAGACTCTGCCCTCATAGAAAGAAGTCAAATAACCAAAAAGGCTATCAGAAGTGTTATATAATGTTCAGGTGAAGGTCTTAACTCTGAACTTTCTACCATTCAACAGTAAATACTTGTTGAATGAATAATTGCTTGATTCAGTGGTTCCAAATCAACACACTGCTTTAATATTTAACGGAGACTAATGAGAAGAGAAATGAAAGATTAGCTCTTATGTAGAAAGATGGTCTCTTCAATAGTACTGATTATAAATTATTTTTAAATATTTAAGATTAAAGAATAATAAACTCTTGCATATCCACCATTAAGCTTAATAAATAAGTTATGAATAGAACTGAAGGCCCCTGTATATCCCTTCCTAATCCCATTCCCTCTCCACCAAAGTAACCGTTAATCAGAATGTCATTTTTATCATTCTTATGCATTTCTCTATACTTGAACCATAACTGTATGTATACCTAAGCAATACATAGTGCTGTTGTGCGTGATTTTTAACTTTTTACATTGTCAATATTTTTACATTTAATTTCTATTTTTTATTACACAGTATCTGAATGGTCACAGCAGGGCTTGGAATACAGGCATTCTCACTGAGGTTATTCTGGAGAACACCACAAAGCCTCCAAGTAACTGTTGTAAAACAACCAGCATCAGCTCAGTTAGCAGAGCCTAAGGATAATGCTAAGGCAGCATTTGCTAGACACTTAAATCCCTTATGCTAACAACTAACACCTATCACGACAATTGTTGGCTCATGCATGGCCGTGGTACAAATTAGAAAACAGTGCCACCTCTTGGTAGGCAATCGCAGGCCAAAGGGCATGGACTGGTGAGCCCCTATTTGACTTCTAAGGTCAGGGCTCTTGAACAGTGAACAATTTGTACAACTGTACCCAGCACCCTTGCTGTGTATCACTTACTATGTGTCAGGCACATAAAATGACTCATTTAATTCTCACAACCGTCACAGGAGGTAAGTACAGTTGACCTTTGAACAACTCAGGGGTTAGGGGTGCTGACCACCCCCATTGTCAAAAATCCACATATAACTTTTGACTCCTCCAAACCTTTAACTACTAATAGCTTACTGTTGACTGGAAACCTTACCAATAACATAAACGGTCGATTAACGCCTATTTTGTATGTAATATGTATTGTATACTGTATTCTTAAAGTAAGCTAGAAGAAAGAAGATGTTATTAAGAAAATCAAAAGGAAGAGAAAATATGTTTATAGTACAATATTTCATTTATCGATACTGTAAGTTTACATCATCTGTTTATAAGATGAATTGTCTGTCAATACCTACATCAATATTGTCTTATATGATACAAAAGACTGTAGATGTTATACATATTACTAACACTAGACATCAAAAATGAAAAGACAATGTGAGGGGACTTCCCTGGTGGTTCAGTGGTTAAGAATCCTCCTTCTGGACTTCCCTTCCCTGGTGGCGCAGTGGTTAAGAATCCGCCTGCCAATGCAGGGGACACAGTTTGAGCCCTGGTCCAGGAAGATCCCACATGCCGTGGAGCAGCTAAGCCCGTGGGCCACAACTACTGAGCCTGTGCTCTAGAGCCCACGAGCCACAACTACTGAGCCCACGTGCCACAACTATGGAAGCCTGCACGCCTAGAGCCCGTGCTCTGCCACAAGAGAAGCCACCGCAGTGAGACGCCCGCACACCGCAACGAAGAGTAGCCCCTGCTCGCCGCCTGCGCGCAGCAACAAAGACCCCCAAAGCAGCCAAAAATAAAAATAAATAAATTAATTAATTTAAAAAAATCCTCCTTCCAATGCAGGGGATGCGGGTTCGATCCCTGGTCGGGGAACTAAGATCCCATGTGCCATGGGGCAGCTAAGCCCATGTGCCACAACTACTGAGCCCGCACGCTCTGGAGCCCGGGTGCCACAACTAGAGAGAAGCCCACAAGCCACAGTGAAGAGCCCGCTCACCACAACAAAAGATCCTGCATGCCACAACTAACACCGATGCAGCCAAATAAATAAATAAAATTTTTTTTTTAAAAGACAATGTGAAAAAGAAGAAATTCATATTTATTTACAGGTATAATTATTCATGCACGGGTAACAAAGAAGCAGCAGTATGATTGCTTTATGGTAGCCTAGCCTATATGCTAATGAATGAATTGGTAGAAAATTTTTAAGGCATACAGTATTACAGTCATATTTATAATACAGTTTGGGAAACATTCTTACATTTTTTTACCTGTGATAGGCTGACAGGCAGTTTCTCCAATTACATGAGAGAGAGGCACACTGTAAGGCAGTGTAATTCTTTGAAAGCAAATAACTTTTGAGTGGTGGGATCACAGAGGTGGGAGAGGGGGTGGTCCTGAGGGAGGGGAGGGGATAAGTGGGGGGAAGGGAACTCTGGGAATTTAGGGCAGCAGCCATTTGCCAGTATGTATTTCAGTGTCTAAATAACTAGTATCATAATGCAAGTGCCTATTAGATCAGCCTTGTTTAAAATTAGCAGGATACATTGTAGGCAAATGGGCTTCTTAAGGTAATTGAAAATAGATATTTTTTTAAGTGCCACAAACTTGCTATGTTCACACCACTCTAGTTCTCCTGGTCCTTTGCTCTCCCCAGTGGCAGCACAAATATAGACTTCAGTCCAACCCCTACTGAATCAGCTCATTTCCAAGACCCGGGTTTTACGAAAGCAGAGATGCTCTGACCAAACTGTTAAGAAAATGGGTTGAAACTGAGAAACCTAGCAAAGGAGAAACTTCCTGAGTGTCTGTGGCATGTCCCCTGGCGTGGGGGGTTGGGGGGGGCTGACTACAGAACTAGGTACTTTTCCTTTAGGACAGTGATTTCAGGAGTCAGACTTCCCTCCCTGGAAGGAGGTGGGAAATCTCCCAATGTCAAAAAGAAGGAAGGAAATACTTGCTTGGGACACCCCTCAGATACTTTGATTTCATTGGTCTGAGCTCAGGTATTTTTTAAAAGCTCCCCTGATGGTTCTAACATGAAGCCATTGGATGGAGGGGAAATCGTGGAGCACATTTCTCCAGGAGGGGGCACTTTGTGGCCTCAGAGTCCAGTTAAGCTTCCGGGCCCAGCTCTTTTCATCTCTGTTCATTCTCTCTCACCTGCCCTGGGACACACAGACCCTCACACCCCGGGGTTAACAGGCTCCAAATCTACTTTCCTCACCTGCTCTGAGCTGATACAGGACCTGGGTACGTGAACCCTAGGGTTCAGTCCACCGAAGCAAGCCAGGAAAGTGGGGCTGGCCGCGGAGGGGGATGAGGCTCAGGAAGGGTTAGGGGTGCTCCCCTCCCCTTGAAGATGCTCAGGTGCCCTCAGCGGGCGCCTGGCGCCACTGGCTGCATTTTCAGGCCCCTGTGCCTTTTCCTCTGAGAGGCAGTTTCACATTCCTAGAGCATTTTGCCTCACATTCCCTGATAGCTCACTGTCTAGTTAGTAAAGATGAAACGCAGGAAGAGGAAAGAAGAGTCTCCTGAGAGTGCAGGCAAATGTCCCCGGGGTCCCCAAGGGCCCCTCACTGGTGGCTGGAGGCTGGGGGGAGGTGGGAGGCCTTCCCATCAGCGGCTGCTCTTCCTTCCAGGCTGCCCCCGCCCAGGTCAGAATTTCTAGGTTATCACCCCTCCCATCTAGACCATTAATGCATTGACACCAAACCCACTCTTTTTTCTGAGCTCTATCTGAGCACCTTGCTGGATGTGCCACCTTTGAAATCTTAAGAGCTGACTGCAACTCTTTAGTTATTTGAGCAAAAATAATAAAAATCCCCTAGCTGCCTTATTAAAAAAAAATTTTTTTTTTTGGTGGTAAAGCACAAAGCACAATATGGTACATCTTCAATACAAGATGGCGAAAGGGGATTTTTCTCAAAGTTTCCCAAACAAGTAGGGAAAATATTTACCTGAGGGCAGAGCCCTCCAGCAAAGGGGCCAGAGTGGGTGGCCAGGTGATGATAGGGAAATTCCCCCCCGAGGGCATGGGCAGGGCCTGTAGTCCAACCCTTTAATCTGGGCTTTAAACCCAGATAAAGCTTTGTAGGAAGCTTCTTAGGAGGCAGTGGCCGCCATGAATGTGCTGGTCCCAAAGGGTTAAATAGGGTTTCTCAACTTCAGCATTTTGACATTTGGAGTGGATAAATCTTTGTTGTGGGGGGCTATGCTGTGCATTGTAGGCTGTTTATCGGCATCTCTGGTCTCTACCCACTAGATGCCAGTAAAACTCCCCAGTTATGAAAATCGAAAATATTTCCAGACCTTGATTAGCAGATGCAAACTATTATATATAGAATGGATAAGCAACAAGATCCTACTGTACAGCACAGGGAACTATATTCAATATCCTGTGATAAACCGAATGAAAAAAATATGAAAAGGAATATATATACGTATATATGTATAACTGAATCACTTAGCTGTACAGCAGAAATTAACAAAACATCATAAATTGTAAATCAACTATACTTCAATAAAATAAAAAATTTTTTTTTGTTTTTTTTTGGTTTGTTTGTTTGTTTTTTGCAGTACACGGGCCTCTCACTGTGGTGGCCTCTCCTGTTGCAGAGCACAGGCTCCAGACGCGCAGGCTCAGCGGCCATGGCTCACGGGCCCAGCCGCTCCGCGGCATGTGGGATCCTCCCGGACTGGGGCACGAACCCGTGTCCCCTGCATCAGCAGGCGGACTCTCAACCACTGCGCCACCAGGGAAGCCCCAATAAAATAAATTTTAAAAAAAGTTTCCAGACCTTGTTAGATGTCCTTTTGGTGGGGGGAGAGGGGGGATCAAAATTGCCAGGTGAGAACCAATGGATTAAAGACCATGCACCCCAAAGCAGTGATGCCCCCTATCAACCTGGACCTGGTAAACTCCTCACAAACCCCCTCAAAGCTCAGGAAACCTCTGGACAGATATGTTTTGTTCCATGCAGCTTCTGAGTCCCCAGGATTTGGACCTACTTCAGCCTGTGGGTGTAGCCATGCTGACCACGGAGCCATGGGCAGCTCCTAGGGTGAGCATCAGAGCTGTTTCTGGTAGGCTCCCCTCTTACCTGCCCCTTGGAAACCAGAGGGAAGGGAACAGGGGCTCTCAAAGGATGAGAGAGGCCATTCCATTTTTTAGTTGCCAACTGGATTAAAAAATGAAGATATATCAAGATAAGGTAACAAAAATTATGGTGTTTTGTTTTTTTTTTCACGGTATGCGGGCCTCTCACTGTTGTGCCCTCTCCCATTGCGGAGCACGGGCTCCGGACGTGCAGGCTCAGTGGCCATGGCTCACGGGCCCAGCCGCTCCGCGGCATGTGGCACCCTCCCAGACCGGGGCTCGAACCCATATCCCCTGCATCGGCAGGCGGACTCCCAACCACTGCGCCACCAGGGAAGCCCTATGGTGTATTTTTAAAGCAACATATTTGCACTAGAACCAGATAATTATGGTATTTATACAATTATTAGTTCATGGCTCGCTGGAGGTGGTACTGACTGGCAGTGGGAAGTAGCTTCAATGCCGGATGGATCCCTGGATGTTCTCTCAGGCCTGGCTGAGTCTTTCTGGCTGGATATATGACCTCATTTGGACATAAGGTGCTTTGGGAATGTGAGGTCTACCAAATCACTTTTCAGCACCCCTCCCTCACCCACCCAACCCTGAAAGGGTGTGGAGAAAGCTCTATGGAAGAAGGTGAGAAAAGGGAAACAGCTTCTTAGCTTTGGGTTTGAATATGCAATCAAATGTTCTGTCTCTGCCACTTAGTAACCATGTGATCTCGGGCAGAGCACATAAAACTCTGTGCCTCAGTTTCCTCATCTATGTAATGGGAATTACAGTACCCACCTCATAACATTGAACGTATTTAAATTGCTTAGCACAGTGATTGGTGCCTAGTAAGCATTTGGTGCCTATAGCTATTACTGCTGTTGTATTTATTTTATATAGCCCAAATAGATCTGGGCTTATCCCAGTACAGTGTCTCATCCAAAAGAAGCATTAGGAAGAGGGAATCACGTCACATACCAACTTTCTGAGGTCCTCTTTACACAGTTTCTCCCCAGAGTCACCCTCCTCAAAGCTATTGTACTGGGCTATCCTTTCTGTTCTGAAATCTTTGTTACTACTTCCCAAATCTCACAGTCCTGTCTGAGATCTTCACTCCTCACTTGCTAAGCAACCCTCCTCTCTACCTCCCAACCAAGTGTTCTTTGTTCCTAGGCTGGCCAGGCCAGATTAGTATCACTTACCTTACTGTCCCATTGTCTTCCTCTCCACCCTCTCCTGGCTCCGCAGGGCAAAGGTTCAGTAGCAACTGGCCCCTGAACAAAGATGTCTCCTCCAAGGGCAGTTTGTTATTTATTTGCCTGTTGTTGGACATTTGAGCTGTCTTCAAGTTTTGACTATTATGAGTAAAGTGGCTACGCATATTAAATGTAAAAGTCTTTTGGGGGATATATGCTTTCATTTTTCTTGGGTGACTACCTAGATAGGCATACCTGCAACCTTGCTATAGTCATTTATTAGTTCTAGTATCTTTTATGTAGATTCCTTAGGATTTTCTTAGATGATTATGTTTTCTGTGAATAAAGACCATTTTACTTTTTCCTTTCCAACCCATTTGCCTTTTTTTCTTGCTTTGTTGTATAGGCTTTGTGTATAGTTCAGTGTTGAATATAAGTATTGAGAGTTGACATCCTTTTCTTATTTCTAATCTGAAGAGATAAGCATTCAGTCTTTACCATTAAGTAGAATGTAACCTATACAGTTTTATACTTTATAGATTTTCCTTCATCAGGTTGAGGAAATTCCCTTCTATTTCTAGTCTGTTGAGAGCCTTCATCTTGAATGTATGTTTGTTGAATTTTGTCAAATGCTTTTTCTTAATCTATTGATATAATTCCATGATCTCTCCCCTTTATTCCATTTTATGATAATTACATTGATTAATTTTTGAATGTTAAACCAACCTTGCATTCCTGGGATTACTTTATTTGCTCATACTTCTTAGCGGATTTAAAAATTGAGATATAATTCACACACCATGAAATTTCCCCTTTTAAAGTAAAAAATTCAGTGTATTCATAGAGTTGTGCAACTGTCATCACTATCTAATTTCAGAACATTTTCATCACCTCAGAGAGAAATTCTGTACCTGTTAGCAGTCACTCTCCATGCCCTCCTCCCCTCCCTTTCTGGCAATCACTAACATACTTTCTATCTTTGTGGGTTTGCCTATTTTGGACATTTCATGTAAATAGAGTCACACAGGCTTTGTGACTGGTTTCTTTCATTTAGCATAATCTTTTCATGGTTTATCCATGTTGTAGCATGTATCAGTATTTCATTCTTTTCTATGACCTAATAATATCCCATTGTGTAGATAAGCTACATTTTGTTTGTCCATTCATCATCTGATGGACATGTGGGTTGTTTCTACATTTGGCTTTTATAAATAATGCAGCTAGAAACATCTGTGTACAGGTTTTGTGTGGAGATATATTTTCAAGTCGCTTAGAATGGGATTGCTGAAATTAAAGCTGACCTGGATTGATGACTTACTTTTTCTATTGAAATAATGTCTTTTACTTTCTTGATAGGGCCCTTTTAAGCAGAAAAGTTTTAATTTTAATGACGTCCAAATTACGTAATTTTTTTTCTTTTGGTTGCTGTGTTTTTGGTGTCATATCTAAGAAACTATTGCCTAACCAAGGTCACAAAGATTTACACCTACATTTTCTTCTAAGAGTTTTAATAGCTGTAGATCTTACATTTAAGTCTTTGATCCATTCTGAGTTAATTTTTGTAGGGTGTGAAGTATGGGTTCAGATAAATGTTTCTGCATGTAGATATCCAATTGTCCCAGCACTACTTGTTGAAAAGACCATTCTTTCCCCATTGAATGGTCTTGGAAACTTTATCAGAAATCAGTTATCTATAAAGGTATGGGTCTATTGCTAGACTCTAAAATCTCCTTCATTGATTTATATGTCTATCCTTATGCCAGTAGTACCCTGCTTGTAGTATGTTTTGTTTTGTTTTCTTGTAGTAATTTCGAAATTGGGAAATGTGAGTCCTTCAACTTTATTCTTTTTAAGATTGTTTAAGCTATTCTGAAACCCTTATAATACCACATGAATTTTAGGATCAGCTTATCAATTTTTGCAAAAAAATGTAGTTGGAAAATTATGTGGATTGCATCAAATCTGTAGGAACAATTTGGGAAGTATTGCCCTCTTAACAATATTAAGTCTTCCAACCCATAAACATGGGATGTCTTCGCATTTATCCAGGTCTTCTTTAATTTCTTTCAGTGATGTTTTGTAGTTTTGGTGTGTAAAGTTTGCGGGGCTTTTTTGGTTAAATTTAGTCCTTTTTGATGCTAATATAAATAGAATTGTTTTCTTAATTTCACTTTTGGATCATTCATTGCTGGTGTATAGCGATATAATTGATTTTTGTAAATTGATTTTGTATCCTGCAACCTTGCTGAACTTGTTTATCAGCTCTAACAAATTTGCATCTGTGTGTGAATTCCTTAGGATTTTCTATATACAAGATCATGTCATCTGTAGATATAGTTTTACTTTTTTTCTTTCCAATATGTATGTCTTTTATTTCTTTTTCTAGCCTAATTTCACTGCTAGAAATTCCAGTATAATGTCGAATAGTATGGTTAGAGTTGATATCCTTTTCAGTCTTTTGCTATTGAGCATAATGTTAGTTATGGGCTTTTCATAGATGTCCTTTATCATGTTGGGAAAGTTCTCTTCTACTTCTAGTTTGTTGAGTTTATCATGAAAAGCTGTTGGATTTTGTCAAATGCTTTTTCTGCATCTATTGAGATGATCATGTGGGTTTTGTTCTTCATTCTAATAATATGATTATATTGAATAATTTTTGTATGTTGCACCAATCTTGCATTCTTGGACTAAATTCCACTTGGTTGTGGTACATAATCCTTTTTATATGTTGTTCTAATTTTTGGAAGATTTTGAGAAGGATTGATGTTAATTCTTTTTAAATATATGGTAGTATAGTATTCACCAGTGAAACCTAGGCCCTAGACTTTTCTTGGTGGCAAGTTCTTGACTACTAATTCAGTCTCTTTATTTGTTTTCATTCTATTCAAATTTTAAAATTTCTTCTTGATTAAGTTGCAGTAGTTTTTATCTTTCTAGGAACTTTACATTTTATCTAGGTTATCCAATTTGTTTGCATAAAATTGTTTTATTATTCTCTTATAATCATTTTTATTTCTGTAAGATCAATAGTAATGCCCCCTTTCATTTCTGATTTTATTAATTTGAGTCTTTTCTCTATTTCTTTTTTCTTGGTGAGACTAGTTAAAGGTTTTTCATCTATGTTGATCTTTTCAAAGGACCAACTTCTGGCTTTCTTGAATTTTTCTACTGTTTTTCTATTCTCTATATAATTTACTTCTGCTCTATTTTTTATTATTTCCTTCCTCCTGCTTCCTTCCGGTTAGTTTGTCCTTCTTTTTCTAGTTTCCTAAGGTAGAGGTTTAGGTTATTTATTTGAGATCTCTCTTCTATTCTGATATAGACATATACAGCTAGAAAATTCCCTCTAAGTAATGATTTAGCTGCATCCCATAAGTTTTGGTGTGTTACGTTTTTGTTTTCATTCATCTCAAATTATCTTTTCATTTTCCTTGTGATTTCTCTTTTGATCCATTGGTTATTTAGGAGTGTGTTATTTAGTATCAACATGTATGTGAATTTCCCATTACTTTTTTCCTGTTACTTATTTCTAATTTCATTCCATTGCAGTTGGAAAATATACTTTGTATGATTTCAATCCTTATAACTTTATTGAGACTTGTTTTATGGACTAATAAATGGCCTATTCTGGAGAACGTTCCATGGTGCAATTGAGAGAACATGTGTCTGCTTTTGAATGGAATTTTCGATCAATGTCTGGTTTAGTTGGTTTAGAATGTTGTTCAAGTTTTCTATTTCCTTGCTAATCTTATGTCCAGTTGTTCTATCTATTAATGAAAGTGGGGTGTTAGAATTTTCAACTATTATTGTTGAATTGTCTATTTCTCCCTTCAATTCTGTCAGTTTTTGCTTCATGTATTTTAAGGAGTATGTTGTTACATGCATCTATGTTTATAATCGGTATGTCTTCTTGAGGGATTGATCCTTTTATTATTGTAAAATATCCTTCTTTGCCACCCTGTTAATATTTTTCTTAAGGTCTATTTTTTTTCTGATATTAGCATAACTACTCCAGCTTTCTTCTGACAATTGTTTACATGGCATATGTTTGCCCATCCTTTTACATTCAATCTATTTATGTCTTTGAATCTAAAGTGCATTTCTTCACAGACATAGAGGACAAATGTATGGACACCAAGGGGGGAAAGTGGGGGTAGGGGGGGTGGGATGATCTGGGAGATTGGGATTGACATATATACACTAATATGTATAAAATAGATAACGAATAAGAACCTGCTATATAGCACAGGGAACTCCACTTCGCTGTACAGTAGAAACTAACACAACATTGTAAAACAACTATACCCCAAATAAAAAAAAAAAAGAAAAAAATATATTGTGGCAAATAGCAAGAAAAAAAATAAAGTGCACTTCTTATAGACTGCATGTGGTTGGATCACATTTTTTAAGATCCATTCTGCCAATTGCTGCCTTTTGATTGGAGTGTTTAATTCATTTGCATTTAATGTAATTGCCAATAAAGTAGAGTTTATGTCTGCCATTTTGCTACTTGTTTTCTACATGTCTTATGTTCTTATGTTTTTTTTGTGCCTCTATTACGTCCTGCTTTGGGGTTAAATAGATATTTTCTAATGTACCATTTTTTGTTGTTGTTGTTTGTTTTTTGTTTTTTTTTTGTCTTTATTGAATTTGTTACAATTTTTTTAAATTTTATTTATTTATTTATTTTTATTTTTGGCTGCTTTGGGTCTTTTTTGTTGTGCACGGGCTTTCTTTAGTTGTGGTGAGTGGGGGCTACTCTTCATTGCAGTGCATGGGTTTCTCATTGCGGTGGCTTCTCTTGTTGTGGAGCATGGGCTCTAGGCACACGGGCTTCAGTAGTTGTGGCATGGGGGCTCAGTAGTTGTGGCTCACGGGCTCTAGAGCACCGGCTCAATAGTTGTGGCACACGGGTTTAGTTACTCCGTGGTGGCTCAGTAGTTGTGGTGCACGGACTTAGTTGCTTCCGCAGCATGTGGGATCTTCCTGGACCAGGGCTCGAACCTGTGTCCCTTGCATTTGCAGGCGGATTCTTTTTTTTTAAGATGTTGGGGGTAGGAGTTTATTAATTAATTAATTAATTTTTGCTGTGTTGGGTCTTCGTTTCTGTGTAAGGGCTTTCTCTAAGTGTGGCAAGCGGGGGCCACTCTTCATCGCGGTGCGCGGGCCTCTCACTATCGCGGCCTCTCTTGTTGCGGAGCACAGGCTCCAGACGTGCAGGCTCAGTAGTTGTGGCTCATGGGCCTAGTTGCTCTGTGGCATGTGGGATCCTCCCAGACCAGGGCTCGAACCCGTGTCCCCTGCATTAGCAGGCAGATTCTCAACCACTGTGCCACCAGGGAAGCCCTGGCAGGCGGATTCTTAACCACAGCACCACCAGGGAAGTCCTTAATTTCCTTTTAATTTAATTTTTTTCAAGATTTTTTTGATGTGGACCATTTTTTTTAAGTCTTTATTGAATTTGTTACAATATTGCTTCTGTTTTATGTTTTGGATTTTTGGCTGTGAGGCATGTGGGATCTTATCTCCCCAACCAGGGAGCGAACCCATACCCCCTGCACTGAAAGGTGAAGTCTTAGCCACTAGACCGCCAAGGAAGTCCCCCATTTTAATTTTAATTTTCTTTTTCTTTTAACCTATGTAGTTACCATTACCAGTGCTCTTTATTTTCATCATGTGGATTCAAGGCACTGTCTTGCATCCTTTCATTTCAGCCTAAAGGTCTCCCTTTAGTATTTCTTGTAGGATAGGTCTACCAGTGATAAATTCTGTCAGCTTTTGTTTATCTGTGAATATCTTAATTTTGTCATTATATTTTAACAGCTTTATTGAGATGTAATTTACATACTATACTATACAATCCACCCATTTAAAGTGTACAATAAATTGCGTTTACCATACTCAGAGAGTTGTGCATCCATTGCCATAATAAATTTTAGAATATTTTCATTACTCCAAAATAGAAACCCTTACCCCTTAGCCATCACTTCCCAAATCTCTCATCTGTCTCTATCACCTCAAGCCCTAGGCAACCACTAATCTACTTTCTCTATAGGTTTCCCTATTTGTTGGTTTAATCGATCTTTTAAAAGAATAAACTCTTAACTTTATTGATTTTCTCTTTTCTTTGTACATTTTCTCTGTTTATTTGTCTATTGTGTGTAGTCGTAGTTTGTTCCTTCTAACTGATGTTGATATTCCAGTTAATGAATATAATTAATTTATTTATCCATTTGATTGTTGATGGAATTTTGGATTGTTAGGCACATCTTTGATGTTATATTTCTAGCATTTCAACCCTATTCTTTAATTATTTATATTTCCCCCTTTATAACTGAATATCCATTGGACTGATTTATATCAACTGGGTAAAGTTTTGCTGCTCTCAACATGCTCAGTGATTTCCACTTTTTATCTCAATTGCTATAAAGTTAGAAGATTTACATTT
The DNA here is from genome assembly GCF_964341445.2 of Mesoplodon mirus. NCBI lineage: Eukaryota > Metazoa > Chordata > Mammalia > Artiodactyla > Ziphiidae > Mesoplodon > Mesoplodon mirus. The sequence goes on along the minus strand of NC_138979.1, from coordinate 161,479,815 downwards.
CTTGTGATTAGTACAACACTTTCACTTTTCCAGTCTTTACTTTTTTTTTTTTAAGGAAAGAGACAATGTTTTAGTTAAAGAAACAGAACAGAACCTATATATATATATATACACACACACACACACACACATATATATGAAAGAGAGAGAATTATTATAAGAAACCGACTCACAATTATAGAGAGCAAATTCCAAAATCTACAGTTGGCAAGCTGGAGACCCAGGAGAGCCAACGGTGTGTTTCCAGTCCAAAGGCCAGCAGGCTCTAGACCCAGGAAAAACTGATATTTCAGTTTGAGTCTGAAGGCAGAAAAAAAAAAAAAGACTTAGCTTGAAAGCAGTCAAGCAGGAGAAACGCCTCATACCCATGTGTGGATGAACCTTTTTGTTCTGTTCAGGATTTCAGCTGATCTGGTGAGGCCCCCCAGATTAGGGAGGTGTTACGACTTTCTTAAATTAACATTTGGTAAATGATGCACTGGGTACAGGATGGTGAGCCCTGGTTCCACAAAAGACCACAAGAGAAATCGAAATGGAGAAGTTTATTACTCACAGGTCCTGGAGGAACCCCAGGGCACACCTGGAGGGGAGGTCAAGGCAGAGTGAGAACAGGAAGAGTGGCAGGACCTGGGGCACATGCCTATATTAGTGCTTTGGTGTCCCCAAGCTAAAGCTGGGTTGGTCAATTTAAAGCAAAAAGAGCAGGGTTTTGGGAAGCTCCATGGGGGTCTTATCTAAGGTGGAACACAAGGGGAAGGTGCTGGACGGGCAGGGCAGTGGAGTGGGGTGGGCTGTTAATCACAGGGCTGCTGAGTCATATCAGGAACTCACATTTACTTGTGACCTGGTGGGCTGTTATCTAGGGTGTGCCTTTCCATGCAGGGCTAGCGTTAGTTCAAGGTCCTCACAGGCCACTTGGCCAAAAATGGATGTTGAGGCAACAATGCTATGGAGAAACTTTGCTAAACTCTCAGCTGAGGGCAATCTGCTTTATTCAGCCTATCGGTTTAAATGTTAAACCCATGTAAATACACTCTCACATAAACAGCCAGAATAATGTTTGACCAAATATCAGACTCTCCCACTCCACACACAGAATTAACCATCACAGGCAACATGCAATAAAGTATTAAAGAAGTGCACAAAAAGACTAATCAAAGAGGCAAGGGTGCTGAGACTGAACTGTGGGATGAACTGTATGTGTATAATTGGGAGACTCTACACCAGAATGGTAATAACTATTTTCTCTAGTAAACATGTACACTGTAATAATAATAAGAATGAATTTAAACTATTACATACATACAAGAGACTGGTATTTTAGAATATCTCCATACATTTCTTTTTTTTTTTTTAATAAAAAAAGCAAAGGACATGAGCCCTCTTTTTTTTTTCATATTTATTTATTTATTTATTTGGTTGCACTGGGTCTTAAGTGGCAGCATGAAAACTCTTAGTTGTGGCATGCATGTGGGATCTAGTTCCCTGACCAGAGATCGAACCCGGGCCCCCTGCATTGGGAGCATGGAGTCCTATCCACTGCGCCATCAGGGAAGTCCCAGAGTATCTCCATACATTTCTAAGACTGTGGCAGTTTGAGGGAGATGGTGGCATGGATGGATTGGTGGTTTGTATAGCTCAACAAAACCGATGAAGTCATGCAAGACTGGCCACCCTCCTGTCCATCAGCCTCAGGTGTCCCTCTGTCAAGTTTCCCAATTCATGTCCCTAGGAACTCTTTCATCACTCTGGTGTTTCAGCAAACAGAATGTCTCTGTGTTTGGACAGACATACATACATGTCCCCATACTCCCTGTGTTCCCTGTGCAATTCCTGAATCTTATCTGCCCCCACGGTGGAGCTAATCATCCTGTCCTCGGGAATCTAGATGACCAGACTCGTGGCCGGGCCCATGTAGCCTCACTAAATGCTACACAGGAGTGGAAGGACTATTTTTCCTTGTGAGTTATTCTTTGTAATACAGAAGCATTCACATAAATGAGAAATCTTTCATGAATGTATTTGTAAATAGAATCCTGTGGTACTGAATTAGCTGTGGAATTCATTTAGGTAGCATTTTATCTGTATTACCACCCTGGACATAGATGGGATAGAGTATATAACAGTCCCTCTGTGCTCACTATCACCCTCAAGGATATATCTAAGAGGATACAAAAGTACTATTTCTCTCTCATTCTACTGGTCAATGTAGCTTCCTTGGATTCATGTAGTCACGTGGTAGGATTAGGTTTAGAGGCTGAGAAAATAGATATAGCAGTGGACTTTCCGAGTCTGTTATTATCTAAAGATTACTTTCAAAATGCCCTTATACCTTTGGTCTGAGATGGACTGAACCCAGGTGCTTGACAGGAAAATCCCATTGAAATGACTTACAAGTGACTTACGTAATGTGAGCGGGAGATACCGTAAAAAGGACACTGTAAAAGGTGACGGACTGAGGAATACAGATTTAAGCAAATTGTTTCAAGTGATAAAGATTACCAATAGACTAAAAACCAAAATATAAGTAAAAATTGGGAGGGGAAAAATGAGGTGACATATAATGGAATTAAATTCCTCAATATTCAATGGCCACATTATTTAAAGTGAGGGGGTCTTTAAATAATGTTTAAAGTGGATAAGCTGAGAAACAGAAGTATAAACATATTTTTGAATTCTGAATGTAACCACTAGAAGCACAAAACCCAGATGTGATTTCAAATGTTTGCCTGTGGAGAGTGGGCCTAGGGGTAGGCCTGGAGATGTGGAGAACTTTCACATTTTCTTTACCCTTTTTGTAATTGTTTGCAATATTATGACCCCGTATATAAGCCATTTTTATGGTAGTTAAAAACAGTAGCGACAATGCAAATACTCCACCTTAGGAACCTCAAACTCTACCTCAGGAACCGCAAGGAAAAAGTTTTTCCTTTTACCTCCTTCCAACAGGTGAACTGATCCTATGGCCTCTCCCACCTCATTCCTGCCAGGGAAGCATACAATGACCAGGCTTTACAAGATGCCCTAGAGTTTAAAAATTTTTTCTTAATTTTATTTTTAACTTTGTGTTTATGTCCTTAAGCTGAAAATAGAATGTTGGTGGTTGCCAGGGGCAGGGGGTTGGTGGGATGGGGAATGGTTGTTCAATGGATATAAAGTCACAGTTAGATGAGATGAGTAAGTCCTAGAGACCTGCTATACCACCCAGAACCTATAGTGAAAAATACACTGGGTCCTGGGCACTTTAAAGCTTGTTAAGAGGGCATCTCATGTTAATTGTTCTTAACATGCACACAGAGACACAAAGCCGAGGGACACAAGGAGTCTTTTGAAGGTGATGGGTATGTTTATTACCTTGATTGTGGTGATGGTATTACGGGTATTTGCATATATCCAAAGTCATCCAAATGTTTACATTAAATATGTGAGTTTTTTTGTGTGTATCAGTTATACTACAATAAAGTTATTCATTAAAAAAATTTTTTTACCTTTTTATTTGCTGGGTTTTTTTACTTAACTATTCTTTGCCCTACAGTTCTGAGAAAATATCATCAGCCCATCCTTTTATGAGTTCTCTTTTCGTCTGACCTGGTTTAGTCCCAGCTTGATTAGCAGAACCTCAAACGACAGCAACTTGCAAAGGCATGAGGACAGAAGATGAGGTTCCAAAGCCCAGCCCTCCTACTGTGGGAAGGAGCCTGAGAGTCGGGAATCCTGACTATCCCAGGTCCCCATGGACGGGGACTCAAGGAATCAACCTCTCCCAGGCCCATTTCCTTGTGTGTAGAGCGGGGCTTGTCAGCGTAGCCACTCACGGGTTGGTTGAGAGAGTTAGACTAGATGATAACTATAAAAAGAAGCATTAGTATGGTGCACGTGGTCACCACGCTCAATGTCGGTGGTGTTGGTGTCATTGGGCTATTGTTTAATTGTCGCAGCTGTTCCTGAAGTCCTCAGAAAGAGCTCAGGGAGATGCCATTCTGCAAGCCCTCATTAGGCATCTCATCCGGAGTAGCTCAGCCCCTAGGACAAGATGAGGCCCCAGTGCCTCAAAAGTCTTTACTCTCAGAGACAAAGAAAGTGAATGGTAGACAGGAAGACAGCAGTCCAGGTGAGCTCTGCACTTCTCTGCTGTCAGCCTTCAAGCTACAAAGTCCAGCTTTCAGTTAACTTCAAAAAAAGAAAAAGAAAAAAGGGCTGTCACGGTGATATGCACATCCAGAAATTCAGACTGGGAAAACCAGGCACAAGAATTTCTGGAAGTCTAGGCTGAGGCAACCCACCGCCCGGACCTAGTACTGAGGTTTCCTGATCTGAATCACCCAGCACAGAGGCTGTCAGCTGTGGCTGGGACAGCTCAAGCTGCAGTTACACATCTGGCTGGTGTACAGCCAGAGGAGGAGGGAGATGGTGCCCCACATTCTGCAGGGGCTCCTGATCACACCTGCAGAGCAATCCTCCATATGCGTTACCAGGTGTGGAGAATAGTTTAGAATTTCTATGTGTATTTATTTTTAACCCCTCAAAAAAGATCAGAAGGAAATTAAGCTACAATCTTCAGCATATTAGTACAAGAGCAAGTATCTATTTTGTAGATAAATATACAATGTTGCTTTGCAAACCATTAAACATGCTAATTAAAATTTTTTGCACGCTCAAAAAAATTTAATAGATGAAGCACACAGTTGAAAAGGTTCAGAGATCAGGGCTCTGCAGAACAAAGCCCCAGCTCCCTTGAAAAGTCACACCCTCCAGCTGTGATTTAGCCACTTGTACTTCTCGGCAGCCACCATTGTCTTTCTCAACTCTGCTCTTCTATTTTTGCTGTTTCCTCTGGGTTGTCCCTTACCCCGCTGGCCTGGCCAACTCCTACACACCCCTAGGCTCCTGCTTGGTTGTCATCCCTGCCAGGAAACCCTCTTTGACCCCCCATGTTGGATGTTCTTAGCGGACCATCCCTGCCTGTGCATTTCTTTATCATGACATTTACAGCTCATCTCATTGCCGTGAAATTCTAACCACATATTTGCCTCACTCACTAACCACGAGGCAGGAAGGTCCTATCTTGTCTCTGGTCGCCAGTACCTAGCACAATGGTTGAAGTGACCACTGGGGTCTTTTTTCTCCCATTCACACCACTGACTAAAAAACTTTGCAAAAAAGAAAAAAAAAAAAAAAAGAACATCTTTTCCAGAGTCCCATTCCTTCTGGAGCTTGGGTCAACTTGAGACCACCAGGCCAAGGGTCTCCTTTTGAGAAAGAGAAGAAAGTTCCCCTTCACCCACACTGCCCCCTTCCAGAGTGTGGTTCCTCTAGCACAAAGCACAGCCAAGGACTTCCCCTGTCAGACACTGGCTGAGTGAGTCCCTTCTGCAGAAACTTGATAACATCAGAGTACGGTGAGGGTTCCAGGCAACAGACTGTCCTTTTCGTGTGACTGGAGGAGGGCGTTCAAAAAGAGGTGAAGCCCTCCTCTGGGCAGGGGCCTCCCCCGGCACGGGGCGGTTGGGTCTTGGGGTTTCTTGGCACCGCTGACCCTCAGCATCTGCTTCAGCTCCCGCCTTCCTGCATGGGACTTCTCCATGTCTGAAGATGGCTGTCTCCCGGTTCCTAAGCTACCATCACCTCAGTGCAAACCATTAGAGAAGCCTGAGGAGCCCCTCAAAGTTGCAATTCCAAATTGGGATAGAGGGCCTCATGGGTGCCCTTTGAGTCAGGGGTCCACCCCTGTGTCACTCAGCCACTCACAACTCACAGGGTCAGGGATTGGTCTTACAAACATGGCTGCTGGGGCCCATTCCTAAGGGGGCCAGGGGGCTGGATGGCTCTCAGAGGCTGTAAGTAGGCACACACTCTCAGAAGTGTCATCTGTAAGAAGGAAAGAAGGAAGCAGAAGGAACTATATAAGCTGAGATTCTATTCAGTGCCAAGTGCTTTAGCAATTCTCTTAAAACGTGGAGTCAGATCTTGAGTGGATATGGAGAAGTTGTCCTCATTCATCTCCCCAACAGTTCCTTTGTGCCAGCCCCACACCAGGAGCTCAGAAATGGGGAGAAAGTGGAGGAGACAAAAGCCTACCTTCTGGGAGCTAACGGTTCAGTTAGCAAAGCCACAGAGGAGCCTAAACTGGCATTAGGAAGCCTGGCCCCTCTTCCAAGCCCACCCATGCCCCATGCACCCTTCAGAGCCCACGTCACGTTCCTCTTTCTCTGTGAAGCCTTCCCTCACCACACCTACTTTGGTGTAGAGAGGGATGTAGTGTGGTGGCACAGAGAGAACCAAGAACTGAGTATCAGTCACCAGGGACCGGGTCCTGCCTCTGCCACCAACTAGCTGTATAACCTTGAGGGCATCGTTGGTCCAGCATCAGTTGCCTCATCCATGGGCTGAGGACGCTGATCTACCGAGGGGAAGCCTTCGAGGAGCCTCAAAACTTTTAGAGTCTATGAAATTTTTCATTTTCAACTCCTTGGAATTTCTTTAGAATGTGAAGTGTATGTGACACAATTCCTTTTCCTTTTTCTTTTTTTTTTGATTTTTTAAATATCTTTATTGGATTATAATCGCTTTACCATGTTGTGTTAGTTTCTGCTGTACAACAAAGTGAATCAGCTATATGTATACACATATCCCCATATCCCCTCCCTCTTGAGCCTCCCTCCCACCCTCTCTATCCCACCCTCTAGGTGGTCACAAAGCTCTGAGCTGATCTCCCTGTGCTATGCAGCAGCTTCCCACTAGCTATCTATTTTACATTTGGTAGTGTATATATGTCCATGCCACTCTCTCACTTTGTCCCAGCTTCCCCTTCCCCCATTGTGTTCTCAAGTCCATTCTCTACACCAGCATCTTTATTCCTGCCCTGTCACTAGGTTCATCAGTACCATTTACAATTCCTTTTCTAATTGTTGTATTGTGAACTGTTTCAAGGTGAAAAAAATGCGTGGGTCATGAGGATGAGACTTGTCCGTGCTCTCTGGTCTCTTCTTATTGTAGAATGATCGAGAATGGACTATCTGGCTGCTTCCTGAGGGGTCACTGGCTTTGTCCCACTTCCAGGGATTTCACACACCTGGGAGCATATCATCTCTGAATGATCCAAGTAACATCTGTGTTTCCTCAGCTACGTCTGTGATCTTGACTGGCATTATGGCACAAGGCTCTACAACTCTGGAAAACTGAAGCCTGCAGCCTCTAATGCTGGACCAGGATGGTTGCCAAACTTGGAATTATAATGTTAAAGAAATCCCATTCAACGAGATCATGTGAATGTTTGGGCGGTCGTGGGACTGGAAATCTGCCAACTTCCATTACTTTAATGCATTAAGAGAAATGAGAACAGAAGTCCTAAGTATTTTCAAATATCTTGATACTTTATAGAAGAAGAGGAGGAGGAGGAAGAGGCAGGAGAAGAAGGAGGAGGAAAGGGAGAGAGGAGGAGGTATAGAAGAAGAAAATGGGGGCTTCCCTGGCGGTGCAGTGGTTGAGAGTCCGCCTGCCGATGCAGGGGACACGGGTTCGTGCCCCGGTCCGGGAAGATCCCACATGCCGCGGAGCAGCTGGGCCCGTGAGCCATGGCCGCTGAGCCTGCGGGTCCAGAGCCTGTGCTCCGCAATGGGAGAGGCCACAACAGTGAGAGGACCACGTACCGTTAGAAAAACAAACAAAAAAAAGAAAATGGCACTGAAATCTGAGACAAAGTAATAAAGCAGTAATTAAGTCCTCAGCACTGGGCAGTGACTACTGTAACCTCATGCAGTTGGGTCTTTTTTCTTTCTTTTTCTTTTTTTTTGGCCACGCTCTGCGGCTCGTGGGATCCTAGTTCCCCAACCGGGGATCGAACCCAGACCACGGCAGTGAGAGCACAGAGTCCTAACCACTGGACGGCCAGGGAATTCCCCAGCTGGGTCTTTATATACTGATGATGTTGCTACTTTCTGTGCCTGTAGATAAAATCTCAAGGTGTCAAATGTCAAATGTCAGCAAAATGGAAGGGCCTTGAAACTCTACTGAGAGAAATAATATGAAAGGAAACCCTTTTACATTGAGATTTGAGCTATCTCTTATGTCCATCTATGCACACGCTTAATGTGAAATTATGTCAAAAGAAATTGCATATTCCCACACATAGAAAAGCTCTAAAATCATTAGCTAGAGATGTCTGTTCTTTGTGATTAGCAGTAATATTTTGATGTTTGACTACATGTTTTTTCCAGCAAAAAATTCATATATATCCTGGCTCCTCCCTTACCTCTTCAGAGCTGGTCCTCAGAGCTATCTGAGAGGCTGTCTCCTGAGCTTCAGTCCTCAGAAAGTCCTCGAATAAAACTTAACCCGCAACTTTTACAGTGCGCGTTTTTATTTCAGTTAACAGCTATAACCGGGAGGGGGGGTGGTGATCTAGAGTCAGACAGACTGAATTGAATCACGGCTCCACCACTAGCTAGCCATGTGACTTCCGGCAAATTATTTCATAGTTCAGCACCTTAGTTTTCTCACCAGAAAAATAAGGATATTACCAGTATATACATCATGGAGCTTTTTGGAGGATTCCATGAGATTTTTTACATTTGGTACCCTAGGTGAATGGCAGCTGCTGCCATTGCTGATACAGCCATAGGCAATATCCTGTTTCTTCTCCCAAACTGACTGTGTGCCCACTAACAGCCGGGCCGATCACGGTTGTCCCTGGTATTCACAGCAGTGTCCGGCGTGGTCTAGGCACACAGCATTCATTCAACGAATTGACTTGATGAAGCCCTGGACAAAACTGCCCTGGCCCCTCTGAAGTCCCCCAACTTAAAGAGTTTGAAGAGGTGTTGCATCATGTGACAGGTCTTGAGAGCCAATGTCCAGTGACTTCCCAGTTCCCTCCCAGAGCTAAGAATAATTTAACTCCACGGCTGGTCATTTTTGCAGATTGAATTTCACTAATGAAAGAACTGAGTCCCCAAAAGGAGAGGGACTTTGTCTGGGTTGACTATCTTGAGTCTTAAATTCCATATCTATCTATCTATCTATCTATGTATCTATCTATCATCTATCTATTTATCTATATCAATTTTTTCCCATTATCCTCCCAGATATCCCTGTAATCCAATTCACCCTTAGGTGGGCTGGAAATAGCTGCACAAACACCTGCAATAGACATCGATCCTGGGAGCCTTGGGCTCACCAAAGCCACGCTTGAAATCAAAGTGCCCCCAGCAGCCCATGTCCCAGCTCAGGCTCTCATCTATGCAGAGATGCACCAATGAACAATTTCCCAACACCACCCCTTCTCTGCAGCTTGATAGAGAAAGAGCCCAGCACTCTGAGTTCCCTGCACCAAGGACTAAAGGTCACTTCTCCAGGAACACATAGTGAGTGGACACGTGAGTGGAGATTCCCAGGGGCCCTGTGCTTTTTATTGCCAGATCATCACAGGAATGGAGAGAGCGGGCGGTGGAATCCGTATTTGTGAAAAGAGCTTCATCAGCGTGGCCTGCTACCATCCACTCAGGCCAGAAAACACCTCAGAGGTACCGGAAAAGGCACCTACTGATGCGAATCTTTAAAGACTAATTATAATACATTTCACTGTGACCAGACTTCTTTTAAAATAAGTAGGTAGTTCCAATTTCTTTTATCACATTAATACATATAAAGAGTTCAGAATTTCTAGCAGTACGGAAGAACTTATCATGAAAACCAGAGAGATGCTTCCAGAAATAATCATTGTGACTACCATTTACTGAGCAACTACTATGTGCCATGCACTTTACAGCCATGATCTCATTCAAGGCTCACACCACTCTGTGAGGTGGGTGCTGAGAGGATCACATTTTGCAGATGAAGAAACTGAAACTTGCCCAGTATCACACAATGTTAAGAAAGAAAGAAAGAAAAAAGCTAATATCATAAGTGCAGTAGATCTATGATTAAACTATGAAGATTGGGATGGAAGGAAGCCCCAAAAATGAAAACAGTTGATATGGTGGGGTGATAAGATTATGGGGCCTTTTTTCTCCTTGGTAAATATTTCTGTTGTTTTCATGCAGCGGTGCACTATACTACAGGATTGATAAGTTGATTTCAAACGCCCCAGGGGTGATGGAGCCAGGAAGCCTATGGGGGAAGGGTCATGGGCTGTCAGCCTGGTGATAAGTGCCCCCCATTCCAGCTGCCCCTCCCCTTCCCCACCTTCCCTCCGGGCCCACTTCCCAGCACTTTCTCAACATCTTTGTCTATTGCTGCGTGTGTGGAGGGAGAGTTTGGGGGAAACCCCTTCTCCAGCTCAGATGGGCTTTGGTTCTTTTTAAAACCAACTGGAAATTTGCTCCTTTGGAACCTAGGGTTTTTTTCTCTTTCCCTTTTATGAATCAACACAGAACTGGCCTATGTGGGCCAGAGAAGGTTCTGGAATACAAATCTTGCTGAGGTCTTAGTGCTCCTCAGCCTACAGACTCTCTCAGATTCACCGGTCCAGGCTTGCTTCAGGCTGCCTCCTGCCCTCCCTGCGCCCAGGAGGCTGGGCTCAGAGACAAAGCTCAGTCCCCAAATCCCAGAGGCGACCTAGAGGGTCTCTGTAATCTACACGCCTTAATGAAGGGAGAAGTCAGCTGGGAACTGTGGTCTTCCTCCCCATAACTCAACTTCCCCTGGGGTGTCATGAGACTACCCTGGACTCCTCCCCAGGAAGAGCCCAGAGCTAAGTGACCCCACCATCCCATCTCCCCCCCAACCTTTGCCCCCATCCCATAGCTGGTACTGAAAGCAGTAGCCTGATACATTTGCCCTTGTTAAGGAGTTCCTTGCAAAGTGTGTTGCCCCTCTGAGGCCATTTTGGTTAGCCCAACTCTCATACCGACCCAGGGTATCCGGGTTCAGTTATCCCATTTCATAGATGAGATGATGGAAGCTCAGAAGCACGAAGTGACTTGCCAGCAGGCTCCAGGCTGGGATTCTTGCCCATCCCCCTGCCGACCATCCCCTTCTGTCTTGTTAAATTGGGTTTTTCATCTCATCTGAGGATAGCTGACAGCATAGCAGGACTGTCTTTTTGCTCATTGCTACTACCTTCATCTTAGCGCCAGTCTGTGGAAGGGGGTTTGTAGCAAGGGAAGAGGAGTGGGGATGAGCTCAAGGGGTTGGAGCTGAAGAGCGGCTTGGAATCCTGAAAAGAGAGGCTATGAGCTGTTCACAGTCCCCGCCCCAATCCCAGCCTCAGCTACAGACTAAGGCTTATCATTAGCAGACACCCAGGGACAGTGAGGCGGAGAGGAGAACAAAAAGAGCCCAAGAGTAAAAAATTCTAAATATTGTCCCGAAATAGAGATTTGGATTGTAAGGAAAAACACTTATCTTGTTATGTCTGGAGCTACCAGATTTTCAATGATCTAATATCACCAGGACAGGACTGGTTTTTCCCTGCTATTCAAGTTGCTTTCTCTTATCGTGCTCATTTTATAATCTACTGCAAAGTTTTTTGGGAAGTGGAGAGTCTATAAATCGTCAACAGATAGATAAATGTGCTGCATCGTTTTACCTTTGTGGCAGTGGTTTGTTTCCTAAACTCGAAGCCAGGCCCTGTTGGGTACATGTGCAGGAGGAGATGTCTGCATGGGGTCCTCCTTGAGGGCAGGTGCAGAGGCACAGACAACATGCAACCACACTTGGTGTCTCAGTTCCACTCTTAAAGCACAGACACACTGACCTCAACCTCAGAGGGCTTTCCAGCCCTGTTCCCGGATGAGCCGTCCATGATTCTGAAACTCAGTGCCTCCAGGGGAGGAGGGGAGCCCAAGAGACCACTCCCAACCACTTCTTCTGCCCCTGCAACCATTTGCAGCAGACGTCATCCATTCAGCAATTATTGAGCACCTACTATGTGCCAGCTCTGTGTAAGAGCTGGGAATTCAGCAGTGATGGAAATCAGCATAGCCCCTGCTCGAATGCAGCCCACAGAATAATGGGGAGACAGATGATTAAAGAATTACAGTCACATGCACCGAATGACACAAGAAAGGCAGTACACAGGAGAGACACCCAATCCAGACTCGAGGGGCCAGACTTTTTTACTGGAGGAATTGAAATTTAAACCGAGACCTCAAGGCTATTTAAGACATAAGCCAGGGGGAATTCCCTGGTGGTGCTTTCACTGCCGGGAACTGGGTTCAATCCCTGGTCAGGGCACGAAGATCCTGCAAGCTGTGTGGCGTGGCCAAAAAAAAAAGAATTAAACAAAAGACATAAGCCAGATATGGCAGAGACTGGCTGGCACGTTGTGTTTCCTCTGCCTCCTGACACAGAGCTAGACTACATTTCCCAGGTTCCCTTGCAGTTAAGTGTGACCATGTGACTGAGCTTTAAGTTATGGAATATGGACAGAGGTCCATGTTCTTTGCTCACTCACCTGTTAAATGCAGAGGATTCCAAAGCCCTTGGGGAGAGCAGAACCACGAGATGGAAAGGAGCCAGGGTCCCTGAATCACCATGTGGAAGGCCTGCCACCAAATGGAACTGCTCTCATGAGTTATTGCATTCATGAGAAACACAGTTCTATTACGCAAACCACAGAGAGTTGGGCTTTATCTGTTACAGCAACTGGCATCACCTTAACTTATAAGCAAGTATTTCAGAAAAATATATTAGTAAAAACAAGCTACCTTAGGAAGCAGCAGTCAATCAGACAGACAGGAAAGAACAGAGGCTCCAGAGCCAAACTAATGAAATTAAACTCTGGTTCCGCATTTCCTAGCTGTGTAATACTGGGTGAATTACTTAACCTCTCTGAATCTTAGTTTCCTCATTTGTAAAATGAAGATAACACCTTCCTTGAAGGTTTCAGTGAGTATTAAATAAACAGTACTTAGAATGGTTTCTAAGACATAAAAGACTTATCAAATAATAAATCCCTTACTACTAACTATCTGCATTCTTAGAATGACATTTAACTAGTACTATGCTTTGGTAACTGGTAACTGTAACAATAATAATAAAAATTTATTGAGAACTAATTATGTTCCAAGCATTGATCTAATCATTCACACGTATTAATTAATTCCATCCTCCCAGCCCTGTGAATTAGGCACTGTTTTCCCCCAGTTTTACAGATAAGGAATCAGAGGCACATTGATGTTAAGTAAGGCGTTCGAGTGATAAGTGGTAGAGCAGGGGTTTAAATCCAGGCAGGCGTGGTCACAATTCCCTTGTTACAGATGAAGGAACAGAGAAGTGACACAATTTGCTTAAAGCCACACAATCTCAACGAGTCTCAGGTCGGGGCCCTGGAACCAGCCATTACTTATTGTGATTCCGTGGGAGGACAGGGCATTCTCGGACCGTGAGAAGCACCATCCTTTTGCGTTTCAGCAGGTGTGCCGGTGGCTTTACAGTAATGATACTGACCAAAACCAAATACTGCTTTGATCGACTGTTAGAAAGCAGCAGGTGAGTGCGCACCAGGGCCCTTCAAATGAAGTAACTCAAGCCCTCTGGCTGTGCAATCAAGGCTGAGGGGCTTTGATTTTGACAAGAATGACATTTTCACAAGAGCTTTAAAGAAGCTTACACTGGAGCAAATCTCATTCAGTTTAATAAGGATGCTCAACCTCAGGGGGTAAAAAACAATTATAAGAAATGGGACTTGGGCTTCCCTGATGGCACAGTGGTTAAGAATCCGCCTGCCAACGCAGGGGATACGGGTTCAGGCCCTGGTCCGGGGGGATCCCACATGCCGCGGAGCACCTAAGCCCATGCACCACAACTACTGAGCCTGCGCTCTAGAGCCCGCGAGCCACAACTACTGAGCCTGTGTGCCACAGCTACTGAAGCCTGCGCACCTAGAGCCTGTGCTCCATAACAAGAGAAGCCACCGCAATGAGAAGCCTGCGCATCGCAACGAAAAGTAGCCCCCGCTCGCCGCAAACAGAGAAGAGCCTGCGCGCAGCAACGAAAACCCAACGCAGCCAAAAATAAAAAGAAATTTAAAAAAAAAGAAATGGGACTTAGGAAGGCAAACTTGGTTATTGGACTTGCTGAGGTCTCAAATGACCACCAGAGGGCAGCAAAGACATTGGTCAGAGGCAGGGAACTTCTGTTTGAGGTTCTGTCTAGAACCGTCCTCAAAGGATGGGAGGTGGACAAGAAGAGAAAAGGCTTCTTCTTTCACCCAGAAAGCATCCCCTAGACTTGGAATCCCAGCCTTTTAAAAGAGAATGGGCTTTGAACTTGTTCTTCAGATCATGTAACTAATGCATGATAATAGCAGAAAAATTTGAAAATACAGAGACATGTCAATCAAACCATTATAATCCCACCATCTGGAGAAAACTGCCATCAGTTAGTATTTTAATGAATATCCTTCTGATTAGATGTAGAGTTACATATATATACATATAAAGGTATACATTTACACATATTTTGGCTTGATGAAACTATCAGTCAGAATACTGGCACACCTTGGAGATATTGCGGGTTCAGTTCCAGACCACTGCAATAAAGTGAATACTATACATACTTTGGTGACTGACTTTTAAGCTCAAGGAGAAAAAAAAATGTGTGTATATATATGTATATATGTGTCGTTCTTTTGTCCAAGTGTCTCTCATTTGCTCACCTGTGAGCTCCTTGAAACCCAGTCCCCACTGCACCCAGCACAGGAGTGAGAGATGGCTGGAACAGGAGCCATGTCATCTGAGCTTCACTGGTCACTCTGCTTTGTCTCTTCACAGTCTGAGTCTAAACTTCCTGAATCTTGGGGGAGGGGCATCGTGGAGATTTCTAGCTAAAAAAGACTCCACTCGGTAAGCAGGTGCTCAGAGTTCGCTGAATTTCATCAAAATGAGTCACACTGAAGATGCGAAGGAGTGACAAGGTTTAAGGAGTTACCACTTCCTGGATCCACACCAGCACATCATCCTTTTACCCCCGACACAGGCACCATGATGGTGGGAATCCAGGCAGCAGCCACAGGCATGCCTGTTCTCTCTAAGTGCAGAGCCTCCACACCATTTCTTTGTCTTTGGGTATGACCATCTCTTCCTAGAGAAATGCATCAGCATCCTTACTCTGCGACCCCCTTGATCACTATGAGGTGAACATCAAATCTAAAAAAACCCACTGAAAGTACAGCGGTGCTTGAATTGAGTCTTAAATGAGACACAAGTGTTCACCAGGTGAAGGGAGGAAGAATCACACCGCCTGGATTTCTAACACTTGCTTCATTCACAGGAATAGATGGTACACCACTGAGCCCCCAAGAGAATTCTCTCTGGCAAGTGCTTTGGAGTGAGACCAATCTGGTTTTGAATCAACTCCATCACTTCCTGATTGTGTGTTCTTGGGCATGTCATCATATAACCCTGGGCATTCTAGCGAAGGACCAAGGTAAGAATGTCGGAATAGTTTTGGGGGAAGCATCTGCTCTTCAGTCTGGCTGGAGTCCAGGATGAGAGGAGCCAGAGCAGGAGGGAGCCAAGAGGATGGCCTTGATTGCCACACCTGGCAAGACCACCAGGAGCTATGGCCGGATTTTAAGTAAAGGCTAAATCATGCAATAATATATATATTACCAATTGTAAAGCAGTGGAGAATTTAAAGACTCTTTCATTCCATTTAAAATATATATATTTAGGGAATTCCCTGACGGCCTAGTGGTTAGAACTCCATGCTTCCACTGCAGAGGGTCGGGGTTCAATCCCTGGTTGGGGAACTGAGATCCCACAAGCCACACAGCATGGCCAAAAAATAAAAATAAAAATAAGAAAATATATTTTTATATATTTAATAAATCAGTATTTATTTATATTTATATATAAATATACATTTAATATTACCTGTTTTACCAATCTCACAAGGGTCTTGGTAAAAACCAACAAAATGCATTGGAGGAAGAGCTTTGTAAACTAGAAATATACTTGTCACTGGCATTGCTCTCTTCTATTTGAGTGACCATTATTGGCTCCCAGGTGCAGCCTGGAGGGTCCCCACCCTGACTCTCCATCCTAGTCACGCCCATGAAACACTTCCAGTGTCTGTGTTTCCTGCCCTCTCAGATCCACTGCGGTCACGGTTCACAGCTCAGAGGGTGTTTCTTAACCTTTTTCAGTCCTGCTTAAGCCTAGTCAAGTTGGTGTGGCAGAGCGGAGAGGTAAGCCAGAGGGAGGAAAGGAAAGAGGCTTCCTGCCTGGCAGTTGGGGATATCTGGGCACTGAACAGAGAGATGATGGTCAGAGGCAGTTTCCCCCAGATCTAAGTGCACCCAGGCCCTTCCCCATGCTCTGTCAGCACCCATCATTAAGTTGCAGCATTACGCTGGTGCCTCTACTGCAGCAGGTCCTTCATCCTGCCTTCCCTGCTGTAGATGGGAAGCAGGGCTCCAGACAGGGAAGTATCCAGGCATGTGGTCGCAGACCTGGGTCTGAATCCTGCCCCTGTCCCTGATGAGTTCATCACTGTGGGCAAGTGATGGCAACCCTCTGGGCCTCCATTTCCTTGCCTGCCAAGGGAAAAATAATATTATTTACTAATATTATATTATTTACTAATTCTTAGGTTATTGGGAGACTTAGATAAGCAAGCACTCAATACATCTGAGCTAGAATTATTGTTAATATTAGTCATTTTGTTCTTATAGCTTCCATTGAACTGGAAGCTCCTTGGCGGTCCAGAATCATATCGTATCATACTCAGCTTGTGTGATAAGCTGCGTGGACAGGGCCTGTGGCCCACAATACTTTTAGGAGCCCCTGAAAATGTTTTAATTTCTTTTACAATCAGAAGGAAAAAAATGAATATAACCCAATCTGGGTTATATTTGTTTTTATATCAATGAGGTTGTAAACATATGATTTTTAATATATTTTTTAAAGGAGGAAGGGGCCCACAGAGGCAAAGTACATTCCACTCAGGAATGTCACAATGTGGTCCTGAATGCAAGGGCTTGGAGTGAGACTGATCAGGTTTGAACCCCAGCTCCACCACATAGCTAAGAGAGAGATCTAGAGAAAGGTACTTAATTTTCCTGAGCCCCAGTTTCTTCATCTGAAGAAAGGCTCATCTGATAAATCCAACCTCCTAGGTCACTGAATTCTACCTCCCCTCCTTTTCTGTCACGTCACGTTTCTAATTATGTATTCCATGTCTGTCTTTCCCCACTAAGCTGTAAACTCCCCAGAGGCGGGAATCCCGTCTAATTTCATGATTCCTACCCACAACCTTTACAGTGCTCTATGTGCTGTGCATTGTTCTGAAGGTTTTAAATGTGTGACATCAGTTATGAAGGGTTTTAGCTCCATTTTACAGGTGAAGAAACTAAATGGTTAAGTGACTTGTTCAAAATCACACAGTAGGAAGTGGCAGGGTGTGTGTGTGTGTTTGAACCCCAGAACCTGTGCTCTTAACCACGGCCTCTAGCTGTGATATGGAGCTCAGAGCCTGACAGATAAGACAGGGAAAGAAGCAGGTACCTGAGGATGCACAGTGCAGAGGAAACCACCCCTCAATGCGATTCTGATAAACTGAAATGAAGATTTGTTCATTTTAGCGAGTAGGTGGCTGTGAAATCGAGGAGACAGGAAATCACTAGGGAGAAGTCTTCCTCATAGACAAATGCTTTCCATTCATGAAGGGGGGAAAGTTTAGGTAGAGAGAATAATCTGACCACATCAAGCATGATAGTGATTGTCCCCGCAGTGAATCAAAGGTTCAGTCACACTGCGAAGCCGGTCAGCTCAGGTCCCCCCAAGTTAGGGGAACTGACAAGCTGAGACAGGGCTCCCCAGAGTTCAAGTGTGGTCCAGGCTCAACCTGAACAGAATAGGTGCTTCTCAGCTGGAACCCCACCACTGCCTGCTCACTTTGTGCGGCTCTCACACACAAGAATTGGCTTTTTGTTTTTTATAATCATTATTTATATTATTTTTATTTTATCATCTTTATTGTTATAATTTTCTTTGTTTTTATAATTATCTTTTCTGATTATAAAATAACACACATATCTTCATCTTAGAAAAATTGGAAAATACAAATACACATGCACACAAAATAAGTGAAAGTCAGTGATCATCTCACCACGTAGGAATAACATTGTTTAATATATATATATATTTTTTGCGATACGCAGGCCTCTCACTGTTGTGGCCTCTCCCGTTGCGGAGCACAGGCTCCGGACGCGCAGGCTCAGCGGCCATGGCTCACGGGCCCAGCCACTCCGCGGCATGCAGGATCTTCCCGGACCGGGGCACGAACCCGTGTCCCCTGCATCGGCAGGCGGACTTTCAACCACTGCGCCACCAGGGAAGCCCTGTTTAATATTTTGTATATTCCTTTCCAATCCCTTTTCATGGCATATGAATACATATTTATTCTTGCAACATTGAGATCATAAATAATACAATTGTTTTTGTAAACAATTTTGCAGAAGCTTTAAGAAAAACAATCAATAATATAATTAGAATTGTTGGTCTAAAATTTAAATATATAAAATAAAATGTAAATTTGGGTTTAGCATTCCTTACTTCCTTCTAGATATCCAAGGATGTTGTAATGCACCTAAAACAAGCAACGAGTAGTCAAAAGTGAGATCTTTGGCTCTTATCATCACCCAGGAGTTGATGGACTTGACTTTTTTCTTCTACCAAGTGGAAGAGGAATCCCAGAAGTTCCATGAAGTAATAGACACAAGTTAGCTGTTCACCACATCTATTTCCCTTCCTTCCTGGGGACACACCTAGACTGTATTTCCCAGCCTCTCTTGCAGTTATGTGACCATGTCACTGAGTTCTAGCCAATGAAATGCAGGTGGATATGTGTATTAGTTATCTATTGCTGTGTAACAAAGTATCCCCAAACTTAGCAATCTAAAGCAAGTTATTTATTTGCTCTATAAAAAATTATCCCCAAAGTTAACAGTTTAAAACAACAAATAATTACTACCTCACACAGTTTCTGAGAGTCAGGAACCCAGGTGTGGCTTACCTGGATGGTTCTGGCTGAAGGTCTCTCATCAATCTATTGGCTGGGGCTGCAGCCTCTGAAGATTTGATTGAGACTGGGGGTTCTTCCATTCCTCGCTGCAAGGGCTCCCACAGAACTGCTCAAGACGGGGCTTCCTCCAGGGTGAGTGATGGTAGAGAAAGAGTGACAGTACCTGGGATGGAAGCTGCAGTCTCTTTATAACCTAATCTTGAAATTGACCTTCACTTCTGAACTCTGTTTGTTAGAAGTAGGTCACTCACTAAGTCCAGCCTACGCTTAAGGGGAAGAGAATTAAACTCCACCTCTTGAAGGAAGGTATATCAAAGAATTTGTGGATTTTTTTTTGGCCACGCCCTGCGCCATGTGGGATCTTAGTTCTCCAGCCAGGGATTGAACCTGTACCCTCTGTATTGGGAGTGCAGAGTCTTAACCACTGGTCCACCAGGGAAGTCCCTGTGGATATATTTTTAAACCACCACAATCTGCTGCACATTCAGGCTTGTGTGGCCCTCCTCTCTCTTTCTCCATCTGCTGGCTGAGTGGAGAGGACTCTAAAGTTCTAGAGGAGGAGAAGGGCACAAAATGGAAGGAACTTGGATCCCTGAGCAGGGTGTAAAGAGATCCCCACTCTGCAGCCATGTGGGCTTAGAAGAGGGGAATTGAACTCTCCTGATGTTAAGCCATTGAGATTTGGAGTTTCTCTGTTACAGCAGCTAATTAACACATAAAGTAGATTTGTTTTGCTTTGTTTTCCTTAGGCTCATGCTTGTGGGTGTAGGTTCTATCAGGAAAAGTCTACTTTCAAAATAATAGAAGTGCCTTAGAGAAACGATCCCTTTTACTGTACAGAGAGATTGAGAGCCCTGACCTAGGAGAGAAGTAATCACATTCCTTGGAGGAAAAGTGTAGGAGAATTGAGAGGCAGAAAGCCAGAGGACAGTGGGGTCCCAGTGCAGGTGCAGAGAGCTGAAGTTGAAGCTGGCACTTCAGGGGATCTGTAGTGAGCACAGCAAAACCCTCACAGGAATGTGAGCATCTGAGCGCAGCAGTGCCACACTGTGAGTCCCCATCCTCCTAAAACACAGGGAAAGAAGACAGGAAAGACAGATCAAGAAGGGCAAAGGAAAGTGACTCATCTGAGAGCTGTATGCTGCAGAAATGAACACATGATACGTGTAGGCATATATGTATGAGGATGCTCACTGTGGCGAGGTTTATGATAGCAGCTGGGGTGGGACATGGAACGGGGGAGAGGAATAGTCTAAATACTCCTCAACATGGGAATGGTTGAATAGAGTCTGTTCATACATACCATGGTGTATTGTGAGGGTTAATTCAAGCAGGACTGGAATAAGCGCAAGCTGATTTACTGAAGTAAGAGACGTTCGTGCATAGCACAGACCCCTGGTCAAGTCATTAAATGTACCGATTGATAGTGTTGCTTTGTAACCACGGGTCTGAGGAATTTGTACCAGCTGGTCAACAGGGGTTATTTTTTATTTTTACTTTTACTTTGTTCATCATTGTTTGTTGACAATAGTGAAATTGATGATTTGTACCTGGTTTTGGCAAGACCCCTGAAGGTCTCTGCTGCTGGGGATGGTAAACCAGCAAGAAATATGCCTATGTGACCAGCAGGGTGTAAGAAGCCCTGGTGGAAACTCCATTTGGGGCTTCCTAGGTCTGAGGTGTTTTGTGGCACACCTGTGACCCCAAAGAGAGAGTGTCTGGTATGGTTCTTACAGAGGGAGGACAGTAGGAGTTTATACCTGGCCTCTCTGGATCCCTTGCTGTCTTACTTCAATGTTTTTTAATACTTTTCCTGCAATAAACTGTAGATTTGCAAGCATTGTCAGTTGGATTCTGTGAACCTTCTTTAACAGTCAAACTCTGCCTAGTGACCACGGTGAGTGTCCATGAGACAGTAACAGCCGTGGTTGCCAAGAAAGAATGAGATCTACATGCACCTCCCGGAAAGAGGTCCTTAATGTAAGTGCAATAAGCAAGCTGAAGACTAATATGTAAAACATGATTTCATCTTTTTTTTTTTTGATGTGTGATGCTAGATAGATAGGTATAAATATCAATATATTTGTAGAAACTTAGGGAAAGAATCAGGAAGCATGCACAAGTTATAAACAATGGTTACCTTATTGGGAATGTGTAAAGTGGGGAATGAAATAGGCTGGAATATCTACTTCTAACTTTATGTGATTAAAAAAATGGAATTATAGATCTTTTTTTAAATGAATAGACTATTTTTTAGAACAGTTTTACGTTTATAGAAAAATTGAGCAGAGAGTATAGAGAGATCCATATATTCCCTTTCCTTTCCCCCAGAGTCCCTTCCAGACAGTTTCCTCCATTATTAATATCTTGTATTGGTGTGGTATATTTATTATAATTGATGAACCAATACTGATATATTATTATTAGCTAAAGCCCTTAGTTTCACATTAGGGTTCACTCTTTGTGTTGTACGGTACTTAGACTTTTGGGGGTCTTTCTGTTTTTTTATTCTTTGTTCGTTTTTTGGCCTCACAGTGCGGCATTCGGGATCTTTGCTCCCCAGCCAGGGATCGAACCTGCGCCCTCTGTATTGGGAACACAGAGTCTTAACCACTGGACCGCCAGGGAAGTGCCAGTACTTTGAGTTTTGACGAATGTATAATGTCATGTGTACACCATTACAATATCATACAGAATAATTTTACCACCCTCATCATACCCTGGGCTCACCTATTCATCTCTCCCCACCTCCCCGCTGAACCCCTGGCAACCACTGATCTTTTTACTGTCTCTTTTGCCTTTTTCAGAATGCCCTATAGCTGAAACTATATATATGTAGCCTTTTCACACTGGCTTCTTTCAGTTAGTAATACGCACCTCAGGCTCCTCAATGTCTTTTCATGGATTGAGAGCTCGTTTCTTTTTATTGCTAAATAATATTCCACTGTCAGGCTGTACTGCAGTTTGTTTATCCACTCGCCCACTGAAGGACTTCTGGATTGCTGTTAGTTTTTGGCAATGGTGAATAAAGCTGCTATAAACTTTTGGGTGGACATATGTTTTCGACTCATTTGGGTAAATACCAAGGAGGGTAATTGCTGGATTGTACGGTGAGAGTATGTTTAGCTTTGTAAGAATCCACCAAACTGTCTTCCGAGAAGCTATACAATTTTGCATTCCCCTCAGCACTAAATGAGAGTTCCTGTTGCTCCACATCTTCACCAGGATTTGGTGTGGCCATTGTTTTGGATTTTGGCCATTCTAATAGGTGTGTAGTTATATCTCATTGTCCTAATTTGTGATTCTCCAGTAACATGTGACGGGGAGCATCTTTTCATGTGCTTATTTGCCATCTGTATACCTTCTTTGATGAGGTGCCAGTTCAGATCTTTTGCTCATTTTTAATTGTTTGTTTACTTATTGTTGAGTTTTAAGAATTCTTTGTATATTTTGGATACACGTCCTTTCTCAGATACGTGTCTTGCAAATATTTTCTCCCAGTCTGTGGCTTGTCTTTTCATTCTCTTAATGATAAGCCATTTTTCACTTTTGTATTTTTCAAGTAAATGTTTCAGTAAAGAAGATGACGGTGAGCAGAAATGACTTAGTTTAGCCTCTCTTGCCTGGTTACATGACTAGAACTAATTCCTAGTGAGGAGGAATCCACGCCTATGTGTTATACTTTTAAACAGTTTTCGTATTTCTATAACTAATTTACTAAATCCCATTCATTGTTTATCTATAGTTTATGATGAAAGAAGCCTCCCCCCACTTTTTTTAGCAAGGCCTAATTATAGAACTGTTGTCCAGTATGGGGGAGGGGTAGAAATTGTGGACGCCAGGTCACCTTTGTGGGTCAACTGCTCCTTAGTGGGGAGCCCAGTCAGGGATGGAGAGTGAGTGAGGGGCTACCTGTCCCTCCACCTACTTGATGTGGAGTGTGTGTGTGGGTACATGACCAGGCCCCCCAAATCAGTTCCCTAAGAAGCTGAATGTTTCACTTGAGCTTATTTCATGAGACCCACAGTGGTGACCTTGGACTCCCCCTCTCCTGAGGGAAGGGACTCTGTAGAGATCGGGCTGGAAGCTGCTTAGAAATGCAAAGGTTCAGCTACTTGAAGGGAAAGCATTTGAGGGAAGTCTCTCCTGACTCCCCCTGTGCCTTCAAAGAGGAACAGAGCTTTTTCAGAAGCCCTGTATAAAGACGGAGAGTTCAGAGGCTCTGGGCCCTGGGCCCTGAGGATGTTTCTTCTCAGGCAGTGTTATGCAAATCTGGCTTAATAGAAGGGTGGACTGATTCTTATTTTAAGCAAGGAAAGGAAGGGAAGGAGAATTAATACCCTTCACATTTGGACTATAAATACCACAGTAAATAGGGCTGAAAGGGAAGGATTGGGGGCCTTTGGGGAGCTTGAATCAGCTGTGAGGCCTACAGCTGGTGTGTCAGCAGTACTTCTCACACGAAGGACAGGAGAAGCTGGGATTGAGTGACTGGAATGGGAACCAATTAGAACATCCTCCCTGAGGACATGGCCACCACTACCAGGCATCCCCTTGGTCACCTAAGAGAGTTAACTAGGAGATTGCTGAGAAGAAAGGGTTCCTGCCCTGTTGGCTGACCATCAGGGATCAGAGGGGCCAGGACTGCTGTCAAAGATTAAAACACTGACATGAAAACTACATTTGGGGGAGCAAAATGATAAGATGGTCCCACACCAAGGTGTATGCTCAGACAAAATGGGGTATTATTTTCCCTCAGAAGGAAAGAGCACAGGCCCGAGGGTCACCTGACCCAAGGTAGAATCTCCCTACCTGTTGCCCTAAACCTGCCCCTGCCACCTTCCCAAAGGACTGTGACCTCCTTAAAGGCAGGGATTCTGTCAGGTCCCTATTTGTCTTCCAACCTGGTTCAGTAAAATGTTCTTGGACTGATTCTGGTAGTACTACCTGCCTCAGTTTCCTCATCATTAAAATGGGACATAAAATTATAAGAACTTAGCACATGGTAGATACTCAACAAAAATTAGTATCTGTCCTTTAGTTCATTGTGAAGTCATACTATCTGCTGCAGTTGTGCAGTAATTTCTTTTTTACAGCTATGTAATCATGAGTCTGTGAAACTTTATAATCAATATCTACCCTTTAACTCAGAAAACAATGTATCAAGACATTAAAATTAAAGTTTTGACTGAGACACCAAAGCACAACATATGTGAGGTCACATCACCAAGTGCAGGCTTCACAAAAAAAAATTTTTTTTAATAAATTTATTTTATTTATTTATTTTTGGCTGCATTGGGTCTTCATTGCTGCGCGTGAGCTTTCTCTAGTTGCGGCAAGCAGGGGATACTCTTCGTTGCAGTGCGCAGGCTTCTCATTCCAGTGGCTTCTCTTGTTGCAGAGCACAGGCTCTAGGCGCGCAGGCTTCAGTAGTTGTGGCTTGCGGGCTCTAGAGCACAGGCTCAGTAGTTGTGGCGCACGGGCTTGGCTGCTCCGCAGCTTGTGGGATCTTCCTGGACCAGGGCTCGAACCCGTGTCCCCGGCATTGGCAGGCAGATTCTTAACCAGTACGCCACCAGGGAAGTCCTAGACTGGACCTTCTAATGAACCAGTTGAGACTTAGAATGGCACAGGACTGTCTCTCACCTGAGAGTCAGCAGAAAATTTCCTGACCTGCTGGAATTTTCACCTGGGGCAAGGAAAGATGATCCTCATTGGATATATTTCAAGGAGACCGTGGGAGATAACATATTACGTTGTATTCTAATTTAGCTTGAGTTGTGCATTCAAAACAGCCAGCACCTTATGGTCCATGGTACCTCTTAGCCTCACTGGGTCTGCCAGGTGATATGGTGGCAGCGTATATGGTGATACGGTTCCAGCGGCAGAGCAGTCGGTGCTGCAGCCTGGCCCTGATGCGCAGCCTTTCTTGCTCTAGGTCCCACTCAAAACTAGCAGCTTTCTAAGCCACTGAGAAGTGGGTCAGAGCAGTGTTCCTAAGTGAGGTATATATGCTGCCTCCAAAATTCCAAAGCGGCCCACTAGGCCCTGTGCCTCTTTCTCAGTAGCGGAGTGCCAGGTGCAATTGCTTATCCTTTATCTTGAAAGGGATGCTTCCAAATGCCCTAGACCACAGGACCACTAAAAATACCATCCACGCGGCAGGCCCCTGAATCCTCATGGGGTTTCTTTCCAATCCTCTCTCATGCTCATGTGCCTTCCTAGGGTATTAGCCACTTCTGCTCCGCAGGTCCTATCAGCACCGTGTTATCAGTATAATGGGAGCAGTTGGATTCTTTGGAATGTCAAGGGGATCAAAGCTCCTATGGATTATATTCTGATGAGGGGTAAGAGAGTTAATATAGCCCTTGGGCTAGACAGTAAATGGGCACTTCTGCCTTTCTCATGTAAAAGTGAGCTGGTTTTGATTTTCTTTATTGATGGGAATTGAGTAGAATGCATTTATCAATTAATAGCTGCTTACCAAAGGCCAGGTACCGTATAACCTGTTCTAATCATAATAACACCCCAAGCATGGCAGGAGTGAGAGGGAACCACTTGGTTACGTTTACAGTAGTCCACTGTCTCTCACCACTATCCATCTGATTTCACAGAGATCAAATGAGTGAATTCTATGGGGAGATGATATGGACAGCCACCACCCTCTTGCATCCTTTAGGTCCTTGCTGGTGGTGCTGTTCTCTGCAGTTGCACCTAGGATGTAGAGTCAGTTCTGATTTGCCATCTTGGCTGGGGATGGTATAGTTTCAAGCACGTCCATTCAGCTTTTCCTCCCAAAACCCTCTTATCAGTAGGAGCTGGGGAAAGAGCCACAGGGAGGGTCTGTGGGCCATTAAACCCACTAGAGGCAGACTTGGGCCAGAACATCTTTTATCTCCTGGCCTCCACAAACCCATCTCCAGCTACTCCAGAAGAGCATAATAGCAGGTGCCCTGGTTATCAGTGTCATCTCATACCCTTAATTTTAATGGCGATGTTGGGATTCAATGCTCCTCAAAAGATGTGAGAATTCCCTTCCCCACTACATATAGTTATCCTTTAGGGAAGGATCAGGGAAATGTTTACTGAATAAATGTATTGTTTATTAAATAATGTATTGAATACATGTGATGGTAACACAGGGGGTTTCCTCAAGGGGAGCCAGCCTATCCTTCAATCAGTGGGCTCTGGGTCTGTGAACTGACTTAGATCTAGAAAGTACATGAGGCCCTGTTGTCCATGATACCAGTTAATTGCCTTCACCTGGCCTCTACTATTCTGGAATTCCATAATCCCCATTGACACTAGGGAGCCCCAGTTCTACGGCAGCAGCTCCTGCTGTCCAGCCTGGCCTGCAGAGGTGACCGGTTCAGGGCCTCTCCAAGGATCTAGTGGCCCCGCTCTAGTACCTCATCACTGCCTTAGTGACACTCTGGTTCTCCTGAGGAGCGTGGTCAGGTGATGGGGCCCCAGTCTCACATAACAAATCCATCTAACTGTGGCCTCCTCCCTGGACCATCTGACTCTTCCTTAATTCTCAGCCAAGGCAGTGCAACATCTCCACCTCATTTACTGTATAAGTTCATATCATGGGTAAGGCTCAAGGAGCAATACTGGCCGTGTACTAAGATACATTCCAGGTGTCAATGCCGTGGCATTGAACCTTGAGTCACAAGTGAGTTTTTCCATGTAAAAAAATTATCCCCTTCCCAGTAGTATTCTGGGCCCCTCAAGACCCAGTCATTCTTATATGTCTTCTGCTGGTGCTTGCTAAGATGGATCAGCCACATCCTGTAGTTCCTTCAACAGATAAGTGATTTCCCTCTGGAGCAGGGACTGTATTTCCCCTACTTGGGCTGAACAGAGATGTGACCCTATTTATCTGCCTGGCAATAATGAGTGTGGTAGCAGTGGATCTTGAGGGTAAACATCATGCTGCAGGGTACCTGCTTCGAATGCAATCTTTCCACGGCCTCCAAGCAAGGGAAGGCTGCTTTTAAGGGGCAGGGGGCCACTTTTGCCAGTCCAAAGGGCTCAAGGGATTCTAGAGGTTCAAGTCTCATTTACACAGATGCCCCATTTCAGGTCTCAAGGTCCTACATTTTTCCCTTTTAGCATCCTGACTTTGATATTGAAAATTTGTCAAGGATGGACATTGGTTCTCCTTAATGGGTCTGCCACCCTTACAATTAGATTCTGGGCCTGATTCTCAGCACAGTGTGCTCTGGGACTGGGAGAGACAAGTGTCTCCTTAAATACTGCCAGAGATGCAGTCTGGTTTTCACAGCACATCTTGAGATTATAATTGTCTGAACAGTTTTGCATTTTCTTTTTCTGAGGCTTCCAAAATGGTTAACAAAAGGCAACCAACTCAAGCTTTATAACTTATTCCCATACCATTCAGATGCCACAGCAATCACTTCCCTTTCTACCTGTATCACATCTCAATCCACACAGGAGAGTCTGAGTAAATACAGTAGGTCAGGGATTCTCCCCACCCCACTCAATATCACTGCCACCCGACTGGCAAATAGACTCAGCTCTAAATATCCCATCCTAAATATCCCTGAGGGTCTGATTTCTAGGGTTACTTCTGATACCTCCTCTTTTCACTTGGGTGCCCCCCCCCCGAAGCAGAACCTGAGACAAATGCTTGTGCTCAGGTAGTTTATGTGGGAGTGAGAGGAGTGAAACAGAGAAAGAGAGGTATACAAGGTGTGTTATTGAATTGGGTACCTCTATCGGTCACTTCTGCAGGTCTTGCTTAATCCTGCAAGACCTTTTGAGGAACCTAGGAAACGTGCCTCAGAACTCTCCACCTGGAGGATGAAAGGGGAAAGCATCTATCCGTTGATTCCTCCCCCCAATTAGTCAAAGGGGACCCTATGGTCATTGAGTCCCCCGAATTTCCAAGTTGCGTATGTGTAAGTGCCAAGGGGGTAGTCATGGATGTCCCCGGGACAGAGGTGGGAGGCACAATCTGTGTGCAATCTGCACACAGATTGCACCTGTGTGAAGTTGCTCACACCTGCTCAGAACTGGTCACGTGATAGAGCTGGGGTCAGAGGACTTAACATGGGGCACAACGGGTGCCCGGTACAGTCCACCCAGGTGAGTACTGTCCTTCCCAACAGCAGAAGCTGATGCTTAAGTATAACTTCACTGAAGTTGGTCCAAAGCACTGGGAGTCGTTTCTTTAGGAATAACCCAGAGCCGGTTTAGGACCTAAATGAGAAACTCAGTCTCTTACTGTATTTAGTTTTTAAGCCAAAACAGTATGCCTGGATTAATTAATCTGATCATTAAGCATAATTTAGCTCTTACCAAAGAAAGACAATTTGCCAGTATGGAGAACAAGCTCATTTCAAAGTTACAGAAAAGTAATATAAAGGAATAAGACTGGCATCAATCTCATTGCTTTATACTTAGTCACACCTTATATGAATAAATGTGTGTCTATATATCTGTGTGTTGTGTATGTAACTGTGTTTGCCTCTGCCTATATTGTGTCACATATCTGAGTAGATCTGTGGATTTGTGTGTGGCGTCTGTGTTCATTGTGTGTTGTGCGTGTTGACCATCCACTAAGTGCCAAGCACTGGGCATGCCTGTATAGAGACTCCATCCTTATGGCACTTACTCGGAAAACAGTCTATCTTGCCAGGGAGTGAGGAGGGCTGCCGTTAAGAATCTCCAACTCTTGGGACTTCCCTGGTGGTCCAATAGGTAAGACTCCATGCTCCTAAAGCAGAGGGCCCGGGTTTAATCCCTGGTTGGGGAACTAGATCCCACATGCATGCCACAACTGGGAGTCCGCACGCCGCAACTAAAAAGATCCCGCAGGCTTCCCTGGTGGCGCAGTGGTTGCAAGTCAGCCTGCCGATGCAGGGGACACGGGTTTGTGCCCCGGTCCAGGCAGATCCCACATGCCGCAGGGCGGCTGGGCCCGTGGGTCGTGGCTGCTGGGCCTGCGCGTCGGGAGCCTGTGCTCTGCAACGGGAGAGGCCACAGCAGTGAGAGGCCCGTGTACCGCAAAAAAGAAAAAAAATAAAAGATCCCGCATGCCGCAACGAGGATCCCGCATGTCGCGACTAAGACCTGGCGCAGCCTAAATAAATTAAAAAAAAAAAAAAAAAAGATTCTCCAACTTGTAAATTCCTATTGTGGTAGGCAGAATAATGGCCTTCCAAAGATGGAAACTGACTATGTTATGTCACGTGGCAAGGGGGAATTAAGGTTGCAGGTGGAATTAAAGTTGCTAATCAGTTGACCTTAAAATAAGATTATCCGGCATTATTCAGGTGGGCCAATATAATCACAAGGGTCCTTAAAGGATGTAAGGCAGAAGAGTCAGTGTCAGAGTGATCGACAGGAGAAAGACACAACCAGCCAGTGCTGGCTTTGAAGTTGGAAGGGGCCATGAGCCCAAGGAATGTGGGTAGCCTCCATAAACTGGAAAAGGCCAGAAAACAGATTCTCCCCCGGAGCCTGCAAAAAGGAACGCAACCTGCTGGCACCTTGATTTTAACCCAGTGAGACCCATTTTGGACTTCTGACCTCTAGAACGCTAAGATATTAAAATTTGTGTTGTTTTAAGCCATTAAATCTGTGGTACTTTGTTATAGTGGCAACAGGAATCCGATACACCTGTGACACCTGGGTCTTTAAAAGGTTCCCCCTTTGCTTTAAAGCTGCACTTAAAGGTGTGGTGGAGTTGCATTTTACACAGGGATTGGGTTGAATATTCAGAATGTAACAAGAAAAGGTAGAATCGGAATTAACCTTGAACATACCTTGCGTGGCTCATTATGTAGAGGGTAGGGACCAGGACCCACTGAAGTGGTACAGATAAACACTCCCCAAGTGCCCTCACCCCGGGGTACCCTCACCACCAGGCACTCGGCTTATTAACTGGAAGGGCCAGCTAAACAAACCACATGCTTTGAATCATCTTTCTCTCCCTCAAGGCATGCAATTAAATTTGCATAAATTCATAGAGTGTATGCTGCAACTCTATTGTAATTTCAGATTTTGTTTTATTTCCTGAGTTTGCCGAGGAAAGAATGGAAAAACAAAACCTATTTGTGTTGTCTGTGGCTTGTTCTTTTTATTAGGAAATATACCAAGCATACAGAGAAGCATGAAGAAGATAACCTGCATCTGTGTGCATATCCCTCACCTCTGACAAGTTCCATTATTCTACATTTGATTCAGATTTTTAAAAATAAATGAAATGTTACACATACAGTTGAAACCCAGTGTCCTCTTTAGCCTTGCAGATACCATCCCCAAACCCCTTCCTCCCCACCCCCCAGGAGCAATTCCCTATTACTTCTTTTTTCTTTTGCGGTATGCGGGCCTCTCACTGTTGTGGCCTCTCCCATTGCAGAGCACAGGCTCCGGACGCGCAGGCTCAGCGGCCATGGCTCACGGACCCAGCCGCTCCGCGGCATGTGGGATCTTCCCGGACCGGGGCATGAACCCGCGTCCCCTGCATTGGCAGGCGGACTCTCAACCACTGCGCCACCAGGGAAGCCCCCCTATTACTTATTTTGATGTTGACAGCATTCCTGTGCATGCTTTTGTACCTCTATTACCCAGTTCTGTGTGTACCCATAAACAATAAAGTATCAATTTCCATGTTTGGAAACACTGTATAAATGGTATAGCGTACATGCTTCTGCAACTTGCTCCCCATCCTCCAGTTCAACAGTGTGTTTCTGAGGTTTACCCACATTGATACCTGTAGCTCTGATTCATTCTTTATAATTGCTGAGTAATACTCGATTTTATGAAAACACAATTTGTTTACCTGCTCTTCTGTTCATAGGCATTTAGGCTGTTTGCAACTTATCTTTATTAGAGACGAAGATTCAGTAAACGTGCTTGTACTTTTCCTTGTGCCCCTATGCCAGGGTTCCTCCAAGGTGTATCCTTAGGAGGGAAATTGCTAGGTCAAAGATGTGTGTAGCTTTAGTGTCACCCGTTATTGCCAAACTGCTTTACACAGGAGTCACACCAATTTCCCACCGGCAGTGTAGGTAAGTTCCCTTTAACCTGAATCCTGACCAATACATACTAGTTGCTGCCTCTCTGATTGCTAATGGGTCTTGTCCTTCTCGGGTTGCCCAGCTGATTCTCACAGCAACCCTGGGCAGATGTGGCACAAGTCTCATATATGACCACCTGGCAGGAGGGCACAAGGAAGCCCAGGGAGAGGATGATGAGCCCAACACAGCTGGCTATGGCCGTTCAGGAGCCGAAAGAACCCAGGAGTCTTGGATCCCAGGCATCCATTGCCACAGGAACCAGATACATGGCCAGAACACTAACTCTGCAGCCACTTTTAGAGAATAAAAGATATTCAAGTAATTAGTACTACGTGGTAAATAACAACCATCCACGTGAACAGAGGGCAAGATAATTACCATTTTGTGGAGCTTTGTATTTCACCAAACACTTCTACATGCATTCCATATTTGACCTTGACAATAACCCCATTAGGGGGTTGTTGGATTACTGTTCCTACTGTACAGATAAGGGGTTGGATTACTGTTCCTACTGTACAGATAAGAAAAGTGAGGCTCATGGTTGGTCAGTAGAAGATTGGATCTTGAACCTACTTGCCTTTAAAGTTATGTCTTCTGTATGTACACTTGGAGATGGGTGTCTGAGAGTTGGGAATTCTCAACCTGTGCCATCTCTCCTGGCCCTCTGCAGACAAGTTCTCCCATTAACTGAGGTCACACCACAAACACAGAGCATTTCCCCCAGGGTGAGGCCCAGGTCAGCTTTTTACACCTGGAGTCAGACTGTAAGAACATCCTGACTCTGTCACTCAAAGGACTGTGATTTTGGGCAAGTTACTTCTTCTCTGTGCCTCGGTTTTCTCATCTGTAACATGGGAATGATGGCACCTACCTCCCAGCAAGGTCGTAGTACGGACTGGCTGCAGTAGCACATCTAACCTGTCAGGCACACAGAAAACATGTGAACATTAGCTCTTATGAGGTAGACTGTGACTGTGGCTTCTGGCTTCCCACAGCAGGGAGCGGTGGTCCTGATGAGGAAAGGTGGGCCGCAGCATAGCACATGTCACTGATTCTGGGAGACAGCCCGTCCTCGGAGGCGAAGGAGGGCTCTGTCCTGGAGGTACAGGCTCACGGCACCCAGCACAGGACCAGAGGAACCACAGCCAAGGGCAGGCAGTGGCCCTGCAGGAACGTCCACCAGGTCACATGAGGGGCCTGTAAAGTCCACATCTTCACTTTTCTCAAGGCTTGGTAAATGTCAAAGGATTACAGCCTGAGGGTTTGCCGTGTGCCACTACAGCTGCCAGTGAGCTGACCAGGCACTGCTTCCAAGGCAGGGCTCGGAGGGTGAGGGCTGGGCGTGGCGCACCAAGCGTGTTGGGTAGAGGGGACCTGAGATAAGGAAGTAAGGAACCAAAGGTGTATTAATGACCTATTCTTGGTTCCTGTCCATCCCAGAAGGACTTGTTCAAGATCTGAGAAGCAACCCAAGCTCACTGCTGTCCTTGACGTGAAGCCTCACCATCAGCAACTAGTTATCTAGCCCCAGTAATGGAGGAAAGAGAACACACAAGTATAAGGTAGGACAGTAGGGTTCAGCTCCTGAGTCTGCCTGTTTACAGCTGGGTGAACGTTAATCTTCGTAAGCCTCAGTTTCCACAACAGTACAATGGGACTAAAACACCTATCCCACCTGCCTCATAGAGCTGGAACATCAGATGAGTAACTTGCATGAAAGTGCCCTGTGAACCATCACATGCCATGTAAATGGCAGCTCTTGCCTATGGCACTGAGCTGTTCTTGCTCTGGGTGGGGTGGGGGGGAGGCAGTATTCATTCACACCATATGCTCACATCACTGGTTCACTCCATGACCATGGCACAGCCTGGAACTCTATCCAGCCCTCCCAGAAACTAGATCTGTAACCATGGCCTCATAGGCCTCCTGTTCTAATCAGGTGAAACATTCCACCATGGGGACAATCACAGTCAGCTGGCCACAGGTGGAGAGAGTCACGGGCCTTTGGAAGCAGAGTTCAGACAGCAGCTCTGCTTCTCACTAGCTGGGTGATCTTGGATGAACTACTTACCCTCTCTGAGCCTCAGTTATTTTTAAAATGGGGGTAATGATGCCTCTTTTGTTGCTGTTGAGAGAAGTGAATGAGACTATGTATGCTGGTCACCCAGTAAGTCCTCAACAAGGCAAGTTTAAACTCCCTGGGCCTAGAATTCCTCATCTACAAATGGGGACAATGGCTGCTCCTTGATAAGGCTGTTCTGAAGATGAACAGAGACAGTGTGTGGAGCACACACAGGACTTAGCTCATGACTGTCAGGTCCATAAGCGCAGGGCCTAGGTTTGTTTTATTCCCCAGGGACTACTCAGCCCCTTGTAGCATACCTGGCACACACCCAGCTGGCACTCAGGAAACATTTGTTGAGTGAATGAGCAAAGTAAGTACTGCAGATTTAACTTCTCTGAGCCTCGACTTCCTCATCTATAAAATGGGCATGTAAATACTTACCTGGGAGGGCTGTTGTGAAAACCAAGGGCCCACGGCAGATGCTCCAAACATCTCCGACACTGCACACTGGGAGGTCACCAAGTGTGCCTTGCACCCCATTCCCTAGGCAGACACCACAAGAGGCGGCTGGGTAAGTAAGAGTAACGTTTACTGAGCGATACAGGACTGAGTACTATGAAGGGTTTACCAGGATGGAAACGCACCCCACCCCCTCCCCGGACACCCCGCAACACCCAGAGACTACAGTACTTAGGAGTTACACACAACGGCCATAACTGCTGGATATCTGTTCGTAACAGACAAACCATAACATATTTATACTGTATCACATCGAGTGATTATAGAAATCCATATATATATTGCTTGTATAAAATCTTTTTTTTTGTAAAAAATATTAAAAAAAAAAAAAAAGAAAGATAAAAAACATGTGCAGTTGAAAGCCCTGCCAGGACAGCCAGTCTGTAAACATTCAGTGAGTATGTGCTTTGGAAGGGCGCCCGCGCCTCGTGCCCACAGCAAACTCCAGCAGGGCCGGCAAGGGTGCACCCGGCTGCTACTCCCCAGCAAGGCCGCACTGGGCCCCGCATCACGGCCCTCTCCGGCCTCGCATCAGGGTCAGGGGTCAGGGCTGGGGCAGGCAGATGGCAGTGTTACTCAGCTCCATCCTCAGCCGTGTTTGGTTGTAACTCATGGCTTTTCCTGGCTGCTCGGAGGTCCCTGGGGTAGGTGGCCTGGCGGAGAGGCCGGAGAAGTGCCCAAGGCTGCCTGGCTGGGCGTCTCTCCGGCCTGGGTGCCTCTGTCCTGCCTCATTTGAGCTGGGCCCCAGCAGGACAGCCCCACCCTCAAGTCTACTTTGGTCTCAGCGCTGGGTCCTTCTGGGTTTCGTCAGCCTGCTCTTCCCCTTACGTGGCTGATCTGAGTTTCACAAAAAAGCCCCACTAATTACTGGCTGTGCTGAGCCTTGTTGTAAAGTTTTTCATGCACCAAGGAAGGGCCCTCTGGTGCCTTCCTCCTCCTCTTCCTCCTCTTCCTCCTCTTCCTCCTCCTCCCAAGCCCACGGTCACTTCTTCTCTAGCTGCTCAAGCAGCGGGTTGCCTTCCGACTCAGGCGTCTTGACGCTGTCCGTCCGAACAATACAGGTGGGGCGATGCCGGTTCAGCATCAGGATGAGCTGCTGTCGTTCCTGCTTTAGCTCCTCAATCTGGGTCTTTAGCTCTGCGTTCATGAGTTCCAGCCGCTCGGATTCCTGCGTGCAAAATAGACACATGGCTTTAGGCTCTCACTGGGAACCAGCTCCAGGCAGAGACTCTCCCTCTGGGTAGGCACAGGGCACAGCAGGCTGGCGTTTGCCTGTTTTCTGTCTGCCAGTTTCCCACTAGAGGAAGCACAGAATCTGCTATTGAGTCCCCCGGGGTAACTGACTTTCTTTAGGCCATGCCCGTCACACCTGTGACACTGGCCTGTGTTGCTAGTGGGATGAAACCAGGTTATATCCTGGGGCCAGCCTGGTTCATGTCCCACCTCTCTTCCCCACTCAATCCACTCCAGCCACAGTGGCTTCCTTGCTGTTGCTCAAATATGCCAAATACTCTCCTGCCTCAAGGCCTTTGCACAAGAAACAAAGGGTGGGACAAGAATGGAGGCCAAGTGGATCACAACAGATGCATGGAGGGTCCATGGAGGGGTTAAAGGTGGCCCGCGATGGCAGTGCAATGGCAAGGTGCTTTATGTATGATAAATGTATGTTGGGGATATACTGGCCTGTAGGATCCACAAGCCCAGTGTGGTCACGTAATTCCTCCTAAAACATGCGCTTCCTGGTTATTAGTCTATAATTATTTAAACAGCCTCTTCCTTATCGCCTGATATCTAGAATCTCTGCCCACTGGGAGGCAATCAATCCAGAAGTCATCCTTCTGGATCCAAACTGTGGCTTTAAATAGACCTCAAGTGAGATTTCCAGAGAACTTCCAGCTCAGCTGGAGGGGCTGCAGGGCGAGGAAGCAGCGTTGATTTGATTTGGGGGGTTCACCTGTTCATGATGACAGGTGACGGGCACACCAATTCAAGGCTCTGGGGGTCAACACAGGAAAATACAGAGGCACCGGAATGATATTTCTTGGACTCTGTCTCAAAACTTATAACCAGTTTGGAGGTTGGAATTTACTCAAGGGCCAGCAAAGGTTGACCAGTGATTCTCAACCAGAAGCAATTTTTGCCTCCCAGGAGACATTTGACAATATCTGGAGACATTTTTGTGTGTCACAGCTGGGGAGGGTGGGTGGTCTTGGAATCCAGTGGGTAGGGATCAGGGATGATCCCAGATATCCTTCAATGCACAGGACCCCACAACAAGAACTATCAATCCAAAATGTCCACAGTGCCAAGGCCGGGCAACCTGCATCAGACCGAGTGTGGGCTGTGGTTGCAATGGGCTGAGCGGCCCCGCCTGGGGGCCCAGCCGGACAGCCTCCCTCGGGGCTCTCCAGGGCCCCAGGGCTGCTGTCTTCCCCACACCAGCCAGGCTGACTGAGTTGTTCCTTTTGCTCATCTCTGCGGAGGCAGCCCAGGGCTGGGGACTCAGAACTGCTGAGATGTACAGTCCTCATGACCAGACGCTGAGGGAGAACAGCCTCAAAGAAGGAAAAAGTGCTCAGGGGGAAAATACTAAAAGCCAGCTAGGGTGGTTTTGGATTCAGCTGGATAAAGTGCGACAGGGAGGCTGGCCTGGTCCATGGTTCTCCAAATTCCGAGAGAATAGCATCGCTGAGGGCCAGGAGAGACCCCACGTGAAACCATGAGTCTGGGGCAGGTGGGTGCCCATCTTAGCTGCCTGCTCACTGGGTCTACAACCTGGTGACCTTGGGAATGTCTCTGACCATGTGGTTCCCCCAGTCAAGGTTTTAGCTCCAACTTCAAAGCCTCTGAGCCTCTTGCCTCCAGGAGTTTCGGTTCAATCCACCCACCCACCAGCGTGTGCTGAGAACCTGCTGTGTACAGTGAATGCTCTAGGGGGTCCAGAGGCCCATGAGCCCCTAACACAGATCTTGTGCAGCTTCCACTCTAAGGGGAAGAAGGATTTATAGAGCAGGGAAGAGCTTATCATGTGTCCATCAGCCATCTAGGGTCTAGAAGACCAGGAGAGAGTGGGCTAAATGGCCGGATCTGACATTGGGTTTGAAAAATGGGTTGACTCTCGTTGAGCAGAGAAAGTCGGTAGGAGTGGGGGGCATTTCAAGAAGCAAGCCCTGAGTGAACAAGGACGCAGACATGGGAAAGCTTAAGATGTGTTTAGGAGATAAAAATCCTCCATTGTGACCATAGGTCACTTTAGGATATAGTAGGGTACAAAGCTGGGAAGGTGGATTTATAGCCAGAAGCAGAAAAGCTGGTGGGGTTTGGAATCAGAGTCAAGAGTAAGTTTCCTAACTTCCCTGAGCCTCAGTTATCTCATCTGTAAAAAGATGATGATCCTGGGGATTAAATGACTGCACATGGGAAAAGCATTTTGCAAACTGAAGGGTTAGGGAGGCTTACGGAATTTTTACTTTAAGCCATGAGCAAGGGAATATGAAGACAAGAAGGAGGAGAAGCAGAGGAGGAGGCCATTTCCAAGAAAACTTGGCAGGTCTTGGAGACTGCCTGCATTTGCAGAATGGGCAGATGGGAGGAGCGCTGCCCTTGAGCCTGGGGTGGGGGGTATCCAAGGAAGCAGGGAGGAGGGAGTTGCTCTGGAGAGCAGTGGGGAGGGCAAGGCACGAGTTGGGTTGTACAGTGAATGGAAGTTACAATGGACATGCAAGGGGCAGGGTCCAGCAGCGCTGTACACACACATCCTTGTCCTTGAAAAGACTGCATGTCAAACCCACCTTACACGTGAACACCTGTATCGCACAAAAAGACCAAGTGTGTATGTGGCAACTTGCTTCCCTGTGCATGTATCATAGGAATGGCATGATATTTTGCTGGTTTGAAAATGTATGGGTACCTCATGGACTATCCTGACCTCTGACAGTCTGGCTATCAGACTGTAACTAACTGCTTTTTCATTTTATTTTCTTCTGTTTTATTCGTTGGTGCTATGTATTTATTTAATGTGTAAGTATAAGTTGAGCTCAGAGGAATTTTTTTTTTTAACCATGATTGCAGAAGTGGTTTGTGGTTTTAGAACAGCAATTACCTGATCTGTTTTCCTAATAAATTCAGGAACGTGGGCTAGGATCTTCACACCTTAAGTATGAAATGAATAACTCTTCTTGCATTTTTGTTTATCGTTTTTTTTTTTTTTTTTTTTTTTTGCGGTACGCGGGCCTGTCACTGCTGTGGCCTCTCCCGTTGTGGAGCACAGGCTCCGGATGCGCAGGCTCAGCGGCCATGGCTCATGGGCCCAGCCGCTCCGCGGCATGTGGGATCTTCCCGGACCGGGGCACGAACCTGTGTCCCCTGCATCAGCAGGCGGACTCTTAACCACTGCGCCACCAGGGAAGCACCGTTTATCGTTTTGCCCCTGGTAGATATTTACTGCCCTAGAGAAAATGAAACCATTTGTTGTTTCAGAATGGAATTAATGCAAGTGAAGGAGGTTCTGTCTCCTCCACGGTGGTCAGTGAAAGGAGCAGAAAAAACACAGGTTGACGGGGCTTCCCTGGTGGCGCAGTGGTTAAGAATCCACCTGCTGGGCTTCCCTGGTGGCACAGTGGTTGAGAATCTGCCTGCTAATGCAGGGGACACGGGTTCGAGTCCTGGTCTGGGAAGATCCCACATGCTGCAGAGCAACTAGGCCTGTGAGCCACAACTACTGAGCCTGCGCGTCTGGAGCCTGTGCTCCGCAACAAGAGAGGCCACGATAGGGAGAGGCCTGCGCATCGCGATAAAGAGTGGTCCCCGCTTGCCGCAACTAGAGAAAGCCCTCGCACAGAAACGAAGACCCAACACAGCCAAAAATAAATAAGTAAATTTAAAAAATAATAATAAAGAATCCACCTGCCAATGCAGGGGACACGGGTTTGATCCCTGGTCCGGGAAGATCCCACATGCCACGGAGCAACTAAGCCCGTGCGCCACAACTGCTGAGTCTGCGCTCTAGAGCCTGTGAGCCACAGCTACTGAGCTCACGTGCCACAACTACTGAAGCCCGCTCGCCTAGAGCCCGTGCTCCACAACAAGAGAAGCCACCGCAATGAGAAGCCCGTGCACAGCAACGAAGAGTAGCCGCCACTCGCCGCAACTAGAGAAAGCCTGCGTGCAGCAACAAGGACCCAAAGCAGCCAAAAATAAAAATTAATTAATTAATAAAAAAAAAAACCCCACAGGGTGAGGGGCTGGGCATCCTTCTGTGTGCCCTTGGACTAGTCACTTCCCTTCTCCGGACCTCATTTTCCCCCTTAAAATATAATGATTGGCCCAGGGGACTTTAAGCATTAAGATTCTCTGACTCTATTATTTTTAAAAGTTACCCTAATGAACTTAAAATAGGGCTCTACTTCCCAACTCTTCCTGTTAAAAAAAAAAAAAAAAAAAAAAAAAAGCCTGGTACAGACTTCTGAGCCCAAAAGCCCTGTCTGAGTTAACATTTTGACGCTGCCACTGGCCAACTACACTGCTGTGAACAAGATTCCCAAGTCCCTGAGCCTGGGCACCTGAACAGAGTGCTGGGCCACAGAGGAAGCTCTGGGCTCCGGTCCTGACTCGGCCACCATGTGACGCTGAGCAACTTTCATCCCTCTGAACCTCAGATGCCAGTCAGTGGAATGGGGCTGCCTTGCCTCCTCCTGAGTCACTGTGACCATCAGGGAGAGAGTGGCTCTGAAGAGCAAGGAACGCTGTGAGGGTGTGAGACTGTGTCACTGATGCCACACCCAGGGAGCTGTGTCAGGCACAGCGGGGTTACAGAGGCCGGCTGTATAGCCGTGGGGAGCCAAGGGGCTGCCGCTCCCGAATGCAGGCAGCGGAAGTGGCCTGGGGCCTGCAGGGCGTGGATCTGACCCCCACAAAGGCCTGCCTCCTTCAGGGCTGTGGCTGGTCCTGGCAGGTGAACTCTGAGAGGCTACAGGAATCTCCCAGGGTGGCTCTGAGTGTCCAGGGGTCAAGAATGGGAGGGTAACTTTTTACATTATATGTATATGTGTGTATGCGTATGTATATATATATATGCGTGTGTGTGTGTGTGTGCACATACACATACATATACCTTTGTACCTCCGAGCCTTGTAAATATTTGACGTGTTAAAAATAAATTACAGAAATACAAATCAAAACTACAGTGAGGTATCACCTCACACCAGTCAGAACGGCCATCATCAAAAAAGCTGCAAACAGGGCTTCCCTGGTGGCGCAGTGGTTGAGAGTCCGCCTGCCGATGCAGGGGACACGGGTTCGTGCCCCGGTCCGGGAAGATCCCACATGCCGCGGAGCAGCTGGGCCCGTGAGCCATGGCCGCTGAGCCTGCGCGTCCGGAGCCTGTGCTCCGCAACGGGAGAGGCCACAACAGTGAGAGGCCCGCGTTACCTCAAAGGAAAAAAAAAAAAAACCTACAAACAATAAATGCTGGAGAGGGTGTGGAGAAAAGGGAACACTCTTGCACTGTTGGTGAGAATGTAAATTGATGCAGCCACTATGGAGAACAGTATGGAGGTTCCTTAAAAAACTACAAATAGAACTACCGTACGACCCAGCAATCCACTACTGGGCATATACCCTGAGCAAACCATAATTCAAAAAGAGTCATGTACCAATACGTTCATTGCAGCTCTATTTACAATAGCCAAGACATGGAAGCAACCTAAGTGTCCATCAACAGATGAATGGATAAAGAAGCTGAGGCACATATATACAATGGAATATTACTCAGCCATAAAAAGAAACGAAATTGAGTGATTTGTAGTGAGGTGGATGGACCTAGAGTCTGTCATACAGAGTGAAGTAAGTCAGAGAAAAACAAATACCGTATGCTAACACATATATATGGAATCTAAAAACAAAAATGGTTCTGAAGAACCTAGGGGCAGGACAGGAATAAAGACGCAGACATAGAGAATGGACTTGAGGACACAGGGAGGGGGAAGGGGAAGCTGGGACGAAGTGAAAGAGTGGCATGGACATATATACACTACCAAATGGAAAATAGATAGCTAGTGGGAAGCAGCTGCATGGCACAGGGAGATCAGCTCGGTGCTTTGTGACCACCTAGAGGGGTGGGATAGGGAGGGTGAGAGGGAGACGCAAGAGGGAGGGGATATGGGGATATATGTATACATACAGCTGATGCACTTTGTTGTACAGCAGAAACTAATACAACACTGGAAAGCAGTTATACTCCAATAAAGATGTTATAAATAAATAAATAAATAAATAAACAAACAAACTAATTAATTAATTACAAGAGAATCCCCCATGTCTTCAGGTACTGACTGTGCACACAACCTTCTGACTTCACGCCCTAAACCTCACACCCGGCCTCTGCTTCCAAGGCCAGAGGGGAGGAGGCGGGCGTGGGGATGAGGGGGGCTGGACTCGAGCCCCGACAGACTTCCCGAAACCTCCCTCCTCGAGGCCTGCACTTCTCTTGGTCCACAGCTGCCTGCTCCTCTCACCAGGACAGCACCACCGCCACACAACCGGTCTTCCCACTCTACTCTCGGCTCCCCATTCCGTGCCCCACGCTGCAGCCACAGCGACAGGGTGTATCTCTCTCCTCCCGAAACCCTCCCATGGCTCTCCATGACCAACACACTTCATCATCCTAACGGGGACACGTGAGAGAGTGAAAGAATGTGCCATCAATAACCAGGCCAGGCCAACAGGCACAAACCGGGACTGCCCCAGACAACCCAGCACAGGGAGTACCTGACAGGTGAAGGCTCTGGGGCCCTATTCTCTCCATGGACTGTACACTCCAGCTACACTGGTATTTTTTTCACTCCCTTCACCACATCCTTAAACAACGCCTCTTGCCTCTGGCCTTTGCTTTGGCTTTCCTGGTGACTGGCCCCTCCAGCCCTGTCCTTCCACGCGTTGGCTCCCGCTCCTGTCTTATGTCTCAATCAGCGGTCTTTCCGCAGCCTAGACTCAGACAGGGCCCCTCCATCTGTGCTCACAGCCTGCCGCGCTTGCCCAACCTAACGCTCAGCACATATCCCATCCCTGTTTCCTGCCTGCCACCCCACTGCAGCCATGGCCTGCAGGCCCACTGTGTGGCGGCCACTCACTCAGCACTAAGGATGGACACATGGGTCAGCGAACGGCTGGGTGAGTCCCGGCTCCACCGCACACTAGCAGTGTGACCTCAGGCAAGTAACCTGACTCTGTGCGCTACGGGTCCGTGTCTAAAATGGGGATCATCCATGTCTAGCTCAGTGGAATGTTATAAGATTAAACTAGATATGGGAAATGGCTGGCACACAGTAGGTGCTCAGCCGGTGTTACTGGAATGTGCGGAGCAGCGAGCCCCGCTCACTCGGCGCTGACCATTCGCTGCACTCGTGTGTTACTGGTGTGCGTTCACGTGGGCCTTCTTGCCTGCTGGCTGGCTGACAGGCCCTTGAAGGCGGGGATGGGATGTGAGACGTCTCTGTCCCCTGCTATGCCTCGCCCAACTCCACAGGCACTCAGGGCTGGAAATGAGGGATGTGACACTCCATCTATCTTAAAGGCCTATGTGAGACCCATGTCCTAGAAATTTCTTGAAAACTTCCCACCTGGTGTTGGTCCACCATCTCTTCCAAGGGGCTCCCAGCTCTAGGAGTCTAACTCCGCCTCCACTGACCTTTCCCCTGCCCTAGAGGCTCACAGCCAGAGGTGTACACACAGCCCCATGGTGTTGACACCCAGGATCTCAGATTTGCTCTCTGCTTGTTGCAAGCATGAGAAGAGACCCACAGATCCCCAGCATCAGAGAAAACCCAGTCCAGCTTGGCCTTGTCTCTCCAGCTCCCACAGGACGGACCACGACTGGTCCTTCCTGTGTGTCCCCAGCGCACCTAGCACAGGGCTGGGCACTCAGTACATGCTTAAGACTACTTGTCCACAAATCAATCAACGAGCAAAAGAATGAATGAACAAAGGAATGAACAAACCCATGAATGAATGAATGAGAGCCAGCAGGGCAGAGTGCTGAGGATGGATGCTGTGAAGTTAGCCTCAGGCCGAATCTCAGTTCTACCGCTTAGCTGCTGACGGACCTGGGCAAGTTACTTAACTCCCCGTGCCTTCCTTAGGGTCCCCATGTGCAGACAGAGAATAACGCAGGCCCCTACCTCATACAGTTATTATGCCGATAAAATGAGCTAATATGTACACTGCGCTTTGCACAGGGCCCCACTTCACACGTTAGCAACTAGTGTTAACGGTTGCACTCTGTAGAAGGGAGCCTGACCTGTGATGTTATTATTCTATGATGTTACTATTGTTATTTAGAAATCTACAAGGGATTGGGGGTGGGGAGGCTGGAGACCACCGGCTTGGACTAATTAGCTTTCTGGTCATGTCCCTTCACACCCATCTACCGTTTTTGAGGAGCAGGGAAGGCCTATTTGGCACATTCCAAATGAAAGGGCAGGGATGTGCTCCGAGGGCCACGAGGCAAGGCGGCCCTCCACTGGCCTTGGCACGC
The DNA here is from genome assembly GCF_964341445.2 of Mesoplodon mirus. Taxonomy (NCBI): domain Eukaryota; kingdom Metazoa; phylum Chordata; class Mammalia; order Artiodactyla; family Ziphiidae; genus Mesoplodon; species Mesoplodon mirus. The sequence goes on along the minus strand of NC_138979.1, from coordinate 161,436,680 downwards.
AGAGCTGACCTCTGGTCCCAGAGGCAACAGCCAAGAGCTCGGGGGTCAGCTTCGGTGGGGCTGAGGCCAAGCGGACGGGAGGCAGAGCCAGAAGAGCCTCCCGCACGCGAGGGAGGAACTTTTCTCTGCCCCATCGCTACGTCCACTGCCCACGTGCAGGGAGCTCTCACTGACGTCATCTGCACCCATGCCAGACAACTCCGGTAGCCCTCAGAGCACCGACATGGGTAGTGCCAGTCCTGGGCCCTCTGGGCCCATCAGCACCGCGGGTCTGACCTCAGTTAGAGGGGGGGATCTTGGCTCCTCCCACCTTCTCTGGTGGTCCAGGGAGCTGGGTGGGCGGAACGGCTGCTGGCTGCCCCTGGGCGTCTTGGCTCAGGGAGGGGGCATCGGAGAGAAGGCAGGGAAGGCAGAGGGGTCGAGGCCGGTTGGGCAGATGCCAGCGAGTACACATTGATTCTGCAGGCATTTGATGGCGTCTCCCGGTCCATAAGCACACTAGCCACTAAAGGACAAGGCCGGGGTCCCCCCTGGCCACTGCCCTGCTCACCCGCTGCAGAAATTCCGTCCGTTCCTTCTTCTTGTTCCGGCATCGGGCGGCCGCGACTTTGTTCTTCTCCCGACGCCTTTTCCTTCGCTCTTCTTCCTCGTCTAGCTGTGAGGGCAAAGAGCCATGGATGAGACATTGAGGCAAGCCTGGCGTACAGCTTCCCTCCTTACGCTCGGACCAGCAGATGGACAACTTAACCCACATCTCGCTGTGAGTGAGCCGCACTGCCAGCCCTCTGGCCTCTTGGCGGGTGGGATGGCAGCGTTTCCCAGCCGGCCCGAGGATGCTCTCGGAGTAGGTGGGCATCCCTGGGAGAAGTCAGTGCCCCAGGAGGGCAGGGCCACCTGGGTTCTGCCAGAGTTCAGGAGGCCCAGAGCCTGGTGCTCTCCTCACACAGGTGACACCCCATGGGTGGTGGCGGTCTGTTCTCTTGCCTGGCCCAAGCCCTCTGGGCACTGTTTTCCAGGTCAGCGGCTCCCTGGCACTTCCTTTCAAAACACCTTGGGCATGAGTGTTGATTTCACCCTCTGCCCCACTGTCACCTCCCTGAGGTATTGTCCTCCCTCTCGGTCCTTCCAAACCCTCAGATCTATCCCCTGGTGATGGAAAAATCTCCCCAGCCCCTCACCTGGGTTCATCCTTCTCTCTGCCTCTGCATGGCAGAGGACACCCACTTGCATCCCAGGATCCCATGGGCTCCTTAAAGTGCCCTGCTTGGGACACAGGCAGAGGGGCCTTTGGAGTCTCCAGGCTTGCTTCTCCCCGAGACACACTAGGAAATTTACCCTGCATGAAACAGGGCCCATAGAATGGGAAGGAGAAGGCTCGCTGCCCACCAACACGGACTTTCAAAGCTGCAGTTATTGTTGTTTCATTAATAATAATAACAAGAGCTGCCATTTGTTGCCTACTTTGCTAAATGCTTTAAACACAGGTCATGTAATCCTTACAAAGTCTGATGAGGAAGGTACTATGACTGTCCCATCTCACAGATGGTGAGACTGAGGCTCAACAGCTGAGTTTGCCCAAGGCCCTACAGCAAGGAAACAGTAGAGTCAGGCTTCCAACTCAAGATTTCTCTGACTTCAACCTTCCTGCTCTTGACCACAGCCCCAGCCCATTAGGATCACTTTGACGTGATGCCTCTCACTGTCCATTACCCACCAGGAGAATCTGGAGGATACACAGGACCAGCCGGTCTGGGAACGGCCTAGAGTCCGAGGCCACTGGAGAAGTGTAGGGTTGCCAACTCTCTCACTTCTGGAGCCAGTTGCGGGTGCTTCTGGCAGCCTGAGGCCTGGAACAAGGTCTCAGCCGAAAGGGCTTCAGGCCAGGAAAATAAACAGCCTCTCTGCCTGCACTCCCAGCATGCTCTAGGAGCTCAAGACCGAGGGCCTGGGCTGGAGACCAGCACCCACGGCCCTCAGCACAGGCCCTGGCAGGGCACAGCCCCTTCTCCTTCTCCACCACCTTGGAGCTTCTCCCTGACCCACTCCCACCCTGCCTGGGAGGCTGGCTGGAGAGGCGCCTTGTCAACACGGCCGCACCCAAGCACCTCCCAGCCCCTTGGCCTCCTTTGAAACAGAACCAGAAGTGACAGCTCCTCTGGCTGACCTGCATCTGGGGAAATAGAAACCCGGACAAAGTTGATTCCACCCAACCTCTACCTCACCCCCAACAAGGCCAAGGTAACCGTGACGACAGGCAGAGGGAAGGAACTGGAGGAAGTGGCTGGCAGTGCAATCTCCCCTCGGCCGAGAGGGTTTGCCCACAAACTGCCAAGGTGATGTGTGCAACCTGGGCCCTGCCAGGCTCACAGGGTTCTGGGGTTCTGGCAGAGCCGCCGTTTCCTAGGAGACACAACCTCTGTCCTCCAGGACCCACCTCCCTACCCCACCCCTGCGTAGGGCCTCATCCTACATAAAGCTGGAAGCCAACGGAAGCTGCGCTAGCAGCAGATGCAAAGAGGCTCAATGCTGGAAGTTTAAGAGATCAACTGGGCCAGGATGACACCCGGATGGGGGGCTGCTCCACCCTGCCTCTGCAGCCACATCAATTCCCTCCTGCCATTGCTCTCGACTCCAAACGTCTCACCCTTCTCCAAGCCAGCCAGGCCCTCCCGAGATGACCTTCCTTTCCTATTTGTACACTCTTACAACCCTCAAGAGCAAATGCCGCCTCCTCCAGGAAGGCTCCTTTGACTCCCCAGGTAGAATTAACTGCTTTTTCTATGCTGCTACAGCACTTTGAGTTCCCCGCTGTAAGAGTCTCTGTCACACCCCACGGTAATTCACTGCTTATGTAGTAGCTGCCTTCCCTGCTAATCTGGAGAATGGGGGACCTGGGTATCCCCAGCACCTGGCATAGAACATGGCACTGAGTAGGGGCACAGCAAATGTTAGTCAAATGAATGAATGGAATAAAAGATTCAAGAGAAACATGCCACAGGCTTGGATTCTATAATTATAAAAGTGATGTATTGCCTACATTTGCATCTGCATAACCTTTTCTTCAATGCTTATAAGGAATTGTCTCTGCCAGGGATGGCCTCTTCTCTCTGTCTGCAGGAGGCCAGCAAACCTTGGGGACTGGGTGCTGCCATCCCCAGAAACACATTGACCAAAGATGGAGTCAAGATTCAGGGTGCAGGGACTTCCCTGGTGGCACAGTGGTTAAGAATCCACCTGCCAATGCAGGGGACACGGGTTCGAGCCCTGGTCCAGGAAGATCCCACATGCTGCGGAGCAACTAAGCCCATGCGCCACAACTACTGAGCCTGCGCTCTAGAGCCCACGAGCCACGACTACTGAAACCCGTGCACCTAGAGCCTGTGCTCCGCAACAAAGAGAAGCCAGCGCGATGAGAAGCCCACGCACCGCAATGAAGAGTAGCCCCTGCTCGCCGCAACTAGAGAAAGCCTGAGCGCAGCGAAGAAGACCCAACGCAGCCAAATTAAAAAAAAAAAAAAAATTCAGGGTGCAGGCCACCGATGGTTGTGGTGGGTGCACAAATCCCAAGCAGGCCCTGGAAGGATCCAGGCTTTGCACTTAAGCCTAAAGCCCCCAGCACCACAGCACCACCGGCTTCCAAGTCCATCCCTGGGCCTTTTCTGTACCCATGCCTTGGCTAGTATCTCCCAATAAAGCAAGAAATGGCCCCAAAGCCCCATCATCACACTTTCCCCTTTGAAACTGTGCTGCTTCTCCCCCAAATCCTCCTGCTGCTATTTAAAAGCCTCCCACAGGGCACATAGAAAACGGATGCTGAGGTCCTGCTGGAAATAAGACAGAGGTTGGGCAGTGCCCTTGGCCTTCTCCATCCCCACGGGCTCACTCTGGCCCCTCTCGCAGGGCCTGCATGGTCTGCGTCTCTGATTGGAGCTGTCTGGACTGGCGCAGCCCTCCCCCAGGCCTTTGTTCATCCCCAGAGTTGAGGCTGCTGCCTTCTCCTTGATGCTCCCCGGATTCTCTGAAGCATTTGGCCCCGCGTGGGTGACAGACAGCAGAGTGTTTTCACCGCCCACAGCTCAGACATCTAAAACGGGAACCCCAAATGGGAGATAGGACTTTTTCTGCAGATACAGCGGGAAGATCCAGCATGTGTGAGGAAGAGGCAGCTTGAGGCTCAAGACATTTAAAAACCATGAGATGGGGGCAGGGGTGGAGTAAGCATAGCATTCCCTCTTCCCAAACTGGATCCTGGCTCTGTTTACCCCCAATTCCCAGGAAGGCCCAAGGACAAAGCTGTCTGTGTTCTGGCAGTCAGGGGGGCCCTGCACCACCCTTCACATTGGAGGGACAGACCTGGGGATCCACGGCCAAGGGTGCCCTCCTGTTGAGCAGTCCCTCCTCAGAGAGCCTGTCCCAAGCCCCTGCTGAGGGCCAGGGCGACCCCAGCCCCTGGCCCAGCTGACTGGACGAGGTGTGAGCGGCTGACCCAAGCTGGGTTGTATTCACCAACTAGAAATTTGAAACAGAACTGCTGGACTGGGAGGCATACAGGCTAGACAACCAATTTCAACCCAGAGAAGCAGAAAGATCAGGCTGCTGATGTGTGGAGGTGAGCAGAGACCACGCGACAAGAGAGAAGCAAACGCTCAGCTATAGGAGGGAGTCGGACAAAGAGAGGGAACGGGTGACAGAGAGAGAAGCAGGGCCTGGATAGGGTGTGGTGGGCGAGGTACCCAGGGTACACATTTCAGGAGGCGCTCACTCTGGGGCTTGTGCCAGGGCAGGGTCAGCACCTGAGGATGGGTGCCTCCTTAAATGCCGTGCCCTGGGCATCTGGCTTGCCTCACCCTGTCTAGACCCCGAGAGATGGAGGGAGCTCCAGAGAGAGAAAGGTAAAGACAGAGACAGAGAGGAGAGACAGAGGGACACAGAGAGACAAAGGTGGGTGGAGAGAGACAGAGGGAACAAGGCAGAGACACAGAGAGAGAAACACAGGGATATGGCCACAGGCCGATGGTACAGACAGACAGAGGGACAGACAGGAACTCTCTTGGTCCTTCTGATTCCACCCCTGGAGAGGCCTGACTATGCTTTGTCTCCGTGGGGTCCATGATGGGTACACCTGAATCTACCCTGGAAATTCCTCCTTTGGCCTGAAGGGAGCTGGAGAAGGTTTCTGCCTCTTGCCACTGAAAGATGCCTGGGACACCAGGGTCCCACCCTTGTGAAGTCAGGTGATGCAGAAGGTGGTCCCCAGTAATCCAGGGGAGAAGGCCTACCCAGGAGCAACGCTTCTAGAACAGCTGGGAAAGTGGCAGAGCCTGGATGCAGAAGAGCCCTTGAACAAACAGAGGTGGGTCACCTCAGCAGGTAGAAAGTCCCGGGTATCAGGGGTCCCAGGGGGTTAAATGGTCTCAGTAAACCAGTCAGGACAGGCCTATTATCTTCCTCACTTTCACAGATGAGGAAACTAAAGATATCAAGGCTGTCCAGAAGGTCAGTGACAGCTTTGAATCCAGGCCTTTTGGCCCCAGGGCCTGAGCGTCTTCTGCTCTTGGAAGGGCAGGCCTAGGTAATAAGCCCCCCACCGTTTCAGCTCCACCCTGATGATGGGACCGTAAAGCAGCAGCAGAAGCATCTGACTCTGAGCACGATGACCGTTTTGTTTTTTCCTACCTGGGTTTTTTTTTTGTTTTGTTTTTTTGTTTTTTTGTGGCACGCGGGCCTCTCTCTGTTGTGGCCTCTCCCGTTGCAGAGCACAGGCTCCGGACACGCAGGCTCAGCAGCCATGGCTCACGGGCCCAGCCGTTCCGCAGCATGTGGGATCTTCCCGGACCGGGACGCGAACCCGCGTCCCCTGCATCGGCAGGCAGACTCTCAACCACTGCGCCACCAGGGAAGCCCTACCTGGGTATTTTTAAATAAAAAATATGTTTTGCGCAGTTAACATTAAACGTGTAGCGCTGAAAGCAGGAGGGGGGCCTCTCCTCACCCTGGTCGTGTTTCTCGGGCCCCGTCTGCCAGCCACGTGGCTCTCACACGGTGGCAACAGTCACCCAGATGTGATTTTGAATTCTGACATTTCATAAGCGTTTCCAAATATGTATCTTGCGAGACCCACAAAAAGACAGGATGGGAAAGAGCAATGACACTTTTTAACCCCAGGCACTGCAAACACAGAAACTCTCACATGGACAAAGCAATAGAGAAAAGAGCAACAAAGCAGGTGACAAGCAGAAATAGAGAGGGGGAAAAACCAAATCAAACCCCCAGCACTAAGCAGATCAGTGAAGGTCTGAGAGGCTTATTCAGACTAAGAACTGTCTCACGGGCAGAGAGAAGCAGGCTTATCTGAGACTCAGGGCATCAGGGTCATCAGCATGAACTTTGGGGTCTAAGAGGCCTGGGTCGCCCTCAGCAGCTCTGCTGTGTGCTCCTGGGCAGGTCACTCAGCCTCTCTGAGCCTCCGTCCCTCACTTGTACAAGGAAGGCACTGAGCCCTGCTGCACAGGGTCATCATGGGGACTAAGTCCCAGCCCAGAGCCGGGGACCCAGGAAGGGCTCTGAAAATGCCAGCTTCTCTGCCTGTCTTCCCAGGTGAGGCCAGTGCTGCCCGGGGCCCACCCAGCCTCCCCCACAGGCAGAATCTGGCATAAAAGGAGACCTGGGGGGGGGTGCAGAGTGGAGGTGCTTCAGGGCACGTGAGCTGTCAATGGGCAGGCCTGGAGTGACTGCCTTGCTGCCTCCAAATCTAGCCCTGGCCACGCCCACTGGGGGCCCTCCCCCCTGCATGGAGGAGCCACATTTCAACACCAGGGACCCAGGAGCACCCTGGGAAGTAAACACCCAGATACCAAACATACCAGACATTCTCCCACATAAGCAGGCTGCTCGGAGCCAGGGGCTGCAGAACCTCCCCACCCCCTGCCTCCACCACCTTACCCTTCAGACATCAACAAAGCGGGCCAGTCCAGGGACAAGACTTCGGCCAGCCCGGCCAGGCTGGGCCCACAGTCCCCTCTGCCTCCTGCCACCCCTGCAGGGAGGAATGAGGAAACGCCAGGGGCCCTTGTCCAGCACCCTTGCTGACCCCCTGCAGCCCGCAGGGCACAGGCCCTCCCCCGGGTATCTCTCCTGGGGCTGAGCCGTCGGAGACTCCACCCTCCTCTCTGTCCCATCTTCTCCAGCCAGGCCCTCTCACTCCGAACGGCCAAGGTATGGACCTCAGCTGAAATGAAATACCGGACAGTTTTAGTGAACAGTTGGCCAGGCTGTAAGAAAATTCAGGACAAATGGTCAGTCAAAGGGCTGGCGTTGCAAACTCAAGCCACCCCCAGGAGCCAAGCAAGTCAAGGTTGGTGAGGGAGGATGGCTGGATGAGGGTCTCTGGCCCCCAGAGGGGACACCCCCCACTCGCCCCAGGGCAGAGAGGGCTCAGTGTGGCCAAATCTTCCAAGTTTTCAAGTCTAGCTGAAAAAGTGAGCTTGTGGGTAAAATCTCCCCATTTTTAACGTTGGCAATGAATTCCATTTTGAAAAGAACACTGCAGGAGCCAAACAAAACACAACTGTGGGCTGCCCCGGCCGTGGGCTACTAATTTATGATCCCTGGCAAGAGACAGACCCCGGCGGGGTTGGTCACCAGACAGGCGGTTCCAGTCACGGCGCTGCCCCTTTTTTCTGACCTTGGGCCAATCAGCCCACCTCCCGTCCCGTGGCTCATCTTTAATAAACACAATGGCCCCCCACTTCCCCTAACCTTCAAACATTTCTAGAGGGTGGGTGCTAGGGGCCTCATTTTACAGGTGAGGAAGCAAGGCAAAGTGTCTGCCCAAGGCCACCAAGCTGGGGAAAAACAGGGATTCAGGTCCCAAACATCACACTGCCTTCCAACACTGGGCCGGACCAAGAGCTCCCCAAACCCCAGCCAGCTCTGACTCCCTGGGGTTTCATTTGTGTGACCCTCAGGGGTCACGAGTGCAGCGTTGGTTTTACTGAGGGGAGAGGGAGGGCCGTGTGGGAAGGGGACTCTTGGCAACACCGAGGCCAAGATGAGGAAACCAAGGCCCAGGGGAGGGAGAGCTTGCTCCAAGGCTCATGCTGGAGGGCAGGGCCTGGGTCCTCACAGACAAGCCCAAGGGACACTGAGGGTCAGTCCCTGGGCCTCCTGGCTCCACCGACTGTGCATCACACCCTCTTTCTGGAATTCTCTCCGCCCTGGATGCTCAACACTGACCTTGTGTGGTCTCCTACTTCTCTGACTCTCCTTTCCTGTCTCTTGCCCGGGACCCTCTATACATACTGCCTCCGGATCACCGTTTCCATCTACTCGTGTGGTTTCAGCCACCACCTCTTCTCAAATGCCAAACAAATCTTTATTTTCAGACCAAAAGCTCCACTGCCAGCTGGACATTCAATCCAGATGTCCCTCAGCTCCTCAAAGTCTTTATCCTCAACTGGTGGCTTCACCTCTATTCTCCACCCCACCTGGCACCACTGCTGAGTCATTCAAGGAGGTAGGAACTCAGGCCTCGCCCCTCACCTGTCCCTCTCCTTATCTCCAGTTTTGACCAGACAGGCCATCCCATTCTACATTCTAAATCTTCCTCAGATTTGCTCCCCACTCTCCATCTCCCCTGCCACTTTCCAGGCTCTCTCTCTTCTCGCTGTCTCTGTTTCTCTCTGTCTCTCCACCTCTGTCTCTCTCTCCTGCATCACCTCCGAGGAGGCCTCCTGACCCTTCACAACCATCCTCCATCCCAGCCATTGGAGGGAACTTTCTAAAATGCAAATCTGATCCAGTTGTTGGCCTTCAGGGGGCTCCTCAATACCCTCAGGATAAAGCCCAAGCTCCTAATGTCCCCAGCAAGGCTCCCCGTGACTGGGCCCCACCTGCCGTGGTCTCACCTCCTATCTATCCCTACCCTACACGCCATGTTCCTGCAACCTGGAGCCTCTATTATACCTCACACTTCCCTGGCCTCATGCCTTTGCCTCTGCTGTCCCCTTGGCTTACTCTCACGCTGTACCTTCAGCTCAAGCATCACCTCCTACAGGAAGTCCTCCCTGATTCTCATCACCTCCAAGTTGGGGAGGTGTCCCTCTGCTCTGGGCTCTCATGGAAACTTGAGTTTATCCTGGCCTCTACTGTGCTATATACTAGCCTCAGTTTCTGCCCCCACTGAACTGGGAGTTCCATGAGGGCAAAGTCCATGTCTTGTTGACTTTCTGTGTGCCCAGCATCTTGTAGAGTTTATGGCCATCAGTAGCACTCAATAAATGTTTGCTCAAGGGAGACCTGATCCACAGAGCTGGTGACCTGGACAAGAAGCCAGGACTCCTGACTCCCAGTCCAGTGCCCTTTTCAACTGCTCCCAATGCCAGGCTGTAATCCAACAGTTTCACAAACCCACACATCTGGACGCCGTGTCCACTCAGAGCTCCAGCCCAGCCAACCACCAGTTGAAGGCTCTGAACAAGAGCTGGCAGAGGCAGTGGCTCCACCTGCCAAGGCGATGCACTCGGCTCTCCCGGCTGGGGGCACGCGCAGGTGGAGAAGCAATGGCTCAGTGCGCTGGGTCTCTGCAGGAAAGCGTGGGGAGCAGCAGGGCTGGAAACTAAGCTCCATCCTGAGGTTCTGGAACTAAGAAGACCTAGAGATCCTTGATTCCTGCTGCATCCGCAGGCCTGGGAACTCTAGTTCAGGGAAGGAGAGTGAGTCTGCCCAGGTCTCTGGGTCAGACAGCAGTGAGACCAACCAGAACACCACTGCTTTCTGGAAAGAAGCAGGGGATATCTCCTTTACAAACTGAAAGCCTGCCCCCACTCTTGTTGCATTAGATCCATGGGGGATCCATCCAAACTGACCTGAGTGCTCACGTCTCAGCAAGAGGAAGCAACTCTGGACCTCGGCCCTCCCACCCCCCGCCCTCACGCCCGTGGTCCTCAGAAAATCCTTCTCCTGGATTAAGAGAACCGATAAAACAATAGGCTGCCCAAGGCTTGGGCCTGGTTTATATGCACAGAGTGGGAAAGGGCCATTCTCTCAGAAAGCAGTGGAGAACAGCCCATTTCCACTGCTAAGAAAAGGCAGCATTGTGTTTGGAACAAAGCCTGAAAAAGCCGGCTGGGCAGGGTGGCAGCCATCTGTGGACCGCCCTGCTAAGCGAAGAGCAAACACTGTTACTGCAAAAGTGAGGGGGAGGCCAGGAGACAGGAAAAATCACCTTGGCTCCGGCAGAAACGTAACATGGAAGAGAAGAGGGACAATGGTTGCCAGGATATCCTTCTATGGACAAGAGCTCTTTGAAGAATGATGGCTCTTTTTTGTTGAAATATGTCTGTTACAGGCCCGTTTCATATTTATGGTTTAGGGAGGTTTGGTTTCCCACTAGTCAATCGATCAATTTTCTTGCCCAATTGACATTCACTTCAAAAAGATGAGAAAAGGAGAGAAATCGTGGCCCCCACAAGATTCTCCCCACCCCCAAAAGACTGGTAAGAAGCAGAATATATCTGGCAGGGAAAAATCCATTTCCTTCTCAGAAAGAGTTAACCATACAGTTGAAACTGGGTCTTTAACAACAGCACCAACAAGGAGCAGTGTAGCATGCCTTGATTACACCAGGGCAAAAACAAAAAAACCCAAAAAACCAATAACAACAACAAAAAAACAGAGACAAGAGCTCCTGCAAAATGACTGTCTACAATTAAATGAAAATGCAGTTGTTGCAAAGAATATTTATGAACAGGGCTGTTCTGAAAGTCCCGAGCTGGCCAAAGTAGAAGAACATTTCAAGTGCCATCACCCTATTAAAGCCTTGGAAGTCATTTGTCTTTCATCATGAAGGTGAAAAACAAGGTCCTTGGCTCAATTCTTCTCCACCAACGCGGTTCTGTTGAATCTGTACGCAGGGTGGGCAGCTGAAATACAGATTTCGGCCAATTTCTTTCAGGCACAAGGCACAGACAACAAATCGCTAAGCAGAAGGGCGACCTCTACTTCAAGGGAACAGAACGCCAGCTAATAAGAATCCCACTCAGATGACAAGGGTCAAAGGAACTCACGACCAGAGATGCCTGGCCTGGAGGATGGAAGGGTGATTTTCACCATGCGTGACTTATGCAATGAAACGGATGCAGCTAAAGTTCATGGGGTGGGGGGGAAGGAGGGGTTTCACAGCACCCAGACAGATGAGGGGGGGGGGGCAGAGAGCAACCCCCTGCCCCAGTTTTCAGACCAGAGCTGCTGAGACTCCGGGCCAGATTCAGCAAATGAAGGCTCCTTTGGCATCAGGACAGTTTATCTGATTCTCCCTTCTAAAACGATAAAGGAGCTGGCCTATTGACAAGCTCGGCTGCTTAATTAATTGGAAAGTCCTTTCGGGTGTGCATGCTGGCAGCAGGGGCATCTCAAGACCTGGAAATAACTGGTTTGGAAACGCTAAGGTGTTTGCAGACTCAGAGAACAACCCTGCCTAACACAGATTCAGGTACCACATCATGGCATGCGGGTTGCTCCAGGAAGCCTGAGATAGGTTTGGAGAAAAATGTGGCTTTAGACCCTAGTAGCCATTCTCAGAGAGAATCATTGCCAGTCAGAGCTGGAAGGGACGTTCAGTTCTGAGAGCATCAGAACCCGCTGGAGGGCTTATTACATCTCAGATTTGGGGGGCTCTGCCCTCTAGAGAGTCTGCTTTAGTAGGTTTAGGGTGAGACTCAAGAGTCTGTGCTCCTCACATGTTCCCAGATGCCAGCTGGTCTGTGCACCCGACTTTGAATAGTGCTGATGTAAACCAGTGGACTTCAGATGGGTTTCAGCAGAAGTCTCTTCTTCAAAGGATACTGCAATATACTAAATAGATAAAGGTGGTATTTTATTAAGAGGCTCAAATTGTATCACATACTTATTATAGTCATTCAGTGAGAACATTAAGGTGTGGTTGATGCCAAATCTTTAACTCAGAGGTTATGAGGGACATTTGCAGGTTTCTGACAGCTTCAAGATCCAGATTATTCCTGTCTTATGTTTTCCCTGCACACACAGGTCAGTAGTTACAAACGGTGTTTATGTGTATATATGTGTATACATATATACACATACACACACATATGTAAATAATGTTTTTTTCAGTTTGCCTTGCACTTTCAGGATGCTCATCAGTAAAGAGAAGTAGCAGAAAGAGCTCTGTTCTGAAATCTATGCAAAATAGATTAACCTGGCACCAGACGCCACCTTGGCAGCGCTCTCCAAAGTGTTAGATTTGATAACTAATAGGTATGAGCGTGGGTGTGGCTCTTGCTTTTTCTAAAAAACAGATTAGATAAAATTATGCCTTAAAAATGAGACCCTGGGGGCTTCCCTGGTGGTGCAGTGGTTAAGAATCCGCCTGCCAGTGCAGGGGACATGGGTTTGAGCCCTAGTCCGGGAAGGATCCCACATGCCGCAGAACAACTAAGCCCATGCCTCACAACTACTGAGCCTGCGCTATAGAGCCCGTGAGCCACAACTACTGAGCCCATGTGCCACAACTACTGAAGCCCACGTGCCTAGAGCCCGTGCTCCGCAACAAGAGACGCCACCACAATGAGAAGTCTGTGCACCGCAACGAAGAGTAGCCACCACTCGCCGCAACTAGAGAAAGCCCGCACGCAGCAACGAAGACCAAACGCAGCCAAAGATAAAATAAATAAAATAAAATAAAATAAAATAAAAAAATGAGACCCTGGCAAGTTACTTAATCTCTCTGAGCCCTGGTTCCCTAACAACTAATGGTACTAAAAGCACCTACCTCACAAGGTTTTTGAACAGATCAAAGGAGATAATCTCTACAAAAGCAGTTGTCAAACCCTAAAGTGCACTGCTCACATGATCCTTCTGTCCTGAAGGCAAACGTCCTCACTCCTTCAAAGACCTGGGCTGGCTTATAAGGTACCACGGGTTTCAACCAATGGCTACAGATTAGAACCACCAGCCCGCCCCACCCAGACCAACTGAACCAGAATCTCTGGGCTGAATGTCAGTATTTTTAAACACTCTCCAGGGGATGCTAATGATAACCAAGATTATTCCATATTTCCTCCCGAGTTCCACACAAAACCCTGCCAGGCTGCTCCCATTTCTTCTGGATGGCCAATAGCAACAAAAGAGAAAGAGAGAAAAAATATCCCTAACCAGACCCTGACTTTTTCACTGCTGTTGGCCTAAAAGGGGGGGGTTAATCACCATAGCTACTAATTCTGGAGCACCGATACATGCTGGGTGATTTACATACATTATCACTTTTAATCCTCCCTGTACCTGGGTGAGGTAGATATTATTCTTGCCCATTTTTACAATAGCTTTATTGAGATAAAATTCACACATACTGTACAATTCACCCACTAAAAGTATACAAATTCAACAGCTTTAAGTATATTCACAAAGTTGTGCAACCATCACCACAATCAATTCTAGAGCATTTTCATCACCCCCCCAAAGAAACTCCATACCCTTTAGCCATCACCCCTGACTTCTCCCATCTCCCCGCCCACCCACCCCCCACCCCCCACCCCCCAGGCACCAGGAAACTGGTTCTCCTTCTTGTCTCTATAGATTTGCCTATTCTGGACATTTCATATCAATGGAATCATACAATATGTGGCCTTTTGTGACTGGCTTCTTTCTTTTTTTTGGCTGCGTTGGGTCTTCGTTGCTGCATGCGGGCTTTCTCTAGTTACGGCAAGCAGGGGCTACTCTTCGTTGTGGTACGCAAGCTTCTCATTGCGGTGGCTTCTCTTGTTGCAGAGCATGGGCTCTAGGCGTGCGGGCTTCAGTAGTTGTGGTGTGTGGGCTCAGTAGTTGTGGGTCATGGGCTCTAGAGCACAGGCTCAGCAGTTGTGGCGCACGGGCTTAGCTGCTCCGTGGCATGTGGGATCTTCCCAGACCAGGGCTTGAACCCGTGTCCCCTGCATTGGCAGGTGGATTCTTAACCACTGCGCCACCAGGGAAGTCCCATGACTGGCTTCTTTCACTTAATGTTTTCAAGGTTCACCATGTTGTAGCATGTACTTTATTCCCTTTTATGGCCAAATGATATTCCATTGTATGGATATAGCACGTTTTATTTATCCATTCATCAGCTGAGGGACATTTGGGTTGTTTCCACTTTTGAGATATTATGAACATTCCTGTACAACTTTCTGTGTGGACATATGTTTTAATTTCTCTTGGTCATATATACCTAGGAGTGGAACTGCTGGGTCATATGGTAACGCTATGTTTAGCCTTTTGCGGAACTGCCAGCTTGTCTTCCAAAGTGTCTGCACCGTTTTACATTCCCAACAGCAGTCTATGAGGATTACAACTTCTCTACATCCTTACTAATACATATTATTATCTGTCCTTTTTATTATAGCTATCTAGTGGATGTGAAGTGGTATCTCATCGTGGTTGTGATTTGCATTTCTTTGATAGCTAATGATGTTGAGCATCTTTTTATGTGCTTATACTTCTTTGGAGAAACGTGCATTGAGATAGTTTGCCCATTTTTTAATTGGGCTCTTTGTCTTTTTATTAGAGTTGTAATAGTTCTTTATATATTCTAGATACAAGTCCTTTATCAGATCCATAATTTGAGAAAATTCTCCTTCTGTGGATTGTCTTTTCACTTTTTGCCCTTTGAAGCACAACAGTTTTTATGTCCAATTTATTTTTTGTTGCTTGTGCTTTTGGTGTCATATCTGATCCAAGGTCACAAATATTTGTGGCTTTTTCTTCCAAGAGTTTTGTGGTTTTAGCTCTTACAGTAGGTCTTTGATCCAACTGGAGCTAATTTTTGTATATGTTTGGAGTTAGGGAGGAAGCTGAAGCTCAAATGTCTAGTAACCTCTCCAGAGCCAGACTGTTCCAATCAGCAGTCCTGCCTGGCTACATGGCTTCCAAAGAGCCAAGGTTCTGTACTGGTGGTGGTTTGTGGTAGAGGCAGGGAGAAGGGCCACGGAAGCAAGCCGAGGAGGAGCTTGTCACCCAAGACAGGCACAGGCACTGTACTCAGTAAAGGGGGACCCTGCAGCCAAAAAGCAGAGCACAGTCAATGAGCCCCACAGAGGGCAGGACATGCGCAGGCTCACGGGGTCGCTAAACCCAGAGGTGGCCCATTGACCTCACTCCAGTTATCTCTGCAGCCTACCCGAATCTGCCCCAGTGTCCTTCTAGGTCTCTGAGCTCCAAGCTCAAGTGAAGTTGTCTTATGTCTTTTGGGCACAGTTGAAGGGAAAGAGATTTGACTGGCTCCAGAGTTGTTCAGCCAGAGAAGGACCCGTGAGGGGACTCAGTTTCCCAACTCTGAGTCCATATTACCAGTGGGTCTGGGGACACCAATGTAAGATGACCAGCATTGATAGAAGAGGCCACTTCATAGGGCTGCTAAAAAAACTGAGGATTCATGAGAATCCAGCAACGCCCGTAACACCACAGGAAACAAGATAAGGGGTCACACAGGGCAGCTTAGTGGAAATCAGAGGGTTGAAGGGCCTTTTCATTCACAGTTTGTGATGGTAACTAAAACTGTGGCTGCATCTAAACTATCAATCCATAAACAGTGAGAAACAGGAAGGTCTGCTTGCTTCCCTGAAACCCAGGTCACGGGTACAAGACATTGGAAAGCCAAGTGCTGTCAGAATTTGTAGTGTGATTCACTGCAAGTGGACTCAGTCCCTAGTAAAGGTGATTTACAGGTGTCATGCACTGTAGTCAAGGTTATCTTTACACACAGTAAACTTCTTCACAATGAAATTCCATGAGCATCAGTTTCCCCCTTTTGCAAATGAGGAAACTGTGCTCAAAAAAGACCAGCTGACTTGTCCAAGGCCATACAGAGAGTGGGAGATGGAGATGGATTTTGAACCCAGAAGCTTGAATCCAAGCCTAGAGCTCTTCCCAGGCCCAAGAAGCAGCCCATCTGGTTAGAAAGCCAGGATGTGGTGCCCCACTCCCACGACACCTGGACACCTCCAAACACTCAGGCCACCCACCACATCCAAGGGCAAAATACCTCAAGCAAATGAAAGCCCGAGGAACAGTTTTTGAATCAATTATAAAAACTAATTTGCCTGATCCACACTTATGAAAAGTAATCGCAATCATGTCTTACATTTGTTGTGTATCTTATTAAGTGCCAGGCATATGTGAAGTCCTTCTTTACCTGCATTAGTTCACTTAATTATCACAGCAGCACTAGAAGGTAGGTGCTATCATTATCCCCATCTTAAAACAGAGATCTAAGAAGGCAGCATGGGACTCCTTGAACTTTTCGAAGTGTCTGATTTCTGCTAACTACATACAGATCCAGCCATGTCCCTACCAACACCTCTCCAAGGGATCCAGTGCTAGGACAACAGTGGGTGTGACCAACCTATGAGGTTAAATAAGAGATTTGGAACCCTCGTGAATGCTCAGGGTATGGTATCAAATAAGACTCAATACCACAGGGGCCAAAGTTAAACACACGCATGGTTGCCTTTAGCTATCGCTCGTTTGCCCTCAAATTACATGATTAAAGAAAAAAAAAAAAGCTAACAGCTTTGGAAAATGTGCTAACAAAGTGAAGGAACTAAAGTGGAAATTTAGGATTTCAAAGATGAGTTGGGAGACTCTATTCCAAGAAGGGACAGATTGGATCTCTCTGCCAAGCAAGAATGAGACAGAAAAAGCGTCTGAGTCAGAGGGAAGAAGGCCAATGCTATTCCGAAGAGCCACAAATTAAAAACCAATTATGCAAGGCTTGCTAAAAAAATGTCAGTGGGCTGCCTTTATGTTTTAAATCACTAAAAACATAAGCATGCTTATGCCAACATTTACCCAGCACATCAGCTGGTTTGGGGAAACTTTTTATGCTCAGGCTAAACATGGATGAACATTTTGGTCTTTTTGGTGAGCAAACTCCTAGGGTGAGCACACCTTCCAAGACCACACTGTAGCTCATGGATTCAAAGTCCCACTTCTTCCAAAGGTGAAAGCCTTCTAAATGTTCTCTAGGGCCCCTGGAGAAGTTGGGAGATGACCAATGTGAAATCCACAAACAGCTAAGTCTCCTCTCCTGTTCTCAAGAGGATGAGGACAAGGATCTAGTCGCCACATGCAGGATGTGCTGGAGAGACAGTCCACGATGGAATGCACACACTGATTCCTCAAGGGGACACCCTCAGAAGGCTCCCTGATAGGGGTCAGAAGAGCACAAGAAGTACAAACAGATAAAGTCAGGTTCCCAAATGTAGCCAAGTACTCTCCGGGCCTACTAAAAACACAGATTCCCTGGACTCTGCCCTCAGAGATTCTGAGTCCATGGGCCCAAGGTTGGGACTGGAAATCTGGATTCATAAGAAGTTTTCCAAGTGGTTTTGATGATCAACCAAGTTTGGGAATGGTTGGTTTGATTTTCATTGTGTCCTCTTGTCTTTGGCCTGAAGTCGCTTATGTTCAGAAATAGAAAAAGAAATGGACAAATGCTTGGAGGTGAGAATTGGGAGATATAGAAACCAAGGGATGGAAAGTTTAAGTGACTTGCCAAGTTGACACAGCTAATTAATGTTCAAACCCACAGGCATGCGTTAAACAGTCTAAGGCCAGGCACTGTCCACCGACTGGGGGAAGTAAAAAGGAATGGAAGATGTAGTCCCCATCCTTGGGACCTAAACACAGGACACAAACTCAAAAGCCGGCTGGTGACATAGGCATTGTGAAGCGGGCTGGGAAAGGCAACAGGAGGCAGTGGGGACTGCAGAGAAATGAGGACCACATGCCAATACAACGAGCTTAGCTCCAGCTTCTCATTGCATGTAAGGGTGTGGGTCTAGAGTGCCCAGATATTCTGGGTTTTTTAAAGAAGCCAAAAAGTCCACATTTCCTGGCTTTTAAATATAGCAACTCATTCAATAAAAAAAAAAAAAGAAGAAGAAAGAAAAAAAAAAACCACCCCCCACTGTGAGGGCCAAACAAGATTCATCTGTAGGCTGACTCCTGCCCATGGAATGACAGTTTGCAATCTGTTTCTTAAAAGGTCATCCAGACTAACCTCCCTTGAACTTGAGTCCCCTCTAGAGAACTGCAGAGCGACACAGAGGGTGAGGGGTCCCATCCAGCAGGTTGTTAAGTCATTGCTTGCTCTGTGTGTGTGTGTATGTGTGCTTGCGCGCGCACGTGCACACACACAAGGGCGGGGCTTCTGGTCTCCCTCCGCCACTACTGGAAATGCATTCCAGGCCCAGAGGCAGGGCATGGCCACTGCAGCCCACTCGGAGATGACCCACCCAGGAAGGGCCGAGATCTCCAGGACAACAGAGAGTGCTTGGTGGAGGACTCCAGCGTAAGGGGCTGCAGAACAAAAAGTGGAGGAAGGAAGGAAAGCTCCGGAGAAAGCCAGAGAGCAAAGCTGTCTTGAAAAGGAGTATTGAAAAGAAAAGAAGAACAAAGAGAAAGAGAGAAGCATCGGCTCTAAAAATCCCATAAGCCACAATATAACGTGCCCAGATTCCCTAGCCAACCCTCACAACGAGCAGTCTGGCCACTTCCCATCCACCTGGTTTTCTTAGCTTTTCTTCACGATCCTGACCACTACCTGGCCTTTTATATTGTATATGAATTTGCTTATTTTTGGATATCCCCACTCCAATACATCGTCCAAGAGAAGGTGGACTTTGTCTACTTTGCTTATGGTTCAGCTCCCAGTGTCTGGCCCGGTGCTTGGCACATGGTAGGTGCTTAGCATGTATCTGTTGGACAAATGGACTGCAGGGAAGCACTTGGCACAAAAATAGTTTAACGTGATGTGACAACCCTATAATATTGGGTTGGCCAAAAAGTTCGTTCAGGTTTTTCGTAACATCGTACAGAGAAGCCCGAACGAACTTTTTGGCCAACCCAATAAAAACATCAGCCCAAAGCATTTTATTATTTACAAAACCCGTCCTTTAACTTAATTCCTCTGATTTTCTTTTCCCCAACTGCTTCATGTCTTTGGACATGGACAGCCCAAGAGCCAGCTGGGACAGAGCTGCCTGCACAGTGGCTCGGCCCGGCCTCTCTCCAGGGGCCTGGGAGATGATCCGGCTGCAGAACTGCCGGGCTCAGCGTTAATCTGGGTGTGTCATCAAAATGATGGAGGATTCTGGGGCCAGGTTCATCCCGCGTCCCCAGCCCAATAGAGTACTGATTAGAGGCCTGGAAGTCTGGCAGAGAGCACAGGAGGCAGCATAGCATAAGGTTAAAGCTTTGGCTGAAAAGTCAGACTGCCTGGCCTCATTTTGCAGCTGCGTGACCTTGGATGTCCCCAAGACTTGTTGACTGCATCCACAATGTGGGCATAACAATAACAACAGCAATTATAATGACCTCAAAAGGGTTTTCGGGCGAGTTCAACAAGATGCTTCACAGACAGCACCCAGCACTGTGCCTGCTGCACACCACTGTCACAGCAGCAGAGTCTTGCCCATGCAGGGCCCAGCTCTGCCACCTTCCAGCCGTGCAACCCTGAGTGACTTGACCTCCTCCTCCCTGGACCTCAAATTCCTCTTCCTTAGTTTTTTATTTATTTTTCTATTTTTAAATTTTATTATTATTTTTTTTGGCCGTGCCGCGCGGCTTGCGGGATCTCAGTTCCCTGACCAGGGATTGAACCCGGGCCACAGCGGTGAAAGCGCCGAGTCTTAACCACTGGACCGCCAGGGAATTCCCAAATTCCTCTTCCTTAAAATGGGGAGAACCAGATCACCAGGATCAGGTAAGGAATAAACAAGACTCTACATGTTGAGCCCTTAGCACAGGGCCTGCTACATATTAAACGTTTAATAAATGTGAGCTCCTATCTTATGATTATTCAAGAAAGTTTTACTAGTCCAAAATGCCAGTGTGAAAATCCACCAAAGGCAGTGTGCCATATGCAAATAAATCTTCGGGACATAAGGTTCTCCAGCTGCAAGTTTCTCTCCCAACCCCCTTTACCTTTCAGTTGCTCTCAGAAGGAACCCTCACCCATCTTGGGTCTGACCTAGAACATCGGAGGTGGGTTCCCAGTGCAGGGCCGACCTTACTCCACGCCAGCACCCACTACGCTGCAGTCTGACAGCGAGGGAGGGGACATGCAAATATGCCCTAAAAATGGCTTGTTATTTTCACAGCCTGGATGGTGTGTGTTTGTGGGTGCCTGGGAGGACGGCATGTCACTGTCAGGTACAGGGCATATGTCACCAATTTGGCGGAGGCTGTGAAATGTAAAAATACCCAATCCAAATAAAGGCCTTTTCAAAAAAAGAAAGAAAGAAAGAAAGAAAGAAAGAAGGAAAGAAAGCTCCTCCGGCGCCTTTTGCGGAGGGGAGAGGTGGTAACTCAGCCCCTGCTTCCAGGCAGATATCAGAGACCAAAGCACCGGCTCCTCATCGACCCCACAGCCTCAGTGCCCCTGCTCAGCTACTGGTTTTAAATACTATGGAATGACCCAGAAATGAATGCTTTCAAGTTCTGGGCCTGGGAAGGCAAAATAGCACAAGACCAAAGATAAGGGCTCTCCATAAAGAACACAGAGCACTAACTAAGCCAGGAAGTGCTATCCACAGCACGCTCGTGGACAAAATCAATTCAGAAGAATATAATTACCATCAACTCTCATCTTGTAATCAACTGTCTTTAGTGGGCATCTACAGGGCACCTAATCCAGGTGTCTCCAGCACAAATGTCCACAGTAGGGGCCACGCGGTCCAAGATAAATGAAGGCAGCTGGTGGCAACAAAAGCAAAACTGACAAGTAACAGGGAGGCGCCGGCCCGTGGGAGATTGGAGAGAGCCCAGAAGTGAAGCGGGTCCCCCGCTCCTGGCGGTGCCAGAACAGGGCACGGCGTGGCCAGATCTTCCCACTTTGTAATCAGAGATTAAAGTCCAAATTTTCAAGTGAAATGTTGGTTCCAGCTTCTTTTAAAACACTGCGTAGGCCAAACAAAACACACCTGAAAGCCACATCCGGCCCGCCAACAGCCAGTGTGCCACCCCCAGCCGAGCTCCCCAGCAGCCCCTTCTGTGCAGTTTTTATGGTACTTATGGGGAGAGGGAGGGCAGAGCAGGAATGGCATTAAAATACCCAACTCCCCCCTGCCGGTACCCAGACACCTTTCTCCACTAAGAGTCCCCCTTTCTGGGACGTCCAGCCCTGTGAGCTCCATCCTACAGGATGAGCCCCCATCCGGGCGCACCTCTGTCTGTGAATGCTCCCTCCCTGCAGGGCGGCCCAGCACCTGACGCTCAGCTGCCTCCCCCCAGGCCTCTGGCCCAGCCGCCTCTCCAGCTCCCACCACTGGCTCCTTCTCCCTTCCAGGCGGGCAGCTACTCTGTCCGGCCTCTGAAGAAATGGCCCTGCTGGGGACCTCACTGGGGCAGGCCTCTGGACAAATCGCCAGCCCTGGGGAAGTGACCGGGGGCGTGCCCAGCACTGATGCTCACCCACGCTGAGGACGTCTGCTTCTCCCCGGTCCCCAGGGAAAAGCTACTCTTCTACAAGTAAGGCTCATGAGCACTGCAGCTCCAAGGGACCCGAGGAGGGCGTGCTCCGCGTGTGGGTCCTCTGCAAACATCAGCTAAGGCAGATGATGCCGGGCAACTGAGGCCAAGTCCAGCTCTGGCAGCAGCTTGGGAAGGGAGCCCACACCCCCACCCCCTCCAAGTTCCTGCTTTCAGCTCCAGCCTGGGGCCAAGAGCAATAGAGACAATGATGTGACTAATGATATTAATTTTTAAAGCTAACCCAATATTGGCAATGCCTTATATACTTTTCAAAGCATGTGCACATTCCCATTATCTCCCCTGACCCCACCCCCAGCACCCCAGAGAGATGGCCAAATGTTATTATTTAATACTTTTATTATTAATCACTCTCCTCTTGCCCCTCAAAGAACCAGAGACAGGTTCGGCATCCTGCCCTAGCCCAGTGCTTCTCAAACGCTAACATGGCCGTGAATTCCCCAGGGGAGCTTGTTAAAATGCAGATTCAGATTCAGACAGTCTGGGGTGGGACCTGAGATGCTGCACTTCTAACAACCTCAGGATGTTACTGACATGGATGCTACTGGTCCTCAGACCCCATGTTAAACAGCAAGGCTTAGGTCACACGTTGAGTTTAGGGCTAGACCTAGGACACTAATCCAGGCGTCCTACCCTCCCCCCAGGATCCTGCCCTGGGGGAACAAGGCTCGCTCACCTCACTCTTCACGGGTTGGGGCCTCTTGCCCAGTTTCACCTCCAGGAAGTGCAAAGGGGCAATCATGGCCCCAATGTTGCGGATGTCGGCGTATTTCAGCTCCTCTGCAGTCAGAGCCGAGCTGGGGAGTCCGGTCAGGGGGCCGAGCCCTGGCAGAGAGCCCGCAGTCATGGAAGGGTCTGGGATCTGCCCAGGCATCATAGCAGGAGGAGCGGCAGTCCAGCCTGGAGTGGACAGAAGAGCAGGACAGGCACTGTCAGCCAGGTGAGAGGTTCCATGAGGGGTTTACGTCCCTGTGTCTTACCAGGACCCCACCCTTTCTTTCACCAATGTCCCCCTAAACCCCTTCCCCACCTAAAGTTGCTCTTCCTGCCCTTAAGTCCAATCTGTTATTGAGGGAAACCTGATCAGTTAATTCACACCAAGGTTATTGTTGGCACTTAGGCAATGCTTAACCCAATCATAGGCCACATTGATTCAGCATTTGCTATGGGCTGGGCACTGCTGTAATCCTTCCATCAGTCCCATAAGACTGGGTCAGAGGCCATGACAGGGAGGAAGAAGCCAAGGCTTACAAAGAGAACTCGCTCCAGACTGTACACAGTTAAAACTGGAAGAGCTGGATTTAGACGGCAACACGCTGCCTCCGAAGAGAATGGATCAGGATGGAGGCATCTCAAGCACCTTTGCACCTGTTTAAGAGGGAGCTATTTTGGGGGCTGTCATGGTGCTTCCCCTCAAATCACACATCCCATTCTGCATACTTGTTAAGACACCCTGAATACGAGATGAAGCAGATCTAAGTTAACAGTGAACGTGTGTGTGAGTGTGTGCATCTGGCATCTATGAGGAAGAGACTGAGGCACAGGAGATGGAATTAATTAGCATGTGCTTCCCCAGTGGAGCCCAGTACGAGAAAAGTCCTCCGCGGGCTCTTCACTTTCAAAGCAAACACATATTCTAGCTCCACCAGACCCAGAAGGTTTGCAAAGGAAGACAGATTCAGGCATAAAAGAAAGACATAAAGTAGACAGGTCAACACTAAGGGAATTCTTTTTCCTTCTTTTCACTGGGGTAAGTTCATGGGTAAGAAACTATCCCTTCAAGGCACAGATGGCAGGGAAGAAAGCTTGTCTGCTAATAAAGCCAGACTTTCTGGCCACTTACAGGGCTCCTACCTATCCATCCATCCATCCGTCCGTCCATCCAATTGTCAACCACCTACTATGAGTCAAGCGGCGCTGAGAACGCTACAGGTCAGTTGCACACCGTCTTGGCTTCTAAACAGCCTTGTAAGTAGCATTTCAGTACAAAACTGCCTCTGGATTCTAGCCCTAAGAAAAAAAATCATTTCTCGGGCTTCACTGGTGGCGCAGTGGTTAAGAATCTGCCTGCCAATGCAGGAGACATGAGTTCGAGCCCTGGTCCGGGAAGATCCCACATGCCGCGGAGCAGCTAAGCCCGTGCGCCACAGCTACTGAGCCAGTGTGTCACAACTATTGAGTTCATGTGCTGCAACAACTGAAGCCCGTGAGCCTAGAGCCTGTGCTCCACAACAAGAGAAGCCACCACAGTGAGAAGCACACGCACCACAATGAAGAGTAGCCCCCGCTCGCCGCAACTAGAGAAAGCCCGCGTGCGGCAACGAAGACCCAACACAGCCAAAAATTTTAAAAAGTCATGTCTCCCCCTTCCCGCCTCTCTGCACAGGGCTATAAAATTAAAACTTCATCTGTCTTGGAAATCCTGGGGGAGAAGCTTTGACCTATCTTTCTATCTTCACTCTCTCTTCCCATAGAGAGGGGTGTATTTGGCAAGACAGGGAAGATGTGATGTCTGTCAGACCACTTTCAGTGAGAAAGTCACTCCCTCCACCCTCTGGAGCCAGGCCTGCAATGCAGAGAGGGCTGCAGGCTGCCACGCCCGGAGGCTGCTCTGGGGCATGGTGGATGAGCTACATGTCTCCCCAGAACTCCTCCAGGGAGAATAAGAAAGGGGCCAGTGTAAGGACTCACTCCTCTGTGGCAAAATGATGCCTGGACCCAGCCATGTCGATATTTGACAGGCGGGTGGGGGGGGGTGCGGGAGGAGGAGTGGGCGGAGGGGGGTGATTTCAGGCTACCTGAGCCAAAGTGACAAAAGAAACTCATAACTCTTCCCCAGAAGAGGGAATAAAAACCTACACAACTCCCCCTTCTAGACCTGAACTGATGCTACAAGGAGTCAGCAACCCCAGGAAGGATGTTTAACTGAGCTAGTCAAGATGGACAGGAGAGGGGCTTCCCTGGTGTCGCAGTGGTTGAGAGTCTGCCTGCCGATGCAGGGGACACGGGTTCGTGCCCCGGTCTGGGAAGATCCCACATGCCGCGGAGTGGCTGGGCCCGTGAGCCATGGCCGCTGGGCCTGCGCGTTCGGAGCCTGTGCTCCGCGACGGGAGAGGCCACAACGGTGAGAGGCCTGCGTACCGCAAAAAAAAAAAAAATGGACAGGAGATGGGAAGCTTGAAAATGTCCTATGCCTGGTGTTTCAGCTGGGCACAAACCCCTACCAGGGGAGAGAGGCACCACACCTCAGGTATGGAGAAAAGCAAAAATATAGTGCAAAACCCCCTCTTTGGTCAGAAGCCCCAGAACCTCCCAATACTGTAAGGACCCGTTCATGCGTGGCAAAATGTGCCATGTGGCCACTTAGCAAGTGGAGGGGTGATTTCAAGGGGTGAGTAATGCAACATTTCTGGCGCAGAAAGGATAATCAACAAATACCTGTCAAATGAATGAATGAAGAAACGAATGATAAATTCATGGCAGAACAAAATTCAGTGAGTAGGGTAAGGATCTGTCTCTGGAAGTTTATATGCTCGTTATCCACCTCCAGATTAGTCATTCCCACGGTAGACCCGAAGAAAAATCCTCCAGAGGCTTCTGTATGTTTCCCCGCCAGAGCCATCTCAGGAGATGGAAGCCAGACCCCACTCTGTTCCGGGAATGATAGGCTTGGCTTGCAGCTTCTGTTTATTTTCATACAGAAGGTATAAATGAGATACTAACAAATGATCCCAAAATATAATAAATTCTCTGCTACTGTGAGAAACCCCTGCCAGACGGAGCACCCACTGGGAGCTGCAGCCCCATGAATTCTTACCATTCCTGCTCCCCTGTGAATCTGCCCCACTGACAAGCCTCACCCAGGGAATTAGGCACCAGGTTTTCCTTTGCAGAAGCAAAAAATCCCCCTCTCCTGCCTTTCCTCTCAAGGGTGCCCCTAACTGCTCAGATACACACCACGAAGTCCTTAACACATGCCATTCCTAGGAGACAACCACAACAGCTGACGTTCACCAGCGAGAAGTCATCCTAAAGGGCTCAGGGGGTGGGGGACAGAAGATGGAGGCGCTAGAGCAGCTGCCTTTCATAACTGGATCCCCATTAACTGGAAGGAGCTGACTGATGAGCCAAGGCTGAAAGGCAACGTGGGTGATTTGAAAAATAAAACCATTTGATGTGATTTAGGGATCTATACGGGGTGGGGCGGGGGCGGGTGGCAGGGAACCAATAATAGCCAGGAGGAATTTACCCACTTCAAGGAAGACAGAGGAAAGATGACAAGAGGTGAAATCATCTCCCAAACTGGTTGTTCCATACAGAAACAATTTAGTGGGAGAAGGAGAAGTACACACTAAAAGTTTTATGGGAAGAACCCAGAGTTTCTTCCCTCTGGGGCCCAGAAGTCCATAAGGAAGATAAACACCCTCCATGTCTCCATTAGTAACTGGGATGCATAAATAAAGAGCAAACGCTATACACTGGCAGAAGACCCATATTGGCAAATAGTGCCTGTGCTTCAAAAGACAGGCCTAGAATCCAAAAAGACTTTGGCGCCCCAGTGTTCACTGCAGCACTATTTACCATAGCCAGGTCATGGAAGCAACCTAAATGCCCACAACAGATGAATGGATAAAGAAGATGTGGTACATATATACAATGGAATATTACTCAGCCATAAAAAGGAGTGAAACTGGATCATTGGTAGAGATGTGGATGGACCTAGAGACTGTCATACAGAGTGAAGGAAGTCAGAAAGAGAAAAACAAATATCGTATATTAACGCATATATGTGGAATCTAGAAAAATGGTACAGATGAACCGGTTTGCAAGGCAGAAATAGAGACACAGATGTAGAGAACAAACGAATGGACACCAAGGGGGGAAAGCGGGGAGGGGGGTGGTGGTGGGATGATTTGGGAGATTAGGATTGACATATATACACTAACATGTATAAAATAGATAACTAATAAGAACCTGCTGTATAAAAATAAATGTAGGGGGACTTCCCTGGTGGCACAGTGGATAAGACTCTGTGCTCCCATTGCAGGGGGCCCAGGTTCGATCCCTGGTCAGGGAACTAGATCCCATATGCATGCCGCAACTAAGAGTTCGCATGCCACAACTAAGGAGCCCGCCTGCTGCAACTAAGACCCAGTGCAATCAAATAAATAAATAAATATATTAAAAAAAATAAAAATAAAAAAAATAAATGTAGGGCTTCCCTGGTGGCGCAGTGGTTGAGAGTCTGCCTGCCGATTCAGGGGACATGGGTTCGTGCCCCGGTCTGGGGGGATCCCACATGCCGCGGAGCAGCTGGGCCCGTGAGCCATGGCCGCTGAGCCTGCATGTCCGGAGCCTGTGCTCCGCAATGGGAGAGGCCACAACAGTGAGAGGCCTGCGTACGGCAAAAAAAAATTAAATTAAAATAAATAAATAAATATAAATAATAAATTCAAAAAAAGACTGGCAATTCAGGACACTGACCAGGAACAACTTGGAAAATAGCCAATGAAGAAAAACTGGGTAATGCACAGATCAAAGATGAGACTGACAAGCAAGGCTGAATAAGACAGAAAGCATTCTGGAGGTCACAAGTGGACCCTAAGCTGCTGTTGAGACTAAGATTTGGGGTGGTTTGATGCAGCTTCCTGAGAGGCAGCTTGAAAGAAACAGGGACCAGGTGGATCCAAGGGAAAAGAACCTAAAGAAAAAATCTGATATCTGTATCTCTCTATCCTGACTTCCTCAGGGACTTGTAGGCACACGATTTGGAATGCTGCCTTGTACAAGTAGAAAAAAAGTCACAAAACACTTCAAGTCCAGAAAATAGGCCCTATTGGGAGATATTAAGATGAAGTCATTTCAGCCAAAAGAATGAAGAGATAACTTAAAAACGTAAGTTTTTCCCTCTTATTTTCTTCTCTTGTTTACTGTATGTAAATCTGTAAGATATTATCATATTCTTTAATGGGAGTATTTATAAATAAACAATAGTCTTGATTTGATGTGTCAAAATTGTAAAAGGTTACTCGTATTAGAAAGTGTCCAGTAATTGGCATCTTCATCTAGAATGGCAAAGGTAGATTTTTTTTTTTAAAGACAGATCAAGAGAAAGTTAGGATCTGCATCATGAACTTTCTGTCCATTGGAAAAAAAGTTTAAGGAAGGCTCTAAAATCCCTGGGTCTCTTAGAGAAGGTTTGCTCCCCTCCAGGCAAGGTGAGTGAGGGCAGGAGCAAGGAGCAAGGGAGTTCATAGAGTCAGGCCCCAGAAGCACTAGCGGGGTTGGAAGTCAAGAGCAAGTAACTGGCAACTGAAATCAATGGGTGGGAGGTCTTGGGAGCTGGAGCCTGGGAAGATTCCCAGGGGGAAGATGTGGAGGGCAGAAGTCCATGGCAGGGGCTGGGGGGCAGAGAGGGCAGAAAGGTGCCAGACCAGTCATCACAGAGCATAGTACTAACTATCATGAATCTTGGAGAATTAAACACCAAATCTGTTCTTGGAGCTGAGGAATCACCTGGGATGACCTCTCTCCTGGAATCTGAAATGATGCAGGTCAACCAGCTTCCAAAACAAGGAGATCCAGGAGGCAGGGAGCAAAAGGATGGTGAAAGCTCCAAGATGGAGAAAAGGGCAAGCAGCAAAAGACCATCTCTGATGGCTGGCTCAGCTCTGCAGGCAGGAGAGTGAGGCAGGTTAAAGTGGAAACTCCAGAGCCAGATCATCTGAGTGTGAATCCTAGCTCTGCCCCTACTAGCTGTGTGAACCTTGGGCAAGTTCCCGAGACTCTCTGTGCCTCACTTTCCTCAGCTGCAAAATGGGACTAATAACATTATTTGCCCTGTAAGGCTAAAAAGAAGATTAAATTCATTAATACTTGGAAAGCACCTGGAACAGCACCTGCACTTGGTGAGTGTGAAGTCAGTGTAGCTTCAAGGGCCTTCCTTCCTGGAGCGACACTAGTGCTTGATGACCCCTCAAGGACCCTCTGCACAGTTCCCAGTTCCCATCTAACACCGATCTCCCGTTCCTATGGCCACGAGGAGGATCCTCTGGGGATCCAGCCCAGAGAATTCTCTGCTCTCCCACTGTCCAACTCTAAATCTCAAGGAGGCAGGACCATCCTGCATCCAGGCAGTTATTGCAGAATAGAAACAATAGGTGGCAGATCAGGGCTGGGTACAAAGGTGCAGAAATGAGACCCAGCACCTGCCCTCTGCCTCAGTTTCTCCTAAGTGCTCCTCCATCTCACAGGCCAGAACACAAC
This sequence comes from Mesoplodon mirus, assembly GCF_964341445.2. Lineage (NCBI taxonomy): Eukaryota > Metazoa > Chordata > Mammalia > Artiodactyla > Ziphiidae > Mesoplodon > Mesoplodon mirus. Next base: position 161,407,871 of record NC_138979.1, on the reverse strand, counting down.
TGCATAGATCACTGGCAACAGGGCACTCCCAGCTGGCTGGGTTTCCATGCCTGCCTCCAGAAGCAGAGCGCCAGCATCTCCTGTGTCCTTCAATCCACTGTAACCCTGCACTGCTTAGAAGGAGTCACTCCTCAGATCTTCATAAGGGAATGTGAAGTGGTGGGTGTCAGGAGAAGCCACCGACACAGCCTGATCCCTGCATAGCCATCCCAGCCATAGAAGAAACTGGAACCTCTCCCCAAGAAAGGTTCTTCCCTGGAGACCAGGGAAATGCTTTTGACAAGCCCTGCCTGTAAACACAGCTTTCTCCCCTGCCTAATGTAGGTGCTCAATAAAAACACAGCAAGTCATTTCTGCCAGGATACTTATCCTGAGCAGCGAGAATAAGCTGGGAAAGAACTGCCAGCAGGCCAGACTTCTAGACTCTCTTCCCACCTCACCCCAACTCTGTTCCTTGGTGCCAGGAGTTCATAGCATCATACATAATACAGACACACACACAGAATGTGACCGATCCTTTGGCCCTTTTTAAAAAATATGCCATTGGCCAGTTAAAGCTTTGGAAATGGAGCTCCACAAATGGAATCCCAAGGGCTGCAGCAAGAAAACAGACTGAAAAAAACCCAGAATGGTGGGCTCTGGCCGGGCCTCCCGCAGCGATTAGTGTAAAGAAACACAGGCTGAAAATTCCAACCGGGGGTCGCTAACGCGTTTGTCTCCACTGAGCTTTGGGAGGCCAAACCATACACACACGCACAAGAGCAAGCGTGCGCACACACGTATGTGCACGCACACACAGCACACGGAGCTTGGCAGCCTGTAAGTTCCAGAGCTGGTAACACAAGCCACAGAACCGACTGCCAAGACAAGCAACAGAATGAGCCAGCCCCAGTTTCATTGGCCACCATACACTGCATATGGCCCAGGACGCAGCCAAAACAGTGTTCTCACCCTCCTCAAAGGCATAGGAGACCCTCTGTTTTCAAACACACCTCCACAGAGCCTTAATTAAAGGAAAATGGAAAAATAATGTGCCCGCTGCTCTCCCCCTGCCTATATAGGGTATGCACACACACATACCCATATACACTCCCTCTATTTTTCTCTTCCTCCCATTTCGGTTTCCAACATAATTCATTCACATGGAAAAAAAGCAAACTGCATCCTGCAGCAGAAAAGCAGAAAAGAATGTAGCTTGCCCTCAGCCCTGGCTCTGATCGCTCAAGTTGAGCTGGGGCTGAATGAATACAGAGCAGGCCAACCTAGAGTCTGCACTGGCCCCTTTCTTCCAGAACAGAGCTGGAAACAGAGACACTTGTGTGAGGGACAGTCGCAACACCAGCAGCCCCATGACAAACAAGGCCTGGAGAGCCTAGCCCTTCTCAGCCTTCTGCTGAGTTTTCTGCAGGTTGGAAAAGATGCCCACACATCCTGCAAACAGGTGGTAGCTGCAAAAGCCAGGTGGCGAGTGAGTGGAGAGATCCTTGTCCAGATTCTTCCTTAGGGGACACTGTTACCAGTTATCAACACATCTCCTTGGAGGTGGCTGCAGCCCACCCAGGAGGAAAGTCAGAAGCCTCCACATCCATGCCTTCCAGCTGCCCTTCAGATCTCACAGCGCCCAGCTCTTCAGGAAAATTCTGGAGCTGCCTGCAACTCTGAACCGAAGCCAAAGTAGAAGGGGAACAGAAGAGTCTTTGAGAAATCCGTCCTCCCTGTTTTAAACAAGGCAAAACCTTAACCAGCCAGAGGCACGAGAATAGATCTTGCTTCTCTTCCCTGGTCGTCAGGTTTATATAAAATCAGAGCCATGCTCACACCTGATACCTAGTTAAACTCTCCCCTAGAAACCTGCAACAGAAGATAAGGCGTCCATCCAAACTGCAGCCAGATTGGCTGGAAAGATGAAAACAGTGGGAGGTGTTTTAAAAAACCCTCAGGGAAGGGAGGTTGGGGGGGAAGGGAGATAACATGTGAACACAGTTCACTGCAAGGCCTTAAAGGACAAGCAGGCACCCAGGCATGGTTCAAAGCTTCAGTTTCTCACAGTTCCTCAAACTAAGACCCTGAGGAGTCCACGAAGATTTGAACCTGGGAACACACACCCACACAGTCTGCAAGCCCTTTTTAGAGAGGCAGACCTGAGCCCAGCTGCCCTGAGCACATGTGGTCAGGCCACAGCCCAGTGCCCTGGATGTGGGGGGAGGTTGGGGGGAGAGGCCCAGTGCCAGGGTCAGGCAATTTTGCTATGGGAGCTGACCAGAGGGGTCAGTTGTGCTCCTCTTTTACCAGCCTCTCCACCTCCAGACGCAGGGATGGCCCATCCATCCCTGCAGAGGTGAGGAGGCCTCCCTGTCCCCCTACCCCACCACTGACTCAGGCAAAACCTGGGTCTGCAACCGCAGGGTCAGGGGTCCACAGCCGCTCAGGCTCCTTTTGGGGGGGCGCGCAGAAGACAGCCGTTGCCTAGAGGAGCTGGCTGGCCTCCTTATGTAACCTGGCTTGGGAGCTGGGGGAGACCAAAGGGGACCCGGCCACCCTGAGACCCCCTCCCAGAGGTGGAATTCCGGAGCAATGGCCCTGAGAGAAGCCCTCTTCATTGCATGGAGAGCCCCAGCCCTTCTCAGTGCCTTCCTCCAGGTCCTCAGGGGGCCGTGCTTCCTCCCTGCGACGGGGTTGGGGCGGGCACGACTTGCCAGCAGGTCCCTGTCATCCCTCCACCACCAGCACCCTGCACTTCCCTGGCCTTTCACCCTCCATCTCCACCCCGCGGCTCATCTCCCCGGGCAGTTTTCTCCCCCACTCACCCGCCTTCCCCGCCGCGCAAGGAGAGCACCTCCCTGCAAACGGACGGGGGAGGAGAGCACGGGAGGGAGACGGAGAGAGCGCCTCGGCTGCCCCGGGAGCGGACGGAGCCTCCCGTCCCAGGGTGGGAACCAAAGGGAAGCCACCGGCTCGCGGGCCCTTGGCGGGAGGGGCCCGGACTGCAGCGTCCCCCTCCGGGGCAGCGCGGGGTACCGGGGCTGCGGGAGCCTCCCCGCGGGGCTCGGGTTTCGGGGCCCGGCGCTCTCCGCCCGCGCGGGGGCGGCAGTCCCAGGTGCCCGCGGCCAGCGCGCCCCACCCAGCCCGGCCCGGCGCCCCCAGCGCGCGCCCTCGCACCCACCGAGCAGAAGCCGCGGGCGGAGGCGGCGCCCCCGGCACCGGGACCCGGCTGCAGGCGCCGTGCCCGCTCAGCGCCGCTGCCGCCCGGCCGCGGAGCTCCGCCCGGTGCCCAGGCCCGTCCCGGCCCGGGAGCCGCCGCGGCGCCAGCCCCGCCGCCGCTGCAGCGTCCGCCGCCGCCAGCGCCCCCCCGTCGCGGCCGCCGAGCGTCCCTCCCGCAGGCTGTGGCGGGCGGCGGGACGGGTTGCATCAGCCCCGGCTATATAGCGGCCCCTGGGCGGCGGGGAGGGGTCGGGAATGCGGAACCGGCCGAGCTGCCAGCTCCAGACGTCAGAGGGGGACGGAGAGGAAGGGAAGGAGGGGACAGGGGAGGAGGGGGGTGTGGATCCGGCGCTTCACACCCACTGACCTTCACCTCCCCCGCCGCATTTCGCGCCCTCCTCCCGCGGCTCCTCGCGGTCCGCTCCCCGCGGGGGCGGCCCCGGCCCCGCAGCAGCGGCCCTGACTCCATCGCGGCCCCCGGCTCTCCTAGCCGGCGGTGCAGGAGCGCGCGAGGAAGCAGGACGCGGCGGGCGGTTATGTAAGAGCATCCCCAGCGCACAGCCGCCCGGCTTCCACCCCGAGACACAGCTCGGGCCGAGAGCAATGAGAAGGTGGCGGCCGGACAAGTCAAAAGGCCCTGGAAGCAGACGTAGCCTGTGTTGAACCATCTTCCTCAGTCCTTAGCTCTTTTTTCCCAAACAGAGAGAGAGAGAGAGAGGGGGGATTTCAACACATTTTCATCCTTGGACACTTCAGCACTGAGTGAGGAAATGATCTCGCAAGGCTGTTTCGTTTTTCTGGGCAGAAGGATGGGCAGAGGATCAAGGCGTTTGGGTGCCTCTAAACCCCCCCCCCACTAGCCCACCTGGCCACCACAGCCGCCCTTCAGCCCTGGGGTGGTTCACTGCAAGAGACCTGCCCTCCTTGGACTGCAGCCTGAGCCCCCCACCCCTTTCCCTTTCCCCGTGGCTTGCACGGTTTGACCCCTGGGCTTTTTATCACACTCCAGCAGGCTTCTCCTTTCCGCTCACGGACGCGCGGGCGGACACCCGTGTGAGCAGCCGCCGCCCTCAGCCCACCCCAAATGGCCTTCTTTCCCTTTACAACTTCCATTGCCAACTGAACTCCTACCTTTCATCCTCCTCAGAGTGGCAGATGGTTAAGGGTGACTCCAGAGGAAATGCGTCCTCCACGGTGCCCTCAGTACGTAAAGGCACAGAGACACCGAGCCCTCAAGCACACATGTGGCACCTGAGACCTTGGCATTCTGGTTTGCATCTCCTTCCTCCAGACCCCCTGGTTGCTCAGCCAACCCCCTGCCTTTCTGCCTCAGCCAGGGAGGAGTGACAGTGTTTATATTCAGTGACCTTCAGCCTCCTTCTCAGAGTGATGTCAGATCATCACCCATAGAAGAAAGGAAGTGAAAGAAAAAGTTCATGCCTTCTTGGAGTGCAGATGCTCAGAGAGAAAGAAACAACCAGCCTTGAGACCGATGGAAGCAAGTGAGCAGAGCCCAGTGAGCAGGTCTCTTCAATCTGAGGACAGTGAGCTCCTATTCTTATTGCCCCAGTGCAGGGAAATCTTTCTGGATCAGAGGACTGGTCTCATGGAGGGAAAGACAGAGCAGGTCCCAATGACATCGACTGACCATTTTCACCTTCACTGTCAGCTCTCTCCCGTGAAGCAATGAAGTTAGCAAGTAAAAAGAAAGTAAGTTCTTGAAAGAAGGTACAGTGGAAAATGAGTAGTAATTTGACAGTCTTGTGGAAGAACATGACTCTCAGCCCCAGAAAGGCCAACTACACCTTTACTACAGCAGAAACATCAAACCTGGGTACTATGAAACCGCCTTACAATGTTTCCCCCATGAGCCTGAGGTTTGGACGTTTATATAGAAGAAAACACTCAATGGGGGCAATGTTACTTTATGCGTCTTTGTCTGGGACTTTGGAAAAACTACACTGGTCTATGTGTAGGGACCAATAATTAGTGTGCGTGGTTAGAGCAATCCTTTCCAGGGCTGCCTTTGGACATGGCTGGGCCACCGGCAGGCTGACTGGGCCTTTGCTTCACTCACAAATTAAATATACTACAGGGGGTGCACCGAGGGGTAACCTGGAGGTCTTTAGCCCCTTCAATCTCCCTATAATATCCATTAGGTCTCCTCCATTATTTGATATGGATGCTTTTTAATTTTATATAAAATGCTATGTGAACACAGCTTCAAGACCTACAGCCACATTGCCCCTTACTAGGCCCTCTACGTAGTTATTGCCCCTGGAAGTGGCTGGAGGGAGAGATCATAAATTGACCCATTTATGTTGACATTGGTCTGCTTCTCCCTGCCTTGCTGGTTGGAGCTGATCTACCACTGGCTCTTAGGGATGGACGAGTGACCCAGCCTAAGGCAGTTTAAATTTAGGTTTCCTATTGCTTGCAACTAAAAAAGTCCCAATTAATACATCCAGCCCTGGCCAATGGGCTGCCTCAGAGATTGCCATATGTCCAAGTGAGTCTGATGACACTAGGAATTTTGTGGATCTGCTAGGAAGAGAAGCAGACAGAAGCTGGATCTGAAAATGCCCGAAGCTATCACGTGGAGAGGGTCTACTGAGAGTGAAGCTAATGCAAAGAAGAGTAGAGAAGAGTATAGCCAAGCAACAGAGGGGAAGACAGATCAAGTTCAGATGTCGTTGTCTGCGTTCCTGAATCCAGACATGCCTGACATCATCTCTACCTCTGGAGTTTTTAGTTACAGGAAACTATATTATACTTTATATAATATAATATAATTTCTATATTACAGAAATTATATCTTACCTAAGGCAGTTTGAATTTAGGTTTCCTATTACTTGCAACTAGAAAAGTCCTGATTAATACACTGGGTTTTGTGTCTCTGACTTATTTAGATATTGCCTTTTAAAGCTTAATGGACATTGATGAATCCCAACCTCTTTGCAAACAGGAAAAAGTGAACCAGCAAGGTAAAATAATTAATTCCCCATACCTGTTTCTCCAGTATCAATGGAGGAAGTGGTAGTTCTGAGTAAACAACCAATTGACTAGTCTTTATGCTAGGATTTATAGAAACTATATTTTGTGCCTGTGAGATACACAAACTTTAAGACATGATTCCTCACCTGTCCCCATTTCCCATCTCGTTAGGAAGAATAACTTGAACACTAATAAACAGCTAGACCAAGAGTAACTAAAAGCTACTAAGTGACACCAACTATAAGCACTGTAGGAGTTCAGACAGGATTGTTGCACAATAGAAAAAGCATTTGTTAATTGTTCCATTCTCTACTCAAACTGTAGACCAAAAATTGCAAACTAGCAGCTGCCAGGCTGAACTTGGCTTTGATGGCCAAATTCTTTTTTTTTTTTTTAACTTGGAGATTACACACAAAAATCTAGATTTCTATTCTCTTGAAAAAAATCAGTCAGGTAACATATAATAGTCAGTTTAAGAAACAGACTCACAGACATACAGAATGACTCTATGGCTACGGATGTGGGGGGAAGGGACAGTTCGGGAGTTTGGGATTGACATGTACACACTGCTATATTTAAAATGGATAAACAACAAGGGCCTACTGTATAGCACAGGGAACTCTGCTCAATATTATATAACAACCGAAATGGGAAAAGAATTTGAAAAAGAATAGATACATGGGGGCTTCTCTGGTGGCGCAGTGGCTGAGAGTCCGCCTGCCGATGCAGGAGACACGGGTTCGTGCCCCAGTCCGGGAAGATCCCACATGCCGCGGAGCGGCTGGGCCCGTGAGCCATGGCCGCTGAGCCTGCGCGTCCGGAGCCTGTGCTCCGCAACGGGAGAGGCCACAACAGCGAGAGGCCCGCGTACCACAAAAAAAAAAAAGAAAGAAAGAAAAGGTTGCCCTGGGGACTTCCCTGGAGGTTCCAGTGTTTAAGATTCTGCACTTCCACTGCCGAGGGCACGGGTTCGATCCCTAGTCAGGGAGCTAAGATCCTGCATGCCGCACAGCACGGCCAAAAAAAAAGAAAAAAAAATTAAAAAAAAAAGAATAGATACATGTATATGTATAACTGAATCACTTTGCTGTACACCTGAAATGAACACAACATTGTTAATCAACTATACTCCAATATAAAATTAAAAAGTTATTTCCTGAAAAAAAAATTGAAAGGACTAGATTCTTCCTCGAGAAAAAAAAAAAAAAGTCAGTTTAGGACAGGTTATGCTGCAGTAGCAGACATCCTCCAAAACTCAGTGGCTTAACACAATAAGGGTTTGTTTCTCACCCTCACAAGACAACTGTGGATTGAGGTTACTGTTCAAGGCAGCTGTCCTGCAGGTGGTGGCTCAGTATGGCACCTCCATAGCAGCAAGTGTATCCCTGGTCAGGATGGCATGGAAAGAGAGAGAGGTAGAGAGAGCCAGGCACCATCAGTTAAATATTTCCTCCTGGAGTAACATTTAACACTTTAGCTTACATCTCATTGGCCAAAACAAGTCACATGGCCATTTCCCTTAATTTCAAAGAGACAGGGAAGTTCAGGCCTCCTATGTACCAGAAGGAGAAGGGAACTACATATTAGTGAACAGTTAACATTTGCCACACCATGCACTCCCTAATGGCAACAATGGGCCGTAGCCCACTTGAAGCTGCCCCTTGCATGGGACTTAAACACCCCAGTTTGACACCGTTTCCACCCAGCCTGCCAGGGCATTTACATGGCCTGCCTAGCCTCTGGGGGTATTTGATTTTGCAGCTTCTGGTATAAACAAAGCCAATCTCAATATCAGTCTTTCAGTGTCCCTGGTGATCCATGGGGTTATCACAAATTTTTCAAAAACAGGGTTTTTAAAATTTGCTAATTAAAAAAAAATGCCACAGAGAATTCTTAGGTGAAGGGCAGGATGGTACCACAAAATCAAACAAGGAGTTGAGACTGGCTGTTATATAGTCTGCAAATTATGGAGACCTGTGTATGATAGTTTCTTCCTCCTCCTCTTCCCTCACTCAATCAAATATCTACCAGGAGAGACCAGGAGAAATGAGGCTTCCACTCTCTCCCTTAGGGTAGGAGGAGAAGATACATGGTAGTAATTTTGTGGGGAGGTCTGTTTTAAAGTTTTTAAAATTTCCCATATATATGTATGTATATATATTCATGACTGAAGTATTTGAGAAGAAAATTTGAGTTGGGAACAGAACTGCTTCTCTTCCAATAACCACCAATGAGACTTTTATAAAACAACAGGCAACATGTCTAAAGGTTTAATAATAAATCAGCACCCATGGAAATACAGCCATCTCTGGGGAAAGCCCAGCATCTTCTCTTTAATCTCCTAACACAATTCGCTAGTTAAAATGCTGGGCCATGGGCTTCCCTGGTGGTGCAGTGGTTGAGAGTCCGCCTGCCGATGCAGGGGACACGGGTTCGTGCCCCGGTCTGGGAAGATCCCACATGCCACGGAGCGGCTGGGCCCGTGAGCCATGGCCGCTGAGCCTGCGCGTCCGGAGCCTGTGCTCCGCAACGGGAGAGGCCACAACAGTGAGAGGCCCGCGTATCGCAAAAAAAAATAAAAATAAAAAATAAGGCCCAAAGTCAAGCTTATAAAAGGTTGCTGAAATGACACTGTAGAATTTTATCTGCTTACTATTCTTACCCCATCCATCAAATGCCACTCAACTATCCGAGACTGAATACAGAACTACACTGAGCTGCTTTCTTACAGTTCAGGGTTTTGTTAGTCATTTAAATAATTTAGTCAGACAACCTTGTTTGAATGTTTGCTATATGCCACCTTATTTGAGGGGGCAAAGCAAAAAGAAGTTATCATCCGTGCCCATAAGGATGACAGAGTAGAGGGCCAGGAAGATGGATGATATCCATTAACATGGGGAAATGAGGACTTGAGTGACCTAGGGAGATGCTGATTCATTCTGCTCCCAGAATATTATGTTTCAAAACATGTCTTGAAAACACCTGGGAGAAGATGAAAGGTCCATGTGGGGATGTCATTGTGTAAGTCATCCATATATATACATGCTCCCTGAAGTTGACACCAGGATTGTAGGTAGAATCACCAAACTCTTTTAGATTAAAGATGATCTTTAGATATATTAAATTTCAAATAATAGGTGATCAACAAATTTTGAGTTAATGAATGAGTAAACAGAAGCTGGCCTAGGACTCAGTCTTAGGAGATGCTGATAATTAACAAACTGGGGATATAAGAGGAGGCAAAGAATTTAGCAGACAAAGAGTACCCCAGAAGATAGCAGAAAGGAAGGCACAGACAGAAGCAGCACAGAACCTCAGCATCCCTCAGATCCCCTCTCCCTTAACACAGGAGTGGGCTTCCGCACTGCCATGGAAGCCAAAATGGGTTGTCGTATGGTCAAATGTAACACAGAGAAAATCTGAGATGAGTCCACTGTATTTGTTCAGATCTAGAAAGTACATTATAAACATAGGGATATATATTCGAGAGGTCTCAAGTCATTCTTAAAAGAGGGAGTTTACTCTGAAAATGTAGACATTATGCTATGAAGATGTTTCCACTTAGCACCCACAGAATGCTGCTTCTAGAGGGATTGAGGACCCTTCTTCACTCTTTCCTTTCTTCTTAATCCCGGTCCCCCCAAACCTAGAGGTGTTACTATGGTATTGGTTGGATTCCCAGATAAAATATTTGGACCTCGGTTTCCCCAACTGCTAAATGGGGACAATAATGGTGCCTACATTAGAGTGTTGATATGAGGATTAAATGTGATACTTATAAAGCACCCTATCAATACCTGCCACATGCTAAGAGTTCAATAAATTTGGCTGGATTCATCATCATCATCACCACCACAATCATCACCATCACCACAATCATCACCATCAACATTACGTTTTAGCCAACCCAAGCTCTACTGTTAGGTAGCCTTCTTAGATCTGTCAAACCCAGAGTGATTTCTCCCTCTTCCAACCTTAAGTAGCACATCCCTGCCCATCTAACAGCAATCATATGCTATTTTAAAATGTTCTCTTTATTTCATACATGTAGTGTCATTCCAATGTGCTTGAGTTTACCTTAGATATAGAGACAACATCTTACATTTTTAAAACTCCTATAGCACCTACCGTATACTGACTTTATAGTTGGCATTTAATGGACACTTAAATAAGTGATGGGCAGGGGCCAGAAAATCATTTCTTTTGTATCCCCAATAATGTCAAAAGCAGTCTGCGCTCCTGACACTTAAAGAATATTCATCAAACAGATGCTGAGCAGAATGCAATGATCAGTCACTCCTTGTACAGCACACACTTGCAGAATATTGAAGTGACGAAGGGGCGCCATATTTTATAGATGAGGAAATTGAGGCCCACATTGATGACACAGATCTAGCTGAACAAAAGTTATGATGGGAATAATTCTCAGGACTCTTTTTATGCTCTGTGTTTTAAAACAACCACCAATAAAAAGTTATTTCAGCAAATGTTTATTGAAGGGAAAAAAAAGTCCCCTAGGTTTCCTGCGGGAGGTGGCATTTCCTCTTACACTCAACAATTTTGGTGGTGTGGTAGAGAGGGGTGTGGGAAGGAGCCAAGGGGGCCCTATGACTGGGCTGTTGTGTGAGCCCCAGTGTTGGGGGCAGGGGTGGTATTTTCACTTCTAGGAAAGCTCTTCCAGCTCCAGGCAATCCAGGCCAGGTTTTGACACCTGCTTTCCTAAGCACACCGCCCTAAGTTGGCCCAAGGGTGCCTTCCAAAGAGCTTCCAGCTTTGTACCTGTCCCCAGGCCAGGCTAACAGAAGCTCATCCCAAGAAGCATAAAAGCTCCCCACACTTGGAACCTGGGGGGATCTGCTGTCCTTGGGCAATGAAGATAAAACATTTACAATTAGAACTCACTGCTGTTACAGGGAGACATCTGGAGGCTGGCCTCAGGACGAGGCTCTGAGGGAGGCTGCGCGTCCTGCAGAGGGAGGCCTCTGGACAAGGCATCTTTGGTAGCCCTGGCCAGGCTCACAGGCTCCCTTTCAGGTTTTATGCCCACATATTTCTACCCTTGCCTCCTGCCAGTGTTTCTCTATCTCTTAAATACACCTCCCTAATCCTCTCCTTCCTCCCTTTTAAAGCCTGTCTTTCCTTTCAAATACTTCCTCAAATGCCAACTTGTTATTTTTGTGCCCTCCCCTTCAAGAACCTTCCCAAGAGCTCTGACTGAAAGTATACTTTAGATCACAGGGCCGGATTTTCATTCATTTCTTCATTCATTCATTCACTCAACAAATATTTGATTATATGTGCAGGGCTGTGGCAACACAATCTTGAAGGAGGCTGGCCCAATTCTTTGGTGAGAGAATAATTAGCTAATTAACTAAATAATTACAACTGTGCAAAGGAGAATTAGGGAGTGTTACGAGAAAAACCATCAGAATCAACTTTCTCTACTTGTCAGGGACTCTTATCCAAATCAGCTTGGTGCCCCAGGCCTGTTCCTCTCAAGCACAGGAGGAGGTGTCATATAAAAACTTGTTCCCTCCTCTCATACGTCAAAGTTTCAGTGCTCCAGGGGGTCTCCTGAGACTCCATTGCCTAGCCCTAACTCTCCCAGACTTCTTCATTATCTTGGGGTCTTAGGTTTTCATCCATGTCCATCCACATACAAGGTTTTCATCTAGTTACCTGGTCTGAGGTTAATGCATCGTGCAGGGCAGTAGACCATAGTGGCAAAGAGCATGGACTCTGGAACCAGACTGTCCCCATCTCTGATACATACTAACTGTGTGGCCTTGGGCAAGTTAATTAACGGATCTGTGCTCAATTTCATCATCATTAAAATGGGGTGTGAGTGTGTGTGGGGGTATGTGTAATACCCAACCCATAGGGGTATTATAAAGATTTAAATATATAAATATACAAAGAGGTACTGCCTATAAAGCACTTGGAACAGTGCTTAGCACAAGTAAGGGCTCAGCAAGGGAGCTCTTGGATGCTATAGTTTGAATCTTCCCCGACAAAGGTGTCCAGCCTTGGTCTGAACCCAGCCCAGGTCAGAGGCTCAGGCCGCTGCTTGCCTGGGAGGAGAGGCTGGACCTTTTTTAAAGAGATGAGATACTTACAGCAATGAAGACTGCCTGGAAGCTAGACAGACAAGGGCAGTGAAGCCAGATGGATGTGGGGCATGTTGATCTCAACTCCCTAAGACCGGGAGCCACTCCCACTGTCTGTTCCTCGAGCAATGAGAAGGGAGCCCAGAGACCTTGTTTTGAGTGGGCTCACCTACATCCAGCTTCTTATGTGGCCCCGAACAAAGATAATTTCTATGCTTTGTTTCCGTTTTTCAAAGGCAGAGGATAATATTCATAGAATCATAGAGTTTGAACTAAACTTGACCTTAAAGAGTCCATATTACAACACTTTTATCTTCTATCGAAGGAAATGGACACCCAGAAATATCATGTGACATAGGTGGCAGGGGCTAGGTTCAAATCCCAGCCCCAGGATTTATGCTCTTCTCTGAGGTTCATTATACTCTGAGGTAAAGTGAAGGTAGGACTTCCTGCTGAATTGGGTCACCATGAGAACTAAGCAAGACCACATATGATGCACCTAACCCAGAGCCTGGGTATAGTTGGGTAGGTACACATAAAGGTATTTCCCAGTGTCATGTGACTGGTTGGTAATCCCTTCCTTACCTTGTCCACTGGGTTGACAGAAGAATAAAGGAAGCAACAGAAGACTCACTCTGAAAATAGAAATGCCATGTACTCATTCTGTGCTGTTAATGTTACCCATCTAATTAAGATTTACTAAACCCATTCGGGAAGCTGGCAAAGGTACTAGAAACTAAGGAGTTAATGTCCATGTGTAAAAACTTCGTTTCTGGTTCTTGGTTTCTCACTTGGGACTTGGTCTCTCAAAGAAGAAAGGGCTTTTCCAAGCCACAGTGCTTAGTAATCACGGTCTCACAGAGAAAACTCGCTTAAGGAGTCATCATTGCCCGTCACCCCTCCCCCGCACTGTTCCTGAAGCATTGGAGTAAAGCGCATGTGTGGTCGGGGGCTTGGCTGCCAGCCTCCTCTGAGAGCAACTGGGGGGCCTGAGTCCACAAATGCTCCCACTGGGCCAGCCACTCAGGCTCATCCGACAGGGGACAGCTGCACCCGCTCCCTGGGGTAGGCTCCCTGCCTTGGGCCAGCGCGGAACTGCAGCCAAGCGCCATCAAACCGCAGACCCAGTCTCGGTGTCATCAGAAATGAGCCAAGGCCCACAGGCCAAGTCAAAGGAAGTTAGCCAGGTGCTCTTTAAAAGAGATCATGATCAGTAAAATAGGAATCACAATAAAACCGTGGAAAGACAGAGCTCTGCCCATTAGCGGAAGAAGATAGTTTCTTCCGCACTCAATTTTTAAGGTCAGAAAAACCCCTTCCTTAGACATCCCCTCGCAACTCATTGGCCAGATTTAGTCACATGCTCAACACTAGACCAATCCCTGGCCAGGGTGCTGGGTTGATGGTGACTGGCCTCATCACTTGGAGGCGGTGTGGATACCGGAACTAAATAAGCTGAAGCTTTGCCAGCCGGGAAGGCAGAGGTGGGCTGTTAGATGCGCAAGTCCAGCCACCAGTTACAGCCAGCGAAGGGAGGAAGTGTTAAAACTTAAGGGATCGAGCGTGGCTTTGAAGACAAAGAGCTGGGTCCAAATTGTGCCTCGTACCAACTGAAAAACCTTGGGTTCCCACCTTGGTCTCTGAGAGCCTCAGATTCCTCTACCAAGACTGTTGTGAGGGTTAAACTAGGTAATTTAACGTTCATGCAAGCCCTTGGCAGACTTTAACATCCCCTGAGATAGGGTGTCCTCCATCGCAGTTATCATTATCAATGAAATGGTGACGCAAACGTATCTTCTGTGGAAGGGAAAGTGTCTGGAGTTGCCTGTTAGGGGCACTCACTTCTTGGTCTCTACAGGCGGTGGCCAAGTGACCCTTTTTGGCCAAGGTCAACTATAGTCCCTGTTCTTAAGTACATTAATACCTGGCTTATTCTTTATCTGAAAGCAATATATATCATTTAAAGTTCTTAGGCCCTTTAAAAAAAAAAAAATCCTGGGCTTCCCTGGTGGCGCAGTGGTTAAGAATCTGCCTGCCAATGCAGGGGACACGGGTTCGTGCCCCGGTCCGGGAAGATCCCACATACCACGGAGCTGCTGGGCCCGTGAGCCATGGCTGCTGAGCCTGCGCATCTGGAGCCTGTGCTCCGCAACGGTAGAGGCCACAGCAGTGAGAGGCCCGTGTACTGCAAGAAAAAAAAAATCCTAAATTGCAATGCAAACTAATTGTGTTGAAATGCATATGTGTAAATTCCAAATACAGTATGCCATTAGAACTATTGGGGAGAATGTCCAATAAACATTAAGTGCATTATAAGTAAGCGACAAAATGTCCAAGTTTGTCAGTGGTTCTCAACTAATCTCTCAAATGTCATGGTGCTCAAGGGTGTTTGCTGTGGTCAAAGATAAGATCACCTCAAACTTGAGCAGGAATCTTTGTTAATCGTTGAGGTTTCTTCCCCAGAGTGACATCAGAAACAGAAGAGTGTTTGGTTGGTGAAGGAAAGAATGGGGATGGGGGGAATCTGCCAGGTCACTCAGGCAAATGAAATGTAGGTATATTGCTTTTTCCCTGCCTGATCCATTGGCATGGTCCCATTAAGAGGCATCTTCTCTGGGCCTCAGAGCATGCATGGGCTTGAAAGCTCTAGCTCTGTAAAAGATCTTCTATCCCAACGTACAGTGGAGAGAAGTTCCATTCTGCCAGGCATTTGATTGTGTCTCCTGAGTGCAAGGGATTGCTATGGCCAAATGGTAGCAACAGCTGATCGAATAGAATCAGCTCTTAAAGAGGTTCACATTTTTAATAGTAGCTAGTACTGATTGAGTACTTACTATATGCCAACCGCTGTTCTAAATGCTTTAGATTTATTAATTCCTTTAATCCTCACAGAAGACCATGAAGCAGGCATATTATTATACCCATGTTACAGATGAGGAAATGAAGGCAGAGAATGTTTAGCTCATTTGCTGTAGATCACAGCTAGTTAGGGGGCAGAGCTAGGACTCACACGCAGACAGTCTGGCTCAAAAAGTACATGCTCTTGGGGTTCCCTGGTGGCGCAGTGGTTGAGAATCTGCCTGCCAATGCAGGGGACACGGGTTCGAGCCCTGGTCTGGGAGGATCCCACATGCCGCGGAGCAACTAAGCCCGTGAGCCACAACTACTGAGCCTGCGCGTCTGGAGCCTGTGCTCCGCGACAAGAGTGGCCACGATAGTGAGAGGCCCGCGCACTGCGGTGAAGAGTGGCCCCCGCTTGCCACAACTAGAGAAAGCCCTCGCACAGAAATGAAGACCCAACACAGCCCCAAATAAATAAATTTTTTTTAAAAGTACATGCTCTTAACCATATACAATATGGTGTTTTATTCGTTTTTGTTTTTTAATAGACTTTATTTTCTAGAGCATCTTTAGCTTCACAGCAAAACTGAGCAGAAGATATAGAGACTTCCCATATACTTCCTGTCCCCCACACAAGCACAACCTCCTCCGCTATCAACATCCCCACCAGAGTGGTACATTACAATTGATGAACCCTCACTGACACATGACTACTACCCAAAGTCCATCATTTACACTAGGGTTCACTCTTTTTTTTTTTTTTTTTTTTTTTTTTTGCGATACGCGGGCCTCTCACTGTTGTGGCCTCTTCCGTTGCGGAGCACAGGCTCCAGACGCGCAGGCTCAACGGCCATGGCTCACGGGCCCAGCCGCTCCATGGCATGTGGGATCCTCCCCGACTGGGGCACGAACCCGTGTCCCCTGCATCGGCAGGCAGACTCTCAACCACTGCGCCACCAGGGAAGCCCAGGGTTCACTCTTAATGTTGTACATTCTATGGATCTGGACAAATGTATAATGGCATATATCCATTACTATAGTACCATACAGAGTAGTTTTGCTGCCCTAAAAAGTCTCTATCATTCCTGCGTCCCCACTAAACATCAGAAACCACTGATCTGTTTACTGCATCCATAATTTTGCCTTTTGTAGAATGTCATATAGTTGGAATTACACTGTATGTAGCCTTTTCAGACTGCCTTCTTTCGCTTAGTAATATGCATTTAAAGTTTCTTTATGTCATCTCATGGCTTGATAGCTCATTTCTTTTGAATGCTGAATAATATTCCGCTGTCTGGATATACCACAGTTTATCCACTTACCTACTGAAGGACTCTTGGTTGCTTCCTAATTTGGGCAATTATGAATAAAGCTGCTATAAACACTCCCTTGCAGGCTTTTATGCAGACATGTTTTCAACTTATTTGGGTAAATACCAAGGAGCACAATTGCTGGATCGTATGGTAAAAGTATGTTTACCTTTGTAAGAAATCGCCAAAGTTTCTTCCAAAGGAACTGTACCATTTTGGTTCCCACCAGCAATGAATGAGCATTTCTGTTGCTCTACAACCTCACCAGCATTTGGTGTTGTCAGTGTTTTGGATTTTGCCCATTCTAAGAGGTGTGTAGCAGTATCTCGTTATTTTAATTGTTGTATATCTTCTTTGGTGAAGTGTCCAGAGCTTTTGCCTATTTTTTAATCAGGTTGTTTGTTTTCTTATTGTTGAGTTTTACAGTACAGCATTTTTAAGGATAAAATTATGGATTCATAGAATGTCAGGGATGGAAAGACCTTAGCAATCTCCCTGTCCATCCCCCTCACTTTACAGATGTGAAAAATAAGGCTCAGAGACACTTGGATGGGGCAAAGCTGGAACCAGAGCCCAAGAGTTCAGTGCCTCTTCATCACAGTGCGTGTCATCAGGCAATTTCCTCTGTGAGCAGGTAGCTCCCTAAGGACAGGAATCACACCTGGCCATCTGTCTGTCTTTCCCTCACACCTCAGCTGGCACACATTCAGTGACTGTCTGTGGGAGAGAGGAAGAAATGACTTTCCTCTGGCGTCTATGCAGCCTTTCCAGAGGTCAGGCCCCTCTGCCCTCTGCTCTAATCTGTGAAACAGGGAGTGAAGAGAATTAACATTTTAGATATTCCATGGTGCAGCAGGGTGGGGGCAGAAGCCAGGTCAGAGTATAATTCTTAACCTTGGCTGTGCATCAGCATCACCTACAGGGCGTGTTAAAAACTGGATGCCTGAGCCTCATCCCCAGACATTCCATACATGGTTGTAGTGTTTACTGTATACCAGGTCCTGGGCTAAGCCCTTCACATGCAGCATCCTATTTAATCCTTCCTTATGCAATCTTATGATGTGAGCAGTATTATCCTCTTCCATCTGCAACTGAAGAAACTATGGTTCAGAAAGGTTAGGAAACTCACCCAGGGTCACACAGCTAGTATGTGCTGGAGCCGCCATGCAAATAAAAAACCACCTAACTGCTGTCAGAGCTGTTGGCCAACCTGTGTCCTGCACGTGTGGGTGCATGCACACAGGCACTGGGGTCTTTATAGTCGACCCTGTGCAAACCCTATGTTTTGAACCCCTGGAAGCTGAAAGGCAGGGACACGGGATCTCCAGAAGGCTGCTAAGAGAAAGCTGTTCACAGGGTGTGACGATGAGGCAGCCCATGTAGAGGCCCTGAGAGCTATATGCGAGGCCCCAAATCAGAGCCCGTCATCTCCACCAAAAACCAGAGATCACAGACGCCCACACACTTGTTCTCATTTGCACACCATTCAGACAGAGCCCTCACTCTTTTATTTTTCTGATACTTAAGGGAATTTTTTAATTGAACTATAGCATACAAACAAAAAAGCACACAGATCTCAAGTGTACAGCTCAACGAATGTTCACGAAGTGGACGCGTCGGGTAACCTGCTCCACTTACATTAGGTAACATCTTTAGGCATCTCCAGTTGTCTTAAGGGGGTTCAATGAAGACTTCAAAGCAAACATTTTAAAGTGGAATCTCATATCACAGATAAATGCCCTTTTACATAAGGGATATTTACAATAATAAAACGGGTGGCAGCAGTGGCTGTGGGGACAGTGGCGCCGTCCTGGGGCTCTGGTGGGGGGCGGGGACGGGGCCGCCGGCCTCACTCTGGGGCAGGCACTCTGCAGCGAGGCAGTGGATGTAACCCCCGGTAAGGTGCAAGGCTCATTTGGGTTTTCCTCTTCCTCTAGCTGCATGCACGTTGCATGACCTTCTCATGTCTTTTCCCTTCCCTCTACCAGAAGGAAAATGTGGGGAGTTTTTCCCTTCCTTTTGCATCTTGTGAGTGATGCCAATGAAGAAAAAACCCGCAGAGCTCCCGGATTTGATATTCTAGGAGGGCTTTTTGCAGGAAGATAAAAATAAAATTTAAAAAATTTTAAAATAATAGGGCTTCCCTGGTGGCGCAGTGGTTGAGAGTCTGCCTGCCGATGCAGGGGACATGGGTTCGTGCCCCGGTCCGGGAGGATCCCCCATGCCGCGGAGCGGCTAGTCCCGTGAGCCATGGCCGCTGAGCCTGCGCGTCCGGAGCCTGTGCTCTGCAACAGGAAAGGCCACGGTGGTGGGAGGCCCGTGTACCGCAAAAAAAAAAATAAAAAAAATAAATTTAAATAATAAAACAAACAACCAAAAGCAACAGAGCGCTGCAAGTCTAAAAAGCTCGGAAATCACTGTGTTGCTATTTTAAACAAAATGCGAACTTTTTATTGAGGAGGCAGGTTGATACTTCTTCCAGATCATTAAATCCTGGGAGGGGTCCTTTTACACTTAAGACATGTTGGTTTCCAGTGGCAGTGACAGGGAGAAACCTCTATCCTGGGCCGCATTTATATTCCTTGCAGCTAGATTTATGCAAGTCACCGTAGACAGTGCTCTCAGGACTGAGACTGAAAGGCAGTGTACTAACGGTTCTAGCACTGGCTTCACAATCACACAAGCTGGGCTCCCATCCAGGCTCTATCACAGCCTGGCTCCATGACCCCAGGCAAGCCGCTATAACTCTCCTCGACCGTCAGTGCCTTCACGTGTAAAATGAGTCCTTGTCCGCACCTGCTGTGACCGTAGTGAGGGTAAATGAGGCGTGTCAAGTACGACCACCATGCCTGGCATGTTGATGAACTCTTCCTCAGTCCTTCCTAGGATAACCTGCCTCTTATTTTCTGAAAAATATGCAGGAAAAGAAAGCAGTGGATCCAATACCAAAGCAGCGAGGGGAGGGAGACAGTGAAGGGGAGTCCAGGGGATGTTCCGGGTTCAGGGGACATTTGTCATCTGCCTTCAGGCCCTGACACAGAATGCCGAGGGGTAGGTTTATTCCTGTAGGTCAGCAAAGAGACTTTCCGCGCTGAGCCAGAAATAAAAAGATTGATTCTCGAGGTTCAGTCCTGGAAGCCTGAGGTGTCAAAGCAGAAATGCAATGGTCCCTTCATCTGGAGGGGCGCTCAGCCCAGCCTGAATCAGCACTGTCAGCCAGGAAGGCTTGCTTTCAGAAACACCCAGACCAACATGAGATTGGTTCAAGGAAAGGTTGCCACGACAACCCAGGGGCCAGGGGTCTAGTAGCATTTGAAGCCCTCCCCACATGCATGTGCACACACCACATGCTCATACCCACCTTGCAGGGACCCCGGCTCTCTGAGCCACAGACGTTGGGTCCCGTAGTTAGGAGAGAGTGTGTGGCCCTTCAGCTCTACCTCTCAACGCAGCACTCCGAGCTCAGGGCTTCTGGAAGCACAGTAGAATATGAGAAGGAGGTGAAGGCGCTCAACATAATTGGCCTCCCTAAGTAGCTCACTGGAAATGATCAGCCTTGGGGCCCCTGGGACTCAGGTAGGAAGCTAACCTTAGGCTCATCAAGGCCCCAGGGGAAAGGGGCCCTGAGCCAATTAGACACATTCATTCTCCTTCCCATCCCCAGGCCGTCCCTTAGTTGTCCTTCCACAGGACCTGTGCGTGAAACTCTCCCTACTCCAGTGCTGTAAAATAAAGGTTTAGGGGACTTTACTTCCCAGGGACTTCTGCATTTTAATGGAGACTCTTGAAAATCAAAATGCTTTCAGCCTCAAGGAATAAATCTCTTAATGAGGAATCGTCAGGCTCCCTGGGAATGGTGGTGGGGAGTAGGAAGCAGGAAGGAGATGGCTGAGGGACCCCGTGAGAAACACCCTTACCAAGAACACTACAGTCAGTTGTTTTTTGTTTTAGTTTTAATTCATTTATTTATTTTTGGCTGTGTTGGGTCTTTGTTGCTGTGCGCGGGCTTTCTCTAGTTGCGGCGAACGGGGGCTACTCTTCGTTGCGGTGCGCGGGCTTCTCATTGCGGTGGTTTCTCTTGTTGCGGAGCACGGGCTCTAGGTGCCCGAGCTTCAGTAGTTATCTCACCGCGGGCTCAGTAGTTGTGGCTTGCGGGCTCCAGCGCGCTGGCTCAGTAGCTGTGGCGCACGGGCTTAGTTGCTATGTGGCATATGGGATCTTCCCAGACCAGGGCTCAAACCTGTGTCCCCTGCATTGGCAGGTGGATTCTTAACCACTGTGCCACCAGAGAAGTCTTACAGTTAGGTTTTATTGTCCAACAGGTTTGGATTTGAGTCCTCCCTGTATGACCTTGGGTAGGAGCCTCAGTTCCCATGTCTGTAAAGTGGGGTCATAATGCTTAAGTCATATGGCTGTTAGCACAGAGCCTGGCACAATGTCTCAAGTCCCGAAGTAGGACCAGAAAAGGAGACTGTTGTGCAGCCCAGCCAAAGACCAGGATGTGTTCTGACAGTGTGGGCCTGGGCTGGGGTGTTTATTAGTAGCACTGTGTCCAGCTACCAGGGCTAGACAATGGGGGAGGAAGAGGGGCCTGAAAGAAGGAGCAAGTTAAATAGCCAACACTTCGATGCAATTATGTTTGTAAGTTTGTTTGTTTTTCTCAGGAGTAGAGACTGACGAAGCATGAAATTACGAGGTCCTTAGAGTAGGGAAGAGAGAGAAGAGGTGCTTCGGGGGACAGAGAAAGGGAAGCAGCGAGGACCACCTGCCCAGGCACTGGGGACCTCTAAGACACAAGCCCTGCTGAGTAAAATGCTTGAGCTGAAGTCAAAGGACTTGTTTCTCTGCAGGAAGTTTCTAGCAGTGGCAGGGGCCGTTTTAAAATTAGTGACGTATGACCATCTCTATGATAAATGGATTGGCATTTATAAAGCTAGTGTAGCTACTAGACACAAAGGATGTTGAGCTAGAAGAATCCTAGTCGACTGGGGGGAGGTCTGGACTTGAGACGAGCCCCCGGGTGCTCCCACTCCCATAACACTTGGCTGACTTTGCTAAGGCTACCACTCTTCCCTTCAGGGCAGCGGTGGGATGGAGCAGAGAGACCCTGGCCCTACCCCAGCTCTACCACTGCCAACCGAGGCGATTCATGTAGGTCTTGGGCCTTTGTTGCCTCATCTGTGTAATGACAGGATACTTCTACTTGGATGAACTGTGAGGTTAAATGTCATATATATGAAGCAACTAGTGGAATAACCAGGGACAGATTGGCACTCAACAAATGTTAACTTCTTTTTTTTTTTTTTTTTTTTTGCGGTACGCAGGCCTCTCACTGTTGTGGCCTCTCCCGTTGCGGAGCACAGGCTCCAGACGCGCAGGCTCAGTGGCCATGGCTCACAGGCCCAGCCGCTCCGCGGCATGTGGGATCTTCCCGGACCAGGGCACGAACCTGTGTCCCCTGCGTCGGCAGGCGGACTCTCAACCACTGCGCCACCAGGGAAGCCCTAACTTCCTTCTTTGACAAGCTAAAGAGTACACTCTCCCTACTGTTTTCTCCTTCTCCCTACATCCCTGGTGGCAGCCATCAAGACACATTTTATCAGGCATGCTATCAGCTGCAAATAACAGAAAATCCATCTAACAATGGGCTGAATAGGCATGCATTTTCCTCAAATAAGGAGAAATCTAGAGACAAGTAGCCACTGTTCTGGTTCTGTGGCTCAGCAACTTCCAGACTATCGTCTCTTTGATTCTATTGGCCTTTCCTTCATGGTTAAAACATGGCTACTGCAGCTCCAAGCATCACAGCTCAGTTCCAGGCAGGAAGGAGACAGCACCAGCTGTGAGTTCCTTTTATAAACAAGGAAAAAATTTCCCAGAAATCCCCAGCAGATAGCTTACTGGCATGACTGTGTCCCAGAGTCACTTCTGTGTACTAGGGAGGCTGGGAAAGCAAACCAGCCTCTATAGAGAGTAGAGGCAGGCAAGGAAGAAAGAAAGAAATGAAGAAATGGCAGTTGAGGAAGCCAGCCCACAGTGTGGGCCACAGCTGTACATCAGGTTAAATACAGTGTTTCCATTTATTCATTCAACAAGTGAATACTGAGCACCTACTATGCCCTGAGCTGGGTGCTGGAGAGCACTGGTGAGTCATATCAGACTTAGTGCTGTGAGCCATGAGCCCTTGACACGTCTATGTGCAGGGGGTTGTGGGAGCAGCATCAGGTTTGTGGGGGGAGGGGGTAAAGAAGACTTCCGGGATGGGTGCTGACAATGAGTGGGAGTGAAGCCGGTATTTGGAGGGGAGGGAGGCAGGCCAGCTGCCCATGCAGCGTTCCAGGCAGAGGGAACAGCATGTGCAAAGTCCTAGCAGCAAGACAGATCATCGCTGGCATTCAGGGAACTGAAAGAAGTTCCCCGAGGCCACCAAAGTTTATTCAAACAAGAAGGATCAAAAGCAGGCCACACAAATGTGAGTGAGTAAATTTGACTAGCAAGACCATTAAAGCGTGGTCTGCCAGTCCCTTCCCCCCCGGGGGGAGAGAAAGCACTGGCAGCTTCTTTAAACACAGAGGCTGCAGGAGAAGCAGAAAGCCTGGGGAGCTGCTGTGGACAAATGTTGCCACCTTGCTGGCGAGATCATGTATTTATAGAGACCCCAGACCTGGCCGGCTGGGTCCTGCCATCAGGGTGGGCTCTCTACCTTCCACTGAATCGTTTCCAGAAGGCCTTCGCACCTGCTGTGACTTCTGCCTGGAATTCTCTGCCCTGAGTCTGCGCGCTGCTCACTCACCCCCTTCAGATTTCTCTTCTGACCACATTTCCTCAGGGAGGCCTCTTCTGACAGACCCCCTCCCTGAAATACATCAACTCATGACAGTGCATGTGCGAGGGGCCTCCACCAGTGTAACTATTACAAGGTGATTGTGATTTTACATCTATTCGTGTGGATTTTTTTTTTAATTAAAGACCACCTCTCCCAGTGGACTGTAAACTCTGTGAGGGCAGTGACCAAAGCTAGTTTTGCCAGAAGCTATTTCCCCAATACCTAGCATTGTGACTGGCACATAATAGGAGCTCAGTAAATATTAAGAGCTAGACCATATCAAACTGACAATATTCAACCATTTTTGAAAGACAATTTCATACAATTCATCCTAATATTAATGGAATGAATGAATGAATTTGAATTTTTCTGAACACTATTTACTGCAGCATGGAATTCAGTACAAGGAGTGTCCATATTGGGACCGTCCAAAGAGCAGTTTTTCCTAAAATTATAAAGAGCTGAGTATCTGGTCCCTGGTCATGGTCTTGACCTGAGCAGTGCTTCTCATACTTTAGTGTGCATTTGGAGCCCCTGAGGATCTTGTTTACATGCAGATTCTGATTCTGTAGGTCTGGGGTGGGGCCTGAGATTCTGCATTTGTAACAGGCTCCCAGGTGATGCCATGGGGAAGCAGCCAGAGGGAAGGAGGCCAAAATGCAACCTTAGAGCAGGTTGGTGAAGGGCTTCTGTGCCACTAAAGAGCTCCCACTAAGGCTGCCCTCTCTTTTCTTTCTCAGCCAATACGAAATCAGAAAGTCATTTGAAAAGAGATGGGACTCCAGGTCATTACTGAAGTATCTCATTGTATGGAAAAGAAGCTGATGAGCTGTCACGCATAAATGAACTTTCCAGATCACTGAAACGTAGCCTTCCAAGGGCCCCAAACTGTTTTTCTTTTAATAGTTCTTGGTGGAAATGTTTCTAATGTTATTAAATGCTATCTTGCCTTCTTCAACAGAGTAAATCGGACAGAACCTGACTCTTGGGTTTTTTTTAACTTCTTTCTTTAAAAAGTTGGTGAAATATATCACATATGTATAAAGCACACATGTACAGTTTAAAGAATATAAATCAAGTGAATACCGATAGACCCACCACGATAAGAAAAAGAATACAGTAAGTCCCCTACGTGCGAAACGCTGACTTTAAAAAATGTACAACATGCGAGTTGGGAGTTAAGTTTTATTTGGGGCAAAATGAGGACTGCAGCCTGGGAGACGGCGTTTCAGATAACTCTGAGAAACTGCTCCAAGGAGGGGAGGCGGGGGTGGGGGTGGGGGTGGGGGGGATATGGAGGGGGTGGAAGAGTCAGGATATATAAGAGTTTTGCAACCAAGGGAAGGTAGTCGGGAAGTCAAAAGATTATTGTTAATTAAAGAAAACCAGATATCTCAAGTTGAGGAATTTAGCACTTTTCTATGCATGGGAAGATGCAGGAGTCTGGGCTCACTGAAATCATTCCTTTGATATGCACCTCAGCTATCTGGGGCCAGTATCCTGTGTTTTCACATCCTGTTTCCTCAGGGCTCTTTGCAGGGAGTGGCTGCAGTCTGATGGCTGCTAGATGGCAGGTATTCTTTTCAGCTTTGAGTTTCCTCGGGGCTCACCAGCTCACGTTGGAGGGTTGCAATCATGGACGACTTTGTTTATTGATATGGCAGGAAATATTGCATTTATAGATATTCCGTTTATCAGAATCTTCAAGTTGCGAACTTTCGAAGATGCCAACGTGGAGCTTACTAATGAAGACCTGTTGGAATTGGAGGCGCAGGGAAAGGATGAAGAGGAACAAGAGGAAGAAGAAGTAACTGAAGAACCGAAGAGATTCACAACACAGGAAATGGCAAGGGGATTTTCTTTATTTGAGGAGGCAGTTAGTTTTTGAGGCACAGGGCCCAAACTTAGAATGGTACACGAAGGTTGCAGCAGCCATTCAGAATGCAATCCAGTTCTACCAAGTCATCTATGATGAGAAAAAAAGGGCTACTACCCAGGCATCACTGGGTCATTTTTTCAAGAGGGTAGATAGAATTGAATCTAGCAAGGAACCAGAACCTGTACCATCAGTGTCAGGCCTGAGTGAAACTGCAGCTTGCCCTCTGTCTCCTGTTGCTGATGATCCTTCAGCTCTACCATCTCCCACCTCCTCTCCCTCCTCCAGTCAGTAACATTTTTTGCCTGTTGACTCGATGCCAGCCCCCTGTATACCAGCCGTTGTACTGTACTACTGTACTTTTCAAGGTACTGTACTGTAAGATTAAAAATGTTTTCTTTATTTTTTGAGTTTGTTTTTTTATATATTATCTGTGTGAAAAGTATTATTAAAAGTATTATGGTGCTTCCCTGGTGGCGCAATGGTTGAGAGTCCGCCTGCTGATGCAGGGGACGCGGGTTCGTGCCCCGGTCCGGGAAGATCCCACATGCCGCGGAGCAGCTGGGCCCATGAGCCATGGCCGCTGAGCCTGCGCGTCCAGAGCCTGTGCTCCGCAACGGGAGAGACCACAACAGTGAGAGGCCCATGTACCGCAAAAAAAAAAAAAAAAAAGTATTATAAACCTATTATAGTACAGTACTATATAGCAGATTGTGTTAGTTGGGTACCTAGGCTAATGTTATTGGACTTATGAACAAACCGGACTTACGAACATGCTCTCGGAACGGAACTCGTTTGTATGTAGGGGACTTAATGTACACTACAGTACCTTAGGAGCTCCCTCTTTCCCCATCACAGGTAACCACTACACCAAGGTATGTGTTAATCATGTCCTTGCTTTTCTTTATTGTTTTACCACATATGGATGTAACCCCAAACAATATAATTAGTTCTGTCTGTTCTTGAACTTCATATTAATTGAATCCTACTTATGTATTATGTTGTGACTAGTTCTCTTGTTGAACATTGTGTGTTTTAGATTCGTCCATATTGCCATCTGCAGTCTGTTCATTTTCTCTGCTGTATAAGATTTCATCTCAGATGATGTCACGATGACTTTACTCACTCGACTGTTTGATGGGCATCTGAGGTATTTTGAATACTATTAACAAACAGTGCTGCCATGAATTTTCTGACATGAGTCTGCCACGACCATGTGCCAGGGTTCTCTCTATACCTACTCAGGAGGGGAACTGCTGAGTCAAGGATGCTGCATGTGCTTGGCTTTGCAAGGTGCTGCCAAACCAGTTTCCTAAGCGGTCAATCTCTGACCAGCTGTGGGGGAATCCCCGTTTGTTCCACCTGTTCCCCAAACCTGGATACTGGCCCACTTTGTAATTTTCCCTGACTCTCCATGAGGCCCAGAGTTTTCATGGATTGCGCTGTGTTCGTCCATTCAGGCTGCCATAACGAAATGCCACAGACTGAATGGTTTATAAACAACAGAAAGTTACTTCTCAGTTCTGGAGGCCGGAAGTCTAAGATCAGGGTGCCAACGTGGTCAGGTGAGGGGCCTCCTCCGGGTTGCAGACTCCTCATCATAGCCTCACATGGTGAAAGGGTCAGGGATCTCTCTGGAGCCTCTGTCGTAAGCGTATTAATCTCTTTTTTTTTTTTTTTTTTTTTTTTTTTTTGCTGTATGCGGGCCTCTCACTGTTGTGGCCTCTCCCGTTGTGGAGCACAGACTCCGGACGTGCAGGCTCAGCAGCCATGGCTCACGGGCCCAGCCGCTCCGCGGCATGTGGGATCTTCCCGGACCGGGGCACGAACCCACACCCCCTACATGGGCAGGTGGACTCTCAACCACTGCGCCACCAGGGAAGCCGTAATCTCATTCTTGAGGGCTCTGCTCTCATGACCTAATCACCTCCCAAAGCCCCCGCCTCCTAATGCCATCACCTTGGGGGTTAATATTTAGCATATGAATTTTGAGTGGACACCAACATTCAGACCATAGCACCCACTATGCTCCCACACTCCATTTCTTGGGCTGGACTGTAACATGGTGCCGTTCCTATTACTCTAAATGGGCTCAGAGGCCATACTGTGCTCTCCTGTCTGCTTTTGATTTTAGGTTTGTCTCTGCCTTTAACACATACTAACAACCATCTTGTCATTCCTATCAGAGTGTCAAGTCTCTGCTAGCCTTCACCCCTCCATTTTTAAGGTGATTTTTCAAATCTGCTGTGGAATGGGAAATTCTTTACCCAAATTTTCCCTTGAATTGTGTCTGCACAAAGAGTAAATGGACCCTGGAGGAGGGTCTGAATGCCTTGCCTATGAGCAAATACATAAACTGCAGAGCATGAATCCTATGACATTCATTTTGGCTGTGAATGGTCTTTTTTGTTTTGTTTTATTTTGAGGGTGGTTGGTTGTTTCCTTACCTAGTTTGGGGTTTTGTTTAGTTTTGCTTCTTCTCTGGTTTCTGACAGTGTTCCAAATAACTGAGGTTGCTTTGTAAATCACCTCTGAATAAGTGAAGTGCTGCTGCTCTTTGAGTATAATTTAATTTTGTACTAAATGTAATTAAATTCCTATTTAATTTTGGTTGCTGGTATCCTCCCAAAATACCATAGCTTCGACTAGCAGATGGCATGTGTCCCTGTAACAAGAGACACCAAATATTCCAAAGAGCCTAATTCAACCCGCCCCCCCAGAAGCATCTTTAGAAACAAGGGTATTGGAAAATTCTGACTTTTATTAGATGGGATTCGTGCCTCATATTGAGTCTGAGTTAAACTCATTTGATGGCAAAAACCAACCATCTTGGTGAACTCTTATTGTTAAAAAGTATTTTTACTGTGGGTTATTGACCAACTCTGGCAGATGTGAGCAGAGAGGGGATTTACTGACAGGCTATTGAATAACTTACAGAATCGTCAGATGGGCTGGCAGACTAGGTTTGAGACCATGCAGCCAAAAATTGTACCCAAAATCATGAGACAAAACTGGCCTAGTGAGGTGAGGATCTGCTGCCACCACCAAGCACTGGGCATTTCATCCTGCTTTGCCCCCACCCCCAACACTGTACACTAGGTGCAACCACTACTGCACGAATTCAAGCTCCCTGCTGAGGCTGCCTTGACCAAAGAGCCTGCCGTCGTAGAGTCTGGTCACGTGCTGCAGCCTAGCTGCAAGAGAGGTTGGGAAGACAAATGAATTATTCAGGCTTGGGTTCCACACCACATAATAGAAAACTCAAAATACTTGTAGTTTTACATAAACCACAAACAAAATAGAAATTTATTTCTCCCTGTGTAAAAAAAGTTTAAGGCAAAGAGTGCATGCAAGGTGCTCTGAAGCTCCTTCAACTCTGCCTTTGTGTGCTGCCTTATGGACCAATATGGCTGCTTGAGCGGCTGCCATCAAGTCCACATCCCAGCCATCAGGAAAGCAAAAGGGGCAAAAAAGGATGACCTCTTCCTTTACTACCACTTCCTGAAACTCATAAACATTACTCATAGCTCAATAGTTGAAACTTGATCATTTGGCCAAATCAGACATAAAAGGGTCTAGGAAATGTAGTCTTTGATTCAGGTAGCCATGTGCCCAGCTAAAAATCAGGGGTTCTCTTACTAAAGATGGAGAGAATAGATATTAGGAGAGATGACTGGTGTGTCTGCCATAGCAGGTTCCTAGGATTTTTGTCTTCCATACAGGAATGTGAGCTCTCTTCCCTACCAAGGCTCATCAAAGTGTGTGTGTACAGGATGGGATATTTCCCAAATTCAGAAAGGGGGTTCTGAATCGAGATAACCAAAAAGGAAAAACATAGAGGGTTTCCCTGGTGGTGCAGTGGTTGAGAATCCACCTGCCAATGCGGGGGACACGGGTTCGATCCCTGGTCTGGGAAGATCCCACATGCCAAGGAGCAACTAAGCCCATACACCACAACTACTGAGCCTGTGCCGTACAGCCCGCTAGCCACAACTACTGAGCTTGCGTGCCACAACTACTGAAGCCCATGCACCTAGAGCCTGTGCTCCACAAGAAGAGAAGCCACCGCAATGAGAAGCTCGCACACCGCAATGAACAGTAGCCCCCGCTCGCTGCAACTAGAGAAAGCCCAGCAACGAAGACCCAACACAGGCAAAAATTTTAAAAAATTTTTTAATTAAAAAAAAAAAGAGTACATTATGTTTAAAAAAAAAGAATAAACAAAAAAGAATAAACAGAGAAAACAAGATAGCCACTATTCCATTACCGCTGCCCTCACTATAACTAAGGCAAGCTTTATTAACTGATTCGCATAGTATGGAGCCTTTGAACGAAGGCATTTACCAGAGGAGACCCAGGACATGGGGAAGAAGAGATTCAGAGGCACAGCTGAAAATAGAGCCATCCATGACAGGCAAATCTTTGTTGTTTTACAGGTTTGGGGAACCAGGGCAAAATTCTAATAAAGACCCACGTACCCTGTATCTAAATATTTAAAAGCTATTAATCAAGCTAACAACTTGTTAAATAAAATATGTCTTCTCCTCCTCCCTTCACAAACATACCTTCCTAACATTCTTGGAAGGCCAAGCTTGAATTTAGGATTCTCAGGCTCCTCAGACCACAGTGTGGCAGCACAGGGACAGGCAGTCCCAGATCAGGGCCGGTCCCCCTTTTGTTCTGACCCTGAGCGGGGGATCTTGCCCACCTGCATGTTCCT
The DNA here is from genome assembly GCF_964341445.2 of Mesoplodon mirus. NCBI lineage: Eukaryota > Metazoa > Chordata > Mammalia > Artiodactyla > Ziphiidae > Mesoplodon > Mesoplodon mirus. The sequence continues at coordinate 161,377,996 of NC_138979.1, read as the reverse complement.
AACGCCAGCACGTACCTCCGCATTCTGTCCACTGCCTGTGCTGCAAGCATCTTCCCTTTGGCCACTGGCTGCACTGGGCACCCTGGGCCAGGAAAACAGGCCTTCATGGGCCCTGGAAGCAGGCTTGGACTATTTGGGCAGAGAATCTGGGGTCCTGGATACTAGGAACAAGATCTAGACAAGGGTAAGCGCGGGCATGGGTATGGGCTCTGATTGGGCTTCTCCCTTGGTCCTGAGGACTTCTCACCCCAGGGATGCAGGGAGGCCGGGGCAGGGATCTCCAAAGGTCAGGGCCTGTTTACCTATGTCTTGGGGTGGCACTCGGTCACATTGTCACACTGACCCAGGAGGCCTGTCTCAGTGCATTGAGAATAACTGGAAGCTCTTTTGAGAGTTTTTCCTACTAGATCTGGGGTCTGGAAATTGCCTCTGGATTACTGACTACGGAAGAGGATTTCTTTTGCTGTGACTGTATTGGGGGCAGGATTCAGCAGTAAATATATGTCTCCTCACCTCCAGAAACAAACCCAAACTAAAAAACCAAAACCAAAATAGAACAAAACAAAACTGGAATCCCTTTTCCGTCCTTGATGCACTCAGCCTATTTCTCTGTTTCCTCCTCAGACACCCTCCCATCCGGCTCTCTCCCATCATCGTCCTGCTTTTCCCTGCTCACTTTCTTCCCTCCTCCCACCTTCCCTGGCATGTCTTCATCCCTGCCATCGTGACAGGGAAAACAACATAACACTGGGGCAGATGAGAGCTGAATTTCAGAGCCCTTGAGAAGCACCGGCTAGCGGGGGGCCGGGAATTTCCATGGCGAAACAGACCAGGGGAAAAACTTGAAATCTTGGAGAGGTGATGAGGAAAACTTTGGGGTTGGAAGAACAAAGGGTGTCTCAAAAACCCATCGGAGGTTGACATAAAAGGAATAAGGGGGCTTCCCTGGTGGCGCAGTGGTTAAGAGTCCGCCTGCCAATGCAGGGGACACGGGTTCGTGCCCCGGTCCAGGAAGATCCCACATGCCGCAGAGCGGCTGGGCCCGTGAGCCATGGCCGCTGAGCCTGCGCGTCCGGAGCCTGTGCTCCGCAACGGGAGAGGCCACAACAGTGAGAGGCCCGCATACAGCCAAAAAAAAAAAAAAAAAAAAAGGAATAAGGAAGGGTGCCTTGCAAAATTGGCAAAAGGTTCATGTAATTCTCCTCACTGCCCCACAGCCTGTGACTGTCCCAAAATACAGTCAATGTCCTATGGGATGAACTATTAGCAGAGGGGGAAATAGTGGGGAGCAGACACTCAGGAAAACCAAGATCCCTCTTCTGAAAGGAGCTAAAGGGTTAATATTTTTGTGAGGTGGAACCCCAGCATATTATGCTTGGAGGGATGGGAAGGTTAACTCAGAGAGCAAACCTGGGGTAGCTTGGAAGGGTGTGGTTCTGAAACTGATTTATTTTAGAAGCATGGAAAGCCAATGAATGTATTTCTGGCCACAGGACATGACAGGTGAGAAAAAAGAAAGGAAGGAGGGCTGGTTTCTACTTCCTGGAGAGGAGGTGTTGTTACAGATCTCCTGGGGAGCACACGCGCCTGGCATGAATGTGTATAAGTCCTGATTATTCTCTCCCTCTCACCACCCTAGCTCTTCCCAGTGGCTGGTTTCCCAGCATTCTGGCACTCAGGCTGCCGACACCCGCCAACAACAAGGAAGCTGGGTATCGTGGCTGCAGCTTTTGGAGGCTACTTACGAAAGAGATGACTAAGCCCTGGGGGCGGGAGGAGGGTGCAGCTAATGCCTAGCACAGCAAGAACCGGTACGCTATCAACTCAGTCCAATTCAGGGTTGATCAAGTGCCAGCCATGTGTCAGGCTGGTTCCTGGGGAGGTGAAGATGAGGAGGCATGGTCCCTGCTCTAGAGGACCAGGCATGCCCATGAGGAACTGTAATCAGATGGATGACTACACAAAAAAGGAGAATAAAGAGTCTGGCAGTGGAAATGATTTCATGGGGGTACAGTGATGGAGGTAGAAGGAGGAAGAAAGAGAGCTTCTCCATTCGTGTATTCAGGCTAAGAGTTTTAGAATCTTCCCCAAACACGCCCTTGTCCTCACACCCTCTTATCCAGTCAGTCTGCTTCGGACACCTGAGTGACCCTCACACTGTCCCCTTCTCCTGTCTTGGCTCAGGTTCTCATTGCACTCAGCTCCCTGAGGCAGCTTCCTACAGCTCAGGTCCAATCAGCTCACTCCCCTGCTTCAAAACCTTCCACTGTTTCCCTCTGCCCCCGGAATAAAGGCTAAACACCAAGGTGCCTCACACTCTGGCCCAAACCTGCCTAAGACCTAAGGGTAGAGAGGGCTTCAGGGTAGGTTTGACTTAACATCTCAATATGTCGTCAACACCCCTGCTTCTTTCTGGATGTCCTCCCTGCCATCCATGGTGTTGTATTTAACCTCAGACAGGCTTCTCTCATGGTGACAAAATGGCTGCAGTATTTCCTGGCCTCACACCCACACTCCATGCCATGTAGAAAGAGAAAGACAGAGGGTGTCTTTTCCTGAAGCTGCCAGCAAAGTCTTCTCCAATCTTTTTGGCCAGAACTGGGTCACTTGGTCATTCTCAGGCAAGAAGGGATTTTGCTGATGAGTCTATATTGGGGCTATTTGCCCCCACCCCTAGGGCTGGGGTGGAGTCAACTTCCTCCAGAGTACATGGGAAGTGGAGGGAGGGTGGATACCCAAAGGCAAATGGGGTAGTTACCAAAAGGGAATGGATGTTAAGGAGGCCACCACAGTGTCCACTGCAGCACCCTGCCAGCACCTCCTCCCCTCAAGCCCCACCCAGCTACTTCCTATTCCCAAACCTGTCATGTGCTTTGATGTCTCTAAACCTTTGCACCTGCTGTCCCTTCCACCCGGGATGCTGCATTTTCTGCAACCAATTCCAGTGTGTGTGTCTGGGAGGTGGGCATGCTGGGGCAGGGGTGGGCTCCCACACAAACAACAACCAGCTGGGTGTCCTACAATTCAGCTCAATTCTGACACTATCTACCCGGAGATAGCATGAGATTCCACAGGCTAAGAACTCAATCCCACAAGACTGCCCTCTGCTTCAGAGGCCAATCCCAAGACCAGATAGTTACATGTGCTTCGGATTGAATGGCTATAGATTGGAGGTTCCCATGACCTGCTCCTCAGGTTCCATTAATTTGCTAGAGTGGCTGACAGAACTCAGGAAACCACTTACTCGCTAGATTACTGATTTTTTATAAAAGGATGTAACTAAGGAACAGCCAGATGGTAGAAATGCATAGGGCAAGGTATGTGGGAAGGAGCACAGAACTTCCAGGCCCTCCCCAGAGGCATCATTCTCCACATATCTCTATGTGTTCACCCACCTGGAAGCTCTCCAAACCCCGACCTTTTGGATGTTTACGGAAGCTGCATTTTATAGGCATAGTTGATTAAATCATTGACCATTGGTGATTGATTCAACCTCTAGCCCCTCTCCTTTCCCTGGAGCTCAGGGAGTGGGATGGAAAGTTCTAACCCTCCAGTCACAAGGTTGATTCTTCTGGCAACCAGCCCCCATCCTTAGGTTTGTCCAAAAGTCACCTCATTAACATAACAAAAACACCTTTGTCGTTCTCATCACTTAGGAAATTACAAGCGTTTTAGGAGCTCTGTGCCAGAAATGGACAAAGATCAAATATAGATTTCGCATTATAAATCACAGTATCACAGATGCCTTTTCATTGCTGGTACTCAGTGTACACCTATTCATTTTTAAAGCCCTTGCCCGACATCACCTTCCCTATTCTTTAGATATTGTGATCACCACAAGGACAGAAAGTAGGTTCTTATTCACTCTTGGCATAAAGCAATACCTGGCACACAGTAAGTGCTCAATAAATGCTTGTCCAGTGAATGAATGTTGCTGAAGAGACAACAGTATTTCCAAAGCCTATAGCAAGGAGCCAGTGTCTCTTCAAAATCTCCTCCCAAAGTCTAAAATGTAACTAATGTAAGCAGAGTTGTAATGTGCAAAACTAGGATGAGGGAAGGATGGAGCCCCCAGGAAGTTCAGATAAAAGAACAGTGAAGGACAGGAGTTTGTCCAAGTGTCTCTAGCATCATCCCAGAGAGGGAGCTTCCTCACAGGTTGGCAGGAATGATTTAGTTCACTTGGCAGGTCAGTATACCCTTAAATGGAAAGGGGTCTATCAGGTCATCATAGCCTGATCCATTAATCTTCCAACCATTTAGATTATCCTACTGGGAAGAGACTGCAACAGCAGACCCACGCACACCCACCCTGTTGGCAATTACAATCTCATAATATCCTCATAAACTGGCTTTCTGGTTTATCATTCTGATCTACATTGCTTTAGTGTGGATCGGTCTGAGACCAACACTACCAGTTGATTCCTGATATCTCTTCTCTTTTTCTTCCTTAGTCACAGAACTCCCCAAATTTTAGATAGTCACATGGTCACCTAAAACATAGACTACATTTCTCAGCTTCCCTTGCAGCTAGGTAGGGTCATGTGACTAAATTCTGGACAATGGCATGTAAGTCAAAGTAATGTGTAACTTCTTGGAGGTACCAGTATAAGAGGGTAGTGTTTCCCTCTCCTTCCTTTTCCCCTTTCTGCTGGCTGGAATGTGGATGCACTGGCTGGAGCTGAAGCAGTCATATTGGACTGTTGAGGAATTTGGAGAGGAAGTCAGTGCAGGTGGAGCAACAATGTAGAGGATAGAAGCAACAAGATAGAAGGAGCCTGGGTTGAATATTACCACAGTGCCATCTAAGATAGCCCTCAATGCCTACCTGAACATTTATATAAGAGAAAATGTACTTCTTTCTTGTTTAAGCCACTTTTGACACTAGCAGCCAAACCTAATTCTAGCCTAACAACTGTACTGTTCCATACATGTGACTACTGGGCACTTGAAATGTGACTGGTACAAACTGAGAAATCCATACCGAATTTTGATTTAGTACTCCAAAAGATGAATGTAAAGTATCTCATGAATAATTTTTATATTGAGTACATATTGAAATGATAACATTTTAGATATATTGGGTTAACCTATTATTCTTTTTGCTTTTTAAAATATTACCACTAGAGGTTGCCAAGGGGTGGTGGGATTGGGGAGGGAAGGATTGGGAGTTTGGGATTAGCAGATGCAAACTATTATACATAGGATAGATAAACAATAAGGTCCTACTGTATAGCACAGGGAACTATATTCAATATCCTGTGATAAATCATAATGGAAAAGAATATGAAAAAGAACATATATATATATATATATGTATAACTGAATCACTTTGCTGTACAGCAGAAATTAACACAACATTGTAAATCAACTATACTACAATAAAATTTAAATAAATAAAAGATTACCACTAGAAATTTTTAATTACATTATGGCTCATACCATATTTCTACTGGACAGTGCTTCACTGGGCCTTGTCATCTTTGTTGGAACTGATAATATCAAACTACTGAACCATGTAAAGCTGAGAGATGATCAGAAGGTGGGCCCAGGCTTACTCACCAAGGCCCAAACTCTAACTTTGCCTCTGGCTCTTTCTGTCTGTCTATCTTTTGCTCACTGAAACCCCTCACCCTATTTACTAAACTACCTTATCTGTAGCAAGAATAGCTGCAAAGCTTGGCACAGAGCAGAGCTAAACTTAGAAAAAATGAGAAGAGGAAACGGGAGGTGATCAGGAAGTTTAAAAGGTACAGCTCTGGAATCCAGGCTGTGGTACCAGGCCAGTCACACATATATGGACCACTTTTATCAGCGGCAGAGAACGAAATTTCAACCATGCTAAGCCTCCTTGGAAAGCTTCAGAAAGGGATTTTGTATTTGGACCTGAGGGAGATACAATGTATATATCTAAATGCCTATTGATCTGACAGAGACAGAGGAGGTTGAGGTACAAGTCTACATGAAGATTTTCATGCAGGGCCCTATTACCCTATTAACAGGAGTCTTAGTCAGTAGAAAACACCTTGAACTTGCATAGGTGATAAGAATAAATCTTCCTAGAAGAATCCTGGAGTATCCACGGAAGCCATAGGAAGTCTTCTCAGGGGATAGAAACCAAAGGACTAGAAAGTCACCAGGAACCACAGGCAGTGTCTCTCCTTGCATGTTTCACCTGCACTTCTCTCTGAGATTTTGTTTCATCTCCTCTCTCTGCAAACCAACCTACTTTGTTTCTCTGCCCTCCCAGCCCCAACAGACAGAAAGACACACACACACACACACACACACACACACACACACACACACACAGCCCTTCCTATCTTCTCCATTCAAGGGACCAAGTCAAACCAATTGGCCGTCTCTCTGTCTCCAAAATCCTGAGAATCTGGTTGTTGGTTGTTTTCTTATCATCAAATTCAATGTCACCTAGATTTTCTCCTGTTTTCTTCTAGAAGTTTTATGGTTTTACATTTCGTATTTATATCTATGATCCATTTTGAACTAATTTTTGTGAAAGGTGTACAGTCTGTGTCTAGATTCTTTTCTTGCATGTAGACATCCAATTGTTCCAGCACCATCTGTTGAAAGACTACCTTTTCTCCACTGAACTGCCTTTGCTCCTTTGCCAAAGATAATGTGACTATATTTATCTGATTCTATTTCTGGGATCTCTATTTTGTTCCATTGAGCTATGTGTCTATTCTTTGACCAATATGACACAGTCTTGATTACTGTAGCTTTATAGGAAGTCTTGAAATCAGGCGGTGTGAGCCCTCCAATTTTGTTCTTCTTCAGTTTTGTGTTGACCATTCTAGGTCTTTTGTCTTTACACATAAACTTTAGAACTTATTGATATCTACAAAATCATTCTGGGATTTTGATTGGGATTATATCAAATCTATAGATCAAGTTAGGAATAATTGACATCTTAACAATACTGAGTCTTCCAATTCATGAACATAGAATATTTCTCCATTTATTTAGATCTTTGATTTCTTTCATCAAAGTTTTGTAGTTTCCACATAGAGATCCTGAACATATTTTGTTAGATTTATACCTAAGTATTTCATTTTTTCCATGCTATTGTAAATGATACATTTTTTAAATTTCCACTGTTCTTTGCTGGTATGTAAGAAAGCAATTGACTTTTGTATATCAACCTTATAGCCCACAATCTTGCAGTACTTGTTAAGTAGTTCCAGGAGTTCTTGTGGGATTTTTTGTCAATTTTTTGAGTTTTTCTACATAGGCAATCTTGTCATCTGTGAATAAACTTTTATTTTTTCCTTCCTAGTCTGTATAAATTTTCTTTTCTTTTCTTATTTTATTGTGCTAGCTAGGACTCCCAGTACAATGTTAATAAGAGTGGTGATAGGGGGTATCCTTGCCTTGTTCCTGCTTTTAAGAGAAAAGCATCCAATTTCTCACCATTAAGTATGTTAGTTGTAGGCTTTTTGTAGATGTTCTTTATTAAGTTGAGGAAGTTTCCCTCTATTCCTAGTTTGCTGAGAGTTTTTATCATGTATGGATGTTGGATTTTGTCAACTGCTTTTTCTGTATCAGTAGATATAATGGTATAATTTTTCTTCTTTAGCCTATTGATGTGATGGATTAAATGGATTGATTTTGGAATGTTGAATCAGCCTTACAAACCTGGAATAAGTCCTACTTGCTCCTGCTATATAATTCTTTTTATACATTGTTGGATTTGATTTACTAATATTTTGTTGAGTATTTTTATTTTTACATTTATGTACATGAAAGATAATAGTCTTGCATTGTCCTTTCTTGTAATGTCTTTTCTCGTTTTGGCATTAGGGTAATGCTGGCCTCATAGAATGAGTTAGGAAATGTTCTCTCTGCCTGCATTTTCTGGAAGAGGTTGTAGAGAGCAGTATCATTTCTTCCTTGAATGTTTGGTAGAGTTCACCAGTGAAATCATCTGAACCTAGTGCTTCCTTCTTTAATAGATATACCTATTCAAACTATTTTTCCTTGTGTGGGTTTTGATAGTTTGTGTCTTTCAAGGAGTTGATCCATTTTATCAAAGTTATCAGATTTGTGAGCATAGAGTTGTTCACAGTGTTCATTATCATCCCTTTAATGTCCATGGGATCAGTAGAGATGACACTTCTTTCGTTTCTAAATCATTTGTGTTTTCTCTATTTTTTTCTTGTTTAACCTGGCTAGAGTTTTATCAATTTTATGATCTCAAGGAACTAGTTTTTGGTTTCATTGATTTTTCTCTATTGTTTTCCTGTTTTTCAATTTCCTTGATTTCTTCTATTATTTTTATTATTTTTTCTGCTACTTGCTTTATGCTTAATTTGCTCTTCTTACTCTAGTTTCCTAAAATGAAAACTTAGATCAATGATTTTAGATATTTCTTCTTGTCTAATATATGCATTTATGCTATAAATTTCCCTCTAAGCACTACTTTCACTGACCACAAACATTTTAATAAGTAGTATTTCCATTTTCAAATATTTTCGAGTTTCTCTTGAGACTTCTTTGGCCTATGTGCTATTTAGAAGTGTGTTGTGTAATCTCCAAATGTGGATTTTCCAGCTATCATTCTGTTGATTTCTACTTTAATTCCACTGTGATCTGAGAGCATATTTTGTATGATTTTTATTCTGTTAAATGTATTAGGTGTGTTTTATAGGTCAGAATGTGGTCTGTCTTGGTGAATGTTCCATGTCATCTTGAGAAGAACGTGTATTCTGTTGTTGTGGATTGAGTATTTCATAAATGTTGACTAAATCAAGTTGGTTGGTAGTGCTATTCAGGTAAGCTATATCCTTACTGGTATTCTCCCTGCTTGATCTATCAGTTACTGAAAGAAAAGTGCTAAAGTCTCCAACTATAATAGTGGATTCATCTGTTTCTCCTTGAAGGTCTACCAGTTTTGCAATATGTATTTTGATGCTCTGTTTTTAGGTGCACACAAAGGATTGTTATGTCTTCTCAGACAATTGACTTCTTAATCAGTTCATCTCTTTATTCCTGATATATTTTTTTGTTCTGATCAGCTTTGCCTGAAATTAATGTAGCTATTCCAGCTTTCTTTGATTCATGTTAACATGGTATATCTTTCTCCATCCCTTGACTTTTTTTTTTTTTATTTTATTTATTTATTTATTTTTATTTATGGCTGCGTTGAGTCTTCGTTTCTGCGCAAGAGCTTTCTCTAGTTGCGGCAAGCGGGGGCCACTCTTCATCACGGTGTACGGGCCTCTCACTATCGAGGCCTCTCATGTCACGGAGCACAGGCTCCAGACGCGCAGGCTCAGTAATTTTGGCTCACGGACCTAGCCGCTCCACGGCATGCGGGATCATCCCAGACCAGGGCTCGAACCCGTGTCCCCTGCATTGGCAGGCAGACTCTCAACCACTGTGCCACCAGGGAAGCCCCATCCCTTTACTTTTAACTTATCTGAGTCATGATACTTAAGATCAGTTGTTTATAAACAACAGATAGTGGGTCTTGTTTTATTTTTGTGTTTTTTTATCCACTCTGACAACCTCTATCTTTTAATTTATATATTTATAGCATTTACATTTAAAGTGATTATTGATATAGTTGGATTAAATCTACCATGCTTGTAACTGTTTTCTACTTGTTACACTTGATCTTTCTTTTTCTTTCCCCTTTTTTTCTGCCTTCACTGAATGTTTAGCTGAACATTTTATATGATTCCATTTTATCTCTTCTTTTAGTATATCAATCACACTTCTTTTAAAATTTTTTAGTGGTTGCCCTAGAATTTACAATATACAATTACAACTAATTTAACTCCACCTTTAAATAACACTATAGTACTTCACATATAGTACAGGATCCTTACAACAGAGTATTTCCAATATCTCCTCCCATCCCTTATAACATTGTTGTAATTCATTTCACTTATCCATGTGCCAGAGCCACCCAGTTATATTTTATATCAATGAATAATAAGAAAAATAAAATTTTATTTTACATCCATTGATTCCTTCTCTGGTGCTCTTCCTTTCTTTATGTACATCTGATCATACATCATTTCCCTTCTCCCCTGAAAAACTTTTAAGATTTCTTGCAGGATTGATCTGCTGGAAGTATTTTCCCTTTTTGTTTGTCAAAAAAAAAGTCTTTCTTTTTCACTTTTGAAGGATAATTTCACTGAATATAGAATTCTAAATTGGTGGTGGTGGGGGGTGATTTCTGATACTCTAAATATTTCATTCCACTCTCTTCTTGCTTGCATTGTTTCTGACAAGAAATACTCTATAATTATTATCCTTATTCCTCTGTAGGTAAAATGTGTATCTCTTCCAGCTTCTTTCAAGATTTTCTCTGTGTCTTTGGTTTTCCCCAGTTTGAATACCGATTTGCCTAAGTGTAGATATGTTTAGTGTTTATCCTGCTTGGTGTTCTCTGAGCTCCCTTGATCTGCCGTTTGAAGACTGTCATTAATTTTGGAAAAGTCTTGGCCACTATTACTTAAAATATTTCTTCTGCCCTGTTCTCTCTTTCTTTTCCTTCTGGCATGCCAGTTATATGTATGTTATACCCTTTGAAATTGTTCCACGAATTCTTGGATGTTCTGTTTGTTTTTTTCCTTTTTTTTCCTCTCTCTCTTTGCATTTCAGTTTGGGAAATTTCTTTATTTTGTTTTGTTTTAAGTGTACAAAATATTATTGTTGACTAAAAGTACAATGTTGTGCAACAGATCTCCAGAGCTAGTTCATCTTGCTTGACTGAAACTTTTTGCACTCTGATCAGTAACTCCTCATTTCTCCCTCCTTCCAGGCAGTAGCAACCACCATTCTATTCTTGACTCTAAGTATTTGACTATTTCAGTCTGGGAAATTTCTATTGACATATCTTCAAGCTCACTGATTATTTCCTCAATCAGTCATCATCAGTCTGCTGACAGTCCATCAGAAGCATTCTTCATTCTGTTGCAATGTTGTTGTTTTTTTTTAATTTCTAGAATTTCCTTTTGATTCTTTCTAAGAGTTTCCAAATTTCTGCTTATATTATCCATCAGTTATTGCATGTTGTCTAATTTTTCCATTAGAGCCCCTAACATGTTAGTTATCTTAAATTCCCTGTCTGTTAATTTCAGAATCTGTGTCATATCTAAGTCTAGCTCTGGTGCTTTCTTTGGTTTTTTGTTTTTTGTTTTTTGGGTTTTTTTGCAGTACGTGGGCCTCTCACTGCTGTGGCCTCTCCCATTGCGGAGCACAGGCTCTGGATGCACAGGCTCAGCGGTCATGGCTCACGGGCCCAGCTGCTCCGCGGCATGTGGGATCCTCCCAGACCGGGGCATGAACCCGTGTCCCCTGCATCGGCAGGCAGACTCTCAACCACTGCGCCACCAGGGAAGCCCTCTTTGTTTTTTTAAGTCTGTTTTTTACCATCTTTTAGCATGCCTTGTAATTTTTTGTTGAAAGCTACACATGATATACACAGTAATAGGAACTGAGTGAAAAATCTTTATGTTAATTTGGCTAAGAGTTGGGCTGTGTTTAATGTTGGGCTGTAACTGTAGGTGCCAGAGGCTTCAGATTTCTCTAGTGTCCTTGTTTTTGTCTCTTCCATTGTCTTTGGGCTTCCCTAAGAACTCCTCCTTAAATGGAGTCTTCGCCTTACAGTTCTTTCAGCTGTAATTCATTGTCATCACACAGGAGCCCTGTTGATGTGTTGGCAAAGTGTGAGGAGAAGAAGTGTTATATAATCCTATGATTTAAATTCAGTCTTTTAGTGGATCTGTGTCTCTGGGCTGTGACCTTCACAAATGTTTCTTAGCTTTCTCCTTCCCTTTAGGTGAGACAGGAAGGCTAAAGGGGGCTGGAGCGGGGTAAACACACTTCCTCCAGGTAGGCTAAGGCTCTGGCAAAGTATTTTCCACAGGAGAGTAGTCCTTTGTTATGGAGAATGCTCTGAATGATTACTTTTCCCCTCTCCCTGTCAGAGCCACAAGGGGCTCTTTCTTGGCTCTTCACTGTGAGAATCTGGCAGTTCCTGGAGGTAAAACCCACAAGAGTGTGCTGGTTCCTAAGTCTGTGGCCCCCAAGAATTTCTCACTCTCATGATAGTCCACATTCAATCTCTAGCAATTTGTCAAATTATCACTTAAGTGTTCCCACCAGTTTATGGCTCTAGCAACATCTGCTCCAGGTAAGCTGATCACAGCTGTGTTCCTCTGTATTCACATGTCTCTACAGATTTCAGGGTGATGATTTGCCCTGCAACCCTAATTCTGTGAAGAGTTCAAGAAAAGTCATTGATTTTCAATTTGAATCACTTTTTCTTGTTGTAAAGACAGGTATGACAACTTCTAAGCTTTTTACATGCTAATTCCAGAAGTCTATTGGAGCTTTTTTTTTCAATAAAATTATATAAAGTTCAAAATACATAGTAATCTGGGCCTACTTAGTGTGGGTCGAGTTATCCCATACACAGGATCATAAGGGTGACAGAGTACTCTGGTAGAAAAGGCTAAATCATGTTCCAAATATTCTACTAAACAAAGCAAAGAAGCATGCATACATTTTTAAAGCCCATCAAAATGACTTAAGTTTGGGCACCCAAGTTTTAACCCTTTAGAACAACTTATCCCTCTGGGGTTCCAAATAGCTGAGGTTACAAAGGCTCAAAATTAACTGAATAAAGAGATTCTAAATCAGGTTGAAGTCCTCCCTTCCTTTCCCTAGTTATTACTTAAGAAAACAACCATAGTATAGAAATTTATACATAAATCAGGCTCCATGTGAATGGCCCCTGGACCGTATTCCTTCTGGTATCAGGAGGTTGGGTGCCCGGTCCACTCCCTTAGGGATAGGTGTACAAATCTGCTCTGACCTGGAAATCTCTGCTTGGTTCCTTCTCTCTCTGAGAGGCAAAGCTAGCCTCTCAGAATTCCCACAGGTATCCTGGGAGCTGGGGTAGCTGAAACAAAAGTGCCATAGCCAATGTGCTAATGAATTCTTGAAGCAGCCTAGTAGAATGAGGTTACAGGGAGGTGTTGGAAATGTTCCTTTCTCTCTTTTCTTTAAAAAAAAAAAGGCTTTCTTTTTGTAAGTGGGTGTATACACACACACACACCCCAGGCCTCTAACTGGAAAAAAACTTTCACTTTCCAACAGCCCCCAATTACTCAAGGTAATTTTCCCATCTCTGAGATCTCAGAATGTTCAGGTTCTGGCCTGATTTCTGTTCTTCCCCTTCTGAAATCCAATCCCCTTTCTCAAAAATCAGTTGTTACTATTGGTCTCACTTGCATGGCATTCCTTCTGTTTGACATGTTAGTATCTTCTTTTTCTTGTTGACTGAAAGTACCTCAAGAGCTGGGCCCACCTCTTATTCTTCTTATTAACCCTCCTATCTCCCAAAGCTCCTGACATCCACAATACCTCACCCAAACACTCAACAAATGTTTATTATTTTCACTCACTCCTCCAATAATAATAACAGCTAACACATATTGAGCACTTACTATGTAACAGACACTGTTCTAAGTACTTCACATGGATGAATTCACATAATCCTTCTAAACAACCCTAATATTATCCCCATTTGACATATGGGGAAACTGGTGCAAAAGTTGGTTAAGTAACTGTCCACAAGTCAGTAAATCATGGCAGAGCTGAGATTTGAACCCAGGTCTATATCTGGCTCCACAGACTATTTTCTAAATGACTTGACTATATTGCCTCCCCCAATGTGCATAAGTCCCTGAAATTATTTATCAATTTAGCCCCCCTTTGCTGTCATAGTAACAGAACAACTAGCTGGGGTTTAACTTTCCAGTGGGTAATTGTCTGTAATTGCATCATAAATGAGCTCCACGGTTTTGCTCCCACCCAAGTAGTCTTTGCATCACTGGGAAGCCCTAGGTATGTATGGAAGGTACAAAGGAAATAAGGAGCTGTAGTTGACTCCTTTTCAAATTTGAGAGCCAGGTTTTATAAACAAAAAACAAAAGCAAACTTATGACACTGGTGAAAAGCAAGAACATTGTGATAGTTGATTTTATGTGTCAACTTGACTAGACAGAGAGCTGGTTAACCATTATTTCTGGGTGTGTCTGTGAAGGCATTTCCACATGAGATTAGCATTTGAATCAGTGAACTCCCTAAAGTAGATTGCTGTCCCTGGTGTGGGTAGACCTCACCCAATCCACTGAAGGCTTGCATAGAACAGAAGGTGGAAGAAAGATGAATTTGCCCCTTTCCCTTCCCACCTGCCTGTTTGAGCTGGTACACACCTCTTGATGTGGTCTCCTCCTGCCCTTGGACTGGGATTTACAACATTGGCTGCCCTGGTTCTCAGGCCTTTGGACTCTTACTGGAATTACAGCTCCCTTGGGTCTTACAGCAGATTGTGGTCTACAGTGTGATGTAGGGGAGAACCAGGACAGCCCTGGCCAATAGGCCAATCACTTTGCTTTAACCCCGACCATCATCAGTTGGTTCTATAGACCTCATTGGCCTGTTCCCTTTGTCTTTTTGTTGAATCATACACATTTCCAGAAGAAAAGTCATGTATGGTGTACGCAAAAGGATCTCTTGATGTGGAGTAGGGAGACCCACAGTCTAGCCCCAGCCTAGATACTGTCTCTGTAGATAACAGAGATCCAATATACACACACCCCATTCCCTGTGAAAAAGAAACAGGGTTAGACTTACTATCTCTGAGGACCCTTCCAGCAACAAGAAACTGTGTTCTTTGACTCAGGTGTGTGTAGCCTCCCTGGACAGCCTTCCTCCTGGATAGGGCACATAGCACAAAAACCTAATTAGATGCCTGGGATCCCAAGACTCTGTTGCCTGAGCCCTAGATTGCCACAGAGCTGGATCTGGCCAAGGGCAAGGAGAACTGGGTCTGTGGACACTGCCAGGCCTCAGCTAGTTCCCACAGCCCCACAGCTCCATGTTAGCAAGGCTTTGTACTGGAAAGGTCCAAGGAGAAATTTATTGGTATAAGCTGGAAGTTGGTTGGCCACATTAAGAACTCAGCTTCCCCCTTCCCTTGGTCCCACTGGTTACAAAAGGAGCTTTGTCTGCCATGGGGCAGCCAGTCCAGGATGTGACCACCAGACGGAATTCAAAACTTAACAGGCTGCAAAGTCCGCTCAGAAACACAAAACTCCAAGCTTCTGCACCTCCGTGCTGGATGCCCTCTACATTGATCCAGGTCATAGGGAGTGGGTCGGGCCTGGCTCTGAAGAGAAGGGCCTGGGATGAGCACCAGCTTGGAACACGCTACTTTTCCCATGTTTATCCTGAAAATGAACAAAAATGGCTGGGGATTGCACCCAGAAGAAATGGCTGAGTGAGTTAAGGGATTTCCCTTTCTCTGTGGTTCCCTCAAAGGTAATATTACAAGGAGCTGTCCAGGGTCTCACCTAGGTCAGGAGAGAGTATGGCGCATGAATGGGATGGAGAAAACCCTATATTCATAGGCTGCATCACCTTCCCTTCTACCCTCTCCCCAACCTCCTGCCTCACCTGGTGACCAGTTGGGCTCCATCATACCTAAGACCTAAACTGTGAAATCGAGAAAAGTCCATCTCCAGTACCCCACTACTCTGTGGATCCTCTTTCACCCAAGCCCTTTACTTTTAGGGAAACCACCTATTTGGTGGAGTTAAATCCCAATGGAAGAGATATTTGGTGGCAGAGTACTTTCCCAGGGGCCATAAGACCTCACCAAATAGGTGGTTTCCCAAAGATAAAGTTGGCCTTTCCATGGGGTATAGGTGGGGAAGGGCTGTTTATGGGGGAGGAAAGCTGCACTGGCAGGAGAGAGGAAGGAAGCAGCAGTTTTTTGGTTCTCTGAAAATGTTGCCTAAGGCATCCTGGATCCTGCCCAGCCTGCAAAAAGAGGGTCATTCACTGCTGTGGTTGCCCCAGCTGCATAGAAGTATTAAAAGGGTTTGGTCTGTCCACAGGCAGCCAGCCAAGTGTGTGGCCAAAACAACTCTAATATCCAGTAGAAAGGGATAAAAGCCAGAGAGTGCTGGATTGCTTATAGCTGGAGATCAGGGGAGGATGTATGGTGGAGAGGGCACTTGAGAAGGGAAATGGGTTTGGACAAGCAGACATTATAGGAAAGGCTTTTCAGGCAGAGGGAACACAGAGGGTCAAGGTTCGATGGCTGGAAGACACAGGTGCTGGGAGAAGAGTTCGGCAGGGCACAAGGTACATGAAGGGAGTAATAAGAAATAAGTTTGAAAAGGTCAATTAGGATCCAATTATGGAAGGAGGGCCTTGGGCCATGCTAAAATATTTGGACTGTATTCCATAGGCAGTGGGGGCATTTTAAGATCTTAGCCAACAAGTGGCTTAATTAAGGAAATAAACCAAAAGTTGCTCAGCACCAAGGATCAGGCACTCTACAAATGTTATCATATATAATCCCACAGTGATCCCATGAGGTACGTGACATAATCCTCATGTTGTAGTTGAGGAAATTGAAGTACAAAGAGGTTAGAAACTTGTCCAAGTCACACAGCTACATCCTCACATAGGTACAGTTGACCCTTGAGCAACACAGATTCTAACTGTGCAGGTCCACTTAAATGCAGATTTCTTTCACTGAATACGTACTACAGTACTACACAATTGTTGGTTGAATCTGGATGCGGGGGGCTGGCTATAAAGTTAGCTTTATAACCACAGGGAAAGTTGGCGCCCCTATTCCCCATGTTGTTCAAGGGTCAACTATACTTGATATTTCCTTCTTGTACATGCTTTATGAATAAACTAAATGAGAATGTACTCCAAGAAAAGTGGAGTGAACATCAAGGCAATAAAAGGGTAATGTGAGAATACAAGAAATGGTGGAATTAACCCAGAAGTCAGCTGTTTAGCAAGCCTCAAAAGAAAATGGTGTCCAATAAAACGTCAGTGAGTCCCAAGGAGAAAGACTTCTAGAAGAATATAATGGATCCAAGACACACATAAAATAAGTAAAAATCTAGATGATAAAATTGGGACATGATGGCAAAGACCTAGCTTTCTTTGCCCAAAGAGAAAAAAGGAAGCAATCAAAAACTCAGGGAAAAACAAACCACTGAACAAGAAAGTTATGGTCCAAAAATGAGATAACATAAGAGGTAAGATGCATTTGAGCAAATGGTGGCACATAAAGTAAGAAAATCTATTGGATCTTGGGGCTAAGAATATTGTCCTTGGAGTGGCACTGGTGTCTGCCTTTGGATATGCAGGAAAAGAAATGTGATCGTTGACCGTCACCAGGCCCTGCGCCCATTTACCCACACAAAATACACTATTCCAGTTGCTGTTTATTGGTCTTCCACTTTTAGAACAGACCGTGAACAAAAAAGGGAAAGGGTCACTATGATTTTAGGACAGGATATAATGTTACCACACTTAACAATGTAGAAATTTTAAAATAGCTGATAGAAGAGGTGAGAGGGGAAGACTAGGATGGTGATGCTAATATCCTACCTTACAGGGTAAGGTGTCAAATACAATTGAGAGCTAATGAAACAAAGTTACCAATAGAGGAACTAGAAATAGTGACTGTATCAGTTAGAATTCAAGAAAAAAGGAACTGTTATGGGGAGTACACAGTCATGGGACCTGATTAAATAGTCTATGCAAGCCTATTGCCTCTGTGTCTGGTGTCGGACCTGTGGTCAGCGGGACCAGCAGTGGAGAAGAAAAGATGCGAGCAAGGAAGAGGAAGGACAACCTGGAACCCACAAGGAAAACCTGAAACCTGTATCTGTCTCCATCTCCAATCGCCATGATGTGAGTGACTTTCATCATGGAGCTGCACATGTGTCCAGCCCAGGACACAGAAGAGCTGAAGGAAAGCTGGAAGGAGTGGAGGAGCCTCGGCCAGCAGGCCAACAAGGTGAGCCACTTGTCAGGGACAGATGTGAGCTGCAATGGCACCTGGCCCTGTGCCAACCTTTAGAGAGTAAAAACGGCTGTTGCCTCACTTCCACCTTCCAAATTTTGCACAAACATCCTTCGTGACTAACCCTAACTTGGAACCATGATGGGGAGGGAATTTGGGGAAATATAGTTCCTGCTAAGTTGACAATGTATATACAAATTGATATACTCTGAAAAACTGGGAGAGGGACAAGGACAATTGTTACAGGATTGGGTCCCTGAAAGCAGACATTGAGCTAGTTAGGGACACATGATGTTTATTAGGATTGGCACCTGTGAAGAGTGGGACCTTGCAGGACTTTGGTCTTCTCCAAAACGTCCATTGCATATTTGGTCCACAGACATTTGGTCCATGACAAAAGGTCCTTGAAATTTGGTCCTAGCCAAAATAATCCATGAACATATTTGGTCCATGTCACAGGGCTTTTGACAGGACCAAATTTCAAGGACTTTTTGGCATAGACCAAATGTCTCCGTGGATGTTTTAGACAGGATCAAATATGAAGGACATTTTGGTGTGGACCGAATGTCTGCTAACCAAATGGGAAGGAAGCAGGTTGGACAGAGGGACAAGTCAAACTACGATGCAGGCTCTACAAAGCTTCCTCCCACCAGCCAGGAACCCTGAAGTGAGCATTCACCATTTGAGTCCTGCATTGAGTGGGAATGGCCTGACTTTATTCCCTCATGTGATGCACCAGATGCAGGCTGCCCCAGCAAGGGCATGGCCTGGACGAGGGCGCTGTGTACCTCTGAGGCTGACCCTAAAGGAGCTGGCAAGCTGGTGGCTGTCTGCTAACAACTATTCACACGGCTGGTCCGCACGTTGGTTTTTTTTTTTTTTTTTTTTTTAAGAAGATGTTGGGGGTAGGAGTTTATTAATTAATTTATTTATTTTTGCTGTGTTGGGTCTTCGTTTCTGTGCGAGGGTTATCTCTAGCTGTGGCAAGCGGGGGCCACTCTTCATCGCAGTGCGCGGGCCTCTCACTATCGTGGCCTCTCTTGTTGCGGAGCACAGGCTCCAGACACGCAGGCTCAGTAGTTGTGGCTCATGGGCCTAGTTGCTCCGCGGCATGTGGGATCCTCCCAGACCAGGGCTCGAACCCGTGTCCCCTGCATTGGCAGGTAGATTCTCAACCACTGCGCCACCAGGGAAGCCCACGCACGTTGGTTTTTGAAGGGAGCACCTGGATGGCTTTTTTCCGCATCTACCCAAGCGTATACAGATGAACTAAATCCTGCTTTATTCAAGCAGGGAGACAATAGATGAAGTTCCCTACGGAACGACCAGCACACAGCAGGATTCGTATATTATATTACTTAGAAAGAAACTGGCAGAACCAAGAACGGCAACAGTTAGAAGCCGTTGCCTCTGGGAGACAAGACTGAATTCAAGGAGCAGTGCAATGGAGGTCTGCTTTAAATATAAGCCTTCTGTACTATTTTATTTTCCTAACCATGTGCATGTAGTTCTTCGATTAAATATTTGCAACTTAAAAAAAAAATTTGGGTTGTCTGATTCCACACTACATCCCAGAGTCATGCCCCAGGCAGGCCTATTCGGAGTGAGCACACAGAACCTTCGCTTTCTCCAGGGGCACAGGCACAGCTGTGAGTGTCTGGCTGTGGCTTGGCAGGCGGTACCTGACCCATCCATTCCCAAGGTGGGAAGGTGGCCAAGTCCTTCATCTCATGCCCTAAGTGGACAGGTGCCCGGGCCCTGAGAGTGGGGGAAATACCAGCCCCCGCATTGTGCTGGATTGGGGCCCTCTCCATTTCCACTGGAGAACTGCTGAATTTGCCATCACCGAGAAGAGGGGTGCCCTTTTGCATATCCGGGCCCCTCCCCAACTTTCACATCTATGATTCAGAATCCGAGGAGCAGAACCTGACACCTGAAGAAGGTCAGCAGTCAGTTGGCACGGGAAGACCGGCTGGTCCAGTGTGAAGTACTCCTTGAGGGATGGCTGGACCAGTGGTTAATGTGGGAGGATCGCTTGGTCAGATGATGTCCCTTATGTTTTTAAAAACTTTTTTTAAAATTTACTAATGGAATAAAACGACTGTACAGGAAGTTAGGAAAATAAAGGCAGGTTGGCCATAACTCCATACGCCCCCCCAACTCAGTCATTACTTCCTTGCCATATTTTCTCTCACTTCATTCTCCTCTACATCCATCTTTTTTTTTTAATCTAGTGGTCATCACACTGTGCATAAATTTGGATGCTTGTATCTCTTGCTAAATTTATATCATAAGCATTATCTATGGTGTTACCTAAGCTTCATAACTATCATCTTAAATAACTGTATAAAATGAGGCCAGGGATTTTGTCCCAGAATCTAATAACACAGGTCCCTGGTGCACAGTAGACAATTCATACATTTTTTTAATGAACAGAATGCATGATCAGGCCATAATCTGTCTTATTATTCTCTTACTGTGAGGTATTTAAGGAATTTGTTTCCAGTTTTTCAAACACATTGTCTTATTTCTCTCTCCTGGACAGCCTTCTTTTTTTCAATCAATTTCCCCAACAAACCCTTACACTCTGCTCTTTGCTGGCCTCTCCCAAATCACACAGACTCTGTCCTTCATTTATCATAAGTCAACCTGGGTGTGTGGAACAAGCACCAGTACCTGGCAGTGGGTTACATGAGAAAAAGCAAATCATGTTAATGGGTAGGTTAGCAGAGTGGGGAGCCCTGGGCCCTCCATGTACTTCAGAGGCAGCGTGTTCTGTCAACACTGCTGTCGCCATCAAGTACCCTTCGTCCTGAAATAGTGGCCCAGGCCCTGCCAGTTATTTCATCTCAGTGCTTACGCTTTTCATGTGAATTTAAACATTCAAACATCATGAGCATGAAACATAAACACTCAACCCGCCATGGCATTTTAATGAGGTTCAACTGGGTTCAACACGTCCCATTACTTCCAATTGTGTAAAAGCTTTTCGCCCCAGATCACTTCCTTAGGTCTGGCCCACTATGGCCAAGACAAACTTTGTGTTTTCTGAGCACTTTAAATTTGGGGGAGAATTATTCTGGGCAGATGGTGAGCTCCCACAGGGTCCTCCTCAGCTCTGCTTAGCTAGACCAACGGTTTAACTGAGTTTCTCAAAAACTCCTTAAGAGGAAACGACTGACTGATAAACCATGATCAGAGACCATCACTCACTCACCCTGACATTGCTCCCCACGCACCCTTGCCTTGCTCCTGCGGTTTTCAAATCATAGCCACATCTGCAGCTCTTAGATGCTTGCCATGGAGCAAGGAAAGAGTTCTTAATATTCCCATCTGACAGATGTGGCAACTGAGCCCTAGAAAGATAAGGTGACTTGTGTAAGACCACAAAACAAAGAACTGGTTGTCCAAGGTTCCCTCTACTAAACATATCTAGGTATAGACTAAGCTGCCATAACGAAGACACTTAAAAATACCCAGTACATAGACAGGTGGTCCAGGCCATTAGGTGACGCTGCCCTCCTCAACACACAGCTCCCATTGCTGTGTCCAAGGTGGCTTCTCCAGTTGTCCTCACCCCGTGATGTAGGAAGGGGGAAGGGCAGGGGAGTGGTCACGCATTCCTTTTATTTTATTTTTTTAAATTTCATTGATAAATATTTTATTATGAAAATCTAAAATGTAACAACTTTTTAGAAATATAACAGCAATGCCATTACCACACCTAAAATTAGGTAAATAATAGTTTAATGTAGTCACTGTTCATTTTTTCTGATTGTCTCACAAAATTTTTTTCTCTTTTTTTTTCACGGTACGCGGGCCTCTCACTGTTGTGGCCTCTCCCGTTGCAGAGCACAGGCTCCGGACACACAGGCTCAGCAGCCATGGCTCATGGGCCCAGCCGCTCTGCGGCATGTGGGATCTTCCCGGACTGGGGCACGAATCCGTGTCCCCTGCATTGGCAGGCGGACTCTCAACCACTGCGCCACCAGGGAAGCCCCTCACAAAAATTTTTTAACAGTTGTTTTGTTTGAATATGAATTCAATAAAGCCTAGCATTTAGTTGATATGTTTCTTCAGTTTTTTATAATGTATAGTTTCTCTATTCTCTATTTTTCCTTGCAAATTATTTGCTGAAGAAATGTGATTTTTCAGTTATGTAACTTTAAAATAGTGTTATATAGATATTAATAAAGTCTTACTTTATGCATACAATCTGAAATAATTCAAATAATTTTTTAAAGGATCATGTAATTAAAGAATAATGATGTCTGATAGCCAACTTTGTTTCCAGTAACGTAATGTGGTAACCCTACTTTTTACTTTTAGTCGATGAAATGATTGCTCTTATTTTTAGAGATAAATGTTTAAAGTTTGTATTAATTAATTTATTCCTTATTTCTGATTTTTTAATATAAGGAATATGTTTTTAAATAGTGTAAGCTTGGGGCTTCCCTGGTGGCACAGTGGTTAAGAATCCGCCTGCCAATGCAGGGGACACGGGTTTGAGCCCTGGTCTGGGAAGATCCCACATGCCGCGGAGCAGCTAAGCCCGTGCGCCACAACTACTGAGCCTGCGCGTCTGGAGCCCGCGAGTCACAACTACTGAGCCCACACATCACAACTACTGAAGCCTGCGTGCCTAGAGCCCGTGCTCCGCAGCAAGAGAAGCCACCGCAATGAGAAACCCGCGCACCGCAACAAAGAGTAGCCCCTGCTCGCCACAACTAGAGAAAACCCGCACACAGCAAAGAAGACCCAATGCAGCCAAAATAAATAAATAAGATAAATAATTTTTTTAAAAAAATGCATGGAAACTGGCTTTGCCCACTAGTAGCTCACATTTTAAGAGGCAACAAACATAAACAGGACATGCTGACCAGAGAACAAAGCATGAAACCAATAGATGACTGAAAGGCAAAACATGGACAGATACCAGGCAAGGGTTTCCCTGCCAAGGGACCAGGGCATCTAAGGCTAAAGTGGAAATCCCTGAACCAGTCCTCAAGCTTTGCCTCCTTCCCACCTTCCATTTCCCACCACCACCACCCCCCACCCCCGCACTGAGTCTCCCCACTCTAAGCAGCTCACCATTCCTCCTCTCAGTACACCCTGCACTTACCTTTTTCCTTTGCTCTGCTAGTCTAGCTCAGAAAGCATCTCCTCAGCAAGAGTTCCTGAATCTCTCAAACAAAAATGAGTCACTTTTATCTCTATAATCCCAAAGGACTTTTTTTTTTTTTTTTTTTTTTTTGTGGTACGCGGGCCTCTCACTGCTGTGGCCTCTCCCGTTGTGGAGCACAGGCTCCGGACACGCAGGCTCAGCGGCCATGGCTCACGGGCCCAGCCGCTCCGCGGCATGTGGGATCTTCCCAGACCGGGGCTCGAACCCGTGTCCCCGGCAACGGCAGGTGGAGTCTGAACCACTGCGCCACCAGGGAAGCCCTCAAAGCACTTTTTTATATGCAGATCACATCACTTATCACATTGTTTGTTTTGTGATCTGTTAGGCATAAATGTGTCACTCCACCCTGTCTAGAATAAGACTTTCACCAAATCTTGTACACCCAGTGCTTAACACAGTATCTGGGAAATAATGAGGGTTAAACAAATGAGTGGCCCTTAAAATGACCCTTAAAATTGTGCCATATTTATCACCATACACCTGGTGCCCAATATATGCACAATGCCTGGCTTTAGTTGGTGCTCAGTAAATGGAGTTTGATTGACTTAACTTGAACTTAAAGAGAAGTGCAATCAGGCACAGCAAAGACAAGTCCCAGAAGACACAACTCACATGGTTGCCAACCCAGTCCAGTTGTACCAATGGGATTTTCAGAGTCTGTAGGTCCCATATGTCCAGTTTGGTCTGCCCAGCAGATGCAAGGCTTGTGGTGCATTTGGTGAAGGTTGTCTGGGGCTGGGGCCAACCATGCTGCACTTTAGGCTCCCACTAGTTTTCTTTCCCCATGCTCACTCCCCAAGGCTCAGTCCTTAGCCTGGATCTCTGGTCCCCATCCTCCATTCCCAGGGAGCCTCTGGTCATCAACAGGGCTCTACTGTTTCACTTTATATTCAGTGCCTCTTGGGTGCCAAGCACAGAGCTCGGCCCTAAGGTAGAGCAGTGAACTAGACAGATGTGATCCCTGCCCACATGGCATGTAACACCTAGCAAGGGCTCACACTAAGTAAATGACCCCAAAGTGACATGGTCAGGTGAGCCTGTCACCTTGAGAGTAGCATATGCCTTCAGGACACCAGGCACTTCACACTCAGCCTGTCTCCCCTCCCGAACTGGGATTCAGAGAACCTGAGTGAGAGTCCACCATCAGAGTTCCAGACCTGCCACCTGCCAGCCACGAGCACATCCTTTATCCGCTCCAAACCTGTCCCCTTATCTGTAAAATGAGGTCAGTAACAACACCCGTTCTGCCTTCCTTTCTGGGTTAGATGAAGACTAAATAAGGTATGTGAAAGGGCTTCGTAAGCTGGAATAAACGTTACTTATTACTGTTGCTGTAATTCGTATTATTATTCCCTAGTAACCCTTCCTCCTGATTTTTCCCTCTGATTGCCAGGGGTGCCCACATTCTCCCAGTCCCCTGGCCTAAGGTTATCTGTTGTTTCTGTCTCCCCAAACCTTTTCTCCCCTTCATCAGACACCGAAGCTCAGCTGGTTTCCCTGAGGAGCACATTCCTCCTCCATCCCCCTGGCTACAGTGATTGGCTCAGAGAATGGGCATATGACCCAAGCCAATCAGTAGGAGTCCTTCTGGGATATTCCCACCAAAGCTGTGAAAGAAATGGTCCCTTTCTGCTGAGAGGATCTGATTCTGGGGTTCCAGCAACAACTGATACCATCGTGTGGAGAAAGCTTGTCTGAAGAATAAGCCAAGCAGAGAAAGACTATCATGGATCAAGCTGTTTATAAAGCCAGATGTAATCCCTGATTTCCCAGGCACTCAAATGAAGGTAAGCTGTCTTGTATATAAGCTGATTGGGTTGGGTTTCTATCACTCAAAAATGGAAGACTCCTGGGCTTCCCTGGTGGCGCAGCGGTTGAGAGCCTGCCTGCTGATACAGGGGACACGGGTTCGTGCCCCGGTCCGGGAAGATCCCACATGCCGCGGAGCGGCTGGGCCCATGAGCCATGGTCGCTGAGCCTGAGCGTCCGGAGCCTGTGCTCCGCAACGGGAGAGGCCACAACAGTGAGAGGCCCGCATACCGAAAAAAAAAAAAAAAAGGAAGACTCCTGACCAATTCAAGACTCAAAACTAAGGTGATATGCTCTATTTGTCCATTTCTTTCAACTCCAACCTTTGATCTATTGGAGCTTGGAAACAGAGTCCTTTCTGCTACATAGTTCTGCCACGATCCTGGCCAGACTCTCTTTGTCTCATACCTGGAGGCTGCCTGGTGGGGAGAGCTGAGGGATTAGAGCCAGACAGACCTGGAGTGAATCTTGGCTCCATTACTTACTCATCATTCGTGTGATCTTGGGCTTCTCTGGCCCTCGGCATTTTCCTCTGTAAAGTGGGACAAATAATCCATACCATGCATGGCTGTTGTGAGTATGAAATGAAAAGATATCTATTAGGGCCTGGCGGAGGCTCAGTAAGAGGCAGCTATTATTGCCATAACAATATAGTGGCCTCCTAGCTCTGTCAGTAGGGGGAAGGCAATGCATTGATCCTGTTTTCATTTGGGGGCCCTGATTATCTTTCTCTGAGCTCAGACATTAAAAAATGGCCATAGGGCTTCCCTGGTGGCACAATGGTTGAGAGTCCGCCTGCCGATGCAGGGGACACAGGTTCGTGCCCCGGTCCAGGAGGATCCCACATGCCACGGAGCAGCTGGGCCCGTGAGCCATGGCCGCTGAGCCTGCGCGTCCGGAGCCTGTGCTCCGCAACGGGAGAGGCCACAACAGTGAGAGGCCCGCGTACCACAAAAAAAAAAAAAAAAAAAAAAAAAAAGAAAGAAAAAAAAAGCAGCCATAGCTCAGTCTGAGAAAGTGGGGCCCAGGCAGCTTGGATGCTTGGGAGCCACTGGGGCAGAACAAGAGTTGATGGAGCTGCTGAAGGAATGACGCTTGGGCAGGGGTAGTCTCCCAGCATCAAGGAGAGGGGCCCTGGGTAAAGAAGTCCCAGCCACCAAGCAGCCAATCAGAGGCATGTGCCTGAAGAGGCCAGGCCAGATGAGGTCAGAACTGGGATAAAGGACTGGTCCTCAGATATAAGCAGAATCCTCTCCCAGGAGACATTGAGGGTGGGGTCAGTGCTTAGGAACTTAGTACATTCATGACTTGTGATGTGTGTATAGTTTGTAGGCTCTCTGCAAAATACCAAACTTGGGGTCTACCCTTTCCTTTTATTGACCTCTGGTCTGGCTTATTGTTCCTGAAGGGAGAGGAGAGGACTAGGAGTTTGGCGTCTGGGACTCCAACCTCATTTGCAGTTGATGAGCTCTGTGACCTTGGGAAAGCAGTTTCCCCTCTCTGGGCCTTGGTTCCTTCACCAGTTGAGGGAAATGGCAGATGTTCTCTAAGGTCCCTTCCAAAGCTAACAGGCCATCTCCAAGCCCTAAGGGGTTAATCAGGCTGGCCGGGCCCCACTACCTGAGACCACACCAGAGATTTTGTTTTCAAAGAATCCAAGATAGGGCAGGGGGAGGGAGCAGCCTCCTCAATTTCCATAGCTGTTTAATCTAAGAGAAATGATGAGGTGTGCATTGAAGGTGGGTAGCCCTGGGGACATTCTCCCCACTGGACAGTGCTGCCTCTGTGACAGCTCCACATGGAGAAAGGTGAACCTCAAGCTAGAGGGTGACCGTCCCTGTTTAACAGCTTTCCATTTGTTTACCAAAAAAATATTGCTCCATCATAAAAATTCCCAAAATAGTTCCTTCCCTGGCCAGACTGACTGGCGGGCGCCCAGCTTGGGAGCCCAGCCTTGCTGGAGACACACTCTCAGCCAGGCAAAATTAGCCGGGAAAGTCGGGGGCTGCAGTTTGAAGACCACCAGCCCCACACATCCTGTGGGGTGCAGCTGGGAGGGTTAGAGCCACAGAATCGGCTCTCTGGGGGGATCTGGGCAGTGACAGGATTTTCTGAGGCTCAGCAAGTTTATTTTTAGCTAAGAAGGGCTTCCTCTACTCTAAGGGGCTTGGCGGGTGGATCTCACTGGCTGGAGGTGGAATAAATGCTTTGCTCTCTGCTGGAATTCTCTCTCCCGCACTCGTATTCTGGCAACTTCTCCTCCCACAGTTCTCGACTTAAAGCAGCTCTTCAGAGAGTCTTTCTCTTAAAGCCCTCCCCTGAAACGACCCAAATGAGGGCTTCAGCAATCCAGTCTCAAAAGGTTCTTCCTTCTCCCTTTGGAGAACTTACCACAGTTTGTACTTACAAATATGAACGTCAGTCTTCCCCACAGGCTGTAAGGCTCTTGGGCAGAGAAGGTTGCTTAGTACTTATCCCCAGTACCTTGCACATAGTAGGTGCTCAGTAAGTATCTTTTCCATTTACAGAATGACTTAATAACTTGCTTGAGACTTAGAAAAGCCAAATAACTTGTCCAAGGTCATGTAGCTCACAAGTGCCAGAAGTGGGATTTGAACCCAGGCCTGCCTGATTCTAAAACCCAGGTCTTAACCCCACTGTCCTGCTCCACCGGATCCACAGGGCTGGACAAGTCACCAAATGAGAGGGCATGGAGCAGCCATAGTTGTGTCTTCTCTTTCACTTTCTTCCTGCCCCCATGGCAGGGAGAAAGGAGAGTATACAGGGTGCCCCCAAGAAGACTCAATACTTATCCCAGTGCTTCACATATAATAGGTGCTCAATAAGTAAGGGTTGGGCGAATGTTCCCTTTGCCAGAGACCCCAGACATCTCCCAGGGGCATACCAGTCTTGTGGGGACCTGTTTCTATTTGGGGATGAGAAAGTGAGGGCGAGGGACATATAAAAGTGATTCTAGGGCTTCCCTGGTGGCGCAGTGGTTGAGAGTCCACTTGCCGATGCAGGAGACACGGGTTCATGCCCCGGTCTGGGAAGATCCCACATGCTGCGGAGCAGCTGGACCCGTGAGCCATGGCCGCTGAGCCTGCGCGTCCGGAGCCTGTGCTCCGCAACGGGAGAGGCCGCAACAGTGAGAGGTCCGCGTACCGCAAAAAAAAAAAAAAAAAATTCTATTCCATCCCTCCAACTGATCTCTCCTCCTGCCCACCACCCCAAACTAACCAGAGCAGGACGCCAAATAGGAAAATGACCCAGAGTTAAGAGCCACCTTTACCAACAACTTGCTGCGGCAGCTAAGAGCTTCCAGGCTGGATTGCCAAGCAAAAGTGGGCAGGCCCTTCCTGGTCTCCTCAAAGTTTCTGCTTTTATACCCAGACCTACTCCATTCCAACCACCCCATACCGTACACAAAGCTTTCTTAACTTTACGTGAAGTGGAAATAAATTCACCTTAGCATTCAATAAATTCAATTCAATTAATTAATTAATCCACCTTAGAATAAAATGCTAATTTTATTGATCTAGAATATGCAATCTAAGTGAATATAATGGCTTGCCTTGCAAACCCAGCTCTAAGACAAGACCCCTCACCACATCCTGGGAGGAGAGAGAAAGAAACAGTGAGAGAAACAGAGAGAAAGCCATCTGAAGAGTAAAGATGTTTCCTCAGGCCATTCCACTCAGTGAGTAGAGGCTCCACGGAATGAAGAGCAAGATGGCAGATATTCCCTCAGCAGCTGGTTTCAATTCCCACCAAGCTTAGCACCTTTTCAGCACCTTGCGTGGATTCTGATGTATGAAGATGTGTATCTTTTCATATATCTTGGCCCCTAAATTCAAGGCAACTACTTTGTGACACACAAAGCCACATATATCCCATTTTAGTAGGGAAGTCGTCTTCAAAGGGTAATTTTATGGGACATGATTTTCTTCTTTACATATGACTTTAGAAGCTGACCTTCACTTAGCATCCAACAATATTGCCATTCACATTCACTGTGGGGAAATCAGACCATAGATCCAAACAAGAAGAAAACAATCCCCTGGGGCTTCCCTGGTGGCGCAGTGGTTGAGAGTCTGCCTGCCGATGCAGGGGACACAGGTTTGTGCCCCGGTCCGGGAAGATCCCACATGCCGCGGAGCGGCTGGGCCCGTGAGCCATGGCCGCTGAGCCTGCGCGTCCGGAGTCTGTGCTCCGCAACGGGAGACGCCACAACAGTGAGAGGCCCGCGTAGCAGAAAAAAAAACAACAACAAAACAATCCCCTGGAATCTTACCATTCAGGATAACCGCTATGCGTTTCTGAGGCGCTTTTCTCAAGTCAAGTGTGTACAAATGTGTATTTATTATACCCATATTTTCTAAATGGAAAACTGGAAAGAAGATAGTCTTTTGAAATCTACAAGTTGTGATTTATTTTTTTCAAAGTCTTTTCTTTAAGAATACAATGGGCTTGATTCTTCCCTTTTCAAACTCCTCTTTATACTCTGGGCCAGTTTTCCACACTGTTAATATTTGTACCAGAAAGCTCCTTGGCATCCTCAATTCTAAGCAGGTGAGAGTCAGAATCACTCCCAATGGAAAAGGGGCCAAAGGAACCAGGATGAATCTTTTCCTTCTTCCCAATTTGGCCTCTGGTTAGTCCTGTAGGGAAGCAGGCCCAGGAAGACTGAGTCACATCCATAAATCATGCCTATGCTGTGTCTCCCCCTCCCCCTGACGCTGAGCCATCATCACTGTGGTACAAAGGATACCATGTACCATTGGGTCCAGATGGTACCCAATGCTTGTGCCATCTGGAAACAGGTAAGCTCATCACCATTTCCTCTTGAGACTATAGGTGACACAGGGAGAAACAGAAGGAACACTTAGACTGCGAGGGAGGTTTAGAAAATAGACACCCTCCCATTGCCCCGTTCAAATCATTTCTAGGCTCAGCTTGTTTCTTTTCCTAGATGAGAAGGAAGCGATAATTGTGGCAGAGCTGAGGATGGGAGAAGAGCAGAGCGTCTGCACAGCATCCCCGGCCTCCTCGCCTCTCCTCCTGCACCTCATTCTCACCGCCTGCCTGCCCTGCCACCCAGGATGCCTCCTACCACGGCCACTTCAGCGAGTTCCCACTTGAAAAAAGGCATCCAGCAGGTGGGCATGTCCTCGTCTCAGGGTGAGGAAGCCCAAGCTATGTGTATCTGGACTGACGGTGTTAGATGAGTTGCCTGAGTGGCATTTTGATGGTTCCTAGTGCTTTTCAGTCTGAAGCTCCACCAGTGACAAGTATCTCATCCTTGCTGCCATGTTTCAGGACCTTTTCTGCAAGGACCCCAAGCCGGTGTTCTGTGAAGTCTTCAAATACAACCGAAAGCCCACAGAGACCAATTGAAGGCACACCTGTAAATGGATCACAGACACGGTGAGCGACCAGCACCCCCGGTCTGGAATGGAGCAGGAATATATTCTCATGCGCACAGACGAACACCCCTTTGGTTGGCCTTCCAGCCACTTCCCTGGGCCCCAAGGTCCATATGACTGTGGTGTGGGAGCAGACAAAGCCTGTGGCAGGGATATTGGGCAGGCTCACCACCAGGCCTGCTTGTACACTTGTGTCAAGATTTCAGGGATGGAATGCCGAGGTCATTCCTGCCTGGTGGGAATTCCAGATAGGACCCTGTGAAGGAATGGATATGGGACATCATTTCTGGGCGGCCCGTTTCATCTTGTGGCATGTATTTGAAGACTTCGGAATGACAGCAATCTTTGATCCTAAGCCCATTCCTGGGACCTGGAATGGTGCAGGCTGCCACACTAACTTCATCACCAAGGCCATGAGAGAGGACAATGGTCTGAAACACCTTGAGGAGGCCATTGAGACACTGAGCAAGCAGTACCTGCATCTGAGCCTATGATCCCAAGGGGGACCTGGACAATGCCCGGCACCTAACTCGACTCCACGAAACCTCCAACTTCAATGACTTTTCTGCCGGCGAGGCCAACCCTGGAGCTAGCATCCGCATTCCCAGGACCGTCAGCCAGAAGACGGGTTACTGTGAATACCATCACTCCTCTGCCAGATATGACCCCTTTTCGGTGACAGAAGCCCTCATCTGCACATGTTTTCTCAATGAAACTGGCAATGGGCCCATCCAGTACAAAAACTAAGTGAACTAGACTTGCAGCCATCAAACACCTCCTAATACTACATCCCGCTCTTACTCTTGTCCCTCTCTCCATTGTCCTAATAGCTGTAACTCAAAGGATGGGGTATCAAGGTCTTTTTCTATTCCTAAAAAAAAGGGAAAGAGAGAGTTTGAAGAGCAGCAGGGTTCAGTGTTTAGTGATAATTAGCAAAAAAAAAAAAAAAAAAAAAAAAAGTTCAACACACTATGTATTTTGTAAGGGCCTGGTTCCATTTTGCTTTGCTTTCTTCAATATTTGGTGGTTGCAAATCTAGTCCAAGATTGGCTGTGGATTTGCAAAATCAGTGGTTTTGATTAAGTATTTGGACTTTGATCTTTGAATGGAATTAACCTTAAAAAGAAAATAGTGCTGCTTAGATGAA
Source organism: Mesoplodon mirus (assembly GCF_964341445.2). Taxonomy (NCBI): domain Eukaryota; kingdom Metazoa; phylum Chordata; class Mammalia; order Artiodactyla; family Ziphiidae; genus Mesoplodon; species Mesoplodon mirus. The sequence goes on along the minus strand of NC_138979.1, from coordinate 161,346,548 downwards.
AGAAATTACCAGAAATCTCCCCTGGGCGGAGAGTCGAGTTACTTCTACCCCATGGCCAAGTGACTACTAAGGAATTTGATAATTACCTTTTCAGTTAGAATAGCACATATTCACTGCTCAGATTCAAGAATTTGTTTAAAAATGCAACTATAAATAGTGCAGGTACTTCCAGTTTCTAACATCAGTCTTGCAAATTTCCTGTACTTATGAATAGCCTGTTGTTCAAGCCACCCAACCACAGTCAGCAAATGGACTCGCGTGAGTTAGCACCCCTTCACCACCTTTGTATTTATTTAACCAACTTGCTCTCAGAATAATTTAAGATGACTTTCTAAAAGTACATGCAATATAATAAAGCAAAACAATAGATATACAAGAAAGATTTTAAAGGGGAAAACAAGAAAAAAACCAGAAGATGAACATGCTAAGGGTGAAATTCAGTTCTGCAGGTTATGAGGATCTGTACACTGGCTCAAGATTGCTTCAAATTTGAATATAAGCAGAGACTTCTCCGGTGGCGCAGCGGTTAAGAATCCACCTGCCACTGCAGGGGACATGGGTTCGATCCCTGGTCCAGGAACATCCCCCATGCCGTGGAGTGACTAAGCCCGTGAGCTGCAACTACTGAGCCCACATGCTGCAACTACTGAAGCCCGCATGTTGCAACTACTGAAGCCCACATGCCCAGAGCCCCTGCTCCACAGCAACCGCAGTGAGAAGCCCGTGCACCACAACGAAGAGTAGCCCCTGCTCGCCACAACAAAGAAAGCCCGTGCGCGGCAAGGATGACTCAAGGCAGCCAAAAAAAAAAAAAAAAAATTGAATATCAGCAGAAAAAGGGGGAGACATGGTCAGTTATATGATCTATAGTGTCCATAAAATAAAAGCCAGGTGTTTGGGGGAAAAACAACTATTCCTGGAATGAAGAACTAAGAGAAATTTCCTCCATGGATGGCTCCTCATAAAGAAAACATTCTTCCCAGAGATATGACAAGGAGTTCCATAAGTCCTTCTCTTACAACCTCTCAATGTAGGCTGATGACTTCTTCAGAAATCTGAGTTTGTTAAAAAGCATTTCCACTGGAGACCTAAAGCACATGGTTCAGATCCACAGCTGGTGTGATTCAAAGAGAGATTTTAAGAACTGAAAGAATACATAAACTGTATAACCTTCAGACCATCCTCATCAAATTTTATTTCTCTAAACCGAGCATTTGTAAGCATTGTATGCACGAGTTTATGGATGCTTTCGCCCTAACCAGCACTTGTGATGTTAGTTAAACATCACTCTATTTGCTTTAACTTGAGCCAAGTCAGGGGTAGGGTCAATGTCCCTGCTGGATAGTGCAGGGAAGTGACCACACCTCAACCCCACCAACCCCTTGCTCCTCCTACAGGGGAAAGTTAAAATGTCACGTTCTCTCTTCTGCCCCCTTTACCATTCAAGGTCTAATTGGGCTCATCTCAGGATAGCTTTCTCATGCAGTACTGCTTTTAGACAAGTAGAGCTCATGCCCCCCTCTTTTGCCCCAGACCCCATATCTTCTCTTTGGGGTGCTCTCCAGTCCCTCTGCCCACCCTATCCTCTTCCCACTCCCCAAACATATGGGGTTGACCAGATATCCTGAGGGGTTCCAGAATTCATGTCTATGGAGTTGTCCCGGGGTTCTGGTTGGGTCCAGGTTTCAGGAGGACATCAGTGAAAGCAGATAACTCCTGCTGGCTAATAAGATATTCCTTTCATGGGATTGCATGGGACTGGGCTTCTGGAATGGTGCTGACATTCTGATTTGGAGTGACTCACTCACATCAGACACAGGGAGAGTACAGGGCTCTGGGCTATCAGGCATCGCCACTGACCATTAGGGTTGAGCCGTGTGGGTGGGCTGTGCATCAGTTCTCTTCTGCTCCTTCCCCTTACCCCCACGGAAAAAAAAAAAAATCAGTGCCAGGGGACCCACACACAGTGGGTGTTGCTGCTGATGTACACAGGCAGTTTATTTGTCCACTTTCTTCCAACTCTTACGTAGTGATCTCAGGAGGAACAATGTTTCCCTCTTTCTCTCTTCCTTCACTTTATTCCATTTGTCAACAAAAGCCCAAGGCCTAATCACATCTGATCAACTTAAACAGTGTGGCTAATAATAATGCCTTACAGAAGAAAGAGAAAGCCACAAGTGTAAAAGTCGAATTAACCATACTCAAATACCAGAGCCATCAACACACCAACCCCTTAGAATATCTAAAGGTCCCACCCACAGTTCTCACAAAGTCTTCATCTACCTGCACTTTTAATAAAACTGCTCAAGGGCTTCCCTGGTGGCACAGTGGTTGAGAGTCCACCTGCCGATGCAGGGGACACGGGTTCGTGCCCCGGTTCGGGAAGATCCCACGTGCCATGGAGCGGCTGGGCCCGTGAGCCATGGCCGCTGAGCCTGTGCGCCTGTGCTCCGCAATGGGAGAGGCCACAACCGTGAGAGGCCCGCGTACTGCAAAGCAAAAAAAAAAAAAAAAAAATACTGCTCACCCTTACCACCAACATTCATGATAATTAAAAATGAATTCTTATTTGGTTTTATAGTTCTTCTATTTAAGCACAGTTGGTGAAAAAGTAGTGTTTCATACTTGCACTAATTCCAAACAGGCAATATTTCAAATATATATGTAGTTAAACAAGTTTCAAGGATTAACTAAACCACATAGCCATATATGACGTAGGTTTTATGGGAAAATGTATTCCCAATTCCCATCACCACTTTATAATTGAACTTCTGGTATAGCAAGCTGGGTACTTCCTATCCAATGTCACCTACACACACGAAAAGCACAAATTAGGAACACTGACCAGCACTAGCAATGAATCATGCCTGAGTATCTAAAGAAGGACAGACTCTTCCAGAAGCGGTCACTTCTGGAAACAATGAATTCTTCCAGAAATTCATTTGAGATATCAGTGCAACACAAACAATTACAACAAAAATCCTTTGATGGTGTGTGCACATGTCCACACAACGTACCCATGCAGATATACACACACACCACACAAAGATTTCTGAGGTGTGAGAGTTGCATCAGGCATTAAAACACTGACAATTACCACATGTTCAGGTTTATTATATTAAGACTTGTATTTGGGAGCATAGGCTTTGCACTTTCTCTCCAAGAAAGTGATACAGACATTGGGAAGAGCTGTATTCTTTTCCTTGCTGGCTATTGAGAATATTTAAGCCTCTTACCAAAAAAATATATTGCTCATACTTTTGCTCATGAAAACATAGACATGTGTCTGTATGAAATTAAATTACTATTGATGGTTTTAGTATAAAATGGGGGTGAAAGAGCAGTGAATTAAAAGACAGGCATCCTCAATTCCAAACCAACTCTTCTACTGACTGTGTGACCCTGGGTAAGTTATCTCACGTGTCTGAATCTCGGTCTGCTATGCTGTGAAAGAACAGGGTTAGGCCAGAGTCACATCAAAGAAACCTTCCAAGCTGAATGTCCGGGACTTTTCCCTTTGACCAGCCCCAAGTCACTTCAGGCTGTCATCGTGTCCACACAGGCCCTTTGGCACCAGTGCCAAAGCTGGGAACCTCTGACCAACCTCCTTGGTAAGAACTGAATCTCGTTGTCACTTTGGCAAATGTCTGTACACTCTCGCCTCCCTCCTCTTCCTCCAGACATTTGGTGGCCTCCTGTGTACAAAAACTCACAGACCTTTGTGCTGCCGCATATAAACAGAGCGATGTTCATACCCTGAAACCACGAGGGAACAGCTGATGGTATCGTAACAAAAGGCAGAAAACTTGGCAAGCTGGTCCAAGCCACACAGCACATTCACAGCGTGCTGCTCACCCACTGTAGGAGGAGTGGGGCTGTTTCCCGAGGCTGATGATTTTCCCTTTTCTCACCTGCCAGCTCAGACCCCTGGAGGCCCAGGCAGCAAGCCTGGATCGAGGATGAGGATGGATTCTTCCTTTGGCTTCCAATCCCCTGGAGCCTCTAGTGTTGGGCGGCCCCTGAGAATGCTCACCGGCTGCAGTCTTGGCCACACAACAGTCAGAAAAAGCCCCTCCTAAGTCCTGATATTCCTAGCACAGAAATGTAACCTCCAAGACTAAAGGGGAAGAGAGGAGAGCAGGGTGAAATGCTGTGTGGCAGGGTTCCTCTGGAGGGTTGAGTTACACTTCTATAATTCTAACAAGTTATGGATGTGTTTCTGTCACACGCATCTAGAGGCTAAACCAGGGTACGCTAAGAACCCAGAACTAGGCCTGCATTGTGGGCTGAATTAATTATCCTGCCACTGGATTTGAAGGCCCAGGAAGGCCAGGCTTTTGTCTGTCTTGCCTACTGTTGTGGGCGTGGCTTGGCATCCAGGAAGTCTTCCATAAATATTTGTTGTATACTTGTCAATTAACAAAAAAGCAGGTAGCCTTTGAGTGAGAGGAAGTTTATTTTTTTAAAAAAATAGTGAATGGAGGGTCTGGCCAGAGAAGAGACGACTACAGTCAAAATGAAGGATGTGGAAAGGGGCCACTTTGCAGGGCAGGTCAGTGTTGTAGCCTTTCCAGAACCACAAGCATGCACCCCAGAAATCTTGTGAGCCACCCTAGGCAGCTATTTGCCTCCCCAGCTTTTTTTTTTTTTTTTTTTTTTTTCGGTACGCAGACCTCTCACTGCTGTGGCCTCTCCCGTTGCGGAGCACAGGCTCCGGACGCGCAGGCTCAGTGGCCATGGCTCACGGGACCAGCCGCTCCACGGCATGTGGGATCCTCCCAGACCGGGGCACGAACCCGTGTCCCCTGCATCGGCAGGCAGACTCTCAACCACTGCGCCACCAGGGAAGCCCCCTCCCCAGCTTTAAATACATTACATATAGGGGGAGGCTATTAGCTCTTGGGGTGTGGCATGGTGAAAGTTGCTGTTTGTCTCAAAAGGCCCAGGCTTGGAAAGGAGCCCCTGGTTAGCTGAGAGCTGTGCCCTCCGTGGGGCAACTCTGACCAGGCCAAAGCCCTCGTTCCCGCTGCTCCTGAGGTGGTGGTAGGGTAGCAGCAAGAGTAGAGGAGAGAGGAGGCCAAGAAAGCCTCTTGTGTTCCCACTCCAAGCCCGCTCCCCACCCCCATTGTCTTGAGATCTTTCCTCCCCAGGGTCAACAGGCAGCCAATCCCCCTCAGCTCTTCCATGGATAGCTCTCTCCTCTTTGGTTTGTTGCTAATTTCTGAAAAGAAGGTTCTGGGACCTGAGATTTTCCTATACCCCGAAAGACTTTCACACCAAGGGAGGTGTGAAGGTGCTGGGATCAGATGGTGCCATTAATAGCAGCCAGAGTGGAAACCCCCAGACAGCTGGCCTTATGAATTTCACAGCCTGTTATGTCTGGTTGGTCTATCCTGAGGGCTCCTGACACCAGGTCCTGGCAGGAGAATGCAGGCAGGGGCGTGGGGGGACATATCTACCTCTCTATCTGCTGAAATTGGTTCTAGAGCCCAGCGTGGGCAACTTCATAGGCTTTTGAGGATTCAGTGAGATAATGCATGGGCAGCGCTTAGCACAGTGCCGGGGAAACGGGCATGCATTCAACAAATATTTATTAACAGTTACTCTGTGCCAAGTACTGTTCTAGGCACCAGGGAGACAACTCTGAACAAAATAAAATCCTCTTCCTCTGGAGCTTCCATTCCACTGAGGGAGGCAGACAATACTTAAACAATATATCACGTGCCATGAAAAAAATAAAGTAGGGTGAGGGGGTGGGAGGCTTCCATCCAGACTGGAGTGTCAGGTAAGGCCTCCCTGAAGGAGGCCACAGAACAAGAACCACCAACACTCCCAGAGGTGAGCGAGCTGAGCCTAGAGTAGGACGTTCACTACGACGTGTGGCTGTGCCTTAATGCAAAGTGGGGTGTGATGGGGAGGGGAAGAGGAGGTGGGCTGTCATTATCCATCCTTCTTCCTTAAGGAGAGCTTGGTATAGTCTGAATGAACTTTCCAGAAGCCCTTCCCTCACCTGTTGCAAAGGAGCCATTGTCCGGAAGCGCTGCCTATTAAACATTGTCTCCAGCACTTCAAACCAGCATCACCGGGACTTCCCTGGTGGCTCAGTGATTAAGAATCCACCTGCCGATGCAGGGGACACGGGTTCAAGCCCTGGTCCGGGAAGATCCCACACGCCGCGGAACAACGAAGCCCGTGCACCACAACTACGGAGCCTGCGCTCCGTAGAGCCCGTGAGCCACAACTACTGAGTCCGTGCTCCTAGAGCTGGTGCTCGGCAACAAGAGAAGCCACCCCAATGAGAAGCCCACGCACTGCAACAAAGAGTAGCCCCCGCTCGCTGCAACTAGAGAAGACCCACACCCAGCAACGAAGACCCAATGCAGCCATAAATAAATAAATAAATAAATTTAAAAAACAGCATCACCATCCCTTATGAGTTGTGGGGGAGGGGTGGCTCCTGCCCCCAACAGCCTGGGTCGCCCAGGTGCTGCTTCAGTTTCCCCAGGATGATCAGCCTTTGGAAGTCTAAAAACCAAACCATTCAGATCAAGCTCTTGATCTGGCACTTACTGCCATGTGTCCTTGTGTGGGAAAGTTACGTAACCTCTGTGAGTCTCTGTTTCCTCTTCTGCCATGGGGAGATTAGTAATGGCACCTACCTTGGGGTGGCCATGAGGATGATAAAATGTGATAATCCAGGAAAGCACTTAGCACAGGGCCTGGCACACATAATTGTCTCAAAAATGTTTCTCACAGACCCCAGGACTCATCCTTTATCTCACTGTGTACCAGACTCTTGACGTCTTCACCTCTCTGGTGCCAAGGTGGCTGTACCCCTACCCAAGGAGCTGAGAACCGAAGGCCACTGATAGTACGTTCTTGTACCAGAGGAACAGGAAAACATATTGGAGAACCTGACGGAGACACTCGTACTTCTGGAAGAGCACTGAGTCTCAGGAATCTACTGTTTTTGCCACCTAGCTTCTATTCGTGCTAGTTTCAGGAATGGTTCCCTGATTTCCCCTGGAGAACCTGCTCCCCCACTCTCAGTGCCAGAGCCTCAGATGGAGGCCTCTCCTGGCTCCAGAGTGGAGGATGGGATCTGGCTTCTCACCCAGTCGGCACACTCTATTCTCCGCACCACAGCAATTGGTCTAAAGACAGATGGGGCCCCATATAAACCAATGCACATCAGCCCTGGACTTGTGGGGGGTGGAGAAAGATGTGCTCTCCTGCTGAATTGGGTCTCAGAAAATGTGAATTAGAGGCCCTACAGGTTTCTTCCTCCTTAAAATTAGCATGTCTCTATTACTGTGTGAATTATTATTTTATTTTATTTATTATTTTTAAAATTATTTATTTATTTTTGGCTGCGTTGGGTCTTCCTTGTTGCACATGGGCTTTCTCTAGTCATGGCGAGCAGGGGTTACTCTTTGTTGCGGTGCGCGGGCTTCTCATTGCCATGGCTTCTTTTGTTGCGGAGCACGGGCTCTAGGCACGCAGCCTTCAGTAGTTGTAGTGCACTGGCTCAGTAGCTGTGGCCCGCGGATTCTAGAGTGCAGGCTCAGTAGTTGTGGCACATGGGCTTCGTTGTTCCGTGCCATGTGGAATCTTCCCGGACCAGGGCCTGAACCCGTGTCCCCTGCATTGGCAGGCAGATTCTTAACCACTGCACCACCAAGGAAGTCCCTGAATTATTATTTTACTATTAAATATAATTTAAATACTAATGTGGCATTTATACACCAATCCCATCAGCCATTCGTTGAGGAGTGCTCCTAGGAGATGTTAATTTCCTGGCTCTCTGGCCTGTCTTTATTTATTTATTTTTTTTTTTGCGGTATGCGGGCCTCTCACTGTTGTGGCCTCCCCCGTTGCGGAGCACAGGCTCCGGATGCGCAGGCCCAGCGGCCATGGCTCACGGGCCCAGCCGCTCCGCGGCATATGGGATCCTCCCAGACTGGGGCACGAACCCGTATCCCCTGCATCGGCAGGCGGACTCTCAACCACTGCGCCACCAGGGAGGCCCTCTGGCCTGTCTTGAATGTGTGCAAGTGGTCTCTGGTGGTCAGAGAATAGCTTCAGGTAAAGAGAGGCAGATGTTAACAACTGGAAATTGAGCCAGCATTCACTGAAATGGGAGAGGACCAAGGGGAAAAGGACGAGGAGCCTACAGCATCTGCTAAAGTGACCGTCCCTCCATGTGGTTGGGGTGAAGGTGAACTTGCCCTCTTGGGCCATGTCCCAGATCTGGTCAGTGAGAGATCCCACCTTCCTTTGGTCAAGGTTATAGTTCTGGTAGGGATAGGGAGTGATTGCTCATGACCCAGGCTGAGCCAGTCAACAAACCTCAGACCTGAGAATTCTGAGAATTCTGTTAGAAATATTGGGCAAGAGATTTCTAAACTGAGATGATGTAAGCCTGGGGTTGCCAGGGACCACCACAAGGAGAAAGCCTGCTGGAAAATGAAACCAACACAGACTAACCCAGAGCTGAGAGATACTGAGTCTGATGAGATCATCTGAATACCTGGATCTAGCCGGGTCTCAAACTCATGCCCTTGGACTTTTTAATTAGATGGAACAATAAATTCCCTTTTGTCTTAAGTTGGAACTTGAGTTGTATTTCTATCGATTAAAACTAAAATAGTTCTGACTAATACATAGGGCAATCAAGATTCTCCAAAACATGGTCCCAATTCAAGTATCGATTGTTATCTTTTACAATTCTTCTACTCATACCCTGCACTGCTTCCAGACTTGTAACTGACTGGATCTCCTTTGTATACACAAGCCCCACCCACTCCGAGCATCATTCACCTCATTCCCATCCTCCAGGACTGCCTAGCTACATCCTACTCATTGTTCAAGGAGCAGCTCCAATCCTGTCTCCTCCAAAACGCCATACTGACCGGCCCAAACCACAGCTCTGCACCATTCACGTGATGCTTCTCATAACGTGGTTATTTCTGTACTGTTGGTTCGAGTATGCTTTCCTGGCTCCCCATCAAGACTAGAAGCCAAGTGTGTAACTGTGTCTTGCACAATGCCCATAGTGAACCAGTATTGCTTATGCAAAACAACACCCAGGTTGACTCAAATCTCTTTTTGAAAGTGTCTTAAAGCTAAATAAATGGATGACAGTTTGGGTTGGTCACGTGAAGAGCTTAGAAGGCAAGCACTACTTCTCTGTTTTGCCTAAGACCAACTGAGCGGAATGCTGCTGAGGGAGACCGACCAAGGAATCCATCACTTCACCCACACAGCGGGGCACGACCTTTTCCTGAGGATCCCAGGCTGCAGCTCACAGACCCCTGGTAGCAGATATCTGCCATTCCCAACTTCTCAAGTCTTTGCGTAATCTCTCCACATTTTAAGGATATTTACGTTGAGTGTGCGTGTGTGTGTGTGTGTGTGTGTGTGTGTGTGTGTAGACATTTCTCACCTTCCTGGGTACAGACATGTGGCTTAGATTTTGTCACTTAGATGCACCCACAAGAGACTTTGATTTGGAAGCCAGCTAAGGAAACAGGAGGGGTGTGGGCATACTTCTGGGAGGTTTCTGGGAGTGGAGGTGCAGTGGCTGTGCCCTGCCTGCAGCAGAGGCAAGCATGGGTCCATGGTTGGCAGTGGCAGCCGCTCTCTACCAACGCAATCCTGCAGGGTGGTTCCAGGAATGGTTCCTAGAGGTTCAGCTTAAATCCTGCTCCTCCAGCCCTTCTGACAATTCTACGAGCTTCCCAGTGTCCCCAAATAAACTCCTTCCTGTTTAAACCAGCTAGAGTGAACCCAGTTGTCTGCAACTGTGTGCTCTGATAAGTGCAATACTGATGTCTGTTGTGTGACCCGGTGGCTTTCCCCATATCCCAGGCAATAGTCAAAGTTATGTGACCTCTCCCGGCTGACTGCCAGCCTCAATTCTTCTAGAGATCAAAAGCTCTGGAGCTTTTGGATTTATCTACTATTTCACTCTTGGAGAGAAGAGATGGGATTTAGCAGCAAGACCAGGGGGCCCTGGAAAATCTGCTCAGATTCCTGGCATTCTGGAACTTCTTCCTGGTCTGACTGGGGATTTTCCCATTCACCCCAAAGGTGACTTTTAGTTGATTAGAAGGTTTCACTAATAAATATGAAATCACTTTGGGTCTCATAAAGATTTTTATGGCACCAGAAATTCAAGATTTAAAAAAAATAAAAGCAAAAACCCAAGTCTCTCTCCCAGCGTGAGTCTGCCTCTGACCCTACAGACCAAGTTCCTCTAGTTCAGGTTCCTCTTGTTGGCTTCTGACTCAGCTAATTTTCCCCTTTTTGGGCCACTTGAAGACCTTTCTCAGCTCCCCCACCCTTGCTCCTGCACAGCTGCCTAAATCATATTTTCCCCCGGAGTGGCTGGTGACTTCCCAATAAAACTTGACCATGTGTCTGCAAGGTCTGGGGTCTGGAGCTGGGTTTAGGGTTGGAGGTCAACCTTCATAAATGCCTTTTCTCTTCTGCCTGATCCTGAACTCTAATGTAACCCTTTCCTCCCTCTGCTTCCCACTCTCTACTCCAGCCGGCTCCAGACTAAGCCAAGAATTCCCCAATCAGCAAGTTCGGCTTCCTGTCCAAACTTTATGGTCTCCTTGAAGGGTGCCATGGGGGACAAGGATACCAGGTAATTGGGATTTCCCAATTCTTCTAGTGCAGAAACACATGCATTCTGGTTTTATTTCCATGTGGCCACCAAAGACGCTCCACAAGAATTCTTCCCTATCACCCTTCTAGTGTTCGTTCATCAAACAGTTATTCCCTAGAGAAATGCTCTGGACTGAAACCCTATAAGAGGATAGGTTCAGGATGGCTTGCCAGGGTCTGTTGCAGAGAGGCTTTTGTGGACAAGTCCTGTCCAGCAGCTTAAGGGGAAACAAGGTCCCAGGAGGCCCCCGACTGTCTGATCATGTGACCCTCTTGGCTCCGTTACAAGGACATCCTGTTCCTCTTGGAGTGATGGCTCTACTGGGGAAGTGACTGTGTCATATCTGGGACAGGAAAAAAGCTATTTCAAGTCTTGAAGTAATCACTCACTCAGTTAATGCAGCCTTTTCAGGAACTGCCCAGAAAGTAGAGGAAGACCAAACTTGAGGGAGGGTAACTAGAAGCCGCTGTTGCCACAACAAACCTGGACAACCCTGGAGGGAGAAGATAGGCAAGGGATTGCCGTGTCACTCCTCCATGTGACGCATTTTTGCACAGCCATGAAATGATGACAGGTGGAGATCAATACACATGACCCCCAAGCCAAGATGCAGAGGCCTCTCCACACTTCCATGTAGGCAAGGAAGAATGGGAACAGCCTCAAGTTCACAGCATCCTTGCATTTCAAAAGCACATTGAGCAACAGAATGGTACCTGAGAGCTGTGAAGGTCCCTCCTTGGCTGGCTAGGGTCCCCCGTGTGCAATGGGAGAGTTAAGGGGCCTTATTTGTATATTTCCTTCAGGAATTCTGGGAGTCAGTCTCAAAACTTATTTCCTCATCACTAGGGTAGACTGGGGGAAATAAGAGTTACATTCAGAAAACTCATGGACCCACACATAGTGACCAGTCAATGGTTGGGCCACCACTCTTAAGGAAATAAGAGAAGGGGGAAATGCCTTATTCCTGGAGAAATCATCTGTGTTTTCAGCATAATGCATTACCTGGGCCTGCCTGGCACATTGTAGGTGTTCAACACATACTTACTGGGTGAACGGGTTTATGTTTATGTGTAGAATTTTTATGTTATTCTACGTTCTCATTTTCCTTAAGAACAGAGACCATACAGCTGTCTGAGTCTCAGGGTGGTAGGGACTCTTGAGTCTGTATTTCACTTCTCAACAATGAATTAGTCAACCATGACAATTTTCTTTATTTGCCTAATAAATAAAAAGGAAAGGCAATGAAAGGCAGAAGGGTGATTTACTATAAGTCTGTAGAGCTCTGGGTTTACCTCTAGGAAACCCTGGCCTCACCCAAGTGGTCTCTCCATTATCATGCAAAATCAAAGAAAAATAACATTTCTCCCAGAAACTCCAGGGCAGTTGTTTTGAACATCAGATTGGAGATGGCAGATATTTGACATGCTTGCTACTGCTTTATATTCTGTGCCCATGACAGACATCACTAATCAATCATTATACTGCTATATCATGGACCTTCAGAGTCTTTCTCAACATTGCATTCCAGGCAGCCATTACCAATCGAATGGGATTCACACAAGAAAAGAAATCAACTTGTCATCCTTGCTGTAGCCCATGACAGTATGTGATACTTTGGTATCCCAAAGCAATCTGGAGATCTCACAATACTCTTTATAATAACAGTGAACACAGAAATTATAGAATTACAGATCTGAAAGGGACCTTAGAGATCATCTAGTTTAATTCAAAATACAAGATGAGCCTGGAGCATCTTGTATTGCAATTGGGGACCCTGATGTCCAGAGAGGTTGAGCAACTTCCCCAAGATCAGAGTGTTAGTTAATGCCATTAACATTCCCTCACGTATGTATAGTGCTTTAGAGATAACAAGGTATTTTACCTGAAGCATCGTGTATGATCATTCTCTCATTTCATAAATATTTATTGAATTCCTACTGTGTTCCATGTACTGTGCTGGAGACTAGGAAATCAGCAGTCAGTAAAGAAAAGAAAAACGTTTGATTCCTTCCTTCCAGTTAGGTAGGGAACCTTAAAATAACTCATGACCTGGGCAGGACAGACACTACTCTCCTCAGCATTTGAGGTACTAGGCAGATGACAATTAAGAGAGGATATGACTCTAATAAAAAATGGTAGCTCTGGAATTTACAAGGTCCCTCAAATTGCCAAGTTTAGATGTAGTCACTACTCTGTGACATGTAAGGATCAAATTTCCAGACCCTCCAGTCATTTGTTAACCAATCCTCCCCCTATTTCTGGAGGCACAAGGTATGAAGGAATCTTCCTGGATCTACCTCTCTATTCAGGAAACAGTGGTGAATTCTCCCAATGCTGTTTAAACAATTTCAAAGGGCTTTTTTCTGAAGACCTCTTCTCACAGAGTGATGAGAAAAGCACAGATATGGCAATGCAGAGTCTTGGCTCCTGTTACCGCTTATGTCTCTCACCAGCAGGTTCATCTCGGACAAGTCACATCACCCCTCTAGGTCTCAGTTTCCCCATCTGTCAGGGAAGTAGTTTGAGCCATGAGATCTCTAAGCTTCCTTTCCCCTGACACCTGACAACTCTGCCTGATCAACAAAAGGACAAGTGGCTCAGCCATACTTGACCTTCTCATTTGACCAGAAATCCCATGTAACAGCTGTCTTTGCAGGCCAGGCCCATCCTGCAAACAGCAGCTCCAGGGAAAGTAGTGTGGTCCAGCATAGCCCAAAGTACCAAGTTCTAATCATGGACCCAACTGATCACGTGACCATAGGCAACCAATCCAGCCTCCACATGTCATGGTTTCGTCCTCTCTCACACAACAGTAATGATACGATCAAAGGTGAAGCCAGATGTGGAAATGCTTTGAGAATATTAAGATGGGATCAAGAAGGGAAAAAAAGAACTGACCTCAGTAACTTTGGAATATGATGCTTTGACTGGAATCCACAAGGCTAAAGACAAAAAGAACTCTACAAAAACACAGTATTCTAGTCAAAATTTTGTTTTTCATAGAGATATGGGTTAGTAATTCTGAAACTACGTGTATAATAGTGTTGAACAAATAACTATATAATATACAGAAAAAGGGAGCCAGGTTTCTTACTGTCAGAGAAAGAAGTGACAGTGAAGAGAGAGGGAATGCTAGAATGAATCCTGCAATGCTGGATCAGAGTTGGAGATATCAGTATGAAGTCATTTCTATTTACATATATATGCAGATAGACAGATACTGAAATAAATACAGATATGTGCATATACATGGGTAAGTATACATATATATATTTCCTAACTCTGTCCACAGAGACGGTGTAGAAGCAATGACACCCCAGTAGCAAAAAGCACACCAGGAGCTCAGAACTTGCTTTCTAAATACCATTCTCCAGTAAAGGGCTCCTCAGAGAAAGAACTGATTCTAGGGCTGGAGCAGGGAAAATACATGGTGAGCCTGGAGCATCTTATAGTACCAGAAAGTAAAGAAATGGAAAAAAATGGGGGATACATCAAAAGGACACAGGAGCTAACCTGAAAATTCCCAATGACCAAAGCTGCAACAATTTGAGAAAGTATTGGTTATAATTCAAAGAATAAAGTAAATATTCATGAGTCCATGCTGATATAAATAAATAATTGAATAACTAAGTCATGGAGAAGAGACAAATCTTCTTTATATGTGGATTCTTCCTCCTCAGAGGAGTGGAGCTTCATATCCCTCCCTTTGAAAGTGGGCTGGACATGGTGATTCACTTCCAATAAGTAGAGTCTAGAAAGGGAAAAACAGTAACTTTACAGTGGAGAAAACTGGCAAAGCCACCTTACCCATGTGATCAAGGTTAACCTCACCACTGATTAGTCATGTTGGTGTCATGTACCACCTGATATGGTGTGAAAAGCAAGGGCAGTTCACCTCTGTGGTATTTTTCCAGAAAATCCATAATCCTGGTCTAATCCTGAGAAAAACTCAGATAAATCCAAATTGAGGGAAATTCAGTAAAACACCTGAAAGTGTCAAGGTCATGAAAAATAAGGAACAACTGAGAAACTTTCACAGATCAGAAGAGACTTGACAACTACATGCAATATGGTATCCTGGAACAGAAAAAAGACATTAGTGGGAAAACTGGGGAAATCCAAAGAAAATCTGTAGTTTAGTTAATGGTATTATACTAATGTTAATTTCTTAGTAAAGTAACCCAAGGAAATGCTACCTGTAAGAAAGGATCGTTACACCTGCGTTCAGAGGTAAGGCTGGAATCCTAGACCACTAACTACAGATGCCCATCACAGTGGCCAGGGACCAGATATGCCATGGTTTGAAACAAATTCTAGGAGAGGACCAGAGTTAAGGGAGAACACCTTGGGTGAGAGTTGCTAGCCATCAGGGTGGGAGGTGGAAAGCTGTATGGGGCCTTCCCAGCCCTCACTCATGTCTCAGTGACATGAACAGGCTCCCGCAGGAAATCATTTCTGTTCTACCACTTAGTGCTTTACCTCTAGGCAAAGTCACTCTGTGGAAGCTGTTTCTCTGAAAGGGGCCTGGTTTGTGATCAGAATCTATTGTCAGGGAGAAAAAGTTCTTTCTCCCACACAAATGCCAGGCAGTGGATGGTGCCAAATGGTCACAGGACCCTCATTTTCTGCAACAGTGATTGCTTTGTGTAAAGGGGGCAAGATGCCAGAGTAACTGCTGGGGAAACAGCCGGCTGCATCAGAGGGCTCCGAGCTTTTGGGGAATTTCAGACTGAGATGGGTGGAAGAAAAAGAACTTCACCACGTGGTCCTGCCATCTTCCGGAAGTCCTTGTCGGGGAAATAGTGGAGAGACACTGTTTGTTCCTGTTACGCAGATGCAACAGCAGCACTGGTGACATCAGAGCAGATCCCCTCCAGAGGGGACAATGTTTAAAACTAAGCATCCTCTAGAATGAGTTACCAGAGTAGCCAAGATTTTCAAAGAGCAGGGTTAATTCCTTTAAGTGTTTAACTTTGTTAATTTGGTGGTTTTTTTTTTTTTGGCGGTACGCGGGCCTCTCACCGTTGTGGCCTCTCCCGTTGCGGAGCACAGGCTCCGGACGCGCAGGCTCAGCGGCCACGGCTCACGGGCCCAGCCGCTCCGCAGCATGTGGGATCTTCCCGGACCGGGGCACGAACCCGTGTCCCCTGCATCGGCAGGCGGACTCTCAACCACTGCGCCACCAGGGAAGCCCTGTTAATTTGGTTTTGATGGAGACCTTTTCAAAGCTTGTTACTTGCTCCCCTACCATATTAATCAGAGCTGGAGAACATAAATTAACCTTTCTTGGGTGGTTGCAGGTCATCATGGTGAACAGCAGTTATGCCAAGTGCTTTGACACAGAGGACCATTCATTTGTTTGGGACATTTGCTGAATGGGTGGTGATCTCAGCAACGGCCCTGAAATTTGCTTTCTTGAAAGAATTCCTGACATCAGCTTGTTTTTCCTTCAGAAAAGTGCAGTGCATGTTCCCACTTCTTCACAAAGGCAAGACAGAGCACTGACCCCAGAAGCTGTGTGACCTTGGCCAAGTGATGTCATCTCTTAGTGGTTCAGATTCTTTATCTGTAAAATCAGGAATAATGTTATGCAATTAGATAACGCATGTTTAAAACATGCACGAGATGCGTTAGAACAATGCTTAGCAGAACAGTGCCCAGCACATAATAAGAATTCAATGTGCTAATTATTACTATTTACAGATGAAAACAAGTCCCCAGATCGGATTGATTTGGTCTACTTCCTTTTGCTATGTGTTCACCAACATTGTTATCTGGGAAGCCACACCACTGGTGACTTCATCCGCTGGGCCTCATGTGGCCACCAGCCCATTGTGCAGTTTCTAATCAACGCGACTCACCTCCAGCCTGTAACTTGCCTAGTAAGAAAGGGCAGAGAGAGATTTCCCTGGGCCAGGCTCCTCACCGGACCAGGGGCCTCCCACAATCCATCCCAGACGTCCCAGAAGGAAGCGCTCTGCAAAAGTGCGCTCAGGGTGGCGCCAACCGGCCGACTGGCCATTAAGGAACCGCTATCTCTGCGCTCCTGGGGGCACTTCCACCGGGTTTGGAAAATGGGCACCTGACTGAAGTGGAACTAGAAAGCTCCGGGAGGCACAGGCCCGGGACTTCATCAGGAACTGGGGGCAGTGGGGTGCTTGGAGCCCTGGGGCAGCCAGGGTACCGACTAACACAGCCCCCATTGCCCTTTCCCCCAAAGTTCTCAAGGAGGGCACACTCTGGCCTCGAAGTTCATCTCTCTCCCGGTGGCATCACCCTCAGCGATTCCAGCTGGGAGATAGCAGACCAGACCACACCAGCCACAGCGGCAGCCGGGGCCACCCCCTGCCCCGTGCCCGCACGGCGGGTGGGCATTGAGGGAGGAGGTCTGGAGACTCTCCCAGCAGATTTACCCAAACCCAAGACCCTCCTATTTACCCAGGTCACCCTCCCCACACCCTGCGCTGCTTTTGCCTAGTAGGGGCACTCAAGGTCAAAACCAAGTGTGCCGCTCTCCACACTCAGCGGGGCCCAGGGGAGGGATTTCAACAGCACCCTCACGGTCCCTCTCTGATGGGGGGCTCACCCCCTTCGTTTTTGCTGCCTTCCTTCTCCCTGCTTTGGCGGATGCCATCCTGCAGACAGCACCTCCTCGACTCTGCCAAGGCCCTGATGCAGGTTGACACGCTGGTGCTGGTGGAGCCCTTCCCCTCTTCTGCCAGAGACACAGAACCCTCTTTGCTAATAGATACGTACATACCTGCTCCGAACCTCCCACCACCGATACAGTAACTCACTAAAGGGATGAGCAAGAGACCAGGCAGGTTTGGGGGAGCCTCTCTCCTGGAAGCCGGGAGGGGCGCAGAGGTAGGACCCCGACCCCTGGCATGCTGTGGGCGTTCCGTCATTGTTTAGTTTTGCTCTCCCCTTCCTCTTTTTCTTTCTCTGTATCAGCCCCTCTCTCTCTTCCCACCCCCTTCTCTCTGTTTCCTGCTCCATCCCTTCTTCTCCAAATTTCTCTCCTTTGGATGGATGCCTCCTGCCTGCCAAGGCCCCCCAGTAGGGTTGAGGGGGCTCCCTGGGTGTGCTCGGAGCTTCTCCTGCCCCACAGGCTGCTGACCTCTGAACTAGCCTCCTACCCACAACCCTACCTTCCCCTAAATTCACTCCAACTCCTTCTCCCCCATACCCACCCCCAATCTGATCTTGGCTCGGCCGGTGTGACCTGGTTGAAGGAATCAGATTTATACCAACCTGAGCATCCACATTTACGCACAGTCATAGGATTTTCTGGCTTTACCAAACACCTCCCCAAAGTTTTTTAAATGCTACCTTATGAAGTAGTTTTCATTTTGTTAGGAGTGATAATGATACTGCAGTTATATTTTTAAGTCCTTATTAGAGATATATTCTTTTAAGTATTTACAGGTGAAATGACATGATGATAGGGGAGTAAATCGGATGGGGGCATGGCCTTGGGTTGATGTTTCCTGGGGTTAGGTAATGGGTACATGAGGGTTCATTATACTCTCCTCCACTATCTTTCTTCATAGTAGAAAGCTTAAGGTAATACTCTAGTAATCAAGAGAGAGAGAAATAAGTAAATGAACAAAGACTGGCAGAATGTTAATAATTACTGAAACTGGGTGATGAATACATGTGGGTTCACTGGATTATTTTCTCTACTTTTTTATATGTTTGAAGACTTCCATGATAAAATTAAATGTTTAAAAAATTTTAAAGATGCCACCTTATCCAGGATTCTTCAATCATGTAAAACTGCTCTCCTACTTAGGGTGCGCCGCTGAGATGTTGATGGACAGGTGTTTTCTCAAGGCAGCTGCAGCCTCTCCTCTTAGATGAGCACACTGAAATGCTCCAAAACCAAGCCTTGCCTTGGCTGGCCAAGGCTGCGTTTACATCCCCATGCCTTTGCACATGCTGTTCCTTCCACAGGGATTGCCCTTCCCTGACCCACCTACCTAACTCTCACTCAGTCTTGCCCTCTGCTGTCAAGCTTTCTCTGATCCTCCAGGCTTTGTGCCATCACCAAGCCTGGTACATTCCTCAGTGTTATACCATTCGCCTTGAATTCTAATATTTGTTTTCATGCCTGGCCCCCACCCCACACTAGACTTTGAGCTGCTCAAGAGCAGGGATTTTGTTTTAATTCAACTTTCCATAGTCTTGACTTCAAATCCCCTCTATACCTTCATGACTCCCCAATTAACACCACCAGCCAGACTCTCCCTTGAGGATGCACCAACCTCTCTCATCCTCACATCTCATCCTTCCTTATTCAAGCACCGTCATCTCTCACCCGATCAACTGCAAAAACTTCTTAACCGTTCCCCAATCTTGCCCCCTCCTTCTCAGTCTCTATAAGAAAGCCTGATCTTTCTAAGATGAACTTTCTGGAATGCCAGTATTATCCTAATAAAATTCTACCATATCTCCCTAAAGTCCAAATTCCTCAACATTAAAATGGATGGTAAGGCCCTTGGTGACTGGCCTTAGCTTATCTCACTATTTACGATTTCTCTCCCCAATCCTGCCCACCAACCCCCAATACACACAAACATGATAAGCTCCAGCCATTTGGAATGACTAGCTGTTTCCCAATGTGCGATTTACACTCTCTGTACGGCACAGACAGTGTCACTCACCAAATGTTAAATATGCTCACCTACATTTCTTATCCTGTAGCAATTAGATGGAGCCATGTGACTAGTTCTGGCCAATGGGTTGTGAGCAGAAGTCACGTGGTTACTCCCAGACTAAAGCATTGAATATCCAGCTCATCTCTCTCTCTCTCTCTTTCCCTCTCTCTCTTCTTCTTCAGCCATATGTTGAAATGGTGGAGTCTTGAGATGGAAGCATCCTGGATCACTGAGTCACCCCATGGAAGACAGTTGCCCCGATCTCACATCAGGCTTCTATTGAGTGAGAAAGAAACTTTCCTTGTGTTAAGCTACTTAGAGGCTGAGGCTTTTGTTTTTGTTTTTTTTAACTGCAGCATACCCTAGCCTATCTCCTGCAGTTCCTTGGCACTTGGTCTCTCCTCTGCCTGTAACAATTTTCCCTCCTGCCTCTCTACACCCACCTCCACACCTGGCTGACTCCTGTTTTCCATCAGGCTTAGCTTAGCTGTCACTTTCTCCTGAACCCCCAAGTCTAGGTCTGGGATTCTTACTGAGAACTTCCTTAGCACCCTGTGAAATCCCTCTTAGCCCTTTGCACTGTATATTATACTGGCCACTCATTTGTCTCATTCCCCACTGGGTCTGCAAAGCTAGGGCCCATGCCTGTCTCCTTCACGGCTCCATCCCCAGCACCTGAGAGAGGTCTTTTGAGCAGGGGATTTAGCAAACATTTGCCCAATGAATAATCTCTGTATTTACAGAACCTAGCCCCTAGCTCAATAAATATTTGTTAAATGAATGAACGAATGACTTTACAATCCCTAAAATCTGACAAGTTATTTGTTCTACAAAGTAGCCCAATACTCATAAACAGACTTGAATGATGAAACTACACTCACAAACAGTTTTAGATATGCAAATTAGCATACTCACCCCTCAGCTCTGCCCTGGCACCAAATGTCAACTATTTTACTTTAGTGAGTCTTTGGTCCCTCTTCTAGTGGTAAACTGTTAGAAATAATCGAGGAATTGTGAGGATGGGATGTTCCCCTCTTTAATGACTTATACTCAGTTGGGGAAACGAAATACAAATGTTGACAGTCTACAGCCAGGTCCTCACTCTACTCCTCCCTCACTTTTTTCATGTTTGTTTAACTTTTCCTTCCCATTACCTGCTGGGACCACAGAAGGACCTACTCTAGTCATTAAAACAGCAGCTATGTAAATAAGGGAAGCATCTTAAGCTCTAGTGTCATTTAAGGCCACAGTTGTGCCACAGGCACTGCTGCTGAGTCAGGTGGCTGGGAGGGTCAGGGAGGGAGGCGAAGCGGCCCCTCTCCTTCGCTGTCAGATGCCTGCGGTGGCACTCAGGCCCTTCAGCTTCTCCATTTGTCATTTTCAGCAGAGCCAAGAGCTCAGGACACTGGGGACTCTGGCAGGCTGCTGCAATTTTCCCCAAGGGTTTTAGCTCAGTCTGGGAGAAACCTTGAGAAATCAACAGGGGAAGAGCCATCAATCAGATGCAATTCAAGGCAGCAAAGATTTATTGAGCCCGCACATATGTGAGTCCCTGGAAGGAATACTAAAGAAGTCTAGGTCCCAAATGGCACCTTCAAGGGTCTGAGCCTCGTGAAAAGAGCCAGAGTTAAAGCACATGAGAAACAAACAAGAGGACAGTACAAGGCAGTGTATAATCAAGTGCTATGTTATGCAGTTCAGGCTTTACACGGATCAAAAAGGCAAAGAGTGACCAAGAGACAGCAAGGAGGACCTCATCATAGTATCTGATGTTGGATGCCTACTCCGGGTCGGGTATTACTTACATTAGAGCTCAGGCCATACAAAGCCCGTGAGGTAGGCTCAGAGAGGCAAAATAACTTGTCCAAGGTGACAGAGCTTGTGAAAGGCAGAACTAGGATTCTAACCCAGATCTAACCTCAAAGCCTGTGTTCTAGACCACCTTATATATACAGCCTCATAAAGGGTATTATTTATTAGGACAAAGACCCTGAGCTAAAACCTTCACACATATTGCTTTTTGCCCCACACTATCTTGAAGAGGAAGGTACTGACGCTTGGAAAAACTGAGGCTCAGAGAAGTTAAATCGCCACAAGGAAGGAGGGAAATTGGGAGACCCTTAATTGCAATACGATTCAAATTTATTCAAATTCAGGTATCCTGTGCTTTTTCATTTTCCCCAGCCATTGACTTTTATTTAAACCACAAAAAGTTTAGAGATGCAAATGTGCTATTTTAGGAATTGGGCATATTGAGATATTACCTGTTTCTGAAAGACAAATTGATAAGTAGTCTTACTGCTGCAGCTCAGAAGTCCTTCCTAGAAGGTGAACATGGCCTCAGGGCGGGGGGCGGGGAGACACTCACCACCAGCCAAGATCATAATCCTCATCAGCCCCACACTGGCTGACATCTCCCCGAAATGTCATGGGTGAGCCTTTTAAAGCAAGCTTCATGTTATGTACCTTTGATTTCTTGATGTTTTTCCAACTGCCACCAACATTTGTCAATCATATCAAACACTCTGTTATGCCAGGCACAGTACTAACCCTTCTCCCCACACAAATCCCATTTTGTAGACCAGGAAACTGAGGGACGGGGAGGTTAAGTTACTTACTCCAGATCATACAACTAGTCAGTTGCAGAGCCAGACTTCCTGCCTCCAAGACCAGAACATGTTTTCACATCTTTCTCAGTAAAACTTCTCACCTGAGTAGGTGGTAAGGCACTGCTTAAATCATTTTTTGAAAAGCTTTAAACCAGCAAGTGTGCATTTTGTTCATACCAAAATACCAGAAGCAGTATTTGTCCATCTCATTGACTACATTTGTAGCAAGTGACGTAACCTCTCTGGGCCTCTCTGAGCCTCTCTGAGTTTCCCATCTGTAAAACATGAATAAGTTCCTGTATCATAGCATCGTTTTTAGGACTAAATGAGATAATGCATATAAAACACCTAACATCACACCTGGCGTATTGTAAGCACTCCATAAGTGATATTTATTAGCCTTGGTGATATTTATTGCCTACTCTTTGCCAGGACGTATGCTGTGCATTATAAAATAGTATGTTAAATAAGACCCAACATGTACATGTGGAAAATACATATATGGATATACATATATATGATTGGGAGTACAAAGAACAAAATCTGGAATGACATAAACCAAAATATTAACAAGTGATTATGAGAGGTTTTAATTTCCTTCTGTGTCTTTAAATTTTTTTTTTATTATTAATTAATTAATTTATTTTTGCTGTGTTGTGTCTTCGTTTCTGTGCGAGGGCTTTCTCCAGTTGTGGCAAGCGGGGGCCACTCTTCATCACGGCGCGCGGGCCTCTCACCATGGCGGCCTCTCTTGTTGCAGAGCACAGGCTCCAGACGCGCAGGCTCAGTAGTTGTGGCTCACGGGCCTAGTTGCTCCGCGGCATGTGGGATCCTCCCAGACCAGGGCTCGAACCCGTGTCCCCTGCATTAGCAGGCAGATTCTCAACCACTGCGCCACCAGGGAAGCCCACTGCACCACCAGGGAAGCCCTGTGTCTTTATACATTTCCCAAAGTTTTCTGTCAATGAACATGAACGGATTACTTTTGTAATCAAAACAAAGAAAATTTGGGGAAATGCATTTGAAGCCCAATTCATTTTGGAATGGGAGGATACTTTATTTCAAGAAATAATAAAAGTTTAAAACCTTTTAAAAGGTCCACTAGCTTAATAGCGTCAGGAGGGAAGAAGTAGCTATTTCCCAGCAAAGCTGAGCAAACCCTGCTGACTTCACCTGCAGTGGCTGTCACACCTGGTTCTCGAACAAGGACCTCAGGATTATAAAGGAAAGACTTTTCAGTGGTAATCACCCATCTGGTGGTCACCTGAGGGAGGTGGTTGGCTACTTTTCAAACCTTATTTTTAGTTGTTCTGAGGCCAAGCCCAGCTAGAATCAGAGCCCTCCTCCACCCCAGTCACCCCTTCCCTGTGACATACGCGTCCTTCCTGGCTAGAGACCTCATACGGATGCAGGTACAACAGCAGCGAGTAGTTTCCTCCAAACCTCCCTTCCTAGGAAGGCAGATCCAGCTGTCAAGCAAGGAGCCATCTGAGCCCTTTAGAGAGCAGTGAGGAGCTTCCATAGAGGGAAGCAGTTGGGTCTGGGAAGCTGAAGCCGTGGGGTCTGGGAAGCTGGGGGAAGGGGAGAGGAAGTAGATACCTGGGGGAGGGAGCGGAGTACCTTCTGCTTCCCAAGGACTTTCTCATCCAATCCTCACCCCAGACTCAGGGGAGCAATGGGGAACGCCATCTTGCAGATACAGGGGTCTCAGGGAAGTTGAGAGCTTTGCTCTTATCCCACAGCTACAGTGAGGAGGAAAAGCTACCATGTGTATGCTCTATTTCAGATGACACCAAAGCAAATATTGCAGGAGTGGTGAGGACCATGGCACATCAGAGAGCTGAGCTAACACAGGGCAGCTTCTCAGCTCGGGGACTGTGCTGTGCTGGAACACAGTCCCACTGTGGCCAGATCTGCTGAGCTGTTTTGTGAAATGTGTTAGTTTCTGAATGTTGGCTGTATTTTTTAAATAAAAGAAAGGCATCTGCAGGCCAGACAGAACCCCTGCAGGCTGAGTGTGACAGACGAAACTGTGCCCTTGGCCTTGGAGGCAGCCTGGATCAGAGCTTCCTCATTGCCACTTGCCCAGTGGTACACTTGTGTTTGTGGCCTGGCAATGGTTACGGAGTTTCCTACTCCTCTGGAGAAGAGGTGACCCTTCCCATTTGGCTGGGAAGCTAATCCCATGAGTAAGAAAATATATACATACCATATTATCCTGCCATCTCACTCCTGGGCATATATCTGGAGAAAACTCTTATTTGAAAAGATACATGCACCCCAATGTTGATAGCAGCACTATTTACAAAAGCCAAGACAGATAAATGGATAAAGAAGATGTGATATACATATATGTGATGGAATATTACTCAGCCATAAAAAAGAATGAAATCATGCCATTTGCAGCAACATGGATGGACCTAAAGATTATCATATTAAGTGAAGTAAGTCAGACAAGGACAAATATCATATGATACCACTTATATGTGGAGTCTAAAAAAAGGATACAACTGAACTTATTTACAAAACAGAAATAGATTCACAGACATAGAAAACAAACTTATGGTTATCAAGGGGGATAGCAGGGGTGAGGAATAAATTAGGTATTTGAGTTTTTAAAAATTAATTAATTAATTTACTTTTTAATTAATTAATTAATTTTATTTATTTTTGTCTGCATTGGGTCTTCATTGCTGTGTGCGGGCTTTCTCTAGTTGCGGGCTTTCTCTAGTTGCAGTAAGAGGGGCTACTCTTCGTTGTGGTGCTCGGGCTTCTCATTGCCGTGGCTTCTCTTTGTTGCGGAGCATGGGCTCTAGGTGCACGGGCTCAGTAGTTGTGGCTCGCTGGCTCTAGAGCCCAGGCTCAGTAGTTGTGGCGCATGGGCTTAGTTGCTCTGCGGCATGTGGGATCTTCCCAGACCAGGGCTCAAACCCGTGTCCCCTGCATTGGCAGGCGGATTCTTAACCACTGCGTCACCAGGGAAGTCCAAGGAATTTGAGATGAACATATACACACTACTATATATAAAAACAGATAAACAACAAGGTCCTACTGTATAGCACAGGGAATCATACTCAATACCTTGTAATAACCTATAATGGCAAAGAATCTTAAAAAGAATATATGTAGGGACTACCCTGGTGGGAAGGAAGGGCTGAGCTGGACACTGTGCAACGGGACACACCCTAGAAGAGTCCCCTCCCTCAAACTTCAGGGAAAGCCACACCACAAAGAGACAAAACACTTGAAGAGTTTAATTTCTTATGGAAAAAGAGGTGAAGAGGCCAAGATTTGTGTCGGGGTTAAAGCACACGTAGGCCCAGAAGTGAGAGAGCATGAGGTACTCTGAGAACTGAAAAATGGTTCATCCCCCAGAGCCCAAAGTGTGAGGTGGGAAGTGGGAGGAAGAGGGTGTCTGAGGTCAGGATGGCAGCGATGGACCCTGCCTTGTACAGCTCAAGGCCACGTGCTTTACTCCCATGCACAGTCCCGGGCACTTTGCCTCTCTTCTGTGGTTACTCCAGGTGTGAGCGCCCAAGAGGTGACCCAGGCCTTGCAGAGTCCCGCATCAGAGTCATGTCAATGCCCCTGCTAGACGGGCCTTGATTCCTGTTCTTGACCCCAAATAGCCTTCCCCAGGCCCCAGAGCCTGTGACGTGACAGGACTCAGGCAGCTCTCTCCGAGGAAACCACTAACACCTGGCCCTTTGCTAACAATGGCTTTTAATGGGCATCAGGGACCCCAGAGCGAGGACAGCAAGGATTTTCCCCCAGCTGCAGCATACCCTCCCCTTAGACTTGAAGTTCACCCTGTGGTGACACAGCCAGCTCCAGGCAGTGACTAACCTGGGTTTGAGACGAGTCTTTCCATGATGGGCAGTGAAGCCTTGGAAAAAGCCCACTCCCTCTGCAGGGGGTTTTCTTCCTCATCTGCAGTTGGCTCATCCTGAAGTCATCGATTTCTTGCCTTCCTCTTCCCCATTTCCTAAAGCCCCTTGAAATCCTATTCCTGTGGGGAAAGGAGGATAGCTCCCGCAAGGCCAGAACCCAGCTCTTCATCACTCTGACCTCCTGCCTTCCAGGGGCTAGAGCGGCAAGGCCTGTCACTACTACACACCCGCATCTCCCTGGAGCCCTCAGCCCAGTGGGATGGGGGACAGATGAGTAACAGCTGCAAGGCAACATGACATATGCCCTAATGGGGATCAGCCCAGGGCCCTCTGAGGGCCTGGACACTGGAGCACATAAACCAGCCTGGGTAGGTTGGGAAAGGCTGCCCAGAGCTGGTGGCAGGTGAGTCTAAAATTAGATACCTGAGTCCAGTTAGGCTGGCCGACATTCAGGGCCAGGCCGGTTCAGACAGATGTAACAGCATAGACATGAGAAAGGAGGCATGTCAGGATCTGATGAGCAGGTTGGCCTGGTGAACTACACTCTTGTTTACATTTTTACACCCTGATGAACTCAGGCGTGGCTGAGGGACTTACTTGGCCAACGAAATTTGAGTAGATGTGACACCCATGTCATTTCCAGACAGAAATGCACGGCTCAAGAGCCAGTGTCCTCTCTCCTTACCTCTGTATTAGCGGAAGCACATGTCAAGCCAGACCTTCCATCAGCCTGGATTCCTGAGTTACTGTAATGAACAGACCCCCCTGTTGGTCTGAATGGCCATGTAATGTGAGCAAGAAATGAACTTGGTGGCTCACTTGTTATTGCAGCATAACCCAGCTTGTTCCTAGCTGATACCATTGGCCTGACTATAGTGGGCTTATATTGGAGGGTGTTAGGACACAAGCCTACATATGTGTGCAGTCAGCTAGATCTATTGTTCTTTTTCTTGATCTCACATAGCAGCACAGTTCAGTGGGTCAGAATCCTAGATTTGTCATTTACTATTTGAGTCCTTGAGCAGTTTAGTGAAACCCTTTGAACCTAAGTTTATCCATCTGTAAATTGAGAATAATGAAAATAATATTACCTACTTCACAGGGCTGTTGGGTTTCCTAAGTAAATAAATGCTGGGTCTTCTTCCCTATCCCCAATTACGTTGCTTGGACCACCTGTTCCCGGTCACCAGGGTAATTATTTAATTAATTTGTTTATTTTTGCTGTGTTGGGTCTTCATTTCTGTGCGAGGGCTTTCTCTAGTTGTGGCAAGCGGGGGCCACTCTTCATCACGGTGCGCGGGCCTCTCCCTATCGTGTCCTCTCTTGTTGCGGAGCACAGGCTCCAGACGCGCAGGCTCAGTAGTTGTGGCTCACGGGCCTAGTTGCTCCGTGGCATGTGGGATCCTCCCAGACAAGGGCTCGAACCCGTGTCCCCTGAATTGGCAGGCAGGTTCTCAACCACTGCGCAACCAGGGAAGCCCCAGGGTAATTATTTAAAATGCAAATCCCTCACCCCCATCCCAGACCTACAGAGTCCAAATCTCTGCAAGTGGGGCCCAGACATCTGGGCTTTTAGAAAGCACTCCAGGGAGTGTTTCTCATGCTGGAGTTTAAGAACCACTGTCCTTAAGGCTTTGACGGACAGTCAAAACCTCTGCACAGAGGAAGGATCATTTCATGGAGGGTGGCTTGGTCTCAGGCCAAGAATCTTCAGCCTGCCACTGACCAGGTGGCCACCGTGCTTCGGATAAAAGCCAAAGGCTTAACAACTCTATATTACTTAGAGATCAGGTAACCCCACTTGGAGCGAGCCGGCAACTCGCATAACAACTCTGGCCTTAGTCAGCCCTCTGCAGCCAGCCTGGAGGTGCTGCTGAGTTTTTTATGAGGTGTCCTTCTCTGAGGAAGAGCCTTTAGCAATGTAGCTCTCCCCATCCTTGCCCACCCCACACCTGGCTTAGGGAGGCTTACCTCTTGGGGATTTTGTACCAGTCCCTTTTCCTTCCAGACAAGGCTGATTCTTAAGAGAACAGAGACTCTGTAAGCTGGAGGCCAGGGAGATGACTGCATACTAGACCCTGAGTGTATAGAGCTACCCAAAGGCCACAGAGGAGGAAGATGCTCTAAGCTACCTGTACTACTGCCCAGCCAGGCCCAGCTTCTCTCTTTGCCTAACACATGCCACGGCCATATGGCTCTTCCGAAGCTCTTCTCCAAAACACACATGTGCCCAAGAGCATACATGTGGCTCCCTGTGGCTCCCTACCTGTGGAATCAGGTCTTAACTTCTCTCTCTGGCTTCCAGACCCCACCAAGTCATACTGTACCTTGTCTTTCTAATCCCTGTTCCCACTACTTTCCCAACCTACTAAGTTCTGTCTTCCCTCCCTTGACCCTGTGACTTACCTGGGCTGATCACTTGTAGCAGATGCTGCTGGTAGCCCACCCAGACCCCCTTTTCTAAGCTGGCACATCATCGCCAAGTACAAGGTACAAGAGACTGGCCCTCTTGCCTTCAGGGAGGCCAAATCTGTGGCTCCATCTACACTCCAGAGCTCTGCATGGGACCGGGCTGAGGTTATACTTCAGCAGAACCTCATATCTGTGTGGCCTCTTCCCATCTCCTATCCTGTTTTCCTCACTTTGTCACACACTTTTTCTCTGGAGAGAACTCCCTCGAAAATCAGTCCCACAAGAATCCCTTGCTTGGGCTTGGCTTCCAGGAAGCGTCACCTAACGTTCCCCTTCAAGCTACCTTGAAGCAACGGTATCATCCCACTATACCTCCAGGCAGGCTATCCCAGAGATCACAGAGCAGAAAGGCTTGCAGGCCAAATTACAATACTTGAATCCCACAATTTATTTAATCAATTTAAAACACAGTGAAGGCAAGGACCAGGTAAACGCACTTAAGATAAGTGCAAGCAGGTAGAAGCGTCACCTACCTGAATCCTGGATTACACACATTCACATAGCTCATTCTCTCTCTGCCATAGCAGCCTTCCCTCCTAATGGTGTGGCAGCAAGGCTCAGAGGTGAAGCCAAGCTAAGGGGATCAGCTGGAAGGTGGCGCCTGGAGCCAAGGCACAAACTGTCCCTGTCAGGAAGATTCAAGAGCAGGTGCCCAGGTCGTACTGCAGCACCCCAGTTAATCTGCTGAGCAGTTATGGATTTCATCTATGCTTCTTGGACATAATGAGTGTCACCATTGGGCGGCCATCTTGGGAGTGACATTGCTTCCACCTGGAGAAGACATGATCCAAGCCTTGTAAATATTTGCGGTTTACTTGGTCTTTGTAGTCCCCTGTCGATAAGTTACATTCTCATTTCTTTCATCATTTTATCTATATTCAACACACACGCATTCTGTTTAATCTATCTGTGTCTAAAATAGCTGATAAGCGACTTCCTTCTGTACATAAGTTCTCTGGTTTCCTATAGTAGAGTTGAATATTCTTAAATTACACAGCAAACGCAAGACAGTTCCCTTTTCCAGAATTACTGTCTCCTATGCATTGGTCCCCATCACTCTTTGAGCCACCCCTGATATAAAACTACATTCTTCATGGGCTTCCCTGGTGGCGCAGTGGTTGAGAGTCTGCCTGCCGATGCAGGGGACACGGGTTTGTGCCCCAGTCCGGGAAGATCCCACATGCCGCGGAGCGGCTGGGCCCGTGAGCCATGGTCGCTGAGCCTGCGCGCCCGGAGCCTGTGCTCTGCAATGGGAGAGGCCACAACAGTGAGAGGCCCGCATACCACAAAAAAAAAAAAAAAGAAAAGAAAAAACTACATTCGTCAGTAACAGAACTAGGATTCAACTCAGGATTTGAGCACTGGTCCGTCTGGTTCTAAATTTGATGCACACACCATCGTGCTATGCAATATGTTATTTGGGAACATGGCTTATCTCCCCTGCAAGTGGTAGGGAGCTTATCTTTCTTATCTCTGTATTTCACGCTCGTGCTCTCTCTCTCTCTCCCCCCACCCCCGCCCTCACATGCACACGCACAAGCACAAACACAGTGCTTGCCCTTGGCAGGCCCTCGAATGATGCTTGTGGGGTTCAACTGAATCTATTGACATTTAAAAAAGAGCACAGCCAGCCTGCTTTCCTGCATCACCATCACTTAACTTAAAAAGCCAGAGGACAGAAGCAGGCTTCCTCCTCCAGCAAAGCTCGGACAAGGATTTAGAGCTAAATCCCAGCTTTTATTTGCCAAATTCAGACTGTGAACACCAGGGTCCTGATACCTCTCCAGATTCAAGAAAACAAAATCCTGCCCCCAAGAAACTTTAAAACCGTATACGTGGCCAACCTCTCCCAGTTAGTAGGGAAACCTCTCCCCTTTGCACACTTTCTCTTATTTTCTCTCTCACCTGGGATGCTTTTGGATGATGACGATGGCAGCTAACATTTATTGAGTCATAGGCTGGGTACCAGGAAGCAGGCTCTGAGGCCAGCATGCAGGATGTGCTGTTTGGATCAACACCTGCAGAAAGGGAGGGAAAAGAAGCAGGACTGGGCAGAGAGAGAAAGAGAGCTGAGATGGAAGCCCAACAAGAGCCTCCGTCAACCCTTGAGAGCTCTAGAACTGGGGTGGCCTTTCAGAGTGGTCCTGAGAGGAGGCAGGGGGTCCAGGCCTTTATAGCTCCCCATAGATCAATCACTGGATGTAAACTGTTCTCCTAAAGAGGCCATGGCCTTGAGTAATGTGATCACCTTCAACTGCGGCAATCGTTGTAAAGGCCTGGCAGCTGAGCACCCCCAGCAGCTGGAGAAATAAGTCCTCTATTCCCAAGGTGTGATCAGGGTGGCATGTCACAGCCTAGGTATTGTCCTAC
Source organism: Mesoplodon mirus (assembly GCF_964341445.2). NCBI lineage: Eukaryota > Metazoa > Chordata > Mammalia > Artiodactyla > Ziphiidae > Mesoplodon > Mesoplodon mirus. The sequence goes on along the minus strand of NC_138979.1, from coordinate 161,315,872 downwards.
ACCCTTTACCTTATCTCATTTAATCCTCACAACAATCTTATGAGGTAGACACTAGAATTATCTCCTTTTGCATGTGTTAACTGATGCACAGAGAGGTTAAATAACTTGCCTGATGTCACACAGCCAGGGAGTGGTGGAGCCAGGATTTAAACCCAAGCAGTCTGACTCTGATGATCATCTGCCCATCACTCCCCCCATGCTAGTAAAAGGAAAGCCAAAGAAAACTGGACGGGGATTTATCTCAAGCATGTGGAAAAGTGTCTAGCAAATAACAAGCATATAGAATGTTTTGAATGAATGAATTGGTTCACAAAGGGAAAAATCCAATGTTAGGGATTTCAAAAGCAACTGGGAGTCTGGCACCACTTCTCTGCTCTCTGCCCTCTTCCATGTGGTGGCTTTGTCCTCAGGATGGCTTCCATCAAGGTCACAAGGTGGACCTACACCTGTATCCATTTCTACCCCAAGAGAGGAGAGAATTTCACTTCCATATGCATCAGAAGACTCAAGCATCACACTTCATACTTCCATCTGAGCCAATCACGGAGGAAAACGGATTGATATTCTCCTGATTGGCTTAAAACAGTCAGGACTCCCCCTTGACATCTCATCCAAACCCAGGAGGAGATTCTGGGTGCTGTTTGGAAGTGGGGAGAAGAGGAATGGATATTGAGTAGGTAATCAGTGAACATTCACTACACTTTTCATCCCTTGGGTCTCCAAGCCCTTGAACCTTTTTCTTCCCTCCCCATGGTCTGGCTTCACCTTCTCCTTACCCCCTTCCTAAAATGTCCATGATCCACCTCCATTCTGCTGCTGAGGGTTTAGGAAAATGGGTCCCCCTCAGATCCTGTGGGAGAAGGTGAACAAGAAGAAAGCAGTCCTACTGAGAGTGGGGTCTGGGCTTGGGATGGAGTATGTATAAGATAATCAGATTCTTTGTGCAATTAGATTAACCTCTTTGCAGAGCCTCAGATGACCCTCTCTATGGCCACACTGTCTAAAATATGCCTCCACTTCCACTCCAGTCACTCTCTCTCCTCTTTTCCTGCTTTACTTTCTTCATAGCCTTATCTCTATCTGGACTTGTATTGTTTTTATGTTTATTTGTTTGATGTCTCTTTTCTCCACTGGAATAGATGCTCCACAAGAGGAACTACTTTATCTCACTCATCACTGAGTTTTTTGTTTTTTTGTTTTTGTTTTTGTTTTTTGCGGTATGCGGGCCTCTCACTGTTGTGGCCTCTCCCGTTGCGGAGCACAGGTTCCGGACACGCAGGCTTAGCGGCCATGGCCCACGAGCCCAGCCGCTCCGCGGCATGTGGGATCTTCCCGGACCGGGGCACGAAATTGTGTCCCCTTCATCGGCAGGCGGACTCTCAACCACTGCGCCACCAGGGAAGCCCCATCATTGAGTTTTTGATGCCTAAAACAGTGCCTGCCACATAACAGGTGCTCAATAAACATTTGTTAGAGGGGTAGATGGATAACTAGCTCCTTTGTGTTGCTATAGTAACAGGTTCAGAGTCCTCCTCCACCTTGAGTGGCATTACCAAAGACCTCCTTCTGCTATCCTCGACTTCAAAATGACAGACCCCAGGAAGGCAGTCGGAGAAAGAAAAGAGGGGAAGTTCTATGCTATCTCAAAGAAATAAGACCATCCTCATGCCCTAGAGAACATCTGATCCATAGATACTGGTCATCTGTAGGCAGTCCACAGTTTTAGAGGAAAAAATATCAATGAAACCATTTTGTCCATACACATTTCACAAACGTGAAACATAAGCTTTTTTCAGCAATCTTTTCAATTCTTCATAATTATTAAATTGATAGAAATCGCACATACACCACAAGGCCAGCAATGGCTGGCTTACCTCAGCTAATGTTTAATTAAGGAGTACTGATTGTCTTAGCCACATGTGTTCACATTGTCCACAGACTCCCCACAGAATGAAGAGACTAATTCCATCAATTCTCACATGGTGATCTGGGGGCACCAGTTAAGAAAAGAATAAAGGATCACAGAATTTGAAGACGATCTCCCTGGGTTCAAATCCCAGCTCCACCTCTTACTATCTGGGTGGTCTGGGGCAAGTTGATGGATCTTTCTGTGCCTCCTATCCTCCTGCATAAAATGAGGATACTGTTACCAGCAACTGCACAGGACTGTTGTGAAGCTGAATGAGTTACTATATGCACAGCACTGCGAGAGGAGTGCTTGGTTCACAGTGGGCACCAAGTAAGTACTGGCTGTTGGAATGTTTGGTCTTTATTGTTGAAGAAATCAGTCTTCAGGCAAGTTTCCCTCACTTACACAAACCACCCACATACACTTAATACACATAACACACACACACACACAAAAACCCACAAACAACTAGGGCTTCCCTGGTGACGCAGTGGTTGAGAGTCCGCCTGCCGATGAAGGGGACACGGGTTCGTGCCCCAGTCCGGGAAGATCCCACATGCCGCAGAGCAGCTGGGCCCGTGAGCCATGGCCACTGAGCCTGCTCGTCCGGAGCCTGTGCTCCGCAACGGGAGAGGCCACAACAGTGAGAGGCCCGCGTACCACACACACACAATAAAAACACAAACAACTAAACACGACACATCTACAACACATGCAACATATAATACACACAGAACAAAACATACAAGACACAGAACATACACACATATATAACACAGCCAAACATGATTTCATACTCTGTACTTGGTGGTTTCATCCAATGTCAGAGCCAGATCCCTGCTAACACATGATGCTCATGGCTTTTCCTCATTGTGTCATTGTGACATCATACAACATCACGATAACGCAGTTTACTGATTGCTCATTCTAGTTGCTCTTGGAGCAGAATACTCATTACCAATTTTGTTTCATAAGCTTCTCAGCAATCATGTCTTCTCCAGTGTAGTGTTGTGTTCCAGAGCAGAGCTTTGAAGTCAGATGGACATAAGTTCAAATCCTGACATCACTACTTCCCAGCTGTGTGGTTTGGGGCAAGCTGCTACACTTCTCTAGCTGTAACATTATTCTCATTTTATGGATGAGGAAATAAAGAACCAGAATGAACAAGTTTCAAACACAAGCTTCAGTTTGTTATCTATAAAAAAGATTCACCTTGCATGGTTCTTCTAAGGAGTGAAAAGATAAGGAATGTACCACATTTAGATTAGTGCTTTGGCACGTGCTAACTTATGCTAATGGTACATATGTTGCATAAGTGGTGGTGGTGGTGAATGGAGTATATCTTTTTCTTTAAAATATTTATTTATTTGGTTGCACTGGGTCTTAGTTGCAGCAGACGGGTTCCTTAGTTGCACATCGCCGGCTCCTTAGTTGAGGCATGCAAACTCTTAGTTGCGGCATGCACGTAAGATCTAGTTCCCTGACCAGGGATCGAACCTGGGTCCCCTGCATTGGGAGCATGGAGTCTTAACCACTACGCCATCAGGAAAGTCCCTGAATGGTGTCTATCTTTAAAACGGGGGGAAAAAAGTTGCTTTGAATAGATTGTTGACAGTTAATGGGACTCTGATGGTAACCGGAGTTCCACTATGCATTTGTGTTCGAGATCCCATAAACTTTGACCCAGCATTGTGTTGTAACTGTACCATTTCCCTTCATGAAATTTGAGAGGTGATGTTTTGACATTGTTTCATTTCATTTCATTTCCTCCTGATGGGTGGGCTTAAATGGTTTCTCAATTTAGGCAGAGCAAAAGAGAGAAGTATTTTAAATTGCTGTGACAGCCCAAGTTGGTCATACCTTCTGGCCTCTGAGAATGAGCCCCAAATTCTCTTCTACTCTCATAAAATATGTGGGCTTTTTCCAGTTCCTATAACTGCCAAATATCATCCTTTCCTTAGTTTCCTCAAAGCTCCCCCCTTCCCCTTTCAACTTGCCCCTTGGCATTTAGATACATTAAAAATGAATTTTGAAATAATATCTTAATCACATTGCAAGTTCTTGTAGTATATTTCTGTTCACTAAATGCCTTCATGTCCATTCTTCCTTACCGGCATCCTTCCTTAATGGATGACACAGCAGAGGCTTAGACAGCTGAGCCAACACGCCTTGGGGGTCAGCCTCCAAGCAAACACCACTGTCTCCTGGTACAACTAGAAGACAGTCTTTAAGTGACAGACACTTTAATATATATATATATGTATATATATATAGGCAAATGTGCATAACATAGAATTTACCATTTTAACCATTTTTAAGCGTACAGTTCAATGGCATTAAGTATATGCACATCATTGGGCAAACGCCAACCACCACCCATCTCCAGAGCTCTTTTCTTCTTCCCAAACTGCAACTCCATCCTCATTAAACAATAACTCCCCATCCTCCCCTCCCCCAGCCCCTGGCTACCACCATTCTACTCTCTGTCTCTATGAAGTGACTGTTCTAGAAACCTCATGTGGAAGGAAGCATACAGTATTTGTCCTTTTGTATGACAAGCACTTTTGCAGCAAGATTTCTGGAGGAAGGTACCAAGATTCTTTCTTCCATTGCATTTATTTTGACTAATGTCTCACTTTAGCCAGAAAGGGAGTCTCTTATTTACCCTAAAGTAACCTGCTGTCATGGACATGAACACCTTTTAGGCCCTACCCTGCAAAACAGAGGTTTTCTAACATTTTGTTTTCATTGAATGCTGTTCAATTCTCCAGATAATGACTTGAATTGTGGTCATCAGGAAAAAAAAAAGAAGAAAGAAAAAGAAAGGAAAGAAAATGAAAAGAAAAAAAGCTCCTGGAGAAGGACATAAAACATTTTCATGTGCCACCTCTGAGGTTCCCAAAGGCCTCTCCTCCACTGGCTGCTGTGTGTATGTATTGTTTTTGGTTTTTGTTTTATAGAACTCTGTGATCCACTTCAATTCATGTTTTGCCCAGAAAGCTAACACAGCTGCAAATCCACCTTCCAGCCTTTCCAGAGGCGTCTTTGCTAGTTCAGTGGCCACTTCCCTCCCTCTCAGGCTGGCCAGCCTCTCTGAGCCCACTGACCCCCAGGCAGCCTGCCTGGCTCCTGAGAGAAGAAACCAGTCTCTGGAAATGCCCGTGCCTTCTCTGGGGGTTTCTATTACTTGGAGAAGCTCCCCATCCCCCAACCGCACCCCACCCAGGCACCACAGCCCCCTCTTCGGGCTTCCCCCTCAGAGAACTGGCTCTGCTGCCCGCTGGTAAACCGACTGGCCGTCGCCAAGACAACGGCCTGGCCCAGAGCCTGGATGACGCCAGGCCTGACCCCCCTCCCAACCTCACCCAAGTCTGTTTGTTTGGGTTCCAGCTGCTTTTGTTGGGCTTCGTTTTGCTTGTCATTTTGAGGCAGCTCCGTTGTTGATTGGCTGCAGGGGGCTGGGCTTGGAATCCCTGGGGTGCTGGGAAGTCAGCTCCCTGCCCAGGCAGGAATTTCCTGGCACCCTGGGTATTCCCCTATCACAGTAACACGATCTAGAAGAGCCCTTCATGCAAGGCAGAGCCCACAAGAAGCCTGGGTATCAGATAATCTGCTAATACTCTGACCCCGCAGGCAACTTCAATCAAGGACACTATTACTAACCCACGTTGGCTTTGGGATGCTACTCTCATGACGACAGGCCAGCCTGTTTTTTGATGAAACGAAGGAAGCATTACAACATGTTGGCAGAACAGTCCAGCTGTGCAGAAGCATCAAAAATAAATAAACCCAGGATGAAGAAGAAACAATTATGTGGATTTTGAGGAACAGTGTAAGTGAATGTGGTGACAGACATCCAAGTGAATCTTCACCTCATCATTGCGGATGGTTTATTTGGATAATGTAGAAGCAGGACTCCGGAACATTGTTTGTGACTAATTTGAAAACATACCTTCCAGGCTTTTGCCATTTCATCAGGTTTTTATCTCTCAAATGACTCATTTTAATAACTTGCTTGGCCTCCAGGGCTCCTGAGTTTACCCCAGATCCTCTGATTTGGGACGTAAAAGGTGCTTCTCTTGCATTGCCCTTTGAAGCCGTATCAGGGCTGCCTCAGCTCCTCATCTGTAAAATGGGGGTAAATAAATAATGCCAATCAGCCAGGTTGCACAGTATTTAGCTCAGTCCTGGCACTTACTGAGCTACTATCATCATCGTCATTAACTCCTACCTATGCCTTTTTTCTGAGGATCCTGACACTTGTTATATAAGAATTACATCATTGGGAATTCCCTGACAGTCCAGTGGTTAGGACTTGGCGCTCTCACTGCCAGGGCCCCAGGTTGGATCCCTGGTCGGGGACCGCAAGCCGTGCAGCACGCCAAAAAAAAAAAAAAAAAAGAATTGCATCATTGATTCATTTAACAAATACTATTTACTAAGCCTCAGTGGGCCAGACACTGCGCTAGCCACTAGGGATAAAATGATAGACAAAAACAAACACAGTTCCGGTCCTTTGGTAGCTTCTGGACTAGTGAGGGAGACAGTTATTAATCAAATAATCACACAAAATGTTAAATGGCATCTGGTCATGTGAGTGAAGCCATCTCAGACCCTCCAGACCAGCCCCTCCCCCAGCTAAATACCACGGAGGACATCAGTCTTTGCCATATTGAGCAGAAGAATTTCCCAGCCAATTCCTGTCTTAATTCCTGACCCACAAAGTCATGAGATATAATAGATTGGTTGCTGTTTTAAGCTCCCCCCCCAAAATAATATTACATCTGTACTAAGTGCCTAAAGTGTTAAGAGAACATGAAATAGAGAAGATAAACTACATTTTAGCCTTTTTTCCTAGTTAGGATACTAGAGTTAAGGTAGGTTTAGATATAAGAATTTAGAATGGAATGACTTGACCTCCTACATCCTAAAGCTAAAAGCAAAGCCTAGGGTTGCAAATTCTCAATCCGCAATCCTGCAAAAAGATTCTGGTGATTTCTTATATCAAACTTTGTTTCACAGAAGCGCGCCCTCTTCTGGCTCCGGGCGCTTTCTCCAGCCACACTGTCTCCTGCCGCTGCTTTTCAAGGGATTTGTGGGATACCATGCCCATTCCTTCACCAGATGTTTGCTGAGCACCCAGCCTCCGGGGGATACAGCCTGAATCAGACACAGGCTCCCCATCCTTGTGGGGTTGACAGTCATTTGAACTTCCTGACATCTCAGAGGGTAGGGAAAGCTTCATAACTCCCATTTGACAGATGAGGAACTGAGACAGGGAGGATAGATAAAACTTTGCTAGGTTATTGATAATTCAAGACTAAATTTTAGGACTCAAGGGAACAAAGAACCTCCCACTGAATGTTAGACTGGGCCCAAATTCCTCACCCCCTATAGCCACACCCTGCCTCGTCGCCCTCTGCTTCCTAACCTTGAGTTCCCTCCCACTTGGGAAGTCTCCTCATGGCCCCCCCGAACCAGGGGCCCACCTCCACACCTGTGTGACCTCACATGCCTTTCCCTGCCATTTCATCTCTGCAATGACTGTTGCTCCAAAGCCGGCCTTCAGTCTCCCTCCTCCCTAAGACTCTCCAGCCCTCCCTGACATCTTGCCTCCTGGTGGCCCTGATAGTGTAACATACATTTGGGAATATATATCCAAGCAGGTACCTCACTGGATATCCTGTCACAGCCTGTGGAGAGGATCAGACAGACCTGGGGTTCAAATCCCAGATCTGCCAACTACTCACCTGGGACGTGAGAAAATGATGTCTCCTTCTCACCTCTGGTGCTCTCCTGGGTACAACGTGGATAGTAGCTGTTCTGAAACTTGAGAGATATGCTTAAGGCGCTTAGCACATTGTACACACTCCACATATTATATGTCTAAGTCATTTAACATGTTCAATCTGGTCACCTACTTGAACAGCACAATGGCCCTCAAAGCATCTAGTACAGTCTTGGGCGTAAGTAGAGAGACAGCACACAAGAATTTTAAGACACACAAAATTCTTGGGGAACAAGATCTTCCACTAAAAGCAGGTGGGTACACAGATTCAGATAGCATTAAGAATGCGCTCTCTGCCACCTCGTGGAGAACAGGGCAGATACAAGAGGACTGGGCTAGGGACCCATGATACTTTTAGAAATCCACGAAAATGTTTTAATTTCGTCTAAAAATCGGAAGAAAAAAATTAACTTTTATTTCCAAAAGGACAATATATTATATATTCATCTTCCTCCGACTATTCATCTTTATAACAATACAGTCATAAAATGAAATTTTTAATTAATTTTTATAGAGAAAGGGGACTTCAAAGTGCCCAGGGCCCACGAAAGTCATAATGCAGCCCTGATGAAGAAAAAAAACAAGAGTGGGAAAAGCCAACAGTGGCAAAAGAAGAAAATCGCTGCAGAGATGGGCTCCCCCAGTCTTAACATCCTTCAGTTCTGGGAGTTTCTTTGCCTCAGCATGGCTGGGATCCTTTACAGAGTGGGTTTTTTTGTTTTTTGTTTTTTGGTTTTTTTTGGCCATGTGACATGCATCGAACCCAGGCCCCCTGAAGTGGAAGCACAGAGTCTTAACCACTGGACCGCCAGGGAAGTCCCTACAGAGTGTATTCTTTTTTTTTTTTTTTTTTTTTTTTGCGGTACGCGGGTCTCTCACTATTGTGGCCTCTCCCGTTGCGGAGCACAGGCTCCGGACGCGCAGGCTCAGCGGCCATGGCTCACGGGCCCAGCTGCTCCGCGGCATGTGGGATCTTCCCGGACCGGGGCACGAACCTGTGTCCCCTGCATTGGCAGGCGGACTCTCAACCACTGCGCCACCAGGGAAGCCCCAGAGTGTATTCTTAAGAGTACATTTTCCAAAGACGCAGACGTAGAGAATGGACTTGAGGACACGGGGAGGGGGAAGGGTAAACTGGGACATAGTGAGAGAGTGGCATGGACATATATACACTACCAAATGTAAAATAGATAGCTAGTGGGAAGCAGCCGCATAGCACAGGGAGATCAGCTCGGTGCTTTGTGACCACCTAGAGGGGTGGGATAGGGAGGGAGGGTGGGAGGGAGATGCGAGAGGGAGGGGATATGGGGATATATGTATACGTATAGCTGATTCACTTTGTTACATGGCAGAAACTAACACAACACTGTAAAGCAATTATACCCCAATAAAGATGTTAAAAAAAAGAGTACATTTTCCTAATGCTATTGGAATCTGTGTGCCCATCTGCTTTTAGGAGAGGATCTTGTTCCCCAAGAATTTTGCATGAGTTTTAAAATTCATGCGTGCAGTCTTTATCTAATACTTGGTCAATGATTGCCATGCCCCTCAGTGGCCGGCAGAGGGCGCAGCGACTCAAACTTAGGCGTGGGAATCGGTGGTGTGTTAAACAGAAAGAGGCTGTAGACTGAAAGCCTTGCTGCTCAGAGTGGCCCTGGGACCAACATGGGTTTGACCCGGGAGCTTGTTAGAGATGCAGAGTCTTGGACCTGACCCTAAGGTGGACCCTAGCCACCCAGAATCAGAATTTGCATGTTGAGAAGATCCCCAGGTAATTTATATACACCTTTAAGTTTGAGAAGCACTGGTTTAAAGTTTCTAGTCTTAGAAAGGAAAGCCTGCTTCCTCAAGGGAGAGAAGGATGGGAGAGCAGCTGGCTAAGGCACTCCTCGCAGCCCCCAAATCTCCTGTTCCTTCAGCCAACCAGCCAGCATCAATTAGGATGGGATTGAAGCCACAGAAGGGGATGTAAAGGCATTTTACAGGTCACAGATGAACTGTCTTATTCTTCTTCCCTTTCAATAACTGTTTGTTGAGTGTCTACTATGTGCTGGGCATCAGGGGTACAAGAGTAAGCAAAAAACAGACCCTGTTCCTGCCCTCATGGAGCTTTCAGTCCAGTGAAGACACCAAGAGTGAATAATCACAAACACACATAACTACAAACTTTGGCAATGCTATGAGGGCACAGATGGCCATGAGAGAATAACGGGAGGAAGGGAGCTGGTTCATACCAAATGGCTGGGGAAAGCCTCTGTGAGGAAGTGAGCTTTAAGCTTGAGATCTGAAGGGTGCCTAGGAATTAGCCAGCAAGAGTGGGCATTTGTGGCAGGGGAAACAGAATGCACAAAGTTCACCCAACAGGGAGGAACATGGCGCACTCAAGGAACTGAAAGAAGACTGGCTTGGAGTAATGCAACGTGGGACTGAGAGGAAGGCAGAAAGCGGCCTCGTGGGACCAGGGACCGAAGGACACAGGCTCTATCTCAGATCTTTTAGAGGTGGCCTCCCAGGCCACACAGGGACTGGCACCTGGCTCTGTTTCCGAGGGTCCCTGCTCCAAATGGCCCATGTGGACATCTCACCCATGTCCGTTGGGTTCCCATTCTCCCCCACACCCACACTCCTCTCTGCTAAACTTTCCTCAGCCTACCCCCCATCAGCTTCTTCTCTATCACTTGTCCACTTCTGCCTTCCATTCCCCAACATCTTCCCCCTTCACCATGTACACATGCTCGAGTTCTCCCCGCAACTTTCCCAGGCAACCAGACCTCAACCTCAAGACAACTTCTTCCCCTGAAGAGAAGACAATCCATAAATCAGAAACAATCACCATTTATTGAGGGCTCGTCCTGTGCTGTGCCAGGCACCACTTGACACTCTTTTTTTTCATTCAATCCTCACAACAATCTCATTCCATAGCTACTATCATTCCAGTCTTACATTTGAGGAAATTGAAGTGCAGAGAAGGTAAGTCATTTCCTCAAGCTTGCACAGCTAGAAACTGATTGAGCCGATACTCCCTTCCCACTTGTCCTATGTAACAGTGTACTGACTGCACAGCTATGTTTCAAAAGCCTTAAAAAGGAGTACCCCCTAGGCCCAGCTCGAACGAACTAATCTCAGAAGTGCACAAAAATTTAGCCACAAAGATATTTGCATCCTTGTCTATAATAGCAAAAAATTTAGAAACAATCCAAAGGTCCAAGAATACAGGATTGGTTAAATTGTTGGATGTTTAGAATTCTATGTGACTAGCTATTAAAGTGATCACGTAGAAAAAATTGTCTGTGTTCATGACCTATGGTATAGAAAAACAAGATTATAAAACAGTATTCTGGCCTGGTGTTATGTTCATGAAAACTACAATGTATAAATTAAAAAGTATAAAACTAAACTGTATATTGGAAAGGGAGAATCAAAACTTTTGGCAGTGGTTACCTCTGTAATGGGATTACAGGTGATTTTTATTTTCTTTATTTTGATTATCTGAATTTTCAAAAGTTTCACCAGGAGCATCTATTTCTTTTGGAAAGCAGGGGTGGAAGAAAAAAATCAGGAGGTGCCTGAGTTCTGAGCCTTTCCATTTATTGTTGTCACCTATTAAAAAAACAAACATATTGTTCTGCTGGGAACATTTAAAAAACATTTTTATTACAAAAGCAATCTGTGTGCTCGCCAAAAACGAAAAAATCATAGAGTACAAACAAGCAAAGAGAAAAAAACACATTCCTTTCTCCCCAGAGACAACCAATATTAGCACCTTCGTGACTCTTCACAAGCCACGCTTCAGTTCTGCTCCAGGTACTAGTCATTGGGTGCTCCCCACCCCCCGTTGCCATGACTGGAAACATGAGTTTGGAATGAGGCTCACAGATTCCTCTGTGATCCCCAAAGAGCTCCTAAGACCATCTGGGATCCCAGAACGACAACTTACTTAGTGTAGACCCCAGCCAGTCAGGGCGCACAACTCCTTGTGGGTCACAGGGGACGAGAGCCGTCAAGGGTGAGGACCACAAGAGTGATTCCCGACATGTTTGGGATTGCAACACTCTATCATTGTTGGATTTTGCAACCCTCCTTTGCCCTTCTAAAAGAACCCAAAGGACTGCATCACAGCATTTGTATGTGCCGTTTAGTACTTTTCCATCTATGCAGCTGAAGGGAATTAAGGTTATCTTGGCTGTAAGACTATGACAACCCTCCTTCCCCACATCCCTCGGTCCCTAGGATAATTAGGGGCAATCACTCTGGGATGTCCTGGGTCAGGGCTGGGAATGGCAGCTTTGAGGAGCTGTGCAGGCAAGTTCTGCCATGAGGGCGGACGTGCCAGGCCTGGGAGGCCAGTTCCAGGACAGGATGTCTCTGGGCCATTCTCTCTCTCTCTCTCTCTCTCTCTCTCACACACACACACACACACACACACTCAACAACAACAGGTTTCCAAGGCCCACCCTGCCCAAGCCCTCTTTTACTAAAGTCCCACCTCGTGGGAAGGACGGGTCCCCCGCTGCTGGCACCTGGCCCGACTAGGTCCACACCCTCAGCACAGTCCTCAGGCAGGAAATGTCCCTAGAGCCAATACACAAGCCAAACCATTCCTGGTTTCTTCAGATGTTGTGATATCCAGTCCTGGCCCAGACCCAGGGCCTACCTTCCCAACCCCCAGCTGCAGGAGTTGAGCTGGGCTCACTGCTACTCAGTACATTCAATCTTTCTTGAAACCTCAAAGATTTTGGAGACTCTATTCTCCTTTAGATGTGGCTCCTCTCATAGATAATAATAACTATATTATATTATATATATTATTATTATATATTATTATAATTATTATATTATATATATTATATATATAATAGCTATATTATTATCATTTCTGTTTATTAAACTCCTGATATGCCAGGCTTTTTATAATCATGTAATGTACCCGCAGTCTTTGGAAGTAGACACAATTATCCTCACTTCACAGATGAGAAAACTGAGGCTCCAAGAAGTAGAGTGATCTGCCCAAGGTCAAACAACTAGAAACAGAGACAGGAATCCACCCAGACCTGCATGACCACATAGCTCATGCACTGCCCAGGAAGGTCGGTGCAGAAGGGAGCAAAGAGATCTTATAACCTTCCCCCATTCCATTTATAAAACAGCTACGTTGGAAAACAGATCGACAAACTGCTATATTTCACTTACTATGTGCCAGGCACTGTTCTTGCACTCTGCATATATCAGCTCGATTTATCCTCCTCATATCACTAGGAGATGAGTAGTTCTTTTTACAGATGAGAAAACTGAGGCACAGAGAACACAGTAAACTTGCCTAAGGCCACACAGCAAGTGGCGGGGTCTGGACAGAAACCCAGCTCTAGAGGGTGTGCTGCCTCTCCGATCCCAGGAGCAGAGGCCTCCCCTCTCCTAGTTCTTTGTCCTCTGACTTTCCTATGTCACCACCCTCCTCATCTTCGGAGAGCCCACACTTCCTCATCCCTCTCTGGGTGGTGGTGGTGTTCTCTTGTGAAACTGCTTTGTGAAACTACTTATTGTGCAAGGCTGTCTTTGATTAGATCATTATCTAGATTTCCAAAGAACTGAGAGAAAGGTTTATCAAAGCAAAGGCTTGGAGTTGCTTCTGGAGAAATTAATCAATTAATCAATCAATTAATCAGCAAGGGCTTGAGAGCAGGTTTTGTCCCCAGCCCTGTGCTGGGCATCTATGAACACAAAAGACACCCAGGACCTGGCCTCAACTCTCAAGGAAACAACAGTAAAGACAGCATGTAGGACTTCCCTGGTGGTGCGGTGGTTAAGAATCTGCCTGCCAATGCAGGGGACACGGGTTCAAGCCCTGGTCCGGGAAGATCCCACATGCTGCGGAGCAACTAAGCCCGTGAACCACAACTACTGAGCCTGTGCACTAGAGCCCGTGAGCCACAACTACTGAGCCCACGTGCCACAACTACTGAAGCCCGTGTGCCTAGAGCCCGTGCTCTGCAACAACAGAAGCCACCGCAGTGAGAAGCCCGTGCACCGCAATGAAGAGTAGCCCACGCTCGCCGCAACTAGAGAAAGCCCGCGCACAGCAACAAAGACCCGACACAGCCAAGAATAAATAAAATTAAAAAAAAAAAAGACAGCATGTAAGCTGTGCTCTGTGTGCTGGGTCTGTGCACAGCTGTATTTCATAAGATATACAGGAGAGGAGTCAGAAAAGTTGTTATGAAGGAGATGGAATTTGAAATAGGGGTTGAGAGAAGGGGCAAGGAAACCTTGTTCACTCTGATGGAGATAACAAAACTTGGCAGAAGGAAAAAAAGCAGTCCAGGCGAGAGAAACAACAGAAGTGTTTTCTGCATCCAAATCAATCAGATCCTCAGAAATGAACTAAAGAGAGAAAAAACTGGGATTATTTTTTCTGCCAAGTTTTGCTATTTCCATCAGTGAACAAAGAAAATCTCTTCCCCTAGCCGTGATGCTGCTTCTGGAATTGAAGAAGGGTGCTCTGCCTCTTATGTCCACCAGGCGGCAGAGCTGCTACTTCTGTCGCTAGAGCTCCAAGTACAATCAATCCAGAGAGAAAGGTGAAGGATCCCAGACTCCTCCTCAAATCAGCAGGTTGGAACGGCCCTGGGCCAGCGGTGGGCACCAGTCTTCTCAGTCCTAGCTGCCTATAGTCAGGGAGGAAATAGAATATAGAATGTAAGAGGAAGTTGGGTAAACAGAAAGGGAAGAGACAGAGAGACATTAAAGAGGCATTCCCTCACAGGATCTAACCTCTTTGTACCATGAAAAGACCTTCCAATGAGCAGAAAAGGGGTCTCCATGGGTTCAGGCTACTCATGCCTTCTGCTGTTGTCTTGACTGAGAAAAGTTAATGGGAGGCTTGGGTAACTATGAAAAATAATCAACTGCTAGTCTAAGACTGGTTTTCAAGACAGCCAATTCGGGCTCTCTGGACAAGGGTAGCCATTCCAGCCACTGGAAGGAGGAACTCTTGTGGTTTGGGGAGTATGACCCTCCTGGCCATCACCCCAGGCCCTGGTGTCATGCTGTGGGCTGTATGGGGCAGTAGGCATGCCACTGACACCCTTTAGAGGAGCCCTGAAGTCCGTATTTAGCTTTACTCTACATTCCACCACCTGAGCCAGGCAACAGGGTCCTGAAGCCACAAGAGCAGAGGGGGCTAGAGGGGAGGGGGAAGGGACACTAGTTTGAAGCCAGACATGTTGGCTTTTATCTGTCTCTGACTAGCTGTGCAACTTGCAGGAGTGAACCAACTTTTCTGAGCCTTCGTTCCCCCATTTGTAAAATTGAAAGGCTGAATTAGAGCAATCGTACCTGATGTGCGTTCTAGCTCTGAAATTCTGAAAAACACACACACCTTTGGCCAGAGGAACTGGGGAATGGGCGCGGGTGGAGGGTGGAGGGCGGTAGCCGCGACCAAGCAGCCTCAAGAGTCGACCCCACCCCTGCAGTCGGCTCCCCAGCAGTAGCCACTGCGGCACTGCCCGCCCCACCCCCGCCCTCATGGCCGGGCGGCGCACACCCACGGCTCCCTCCGAGACTTCTGGAATCTCGCTGGATTCCTCCCAGGAATGTTTATTGCCCTTTACATCTGCAAATCGCTTTACATCAGCAACCCTGCTGCGCGATTATTAACCATCGCCGCAATATTCCTCGTTCCGCCTGTAAGAGGAATTAAGGGGGTCTGGATTTATGAAGGTGAAATCCGAAAGTAATTTGCCTGGGATTCATTCAATAATCAGTTAGCAACAGTTAATTAAGGGCCTAATACGAGCAAGGCGCAAAGAGACGCACAAATCCAGTTACTATGGAGGTCAGAATTGCAGGGGTCCTCAAAGAACTTCACTGATATTCCAATTATGTAATGCGCCGCTCCCCCCCACCAACGCCTGTAACTAAAAGGTGATGGACGATCTCCCCTCACAAGCCTGACGACACAGAGCCCCACCCCCGAAGTTCATTTTACCAGGCTAGGTAAAGGGAAGTGACCTTCCCAAGGTCACTTATCCCCCAAGGGGCAACACTGATCCCAGAACCTCGGCCTTCAAAGCTTTCCAGTGCGCCATGGACGAGAATTTTAAGTTCAAGCCTATAAAACGTAAAATAGTGAGGCGAAGGATGGCTGTTTCCATGATTTCGGGCACAGAGTGAGAAAATCGTGATCCCAGCTCTCCCACCCCAAACAAACGAAACAGCCCAAATCTTGGCTGCAGCCTCAACGCGACAAATGTTTGAGATCCCAGAGTTCATCCGTCGGTCATCCACGCCTTCCCTCGGGGTCCCTATCGTCCCTGCCCCTCGCCTCCGCTCGGGTGTCGGGGATGGGTCTGGGGTCGCGTGGAACGGAGCGGCCCGCAGCAGCCCCACGGGGGCGTGGCCGGGGACAGAGGGCGGGGGAAGGCGGGAGGGCGGGGGAAGGCGGGAGTCCGGCTCCCAGCCTCGTCCCGACGGGCGGCGCCGCGGCTGAGCCAAATATGGGCAGAGCGGAAGCAGCGGGCAGACGTCACGGCGCCGGGTGGGGGCCGAGCTGCGGGGCCGATGACGGGAGGCGCTGACGGCACCTACGTCTCACCATGGAAACCAAACAGTAAATAGAGGAATTGCGAGCTCCTGGCGCGGCCCGACCCAGCGACCTGGCCTGAAGCAAAGGGCCGGAAGCTGGGGAGGACTGGGAGAAACCTGGGCTTGGCAGAGGAAGGCAGGGGCGCGGCGAGGGTGCTCCGAGGGCGGAGAAGGGACGCCGAGAGAGCACCCCCTCTGACAGGTCCTTGGGAAGCCGTCTCTCCCTCAGCCCAGGATCCAGCAGGGGCAGGTCAGGAACAGAAAGAAGCCCTTCTGGATGGAAAGAAGCCTTCCTGTCCTTTTTGAAGGGCTTCCTCGGCCTGCAAGGTTGTTGGGGATATTGGTGTTTCTTTGTTTTTCCTTACTAGTGTCTAAGAATTCACACATTGGGACCGCACTACCCCGACTCAAATTCCAGCTCCGCCACTCTAGTTGGCTGATCGTGAGCAGATCACAATCTTCTGTGCCCCCGGACTATATTATCTATAAAATAAGGGTAATAGCAGGACTTACCTGTATTCATGAGTTAATATAAATGTGTGTGTGTGTGTTTGGAACAGTGTCTAGCGCATTGTGAGCCTCAATTAGTGCTAGCTGTTAATTTTTATTCCTAAGCAACACAACAGTGGGTTAGTAGTTTAGTCAACTACTAAATTATACTGCTGAAGTAATGGTTTTCTTCTTGATTCGTTTTTTAGTTTTAAAATAAATAATTTTAAAAGAATTTTCCAGACTTCCCTGGTGGTGCAGTGGTTATGAATCCGCCTGCCAATGCAGGGGACACAGGTTCGAGTCCTGCTCCAGGAAGATCCCACATTCCACGGAGCAACTAAGGCTGTGCACCACAACTACTGAGCCTGCGCTCTAGAGCCCGTGAGCCACAGCTACTGAGCCCATGTGCCACAACTACTGAAGCCCGCGTGCCTAGAGCCTGTGCTCCACAAGAGAACCCACCGCACTGAGAAGCCCGTGCACTGCATTGAAGAGCAGTCCCCGCTCTCCGCAACTAGAGAAAGCCTACCCAACGCAGCCAAAAATAAATAAATTTATTTAAAAAAGAAAAAGAAAACTCAACAGTAATCCCAGCAACTGTTTAGAACTTAAAACAACAAAAGATCTTTTCAGGAAAGAGTATTTTGTCACTGATGATGTCTAGAATTGCCAGTTCATGGTGTTAATTAAAACGCAGACCAAGTTGAACTGGTTTTATTATTACTTTTAAATTCTCAGCAGGTAATGTGGATGACACACATTGTGTGTGTTTTGTGGTTGACAGACCCTAGTGTGATCCCCAGTAATTCCTGCCTCCTGGTGTCCATGTTGGGAATTTGTGTGATTCCCTCCCCTTGAGGTAGAACCCGAGGCTTGCTTCTAAGCAACAGAATATGTGGCAAAGGTAATGGGATGTCACCCCTAGATTATGTCGTGGTATATATACATATACATACATATATATATATATATATATATATATATATATATATATATATATATATATATATATACATCTCCATCTTGCTAGCACACACTAGTAGGTTTTCCTGCTGGGCTTGATGAAGTGAGCAGCCATGCTGAGGAAGCTCTGAAGGCAAGGAGCTATGAGCAGCCTCTAGGACCTGAGGGTGGCCTCCGGCCAACAGCCAGCAAAGAGCTGGGCCTTAGTTATAAAATCACAAGGAAATAAAGTCTGCCAACAACCCGGATGAGCTCAGAAGCAGATTGTTTCCCATTCAAGCATCCAGCTGAGAATGAGCTTGTCTGACACCTTGATTGCAACCTTGTGAAACCTTGAACAGAGGACTGGACTAGGCTGTGCCTGGACTCCTGACCCACAGAGAATGTGAGATAATGAATACGTGTTGTTTTAAGCTGCTCGATTTGTGGTGATTTGTTATACAGAAACAGAACACTAATCCACCCTCTTTGCCTGTACCTGGCACTTGCTTGGTGTCCCACTGTAGCACTGCATACGCTGCTCAGACCTTCTACCCTAAATGATGTGGTGTGGGCCTCTTCATTGCATTGCCACAGTCGTCATCTGATGTCATCAATGTTTTGAAGCTGTAGGGGAGGTTTGAGATTTTTGAAACCCACTCCTGATTTGGTAGAGGAAACAGTCTCAGAGAGGTTAGAGTGTCACCCCAGGTCATAGAATTACATATTTAGGGGCAGGTTTAACATTCTAGCAAAGCAGTTAAGCACTTTGGACTTTAGAGTCACAAAGAGCTGATTTCAAATCTCAGATCTGCTACTTAGCAGTTGTGTGACCTCGGTTAACTCAACTTTTCCTAGATCATCATCCTATTGGTAAAATGAGGATCCTAGTTGTATCTGCCTCATAGGTTTGTGGTGAGGACTAAATGAGAGTATCCATTCAACAAAACAATTATTGTGTGCCCATTATGTGCTAGTTGCTAGAGGCAAAATGATTAGCAAAGCAAATCTGGTCTCGGATTTAGTGTTGCCTGTAAAGTACATGGCGCAGCCTGGAACGTAGCAAGCACATGTGAAATGCTGACCATTATCAATATTATATCCTAGGTTCTATCCCAACTACATGCCTCCAGACAAGCTCTATAAGTTGACATTATAGAACCTCTACCATGTAAATCCAACCGCCTACATCCCCTCCCCACCCCAATATTCCACAGGTATCTTGAGCTCAACATGTCCAACACAGGACTTACCTTCTTATCCCCCAAACCTGCTCTTCTTCCTAGAGTCACAAAGTCATTGGGGGACCCACAAGCCTCCTTGTGGGTCAAGCCTGGTAAAGCTGGGAGTGAGCTTGGATTCCTCCCTCTCCCTCACCTCCCACATCCACTCAGTCACCAAGTCCCAACAGTCCTGCCTGCTAATTACCTCTTGTTCCCTCCCCGTTCCCACCACCACTGCCTGGGTTCAACCTACACACAACTGAACTAAGTAAATACCAGGCTCTTCATGATCTGGCCACATTTACCTCTTCTTGACCTGTCTCCAGCCCCCTCCACTTTGATGTGGCAATATTGATGCAAATGAAATCAACTGTACTTATATGATGCTCTATAGTTTACATCTCCCACCCACTCTTCCCCCAGCCCTGCATTTTATAGTCCTGCAAAACTAACTGCATTGTCTTCTGGGTCTGTGGCTTTACAGCGTATATCCCTCTGCCTCCTGGAATCCTCCCTCTGCCACTTGCTCATCTAGCAAATTCCATCCATCTTTGAAGTGCAGCTCAGCGGTCACCTTCCAAGAGACTCCCCCCGATACAGTCCATCACTCCCTCCCTCTCATAACCCCTGCACAGCTCTTGTCAATTTTCATTGCTACAGTATGTGTAATATGTTTATGTGTCTTTCTCCCTTTCCAGGCCAGGAACTCCAGCCTGTGCCTTCTTTGCCTCTGAATCCAGCACCTGATACAGAGTAGACACCCAGAAACTTTTTTAGTTTAATATTTATTTGTTTATTATTTATTTTGGCTGTGACAAGTCTTAGTTGCAGCAGGCGGTACCTTCGTTGAGGCATTCTTGGTTGCGGCATGCATGTGGGATCTAGTTCCCGGATCAGGGATCGAGCCCAGGGCCCCTGAATTGGGAACATGGAGTCTTACCACTGGACCACCAGGGAAGTCCCTGGAAAGTTTTTTTTTTTTTTTTTTGGCTGTGTCAGGTCCTCATTGCTGCACGTGGGCTTTCTCTAGTTGCGGCGAACAGGAGGGCTACTCTACGTTGTGGTGCACGGGCTTCTCATTGTGGTGGCTTCTCTTGTTGCGGAGCACGGGCTCTAGGCGCACGGGCTTCAGTAGTTGCAGCATGCAGGCTGAGTAGTTGTGGCACGCGGGCTCTAGAGCGCAGGCTCAGTAGTTGTGGTGCACGGGCTTAGTTGCTCCGCGGCACGTGGGATCTTCCCGGACCAGGGCTTGAACCCATGTCCCCGGCATTGGCAGGCAGATTCTTAACCACTGCTCCATCAGGGAAGCCCCCTGGAAACCTTTTATTGAATGAGATGAAGTCCATGCTTGCTCCAGAGGATATATATTTTCTCCCTTGACCCCCATCTCCCTAAATTATAAAGCAATAAATAATAGCTCACCCTTCTATAATACTCCTGTGTGCCCAGGCACTGTAATAAGCTCCATACAGACTAACTTATTTAATGCTCACAGCAACCCCAGAGGTGGATACAATTATTATCTCCCTTTCACAGATGAGGAAACTAAGGTGCAGAGAGGAGAGGTAAACTGCCCAAGGTCAAGGAGCCAAAATTCAAAGCTGAGTCCATGCTCTGAACCACTCTGCTCTATTGGATCCATTTCCTCGAATCCAGATTAATTTATCATTTTTCTTTGATAAGTTTAGCTGCAATGACAGTCTCATGATTGACTAAAAAGCCTGAAAATGAATCACTGTTTCTGTAGCTCTGACCGCAAATTGCTCCCCGAAGTAAACGTGGGAGCAACTGGGGCCTGTGCCATTTACCCTTTCGTTGGAGGTGCTGCATTTCGCTCCACTCGCTTTAGCAGGGTCCCCTTCCTACAGGCCTGCTTCTAATGTAGCTGATGCTCAAACCCCTCCGGGTTCTTATTCCCATCAACTGATTGAACCACACCTCAGCACCATGTCAGTTTGAGCTGAAAGTTAAAACAGTTTATTAGTCAAGAGAATCTGGCGCTTCCCTGGTGGCACAGTGGTTGAGAGTCCGCCTGCCAATGCAGAGGACGCCGGTTCGTGCCCCGGTCCGGGAAGATCTCACATGCTGCGGAGCGGCTGGGCCCGTGAGCCATGGCCACTGAGCCTGCGCGTCTGGAGCCTGTGCTCCGCAACGGGAGAAGCCACAACAGTGAGAGGCCCGTGTACCACAAAAAAAAAAAAAAAAAAAAAAAAGATCTGATGACCATCAGGACAGGCAGCCTCCTTGGGACAACAGCCAGAGCTCTTTCTGCTCTTTGTCCTCTTGGGCACTTGAACAGTGCTCGAGAAGAGCAGAGGAAAGGCAGCTTAGATTAGTCCGTGGATCGGTCTGTGGAGCCATTGAAATGAATTGCGTTACAACTAAACCAGTTTATGCTTCTGTTGCATTCACCTGCGTGCAAAGTGGACCGCTGTTAAGCCAGCACCCTTCAGGGACTTTGAACTCCTTCATCAGGAGTCAAGACACTTTATTCCCATCTGCTTTTGCCCAGGTCTGGGCATATTCTTGTAAATGATGATTGTGATAATGATATTGATATTGGTAATGATCGTGATAGCCGCTAACCCTATTCTTCTCTTCTCATGCAGAATAAATTGTAAGTTTTATAATTTAGCACACCAAGGATCCAAAACTCAAATGCATTTGTGTGATAGTCTGAAAATTTTATATCAATGAGAGTGAAAAACATTGTTTTGTTAGTTTCCTTGAAGATGATGATACTTAAATTTACATATGCATCTACTCTTCATTTGGTATTGAAACAAATTTCTCAATTTGTAATTAGTCTAGAAGTGTCACTGACCTGCAGTATACTTGTATTTTTTGGTACCCCTCAAAATTCCTTCCCAAGCCAGTTAGTTCGTCGCCTTAATATTGTAGAACTCTTGACAAGAATTTTTTTTTAAACAAGAAGCCATGCTCTTTCACTCAGGAAGAAATCTATGAAGAACATGGCTCATCTTCACTGTTAAGTTGTAGTTATCTCCCTTTAGATGTTTTTGTCAATTTAATCCACCTTCATTCATTCATCCATCTCCATTCATTTAACAAGCATTTGAGTCCCTAGTAGTCCTTGGGGCTAGAGAGGTGATCAAGACAGAAAAGGTCCCTGCTCACATGGAACTTACAGGCAGTGGTGAAGGGTAGAAATTTATTAAAAAGGGAAAGGAAACATAAATAAGGTGCTGCAGAGAGTGACAGAATGACCTGGGAAGGCTTCTTGGAGGGGATGTTCTTTGAGCTGAGTCCTGATCAATAGGAAGGAGCCAGCCTGGGAAAAGAAGCCCAGGCAGAGGGACAGCAAGTGCAAAGGTCCTGCAGCAGGGACACGCGTGCTATGTGTCAGGCATGGAAGGAAGGTCAGTGAGCAGAGTGGTGTCCATGGAAGGACAGGAGATGGTGGTGGAGAGGAGTCAAGAGTGAGCTCTTTAATATTTATAGCAAAACAGCACAGCTTAAAATGCTCTGATATTCAGCGTTCAAGTGATGCTCATATCTCATTTATTTTGTGAGGAATATGATTATTCTGTGTTTGGAGGAAGTCTTACACACAGATGAAAGACTGAATTTTTGTTTTCGATTTTTTTTTACTTGAAAACCATAAAAACTTCAGCTGATTTCCTTAGAGTAATCTAAAAACTTTTACTTTGCCTCTGTCTCTACTTTGTCCATTAATTAAAGATAACATAATTGATTTACTTTCTTTCATGCATGGAAAGTTGCTGTTGATACAAAATTACTGTTATTAGAACAAATTGGTAAATGCTACCCTTTAATTTTGAGAATTACACAAGATGCAGGGATGTGCAAAGATGATGCAGAGTCTACAATCCACTATTATATAAAGATAATTCTCTTTTCTTCTACCCTTTTTCCATCTAAAATTAATTTGGAGCTGGAAGCACAAAGGCAGTGCATTCACTTTGAAGTTGAATTGGCAGAAGTAATCCAGGGAGGCAGCGGAGGAATTCCAGGAGCCAAAGATGGAACTGGGGTATATGTTTGAAGCCAGACATAAAAGATATGAAATCCCCATTGCTTAATATCATAACAGGGCCTGGAATAGGAGAATTTAGAGAGTATGTGTGGAATATATTTCTGCTTGTGGAAATAGTGCAGAATTTATTCATTTATCCACCCAGCAAATATTTGTTAACCCTGTACTATGTGCCAGGCACTAAGCCAGGTCTGGGGATCCATTAATGAACAAATTAGACATTCTCCCCATAAAGAAATGACCCCCTTGCATCCTTATTTCCATCTCTTGCTATTATATGAGTATCTTTTGTATCAGTGAACGATGGTGCCCTGAGAAAGTCATTTTGTTGAGACCAGTGTAAGGCCATATCATGTGGGTAGTGATAGAATCTTTCCCAAAAGGAAGTTGACATTCCCAATGTCTATCATCCATGGGAGTTGTTGAATCCTGAGTCAGGAAAAGAGGATTTGGAAGGAGCCCCTTTAGCTAGAAAGAGAGGGGATTCCTTTCTTCTCTTGATCCCATGAGAATGGTGGGCAGAGAGCTTGGTGGCATGTCAACCCAATGGCGGACCCTATAGGTCCTCTGAGAAGCCTGTTAAAGAGATTCTCTGTGTGCAAGGCCCTCTCCTGGACCTTTAATGCAGGCTTGTTGATGGAGCAGCCTGGTCTCAGCTGGGCTATGGTGAACTAGAAGAAGGGTCTGCGTGCAGGCAGAGGTCAGGGCTGTCAAGTGAAAAGCAAGCCTCTCTCTCTAATCAGCATGGGGCTGACCAAAGCCATTAGTCAGGTCTCCAGGTGTTCAGTGTCCAGGGCTAGAGGTTTAGCTTCCCTTCCCCATCTGAGAAATCTGCTTCCATGTGTTGTTATTACTGTACCTGTAGGGGATCCAGCTGGTTTCCTTCAGATATCTTCTTGTTACTTCAGATCTAGGTGTTAGTTACAGTAATTCTGTATCCAGTTTAGGTCCTATCTAAAAGCTACAGAAAATTTAGCCTCTGGACAGCAAACAGGGAGTCTGAGGCCATTTTCATTATTGCCGGACAGGCAAAAATAATATGCAAGTGATGTGTGAGAGATCAGTGCTCTCAAGAGCCTAAAGCAAGTTGCTTTCAAATGTCAGTTATTATGTGAGGAGCTGGGAGATCATAGGTGTGAACACCACCCTCAATGGAGCTGTCATTTTAAATTAAAACTTTCAACTTGGCTGAGTATGACATCCCATAACCACCCAGTGATTTTTATTATCACCAAAGCATTAGAAGGCTGGCCCTGAAGCTCCTCTTCCACCTGGCACGGGTGCAAACCTGGTCTCTGGCTTCCGAGCTTGGTGCCCACATGATAGCAGAGAGCAGGGGAGGAAGGATGCCGCCTCCTCTCGTTGTGGTTGGTACCTGTGCACGGAAGCACCCCATCGCCAGAGGTGTCCCAGACAAAGGTCATGTTCTTCATTAAGATGATAAAGCTTCGGGCTTCCCTGGTGGCGCAGTGGTTGAGAGTCCGCCTGCCGATGCAGGGGACACAGGTTCGTCCCCCGGTCTGGGAAAATCCCACGTGCCGCGGAGCGGCTGCGCCCGTGAGCCATGGCTGCTGAGCCTGCGGGTCCGAAGCCTGTGCTCCACAACGGGAGAGGCCACAACAGTGAGAGGCCCGCGTACCGCAAAAAAAGAAAAAAAAGATGATAAAATTTCTAAGTTAAACTTATTCCACGTACCACACACACAAAAAAAGATGATAAAGTTTCTAAGTTAAACTTATTCAAGCATGTTGACTTCTCCTTCTCGAGCTATCATGTAACTTTTTATTTACCTGATGATCAACCATTGTTTGTACTGTTTGAGATCTCTCGAATTCTCAGAGCCAGCTTTTCCTTCCCCCAGTGAATGTCAGGCATATGTTAAAGAAACTTCAGAAATTACAATGCATTTATTACGAATGGATGAGAACCCCCCCTCCTTTCTTTCTGAGAATAAAAAGAATACAACTAAATGTATGTCTGAGTTAGGACTGAAGAGTTAAGGACTGAAAAGTTGTGGGTTTATTTTTTTTCCTAACCAGGTGAAAACTTTTTCTTTTTCTTTTTTCTCTTTTTGATCACACCACGAGGCATGTGGGATCTTAGTTTCCAGACCAGGATCAAACGCCCATCCCCTGCATTGGAAGGGCAGAGTCTTAACCACTGGACTGCCAGGGACAGGGAAGTCTGAAAACTTTTTTTTTTTTAACCAAGTGTCAAGAGGCAGTTCAGCCTGATGGATAGGGTAATGAATGAAGAAGTTAAGATTCCAATCCCAAGAGTGGAATATTGAGAAAGTCATCATTCTAACCGTTCAATTTGCTCTCCTTTAAGGAGGGAGTAATCTTCACATGATTTTGTGGCAAAAAGTTAATGTGGTTCGTGCAAAGCTTAATTGTTTGCTAAAAGGATTCCTAGAAGACCAAGCCATTTAAGTTTAGTATTAGCACAACTAGACTTAAACATGCCCCTCTTTGACTTTCAAAACAGAAAAAGGAAGACAAGTTCTCACAAAAGCTGTTACAAAGCAGTTTCCCATTCCTAGAATCTCTAAGGGGAGACTTAGCACTGCAAGGTGAAGACATGCGTTTGTACAATTTTCCAACGTCAGCTCCAGAGTTTCTCTCTTTTTGATAAGGGATCAAACAGAGGGTTGTGTCCCCTCCAGGAGCTACCCTTCTTGACAAACTGGTCTCCAATGATACTTTCCAGAATCTTACAAAACTTCCAGAATGAAAAGAGCACGAGGTTGGTCGCATTCAACTTAAATGCTTTTATTGACAATGTCTTTGAACAATAAGCAAACAATGCTTAAATTTTTCATTCAGATTCACTTTCCACATGTCAAAAGACCTCAAGGTAGAAAAAAATAAAATAAAAATATAAATATCTGAGAATCCATCTTAATAAATAAATTAAAAACACAATAAAACGTTTTCATGGAAAACTGTTAATGTCAGAACATTCAGACCACCTCAACAATGCATGATCAGTAACGTTACAATGAACATTGATGTTGAAGAAAAACTACAGTACATGGATATAGCTATTTATTTCTAACTACCAGAAAATAAAGTCATATCTTTTCTTAGTTTAATATTGGTCATTGCTAATCAGAACACACAATTTCCAGGAACACAGTAGTTATTGTTAAAATCAGCTGCACTAGATACAATTTGAAAATATCCAGCACCAGGTTAATTCCAAAACGAACCCAATAGATTAGTTAATGCTATGAGAAGACTAAAGAGAAAGAGAAAAGAGACACAGACCCAGGCCTGGCTCGACATGCTACTAACTACCAGCTCTCAGATGTGTCACTGGGAACAATACACACTCCATGCGTTTTGCTACATCTCCAGAAGAGGTAAGGACTTGAGTCCACACATGGATGCTGTCAAGTCCTTGAGGCCCACAGCCTGGTGTGTTTCACGCACAGGTAAGTTCCTCCCTAGGTCTATGGGAACCCTCGAGGGAAGACGTGTTCCTCCTCTCTGTAATGCACCGACTCGGGCAGTGGCACGTGCATGCCTGCTGCCTCCCCTCTCTGCCTGCTCACAGGGCCAGCAGCGTGGGTGAGCTGAGCGAGTCAGAGGAGGGCTCGTTGCTGCTGCTGCCCTTGCGGTGGGCAGCCGCACAGCTGGGGAAGGAGTCAGCCTCAGGGTAGGTGAAGACGAAGGAAGACGTGTAAGTAGTGCAGCTGGGTGTACAGGTGACCACCGGGGTGCACAGGGGTTCCAGCTCTGTGGCCATGGGCCCCATCCCCAGGGAGCCACCGTGCAGGGGCTCCCAGTCTGCTGCATAGAAGGAACCAGACAGGTCCATGTCTGGCACAGAGCGGGCGGTCTCAGAGCCGCTGGGCCTGGACGATGCTGGGAACAGGAAGTCATCAAAGGGCTCAGCCTTCAGCTCCATGCTGCTGATGCTCTTGACGGGCTCCACTGAGGGCTTGGGCTCAGGGTCATTAAGGAGGGGTAGGGTGAAGGCCTCCTCAGATTCGGGGGTGGCAGCTTCAGGCAGGCCCCCGCTCAGATCAAGGGAAGCCACAGACATTTCTTCTGGGAAGCCCATGTCATCAGGGATCTTGCAGGCAGGTCGGTGAGCTGCCAGGATGAACTCTAGTTTTTCCTTCTCCTTTAGCAGGTTGGCAATCTCAGTCTGCAAAGCAGACTTCTCATCTTCTAGTTGGTCTGTTTCCTGGATAGAGAGGACAAAGCAAAGCATAAGACACGGTCTTACTCAAGGACGGTGCTCCCTTATGTCCAATCTCCAACTTTCCCCTTAAGTTTTCAAAAGAAATGAGCCAGGGGATCTACCTACCGCTTGGAGTGTGTCAGTCAGCTCCCTCCTCCGGTTCCGGCATTTGGCTGCAGCCATCTTATTCCTTTCCCTTCGGATTCTCCTTTTTTCCTCTTCTTCTGGGGACAACTGGGTCGGGGCGGGGGAGAGCAGCATTCAGTAACAGTGTCTGCCATCAGCTCCATTCACCCACCCCAGTGACACTGGCTCCTGCAGCTTCCCAGCTCCTAACACCTCTTCTGTGAAGCCATTTCTAACCTGCAGTTGAAAGCTGGGTGTGACTTGCATTTAAAATAAGAACCTCAGCAAGAGCCAAAGAAGAGCCCAGACTGAAAACATGAGATAGGAACCTATTAGGGAAGAAACTACACATTAGGGCATTTCTTAGAGTGGGACTATCAGAGCCTAACTTGGGATGGAAATGACTTGGAGCCAGGGCTCCCCGTTCCGGATGTCTAGTCATTTCCATCAATGGCTTCACCCTGTCCGCTGGGCTCCCCACCTCCACCAGTGCTGAAGCCACACTATGCCCACCCCAGGGAAGGTGCTGAGAGCTCACCTGTTCCACCTTGCCCCTCCTGCCAATGCTCTGAGCTCTGCCTCCGGTCATGGTCTTCATGACTCCAGCCCTGGAGTAAGCCCCAGCCGAGGGGGTGGGGACTCCATAGGGGTGGGGAGCTCTGGTCTGGGATGGGGCCA
Source organism: Mesoplodon mirus (assembly GCF_964341445.2). Taxonomy (NCBI): domain Eukaryota; kingdom Metazoa; phylum Chordata; class Mammalia; order Artiodactyla; family Ziphiidae; genus Mesoplodon; species Mesoplodon mirus. The sequence continues at coordinate 161,287,925 of NC_138979.1, read as the reverse complement.
CGGAGGAGACCAGGGTGGGCTGCACTAGCCACTGCAGGTCCGGGCTGGTCGAGATGGCGGTCACTGTTGGGATGAAGTTGGCACTGGAGACGGCCAGATCGGTGCAGAAGTCCTAGAATGAAGCAGAGGAGAAAGCTGACGTGAGTGAGCAGATTCTGGACGCAGGTGGGGTGAGCAGAGTTCCCAGTGCCGCATGCAGCAGGGAGAGAGGGAGGAGAAACCGTTCTGCCATGGACTGCTCAGGTCTTTTTACATGCCCCTCATCCTGGATGAAAGGTTTCCCCCTTTCTTCCCAAGAATTCCGCAGCGCAGTGCCTTTTTCCTCCATCCAGCTGCTGCGTTCCCGTTATCCCTTCAGCATCACTCTCTTGAAAGGGGGTTTGTTATAAATATCTCTGACGTCTGAGCTGACGCAGGCGCCGCTCCGGAGTCTCCTGAATGAACTCGCTTTTTATCAATGAAACTGCCTTACACACCCGCCTGCTTCACCCCACCCCTCCTCCTTGCTCCAGGCTGCGAGGGGAGGGGAGATTGCCGCTTTTTGCCGCCTCCCCAGAGGCGCCGGGCTCTAGTTGGCGAGTCTTTGCTTGGGACACTTTTGTCCCAGCGAATGTCAGAGATCAGTCAGGGAGGGCGGGCCGGGGGCAGCTCAGAATGAGCCTGCCGCGGGAAAGGAGAACCAATTCTTATTATGACAAGCTTCCGTGCGCTCCAAACAAGTTCGGGGCTCCGGAGGTAGGGCTGCTCCGGCCGGGGCAAGCTTTCCTCCCCTCCGGCGAAAGGGCTCCTCGATTCGTCTTCCTGAGCCGTCCCGCCCCGGTTTCTCCTCCCCGGTGACCCCGAGCCCCGGGCCCCGGGCCCCGCGGCGGCGCGAAGCCAGCCTCACCTGCGCATTGACGGGAGAGCCCATACTGGAGAAGGAGTCGGCCGGTGAGTGGTAGTAGGAGAGGCTGTCCCCGGCCGGGGAGGCGCTGCTGCAGCGAGAGGATGACGCCTCGTAGTCGGCGTTGAAGCCAGAGAACATCATGATCGCGGGTAGTCAAAGCCGGGCGAGGGGCTGAGGGAAGGAGGCAGGTAGGAGCTGCGCGGCAGAGCTAGGTAGGAGCGCTGTTGCTCGCTCGCTGCGCCGCCGCCTCCGGCTCTGTCTCAGATTCTTAGCTGCTCGCTGCCGATGCGGTTGGAAGTAGTAGGCGCCGCAGCCACCGCTTTTATAACCCTTTTGTGAATGAGCCCTACACGTCACGGGGCGCAACCATTGTGGCTCTCGAGGGGTGTCGCACGGGCCTGGCCACATCTGCGATCACCTTGCCGTCTCCGCCGTCCTCCCAGCCCCCTGCCTCCCGTCTTGTCGTGTTTCTTTATCTTGTGAGCGTTTCGCAATCTGGGTCTTGAGGTGGCTTGGAGCCCCAGAGATGAGGGACTTTGGGGATGGCTCCCCCCACGACCGCAGGGAACGGCCGTGGAAACCTGCTGACGCAGATGTCCTAATATGGACATCCTGTGTGAAGGGGAGGGAGGGATTGACGGGAACTGCTCGCGGGCTGCAGCCAACACCGAGGGTGCAGCGCGGGGGGAGGCGGGGGCCGCGGCCAGGGGGAGGGGAGGAGGGAAAGGAGGAGGAGGCGAGCGAACATTCGCACCTGGTTCAATGCGGACCCTTGTTCCCGGGGTGGGAGGATGGGGTGGGGGCGCCCTTCTACCCGTTTACGGTAAGCGGGGCACAGTTCTGAGGCTCTGGTATGGGCGAAACAGGTACACAGCCCCGAGGGCTTAAGCCTCGGCCCCCGTAGGAATGCGCCTCCACCCCCATTCCCCATTCTGGCCCTAATTCAGGTCCAAGTGTGGGAGCAGCCCCTCAGCCCCTCGCCTCAAGCCCCCGGACTCCAGCACTACTAGGATTGTTACTGCGTTTGGAAGCAGAAAGTCGGGGGATCCAAAATAAGAGAATACGATAACCTACTTTACCTACGATGCTGGGTATTTTCATTTTAATTTTTTTGTTTTTAAGGAAAAAGGCGCATTTTTTTTTCTTGGCCATGTTAGTGTTACTGTCAAACCCCTGAGAAACTAGCCAATAAACATTCTGCAGAACCTCCATGCAAGGGTGTCTGGAGGGTTCGTTTGCCTGGTTCTGAGCTTGGGCCCGGGGCCTGGGGGTGTTATGTGGACAAGGTCATCAGTTCTGGGTACCGGATGGAGTGAGCTCTTGGGGGAGCGCAAGTCCGTGCTGGGGAGGTGGGGGTGGTTCGGTGCCCCAGGAAGCTGGTGATTGGGAGCCCGCAGCCAGTGATTTTCCAGCACGGACTTGGAGGGGGGAGGACCGGGGGCTCTTGGAAGGACCGTGCCCAGCAGCGCCCAGGCCGGAATCCTCGGCGTCTGGGGCCTCAGGCACCGCTCGGTGGCCTGGAAAACAGGGCTTTGGGGCAGCAAGGTGCTCTACAGTGCGCTGCGCCCCCAGACGCCCCCAGCCTCCTGCTCGGATGCAAAGGACAGCCGAGGTCACACTGCCCCGGGTCGGTCCCAGAGCGCCGGCCACCTCCGGGACGCGAAGCCACAAGTCCCCGTAGAGACACAGGTCCCTGTGTCCCTTCCCCCACTCTTCGGGCCCGGGGGCCACGGTGGGCACCTGGAGAGGGGCGAGGCGGGATTAGGGCTGCGGGCGGATCCTTCGGGACGCGCGGGGAGCGGGGCCGCCGATCTGCCTCCCGCCGCCGCACCCGGGAGCCAGGCGATACTGCTATAGATAGTAACAGGGAAGCAGCTGTTTACAGCAACACTGCGCCGCCAGGGCAGTCTCCAGGCGACGCCGCGCGGCCGGGCGCGCCGTCGGCCTGGCGAGGCCGCCCTCCCTCCTCGCTCCACGGGGGCCTCGGCCTCCCCGGCCCGGCAGCAGCCACTCCCGCCGCCTGACCTCATCTGCCCAGTCCGGGGGCTGAGTGCGGCTTGCGCGCGGCTGGGCGCTAACCTCCATTCTTAGAGATGCGAACCCGGCGAGAGCTGGGAGGGCAGGGAGGCGGGGATTCGTGGAACTGGGCCACTTGCTATTTTTGCATTCCCTGTCACAAGCAGAGGTGAAAACAGAGTTTCATCATTGTATGTCACTGGTTTATGTTGGTGGGAATTTAGGCGCTTTTTTTTTTCTCTTTTTCTCACTTGAAAAGGGGGAGAAAAAAGGAAAAACATAATACGTAAACACAGACTTCTGGGAGCTGCTCTGAATCCTAAAGCAATTCTGCTGCCTTCCATTCACCTAGTTCTGTCGTCTGTCAGGCTACTTCACTGTACTTGATTCTTAAAAAAAAAAAAAAAAAAAAAAAGTTAAGAAGGCAAATCCATCTCTCTTCCTATTAGCTTTGGGCAAAGTAGGTCAAGCTTTGAATTCCTGGGTCTGGCCTTGCCTTCCATTCATAACTGGATCTCAGGCCACTTAAGAGAAAACCTAGAATGATTTCATTTACTTCCCCTTCAGAGTCTTGAAGCAGCTCAGGCCAACAGACAAAAGATGTGTCAAGATTTTATATCCAGGATTTATCTCATATATCATTTATCCTGCCCTTGCCAATAAAAAAGGGAAAAGGTCTTTGGATAAACCTGTCTCCTCCACATAGCTTAACTCTTTCCTTCCTGTCAACATTATGACTAGAGAGTTGGAGACTTAATAAATCCATCCCCTGAAAAGGACAGAACCACACATTCATTCATTCATTTATTTACTTAATGAAGAATTTACTTATTGAGAGCCTCCTATGGCCTGACACTTGCTGGGGGCTGGCACTCACTGTAATGAAAAGGGTGGACCTGTCCCTACTGTCAGAGAGATTCCAGCCTCCTGGACTGACAAGTCATCAGAGAATTGCAGGACAGCAGTAAGTGGTTTGATGGGGCTAATAACAGGGTGCTATTGAACACAGAAGAGGATTTGGGGACTGGTATCAGAGGAAATGACTGCAATACAGAGACAGGATCTGGATCCACTGTCCTCTGGGAAATGACATGATAAAGATCAAAAGGGGCCAGAGCATCATCTAGGAAGCAAGTGCTCAACCCAAAGCAGTAGTATCAGATGATATAATCTCAGAATTCCTCTCCTGCCCCGCTAATATCTGAACCTGCAATCATTCCAACATTCTCTCATATCTCAATATACTCATGGTATCCATTTCAGGACTGCCAAATCACATTTTTAATATGGAGCTCATGTGATGTAGCCTTAAAGTAAAGGGAAATCTGGACTTCCCTGGTGGCACAGTGGTTAAGAATCTGCCTACCAATGCAGGGGACACGGGTTTGAGCCCTGCTCCCAGAAGATCCCACATGCCACAGAGCAACAAAGCCTGTGCGCCACAACTACTGAGCCCTCGTGCCACAACCACTAAAGCTCGCACGCCTAGAGCCCGTGGTCCGCAACAAGAGGAGCCACCACAATGAGAAGCCCGCACACCGCAATGAAGAGTAACCCCCGCTCGCGGCAACTAGAGAAAGCTCGCGTGCAGCAACAAAGACCCAACACAGCCAAAAATAAATAAATATATAAATAAAAATTTTAATATAATAATAAAAAAAAAGGGGAATCTGACCTAAGATAATCTGAAATTATCTTTGCCATTTGCCAAGGTCACGGTAACTTTAAGACAAATGTGTGTGTGCCTCTGTGAGCACAGTGCTGCCTTCCAGCAGAGCAGGGATTCCACGTTCTGGACAAGCCTGAGCGTGGAAAACCAAAACTTACATAGTTTGTGATTATCTATGTGCTGAGTTCCCCCTATCTGAGGATCCAAAAGTGAACAGGAGGATAGACTCCCACATCCGATTTTAACCCAGATTAAACACAGATTCATTCTTTCCTAACAGTTGTTTCTTATCAGATAAAGACTTTTCATATTTTGCACTTCTCTGGCATTTGAGTTAAGAGACCTGACCCACAGCAAGCTTTTGTTCAGTAACTCTGGAGGTCAGTGCACATTGTTTAGCCTGGTGTTATTGCAACATTAAGTGAAAGGCTACTGTCTATGCTGCCTACGTAAATGCTGCCGTACACAACCCGTCCCCAGCATGCAGAAGTAGTTGTTTATTTGGAGAAGTGTGGTCTAGTGGTGAAGGGTTGTGGTCAGAGCACGGGACCAGAAGTCAGAAAGATGCATATAGCAAATTCAACTCCGTCAGGGACTTGGGGAAGTCGCTTCTAAGGCTTGTTTAACATCTACATAATTTTGGCCTTTATCTTTTTCATATGCAGATATTCACTTAGCACCTAGCCCAATGCCTGGCCCATAGTAGGTGTTTAATAAACATGTATTGAACAGATGAATGGATGAATGAATGCCCTCAGCCAAGCAAGGCAAATATATATTATTGTCCTTTCTGGGTACTAAGAAATCAAATAGAGAATGTTCTTTAACTCTTTGAAAAGGCTGAACAGGCTGAGTCTTTTATTCTTGGGTGTGAATATGCAAAAATTGGGAAAGAGAAAATAACAAGATGTTTGGGCTATTTTCAGCTGGTGCAGCCTCTGTCGGTAAAGAACACTCCAGTGGTTCATGATGAAAGATCCAACTTACTCTTGTAATTGAGCCCCATGAGAAAGACAGCCTGTGCCCATACATAAATGCCACGTTGTCTGTAATGACAATGACCGTGTTACCACCACCCTCTAATTTATTCATTCTAAATGTCTAGACCCAAGGGAGAGAAGTATTCCACACTTCCCGCAGGACTCACACACTCGCGTGAATCCAGTGAAGGGGCTCAGGGGTCAAGGTTACTCACCCTACCTCTCAGACAGTGAGCAAAAAGACTGTCCCTATTTTAAAACAGTGGGAGGCACAGAACTACCACCACCATCACCAGACACATACACACACACACACACACACACACACCGCCATCACCACCACTAATTAGTAAGAGAGATTTCGCCTCTTTGGGAAAAACTGTTTTCATTCTGAATAACTCTTGGCTTTTTGACAAGAGATAATGATTCAATGGGATCCCCATCCTTCTGCTAATATAAGCATGTAAACAAAGTGGTGGTCTGTGTGGTCCTTGGGACACATTCCCTCTGGAGCTGAGGAAACTGGGGAACAGCTATGGTGCTTAAGAAGGACGTATTTCAGCCCAAGCTCATGGCATCTTTCACCACACCGGCAGCTTTGGACCCCCCCCCCCATTCGGTCAGTAATGCCAAACCTTGCTGCAGAAACAAGTGTTCCCTATCCTCAGACAAGCAAGTCTTGTCCAGGCTGTCAGCTCCCCAGATGTCCTGAGCTGACCTTCTTTGGCTCTGGTGGATTTAGCTGCTAGAATTCCAAAGGAATCCCATCTACGTCACTAAACCTATAGGACAACAACACACCCTGACTAAGAAACCTCAGCTACAGAGCTCCCATCCAATGGGGAAATCTCAGGATCGGCATGGGCAAGGCTGGGGATGGCTCAAATGGGCTGGCACATGATGAGCTTCAGGGTATTAAGACATCTCAAGCATTGCTTACACCATTTTATCCACCACCTTACTCAACAAGAACAGGAAGAAAGCTCTTTAAAAGAGAGTTAATAATTGTAATGCAAAAAAAAAAAAAAAAATCCCCTTTCCCAAACCAGGAGAATCCTGATCAGCTGACCAGTATGTAGGAATTCAGATTATGCTGCCTTCTGATCTACAGATCATAGTTTCATCCTCAGATGTGGACACTCTGTGTCTCAGTTTAGTATCTGATTTGTATTCTATGAGAAAATTCTGGTTGCAGCTCCCAGCTGAGTTCTGATTTTCTCCACTGAGTTCTGATGTTTCTCCACTGGAGTGTCAATGAGTTACAGATCCCTTGTGAAAATCCCAAAATTGACTCTACTCAAGAATTCCACCTTTAGACTGACCCACCTGAGTTTGTGAGGTAATCAATTCAGATAAGGACAGATCATACACTGAAAATCTCCTCTCCCACTTAGTGAGGCTCTGAATTAAATCTTAACACTAAACACTAAATCATAAATCTCTCCAAACCTGTTTAGTGGTCAATATACAGAATTACACTTAGGAAAAATTCTATACTCCTTACAGAGGTCTACCACATCTGTGTGACCCAGCCCTGGCCTCACGCTCCAACCTCATCTTGAACAACTTTCCCTCCTTCACTCCTCTCCAGCCACATTGACCTTCTTTCTATTCCTCAAATATGCCAGTCTGGTTCAGGAGCTGAGCCTTTGTATTCACTGTTCCCTCTTTCCCCATGATCTGGACACGTTGACTTATCCTCATGATCAATATTTGCTCCAGTTTCACATTCTCCAGGAAGCCTGTCCCCCATCCAATGTTGCCTCCCTCCTCCTTGTACCCCAGTCACTTTCTGTCACATTACTTGGTTTTGTTTTCTATCAAGGACTTATCACTAGGTTACCTTGTTTTTTTATTTATGTACTTTTTCATTGTCTGTCTTCCTCTCCTAAGCCACAAGCTCCACCAAAGCAGGGACCTTATCTGTCTTATTCAGTAGGTATCTATCCTCAGGACCTAGCTTGTTGACACTAGTAGGTACTCGATAAATGTTTGTGGAATGCAGGAACATTAAACAGAAAGCTCATCATCTATTGTTCATGTGGCTGAGAAGGCAGCATGGATTCTCTTTTTGGATAAAGGGGCTTGATGGGTGAATTCTTACCCGTATCTTTCTCAGGTGAGGGGAACCAAAATCCTGATCAGCACCTTCTTTACCAGGCATAATAATTTAGATGCTTATAAACCCAAGGGGTACACCCATCCTTAGAACTGTATGGACCCGTCATATCTGCGTATTAATGCTTCCACTAGCTGCCATTCAAGAGGGTATGGGTGCTATATTTTTAAATCCACAACCATCCCGCCCAGAAACAGTGATCAGCACAAGAAGAAATTTCATCCGGGATGGGTTATCCCCCTAAATCCTTTCTTTTCCACAAACTCAGCCTAATACCACAAGCAACTCTTCAGAAAATATTTGGGCATAGAGGTAAAAAACGTAACCAATTTTTTAGTTTAAAAACACTGGGAGGGGCTTCCCTGGTGGCACAGTGGTTGGGGACCCGCCTGCCAATGCAGGGGACATGGGTTCGAGCCCTGATCCAGGAAGATCCCACATACCGCAGAGCAACCCGAGTGCCACAACTACTGAAGCCTGCTCACCTAGAGCCCGTGCTCTGCAGCAAGAGAGGCCACCCAGTGAGAATCCCACACACTGCAGCGAAGAGTGGCCCCCGCTTGCTGCAGCTAGAGAAAAGCCCGCGCACAGTGGCAAAGACCCAACGCAGCCAAAAAAAAAAAAAAAAAGCACTGGGAATAGGGCCATAATAAAACTTTCATGGCACCAATACTAAAATGATTATGATACCCTGCCAAGTAATTCAAAATAAAAACAATATTGGGACTTCCCTGGTGGTCCAGTGGCTAAGACTCCGCGCTCCCACTGCAAGGGGCCAGGGTTCGATCCCTGGTCAGGGAACTGGATCCCACATGGCGCAACTAAGAGTTCGCATGGCGCAACTAAGAGTTTGCATGCCACAACTAAAAGATCCCACATGCCGTAGCTAAAGATTTCACATGCCGCAACATGAGGGATGGAAAAATTGCTGGTTCCCCAGTGCCTGGAAGAGTGCCTGGTGCAATAGCAAGCACTCAATACATAGAACGATGAATACAGTTTTCCTAATTCTTCTTTGAATCTTTCTCCACCCCCCGACCCCTGCCCCCACCCCAGCACAGGCTTCCTTGGCTTCTTGGGCAATCTGGCCATGGCTGAGAATGTGGCTGCCACCAGGTCAGTATTTGCTGATTGTTTGGCATGCACTGGACAGGACTAGAGTATCACATACCACAGGATCACCTGAGGCCTGGATGCAGCGCCTACATCAGCCGCATCTGGGCTGGAGCTGATCTCTGCAGTTATAAACAGAGCACCATGTGCTCCTGCTCTGTTCAGGTTGCTTTGCACCAAGGGATGGGATTCTTAATTTGAATCTTTGACAGAACCAGTCTCTTTCTTCCCCCAGATTAATCAAGTGGTTTGGAATAAATCACGGGTCTCCTGCCCAGAGGTGTGTCTGTGGGTGAGGAATCTTTGCTTTCCACTAGTCTGTTTGCCAGGAATGGGAAACTTCATAGTAGGTGAGGATTTGGGACTTCATTTGCTATTAATACTTCGCCATCCAAGTCAAGTTTATTTGAACCCAGGGCTTCATCCAGCTGGTGTCTGCCTGAGCTTTGGAACTTGGAAAAGAGAGAAGCAAGGGGTTATGAATAGGTTGGGGAAATGAAGAAAGCCTAATGTTATGCAAATAGCACTCCATTCATTGGCCCCCCAATCCACAAGCTCACAGAACTATAGCTCCAAGCCACAAACAGTGAATATTTCCACATCTCTTACCACTTCTGGCCCATATGCTAAAAGCACCAGAGACACACATAAAAATATATATAATAATAATGATGATGATGATGATGATAATAGAGAAAAAGGAAGAGTTTCAAATTAAGTGATTTTAGATTGTATTTTTAGATAAGAGCAGCCCTGAGGTGTTAATTCCACACATCTGGTTTGAGATTAACTTACTAATTTTCTTATCAGATATCTCTATCCTGCTTTTCATTTTTCCACTGGTTTCAGAATTCAGTCCAGGAAAGAAAGGGGTTTCACAGACCTCAAATTATTATTATCTTGCATAAGAAAAAACAGTTACCTGCAGATACTAGGGTATGGCCTCTACAAGGTTAATCCTTTCATCTCTCAGATTGTACAGAGGCAATTATCCTATTCTTATTCTTCATTCAGTACCTTTATTGAACACCTACTATGTGCCAGTCACTGGAATCCATAGTAAACAGACAAGCTTCCTACTGACATGAAGCTCACAGTCTAGTAATGTAAAAAACATTAAACAAATGTCAGATAAAAGTAAAGTGCTGGGCAGGTAATTAAGATGGAGGGATATGTTGTGAGTGACTGTGTTGCTCCTTTGGATTAGGTGGAAGGAGGTGACATTTGTCATGAGAAGTGAATGGCAAGAAGGAACCAGCCACAGAAGGACAGGGAACAGAGCATTCTGAGTAGAGGAAATGCTTCCCAATGTGAAGTATTGAGAAACATCACTGAGCCCAGCAACCCTCTGTCTTTGTAAGGTGCACTTCAAGCCCTAGTTACCAAAAACCAGCTCTCCCTCCCCCAGACCGTAAACACCAACTTTTGGATCAGTGCTACCAAATTTGGAAATGTCCCAGCTATTCCCAGTTTAGTTTCCTCCCTAGCTGTCGCTATACTTCAAACAGGACATGGATGGTTCTATTTCATTCTCACACAATAACAACCCATATGGATCCTTCTTATAGATGGCTACACACCAAAATCAATGGTTGGTAAGCTCTCTTTCAATAACTTAGAGAGTCTTCAATGAAAGCACTGAAAAATAGTGATGTAAATTACCCTCAGTCAGGCTTTGAGGTCTTCCAGGGCCCTTTTTTACAGGAATTTGAAAACAGGCGCATTCCATTTTGCTCTTTGTTAGAGAGCTATTGACAATAAACAGAGTTCAGCTTAGAATTTGTGCTGTAAAACAGAACACTGAACAAACCAAGCTTTCTCACCCAGGGTGACACTTCCTTGTATTCCACTAATACTTACACAGGGTTTAAGCAAGTACATTTGGGAAGTTTATGGGGGACTAAACTCTCATAGTATTAGTTTCTTGAATTCTTTGTTATTTTCACTGCACTGGAGACTGTCCCACAAGCCATTATCAGAATCCACCCATCTTCAGTTCCCATAAATATTATGTCTGCACAGAACTATGTGAACTATTTCAGAGCTGGAATACGAACCAGGCTGTGAAAACTTGCTAATGGGAATGACAGAAGAAGAGCATTAAAACTTAAATGGGAGAAAGTTCAGTAGCAAAGGGAAAAGTGGGCTAAAGGATTACGCGTGTGTCAGGGGAAGAGAGTAGTTCAACCCTCAGAGATTGATTATTCAGCCCAAGCTTGATTATTTAAATCCAGGAGCAAACATATGCTGACACATTCCTGGGGGCACTAGGGTGACTTTCATCACAGCAAGTCAAAGAAGTGGAGTTCAGTTCTCAGAGGTCATTCCTGTTGTAGTTGGTACTAATTGTTCCAGGCAATGAGACCAAGGGAAGCTGAGGCAGTGACTGTCAACTGTCAGTGATTCCCGGGAAGGAGCAAACTATAGGCAGCTGCTGCTGTGCATTCTGAAACGAGAGCTAAATTCCATCTGGATGCAAACTTCTGATGCAGGGACTGTCTCCCGATTTTGGCAGTCTCAGCCTCTAGAACATTTGGGAAAAGGCATCATAACATGGAAAGCATGAATTAAACATGAGTTACTAGTATTATACATATGTTCTCTGCCCCCATCTCCCACTCCGCTCCTCAACTGGATCTACTCTTATCCAGACCTCAAATTTAAAATGTCATAACCTCATAGAGAATTTCCTTGAGCATCCAGGCTGAACTAGGAACCCTTCAGAAGCCCTCACTCCACCCTAGGCTTTGCATGTATAGCACTAAACGCCATTTGTAATAATATATACTTATTTAGAAAGCAATTGGGGGACTTCCCTGGTGGCGCAGTGGTTGAGAATCCGCCTGCCAATGCAGGGGACACGGGTTCGAGCCCTGGTCTGGGAAGATCCCACATGCCGCGGAGCAACTAAGCCCGTGCGCCACAACTACTGAAGCCCGCGCGCCTAGATCCCATGCTCCGCAACAGGAGAAGCCATCGCAATGAGAAGACCATGCACCGCAACGAAGAGTAGCCCCTGCTCACCACAACTAGAGAAAGCCTGCCAGCACCAACGAAGACCCAACGCAGCCAAAAATAATAAATAAATAAAATAAAATAAAAAGAAAGCCATTGGGCTAATATCTAAAAGATAAGTTCCGGAACTTCCCTGGTGGCCCAGTGCTTAAGACTCCATGCTTCCACTGCAGGGGGCACAGGTTCAATCTCTGGTCAGGGAACTAAGATCCCGCATACTGTGTGGTGCAGCCAAAAAATTAATTAAAAAAAAAAAAGTTAAGTTCCACAAGGATAAGGATTTTTGTTTTCTTCACTGATGGACCCTCAAGCATCTACCAAAGCCCTGGTAGCTGTTAACTGTTGATTGACTGTTTGGTGTCTAGCTCCCCATTCGAGGAAGATAGAAATCTTGCCTGTTTACTCATCATTGACTCTCTAGCCCCTAATACAGCATCTGACAGAGTAAAGGCTGCTCAAAAAGTACTTCTTGAATGCATGGAAATAACAATAGCTAATACTTACTGAGTGCTTGCTCAAGAATTATGTTCAGTGCTTTAGAGATATTGTTATTTAATAGTCACCAAAATTCAATAATATAGGTATATTATGCCATTTTGGTTGACTAGGTTCAATAATTGTTTTAAAAAATGATCTTATAATTTTCTAATCTGCAATAGATAATTGGACTAAATTTTCTCCCCATTGTAGTAAGTAGTGTCTTGGGACCTGAATAAGTGCATTTATTTCCCTAGGTGTCTACTCTCTGGTGGCTGATGAGAGAGAAACTCAGTCTTAGGGGTCTTAATTATGCTTAAATTGCTTAGAATTAAATTATAGTCTCAGCTTCTATTCACATTGGGCTTTTGAGGGAAATATATATATTATATATCATTCATAGATAGATAGATAGTGTTGGGGGACTTGCCTGGTGGCGCAGTGGTTAAGAATCCACCTGCCAATTCAGGGGACTTGGGCTCGGGCCCGTGTCGAGGAAGATCCTGCATGCCGCAGAGCAACTAAGCCTGTGAGCTACAACTACTGAGCCTGCGCTCTAGAGCCCGCGAACCACAACTACTGAAGCCGGCACACCTAGAGCCCGTGCTCCACAACAAGAGAAGCCACCACAATGAGAAGCACACGCACTGCAACAAAGAGTAGCCCCTGCTCGCTGCAACTAGAGAAAAGCCCGCACGCAGCAACGAAGACCCAACGCAGCCAAAAAAAAAAAAAAAAAAAGATAGTGTGTTGGTTGTATTAGATTCACATGCAACCACAGAACATGGAGAGTTCCCACTTCTGCCAGAGGAAATTGGAAACAGGAAAAAAGTACTGGCCAAATCTTGCCCAAGATGCTGGTTGAACTGGCTCTGCCAGTGTTTCCTGCACCTGCCTGTGATGCCAGTTGGAAGGCAGGCTTGTTCACTCCTCTGGGAACTTTGCCAGTCTCCACCATTCAGCTCCATCTGATCTGGCTGAATCAGGTATAAGACGGGCACTAATCTCATCTCCCCGAGTAAAACCAGAAGTATTTGGGTGGGTGGGGCATGGTCCAAGCAAGGATCAGACCAACTAGAAACAAACTGACTTGTCCCAGAGTGGAAGTAATTCCAAGGGAATTACTCAATATATTATATTCCCACTACCAGGAACCCATCTGGTGAGATTATTTTACTCTCCTTTACCAAAGAAACTGGTGACCCAAAGGCGCATAATGCAAGAAGTAGTCAGTTTGGGAACTTCCCTGAAGTTCACTGTGTTCAGGCACAGTGGATAAGACTCCACGCTCCCAATGCAGGGGGCCTGGGTTCGACCCCTGGTCAGGGAACTAGATCCCACATGCATACTGCAACTAAGAGTTCACATGCCACAACTAAGGAGCCCACCAGCCAGCTGCAACTAAGACCTGGTGCAACCAAATAAATAGATAAACAAATGATAAAAAAGAAAAAGAAGAAGTAGTCAGTTTGATCAGGAAACTCAAATGGTTCTTTTTTTTTTTTTTTTAGATGTTGGGGGTAGGAGTTTTATTAATTAATTAATTAATTTTTGCTGTGTTGGGTCTTCGTTTCTGTGCGAGGGCTTTCTCTAGTTGTGGCAAGCGGGGGCCGCTCTTCATCGCAGTGCGCGGGCCTCTCACTATCGCGGACTCTCTTGTTGCGGAGCACAGGCTCCAGACGCGCAGGCTCAGTAGTTGTGGCTCACAGGCCTAGTCACTCCGCGGCATGTGGGATCCTCCCAGACCAGGGCTCGAACCCGTGTCCCCTGCATTAGCAGGCAGATTCCCAACCACTGCACCACCAGGGGTTTTTACCTCTCCTTGGTTTCTCTGTCTGCTCTTCACCCACTATCAATACCACCCTATGGAGAATGAAGAATGCATAGAACTGTCAAAGGAAGATAGGAGAAATAAAGACAAAGCAAGGAGTTTTCATAAAGCTACATATATTCAATCCTTCAGTCTATGTCCTTTCGACTTTTTGAGTGTTAAAATGCCCTCTCATTTATGAAATGATGGTGATAATACGTGGTAATTGTTATCATTTGGTAAAATTAAAAGTTGGCAACCTATGTCAGTTCACCAACTTTTTAAAAACTTTGCTGGCCCCTGACATCTGACAGTGTGGGAAGCCCTGGGTTACTGTACAGTAGTGTGCTCCAAGGCTTCGGGTGAGGATGGGGAGAAAAATCTCCCACGCATGTGTGAACAGAGCTACAGGTCTGCTGGGTGGACTCTGAGGATCCTCTGTCAGCAACCGGCACAACTGTGACAGCTGGCTTTGAACAGGATAAATAGTCTTCTTTAGGGTCCCAGCATCCTGTTTCTCAGACTCACCCAAGAGCCCAGTGCTTCTGTGTGGTACCATCTGATAACTTCATTTATGTTCAACTTTAGGAGCTTACTACTCATAAAAGAATCTGTATTCCAAAACTAAGACCTGAAGAGAGAGGTAAATGCTTACTCCAAAGGCATAAATCGCTGAAAATGGATAGTTTTAGGGACAGTAAGGGAGCATGCCTTGATATAGGACATATCAAATCACACAGGTGGGGATTCATCTGGCCTGTCTGTGAATTACACCCCTCAAGCCCACCTTGACACTGATCCATTTACAGATCACTCATCTTATAAGACATTTTTAAACTTAAAAATGCCTTCTGCTTTACAGTTTTCAAAGTCTTTTCACAAGAATTACCTAGAGGGCTTCCCTGGTGGCGCAGTGGTTGAGAGTCCGCCTGCCGATGCAGGGGACACGGGTTCGTGCCCTGGTCCAGGAAGATCCCACATGCCGCAGAGCGGCTAGTCCCGTGAGCCATGGCCGCTGAGCCTGCGCGTCCAGAGCCTGTGCTCTGCAACAGGAGAGGCCACAACAGTGAGAGGCCCGCATACCACCCCCCCCCAAAAAAAAAAAAAGAATTACCTAGAGTGAGCCTCATAACAGTCCTAAGAGGTAAGCAGGACAGATAGAAATGTCTTAATTTTTACAACTGAGGAAGCCAGACTTGAGGAATATGAACTGCAGAGCTGAATTCAGTCATGGCTGGGGTGTGCAAGAGGCCCAGTGTGCACTTGGGCCTTGGAAGACAATGTAGGTCATTGCTCCTATACCTCCTGGCCTGGGTCAAGGCCTCTTTGCTGTGGAAACCTGGTGGGCGGAGGCTCCACTCAGCACTAAAGCAGGAGGTGTTGGGGGAAATCGTACCCATTAATAGTAATCAAGTATTTATATACCATTTTGTATTTCCACAGTACCAACTAATAATCACTATATCATTACAATGCTCTTAGGTCAAAGCAAGCATGTGAGGTCAATGAATTCTCCAGACCCCATTTTATAGATGAGGAAGCAGGCTGGGGAGATTAATTGTCTTGTGGTTTGAAGAAATCAGTAGCATAGTAGGACATCACAGTCCTTAAGTTGAACTTGGTCAGCTAAATGGAGCAGCTCAGCCAAACCATTGGGCAGGAAGGGTCTGTGCATGTAAGCACATATGAAACAAACTGCTGCTTTCAGCACCATCAAAACTATAATCTATTTGGTATTTCCTGGGTTAAACACTCCCTGGGCCGCACACCATGGCCCACGACCATGTTTGGGTCATGGTCCAAAGAACAAAAAGAAAGAACTAAGAAAAAAGGAGCCAAGTCTGGGAGATGGAAAAAGACATGGAAGCTCTAAGGTTATAACTGATGTTCTTGGACAGAATCATAAAATCCAGTTGATGTGTTAGAGTCAAAGCTAGGCACTTGGAGACTGTCATCTTCCGTCTTCCTCCCCTCTTCCTCATCCACACTGGGAAAATGTCCTCAGCCACCTCTTCCAGCTTTTCAGGTCATTTTCAATGTACAGTGCAAAGACTGCCTCATTATTCCTCTTTTCGTAGGAATATACCCAGATATACTGGCTCTCAGAGACCAAGACCCTCTGTATTCCTGGAAACGTGAAGAGAGATGATAGAATTAGAAAGGGATGTTTGATCGTTTAAAAATGATCTTATATCAGATTTTCAAATATTCCCTGGGAGTGTCAGGACATGAGGGAGACTTGCCTGGCAATTTAATATATTTACTGGGTAAATAGTAAGCACTTGCAGTCCCTGTGACTTAATCAGAATGAAGTTCATTATGATAAAGTGCTGTGCCCTTTGGTCCTATTTGCATTAAGCAGCCTCCCGATTTCACTTAATTTCACTCACATCTCTGAAGGAAATTACAGGCTATGAGGCTGGCCTAGGGGTAGGGGGAGGACAGTTAGCAAGGCTATTCACCAGAGTAGATAAAGGGGAAAAGGAGGTAGTAGGTTAAGATTAGAAGAGAGAGAATAGATACCCTCCTTACTCCTTATCAATTCCAATCTACAAAAGTAATTTTCCTTTCTTGTTTTTAACTTGAGGTTTGCACCAGCATCTCTCTCTCTCTCTGGGTTTTGAAAACATATTATCGGGTCATCTAAACCTTTTATGAAACATCTCAGACTTGTATGCGCATGAGCTGGTGAAGATTTATTATATTTGACACCATAACTTAAGATTTTAAGGAATTCTTTTAGGCACAGCTTGACTGAAAACCCTGAGGCTAGATCACTATCTCTTGTCAGATGTTAACTCACTGATGGGAGCACAGGTTAGGTTAAAACTGTTTCTGGAGACATTTGTGCCTCAGAATGTTTAACTTCATCAGTATACTGGTAATATATATCAAGAAATTGGGGGTTTTAAGACCAGAATTCTCCCCCACCCACTCCCCCATCTCTGTCCTCAATTTACTTCTGTCTCTTTTGGAGAAGTCAAATGGCCCCCTGTTTTGAATTAAAATAGGCAGGGAGAAAAGCATAATATTCAACTAGCCCACAAACTGCTCAGGCTGCAGGAAATCTGGGCATCTATGGGTGGGAATACGGATAAATGATGTCATTCAACAGAATTAAGACCAGACGGGAAAATGTAGCCAAATCCTGCAGGGAGTAGCACTGAATCCTGGTATTATGTATGAAAGCCCCCCCCCCCCCGTCTGGGTTTGCGAGCATAAACAAATGTAGGTGTGAAGGCAACACAGTCTCTGGCATGAGGCTGAAAGGGTAATAGCCTCAGATGTGATGCTGGTTGCGGGGTGGGGGGCGGGGGACGGGGGATCAGAGGGTGAAACGCCAAGTATTGTGCTGTGACTGATGCTGGGCCTGAGGGCCGGGACTCCCAGAAGGGACTTGGTCATAAGGGAACTGTGTCATCTGTTGGGTTGTAATCGGTAGGCGCAAGCTGCACGTTGAGCACGTTTCCTCCTGGATCCCATACTTGGCGACAGATCCAGACCTCAGACTCCAGGATCTGTTAGAGAAATAAACAAGTGGGAGACAACAACCAAAACAGCAACACAGCAGAACGGGAGCGGGAGATGAAGCTCCGCCTTTAGAAGCTCCTGGCCAATCAGAAGCCTGTTGCTGGGGCCGGTGTTTGGCCGCCTGACGTTCCCATGGAGACGGAGGAACATTACACACTAAACACTGGGCGACGTTGACGTCTATGCATTATATCCATGGAGACGACTGTGTAAACGTCATCCCCCCGCCCGCCCAAGTGTCCCCGCCCTCCCGCAGCGCCAGGGGCAGAGGGAGCGACGCCAGCGTCGCCGTCACGTGCTCCATGCCGGGAGCCAGGCCTGGTGGGCGGGGCCTGTTGCTATGGCTGCAGCCGCGGCTGTTGTTGTTTGGAGCTGGAATTAGAAAGTGCTGAGGCGGCAGTGGAGCCAGAACCGATTCTGGAACGGCGTCTCCCGCCCCCGGGCCAGAGAGGGTTCCCCAGACCCTGGAAAGCCAGGACACCCCCTAGGCTGTCCCAGCACGCCTCAGCCCCAGGTCCTGAGCCAAGATCTCTCTGTGCCGCCTGGGACTCCAGACTAAGGGCCAAACCCAGACCATTCCCTCCACTCTTAGTTGGCCATAATTGTCAGGGTGACCTCCGGAACCGCCGTCTCCTCCAGACAGCAGCCCACAGAACAACCACTGACCAAACTGCCTTGCCCAGGAGACAGGAACAAAACCCAGTGTAGAAAACTTCCCCACTCTTGGAGTAAGCCCCCGAATCAAGGGTACACTGGGGGAAGTTTGGATTTATCTTTTATAGTTTAAAAGCAGCAGTACTTTAGACCTTCATTCCTTAGAGCTTTGTTGAAGAACTTGAGGGAGGGGTGCCTGTTCAAGAAGAGTTCTTCTCAAAGGGACAGAAAATTTAGAAGCCCCTGAGGACTGTGATACTGAAAAATGGGAAGGCCTGAAAAACCTAGGTCAATAGGAAGTGAAGCTTTGATTTCTACATTGCTTAATTTTGTCTTGACTATAGCTGACAAGATAGCTGAGTGTGAGAAATAGCCTGCCAGCCTCCGTATTCTTCACACAATTCTGGAAACAGTTACAGGAATGTTGCAGCAACAAATGGTAAACGAAACCAGATCAACTAACAGAGGAGTGAAGGGTTGAGATGACCATGTGAAGGCAACCACTGGAACAGAAAGTAAACTTTGAATATGGCACAGCTGAAGGGTCCAAGACTTTGAGTTTTCTCCAAATACCATAATCTTCAAGCTTAGCTGAATTTAAACTATGTCTTTTATTTTTGAGGGAAAGCAAAAAGGATATTAGTTGCTGGAATTAAAAATAAGCCATGGTGGTGAGTACATAGCATCTATTTCTGAAGGCAGAAGCATAAAGAAGAAGGATTTCATTAAAATGAATGGTGCCTGGAGTTCTTCTGGGATTCCTCCATTCCTCCACCAATACACATCCAATCCCATTTTCCATCTCTGACAAATCAGCACCTCAGAGTTCCCTCCCTGTTACTCCATGCTAGCCCTCCCTGTGCTCCCATTCAGGTACTTACTACCTGCCCACAGAGCATATCTGTTCCCTTTCAACATTCCCTTGCTCCATCATCTGACCTACCTAGTACTCACTTCCCTGACACCCTTCTCTAAACAGTTCTCCCTCAGCTCCCTTAGCACTCTGTTGCCTCTCCCCAGCTGTGTACCCAGTTGACCAGCACTCCCCAAACCCTTGTCCCACCCACCCATCTCCACCATAATGTTTTTCCTGTCTGGTCCTTACTTAATAAAAGACTGCAGCCTTTTGCAGATGTAGGCTAAACACAGGAGAAAGGGCATAGTGAACTGAACAAAGCCATCATCTGCATTTAAAAAAAAAATCCCCAGATAATAGTTGAGATCCATGACACATATTCAAGCATTATGCAGATTCAGCTTGTCACAGGACTGTGGGCAAGGCAGCAATTTACTACTTCTGACATTTTCAGGGAAGTAATGATAGTTTCTACTTTTTTCTGTCAACCGATGGCCAAACTAGACCCCTTTGCGAGTATCAGTTATACTCCCCTCTACCTCCCTGCAATACTCCACCTAGAGCATAAAGCATAAAGCATATGATAAAGGGAGAAACCTCAAGTTAGGTTAATGGGAAGACCCGACTTGAGGGTAGATTAGATTGAATCAGTTTGGGTGTGGGAATGAAGTGGTTTGTGTATTGTTTCAGATGGGAAAGTAAAGCATTGATATGATTTACCCTCAGACGTATAAATAGCCTATCTTACTCTCTAGAAAGAAAGTGGAGTAGCAGTCCTTCTTATCTTCCCAACTTTAAACTCAGAGTTAGGTTAGAATAAGACAGTTTTGTTTACTGTAAGATTCTATCTCTAGATCTCTTTTCCAGTTCTTCAGGCCAGTCGAAACCCGGCAAGTGGGACTTCCCTGGTAGTCCAGTGGTTAAGAATCCGCCTTCCAATGAAGGGGATGCAGATTTAGTCCCCAGTCAGGGAACTAAGATCCCACATGCCCTGGGACGTGCGCCACGACTACTGAGCCAGCACACAATGGAGCCTGCGCACCACAACTAGAGAGAAGCTTGCTCGCCGCAACGAAGGATCCCGCATGCCTCAAGGAAGATCCTGCATGCTGCAACTAAGATCCAATGCAGCCAAATAAATAAATATTTTTTAAATTAATAAATAAATAAGAGTCTAGCAAGCCACTGACAGAGAGTGTGAAGTGAGGGAAGAAAATAACTGAAGGCAAGATTGATCTAGTCCTTTGATGTCAAACTATATAGAATGTTCTTTGCTTTCATATATGTGATCTCATTTTATCCTCCCAACATCTCTATGAACTAGGTCTTCTTGTGCCCATTTTGACAACCAAAGGAACTGAGGCTCAAGCAGTTAAGCAACTTGCCCAAGGATGTGGTACAGAACCAGGTTTCCAACTCAGGTGTCCTTTTTCAGAGTATCTGCTCTTCCTACATCCCAATGAGATGAGGTGAAATGCATAGAAAACCTCCACCTGGGTCACTTCACAAGTTTACTTTTCCACGGGGAGGCTCTAGCCCCTTTTCACAATATTTATTTATTTATTTATTTAAAATAAATCTTTTATTTTATTTATTTATTTATTTTTGGCTGTGTTGGGTCTTCGTTGCTGCACGGGGGCCTTCTCTAGTTGCAGTGAGCGGGGGCTACTCTTCATGGCGGTGCGCGGGCTTCTCATTGTGGTGGCTTCTCTTGTTGCAGAGCACGGGCTCTAGGTGCGCGGGCCTCAGTAGTTGTGGCTCGCGGGCTCTAGAGCATAGGCTCAGTAGTTGTGGCGCAGTTGCTCCGCGGCATGTGGGATCTTCCTGGACCAGGGCTCAAACTCGTGTCCCTTGCATTGCCAGGCATATTCTTAACCACTGCACCACCAGGGAATTCCCACAAAATTTATTTTTGTAAAATATATTTTACAATATTTTTTACCTATGTTTCCTCATTGGCTCAAAATCCAAGAGGCAAAGAGAGACATGCCCCAGAGCACACACAGCAAAAAGATTTGGGCAAGTTCTGGGAGACTCTGACCTGCCCCAGGTTAGGGAGGGCACCACCTGAGTTCACCAGCACCTGGAGAGCTCTGCCCAGATTTATCTGAAGCTGTCACTTAGGCCTGGCCCCTCCTTCTTCCTCTCTCTCCTCCCCCATTCCTGACCCTTCAAAGAAGCACGTCCAGCACGAATTCCTCCAAACCTCAGATGCCTTTAGGATTTCAAAGTGCCTGTAGAGTTCCCTCCTTGACATTTGTCAGGTCGAGTGGGTGGGAAGGTCATTTGCTGGTCTAGGGCTTGGGGGAGACCCTCCTCCCTCCCATCTTGGCAAGCAGCTCATGGAGGGATCCACATAAGCCAGAGGGTTTCTTGCTCGACAGGAATGCCCATGGGCCACACCTTCTTCAGCTCTTGGAGCGCCTCGTGTCTGGACCCGCAAAGGGGGCGGCAGTGCCAGGGAGTGGGTTCTTCTGTGTCTCCCTCCAACAACCGTTTTATTGTGATGATGCTATTTCTGTTCTCTGTGTGTTGTTTGACTTGGCAGCTGGGAAGGGAAAGGCGGCAGGTTCACCCCAGTTTGTACTGGGTGGTTCCTGCAGCCACACCCAGACATTAAAGCCAGAGGCTTGCAGTGGGGATGCCTTTACCTGGAGGCCTTCGGTGTGCAAAAGCAAGGTGTGGGAAGTATTTCCTTTTCATGGGCCAGCCAAGTGTGGCTGGCATTTCACCTATTCCTGTATTACTAACATCACCCAGATTCAGGTCAAAGGTCAGACTTACCAGACATCCATGGCCCTGGGGTCCGGGACCAGGGGATGGTTGATCATGTTCCTTTGGGCTGGATTACCCGAAGTCCCTACAACCCATAGGCACTTTAACTTCTGGATATAAAACAAAAATCCAAGGTCTGACAATTGTGTTCTACGTTGGGGTACTCATGTTCCTGAAGTTGAAATCTGGACTTTCTTAGAGCATCCAAAGTAGGGATTCTTTTCATACACGGGGGTAGCATTCAAAGAGAGTGGACTTCAAACAGACTTAGTCTAGAACTCTGGATTTGCCCTGTTACTTATCTGAGCCTCTATCTAGAACTAAAATCTTTAGCATGTGGGAAATAACAGCTAACACTTATGCTACTACATGCCAGGCACTGTTCTAAGCATTTTTATGAAAACTCACGTAAGCTTCAAAACAACCTAAAGGGGCTTCCCTGGTGGCTCAGTGGTTGAGAGTCTGCCTGCCGATGCAAGGGACACGGGTTTGTGCCCTGGTCTGGGAAGATCCCACATGCCACGGAGCGGCTGGGCCCATGACCCATGGCCGCTGAGCCTGCGTGTCCGGAGCCTGTGCTCTGCAACGGGAGAGGCCACAACAGTGAGAGGCCCGCATACCGCAAAAAAAACAAAAACAAAAACAAAAAAACCCTAAAGAGGTGAGTATTATTATTAGTATCCTTTTTTACATATGAGAAACAGAAGCACAGAGAGGTTAAGGAAATTGCCAGAGGCCACCCAGCTAATAAGACAGTGCCAGGATTCCACCGCAGGTAGTCTGGCTCCAGAACCGATGTGCTTAACCACTGTGTGGTAGTGCCATTCCTAGAGAACCAACACCATGACAGTGGCTAGAGATGCCATGGGGAACAGACACAGACATAGTCCCCAGTTCCTACCCTGTCATCTCCACACTTTACTTTCGAGGTTCCCAAGTCAACTTGAAAAGGGCCTTTCTACCAAGTCTAGAAACTGCCCTTGCCCTGGACCCTCAGATAGCCTTTTGTTGAATGCAGGCATTTCCTAGGTGAAGGTGACAGTCATGGTCATCCAGCCAGGTCCATAGAAGGACCTACAGAAGTGCGCTAACTTCCATAGGATCCTCACCTGCCCCAGAGAGCCTGGCATGAAGGAGCATTCTCCTGGGCAGGTGGTGCGTGCTTCTCCGCAGGCTGGGGGGTGTGGCAGAGCCAGGCTAAGGTGCTGGGCGTAACCAAGCACCAACCTTTTCCAGCAGACAAGGCCACAGAACCCTTCCCTGAAGAAAGTGGCCCTGGCCTAGACAGCGGGTGATGAAACCATTTCCTCTTCAAGAGAGCCCCAAGCACATGGCTGCAGGGCCCGGCAAGGCCACAGGCTTTGTTCACCAGGCCGCTCCCTGCAGGATGTTGTAATGTACACTGTGAGCTTGAGACAGAATTACTCCTTAAATGGAGACAAGGTGTAGATTATTACCATTGCCCACATTTATTGAGTGCTTAGCATGCTTTATGTGGCTGATATGGATTCATTTATTTAATCCTTGTAACAACCCTATGAAGTAGGTTCTATTATTATCCCCATTTGACAGATGAAAGAATGTAGGCACAGAGAAGTTAACTTCCCCAAGTCTGCAGAGGTGGTGAGTGAAATTCAAACCTGGGCTGGCTGCCTTCTGCGACTGTTCTCTTAATTACCCAAAGCAAAATGGAGGTCCTTCCTTCAGAGTCAGTGGAGACATGGGACCAGGGTGAAGTTCTGAGACATTTCCATATTGGACTGGGGGGTTCAAAGCCCCGAAGTCCGGTTTACCTGGGGATCCTCGGGACCACTAGGTCCACCCCTCAAGAAGTGTCATCTGATTCCAGCCCCCAGGCTCTCACTAACCTCTCTGGAGCTCCATGAGCCAGGGATGGTTCCAGTAATTCCCTTAGGCTAACTGGGTCCCATGCTAAAAGTCTAAAACTGGGCTGGAAACTGGCTGACCCTACAAGAGCAGAAAAGGATAGGGGCAGAGACTAGGTACAAAACTATGTCATATTTCTGGGTATTTGTCTGAATATGCCCTTGTCCATCTGTTCAGTGAGTGGGACAGCATCATGCCAGGCCAAAGCCCAAGCCCAAGCCCCTAAGGCGCCCTTCTATTCCCGTCATTTTTGTAGCGCCTCCTCTCCCTCCACCTCCTCCCAATAAAACACACATACCTTGGTAGAGTTTAAAAACACCAGCCCTGGAGCCAGACTCCCTGGGTTCTAATCCTAGTTCTGCCACTCATTTGCAAAGTATTTATCTTCCAAAATACTTAATTTTTCTGGGCCTCAGTTTCCTTATCTGTAAAATGGGCATAACAATAGTACCTTCCTTATAGTGTGGTTGGGAGGACACTGAGATAATAAAAGTGTGTGGCAAATGCTCACTAAATGTTAGGCATTATTATTGTTGTGATAGTTTATTATTTCTTTGCACGCTTCTTTCTCTGGATGCATATTTGTTGAAAACTGACTAAACTAACACTCACTAAGCTATTGTTTATACCCCGCCTACCCTTCCTGAAGAGATCCAGGAATGAGTACTCTTAGAATGAGGAAAAAAGCCCTTTAGACTAGGTCAGGGGTCTTTGGGAAATTCCTTAAAGCCAAGTTTCTTGAGAATTTTAATGGGTCAACTTGGGAAGTCAGCCAAAGCTATTAATTTGTAACAGCTGCTGAGAAATTGTTGCCAACACCTTGGTATAGATTCTCCCTGTTGGGCACAGAGGTTAGGCTGAAAGTCATGAAGCCTAAAATAATTGTTGAGCAACAGCAACGTGGGCGATTACTGATGGAAGAATAATTTTTTAAAAAAATCTAACCCTTCCCCCTTGGCTGTGTCCCCAGGACACTCTCACCTACCTTTTCTTAGATTATTATCTCAATCTGACTACAAACCATGTCTTAATAGATTTAACTTCTAACATAAGGGCAATACAAACCCACGTGCCTATTAAATATAAGCTGATGAAGATATGGGCCCAGGATAGAAAGTGAGCCACTTAATGGGTGAGTTAATGCCACAAAGGAGAGTTAAGGTGGAGGGGTACCTTATCTCAAATCTGAATAAAGGAGTGTATTTCCTGTGAAATCTGATGAGAAAAAGAAAAAAAAAATGTGGTTTGACTCCATCACAGAGTAAGTTACAGTGGGTCTCGCCCTGCTGTAGAACTTCAAAGCCCGGAGCAGCACATTTGTGGTTTAGTTGTGTTATCCAATTCTAGGGCTGATACATGCTGCTTTCAGTTCATGGCTGTAGAGTTTCCAGTCCTCTTTTCGGCTCTTACGTTATGGTTTCGGGTTGGCCACACATCTCTCTCCACTATTCAGATGGAACGGCCGCAAGGTACCCCCACTAAGAGACCACATTCATAATAGTAGCTGCCCCTGAGGGCTCGCCAGGTGCCAGGCACTGCTTTACCTGCCTCCTTCATTCACGATGCCCACTTCACAGGTTAGGAAACTGAAGCTCAAAACAAGTAAAGTAATTGATCCAGGATCACACAAGTAGAAAGGTGCCACTTCTGGATTTCACACCCAAGACCATATCACGTGACTGCCAAAACTGAGCACTTACACACCAAAGGATGCAGCATCACCATATTCTTTCCTCCTTTGCTTATGCTGTGCTTTGCCCTTTTCTACCGCACACCTGTGTGTACTGTGTCCGTCTCCACTCTATCCATCCCTCAAAGACCTTCTCCTCTGTTCCACTGCCCCAACCATCCCAGCCCAAAGTAGTCTTTCATCCCTCTGAGTTTTTTCATCTGGACCATCTCCTTTGGCATTTCATTATGCATTATATTATTATTCAAAGGTTTTATTGCCTAGGCTCTGTCTCCCCAACTAAACTACAAGCTTCCAAAAGTCAAGGTCAGTGTATTCCCCCAGCACTCAGCCTAGAACTCTGGACACACTAGATACTCACAAAGTGTCTGAACAAATGAAAGAAAGCTCAAGATCAATATTCCAAATGTGGCCTCTACACAGAGGTCCTTTTCTGCAGGTGAGAATCATTTTGAGCTTAGATGCTTTCAGCCATAAATGTTTTTGCAGTGCCTGGCTCACTAAATAGGTGACCAATAAATATTCAAGGAATGAAAGAAAGAATGAAACTCCAGCTGCATCAGTTATGAGTGACTTGGGCAAATTATCTTAACTCCTCCAAGTCTCCTCCAACTTTTCTTGTCTGTAAAATGGGGATAATTCTTGGAGAGTTTATATGACATTAGAGACATGCGAGGAAACTCTCACAGTTGTTGGCACACCATAGCTACTATAATTATCATTATCACCATTAATTATTTTCTAAACCTTTTGAAATGTTTCCAGCAACTCGAACATAGAGGACTTTGGTCACTGGTCTAATGAGTGTGAGACGCAAAGTTGCTGTAGGTGATCAAAACAATCCTAAGCAACCATATGACCCACAGCTCTTCTGCATATTGCTATTTACCGGGTTTCGGGGGTTACGTTTTGTTTTTGCTTGTGGCCAAGTCGGAACCCCCATGGTGTCTTCCTATGGAACTCAGCCTACCGTTGCTGCGGGGGCCGCTTTTCCTTTATTAAGAAAAGGAAACAGGAAATCGAATGTAAAACCCTCCGACCGTTAGTATCACGTTGAAGTTGTGAATGTAACCACACCCCCGCCAGGAAATGAAAGTAGTTTTCACAGTGATGTTCCCTCTCCTTTCATGGCCGACACGGTGTTTTTCAGATTTTATTTAGATAGTGCAGATGAAAGGGCTGAACTGTGGGCAGTGGGCTGTCACTGGGCATTTGTTAACTTGGGCATAGGTTGACACACAGATTCAATATTGCACAAACAGAGAAGGGAATTTTCATTCGCTCTATGACACTATGGCTCTATCAGATGTCACAAATTGGGGGTCCACAGGCAGATTCTGACCTATGGACATGTTTTTCTGTTCCAGCCCACATAATGTCTTTTTAAATTTGCTTCCTTGCCAATGTTTAGAAATAGTTCTCACGTGTGTGCACATGCATGTCCAGTCTGGGTTTACAGTCTGGGTTTACATGCTCCTTGAGGGCAAGGACTGTGCCATAGTCCCAGTTTTATTTCTAGAGCCTAGTACAGTGTGCTAAATAAAGTTTTATTAAGTGAATAGATAAAGGGATCACTTGTTGAATGCTTTGGGGCAGGGCATCTAGAAATAACACTCACTTTGAGTCCTCTGTGGAGTTGCTGCTAAGCCCTGAAGGTGATGTGACTGACCTGGTTCCATAAGCATTTATTAATAATGATGTCATGCTGTCGTCTATACAAGATTTCCACACCGTTTCTCACATTCTTTTGCACCGAGGTAAAACACACACCTTGCATACCATCAACAGTTTTAAAAGGGCACATGAGCTATTACAAATATGGTATAGAAGAGCAGTTACATTGCAGGGCAGAAACTGAGACACAGGTGTAGAGAACAAACGTATGGACACCAAGGGGGAAAAGCAGTGGGGGGCGGGGGTGGTGGTGTGATGAATTGGGAGATTGGTATTGACATGTATACACTGATGTGTATAAAATGGATGACTAATAAGAACCTGCTATATAAAAAAATAAATTAAATTAAATTTTAAAAAAAAGCAGTTATAAGTTTGGGATCTGGAGTCAGACTGCCTAAGTCCACATCTTAGCTCTTCTATTGACTAGCTTTGTGGTCTTGGGCATGTTACTTAATCTCTCTGTGGCTTTATTTCCCCAACTGTAGAACAGGAATATTAAGAGTACCCAGCTCTGGATGAATCAGACTCCCTGACTTCAGACTATACTACAAAGCTACAGTACTCAAGACAATATGGTACTGGCAAAAAACAGAACTATAGATCAATGGAACAGGATGGAAAGCCCAGAGGTAAACCCATGCACCTATGGTCAACTAATCTATGACAAATGATGCAAGGATATACAAAGGAGAAAGGACAGTCTCTCCAATAAGTGGTGCCAGGAAAACTGGACAGCTACATGTAAAAGAATGAAATTAGAACACTCCTTAACATCACACACAAAAATTAACTCAAAGTAGATTAAAGGCCTAAATGTAAGACCGGACACTATAAAACTCTTTGAGGAAAACATAGTAAGAACACTCTTTGATATAAATCACAGCAAGATCCTTTTTGACCCACCTCCTAGAGTAATGAAAATAAAAACCAAAAATAAACAAATGGGACCTAATGAAACTTAAAAGCTTTTGCACAACAAAGGAAACTATAAACAAGACGAAAAGACAACCCTCAGAATGGGAGAAAATACTTGCAAACGAATCAATGGACAAAGGCCTAATCTCCAAAATATATAAACAGCTCATGTAGCTCAATATTAAAAAAACAAACAACCCAATTAAAAAATGGGCAAAAGACCTAAATAGACATTTCTCCAAAGAAGACATACAGATGGCCAAGAGGCACATGAAAAGCTGCTCAACATCACTAATTATTAAAGAAATGCAAATCAAAACTACAATGAGGTATCACCTCACACCAGTTAGAATGGGCATCATCAGAAAATCTACAGACAACAAATGCTGGAGAGGGTGTGGAGAAAAGGGAACCCTCTTGCACTGTTTGGTGGGAATGTAAACTGATACAGCCACTATGGAGAACAGTACGGAGGTGCCTTAAAAAACTAAAAATAGAATTACCATATGACCCAGCAATCCCACTACTGGGCATATACCCAGAGAAAACCATAATTCAAAAAGACACATGCACCCCATGTTCATTGCAGCACTATTTACAATAGCCAGGTCATGGAAGCAACCTAAATGCCCACCGACAGATGAATGGATAAAGAAGATGTGGTACATATATACAATGGAACATTACTCAGCCATAAAAAGGAATGAAATTGGGTCATTTGTAGAGACATGGATGGACCTAGAGACTGTCATACAGAGTGAAGTAAGTCAGAAAGAGAAAAACAAATATCGTATATTAACACATATACATGGAATCTAGAAAAATGGTACAGATGAACCTGTTTGCAGGGCAGAAATAGAGACACACAGATGTAGAGAACAAACGTATGGACACCAAAGGAGGAAAGCAGGGTGGTGGTGGTGGTGGGATGAACTGGAGACTGGGATTTACATACATACACTAATATGTATAAAATAGATAACTAATAATAACCTGCTGTATAAAAAATAAATAAATTTTTAAAAAAGGAGTACCTAGCTCATAAAGTTGTGAGGATTACCTGAGTAGATGGATGCAGAACATTTAGAAGAGCAACAAGCATGCAGTTGGCACTCAATAAACATTAACTAATATCTTCACTAGGGAGAGTCTTGTTATATGACTTTTAAATAGAAACTAAAATAAATGAGAGGGAATTCCCTGGAGGTCCAGTGCTGACCTGGAGTTCAGCACTCTCACTTCCGAGGGCTCAGGTTCAATCCCTGGTCGGGGAACTAAGATCCTGCAAGCTGTGTGGTAAAGAAAGAAAGAAAGAAAGAGAGAAAGAGAGAAATGACAAACATGAGATTCTCTACAATTTCTCCCTCAAAATGCCTCATAAGGCCAAATGTGCTACCGATTTCTAAATATCTTACATATTGAGCACAGAATACATTGTTTTAATTTGTTCTCATCCCTGAAAGGTGTTCCATTCATTACTGGTTTCTTGGCAGTTAAAGCACAGGCCTTTCTGGGTGATGGGAATAGTGCTTAATATACATAATCCTTTAATACCCACCCACCGTGTAAACCAAGTACCTCTTCTCCTTGTCACCGTCATCAGCAGCAGAATCTTCTTTCTTTTCCTTTCTCCTAAGTGACCCAGCGTCATCTCATTCAGGGGGAGCTACTCTAACCTCCACAGATGTTCTAAAATTGTGAGCATGCTCACAGCCACCCTCCTTTCCTCTCTACTCCCCCGGCTCCCATTCACCCAGGCTCTCTCCACTCCTTCTCTGTCACAGCAGGGTGACTGTCTGGCAGGATTCATCAGCCTAAAAAAAAGCACTGTTTAAAATTCTGAAAATTTCCGAGAAAATGCAGGTTATGTTCCTACCTTCCCCATCGCCAGTTTCTTCCTGGGTCCACATCATTATTATTCTATTATCATGAGGCAATTCTGAGAACAGGGACAAAGGACTCAGGACAACGCGTGTGCACACACATACAGAATTGTCTTTGGAAGATCGGTAGGCAGCTTCCAATACAGTGTTAAATGGAAATATTTGGGGCAGTGATGCCTTGAGAATGTAGAAAATGTAGACTCTAATAAAGCCCAATAAATGAAAATGGGAATATTGAAACAGATGAATTAAGTGGTGATTAACCATCTTTTTTTTTTTTTTTTTTTGGTGGTATGCGGGCCTCTCACTATCGTGGCCTCTCCTGTTGCGGAGCACAGGCTCCAGACGCGCAGGCTCAGCGGCCATGGCTCACGGGCCCAGCCGCTCCGTGGCATGTGGGATCTTCCCGGACCGGGGCACGAACCCGTGCCCGCTGCATCGGCAGGCGGACTCTCAACCACTGCACCACCAGGGAAGCCCTAACCATCTTTTTAAAAAGTACTTCCTACGTGAAGGCTGAATCAGGGATTTAATCAAAACGCCTGTCTCAGTGCATTTGAGATCTGATCTATAGTATGAGACCACCTCCAAACTTGTCTCCACTTTCTCAGAATCTAATTTGGTCAAGTGCGAGGTGCTCAGCATGCTGACTTCTCTCCTATGCCCCAAACCAGCCTCTCCAGGGTGTGTCATAGCCGAAGGAGCACCCAGTCCAGTGGGATGGAGCCGTGAGGTTCCGGTGGTTGTGGTGGAATCACAGCTGCCTCGATGGTTCTTGGCGTGTCCATGGGGAGGGTGTGGCTGGAGGCCTGGGTTCCTCCATGAGGGTCACCGAGGTCCATATGCAAGTCCCCTCCCCCCACCCCACAGATGCATGGCAGAAAAAGCAGACCCTGTGTAGACCGTGGGAGAGATGCTGATCAGTGATGGTCGATCATCATGGGGGCACCGGCATCACACTAACCGTTCTACCCCTAGCAACAGTCCTACCTGCCTGACACAGCAGTGGGGTAGGGCGGTCCTCTGTCTTAGGCTTCAGAGACAATTGTGGACTCACTGGTATTGTTCATAGTCAGATTTCCCAGGACCTGGCCTTTCCTCTTCAACTTCATCGGCATTTCCCACCAAATTTGTCTCTCATGATGTTTGAGGAACTTTTAATTCTGAAATGTGGCTTCTGCTCAAATTCAGTAGTTCATTCAACAAACACTGTTGAAGACCAAGCAGCAGGCCAGGTCAGGAGCTGCAGAGTCCTTGTCCTCTAGAAACCCATAGTCTAGGCAAGACAGACTGCAGAGCATTTAAGTACTAGGGTAGAGGTGAGCAAAATGCCAGAGGAGAGGCAATTGATCCAGGCATGGAGGGGTTAACACAACTTCCTGGAGAAGTTGATGCTTGAGTTGAGGCCTGAGGGAACCTCAGGGGGAAAAAAATGACTGGAAGGGCATTCCAGGTAGATGGAACAGTCCATGCTAACACATAGAAGGCAAGAGGGTTTAGCCCATTCAGGGGATTAGAAGTGTTTCAGTAAGGTTTAAGGGGTCAGGGAGTGGAATGAGGCGAGTGGGAGGAGGACCACTTCGGGGAGAGTTGAGAGGCTTGCTATGTGACCTAAGCCAGAGAGATAACCAGGCCTCAAGTCGGTGTGCTCATGCATTTGGGTTTTCTCTGGAGAGAGAAATAAAGAGTCTTTGAAGAAGTTTACACAGTTGGGTGACCAGATTTGTGTTTTAGAAAGGTCACTTTGACACCAGTTGCGGGGGGCATGGGGGGCGGGTAGGGGGAGTTGGAGGTCATCGAGGAGACCACCAAGGAGCCAGAGTAGTGAGCTCGTACTCCCAGCCAGGGGTGGGAGGAGGGGCATGAGTGTCGAGATTCTGCTTAAGTCAATTATGAATAAACTAGACACACAGTGATTCATTTATACCTTCCCCATTCATAGCTTCATTTCCCCATCCGGCCCCTACAAGCCCTGTCTTTGATTCTGATTGGGTTCCCTTTCCTGCTTCCCTTCTCTGGAAGGCTCTGAGGTGCCAGTTCTCTTCAGCCCTTCCTAGCAGGCTTCTAGATTCTTCTGGTTTTCTTCATGGAGAGCTCCCGAGTTCTCTCTAAAATCCCTTAGAAGGGCCTTGGCCGGTGGAAGAGAAGGGTCTTCAATGCCTTTCAAAGAGCAGCTAAGAAACAGTGTCGCAATCAAATTACTAGTAATGGGAGCCCCATCTGCTGTGGTAGCTGCCGGTGATGGAAGAATCCAAATCAGAAACACGAGCGTCAGCCTGAGACCTCACATTCTGTTGGGCTCCAAGAGCCAAGCTGTATCCATGTCAAATCTTCACTCCCCCGGGGAGTGGATGCCTTTTGGGCTCCATCATGTCAGCCAGAATATACCCTGAGATTATATATGGGAAACACGCAGTTCACCAAGTAAAATACATCTCCTTTCCCCTGCTTTATTGAGGGACAGGACAAATACCTGTGTGACAAGCTCATCAGGCTCTGTTAGGCTTGTTCTGGGTGGATAATTTTATTTTGGGAAAACTGGTTCTTTCATATCCATAGACTAATGAGCTGTAGTATGTTCATCCATCAAAATTTACATATTTAAAAATATTTATTAAGATTCAATACCGAGGGATACAAAGATAAATTAGATATCATACATGACTCAATTAGCCAGCACCTATCTTTACACAGTAGTCCCAGGACTGGCACTATAAGAGTTTTTTGATCTACAAGGAAAATTTTCCCAGTAAGATTTGTACCCAGTGATGCAAGAAATGCCATCCTCTGCCATCAACCCATCCCTAAACTCAGGCTCTCACGTTTGTTCATCTAGCTGCTTGCTCCTAATTCCAGAGGGGAAAAAATCCCTGCCTTTCAGAGGCAAAACCGTTTGTGTATAATTTATGAAACTCTTGAGTTCCTTCAAAATGAAAAGAGTTACTGAAATAGAAGTTATTCTTATCGCCATGCCAACAGCAGACCCACAACATCATCTCACAAACACGCTCTGTCCTAAAGCCCAAAGCACAGTGCACTCACGTTCCTCCATCAGAGAGATCTTTCCGTGTCCTTCGAAAACAAACCTCCTTCATGTACAATCCCCCCTCTCAGGCGTATAAACAGACCTCCTCCCACAGTGAGCTGGCAGGAGCGTGCACACACACACACACACACACACTCCTCCAGCACACACCTCCCTTCTCATTCCCCAAGAGCTCCGGGGTGTGTGTGTGAATGTCTGAACTGATGACATATTGTGACAGAACGCGCAAGAGTGAGGCGCAGCCACAAAGCAATGCAGGTCACAGCAATGGGCTTTATATAACCCAGAGCCACGGAGAGACCCAAAATAGCAGCCTCCCTGCTGCTCAGTTAGTCTCCTCCATCAACCAAGGATAAAATTAGAGCAGGCACTGACGCGCACCTGCGTCTGCACTGGGACTCCAGGGAGACAGTGGGAACAGGCTCAACACTCTGCCATCGGCCAGGCAGACTGCCAGATTCTTTGGGTCCAGTCTATCACCAGACAAAGGTGTGTGTGTGTGTGTGTGTGTGTGTGTGTGTTCCTGTGCATGGGTTGTAGGTGTGCACCACGTGGAGCCCTGCCCTGAGGAGAACATTTCAAAGGATTGGCCGAGAGCTAATGCAAGGAGCTTGGCTGTACTGGCTCTGAGAAAGATGTTCCAGGCTTTTCCGGAGGAAGTCAGTTCCCACACCAGACCCCATTTTACCTCCCAGTTCCTCTTCACTTCCTTCCATACCACTTCTCTCCGGCCTATATGGGGTCAAGTTTGACTAGAATGCTCCCCCCACCCCCCACCCCCGTTTAGAACCCCACTCTTCAAAACAAACAAAAACAAAACCCAAATCCCACTGTGTTTATTTAAGCCCAATCAAACACACACACCTGGATATTAAAAGGTTGTACCAAGAAATCAAAGGAGGGACAAGGCTGGGTAGATCCAGTTGACCGTTCTGTAGACCTCGGGGCCTTGACCTTGTATGGAAGCCATGATCACTGCTCACAGTTGTAGTGGGCAGAAATGCTGTCCAGCTAAGACAGCTGGGTGATGTGTTTTCTTTTTTGCTTGAGGGAAGGCAGGGCAAAAGATTCATTTCAACAACAACAACACCAGTGCATAGTTATAAGTTTGTTGTCTTGATCACTGAGTACCAGGCATAAACTCCAAGGGAGGAAGCACAGCTGACCCCAAGAACCAGAGACCAGAGAAATTACGTGGATAGTACAGATGAGGCAACATGAAACTGGGTGTATTTTTTTGAAGAAAGAGTCATCATCCTATACCATTACCTCTGAAATTCTACTACCACACATTCATTTCCTAGGGATGGTGGGGGGATAATTTTCTGTCCTTGGAGTTCTCTTTTAAGTAAATACTTCACAGAGTGGTAACATATTAAACTATTTCACAAGGAGGTATCAATGATTTATCAGATCCCTTTCCTCTCCTGTTTTTTGGCTGCACAGTGTGGCTTGTGGGATCTTAGTTCCCCTGCCAGGGATTGAACCAGTGCCCCCTGCAGTGGAAGCATGGAATTCCCAGATCCCTTTCCTTTTAAGGTAACCCAAATAAATCCTGAGCTCCCATGTGGTCCAGGCTCTGCACAGTATCATCTTCCAAAACAAAACAAAACCACACATACATACACAGGAGAAATAATCTAAACTAATTAAAAACTAATTTTAAAATTAATCCCCATTTTATTTAAGTACTGAGAAGACAAAAAAAAAAAAAAGAAGGATCTGATCAATAAACATAGCCACCCTTCTGAAACTTTCTTCTCCTTCTTAAATGTTATGGCTGCTCTGAGCCCCCTAAAACTTCCAGACACTCAGCCCTCATGGATATTTCTCACCCTCTCCCAGCTTCTTCTCTCTTAACTCTTTATTTTGGTGTAGACTGACTAACATCTCTGACTTCTGCTAGACCTCTCCAGTCTGCCCACTGTTTGGCCTCTCCACCCACAGAAAAGGAGCATACAGAAGCTGACTCAGTAAGCAAGAATCTGTTCCCCCTTGGAAGCCTGGACATAAGGGTCTGGGAAGAGTGTGGATATCCATCTTGTTAAACCAACAGAACTGTGGTGCACTGATGGGGGAGATCAGGAATCCCTGGAGAGAGACCTCTGGGGAAAGGACTTTTCTAAAGGAGATGGGATGGTGGAGATGGAGAAATGCAAGTGGAGGGAGCTTCAAAGTGGAATTTTCATTGTTTGACAGTTCTGTCTCTTGCCTACCCTGTACAGTCACCAGGAATTGAGTCCAAGAACTCATTGAAAGAACAGGGTCTTCATGACTTAATATTCTGTCTACCTTTTCTCAATCCCCAACACATACCCCCCAATCTATGGCCCCACTGAACAATTCCATTGCCACTGAACAGGTTTCTTCAAGGCTGTGGTCTTCTGTCTTTCCATAATGCCCTTTCCACCCTTCCTGCTTCCCTCCCTTCCTTGGCAGCCTAGAGCACTCAGATTCATTCTTCAACACTCAGCTCTAAGGTTACCTATCCTGGCACTTCCCTCTTCCTT
Organism: Mesoplodon mirus; assembly: GCF_964341445.2. Classification (NCBI taxonomy): domain Eukaryota; kingdom Metazoa; phylum Chordata; class Mammalia; order Artiodactyla; family Ziphiidae; genus Mesoplodon; species Mesoplodon mirus. The sequence continues at coordinate 161,252,416 of NC_138979.1, read as the reverse complement.
CCCCCTCCCCCACCTTTGGTAGGCAGAATTCTGAGATAACCCCCAAGATTCCCACCCTGTGGTGTACATGCCTTGTATACCTTTGTATACCCTTGAGTGTGGGTAGGATCTATAAAGATGATGTAATATCACCTCCTTGATTACAACCAAAGGGATTTTTCAGATGTCATTAAGGTCCCTAATCAGTTGATTCTGAGTTAATCAAAATAGAGAATATCCTGGGTAGGTGACCTAATCAGGTGAGTCCTTCAAAAGAGGGATTGGGACCCTCCCTGAAATCAGAGAGATTCTCCTGCTGACCTTGAAGAAGTAAGCTGTCACATTGTGAGAGAACCTGTGGACGGAGCCATTGGACAAGGACTTAAGGGCAGCCTCTTGTTGCTGAGAATGGTCCTCAATGACAGCTACAAAGAAAACAGGGACTTCAATCATACAGACACGGGAACTAAATTCTACCAACAAGCAAGTGTGCTTAGAAGAGGACGCAAGCTCCAGGAAGGAATGCAGCCCAGAAGACACCTTGATTACAGCCTGATGAGAGCCTGAGCAGAGAACCCAGCTAAGCCATGACAGGACTACAAGTGCACAGAAACTGTGAGGTAATAAATATTTGTTGTTTTAAGCCACTAAGTTGGTGATAATTTGTTATGTGACAATAGAAAACTAATACCAGCCCCCACCCATGAACTAATTAATCACCCTCCAGACTCCACAGCATATTGTACTTGCCAGTATCATAACCCTCCTCATACCATATCATAATTAGCCCCAGCACTTCTGCCATCCCATTATCATTGCAATCCTAGTCCCAGTCTTCTCTGGGCCTGACACCCAGTATCTGGAAGCCAATAGGTAGTGATAGTAGGAAGTAATATGTTTGTTGAATTCATGTCATGCAAAAACAAAAATCACTTTTTTTTTTTTTTTTTGCGGTACGCGGGCCTCTCACTGTTGTGGCCTCTCCCGTTGCGGAGCACAGGCTCCGGACGCGCAGGCTCAGCGGCCATGGCTCACGGGCCCAGCTGCTCCGCGGCATGTGGGATCTTCCCAGACCGGGGCACGAACCCGTGTCCCCTGCATCGGCAGGCAGACTCTCAACCACTGCGCCACCAGGGAAGCCCAACAAAAATCACTTTTATCTCCACTCACTGGCTATTTTAAGTAGAGGTCATCTTTTTTACCTCATTGTGGGCAGGGCTGGCTCAATTCTCCATGACATTTTGTATGTATATAAATAGATGCAATTATTAATGGAATGCATCCCATAATACCCCTAAAACAAGATATTGTTTTAGATTTCCCCTCCAGCTTTAGACCATAATGTTTCTCTTGAATGTTCTGGGAATATCAGATGCTCCATAACAGCGTCTTTAAAATCACATATAATAATGCTGACCCTTAGGGGACTGTGAGCTGCTAGAGAGCCTCTACTTACATATATCCAGGTCTCAACCCTTCGTCAAATTTTGTCTCTCCCAGAGGCCTCTAGGACATCCCCCAAACACACCAGAGCATCTCTGCTGAACTGTTAGCCAACAGCCTACATATATCATGCAGATGGTACCAGTTTCATTGTTGCTGTGTTTTCCCCTCAGAGGCAATTATACTAGCCGGTCCATACGTTCTGACTTTTGGTTTAGAAAATGCAGTCACTGAAGCCACATACGACCAAAGAAACATGGGACAGTTCTATGAGGTTGGTTTGCCTAAATGCTACCCCAACCTCATATACATGTGTGTGTGCATGCACAGACCCAGACCTGCATGCACACATACCCCTTCTTTATTGGCTCCACTGATAATATAAAATACCTGTAGCAGGGCACAGGGCTTTTTATTTCTCTCTGTGTAAAAAGATTTATGGAGTAAAAGCTCCTGAATGGGACTCTGGGTACACCCAAGGCACGCATTTCCTTTGCCGCCATGGTGCACCGCTGGTCAGCATTCCTTGGCCTTAGAAAAAAAAGGAGGAGAGATTTCTCACGGATGAGGAAATCTAAGCCAGGGGCCTTGGGAGCAGGGACAGAAGAGGAAGTGAGGGTGGCGGGTCAGGCACCTCTCTGTGCCTTTTATTCAGACATTCCTCATGCTTACTGGGTGTACACACCTTTCTCCGAGCCTGCTCCCTTGTGTGCAAAAGGAGGTAATAATCATACTTACCTCATGGGGTTGTTTTAAGGATTATATGAAACAATACATGTAAGGCACACAGCTCACATCTTGGCACACAGAAAGCCACCCAGTGCCCTTTAGCTATTATCAAGATTTGATTGGTAATCAAGCTCAAAGGGCATCTTTCAGGGTCTAAAAAATTGGGTGGAAGGCCTGCCCCCAGAGCCGCTGGTTGCTCGGCAGGTCTCTGGAAGGTAAGTAGGTCTGACAGGCTTCTCACGACAGCCTATTCCCCAGTCACCTCACCCTCAAGCTGGGAGTGGCAAGGAAAGCATTTGGCAAGAAACCCAGGAGTGAGACAATAGGTGTGAATGATGAAACAGGAAGTCTGGTTTGGAAACAAGCGCCAGCAGTGAACCACTCATGTACAACACCGACCTCAGGCCGCTGATCGGGCGCTGAGCCATCATTCAGCTCAAGCTTCAACGGGAAGGTTTGTATCAGTGGCCCCAATATGAAAGAACGTGGCCCTTCTGGTCACCAGAGGAATAGATTTAGTTGGAGACCAAGGGCTCATTTGAAACAGCACAGGCTTTGGCCTTCTGGGTTCAAATCTTAGATCACCCAGTTATTATGTGACCCTGGGCACATTATTCAACCTCTCTGAGCCTCAGCTTCCTTATCTTTGAAAGGGGTGGGGCTCTGGGAGGGTTAATTGAGATAACATGCAAAGAGCCTAGCACAGCGCCTGCCCCATCCATAAAAGTGCGCTCCCTCCCACTTCCCCTCCCAGGCATCTGCGACACCCCTCCACCTCTCCCTTGTTTCCTGACTGAAGACAATTGGCCCCTACCTGCTAGCTGGGATGACGCTGGTTCTTGATTATTTGATATTGCCACACATTTGGCCTTATCACCGGTTATTGACTATAAGACTCTCAGCTCCACCTGGCTCCTTCCTGCCAGGTGGCTTCTCCTGACGCAACTGAATAGGAGAAATTCTAGAAAGTGATTTGAAACACTATAAGAACTTAACCCATGACAAGTCAAGATAACCAAATAACATATAAGGGAAAAACTGTTTGAATTAACTTGGATTTGTATCTCACACCAGACCCTACAAAAAAAATTTGGGGTGGGTTAGAATTAAATATGAAAATAAAAATATCAACAAAATCTAGAATAAAATAGAACAGTATATTTATAACATCTAAAAGGGGGTAAGGTAGACTTGAAAAAGTGACAAGGACAAAAATGCTATATTTTGATACAAGAATAAAGGAAACTTTTGCATAATAAAAGTGTGGCTCTATTTTGGGGATCTCTCTTCTATCCTACTGATTTACTCCTCTATCCCTTCATCAATACCACCCTGTCTTGATTACTATATCTATATATTAAGCCTTAGTATCAGGTAGGGGTGATTCCTTCCACTTAACACTTTTTCTTAAAAAAGTTTGTTTTAGCCATTCTAGAGCTTTTGCCTTTATATAAATTTTAGAATAAGCTTGTTTCTGTCTCCAAAAATCATTGCTGGGATTTTGATAGGAATTACAGTAAACCCATAGATGAGTTTGGGGAGAATTGACATCTTTATTGAGTCTTACAATCCACGAACACAACAGTCTCTACATTTATTTAGGTCTTCTTTGATTTCTTTCATTAGCATTTTGTATTTTTCATTAGCATTTTGTATTTTTCAGCATACAGATTCTGTATATGTTTTGTTAAGCTTATACCTAATCATTTCATTTCTTTAGAGTGATTGTAAATGGTCTTATATCCTTAATTTCAGTTTCCATATGTTTGTTGTTAGTATATAGAAATGCAATTGATGTTTATGGGCGATAGCAAGTTTTGATTAACTGTTGGCAGATGTTTGTCTCTGTGGGTGGCTGAAGATATATTTATTCTCTCAAAGTCCATTTAATAAGTGGAAATAAGAATCAGAGTAAATAATCATATTTATATGTATATTTTGTAGGCTGATTAGCAATAGGTGAAATTGAAATAAAAAATGACAAACATAAAAGCAGCAAAAAACAAATAACAGTTAAAACGACAATGGCAGGTACATTGAGAAACAAGTACAATGTCGAAAGCTCTGTGCACATGGACAATGGTGAAGGGTTGGGCCAGGTTACCGGTGGCCTCAGGGTTGATGTGAAAAATTTCTGCTTAATATTCCAAATGTATGGGAAACAATTACTTTAAAAATGCATATGTATCTGTGTGCCTATAACACACACCCCTTGCCAAGCCTACTTCCTTAGGGTGCCGAGGCTCCATCTTCCTTATGAATGCCCGCCTGGTCCTCCCTCCACTATCTTTGTGGTTCCCAGGCTTCTCTTCAGGATTTTCTGTGGGTTCCTCTTCCTCAGTTCATCTCTTCAGTGTTGGGATTCCAGGGGTTCCCCCCTCAGCGCTCTTCTCTCATCCTCCTCCACATGCTCTTTGCATGATCTCATCCAGGGCCTCAACCACACAGTACCTTGTCATTTCCTAATCCATCTGTTTGGCTCAGGCTCCTCTCCTGACTACAGATCTGTATATACTGCTGCCTGTGGACCATTTCTACCAGGTGGTTCCACACACAGCGCCTCGGAATCAATCTCCTCAGTACCCACCTAACTCTTCTATATTTTGTGCCCCAGTAAATGGCACACCACACAAACCCAGAAGCCTAAGCAAATCTCCTAACTGATATCCATCTTCTGTTAATTCTATTTTCTAAGTCTCTCTTGACTGTATCCCCTCCTTTCCGTCTGCATTCAGCAGCCTATCTCCCCTGCAGTATTGCAGCAGTTGCCTGATAGGGCCCCCTGCCTTCAGGCTTCATTCTCTGTAATTGCCCCTAGAGAGATCTTTCTAAAATGTAAATCTCTTCTTAAGATCCCTCAAGCCCTCTCTATCAGTCAGGATCCAGCCAGGGAACTGAAATCACACCAGCTATTCTAACAGAGCCCATTTAAGATTTAAGATTGGGCTTCCCTGGTGGCGCAGTGGCTGAGAGTCTGCCTGCCGATGCAGGGGACACGGGTTCGTGCCCTGGTCCAGGAAGATCCCACATGCCGCGGAGCAGCTGGGCCCGTGAGCCATGGCCGCTGAGCCTGCGTGTCCGGAGCCTGTGCTCCGCAACGGGAGAGGCCACAACAGTGAGAGGCCCACGTACCGCAAAAAAAAAAAAAAAAAAAGATTTAAGATTAATTTCAGATCAATTGTTCACTAAGTCTAAAGTTGTCAACCGAAAAGACAGAGAGAAGGTCAAGGTATCACTGAGGCAGCAACTCTAGGGAGGAGCTACCGCCCACCCCCAGGGCTGTGGGAACAAAGGGAAGAATAGGGGATAATCAATTTCCATTATCTTAATGATAAGAAGCAAACTAGTTTGATACGCAAAGCCCTCACCCGGTCTCCCTCTCACCTCCCTGGCCTTCTCTCTAGACCCAGCACCAGCTTCCCCATCCTCAGCCCAAGTCTGCAGGCATTCTGCTCTTAAAGCTCACGCTGTGCTGCCACTCCTGCCTGAAACGCTGCTTTCCACACTTTTCCAGTAACTCATCCCTCTAGAAAGACTCAGAGAGGCTTCATGTGGTTCTGAGAGCCTTTGCTGACCACTGCCCCCACTTCAGGCAGAGTTCAGTGCCCCCCCTTTCTTAAGGGTTCCTGTAACAGACTGGTCAGGTCACTGTGTCACTATGTATTATCATTGTCCCTTTACCCATCTATGAACTCGGTGGGGCAGGACAGAGGCAATCCTTTGGTCCTCTTTGCATCTCCAGCTTTCAGTTTGATGACTGGCACGTAGTACATGCTCAATAAATTGTTGAGTGTTAAAGCTGGACCCACATTGCCTATCACATCCATAATCTCTCGCCTGCTTTCCCCGTCAAATCCATCCTTCCCAAGGGCAGCTCTGATCATATCCGTCCGATAATCAAAAAAATCTTCCGCAGCTCCCCATTGTCTAAGGAATAAAGTCCAAACTCCTTTGCCTACCATGTCTGGCACTTGTCTCTGACCTTCCTGTCTAGGCTTATTGCCCTCTACACCCCTGCATGCACCTGTGCCCCTCCCATGCCAGGCTACCCACTATTTCCTCAGTACCTTGAACTCTTTCCCTCTGGATCAGAGTTCACTCTGTTACCTTCACCAGGAATGCCTTTTGGGGCTACCTTTGCCTGTTGCAATTGTTCGCAGGCTTCAAAGCCTAGTTCATAGGTCGCCTACTTCAAGAAACCTTCCTGCGTGCTCCTTCAGTGGTAGAGGATAAACTCCCGAAAGTTCAACAGGACCCTCATATCCCTGTGGGGTCTGGTCCCTGCTCGCTGGTCCAGCCTTCTTTCTTTCCACTTGTCTCCCTGCTCTGTCTGCTCTAGAATGCTGGCCTTCCCTGGTTCCTGGGATGAGCCACGCTCTCTCACCCTTCTGAGCCATCGTGTAAACTGTTCCCTCTGCCTGAGAGGCTGTCCCTGCCCTCAATTTCCTGAACCCCAAGTGCGTGTTCCCCGTTACACACTCTCCCCACACACTGTGTTTGTCCTTTTATGCAGCTCCTGTCCCCGTATCTGTAGGCTAGACTGTGTGCTGCATGAAAGCAGGCCTCACGTGCCTCATTTATCATTATATCCCTGGCACTTAGCACGGGGCCTGGCACACACCAGATGCTTCGTCAATGTAGTAAGTGTTCATCCACTGACAAACTCCCTCATGTATCCAATTCTCAGCAGTCTGCAGCAAAGTAGTTATTTGTGTACACTTCTCCCATCTTGATCATAGCTTCTTGAAAAAACCAAACCAAACCAAACCCTTTTTATTTTGGACATCTTCAAAGATAAACAAAAGTCAAGAGGATAATATAATAACCACCCTTTTCCCATCATGCTGCCTCAGCAGTCATCAACATTAGGCCAGCTTTGTTTCATTTGTTCTCTCTCTTTTCCACCCCCCCCAGATTATTTGAAGGTACATCTCAGACTAGCATCATAAATCAAACACTTCTTGAGGGTTGATGTGTCTTGTTCATCTTTACTTTTACTGTAATGTTTTTTTGGTTTTTTTTTTGCTGTGTTGGGTCTTTGTTGCTATACGCGGGGCAATACTCTTTATGGCAGTGCGCGGACTTCTCATCTCGGAGGCTTGCCTTGTTGCAGAGCACGGGCTCCAGGTGCGTGGGCTTCAGTAGTTGCGGCGCATGGACTCAGTAGTTGTGGCTCGCAGGCTCTAGAGTGCAGGATCAGTAGTTGTGGCGCACGGGCTTCGTTGCTCCGCGGCACGTGGGATCTTCCCAGACCAGGGCTCAAACCCATGTCCCCTGCATTGGCAGGCGGATTCTTAAGCACTGTGCCACGCCACCGGGGAAGTCCTTTGTTCATCTTTACTTTTCACATCGCCCTTAGCTAAACATCTGGCCCCTGACAGATGATAAATGTTCATTTCATTAATTAATTAGAGGAAAATGTCATTCGTTCATTCACAAATTTATTGAACAAAGACTAATTGAGCAACCACTATATGCCAGGCACTGTTGGCACTGGGGATAGATTCTAATTGGGAGAACACAGGGAATGAATGAATGAATGAAATTTTTAAAGGACCCCAGAGTGGTACGTACTATGCAGATCATTAACACAAAGTGATGTGATAGCAAATGATTAAATGGCTACTTAGAACAGGTGGTTGGGGAGAACCTCTCCAGAGGAAGTGACCTTTAAGCTGAGTCTTGCGTGACAGGAAGGAACCAGTCACATGGGCAGCTGAGGGGAGAAAGAGTCCAGAGGTCCAGATGTGAACAGAAACAACCGTAGTGTCCCTGAAAAGGGAGCCGGCTAGGCTGCTGGAGGAACGGGGAGCTGGGCAGTGTAGCAGCAGCAAGCAAGCTACATCCTGTCGGGCTTTATAGGCCAAGGCAAGGAGTTTGGACTTTGTTGAAGGTTTGTTGGGAGTCTATTAGAGGCTTTTAAGCAGGGTGATATGATCTGGTTAAAAGATAGTTTTGGCCGTGGTGTGGAGAATAAACCTTCAGGCAGCAGGGCTACTGCAATCGTTTAGGAGAGAATGGCGGTGTTTGGGGAGCAGTGAAGACGGAAGGATGTGGAAGACGCGGGAGATGCTTTGGAGCCAGAGTCCACAGGCCTTGCTGAAAGCCTGGAGGTGGAGTTGAGGGGGTCAGGGACACTCCTGGGAGTAGAAAGATCACTCTTACCGAATGAGGGAGGCCGTGGCAGGGGAGAGGTGGTCAGGAAGTTCCAGCGGGTGAATAGCAGTGCGCTCCTACGTGACACCAGATGGAGTCAGCTTTGCTCACACAGTTTTATTTTAGAGGCTCCAGCATCAGCCTCAGTTTCCTCTTCCATCCTATGGGCATGATGATACAATCCTGAGGGTTTCTTTTGAAGGTTAAATGAGAAAGTGTGTAAAGGGCAGCAGTGTCTGGCACAGAGTCAAGGCACGATGAATGAGGGTTCTATCTACTGCCCCACCAATGACACACCCACCCCACCAGCCAGTCTGTCTGAGGCTCCCTCCTGGGGAGTGGGTGTACATCCCTCCCTCCCCTGGGAGTGTCCCAATTCCCAGGGAGAACCCATTCACCCACTCATTTCCTGGGTAATTCCTGTACTTTTTGTGCTTCCAGTAGGAAGGGCTGGGGCGGACAGCAGGGAAATTGTCACCCCAGGGCTAAGGTTTTCTCCGGATGAGTGAGGCCCAGAAGTCCTGGGGGACCTGGACTTCCCCCTAGAGGGGTAAGAGTGAGAGAGAGGAGTAAGAGGGGCCGACTGTGGGCTCTGTTCCTCTGTCCTACGTGGGACCCAGCGTCACAGGACCCCAGGCACTCACAGTTCTTTGCTCAGGGTCCCTCCCCACCCATTAATGACTCAGTGAGCACAAAGGGCCCCAGGAACTTGCCTCAACTTGTCTTTACTGGAAATACTTCTGGACCTCCCATAACCAGAACCTTTGAGTAGTGCCCAGGACGTCCAAGAGTCGCTCCTCCCATCTCCTCCTCCCCCACAGAGCACAAAGGCTAATTTTTTTTTCAAGTTATATATGTATGTGTGTGTGGGAGTATATATACATAAATGCATATATGTCATATTTTATAAGTATGTATATGCATAGAAAGACTAAAAAGATATACTTTAAAATATTAAAGATGAATTTTCTCTGGGTGGCTAAACTATGAGCGATTTTCATTTTTATCTTCGTGCTTTTTTGTATTCTCCACCATGCAGTGTTTTCCAACAAGGGCAAAATATTATAAAGAATCCCTAAAATATCTTTCACGATTCTAGCCTGTTCCTGAAACCATGGCCAAGGGGACTGTTTGTGCAGGAGTGACAGAGAACATTCATCCACTCACTCATTCAATGCATTCTTTTATCTGACAAATATTTGAGTGCATAATGGGTATGATTGCTGGACCCTATGATAATAGCAGACATATAAGATACAATTCCTGTCCTCAGGAGCTTTTAAATTCAGATTTTAAAAACTTAAAGCACTTTGTGACCACCTAGAGGGGTGGGATAGGGAAGGTGAGAGGGAAAAGCAAGAAAGAGGGGATATGGGGTTATATGCATATGTATAGCTGATTCACTTTGTTATAAAGCAGAAACTAACACACCACTGTAAAGCAATTATATTCCAATAAAGATGTTAAAAAAAAAACCAAAAAAACTTAAAGCAAAATACTCCAAGGAAATGAGTGAGTAATACGGAAAATAAAGGGTCCTGAGGAGGATGAGATGACTTGCCTCCCATCAGAGGCAATGCAAGAAATGGGGTTTGAACTGGGCCTTAAGGGGTGGGTCAGACTGGGATAAGGGGAGCAGGTGGTAGGATATTCCAGGCAAGGTGAATGGCATAAGCAAAGGCACAGAGGCATCAAAGGATCAGGGATGTTTCAAAATTAGCAAATGAAGCACACAGTGTGTTTTGACCACCAATGGCTACCAAGTAAAGGCTTATTTTATACACTCAAAAGTTTTGCTCAGAGTAATCCTGTGAAGTAAATGGGGCAGTAGCAGCTCCCATCTCATAGGCAGGGAAACTAAAAGTCTGAGGAGATAATGGCTTCTATCCAAGACCTCCAAGTAGCAGTGGAAGATACGGAAAGAGACATTTTTCAGATCTCCTGACACCATGGGTGCTCGCATCTGGGAAACAACCTGTGGGTAGAGATAGAGGGTTTCTCATCAAGAGAGAAACCAAGTCACTAAGAATACGGAGCAGCATTCCATTACTCATAAACAAGTGGCCAAATGAATCATCCTCTGTGTATGTAGGCTGTACATCATTGCTTGGGCATAGAGAAAGGTGCAGAAAAATATATACCATGCTGTCAACATTCATTTGGGTGGAGGAGGGTGCAGGAAAGAGAGAAAGAAGGTGGAAAAAAGAAGAAAGAAAATGAATTAAAAGTTTTACAAAAGGCAGGGACTTCCCTGGTGGTCCAGCAGATAAGGCTTGGTGCTTACAATGCAGAGGGCACAGATTCGATCCCTAGTTGGGGAATTAAGATCCCACATGCCACGTGACATGGCCAAAAAATTAAAAAGAAAAAAAAAGTTTTACAGAGGCAGTTGGGAAAAGCATAAGAATGGACAAATACTTTAGTTTCAGGCATACTTTATAATGGCAAAAATGTGAACAACTAAAATGTTTAGGTTTAGATTTTACTTAAAATAGTTATGGCATATTTGTACCATAGAAATGAATTTTTTAGTCTTTAAAAAATGAAAAAGAACATACATAATTATTAACATGAAATAGTGTTTAGAAGACATATTTTTCAGTGGGAAAAAAATTAGGTAATAGTATGTATAATATGAGCCCAGCCCTTTATGTTAATTTGCTCATGGAAGGGGCTTCCTTGTGACGCTAAGAATCCGCCTGCCAATGCAGGGGACACGGGTTCGAGCCCTGGTCCAGGAAGATCCCTCATGCAGTGGAGCAACTAAGCCCGTGCACAACTACTGAGCCTGCACTCTAGAGCCTGCGTGCCACAACTACTGAAGCCACTGCAATGAGAAGCCCGCGCACCACAACCCAGAGTAGCCCCCGCTTGCTGCTACTAGAGAAAGCCCGCGCAGAAACAAAGACTCAAAGCAGCCAAAAATAAATAAATAAATTTATTTTTTTTAAAAAAATTTGCTCATGGAAGGTACTTCAATAATGGCTGTCAATGGCTGTGGGAATTTTTTTTTTTAATAAAAATAGATTGGTTTTAGGATGGGGAAAATTAACAAGAATTCTAATCGGTTTTTAAATTACTTTTTCTTATTTACTGGATTTAATCTCAGGCATTGTCCTTCCTTTATTTTCCTAGTTGATCAATGGTCCCCCTGGAGCGCTGTGACAAGGCTATTTCCTGAGATGCCCCACGTGAGGGAAGACTTGTCCTGCTGCCCATCCTGGGACTTATTCACAACAGATCCTTAGTCCCAAAATAAACAGCCAGGGTGTTTCCTCTTCCTAAAGGGGAAGCAGAAGCTCCTGGTGAGCAGAGGGAAGCGTGAGCCCTGTCTAGACCATCATCCAAGGGGAATTCTGTCCACACAGTTCCCCCTGGAAATCCCCAAGGCCCAGAGCAGCTCCACTGACTCAGGCCACCCATTCTGATGGCATCTCAGATCCTAGCCCTTCTCCAGCACCCCACTCCATCCCATCCCCCTAAGGAAAGGCAAATTATTCTAGAGGCACGTGGAGTGGGGTGATCTTACAAAGGAGAATTTGCTCAGATAACGGGTCCAATTAGGACCTCCTAGATTGATAGGCCTGTCAAGTCTAGCCTTGAGCCTTGCCTGCAGAAAATCCTCTCCTCCCAGCTCTGGGATCACAGCTGGCTGGGACCTGGCCCGAAGGGAAAGAGACATTGCAGGGGTGCAGGCTAACAGACCCTGCTTTCATTTCTGAGTGAAAGGATCAAGGAAAGTGATCCTCAACCATGGGTAGCTTGCCCCCAGGAGATATTGGCAATGTCTGGTGACAATTTTGGTTGTCACAACCGGAAGGTGCACGTGTGTGCGTGTGTGTGTGTGTGTGTGTGTGTGTGTTGCTGACATCTGGAGGGTAGAGGCCTGGGATGTTGCTGAGAATCTCAGGATGTACAGAAGAGCACCCTCCCCCATCAGAGATTTATCCAGCCCCAAATGTCAATAGTGCCAAGCTTGGGAAATTCGAGTCTGAGGGGTGTTATCTGAGTTACAGATGCAAAGTAAAAGGACTGTGGGGAATCCCCGGACCTGGGAAAAACGAAGACCCACTGGGAGGAGGATTTTCCTAAAGATAAGAGCAATGTTTCCAAGCTGTTGGCCCCCCTCAAAATATGGTATAGCTCTATTTCAAAATTATGTTTTAAATAAATGATTGTCTTGAATGGATAAAGAAGATGTGGTACATATATAGAACAGAATACTACTCAGCCATAAAAAAGAATGAAATAATGCCTTTTGCAGCAACATGGATGAACCTAGAGATTATCATACTAAGTGAAGTAAGTCAGGAAGAGAAAGACAAATACCATATGATATCACTTATATGTGAAACCTAAAAATATAACACAAATGAACTTATCTACAAAACAGAAACAGACTCACAGACATAAAGAACAGACTTGCGGTTGCCAAGGGGAGAAGAGGTGGGGGAGGGATAAATTGGGAGTTTGGGGTTAGTAGATGCAAACTATTGTATACAGAATGGATAAACAACAGCATCCTACTATATAACACAAGGAACTATATTCAATACCCTGTGATAAGCCAGAATGGAAAAGAATATTAAAAAAAGAATATATATATATATGTATATGTATGTATAAAAGAATCACTTTGCTGTACAGCAGAAATTAACACATCATTGTAAATCAACTATATTTCAAAAAAAAGATTATCAAAAAACATGAAATTATAACAAAAAATAAATTATTACCTTATAAATAATATTTTTTTTTAAGAAGAAAAAAGAATGTGGGAAAGAGCAGAGGACGAAGGAGAAAGACCTAGATTCTGACCACTAGCTTCCTCTGGCTCTGAGCATTTGGTAATTAAAGGCAGACTTCTTTGTCAGGAACCCAGCAAGTAAAGCAAAAGAATAGAATCTATATGTGTCATGTTAACATTTATCATTGTCTGGAACCTTGGAAATATCTTTGAATGCCCCTGAAAAATATATCAACACAATACAAAGTGAACTAGAAATTTAATAACACTTGAGTTAACTTATTTAATAGGTGGTCAAATGTCTGTCATGGAAGTTGCCTCAGCGAAGATTTGAATTTACTATGTCTGCAGGGACCACATCTGCCAGATCTTTGCTTGGCTTCTCCCTGGAAATCTTGGGTACTTCCTTGGATATCTTGAGCCTCTGGTAGGATGCTATGACATGTCCTCCTCCTTGGACTCCTTTCCCAAGATCTGATTTGGTTCACCAAGCATTTACTGAGTCCCTCCAATGTTCCTGGCAGTATAGTAGCTGCTGTGGATACATAATACAATGCATGGATGCTAATTTGGGATTAGCATCTTTAGGATTTGAGACTGAAGCCTTGAAAATAAGTTTTGACACCTTTTTTTTTTTTTTTTTTTTTTTTTGCAGTACGTGGGCCTCTCACTGTTGTGGCCTCTCCCGTTGCGGAGCACAGGCTCTGGATGAGCAGGCTCAGCGGCCACGGCTCACGGGCCCAGCCGCTCCGCGGCATGTGGGATCTTCCCGGACCGGGGCACGAACCTGTGTCCCCTGCATCAGCAGGCGGACGCTCAACCACTGCGCCACCAGGGAAGCCCAACACCTTTTGACTGTCCCTTAAAAAAACAATAAAAAACAAAAAACCAACTACAACAGTGCTGCACTCTCCTGTTGCTTCTTCTTCTTCTTTTTTTTTTTTGATTGTTAAAAACAATTTATTGTGGGGCTTCCCTGGTGGTGCAGTGGTTGAGAGTCCACCTGCCGATGCAGGGGACACGGGTTCGTGCCCCAGTCCGGGAAGATCCCACATGCCGCGGAGCGGCTGGGCCCGTGAGCCATGGCCACTGAGCCTGCGCGTCCGGAGCCTGTGCTCCGCAACGGGAGAGGCCACAACAGTGAGAGGCCCGCGTACCGCCAAAAAAAAAAAAAACAAAAAACAATTTATCGTGGACAGTTTCAGACATATACAGCACATGAAAATAACAATGTACCCATCACCCAGCAAAGGACAAGGACGCTGTTGCTTCTAATAGAAGAGGATACTAGGTGAGTGAGTGCAAGCTGGATGGGGCTGGAAGATTATCAAGGACGTCCCAATGGAAACTGTTTGTGAAATTGTTGGAGCTGGAGGGTTGGATCTCAAGTAGGACTATGAGCTCAAGATCTAAATGTGGAAATCTTCCATGTAAAGATGAGTCCACTGAGACTCGTGGGCAGAAAATAGAACAGAAGCCTAAGGGCTGGACCTTGAGGTGCAATTCATAGTTGAGGGGGAAGGGGAGGAAGAGAATGCAACGAAGAAGATGAGTAAGAGCAATCAGAGAAACAGGAAGAAAACCAGGAGAGTGCAGCACTGTTGTAGTTGGTTTTTTGTTTTTTATTATATTTTTAAGGGACAGTCAAAAGTTGTCAAAACTTCACAGCATGAACCCTGAGAAAAGGACCTTGGGGTGTAAGGTGACCAGCTGTCCTACCTCGCCCAAAGCTGTCCCAGTTTTAGTACTGAAAGTTCTACATCCCAGGAAACATCTCAGTCCTGGGCAAAAATGACAGTTGGGATGTGCAAAGCCTTAAGCTAGATACTAAGTTGGGGCACCAAAAATGAAGAGTTCAGCAGCCAGTCATGTAGACACATACACCCTAAGAGACCACATCTTAAAAAAATTAGATTCTGTATTTGCCACATCCTCTGAGCATCCTCTAAAAACCCTGGCTTGGGCACAGGCCAAGGTTAATAAACTGAACTAGTTGGATCCAGTCTTTGAAAACCTTTGATCACTTTTTGAGGTTTTTGGCCTGGAAGCATTTCCTATCATAAAATTTAGTTAGCCAAACTCACGTACTGGCTCACGTACTGTTTCTTTAAATTGCCTTCACTCAGGTAATTGCTCTTACTGGAAACACGGCTGTCAAGAGTAGATGGCCTTTCAGAAAAGAAAGTAAACCTAAAAACTGATATACCAAAACAAACAAACAACAAAAGAAAACCTGGTGTGCCTGAGAGAAAGATGAAAGAAAATTAGCTCACTCCATCAAAGCTATAGGTCGAATTTTGAGAAAACTGCACCAGATTTGGGAAACTACAAGGTACTTCTCTGGCAGAAGCCCATAGCTTTCCAGAAGCCCATAGCTTTTCTGAAGACCAAACATATTGTGGTTTTGTGAGTGGCTGTCGCAAAGCTCTTCTTCTAGTAGTATCTTGTGGTGTTTGGAAATCAGGGGAAACTATGAATGATTTTCATGTTTTCTGGTTTTGTTTTTTACATGTTTTTGTTTCTGCCCATTTCCTTTAAGCCGGAGGCCCAAAGCTGGCAGACTGTGAGCCAATTCAGACTGTGAATGTGTTTTCTTTGGCCTTCAGGCTGTTTTTCAAATTTTTTAATTAGTTGCCAGCATTTAAAAATCAGGAGATTTTACTCCCCCCGGCCCCACCAAAAAGAAAAAAAAATCCGGATTTCCTGCTTTTCTTGAAAAATTGGAGGATCTGAAGACACTGGGCTGCACGTCCACATTGCAATGATGTGCAGGAGCTGAGCAACAGCTGCCCCCTTTGGACAGGGTGTGTGCTCGTCCTTTGGCCCCATCCCCACCTGGCGTGCTACCTCCCTTTCCTTTACCTACCAGGCCCATCCCAAGACTCCACAGAGAATGAGGCTTCCAAAATAGCTCTGTCATTAGTTCTAAACCATTTGCCTTGACCTGCTTCCTGTTCTACATCCCAACATGTTCCCAGGACTTGAAGGTTCTGAAGTCATGACTGACTTCCTGTTTGTGGATTCTACTCATCCCCCTGGTTTGACACCTGGCACCATTCCCTCAGGCTACCTGTGCTTCCTGCCCACCCTGCCCCTGGCCCTCTACACCAGGAAGACCCACCCATGTTCCACGCTGCTGGCAGCCACAAAAACCAAGCCAGAGGCATCCCGCTTGGTTGGCTCTCACCTCGTATCTGTCCCTGCTCTAATTCCCCACTCACTACTTCTTTCAGGGCCAACTTGGTGGCTGACCCTCCGACTTTGTCTTCTGTTTCCATCCTTGAAATCATCCCTTGGACTTGACCATAGAATTCAGCTCTTGTTTCAGCTCTGGGTCTCTCTCTCTCTTAAGCTTTGCTTGTGACTCTTCGTACTTACAAAATCTTCAACTAGACCCAGCGCCAGCTCTTGGAAATGTATTAGAGTGGTGCTAGCTGCTGTATCAAACAAATCCCCAACATTTCAGTGGTTTACACCAAAAAAGTTTATTTCTCACTCACATAACAGTCAAAGGGAAGTTTTCTTGGCCTTAAGGCAGGACCAAGCCTCCTTCCAACTGTGGCTCTGCTATCCTTGAAGGTCTCAGAACCCTCTTTTTTTTTTTTTTTTTTTTTTTTTTGCGGTATGCGGGCCTCTCACCGTTGTGGCCTCTCCCGTTGCAGAGCACAGGCTCCGGACGCGCAAGCTCAGCGGCCATGGCTCACGGGCCCAGCCACTCCGCGGCACGTGGGATCCTCCCGGACTGGGGCACGAACCCGTGTCCCCTGCATCGGCAGGCAGACTCCCAACCACTGCACGACCAGGGAAGCCCTCAGAACCCTCTTTATCCAGCTAATGTGCAACAAAAAGGAGAGAATGGTGAGGAACCCCTGCTTCTTCACTGCCTTCCAGCCTGGAATTGACACATGTCACTTCCACTCACATTCCCTTGGTGAGAGCTTACCATGCGTTCCCACCTAAACGTAGGAGGAGATGGGAAGTATAGTCTGGGTGTGAGTGCCAATCCCCCAGTGACAGTGTCTGCAAGGGAAGGGAGAGCCTGAGTTTGGGGAGGGCAACTGGCCTTCTCTGCCACAGCACTCTGTCCAAGCAGAAGCCCACCGAGCTGTTTCCCTGGCTGAGCTGGTACTAGTCCCCATTAAGTGTGGGAAGGAAATTGCACATTTTTCTCCAGGATTATAGGACTCTCTATGGCAGAACTCTCCATGGCAACTGACAAAAACCCAAATCAGCCTAAGGAAAAAGGGCATTTGTTGGCTCTCATAACCGGGAAGTTCAGGGAATGAGGTGGCCTAAAGTGCAATTGGACCCAGACCCTTAACCATGGATATTAGGTTTCTTTTTCTCTTTGCATTTCTGTATCTTGACTGAGGCCCCTCTATTCTTCTGTAGATTTTCTCCATGTGACAGGGAAGGAGGCTGACACCTGCCCTTGCATCACCTCCTCCCAATTCCATGCTCTAAAAGGCAAAGGCCACTTCTCCTCCAGCTTCAAGCTTTAAAAACCACAGAGAAGTCTCTGATTGGCCTGGCAGGGGCCACGGGCCTACCAGGGAGACAGATGAGTTGTGAGTTCCTTTCCTAGCACATTGGAGTGGGAGCAGAGAAGCTTACTTAGGGAAGCAGGTACTGCAGGACAGACAAAGCAATGCATACGTAAACCTTTGACAGTACAGCCTCTGACCATACCTCTGTGGCCAGCTCAGGCCCTGGGCCTCAGTGCAGGTCCCAGGGAGCAGCCCCTTGAGACCAGAGCACACTCATTCTACACTGTTCTAGTTAAAGCCATAGTTTCCATAAGAGTTAATAGGATCTTCATGACTTTCCATGAATTCACCAGAGTTGGACAAAGGCCTGATGATGTTTCTTTACAAGACCTGAAGGCCTTGCAAGTTTCATCAAGTTCCATCAAAGGGATATATTTACATAATGAAATATCATTGGAAAATTTGTGTTTTTCAGGCAAGAATTCACGTCAAATGCTGAAGCATGTCCTTTATTCATCCATCCAACAAATAATTATTTGCCCAGTTAAGAGTCAGGTGCTGGACATGCAATGATGGATCAGTTCAAGTCCATGGCCTCACCAGGCTTAGAATCTCTGGTATATAAGCAAACACAGTTGAGGCAAAATGTGATACCATGACCAAGTCGTTAAGATAATATTGTTACACAAACAAACAAAGATACCCTGAATCCTGAGTGTAGAATCGAGAGATTCTCAAGAATGGAAGAAACTCCTGATATGCTGAATAAATGAAGGTGGGAATCAGGAGCAAATAGCAGTCAGAATATCTTGGAGTCATGATGTATGGCAAAGCAATTTGGAGTGTAGGTATCACTGGTATGCTACCTTGCAGATGTGCTGTTGGGACCAGCCATCCTCTAACTCTTTCCTTGATTGCTACTGAGTTTTAGTCGGAGATTTTTTCCCATGAACACACATTTCCAATTTTTTATTGTTAAGTCAATGGCAATTGTTTTACATTTTCAGAAACTTATAATACCATTATGCAAAGTAAAGAAAACCAATACAGTCTAGCTCTTGATTCTTTTAGTAAACTTTTTATTTCTGACTAATTTTTTTTTTTTTGCTTTTAGAAATACCTTTACTTAGAATTCTCCTAATGTTTATCCATATTGGTAAATTTCTCTTATAGCAGTTCAAATATCTAGGTAGGAGAAGGAAATTTCCAGGGAAAACAGGTAATTTAAAACTTTGTTATTTAAGAAACAAACACATTACCCTCCCCAAATACATCAGAGGGCATGCTAGGATTGCCATTTCAAGAACAATCGCTCCTCAAACAAACTTAGAAATAATAGCACTATTAAAATGTTTAAGAGCCTGGTTAACTTCAAAGCATAAATCATATTATTGGAAAGCCAATCTCTACATCATTGTTTCCTGGGAAAGTAGTATGAAGATCATAGCTTTAATAAGCTTCAATAAGCATCAATATACAGTCCACATCACTGCTTTAGTTTGTTTGGACCTACTAATTGCTCCAAGACTTCTCCTGAATGGTCTGTTATCAGGGGGCATCCATGGAAGAGTAATATACATATCTGAGGACAGCAAGTAAGGACAGCTTCTACAGCCTCATCAGTCACATTCACACAATACCCCATATGAGTTTCCTCTAATTTCTTGGCACAAGGTCCACTAACAAGCACAACCACACCACTGTGAGATACCTGAGTAGCTGAAAAATCAACTCTGCAAAAATGGGCAGCTTTCTCCTAATGTCTGCAAGTACACATCAGTAATATCTAAGCAGCCACCTAAATCAATGATCTTTTTTTTTTTAATTTCGTTTATTTATTTTTGGCTGCATTGGGTCTTGGTTGCTCTGTGCAGGCTTTCTCTAGATGCTGAGAGTGGGGGCTACTCTTCATTGTGGTGCGTGGGCTTCTCATTGCAGTGGCTTCTCTTGTTGCGGAGCATGGGCTCAGGCATTCAGGCTTCAGTAGTTGCAGCACATGGGCTCAGTAGTTGCCGCGCACGGGCTTAGTTGCTCCACGTCATGTGGGATCTCCCCGGACCAGGGCTCAAACCCGCGTCCCCTGCATTGGCAGGCAGATTCTTAACCGCTGTGCCATGAAGGGAAGTCCCTAACTTTAGCAGCCGGCAATTGAGTGCAAGAGCATGGACTCCTTCATCAGTGAGATTGAAGCATCTTTTCAAAGAAGCTTCGTGCAGGTAAGAACAAGGTGAAGCCACAGCTTTTATTCCTTTTGAAGTTATGGAAATTCTGTTTTCTTTTGAGGAACTTAAATTTAATTTCTTCAGTTTTCTGCAGTTATATAGGTGTAGGAGAGCAGAATCTGAAATATCACAGCTTCGTAGATCTAGAGTTTGGACTCAGGATGTAAAATCTCACTGATGTTTGAATCTGTTATCTGCCCCTGCATGCTCATTATTTTGAACAGTCTGTCTTTTATGTTGGGTGGCAAAGGCTTAATGTCTGTGATATATCTAGAAATATTCTTCATGAAGCACCAAAGTCATCCACTGTGGGCTGGGCATTGTGGCCGCCTTCAGGAGCCTCTTCCGCGGTCCCGGCCGCTGAAATCCAGCCAGAGACCATCTGTCAACTCCTGTCCCACGCGAGACATGATTTTTGACTAATTTTTGATTTACAGAAAAGTTGCATAGATAATACAGAGAGTTTCTATATATCCCTTGCCCAGTTTCTCCTAACAGTGCATTTGTCAGAACTAAGAAACTAACATTGGTACATTACTATTAACTAAACTCCCTACTTTATTCTGATTTCACCAGTTTTTCTGCTAATATCTCTTTTCTGTTCCAGGATCCAATCCAGAATACCACACTGAATTTTGTAGCTCTTGTTTTTTAAGGATCCTTCTTTGTTAGGCATGGGTCAACTCTGCCTCTTTCCTTCCTTGCTGCCAATGCTTCAGACATTTCATGGTTCATTAGCACCTGCTGTAGAGTGTGAATAAGGGAAGGAAACAATTTTGAAATGCAAATCAGCCAAATGTTGTTATTTATTGGTCTGTGGCAGTTAGCTCAGTTGTTAATAAGGCCAAGGTTATTGGCTCCATCTCTGTCAATGAGTCAGCCGGCTTAGCAATGACAGGGGAAATTTTGTCCTGTGGCCATTATTTGCACCCTAAACCTTGTTCAGCTTCTCTCAAATGCAAACTTTTTGCCACAATGGGGTAATGGTGGGAGTCTCTAGCCTATCTATTACCTTGCTACTCAAAGTGTGGTTCATGGACCAGCAGCATCAGCATCACTTGGAGTTTGTTAGAAATACAGAATCTCAGGCCCCACCCAGATATAAGAATCAGAATCTGCACTGTAACAGGATTCCCAGGTGATGAAGAAGCATGGCCATTCCGCAAATGTTTATTGAGAACCTACCCTGTAAATGTGCTGGAGTCACAAAAGAAAAAGGGAAGCATATCTCACCGTCATAGAACATACAACCACCTAGTAGGGATTTAAGACAAGCTAAATGACAATTACAATGTCATATTTAAGCTGAGAGCTGAAAAATAAGAAGATTTAGCCAGTTGAAAGAGGGAGGAAGGTACGGGGGTGAGGGCAGAGGAAAATCAGGTTGGGGTGGAGGAACTCAGAGGCAAGGAAGACCACGGTGTCTCCTGGGAACTGCACATAGTGCAACATGGCTGGAGCACCAAATGCCAACACTGGGAATGTATGATGGGGATGATCCAGAGATTTCCTTCTCTCTGTATTCACCAGCATCATCAACAATATTATTGAGCGGCAACTATGTGCTAGGCACTGTGCTAGGTGTTGGGCATATAGGTAATAAATATCATGGTCCCATTAGATATGGGACTCTAGTCCAGCTCAGTTAAATGTTGCAATTACCTAAACAACTGGAGGGAAAAGGTGCACAGTACACCAGAGGCCTTGCAGGTACAGCTCAAGGATCCCCCAGATGGAACAGTCCAAGAGAGGCTAGACCTGCGTTCACATAGGGTCAGTAGAGTGTGACAAATATTGAGTGGGTAAGAAAAGGGGTCCCAACTAAATCATCCTGTAATAAAAGGATGCATGAGTCCCATAGGGCCAGAAGGTGATGCTGAGGTCAACACTAGGCAAGGGACAGGAGGTGTATTCATTTTTTACTGGTGCATAACAAATCACCACAAACTTAGTGGCTCAGAATGAAACCTGTGTATTAGCTGACAGTTCTGTAGGTCAGAAGCCCAGCAGGCTTGGTTGGGCTCTCTGCTTAGGTTCTCGCAAGGCTGAGGTTAAGGTATCAACCAAGCTGGGCTCTTATCTGGAGGCCCTGGGGAGGAACCCACATCCAAATTCATCCAGGTATTGGCAAAATCCAATTCCTTGTGGCTGTAGAACTGAGGTTCCAGTTTCCTTGTTGGCTGCCAGCCAGGGTCGACCACTCTCTGCTCCTAGACACCACCCACATTCTTTCTCAAGTGGCCCCTTATATCTTCAACTCCATCAACAGTGTATCAAATCTTCCTCATGCCGTGAATTTCCAACATCCTCTTCTGCTGCCAGCCGAGAAGACTCTCTGCTCCTAAGAGACCATGTGATTAGATCAGGCCCACCTGGATAATCTCCCTGTCTTAAGGTCAACTGTGCCATATAACATGCCATAATCACAGGAGTCATGTCTCATCATAGGCAGAGATTAGGCTCTCTGTGGGGGGTGGAGGTGGGGTCAGGGACCATTTTAGAAATTCTGTCTACTACAGGAGCTAGGAATCAGATGGAGTTTTGGAATCCTAACTGGCAGGTCTTGGTTCCACATGAGGCTTATGGTGAGGGTGGAAGTGGAGTCTGCCTTCTGATGAGCTCCCGGGAGATGTGCCCTTGCACCATTCTGATTGCACACAGTCAGCGGTTGCACACACATAAATCCTGATCTCTTGAAGGATTCTGGTGGTCATGGTTACTTCTGGGGCCAAGCTCCCCCTTCCCCTGAACTAAGTCAGTCTGTGAATCTTCTTGCCACCCCTGTGAAGGGTCTCTGTTCTGTTCCATGACAGCCCAGATCTGGAGCTCAGTCCCATTTCAGTCTTGGCCCAAAAAGCCCCTCACTGTGGCCTTGGTGGGAGCAGCAGACCTTACCAAGGTTTGAGAAATGCACCCTATCATCCCCCCAAGAGCACTAAGCATTTCTTTCCTTAGAGGTTCTTCATGATGATTGGCTCTCTCTCCTCTCTCCAGCTTCCCATGCTGTACTACTTTACCTCTTCCTGCCTCTCAGAAGCCAACCCCATGTCTCCCTTTATCCTATGCAGAGCAATTCCATTTTCAACAGCTCCAGGTTTTCTTCTGCACGGCTGATGATTTGGCTAAAGCTTTGGTGTCACCACTTGTAAGGATCTACCAGATTCAGTCCTTAAGTCAAGACCACCCTCCTCCCAAGTCTTTTTCTTTCCAGGGCAGTGAAGGGGGAGGTGATTTCACATGCTGGGGGTGGATTTGCCAAGTATAGGGAGAGCACAGGGTTGCAGCATTTCCCCTAGTGGGTTACAAGGAGGGGAAGACTGGAAAGGGAGCCTAGGAGGGTGGAAATCAGGTCCCAACTGAGGGGAATAGTTTTTACTAAAGAGGGAGCAGAGAGTGAGAGAGGAAAGCCTGTTTTAGAAAGCGAAGAAGCACAGAACTGGACCTTGAAGGAAGATTAAGATTCAGGTAAGTAGAGAAGAAGAAGAAACTGCTTTCTAAGCAGAGCCCTGTTGACAGGAAAGGCAGGGAGGAGGACGGTTTGGGGCTTGTTGTCAATTACCAGAACTTTTCGACTAGAGTCCTGTCACAGAACATACTGGGTGTCAAGGCCAACTGATAAAAGGCATAGAACAGGAGGCAATTACCGGACTTCCCTTCCACAGGTGGTGAGTAGCCATTGAGGTTTTCGGCATGGCATGTCAATTTGTGCTACCAAGGTCACTTTTTATTGATTTAGCCAGTACGTTTGCAAATGTATACTTTCAGATTACACAAAACCCGCCTTTACACACACACACACACACACACACACACACACACCCCTCCAATTCACAAAAGAGCAACTGTTAACAACCTGCAATTGATCTTGGTTTTTTTCCTTTGGCTCAATGATTCCTTAGTTCACTGGGAATCAGCAGCAGAGCTGCCACTGACAAGTAACGTATTAGGTGAGATTAATTGGCTTTCAGCATCCAGTTCCACCTTTTACTGGATCTTCTTAAAAGTGAGAGAGCTATAAACTTTGTTTCTCCGAATCCCTCGTGGCTAGGGCTCTGGATGATGCACATTAGGCTCCATCCATTTAATGCACTCATGAGAGATTTAAATGGCAGAAGAGAGTAAGGGGGCACCTTTCTGATGCTTTGGCTATGTCTGCTGAAGAGCAATGTCAAAGCCATGTGGACATCTACAGCAGCATCAGTCCAGTGTTCAATTTCCAGATCCATGAGTGTCAAGTGGAACTTGGGACAGAGGTGGCAGAGATGGTACCTGATCCCCGGATTACAGCCATGGTGGTGAATTCTTAAATCGAGCAGTCTCATTAGTAGCCTTCTGGTTATGGAGGAGTCATGGTTCCCCTGGCAGTTCAGTTCTGCAGTGCTCAGGTTTTCATTCCAAGAGGGAGCTCAGTCCTCCAACCCTTCAGAAAATTATAAAATTATTAATTTTCTTCTGGTTTAAAATACCTTGAGTGGCTTCTGTTTCTTGCTCTGAACCTTAACTTCTGCAGCAAGAGGATATAAAAGCATAGTTTTTCACTAAATAAACTCTCAAAAAATATTCTTAGGGTTGACATCCAAACTGTGTTGAATTGAGGGGTCTGGAACTACATGCCTCTTAGCACATGGGCTTTTCTAGGATAATGTTCCCAAGGTGTGATGCATATACCTCTAATGATACATATACCTCCCTCTATGGGAGGATTTTAGATAGTACATGAGTGAACATTTACACAGTTTTAATGGATGCATATTTATTTTAAAATGTTCTAGAAGAAAATGGACAGGTAGCATATCAAACCTGATTTCATGAATCAGTGACTTTATGAATATATTGCTTATGGGAAGGCTAGAGTGGATTATGAGCACTCCAGCAAAATATGTTAATTAATTTAATGAAAAATAGATAGATGGCACACAGATTTGGCAAAAACCATGGAGACGGTATTCAAGTGACTGAGGTTTGGAAAACCCTTTCCTAGTAGCTCATTCTTGAGTCCTCTCACCGTATGAATGAGGGGAAGCAACTTGAGACCATAAATCCTGTGCTCCAACCTGTACCAGGCCCCATCCCAAAGATCACCATTCTTTTTTTTTTTTTTTCGGTATGCGGGCCTCTCACTGTTGTGGCCTCTCCCGTTGCGGAGCACAGGCTCCGGACGCGCAGTCTCAGCGGCCATGGCTCATGGGCCCAGCTGCTCTGCGGTATGTGGGATCTTCCCGGACCAGGGCACGAACCCATGTCCCCTGCATCGGCAGGTGGACCCTCAACCACTGCACCACCAGGGAAGCCCTCACCATTCTTTTTCACTCCAGATATGATGAAAAGTCTATATTTCTCTGGAACGTCACAGAGAGAACACCCAGAACCTTCGGGTTATCACACGTCAAGGCTGGATCAGCCCATCAGTGGAACCAAAGGGTGGGGTGGGGAGGAGAGATTGCAGAATGAGCCTGGCTCCAGGAACAGCATGTATTCAGCACAGAGCCGTAAGTTCAGGAATATCAGACTTGGGTGTGTTTGTTATGGAGACTTACTACAGTGACAGGGAGGGTAAGAACCCAGGATTATTCTCAAAGGGAAAGCTGGCAAAGTCATCTCCCAAGAGTCCCTATCAAAAGCCACAAACCCCAGACACACTAACAAAATAAGGGGACAGCCAGGAGCCACCCTACTTCTCTGTCCTTGTTTTCATCCCTCAGATACTGCAGATATGTATGACGCTAAATGTAATGGGTACAAATTGCAACTACTCAAAAGCTATACCTTGATAAAGCTTAACGACACCAGCAGAGAGATAAGACAAGAAACTGGATTAGAGGACATTTAGAAAAAAGGGTCTAATAGGTCAGTGATTTCTAAATGCTGGTCTATAGACCAGTGTCCAGCTGGCTACAGAATAATCACCTAAATGGGGGATGGATGTGTGTTTCAAATTTTTTTTCCAGCTTTATTGAGATCTAATTGACATACAACATTGTGTACGTTGAAGGTGTGCAACATGTTCATTTATATACTTATACATGGCAAAATGGTAACCACCATAGGATAGGTGGGTGCTTTAAGATTGTAGATTCCCAGTCACCACACAGAGAGCATTCTGGTTCAGGTCAGAGATGGACTCTAGGGATTGGTGTTTTTAACAAGCTGCCCTGAGAGTTCTGATGTTCAGTCAACTTTTCAAACTACTTTTTGAAACCTTGTGACTCGTGTCTTGTTGCTTCCTTCCATTCCCCATGGGCCCAGCCTGGTTCATTTCTTCCATGTTGGTTGACACTGAAAGCTCGCTAACACATTTCCTGCCTCTCTCTTATTTTAAAACACTTTAGAGCCAAACCAATGACTCCAAAGAACAGGAAAATCATACAGTAAAGAGAAATAGGATTTAGTGTCCAAAAAGAGCTTTCCTTCTTAGGAAAAGTCATCATGTAACCTCTCAAAACTGCACTTTTCCTCATCTTTAAAAATAGGGGTTAATAAATGTGCCCACATTACTGGGTTGTTATAAGGATCAAACAAAACTATTGATTCAAACACCTAGTGACATGCAATCTAAGCTAATCACATTATTTCTGTGCTCAGAAGCACTCAATGGCTACTGGAGCCTACGAGTCTTGTCTGGTCTGTCAGGCTGGCATCTCTTCCTTTGGCATCTCTTCCATCTCTCCCTTTCCCTGTTCTGCAGGATTCTGTAGGACAGTCAGTCC
This sequence comes from Mesoplodon mirus, assembly GCF_964341445.2. NCBI lineage: Eukaryota > Metazoa > Chordata > Mammalia > Artiodactyla > Ziphiidae > Mesoplodon > Mesoplodon mirus. The sequence goes on along the minus strand of NC_138979.1, from coordinate 161,225,946 downwards.
CAAAGCCTCTGTGGTGAGCACATGACCCAAGCTAAGCCAATCAGACTCTGTCCTGGGAATTTAAACTTTGAGTGGGGATTCAGGGATGAGAGGTTTGAAGTTGAGTCATAGATTCATCCTCTGGAGATCCCCTCTCGCTTGGTCAGCTCTTCCTTCAATTCTGTAAACTCACCAATGTCCTTCCAGCAGATTGTCCTCTTTTTCATTTCAGCTAACGTAGAGTCTTCTGAAGCTAAAGAGCCCTAAATGATACAGCTCCCCATCATCTACAGAATGAAGCAGGTTAAGTTCTCATCCTGTGTTACAGATTCTCCACATTGTGTTTATATCTCACTTAATGGTCCTTCCCTAACTAAGCTTAAGCCCCTGTGTAACAATCCCCTGGGAGCTAGCTATGTGACTGTTGGCATTTTATGGGCAAGAACGAGGTCTAACTCATTTGTGTCCTATGCCAGATGGCTTGACGTATTTCGATCAGATTTAATTGAGAACTAGCTCTGACATTTAAAAGTAAGAAAAGGCATCCTGTGGCTCAGAGCAGAAATACTTCCCAGAGACTAAGAGTACAGAGAATCTGGGTATCAACCAAGTTCTGGGGATATTTTTAAAAATATATACTAAAGGACATATCCTATTCCTTTGGCTAGAAATTAGCTTTGGAAATTTAAGATAGGGGGCCCAACTAATGCTCAGTGAGGCCAAATGCTCCTGGATTTATATATTATAATCCTCTGAGTTATGCCTTTGGGTGTTCAGAAAGGTTATTTGTACCATCAAGACATCCTGATGACCCACGAAATCTTACTCATAAGTGCTCAGTTCTGGGAACTTAAATCAAGATGTCTATAATTTTTTTTAAACAAAAAATTCTTAACTGATCTTAACAAAAAATAACTTAATGGGTGGCAAGACTACCAATAAATTCTCTTTCCCTTCCTTATCTGTCCTGCTCCCTCTGCTAACATTATTAGCTCCAGCCACCAACTAGCCATTGCTATCTGGGGCCACATTCACCAGAGATTTTATGTTCCCTGATAGTGGAGAGAGGTAATGATTAAGGTAATTTCTTCTTCAAGAATGATGCAATGAACAAGACAACCTTGGAGTCCAATAAACTGGAGTTTATATCCTACTCTGGCACTTGTTAGTAGTTTAACTTCAAGCAAGTTATTTTCCCTCCCTAAATCTCAGTTTCTTTATCTGTGGAATGGGGACAATAACACTGGCCCCCATCTCCAAGATTCTGATTCCGTTGGTCCGTGGTGGCTGTGGCAAAATTCATTGGAATTTTGCTATGAGGATCAAATGTATGAAAAGCCAAGCCTAGTGCCTGGTTCTGAGTCTGTGCTCCATAAATGTTCCTTTCCCTTCTCCTCCAACGCCCTCTTCCCTAGTAACATCTGTTAATTTCCACTCCAGACCTCTAATCACATTATATACTGGTATATGTACATAAAAACAAGTGATTTTAATATATAAACATATTCTATCTACATATTCATTCATTTGTTCATCAAATAGTTATTGAGAATCCATTTGCGCCAGGCACTGTGTTTAAACCAGTTAGACAAGTTCCCTTTTCTCATGGGTCCTACTTTCTAGTAGGGGAGTGATGTGACAGGGAGGCGTAGGTGTGGCAGAGGAGTGCCACATGGACTGGGCAGGTGAGGGAAGACTTCCCTGAAGAGGGGGCCTGTGAGATCCAGAGGGCAAGGAGGAGCCAACCTGGAACCAGACCAGGGAAGAGCACCCCAGGCAGAGGGCAGAGATGTTGAAGTGGGAAAGGAACAGGATCCGATTTTATGTTTAAAAAGCATCACTCTGGCTGCTGTGTCTCAGTGGATTACAAGAGGCCAGGATGGAAGCAAGTCCACGTGACTACAACACATCACCCCGGACACGTGAACTCCCAGAGTTAGAAAGGGGGCCAGAGGAGCGCTGGCCCAGAGATGCATATGCAGGAATGCCTGGGGGTGTCACCAGCCTGGGGAACACAGGTCTTCATCCCCACCTGCACCATCAGCTGGGGGCATTACTCACAAAATTTCAAGGATCCACAGCCACCACTACAGGCCAAGAGAATCAGAGTCTCAAAGATGGGGCCAGGTTAATGGAATTTTTTTTTTTTTTTAACAAAACTCCCTGCGATATATTCAGAGTTGAGAATCATTGTGGCTGGGTGAACTCTCCAGGGCCCAAGCTCTCTCTGCTCCCTGAGACACCTTTCCAGTGTTGGACATCCCATTACTACGATGTTCTTTTTCAGAGCGGGCTAAAAATCAGCCCCTAGGTAGCTTCCCTGTACACCCACTCTTGGGGGGCCAGTCAGCAACTCTCTTTCTTCTACCCAACCCCCACCTTCACCCACATTGTTGCACGCCACACCCACCATCACGCAAGGCAAATTTTGGCATAGGGGAGTGAAGGAAATACGGAAACCTTGGATAGGAAAGAAGGAGTTGACAGGCTTCTGGGCACCCTCCCTTCCCACCCCTGCAGGGCCCCATCTAACAGGCTCTTGCACCCAGGGACACTGTGTAGGCTGCTCAGAGCCCAGCTTTGTGGCAGCAGTGGCCAACACGTGACCAGGAGGTGAACTGATGACTGTCCTCTCCCACCCAGTCCACACGTGCTACCAGAGAATTTGAGAACTGGAAGGGGCTTTAGCGTAAGTAGCTTAATTCTAACTTAACTTCGGGTGGGTGGGGGAGGGAGCCAGACACTAAATATAGTCAGTTTTGTATTTCTGTGGCATTCCTAGAAGCTTGAGAAGGGGGAAGGGAACTTGATCAACTACATTCTGACAGACTTTGTGTTCTATAATTTACAGTCCTCACAAAAGCTCCATGGAACAGATGCTGTTCTTCTCATTGAGAGATTAGGCGACTGAGGTTCAAAGAGGTAAAGTAACTTGGCCAAGGTCACGTGGCAGATCAGTGCCCAGGGCTCAGCCTTCATCTACCACTGTGCCATGCTCCCTCTTGGTATCCTCTCTAGAATCTTCCTTCAGTAGAGGGATAATCAGCATCACCTTTTCCCCAAGTCACCCCATTTGAGGCCAGGAGCCAGCTCTCCAATTCCTGCTACCTATTGCCCATCACTCTGTGGCCTCTGCCCCCTGGGTGCCCTCTACCAGTGCCCAGCCTCTTCTGGCCCCTCTTTCCTCTTCCTCAACCATATTTCCAGAGCACGAAGAAACCCCAAAGTATTCAGAAAAAAAACAAACATGGAGGTTGAAAATTTGTCCATTTTGCTTGCATGTTTTGATGCAAGGGCTTAGGGAGGGAAATGCTTTCACTCCTGTTTTGACATGTAGCCCATCGCTTTACCAGCATTGCTATGATTTTGCATGCTGACTCCTCAGCTGTGGGAAATTTCCCAGCTGCTCCAGGCCTCCGATAATCTCCCCTTTAAAGGCTCTGCCCACAGTATTAGCATTTACCTAGGAAATCAGCTTATCCTGTAATGTTCTCTTTCTTTTTTTAAAAAATTTATTTATTTAATTAATTTATTTTTGGCTGTGTTGGGTCTTCATTGCTGCGCGCTGGCTTTCTCTAGTTGCAGCAGGCAGAGGCTACTCTTTGTTGTGGCGCGTGGTCTTCTCATTGCGGTGGCTTATCTTGTTGTGGAGCACGGGCTTTAGGCGCGTGGGCCTCAGTAGTTGTGGCATGCGGTCTCAGCAGTTGTGGCTCTCGGGCTCTAGAGCACAGGCTCAGTAGTTGTGGCTTGCAGGCTCTATAGCGCAGGCTCAGTAGTTGCGGCGCACAGGTTTAGTTGCTCCACAGCATGTGGGATCATCCAGGACCAGGGCTCGAACCCATGTCCCCTGAATTGGCAGGCAGATTCTTAACCACTGCACCACCAGGAAAGCCCCTGTAATGTTCTCTTGTTGTTGCATGTGGACATGTTATGACCAACCACTGCCACCAACTCATGTTAAACTGAGGGAGGATGTTCTATACTCCATCTGTGTTCCCCAACATCTGAGTTACTATTGAGTTCTTGTTGACTAACTGATCGGCTGATCTGTATGCCAGGACCACTCAACTGAAACCTGAAAGGTCGCACCACACCTATTCCTAAACCTCAAAAGAGCAGGGACTAGAGAAGGAAGCCATTCTTTATGCTGTTTTGCTTTCACTGCAGAACTCAGTCCATGGAGGAAGCCACTCCTATAACCACAATCCTCTCCCACCTGAAGGAAGCCTCCTCCAGCTCCTGGCAGAGCCTCGTCACCTCCCCCAGGAACTCAGGAGTTAACGTCATTATCTCAGGGGCTCTGCTAGGCCTTTTACAAATCTTATCTTAGTTAATTCCCACAGCCAACCTAGGCAGCATTATTCCCATTTCACAGCTAAGAAAACTCAGGATCACAGAGGGTAAGTAACTCGCTCCAAGGTACATAAGGACAGCTAGTAAAGAGCAGAAAAGGGATCAGAATCCAGGTGTGCTGGGCCACAAAGCATCAGGGCACCTGATGCTCCTGTGTGTGCTTCATCTTGACCAGATTCATGGCTCTTCAAGGTGGAGACCAGGTTGGGGTTTCCCACAAGCCTTAGCGTAGAGCAGGGGCATAGTGAGTGTTTGCTCAGTAAATTGTCAGAGGAAGTTTACCCTGATTACCTATTGTATGAGAAACAGTATTGGGGGAAAGAGGAAGTGTTTGTGTAGTGATAAGGCCTGTGTGCCTGATGGTAGCCCCAGGCCCTGGGCCAGGGACAAGAAGTGGGCGGGTGGGCAGCAGAGTGGAGCCTAGTGAGAGGCGCCTCCCTGACAGCGGCTGAAGGGAGTACTGGGTGGGGTGGGGTGGGGGAGGCCAGAGACCTAGGATTTAGTGGAGGATGGGAGCAGCAACCCAAAGGTTGACTGGCTTTGCTTCCCTGGCATCCAGGCCTACAGGTTTCCACCACCTAAAGGGGCTACAGAGACAGGGAGGGAAGAGGGAGGCATGCTCTCAGTGGGCACCAGGGCCACCTGGGGGTTGAGGGAGTGGCTGTGTGTGAGGCAAGGGGTTTGGGTTTGGGAGCCCCTGGGGGCAGATACATGCTTTGAAGTTACTCCCCAGGAAGATGTAGGAGAGATATGGTTTGATCCAACACCTCTGAGGAGAAGACATTTTCTTAGAGGACCCCAGACCAAGGAGGCAAAGCATGGAAAACCATGGTTTGGAAGGATCAGAAAAGGCGGAGCTTGATATGGGGAGCTGGTTCCGAGAGACGGCTGGGCCTGATGAGGGCACAGGGCGTGCCTTTGGGGGGACCACGGAAGTAGAGGTACAGGGGAGCAGAGGGTGGGGACCCGAGCGGATGCTGCACATCCTGGCCTCACTGTTCACTGACTGTGGGACTTCGGGCAAGTTACATAACCCGCCTGACCCTCAGTTTCCTTATCCATAAAATGGGAGATAATAGTACCATCTGCCTTATACCATTGTTGAGAGGGTAAAAATGAGATAAAATATGTACTGAGCTTAGCACTGTGCCCAGAAAAGAAAAAGATTCAATAAATGTTAGCAGTAGTTGGTGATGGTGAGGTATGTTCCTGGGAGGGAGGGATCTAGGAATACAGTGAAAAAATAAGCCACTGCCAGCCTGTTCTGTTTCATGGCAACTTAAATTTACTGAGTGCCTACTAGGTGCCAGAAACTATCCTCAATGCTGTAAATATTTTATTTCATTTAATCCTCATCACAGGCTTAGGAGATAGACACTATAATTTTCCTCATTTACATGAGGAAGCAGAAGCACAGAGAGTTTGGGTAACTAGACTGAAGTCGCACAGTTAGTGGGTAACAGAACTCGGGAATTCTGATTCCAGGATCACACACTTACATCCTGCCTCTCATCTGCTTAAATAAATGTAAGACATCTAGAGATACAGCAGACAACTGGTCATGGAGTACACAGCATAGCATGGGGCTTCTCAAACCTCTGCTGCGCCAGAATCTCCCAGGGAGGTGATCTAAAATGTGCACACCGGGGCGCCATGCCCAGAAAACCTGACTCTGGCAGCAGTGAGAGTGGTAGGGCTGGGGCAAGGGAGGACAGAAATTTGTATTTTTAATCAGCTCCGTAGGTGATTCTGATGCAGGTGGTCTAGAGGTGGGAGGAGAACACGTAGACAGTGCAGTGAGTGAAGTGGTGGCTTCACCTTTGCGAGCCTGCGATTTCCCCACTATGTTTTGGATGCATGTTTATAAGAAGTCAAAGAAAGGCTCTGTTCTCAGTCTCTGGCTTCACATTTTACAAAGGATGAAGTCAACACCTAGATGGCGTAATTTCTAGCCCCAGGTCACCCAGTGAGTGGGTGGCAGGGCAGAGCCAGGACCCCTATCTAGAGCACACACACACCTCCTGTGGGAAGCCCAGTTCATGGATCTCAGTGTGGGCTTGCCAGGAAGCCCTGGTTATTGTAACGCTGGAATGTTGTTACTTTAATTTCACTCGAAAAGGGTCGATTCTCTCTAATGATTTTGCTTGGTGGTCAGTCTCTTTGCCCCTGACCAACATGTGGGTAGTGGCTTTTGACCTCTGGCTTAGAGACTCTGATGGTTCCCTTCCACACAGCTGGGTCTTCTGCTTTAGGGATGCAAGTTGGGCTATCTTCGGAAGCCGCTATCTGAAATGCAGAAGTTGGCCATCTGTAGACTGACAGCACTGTCTGTGGTCTGTGAAACACCAAATCTTGGAGAAGTACCTCTTTAGAAAGGTTATTAATACTTCCTTTGCCCACGTGCCACAGTGATTTTCTGCAAGAAAGAAAAAAAAAGGAGCCTCCCTCATGTGCCTGAGGAGAGAGCTTCCTCCTCATCTGAAGCCCTGGCTTCCCATTCCTCCCTCTTTGCTAACACTTGAGCTGGCAGAATGTGGCTGGCCCAGGAATGAACCTTGTCCCCAAGCTGGTGCTCCAGATACTCTCCTTACCAGAGGTCTAATTTCGTGTCGTGTTCCAGGAGAAAGGGCAGCAGTGCTTGAGCAGGAGAAACAGGGATGTAAATCAGACTGAGAAATATTTATTGAGTGCATGCTGCTTGGAAGGCGTAGAAAGGTTAGGTATTGAAATAGGAATGGCCACGGGTTAGGTGGAGCATTAGTTTTCAACTCTGGATGCATGTGGGATCACAGAGAAGTTTTAAAAAATCCAAATGCCCAGGTTGCACCCATACCATTTACATCAGAATGTCTGGGGAATGTAGTGGAAGTAGTAAGGCATCAGTATTTATTAAAGATCCCCAGATGGTTCCAGTGTGCAGCAAAGTTAAGGAACCACTGAAATATGCTATTGCCCTGGACAAGACCCAGATATTCTGTTTTCAGTGGTCTGCATTGGGTCCTAGGTGGGTCCTAGGCACTGGCAGTCTTTAAAAAGCTGCCAGGTGGGGCTTCCCTGGTGGCGCAGTGGTTGAAAGTCCACCTGCCGATGCAGGGGATACGGGTTCGTGCCCCAGTCCAGGAAGATCCCACGTGCCGTGGAGCGGCTGGGCCCGTGAGCCATGGCCGCTGAGCCTGCGCGTCTGGAAACTGTGCTCCACAACGGGTGAGGCCACAACAGTGACAGGTCCGCGTACTGCAAAAAAAAAAAAAAGCTGCCAGGTGATTTCAGTGTGCAAAGGTGATTCAAGTAAATAATAAAGGGAAAGGCATGTGGGCATTATCAAGATGCCCACAGCTGGTGGTCTTTTCCCATCTATATGGTCTGTATCGCTCACAAGATGGAGCTTTTGTGGAGGGAGAATGAGTTTTGGTGGATTTCAGAGACAGCTGGTGATGGTAGACACCAGATGCTGAGCACTTAGTAGCCTATCAAGGAAAATGCGTTGGAGAGAAAACAAAATTTCCTTAGAACCAGGAGTGAAGGCCCAAAACGGTGTAATCCTCTGCTCTAGGTCACCAGGCTTTAAGGTCTCAAAACAGTTTTGAAGTAATCCCAAGTGCTCTTAGGATCTGCATGTGTACAGGCTTCAGGCATAGCTGTTTCCAGGGGTTTGGGGGCAGATGCCATTTGGCTCTCTATTAATCCTCCTTTGGAGTACCTCAACTCTGGGGCTACTTCCACAAAGCACTGAGCAATTTCCCCATTTCTTTCTTTCCTTCTCAGTACTTTTATTTCTTCTTAGAAGCATAAGTGACTACAGACATAAGGTAAACATGGGGTCCCTGCAGTTCCCATCTTACCTCCCTGACCCTACCTCCTTCCCCCTCTAGAGTCTCATCTTCACAGCTCTTCTTTTTTTGTCCCTAGGTTCTCCCACTCCAACTGGTCCAGTGGATTTCTTTTCATCTCACTCCTGTCTTGGGATTCTGCCTTCCTGGCCTCCAGGACTTCATCTCTCTGCCCTGGGCTCTGGGGCTGGTGCTCTCCATGAGCAAACAGTGCTGATGCTGCAGCGGCGACACCTCCCTTCTATCCCGGTTCTTTTCAGCTTTGGTTTGCTCTCAAGACGTGTGGGCAGGGGTGATAGTTCATGTCATGGTTCTTATGTTTTCTGAAACTTCTTCTTTGGGGACATATTTTTTATCTTTTGCTCACATCATTTCTAAACTTCTTCCTAGGAATTTTTTGTTAAATCCAGACGTAGTGTTCTCAGCTCATATATATCACTAGAAGAACTTGGATCCTGGCAATAAGGATTTACAGGCTGTAACTTAAAGGCTGGGTCCTGATAGCTTAACTCGACAATGTTCTAGAGACAACACTGATGAAGGGCATTTATTGTGATGGAGGGTTGGTGAGGAGGTCCTGCTTCCTACTAGGAAGATAAAAATTCAGCATCATGGGAATCTGGAGAGGAAGATAAATCTTGTTTTTTCAAGCAAAGTGAATTGAGGGGAGACGCTAATTGATGCTACAAGTTTTGCATTAACTATTAACATCTTTATGGACTTTCTGAAAGACTTAAATTTACTTAAACCCCACAAAAGTTGTATTTGGAATATAAGTGAGGGTAGAAAAAGAGAACCCAGAAGTATCTAAAACTTCTTAGTAGAGTGGGAACTAAATAATAAAGATCATGTTTTATCAAATGTAATTATGTCTGAAAACCGGTCTGCAGTTAGGAGCTCTCATTTCTATTCTCAGCTCTAACACTGACTCATCGTATGGCTTGAAGCAAGTCACTAAACAACTTTGGACCTCAGCTTCTCCAGATGAAAAAAGGACAATTAAAATACTAGATAGAGGAACTAGCGTTTATGGAGCAACTGCTCTATGTCAATGTGCTAAGTGCTTTATATTATGTTGCAGTATTTCATTCAGCAAATATTTGTTGACCACCCAGTGTGTACAGGACATTGTGCCTGGCCTCAGGGAACAAAGCAAAGACCTTGCTCTCTTAGAGCTTAAGTTCCATTTGGGTTGGGTGATAATAAACGAAAAAGAAAGAAAGAAAGAGAAAGAAAGAAAGAAAGAAGGAAAGAAAGAAGGAAGAAGAGAAAGAAAGAAAGAAGGAAAGAAAGAAGGAAGGAAAGAAAGAAAGAAAGGAAGGAAGAAAGGAAGAAAGAGAGAAAAAGAAAGGAAGGACAAGATACTCTCAAATAGTTGCAAGTGCTATATAGATAATAACACCAGATCATGTGATAGAAAGTAACCTGGGGACAGGGTTACTTATGTAAGGTGGGAGGTGACATTGGAATTGGGACCTGAACAGCAGAAGCAGCTTGCAGAGCCTAGAATCCATGGGACAAGGTGTGGAGAAGAGAGTTCCAGGTAGGCATTAAGTGCAAAGGCCCGATGCAGCTAGGAGCTTACATTGTTTGGAAGGCCAGGTGACTGTAGGAGAGTGAATGGGTGGGTGGTAGGAAGAAGTGATCACTGGGTAAGATGAGATTAGAGAGGTAGGCAGGAGCCCGACTGCGGTGGCTTTGGGGCTGTGGAAAGGTATTTGAGCTTTATTCTGATTGGCCTGATTTATATTTTTTTAAGAAAATCACTTGAGGTGTATTAAGGAACATGATTATAGTGGTGCAAGAATGGAAGCAGAGACAACAGTGGGGAGGCTGTTATCTTATGTAGGTGAGAGAAGAAAAATTTCTGTAAAGGGTCAGATAATAAATATGTTAAGCTCTCTTGCACACATTCTGTTTCTCTTCCTCACTCTCCTGATCCTCCTCCTCCTTTTTTTTTTTTTTTTTTTTAGCAGTACACGGGCCTCTCACTGTTGTGGCCTCTCCCGTTGCGGAGCACAGGCTCCGGATGCGCAGTCTCAGCGGCCATGGCTCACAGGCCCAGCTGCTCCGCGGCATGTGGGATCTTCCCAGACCGGGGCCCGAACCCACGTCCCCTGCATCAGCAGGCGGACTCTCAACCACTGCGCCACCAGGGAAGCCCCTCCTCCTTCTTTTTTAACAACCCTCTACAAATGTAGAAACCATTTTTGGCTCTTGGGTGATACAAAAACAGGAGGTTGCCTGCTGGATTAGGCCTGACCAGCTGGGCAGTAGTATGCCGAGCCCTAGCTTAGAGAGGAGTAGAAACTGATCAGCATATATTTAGGACACAGAACTGGTAGGACTTCCTGATGAACTGGCTCTGTGTGGGGTCGGGTTAAGAGAAAGAGGAAACAAGGATGGCCTCAGTGAAGAAGTAGAAAGTGGTGTCATTTACTAAGATGGGGAAGCAGCAGCTTTGGGAATAGGGGGAGAGGGGATATCAAGAGTTAAGTATGAGTTGCCTATTAGTCATTCAAGTGGAGATGTCAACTAGTGAGCCTGATATAGACTCTGGAGTTTAGGGGAGAGGTCAGGGCTGGATATTCACATTTGGGAGTTATCGGTCTATGGATGTATCTAAAGTCATGGACTGGATGAGATCACACAGAGTGCAGTGCAGAGGTTCCAGGACCAGCTCCTGGGGGACTCTAGAACTTAGAGGACCCATAGAAAAAGTCCTTGGAATCACTCTCTGGGTCAAAGAGTATGACACATGACAAATTGTTTTCCAAAAGGGTCTTTCGCCTCTTCACAGAACGCATCTTGTTTTAGCTATTTAAATACACCCTGTGAGTGGGACTGTACAAACGAATAGGCAGGGGCACTGGAGTTAGGAATCCTTGACAGCTTTTGCGTTGGAGCTGGGGATCCTCAAGCCACACCAGAGGATTAGGCTGGTTAAAGGAGGCATCAAAGGGCCACAGCTCTTCCAGGGACTTCCAACCACAGAATTACCCAGCAAGGTTATTACAAATGCAGATTTTTAATAAGAGCTTCTGATTCACTGTCTGGAGTGAGGTGTGTTTTAAACAAACTCCTTCTCATACAAACAAAAGTTTGCGAAACTTGTGGCTTAAGGATAGACTGGGTGAAGGGTGTTTCCTAGTGACATCTCTTCACCTCCACAGTCTGGGGGGTGTGGTGGTGGTGGTTCAGGAATCTTAGGTGAGACTGGCTGGGAAAGTTTCAGGATGATGGATGGCAGAGGACTGTTAGGCCAGGAAAAAACAGTTTCTCTAGTTGTGGGACACTTTCCATTTGCTCTCCAATTCAGAATGAGGCCTTTTCCCCAAACAGATGTAAAATGGTACCTTGTTTAACGCTGATGCGGAGTTCAAAAATTCTAGTTCCCTAGGAATATCTACTCTGCCCTCTAGTTACACAGCACAGATGTAAAATGGTACCTTGTTTAACGCTGATGCGGAGTTCAAAAATTCTAGTTCCCTAGGAATATCTACTCTGCCCTCTAGTTACACAGCACAGAGGGTAGATTTTTTTTCCTCTGTCCTTATATGGAAACAAGATCACATTTTTTAGTTAAAAAAAAAAAAGATATGAGGACTTCCCTCGTGGTGCAGTGGTTAAGAATCTGCCTGGCAATGCAGGGGACACGGGTTCGAGCCCTAGTCCGGGAAGATCCCACATGCTGTGGAGCAACTAAGCCCGTGTGCCACAACTACTGAGTCTGCACTCTAGAGCCCACAAGCCACAACTACTGAGCCCACGTGCTGCAACTACTGAAGCGCGTGTGCCTAGAGCCCTTGCTCCATAACAAAGAGAAGCCACCACAACGAGAAGACCCCGCACGGCAACAAAGAGTAGCCTCCACTCACCACAACTCGAGAAGGCCCACACGCAGCAATGGAGACCCTTCACAGACAAAAATAAATAAAAATTAAAAAATTTATTTAAAAAATATGCTCATTGTTGGTGAAACTGAATTAGTACCTACATTTTGGATACATTAGGGATTAAATAAATTTGTTTGTAAACAGCTAAGGAATAATGGAAGAAATTTGCTGTTAGACCTTCTGCTAGGAGCTAAGGAATTAATCTTACATTCATCGAACCATTATTTATTGTGCCTTCTAAGTGCCAGGCACTATTTTAGATTCAGGAAATAAAGCAATGAATAAAATAGGCAAAAATTCCTGCCCCTGACAAAACAGATATCCTAGTTAGGGAGAGAGATCAATAAGTGTGATAAATAAGTAAAATGTATGCAGAAACTAGATAGTGATGAGTACTAAGAGAAAAATATAAAGGAGGGAATGGGGGACAGGAAAGAGCTGGGGGCCAGGATAAGCGAGAATATAGAACAGGAAAGGACTTAAGAGCTGTGACTGAGGAAAGTAACTCAATTTCCCTAAGTCTCAGTTTCTTCACCTGTAAAATAATATGTAATAGCACCTTTCTGAAGATGGTTCAGGCCCTCAGACTGACTTTGTCACTTTTAAACTATGGGACTTTGGGTACAAAAGTTTTCTGGACTCTCAGAACCTCAGTTTCCTCATCTGTAAAATCAACAGATTTCTCCAGCCTATGTCCCATAGGTTTTGAAAATGCCAAATGAGACCAGTAATATTTGTGAAAATATTTTAAAACATATAAGCTATTATTTAAATGTAAGAAATTTAAAGAAAACACACACACAGGTATTTTATGGGTGGCAGATCTCTTGCTGATGCTCAGCAGAGCCTCAGGACTAAGAGTAAATGATGAATTAGATAACGGCTTGGTTCTGATTCCCTGCACTGGCAGGGAAAAGGCCAGTGCAGATTATCAGGATGTAGTGAGTAATGAGCAATCATATCTTAGATCAGGGATAAAATAATCAAACTAAGTGTTCCTAAGTAGACACCTCATAAGGTAATTATTATATGACATTTGTCAAATTTTAAAATGCTTTACAGCTCCTTTATGTTTGTTCTTGTTTTGTTTGTGGGACTTCAGTTCCAGGAAAAGATTGAAAGAAGTTATAAATACAGAACAATTATTTAATTTACTAAGAGCAGACAGTCCATCTTCTGGGTATTTCTGTAGATGCTCAATAAACATGAATCGAAGTAGATAATTCTAAACATAGGCTGTGGAGTACTCCTTTTTTATCTTCCTATTTTCTTCAGCCCTGAATATTTGATAGCATCCCCATAATGGTTCGTTAAATCAATAAACATGTCGGTATGCATGCGTGCTATAGTGTCTGGCACACAGTAGGTAGTCAGTAAATATGTGTTAAATGAAAGCATGAATGATTACCATGTAAATTTTCTTACTATAGACTAGCCAATTTGATCCCTAAAGTAATTTAAACATTTAAAACACACCAATACTTGCTTTCCCCGTATAACGCTTATCTGGTAAACTGCATTAGGTTCATCTCCCACAGTGGGCTAAAACAAGGTTTTAATCAATTTAAATACAGAATCCAAATTTAGCTTGAATAGTACCTAGCAGAGTAGGTGCTCAATGTTTGCTAATTAAGATGCACATTCAGAAATCAGTTATTCCAGGGGCTTCCCTGGTGGCGCAGTGGTTGAGAACCTGCCTGCCAATGCAGGGGACACAGGTTCGAGCCCTGGTGTGGGAAGATCCTACATGCCGCGGAGCAACTGGGCCCGTGAGCCACAACTACTGAGCCTGCGCGTCTGGAGCCTGTGCTCCGCAACAAGAGAGGCCGAGATAGTGAGAGGCCCGAGCACCGCGATGAAGAGTGGCCCCCGCTTGCTGCAACTAGAGAAAGCCCTAGCACAGAAACGACGACCCAACACAGCCAAAAATAAATAAATAAATAAGTTTATTTTTAAAAAAAGAAAAGAAAAGAAATCAGTTATTCCAGCCCAAATACCCGGCTCAGGAGCATGAACTGGGCACCTCCAGCTCACATTCACCAAGTGACCTCTACCCCTTCTCTGAGGTTCTGGCCCCCGCTCGCCTAACAGCCAAATTAGAATATTTTCTCAGCCTCTCGAAGTCTTCCTCTCAAGGGCTCCATGTCCCAACCGTCACCAAGGCGCTGGGAGAGCGCACCCTCTGCCTCTGCCCCACGTCCGGTACGCCTGGGAGGTTGGTGGGCGGGCCCAGCGATGGGCTTTGTGGCTGTTTCCTATTGGGGCTTGGTTGCTATGGTATCACCGACCTTAAAACTAGCGGGCGCTACTTCCGGATGTTCAAGGAGAATTGCTTCCTGGGCTGCCCGTACTTGCTATGGTCGACTGAGCGGTCACAGAGCTTAACAAAAATGAAACTTTTCCCGGAAGCTTCTAGAAAACCTCATTTAACCACTTTAATTTGAAGGCATTACGTGGTATCATATGCCTTCTTCCCTTTAAAAAGATTCACTATACATTTTTCATCTATTTGCCAGCCTCCAAAATGGCGCCGGCGGCATTGGAAGGTCAGAGGTGAGTTACGTGATCCCTCCCGGTTCCGGCGCGATAGAGGCCCAGGGTGGTGAACAGTCTCCGGCACGATGTCTGGTTTCTCTGGCCTACAGGCCCAGCGTGGCCCTTGCCCGTTAGCGTTGCTGCTTTTACTCCTTCTTGGCCCCACCTCGGTCCTCGCCATCTCCTTTCATCTGCCCGTTAACTCCCGCAAGTGCCTCCGCGAAGAGATCCACAAGGACCTGCTGGTGACGGGCGCGTACGAGATCACCGACCAGTCTGGGGGCGCCGGCGGCCTACGCACCCATCTTAAGGTGAGGTACTGGGTGGGGCGGGGAGAGAAGACTGAAGGTGTCGGCGAGGTAGCTGAGGACCCGAGAGTCCGGCGGGCGGAGGCCTGGAGGGCGGTCTGGCCTCCCGGAGCGCTAAGGACGAGCCGTCGAGACCGCCCCCTCACCCCGCTCGTTGGCTGTCGCGGGGCGGGGCTGGGCGCCAAAGCTGGGAACCCATTGAAGGGCCGCCCGGCCTTGGCGGATGTGGTGACAGCTGAGCGGGGACGGCCTTGACTTTGGGTCCTTGTCACGGTCCCGTACCTGTTTTGGTCTTAGGTACCTTGAACTGTAACTAGGGTCTCCAAAGAAGTCTTTGGATGCTGATTATGTGTAGGGACCGGCATCTTAAGACACATGGATACCTGCAGGAAAACGACGGAAGCACTGAAGCTTACTGTGAATAACAAAAAGCTGTTATTTCTTGAGCATCAGCTGTGTGTCAGGTCCTGTGCTACTGTACACGTATTACCATTTAGTTCGTACACTACCCTACCAAGTAGGTACTGTTAGCCTCATTTTACACATGAGGAAACTGAGGCTCAGAGAGGTAGTAGAACATACTGGTGTCTGAGCTGGAATTGATTCTTAGTTTGGGAGTTAAGCAAGGTGACAGAAAAGTGCTGCAATCTTATTCTCTTCTTGTTTTTTATTTGTAATTCCTGTGATTGATTAAAGTCGATTATTGGTCACAAAACGGTTTCAGTCTCTAGTCCTTTCCTTTCTGGTACCCCAGAGTCTGGACTTGGCCAAGTTTTCAGTAAATTTCAGTGATACTCTTGGATGGTGACAACTACTACTATAGTGCCGTTTGGTCCCATATTACATTTAGGATGACCGGGCCTGATCTTTGAAACGTTAATATAATTTGATATGTCAAGATTCGATTGTATTTTAGGTAACTTTATTCATTCACTATAAGCACGTGGTTTTTGTTTTTAACAGAATGGGTCTTGAACTAAACAGGAAGAAACATTTTTACTTTTTAATAGAGCTTCAGGTATAATAAGACCATAATTTATTTTTAAGGTATTGGAACCCAGTAGTAGTAACAGATGCAGTTTATATAAACTTTATTTGAGAGATATAAACTATTTTCAGTTCTGTTGCACAATGAGCCAGCCTTTTGTTATTCTCTTCAGGTACCAAACACCTTTCGCCAAGAAAGAGGTGATGGCATAATTTTATATGCTTAGATAACAACATTTTGGGGGTCATGCTTCTGGCTCTTCAAAGGATGTGTAGTGCATAGAATCAGAGAATATGAGCAATGAGAGTTTACTCTCATCTTTAGTGTTGCCCCCTCTGATTTGTACTTATGTTTTAAAACCCTCCCGTGGCTGACTATTCTTCATCTGGTAAAATGTAAATTTCCCAGCATACTCTATAGCGTTCTTCATGACCTGTTCCTGAAGCTTTATATGCTTTGTCACTCCCCACTTTGCATTTTACACATGAACCACCCTGAACAGTACCCTAAACTCACTTATTTTCATCTTATATTGTAATTACTTATATTTATATCTTGTCTTCCTCATTAGACTGTTAGTATCCTGAGGGCAGGAATTATTTTCATGCTTGTATTTTTCAGAATGTCAAGCATACTGCCTTGCTTCTAGTAAGCACTGAATACAGGAAGCATATAGCGTAGCATAGTCTTATGGGAATTACATCTGTATCCAAGGCTGCTGAAGGGACCTCGAAAGCAGGAGTCTGTGCATCTACGCACTAGCATTTTACCATCACACAGTTGCTCTCCCCATGTCTGCTCTGTTCTCTTGCCACTAGCCAGCTTAATCGGACTACTCCTGGGGTCCTTAACCTAAACGCCAAGTAGGTAATGTAAATGAATGAATTGGGCCAGCTATAAGAAAAACAGCAGTGATGTTAAATGGGAGATAATTGGGAGTAGTGGAAACTGTCAGTTTGGAGTAGCCAGTACTCATCTCTCGATGTGGGCCTGTTGCCACATCTGATTTTTCAGATGAAGTCAGAAATCCAGATTTTCATGTGAAAGCTCCTGATTTTAAAATGTCACCAACTAATTCAAATCAGTTTTGGCATTTGTTTATTTTCAGTTTTATAGAGAAGAGTGCAGTCAGTCCACTGTGTACACATTACCCAGATTCAACAGTTATCAGGTTCTTGTCACACTTGTTTCATCTTAACTGTTTCTCCCTTCTCATTTTATGCTGAACTGTTTTAAAGTAAATCCTAGATATCATGGTATTTCAGTCCTTCATACTTAAGGATGAATCGCTTAAAAATTATGAACTTAATCACAATATTATGTGGCTATAATCATACCTCACAAAGTTAACAATAATTCCATAATGCTATCTAATAATACCCAATTCATATTCAAATTTCTCCACTTGTCTCAAAAATATCTATTTAAAATTAATTTGTTGTATCACTCAAGTCTCTTTAATCTATAGCAGTCCACTCTCCCTCCCTGCCCCCGCCTTTTTTATATGCTTGAAATTGTATTGTTGGAGTCAGAGGTCCTTAAATCACGTCCTACATTTTGGATTTGTCTCTGCTTCCTTGAGGTGTCATTTAACGAGTTCTTTCCCCCATATTTCTTGTAAAAGGAATCAGCTGTAAAGATGTAACTAGATTCAGGTTTATCTTTTGGTGAGGTTACTTTAAGGGTGGTATTGTGTACCTCATGTGGCATCATGGCAGAGCACACAGTACTTTTTGTGCCCCTTAGTGCTGGGAAGATAGATCAGTGGGTTCAGTTGGGTGTATTAGTGTCCAACTGCTGCTATAACAAATTACCATGAACTTAGTGGCTCACAACACACATTTATCTTACAGTTCTAGAGGTCAGAAGTCCTAAAATCAAGGTGTCAGCAGGACTGTGTTCCTTCTGAAGGTTCTAGGGGAGAATCCATTTACTTGCCTTTTCCAACTTCTAGAGACCACCTGCATTCTTTGGCTGGTGACCCCTTCCTCCGTCTTGAAAGCCGGCAGCATAATATCTCCAAAACTTTCTCTCTCTTCCTTTCTCCCACCCAAACCTGTCTCCCTCCTCAGCTTCCATCATCTCATCTCCTCTGACTCTACTACTTCCCTCTTTCCCTTATAATGACCCTTAATTTAATCCACATCTGCAAAACCCCTTTTGCCACGTAGGATAACATATTCACAGGTTCTGGAAATTAGGCTATGGACATTTCTTGGGGGGTGGGGACATTATCCTGCCTACCAAGGTGATAACAGCCTGAAGCCTACAATGTAAAACTTCCAATTAATCTTTCACTTAGGAAGCCATTGATGACTTATGTAAATTAATTGTTTCATTAAGGTTGTGAAGTGATGATTTTCTAATTGTTGTTCCTTTCATATTTATTAGCTGGAATTATTAAAGAATTCATCACTTGAGGCCAGTTGGTTACCCTAAAATTTATAATTCAGGAAGGAAAGTCGGGGTAAGTGCAGAGTTTATTCCTTCTTATTGACAGTTTTCAGAGTAAGGAAGTTGCCCTTGTCATTTCCAGTGTAGTCTGAAGAAGGTTGTTTTTGTTGTTTTAAGTATTATACTGAGATCATTTTTTATTGTTGGTTATTTCAATTTTTGGAGTCATTGTTTTAGTCATTTGCATTCGTTCTCTATGCTCACTTGTCTCTTTGGCTCCTGTATCCTTTTGACACAATCCTATTAGACTTTGATAGCTGCCCTGTTGTGTGGAACAACTAGGTGCCCTAGGCTCATCTTTTGTATGTCAAACCCCTGACCTGGATGCAGCTATTCCTCCAAGAAGTTGTGGTTCCTTTTTGTGAGAAATGGTATTTTAGAGACCGTTAAGTTGGGTGTCATTTTTAACAGTTTAATACATTGTGCAGGCCACAGACCTATCTGTGGTTTGACCCCACTCCTTAGCACAGTTTGCAACCTTTTTCAAAGCCTCTGTCCACTTAGTTCTGCTTTGTCTTAAATTTTGACCACTCGTAGCCCAGACTCTGCCTCAAGGATTCTCTCTATGCATCATTTCAGTTTCTGAGGTGTGACTCCAGAGTGCAAGGATCTCATTGGTTCAGCTCCTTTTTTATATCTAAGTCTCTGAACAGCCTGTTGCTTATCTTCTCTTTGGTCATATATCCACCCCTGGTTTAAGCAGCCGTGGTTTGGGTTGAGGTTTGGAGAACTGGACGCTTTCTGAAGTGCAAAACTTGGCCAACTGGGCTTGGCATTGAGTTACTGCTCTAATTGAGGCAGTCTCTTAGAAGGATCTTTGTGAGCGTAGTGCCTTGATAGACCTGTCTCGTTCATCATCTTCCTGTCAGGGAGCACCTTAATATCCAATGAATACATCAGTGTTATCATGTATCACCCTGTGTTGCAGTTTTGTGTTTACCCATCTCCTCAGGTAGACTTTAAGCTCCTTGAGCAGAGGCTATGTCTCAATCATCATTGAAATGCCTGTGTCTAATACAGTGCCTGGTACATAGTAGGACTTCAACTTAGGAATGAATGAACAAATGAATTGGCACTGTCCTAGCCTCATCTCTGATCTTTACCTCTTCCTTCCTCTTCACCTCTCTCCTCCTGCTCCTGACTCTAGCTGTTCTGAATACCTTGCAGTTCTCTGAACACAGTGTTCTCTTAACCTGGACCAGTCTTTGCCTGTACACCCCTCTTGTGTGCTTCCATTACATCCTGTTTGACACGGCTTACTTTGTGAACTCCTCGCTGTCTTATTCATCTTTGTGTCTTCGGTTTAATATACTACGTAGGCATTGTTGTACAACTGAGTTAAATATCTTAATCTTATTGAGCCTGGATCTGGAGTCAGACAGATTTGGGTTCAGATCGCATCAGCTCCACCATTTAAAGGGTGTATGGTCTTAGGGGAATTACTTAACCTTTCTCTTTGGGTCTCTTATATGTAAGATGGGGATGATAGACTTCATAGAATTGTTACAAGGGCTAATGGAGATGGTTTCTTTAATTGTTCAGGGCCCATTGTGGTGGGCCATAGATGTTGGTACTCTTCTTTCCTGTCTAGTGAATGAAAATTGAATTGCTTATCTGACTCCCCCGCCCTGTGTCATTGCAGTGACCAGATAAAGAATATTTTAATGAGAGGAATTCTGAGTTTTTGTGATTCTCGCATTCATTCAATAAATATTTATTTAATACTTAGTATATGCCAGACATAGCTGGGGTTATAGGAATGAATTGCAGACAAGGTCCTTGAGCTCTAGTGGAGAACAAAGACAAAATACAAGTTAAAAAAAATACACACAATGTCAGGTAGTGATAAGTACTATAATGAAAAATCAAGCAGTAGGTGGTAAGGCGTGATTAATGGGGTAAAGTATTTGAGTGGCCAGCAAAGGCCTTTCTGAATAGAGAGAGAGAGAAATGGATTGAAATGATGGGTGGGACTCTTTCGCAAAGATTTCTCCTTCAGACCCATGTTGAGATGTGTTTTGTGTTAAGATTTCCAATTGAGGTTATCCCTTCCCTACTCATTTCATAAAATGAGGCTAAACCAGGCTAAATAGTTTCAGATTTAAAGACTGCTGCACAGAATTGAAGCAGGAAGTACCAACTCATCATTCATAGTGAATGTAGAAGTTTCCTCATTACTTCAGGTCCATAATAAAAGCCCGTAGGGACTCAGAATCTGTGAATTGAAAACCACGTTTTCATAAAGACTAGATGATACCATAATAATTTAATAGGTTCCAGTACCATTTATTATTTAGAATGCTGTTAATGGTGAAAATTGGAGGATGAATTCATTTTAGGAGATGAGATGAGTAAGTTATTGCCTAAGGGTGATTTATGTTTTGGAAATACAGAAAGAGAGAAAGCAATTGTGAGGAGATGTCATAATCATCACTGGAAAGGAAAGAAAAGCCTACTGGTAATTTAGATTACTTATACTTTTTTTAACCTCTTCCAAATAATCTAATTGGCCTAAGGTTTTTTTTCATTGTCATTCTTCAAGAGTGCTGTTGCTATTAATAATTTATTTTTCTAAATGAGATTATCTTTTATTTGGATATTACACTCAGTTATGGTCCCAGTGTTTCCCAACTAGCTTACAGATGAGAAAGCCAAACAAGATCATTTGGAGAATTCAGCCTTGAGTTGTACGCTTATCACAATTTAAGCATAAAAATTATCAAGAAGGATCTTGGCAGTTGGGAAACCATTGGCTTATAACATTTTTTCACACTAAAAGCTGTATGAAGAGAGAGAGAGAGAGAGAGAGAGAGAGAGAGAGAGAGTGTGTGTGTGTGTGTGCGCGCGCTATAGCTTTTTTAAAATATAAATTTATTTAGTTACTTTTGGCTGCATTGGGTCTTTGTTGCTGCACGCGGGCTTTCTTTAGCCGGGCTTTCTTTAGTTGCAGCAAGTGGGCTTCTCATTGTGGTAGCTTTTCTTGTTGTGGAGCACGGCCTCTAGGCGCGTGGACTTCAGTAGTTGTGGCACACGGGCTCAGTAGTTGTGGCTCATGGGCTCTAGAGCGCAGGCTCAGTAGTTGTGGCGCACAGGCTTTATTGTTCTGTGGCATGTGGGATCTTCCCAGACCAGGGATTGAACCCATGTCCCCTGCATTGGCAGGCGGATTCTTAACCACTGCGCCACCAGGGAAGTCCCTATGCTATAGCTTTTTTTTTTTTTTTTTTTTTTTTTTGGCTGTACGCGGGCCTCTCACTGTTGTGGCCTCTCCCGTTGCGGAGCACAGGCTCCGGACGTGCAGGCTCAGCGGCCACGGCTCACGGGCCCAGCCGCTCCGCGGCATGTGGGATCTTCCCAGACCGGGGCACGAACCCGCGTCCCCTGCATCGGCAGGCAGACTCTCAACCACTGCGCCACCAGGGAAGCCCCCTTATGCTATAGCTTTAATTGATTTTATTTGGAACAGTTACACTTCAGCTCATGATTCCTGTTGTCTGTACTGAGGGCTGATCTTTTTCTGTTAGGAAAAATATGTCTTTTTCAAATTTACGTTTGATGTGACTGTTGTCCAGTGGGTTAGAAACAGGTCAATAAATAGATGGTATAGTACAGAAGGCTAATTGGTACATTAAAATTTAATGATATTAAAATCTAGTTTATTTTTGTATTATATACAGATTTCTAGCTTTAACTTAAAACCTGACTCTGTTTCCTTCTCCATAAAAGTTAAACAGTATGTTACTTTATTTATTTATTTAGTGCAAAAAGCTTCAGCGTTTATTAAATAAAGAGGAGGTAGAAGATAGATGTGGGAACAGGCCAGGATCCCCTCCTCCTAACTACACCTATGCAGACATACAGACACAACTGAGAAAATGACAGGGACAATTCAGGGGACAGACTGAAGGGCAGAGGGAAACAGCACCCTCCGAGAGTGGGCCCGGACCCAAGGGTGGGCTGAGACCTGGGCCAGCGGTAGGCGTTCTGAGGGGTTATGCTTGAGCAGCTTGGAGATGAACTCCTGGGCTCCTGCGGGCATGGAAGGGGGGAACCTCAGGTCTACCTTGACGATGCGCCGATGCGTCTCGTTGTGGGAAGCCCTCTCCAAGGGGGGGTTTCCCACCAGCAGCCCGTAGCAGAGCCCTCCGATGCACCACAGATCCACCTTCTCGTTGTGCACGTGCCCCTCAGTCATCTCGGGGGCATGTAGTCCAGGGTGCCACACATCGTCTTCCTCCTCAGGGAGGGGGCGTGCACAGACCAGCCGAAGTCGGCAACCTTCGGCTCTCCCTGGAGCCCCCAGAGCAGATTCTCTGGCTTTATGTCTCTGTGAATCACCTTCTTCCCGTGGCAGTATATCAGAGCATCTGCCAGCTCCTCCATGATCGTGGCTGTACGCTGCTCGTCAGAAGTGCGGCTCTTCTGCCTGTTCTTGTAGAGCTCCCACCGGGAGGGCATACTCCAGAATCAAGTAGATCCTTGCCGGTCATAGAAGTAGCTGTAGAGACGCAAGATGTTGGGATGCTGCAGATGGGCCTGGATTTCAGTCTCCCTGCGCAGCTGGTGCCTCACACCCTCCTTCTCTACCTGAGACTTGAAGAAGACTTGGAGCACCACGATGAAATGGCTTTTCTTCTCCCAAGCCCAGTACACATTTCCAAACTTGCCTTTGCCCAGAGGACACCCGGTCTCAAAGTCGTCAATTGGGAAGGAAAGCATTGAGAAGCGGGGAGGGGGGCGTCCCACTGCTGTTCTCCACCACCTTCTGGACAGGGGCACCTGTGGGCTCGGCATTGGAGCGGCTCATGAGGACAAGTGCAGATGGGGTGACAGGCTCCTTCCGGAGGACTCTCTGAGGCCAGACTGAGCCATCTGCTGGTCATAGGGCCATGCATAGACAGTCTCCTTATGGATCCTTAGAGGGAAAGGGGGAGGGAAGTGGAGCCCATACCACAGCCCACCCCCCTGGCCAGTGGCAAACGACTGAACCTGCCTCTGTTACTTCATTTAAATTTCTCTTGTTCAACAGTTGTCCCCAGCCTTCTCTCTTTTCAACTGGTCTAGAGAAGGGGGCTGCTTAGAATTTGAAATTGCTATACCATATCTTTATGATGACTTCTGAAGACTGAGCCTAGTTTCTAGGAAAAGGGAACAGATTTATAAAGGTAATCTAGTGAGGTGCAGTGACTTCTGTGTTGTTTCTTGTGTGAGTTGCTAACTGGTGGTTGATCCTGAGCCATGGCCCCCAAATGCATACGCAGCCTGGCATCCTGGACAGTAGAGCCCTCTGTGAAATCAGCCAGCTGGCCACAGACCAGAATTTGGGCTCTGAAACAAGCCTCCGACTTGAGGGAGATTGATGTCATCTGCTTTATTCTGTGCCCCCAACCTCATTGTTCAACACAACGTGTGGGAAATCAAGGGACTAGTTGTTAAGAAAGAACAAGGCTTTGTTTGTGCCTGAAAGGGTCACGCTGGAGGTTTTTACCGTAAATAACTTTGGAACAGTATGAAAAAAAACATTTGATCTGGCTTCACCCCCGCAGCAGTATTGTTAGGGCAGCAACTGGTCTTTCCTTCTCATTCCCCTCCCTTCCTCCCTCTCTTTCTCCAGCTTTCTCCCCCCACCCACCCCCGCAACCCCCCAATTCCCACCCCCCCAGTCAAGTATGACGTATTGCCTCTGTTGAGTTAATGTTGTAAATGCTGATAGAAGCAGGAGGAGAGCATCTATCCTTTATCATACCAGCACCTGGAAATTTTCCATGTCTAGTTTTCAGTACTTCTATAAGCCTTCTTAAACTGCTTCTGTGCTGTGCTCTGCCATTGCTGAATTGTGTTGGAAATTTGAAAGAATTTAGTGTTGCTAAATGCTGCTTATGGCCTTTCTAAGTTTGACTTTGTTCTGGGTAAAATCTAGATGTGATCCTTTGATTTCAGGGATGCTGTTGGTAGACTTGCTACTTGCTCTTGTTTGAAAGATCAGAGTAAATTTGTTTTCTGCCCATTAAATATAGCTTCTGGGCTGACAGAGTCGTCCATGTTCTTAGTGTGTAGTACTTGTGGTAGGCTCTTGAAAGTATTTCTGATGCTGTTTTTCTAGTGTAAAACTGCAGCATCTTCAGTGATTTGGTGTTCTTTCTGATTGGACCCCACAGTTTAAGATTCACCGTGAACTATTACCAGATGAAGCGTGTAGACCCACAACCCCTGATCATTATATATGCACCCAGAGTCCTCTCTTCTCCTCTCCCCACACTTAATGTTATTGGGTCCTTCATGCAGTTTATTACTTATTGGGTAAAACACTTGCAGGACTTGCTGAAGTCATCTGGTATTTCTTTCTGTCCCCTGTTAGCAGCTAAAATGATTCGTTGAATACCTGCTTTGTTAGGCATTTTGTATCTCTTCCGTTTCTAAATCTTACTGCTACTTCCTTGAGGTTTACCTGTCTGTCTTTTCCTGTCTCCGTCAACAACCATTTAGGCCCTAGTCATCCCTGGGTTTCGTCGATGCAGACTACTTTATCTAGTTTGCCATCCATTAGCACTTTTAGCTTGAAAGTATGGTTAGTGACCTAATTGTTTGTGGAGTTCTGAGTTACCACTAACAAGCAGTAACCATAATAGCAAAAATGCTAACAATGACAATGACAATGCTAATAATTACACTTACTGAGTGCTTGCCAGCTGCCAAACACTCTTCTAGGCACTTTACCTGTATTAAATTTAATTTTCACAATAACCTTGTAAAGTACATACTCTCGTTCTTATTTTACATATGAGGCACAGAGAGGTTAAAGAACATATCCAAGGCCTGACAGCTAGTAAGTGGCACAACTGTGATTTGAACACCAACCTGAGGCCTGACTCTAGAACCTTCAGTCTAACTACTATGCTGTACTGTCTCTCAAAAGGAGAAAAGGGTAGGTGTTTCTGTTTTGGTTCATTTTTGTTCAATGTATAGAGCTTCTCCAAGGGACTTGGCTGTTTCTGAATTCCTGAGTTAGTCATTCAGGAGCTACAAGGTTTATGGTTAGCCTTAAAATAATATGTACACATTGTATACTCAGTATTATACCCCAGACTGGTCATAAACCTGAGGAAGACAGAGTGCAGGTAGGAGCCTGTGTGAAGGAAATTACATCTTCAGAGTTTCACTAAAGCTGCAAGCTGATTGACCTCTGCTGCTATGGTAGCACGCCCAGAAAGACGTGGATTGGGCTTTTGGTTTTTAACCTGTTCTTGGACTGGTGGGGTATGGAGCTGATTCAGCAAATGAAAACAATGTGTGACCTGTGCCATTAGAAAGACACAGACTTGCCACCTCCCCCGTAGATCATATGTCATTTTACAAGGGTAGGTATAGACTTGTCCAAATTAACTATTTGTATTTACAACATAAAAAGTATATGAAAATGTTTATTTACTTGCTTGGCTTTGATTTTAAATTTCTTGAGAATCTGGAGGTGTATGTGTGTGTGCGCGCGTGTGTGTGTGTGTGCATGTGTGTGTGTGTATGTGTATGTATGTGTTTGACTTCATCTTTCTGAATAGTATTTTTTTACATAAGCTTTTTATCTTAGAACAGTTTTAGATTTACAGAAGAACAGTGAAGATAATACAGTTCCCATATACCCCACAGCCAGTTTCCCCTATTGTTAATATCTTATGTTAGTATGATACATTTTGTCTGTCACAATGAACAAATATTTATACATTATTATTAACTAAAGTCTACACTTTATTCAGATTTCCTTAGTTTTTACCTAATGTCCTTTCTTCCTGTCCCAGGATCCCATCCTGGATATATTACATCTAGTCGTATTTCTTTGGGCTCCTCTAGATTATGACAGTTTCTCAGATTTTCCTTGTTTTTGACAGCCGTTTGAGTTTTGAGGAGTACTGGTCAAGTACTTTGTAGGATACCCCTCTATTGGGATTCGTCTGATGTTTTCCTCATGACGAAACTGGAATTAAGAGTTTTGGGGAGGAAGACCACACAGGTAAAGGGTCATTTTCATCATATCATGTTAAGGGAGCATATTGTCATCATGAATTATTACTGTTATATTGACCTTGATCATCTGGCAGAGGTAGTGTTTGTCAGGTTTCTCCACTGTAAAGTTACTACCGCCCCCCCCCCCCGCCGCCTTTCTATTTTGTGCTCTTTGGAAGGAAGTCACTATGTGCAGCCCACACTTGAGTGGGGAGTATGCTTGACCTCCTTGAGGGTGCTGTTTCTAAAATTTCATAAATTATCTGAGAGTGTTCTGCATGGGAGATTTTCTTCTTCTCCCCATCTTGTTTGTTTGTTTGCTTGCTTGTTTAATCATTTATATCATTATGGATTCCTGGGTATTTATATTTTGAATTACAATCCAATACTGCTTTATTTTGTTGCTCAAATTGTTACAGCTTTGGCTGTTGGGAGCTCTTTCATTTGGCTCCTGTGTCCCTTTGACAAACCCCTGTTGTTTTTTGTCTTGTTTTGTTTTCGAGCGCTTCTTTACTTTCTGGCACTACAAGATGCCCCAGGCTCATCTTGTGTATTTCTTGTCTCAGTCCTGGGGTCAGCCATTTCTCCAAGGAGCCCTGGTTCCCTTTTATTGGAGAATGGTATTAGAAGCCAAGATCTGGATGGGTATTATTATTATTATTATTATTATTTTTTGCACAGAAATTCGTTTACTGCTTTTAGAACAAAATAAGATGCTCTCAGAACTTTTTTTAGTGAAGAAAATGCTTTTAGAACTTTAAACCTTTTTAGAACTTTTCTAAAACACTTTTTGTCAGCTGATAAAGTAGGCACTTCAATATAGAAAACCCTCCAGAAGCAAGTGCCTGGGCTGGATGGCACAGCTCACAACTGTGTGGTCCCCGAGCTGTCCCACTGGATGCGGCCGCCTGCTCAGAAGCGGGGCTTGCGCTTGCGGCCGGTGTACTGAGTGTCAGGTCGGACCTCCTTGCCCTGCCGCCGGCGGCGCTCCTTCTTCTCCAGCACCCACTCTCGGCTCTTCCTCACCACCCCCCGCCTCGCAATCCTGTACGGGACCCTGCCTGTGGGGCAGGCAGGGGCCAAGTTACTTTTGGGGCTCACAAGAGCCGATCCAAGGAAAGCAGGCCCTAGTCTGGCTGTGAGGCCAGCCCGCTTGGTACAGATCAAGTTGGGGCTCCCAGCAACTACAGGTGTCTGAGGTAGGAAAACAAGGCTGCCCCGCTTGTGGCAGCCCTGACAACGATCCTCAAAGGGTGATCTTGGCCTCCAGTCCTGGCTGAGGAGAAAAGAGACCTTCCACAGCTCTATGGGAGAGAGGCCCTGGGTAGTATTATTTTTAAGGTATCTTTTCCTGACACTTTTTTGTTTTTTTCAAACACACTTGTGGTAGCAGCAAGTGGCCAAAAGTAGTCCCAGACTTCTTGCAACTTTAGAGTAAGGCTGAGAATTCCCTGAGCAGCAAGAGGAGCTAGGATGGGGAGAGAAGTGGTGCTAAAGAGCAGAGGCCCAGGGTTCGCGATCGTTCATCCAATTCCTTCACGTCCCACCTCTGCATTATTAGGTCAGGCAGATTGTTATGGAGGGTCACTAAAGGCATCCATCTGAATTGTATTTCTATCTTTAGCAAGGCCATGGTTGAAAGTGGAGAGTCTAATATTGGTCACGGTCCTTTCACAAGAACCTTCCTGATAAATTGTTCTTGTTTAGTTCCAGGAAAATTATCTCTGAAGGTAAACTTGTGAGCTTTCATCAGAAAACAAATGATGTGTAACCCAACTTGTTTCTCTCTTAATCTTGGCTTCCAGAAAACTGAGAACCAAATTTATTATGCAGATACCATTTGCTTAGTTCAGGTTCTTGATAGTGCCTATTAGTTTCTTCCTCCACGTGAACTCTATTCCTTAATTCCTAATTGCTTTATTTGCCTAGTGTTTGGGCCTACGCTACTTAAAGATCCTTTTGAAGTAGGCAGGGTATTATCTTGAATGTGTGGTCAAGGAAGGGGGGCAGGCTTCAGGGGTAGAAGAACTGCTCAAGAACCTGTTTTCTCTGGCCACTGCCTAGAATCGTCCAAGAAAATCCAATTCTAAATGAGTCTTGTTTTCCCAGTGGACCTGTATTCTCACTTATTTGATGGTTTTGGTGTGAGTATTCACATATTCTTGACATCAGCTACTGTGCATATACATACAATTAACACTTTCTTCCCTACTTTGTAAGTTGTGAACTTTGGTTTGCTTTTCTTCAGAAGGTGTTATCTAGAAAGATATCTTTATTACTTCCCATTCCTTGATGTCATATGGGCAAATTTTATGGCTTGATATTACCTTTGGTTAAGAACTTTACAGTAAATTTTATGTGTTTTTATTGTTAAGGGGGAATCCTTTAAGGGTTTGCTCTTACAGTAGGTGAAAGTGGCAGTTATCATATTACCAAGGTGGTTCTCTAGTAGAATTTAAGAAGAAAAAATTAAATCTCTCAATTTTTGAGAAACCAGATGATCTTTTAAAGTGATCTGTAATCAGAACATTTTAATTAAAGAAATTTAAAACCATCATTTCGGCCTATTAGACTTTGCCGGCTCTGGCTAGTTACTGAGATTTGCCCAGTTTTCTATTCCCTGAGTTTAGCTACCTGCTGATTTATGTAATTATGCTGGGGTTAGGGCATGTGGTTTTTTTCTTTCTTTTTTAAGGTCAGTGGCTTGGCTCCTTAATAGCTGCAAAGTTATGAACTACGTGGGAAACCTACTGATTTTCAGAAAAATTCTGGGATCTGTTAGAATCCCCAACAGTCTATAAGAGCCTAACATGAAGGTTAAATTGTCAAGTTGCCTGTCTGGATTTCCAAATATCTGGATAGATACCCTTATATAGTTGTGTCACCTGAAGGTCATAGGGAGTATAGAAACGTGGAGACACTGATGGAAATGTGATGATTATCACACACTATTTCCAGGGGGTAAATTTCATGCTGATAAATGGTATAGGCAGTGATGGGTGTTTTGCCTTCAGCCTCTTGTAAAATATTTGCATCTTTAATACATTTTCAGATGTCATAGAAAGAACCAACAAGGCAAGTGGTTCTACCATGACTATAGTTCCTCAGTACAGTGTAGAAGAAGACAATTTAAACAATTTTTACTCCTTCCGAGAACCAGTTGGAAGTGTGGATTGTATCTGAGTCTTTCAGAAGAACATGGCAGACTTCTTAATTCATTTTGCAAAGTACTCAATGAAGGATTTTTGCCACTGCTTAATAAGAGTTTTCTGACCTGTACCTAGGATCCTTTGTCATCTAAAGAGGCTCCTGTCCTTAAATAATTTTTTTTGAAGAACACTTTTAAAATCTTAGGAGAGGGGCTTCCCTGGTGGCGCAGTGGTTGAGAATCTGCCTGCCAATGCAGGGGACACGGGTTCGAGCCCTGGTGTGGGAAGATCCCACATTCCGCGGAGCAGCTAGGCCCATGAGCCACAACTACTGAGCCTGCGCGTCTGGAGCCTGTGCTCCGCAACAAGAGAGGCCGCCATAGTGAGAGGCCCGCACGCCGCGATGAAGAGTGGCCCCCCTGGGCTTCCCTTGTGGCACAGTGGTTGGGAGTCCGCCTGCTGATGCAGGGGACACGGGTTCGTACCCCGGTCCAGGAGGATCCCACATGCCGCGGAGCGGCTGGGCCCGTGAGCCATGGCCGCTGAGCCTGTGCGTCCGGAGCCTGTGCTCCACAACATGAGAGGCCACAACAGTGAGAGGCCCACGTACCGGAAAAAAAAAAAAAAAAGGGACTTCCCTGGTGGTGCAGTGGTTAAGACTCCACGCTCCCAATGCAGGAGGCCCGGGTTTGATCCCTGGTCAGGGAACTAGATCCCACATGCATGCCACAACTAAGAGTTTGCATGCCAAAACTAAGGAGGCTGCCCACTGCAACTAAGACCTGGTGCAACCAAATAAATAAATAAAAAGAAAAATAATTAAAAAAAAAAAAAAAAAAAAAAGAGTGGCCCCCGCTTGCCACAACTAGAGAAAGCCCTCGCACAGAAACGAAGACCCAACACAGCCAAAAGATAAAAAATATATAAAAATAGGGCTTCCCTGGTGGCACAGTGGTTGAGAGTCCACCTGCCGATGCAGGGGACATGGGTTCGTGCCCCGGTCCAGGAAGATCCCACGTGTCGTGGAGCGGCTGGGCCCGTGAGCCATGGCCACTGAGCCTGCGCGTCCGGAGCCTGTGCTCCGCAACGGGAGAGGCCACAACGGTGAGACACCCGCATACTTAAAAAAAAAAATATATATATATATATATATATATATATATAAAAATAAATTTAAAATAAAAAATAAATAAAAGATATTCTAGGGCACATGTATGTAAAAAATCTTAGGAGAATGCAAAGAGATCATAAGCTATTCTTCTAGGAAATAACCTGGTTGGGCAAATTTATGCCAAGTCTTGTAAGTCTGATTAAGTTGAATTGTCCTTTGTTTGGCTTTTTCTTTTAGTTGATAATTCAGGAAAAGTATCACATGAACAAGAGGCCTTAGGAATTTTCAGGGCTAAATATTCCCATGCAGATTGTTTATTTATTGCTGACTTCAAGGCCTCTACCTTGTGGCTGCCTGCTAATCCCTCTAAGGTGGAGAATGCAGACTGAACAGTGCCATGTCCCACTCAAGAGGACTCTCAGACTCTCTGACTTGCACCAACCCAAAGAATCCATCAGATTCTGTTAGTCTTTCTTGGCTTCTGTGCATTCCACTTCCTTCAGCCATTCCTGCCGTGGGGCTGCAACATGGAATGTGGAAAGAGCATAGGTTTTAGACCCTGTCTTCAAATCTACATACACAATTTATTAGCTCTGTGATAATGAACAAGTTACTAAGTTTCTGCCTCAGTAAAATGGGGTTAATAAGACTGGCCTCTCTGGGATTGTTGTGAGGATTAAAGACTATGTAGGTAAAGTTTATAACATAATTCCTTAATCCCCGTATCCTTCCAAACCATGCAGTTGTAGACCCCAGACCTAAATCATATAATACTTTTCTTTGCTCCTGCATCCTGGCTGCTAGGTGCGGCCACTAGAAATCCATGGTCCCTGATCTCAGCTCTCACCTCAGTGCTGCCCAACAGTTCTTTCGTGTGATTTTAGCCTGCTTTCTTCCTATCCTGGGCAGAGGTCAGATATCGGTGGCCCAGAAGTTGGTTCTATAGACATTTTTGTTTGGCCTTGAGATCGTTTTTCAAATGTTGGGATTGGTTGTGAGGAGTTAAAAACTAGGAGATTTCAAATAACAGTTAAAATGTTTAGGTTCTTTTGGAGAATTAGATTGTCTGAAAAATTGGCATGCCATGGTAGTAATTGGTTTCTCCCTTGAGACAGGCCTGTCTCCTGTTTGCCACATTGTTCGCCACACCCTGTGGACTTGTGCTGGCCCATTAGACTCAGTTTATGCTGCTTGCTTGGTCTTTGTGGGCATTCACTTTTTGGTCTTGTCCTGTGGACTCTCCGGTTTTTTTGTTTGTTTGTTTGTTCGTTTTTAAATAGTTATTTATTTATTTAGCTTGCACTGGGTCTTAGTTGAGGCGTGCTCTCCATTTTTATTTTATTTATTTATTTATTTATATTTTTTTCTCCATTTAAAAAATTCCTCAGATGTGACCCCCTTCTCTCCATACACAAAGCCTTCATCATCTCTAACCTGGAGTACTGGGTTAGTGTCCTAACACATTTTCTTATCTCTAGTATTGTCCCTCTTGAGTCTGTCTTCACAGTGTTATCAGATGTATCTTTCTAAGCTGCATGTTGAATCACGTCACTCTGGTTTCAGATTCTTCATTTCCTTTCCACTTTGTGCACAGTAAACTCCTTAGCATGATGTTGTAGTTCTACATGATCCGGCTAGTATCTCTCCAGCCACTTAACCTCTCTGTGCCTCAGTTTCCTCCTGTGGACATGGGAGAAAAAATACTTCTTACCTGTAGGGTTATAGTGAAGATCAAGTAAAAAATGCATATAAAGCCCTTGGCACAGTACTCAGCATTTAGTAAGTGCTTAATAAATACTAGCTATTAGTGTTATGGTGATACCATGTTTATGTTCTGTTTTGTTTTTCTGGACCTAAGCCTTCATATTTGCTGTCTCTTCTACGCTGAATGTCTTTACTCCTATTCTTCCCTTGATTGCAGCCCATCCTTCATGACTCAGCTCCTGTGTCACCTCCTCCACAATACGCTCTGTGACCCTCCATAATCCCATGGCACAGACGCACTCTCCACACTGCAGCGAAGTTGTCTCATTTCTTATTCTTCTCCTATTTATATTCTTAAGCCCTTCGAAGATGGGAACCATCTTCCACATCCTATTTCTCCAGTGACCAGTGCAGATCCAGGCATCTTAAATGTTTGACAAATTAATGAATGATCAACATCATTCATGGCGGAAGATACTTGGTTAATATTACTGCTGTTACTCTTAGGGACTTTAGCTGTGCCATAAAACCTATTTTATTAACCCATCATTTCAAATTTGTCTAGCAGTGGTAACTATTCTTTCGTTATGTTTTTCTTTCCAAAACTGAAATAACTTTATTTCTGACCATAAGTGATACATGCTTTTGTAGAAAAAAAAATTATAAAGAACTCTCACTACTCAGAAATAACTAGTGTTATTAAAGTGCTTTAAATATATAAGTGTATATGTATACTATTCAATTTTTATATTTAAAATCTCATCTATAATTGAATCTTGTTTTACACATTAGAACATCCAGTTTAATATAATGAATCCACTATTCTTGTGTTCTACATTTCAAGTAGCTTCCTGTCTTAGGTCATGAAATGTGCCTTCTGCCAAGACAACCATGTGCTCTAGAAAAGAAGCCTGAGACCTGGTCTGTCATATTACTGTGTCAAGTCCTTGCTTTATATGCGACCGTTCGCTTACCAATATATGCCGCTTCGTCTGTGCTTACAGGCCATTCTGTAGGAATGGAGCGGTTTAAGTTTGGAAAACTAGAGCCAACAACCTGGAAGACAGAAATTATCATTTGTGGAAGCCAAAGATGTCTTTCTTAGGAGTAACTTCCTATTTATCCCCCTGCCTTCCCCCACCCCTTGTAGCCATTGACATAATGCACATAAAATCTGAAGGAATAGCTCTGCCAGATTTTTCCTCCAGACATGCCTTCTTTTCCTTCACTCCTTGTGTCAGGTGCTCCATTTCCACTCTCCACGCCTCCCCCCAACCATGTGTCAAGATTTGTTTTATACAGCAAATGCGTTCTTACATACCTTTCTCCTTTTTGTAGTATATTCTTTCAGTAATTGTCCACTTCCATTTTCCCTTTCTAGGAAATGATACTGGTCTACATTCTATAAAGTGAACCTTTGCTAATAAACCCACTTTATATCAACTATATCAACTGTGTGAAATTTGCTGTATTTGGGTTTCACCTTCTAATCCAGTTCCTATCTTTGGGAATGGTTGGACCATAGCGATCATAACAGACTGTCTTTTTTTTTGTTTTTTTTGATAAATTTATTTATGTTATTTATTTATTTTTGGCTGCGTTGGGTCTTCTTTGCTGTGCGCGGGCTTTCTCTAGTTGCAGCGAGCGGGGGCTACTCTTCTTTGCGGTGCGTGGGCTTCTCATTGTCGTGGTTTCTCTTGTTGCAGAGCACGAGCTCTAGGCGCGCGGACTTCAGTAGTTGTGGCACGTGGGCTTCAGTAGTGTGGCTCGCGGGCTCTAGAGCGCAGGCTCAGTAGTTGTGGCGCACCATCTTATTTGCTCCACAGCATGTGGGATCTTCCCGGACCAGGGCTCGAACCTGTGTCCCCTGCATTGGCAGGCGGATTCTTAACCACTGCACCACCAGGGAAGCCCTAGACTATCTTTTATAGACGGTGTTTCTTTCCATTTCTCCAATTTCTATAAGTTCTCTTCCCGAGTATTATTTGCTGCCTGTTCTTACTTACTTTTTACTTTTAGATTACAGATTCTGCTGGCCATATTCTGTACTCCAAGGAGGATGCAACCAAGGGGAAGTTTGCCTTTACCACTGAAGACTATGACATGTTCGAAGTGTGTTTTGAGAGCAAGGGTAAGTAAATCAGAGTATTTTCCCTGAATTAAGTATCATCTTCTAAGCAAGTTAGAGCATGAACTATCTCTCTTGGTCTGGGCAGGAAGAGGAAATGGAAACTACATTTGCTGGAGTGCACACACATATAAGTGAAAGTTGGCAAATTGGTAGAGTTCTTATGTGCAGGAGTAGGCATTTCTTGAATCCTGTGATATACTTGGCTTGAATGATAGAGTTGAATTTGGTATAGATGCCAGAAAATAGTGCATTTTTATGCTAGTGACATGTTTTCTTTGGGATTAGAAGTAGTGTCTATCTGACAAATAATGTATCATCAGAAGCAGTTTCGATCTCCAGGGCACTTGCTGTTTCCTAGTCCTGATAGCTTGCCGTGCCTTCTTCTGTGCCTCTCAAGGCCAAGAGTCCTTAGTAACTTTTAGGCTGATTGATTACCTGATGGCTTCTGTGCCCAGTGGTTGGGGAAAAAGCAGATGCCTTTTCACTCCCTATTCTTCAGCTTCAAGGACGCCGGACTCTAAAAGCTGTATGCATTTATACCTGTTTTATTACTTGGGACCCTTTGGGGCTGCAGGACACAAAAGCATGACTCAAACTGGCTTAAAGAGGAAAAAGAGAAAGACCATGTGACTCTCTGAACCGGGGAGTCTACAGTGTGGTACTGACTTCAGGCAGGGCTGTATCTTGGGGTTTTAACGGTATCATTGGAACCTTACATTGTTTTTAGTGCTTCCTCTTTTTGCCTCCATTTGACTTTATTCTCAGGCTTTCTCCGTATGGTAGCAAAAGGACTCCTGGCAATTTTACATTTATAGAATGTTCAGAACATACGATCCTAGAAGAAAAGCAAGCACCTTTGTCAACACCTCCAACATATTCCCAGGAATAGCAAAAGAACCAGCTGCTTTTAACAGTTAACCAGAAATTAGACCCCTGATCCAAAGTGGGTCAATTTAACCTAAAAGCTAAGGGAGTTTGCCTGAAGTAAATGGAATAATAGATTAAGAATAGAAAATTAAAAGACTGTAATAGTGATTTCATGACTGATACCCTTCTCCCTGCCCCCACCCCTGCCAGTTCCAAGATGTCTCAACAGTATTCTAGACATTTCCACATGGTTGTGCTATTCTTACCTCAAAACTCAGACATCTATGACTGTATTCATGACCTACTCTTTCAAATTAGTTCCCCTCAGTCATCAGTATTAACACCATCCTTCCAGTTACTTGGGCTCACATATTTGAAATTACATACTTTTGTCTTTTCCAGTCTGTCATCAAGTTATGCTGATACTTCTTTCAAAATACCTCCTGTATCTGCCACCACACAGATCTGAACTCTAATCTTTCAAATCATGGATCATGTCGTTAGCCTTCTAACTGATATCCCTGCTTTTAATATATCCAAATACTGCCACCAGATTTATCTCCTAAAACACATCTTTCATTATGTCAGTCCTTTTTCAAAAGCTTTCCCTTCTTTGTAGTGGCAGTAATATTCCTGTTCTATAGAATGAAACACAGAATCATGAAATTTTCAAGCTAGAAGGGATTTTAGGCATCATGGCTTTTAATAGTCTTTATACTCTTGCTCCATCCAACCTTATCTTCCTCTGCCCATCAGGCCCCAGTCATTCTGGTTTGCTCTTCCTTCTGAACATGTCAGATTTATTCATTTGTTGGAATGCTCTCTTCCCATATGAACATAGGATTACCTTTAGTTTTGGGGGGTTTTCGTTTTTCTTTTTTAATTTTTTTCTTTTTCGGCTGTGCCAAGTCTTAGTTGTCCCACGTGGGATCTTTGTTGCGGCGTGTTTAGTTGTGGCATGCAGACTTCTTAGTTGCAGCATGTGGACTCTTAGGTGTGGCATGCATGTGGGACCTAGTTCCCCTACCAGGGATCGAACCAGGGCCCCCTGCATTGGGAGTGTGGAGTCTTACCCACTGGACCAAAGGGAAGTCCCTACCTTTAGTTCTTTTAGAATGCATCCCTCAGCCGTTCTAGTCTGCTTGATATCTCAATCAATTGATTGATTCACCCATCACTGTTCTAGGTGTTGGGGATATAGCAGTGAATAAAACAGAAGTCTCTGTTCTCAGTGGAACTTACATTTTCATTGGAGCAAGCAGACAGTAGACAAATATAAGTCAAATGGGGGCTTCCCTGGTGGCTCAGTGGTTAAGAATCCACCTGCCAATGTGGGAGACACAGGTTCAAGCCCTGGTCCAGGAAGCTCCCACATGCCGCGGAGCAACTAAGCCCGTGCGCCACAACTACTGAGCCTGCGCTCTAGAGCCCGTGAGCCACAACTACTGAAGCTTGTGCGCCTAGAGCACATGCTCGGTAATAAGAGAAGCCTTGTGCACCACAACAAAGAGTAGCCCCCGCTTGCCGCAACTAGAGAAAAGCCCGCATGCAGCAACGAAGACCCAATGCAGCCATAAATAAATTTATTTATTTATTTATTAAAAAAAAAAGAAGTCAGATGGTAATGAGGGCTTTGGAGAAAAAGCAAACACCTAAGATGCTGAGCATGTCTCAGAAACAGCAAGGAGGTCAGTGTGGCTTCCTCTGAATAGCGCATCACTTACTGATTGGATTGTTTATTTAAGTATTTGAATATATATATCTCTCACACACACAGCCTTGTGTTGTTTAAGTGTCTTGTGTGTATATCTTACATTCCCAACTTCGAACTCTTTAAAGGCAGAGATTATCTTTTGTTCTGAATTTCTTATATGCTGGTGCTGTGCATGTAAATGCCTAGGAACTAGTTCAAAAATGTGTGTGTATATATGTATAAATGTATGTGTACACACACGTTATAGCCAGCACTCAATTTCTAATTTCATTTGTGTTTATTCAGCTGTTTATTCTGATGTGAAGACCTGATACCTTGTAGTCTTTGGAACACCTTTTAAAAGACTGTCTATTTGTCAGGCAAATGCAGAGAGAAATTTCAAAGGGTCTTTTTACAAAGGAGACCCTTTATGGCCATGATGTCAGCTAAGGGGATACGCTGGCTGTTCTATGCAAGAAATTGTATGGTCTGGACTCAGGTGGTCTGTGGTTTTGTGGTTTCGTTCGTGTTTGAATAATGCTAAAGCTGTGCTGTGGCAAACAGATAGGAGAAGAGTCTGTTAGGAAGAGAATATCTTGATCATTTGGACCAGGCGGAGCTGTGAGCTGCTTGGATTTCACAACTTTTTAAGTGAGGAAGGAGAAGCAAATATTTGCATTGAATCTCTTATGGGCAGTGCTGTAATCAGGATTGCACATTAGATTTGGGAGAAGATACCTCTCTGGGTGTCACTTTTTGTTTTGCTTTCTTTTGTTTTGGAAACCTAATTGGTTTAATGCTCAGAAGGTATTTGTGACTTGGCTTAGTTTCTTTCTTTTTCTTTTTTTTTTTAAAAATAAATGTATTTATTTGTTTATTTATTTTTGGCTGTGTTGGGTTTCCATTGCTGCATGCGGGCTTTCTCTAGTTGCAGCAGGCGGGGGCTACCCTTTATTACATGTGCAGGCTTCTCATTGCAGTGGCTTCTCTTTGTTGCAGAACACGGGCTCTAGGCACGTGGGCTTCAGTAGTCGGGGCGCATGGGCTTAGTTGCTCCGCGGCATGTGGGATCTTCCCGGACCAGGGCTCGAAGCCGTGTCCCCTGCATTGGCAGGCGGATTCTTAACCACTGCACCACCAGGGAAGTCCTTGGCTTAGTTTCTTGATCCCACCTATTCAGTCTTATTTTATTGCTTTCAAATTGATCTTTCTAGTCTATCCAAAAGAACTTCTTTACTGTCTTTTAAACATGCCACAATCCTTTCAATAGCTGAGTCTTTGTTCATGTGTTCCCTTCTGTCCAGATACTTTGTCTACCGTCAGGTGCTACCTCTCAAGTGAAGTCTGTCCACAACTAATCTCTTCTCTCTTCTAACCTTTGCTCCATAGCTGGGATTGTCTGAACCATTTTTGTTTTTTCCTTAAAGTTTTATATGCTTTGCATTTTCACTGTAGCTGGTATGCATATTTATGTCTTAGATGCCCATAGAATTATTTGAAGGCAGAGATTGCAATCTCCAGCACGGTTCTAGCACCTTGTGAGTTCTCAATGAGTAGTTTTTGAATTGATGTTTCAGAAAATCTCCAGTGTTTCTCAGGGTACAGTACCATTCTCTATGGCTTATGGTCTCAGGAACCACGATGCTTAACTGGCAGTATTTCCCAAAACTCCTAATTTCATGCAAGCAGTTTTTAATTATACAAGTAATCAGGTGAATTCCAGGAGATTGAGACTGAGCAGTTTTCTGGACCTCTTTTGAATCTTTCCCTTTCTCCTACTTGATGATGTAAGAATAGAATTCCTTTTGATCAAGCGGAATCAGATTATCTTTTCTAATATGAACATTGCTCTGTTGGTCCTACTATCCCAAATAGACTTTTCTGTTTGTAAGAAGTATCCCTGAGAATTTTACTCTTACTGTTAAGTTTCTTCTTGGGCTCTTCTAAAGGCTGTGTGGGAATAGTCCCATAACACTTTATTTACCTATTGAAATGGCCTTACATTGACCAAAATGTTTGAAATAAGTGGAATAGTAGACAAATCCTGTGTACTTTTCAGTACTCGTATTTGTATTAAGTAAATTCAGGCTTAGCGTATACCCAGTAATCCTTCTCTGAGAATTTCACAGGTCAACCTTTTCAGATGTGGAAATGTGCCTTTTCGGCCTAAGTTGGTGCCCACTACCTATTGGTCTATATGCCACTCAACTGTATGCTGTTGTGACTTCTATTTCCTAATCCAGTGAGCCTGTGTGTTTTCTCTTCCCCTGTTCTGTTCCTCTGTAGTACCAGCTGCAGTATCTTGTGTCCTGCTCCCTCAGAGATGTTTGCCAGCAGCATGTTCTTGTCACTTTCTGGCACCCCACACAGATAGAGGCTTTGTCTGGAATGCTTGTGATTTTTAGCCAGAGCCAGGAATTTTCTGCAGCTGAGTAGGGGGAGGAGTTGCCGCTGTTTCCCTCTATTGAGAGGGTAGGGCTTAGGGAGAGGGAGGGTGGGTGGGTGATTTCCCGGAATTTTAAATATTCCGCACAATGAATCCTTTGATTTCTTTCTCAGGAACAGGGCGGATACCTGACCAACTCGTGATCCTAGACATGAAGCATGGAGTGGAGGCGAAAAATTACGAAGAGGTATGTCCTGCTGTAACAGCCAGTAGAGGCAGTAGCTTGCTGTTCTGTGAGGTTTCTGTGACCTAGTCAGGCCAACAGGCTGTGCTTTGCCCAGGAGGCTGTGGTTTTCTCAGCAGTCATGTGATAACCAGCTTGATATAAAAAGTTGTGTTAACAGCCTTGAACAATAATTCTGGCTGTGCTGTCAGCCAAATGACTGGACCAACTGTCCCATAGAAATGTTGGTGTGATAAAACTCAAGCATATGCCATTAGTGCTCTTGAGACGTCTGAAACCAGATATATATTTATAATTTTTAAAAGCTGGAATTCATTTATGTTAATGTTCAAGGTTAAGTGATTTTTAAAAAAATTCCTATGGCTTTTATTCCTGGACTGACAGCTATGTATATAACTAGGGCATAGATTCAATGCTGTTTTAGACTTGAACAGTTGTGCTGTCTTTGAGAAACACAATAATCAAAAGTAGCTTTTAGTTAAAATAATTCCAAATTTTTCAAAGAGACAGCAAGACGGAAGAAAAAACTGCAAGAGGCTAGGAGTTTTGCTGACAGGAAGTATTGTAGAGAATAAAAATAGGCATTTATTTGGGTGGTAGGGAGGTGGAAGTGTACATAGAATTAGGGGAATAGAGACCAAGCCCTTTTAATCTCAATTATTGTGAGAGACTCTGGGGGCAGCACAAAATGGTTCTTCAAGTGAAGAGCACCTTTGAAAAACCACAAGAACTATTTAAGACTGGAGGATCGATCTTTACAGAAAGATAAGAGTGTTTGTACCGAGATCAGTCTTTCTACAGCAGTACCTGAAGGCATGAAGAAGAGGTGGGGTACAGGAAAGGTAAGTGGCTTTTGAAGAATATAAACAGAATAAGCAAAGGAAAGTTGTTTTAGGTGATTTAAGAGAATTTTCTAGGAATGTTGGAACAGGAGAAGTTATTCTGTCTTTGGTCAGAGCTTGGAAGGGAAACATCCTAAAATGGAAGATTGGAAGCGACAGGAAGCAGTACTACGATGATTGCAGCTCTCCAGGTCTTTCCCCTTTTTTCCCAGTTCACGTGTGTGTCCAACTGAACAAAACTACACTGAGTTATTTGTCGGGAATAAACAGGAGCAAGTGATGCGGTTGTGAATGGAAGACAGTTCCTAGTGGAGACTTTGATTTGCTTGTTTCTGTCTCCAGGCTAGTTTAAGTAAAAGAAAGAAAGCAAGAGCTTCTTTGTTTGATGAACTTAAGAGTAAACTGAAAAATCCAAGAATCCTAATTGTATCTAAATAAGATCATGTAAGTTAAAGCACTGTTGTATGGTATAACACTAAGAAAAATGTTGTATTATCATGAGGTAGAAGAATAGGTAAGATGATTTTCAGTTTTTGAGTACTGCTGCTATATTCTCAACCTCAGATTGGATATTAGACATAACTTGTTTTTCTCTAAAACAGATGGTATTATTGTGAGTTTACATATAGAATGATGTGGACGTCACTATCGTAGGGCATTTTATTTTTTTATTATTTTTTTAATAGATCTTTATTGGAGTATAGCTGCTTCACAGTACTGCCCTAGCCTCTGTCGCACAACAAAGTGAATCAGCCACATGCACGCATACATCCCCATGTCCCCACCCTCTTGAGCCTCCCTCCCACCCTCCCTATCCCACCCCTCTAGGTCATCGCAAAGCACCAGCACTGAGCTGATCTCCTGTGCTATGCAACTGCTTCCCCACTAGCTATTTTACATTCGGTTGTGTATATATGTCGATGCTACTCTCACTTCGCCCCAGCTTCCCCCTCCACCCTGTGTCTTCGAGTCCATTCTCTATGTCTATGTCTTTATTCCTGCCCTGCCACTAGGTTCATTAGTACCATTTGTTTTTAGATTCCCTATATATGCGTTAGCATATGGTATTTGTTCTTCTCTTTTTGACTTACTTCACTCTGTATGACAGACTCTAGGTCCATCCACCTCACTACAAATAACTCAATTTCGTTTCTTTTTATGGCTGAGTAATAATTCCATTGTATATATGTGCCACATCTTCTTTATCCATTCATCTGTCGATGGACACTTAGGTTGCTTCCATGTC
This sequence comes from Mesoplodon mirus, assembly GCF_964341445.2. Taxonomy (NCBI): domain Eukaryota; kingdom Metazoa; phylum Chordata; class Mammalia; order Artiodactyla; family Ziphiidae; genus Mesoplodon; species Mesoplodon mirus. The sequence goes on along the minus strand of NC_138979.1, from coordinate 161,184,232 downwards.
CTGGCCATTGTAAATAGTGCTGCAATGAACACTGTGGTGCACGTCTCTTTTTGAATTACGTTTTTCTTAGGGTATATGCCCAGTGGTGGGATTGCTGGGTCCTATGGTAGTTCTATTTTTAGTTTTTTTAAAAACCTCCATACTGTTCGCCATAGTGTTTGTATCAATTTACATTCCCACCAACAGTGCAGGAGGGTTCCCTTTTTACCACACTCTTTCCAGCATTTATTGTTTGTAGATTTTTTGATGATGGCCATTCTGACCGTTGTGAGATGATACCTCATTGTAGTTTTGATTTGCATTTCTCTAATAATTAGTGATGTTGAGCATCTTTTCATGTGCCTCTTGGCCATCTGTATGTCTTCTTTGGTGAAATGTCTATTTAGGTCTTCCACCCCTTTTTTTTTTTTTAAGCAGAGGTCTTCTTAGAAGCCCGTATGATTTAAATTTATTTATTTATTTATTTATGGCTGTGTTGGGTCTTCGTTTCTGTGCGAGGACTTTCTCTAGTTGTGGCAAGCAGGGGCCACTCTTCATCGCGGTGTGCGGGCCTCTCACTATGGCGGCCTCTCTTGTTGCGGAGCACTGGCTCCAGACGCGCAGGCTCAGTAGTTGTGGCTCATGGGCCCAGTTGCTCCGCGGCATGCGGGTTCTTCCCAGACCAGGGCTCGAACCCATGTCCCCTGCACTGGCAGGCAGATTCTCAACCACTGCACCACCAGGGAAGCCCCTTCCACCCATTTTTTAATTGGATTGTTTGTTTTTTTGATATTGAGCTCCATGAGCTGTTTGTATATTTTGGAGATTAATCCTTTGTCCGTTGTTTCATTTGCACATATTTTCTGCCATTCTGAGGGTTGTCTTTTCGTCTTATTTATGGTTTCCTTTGCTGTGCAAAAGCTTTTAAGTTTCATTACGTCCCATTTGTTTATTTTTGTTTTTATTTGCATTACTCTAGGAGGTGGGTCAAAAAAAGACCTTGCTGTGGTTTATGTCAAAGAGTGTTCTTCCTATGTTTTCCTCTAAGAGTTTTATAGTGTCTGGTCTTACTTTTAGGTCTTTAATCCATTTTGAGTTTATTTTTGTGTATGGTGTTAGGTAGTGTTCTAAATTCATTCTTTTACATGTAGCTGTCCAGTTTTCCCAGCACCAGTTATCGAAGAGGCTGTCTTTTCTCCATTTTATGTTCTTGCCTCCTTTGTCGTAAATTAGGTGGCCATACGTGTGTGGGTTTATCTCTGGGCTTTCTATCTTGTACCATTGATCTATATTTCTGTTTTCGTGCCAGTACCATACTGTCTTTTATTATTTTTTTAATTTATATTTTTATACAGCAAGTTCTTATTAGTTATCCACTTTATACATATTAGTGTATATATGTCAATCCCAATCTCCCAATTCATCACTCCACCACCACCACCACCACCCCCGCCACTTTCCCCACTTGGTGTCCATACGTTTGTTCTCTATATCTGTGTCTCCATTTCTGCCCTGCAAACCAGTTCATACTGTCTTGAATACTGTAGCTTTGTAGTATAGTTTGAAGTTGGGGAGCCTGATTCCTCCAGCTCTGTTTTTCTTTCTCAAGATTGCGTTAGCTTTTTGGGGTCTTGTGTGTTTCCATGTGAATTGTAAATTTTTTTTTCTAATTCTGTGAAGAATGCCATTGGTAATTTGATAGGGATTGCATTGAATCTGTAGGTTGCTTTGAGTAGTATAGCCATTTCCACAATACTGAGTCTTCCAATCCAGGAACATTTCATATCTCTCCATCTGTTTATGCCATCTTTGATTTCTTTCATCAGTGTTTTATAGTTTTCTGAGTACACATCTTTCACCTCCTTAGATAGGTTTATTCCTAGGTATTCTTTTTGTTGTGATGGTAAATGGGATTGTTTCCTTAATTTCTCATATGATTTTTTGTTGTTAGTATATAGGAATGCAAGAGATTTCTGTGCATTAATTTTGTACCCTGCAACCTTACCAAATTCATTGATTAGTTCTAGTAGTTTTCTGGTGGCATCCATCGTTAGGATTTTCTATGTATAGTATCATGTCATCTGCAAATAGTGACAGTTTTACTTCTTCTTTTCCAATCTGTATTCCTTTTATTTCTTTTTCTTCTATGATTGCCGTGGCTAGGATTTCCAAAACTATGTTAATTAAGAGTGGCGAGAGTGGACACCCTTGTCTTGTTCCTGATCTTAGTGGAAATGCTTTCAGTTTTTCACCAATGAGTATGATGTTTGCTGTGGGTTTGTCATGTAAGGCCTTTATTATGTTGAGGTAGGTTCCCTCTATGCCCATTTTCTGGAGAGTTTTTATCATAAATAGGTGTTGAATTTTGTCAAAAGCTTTTTCTGCATCTATTGAGGTGATCATATGGTTTTTATTCCTCAATTTGTTAATGTGGTGTATCACATTGATTTGTGTATATTGAAGAATCCTTGCATCCCTGGGATAAATCCCACTTGATCATGGTGTATGATCCTTTTGATATGTTGTTGGATTCTGTTTGCTAGTATTTTGTTCAGGAATTTTGCATCTCTGTTCATCAGTGATATCGGTCTCCAATTTTCTTTTTTTGTGGTATCTTTTTCTGGTTTTGGTATCAGTGATGGTGGCTTCATAGAATGGATTTGGGAGTGTTCCTCCCTCTGCTATATTTTGGAAGAGTTTGAGAAGGATCGGTGTTAGCTCTTCTCTAAATGTTTGGTAGAATTTGTCTGTGAAGCCATCTGGTCCTGGACTTTTGTTTGTTGGAAGATTTTAAATTACAGTTTCAACTGGGAGATTGGGATTGACATGTATACACTGATGTGTATAAAATGGATGACTAATAAGAAAAAATAAATAAACAACAACAACAAAAAATTACAGTTCCAATTTCATTGCTTGTGATAGGTCTGTTTATATTTTCTAATTCTTCCTGGTTCAGTCTTGGAAAATTGCACCTTTCCAAGAATTTGTCCATTTATTCGTAGTTGTCCATTTTATTGGCATATAGTTATTTGTAGTAGTCTCTTATAATCCTTTGTATTTCTGTGGTGTCGGTTGTGATTTCTCCTTTTTCATTCTCACTTTATTGATTTGCGTCCTCTCCCTTTTTTTCTTGATGAGTCTGGCTAATGGTTTATCAATTTTGCTTATCTTCTCAAAGAACCAGCTTTTAGTTTTATTTATCTTTGCTATTGTTTTCTTCGTTTCTATTTCATTTATTTCTGCTCTGATCTTTATGATTTCTTTCCTTCTACTGACTTTGGGTTTTCTTTGTTCTTCTTTCTCTAGTTGCTTTAGATGTAGGGTTAGATTGTTTATTTGCAATTTCTCTTGTTTCTTGAGGTGAGATTGAATTGCTATAAACTTCCCTCTTAGAACTGCTTTTGCTGCATCCCATAGGTTTTGGGTTGTCATGTTTTCATTGTCATTTGTTTCTATGTATCTTTTAATTTCTTTTATTTCTTCTGTGATCTCTTGGTTATTTAGTAGTGCACTGTTTAGCCTCCATGTATTTGTGGGTTTTTTTTTTTTTTTTTTTTTTTTGGCTGCATTGGGTCTTTGTTGCTGCATGCAGGCTTTCTCTAGTTGCAGCAAGCAGGGGCTACTCTTTCTTGCGGTATGCAGGCTTCTCATTGTGGTGGCTTCTCTTGTTGCGGAGCATGGGCAGTCTTAAGTAGTTGTGGCATGAGGGCTCAGTAGTTGTGGCTCGTGGGCTCTAGAGCACAGGCTCAGTAGTTGTGGCACACGGGCTTAATTGCTCCACGGCATGTGGGATCTTCCTGGACCAGGGCTCGAACCCGTGTCCCCTGCATTGGCGGGTGGATTGTTAACCACTGTGCCACCAGGAAGTCCCTGTATCTGTGTTTTTTACAGTTTTTTTTCCTGTAATTGATTTCCAATCTCATGGCATTGTGGTCAGAAAAGATGCTTGATACGATTTCAGTTTTCTTAAATTTTCCGAGGCTTGATTTGTGACCCAAGATGTGATCTATCCTGGAGAATATTCTGTGTGCACTTGAGAAGAAAGTGTATTCTGCCACTTTCAGGTGGAATGTTCTATAAATATCAATTAAATCTATCTGGTCTGTTGTGTCATTTAAAGCTTGTGTTTCCTTATTTATTTTCTGTTTGGATGATCTGTCCATTGGTATAAGTGGGGTGTTAAAGTCCCCTGCTATTATTGTGTTACTGTCAGTTTCCCTTTTCATGGTTGTTAGCATTTGCCTTATATATTGAGGTGCTCCTATGTTGGGTGCATAAACATTTAGAATTGTTATATCTTCTTCTTGGATTGATCCCTTGATCATTATGTAGTGTCCTTCCTTATCTCTTGTAATAGTCTTTATTTTAAAGTCTGTTTTATCTGATACGAGTATTGCTACTCCAGCTTTCTTTTGATTTCCATTTGCATGAAATATCTTTTTCCACCCCTTCATTTTCAGTCTGTATGTGTCCCTAGGTCTGAAGTGAGTCTCTTGTTGACAGCATATATATGGGTCTTGTTTTTGTATCCATTTGGCCAGTCTGTGTCTTTGAGGCATTTAATCCATGAAATTCAAAGTTATTATTGATATGTATATTCCTATTACTATTTTCCTAATTGTTTTGGGTTTGTTTTTGTGGGTCTTTTTCTTCTCTGTGTTTCCCACCTAGAGAAGTTTCTTTAGCATTTGTTGTAAAGCTGGTTTGGTGATGCTGAATTCTCTTAGCTTTTGCTTGTCTGAAAAGCTTTTGATTTCTCTGTAGAATCTGAATGAGATCCTTGCTGGGTAGAGTAATCTTGGTTGTAGGTTTTTCTCTTTCATCACTTTAAGTATATCCTGCCACTCCCTTCTGGCCTGCAGAGTTTCTGCTGAAAAGTCTGCTGATAACCTTATGGGGTGTCTTTTGTATGTTCTTTTTTGTTTTTCCCTTGCTGCTTTTAATATTTTTTCTTTGAATTTAATTTTTGTTAGTTTGATTAATATGTGTCTTGGTCTGTTTCTCCTGGGGTTTATCCTGGATGGGACTCTCCGTGCTTCCTGGACTTGGTGACTATTTCCTTTCCCATGTTATGGAAGTTTTCCACTATAATCTCTTCAGATACTTTCTCAGACCCTTTCTTTTTCTCTTCTTCTTCTGGGACCCCTATAATTTGAATGTTGGTGCGTGTAGTGTTGTCCCAGAGGTCTGTGAGATTGTCTTCAGTTCTTTTCATTCTTTTTTCTTTATTCTGCCCCTCGGCAGTTGTTTCCACGATTATGTCTTCCAGCTCACTTATTCGTTCTTCTGCCTCAGTTATTCTGTTATTGATTCCTTCTACTGTATTTTTCATTTCAGTTATTGTGTTGTTCTTCTCTGTTTGTTCTTTAGTTCTTCCTGGTCTTTGTTAAACATTTCTTGTATTTTCTCAATCCGTGCTTCCATCCTATTTCCAAGATTCTGGATCATCTTTACTATAATTACTCTGAATTCTTTTTCAGGTAGATTGCCTATTTCCTCTTCATTTATTTGATCTTTTAGGCTTCTACCTTGATCACTCATCTGTGACATACTTTTTTGCCGTTTCCTTCTTTTTTTTTTTGAGATGAGTGGATTGTGTTCCTGTCTTACTGGTTGTTTGGCTTGAGGCTCTCAGCACTGGAGTTTGTACGCTGTTGGGTAGAGTTGGGTCTTGGTGCTGAGATGGGGACCTCTGGGAGACCTCAGTCTGATGAATATTCCCTGGGGTCTGAGGTTCTCTGTTAGTCTGGTGGTTCAGACTCAGAGTTCCCACCACAGGAGCTTTGGCCTGACCCTGGCTCATGAACCAAGATCCTGCAAGCCACGCGGAGTGGCAAAAAAAAGCGGGGCAGGGAGAATGATGACAAAGAAAAAAAATAAAATTAGACTAGGAAACTAGCAGATATGTTAGAAAGAATATAAAAATAAAAATATAGATGAAACAACAACCAGAAGGTAAAACAGAACCACAGTAGTAAGAAAGAAGAGGAGAAGAGGAAAAAAAAGAGAGGTGGAGAAGGCCTTGGCTGTGGAGGGTGGGGCCTAAGCAGGGGTGGGGTTTGGGTGGTGGGCGGGACCTATGCTTAGGACTTATGCTTAGGGCTGGAAAAGGCCCTGGGGTGGGTGGGGGGGTGGGGCTTAGGCTCAAGGAACAGAAGGGGCTCAAAGGGTGGGAGACCCCACCTGGGAGCTCAGCAGGTCTCTGGGCTCAAGTGGGCAGGGCCATCCCAGAGGGCCCCCTCTCACCCACCTCTCCTGATCTCCCTGGCCTCCCTCCTATGCCCCCAGGACCCACGCGGCCCCGAGGGGGCCTCTGAGGGCATAGGACCCAGCCCGAGAGCCAGGCAGACTTCTGCCGATTAGGCAGGGGATAGCATGCTCCCCCCTGATCCAAGCCCCCAAGGGTCCATCCAGGCGTGGGCAACCCTCCCCCACCAGCCACCCCTCAGGAGCACCGGTCCTATCTGGCCTCCACTTCTCCTCCCCTCTCAGTCCCCCCAGTCCTACCAGTTCGCTTGGGGTTTCCTCCCGTCACCTTGAGCGTGGAGGTCCCCCACCAGCATCCTGCAGGCACCCTAGTTTTGGGGAGACGCAGACTCCACATCTTCCCACACTGCCATCTTGACTCCGCCCCCCCCCATGTGGCATTTTAGAATCCCCATACCTCCTGGAATTTCCATCATCCTTGGACTTTGTTGACACTGGGAAAGGGCCTTTATCTTTCCTGACCTTTTACTTAACCCAAGAGGGGAATCCCTACCAGAAAGGAAACCACAGTGCTTCCTTTGCCTGCTTCCTGCTTCGGAAGTCTGGCACGTCCTAAGCTTTTCTTTACGCACATGGTTACAACACAACTCTAAATTCTCTTTCTTAACCAAGAAACTCCTCCCACTGCTTTCTTTGGTGGTCTACCTCCCCACTCCCCCACCCCACAATAAGCAGATCAGACTGAGACAGAGGAGGACAAGTGGTTATTACACAGGCCAAAGACTAGCCCTTTTCTCAGCCTATGGCTGGGCTGCCTTAAACCTTGCTCAGAAATAGCTATTAGTTGTCTCTGAGCTAATGCCTGTGACAAGAACATGGATAATAGAAGCGCTTGTTGAGTGGTTAATTACCAGAGAGCACTGAGCCTATGTAGAGGTTTTGAGGCATTTAATTTCAGGCCCTTGAGGCAAGGGAGAGACTTTATCTCCAGAGGATTGTGGCCCTTCAGCATCAGTATTTAGATTCAGGAAGGTGGCACATTTCTTTTAATTTTTTTTCACATCACAGCTCTCCCTCACATTTGCAGACTTCATAATTCTGAAATCCCGTGTGGTCCTGTAAGATTCAGTAGTAATCGCTGTCTAAATAGCTGGACAGAGTACCACACTACCTACTAAATTGTTATGGAGGATTAGTTAATGCATGTGAATTGCTATGTAAACACGATACAAATGTAAGGTGACATTATTTGAAGGCAGAATGGTTGCCATTTTGTAAAGAAACATAGTCTTGTAGTTTGAATTCTTTAAAGAGAAAGTATGTGTGTTTCCTCAGCAGTAAAGCACTTTTGATTCCCTCCATTGTATTTTAAGGACCTCTCACCCCTATCAGAGGGTGGCATTTGCCCCTCAGAGGGTGGCATTTTTGTAGAATCAGTATGTGAATTGAGCCATTTCTTTTTAGTTTGTGGTCTGTGAACTAGAACAGCAGTTTGGAGAGACTTACTGTCTAATCTTCAGTTGTGGGAATGAAGGCAATTATCCCACCAAGAAGGAGCTGTCTGACATATCCTGTAACTCTTGGGCTGTGTATGTCCCCTCTTGCTTGGATGTCTGCATTTTCAACTCAACTAAAGTCATGTTTTGCCTAAGGTTTCTATTAGTAAGCCATTTGCCACCGACAAATACACCAAAAACACAGTTGCACTTGGAGCAACAGCTGAAGGCCTTCCAGAGGTTCTGTTTCTCTGAATGCCCTCATGAAGGAGGAACTCTGGTTTTATATACTTGATCCAAAATCCCTTTCTTGACATAAGTTAAATGAAATAACATGGGTAAGGCACCTGACACATAGGTGATCAGTTCAGTAGATTTTAGTCCCCTTCTCCTACCCTTTCTAGAAACTGCCAAATGGCTATGACAGAGTAAATAGGATCTTTCTAAATTTCATTCATTTAGCCCTAAGGTTGGCAGTATTAGCGGGACTTATTTTGGCACATTGTTGACCTTTTGACCTTCGTTGAAGAAGCCTGTGATTCACATGCCCCCATGCATAAGTAGACTTGCCTTTGGGTGTACAACTGTCTTCATTATCTTGATTGTGTTAGACTGGTTGGTCTCCACTTTTATTGCTATGCTTCTAAAATTTGCAGGGGCTGTGGAGTGGGGTGTGGAGATAACAGAGTCATTTGTCTGAATCTGGCTCTCCTCAAGAAGCTTCTCTCTTGAGTTTCTCAGTGTTCCACCAAGGGAAAGAATCTAGTGATTCTCTAGAGGCTGGTTTCACATGTGTGTTTTACGAAGCAGTCTTTCAGATTTAATACCTTTCCTTGGTACAATTACATAGAACTCTGAACTCTTTAGATTCAGATCATCATTAGAGGAATGGAAGATTTGGATATGGTTTAAGAAGAGTAACTTTACAGTTATTTTGGAGGTGTCGTAGATACACAGGGAAAGCTTTTCCAAGCAGTACCTAACATTACAGATGAAGAGTGATAGATATTGTGGTAGAAAGAACTTTTTCCTAGGCAGTGTGCCTGGTGAAGATGAATGCTGAGTGAAAGTAAATGCAGAGTGCTCTTAACATACAGGGAGTGTGTGCTTCAGGGGACCAGCAGCACATACCTGCTATGAGAAAGTTGGCTCCTTAAAGAAGGCATAGAATGGACCTAATGGGTTAGCTACAAGTGTGTACCATGTATCAGGCATGTGGGACTACACAAGGTATATATCATTCTAATTCTGTTGAGTTCAAGATCCAAACTAGTTGGGGGAAGAGGATAAAAAGCAAAAACAATGTGAATATGACAATATATGATTGAGTGTTAATTGTGTGACACAGTCTAAGTGTTGTAGGGCATTAGGGAAGAGGGTATCAGTGTTAACAGTAGTGGTTAAAGGAGGCTTCATGGTTAAGGCTGCAAAGATAGGTACGATTTGGATACACTGAGTGTGTATGCTTTTGGAAGTCAGGGATTCATTTTTGCTTACATTTTACAGCAGAGCTTTGCAGTTTTGATGCTAAATAAATGCTTTGGTAACCCTGGGTAGGGAGTCAGGAGACCATGGTAGTGCTAGTCTTGGTCTTCCCCTCAAAGGACTGAATAACTTTATGGAATCATGAGTTTCCTCATTTGTAAAATGAAGTCTCTGGTAGCTCTGATATTTTTGATTATTTAATGCTTAAATGCAGCCTACAAGGGGAATGCTACCTCCTAGTGGAGAACCTATGGTACACATTGTCAAATAGGGTTTGCTTTTATCAGACTGTTGGCAAAACACACATCATCCTTCCAACTGTGGAAGAGAAAAGTCGACCAGAATAATGGCCTGCCTTCGTGAGATGTGTAATTTCACATTCTTACAGACACTTTGAACATTGAATCAGATGTTTTGAATAGCAGAACAACAGTTAGTGGGGATATTGATAGAGGTTTTCTTATTAGCTTTTTGTACTGACTGATATAAAGTCTTGATGATACTTTTATTATTATTATTATTATTTATTTGGTTGCATTGGGTCTTAGTCGCAGCACGTGGGATCTTCGTTGTGACGCTCAGGCTTCTCTCTAGTTGTGTGCAGGCTCCAGAGTGGGTGGGCTCGGTAGTTGCAGCGCGTGGGCTCTCTAGTTGTGGCGTGCAGGCTCAGTAGTTGTGGTGCACGGGCTTAGTTGCCCCGCAGCATATGGGATCTTAGTTCCCCGACCAGGGATCGAACCCGCGTCCCCTGCATTGAAAGGCGCATTCTTAACCACTGGACCACCAGGGAAGTCCCTTGATGATACTCTTTGAATGCTTAGTCCTGGGCAAGCGAAGAGGGTCTACTTTAAAATACTTAGGATAATTTGTTTAAAAATTTTATTCTATTAGTTATAAAAATTAGAGTAATGCAGTATGAAACCTACGAAGTTTGACTGATAAACTGGACAACTTACCCAGATCCTTGTGGCCTACTATAGCTCATTCACTTCACTTTTGATCCAGATAAAACTTAGTCTAGTCGTCTGGTTTTCTTCACCAAATTTTTTGTTCCTACAGAATAAAATATAAACTCAGACTTGGATTGCAATTCTAGCTCAACCAAGCTCTGAGACCTTGGGCAAGTTATTTAACACTCTGAGCCTTAATTTCCTCATCTGAGAATTTTAGGAATAATAATATTCACCATATATAGGATTATGTTATGAGGATTAAGTGAGAGTATAAGATATAAAATATGGATCACATTCTGGGTATATAGTAATAGGTCTAATTCATTATATTACCTCTTCATCCTCATCCTCAATTTAGCTCCAGCCTAACTTTTGAGCCTTATATTTGCTATTACCCACCACTCACCCACAAGCACGCATGCGCGCGCGCACACACACCTCTACCTACTTATAACTAGGCTACTCATGGCCTCCTAAGCAGGGCCTGCACTTTCTTCCCTACATGTTTTGGTTTGTAGCTTCCCCTCAGCTTCAAATATCTGTCTCTCCCATCTCTTAAAATCCTGTACACCTTGTATGACCCAACTCCCCCACTTCCTGTTAAGCTTTCCTTTATTCTTCCAACTGTAATTAAGTTCGTACTACTTTCTTTCCATTCCACTTTCAATATGTACCTTTGTTGTAGAAGTTAATACATAGTGCTTTATATTATGGTTGTAGCTTTTTAGGTGAGCCTCTCCACGAGACTGTGAGCTTCTTAGGAGCAGAGATCATAATTTATCTTGGTGCCTAGCACATAATAAGCACTCAAAAAACATTGTTAGGGTATTAAAATGTTAAAAAACAAAACAGAAAACACTTTTTACATTTGTTTTGATTTCTAGGTTTAGATTAAATGTAGAAATATATTCATTATTTTTGTTATTTCCACTGAGTATCCATGATGTGTTAGATGGTTGAAATAGCAAGTTGGTTTTCAATATTGTTTTAGTCTTTTGGCAATTCTTTAAGTTCGCTAGATTTTAAACTAATATCAAGAATAAAGGTAGTTATCAGGCAGAGATGTTTTTTAGGGAAAGAGACCTTCATCCCACTCAAGAAGTCTGCAAATAATTTACTGAATTAAGGACAGGATTGAGTAGGGATTTCACTGAGAAATTGAAATCGACTTGGATGATATGTTATGAATAGAAGTATAGAGTCTAGAATAGGTCCTGTACTAGAAAAGGGGTTAGGAAATTGAATGATTAAGTAAACAGTGGCCCATATGCCATATGGAATACTATGTAGCAGTTAAGAAGTATGAGGTGAATCTACAAGCACTGAAGTTTTTGGAAAGATTTTATTAAATGAAAAGAAAGAAGCCTTAGAACAACATATACATTATGATCGCATTTATAAGTATGTTTTAAATTATATTTTCCTATGTACATTTATATACATACAAAGGCATAAATAGTGTGTTACCTTCTGACAGGGTCTAGAAAGATATCCACCAAGTTCATAACCACCTCTGGGAAGGAATGTGTGGATGTGGGAATCGAGGAGCTGTGAGGATGGGCCTTTTGTTTTTGTTTCCTTTGCTTCTGAATAATTTAAATTCTTTAGTAAGGGGCCATATTTATATGTTTCTTGTACAGCTAAAAAATAAATGAAACACCAGAAAGGAAAAGGATTGGGAACAGGCTTGGGGAACTATATTCTACAAAGGCTATTCTCAGTACCAAATTTATTTTCATTCCATCCTCCTTTTTGGGGTTTTAGGCCTTTGGGCTATTGTCATTTAACCAAAAAAAGGGTGGGGAGTTAGAAGTAGTCTTCAAAGTAATTTTTAAGAATATTATTTTCAGCTGGCAGAGAGAGGTACAGCCATAGTTTCACTTCCAGTTCCTTTTATAAGTTTCTATTTAAGGAACCTTAAAGCACTTATCTCTAAAGATGTATCATGCTGTTGCCTTCATACTGTCTCATTCAAGAAACTTTGGAGGGGAAAGCATATACCAGGAGGGAAAATGTTAAACAGCCCAAGGTTCAGCTTATTATATATGTCTTGTATCTTTTTCCTGGGGGAATCTCTTTGCTCTGCACCTCTGTATGAAATCAATTAACAGCTATGTATTGCAGGTTAATGACAAAACCTGGTGTTTGGGTATTCAGCTAAGAGTGTTAGCTCAGTGTATTAACTAGCCGTTGTAAATCTTATACCCAGTTAGCTTTATTCTGTTCTGTAGCTAGCTGTCAGTCAAGCTATTACCTGTATCCGGCATTTTACAATTGTAAGAAAATGTACATCCAGTGAAAGAAAACTTAGGTGGATCGTTACAAATCCATCACTATATTTTAGGTACCTTAGGACTTCCCTGGTGGTGCAGTGATTAAGAATCCTCCTGCCCATGCAGGGGACACAGGTTCGTGCCCTGGCCTGGGAAGATCCCACATGCCACAGAGCAACTAAGCCCATGCGCCACAACTACTGAGCCTGAGCTCTAGAGCCCATGAGCCACAACTACTGAGCCTGCGTGCCACAACTACTGAAGCCCACGTGCCTAGAGCCCATGCTCTGCAACAAGAGAAGCGACCATAATGAGAAGCACGCACACCGCCATGAAGGGTAGCCCCTGCTCGCCGCAACTATAGAAAGCCTGCGCACAGCAATGAAGACCCAATGCAGCCAAAAATAAATAAATTAAAATAAATAAATAAATTAGGTACCTTAAATATAAACTCAATTTTTATATCCCTATCTTAACAGCAGTTTTTAGTTTTCTTTTATTTTAAATAACTGTGTCTTGTTCTTCACAGGTTCAGTGAAGAATATAGTTTAGTGAAGAGAACACAAGAACACCCTCAAACTATTCCCATTCATGCCACATTAACTGCTATTAACATTTAACAGAGAAAAATAACAAGGAAGGTGAATTGGACAGAAGAGAAGAAAAAGTAGGGAGTTGTATAGAGAATGTATAGGGAGTAAAGAAGCAGATGTAGAAATATTTTTTGAAGAGTTCTCTGTGGAAAAAGTTTAAGAGCAACTGGTATATGAGTTTTAAGATCTTGAAAGCTCTGGTGTTATATCCCCATTTTAATACAAATCATAATCTAAGATTGACAAAAAAAACAACTAGAATAATGAAATCCTCTCTCTGATCATATATGCCTTTAGTTACTAGATACTTTTGGAGGTTTCACAGTGGTCTGGGGTGAAAAAGGAAGACAGTTTATTTCTCATACCCTTCATTCGTTAGCACACAGCAATGTCCTTGGAGATTTATTTTGATAACTGGCTATGTAATTAAAAACAAAACACATGGGGATATATGTATTCATATAGCTGATTCACTTTGTTATACAGCAGAAACTAACACAACACTGTAAAGCAGTTATACTCCAATAAAGATGTTAAAAAAAAACAAAAAAAAACACTCTGGGATTTTTTTTTTTTTTTTTTTAAGCAGAGCTAGGATTCATCTGGGTTCTAGAGCTCTGTTACAAACCTTAAAGCTGTTGTGAGATTTAAATGAGCAAACCAGAATTCTCTAATTTTGCAGTTTGAGTTATTATCTTAATGTTATAGTTATATGTACTCTCTCATTCCTGTGCATTCCCTATTGGGAATTTGGTGTGTTTTCTTCTCAAAACTACATTTGACTAATACTATGACGCTCACACTTATGCTAATAATATTGCTCATTTCTTAGACAAAAGTGGAAAGGCAAAGTAAAATGCTTTATTAAAGTCAGAAATCTTGGAAAAATAATATATCTTATAGGTTACCGTACTAAGGAGGTTTTAATCAAAATTAAAGTATAAAAAAAGTCTGAGATGGAAACATATAGACAGTAGGGAAGGGAAGAAACCCAAATTTTAAAATGTGTTAGAACGATGACAGAAGAAATTTTACGTTTAGCAAAACTTTTAAAAAGACTCCTCTGTTATATTATATTTTATATATAAAATTCTTGACTGTTCGTGTTCTTGACTGTAGCAGTTTTTTCAGGGAGTGTGTTCATAATTCCTTTCTTTTCCAGATTGCAAAAGTTGAGAAGCTCAAACCTTTGGAGGTAGAGCTACGACGCCTAGAAGACCTTTCAGAATCTATTGTTAATGATTTTGCCTATATGAAGAAGCGAGAGGAAGAGATGCGTGATACCAATGGTGAGGGGAGGGAAGCTCTTGTTTCTCAGTACGTGCACCGTAAAGGAGATAGATCCCCAAACTTTAAATTCTGGTGTACCTTTTTCTCAGTTTTGCCAAAGGGGGTTGTGTGGAAGGATAATTGCTTACTTCGATGTTGTTGCTCTACAGGTAAATGAGCCTTGTTAGATTTTCAAGGGAATAGTTTTTTCTGTGATAAACAGTTGACCATATTCTCAGTCTGCTTACAGTGTATCAAACTAATAGTACTAATCTTTGTAATTTTTAACACTTATGTATAAGATAATGAAAATTTAAGAAAAAAACTTATCTGAAATCCTACTGTAAGGCCTAGGGGCAGAGTGAAGCTAATTAATTGCCTTTTCCCCCTGGCCGTTTAGCCTACTGAGCCTTGCTTCATTACATTTACACTGCTTTTGCTTTTTTTTTTTTTAGAGTCCACAAACACTCGGGTCCTGTACTTCAGCATCTTTTCAATGTTCTGCCTCATTGGTCTAGCCACCTGGCAGGTCTTCTACCTGCGTCGCTTCTTCAAGGCCAAGAAGTTGATTGAATAATAAAGCCCAGTCTCCTCCCACCTTGTATCTTAGCCAGCAGAACATCGCTGGGATGTGCGTGGCCTAAGACATCCTACCAGCAGCACCATCAAGGCACGTTGGAGCTTTCTTGCTAGAACTGATGTCTTTTGGTGTGGGAGGACGTGGGTTACCACCTACACCCAATAAGTCAAAGAGGGACTTCTTTTTAACTTGGTAGGATTTGGACTGGTTTTGCAACAATAAGACTATTATTAGAGTCACCTATGACAAAAAATAGGGGTTACCTAGATAATGCCAAAGCCAGCATTTGTACTGGGTTTCCTCGTATGATCTGTTTGAACCATGTTTTCTTTCCTTCTCCCACTTGCTCACCAGCTTGGGCTTCCACTCTAGTTCTTTTACCAACATTTGTATGACCATGTTGAACTTGTTTCATTCTGATTGTCCTCTTTGGATTTCTGTGTGACAACACCATTAACTTTCTCTTGACCCTTAGCTGAAATGTTTAGATAGCTTCTGGTGATACCCTTTCATAATTTTATGTCTCTTAAAAGTGTAGTGGATGTGACACCTCGTAGAAATGAGCTTTGAACTGTAGGTTACTCTTAAAGAAAATTTCATTTTAGAGAATTAAAATATTTGTGCTCAGCCTCTTAAACTTTTTTCTTTTTGTGTATTTATGTGTGTTTAGTTCTATGCAGTTTTATCACATGTATGGATGTGTGACCACCACCACAAGATGCAGAACCGTTTCATCACATGGATCCCTTGGGGTACCCTTTTGTAGCCACAGTCCCCTCCTTCCTTAACCCCAAGCCCCAACCTCTGGCACCACTAATCTGTTCTCCATCTCTCTAATTTTGTCATTTCAAGAATGTTACATAAATGGAATCACATAGTGTATAACCTTTTGAGATTGACTTTTTTCACTCAGCATAGTGCCCTTGAAATGCATCCAAGTTGTTGCATATATCACTAGTTTGTTCCTCTTTATTGCTCATTAGCATTTCATGGTGTGGATGTACCACAGTTTAACCAGTCACCCACTGAAGGACATCACTGTTGTTTTCAGTTTTGGGCCATTACTAATAAATCTGCTGTGAACATTCATGTACATGTTTTTATGTGAACATAAATTTTCATTTCTCTGGGATAAGTGCCCAAAAGAGCAATTGCTGGGTTATATGGTAAACACATGTTTATTTTTGTAAGAAACTGTCCTGCTTGTTTTTCAGAATGACTGTGTCATTTTACGTTCCCATTAGCAATGTATAACCAATCCAGTTTCTCCACATCCTCACCAGTATTTGCTTTTTTAAAAAAAATTTTTTAGTCATTCTGAGAGGCATGTGTAATGATATTCATTGTGGTTTTAATTTTCATTTTCCTATTAGTAAATGGTGTTGAACATCCTTTCATGTGTTTATTTGCCATCTGTATATCTTCCTGGTGAAATATCTGTTCCTTTGCCCATTTTATGATTAGATTGTGTGTTCTTTTTACTACTGAGGTGTTTTTTTTAATTGAAGTATAGTTAATTTATACTATTGAGTTTGAGGAGTCCTTATATATCCTAGATACAAGTCCTTTGTCAGTTATGTGGTTGCTTAAATTTTTAACATAACTTCTACAAAGGAAAAAATAAGTAAAATTTATGAAGTCTTGTTACATGGCAAGTCACTGACTTAATTTCTGTTCTTATGTATTCCATCTAGACAATTAAGACATATGAAGTATTAAAAAGTAACACATCTGGAAGGATCATGAATCGAGTAAATACCTGAAAATGTATGTTATAAAAGCAAATCCAATAATCACTTTGGGAATATGAGGTGCCTAAAGGCCAATACTAAGGTAAATAAGAGAAAGTGTGGACACGAATGACCATGTTCATAAACAACAGTGAAAAATAACATCACTTGATGTTTTCCCCACTTCTCCCAATAAAGTGGGTGGGAGTTTGTCCTTTCTGTAATCTCTTTTTTTTAACCCTGCTGACTGTTACAGGGCTTGTCCCATCGCAGTGACAAGCATTACAGGGCTTAGGGCTCTGCAGCTTGCAGTTAAGAAGCAGCGTGTTGGAATTAACAGAGAACGGTGCTGTCATGACCTGGATAAAGTACAAAGGGGAAAGAGGGAGTGAGTTATGTTGTTAAACTCTCAGGCCGTTCTGTAAATGTTGCAGCTATTGTGAACCCAAAAGCCTTTTTTTCCCCCTCTTTTGACTCCCTGTATGCATTCCCCTGGTGTGGCATAAAAGTAGTTCTGTCATTAATTTGTGCAACATTGCCATCTGCTGTTAAGAATTGATAGATACTGTTTCTGAGAACCTGGCAGCCAAATCTCACCATAAGGGCAGCAGATGTTGAGAAAGTCTATCTGTGGTATTACATATACTAAACAACAGAGGATACATCCAAGCAGGGAAGAGAATAACCAAATTTGTGACTTAAGATCCATCCTTGGACGTTTAAAGGTGAAATACTGTTCTGTACCATTAGCCTAACAAGAAACTCTTTCATATTTCTGACTGGTGCCTTTCCCCTTTTTAGAAACAATGAAAGCTACTCAGTTGGTTGTAGTCTTCTGTTCTGACAAAATGTCAAAGAAGAAGATAGGAGAGGAAAATACTTTATTTTGCTGATGTTTTGTTCCCACATGTGACTTTGTGAAACTGAAATTCTTTCCTGTCCTTTCCTTTTACTCATGCCAAGACTACAAACTTGGAATTTGTGCTTTTGGTTTAAAGTTCATTGATATCACAGTTTGATTTTATCTAAAAAGTAAAATTATTTGCCTTTGATAAAAGACTAGTGCAAGAGCAAATCAGCTTTAAAAACGAAGATGTTATCTGCTTTCCTCCATTTTTGAACCTGTTATTCAACAAAGCCTGTAAATTATTGATGAAAGTGATAGTTTTAAGTAAGCTTTGTTATACCATTGTCATAAACCCCTGTCATAAGCTGTTTTTATGTTTGTTTAATGGAAAGAGGCATGTGGGATTTACGGATTTATACAGATTCACTTGTAAGTGTTGGATTGGGGATTTTTGTGTAAATTTTCTCAAATAAAGGCTAGCAGAAACTATCTTAGGTGTATTTTTCTGTTACTCTTGAGTATCTCTTTGTCTGGATTGGCAATAATTCCTCCATATTCTTCAGTATTAAAGTGTGGGAAATTATATGTGACGAATTAGAGAAAAAATGTTTGTAATTTACTCCAGATGGATAAAGTTTATGTGAGCTAGTAAAAGTTTATTATACTTTATATATAAATGTATAAACTGTATATAATACGTATATTAAAATAATAATAATTATACATGTTCAGAAAGACCAAATAAGGTTCTGTAAGCCAGGAATTCTCTGTAGCTTCTCTGTTTTAGAAATTGCTACTGGAATTATTCCTACAGAGGGTCTTCTCCCTTTCCCTCTGTTCTTAGAATACCCCTCCCAATTTAGAAACCCCCAGGACTTGCTTTTTTGACCCATCACATCTATGCAAAACCCCACTCCAGCAGGTAAAGGCCATTTTCTCCGTTCCTTTTACTTGCAGTTGAATCTTTTCCATAAAGCTTCTTTTTTTTAATTTTTAATTTAATTTTTATTTTTGGCTGCGTTGGGTCTTCGTTGCTGCATGCAGGCTTTCTCTAGTTGTGGCGAGAGGAGGCTACTCTTGGTTGCGGTGCGCGGGCTTCTCATTACTGTGGCTTCTCTTGTTGCGGAGCATAGGCTCTAGGCACACGGGCTTCAGTAGTTGCGGCACACAGTCTCAGTAGTTGTGGCTTGCGGGCTCTAGAGCGCAGGCTCGGTAGTTGTGGCACACGGGCTTAGTTGCTCTGCGGCATGTGGGATCTTCCCAGACCAGGTCTCGAACCCGTGTGCCCTGCATTGGCAGGCAGTTTCTTAACCACTGCACCACCAGGGAAGCCCCATAAAGCTTCTTTTTAAGAGTCAACCTGAAGTGCTTTACACATTGACTAGCTGGCCTCTTATTTACCCTCTACCTCCGTTTCCCCAAAAAACAGTTAATAAATTATGTCAGTGAATCTGTAGTTTATAAAGTAGTGGTTCCCAACATTTAAGTGTAAATACTTTAACATCAAAAATGTCTTATTTCTTACTGATATTTTATAGAACATAAATAGTGAATGAATTCAGCAAAATGTGTAAGTGAATTTAAATTTAATTGTCTCAACAGTATATATGTTAAATGGTTGTACATGTTCTACAAATTATTAGCTATTCAGTCTGCTACAATGATATCTCATATAGCATGAGCCCCATGAATAATATGAATTTTTCTAGTACCACATTTAAAAAGTAAAAAAAACAGTTGAAATTTATTTTCTTTTATTTTTTAAATAATTTTTATTGGAGTATAGTTGATTTACAATGTTGTGTTTTTCTGCTGTACAACAAAGTGAATCAGTTATACCCATACATATATCCATTCTTTTTTAGCTGCTTTTCCCATATAGATCATTACAGGGTATTGAGTAGAGTTCCCTGTGCTATACAGTAGGTTCTCATTAGTTATATATTGATATTTTATATATAGTAGTGTGTACATGTCAATCCCAGTCTCCCAATTTATCCCTTTCCCCCTTGGTAACCATAAGTTTGTTTTCTACATCTGTGACTCTATTTCCGTTTTGTAAATAAGTTCATTTGTACCATTTTTTTAGATTCCACATATAAGTGATATCATATATTTATCTTTCTCTGTCTGACTTACTTCACTCAGTATGACAATCTCGGGACTTCCCTGGTGGTCCAGTGGGTAAGACTCTGTGCTCCCAATGCAGGGGGCCCGGGTTCGATCCCTGGTCAGGGAACTAGATCCCACATGCATGCTGCAACTAAGAGTCCACGTGCCACAACTAAGAAGCCTGCATGCCGCAACTAAGACCTGGCACGGCATGCATGCATGCATGCATAAATAAATATTTTTAAAAAGTACGACAATCTCTAGGTCCATCCACGTCACTGCAAATGGCATTATTTCGTCCTTTTTGATGGCTGAGTAATATTCCATTGTATATATGTACCACATCTTCTTCATCCATTCATCTGTTAATGGACATTTAGGTTGCTTCCATGTCCTGGTTATTGTAAATATTGTGAAATTAATAATACATTAAGTCTAATATATCCAAAATAGAATGTCAACATAAAATTCAATATAAAAATGTAAAAATGACTGAGATATCTAACATTCTTTGTTCCATATAAAGTCTTTGAAATCTGGTGTGCATTTTACGGCTACAACACGTCTTACTTCAGACTAGCCACAATTCAAGTGCTCAGTAGTTTCGTGTAGCTAGTGGCTACCACATTGGACAGTAAAGCTATAGACTTTGCTAAGTACTTTGGTAGTTTCTTTAATATTACCAGTAACTCTGTGGCCCCTGGGAATCATCCATTCACAAGTGAGAACTTCTGCTATATAGCATCCTAACTATTCACTTGTTAAAATATAAAATGGAAATACTGTTTTTTACCAGAAGCACTTTAAAATCAGTTATACCTTTGAAATGGTGAGTATTTCTGGACTTACTTAAGAATATTCAAAAGTCAGATATTTAGTTTCATTTATATCTAGTACAATGAAGTGCTGAACTTGAGTTTCTGTTTTATATTCTCTAAGATGGAACAGGACATTTGTTAAGCTTTTTATCTATGCATTATAACTAGAACATAATATCAGGCTAACCAAATTATAGAAAACTGTCTAGTTCCATATGGCAAAGATGCCAGAAAAGTGAATTTTTAAGCTTTGGCTGAAACCTACTCAGCTCCTCTGAATGAAAGTCAGCACTTCTAGCTATACGTAATTGTTTTTTTCCATTCAACTCAAAAATCATTTATTGATCATCTATTCTATTTAATGTGCTGAACTAAACTCTGGAGTAGACCCAGATAAATAAGAAGCAATACCTATCCTCACTCAAAGTGCCTTCTAATTAATAGGAGGAGGTAGATGGAATGTCCTCTCTCCAGCATGATCTCCGTACTTTCTTTAGCCACCACTGACTTATAACATTTTGGATATTCCTTCAGGAAGCCTTCACTAACCCAGCTAATTTGGCTTGGAAGGGGTGCCCCTCCTAAATACCTTTCTAGAAGATTGTACTTTCCTTTTAATAGCACTTATATATGGTTGTAATTGCCTGTTTATTTGTCTGTTATATGGATTGTAAGCTTCAGGAGAGTAGGAACCGTGTTTATTTTGTTCTCTTGTAACCCAGCACCTGACACAAGTTCGTACTCAGTGTTTGTTGGATAAATGAATTGGAAGTTGAAAACTATCTATACAATCTAAGAACCCCGGAATGAAACCAACAAAAAATTTAACGGGTTATCAGTCAGTCAGTCTTGCATTTTGGTTTAAAAACTGTTATATATGTATGAAATAATGACGACCTGATATTCTTTCAACAAATAATTTTTAGGCCTATAATGTCAAGCACTTTTCTAGGCACTGATGATACATAGTTGTGAACAAGAGAGCAAAATCCAGGCTCTCATGGAGCTTATATTCCAATGAATGGTGATAATCAATAAAGTAAACAAACAAGACATCAATTTTATAGATAAACATTGTGAAGAAAATAAGGAGTGGTGTGATCTGGTGGGAGAGCTGTGTTACTTTGCATCAGATTGGCTGTGAAAAAGAGAGGTTTGGTTAAATACAAGCACAGCGTAAGTAGATAGATCATCATGAAGTCTGGTACAATAATAGAAAAAATGGATCCAGATCAAGGAAGGCAGAAGTCCCTTGTACCCTCCTATTCAGACCCAATGTGGAAGGTTATACAGAGTGTAGCATATCGTACTTTAAAAGGAACATTGATGAACTCTAGAAAGGTCAGAGGAATGTGAGCTCATTAGCTCTCATACCCTTCACCCCATTCTACCAATTCTCTTCCTCCTGTATTTGCTGTCACTATCCACCTAAAAACCTAGATGTGAGTCTCCTGGACTCAGATTTGCCTCACCAACCATATCCTAACTGAGCACAAAGTTCTAAACGTTCCTCAGATGGATTTCTTAAATCTGGGCCCCTTTTCCACTCACAGTGATAGTACCTCAGTGCATCTCCTGGCCTCCAGTCTTTGTCTTGCATATTGCCATCAGAGTTCTTTGTAAAGTATAGCTTTGGTCCATGAAAGGTGATCATATTGGTTTTTGCCTGTGCTGGGCACATGAGCAAAAGAAGACTTACTAATTATGCGGGGGTGGGGGGAGGTATAAATTGGGACATCACATCACCCAGCAAATCAGGACATATAGTCACACAAATCATATACTCCCCTGCTTAAAAATCTCCAATATTTTCCATTGCCCACAGGAAAAGCCAAATTCTCTAAATAAACATTTGAGGCCTTGTCTTCTGCTTCTACCCCACATATGCCATGGCCGTCGGCCACATTGCCTTCTCTTAGCCCCCAAACATCCTGCGCTCTGAAAGACATCTGGAGCCATGTTGCTGGGTTTGACTCCCAGCTCCCCTCACTACCTATGTAACACAGAGCAGGTTACTTAACCCTTCTCTCTCAGTTCCTTTTGTAGAATGGGAATACTATGAGGATTAAATGGGATTATACATAGAAAGAAAACCTTTATTTTTTTTTTTAATATTTATTTATTTAGGCTGGGTCCGGGTCTTAGTTGCAGCACGTGGGATCTTTGTTGCAGCATGTTTTAGTTGTGGCATGCCGGATCTTTCTTAGTTGCAGCACGTGGGCTTCTCAGTTGCAGCATGCATGTGGCATCTAGTTCCCCCACCAGGGACTGAACCCAAGCCCCCTGCATTATGAGCGGGGAGTCTTACCCACTGGACCACCAGGGAAGTCCCAAGAAAACCTTTAGCATAGTGCCAGGAACATAACAATAAATGTTAGTTGTTATCTCTGTAGGATATATTCCCACAATTTTACGATGAAAAAGTAAACTTGGAGGGCCTCCCTGGTGGCGCAGTGGTTGAGATTGCCTGCCGATGCAGGGGACGCGGGTTCGTGCCCCAGTCCGGGAGGATCCCACATGCTGCGGAGCGGCTGGGCCCGTGAGCCATGGCTGCTGAGCCTGCGCGTCCGGAGCCTGTGCTCCGCAGCGAATAGGCCACGACAGTGAGAGGCCCGCGTACCGCAAAAAAATAAATAAATAAATAAATAACCTTGGAGATGTAAAGTTGCCCAAGGTCACATAACTGATGGAACATGTTTTTCCACTGTACTGCAATTCTTTTAGTGACTTGAGGGCGGGGAGCACCCTTTGCAGATTCCCCACCTCCAAGTACAGTATCTGGCACTTAGTGCGCAAAGAATGTTGCATGAGGTCAGTTGGTCAAAGATTTGGAAAGACACGTAGAAAGAGAATGTGAAATCTGGAAAGAGAGGGTCAGGAGAGTTGACTTAAAATATTCCTGAAGTTATGTGGAAGATGGAGGGACCCAGCGTAGTCTTGGGTATGTCTGGAAGAAACATCTGGGCCCACTGACTGAGATGACAGGAGGCAAGTATTTCCGCTGGGGGAGAAAAAGATATAAATTGAAGGGAAAAGGTATAAATTGCTTACTAAACAAAGAGCGCTGTGCGATGTTGGAAGGGACTGTTTCCCCAGTCACTGCCCTTGAGATAGGCCTGGCGCCCATAGAGACTGGATGACCTCTGGACATCAAAACTGTCTGAGCCTAGAGTCTGTCATACAGAGTGAAGTCAGAAAGAGAAAAACAAATACCGTACGCTAATGCATATATATGGAATCTAAAAAAAGAAAAAAATGGTACTGATGAAACTAGTGGCAGGGCAGGAATAAAGACGTAGACGTAGAGAATGGACTTGAGGACGTAGGAGGAGGGTAAGTAGCATGGACATATATACGCAACCAGATGTAAAACAGATAGATAGTGGGAAGCAGCTGCATAGCACAGGGAGATCAGCTGGGTGCTTTGCGAAGATCTAGAGGTGTGGGATAGGGAGGGTGGGAGGGAGGATCAAGAGGGAGGGGACATGGGGATGTATGTGTGCATGTGGCTGATTCACTTTGTTGTGCGACAGAGGCTAGCGCAGTATTGTGAAGCAGTTACACTCCAATAAAGATCTATTAAAAAAAAAAAAAACTGGGAACCTGGCCAGCAATCAGGGGAGGGATCTGCAGACCCGTCGATGACGCCCTTGCCCCCGCCAGAGCCACTGGTCTCCACACGGTCTCCACCAGGCGCCGCCACCCCCGCCGGAGGCCTGGCTTTCCCAGACCGCCTGGAGGAAAAGCAGCCTCGCCGCTGGGCTAAATGAGCGACCAGAGAAAGCGAAGGAAACCCCGCCGGGCCGGAAGCACTCAGAACTGCTTCCGGGTCAAGGGGGAAGGACCTGCCATGGAGCCTCGCTGGGCGGCGGGGTGGCTGGGCTGACGGGGCCGCGGGCTGGCGTCTGAAGCGGGAGAGGCGCAGCGCCGCCCGGGACACGCAGGCGGGTCCCGCGGCCGCCGCCATGTCGGTGCTGGGCGAATACGAGCGACATTGCGATTCCCTCAACTCGGAGTTTGGGAGCGAGTCCGGGGGTGGCGGGGACTCGGGCCCGGGGCCCAGCTCTGGTCCGGTGCCCCGAGCCGGCGGCGGCGCGGCGGAGCAGGAGGAGCTGCACTACATCCCCATCCGCATCCTGGGCCGCGGCGCCTTCGGGGAGGCCACGCTGTACCGCCGCACCGAGGTAGCGGCCCCCGGCTCCGGCCGCCCCCGCCCCGCCTGCGCGGCCCTGCTCTCCCTGCTCGTCGTCCTCGCTTAGTGTTAGGGCCCCGCAGGGTATCTGTCTCGGGGTCTTCATCACTCGTTCAACATTCCTGCACTAGGAGTTCGTTAGAGAACTGGTTTTACTGACTGGTCGTTTTTTAAATCAGGCAACTGAACAAGTCATTGAACCTTCTCTGAGCCTTAGTTTCCCCATCTGTAAATTGGAGTTAGTGATAGCTACGTACCTTAAACGTAATATTTACTTTTTAAGGTTATTTTGAGAATCGAACAAAGATACTTTGCAAACTGTAAATTAAAGTAGTTTATGAATGTGAGGTATTGTCAAAACTTCCTTCCTATTGTGCCGTACAGCTCTCCAAGGTCGAGGTGGAGAGGAGGGGATAGCTTCAAAATTCCCACATCCGTGGCAGCTCCCCTGCCTTTGCCATATCTTTATGTTCAGATATGAACACTCAGTTGGAGATTTTTCTTGAAGATCATAGGGAAGATTTTAGCGTGTTAGTTTCTTCAGTGATTATCCAGCAGCGTTTATGCGTGGGAAATACTTTTTTATTTTGGTATATTCTAAGCCGTTAGTTCTTAACTTTGGGAGGGACAGGACTCCTTTGAGAATCTAATGTAAACATACCCTCCCCGCAGTCCACTACTGCACACATACAAATCCTTTGAAGAGATTTGTGGATTACTGACCCTCAAGTTCAGAATATATACTGATTAAAACCCTATACTGGGGAGTCTACTTCCAAAAACTAATCAGAAACAGGGTTTGATCACTAAAGTCTTAAAACTCTAGTTTTAGAATAGGTAAGCATCAATGAGAACTTGCTGGGGTTGCTGAAGGTGATTGATCTATCAGTGATCTATCTGTCTGCAGTTCTGGTGTGTGTTCCAAGGTACTTTTAAGGCTAAAAGATGGAGGAGGAGAGAGGTGGTTGCAAGATTAATGTATAAGGTTAGAGTTACTGTTAGTATTCTGTTTACTTATTTGTACTCAAAATATGAGAATGAGGAGATGAGCTTTGGTATTCCTATTTTATAGTTAAAGAAACTAAGATAGTATATTTAAGGACTTGCCCACTTAAATTAGAAGCAAATCCTGGGCTAGAATGGAGTTTCACATCTCCTTGTCCATGCCTTTCCATTATTATCATGTTGAACTTGATTACCAAGGTTGTTTTAAGTTTGATTGCACTTTCCCTAAAATTGCACAGTATTATCCATAACACCAAATGTTTATTACATCTGTGAATTTACAAGGGTTTAATTAGAAGCAGCCCTTTCCCTCAAGAAGCGTATATTTCATTGGGAAGACATGTTAATCTTGTTAGTAGTAAATAACATTTAAGTTGTATGTGTATATAAGGGGCAAAGAATGGACAAATATTTTAGTGTATGAGCTCTGAAATTTAAGGAAATGCACAGTGGAAGGTTCATTGATCTTCCCCCAAAGTTTCAAAGGCCTAACGAAGCCATTCTAAAGGATAGGGAGGGTTATTTAGGTGGAGATGCTCCTGAGCTGGGGAGCAGTATCTGTAAAGAATTAGAGATGTTATAAAATGGAGTGAATATTGGGATCCACAGGTAAGTCTTCATGAATAGAGGAAAACATGATAACATAAAAATGACAGTAGAAACAGAGTTGCAGAATGGGACAGGGTGAGGAAGGTGAACTCAGAGCCCTTAGACCTGGCTTATTCTTATCCAGAAAGGATAAATGAAAATCATTAGAGAAATCTAAATTTATAAAATTAGAGGCAATTTTAACATTTCTATTTTACAAGAAACTGTGGTCAGCCATAGGTAACCATTTTCCAGTTCTCTATTTCTCCAATACAATCCTCATCATGACTAGCAGTCTTTCATAATGTCCCTCAATAGAATCTTTTGAGACCTACCTCCATCCCATATTTTTTACCTGGAATTGACATCATGTAAATTAAGTGTAGAAACAATATAACAGCATCTTAATGCTTTCCCAGGCCTGCAGTAAATTATGATGCGTGGTTGTATGCAGAACCTTTCAAGTCTGTTCATGTTTAAAGGAAAAAAAGGATTCAGTCTAGGAAGTTTTCTTTCTAGGCTTACAGATCCGGGTGTGGATTCATTCTCTGCCAGGCGCGAGGAAAGCACGATAGCTCTATTACTGTGTTACAGGATGACTCACTGGTCGTGTGGAAGGAAGTTGATTTGACCCGACTGTCTGAGAAGGAACGTCGTGATGCCTTGAATGAGATTGTTATTCTGGCGCTGCTGCAGCATGACAACATTATTGCCTACTACAATCACTTCATGGACAACACCACCCTGCTGATTGAGCTGGAATATTGTAATGGTAAGGTAGAATTCAGTGGGACTTCCTCCAGTGAGACATTCTTGTGCTTATACTTACCTTAAGAGGGAGAGAAAAAGAAGATACACATACAAAGAATAAGAACTTTAAATGGATTTCTAGAGTTTAAGAGAAATGGTTCAGGCCCTGGAGAGTTTTGAAATGATCTACAAAATGAGGGGAGGGGTTTTTCCCCTGCATACTCAAATTCTCCTTTGTGATGATAATTCCATCTTCAAATTACTTGTTCAGTTGAATTTTACATTCATTTTTCAAGGTTTTTTCCTTATGAAATGACATTAATCAGGCATTAGAGACATAGCATGGTTTGACACTTGATATAATATATAATGAAATGGCTTGATATATAATGAAATCTTGTAGGTAATATTTATTTATATTGACTTCAGCTAAAGCCATCCTGTTGAAAAGTGGTCCAAAGATCATAGCTGACTGAAAATGAAAATGATTTCTTTGAACACTTTTGCTTGTAAAATAGCAGTATAGCCTGTTTGTTAAGAAAATAGACCCTGAACGCATATCCTAAGCTTCACTGCTTTTTAGCTCTGTATCTTGCATGAGCAACTTAACCTCTCTGTGCCTCAGCCTCCTTATCTTCAGTGAGCTTGATGATAAGCAATAGTTACTTCCTAGGGTTGTTGTATGAAATGAATATGTAAAGCTCCTAGCATAGTACTTGATAGGTAGCAAATTTTTGATAAATACTGTACAAGCTATTATCCTTATTACATAAGAGAACCCCCAAAGCCCTTTCTTGAGCTGCATGCTAAAGAGGTCCCAGCATATTCTTCACTTAACTCTCTTTAGAGAAAGCTCCTAGGCTTCTTTCTTCCTAGATTCTTGTGTACCATGATTGTTCCTGTGTTCAACCCTAAATGTATGAGATTATATTAGAAATTTTTGAAGTAGCAGAAGCCTCAAGTAGCTAACTTCCTTTGTGGTTAGGAGGAACTAGAACGAATGGTGTATTTATTGAAACTCTGAGTTACTAAATTGCAAGGGGAAAAAAAGTTGTGAAACTTAACCAGGACTACAGTGTAAGTTACAGCTGCAGGTAGGAAATAAAATGAACCATCATCATTTGCAGTCTGTATTACTTGATAATGAAAGGGAGAGGCAAATTCAGACTTACTCTGCAGGAAGGAGTTAGTAAAGGGAGTAATGATTGGAAACAATCTAGAGTCTACCCTAAATTTTGGGAAACTTTTTCAGCGTGAAGTGGAAAGAAAAAGAAGTTGATGATATACACCTGTATATACAAAACATCACATTACAGCTGTAACCCAAATGTTCTAATAGTCACACTGAGAGAGTTGTTACCAAAATATTGCAGATTCCTTTAAAAGGAGTTTTGGAAAAGAAAATCATCTGATTTTGAAGACTTAAAGTAATTTTATAAATTAGGGTACTATAGAAAGTGTCTTTACTCTCACCTTTTCTAAAAATGCTCTACTTCCCGTTTTCGTATTGAGTCTCTTCTGTTAGGGAGGGGAATCTCTGAAGAATATTTCAGGTATAGTCCTTGACAGATGGGAAGAGTTTTGTACCCATGTACCCAAGAGCTGAGAAGGAAGAAGGGGTATCTTTTAAGAGGAAGCAGAATCCTTCCTTCACTTACTGTGGCACTTGTTAAAACCCTAGGAGCGTTGATCTCTATTAAGCAATTCAAACCTGTTTCTTGTTTTATTGCAGGAGGGAACCTGTATGACAAAATCCTTCGTCAGAAGGACAAGTTGTTTGAGGAAGAGGTAATTCATATTTCTGTGGAAGGAAGCTAGAATTGTAATGTTGTGATTCTTGCATTCTAGTTATGTATTTACTCTTACAACAATGAAGAGTGTTTTTTTCCTTTTATTCAGACTCCTTCCAGGCTCTGATTGACATTCATGAGAAAGGAAACCTCTAACAAGGAAGCTGTCTATAGCTGCTTCCTAAATGGTTTACCTCCACATCATGATTCTCTATGACCTTTCTTTCCTGGTTCTGTTACTACATACTGGTATGCCCAGTTTTCTATACCTTTGCATTCTTCCTGGATTTCTTTCCACAAGTCTGCTTCATCATACTATATAACAATATTGGAACTATTTTATAATGATCTGCTTTTTTTTTTTTTTTTAAACCCCTACCACTTTTCTTTGCCTACTCAACCTACAAGCAAGAAATGTCAAGTCATGTTGAATCATAACCTCTGGTTGCAGCTTTGTTTTGTGTGTTCGAGTGTGTGTGTTTATTTATATGGTTTTTTTGGTTTGTTTCCAGTCCAAGTATAATTTATTTTTTCTCTGCAGATGGTGTTATGGTACCTATTTCAGATTGTTTCAGCAGTGAGCTGTATCCATAAAGCTGGAATCCTTCATAGGTAATGAGTGAAAGAATGTGGGATGTATTCCTTTCCACCAATCCAACCCTCACCTTGGGTACCTCCCATCAGCACTATTATTTTCTTGATTAAGCAGTCAAGGCTTTTCCGTTGATATAATTTAGGAAGGAAACAGTGAGTAATGAGGGGCATTATCTTCACTTCCTAAAGTTAAACTGTGATCTAGGAAGAATCTCCTCAATAGCTAAGTACTGCTCAGTCATCTCTTTAAGAAGTATTTTAGAGGTGAGTTCATTAATTCATCAGTAAAGCCTAGAAAGCCACTATAAAAGTGGTATTAGATTGGTTGGAACTCATAGTAAATGTTTTCTCTGAGCAATAAAATGGGCAATTGTTTTTAATTTTATAATTAAGTCTTTTAATTTAAGTAAAAAGGGCTTCCCTGGTGGCTCAGCAGTTAAGAATCCGCCTGCCAATGCTGGGGAGGTTCAAGCCATGGTCCGGGAAGATCCCACATGCCACGGAGCAGCTAAGCCCGTGTGCCACAACTACTGAGCCTGCACTCTAGAACCCGTGAGCCACAACTGCTGAGCCCACGTGCCACAACTACTGAAGCCCACGCACCTAGAGCCCGTGCTTCTCAACAAGAGAAGCCACCGCAATGAGAAGCTCGTGCACCGCAACAAAGAGTAGCCCCTGCTCACCACAACTAGAGAAAGCTCTCATGCAGCAACGAAGACAACGCAGCCAAAAATAAATAAATAAATAAACAATTTAAGTAAAAAGCTTATTCATTTTGTACAATTAATTATGCAGTTTTACCAGAGCTTTGGCCGGGGGAAACAGCTTTCTATTCACTTCTAGCTATAGGAGAGAACCATTATAAGAATATTTCCACGTCATTATACCCTGCTTAAGTGAGTCATGGACCATTGTTAGAGATTAATGTTAATACACTAGCATTTCCCTTTTTATTGGTTTGTCCATATATTTCTTGATAGCTGTCGAGTGGCTACAGTTGTCTATTGTTACTTTCTTTTCGACAATTACAAAGAACATTGTTCTGTTTTTTTCACATCTTTCAGTAAGGGAAGCCAGAGTATGGACTAGACACAGTTTATTTGTGTTACTTATGGTCAATTCATCTTTAGAAAGATAGACAGTGATTTTATTTAGGTGATCTACATAGCCTAATCATTTTGCTGCTGGGATGTGCTGTCTCTTCTGTTCTCTTGCCTTAACAAATTTGAAACTTTGGCACCAACCAAGTGTTAAAATTGCCTTGATAATCACTTATTTCAAGGCACAGGTGTTAATTGAAGAGGCAGTACATCTTATAGGAATTATGATTACCTAGGGCACCTTTTTTTTTTTCGTCTGACCCTCTCAACTTTTCCTAACAACTTCAGTGTTCTGGGGGACATGCCTGTGCTGCGAAACCATGGAGGATGAAGTTAATTCTCTGCCTCCACTCCCCCAAGTCCCCTCTCAATGTTAAAATGTATGAGAAAGTGATGGCCACTCTTTGGGATCCCGTAACAACCTGAGCAGTGGTAACACACTCTTTTTATTTTGTACTAATTTTGGGCGGGAAGGGGGATGAGATAAAATAGAGATAAATGAGATAAAATAGTTGAGTATATGGGTTTAATATACAGCATCTTTTTTTTTCAGAGATATAAAGACATTAAATATTTTTCTGACCAAAGCAAACCTGATAAAACTTGGAGATTATGGCCTAGCAAAGAAACTTAATTCTGAGTATTCCATGGCTGAGACGGTAAGTTATCCTTGACTTGGTTGGTTTTGTTTTGTTTTTTGGTTTTTGGTGGTGCTCTGTGGCATGTGGGATCTTAAGCAAAGTCCTAATCACTGGACCGCCAGGGAATTCCCCCCGACGTAGTTTTTTTTTCTTTTCCTTTCCTGCACTGTGAGATATAACTGTACCCCCTGAATTTTGCACACTTTTCTCAATATTTTTACAAGTTCTCCTTACTTACAAAGCAAGCCTTCAGGAGTCTTTTTCCTGGACCCACTAACAGTTATTTACATGCTCAGGTGTTTTTTCAAGCGCCATTGTCCACATAACAGCTCTGACATCATTGGCCTTTCCAGCACTGACTAGAGACTTTTCTAAGAGCAATAAAATACTTTACCATTTTTTCCAGACTAGGATCTTTAGTAGATTTCACTTTATCTCTCATTTAATGTTTGTTCTTAGGGTGTTAGACATCTCTTGTGTTTCCTTTGAGTTTTTTCTGGTTCAGAAACCCTATATTACAAATAAAGGCTGATGCCCAGAGAACAATCTCATCTTTAATATGGTACACAGTCTGAACTGCAGAGCTCCCTTCTAACCTGATCCTATGAAAGACCATTTGTAAAGAGTAGGCATAAGCTGATCTTTAAAGACAGTGATCTGATCCTTTTAGGACTTATAAAACCCAATTATTACTCTTCTGGTTTCACAATGCTTTGTCTTTAAAAGAACTTGAAAATGTAAACTAATAAAATTAATTTTGTCCTGATGATTATTTTTGATAATGTTGAGATGTGCCTGCAAGCAATCTAGAAACATCCAAGGATACTGATAGCCAAGGTTGGGAGTCAGCTTCAGGGACTCAGTTTGCTTGTATGAGGGTGCCATATTGAGTTTCTGAGGAAGTAGTCATATTGTTGCATGGATTTTTCTCATCAAGAGTAATCCGATAAAGCCAAGATTTAACTTTTTTAACCCAGTTAAATGCAAAGAAGGAACGATATGAAAATTTATAAATGCCAGGTAAGCCATCTGAAAAACTGCCTTGCTGATGAAAGATGGCTGTCAGTTTTACTAGAATTTCCAGGGTACTCATTGTCTCTCATCTTGGGAGAGGCATGACCTCCATTCGGGGCATTTTTTTCCTTCCACCACATTCTTGAACTCAGAAGATCTTTTTAAATTTGGAAGAAATTCACTAGCTGTGTTAGAATTGCAGATGTTAAATTGAGCCGTTTACAAAGCTTCACTACTATGCGTTTCAGTTAGAACTTTTAACGTGTTTATTCAGTTACCATCTCCCCACTACCAGTTTTTTTTTCCATTAGTGAACTTTTACCAAGTATGCTTTTTTTTGTTTGTTTGTTACGCGGGCCTCTCACTGTTGTGGCCTCTCCCCTTGCGGAGCACAGGCTCCGGACGCATAGGCTCAGCGGCCATGGCTCACGGGCCCAGCCGCTCCGCGGCATGTGGGATCTTCCCGGACCGGGGCACGAACCCGTGTCCCCTGCATCGGCAGGCGGACTCTCAACCACTGCGCCACCAGGGAAGCCCAAGTATGCTTTTTACGAAGTCTGTGAAGTCTTCAGTGGGTCTTGAATGCCTGAATCCTCTGTGATCCAGGAATCACAGAGCTTTTCTGTCTCCCAGATTACCATATGTCTTTACCACAGAGATTGTCACTTTATAATTGGCCCAAGAGATCTGATAGGAATAAGATTTCTCCTCATAGTGGCATCATCTCATAAAAACCATTTTGGGCTATGCTGATGAATGTTTTGTGATTGTTGTCACTAGGTCTAGGAAATTTAATTCAGTTGTTGAAATATTAATATAGTTACCTCAGAAAAGAAGTTATTCTTTGATTGCTTTCTTTGTTGTTCAGCTTGTGGGAACTCCATATTACATGTCTCCAGAGCTCTGCCAAGGAGTTAAATACAATTTCAAGTCTGATATCTGGGCAGTGGGCTGTGTCATTTTTGAACTGCTTACGCTAAAGAGAACGTTTGATGCTACAGTAAGTTGATATATTATCCCTGCATTGTCCTTGCAAATGGTACAGCTTGGTTGAGAGAATCAACTTTATCCCTGAGCTTCTGATTTCATGAACAGAAATCAGCTGTAGGAAAAATAACCAGTATTCAGGCACTGGCTTAGTAGTGTATTACTAAAATTCTATAGACAAGATTTATTTCCAACTTGAATTCCCCACTGAAATAATCATAATCAAGTAGTTTGAGCACGGTCCTTGAATCTGTTGACTATAATTTTAAAACTGGCTCTAGGATCGACTGTGTGATGCAGCAATTTAGATAAGCCATTTCATTTCTTAGGCTTCAGCTACATCGTTTTATAAAAGCTAAGGCAAGTTAC
The DNA here is from genome assembly GCF_964341445.2 of Mesoplodon mirus. Lineage (NCBI taxonomy): Eukaryota > Metazoa > Chordata > Mammalia > Artiodactyla > Ziphiidae > Mesoplodon > Mesoplodon mirus. The sequence continues at coordinate 161,150,857 of NC_138979.1, read as the reverse complement.
ATAATACTCATTAAAGTGTTTTGATCTTTTTTATGAAAAATTACACCCTGACTCTTACTAAAGATTGCTACTGTTTTATAAACAACAAATCCCTTTAAGTCTCTTTTCTTTTCTTCTTAAGCCCAGTATAAAGCAGTGCTTCTCAAACTTTAATATACATAGGAAATCACCTGGGCATCTTGTTAAAATGCAGACTCTATTTTAGTGTGTCTGGAGCTGGGCCTGATATTCTGCATTTCTGACAAACCCCCAGATGATGCTGATGCTACTAGTCCATGGGTCACAATTTGAGTAGCAGAAGTGGATTCACATCCAATATCCTCTACAAACCAGATGTGAGAACTTAGGCAAATCACTTCATCTCTTTAATCCTCTATTTCATTAGCTATAACAAGGGAAAAATACATATTCCTCTCATAGAGATGCTCTGCTAATGTATATGAAAATGCAAATGTAAGATAATGCAGAATTCTTTGGCCTTTTATGAGACCTGTTTATTTTTCTAAGTGCTGAAGTTTATTCTGATCTATCATCTAATTCTCTTAAATAACATAGTGGAAAGAAAATGAGTTTTGGGTCAGATAGACTTTGGTTGAAGTTATGGCTCCATTTTTTACTATCCGTGTAGTCTTGGGCAAGTTACTTTACGTCTCTGAATTGGTAATGATAACCTTGCATGCTGTTTGCAAGGGTTAAAAAACATTTTATGTGCAACTTATGTTTCTATTGGTCTCAGTAAAGGTGGTGGTAGCACTGTTGTAATAATTTCTTATCATTATGAACTTATTATTCATTGCCTTGTCTGTTACAGCAGAGTATCACCTGTATAACCATTATTCGGATATATAAATTAGGAGGCAAATTAGTTGGCAAAGGACATACTTAAAGCCAAGAAGCATAGCTAACCTTGCTTTCCTTTTTCTTAGGATTCAGTTGAAGGGTCAGATTATAATATATTCTGAGTATTATTCTATTGGTCACATAGTCATACCTCCATGTTGGCCAGTTGGCTTCATTCTCTGACAGCAGTAGTGCATCCCTAACCATTTCTTTTTTTTTTTTTTTTTTTTTTTTTGCGGTACGCGGGCCTCTCACTGTCGTGGCCTCTCCCGTTGTGGAGCACAGGCTCCGGACGCGCAGGCTCAGCGGCCATGGCTCACGGGCCCAGCCGCTCCACGGCATGTGGGATCTTCCCGGACCGGGGCACGAACCCGTGTCCCCTGCATCGGCAGGCAGACTCTCAACCACTGCACCACCAGGGAAGCCCCCCTATCCATTTCTTGCTGATATATACCAACAGTTGTAAAAATAAGTCAGACCTAATTCAGAACTATTGCCATTTCTTTATATGATAGTCACAGACATCTCAAAGCCCCTACTAGTAGATTATAGTGTCATCTTTATATAACCAAGGACAATACAATAATCATTTTCTCATAGAACCCACTCAACTTGTGTGTGAAGATTGTACAAGGAATCCGGGCCATGGAAGTTGATTCTAGCCAGTACTCTTTGGAACTGATCCAAATGGTCCATGCATGCCTTGACCAGGTAAGCGTGACTTAACATATTGATTTCAGTTCAGTGCTTTCCCTTCCAGCCTCAGTGTCTGGAGTATGGCATAGATGAACCAGCACAAAACCACATCCACTTCCCCAGGGTAGGATGTATTTGTGGCTGTATCCGGGAGAATAGGCATTGGCAATTCATGATAGTTGTGTGCTTCAGCCAACAAATTCTTCCTTTACTAATTTGCGAAATGAATTTACCATCTAAATTGTGCTCCATTTTTTATGATCAAGATTAATTTTTTTAAATTGATTTTATAAAATAATAGAGGTAATTTAGAATTCCTAATGTGCAGAATGTATACAGTTCTAAATGTCACAGTTGCCTTGCAGTGCAGCTCTAGGTCAGCATTATTCAAAGGTGGTCCAGGAACCACAGGCATTAGAATCGCCAGGGGATGGAGGAGTTTTACAAGAAGAAAATGAAGATTCCTGGGCCCCACCCCAGACTGACTGGATCAGAATCTCTGTGGATAAAGCCCAGAAATCTTTACTTGTAACAGGCACTCCAGGAGATTCTTATGTACTATATATACTGAAATTTGAGAACCACTGCCCTAACAGTTAAAACAAGTGAGGAAGGTGCACTCTCATTCACATATAAGTGTTGATGATAGTGAGCATGAAGCATAGAATGTGACATAAGAAATAGGTTTTTTGAAACAGAAGGATGGTATATAGTGATCTTTGAATAACAAACCTACAGCCTTCTAAGAGGAAGTAAAATACGTCTTTAGATCCCATTTTGCCCATTCCATTTATTTATTTAAATATTTATTTATTTATTTTGGCTGCACCAGGTCTTTGTTGTGACGTACAGGATCTTCATTATGCCATGTGGACTTCTTAGTTGGGGCACATGTATTCTTAGTTGGGGCATGCACACTTCTTAGTTGCAGCATGCATGCAGGATCTAGTTCCCCAACCAGGGATCAAACCCGGTCCCCTGCATTGGGAGCATGGAGCCTTACGCACTGGACCACCAGGAAGTCCCTTGCGCGTTCCCTTTAAGTTAAAACTAACCCACTGATACTTTTTAGGACCCTGAGCAGAGACCCACTGCAGATGAACTTCTGGATCGCCCCCTTCTCAGGAAACGCAGAAGGTAAAGAGCAAAGGAGTTGCTTCATTTTCTTTCTGTCGATGGCCGGCTGACTGTTAGAAGCCTGACCAGAGTACTACAAAGAGAGGGTGGTGTCTCCTGACTTTGCCACTCTGCTGCTGTTTTCTTCCAACATCTCTGCTTTCATTGCTTGATGTAGTTCCTGACTTTCACCTCCTTAACCTGTGCTACTTACTTTGTTCTAAACTGATACTGATGAGACCCTGGAGCCCTTCACTCCTCCCCATCTTCTGTGAGTTCTAATCTAGAGTTTGGGCACTAGAGTGTAGTAACTAAGAGAGGAGGGCTCTGGACTCAGACATCCTTATGTTTGTATCTGAGTTGTGTCATTATCTTTGTCAAGTTATTTAACATCTCTGTCCCTTAGTTTTCTCTATAAAGTGAGGTAGGGTGAGGATTAAAGGAGGTAATGCATATAAAGTGCTCAGCCCAGGGCCTGGCACATGGTGCTCAACAATTGTTGGATAGTAGTGTGGATTTGGACCAGGCCTTTGCTTTTTAGTGCATTTGTTTAGATGGTAGATGGCAATTGGAGGGGTCCTCTTCAGATACCTTTTGCCCATTTCCTGTAGTCGAGGTTGATTGATTCATGACAGGTTATTTCCTGAGGTTTATTTTGTGTTAAAGGTCTCTAGAGGTAGGAAGAAGGTCCTTTATCCCTCACTTTTTGTAGGAGGCTCCAAACCCTAACTCAGAGGAAGAGGTGTTGTTCGTCCTTCTTAAACGCTCTAGTCTCTATTTCATCCTGTTATACTATTTTTGCCTAACAACCCTTCTTCCTCCTCTACCAGTTCTTTGTTTTTGAATCTTCCCAATATTCAAACATGTACTGTGCTCTGTTTCAAGTGTTGCCCTTAGATGCGTTAAGTGTATACCTAATTCCATAATCTCTGCTGTTTGGTCAGTAACCTTTATTCTGTTGTATTAAATTAATCTTTTTCTGGTTCTCCAGTTGATCTCCAGCCAGTGTTTTAGTGCGTAGAATGATGTATAATACTCCAGATGCAGCACTGTAACCTTCCATTTATGTTCTATTCGTATTCAGGCAATATCACCCTTTAGGGCTGGTTAAGCATATTCTTATTCTTTATCTGGCTTATTTTCCAACAATATAATCACTGTTTAAATCTCTTATTTAAATATTTCCATTGCTAATGCAATTTTTATTGAGAGAGTTGGAGATTTACATGTAGTACTTTGTTAGAACTTTGTTCTTTGATGGAAAAACAGAAGACAAAGAGCTTTCCAGATAAAGCACAGACACAGGGAATTGTGGAAGTATTCAGGAAGCACTAAGAAGTTCTAGACCTGGCGTTCTCAATAGCAACACCTCAGGAACTTTAAAGAAAATGCTGGTTCTTAAGCACCACCCCAGGTCTTCAGCTATAATTGATTTAGGCAGAATGAGAACCCTGAGTTAGAACATGGGAGTGGATACAGGGAAGGAAGGCTGGAAAGGTAGGCAGAGAATGTTGAATGCCAGATGAAGGCATCTGTGCTTTATTCAAGGAATAGTACGGAAGTGTTGGTTATTTATGAGAGGGCGGTTCATGTGATGAGAGATGCGCCTTAGGAAGAGTTATGTAGCAGTACTAATATCAGTGTTAAATCAGTATAGGACCGATTAAAGTGGATTGAAGCTGTGGTGAGACCAATCAGGTGCTACCACAGCCCAGTTGGGAAGTAGAGCTGCCCAGAACCAAGGTGGTGAGACTGGGAAGGAGACGTGAGTAAAAGGGCATTGTATAAGTAGAATCTATAAAACTTGAATATTGAAGAAAGGAAGACAGCTGAGTCCAGAATCACTGAAGTTTTAAACCTAGTTCACTGGGAGAATAGAGGGTGCCAGTTACAGAATTAGGAGAGTCAGAAAGAAAAGCTGTATTGGAGAAAGACAATGAGCTGAGCTTTAGAGATGTTGAGTTTAGGGAGTCAGTGGGCAGACTAAAGGAAGATGTCAGCAGGTTCCTGAAACGAGCATCAGAGGTTCTCAAGGCTCTCTGGTCTGGCCTGGAACATTCCTCAGAGACAGAAAGCAAATGGCCCCAGACTGCTGGCCCCCTTGTATTTAATGAATTGTCTAATGCTAGGCCTATAGAACTGTTTCAGTTGTATCGAAGTACTTTCCTAAAAGTATTGTAACATTGTGGGAGGCATATGGTTTATAGAAGATTAAGTCTGTTGAAGGTTTTAAAGAGACACGAGTGCAATATGGGAACCTATTATTTCTCTCATGTATCTTTGCTTTTCTTTTGGTAGAGAGATGGAGGAAAAAGTCACACTGCTTAATGCACCTACAAAGAGACCAAGGTAATGCTCAAGAGACTCTTGAAAAGTAATATATCTTAAATTACCACCAGGGGGTCTTTCTTTCTTGGGTCTGGACATTGTTTGATCCCAGTAAGAAGCCTTTGGCATCCTTTCAGAAGCCAACATCTGCTTAAATGTCAAATAGTCATTTCAGAGAAAAAGCTATAATTTTACCCTCATGCTAAAGTGGACATCATTATCGTGATGAATGTTGAAAAGTTGAAAACTGTAGGTGTTATGGATCAGACTGCTATCTGATCTGGCTGAGCTGTGATGAAGCCTTAAGGCAGGAATTGCAAAGCCTGCTATGATAGAGGGTTGAAATAAGTTGTCGAGAAAGAACATACTTTCTCATACCGTAATTGGCAGTTCTCAGGAAAAAGACTGGAAGCATTTTTCTTTGATATAATTTTTATGTTAAATGTTCCTTTGTTCTGGGGGTTGTCGTCAGGTCCAGCACTGTGACTGAAGCACCCATTGCTGTGGTAACATCCCGAACCAGTGAAGTCTATGTTTGGGGTGGTGGGAAATCCACTCCCCAGAAACTGGATGTCATCAAGAGTGGCTGTAGTGCCCGGCAGGTGTGTGCAGGGAATACCCACTTTGCTGTGGTCACAGTGGAGAAGGAACTATACACCTGGGTGGTAAGTGAAAGCTACGTACTTTAGAACAGTGATGTGCGCCTCATTGTTTACTGGGGCCCAGGCTGTCTAAGAATTTTGTTGCTTGAACATGTGCTGCAGAAGTGGCAGCATGGGATGATGGAATGTAAGCTCTTTAGAGAGTAGGGATTTTGTCTGTTTAGTTCACTGATGTATCCCCAATGCCTGGTACATGTTAGGTCGCTTATAAATGTTTTTTGAATGAATGAATAAAAGAGAGAGAAAGAAAGAGAAAGAATTAAAAGGCTTGGACTCAGGAGATTGGATTCTCATTTACCACTGGGTGATTTCAGAAGGTCACTTAATTACTCTGTTCTATTACCATGCATTTCAGAGCAACTCATACCTGTGAAATAGCTTTGTAAACAAATGAAGCAGGAAAATTCTAAGACCTCCATCAGTGATTGAAGATGGAATATCTTGAGTAGAATTTTCCTTTGTTCCCCTCTAGATTCTATCCTCTCACCTTGAACAAACTGCCTATTTTTGCTGTCTCTTTTCTTATCTCCCACTCATTCCTCATTCACCTACAGTGCAGCTTCCATCCCTCCACTCAATTGAAACTACTCTTGACAAAATGACCTATAAATTGTGAAAATAAAACAGATAGGTACACTTGAGTCCTTGCTTGATCTCCTGTAGTATCTGACATAGTTGGTCACTCCCTCCTTGAAGCCTGGTCTTCCCTTGGCTTCCGCAAGAGCATGTTCTCTTGACTTTGCTCCTGTCTCTTCTGCTGTGCCTTCTCAGGCTCACTTCAGGCTGCTTTTTCTTTACCCGACCTTGTCTTATCTTAGGTTCTCGGGTCTTCCCACTCTTCCTCCTTCCTGAGGGAGCTCATTTTTTCCAGTAGTTTCAGATAACTTCTCCATGAGGACAGGCTTTATCCCCAGTGTGTGACAGAGTAGACACTCAACTATTGATTGATTGAGAGAAAGAATGAGTGATTTGGCCTCTGTTGTAGAGTTTTAACTTGCTGTTATTTCCTAAAATCCTCTCACTTAAAGAACTAGCTTCTGGGGGGCTGCCAGAGGTGGATTGAAATTAGTGCCTTAAAAAACATTTGTGTAAGGACTTACGGTTGAGTTATTGAATGGGAAGAATTACTTATGTCTTTAAAACTGTTGAAAAGTCATGTAGGACTATTCTCAGTGCTTTATAGCAGCGTCTTTGATGTTACCAGATTCCTTATGACTGTTACGTATTTCAGGGAAACTGTGACCAAAATTTGTAAAACTTTTACAAGGATTTCCAAGAGGCTGTACTCCTGTAAAAAAAAACAATCAAATTAGACTACATAAAGAATTTTTTCATCATCACCCATAATTAAATAGACAGTTCACCTTAGACTTGAAGAAGAAAGACAAAATTGAGAATGGGTCCTTTTAAGGCCTGATGGATATCAGTCTGGATACTTTAAAAATCTTTATCTGTTGGCAGGGGTTTTTTACTATCTACCATTAAAAGGTTTAATCCTCTTACCTTTTTTTCCCCCCGTTTCTATATTTCCAACTGATTTTTTTCCTACTGCTTTTCTTAATAAGAAGTGATACTAAAGATTAGATTAAAGATTTGGTGTGAAAAGTTTAAAACTTCACAAGACCTATTTATTTCACAGAACATGCAAGGGGGTACTAAACTCCATGGTCAGCTGGGCCATGGAGACAAAGCCTCCTACCGACAGCCAAAGCACGTGGAAAAGTTGCAAGGCAAAGCTATCCGTCAGGTGTCATGTGGCGATGATTTCACTGTCTGTGTAACAGGTAAGCCAGCAGCAGAAAGCACCCAGGTGCATTTAATGTGGGGTATTTTACTTAATTCTATGCAGTTTTAGTTGGGATTTTACAACAAAAGACAGTATCCAAAGAACCAAAGACAGTGAGCAAATATTATACACATTAATAACAACATGCCCAACTTGCTATAGCATTAGAGTAGTGATGAGCAAGGAGAAGGCAGGTGGATAACAGAAGAGGTGGGATTAGGAGAAATATATCGTATGTCCCAGTTGTGGGGGGAGCAGAAATAACCTCACTACCTAGTCAGGTGTAGATAACGCTGAGTCAGGAATTGGGAGCTCAAATTTAGTTTGGGTCTTGCCATTACTCACTTTATGATTCCTTGGTGCTTCCCTTTTTTTCTGTAAAATAGAGATGGCCCCGGTAAAATTTTAAGCCTCTTTAATATATCATCCCACCATTCTTTTTTTAACTGTTACTGTAACAGTACACATGACCCCCTAAATACCAACAACTCTAGGCTTGATGGACAGTCTATCCGATTTCTCTGATATAATCATCCCATGTGAGCTCATTGGCTGAGGTCATCCTCATTCCAGCCCTGCCCAGCTTTCTGATTAGACAAAATAAGTCATTCCTTTGATGGGTTCTGCTTTCCTTCCTTTCACAGATGAAGGTCAGCTCTATGCGTTTGGATCTGACTATTATGGCTGCATGGGCATGGACAGGATTGCTGGCCCTGAACTATTAGAACCCATGCATCTGGACTTCTTCCTGAACAATCCAGTGGAGCAGGTCTCCTGTGGAGATAATCATGTGGTGGTTTTGACACGAAACAAAGAAGTCTACTCTTGGGGCTGTGGTGAATATGGTAGGTGTAGCCTTGACTCTGTCCACTTATTCCCAGGCGGACAACCTGACCTCTTGCTTGTGTGCCTCTAAGCACATCATGCAGCCTCTATTTGAGAAGTGCTAATTCAGTAAAAGAGAATCTTTTTTTTTTTTTTAAATTTTATTTATTTATTTATTTTTGGCTGTGTTGGGTCTTTGTTGCTGCGCGCGGGCTTTTTCTAGTTGCGGCAAGCGGGGGCTACTCTTCGTTGCGGTGCGTGAGCTTCTGATTACGGTGGCTTCTCTTATTGCGGAGTATAGGCTCTAGGTGTGTGGGCTTCACTAGTTGTGGCACGCGGGCTCAGTAGTTGTGGCTCTCGGGCTCTAGAGTGCAGGCTCAGTAGTTGTGGCGCACGGGCTTAGTCGCTCCATGGCATGTGGGATCTTCCCAGACCAGGGCTCGAACCTGTGTACCCTGCATTGGCAGGCAGATTCTTAACCACTGTGCCACCAGGGAAGTCCAGTAAAAGAGAATCTTATAGAATATTTTCATTGGGAAGGAAGCACTCATTTTATTTTATTATTTTAAGTTGAGAGGTACAGTAGATTTGATTTGATTTGATTTCTTTTTATTTATTTATTTATTTATTTGGTTGCACCGGGTCCTAGTTGCAGCACGTGGGCTCCTTAGTTGCAGCTCACGGTCTCCTTAGTTGCAGCTCGCCAGCTCCGTAGTTGTGGCATGCGAACTCTTAAGTTGCAGTATGCACGTGGGATCTAGTTCCCTGACCAGGGATCCAACCAGGGCCCCCTGCATTGGGAGCGTGGAGTCTTATCCACTGCACCACCAGGGAAGTCCCTGGAAACCCTCATTTTAATGATTTTCTTTCTTATGTGTGTCTCAGGAAGGCTGGGTTTGGATTCAGAAGAGGATTATTATACACCACAAAAGGTAAAATCAGAGGCAACTTCTTCCTAGAGCCTATCTAGGTCACACAGACTCCAGTAATATGTTCTCTTTACCTGACTCCTCATATCAAGGTGTTTATCCCTGAAATATTTCCTATCTGGGAGACTGACAATCCAGGATTCCTAATTTAGCACTATGTGGTCTTGTCATCTGACTAAATCATAAAAAGTTGCGGAAGAAGATGCAGCCACTGTGGACACTCTGGAGTCACATCTTGCTTGGGGATGAGCACTGAAATCAGAATGTATGGCGAAAAAGTCACATCAAGCTAAACACACCCTGGGTGGGAAATATCGGAAAGCAATAGAGTATCCCTTAACCCAGCACAGCCATTTCCCTTCCCCTTTCCACAGTTGGATACCAAATGAAGTAGCTGTTTGTATTTAGGGGTCATACTGTATGAAATGTAATATCGAATTCCTCTCAGTACTGCAAGAGCTGGCACTGTGAGAGCTGGCGCGGGAGCTGAAACAAGCAGAGAGAGCACAGTCACATGCGCCCTAGGACACAGGCTCACCCACTGTTCACTATTAACAATGTTTATTTACATTTTAAAAATTAACCTATATCTGTGGGACTGTTCTCAATCAATAGGATTCACAGCTATTCCTCTTCTCCTGAAAAGACTATAGGAGAAGGTTTGCGGTTTGAGTTTTCCGGTTTCACAGACATCCATCATGTGCCCCCACCACTCTTCAGCCCTGTCTCGTTAGCTGCAGAGGGATGTGAGCCTTCAGAAGTCTTGGCTGCTGCCTCGGTCCTTGGTCACCTCACTTATTATATGACCACACTGGCACCCCACAGGGCTACTGAGTTTCTTCTATAACGATCATGGGATCGCTGCATCTCAGAGGACTAAATCAGTAATAGATGGAAGCTTCTCTTTTCCCAGTGTTTTCTGAGAAGTCTTCCTAAGTAGGACCTATTGCTAAAACTTTTAGCTGACCTGGCATTGCCTTCTTTTACTTTATTATAAAACTTGAGCTCCTTGTTGAAAACAGTAGCCTCTAAGCTGCTGGGCAAATCTGAAGAAAATAGAGCAACCTTTATTTCCCTGTAGTCATTCTGCTAAATGCAGAGCATCATTTTTGAAAGAATTTGAGGGGTTTTTCCTAATACAAGTTATGTTTGGGAGATTTTCTGATTTTTTTTTTCTTGCAGGTGGATGTTCCCAAGGCCTTGATTATTGTTGCAGTTCAATGTGGCTGTGATGGGACATTTCTGCTGACCCAGTCAGGCAAAGTGCTGGCCTGTGGACTCAATGAGTTCAACAAACTGGGTCTGAATCAGTGCATGTCTGGAATCATCAATCATGAAGTGAGTACCCCGTTTGGTATCCTAAGTACATCATCAGAACTTCTCTAGGTTGGAATTTCTTTGGAAATGCTATTATTGGTTTGTGACCGTGGAATTTGACTTAAGAATAAAGTGACGATCTCACAGACATTATGTCCAGTAAAGTAGCCAGCCACCAAAGTGTACATACTATACGATGCCCATTATATGAAGTTTCAGAACAGGCAATATTAACTTATGATGGCAAAAGTCAAAACAGTGGTTGCTTCTGGGAAAGAGGGGCATAGGTGTTAACAGAAAGGGTAGGAGGGATCCTAGGGGGATGGAAATGGCCTATATCTTGATCTGGATGGTAGTTTTACATTTATATACCTTTAGAAAAATGTATCAAGCTGTACAATATTGTATAGTACGTTATACCTCAATAAATAAATTGATTACAAACAATCAGTGATGGAATTCAGATTCTGCCTTATCACTGAAGTAGATACAAGAAAATTAACATTATGAAAAGAAACATTTTTCCATGTATCACCTCTCTAGGGAGTTTTTATGATTACTCTCAAATCACTGATCCTATATAGGCTTATTAAATATAATTACCATTCACCTCCTTCAAGAATGTCATACATTCGCCACTGATATTAAGTACTAGTCCCCTCTTTGTGTTAGTATGATGAGTTTTTGTCATTTTCTAAAGAGTCATATTGAGACAAGTTTGCTGTCTCAATGGAAAAGATAAGAATTAGTTTTTAAGCAATCTCTAAAGTAGTGATTGTGAAATGGGAGAGTGCAAATTTGGAGCAGGTCTGGGGAGGGTGTCCATGTACTTTGAAAAGGCATATTCAGAATTACCATTACTTGATTTGAGTTTTGTTACAACATTGTGTTTGTTGTGAAATTTTAAACTTACATGGTAAGATTTATTTTTATGCTAATCTAAAGGGAACGTGGGTTTTAACAAGTTGAGAATATTGTAGGTAAAATTAGATCACAGTAAACTGATGGGCTGGACAGAGTCTTCAGGATTTTAATTCCTTCCCCTGCTTTTGTTAGGTATGTAGAGTGTATAACCAAGACAAAAGTCAAATGATTCTGTCCTTATATAGATGCCTTCTGGGATGGAGAGTTCATGTTTTGCATACCCTAATTTAGGAATCTTAAAACTTTTGTGGTCAGAAAGTCCTGCTTCATACTAAATTCTCTGATTACATATTGAGCTTATTTCTTCTTTTATTCTATTGGAGATGAAAAGCTACCTGGCACCTTCTTAATAACATGATTCACTTGAAAGGCCTTTTGGTCACCACGACAACATTTTCAGCCTGTTTCCCCTCCATTTTTTACTTCATGAGTCTTTGCTTTGTGTTCTACCTTGTTTCAGGCATACCACGAAGTCCCCTACACAACCTCCTTTACCTTGGCCAAACAGTTGTCCTTTTACAAGATCCGTACAATTGCCCCAGGCAAGACTCACACTGCTGCTATTGATGGTGAGTTGATGTACAGCTGTGGACACAGGCCTTAGTATTTCAGGCTCTTTTATTCTATCAAGTAGTAGCGCTTCTTAACTATATGTACACATTCTCCTGATTTCCCCCCATTATCCAGTATTATCTTATTAACAACTTGGGCATTCAAATAAATGTTTTGTTGGTAATCATTATAAGTATATAATCAATACCTTCCTTAATGAGAATACCACAGCTACAATTTCTGGCAACTGCTATTTGTAATTAGCACCATCTATAAGTTTTCTAAGTTAAATAGTACCCATTTTCCACATTTAAAATAGAATATATAATATTGAATCACTTCCTGGGTCTAATTGGTCATAGTTCTAGATGCCCTAGCTGCCCTAGGTCCAGTATTTGTAGCTAGCTTTATATTTGTATACTCTAACAACCAGAAGCTAGTCTGTGGGACTCTGCATTGTCTGCATTTTCCCTCTGTTTCATGACCCATTTGTACCTGGTTATTTATTTTTGCTTCTGTCTCAGAGCGAGGCCGGCTGCTGACCTTTGGCTGCAACAAGTGTGGACAGCTGGGCGTTGGAAATTATAAGAAGCGTCTAGGAATCAACCTGTTGGGGGGCCCCCTAGGTGGAAAGCAAGTGATCAGAGTCTCCTGCGGTGATGAGTTTACCATTGCTGCCACTGATGGTGAGTCTGTACATGTTATTTCAGGCTTTCTGGATAGATGGCTATATTTTAATTTTTGCTTGCAAAAGAGGTGGACTGGTTATTTGTGTAGCTGGATCATATGTTTACTTTTTTTTTTTTTTTTTTTTTTTGCGGTACACGGGCCTCTCACTGTTGCGGCCTCTCCCGTTGCGGAGCACAGGCTCCGGACGCGCAGGCTCAGCGGCCACGGCTCACGGGCCCAGCCGCTCCACGGCATGTGGGATCTTCCTGGACCGGGGCACGAACCCATGTTCCCTGCATCGGCAGGCGGACTCTCAACCACTGCGCCACCAGGGAAGCCCTTATGTTTACTTTTTCATCTGTGTTAAATTGGTGGCCAATTTTTATGCCTATGGAGCTTCATTAACTTTTCATGTGTCCAACATAGTGATTGCTGTAAAAAGGTCAGATTTCTAGAAAATGGCAAGTTAGTACTCTTAAATCCCTACTTTTTTTACTTTAACTTTTTTGGTACAATGTTTTAAGAATTATTAAATTCTTGCCCAGTACCATGTTGGTTCCAATAAATGTTGGGTGGCTAGAGAGGAGAACAACATAATTTAACCTTGCTCCTTGGTTGGGGTCAGCTGCATTGCAGTGATGTCTTTAGGGACTGCTAAGGCTTGAAGGGCTATATACCATGTGTTTCTCAACTTTCTGAATTGGTCTAATGGAATTTTCTTCTCTCTTTCCTCTCAGCTATTTCTTCTCCTCAGCATCCTGCTCCTATCACTTCTCTTCTTTACTGCAGCTTCTGCTAGCCTTCACTCCCTTTCCTCTTTCTTGTGCTTTCTTTTTTTCTTTTTTCTCTCTTCCTGTATCACCTTCTAAACTCTCTTGATTTTTGTAGCCACTTCTTTCTTGTGACTAGTGAACACCAAAAAAACATATTTCATCTCCTTATCTTTTGACTCACTTTGGCTTTTTTTGTTATTGTTCATGCTCTGGGATGTCTTTGTTTTCTTTCAGTCTGTGCCTGTTACTTACACAAGAGAGGTCCAGCGATAGTGTCAGATAAGTGATCTGTTACCATATTTAATTAAGTGAACCAGCCTTCAGAGTAGCACATTAACCTTCCCTGCTTGTCCCAAAACAAGTGGTTTTAGGGAACAGACTGGTTAGTTCAGGCTAGATAAATGGAAATGGTACCTAGAAGGACAGAATCAGGATGTCACTGAGGATTAAAAATAGTATAGCAAGTTCAGTAGCACTTTCTGACAGGGCCTCGGAGAGGTAATGTTTCTTCAGTATCTGTGTACTTCTCAAGTTAAACTTCAGAATGACGCGTATAGAATTAGCCTCTGTGTCTGGGCGTATTACCTGTTGATAAATGTTCCTCCACTCCTTTGAACTGTACTTGATCACCTCATTCACACGGCAGACATAAACTGAGTGCCTACTATGCTCCAGGTCCTCCTTTAGGCTCTGGGACTATAGAAGTGAGTCTCAGCAAAAATAGAACCATTGTATGATCCAGCAATTCCACTCCTGGGCATGTATTCGAAGAAAAGGAAAACAGTAATTCGAAAGATACATGCACCCCAGTATTCATAGCAGCACTATTTACAATAGTCAAGACATGGAAGCAACCTAAGTGTCCATCAACAGATGAATGGATAAAGAAGATGTGGCACATATATACAATGAATGGGATATTACCCAGCCATTAAAAAGAATGAAATTCTGCCATTTGCAACAATGTGTATGGACCTAGAGGGTATTATGTGTAGTGAAATAAGTCAGAGGATGGCAAATACTCTGTTATCACTTATATGTGGAATCTAAAAAATAAAACAAATGGGATAAGTATGACAAAACAGAAACAGACTTACAGAGAGAGTGAGAACAAACTAGTAGTTACCAGTGGGGAAGAAGTGGGGAGGGGCAAGATAGGGGTATGGGGTTAAAAGATACAAACTACTATGTATACCATAAATAAGCACCAAGAATATATTGAACAGCACAGGAAAAATAGCCATTATTTTATAATAACTTGAAATGGAATGTAATCTATAAAAATATTGAATCACTCTGTTGTATACCTAAACTAATATAATATTATAAATCAGCTATACTTCAATTAAAAAAAAAAGTGAGTTTCAGAAAGCCCCTGTCCTCAGGGACCTCACAGTCTAGTAGGGTAGGGGAGACATACATATAAACAGATTAGTGCAGTCAAGTAGGTTCAGTGCCATGATTATAGTATCCAAGTCTAAAGCCTGGAGTGTCCAGGGCTCAATCCTTCTCTCCCTTTCTTTTTTTTTTTTTAATATTTATTTATTCATTTATTTGGTTGCACCAGGTCTTAGTTGCGGCAGGTGGGCTCCTTAGTTGCAGTTCCCGGGCTGCTTAGTTGCGGCATGTGAACTCTTAGTTGTGGCATGCATGTGAGATCTAGTTCTGTGACCAGGGATAAAACCCGGGCCCCCTGCATTCGGAGCGCAGCGTCTTATCCACTGTGCCACCAGGCAAGTCCCTCTCCCTTTATTTTCTAAGTGAGCTTATTACCTTAAATCCTCCCTGTGCACTGATAGCTTTAATTACCGTACCTGACTTCTAGACTCACTGATTCAAGTCCCTTGATTTGGATGTCTAAAGATAAAGTGGCTTTATAGCATGGTCTTCCCAAGTTGGTCCTGATTCATGCCTACTGTCCGGGCTTAATCATTAATAGCATCCCCTTTTCATTAAAAAATGCCCTGAGTTGGATAAGAGGTAATGGGCATCTCAAACAAACTTACTGTATTCAAAATCAAATTTCCAATCTTCTATTCAAACCTGTTCCTCCTGCAGCCTTCCTGTTTCAGAAAATGGCAGCTCTATCCTACACCCCACATCCCATCCATTCGCAAATTCTATAGATTATCTTCAGAATATATCCAACCACTTTTTACCATCTTCACTATTACAACTGATCTCCCTGCTTCCATCCTTGGGCCCCTGCAGTCAGTTCTCCTCATGGTAGCCTGGGGGATCCTTTTAAATACCTACTGTTCAGAATCTCTACTAGTTTCCTATCTCAAACAGTAAAAACCAAAGTCATTGGAATGGCCTGCATGACCCAGACTTCAGTCACCTCCTGACCTCTTCTGTGGCCACCGTCCCCTCCTTTACTTTGCTCCAGCTGCAGAGGACTTCTGTGTTGTGTTTGTGATACATACTTTGCACTTTGCTATTCCCTCTGCCTGGAAAGCTCTTCCCCTAGATATCCACCTGGTTCTCTCTCACTTCAATCAGGTCTCTGCTCAAGTATCAACAAGTACTTCTCTGACTACCCTGTCTAAAGTAATGATACCCTACTATTATTGTTTATTTCCACTTTTCTTTATGGTTTATCTTCCTTCTTAGCACTTAAGGCTACCTGAAGTAATTTATTTATCAGTCTCTCCCCACTAGAATGTCAGTTACACAAGGGCAGCAACTTTGTTTTGTTCTCTGCTCTCTTCCTAGCGCCTCAAGCAGTGCCTGTCATGAAGTAGTTGCCCAATAATTATTTGAATGACCAAAAATGTTGAATGAGTGAATGAATGGATGGCAGTATGTAGGAGCGGTGGTCATTTTTACCTGGGTAGCATCAGGAGTTGTTTAGGCTTTATATAGGGGAATAAATAGCTTTCCCTTGTTTTATACGTGGTGGAAAATCTTTTTAGCTCTAGGGCATAAAGATGGGGAACCCAAAAGAGAACACTGGGAAGCCAGTGTTCTGTTCAATTGTCTGCTGTTTAATTTTTTTTGTCTAGATAATCACATTTTTGCCTGGGGCAATGGTGGTAATGGTCGCCTGGCAATGACCCCCACGGAGAGACCGCATGGCTCTGATATCTGCACTTCATGGCCTCGGCCTATCTTTGGATCTCTGCATCACGTCCCAGACTTATCTTGCCGAGGCTGGCACACCATTCTCATTGTTGGTAAGGGTTCCATATGTGTTGGTTAGGATGGCTTTGACAGAGGATAGACCCACACCTAAGTTACTAATGGTCACATTCTGGCAAACAGAAGTGTCCTGAAGAAAAGAAGCTACTCGTGTAAGTCTTAATAATTGTCAGTGATACCATATCTAGTGGTAGGAATAGAACATTGTTTGCTGTCTTATGATAACTTCGGGCTCTGCCCCCCTCGCAGTAGAATTTGTTACTTCTAGTAGTCCACTAATTAGTTTATCCGTGCTCATGCTTTTGTGAGAAACATACAGTACACCTTTAAAAAGAAACTAAATCATAACTGCTTTCTGCATAAAGATTCCTTTGTTATGAACAAATTATAAAGATCTGTGTGAAGGTTTACAAGTTCATTCTTTAGGCCAGTGGTTTACAACCTTGGCTGCGCTTTAGAATCCCTTGAGGAGTTTTTAGAAATCCCATTGTCCTGACCAATTAAATCAGAACCTCTGGGGTGGGACCTAGGCATTGCTACTTTCTAAAGCTTCCCAGGTGATTCCAAAGAATAGTTAAGGTGGAGAATTGCTACATAGTTGAATATAGAGTAGCTATTGGTGCTTGGCTTATAATATTTATATCTGGTATGAGAGATAGCAGTTGTCTCCTAGATTAACTCCCTATCCTAGGCTGTCACTTTTCCTGTCTCTGGCTGTAAACAATGCTTACCTACTGAATATTTTTCCTCAGAGAAAGTATTGAATTCTAAGACCATCCGTTCGAATAGCAGTGGTTTATCCATCGGAACTGGTAAGTAGCAGTATCTCAGGTACCAGTGGTTTTCTGAGGTGTGAGTCTTTGGGTTGAATTCCGTGCAGTCTCCCCAAAAAGGAAATAGGAAATATCTTTGGGAAATGAGGAATATAGTGATCAAGAGGGAAGGTCATAATTTGGTAGATTTCACAATAAGTTAAGACTTTTACATTGCGGTCAGAGGGAGAGTACATCTTTGCCACCACACATGTGGGAGTAATTACGTGGCTTGCCCAACATTGTATTGTGACTTACGTACTGTTCCTTTCCTTACAATGCTAGGGGCTGTGGGTTCTGTCTACCCTTTACTTCCATAGTGTTCCCAGGGGTATTCCAGTCTATAGAAGTAGTCCTTCAGAATAAGCCCTTAGAATTAAAAGTTGGCTAAACTTTCAGTGTAGTTGGGAAAATCAACCCAGACCTCTCTAATACTTTTGCTTTGGCTGCTTTCTTCATGGTTCTCTTATTTGGGGCCATGCTAGGAAATTGAATCTGTGTTCCTTTTGGTTTTCCATTTGCTAGAGTACCTGTAGTCTTTGATGTCTCAGAACTGGATTCTGATGTTTTGTGCAATCAAAACAGATGAAGAACCAGAATGAAAGCAGACTAATCCTCCAAAAAGACAGTTGAAAATCTGATCTAGACTTGTTGAGCTCTAGTTTACACAAACACACATCATACCTTCTGTTAGTTTCCTTTAGTAATCCATTGCTCAGCATCTGTTTGTGCATATTATCTGTCCCAAATGATAAAATACCTTTTTGCTAAGCACAGCTGTTATATTACAGCTCCATTTTACTGGAACAGTATTTAAAGGAAAAACATAAGATTAAAAGCACATGTCCATTGTCTGGAAAATATAAACTCTGTAAGGGCAACGATTTTTGTCTTTTTTATTCAATAATTTTATCCACATTGCCTAGAAGAATGCCTGGCAAATGGTAAATGGTCAATAAATATTTGTTGGTTGAATATGTTATAACCATCCAATGGAATATTATATGTGTTAAAATGAACAACATCTACAAATCTTTCCATAATGTGAAATGTAAAAAGCAAGTTGCAGCAGACTACATGCCTTTTTATAAAGTTCAGAAACAAGCAAAATAAATAATATATTGCTTAAGGATACCTAAGTATGTGATAAAGTTTTTTTTTTGCAAGAAGAAATGAAAAATACAAAATTAATCAAGTAGTTATATATAGGTAGGAGGCCAGAGAAGGAAGGAATTCACAAGGCAGTTGGAGCAATACAGGTAATATTCTTGTTCAGCCCTGTCCCATAGCTCTTTCTGCAATAATGGAAATGTTCTATGTCTGTGCTGTCCAGTGTAATAGCCACCAGCCACATGTGGCTGTTGAGCAGTTGAAAAGTGGCTCTTGCGACTGAGGAACTGAATTTTTCATTCTGTTTAAATAACCATATTTGGCTAATGGCTACCGTATTGGAAACTAATTGTACTTTCATGTAGTAGATGCATGTATGGTTATTTTGTTAGGCATCAAAACTTACACATACGTTAAAAATAGTCTTAATGTGTATGTCAAATGTAACATTTTAAAAAGCCATTTAAAACAAAAAAGCAAGCTTAAGAGGTTATTTTGGCATCTACAGGTCTGCTGCTTCGGTAGGATCACAGTGTGGCATAGTCAGTCCTCAAGCCAGGTTAGCTGGTAATCATAAATAAGCTTTTACATGTAACTTTAGAATATACCATGCAATTTTTTTTTTTTTTAGCTTTGGCAAATTACTTTCTTAGTTATATTTTTCTTTGGCCCATATTAAAACTCAGTTTCATTTCCTGAGTGTACATCAACTCATCTTCATTAAATGTAACTTGGAATATGCTGCATGATATTTAAAGAACCAGCCATCATATTTTTTAAATTCTTACGAATAGTCATTAAAGAATTTAATGATTTAACGGTTGAGGACTTCTCCATTCAGGTGTTTCCCCGGAAAGGGAGTTAATGGTGAGTTTATCTGGCAACTTTAAGAGGTGTTTGGCTCAAATGTGAAAAAGCTTTGTAAATAAGGGGAACCTCTATGAAGGATGCTGGAGTCTGGGTATATCTGTTAATGCATGGATGCTGTGGTTGAGGTGAGTATTCAGTAATGCTGTAGAACATTGATAATCTGCTGTGGACATAGGATAAGCAAGTTTGGAAAGTAGAAGTGAATATTGCTATAAAGATACTGATACACAATACCTTGTATAAAAACTAAAAATTCAGTCCACAGTATCTGACTTACACTGTTGCTGTTCTGCTTCACGCAACTCTAAGAACCTCTCCGGGGGTCGGTGGGGCTATCAGATGGTAAATCTTGCTGCATAGCAAAGCTTTCTATTTCTGTGCTGTGTATCTGTCAGTGGTTCAGAGCTCTAGCCCAGGAGGTGGCAGCGGTGGCGGTAGGGGAGAAGAGGAGGACAGTCAGCAGGAATCTGAAACTCCTGATCCAAGTGGAGGCTTCCGAGGAACAATGGAAGCAGACCGAGGAATGGAAGGTTTAGTCAGTCCCACGGAGGCCGTGAGGATCAGTAGTGGGGCCAGCAGTTCCTGTCCTGGCTGGCTTCGAAAGGTAATTCCTTTGGTAGAGGTACCTCTGTAGGGACTAGAAAGGATCTGTTTCCCATGTCCTATCCAAGCGTTTTGCAGCAGGCATCTAGGTTTCTGATTTATACCCGAACCAAAATCACCAAATCTCTAATCCTTTTAAAAGATACAAGATGTGCTCATACCTGTATTACTTAAATGAATGGAAATTAATGCATCCTTCCTTGAAGGCAGTTTTTGTAATGCACGCATGCAAAGATTAAGCTTCTAGATTTTGTACTGTGGTTTGTAGAAGTAGAATATTGGGGCAATTGGAATGCCTTATGGTAGAGAAATGCTTTAACAGTGGTTATCTGAGTGATGGAATTACTGGTGATTTTTATCGTCTCCCTTTGCACATCTGTTTTTTCACATTTTCTACAGTCAACATTTATAGTTAGAGAAATTTTAAATTTTTTACTCCCCCCCCACCAAAGAGAGAACCTGTAGATTTAAAGCTCCCTCTATAAGAAGATTAAACTTGATAGCTACATAGGAATATGAATGGAGGAAGCAGCACACAGTTCTGTCTAAAGCTTTAGGTCAGCCTTCAGCAACCTGGCAGTTGGCCTCACTGCCATCACCTTAGAGCTTCCCAACTTACTGAATAGCCTCTGTAGACTGAGTGTGTTAGACAGACATGTCTGACACTCCAGAATGTTCTTGGATTTGAGTTTGAATTCGCTTCACTATTCACTCCTCAGAGGAAGGAATGGCAGGATGTTGACAGGTAGGGCGAGCTATGTTGTAACCACAACTGTCCTGCTCCACTAGAGGGTGCTGATGTCACGACAGAGTGAAAGCTATAGCAAGAAGGGAATTTGGTCGAAAGTAAATGGCTCAAACAGAACTGATGAGATTCTTTCTCTTATACATAGGAGCTGGAAAATGCAGAATTCATCCCTATGCCTGACAGCCCATCCCCCCTAAGTGCAGCTTTTTCAGAATCTGAGAAAGATACTCTGCCCTACGAAGAGCTACAAGGACTCAAGGTGGGCTCTGAAGCTCCTTTGGAACACAAGCCCCCAGCAGGAGCCTGGGTAACTGAGCTTTTGCCTTTAAATCACAACTAGGTAAACAATGGCTGTAAGCTCTGCCCAGTTCTCCTGGCCTCACTGTCTTCCCTTCTAGCTTCATTGGTTCCCAGCTGCCCAGCATCAACTCATACTGTCTGTTCAGTAGTGCTTAAAGCCTGTACGCAAGGCGAAACTGATTTCTGTGGAAAAGTATCTACCCTTTCACATTTCTGACAGGCCCACATCTTTCTGTACCAGATGATTGTCTTTCTTTTCTCTCTGCCTCAGAAGTACCAAAACTGAAATTCCAAAATTCAAATCCAATTTTTCATGACACTGCTAGGGTAGGTTGGAGGTTCTAAATGTAAGTAAGAAATAATACTTGTAGTCTACTGGGGAGCAATGCATGTATACCTAACTTTGGTAGAAATCAAATTGTGGTAAATATCTCAATAAAACTGTAAACCAGGGATCATCAGACTTTTTCTAAAGGGCTACATAGTAATTATTTTAGGCTATGCGGACCACACAGTCTCTTGCAACCATTCAATACTGATATCGTAGCACAGAAGCAGCCAAAAATAATGCATAATGAATGGGCATGCTTATGTTCCAATAAAACTTTATTTATAAAAACAAGCAGTAGGCTGGATTTGGCCTATGGGCTATCATTTGTTGACCCTTCCTATAAACAAAGTACAGTAGAAGAAGGGAGAAAAATCCAGGCTAGGATAATTGAAAAGCTTCCCAGAAGAGGAAATAAAGCCTTTGAAACTTCAAGGTAAACATTTTAATTCCTCTGTCAGTTAGCCATCTTGAATTATTCTGGCGATCCTGTTTACTGAACACCTCTTAAATCTCTTCTAAAGTGTGATCCACTACATTTCATCAATATTGACCCTTTGAATCATGGTGTCCTCACTGTGATCAGAAAGACTTGTTCCATCTGGGAAGATCCCACATGCCGTGGAGCACATAGAGTAGAGTGCGCCACAACTACTGAGCCTGTGCTCTAGAGCCCACAAGCCACAACTACTGAGCCTGTGTGCCACAGCTACTGAAGCCCGCACGTCTAGAGCCCATGCTCCGCAACAAGAGAAGCCACCGCAATGAGAAGCCTGTGCATCACAACAAAGAGTAGCCCCCACTTGCCACAACTAGAGAAAGCCCACGTGCAAAAAAAAAAAAAAGAAAGACTTGTTCCAAACCAAATTGTGCATTCTCTTACTTCAGCATTTTAAATAGGAAGATATCAATGTCTTTAAATTTTTTCACGAAGTTCTCCAAAATAGATGATTATTCTTTTACCTTACCATAATGCAGACTGAGGCACTGAGAGTTCTCTTGCTCTGTTATGTTAGAGCCAGGTTCTATTATAATCCCAGCAGTTTTCTGTTTCTCTTCCATTTACTTCGTGTGTATGTGTTTTATATTGTTACTTTCTGGTAGCACTCAGAGGACATTTGGATTGGGGAGCTGTAGCATCCAGGCAGAACCTCCTATGACCCTTTTCTCCTGTCTCTCTAGCCACCTCGGCTGAATCCTGCAGGAACATGCGCTGGGAAGGGAACACCCTTGACTCCTACCTGTGCATGCAGCACTCTGCAGGTAGAGGTTGAGAGATTGCAGGGTCTGGTGTTGAAGTGTCTGGCTGAACAACAGAAGTTACAGCAAGAAAACCTTCAGATTTTTACGCAGCTACAGAAGCTGAACAAGAAATTAGAAGGAGGGCAGCAGGTGAGAGCATTAAAAGAATAATTGAATTTCTAATTCTGTTTTGAAGAATCACAGAAACAAAACACCAGTGCCTGCAATAGGCTTACTTCTTTGCAAGTACTTACCTTTTGATGATGTAACGTTTGTAATTAATCCCAGATGCTTGGTCCTTCTTCAGGCACCTGGATTGAATCATTTTATCACCTTACTTCCATTGTATTTTTGTTACCTTTGCTTTTTCTTCTACTTATTACGAAAAACTTTAAACATTACAGTTCAGTGGACACCCATACATCCACCTTCTAGGTTCAACCGTTGTTAACATGTTGCTGTAATTATTTCAAATGTGTTTGTGTATGTGTGTATGTTTAAAATATGTGTAGGTATTTATCTGTGTATTTGAAATATGCGTATGTGTATGTGCATGTATTTTTTTCCTTTTTTTGCTAAACCATTTTCAAGTAAATTATGAAAGTCATGACATAGCCTCCCTAAGTACTTTATGACACATATCTAAAAATAAAGACGTCATTCTTCTGGAGAACCACAGTACTGTTATCACACTTAACAAAAATAACACTAGTATTCTCATTTCTCATCTAGTACCCAGTTGATACTCAAATTTTCCCAGTTCTCCCATAAAAATGTCCTTTATAACTGTTTTTATTAGACCAGAAACCAGTCAAGAACCCCCTTTTACACTATTATGTTTCTCATTTCTTTTAATCTAGAACAATTCCATCACCACTTCTACCCCCCCTTTTTTTTAACATTTTAAAATTGTTTTATTCAGTGATCCATACTTCCCTCACTGATTTGAAAGATCACATTTAATATATTGTAAATATCCAGATACACACGGGTTCATTTTTAGGCTCTCTTTTCTGTTGCCTTGAGCTATTTAATTAGTCCTATTTAAAATACTAGAGTTTTGAATGTCTTGATTCCCAGTAAGGAAAGTCCTGTGCTCCTTTTTGTTCTTTTCCAGGGTTACACTGGCTATTTTTGCACATTGCTTCTTCTATATGAATCTTAGAATTCCTCAAAAGTGAAGTTTCTCAAAACTCCCTTTGGTATTTATATTGGAATTTATTAGATTTGCTTTGAATTGTATCTTTATTTGAGTAGAGTTGACAGGTCTGTAATGCTGAGTCTTCCCAGCCTTGAATAGTTATTTATTCAAGTCTTCCTTTATGTTCTTACATAAAGTTTTATCATTTCTTAGAAGTCTTGTGCATTTCTTTTTGGATTATTGTTGTTGTCATCTACCCCTGTTTTTAAAAAAAATTTCCATGGCATTGGTTTGTTGAAGAAACAGGGTCAGTTGTTTTACAGAATGTCCTACATTCTGGATTTGCTTTATTTTCTTGAGACATTGCTTATCTTATTCTTTTGTCACCCTGTCATTTCTGTAAACTGCAAGTTAGACTTAAGGGTTGATTAGGTTCAAGTTAAGCATTTTTGGTAAAAATACTTCACCGGTGATGCTGCTTGCGTCGTTTTTAAAGGGCCATAGTATTGCTCTATATAGAGTGAACTAGGTTAGGGAAATACTGTCAACCTTGGCTTTGCCATTTACCAGGTTTATATGTTTGGACAAATTACTTTGTTTCTCTGAGCCCTGGTTCTCACCTGAAAGAAGAAAATAGTTGTTGTATGGTTGTTTTGAGAATTAAATGAAATAATGTCTATGAAAGTACTTTGGAAAGTAATACACACACTTGAAGTAAGCATGGAGTGATTGGCAGCTGTAGGAGGGAGGAGGATTGTTTTGCCTAGGGCTGTTTGAGTTTTAAAACTGAAGAGTTCTGCATCCCAGAAAATCCTGCAGTCCTGGGCACACCACGACACTTGGTCACCCTACCTGCAGCAAATGTACAGGTGTGGACTTCATCTAAGGTCCTTTTATTAAGGTAGTAGTATGAGCTTCTCACAAAACCATGGCTACACATTCTTAGAGGTGGGCATTGAAAATCTAGTCCTGAAATGCTGTAACTAGGTGGCAACGTTGTTAACCTGGAGCTGTGTTTTATCTGGACAGGTGGGGATGCATTCCAAAGGAACTCAGACAGCAAAGGAAGAGATGGAAATGGATCCAAAGCCTGATTTAGATTCAGATTCCTGGTGCCTCCTGGGAACAGACTCCTGCAGACCCAGCCTCTAGTCTCCTGAGCCTGTATAGCCTCCAGGAAACTGGAATCCAAAGACCTTCACAGCACACTTACTGAACGCAGAGAGCGCTTTCCTGGCTTCGTTCACTTGCAGACAAGGAGCGCGAGGCGGAGGCTCTGAAGCACTTTCCATGTACACTTGGAGAGTAGCATTGCCTGTTAGATAGGATCTAGGAGTGGTTTTGTGTTGGAGAATGGAAGGGCCCCATGGCCCTGGCTTTGTCCTCAGTGACTGCCGTAGCAACAGCAGCTCTGTACCTCATCTGGTGATCCCACCTTTGAAGAGGAGACACAATGCTCACCTTAATTTTGCTGGTAGCAGCTTACATCCCACTTACCATTTTCACCATTAATTGGAAGCTGCCTTGGGAACTCAACACCAGGCATTGCACCTCTGGGTGGAGGAGGTTAAAGTGTAAAGCTGGAGTGGGCTGGAACCAGGTGTGGCCCATCCAGGGTCATCTGGAGAGTGGTGAAGTGTTCTAAGCCCTCTCAGGAGCCTTAGTCCAGGAAAGTATGTCTGGTGGAGTCAATCTTCAGCTTGTTTTCAGAAAGTTCAATTATTTTGTGCAGCTAAGTGCTTGAGGAGGAGCAGTGGGCTTAGATTGCTTTTCCTCTGAGGGTTGAGTGAGACTTCTTCAATGAGGAGTAGAGAAAGAAGGGTGGGTCCCTCCTTGTCCCACAGCAGGAGTGTCAGGCTGTGGCCAACGCAGGGTGGGATTTCCTAGCTTTGGAAGATTCCTCTGAGAGATGAGGCGTCTCGTCGAGAATTGAGTCCATGGAGCAGTAGGAATGGACTTCAGAGGAAACCGTGAGGGGAGGCCCTCTGCAGCTGCCTCGGTGTCTTCAAGAGGGCCTAGAGACTGAGTCTTCTGCCCCTGAGAAGACTTCTTGTGCCTCTGCCTTCATGGCTCTTAGGGTTCTAACCTTGACATCAGCAGCCCCAACCGCTCCCTTTCTGTATGTCTAGTCAGTATGTTTCCCCTTTTGGTGTTTTATGAAGCCATATCAGTGAATCTGTATCATCTTTCCTACTTGAGTGGCCCAAAGCCAGCCCCCAGACCAGGTAGTCCCTGAAGCCTAGCAGAACAGGAGGAGCCTGCCAAGTGAGAGGAATTTGGCTGAGAGCTCCCTTCTGATCCCCGTGTCTTCACGTCCTTGTAGACAGGAGCAAGCTAGCTTTCCCAGAGAGAGAAAGTGTCCTAGAAACGTTTGATGGTTTTACTTACGGATGTGAGCGTTGTGTTTCCACCTAGCCTTTAGTATTTTGAGTCACAGGAGCTGCCTTGATGAGTCTCATATCCTACCTCCCTAGAAAGAGCTAAATTAATTTTTGTTTCATTTTCCCCAACCAAAAAATGAATGTTTGGTATCTGTTTAATATTTTGGAAGGACCTGTGCAATGGAAATTTTGCCATTTCCCTAAAACTGGTGGTGTGAAGGCTGCTGCTCCGGCAAAACCCCTCAGCTGGGGATGGGCAACTCTATTCAATGGGATCTTCTTTGGTTTAATATTCCCATTGTTTTCTCAATTCTGGGAAGCCTAGTACAATGGTACTAATGTAATCACTGAAGCCTTTTCTTAAAATAAGGGAAGGGGCCAACCCTGGATTAAAGTTGCAAGTTCTGGGGACTTGGGGTTTGCAACAAACCCTAACAATGGGTTTTGATTCATCATGTAAATGCAACTTTGATTTTTTTTTTTTTTAAGGACCGACTGGCCTTTCACGTTCCTGTATCCCTCATACTCACGACCTCAGCAGGCCTGAGAGGCAGGGTCATTTTGGGTGTTAATCATGAGTATTGCTTCTGCCATGGAACCGAGGAACATGGGCACGTTGCTGAGACTATGGGATGAAAGTGAGCGCTGAAGGGAGGGTGAGGGCTGGGCTCTTGGTCCGGAGGGGAAGTCACTCTCTAGCAGTGGAACGCTGGGGTCGTTTTCTCTAGCACGTTCCCTTGGGAAGTCTAGGTTTGCTGTTAATCTGGCTGAGAATCTAAGTTCTGTGCCTTAGAGACAATTTGCACTTTCCCAATCGTGCCTGGGATAGCCATATGTTTTTTCCCACCAAAAAGCTACGCAAACAGAAACCAGTTCAAAGGTGGTAGCCACGCATCAGATAAACAGTAAAAGGTGAGGCGGCAGACATGCCTTTGAATGGTTTTCTGTAGCTGATTCTCTTAGATTGCACCCTACGTTTCTTCTTCATGTAGTGCTAGGTGTTGGAAGTGTTCCAGTAGTAGTGCTTTGGAGTTACAGTATAACCTGAGTTACTCCTCCGCCCTGACATTGTTGCTGAAGAATCAGCTTCTTGTTAGCCAGATGTTTGAAAGGTTGAGGGTGGAGTGGTTTGACATTTCTGTTTTAAATAAACATTTAAACTCTCAATCAGTGCTATGCCTCAGTGAGCCTACGCATGGACCTTAGTCACTGGGGATAAAACACGCAGACTCTAGGCCTTCATGAATTTTTGATTCAGTGAGTCTTTATATAAAGAAAGAAATAAATGGTCTTGTAACAGAAACAATGCAAGGGACATTTGCACAGAAATAATCTTTGCTTCTTGCCAGTTGCTTTTTCTTACTAATGGAATCATTTTTGCTGCTACAACTTTTCTTCCCCCCAAACTTCTAAAATATAGTGCTTAAAATGCAGAAGGAGAAAAAGATGAGCCATTAAAATAGGAAGGGTCATGTCTTGTACTTATCTCCACAGTGGGCTTTTTCAAGTGATACTGCCAGTTTATGTTTATGAAACTGTTTTCCCTCACAAAGGCTGAACTGTATTTGGTCTCCCTGGCATAGCCAAGTTGTAACTTCTCTTGGCTGAACATTTCACTAAAGTTTAGAGCAAGAGGAGACTTAACTCACGTTTCATTTGATTTTGCCGTATATTTGGAAACATTCATAATAGAACAACTCTGGTGCAAGGATGAATTATTTCAAATGAGCATCCTTGGGCCTCCAAAGAAATATTATTCATGATAGTGTCAGGGCAGAGTGGGCTGTAGTCAGGACTATGAAACAAGTTCCTTCCTGCCACAAAGCAAAAAATCATTTATTGCTTCAATGATTAACTATGGAAATAAACATGCTGATCACTAAACCTCACAGAATTACGAACATTAGGGAGAAAAACACTGTATCACATCTCTGCTACCTCCTGTGTAGTTGTGAAAAGTGACTAACTGATGACCTAAAGCAAATGTAGGCCAAAGGTGCTGGGCTGCATTCAATACACTGCATGTACTTTTTAACGAAGTGAGTTTCACCGTAAGATTTTTTCTCATTGCTTAACCTTTTGAACTTAAAAATTTATAGCATCTACTTGCACTAAAGGTTCTTGGATAAAGTAGTATAACACACGGACATTAACAAGCAGCATTTATTTATCCTCTGTCATCCTCTGCTATCTAGGAAGAGATGTAGATAGAAAAAGGTTCTTCTTCCCAAAGATCCGATCAAGCTAAATTTAAAAGGCTAATAGATATTCCTGATATAATCAAAGGCCTAAACATGTTGACATCGAAGGGAACACTATGGCACTGACTATTGTTTGTTCCTCTAGCAGCATAAGAAAGCACCCCCCCCACACACATTTGTTCTCCCTGGAGGCCCCTGGTCTGTGACCTTTATAATGTCATCCAGGGGTTCCGGGCCAGGCAGACAAGGCAAATAAGTGAAGCACACCAGGCGGGGCTGTGGTGATCTGCGTGCTCCACCCCGTCTGGAAGGGGCAACTGATTCTAAACCCCACTCAAGTTGGTGCTATACAGGGTTGCAGGCCCAGGGTTTCCAGAACTTCCAGTTTCTCAAAAGGTGCTCCATATCCCAATTTTTTAATGTCAGGTTATATTTTTAATACTATATCAGTCAAATAAAACATACCTGTGGGGCAAAGCAGTCCACAGGCTACCACTGTGTGACCTTGGCCACCACTCATTCTAGTCACCTATTGCTTTTACCATCAAGTGTGAAACTTAAGGTGGGTACCTCATTAAACTTGACTGGAGAATGTATATATTGGGTTAAATATCCAGTGTCTCTCTGTGAGTTTGACCAACCAAAAAGCCCTATTATGTGATACCCCTCTTTCTTTTTTTTTTTTTTTTTTTTTTTTTCTTTTTGCGGTATGCGGGCCTCTCACTGTTGTGGCCTCTCCCGTTGCGGAGCACAGGCTCCGGACGCGCAGGCCCAGCGGCCATGGCTCACGGGCCCAGCCGCTCCGCGGCATATGGGATCCTCCCAGACCGGGGCACAAACCCGTATCCCCTGCATCAGCAGGCGGACTCTCAACCACTGCGCCACCAGGGAGGCCCACCCCTCTTTCTTTGTAACAGTTATGAAGAGCATAAAGCAATATATGCTGTTTTTTAAAACATTATTTTTTTAGCCTAGTGTCTAGCAGCTTCACAGCTAAAGCCTTAAACCTGCATATCAAATTGGTCTGATCTGTTAGCCCAGCCACTCAGCAGAAGCTGCAGAGGAAATGGAACAAGAGTGAGTGGCCATCTGTAGTTCAGTAAATGTGGTTTTGGGGTCTGCCCAGTCCCCTTTGCCCAGGTCAGGTTAGGTGATTTTTCTCCAGTGTTTGTTTTTGTTTTTTTTTTAACATCTTTATTGGAGTATAATTGCTTTACAATGGTGTGTTAGTTTCTTTTTTATAACAAAGTGAATCAGTTATACATATACATATGTTCCCAGATCTCTTCCCTCTTGCATCTCCCTCCCTCCCACCCTCCCTATCCCACCCCTCTAGGTGGTCACAAACCACCGAGCTGATCTCCCTGTGCCATGCGGCTGCTTCCCACTAACTATCTATTTTACGTTTGGTAGTGTATATGTGTCCATGCCACTCTCTCACTTTGTCACAGCTTATCCAGTGTTTTAAACTAACAATTTGAGTGATAGTCTCAGGACAGTGATCTTACTAGTATTTCAGATCTGTTGTGTTAGCTTCATCCTACCTGAACTGATATCTTCTCCCCCATCAGACATTACCTTATCACTTCTCCCGTTTGACAAGTCTAAGACTCACTCATTTTATTATTTGTTTAATTTTAAATTCCCCAAACCCATTTATTGAAGGCCTAATTATGAAGGTTACTTGCAGTAGGCACGATTCTGCCCAAAGAAAATTTTAGATCTGGTATCTTTTCCTTCAAAGTTTACTTTCTAGAATAGAAGTTTA
This sequence comes from Mesoplodon mirus, assembly GCF_964341445.2. Classification (NCBI taxonomy): domain Eukaryota; kingdom Metazoa; phylum Chordata; class Mammalia; order Artiodactyla; family Ziphiidae; genus Mesoplodon; species Mesoplodon mirus. The sequence goes on along the minus strand of NC_138979.1, from coordinate 161,120,795 downwards.
CTGTGATGTGATCAGCAGGGACATGTGACACCAGAACGTCCCAGGTTGCTTTGATGGTACATTTTGCTGCTTCATTTTAAAAGTCGTTAAACCAACCTGATTTGAAAGCAGAGTGCTAGCAATAGCTGAAACTGAAGTTCCTTCCTTTTTTTTTTTTTTCCCTGACATATGAAATCCATTAGGAAGGAACAGCTACAGAGACATAGTGTGCTTTCCCCCATCCCTACCCTGTAAAGTATTGTACATAAAGCTGAGGTTCCCTTTCTTACACAGTACAACGTGGGGAGGGTTTAGGACATACTGGCGCCTGAACCTTCCATACTTGTATTGACTTTTGGCCAGGACCATGTATCGGGGAGGTCATTTGCCTTACGGCAAAACTGTATTTTTTATAAGATACCATGATCCTCTGATACCCACGAGCCAACTTCTTGCAAGAACAAGAGGCGTTAACAGAAGCCATAGACATACATGTAGAGGCAGTGGCAAGAAGGCAGAGCAAATGCAGGCACTTCACTAGCACAAACCACAATCAGGCTTGCAAGAGAGCGCTTTAATGTGGCCTACTCGCTACTCTTACGGGTCCTCACCCGTCAGTTCTTAGGGCAATAACATGAGGCACAGCAGCCGGAGGCGGTGATTTAGTGGGAAGCTGAGGCTTCCTGTTGCCTCCTGCTGCTTAGCAGTGGGTCTCTCTCTCTTCACCGACTGCAGCTCTGCAGGCAGACCTGGGAGATGTAAAAGTTTAGTTCTTTCTGCTCTGCATCAAATTATTCTACTCCCATTTACTGCTGAAGAGAAGCAGAGCCTTCTGGACTATCGAGGAAGTTTCCCCTGTTGTCTGCTCAACAGCAGTGCCTCCTTGGAGGTGGAGGGCGGTTCTTGACGGTCTTACACTTAGCAATGTGCCACTCTGCCACCTTGGGAGCAAAGTGGCGGCTACAGTGGGGACACTGAATGTAGTCTGGATTTTCTGCAGGCAGGATGGGAGGCAGGTCGGAGGGGTTTCCACCTTTGGCAATTACCTGCTGGACCTCTCGAGCCTGACGGAGGGTACGGATGAAAGATTCGTGCTTCTGTTTCCAGTTGCTCTTCCGAGGAGGTTCAGCCTGTAAGTTGAAGGAAGACTGATCATTTAACTTGGTGTCTATCTCATCCCCTTCCTGAGTCTCCGTTAGAATGACAGTAAGGAAATTAAGGTCAAAGAGAACAGGAAAGAAGCAACAATGATAACTGACTTGCCAGAGTGGAGGCACTTAAACCAGGGGTCCCCAGCGCCCCCGGGGCTGCGGACTGGTTCTGGTCCACCGCCTGTTAGGAACCGGGCCACACAGGAGGAGGTGAGCGGCAGGCGAGTGAGCGAGCGAAGCTGCATCTGCTGTTCCCCCATCGCTCGCATCACCGCCTGAACCAGCCCCCTCCCACCCCATCCATGGAAGAACTGCCTTCCACAAAACCGGCCCCTGGTGCCAAAAAGTCTGGGGACCGCTGACTTAAACTAAGGGCCTGCAAAGGCGGATAGTACTGAGAGGCAAGCCGTATTGCCCAGCAGAACCCGTGGGAGGCTCAGTGCTTGGAAATACAGGTTGTGGGAAGGGGGAGGTACAGGGCGGAGAACAGGTTGGCTCCCAGGGCTCCTCTCCACCTTGCACATCCAAGTGTCCAACACTTCCAGCACCCTCTCTGGAGAAGTTGAACCAGACAGGTTTCAGACTCAGGACATCCAGACACAGTGGAGAACAGGGTTAATCTAGGGGCTGAAAATGGAGATTAAGGGCAAGTGTACGCAAGGTATTGTGGAATTAACTGTCAGCTTCCTTCTCCCGCTCAGCTCCCAGAGTACCAGACACAGGCACCCTCATAGGAGGCAGGAGTTCTCTGGATGCACCAAGCAGTTGAGAGAAAAGTTGAGATGCTGATTCTGAGGGACCCCAATTAAAAGGCTCAATGTTTGACAGCCCTAATATGAAAGCCCTCAGTCAACAAGCCCCACTTAAGCTTAAATATGAACGGACAGTCAGTAAAGCTCTAACAAGGAAGAGACCAAACAAGTACAGGAACACACATGCATACATGCTCAGGAAGTAGCAACAAGGCAGGTAGCAGAAGAAATTTTTTTACAAAAAATCATAATATCAACAAAGGAGTGTTAGAGGAGATTTTATCTTATGAAACAAGAATATATATACTATGAAAAAGGAATGAGAGAACCAGAAAGAACTATTATAAATTAATACTGCAATAGCTAAAAATAAAAATAGAACTGTTGTAAAATAATGTCAGAAAAGTTACACAGAATGGGAAAAAGGATCAAGATGGAAAGTAGAAAAGATCAGAAAATTAGGAAGTCAATCTAGAAAGTCCAACACTGACTAATAGGAGTTCCAAAATCAGAAAGCATAAGGAGGAAATTATTAAAGAAGACAATAAACATTCCTAGAAATAAATATCACTACCCTTGAGATTGAAATGGCCTACCCACTATCCAACACAATCATTGTAGAATTTCAGAATAAAGAGAGAATCCTATAAGCTTTAAGAAAAAGAAAAAAAATCTATAGGTTTCATATAATGGAGCAGAAATCAAAATGGTATCAGATTTCTCAACAGTAACATTGGATGCTAAAAGCTAGTGGGAAAATGCCATAAAAGTTCTAACAGAAAATAATTTTCCAGCTAGAATTCTCTACCTGGCCGATTCATCAATCAGAAATAAAGCTATTGGGCTTCCCTGGTGGTGCAGTGGTTGAGAGTCCGCCTGCCGATGCAGGGGACACGGGTTCGTGCCCCGGTCCGGGAAGATCCCACATGCCGCGGAGCGGCTGGGCCCGTGAGCCATGGCCGCTGAGCCTGCACGTCCGGAGCCTGTGCTCCGCAACGGGAGAGGCCACAACAGTGAGAGGCCCGCGTACTGCCAAAAATAAATAAATAAATAAAGCTATTATATAGATATTTTCATTCATCCCAAGACAAAAAATATGCCTCCCATGCACCTTTCTTAATAAAGCTTCAGCAAAGCAAGGAGCAAAGCAAGTAAAAGGAAGACACAGGATGCTGGAAACAGGAGAGAAGCAGAGAGAAGTTCCAAACAACAGGTCGGCACCAGGCCTGGAGAAGAACCAGTCTGGACTGGAGCAGGAAGAAAAAGAATGGTGGGATGGAGGTTCCAGAATAAAAAATAGTCAAACTGATAGAAAAACATGAACAGGTGTCTGATACTGGGCAGATCATTCAGGGGAAAAAAAATAGAGTTAGGTATGTAGGAAACCAAGCAAATTAAAACATGGGTCAATTATTAACTCTGGTTGCATGTGGGCAGAGGCAGAATCTGTTCACTCGGCAGTGAACAAAATTTATGTGGGTATTATCACATACACAGCTGACTACTGGTTTAACCCAGAACTGTGATCTCACTACAATGGAAGGATAAGGGAAGGAGAAAAGTGGGAGGAGAGGGGATATGAACCCAGAGTGTATATTATTTAGAAATATGGAAATGCATACCAGAAGAGTCATCTATCAGAACTGCCTGTGGGAGCTAGATGAGGGGCCAGAGAGGGATGAGGCAAAATACTGTTGATCTGCATTATAGGTCACTTAGTACTACATGATTTTTTAAATGTATTCAAATACTACTCGGATGAAAATAAAATTAATTTTAAAAAGAAGAAAAAAGAAAGCAAGCAAGTAGCTGCTTGGTGATGAATATAGGAAGAGATGTTATCAAAGGAAAAGGATCCATCAGGAAAATCTTACTGAAACAGACAAGGCAAGAGAATCAGTGTTAGAGATGGTATCTAGGAACCTTTAGAATTGAATTAGGGGAAAGTTCCTCAACTATATGATACTTATACTTTAATTCTTCATTGTATTGAAGTTTATTCAATTAACACTTATTAATCACAAAGCACAAAGATATAGTCTCTATGCTCAAATACATAAGGTCTAGTAGAGAGACAAGAGTATGAGTCTGCTGGAAGTTATGTGAATATTAAAGGATAAAGGAAAAATCACCTGTTCTTGCAAGTACACTGAAGGAATAACAGAGAGACACAAAGCACTCAGCTTACAAAGGCACAAAGCTTTGGAATAAAACTTGGGACAGTCCAAGGAGAGGAGTCCATCTCAATCCAGATCCTTTCTGCCTTGATGTCCTCAATGCAACATATTTCCTCAAACTAGTTTCCACAAAGCTAGGGCATCTGATCTCAGAAACCCATTTTTTTGCTTTATTGCTACCGTATTTGGGAATTTAAGAAACACAAGATTCTTTTAGGTTCTGGCCAGAAATAAACCACTATAATGGGACAGAGAATACCCAAGTGGATTATTGGGTTGACCAGAAAGAAAACAGGAAAGAACAGGAACTGATGATCATATCGTTATCTGCAAGGGCAACATGTTGACTTCTCGTTGGAAACCGGATTTCAGGGAGATGGTCGCTAAACATGGAAAAGACTTTCTTGTAGCGATCTCCCATATCGTACTGAAAGAAATAACTAACTGCAAAAGACTTCTCTTAACAGCCACCACTTAAACGTGCGTTTTTAAAGGCACCGCAAATACACAAACTGTAAAGTGCTAACGGACAAGAGGTGTTAGCGTGGCAGTGGGAGGGTTGGAAGGAAATGAAAATAGAATAACACTCTCATAGTTTACGAGACTCAGAGCTGGACGGGGCTTTGAGATCATGTGGTCTAGGCTTTTGCACATTTTGATCATTTGCATACCACTTTCACTTCATCCCCTTACTATTTTTCTTTAAATTCATGATTCCTAGAAATCAAGTGCTTACTATGTTTTACTTTTCTAATACACATTACAACTACCGAAATAAAAAATGCATGTCAGCATGCCACACTTTGAGAAACACTCATTTACAACCCCAGTGTTATAACCTTGACAAGGTGGTAGAAGCTTCACCAGACAATCTTCTCCAGATCTGACTGTCCAAATGTGCCTATGAAGTTCCCCCAAATGTATGGAAGTGTCTCAAAGTCACTTTTTACAACATTTTTCTGCAGCTAGGAATGTTCACCAAAGACGAAGTCCTCTAATCCAGCAACCCCACTTCTGAGCATATATCTGGAGAAAACCATAATTCAGAAAGATACATGCACCCCGATGTTCATAGCAGCACTATTTACAATAGCCAGATTATGGAAGCAACCTAAATGCCCATCGACAGATGAATGGATAAAGAAGATGTGGTACATATATACACAATGGAATATTACTCAGCCATAAAAAAAGAATGAAATAATGCCATTTGCAGCAACATGGATGGACGTGGAGATTGTCATACTGAGTGAAGTAAGTTAGACAGAGAAAGACAAATATCATATGATATCACTTATATGTGGAAGCTGAATTGGGCAATTGGGATTGACATGTATACACTGATGTGTATAAAACTGATGACTAATAAGAACATGCAGTATAAAAAAACAAACAAACAAACAAACAAACAATACTAAACTTTCTTGGGGTTATTTGTATGGAAATATGTTAGTATAAATGTTTCAGACATTACATGAGATTTCTAAAAATCTTATATGTTCTGGTATAATGTTATAAGTCATAATTCTAGTTATTACTTTAAAATGTGTATCTCAGAAATAACTAAATTTCCTTGTCAACTGCATTATTATGAACTTCCATCAAATCTTTAACCATGGTCATTTTTAAGTCTTTGGTCATTTACAGAGAGTTCTGGGTGTACTCTGATGCTTTTGCAAAAATGTTCCTATAAAAGGGTTTCATCTTCAAGCAATTCATGGAAAAGACTCTGACAAGTACAGGTTTCTGGTAACTGACTATACTGCTGAACTGAATGAATAAGCATTTTCAGAACTCTAATGGAAAACTGATGAATTCATAAAAGTGCTAACAAAAGATCAAGATGAAAAATAAACTAATTACATGGGACTGAGTGAACTGATGAGGATGATTATAATTTTTGTGACTTTCTGTTTGAATTTTAAAAAAATCCCACAAGGACTCAGAGGCAAAAAATATACAAATCAATTTTCACTGCAAGGTAAAGGAGCTGTTACAGTGGAGGATTACTGGACTGAATGTCAATATTATGACATAGAAAAAAAATATATATATATATATATGTGTGTGTGTGTCATCTTGGGCATGTTACTTAACTTCTTGCCTCATATCTAAAATGGGATAGTAGTAGTATTGTTGGGAAATTATGTGAGATAGTATATGTAATCTAGAGCACTTAGAATGGTATATGGTTCAACCAAAAAAAAAAAAAAAGGTACAAATGAGCTTGTTTCCAGAACAGAAATAGAGTCACAGACGTAGGGAACCGACTTGTGGTTGCCAGGAGGGAGTGCTGGGGGGGAATAAATCGGGAGATGGGGATTGAGATATATACACCACTGTATATAAAATAGATAACTGGACTTCCCTGGTGGCGCAGTGGTTAAGAATCCTCCTGCCAAAAAAAAAAAAAAGAATCCTCCTGCCAATGCATGGTACATGGGTTCGGGCCCTGCTCCAGGAAGATCCCACATGCCACGAAGCAGCTAAGCCCATGCACCACAACTACTGAGCCTGTGCTCTAGAGCCCACGAGCCACAACTATTGAGCCCACGTGCCACAACTACTGAAGCCCACATGCCTAGAGCCCGTGCTCCACAACAAGAGAAGCCACTGCAATAAGAAGCCTGCACACTGCAAGAAGAGTAGCCCCCGTTCGCCGCAACTAGAGGAAGCCCATGCACAGCAACGAAGACCCAATGCAGCCAAAAATAAGTTTTAAAAAATAAAATAGATAACTAACAAGGACCTACTGTATAGCACAGGGAACTCTACTCAATATTCTGTGATGACCTATATGGGAAAAGAAACTAAAAAAGAGTGGATATATATTTATATACGTATAACTGATTCACTTTGCTGTACACCTGAAACTAACACAACATTGTAAATCAACTATACCCCAATAAAAATTATTTAAAAAAATTTAAAAAGTCCTCTGACTTTAAGGTGTTTATGCTCTAAATGGGGAGAAAAAGAAGTCCAAACAATTGTGTTTCATGTATTTACTAAGAAGGTATATCAAAATTAGCCAATCTTGAAAAAATAGATACAGTTATAGGAGTGGTAGCAAGTCCTAATCTTGGGAGGTGGCAGAATATATTGCAGAGAGCGAAGAATTCTCTCAGGGTAGTGAAATGCTTCATAATATTTTTCTTTATATTTTTCATTCTCTTAAATTTTCTAAAGTAAGTGCTTATTACTTTTATAATCAAAAGGACATTTTTTTTTTTTTCTTTTCTTTTTGCGGTATGCGGGCCTCTCACTGTTGTGGCCTCTCCCGTTGCGGAGCACAGGCTCCGGATGCGCAGGCCCAGCGGCCGTGGCTCACGGGCCCAGCCGCTCCGCGGCATATGGGATCCTCCCAGACCGGGGCACGAACCCGTATCCCCTGCATCGGCAGGCGGACTCTCAACCACTGCGCCACCAGGGAGGCCCAAAAGGACATATTTTTTAAGTCTAGATTTTTGGAGTCATTCTGACCCAGATTTATATGCTGACTGTCATTTAAGACTGTTTGTGATCTCAAGCAAGTTAACCTCTCTGACACTTGATTTTTGAACTGATAAAAGATAATGAAATCTTCACAGGGTTGTGGTGAGGATCATATGAAAAGCTCCCATCACTGTGACTGGCACACAGTAGTAATCAATAAATCAAACGTTAATTCTCACTTTCTCCCCATATGACACATGAAATTTTTTTAAAGAAAATGGATGAGTATATAACAGGCTCTTAAAATGATCCCCACTCGAGGCAAATCCATAAGGCCCTTGTTACCTTGACTGAGGCTGGTCCCTTCCAGTTCAAATACTGCTCTAGTTCTGTGCCCTTGGCCCGGGCCCTGGAGGAATCAAACACTTTCCTCTTGGAACTCTGCATCCTGCGGCAGACGTTGGAGTGTCTCTCCAGCCTGAGCAAGAGAAACTTTCGGCCACAGTGGCTGCACTCGCCCAGTTCTGGCTCTTCAGTGGAACAGCTGGAGCCCGAGGAGTGTGGTGCCCTAGACAAGCTAGAATTGCTGGTGGACCTCCGCAAAGCACCGAGTGGCGCTTCTGCAGCTTGAGAAAACGTCTCCTTCAATCGCGCTGAGACTCGGTCTCGGATGTTGTTACTGCTTGCCGCCAGTCTTTCCCTTTTGAGCTTCTGAATTCCATAATCAGAGAACTGGAATGGACTAGAACTTTCTTGAGACCATCCCCAAGTTTCATCCTCTCCTGTGTCTCTACTGAAGACCTCCTCAGACATGAATTCTGGGGAGAAGATAGGTTTGTATGTGGTATTGCCATTGCCTTTAGCTCTCCTCCTGGGGAGTCCCATTCTCTGTAGCTCTCTTTTTTCATTTTCCTCAGCCTGTTCTTTTTCCTTCTGGATCCTTCTGAGTTCCTCCTCTGTCTTCTTCAGCTTTTCCCTCAGAAGAGTCTCTTTTCTGCGGATTTCCGCCTCTAAACTCTCCCCTGCAGCTTCTAGCCTTTGGATCTGCAACCACTCCATCCTGTTGGGGTTTGCCATGACCCTGTCCTCCTGACTGGCAGCAACTGTACCAACCACAGATGAATTCACCCAGTTCCTTGAACCAAAGCTACTGTATGAAAACTTTCTTGGCTCAGGGGGTCTTGGAGAGGCATTCTGGTCCCCATCAGTGCCAGCCTCACCTGTACTATGGGGCTTCCGATGAAACACAGGTTTCAGTGGGTATGCCCGGTCCACCCCAACTCGCTTCTTTGTAAAGGGGATGAATTCCTGGTTATTTGCTTTGGGATACCGGGACTGAGGGCCTGGTGAGTAAAACAAACACTTTGCTTGGCCCTGGGGATTGCTTCTTGAATCTTGCTGGCTGATTCCTGCATAGCGGGGATAGGAGTAGCTCCGGTCTTTCGCGCAGGTGTTCCATTTGGGGTGAGTGTAGAGATTATCCAGCGTCAGCTCTTGGTTGCTCAAAAGCTTCTGCTGGAAATTGTTCCTCGGGTGCCCCACAGAGGACCGCTGAGAAGAGCCACCTTTTTCAGAGGGGTCTTGCTTAGCTGAGTGGAGCTCTGGAGCTTCCGTTTTATTATGTGGGAGCATAATGCCCACAGGCAAAGGCAGTGCCAACTGGAGACCAGCCGTTCAGGGCATGGACTGAAAGCCTAGGGGAGATTTAAACCAGACATATGTGAGGAGTTTGTCTGAGGTTCACCTCGGCTGCTAAAGTAAACTGTTTCTACATTTGTCCTACCCACATTTTCCCTTAGACTTCTTAGGGACAGTGGTGCTGGGTCTGCCAGAGCTTTCATTCAATAAGCATTTGGTGAACACTTATTATGTCTTGCGGGTGCTTATTAGGTCCTGAGGATAGAAGAAGGAATGTGATACAGGTGTTCCTGTCACCTGGCTTTCCTTTGTATCAGTACCAGCCTCTGCCATACACAGCATACTCTGTAGCAGGTGGAAAGAGCTATTGGATTGAAAGTCAGTTTTTAGGCCTGTGACACAGGACAAGCAGCTTCCCCTCGCTGGCTCCAGTTTCTTCACCTGTAAACTGAGGGGTTCTCTCAGAGTTACAGGACTCGAACTTAGGGACCTTAGGACTCCGAGTCTAGCCCCATCATTTTATAGGTGAGAAAACTGCGGCCCATTGCTAAGTGACTGGCACAAAGAGCTCTCGGGGCTTCCCTCCTGCTGGAACAATGCTTGACCCCAAAGAGCACAGCTGCTGCCGCTCAGGGCCTGCAGCAGGTGCCTGGCTGGCAAACCCTCACCCAAGGAGTCCCCGCGGCACAGACGGCAGGTCTGTAGTCTGAGAGGAGGGGACCACCTGATCTGGCCGCCGCGGGTTTTAGATCCGGAATGCCTAAGTCGCATTCTGTCCTGGAGGGCTCAGCCGGGAAGCCTCTACTGGAGACTCCGTTTTGGGGACAAGCCCTCGCTCTTCAGTCTGTCGGGCCCTTGGGAGGTCAAGGTGCTGACCCCATGTCTTCCCGCCCTTCTGCGTACCTGAGGCTCTCGTGGACAGCTCCTGCTCAGGGGAAACCCCAGGACTTTGTTTCCCCGACCACGAACCCTCCCTCCACCGACGGCCGCGCAGGCGCTCTCAGCTGGCCTCTGTTTTTCCCGTTGCCTGGAGACGGGAGAGCGTGGGCGCCCAGCCCCTCCTCGCCGCGAATTCCGCGGTGGGTGGGCGGGTGAGGCGTGCGCAAGCGCAGTCCGCACACCACCGGGCACCGCCCCGGGCGCGGGCGCGGTCGACCAGAGTGTCGCCTGACCCGGTGTCCCGCCAACTCTGCAGCTCCGTCCAGCTCTGCCCTTAGGGGACGGGGGAATGGGGTGGGAGAGGCTTTTCTGGGGCTCCATCAAAGAGCTTGGATTTTTCTCAGAGCGATGGTCTCAGATCCTGGGGTGTGCCCTTCTCTGGCAAAAGACGGAGCGCCTAGATGTGCCCTCAAGTCATTCTGCCGCAGGATTCCGGTGTCTGCCCCCTTAGCGGGAGTGGGCCTGCTGATAGCCTTTCTTAGCACGTTCGGCTGCCTTGTACGGGCCCCAGGTACGGCTGTATACGATCTCTCCATGCTTTTCCTCGCAAATAGTTTGGAGCTTGCGTCAAATTTTAGCAACTCGGCTAGGTTTTGCTACGCAGAAGGGGGGAAGTTTTTGTAGCCAATGTAATTATTTTGATATAATGTTTTACTCTCACGTGGTAACTCTGGCCCTCTCTTAGGGCCCAAGAATGACTCAGACAAGTGTAATGATAATAAAGTTAACTACCAGATCGAAAATGCTCAGTATAACCTGGTTTCAACACTAAAGATACTCCATAACTTGCTAACATCAGAAGAGAGTTTATTTGTCTTCATACTTCAGTTCATTTGTGTAAGCTGTTTGGAACAGGCAGCTTACTTTTTTCCCTGTAACTACTTAAAAGATTCATGCACATGGAAAATAATATAGACAGCAGTGGTCGGTGTTAATACTTCAACATGTCATAATACAGCTTTTACATGTTATAAAGAAATGCCTTGGTGGTGCTCCAAGGCAGTCCTTTTATGCCTTGTTTTCTTTCCTAGTTGACTCTCCACTGCCTTCTCTATGTATGCATTTTCAGACATTTCCCACTCTTGTCAAAGTCCCAGTTATCTCAGCATGGGGCTTGCCTGTCATCAATTCCAGAAGCTCCCCTCCAGCCTGGCAGAATTTCCCAGGGTGCCTCCCTCCATCTTGACTTCTTTCCCTCTTGTTTATGAGGAAGAAGAATCTTTGTCTTTCCTTGAGTTCCCTTGACTTAGTCCCTTTCAGTACCCTCCAGGAATTGACTCACTTTACCCCTGCATCTTGTTAACTTCAAGTTATATCTATCCACACACTCTTCTGTGGTTTTAAAATATGCTTAACTTTGCCCTGCACAAAAAGCCTCATTTCCCTTGACCACACCTTTCACCTTAGGGTCCCATTCCTTTCTCCTCTTCTTTTTTATTTTTTAGCGGTACGCGGGCCTCTCACTGTTTGTGGCCTCTCCCGTTGCGGAGCACAGGCTCCGGACGCGCAGGCTCAGCGGCCATGGCTCACGGGCCCAGCCGCTCCGCGGCATGTGGGATCCTCCCGGACCGGGGCACGAACCCATGTCCCCTACATCGGCAGGCGGACTCTCAACCACTGCGCCACCAGGGAAGCCCTCTTCTCCACTTCTTAATAGAAAACTTTACATTTCCTGCCCCCACTTCCTCAACTCCCCCTCATTGTCCAGTCCATTGTGGTCTGGTTCCCCTCTGTCCGCTTTATTTAACTGCTAGGCTACCAGTGACCTTCCAATGACCCTAAAGACAAAAGCTGCTATTTCTTCAGCCTACTCATTTGACACTGATTTTTCTCTCCGTTGGAACTCTCTTCTCACTTGCTTCTGTGTGCCTTCTTGGTTTCTTCTTTCATGTCCTTGCATTTATGTCTGTTCCTCACCTGCCCCCCAAATGTAGGTGTTCTCCAAGGCCCTCGTACTTCTCATATAAATGTAGTTTCAGACATTCTCTTCCTTAATGATTTCAGCCAAATGCTGAAATTTCAGGTCTCACCTATGTTTAAATGATATCTAGCTTAGTTCTCTCTGCTTAATTACGGACTCAAATTTCCAAATTCCCATGTAGCACTTGCACATGAATGTTCCTCAGGAACCACAAACTCAATATGACAGAAAACGAAGTTGTGATCACCTCCGCGTTCCCCAATCTGCCTCTCCAGTGTTCCCTCTCATGCTGAAAGCATCAGTCATCTTCTCCTCCTCCCACTTTGTCACCCCCTCTCTCTAACTGGTCAGCAGGCTCTGCTGAAGTTACTCTGCGATGTCTCTTGTATATGTCCCCTCCTTTACATTTCTACAACCCTAGGTGAGTTTCTCCCTCACTTCTCACTGGGATAGCACCACTCTCCTAACTGCTATTCATCTGCTCCCCAAACCTAACCTTCTGGCTGCTGCCAGAATAATTATCCTGAATACTTCTGACGCCATAATTCTCCTACCCAGTGGCTTCCTCTTTACCTGTAGGATAAAGTTGAAATGTGTAACTTAGCATGGTAGTTCAGCTTGCCAGATTAGGTCCAGCCTACCTTTCCAGTCTTGCCTCCCCAGAGGCTAGCCCAGGGCATCTGAACCTTGGCTGTGCTTTAGGACTACCTGGAAAGCAATTTCTGGGAGTGAGGCCTGGGTATCATCAGTATTTTACAAAGCTTTCCCCAAGGTCCTAATGTGCAGCCAGGGTTGAGAAACCCTGGTCCAGCCACACCTGACTACTTGCACTTTCTTACCTCAGTGGCCTTACTCCAAGCTCCACGTACTGGGAGGTGGCGGAGCATAGCATTCATGGGAGTGGGTTCTGTACTCAGACTGCTTGGAACTAAATCCCAGCTCCATCACTTACTGCTTGTGGTTGTGTAACCTTGGGTAATATGCTGGTTTCTCCAAGAATGCTTTCCCAGTCTTCCCAGCCAGAATGAATCTCTTTGCTCCTTTGTGTTCTCATAATATTTTCTGTCCTTGTTATAGCGCAGGGCTGGCTCATGATGAGCTCTCAGTGGATGCTTGTGGAATTGAATTAGTATGTTGTGCATTGTATTGTCATCATTTGCATGCGTATTTGTCCCTTACGCTAAATAAAAAACTCTTTGAGGGCAAAGATTATATACCATTCATCTTTGTATATCCTGCAGTGTATATACGTAGTAGATACTCAATAGGTTAATTCTACAGAGAAACTAGTTTTTAAAAAATAAATTTTAAATAACATCAGCCAGTTACTCTGTTCAGCATTATTTTCAAATATTACCAAGCGTAACAATTCAGTTCAGCTTCCCACCCCACTCCCACCCCAACGCCAGCACTGAGGTTATATGATTCTCCAGGATCTGGATCCTCACTTTGTAGTGGGGAACTGATGGAATAATGGATCTCCATGGCTTCCATTGCAAATCCATCTCACCTTGCCAAGTCTGCCAACCTGGCATATTCACAAATGGAACCTTATGTTATGAAGGGATGTAAGGTACACAAGCACTCCAAAGAGCAACAATAAACACCACAGTTTTCCTTCATACACAATCTTAAGGGTATCTGTATTCAAATGCCTTCAAGGTGACCCTACTTTTTTTTAAATTAATTTTTATTGGAGTATAGTTGCTTTACAGTTTTGTGTTAATTTCTACTGTACAGCAAAATGAATCAACTATACATATACATATGTCCCCTCTTTTTTGGATTTCCTTCCCATTTAGGTCACCACAGTGCATTAAGTAGAGTTCCCTGTGCTATACAGTATGTTCTCATTAGTTATCTATAAGGTGACCCTGTTTTTAACAATCATCACCCACAACTCCCCTTGACAATTCCCTTCTCCCAAAAGAAATTCATGCAACTTGGTCACTTGGCTTAGATTGACTGATTCAGTTGTGATTATGGGTTATTTTGCTTGTGCTTGTGATTGATGGATTGATTGCTTTAGATAAGCATTGTTTGTAGTTTTCTTAGTAAGGTAGACTCTGGTGGGCCGCTTCCAGAATCACAGAGGGAGAAATAACCTCCACTGGGACCTCCTATACACTCATCTCCACTGCTACCCATTCCAGACTTAGGCATGACTCAGAATTGGAGGAGAACTGAGAAAAAGGGCAGAAAAGTTGTATGTCTTCTATTTAATTTGTTTGTTTGTTTATGATGTTTAGTGTTTATCATCTGTCTCCAGAATTTAATCTCCTCCGGTCCAGGGATCCTTTTTGTTCATTAACGTATGTCAACCACCTAGAAATGTGCCTGGCACACAGAGGCTCTCAGTAAATATTTACAGAATGATTGGATTTATCTCAAGTGTTTCTTCGTCTTTGTCTTGATCCCCGCGAGAAAATGAAAAAAGGCGTGCGCTTAGTGACCGAGGTGGGGTGAGGGCTCGTCTGCAGAATCGTAGCCGAGACCCTGGACAGATCCCGCCCACTCGCCAATCGGAGGCTCTGGAGCTACTAGACACTGGCGTCCCGAAATCCCACCCTCTAGGCGGGCTCTGGGCTGAGTGTGCCGTACGTGATTGGCCGGCGGAGATGATGGGCATGAGAGACAGCGAAGGAGGAGCCGCGTTCTAAGCTACTGGGCGCGGCGGATACGCAACCGGGGGAACCGTTGGCCTGGTGGTCTCCGGGGTAGTCCACCGGAGAGGAGGACGAGGAGAGTGAGCCTGGGGCAGGGCCTCGGGGCGTGCTCATCAGTTCGATTAGCCCTAAAATATTAATAGGAGGGCATTCTGGTGGGAGCGCGGAAGCCAGGTTCGCGTGGGAAGAGGGAGGGATGGAGAGGGTGCGGGACCGGGGATGGGTTAGGGAGGTAACTGGATAAGCAGGTAATTGCCCCAAAAGAGGCCTCTGTGGGCTCCCTTGCCCGGGTGTCTTCCTGTTAACTTCACACACCCGCGCTTACACGTGACCGCTTACTTACTCCGAAGTACTGGCACCTTAAGGTCAGGGAGAGGTCACAGTGGTTAACGATGGAGAGGTGTGTGTGTGACCCTTTCTGCCTCAGGATTGGGGGCCCGGGAATAGGATAATGAGTCCTTTACTTTTCTGCTTTCATGGTCTCTGACAGGTCTGAGCGTGAGTATGGCAGAAGGGGACACCCTGATGTCAGTGGATTATGAAGTTTTTGGGAAAGTGCAAGGTGTGTTTTTCCGCAAGTACACTCAGGTATGTGGCTTACAGGATTTGGGGACATACCTAGGTTATGAGGATGGGAACAAGAGACATGTTCCTGAAAAATATGCATTGGGGAAGCTTTCTGTTTGGTAGCTGGATGGCAAAGAGGTGGTTTGTAAAACAATGGGTATGAAAATGCTTTGCAGTGGGTAAAACACAATGCAAATGGAAAATTTGTCTACTGTTATTATTGGTCTTTTCTAACAGTGGTACTTGAGTACCTAGACACATATGGATGAGCTTCTCTTTTCCAAAGGGGAATAAAGGGCTTCCCCAGTTCTCCCTGTTGTGGCATCATCAAACCAAGTCACAATTCTTGTAGGAAAGTTAACATTGATCAAAGAGATGGAATTTAAGTGAACTTGTGACATTTAATTGCTTCCTCTGCAGCTGCTGCATTTTCTTCAGACCTCTTTCCTTTTTCAACCTCTCCCATTCCCCTATGTAATTCCTTCCCGCTCATTTTAGCTTTTTTTTTTTTTAACATTTTAACCTTCCTTAACGTTTTTCTTTTTTAAAAAAATTAATTGATTAATTTATTTGTGGCTGTGTTGGGTTTTCGTTTCTGTGCGAGGGCTTTCTCTAGTTGTGGCAAGCGGAGGCCACTCTTCATCGCGGTGCGCGGGCCTCTCACTATCGCGGCCTCTCTTGTTGCGGAGCACAAGCTCCAAACGCGCAGGCTCAGTAGCTGTGGCACACGGGCCTAGTTGCCCCGCGGCATGTGGGATCTTCCCAGACCAGGGTTCAAACCCGCGTCCCCTGCATTGGCAGGTAGATTCTCAACCACTGCGCCACCAGGGAGGCCCTCATTTTAGCTTTTAAAGAACAATTACCTTTTCCAGGTGATGCTTTTCTAATGAAAATACTTTATCCATTCCAGGGTAAGTAATGGTAACATTGAACATGGAGCCTGGTATTCCTATTTGATATTAGGGAGTAGTTGAGGGGATGAACAAACTATTGACAGCCTCTGTCTTAATATCACTAATCCTCCCTCAATGGGCACACACAGATGCAATCTCAGTTTGCCTTCTATCTTCTATAGAGGGGTATCAGGCTATTGCCTTCCCAATGTATCTCCAACCCCAAAGACACTGAGTTAAGACTGCAGAACTTGCCAAGTGTCACATTCCTGGGATTGTGGTACTTAAAATTCAAACCTGAATCTTTGAAATATGAATGTTAAATATCACTACCTCTTTTTCCAATTACTTGCAAATCATTTCCTCCTGTTTCATTCTCATATATGAAGTGCCTATTGGAAAAAAAGAACTACTGAAAGTCATAGCAAGAGCTATGTTCCAATTAGCCTTGCTACCAATTATGTATGGTAAGTTCCTGTGATTTAGTAAATGGAGGTGGCAGCCTCAAAGATTAATTAAAGTTGTTGAGCAAAAAGGACCAGATGGCAGTATACTCCATCTCTCTCTACTGAGCCTCCCACCCCTCAATTTAAAGAGAGAATAAAAGAATGCAGAAAAACAAATATTGATTTGGAAAACTGCAAGGAAGATGTCATCCTTTTTCCCCTTAATTAGACCTGTAGTTTATTCTTGACTACTTATAATCATTTTATTATATATGTTCATTTTAACAGTTATTTTGTTTTGCTACAGTCTTTTTATGTGTTGATATCATCTAGCCTCTTAATTAAATTCCATCACTCCTAGAATGAGAATACTTGAAGGGATTTTTTTTTAAAGTTGGAATATAATTCACATTCCATAAAATTCACCCTTTTGGGACTTCCCTGGTGGTCCAGTGGTTAAGAATCCACCTTCCAATTCAGGAGACATGGGTTCGATCCCTGGTCGGGGAACTAAGATCCTGGGGCAACTAAGCCCACTCGCCGCAACTACTGAGCCTGTGCACCACAACTACAGAGCCCACGTGCTCTGGAGCCCGCACACCACAACTAGAGAGAAGCCCGCACACCACAACTAGAGCCCCTGTGCTGCAACGAAGATCCCGCTTAAGGCAACTAAGACCCAACGTAGCCAAAAATTAATTAATTAATTAATTAATTAATTAATTAATTATTTTTAAAAATTCACCCTTTTAAAGTGTATAATACAGGTCTTCCCTGGTGGTGCAGTGGTTAAGAATCCGCCTGCCAGTGCAGGGGACACAGGTTCGAGCCCTGGTCCGGGAAGATCCCACATGCCGCAGAGCAACTAAGCCCGTGTGCTGCAACTACTGAGGCTGTGCTCTAGAGCCTGCGAGCCACGACTACCAAAGCCCGCATGCCTAGAGCCCGTGCTCCACAACAGGAGAAGCCACTGCAATGAGAAGCCTGCACACCACAATGAAGAGTAGCCCCTGCTCGCTGCAACTAGAGAAAGCCCAAATGCAGCACCAAAGACCCAATGCAGCCAAAAAAATAAATAAATAAATTTTTTAAGGGTATAATACAGTGGTTTTTTAGCATTCATAAAGATGTACACTAATTCCAGAACATTTTATCACCCCAGAAAGAAACCCCACACCCATTAGCACTCACTCTTCATCCCCGCAGCCCCTGGCAACCACTAAGCTCATTTCTGTCTCTATGGATTTGCCTATTCTGGACATTTAATGTAAATGGAATCATACAATATGTGGCCTTTTGTGTTTGGCTTCTTTCACTTGACATGTTTTCAAGATTTATCCATGTTGTAGCTTATATCAGTACTTCATTTCTTTTTATGGCTGGGTAATATTACATTGTATGGGGAATTCCCTGGCGGTCCAGTGGTTAGGACTCGGCGCTTTCACTGCCAGGGCCTGGGTTCAATCCCTGGTTGGGGAACTAAGATCCCACAAGCCTTGCAGTGTGGCCAAATAAATAAATAAATAAATAAATAATTGTTTAAAAAAATATTCCACTGTATGGATATAATACATTGTATATATCCAATCATCAATTCATGGACATTTAGGTTGTTTCTACTTTTTATCTGTTATAAATAATGATGCTGTGAACATTTATGTACCTGTTTTTATGTAAACATTGTTTTCAATTCCCTTGGGTATATATACCTAGGAGTAGATTGCTGGGTCACATAACTCCATGTATAACTTTTTGAGGAACTGCCAAAGCAGTTTTCCAAAGCAGCTGCACCATTTTACAGTCCCACTATCAATGCATGAAAATTCCAATTTCTCCAAATTGTCAACAATTGTTATTGTCTGTCTTCTTTATTATAGCCATCCTGGTGAGTGTGAAGTGGTATCTCATTGTGGTTTTTTGTTGTTTTGTTTTGTTTTGAGGTATCAATAAATTTAAAAGGATTTAAGTCATATAAAGCATGTTCTCCTATGACCATAATGAAACTAAACTGCCATCAATAACAGAAAACTGGAAAATTCCCAAATATTTGGAAACTATAGAACACATTTTTTTTAACTGTGGTAAAATATACATAATGTAAAATTTGCCATTTTAACCATTTTGAGTGTACAGTTCAGTGACCTTAAGTACATTCATATTGTTGTGGCACCATCACCATCATCCATCCACAGAACTCTTTTCATCTTGCAAAGCTGAAACTCTGTACTCATTAAACAATAACTCCTGATTCTCCTTCCCTATACCTGGCAGTTACAGTTCTACTTTCTGTCTCTATGAATTTGACTACTCTAGGTAACTCATATAAGTAGAATCATATAGTATTTGGTTTTTTTCCTGACTTGCATATTTCACTAGCATAACATCCTTAAGAGTCATCCATGTTGTAGCATCTGTTCAAATTTCCTTCCTTTTTAAGTCTCTAATATTCTGGTGTATGTGTATACCCTCATTGTGGTTTTGTTTGCCTTCTAATGATTAATGGTGTTGAACATCTTTTCATGTGCTTATTGGCACATGAAAGAAGATATTTCTTCTTTGGAGAAATGTCTCCAAATCCTTTGCCCATTTTTTAAAATATAAATTTATTTATTTTTGGCTGCTTCTGGTCTTAGTTGCTGCACACGGGCTTTCTCTAGTTGTGGTGAGCAGGGGCTACTCTTTGTTGTGGTGCACGGGCTTCTCATTGCGGTGGCTTTTCTTGTTGCGGAGCACGGGCTCTAGGCGCGCGGGCTTCAGTAGTTGTGGCACGTGGGCTCAGTAGTTGTGGCTCGTGGGCTCAGTAGTTATGGCTCGTGGGCTCTAGAGCACAGGCTCAGTAGTTGTGGCACGTGAACTTCAGTAGTTGTGGCGCACAGGCTCTGCAGCATGTGGGATCTTCCCAGACCAGGGCTCGAACCCCTGTCCCCTGCATTGGCAGGCAGATTCTTAACCACTGCACCACTAGGGAAGCCCTTTAATACATCTTTATTGGAGTATAATTGCTTCACAATACCATGTTAGTTTCATTTGCACAACAAAGCGAATCAGCCACACCCATACACACTTCCCCACGTCCCCTCCCTCTTGAGCCTCCCTCCCATCCTCCCTATCCCACCCCTCTAGGTCATCGCAAAGCGCTGAGCTGATCTCCCTGTGCTATGCTGCTGCTTCCCACCAGCCAACTATTTAACATTCCGTAGTGTATGTACGTCGATGCTACTCGCACTTCACCCCAGCTTTGCCCTCCCACCCCATGTCATCAAGTCCATTCTCTATGTCTACCTCTTTATTCCTGCCCTGCAACTAGGTTCATCAGTACGATTTTTTTTTTTAGATTCCATCTATATGCGTTAGCATACAGTATTTGTTTTTCTCATTCTGACTTACTTCACTCTGTATGACAGACTCTAGGTCCATCCACCTCACTACAAATAACTCAATTTCATTTCTTTTATGGCTGAGTAATATTCTGTTGTATATATGTGCCACATCTATGGAAAACAGTATGGAGGTTCCTTAAAAAACTAAAAATAGAACTACCATAGGACCCAGCAATCCCACTACTGGGCATATACCCTGAGAAAAACGTAATTCAAAAAGAGACGTGCACCACAGTGTTCATTGCAGCACTATTTACAATAGCCAGGACATGGAAGCAACCTAAGTGTCCATTGACATATCATGGGCAGTTTTTGATTACTAATTCAATCTCTTGTTATAGGTCTATTCAGATTTTCTATTTCTTCTTAATTCAGTTTCTGTAGTTTTTGAGTCTTTCTAGGTATCTGCTCTTTTAATCTAAGGTATCTAATTTGTTAGAATACAATTGTTCATATTATTCCCTTATTATCCTTTTTTTTTTTTTTTTTGTAAAGTTGGTGGTAATGTCCCCTCTTTCATTTCTGATTTTAGTACTTTGAGCCTTCTCTCTTTTTTTTATTGATCAGGCTAGCTTAAGGTTTGACAACTTTGTTGGTCTTTTTAAAGAATCAACTTTTGGTTTCATTTATTTTTTCTTTCTTCCTGCTTTCCTTTCTTCCTTCCTTTCTTTTTTTCTTTCTTTTTTCTATGTCTATTAACTCCTGCTCTAATCCTTATTATTTCCTTTTTGTGCTTGTTTTGGATTCAGTTTGCTCTTCTCTTTCTAATTTCCTAAGGTGGAAGTCTAGGTTATTGGTTTGAGGGTACTTTCTTTTTAGATTGAGACTAGAGTTGGTGATTATATTTGTTAAAATGTTTCCAGATGACCATCCAAGCAGAAATATTATTATGAGGGAGAATTAGCTTTTTGGAATTTTCTTAGGAGAAAACGCTGCTTACTTGTTTAGATATATATTCAAAACTGAACATGACTCAGCAACATTATGTTATCATTTAAAAATAAAAACAGGGACTTCCCTGATGGCACAGTGGATAAGACTCCGTGCTCCCAATACAAGGGGCCTGGGTTCGATCCCTGGTCAGGAAACTAGATCCCACATTAATGCTACAACTAAGAGTTCACATGCCACAACTAAGGAGCTGGTGAGCTGCAACTAAGGAGCCCCCCTGCCGCAACTAAGACCTGGTGCAACCAAATAAATAAATATACATATGTATGTGTGTGTGTATATATATATATAATAAGAACAGAATCGAGTGCACAAATAAAACCCATAGGAAATCCCCATTCTCAACACCAGTCAAAGTTGGAGTGTTTTGTTCACTCTCAGACTTCAGATAAATCATATTGCAATTTAAAGTTTAAATAACTTAGTTTTGAGCAGTACTGTTATAACCTCCTGCTCAAAACTCAACACAATCATTCCTATAGCTAATTACCATATAAGGTAACTAAGAACTAGGGATAGCCCATTCCCCTAGGTTAAAAGAAGTAGAAGAGTGCAGTTGTTACACAAAGTCAGCTGGATGTGGAGTCTTATTCAAATCCATTCTCTGCATTCTTTTTTAATGCCACAATCTACAACACTCAATCATGCTGTAGGTATCTCTTATTTTTCTTCATTTCTTAATTTCCTCTGTATCCTTTAAACTGTTATTTATTTGACCAAAGTCTCTTTTGTTCATTATGCAAACAAGTCTTTGCCTTGAACGTTAACTGATTTGATGAATACTTCAGTTCCTCATCAAACATAGTTTTGCTATGCATAACATTTTCTTTGGCCAACTCCAGCAATTTCCCATATTTACTAGGTCACTAGTCTGGCATTTGGACATGCAATCAAGTTAACTCCCGTTTTCATTTGTAATCTAACCCCTTCTATTTAGATAGAATGTAACAATCAATAACTTTTATAATATCCTTAATTGGAAATTTTACAAAAATAAAATTGCCTCTAAAACATTGCTACCTTTCCCCAATTTTCAGTCATTCCACAGTTAATGATTTAAAGGAAAGAGCATTGGAAAGTCTAAGAAAAGAGCAACTACAGTGATTAGATGATTTTCATAAGCTTATGCAACATTAAAGACATTGTGATTATTTAGACAGAAGAAAGTCAAGTGAAAACAATAGTTAATGTAGTCTCATGAAACTTTGGTGTTTAGAGGCTGATCACCAGCTGCTTTTTCCTTCTCTAGGAGGATGAGAGAAAGTGGGCTTTAGACGCAACATAAAGACCTTGGGTTAGACAGTTTCTTTACAGTGAGAACAGTGGATTGCGTTGCCCAGGAAATTGTAAAATACTCTCTAATGATCTTTAAAGAGATATTGGACACTTAATCATCTGGATTTGTTTAGGTGTGGTTTTGGTTAAAGAAAAAAAGAAGGATCAAATAGCTTCATGCTTTTTCTGTTTAATAAACCCAGTAGATTCTTGATTAGGAGACGGAAAATGAACAAGATATACTCCAGTATCCTAACAACAGTCATCCTTAGGGAATCATTTTGAAAGCATCTGATTTGGTCTTAAATCTTTACTACTTAACCAAATTGATGACATAGTGAAAAATTCTGGTGCCTGGTTTCATAGGGTGGAAGAAGGAAATGGAGTCAAGTGGTTAACACTGCCTGTTAAGATCAGCAATGAGATTCTCCTTGCTGTAGTTCTGTTTTGACTGTTCTGGACAATATCTAATTAGTTTCAGTGGCTTGATTCTAGGCCAAGATTCTGGCAAGAGATTGTAGTCTAATTTTGTTTTGTTCAATCTCACTGGATTTCTCTCTCTTGTCTTTTTCTTTCCCTTAGGCTGAGGGTAAAAAGCTCGGATTAGTAGGCTGGGTCCAGAACACTGACCAGGGCACAGTGCACGGACAATTGCAAGGTCCCACCTCCAAAGTACGTCATATGCAGGAATGGCTTGAGACAAGAGGAAGTCCCAAATCGCACATTGACAGAGCAAGCTTCAACAATGAGAAAGTCATCTTAAAGTTGGATTACTCAGATTTCCAAATTGTGAAATAATGGTCTGAATTTAAATTTTCCAAGATACTCAGTGGTTTTGTTTTTTTATTTTTAATAGGGATAGAATTATTCTGTGTTCAATATTAGAATTTGTAAGTAAGTTATTTTAGTATCAGATATTTGATAGTTACTGTATATTATGTATATGATGGAAGGATTACAACTGTACACAATTCTAATCAATAAAAACACAGAACCTTCCGTGTAGGATACTTATTTTCTTTTTGGTAAACTTCATTTTGGGCAAAATAAGAGGTATTTACTTAATAAACATCTTTGGGAAGAGAATTTTGAGGTAATTTAAAGAAATCGGAAAGAAAAAGAGTTACTTTTAATCATTTCTTTTTAATAGCTTCCATGAACTTTTCTTCAGGAAATTGCACCTAATAAGAACAAATACCACAAGTTCAATTTGTTAGCTGTTCAAACGGTATTTTGGACTAATTGTTTTTCATTTTCTGGAGTTTCTGCTATCATTCCTGTCCTCTGCATAAGGAATTCACATAAATTGATGTTATGGGCTAAATTATCCCCCCACCCCCAAATTCATATGTTGAGTCCTAACTCTGGATACCTCAGTATGGGACTACACTTGGAGACAGGGCTTTTATAGAGGTAATTAAGGTTAAATGAGGTCATTAGGGTGGGCCCTAATCCAATATGCCCCAGTGTTCTTATAAGAAGAGGAAATTTGGACACAGCCCTGTGTGCACAGAGGAAAGAACATGTGAAGACGAGGGAGAAGACAGCAATTTTACCAGCCAAGGAAAGAGGCCCCAGAAGAAATCATCATTTCAATACTTTGATCTCAGATTTCTAGCCTCCAGAACTGTGACAAAATAAATTTCTGTTGTTTAAGCCACCCAGTTTAGTACTTTGATATGGCAGCCTTAGCAAACTAATACAAGCAATAAGCATTTTGCTTCATCAGACTTAAGATATCTCCTGATTTGGTTTAGTCAGCCATTAGAAAAAGTATATATCAGGGCTTCCCTGGTAGCGCAGTGGTTGAGAGTCCGCCTGCCGATGCAGGGGACACGGGTTCGTGCCCTGGTCCGGGAGGATCCCACGTGCCGCGGGGTGGCTGGGCCCGTGAGCCATGGCTGCTGAGCCTGTACGTCCGGAGTCTGTGCTCCGCAACGGGAGAGGCCACAGCAGGGAGAGGCCCGCGTACGGCAAAAAAAAAAAAAAAAAAAGTATATATCAAATGCTTATTGGGTTTGACAAATTTGTCATAAATTCCAATTTTTTTTAAATACAAGGTTTCAATGAAAACAGGACAAAGCAAAAACTGAAGGTTCCCAAAACACCTATTCTCACAATGCTCTTAGAGTTCCACTCTCATTCCATTAGAAAAGAAAGCTGCGGTGGTATTGGGAAGATACCAAAAAAGTCAATGAAGGGAGTCTTGTTGTCCTCATCTGTAAATTAAGAATAGAGCTATATAGTTTCTCGGTCTTTTCCAGCTCTGAAATAATACTATATATCTCTAAGATGGAAGCCTTTGGATTTATTAATTAATTGAGTACCTAACATAAGCCAGGCACTGTTCTTGCCATGGGGATACAGCAGCAAACAAAAATAGACAAAACCCATACCTTCATATAGCTTACATTCTAGTGAGAGAAGATAGACGATAAGCAAATAAAATATATATTGAATTAAATGGTAGTACGTGCAAAGGAGAGATGAGAGAAGGGGAAAGAAGAAAAAAACAAAATTGCTAGAAACAGCTTTTCACGCCATGCATGCTAAAACGGGATAAGGATTGAGAATTTGGGGTACTAGTGAGAAGAGACCTTGGGACACATTGAGTACCGAAGCCGGGAACACCTGGTGCGCATGCGCACTGGGGTGTCACGGACGAGAGGATGTTCTCGGCGGGGCAGCTGAGAAGCGCATGCTCGCGGGCTCGCGCGTGCATGAGCCTCGCGTGCACGAGCCTTGCGAGCCAACGTGCGCGCGTCCGGCGTCCGAGGCGGTTGGTGTCAGGGAGTTGTTGAGGCGCGATACGAGGTGACTTGGGGAAAAGCACGCGACGAAAGGATGATTCCGGGAGCTCTTCTACCACAAGAAGGGCCCTGGCGACCGCTGCGGGCCAACTTTACGGGCCCGCTGCGCAGGGGCTCCGGGAGGCCCCCTGGCCTGTCTTCAGCGGGGCGCCCGAACCTGGGCAGGCTGGGGTTTCTGGTTGCCAGCTGGGGGAGGGGATGGGGGAGGAGCTTGGGTCTGGCGGGGTAGGCGGCCTCCGCCCTGCTCCCCGAAGCTTTCTTATTAGCTCAGAACCCGGATGGAGTCGTCCCATTTGTCCCAGGAGCCCTGAAAGGACTGGGATATAATCAGGAAATCGTTGAGTTGGGTAGCAGTCGGAATACTTATTAAACGTTTACCTCTCATTTTTTGCCGGCTGCAAAGTTCATGACGTTAGAAATCGTCAGATCCTCAATTATCACTCTGATTTTACCGGGTTTGAAAAACTAGCCCTACCACTTGCGAGAGGTCCCCCCCATGCTGCACTCAGCTGTGAAGGGAGGGGACCTTTAATTGCACTATAATCTTATTTTTTTTTACCTGTCAGAAAACTTAAAATCAAGTTTAAACAGCCCCTTGCCATCATGATTATTGCCAAGGTAGTTTGAAGCCATCTGTAAAGACCAAAATACAAAATAATAGTAAGGGCCTTCTGAAAACTTATCAAAGTTATACATGAACAAGATTTAAAAATCAAATACAGAATGGCTTATAATGACAAGGAATTTTCCTGCCCTATCCTTCCCCATTCTTAGTCTGTTTCCCCTGAGATAACTACATTTAGCCAATAATAATAATAATTATTATTATTAATTTTAATCTCTTCTTGACAATTTTATTTTATTTCCTCTTGTTCCTTCACCCTAGTTATTACAGTGTCTTAACACTTCATTATAAGTTTTTTCTAAAAGTCATGGTTATTGTGTAATGTATAAATGTTATGAAACTAGCTTGGACTTTTTCTTCATGAATAATTTCTAGCTAATGTTTCTTAGTGGAATTTAGGCATCTGTTTTTGGTGAAGTGATTAGCATTTTGAACATGTCTTTGCAGGTCAACTTCAAGTGTGATTATGATTTCACTTTAGGGCATATGGGATTTAGAGAGGAGCAGTAAAATTATGAAATTATGAACGCTGTTTTGGATGTTAAAATCACTGCACCAAACAAGAGCTGTGTGATCTGCCTAGAGATCAGAGCTATAATTTGTTTTGTTTTGTTTTACAACTTACTAAGAGATTTCATTTACCTCAAATATTTCTTTATAAAGCTTGAGAGAAATGGTTGATGCCGTGTAACTCCGAAGCTTTAAATGTGTGTGTGTGTGTTTTGTTTTGTTTTTCCTCCCATAGGCAATTATTTCCAGTCAGAAAAGGGAACCAGTGCCTGGCTTTCTCACCAGCTTTCTACCTGCCATGATCAAGTGCTTGTCAGTTGAAGTACAAGCCAGGTTGCGTTCTGGTTTGGCTATATGCTCCTTAGGCCAGTGTGTTGAGGAGCTTGCCCTCAATAGTATTGATGCTGAAGCAAAATGTGTGGCTGTCAGGGTAAACGTGGAAACCTTCCAAGTTCAGGTGATAGACAATGGATTTGGGATGGGGAGTGATGATGTAGACAAGGTGGGAAATCGTTATTTCACTAGTAAATGCGACTCTGTACAGGACTTGGAGAACCCAAGGTTTTATGGTTTCCGAGGGGAGGCCTTGGCCAATATAGCTGACATGGCCAGTGCTGTGGAAATTTCATCCAAGAAAAACAAGTCAATGAAAACTTTTGTGAAGCTGTTTCAGAATGGAAAAGTCCTGAAAGCTTGTGAAGCTGACTTGACTCGACCAAGTGCTGGGACAACAGTCACCGTATATAACCTGTTTTATCAGTTACCTGTAAGGAGGAAATGCATGGATCCTAGACTGGAGTTTGAGAAAGTTAGGCAGAGAATAGAAGCTCTCTCACTTATGCACCCTTCCATTTCTTTCTCTTTGAGAAATGATGTTTCTGGTTCCATGGTTCTTCAGCTCCCTAAAACCAAAGACATATGTTCCCGATTTTGTCAAATTTATGGACTGGGTAAGTCCCAAAAGTTAAAAGAAATAGATTTTAAATATAAGGAGTTTGAGCTTAGTGGCTATATCAGCTCTGAAGCACATTATAATAAGAATATGCAGTTTTTGTTTGTGAACAAGAGGCTAGTTTTAAGGACAAAGTTGCATAAACTCATTGACTTTTTATTAAGGAAAGAAAGCATTATATGCAAGCCAAAGAACGGCTCTGCCAGTAGGCAAACGAATTCAAGTCCTCGGCATCGGTCTAACCCAGAACTCCATGGTATATATGTAATCAACATGCAGTGCCACTTCTGTGAGTATGACGTGTGCCTGGAGCCAGCAAAAACTCTGATTGAGTTTCAGAACTGGGATACTGTTTTGGTTTGTATTCAGGAAGGAGTAAAAATGTTTTTAAAGAAAGAAAAATTATTTGTGGAATTATCAAGTGAAGACCTTAAGGAATTTAGTGAAGAAAATGAGTTTAGTTTATTTAGTGCCACTCTTCAGAAGCAAGTGTCCTCTGATGAGAAGTGTGACCAGGTCAATTTCCAAGAAGCATGTAATAATATTTTGGATTCCTGTGAAATGTTTAATTTGCAATCAAAAGCTGTGAAAAGAAAAGCTCCTGTAGAAAACATAAGCACACAGAATTCTAGGGATTCGGAAGCTATCAGAAAAAAGACAAATGATTCATTTTTGTACACTTACAAATCCGATGGGCCAGCCCATAGTAAAATGGAGTCATCTTTACAAAACGAAGATAGCGCTTGCTCAGAGTCAAGGATCTTAGAACAAGAGACAGCTGAAGCATCAGAATCAGGAGCAAATGAGAAACATAAAAAATCTTGCTTGGAACTTAACTCTTCAGAAAATCCATGTGGAACCAGTTCAGAAATGTTTGCAAGCCCTTTTCAGACACTTTATCACTTTGAGGGGAGTGGAGAAGGTCTAGAAATACAGAAAGTAAGTACTACTGCTAATGGCATGGCTGCCAACATCCTGAAAAATAATAGAATTCAGAATCAACCAGAGAGATTTAAAGATGCTACTGAAATGGGATGCCAACCTCTGCCAGTTGAGACAACATTATTGGGAGCACATGGTGCTCAGAGAGAAGAGAAAAGAAAAAAAGAACCTAGTAATTGTGGAAGAATAAATGTTTTTAGTTATGGGCAAGTTAAATTATGTTCCACTGGTTTCATAACTCATGTGGTACAAAATGAGCAAACTAAATCAACTGAAACAGAACATTTATTTAAAAATTATGTTCAACCTGGTCTTGTGAGTGCCAAGGAAATATTTGGAAATAGAACATGCCATTCATTTGAGACTCCAAACATCAAAGATTTAACCACCACTTTAAGTAAAGAATTTGCTCAACTGCCCAACAAAAGATTGTGCAGAACAAATATAAGTTATGGGCTAGAGAACAAACCTATAGCAACTTATAAAAATTTTGCTATTTTTCAGGAAAGTAGTAAAAAATCACACACAGGTTGCTTATTACCTGATGCATCCTCTTTCTCTTGGGGTAGACATGTTTCAAATGGTAGTAAGAAAACAAGTAAGTTGATTTGTTCTGCCAAACCCATAGCTCATAAGAAGCTAAGCTTAAGTTCACAACTAGGGTCTTTAGAGAAGTTTAAGAGGCAATATGGGAAGGTTAAAAATCCTCTGAATACAGAAGTGGAGGAAAATATCACTTTAGAAATCACTACCAATCTCAATCCTCAGGTTGAACCTGACATTCTGTGGAAAGACAAAAACCACTTAGACAACTCTGGTATTTGTAAAATCACTACTATGAAACATGATGATTCAAATAGTAGTTGTCAACCAGTAAGTCACATGTTTTATTCAGAAAAGTTACCATTCTCCAAGGAAGACAGTTGTTTGGAAGAACAGATGCCTTGCTTAAGAGAAAGCCCTATAACTCTACAGGAGTTATCTCATTTTAACAGAAAGCCTTTGGATATTGAGAAGTCACCTGAATCACTAGCCTCTAAATTATCCAGATTGAAAGGCTCCGAAAGAGAGACTCAAACAATGGAGATGACGAGTCATTTTAATGAACTTCCACAATCGGATTCCAGTAGGAAAGACAGTGACTTGTCCAGTGGGTTAACCCTAGATTCTTGTAAGTTATTTAAAAACGAGCATAAAAAAACAGAAAGTGGCAACATCCCAATGTTGGACTCTGTCACACAGGGTAATCCCTTCAATAAAGACAGTGAAACATATTCTAACAACAATACAACAGAGAACTCTGTGATGTCAGAAACTCCTTTAGTACTACCCTATGTTCATTCTACAGTTATCGGTAAGGATTCAGATGTTCTTATAGCTTCAGAACAACAGATTGGAAGTCTTGACTCTCTGAGTAGAATGTTAGTGAGTCACAGAGAAGATTCCACAGCTGGCCAAAATGGAACTTGTTGTCAGAGTGAGGAATCTATAGCAAGAACTTGTTCTGAAAATGAAGAGTCCAACACATGTTCTTTGGATTGGCAGCAGCATTTTGATGTAGCCCTGGGAAGAATGGTTTACATCAACAAGCTAACAGGACTTAGCACATTCACTGCTCCTACTGAGGACGTTCGGGCTGCTTGTACTAAAGACCTGACAACTATGGCTGTGGATGTTCTACTTGAGAATGGTAAGTATATGGTGTTCACTGGCATGAATGCTTTGGAAGGTGGGAATAATGGCTGAGGAGTAAGGTAATCATGTTCAAAGAGATTATCTCAGCAGACAGAATATTTTGAAGCTTAATTATAAAATGTATGTGAAAATCCTCCAGGTCTATTATTATTTAAACATAAAAATACAGTGAAAGAATGATACAGAATGGAAGTGTATGTATATGTGTCTATGGGTATAGGTATGTGCAAGAGGGTGAGACAGTTTTTAATGAAAATGGTGCTATTGATAGTTGAGAAGATCTACAGTGTTCCCCTACCCCACTTTCCCCTCTCTCCCAAACACACAAGTCTCTAAGAAATTTGTCCTTAAAGGCACCTGCAATGCCAGTGTGGTATTTTTCTGGAAGTTGCTCTCTGCAGCTCCCAGGTAAAGGGCCAGAATGATCCTGTAATCATCCTAGGTTTCCCAGGAAAATCTATGGCTCAGTACAGTAGTATATTTATAAACTTTTTTTTAAAGAAAAAAACTTGACCATAAATTTTGGGGAATATAGTTTAAGTATGTATTTTTATAATCATACTTTTCAAATGTACTTTATTATAATACGTATGCTAATAATCTTGATCTGGATAAGTGGCTGTTATTCAGAAAGACAATAATGTGGCTTTTAGATCAGACCACAAGGCCACATTGGAGCCTAGGCTAGGACTCTGAGTTCCCAGGTCTCAGTCAGCATTAAAAGTGACATTGTTTTGGCAGCGTGTTGAAAGCCAGATGTTGGGAGATGGTAAAACTGATTTCCATCTGGCAATAATCTTGGTTTTGCATCAGGATGATAAACATTAAATGTTCATCTGTATTAAAAGTCTTGAATGTTGCAAAAGAATGTAAATAGTATGAAGGTAATTGCAAATTAACTTATAATTTCTCCCTAGGATAAGTATCTCTAACAGGAGGCTCTGATTTATTTAAGGTTAAATAAGACTTTTATTTTTCAATGGTTTCCAGTTTTTTTCCTTGTGAAAAAAATAATCACTGTAGTAACTTGCAAAGTATTAAATAGAAGAAAACCCTTTTCTTCAGTATTGCTCCTGAGACTAGCAGGCGGCTCGTAAAGACACACGTGTTTTTCAACGTATGTAGTTTTGTGTCCTGATTTATAGTGAATGCTTATCAGAGGTAAATCTAAGGCACGGGCACCTCGTCTTCCTGAAACACAACTGCTTCTGATATGGTGACAAAAAATAACTGGATCACATTAAACTGAGATGGTTGTTGCTAAAACAAAGGGGGACAATCTTGGCTGCCATACTCAACCTAAACATCTGCTCCTGTTAAACAAATCTCGATGTGTAAAACACTTCAACCTGCTCAACGCCTGCGTTAGCAAGTCTTGTGGTGAACTTTTGAGAGTCATGTTAAGTCAGAGATTCATAATGAAAAATTAAGTAGTTAGGGTCTAGAAACTAGTTCGAAGAAAAGATGGCTTCTGAGCACCCTCCTCTCACAGGGAGGGTTACCTTTCTGGAAATGGCTGGTGCGTAGCAGAACAGTAGGACTTGTTGAACCACACATAAAACATCACATGAGATGAACTGTTAAGAGGTAAATTTAATTGCACAGAAGAGAGGATCTATAAAGGTAATTTTAAGGAATAGTGTCAATCTCCAAGCCCTGGTAGTTTTTTTCTTTAAAATGTCTTTAACGCTGTCCTTTCTGTTAATAGTGACACAAGCTTATTTCACCTCACACTTTACTTTTATCGTTCTGAATTTATCTCTCTCCAGTTTTTGTCCAACAGATTTATCTTTTTGAAATAATAGTTTCATCATGTTTTGCCCCTGTTCAAAACTGTCAAATTCAGCATTGTTCCTAAAACTCCAATCTTATCATCCTTCAGAGAGGAGGGTAGAATTTGGGCCAGATCTTACTGGACTTTGGAATTTAAGTTGAGAACCTTTCATTCATTCATCTATTCATTTATTCACTCATTTGCTGGTCATTCACACTGTGTTTGGAGCTGCCACACTGCAGATTAACTGGCTTTGCTTTCAAGAGTCCACAGCATATTAGGGAGGACAGCCATCTAAACAATTATAATATGATGAGATAAATGCTAGATACATACTGGGCACACACACATAGAGAGAGACATATATTGGGAATAAGAGGCATGTAAATTGGGGATCTATTCTTCCTCATTCTGTCTGATATAGATGCTAATAGGACTAAGCATTCATGCAGATTCCTAAGTTAGCAGAATAATCTCATTAAAGAACTTCTGACTCAATCTGTTGTTTAGTAGTCTGCCTTATGTCTTAATTCAGTTTGTGCAGAAAGAGATTTTATGTAACTTTATTTTTTAATAGTTTATTTTTTGAGTTCAAATGTCTAGATTTTTCTTTTTTATATTTAGGATCTCAGTACAGGTGCCATCCTTTTAGAAGCGACCTTGTTCTTCCTTTCCTTCCTAGAGCCCGGGAAGAGAGGACTGTGATGAGACAGAATAACAGAGGTAGGGGCATTAACAGAGATTGCCAGAACACCTAGTACATACTGTGCCACCTAGCTTAAAGAAAAACAAAGCAGGGTTGTGTTACTGAGCTTGATCAGTGCCAGCTGGAACCAGGAATTCCCCATGGTCCTATTTAACAGCAGAACTAAGTAATTCAGTGCATGCATTTAGATCAGAAATTACTTTTCCAGACGAGGTCAATACTGTGTGATCATGCAGTCTGTGGTGTCTTGTGACTGAGAAAATGTTTCTTATTTTTAAAGATTGGAGCTGAGTCCATATTGCATTAGTTTTATATAAGCAAAATTCTTATCTGCAAAAAAAGCTACAGACATTTATCATTTTTCTTTTCTTCATTTCTAAAAATAGATAAGGTATATTTTTACCTAAAAGAAGTGAGACTACTAATTTGAACTGGTTTTTCTTCTGGACTTGTATTCTGAAATATCTGGTGAAAATTGTTTGGAGAAAAAGCTATAGTGCCAGAAGATACAGTCATCAAGTTTAGTTTAAAAAGTAACAGATCAAAACAATTTAGAGATACAGCAAACACTGCACATTTGCAGAATGTGGGAACAATGTGTCTGATCTTTGGTCTTGAGGCTGCACCACACCAAGCATGAGACACCATTCACCATTCACCCACTTCCCTGAGACTCTTGATGCCAACTTTACTTGTCCCCTTTTGCTGTAGCTACTGGGGACGGTGCTGTTGGTCCCGAATCGCTTCAGTCTTTGTTCTCAGAATGGGACAACCCAGTATTTGCCCGTTATCCAGAGGTAGGTCTGCAGCAATTTTTCTTTGCTTGTTATTTAAAAATTTGAATTTCATTTAAATTGGGTATGGGCATGAATGACTATATTCATTTGTAATTATGAATGGCAAGTGAGCATGTTTCCAAATAATTTATTTGGAAATTAATATTTACTGTAGAGAGGAGGAATCAGAATTCATAGCAGTTTGGAAGCTCGGACATTTTGGATTAGACATGTGTAACCACTTTGTGAATAGTGAATGTGTTTACCACTCTCAGAAGCCCTGACTTGCAGCTTTGGCAAAGTATTTAGGGTGGTGTTAATAAAAACTGTTATCATTAGATAAAGCAGTGAATCTTCTGCTAGAGGGACAGTTCACCACTGGACCTGAGTATGCATCCTCTCCTCCGTGGGGTATCACACAATGTGCTTTGTGTGTTGTAATACGGGTGTAGAGTATATGAGCGTTTGTTACTGATTCATCAGTTAAGATGTCTTTAAGGACTTGCTCATGAAGCGCAGGCATATTGTTGTTCTGAAAGTATTGGTGTTTGTCAGTAATTTTGTGTATAAACAAAAATTATTATTTAAGAGTAATAATTCATAAAGCCTTTTGAATTTTTATAAGTTCCCTGAATTCAACCCACCTCTAATAGGTTCTGTGAACATGAATGTTTGTAAAGCACTTTGAGATCTTTGGTAAAACAGTTCTGCAGAAATAAAAGATTACAATGTAAATGACGTTTGATCTGGGTCTTTCTAGGTTGCTGTTGACGTTAGCAGCGGCCAGGCTGAGAGCCTAGCAGTTAAAATTCACAACATCTTGTATCCTTATCGTTTCACCAAAGAAATGATTCACTCGATGCAGGTAAAAGATTGACTTTAAAATCTCATTAAAATATGTATATATATATATATATATATATATATATATATATATATAATACCTAAGCTAGACTAACTCTTGTGAAATTGGATTTATTTGATGATATAGACCATCCTGGTCAAGGCACATGTGTTCTTTTTAATCTTACTGAAACTTTTATCATCAGAAGAAAAAGCGAAGGATTAATTATAATTACAAAGAAAAAAGTGTCCTTTGTAGTGTGAGCAGGTTTGGAGGGATGAATTATGGATTCAGGCTCACAGTTTCAAGGATTATATATTGACTTTCTATGTTGACAATAATTTGTAAATCAACTAAGTAATGTAGAGACATTGTCCTTAACTGTGCAACAATGCCCCTTTTTAAATGACCCTCTATTGTATGAGGCTACAAATGATATGGCTTAGGAGACCCCAGACTGAGGAGTTCCATTAACAGAAGGGACCCCTTCTCTCATCTGCTTTTCTAGTTTGCCCTCTC
Organism: Mesoplodon mirus; assembly: GCF_964341445.2. Classification (NCBI taxonomy): domain Eukaryota; kingdom Metazoa; phylum Chordata; class Mammalia; order Artiodactyla; family Ziphiidae; genus Mesoplodon; species Mesoplodon mirus. Next base: position 161,086,472 of record NC_138979.1, on the reverse strand, counting down.
TCTGCACCACTCAGGCTGTCTTCATCTCCTTATTTTCAGTATGGAAACAAATTAGGAGGTTAGACAGATCTAGGCAGAGTAGAGCCACCAAGGTCTGAAGCCACCAGTGGCTTTTAACTTACTGCTTTAATGGACTAGCTCCTACAAGATGGGTTTCCTTGCTTTTGCATACATTTTCCAAATTTTTTCCAGACCTATTTGTTAGCAATCTCTGGTCATATTAATAAATCTCTGGTCATATCACCTGTTAATAAGAGTCATTCTGTTGGGAACATTTCAAGTCTACTCTGAAGTTTTATTAGCATAACCCTCTTAGATGCCTCAGTCTGTTTCCTTGTAGTCTCTCCTTTTGTCTTCTGATCACTCTACTTGCCTATTCATTTTCCTTCCTAATGACTCCCTCAGGTTCATCAGCACCTGTCCTCAGTCTTCGATATGAATGTTATAATGCAAACAACTTTAAATTAAGTACAGTTTTATCTCTCTCTATGCAGATAAGCCTTTGTTAATCTTTATTTAGTATTGTACCACTTATTTGAATGTATGGCAGGTTCTCCAGCAAGTGGATAACAAGTTTATTGCCTGTGTAATGAGCACTAAGACTGAAGAGAATGGTGAGGCAGGTAAGAATGAGGTTTAGCCTCAGTAACCAGCTGGTCTTCTTTTTTTTTTTTTTTTAATTAATTAATTAATTATTTTATTTTTGGCCGCGTTGGGTCTTCGTTGCTGTGCGCGGGCTTTCTCTAGTTGTGGTAAGCAGGGGCTACTCTTCGTTGTGGTGCGTGGGCTTCTCATTGCAGTGGCTTCTCTTGTAGTGGAGCACGGGCCTTAGGTGTGCAGGCTTCAGTAGTTGTGGCACATGGGCTCAATAGTTGTGGCTTGCGGTCTCTTGAGCGCAGGCTCAGTAGTTGTGGTGCACGGGCTTAGTTGCTCCGTGGCATGTGGGATCTTCCCAGGCCAGGGCTCGAACCCGTGTTCCTTGCATTGGCAGGCAGATTCTTAACCACTGTACCACCAGGGAAGCCCCAGCTGGTCTTCTGACAGCCTCCTTTTAAGGTTATTTTTTTATATACAATACAGTTTCAATGATTTGGACAGATTAGGGAAAACCAATCTAAATTAATATTATGAAACAACAGTTTTAAAGTACATTTAGTTTTATATACATAGACATGTATATACATGTTAAACTATTAAGAGTGGTTACCTTGGGAGTGAGAATGGAAATGGGCAGAGGGGAAATTTCATCTTTTACTTTTAAAAATATTTTATAGTCTTTGACTTTTTAATAATGTTTTAATGTGTTCCCTTTATAATAATAGAAAGTTTATATGATGAACTCTGATAGATTTATCAAGAGTTACATATAATCTCTTGGTGACCTGCTTTAATAAAACAACAACAATTTGTAAGTAATAACATTAACTCATTCAACAAATATTGATTGAGTGCCTATTGCATGCCGGGGACTGTGCTAGGGATACAATGGTGGGAGAAAATATTCATGCAAGAGAAACAGATAGTTACACAAACAATTAAAATTTTAACTCTAGTGTTATGGAGGAGAGAAACAAGATGCTGTAAGAATCTGTATTGGGAGATTTGATTTAGTAGTGAGGTCAGGGAAGGTTGTGTGGGTAAAGTGAGATCTGAAGTATAAGTTAACTAGGTAAGGAAAGGAGGGAGGAGTATTCTGGGCAGAGGGAATAATATGCAATTTGTGCTTTCCTCTCCTTCAGTGATAGGAAGCAGGGCAAGCCCTTCCTTGTGTGAGGGCAGGAGACAGGCTAGACAAGTAGGTTGCAGCCAGATCTTTTTTTTTTTTTTTTTTTTTTTTTTTGCGGTACGCGGGCCTCTCACTGTTGTGGCCTCTCCCGTTGTGGAGCACAGGCTCCGGACGCGCAGGCTCAGCGGCCATGGCTCACGGGCCCAGCTGCTCTGCGGCATGTGGGATCTTCCCGGACCGGGGCACGAACCCGTGTCCCCTGCATCAGCAGGCGGACTCCCAACCACTGCGCCACCAGGGAAGCCCTGCAGCTAGATCTTAAAGACCAATTACAAGCTTTGTCTTCGTCCCAACACCAACTGGAAACAATTGAAGGCTTTTTGTTTTCTTTTTTATTGTTTGTTTTCGCAGCCGCACATGTCACATCACATTTGCATTTTGAAAATACTGCTCTGGCTGCAGTGTGGAGCCTGGAGCGGGTGTGGAGATGGAGTCCCAGTAACTGCAGAGAGACTGTTAGGAGGATGTTGCAATATCTAAGAAATGATGGTTAGCTGGGATCAGGGTGACCTAGAGAGAAAGATATTTAGGAGATAAAGTCAGCAGGACTTGGTGATGGATTGGATATGGGGAAGGTATATCAAAGATGACTCCTGGTTTTCTGACCTACGTAACTGAGTGGATGACGTTGCAGGACGAGGTTGGAGAAGAAGCAGGCAAGAAGGGTGAAAAGCATGAGTTCAGTCTGAAATCCCTTTGAAATGTTCAAGAATGTGTCAGGAATATTACAGGTCTAGGATGCGAAGAGCATTCTGACATGGAGATCTAAATCTGAGTTGTCAGCATAAAGTCAGTCGCTGCAGTCATGTGTATAAATTTTATCACCTAGAAGAAGAGTGAAGAGTGAGGAGGGGAAGAGAGGTTCTAAATCTAGAGTAATTCCGCCATTTAATAGCTGGGTAGAAAAGGGTGAACCAGCAAGAGAGATTATGAAACAACAGAAATAGGAAAACAAGCAAAGGTTGTGTTGCAAAGCCAAGACTTTGTACTAAGTGCTGCCGAGAGGTTAAGATGAGGACCAAAAATATCTGTTAGATTTCCAGAAAGTGGAGGTCAGGGACTGCAGATGAGAGCTGTTTCAGAGAAGACATAGGACAGGAGAGACTCCAAAATCTGTGACATGGAAGAGGGACTAAGGAGAGTGAGGGTGCGAGAAGGCTTTTTTTTTTTTTTTTTTAACTGGGAGACTCTTGAGCCATTTACAAGGAATGCTTGATCCTGTCAGGTTCTGGAAAAGGCCTGAGTGGCTGAGTCCTGAGCACCACTGGAGGAGTTGGCTCCCGATGGGTAGACCTGCAGGCGAGAGCTTCTAAAGTTTGAAAGCAGTTCATTCTCTTTGTATTTCAAAATATTCTTTTTTATCTTGTTTACAGTATAAATTTATTTAGTAAATGTCATTACAGATCAAAAGTAAAGTAACCAAAAGTTTGTCGTACTTATCATAAATATAGAATTAGTGAAGGTCAAATTCTAGTAGTCTTACTACTTCTAGAAAGTGAATAGATTGTTTTCTAAAGTTTTGATTACCTGGAATTCTTTCTTGTTTAATACCAAAATCTCTACTAATGGCACCTGAGATGGGTGTAGCCACAAAATCTCCAGATATTTAAATTTCTCTTGAGATTCTGGATTGTTACTGTATAGGTTAGCTGCCATCAAGGAGTACTTTTATATAAAGAATTTTTCTAAATCAAAATATAAGTATTTTTATTGTTGCTCACAAATACCAAAAGCAACCTATTCCTATAATTGATTTACTTTTATTTTAATATTTACACATTTTTTAATGGATAAATATTGTTTTACATTATTGTGAAATTAATGCCATATAATGGCATTTTTATTGCATGTTTCCACCTATAATAAAATTCAGTTGTTCAGTTATGATCCTCTAAAGAATAAGGATTCATTCATTTATTGAGTGCCTCTTATGTGCCTGGTGCTATTATACATGCCAGGAATATAACAGACAAAAATCCTTGCCCTGATGAAGCTTCTATTCTGTTATTTTGGAATATCAAAAATACAGCTTTGACATGAGTAAATTACCTTCATATATTCTGCTTCATTCAAGGAATGGAAAATGTCATGAACATTTTGTAGACTATAAATCATTCCTCCAGGGCTTCCCTAGTGGCGCAGTGGTTGAGAGTCCGCCTGCCGATGCAGGGGACGCGGGTTCGTGCCCCAGTCTGGGAAGATCCCACATGCTGCAGAGTGGCTGGGCCCGTGAGCCATGGCCACTGAGCCTGCGCGTCCAGAGCCTGTGCTCCACAACGGGAGAGGCCACAACAGTGAGAGGCCCGCGTACAGCAAAAAAAAAAAAAAAAAAAAAAAAAAATCATTCCTCCAGAGTCAGGTGCAGGATTGATTTTGTAGGGTCCCTGACTCTTGGTAATTCACATTGGCTCAGGTTGTGAGTTTGAGGTTACTCCCTCGTAATTTATTATTTATTCCATTGTTCTGCCTAATACAGGATGTTCAGTATTCATCACAACCAGCTGCAACTCCTCCTATCCTCAGAGGAGTTTAAAATTCAACATTTTGGGGCCTGTTCTGTGGTTGAACATGCTGTCAGAAAAATCATAATCTTTTTATTTTTCAAGTCAGTAGCTCTTACGCCATGAATTTGATGGTGTCATACAATTTTTTAAATCTTTAGTAGAAATAGGAAAAACAGGCATTATCTAGTTTGATCAAATTCAAGAGGAGAACTTTTATTTCAATATAATCAGTAACAATAAACCTCAACCCTTTGGCCAAAAGTAATAAAATTACAAGCTAAAAAGATGTACTAATGTAATTGAGAATCAGTCCTCCTGCCAGTGAGAAAGGGATTTATTTCCCTGTAGGTTTGGCTTTGGGGTCAGGACATTCTGCTTCTCTCTTGCACCTGAGAGTATAAAGCCTTGCTACTCAAAATCAAGGTCTGTAAATAACATCACCTGGGAGTTTGTTAGACTTGCACAATCTTGTGTCCCACCTCTAACCTACTGAATCAGAATCTGCATCTTAATAAGATCCCCAGGTGATTGGTCTGCTGTTCCAAGTTTGCGAAGCCTGAGTCTAAAGCAAGGCAAACTGTGGCCTGGGGGCCGGATGCAGCCATAACCTGTTCTTTTTTGTTTGTTTGTTTTTTATCCAGAATGTGTTTATTGGGGTGGTTTCCCATTCATCTTGATTCCAGGGGCTTTTAGTACTGCTTCCGTCTGAAAGAGCACCCTTCTGTAAGCCTTGTTTTCCCTCCTGTAGGCTGGCAGAGAACGGTAGAGCAGCCAACACACAAAACTACAGTTTGTGCATGGCTAAAGATGGTGGTGATTTTATAGCATAACCTGTTTTTGTACAGCCAGGGAGATAAGAATGGTTTTTACTTTTTTTTTAATTGACATGTAGTTAATTTACCGTGTTACATTAGTTTCAGGTATACTACATTTTTAAATAGTAAAATAAAAAGCAAAGGAAGAGTTATATTTTTTGACACATTAAAATTATATGAAATTAATATTCAGTGTCTGTAAAAAGTTTATTGGAACACAGCTACAATATTCACATGTCTATGGCGGCTTTGGTTCAGAATGAATATTTGAGTAGTTGTGACAGAAACCATGTGTCCCAAAAGCCTAAAATATTTACTGTCTGGCCCTTCACAGAAAAATATTGCTGACCTCTGATCTAAAGTGTAGTAGAATGCTTCATGGGTTCTGGGGCAGCTTGCGAATCAAGGTCAGCTGATTATAAAATGTGTGGTTTAATGATCCTTCATTGTATCAAATTTGAATTAATAAATCAAAATCAGTATTTAAACATTAAGAATGTAGGGCTTTCACCATGTTTTAGAAATGAAATACTAATGAACTAAAGAGTTTTTCATCAGGGGTACATTTGTTGTAGTTTTTCCCATAACTTTAACTTTTTAGGAAATAAAAGATGCAGTTGTTACTGCTCAGTTTGTATGCTTCTCTTTTGCTCATGTTGTTAAATAGTTTGAATTAAGCTTTTTCTCCCTCAACACAACATGATTATTTTAATCTTGACCTGAGAATTTGAAACCCGGTGGTGCTTGCTGGTCTTCTAGGTGGAAACCTGCTAGTCTTGGTGGACCAGCATGCTGCCCATGAGCGTGTCCGATTGGAGCAGCTGACCATTGGTAAGAATCTGCTGAGGACTAGGAAAGATTCGAGACTCCCCAGCAGAATTAATGTACCTGAAAGAGTTTTTCTAACTGTGACTGTTGTGAAAAAAGATGAATTGTACATTTTAAAAAATGAAGCTGAAGCCTGCTGGTATGGCTTCTTTTATAATTGAAAGAATGTAGTGGTTCACTTTGCTAATTCAAACATGTGGGTCTTAACACATGGTCAAAGGCATATTTGCTGTATCCTTATCATCAACCCTAAAGACTAGGCTACTTTATTACAACTTTCAGCACAAAGATATGCCCCTCCGCATGCCCATGTGATCTTGGTTTACCTTCACAGTTCATCAGGCAGAGACTACCAAGCGGCTCAGAAGGCCCAATATATTGTTTTTATTTTAAAATTTAATTTGTTTTTGAATAGGTAGTATAATCCAATAGGCTCAAGTCTGAAAGGTACAAAAGGGAATAAAATAAGGTCTCTTTACTACCCTTGCCCTTCATCCAACCTAGTTTCTCCCCAGAGGCAACCTGTATCACTAATTTGTTATGGATTCTTCCAAAGTCAACATGTGCTTTTTAATCTTTGCTACCCATTTTTCTCATATGAGGCAGTCTGTTCCCCAAGGTGTAAAATACCAGGAAAATCTTTACTCCTGTGGTCAAGTAATAAAAAACCCAAATGTTGTAGAGTTAGGTGAGGACCTAGGGAGGTATTTCATGGACTAGAATGGCAGTGATGTTACTTCCATGTTCACTTTTCCTTATAAAATGAAGACCTAAGAGTTGGGAAAGATACAATAAAAAGTATTAGAAAAACTTTCTTGCTTTAGGCCCTGGACCATTTGAGAATAGTACTGACTGATTCTCTTCAGAGCCTGGGAAATCCTTCTGGAAGAATGAGGGAGCCTTCTTGAGCCACTGGGTTGTGAAGTAAACCCCTTTTATCTCCCCAGTAATCCATATTAGTCAGCCTCTGTTACTGAAACCACATTTGTTGACTATCTACAGGAACATTGCATTGTTCATTTGAATGTAAGATTAAGTCTTATATTTCTTATTTAAGAAAATACTGCTAAAATGAATAAACAAACTAGATACTTACTAGTTTGACTTTAATAATGGAAATTCAAAGCCTAAAACTGAACATTGAACATGCTGCTAAGCATTATAATAATTCCATGACTGTCTTCATTTTTATCTGAATCTGGAAGACTTCACTTCCTGCTCTTAACCCATTCATCTTTCTCTCAATAGGTTCCTATGAGAAGCAACAGCCACAAGGCTCTGGTCGAAAAAAATTACTGTCTTCCACTATAAGTCCTCCACTAGAGATAACAGTGACAGAGGAACAAAGGAGACTCTTATCGTTAGTACCACCATGAGGTTGTGATGTTGCTATTGTACATTCTCTGGCCAGGGTATAAGCATAACTGTTGTTCCTTACCTCAGTTGAGGCACTGAGACCAAGAGAGGTTACATGACTTGTTCAAGGTCATAACAAGTTTTAAGTGGTGGAGCAGGCACTCAGATGCAGGTCGTCTGACTCCAAATGCTGTTCTTTCCACTATATCACAGCTATTGAGTATAGGATAGAGTTTCCCTGATAATTTTTTCCAGCAGTTGGCTTAGAGTACTCTTACCATTTCTTGGAACGGTCAATATTTATGCCGTGCTGTTTCTGAAAGTGAAGTTACTGCAGTAATTGCTTCCATTCTGCTTTGCCTTGGTACATTCTAGATTCTTAGTTTTTGTTACCATAATCATACTGGGAAGAAAGTAAAACACCAGGCCACAAGGAGGGGGCAAATCATATAATGAGCCACAAGATAGGACATTTTCCTACTTCGGGGTGGCACAAATTATTGGAAATAAAAAAGAGAGAATTGTCTCTAAATTTATTTAAGGTTTGGGAATATGCCACTGCCAATAAATCTTTTTCCCTGGGATATAATTTATATTAGAGGCAGATCCATTTATTTACATCCCGTTAATCAGGACTTCTCAGTTTCTCTGGCTGTTAATTATCTCCCTGCTTTTAATGCTGATTCAAAACATTCTTAGCCCTTTTATTTGTGCCAAACTTCTTTAAGTGCCAGCAAGGAGAAGTTAGCAATTCCTCAGTGAAGAATAAAAAATTTAGGAACAAGACATAGAAACAAATTGACATAGAAACAAATTGATTCTCTCAATGGAAAAGAGGAAAAAAAATGAAGGTTACTGTAATTCAAAAAGGAAATTTGATAATAAAATCTAAATAAACAAGCCTAAGTGTGAGAAAAATAGTGTAAGTTTTAAAGCTTGTGGCAGCTTTTGAGAAACTATCAAGCATTTGGAACTGATACTGAAATGTGAATGAAGTAATTCTTTTACATTTGAGGTTATCTCTTTAGGTGTTACCACAAAAATCTGGAAGATCTGGGCCTTGAAATTATATTTCCAGACACTAGTGATTCTCTGGTCCTTGTAGGAAAAGTACCACTCTGTTTTGTGGAAAGAGAAGCCAGTGAACTTCGAAGAGGGAGATCTACTGTGACCAAGAGCATTGTGGAGGTAAGACACAGCTGCAAAAGCCGAGAAAACTGCTGAATGCTAATAACCTCTTACTTTGTTCAGAAATTCTCTATATTCATCTTTTATTCAACAAGCATTTATGAAATAACCTGCTGTGTGCCAGGTGCCAGAGATTCAAAGATGAATTAGCTCAAGGTGAGGGAGAAGGACATTTAAATAATTATACTGTAATGAAATTTGGCCAGCAGAGGTATGTTCAAAAGTGCTATGGAAATACAGAATATTTACTGTGCCCAGGAGGGTGGAGGTCAAGGAAACTATCACAGAAAAACATTTGTTTTTTTGTTTGTTTGTTTCAGGAAAAGTCTTATAGAACAGTAGGAGCCTGCCAAGTACAGAAGAGGGGATAAGGTCATTCTAGACAGAATAACAGATATCAGAGACTTGAAACAGATCCCGTGCTTAGGGAACTACCAATACACATGGCTCGAATTAAGATACACACAAGGTGGTGGTGGGCCTAGATGAGGCTAGATAGGTTGTCAAGCCCAACTCATAAAGGGATTTAGCATATTTAGCTGAATAGTTTGCATTTCATCCTGTAGGCAGCCAATGAAGAGCAAAATACACTTCAGCACTGCATTTTAAATACTTTACTTACGTGTTTCGTTTTTTTAAAACAATTTATTTTGTATTTGTTGTCTTTTCTTTCCTCCTTTCCTGTTTTCTATTAGAGTTTTCTTTATTTCTCTTTTTTTCCCCTCTACTGGTTTAGACGGGGAATTTTAGCTTGCATATATAACACAGTTTAAAGGTAATTTGTTATTCTGTTCTCTTCATAAACCGTACACAAACCTTACCACCCTTTCTCTTGTACCACTTTTCTCCCATCTTCCATTTCGTTGCCTATTTTAATTCCACCTTGTCTTTAATCCCCCTGGTAGACCTTAATTTTATAGTAAATGTTTATTTAGCTTAACCAAAGTGTTTTCCATTCTTTGTTCACTATTGCTTCTTGCATCCTATTTATTCTTTGTGTTCAGTTTTCTTTTCACTGAAGTAAATCTCTTAAAAGTTCTTTTGTTAAGAGTCCAGGAATAAAATATCTTTGAAAACATCTTTATTCCACCTTCACATTTGCATGATTGTCTAGCTAAAAATAGAAGTCCATATTCTTATTTATCCCTCAAGCATTTCAAAAATATTCTGTTACTTCTGACATTCTATTTTTGCTGCTGAAGTCCATTGTCAATTTTATTATCATTACTTTGTAGGTAACCTGATTTTGTCTCTGGTTGCTTTTAAGATTTCTCTGTCTTTGGTGTTCTGCCATTTCCCTATGATGTATCTTTGTGTGGATTTATTTTGATTTCCTTCTTGAGATTCATTTTACGTATTCAATTTGGAAAATATAGTTATTATCACTTCAAACATTGCTTCTTCCCCCCTTCTCCCTCTTGCCTCCTAGAAATGCTATCAGGTGTCTACTGGACCTTATCATTCTATTCTCCATGTCTTTTGCCTTCTCTTTCATATTTCCCATGGTTTTATCTCTCTGTGAGGTATTCTGGGAAATTTCCTCATTTATCTTCCACTAAACTAAGTTCACTCTTCATCTACTATTTAATTAGGTGTTTAACTTGTCCACTGGGTTTTTTATTTCAATGACTATTATTTTTTTCCAGAAGTTTTATTTGGCTCTTTCTCAGATCTATCTGTTCTTTTTTCATGGTGTCCTTTTTTATTCATTGTGGTTTCTTAACTCCTTCTTTAGCTCCTTCTGTTTGGAGCACAGGAAAATCCACATCAACTCAGTCTATCATTTTTTACAGAAATCTGAATTACTTTAGTAATATTTAAAAATAAAAAGTAGAAGATAGATTTAGTGGATAAAGTGTGGGATACATGGATATAGGAAAGATTTGAGGTAGAGAGCAGTTGAGAGGCTCGTGCACTGGTGCAAGTAAGACAGTATGAAGATTTGACTAAGTCAGTAGCAATGGGAATGGAGAGGAGGGGCATATTTGAAAGGTAGAATCAAGAGGACCTGGTGAGCAAGAGACTATAAAAGAGATAAAGGAGAAAAGATAAGTAATGATTCTCAGGGTTCTCACTCAGATGACTAGAGGGATGGTGCCGTTGACAGAAAAAGGAACCAGAGGAGGAGAAGTACACTTGGCTAGGGAGTTAGATTATGAGCCTTAGTTTAGACACATTGAATGTGCCTTCAAATGGAGATGTCCAGTGGATGGACAGACTTTGAGATCTAGCACTTGGGAAAGAAGTCAGGGCTGTAGTATCTATTTGGGGGTTAACAGTATACAGTTGGCCCTTGAACAACATGGGTTTGAACTGTGCGGGTCCACTTATACTCTAATTTTTTTCAAAAAATACACACTACACTACTACAGGATCTGCGGTTGGTTGAATTCCCAGATGTGGAACCATGTCTACGGAGGGCTGACTGTAAGGTTATACAAGGATTTTTTACCACACAGAGGGTTGGTGCCCCTAACTCCTGTGTTGTTCAAGGGTCAACTGTATATATTTTGATAATATCAGAAGCTGGAGAAGGGTCTAACAGACGTGCAATTGTTCAGGGAGAATATGAAGAAAAAAAGAGAGCCAAGCATGGAGGCTGTGGAACACCAGCATTCAGGGTGTATATGTTTTGGCAAAGGTCCAGAAAGCTACTGCTGAAAAGAAGAGACTGTAAAGGATGACTGGAAATATTTGGTCAGAGAGGAGGAGGAAAACCAGGGAAAAGTAATATTGCCACAGCCAAGGGAAGTTTTAAACAGGAAGGGAATGGTCAACAGTGGTCGGAGAGTAAAGCCTGAGGAGTTGGATTTGGCTGTCAGGGGACACTGCCTGCCTTGTGGAATCTGTTCCTAGGGGTGGGCAGGGGGTCAGGAGTGAGGGAAGGGAGAAAGGGGAGCTAAGGAGCCCTCTCTTTCCAGGACTTTGGCTACATACCAAAGAGATGGGGGTGACAGCTAAAGGTTAAGGGTGTCAGGAAGTATGGGACAGGACACAGGTGGAGGAAAGGTTTTTGTTTCTTTTCAGACGGGAGAGACTTGAGCATGTTTGTAGTCTAAGTGTGAGAAGACATTTGAGAGGAAGAGGCAGCTAACATGCCAGCTTTGGGATCATCTTGACTTTACCCTTCCCAGAATTGCCCTTTGATCAGACCACCTCTGCTTGGCTTTCAGCAGCGCTCTTTTCTCCCAACAGAGCTTATTTTCTTCAAGCCTCCTCCTCCAAATTGTCTTAAATCCAAGAGATAGGATCTGTTAGAATCTTTTATAGTAATTCAATCCTTAAGTATTTAATGAGAAAATTATAATGAAAACTTTTCCTAAAGTGACTTCAAAGAGTACTGGCAAGAAGTTTACCTCAAACTGAAACAAGGCTTATGGTTTCAGCAAGTCTTGATTATGTTAAGTCAGGCCGATCAGGAGAGATTTTGTTGATTCTGAAAGAAGCTGGAACAGTTCTGGTATCTTGAAGAAGAGGTAGTTACTTGGATCTAGCAGTTGAAAGATCACTAAGACATCTTTCTATAAAGTTCTATCCTCTAGCCTAATGAATGAGCCTTTTAAATATTACATTATCTAGCATTAATGTTCAATTTGAAATTGAACATTTGAAATATGAAATGAATAGAGAATAAGATCCGTTTCCTCTTCTCCATGCTTACAGACTGATGTTTTACAAGTCCCAGATATATAAACACAAGAGAGAATAGCAAAGAAGTTAGGTTTGATCTGTACCCACACTAAACTTTGTTAGTGGGTCAGGTATTATGAGACATCTTTCTATTTAGGTTTGTTTGGGAGAATATGTGGCTTTTAAAAAATACATAGTATCTACCAACTAGCTCTTGATAACTGTGCTCATTTATAAGTATGGTGGACTAGTCTGTAAATGAGGCAGGGAAGAGAATTTTCTTTTTTTTTTTTTGAAGTTTTAAACTTTTTAATTCTTTTTCTTTTTATTTTGTTAATTGGAGTATAACTGCTTTACAATGTTGTATTCTGCTGTACAATGAAATGAATCAGCTATATGTATACCTATATCCCCTCCCTCTTGGACCTCCCTCCCACCCCCCTCCCCCATCTAGGTCATCACAGAGCACCAAGCTGAGCTTCCTGTGCTTTATAGCATGTTCCCACTAGCTATCTATTTTACGCATGGCAGTGTATATATGTCAATCCTAATCTCCCAGTTTGTCCCACCCTCCCCTTCCCACCCCCCGTGTCCATATGTCCGTTCTCTACATCTGTGTCTCGATTCCTGCCCTGCAGATAGATTCATCTGTACCATTTTTTTCTAGATTCCACGTATATGTGTTAATATACAATATTTGTTTTTCTCTTTCTGACTTACTTCACTCTATATGGCAGACTTTAGGTCCATCCACATCTCTACAAATGACCCAATTTCGTTCCTTTCTATGGCTAAGTAATATTCCATTGTATATATATACCACATCTTCCTTATCCATTCATCTGTTGTTGGACATTTCGGTTGTTTCCATGTCCTGGCTACGGTAAATAGTGCTGCAATGAACTTCAGGGTACATGTGTCCTTTTTGTTTTTTTTAAACATCTTTATTGGAGTATAATAGCTTTACAATGTTGTGTTAGTTTCTGCTGAATAACAAAGTGAATCAGCTATATGTATACATATATCCCCATATCCTCATAAACCCTTCCTCTTGAGCCTCCCTCCCACCCTCCCTATCCCACCCTGCCCATTTTGAATTATGCTTCTCAGGGTATATGCCCAGCAGTGGGATTGCTGGGTCATATGGTGATTCTATTTTTAGTTTTTTAAGGAACCTCCATACTGTTCTCTGTAGTGGCTGTATCAATTTACATTCCCACCAACAGTGCAAGAGTGTTCCCTTTTCTCCACACCCTCTCCAGAATTTATTGTTTGTAGATTTTTTGATGATGGCCATTCTGACTGGTGTGAAGTGATACCTCATTGTAGTTTTTTAAATTTACTTTTATTAATTTTTGGCTGCGTTGGGTCTTTGTTGCTGCATGCAGGCCTTCTCTAATTGCGGCGAGCAGGGGATACTCTTCATTGCGGTGCGCAGGCTTCTCATTGCAGTGGCTTCTCTAGTTGTGGAGCACGGGCTCTAGGCATGCAGGCTTCAGTAGTTGTGGCTTGTGGGCTCTAGAGTGCAGGCTCAGTAGTTGTGGCGCACAGGCTTAGTTGCTCCGCGGCATGTGGGATCTTGCCGGACCAGGGCTCAAACCCGTGTCCCCTGCACTGGCAGGTGGATTCTTAACCACTGTGCCACCGGGGAAGTCCCTCATTGTAGTTTTTTTGTTTGTTTTTTTTTTTTTTTGCGGTGCGCAGGCCTCTCACTGTTGTGGCCTCTCCCGTTGCGGAGTACAGGCTCCGGACGCTCAGGCTCAGTGGCCATGGCTCACGGGCCCAGCCGCTCCGCGGCATGTGGGATCTTCCCGGACCGGGGCACGAACCTGTGTCCCCTGCATCGGCAGGCGGACTCTCAACCACTGCGCCACCAGGGAAGCCCCTTCATTGTAGTTTTGATTTGCGTTTCTCTAATGATTAGTGATGTTGAGCAGCTTTTCATGTGCCTCTTGGACATCTCATCTGTATGTCTTCTTTGGTGACATGTCTATTTAGGTCTTCTGCCCATTTTTTGATTGGGTTGTTTGTTTTTTTGATATTGAGCTCCATGAGCTGTCTGTATATTTTGGAGATTAATCCTTTGTGTGTTGCTACATTTGCAAATATTTTCTCCCATTCTGAGGTTTGTCTTTTTGTCTTGTTTATGGTTTCCTTTGCTGTACAAAAGCTTTTAAGTTTAATTGGGTCTCATTTGTTTATTTTTGTTTTTATTTTCATTACTCTAGGAGGTGGGTCAAAAGAGATCTTGCTGTGGTTTATGTCAAAGAGTGTTTTTCCTAAGTTTTCGGGAAGAGAACTTTCTGAGTCTGGTTTAAAAAGAAGTCTGTCATGTTGTAATCTTAGGAAGCTAATTTTTTTTTTTTTTGGCCGCACCACTTGGCTTGTGGGATCTTAGTTCCCCAACCAGGGATTGAACCCAGGTCCCAGCAGTGAAAGCTCTGAGTCCTAACCACTGGACCACGAGGGTATTCCCAGGAAGCTAATTTATACATAGCCATTTCTAGGAGTAAAGAAATCCTGTGTTTTCTTATAAAGAAATTATTAAATGTGCCATATCTCAAAACAGTTTTTAACCTCCAGAGGGTAAAGAAATTTGTAGCATGAAATAGTGTCTGCTTTAAATTTCTTTAGTCCTTTTGTAAATATTAACATCTGCAGGGATGTTACTATTGAAAAGGCTACCCTAGGGGCAGAGATATGCAAAGGAGGAGAAATTTCTCAACAAAATGCCTCAGAGAGTAAGCTTTTTGACCTGAAGGGAATTGTCACACAAAAAAAATGCCTGTGGGAACTAAGTGACTACTTATTTTTATGATATTTAAACAAGTGTTATACTGAGTGCATAGTTGTATTGACGATTGTTGTGTATTTATTCTGTTTATGTGCAGCATTAAACATGTTCTAGCTAAGATTATAAATGCAAACAGACAGCCTCTTAGTGAGAAACCTCCCTGATATTCAGTTGAGTCATTAGGCTACCAGTTATATAACCTCATGAGTTGATGAGCTATCTCTGGAGAAAGCTTCAGTAGCTAAATACATTCTCCATTCAGTAAGAGTTCTTTCAGTTGTCTTGGTATTTCGTATTCAAAGTGCCTTACAACAAATAAATTATTTGCCCCTAAGTGCTATATTGCTGCAACTCTTTTCTTCAAGAGGCATATTTTAAAGAAGAAAATTGGAATATTTTGTAAATTATCAAAGGGCAATTATAACATAGCAATCATTTAATGCCTGTTTTCCTTTTTCTCCTTGTAGGAATTTATTCAAGAACAAGTGGAGGTAAGCTTTTCTCTTATTTGGGGGTTTCACACAGAGACACCGTACACAGAAAGCTCCATTGTCCCATTTGCTTTTCCATTAACAAAGGATGTGTTTATATATTAGCTACTCCAGACCACAGGAGGCATCCAAGGGACTTTGCCACTGACTGTCCAGAAGGTGTTGGCATCCCAAGCCTGCCATGGTAAGACTCTCGACACACTAGCTATTGAGTGCCTTTGCATGCTGCGTACTGGCAGGGTTCAGCAGTTATGAAAGAAGTAGAAGGCATGATTATCACCTGCCTCTTGGAGGGTTCAGTTTAGATCAGGAAACAGTACACTAAAAATGAACCCTAAAAAATTACTTTTACAGGGGCTTCCCTGGTGGCGCAGTGGTTGAGAGTCCACCTGCCGATGCAGGGGACGTGGGTTCATGCCCCGGTCCGGGAGGATCCCACATGCCGCGGAGCGGCTGGGCCCGTGAGCCATGGCCGCTGAGCCTGCAGGTCCAGAGCCTGTGCTCTGCAACGGGAGAGGCCACAGCAGTGGGAGGCCCACGTACCGCAGGAAAAAAAAAAAATTACTTTTACAAAGCAAAATACCACCACACATATTGGACCATAATGCAGACTGACTTATATGAGTGGAGGAGTAACTGCATTTTTGAGTCAAGTTTTGAATGAGCTGGGGGACATGGATTCAGAGGAAGGGAGAGTTTACTACAGGGGAGGAGATAGCCTGTGCAGAGATCCAAAGGCAGAAACAAATTAGTTATATGAGGAGCAGCAAAGAATATCAGGAAATTAAGCTGGTGAGGAAGCATAGAAACCTAGAAGGTCACAGCCAAACCTTTAGACTTTATACAGAGGGCAAGAATCATTGAGGGTTCTTGAGTAGCACAATATGATAAAATATAGAAAACGGTATTGGAGGAACTTACTTTAGGGATCATGGCAGCCACAGAATCCCCTGCAACTATCATTTGACCATGGTGGGGTGTCCACTCCAGACACCCTCCCTCCATTTGATCTCTCCCCATCAACCTTCTCCTCTCTTCACTTCCTGTCTTTTCTGGCTTTGTAACCTCAGTCCCTCATTAGTTTGTCTCCTGTAAATATCACAAACTCCTTCCCCCCTTTATCCTATCTTTACTCCTCATATTACTCCATCCCCAATTTCATCATCTCTGCCTTCAAAGTGTATCTTAAATGTCTCCGATGTGATCGGTTTCTACTGCCGCCTCCCTAGTTCTCGCCACTGTTGAGTCCTCTGACTTAGTCTCCCCACATCTATTCTGGCTCACCTTCAAGCCATTCTTCCCTCAACACCCAGAGGAATCTTTTTGAAACATTCCTCTGAGCATGTCATTCTTCTACCAAAAACCTGACAATGACTACCCATTGCTCTTAGGATGAACATTTTATTCTTTACCATGGCCTGCAGGGGTCTTCATGGTCCAGCCTCTGCCTGCCTCTCCCGTTTCTTCTCACATCACTCTCCACCTTGCCCTTCACATTCCAGCCTGCTTCCTTGGTCTTGGTCTTGTGTGCCAAATTCTGCGCTTGCCTTCCTCCTCTGTCTGAAATGCCCTTCTGCTCATTCTTCAATTAGCCATGTTTGTCTTAACCTAAGATCTCAGATTAAATATCATTTTGTCAAGAAAGCCTTCCCTGACCCTCCTAAACTGGGTTTAGTCTTCCGGTTATATATTCTTCAATATTCTATATTTTATAGTACTTATAATTTAAACTATTGTGTAACTGTTCAATGTTTGTCTCACCTATTAGATGGTAAGCATCATGAGGGTGGAGGGCATCCATCTCATTCACTGCCTGGCATAGCTCCAACAGAGTATATACTTAATAAATATTTGTTGACTGAGTGAATTAATGTATGCATAAAGGCAGTTTCTGACAATATGAGAGTTTAGAGTAAGAAGATTATGCTAGAAATAGAAAAAAGCAGCAAATAAAATGGACACTGTAGGGAAACAATTAGAGATCTTGGTGATAGATTGGCTCTGGATGAAAGATGACCTTGATTTCACAAACCTAAGAAGTAGGCAAAAATATTGCTCTTGCCTCCTTGAAAAAACTCTGAAGGCAAAATCCTAACAAGTTAAGGAATGCCCGCTACAGGGATTAGACAGACAGTGACTCCATAAGGAAAAGCTGAGTGCAGGTCAGTCCTGAAGCCAATTTCAAGCAGTATTAAAGTCACATGAAAGGAGCCTCAGAACCACGCTGCTCTTCCCAGATATTTGGCTCTGACCCAGGGCCAACACCGGTTCCCCACCGTACACACCATACCCTCTTGTTTCTGTCTTTTGTTTAGGGGCCATTAAGTTTAATGACGACCTGAGCCTAGAGGAGAGCTGTCGCCTTATTGAAGCTCTGTCCTGGTGCCAGCTGCCTTTCCAGTGTGCTCATGGCAGGCCCTCCATGCTGCCGTTAGCTGACATTGACCACTTGGAGCAGGACAAACAGGTGGAGCAATGACTGACAGGAGACTAGCTCCTATTAACCAAATGTAATCTGTCTTAATCCTTTCCCAATTACGAGAGTTTTGAAAAATATGCATTGGAAGTTTTCTTGGAAGTCTCACCATTTCATCTTCTAGCTCAAATTCAAAATAGAGTTTAGGCTGAACTATCTCATTATACATATGATGCCTTTGTATTTTTTAAGTTTACCACATGTACAGACTGATGTATCCTGAACATTTGTTGCCTACGGGCTCTAGGTTTGATAAGATGCAGAAGTTCTCTCTGGGGCCCCAGAAGGTTGGTAGAAACACAGCAAATTCACTGCTGGCAAATGTAGCCGAAACAGCCAGTTGCTTGATAGTACTTACTGGAAACAGTAGCCATCTCCAGGGATCTCTAGAGTAACGATTTGAGGACCTTCAGGCAGGAAACCAAGCTTAGGACATTTTCACATTATGCTTTGGCCCTGATTGCTCAGCAGTCCAGGAACAATGATGTGGATAATGCAATAAAGGCACCGAGTGGTTTAAACTAAAGAGCATTTTCTGACCTTGTTATAATCGTAAATGAAACAGAACGTGAGAGCATAATAGGAATGTCTACGTTGCCGCTTTCCAAAATCTTTTATTTTGCTTACCTTTCCTGTCAAGGGCTATAAAGTCTTTTCTTGCATGGAGTTTTCAGGTACTAATGTTTTCTGACTCATCTAGTACATTTTACTCCATTAAGAACTTTTTGTTTCATATGACAGTGAAAAAAATGAAAAAAGTTTTGTCTCCATTCCCGAACAGATAGATGTGCCTGTAGACTGAGTTTTCAGTCCCATTTATCCTAAGGAAATCTATAATCTTTTCCAAATCCAGAAATTAGAAATCAAAACTGATTTGAATAGCCATAATTAGGAAATACTTATATGCTCCTTGGCTTTTCATACTGCTAATTGGAGTTATTCTCTTTCTTCCCATAGGTTAAACCCAATCTTGCTAAACTTCGCAGAATGGCTCGGGCCTGGCATCTCTTTGGAAAAGCAGAAGGATGTGATACAGGGCAAAGCCTGCAGGCATCCGCGCCTCCTCGTGAGCTGCCATGAGAACAGAATTATTGTCTCTAAGGAACCTAAGGGATGCTGACTGTAGGCCTCTGGGCAGAGAGTGTGAGCCGCAGGCACTGGCAAGGTCTTGACTGAATGGGCCCAGGGCACCAATCAGCATCTCCATCTTCCCTGAGCAGAGGATCCCTCCAGTTAAGTAGCCAGATGGAATTCAAGCCTAAAGACAGTTCATTCATTGGCATCCATGGACACTGGAGGTTGCCCTATAATATCTACTTTTTGTAATTTATTTGGGGATAAAATATAATGATTAATTGTTTGATTGTCTGGTTGTTTGTGGGATTTTTGGGGGGTGGGATGGGGTTTTTTGGTTTTGTTTTGCAATTTTTTTCCAGCCTCATAGTTTGCGCTGATGTGATCTACCTGATAATGAACTCCCAGCGGTCAAGCCTGCCTTCCCTAGACCTCCCACAGCCTGCTCCCTCAGCCCCTCCTTCCCCCCCAGCCTCCTCCACTTCCCTCTGCTGCTGCTTTACATTCTGTATCTCAGCCTTAAAGAGTTTCTCCACACTCATTAAAAACATGCTGGGTAGTCTTCCACTAAGCCTACAGTTGGGTTATTTTAAGGATAAAAACGGCTGATAAAGAGAAACAAGGACCAGGATGGAATAGAGCAACTGTAAAGCACTGCTTGTCATTCTTTGTTTTATTGCCTCCTTAAAACCCTTCGGCTTTGGAAAGCAATCTACAGATTCAATGCAATCCCTGTCAAATTACCACTGGCATTTTTCACAGAACTAGAACAAAAAAATTCACAATTTGTACGGAAACACAAAAGACCCTGAATAGCCAAAGCAATCTTGAGAACGAAAAATGGAGCTGGAGGAATCAGGCTCCCTGATGACTTCAGACTATACTACAAAGCTACAGTAATCAAGACAGTATGGTACTGGCACAAAAACAGAAATATAGATCAATGGAACAGGATAGAAAGCCCAGAGATAAACCCACGCACATATGGTCACCTTATCTTTGATAAAGGAGGCAAGAATATACAGTGGAGAAAAGACAGCCTCTTCAATAAGTGGTGCTGGGAAAACTGGACAGGTACATGTAAAAGTATGAGAACACTCCCTAACACCATACACAAAAATAAGCTCAAAATGGATTAAAGACCTAAATGTAAGGCCAGAAACTATCAAACTCTTAGAGGAAAACATAGGCAGAACACTCTATGACATAAATCACAGCAAGATCCTTTTTGACCCACCTCCTAGAGAAATGGAAATAAAAACAAAAATAAACATATGGGACCTAATGAAACTTAAAAGCTTTTGCACAGCAAAGGAAACCATAAACAAGGCCAAAAGACAACCCTCAGAATGGGAGAAAATATTTGCAAGTGAAGCAACTGACAAAGGATTAATCTCCAAAATTTACAAGCAGCTCATGCAGCGCAATAACAAAAAAAACCAAACCAATCCAAAAATGGGCAGAAGACCTAAATAGACATTTCTCCAAGGAAGACATACAGATTGACAACAAACACATGAAAGAATGCTCAACATCATTAATCATTAGAGAAATGCAAATCAAAACTACAATGAGATATCATCTCACACCAGTCAGAATGGCCATCATCAAAAAATCTAGAAACAGTAAATGCTGGAGAGGGTGTGGAGAAAAGGGAACCCTCTTGCACTGTTGGTGGGAATGTAAATTGATACAGCCACTATGGAGAACAGTACGGAGGTTCCTTAAAAAACTACAAATAGAACTACCATACGACCCAGCAATCCCACTACTGGGCATAAACCCTGAGCAAACCATAATTCAAAAAGAGTCATGTACCAAAATGTTCATTGCAGCTCTATTTACAATAGCCAGGACATGGAAGCAACCTAAGTGTCCATCAACAGATGAATGGATAAAGATGTGGCACATATATACAATGGAATATTAGCCATAAAAAGAAATGAAATTGAGTTATTTGTAGTGAGGTGGATGGACCTAGAGTCTGTCATACAGAGTGAAGTAAGTCAGAGAAAAACAAATACCGTATGCTAACACATATATATGGAATCTAAGGGGAAAAAAAGTCATGAAGAACCTAGGGGTAAGATGGGAATAAAGACACAGACCTACTAGAGAATGGACTTGAGGACACGGGGAGGGGGAAGGGTAAGCTGTGACAAAGTGAGAGAGTGGCATGGACATATATACACTACCAAACGTAAAATAGATAGCTAGTGGGAAGCAGCCGCATAGCACAGGGAGATCAGCTCGGTGGTTTGTGACCACCTAGAGGGGTGGGATAGGGAGGGTGGGAGGGAGGGAGATGCAAGAGGGAAGAGATATGGGGATATATGTATATGTATAGCTGATTCACTTTGTTATAAAGCAGAAACTAACACACCATTGTGAAGCAATTATACTCCAATAAAGATGTTAAAAACAAAACAAAACAAAACAAAACAAAAAAACCCTTCAGGCAGGCGCAAGCCCACAAGGGTTGGTGGCTGGAGCTGGCGCCCCAGGCGGCCCGCAGCTCCAGAGCCTCCGCCTGCCCACGTGGGGAGCTGTCAGCTCCAGCCCCGCTCTGTCACAAGCTTGTTGATCATATGAAAAGTCTAGAAACAGGTCCCTTGACAAGACATCTAAACATGTTGTGACTGGATTTGTGGGGGTTGTACACGTGGTGACGTAATGAAATTCCAGATTCAAGTGGATGAAAAGGGGACGAGCGTGGACGCCAGGTTTAAGATTTGGCTGTGGCTCCGATTGCCTCCAGCCGGTGAGCCACCCCGTGGGTAAAAGGGAACCGGCGGAGGAAAACTTGACCATCAAAACACGGACACAGGTACCTCCCTGGTGGCGCAGTGGTTGAGAATCCACCTGCCAGTGCAGGGGACACGGGTTCGAGCCCTGGTCCAGGAAGATTCCACATGCCGCGGAGCAACTAAGCCCGTGTGCCACAACTACTGAAGCCTGTGCGCCTAGAGCCTGTGCTCCGCAACGAGAAGCCACCGCAATGAGAAGCCCGCGCACCTCAACGAAGAGTAGCCCCCGCTCGCCGCAACTAGAGAAAGCCCGCGCGCAGCAACGAAGACCCAACGCAGCCAAAAATAAATAAATAAGATAAATTAATTAATTTTAAAAAAAAATGGGCATAGCCAAGGAACTCTCCTTCCTCCTATGGCTGCACTGTTCCCTGATGGCTGAAGGTGCAGCCCAGGCCGCCCTGGCGGATGACACAGGGAAACAAGAACCCAAGGGGGCAGAGGCGGAGAAGAAAGGAGCCCTTGGCGAAGAAGCCTCTGCCAGGTCGTGTCAGCTGTTTGCTTCCCCTCTCCCACAGTAAAAGAGCTATGGGATACACACATGTGCTGTTCACACTGTGGCTTAAATGCCAGCAAAATACATAGTTTAATTTTTCTGAATCCTGTGGTTTCTTTCAGCCCACATTTATCACCTTAACCCAGTTCATGTATATTTTGAATTATGTATATGATCTCAAAACTGAAATCAATAATGAAGTCTCGGGCTTCCCTGGTGGCGCAGTGGTTGAGAGTCTGCCTGCCGATGCAGGGGACACGGGTTCGTGCCCCGGTCCGGGAAGATCCCACATGCCGCGGAGCGGCTGAGCCCATGAGCCATGGCCGCTGAGCCTGCGCGTCCGGAGCCTGTGCTCCGCAACGGGAGAGGCCACAACAGTGAGAGGCCCGCGTACCGCAAAAAAAAAAAAAAAAAAAATAATGAAGTCTCAAGTTCTGGTAGTCCACGAAGTGCACAAATATCTGATTTCACCTGAATCTATTTTGGGGAAGATTACCAATAGAATGTCTTGGTCTAATCATTTTTTATAGAACCAATTATTGTACATAAAACATATTTGCATATATATAAAAAATAAACAAAAAATAGACAAAAAAATAAATAAACCCCCTTTCAGAGACTGATATTGTTCATATCCCAAACCAGTAAAATGGTGAAAGTACTATGCACTTGTTTTAGAAAACATTTTTTTGTACTTAAGTATCTCTATGTGAAAGCAATCTTCATATAAAAAATGCAGCATTTATTCTTTCAACCTAGCCAGATATATTCTCTACACTTTTTTAGGAGATAAATGTTACTTTGGTCCCTTTCCAATTGTATCTTGGTTTCATTACAGTATGCCTAACTAATGGCCTCGTAATTTCATTTGGGACCGGGACTGATCTTTCTGCAGATGCTTGTTATGCCACTCTTAATCCGTATTCCCCCTACCTTTTTAGATGACTTGATTTCTGGTTAATAAGACTCAAAAGACTAAAGTCCTATAAAAGAAAAAAAAAAAAAAAGCAAAAAAACAGCTGGTAATGTTTTTTGCATCTGGGATGCCATACAATGAGAAAGATGTTGCAATGAGAATATCTACTTTTGTATTTCCTGACCAGCCTGCTCCCACTGGTCTTTGTAGCAAATGGAATGATTTTCTTCGTTTTTTAATACAGGAAACAAATGTGTGCTTACGGGAGAAAAATTCGTTTGCCGGCAGCCCTGCAGTGAATCTTACGGGAGTGATGAAGTAGTGCATTCACAGAAGGTTTAGGGAAAGCCTTCACTGGTTTTCAAGGGGATCCTCGTAGATCCTTGTAGAATTACATAATTGGAACCCTGAAGAATAGGCACCACTGGCCTTTATTCTTCTAAATACGTAAAAGTGGTTTCATAGACTGGGAGGTCTAGCCTTAGAAAGGAGGGTATTTTCAGGGGCTCAGCCTCCAGGCCTGGTGGGGTGCCGTGGCCTCTGGACCTCTGTCTCCCCTCTCCAGAGCTACATGGAGGTCAGCTGTCCTGGGAGTTTTAAAAATCTTTTTAGGTCAGACCAATCTGTACGATTTAAAAAAAGCGTTACGATACCTCTTATATTAGGGTGACGGGGTGTGATTTCACAAGGTCTTGCTAATCATCTCAAACCCCTGTGTTCTTGAGAAGAGCAGAAGACTAGAAAAAGTTCTCGAAAAAGCATGTAACCAATCATCCTGCCCAGCCTGACTCTAGCAATGCAAGAGACAATTATACTATCTTAATAATTTATGAACTCAGTAGCGTGTATCAGCATAAAACCCACCAATTAGCCAAAAATATCTAACATTACTTTTATTGCCTGTTAGGGTTCTGTTTCGTTCTGTTTTGTTTTTTAACTCAGGTGCCATAAGAGCAGAGATACATTTAATCTTCAAACACATGACGGTAATCATTAACACCTATATGGTGTTTTAAGGTTTACAAATAATATTTGCATAACTTATTTGAATGTCTTGGCAACCCATGAGATAAGGTGGTATTATTCTCCCATTTTACAAAGTGGGAAAGTAAGTCTGAAAAATATTCTCTAAGATCACGTAGCTAATAAGTAAAGCGGAGAGTGGTATCCAAGTTTTCTGGCTCCAAGAACAAGAATACTAGCTACCTTTTTTTTTTAAGATTTTATTTTATTTTTAATGTTTATTTTTTTGGCTGTGTCAGGTCCCGGTTGTGGCACACGGGCTCTCTGTCACGGGCTCCTCTAGTTGTGGTATGTGGGCTCCAGAACGTGCAGGCTCAGTGGTCACGGCACATGGGCTCAGTTGCTCCGTGGCATATGGGATCTTAGTTTCCTGACCAGGGATCGAACCTGCATCCCCTGCATTGGAAGGTGGATTCTTAACCACTGGACCACCAGGGAAGTCCCGATACTAGCTTCCATTTACTGAGGGCTCACTATATACCAAATGCTTTGTAGACACGATCTCTAATCCTTACAACGGTCCTCTTAGGAAACTAGTATCTCTCTCTTGCCGTGAGACTACTAAGCCTCAGAGATGTTAACCGGTTTGCTGAGAGGGAGAATTCCAGCCCAGGTCTGTAGGACTTCACACTGCACACATTCCCATTATTACCCACACTGCCCTATATCTTTTTAATTTATTAGGGATTTATCAGTTTGTAAACCTAGTGGTTTAACTGTACTTGATTCTGGTTAGCGGAGGCTTTGTTAACTTCAGAGTAAAACTTGAGAGATGAGATGTGTAACGAAGCCATTCTTAACGAGTTCCTTTGTCAGTAACACTCATCAGAATTGTACTGAGAAATAAACGTGCATACCTTCAAGAAGCTTAGCTTCAGTCAGGGAGAGAGACAAGGAAACTAACGATAGACTAGGTAACTTCCTCTAAGTGTAGGGATCACCCTGAGTTACAGCTATGTCTTTATTATTGAAATAAATGGAAATTAACAATTCTACCGTCAGAATTAAGGCTATATAGATGGCAATAGGAGCTAGTATCAGAAAAGCTTAAGGCAAAGCTGAGAGAGTAGGCTAGAAGGAAAAGGAGAGTCTGGGGAGCGGGCTAGGGCAAAGTCCAGAACCCAGCTGGGGATCTGGAACTCCATGAGTAGCTGAGAACAGAGAGGGTCTAGCAATCAGATGTCAGGGCAAGGCAAAAGGTCAGACACAAATGAACAGCTGGGATCTGAGCCTAACAGATCGTAAAAAGAACAAGGCAACCATAACAGGTCAGAGCAGGAAGGGGCCCTAGGCCAAGTTCTAGAGATGTGCAGGGGGCTGAGGAAGCCATGCCAAGCAAGAACAGATGCAGCCCATCAGTTCCTAGACGGCACTGACAACCAGGCTCAGCCGGAGCTTCACGTGGGGGCCAGTACCGGCGTATCTGAAGGAAGGGAAGAGCAGTTTCTGGCACAAAGAACCAGACTCTCCCTACCTGTTTTCCACTGAAGTGCACCTCCTTCCATCAAAACCCTTCACAGGGCTTCCCTGGTGGCGCAGTGGTTGAGAGTCCGCCTGCCGATGCAGGGGACACGGGTTCGTGCCCCGGTCCGGTTAGATCCCACATGCCGCGGAGCGGCTGGGCCCGTGAGCCATGGCCGCTGAGCCTGTGTGTCCGGAGCCTGTGCTCCGCAACGCGAGAGGCCACAACAGTGAGAGGCCCGCGTACCGCAAAAAAAAAAAAAAAAACCTTCACAAAAGCAGGCTAACAAAGAACTGACTGGTATGTTTGCCACTGTATATCGTGCCAATTTTCACCCCTTCTCAGTTGAAGTTGTTCATCAGCAGTGAGATGGCAAAAAGGTGGGCTCAGAAGAGAGGAAAAGAAAGCCTGGGAAACCAAAAATCTGGATAATCTGCACGAAATAAACCCTTCCTTCTTTCTCTCTCTCCATTTATTCATTTATTTATCATTCAGTAACATTTAGTGAGTCCCTTCTAAATGTATTGAGGCAGAAATTGTGGAAGAGATAAAGAAAACAGAAGTTATCTAATGGTTTAGGATTTTTCAAGCCCTTGAATCACTTTCATCCCGTGCCCATTTGTCACAGAGCACTCAGTCTGATCCAGAAATATCTGATAAAGTTCAGGCAACCTGATCAAAGCCTGTAGGAATCTGAGTGCCTTACATATTGCAATCTATCGAGCCAGCAAGCTAGCATGACTCAAGTAGCAGTGTGAAGAAGCTGGATTTGGCCAGACTTTCCCTGTACAACTTGCCTGACTAAACAACTTGCTCTAAGGAGCATTCAATCATGATCAAAAAAAAAAAAAAAAAAAGGTAGTTTGGAGTTAGCTACTGCTATTAGTTTATCATTACTTAAGTATTTCATGACCTCTCTTTTATCGTAGTTAACTGCAGAGTTTTACACATAAATTATGCATCTTTGGAATCTTGTCAAGTTTTTAAGTAGCTTCCTTCTTCTCTAGGCAGGTCTTAATTCTAAATGTAACCAGGGACTTCCCTGGTGGTGCATGGTTAAGAATCCGCCTGCCAATGCAGGGGACATGGGTTCGAGCCCTGGTCCAGGAAGATCCCACATGACGCGGAGCAACTAAGCCCATGTGCCGCAACTACTGAGCCTGCGCGCCTAGAGCCTGTGCTCCACGACGAGAAGCCACCACAATGAGAAGCCCGTGCACCACAACGAAAAGTAGCCCCCGCTCACCACAACTAGAGAAAGCCCGTGCACAGCAACGAAGACCCAACACAGCCATAAATAAATAATAAATAAATGTATAAAATAAATAAATGTAACTAACATGCATGCAAAAACACTACTGAAAGGCCCCTTCTCATCAGCACATTTAATTTAAACATTAGGCGATCGTCGTTTCAAGCGTGGTTAGGCTTGAAGGCAGCCCTCTGCTGTGTGTTGTGAAGACTGAAAGCTTAGACTATAGCTCTTTATTGGTTGTAATCGCTCAGCCATTGCACAACATCCTGGAACAACCGTTTGGTGAATGGAAGGATAATCCAAAGCAAAGCAGACGAGATTAAAAAAACACTTCCAAACCACATTTCAAAATAGCTCCTTTGTGTCAACTAGATGCAGATGTCTGCAGAGGGAGTTTTTGCAAGGACAGGTGGATAGTGTAGGCCTTTACAATAATTACATCACCATCTGGTACTATCTTTCTGGCAAAGCATTCTGATGTACTGAGTTCTACATATGTGGTATTACAGAGTCATGGAGCTCAATGGTGGAACTGTGAGCCTGGCAGCCTTCATAAACCCAAAGACTGCTGCAACAGATTACTTTGAGAAATGGTTTTGAAGCACATCTGTGAAACTTATGATCTTACGAGTACCAGCATTTTTTTCTTTGAGGTATCACTTTACACTTCAGTTTTTCTTGGTAGTGTATTTTTCAGAGACTTCTCTTAAGAGGCTATGTTGGGAATTTCTATTCCTTATTTGAGTTCCAGGAATTGTGCCTTTCCTGTCCTCCGTCCAAATTGGAAGACATAAACCGTGGGAAAAAGCATCTTTACAACTGTATTGAGTAAGTGATTTAACTTGGTTTATTTTGCATATTCAGGAAGACTTCCACGTCCATGGAATCCTCTATTAATTCTCCAAGCTACAACAGTTTTTAAATGAACTTCTGGATTCTGCCGCAAAAGCAGGGGTGGGAGGCAAGCCCAAACAAAGGCTGATGATAAGGTAGGAAGCTGACACAAACGCCTTAGCTTCTCCCTGTTCAGATCAGGTTCTCCCTTTCCAATATTTACTCTTCCTCAACTGGGAAAAGGGAGAGAGAGAAATAGAAAAACTAGGCATACAAACAGCTTTGTGGGATTTACTTGACTGAGGTTCTAAAGAGTACGCATTTGTGCAGTTCTGTTCTAGGCACTGTTAAGTGTTGACCAAAGAGACAGCCTCTACCCTGGTAAACTTCGTCCATCTCAGTTCTCCCTGGGCAGGATGTTGGTACTAATTTTAGACCCAGAGACCAAGATGCACAAAGGACAAGTATCATAAAGCACTTTTGGAGCCAGAAACAGATTTAAGTTCCTTGCCTCACTGCTGCTCTTACCCCAGAGCACATGGTCGTACCCAAGTGAGCTGCCGTCAGAACTGGTGCCTTCAGAGGAGACAATTGCTCGAAATTGGTAGCTATAAGCCGCTTTACTGAGAAAGCGTGGGGTCTTAGATGCTTTAAGAAATAATTGACAGAGACCTAAGTGAGCCAGGCTCTTCTGTGTCAGAGAGCTTTTAGGTCAGTCCTTTAGACTGACCCTCTTCAGTCTTGCTTTTTCCCTGTCTCAGGGAAGATAAGAGTCCTAAGGAAAAGACCTGCCCATGTCAAGTAGCTAACAGAGAGTAGAGCCCTTTCCCTCATCGTCTACCTCTGGCCAGTGTTTATCAAAACAAGGTTATCGAATGCCCTGTTAAAAATCCCTTGGGTTGCTTGTTAAACATGCAGATTCCTAGAACTTCCTCCCGTACCTCATAGACACTGCTGTAAGAGGCAGGAGGCCGGCTTTGTGACAAGCATCCCGGGGGTTCGAACCCCCTGCACACTCAGTGGACCTTGGACCCCTGTTTTGGACCAAACTTCCCAAACATGGCATCCAGATCACCTGGATAACCTGGGGAGACTTTTTGAAAACATAACTACTAAAGTAGTACACATAAAAAATAGAAACAATATACAAACACACTAAATAAAATTAGAAGCTGTCCTGCTTCTTGCCACCGTTTGGTGTTATTCTTCCAGACTTTTATCCTATGCATGCATGCATTTTGTTTTACGGAAGTTAGTTAGGGTCATGTCATGTAGATTGCTCTGCAGCTTGTTTTCCCAGCTTGATTTTGGTTTTATACAGAATATAAAATAGACTTGCTTACAAATCTATCCCACTCATTAACACAAGGGTCACCACTCAGATGCCTACAAGGGTTCGGCAGACAACATAAATGAGTTTAGTGGACGTGGCTCGGAACTGCAGAAAACTGGGGGTTTTCCATTTAATGGAATTAGAAGCTACCCAACTATAGCCAAATGCTGCCATTTGGGAATGTGGGCCCAGAGTTGCCAAATCTTCAGGAGAAGCAAGAAATCTGAATCTGTTTAATGTGTAACCTCCAGATTTAAAAATACTGGTAAATGATTCAAATTAAATACTAGATGAACCAGCCAAAATGTCTAATCCAGACACTGATCTCAAGCCACCCTTTGAAACCTCTGGTGCAGTGTATACATAATGTTCCATGGTACATCATACTTATTTTAAAACCTGTCTTGTTTTTAACTAACAGAATACAAAATGCTATATTGCTGGACACTTAGGCTGTGACATTACAGCTGCTACAATGGACATTCTTGTCTGTGTCTTTGTGTGCTTGTAAAGATAATTCTAGAAGACTCAAAATTGCCCTGGAAAAGGTTGTACCAATTTACAATCCTATTAACAGTACACGAGGGCGTCCTTTTCTGGGGCACTCTAAGCAGATTCTCACGTGCCAGCCCAGAGATCAGATGCAGTAGGTCTGGGATTGTATATTTTCTTAAACTCCCAGATGATTCTGATGATCAGTGATTTTGGAACCATTGTCTTGGATCATTAACAAGTTGTTTGGGATGAATTCCAGTCAATTATAAAGGAATCATGAATACTTTCATCTGCATTTCTGTTTTTGGCTGTTACCTCTGATTACTGCCCTCTATGAAAACACCAAAGGGCTCTGCTGCTGCTCTTGCAGGCATTTCAGTCAGAGCAGGACAATAAATAAAACAACTCAGGAACCTTCGAGCAGCTTTTATTGGCACAGCCTCAGAAAAGGCGTGGTAGTCATTTCTGAGCAAAAATCTGTAGCTCAGCAAGGTCTTCAGTGTTGTGTTTAACACACCACTGAACCAGAAAGTTTAAGTTCCTGAAACAGATGCCCCAAGTCACTAAGAGGTTCCAAAATCAATAGGTCAAGCCCTGCTGCTCTGTTGAGACCTGAAAGGCAAAAAATAGTCCTGGATGTGCGTCCTGGTTATAGGATGACTGAAACGGCAGGGAACAGTATCAGTATCAAGTTTTCTCAGCTTGACTCCAGATCACTCCCCCATTACAAGGAAGATGTGTTTCAGCCGTGGCACTGAAGTCTCCACTCCATTCTGTGTTTGCCTAAGCAGCTTCTGCTTAGGACGAGTGGTGGTCATAGGACATGATCATCAGGATGGTAGAGTTCACTCATCAGGCGGTAGATGTAGGAAGGCGCGTTCCCACCAATGTTGGAGATAAAGAGGGTAATGAGCTCTGGGGGGACGTAGTCAAACACAGGGCAATGAACACTGACCTTCTCCAAGATGTCCCCTGAAAGGTAATCACACGAGCGAAAGATAATACCAAGGCTCTTGTTCTAATAATTAAGTATCTTATAGATTCCAGGCTCAGTAATGCAAGTATACTCGCCACCCCAAGAAAGGGAAACTGCAGCAACATACAAACCAGAAGAGATGACTTCAGATCATGATACACCCTATGCTTATAACTCTCTAATGCCTTTCCATAGATAACCCTTAGAATAATATTCAAATTTGGGATTGCAACCTTCAAGATCTGGCCCCTCGCCACCGCACTGCACTGGTTATAGTTCATATTACTCTCTCTCTTGCTCATTACTCTCTAGCCACATGGCCATCTTTTTCCAACTGGCTAAGCGTGTACCTAACTCAGGCCCTTTGCACCAACACCTGGAAAACTCTCTCCTTCATCTTCACAGAGCAGGCTGTATTTCTTCAGGACTCAGCTGAAATGCCATCTCATTAAGTCCCTTCCCCAGACTAAGGTAGTCCCCTCGTCACTTTCCATCTCATCCTTCGTATTTGTTTTCTTCCTAAAACATCCCATGACCTGACATATTCTTGTCTGTCTTTTGCAACATAATGTAAACTCTGGGGGAGCAGGGCCTATCTATGTTATTCACTGTTACATTCCTCATGCCTGAAATAGTGTTGGATACACAGTGGGTACTCAATAGTCATAAATATTTCTTGAAAGAATGAATGTTTGTATAAATGGTGAAGTTATTCAATTTCCAAGAAGAATCAGCACCCCGAGTACTATGCTTTGCTCCAAGAGGGTGTTAAAGCCCATGCGAACTGTTGATGAGGCAGCAAGCTCACTGAGCAAAGCTGCCTTCAGAATACGTGAGAGAAATGGACCCCAACACACATAGGTGTCCAGGCTACAGGCGAGTTTCAGAAGTAACATGTCAGAGCCTGCTTTCTTTGGCAGTCACGTTACCAAAACGACTCCCTGCAGCAGCCGAAAACAAGAACATTTTATCACTGGGTTGTCGCCTGTGTCTCAAACAACTTTCAAGGCCAAACCCAGTCAGTGCTGGGTGATCCAACCCACCATGGCCCCAATAACTCGGTTAAAATATATTAGTTATAGAAGAAAATGAACATGGATTAGATCAGGACCCCAAGCACTCTAAGCTGCTCAAGAGAACAGTCCCCACAAGAAGTATGATAAAAAAAACCCACAACCTGACGGCATTCAATCCCATTGGCCACCAAAACCAAAACCAAAAGACCGAAACACACATACACAAAAACCCAAAACACACAAGCGCGTGCGCCACATACATTCAAGCAACTTCTGTACCTTCTGTGAAAGGCAGGACTTCTTCAGGAGCCACAAACTTGTGAAATGAATCTTCTTCATTGGGGAACTGGAAAAGAATTAGGGAAAAAGAAAAAAAAAGAGGGAGAGAGATCTGACACTTCCACTTTTAGGTATACACCCAAGAGAAATAAAAAACATGCATCCACAGACATTTGATTACAAAGGCTTACAGCAGCATTATTCACAAAAGCCAAAAGGTAGAAATAACTCAGATGCTTATCAACAGATGAATGGATAATTAAATTGTGGTATATCCATGCAATGGAATACTATTCGGCCACAAAAAGGAACAAAGTACTGTGCTACAACTCGGATGAAGCCCCAAAACATTATGCTAAGTGAAAGAAACCAGAAACAAAAGGGTCCATATTGTATGACCCCTTTTATGTGAAATATCAAAAGTAAGCAAATCCATAGAGACAGAAAGCAGATTAGCAATTACTAGGAGATGGGGAGAAGGAGGAATAGGGAGTGATTACTCAATAGGTACAGAGTGTTTTTCTGGGATGATGAAAAAGTTTTGAAACTACAGAGTGGTAGTTGCACAATGCTGTGAATGTAGTAAATGCCACTGAACTATACAATTTTAAATGGTTAATTGTATGTTATGTGAATTTCACCTCAACTTTTTAAAAAGTAGACACCTATAGATAGGCTGATATGTTCAAAGCAAGTAGTTTCTATCACTGGTGAAACTGCTCTTCACTTAGTAACTTCTTGTATTCAGGCTACAGAGGACAGTCCCTGGAATAAATAAAACCAATTCTATGTTTCTAGTTTCAACTTACTTGGCATTTTCAGAAATGGTGTCAGCGAGTGGTGGCAATGTAAACAAAGGGCCTTCCCCAACTGCGTATTGTCCTGACCTTACAATTTTTTTTTTTTTTTTTGCAGTACACGGGCCTCTCACTGTTGTGGCCTCTCCTGTTGCGGAGCACAGGCTCTGGACACACAGGCTCAGCGGCCATGGCTCACGGGCCCAGCCGCTCCGCAGCATGCGGGATCTTCCCGGACCGGGGCACGAACCCGTGTCCCCTGCATCGGCAGGTGGACTCTCTACCACTGCGCCACCAGGGAAGCCCCTGACCTTACAATTTTGACTTCCTGAAGCTGACACGTTGTAACTATCAATGGCTTTTCCTGGATCAAGACTTCTGTGGCTTTTTTCAGCCTCCACTGGGTCTAATCCATTGAGTAAATGAAGACAAAGAGAAGCCCCAGAGTGAGAAGGTTGAAGGCCCAGAGTTCAGACCTACGCCTTGATTTCCTTCTGTTGGCTAGAGATAGACGAGAGAGTAGCTGGAGATGGACAGACATACCTGTGGGGAAAGCTTGAACATCGGTGCACAGACAATGAGTGGGGTGGAATGGTGCTTTGCTGCCAGCGCTAGAGTGTGAGTTCCTGTCACAGCTCTCAGGGCGCCGTTGGCCAGGATGGTCTTTGTGCCAATGATCACCTTTGGGACAGGAAAGAAAATGTGAGCCATCCTGGGAACAGAGCCCTAAACAGGCCATTGGGCACAAGAGCCTGAATGCTCAGCCTCAGTCTTGGTGTACTGGGGGGTCACACGCTGGTACACCCAAGGGAAAGGGAGTCTAGGCTCAGACCACAAGTTCTAGTATAAAAGTGGGTTCGCAAGGGAAGAATGAACATAGTACAGGACAGGAAACTGCAATATCTACTGTTCTTAGCCCTGTCTTTCCTGGAAATCTATCTGTCATACCTCCTGAGAAGCAGGGAGCCTTTCTTCCACCATCCACCACCGCCAAGCTCTCTGAGCAGAAGTGAGCAGCCCTTTACCAGATCCCTAGCAGCTGACACACTTACCTTAGTCCCACTTAATTCTTTTCAATGCTTTAACCAAAATGAAGCTCCTCCAAGTGAGGAACAATGATTCAGATAAAGGGGGAAACAAAATCAGTTAATAGATTAAGAAGGCCCATGTATGTATTTTTAAAAGGTGCTAGAAACTTTCCTCCCTTCTCATGGATATTGGGGGTGGGGTGGGGGTGGAGAACCAACATTTTAGAAGTATAATCTTCATGAATTCGACATACTATAACCCAAATACACCCACCTTGTTGACTCTTGACATAACAGCAAAAATGGCAGCATCCGTCATGACAGTTGTCTCAATACCTGTTTTGGACAAATTGACTGCCATCTCATGACCCTGCAATAGGAGAGAAAGGCTGATGCTGGGAGGAAGAGTGAGAGAGAATGAAAGAGCTCTGGGGATTCTGTGATACTGGGCATATCCAACGTGCAATTTCCAACAGATAACTAACTCATCTGGTAGGTATTCTCTGGGAAGCGGGAGGAAGCCCAGGGGACGCTAATAAATGTTTATTACTCCCCAGCAGCACTAGGACAGCCACAAAACTGGAAATATGACTTGCTTGCATAATCCAGCAGAGCTGACAAGACAGATCCTAGCTCATTATTTTACAACATCCTTACATGCTTACATATTTCCTTTTTTGGAGACCTATTATTTACCTAAAGATTGAGTGAGGTTAGACCAAGCATCAGTCATCCTCAAGGTAATTTACCCTATTTTGATTCCTAAAACAACCAATATTTATCTTTTCTTGGGCCTAGCAACTCACCCAACTTTCTTATGTTTTTTTTCTTTTTTTACCCCGTTCTATGAAAACATTTATTGAGCCTTTATTTTACAGAAGTGAATACTGCTGACTCTCTCAAGGAGTTTTTAGGAGAGGCATATATATATAAAAAAACTTTATATATATATATATATATAACTCTAACATGCAGTAATAGATATAATAATAGAGGTACTGAAGTAGGAAGTAGTATAGAGCTAGAATTGATTCATTTTCTATTCGAAGGGTTGGGGAGAAGAGGGAGAACAGCCATGAAAAACGGTTTCCCAGAGGAGATGATATCTAAACTGGGTCTTGAAGGTTAAAAACAAAGGTTTCATTCTTTATATGGTATGAAAAATGTGTCACCCAACTTTCCTAAACCAATGTTTAAGAATGTTAACAGAATGAACTTGAAAATTCCCTTAGTGTTTTACTTTGTCTTCTCACTGTGCCTTGCTTATCAATTCAAAGATGGCATGGAGCCCACCTACCCCTCCTTTATTCTCTCCTCATTTTCAATTTTTCTTAGCAACTCCAGCAGTCCCCGTACCTGACAGAAAGGCGCACACTCTGCCACGATGACATGGAATTTCCTCTTTCGGGCAGCCTCTTTGAGGAAGGCCTCCACTGTTCGGGAGAAGCCAATGGTCATGATCACCTCATTGGAGTGGATGTGCTCCAGAGCCTGGGCTGCGATGTTCTCCGTTGTCCCTTCTGCAAGAAGCCAGTTTTTCAAGGAAAATATGACACTGCCATGCTACAACACAGACAGACACTACAGAAAACAGAAAGGGATGTGCACCCTTCTCTAGACTGCCCACCTAGCAGACCCTGGTAACACGTGGTCAATGGACTTAATGTGGAATGTCACCTTTCCTTAAAAGCCCTGCTCCTCCACGATCTTCCACCTCCCAACTTCTCAGCCTACCCTCTTGCCCAGCAGCACCCCTATTCATCAACTTACTCCCCGTGCCCCTGCCGGGTCCCAACACCAGCTCTTTACAATTGACTTTGAAGACAATGAATTTAGGCAAGAAATGGTCCAAATTGGGAAACTCTAAAGTGCTGAGCGTGGGGTAAACAGAGCTTCCCCCAAAAGAACTCCTCCTCCAAAAGGTGTCCACAACACCTCCACCTGACAGGGAGGCCACGGTAGAAAAATTGGGTGGGGGGAGGGAATTTGGAAGCAGCAGCTCAGTGCACAGACAGACCCCGGAACGCTGACTGCAATAAGTATCTGCAGTTCTCCCGGGTCACACAGACAAGGGGGATGGAGGTGGCCTGTGTGTATGTGTATGTATATGTGTATGTGTGTCTGTATAAAAATTCAAGAGGAAGTTTAGTGAAGGAGGGTCTATCAACTGTGGTTTTCGGGGGTTCATCTTCTTTAAAATAAAGCTCTTCCCAAATAGAGTCTCCGCCACAGCGGATGTGCAGTCGATAAGGGGTTAGTCTGTGAGGAAATGTAAAGAGGGTTATCTTAGTCTACCACCTATTCCAACCCTTCCTAATCAGGATGAGGGCAAACTTCCGAGAACCAGAGGACTGGTAATCTCCCATCTCTGCTGATGAACAATTTCCAGGGTCTTCTGTTCCCTCATCTGCCTGCCACCTGTCCTGTCCACCTAGGGATCAGGACTCACCCAGTTCCACAAGCAGCTCATTAATTGCTTCAATGATGTTGGACTGGAGTTGAGCATAATGGGAGCGGAAATCCTCGCTCAGGCCCCCGGATGTCAAGAGTTTGTGCAGGGACTCCTGCTGATCGCTCTCGTCGCTGCGTCCGTGGAGTCTATGGAGGCAACAAGACCCAAAGAGGGAGGTGGGGAAGAGATGTGGTCATTAAGGTAACAACAGCTGCTCAGCTCCAATAAAGGCTCCATGCAAAAAGCGTCACTGGGTCCAACCCCCGGCCCAGGACGTGGGCCTGACCTGCCATACTCCTCCCGGATGATCCTGAGCACTCTCCGCACCATGTTGCCCACAGTGGTCTCTGAGGGTTGAGCGGCCGTCATCCTCCGGCCTTCTCTGCGGATCAATTCCATCAGCTCCCCTGTCGTCCAAAGAGAGAGGGTAAGCGCGGCAAGGGCGCGGTGGGGCCTGGGCGACTTTCCGCCCGGGGATCGGAAACGGAAAGTGGCGAGGGAGGCGATGGAGCTAGGCCTGCCTCACCTGCATTGCTCCAGCGGTGGTCCGTGATGATCCGGCGCAGCAGCCCCAGGGTCTCCCGGGCCATGTCCTCGGAGCTGTGCCGCCCGCCGCCCCGCTTCAGTGCCTCCACGAAACTCTCGATCCTCTCGGACAACTCCGAGCCCTTGGCCTCAGCCCCCGGCATCTCGAAAGGACCCGCCTCGCCGGCGTAATCCGCACCTGCACGACCCCCAGGCTTGCACTTCCGGGGCAGGAGAGGTCGGCTTCCGCTCTGCGAGGAAGACTCCAGTTTGGGAGACGGCAGGGCCACGCCCCTCGCTGCCACATCCCGCCCCCCCAACCTGCCAGAGCCAATCAGAGACTTGGAGTTCGATTTGTTCAGTTACGGCCGAGCGTCCGCGCGCCTCCGAGGTTGGAGGACCGGAAGTGGCCTTTCTTACCTCCTCAGACGCTGAAGGTCTCGCAAGTGAGGCCTTAAGAGGGTGGCTAGACCAGTTGTGGAAACAGCCAGTCTGAACGTCCCCCACCACTACCCAAGGCTACGCTGGAGAAGTTGCCGCCCTCCTTCCAGGTCCCTCAGCTCCGGCGACGGCCCAGCCTCCAGACACAGACGCTCAGAGTGTTCGTCCAGGGTCAGCTACCCCATCGGCCGACGCCCCATTATAATGCTGTTACACTGCGCGTTACTGGTTCGTTTGCGCCTCTGTCTCTAATAGATTGAGCTCCCTGAGGGCAGGGACAATATATATATATTTTGTTTGTTTGCCTTTGCCTTTTCCTTTTAAACGTCTAGCACGCATAATATAAGACAGAGGAATCGGGGATGAGGAGATCGAATACCCACCAATAAGGAGATTCAAAGTCGGAGTTAATATGGGAGCAAAGATGATGTCCTTCCATCTGAAGAGACTACAGAGACTAGAGAGTATAACATAACACCAAGAGCTGCCATTTACTTAAAGCTTACTAGGTGTTGGACACTGTGTGAATTGTCTCATCTAATGCATCTCTGTGAGGTAGGTCCTCTTATCCTCATTTTACAGATCAGGAAACAGAGCCACAGAACTTAAGCAGTTAGTAAGGGGATGCGTTTATATTTAAATCCAGGTGTGTCTGAACCCAAAGTCTCTGTGTAATGAGAATCTCTAATTATTTCCTTAAGATAAATTCTTAGAAGTGAAGTCCATGGGCACACACCTTTCTAAGACTGTTGTTACAGTTGACAAATTGCCCTCCAAAAAAATATATCAATATGAAAATCAGACAAAGATAGTACAAGAAAAGAAAATTACAGACCAGTGTCCCTCATGAATGCAGATACAAAGATCTGCAACAAATTATTAGCAAACCAAATCCATCAATACATAAAAGATTAATGTATAATTATCAAGTAGAATTTAAACCTGGAATGCAAAGCTGTTTCAATATTTGAAAATCAATTTGAGAAACCATATTAATATTCTGAAAAGTAAAACCACAGGATCATATCAATTGATGTAAGAAGCATTTGACAAAAATCAACAGCCATTGAATTAAAAAAAAAAACACAAAACCTCTCAGACAACTAGCAATAGAAAGGAAATTCTTCAGCGTGATAAGGGGCATCTACAAAATCCTATACCTAACATCATACTTTATGGTGAAAGACTGCTTTCTCTCTAAGGTCAGGAACAAGGCAAGGATGTCCACTCTCACTACTCCTATTTAGTATTATACTCAAAGATCTAGCCAGTGCAATAAGGCAAGAAAAAGAAATTTTAAAAACATACAGACTGGAAAGAAAGAAAACTGTCCCTATTAACAGAAAACATCATTGTCTACATAGAAATTCCCAAAGAATCAATAATAATAAGAAAAAGCCTCCTAGAACTAATACATGAATTTAGCAAGGATACAAGGTCAACACACAAAAATTATCATATTTCTGTATACTATTGATGAATAATCAGAAACCAAGATTGAAAACATAGTAGCTCCCAAAAGCCATAAAATATTTGTCAATTTTACTGTGTGTTAAGTTTAAAATGTCCAAAAAATTCTATGAGTTTACATGCTTGCTGGCACTTATGTTCTGGCCGATTTTGGATATTGTCATTATTTTTCCAGGTATAAAGCCATTAAAAAACAAGGTATGTACTATTTTATACATACAAAAGAATATGTGCGCATGTGTATATAGTATGTATATGCAAGTTATGAAACTTAACAAAAAAATGAACACCCATGGGCCCATCTGTCAACTTGAAAACTAAAAATCTCAAATTCATAGACACAGAAAGTAGAATGGTGGTTGTCAGAGGCTCGACGGAGGGATTATTTATTGTTTAATGTTCAGAGTTTCAGTTGTACAAGATGAAAGGAATTCTAGAAATGGATGGTTGATGATGGATGTGCATTTATATTGTACAACAATGTAAGTGCATTTAATGCCACTGAACTACACACTTAAGGGTTAAAATGGTAAATTTTATGTTACGTGTATTTTATCACAATTTTTAAAAATAAATAATTTGTGATATTAAAAAAAAAATACCTAGAATACTGCCAGTACCATCCCATCAATGTGTGTGCTCTTTTCCTAACCCATTTCCCTGCCTTCTGCCACACCCAAGGATAACCAGTAAACTAAATTTTGATTGATACTCCTTTGCTTTATGAAAAAATAATTTATATTTACAATCCCTAAACAACATAGTGATTAATTTTGCTTGTTTTGGAGTTTTTTTACAAATGGTATTATAATGTAATCTTCTACAAGTTGCTTCTTTTACTTAGTATGACGTTGCTAAAATTCATCCATGTTGTTATATGTATCTGTAGTTCTCTTGTTTGCACTGCTGTGTAATGTTCTATCATGTGACTATACCACAATTTATGTATTCATTTTCCTTCAACAGATATTTGGGTTGTTTCCAATCTTTTTGGGGGGTGAGAGAATATAAACTATAAATATTCTTTTGTATATCTTGGCATACCTACAAGTGGAACAGCTGGGTCATAGGCTATGTGAATATTCAACTTTACAAATAGTGCTAGTATTCCAAAGTGGTTAAATCAATGTATGTTCCCTCCAGTAGGGCTTAAAGAGTTCTAGTTTACCAACACTTGGTATTATCAACTATTTTGGTGGGTGGGGGTGGAATCAGGTGGATATAAAAGGATATATCATTGGAATCTTAATTTGTTTTCCTGATTACTAATGAGGTTGTTCTTTTTTTTTTTTTCCATATGTTTATTGGCCGTGTGTTTTTTCTCCTTTGTGAAATATCTACTTGTGTCTTTTACCTACTTGCTTTTGGTTAAAAAAAAATCTTTTCTAATAGATTTGTAGGTGTTCCTTATATATTCTGAATACTAATTTTTTTCTTAGTTTATGGCTTGTCTTTTTACTCACTTTGAGATGTCTTTGAACAGAGTTCTTGATTTTAATGTGATTAAATGTATCAATCTTGTCTTTTTTTTTTTTTTTTTTTTGGCGGTATGCGGGCCTCTCACTGTTGTGGCCTCTCCCGTCGCGGAGCACAGGCTCAGCAGCCATGGCTCACGGGCCTAGCCACTCCGCGGCATGTGGGATCTTCCTGGACCGGGGCACGAGCCCGTGTCCCCTACATCGGCAGGCGGATTCTCAACCACTGCGCCACCAGGGAAGCCCTCAATCTTGTCTTTTATAGTTAGTGCTTTTTGTGTTTTATTTAGAAAATCCTTCCCTAATCTAAAGGCATAAAGATAATCTCCTGTATTTTAAAAATTGCCTTTACACATAATTTTGAATTACTTTCTATGTAGGGTAAGAGCTGGGATCCAATTTTATTTTCTTTTTCCATTCTTTCTTCAGTGATTTTCAGTGCTACCATTGTACTATGTGAAGTTTGTATATTGTGTGAGTCTGTTTTGGGGCCCTCTATTTTGTTCCATTGCTAAAGTTGCTTATCCCTGAGCCAGTATTACATTATCTTAATTATTACTGTCTTATTTTTTTAAAAGTCTTGCTCTCTGGTAAGAAAAACTCCCTTACCATATTCCTTTCTTTAAGAGTGTCCCGACTAGTTTTGGGCCTTTGCTCTTTCATATATATTTTAGAAATAAATTGTCTATTTCTCAAAAAAAAAACACACTCTATTGAGATTTTGATTGACATTGCTTTAAATCTCTATATCAATTTGAGGACAATTGACATCTTTAAGATACTGAGTCTTACTATCCATGAACATGGTGTATATCTCTTCTTATTTAGGTCTTCTTTAATGTTGTCCAGTAAAATTTTATAATTTTCTCCATTTAGGTCTTGCACATCTTGTGTATAAAATTTATTCCTAGTCATCTTATATATCTGTCACTATTGTAGATGATTATCATTCTTTTTCATCATTGCCAAATTGATAGAGAAAATACAGAAACTCCTTTTAATTTTCATTCCTTTGCTCATGAATCAAGATGAGCCTTTTTCATGTTTATTTACCATTTGCA
Organism: Mesoplodon mirus; assembly: GCF_964341445.2. Classification (NCBI taxonomy): domain Eukaryota; kingdom Metazoa; phylum Chordata; class Mammalia; order Artiodactyla; family Ziphiidae; genus Mesoplodon; species Mesoplodon mirus. The sequence goes on along the minus strand of NC_138979.1, from coordinate 161,045,389 downwards.
TTGCTTCTCTTATGAATTACTGGTGCATGTGGTTTGCCCATTTTTCTAATATGATGTATAGCAGACATTCTGATTGTTCATTCAATATCCATTTTTCTCTTCCTTGTTAAAAATAACTGATTTTGTTTTGTTTCTACCCACAGGGAAGGTGGTTTTAGCTTATGAATAAATCCTGATTGGTCTAAGCCAAACATAGTAATTCCATTCTACTTTTTTTTTTACAGATTGGTGTAGAATAACCCATTTTCTAGTCAGTGAGATGTAAGGAGAATCTGTTTGGGACTTCCTGGAAAGATTTCCCTGTTCTTAAGAAAGAAACAGAGAAGACTACGTAGTCTCTTCTATTTCTGGACTTCTTGGATGAGATTCCTAGAGTTACTGCAGCTATCTTGTGACCATGAGGTCTTAAGACTGAGGATAATGTTAACATTCTGAGGATTTCAGAACAGAAAAACGGAAAGAACCTAGACTCTTGATAATGTCAATACTTAATGGATAGTTTACATATATTAACTCTTCATCCTTAAAACAATCCTTTGAGACAGCTACTATTAATATAACCATTTTCAAAAGAGGAACCTAAGGCATAAATAAGATAAGTAACTTGCTCAGTGTCACACACTCAGTAAATGGAAGGGTTGGGATGTAAACCCAACAATCTAGCTTCAGAGCCTGCACCATTAGTCTGTATATCGTGGTGCCTTTTTTTTTTTAAGTTGTGTGAAATCAACAAATTCAGAAGTTGCCCTACCTTTAGACTTCTTATATGAAGTGATAAATTTCTCTATTGCTTATATAATTTTAATTGGAATTTTCTGTCATTTGCAGCCCAAAGCATCTTGATTTTGGGTATTTATTTTTTCTAGTTGACTTATGAGATCTATTTATATATTAAGGATACCAACTGTTTGACTGCAATTTATGTTGAAATATTAGTATTTTTAGAAACTTTGCCCAATTCTCATATATTGCTGTGGGATTGTAAATTGAAACCTTTAATAGGACAATTTAAAAAAAAAGCAGAAGAGTTTAAAATGTTTTTTCATACCCTTTAAACCAGCATATTTATGTCTAAAGATTTATCCTAAGGAAATAATCAGAAATAGGCACAAAGATTTATCCACAATATTTTTCACTTTATTATTTATAACACAAAAACAAGAATATTCCTAAAATTCAAAATTAGGAAATTGTTTGGAAATTATAGTATGGCCATACAATGGAATATCATGTTTTAGAAGAATATTTAATGACATAGGAAGTGCTTAATGATAAGGAGAATTGTTGACAACATATTAAGTTTCCAGTCACTCTGGAAAATAGTTTGGCAGTTCCTTTCAAAACTGAAAATGGACTTATAATGCAACCCAGCAATTATACTCTTGGTCATTTATCCCAGAGAAATGAGCACCTGTGTCCAAATAGGAAGTTGTACATGAATGTTCATAGCAGCTTTATTCATGATAGCCCCGAACTGAAAACTACCCAAATAAATGTTCTCTGATTGGTTAATGTTTAAACAAACTGCAGTACATCCATACCGTGGAATACAGCTCAGCAGTAAAAAGGAGCTGTTGGTGTATGCAACAACTTAGATGAACCTCTAGACAATTACACTGAGTGAAAAAAGCCAATCTCAAAAGTATACATACTACCTAATTCCATTTGTAACATTAATGATAAAACATAATTATGGAGATAAAGAATGGATTCATGGTTGCCGAGAGTTAGGGATGAGTGGGGGGATGGGATGGGTGTGGCTCTGAAGGCATGGCACAAAGGATAGTAGAACTGAGTTTCTTGATTGTGGTGATGGTTATGTAAGGCTACACATGAGTCCATGTATAACTAGTGAAATCTAAATAAGCTCTATGGACTGTACCAGTGTCAATATCTTGCCTTTGATACTGTACCACTGCTGTATAAGATGTTACCATTGGAGGAGGCAGGGGAAGAATGCATGGGCCTTGGTGTACCTTGCTTTCAACCTCCTGTGCATCTACAGTGATTTCAAAATAAATAAACGAAAACTTCATGAACCAGGATTTATAAAGGAAAAACATATATTTAAAAGAAAATCATAAAGCATTACATTACTCTAACTGAAATTGTTAAATGACTCAGTGCTAAAATAGATAATAAAAGAATTTATTTAAGGTCTGCAATTTTTCAAAAAAGGATGAGAAAATAGTATAATTGGTGGGATGTCAATTTCATTTAAAATATTTATATATGTTATTCATATAAATTATAAAAATACACATATATACTTACACACACACACACACACATATACACCAAGTATCATTATCTACGTGTCTACATATACCTATATCTATTTTTCTATATGCAGGTGTGTGTGTGTTTTTGTATGTGTGTATAAATGACGTATACCAAAATGTTAACAGTGGTTATCTCTGGATGTTAATGGTTACAGGTTTATCAGAGACCCCTAGTTGCCTCAAAAGCCATTGTTCTATGGTAATAGGGTTTTATCTGGGCAAATAGCCACCCAGAAAAAAGACTACATTTCCCAGTCTTCCCAGCAGGTAGATGTGGCCATGTGACTACATTCTTACCAATGGGATGGTATGGACGTGTTTTGTTGCTACTTCTGAGAACCTTCCCTAGGAGATAGCCGTCATGGGTCCTTGGCTTCTTTATCCTTTTCTCTTCTTGCTGACTTTCTGCTCTGCTAGCTTAGATTATGAGGATGCAGGCCTCACTGCAGGGATGGCAGAGTAGTGAGCTGGAAGGAGCCTGGGCATCCTGAGGCCTCCGTGAGAACTCCCATGCCAGCCTGGACTTTTGGACTTCGTGTAGCTTTGAGCAAAATAAACTTCACTTCTGTTTAAGCCATTGTTATCTTGGGGTTCCTCTCACTTGCAGTCACACCCAGTCCTAACAAATGCAAGAGTGGTTTTTATTTTCATTTGTGTACTGTTCTGTATTTTCCAAAATTTCTGCAATAAACACACCCATTTATAATCAGAAAGAAAAGTTATTTGTAAGAAAAAGAAAAAAATCCTTCATCAGGCCCATTCTCTCAATGAGTATGCTTATGTTGACCAAATCTTCCAGGTTTTCTCAAAGGATCCCAATCTCAAACATTCTGGCTAATTGTCTGCATAATTGTCAAATCACAGTTTCCAAACTTAATTTGGAGAATAAGGTGATTATGATGATAATTCTCAAGTAGAGGGAGGGAAGCCGACCAAAATATTTGTGTCTTTCTCCTGTTCTAAAGAATCTCCTTTAGGCCATCAGATCACTTCCTTTTCCTGAAGGGCTTTGACTCAAGGCTTGGGCATGTGAATGCACTACTGTTTTTAGCCTTCTCTGATTGTTTTGGTGGATAAGTCATGTCTCTACGCAACCTGAGAACAAGTGCTATTGTAGTGGACACCTGTTGTTTTTGTCTGCCCTGCACCCCCTTTCCTTTGGGAACTGCCCCTCCTCATCCCATGTCATTCAGGTGAAACTGTCAATCCCAGGGTCTCCTGGTGCCCAGCATGGCCCCTCACCGCAGGGATGGCACGCCACCCAGGTCTGGTCAGTCACCCACTTCCGTGATGGCTGGTTTTGCAAAGCCATTCAGTTCTTCCCTGTGATTTGCTATACAGACCTGGAAGAGAGCAGGTTTCTCCCCTCTTCATCTGCTCTAGGGAAGTTGGCTTGGACTATCAGTGGCCAGCTTTCCTGCGTCATGGAGAAAAGCTTGTCTGAAGGAGAAAGTCAGGCAACTGCTCCAGGAGAAGCAGAAGCAAGCAGAGCCAAGTCCTAGAGCGAGAGGGGAAAGAGCAAATGGAGCCTGAAGGTGGAGCCACCCTTGGACTTCTCAACATATTCCCCTTTGGCTTAAATTGTTGAGTTGCTAGAGCCTTGACTGTGTTTCTCTTTTGTCCTCCAAGGGTCCCAACCCTATTCTCAGCTAAGGTGGGAGTTTATTATTATTTGATTGATTCTGCTAGGCTAGAAGCTAGTCTTGGTCTAAATGTGGATTTATATTTTTTGGAAACTGGCTCCGTTCTTGAGATTCCCTGGCACTTAAATGTGGTTCGTTGCTAGGAATTTGGAGGGAAATTCTACTGACAGACCCAGTGGTAGTCCCAGAGCGTGTGATTAGAAAAAACTACCACCACTACTGTTATTAAGACTGTATTAACAGTTGCTCTTCATAGAACAACATACTCAATAGGCAACAATATTTATTGAGCATAGAAATAAATATAAGCACCATATTGCATATTGGAAAATAGCCCCTGTAGCAGGGGAGACTCAGTAATAATAAGCAGGGCTTCCCTGGTGGCGCAGTGGTTGAGAGTCCGCCTGCCGATGCAGGGGACACGGGTTCGTGCCCCGGTCCGGGAGGATCCCACATGCCGCAGAGCGGCTAGGCCCGTGAGCCATGGCTGCTGAGCCTGCGCGTCCGGAGCCTGTGCTCCGCAACGGGAGAGGCCACAACAGCGAGGCCCGTGTACCGCAAAGAAAAAAATAATAATAATAATAAGCAGCATCATCACTTACACTTAGAGGATCTTGCCTTTTAGTTAAAGATATTCATATTCCTTATCTCTTTTGGTCTCTAAAGAGCCCTATGAAGTGGGCTGGCTCTGGTCAAGAGATCAGTTATTCCACAATTGACAGGTCCATCCTAAGTGAGAATTGTACCAAGCACATAGGTAGACAAAAACAAATAGTCTGTGATTCTGGGGGAAAAAATGTGGAGACCAAGGCCCACAGTTATCCTCTTACCTATGGTAGCAGTGTAATGGAATGTTAAATGTTTAAATGCTTGGGCTTGGAAATCATGTAAATCTCAGTTGAAATCTTAGGTCTGCCCCTCCGAAACTGAGTGATGTTATCTGTCAGTGGAGATGATAATAACTGACGTTTGATAAAGGGTAGTGATCTTAAAGATTTAGAGACATTGTACTACTATTGATCTTTAAAGCAGTAGGTCTGGATACCCATACCCATAATCAAGAGAATTTTTTAAAATCTCTAGTAAAAGGTGATTCTGATGTACTTAGAATTTTGAAAACCAGATAGTCCAGACAAAAATAATGCTAGCTTTTATTTCTATAACTCCTCTCTTCAAGAATGTATCAGTTATGGGCTCCCCTGGTGGCGCAGTGGTTGGGAGCCTGCATGCCCATGCAGGGGACACGGGTTCGTGCCCCGGTCCGGGAAGATCCCACATGCCGCGGAGCGGCTAGGCCCGTGAGCCATGGCCGCTGAGCCTGTGCGTCCGGAGCCTGTGCTCCACAGCGGGAGAGGCCACAACAGTGAGAGGCCCGCGTACCACAAAAAAAAAAAAAAAAGAATATCAGTTAGTGTAACTACCTGAGAGTATTTCAGAACAGCTACAGACCTTGCATGATGGGGCAGCCCAGTCAGGAAGCCTGGGTCCTGGCTGCTAGCACTTCCTACCACTTTTGGGGCATAAGTGACACTTAGCAACTAACCTACGGGCAGAGGCTGCTGGTGGCTTGCAGCGGCCCAAGGCCGACCGTCTCCCATCTGGCTCCCCTCCTTCTTTCCCTGGAATAGTTTCTATCCCTGGTTTGAGGCCTGTGGCCAGGAACATCTTTAACAACAGACAGTGATTGTCTAACTGCAGAGGGTAGTTTGATTAACTGGTTCCTGACCAGAGTGGAAAAAGGAGAGGCAAGGAGGCTTCTCAAGCGTGCTGTCTACATTGTGCAGAACGTGGCGGATGGGGAGAACTGAACTGAGTACTGAGATCAGAAGGTTCTTTCTCTTTTTTTTTTTTAATTATTATTTTTAAAATATTTATTTATTTATTTTTGGCTGCATTGGATCGTAGTTGCGGCACACGGGATCTTCTTGTGGCACGCTGGCTTCTCTCGTTGTGGCGCACGGGCTCTGTTGTTTGTGGCACGTGGGCTCTCTAGTTGAGGCACTTGGGCTCAGTAGTTGTGGCACGCAGGCTTAGTTGCCCCGCAACGTGTGGGATCTTAGCTCCTTGACGAGGGATCGAACCCGTGTCCCCTGCATTAGAAGCCAGATTCTTAACCACTGGACCGCCAGGGAAGTCCCAGCAAGTTCTTTCTAATCTCAGCTAATTTCACTTCTTAGGGCTTGAGTAATAAGAATCACAGTGTCCTCCACTTGCTAAGCACCTACATTGTGCCAGAGGCTATGTATTAATTACATCGAAACCGTCCAAGTCTCTACAAGGTAAATGTTAACTTCTTCATTTTACACTGGAGGGCACCAAGGCTCAGAGAGGTTACGTGCCATGCCCAGGCATATAGCCAGTGAGACAGAGCTTGGGTTCTAACCCAGGTGTGTCTTCTCCAGTGACCTCCACAGTGCCTCCTAATTCCACAACGTCTATACCCTCCATGTTAGAGTGGGAAGAATGGTCTTTAGGGGTCAAATGGGCCAGACTCCCACCAGTCCCTGAGGTCTTCAGGATCTTGGGGATATAAAGCTCTGTGTCCCTTCCCTGTCACATGAATAAGGAGCCAAAGGATGAGACTGGAGCTGATGCTGAGAAAGCTGAGTGGCAGTCCTCTGAGAGCTGTGCCCTAGCCTTGCTAGGATGCCCTGCACACACCTGAGGGCGCTGAGGGGGTGGGTAAGGGAATCTCCCTGCCAGCCCCTACCCCCTGAAGGGAAACCTGAATGGAAACCTCCCAGGGCTCACAAGCCTAGCCTGGGCTGGATGCATCCTTGGAGCCCAGTGGCCAGTCTCACCCCGTGGGAAAGCCTTGGCCCTGGCCTGCCTGGGAGCCATGGTGGTGCCGCCTCCTGCCCACGGCTTGGCTCAGCGGGTTCCCAAGTGGCTTGACTTCCTGCCCCCCTCCACCACCACCCCCCACAGCCCCCAGGGAGCCAGGGAAGCCACCGGCAGAGTTGGCTCTCAGTCCCCAGGCCTCCCAAAGCCCTTTCCCCCTACACCTTGGAGCCAGGTTTCCCGTAGCGGAGCAGGAGGGGAACCTCCCATCTCCCTAGGTCTCTTTAGGGCTGACTGGCCCCATCCCTGCTCCTTCTGCACACTGAAGCACACTCTGGGCTGCAATAACAGGGCTTTGGGTATGGGCTGTTGTTTTTGCAGCTGGGCTGGGGCGGAGCAGCAGCTGGGAAGGCTTCGCGGGTACCCACCATCTGAGAAAGCCCCGAGCCCACATTCCCACTAGGGCTGGGACAGCCCCTTCAGGCTAGCAACTGTACTGTTCCTACAGAGAGGCCCCTGGGCAAGGCTCAGAGTGTGAAGGGAAGACAGAGAAAGAGGCCAGCCAGGGGGGAGCGAGAGCTTAGGGGAGACCCCGGGCCTTCTCTGAGCCAGCCCTCGCCCAGCAGGCTGTGCTTCTCCCCTCATTTTTTCTAACTTCAGCTGGACCAAGCCTCCCCCCCACCCCACCCCTGCACACATCTGGCAGATGCTGGAGCAGGCTTCCTTAAAACAAACAACAAACAAACAAAAAATCTCATTTACTAGGGGTAAAATGTCGGAAACTAAAAAGAATAAAGATCAACCCATAATCCCCTCACTCAAAAATATTCATTAAGAACATTTTGATGTATTTTCCTATGACCTCTTTTTTTTTAATTGTGGTAAAATATACATAACATAAAATTCACCATTTTAACCATTTTTTAAAGTACAGTTTGTTTTTAAATGTATATTCATATTCTTTTTTTAAATAAATTTACTTATTTATTTATAAAATTATTTATTTATTTTGGCTGCATTGGGTCTTCACTGTTGCTTGTGGGCTTCCTCCAGTTGTGGCGAGCGGGGGCTACTCTCCATTGTGGTGCGTGGGTTTCTCATTGCGGTGGCTTCTCTTGTTGTGGAGCACAGGCTCTAGGTGCGTGGGCTTCAGTAGCTGTGGCACACAGGCTCAATAGTTGTGGCACGTGGGCTCTAGAGCACAGGCTCAGTAGTTGTGGCACATGGGCTCAGTAGTTGTGGCGCATGGGCCTAGTTGTTCCGCAGCATGTGGGATCTTCCTGGACCAGGGCTCGAATCCATGTCCCCTGCATTGGCAGCAGATTTTCAACCACTGCACCACCAAGGAAATCCCTATATTCATATTCTTGTGCAACCATCACCATCTCCAGAACTTTTTATCTTCTCACATTGAAACTCCGCACCAATAGACAGTAACTGTCCACTCCCTGCCAGCCCCTGGCAACCATTCTATTTTGTGTCCCATGAGCAGTGTAGGAAATCCAGAGCCTTTTCCTTCCTTCACCACACATTTAGCACATTTCTGAGCACTCATGCGCCTGGCCCTGAGGAGCCAAGGCTGCTTGTCCATGACTTCTCTTTCCCTAGAGAAAGGCGGAGGCCTCCACCAGCAGGGATTCATGTACCCAACCATCTGTGAGTGCCCCCTGGGCTGGTCTGTCCAGTTGAGGTGACAAGTCGTTGATGGCCATGCAGTAGAGTGACTCAGGAGACAGCCAGCCTAGGTCTGGAGAGAGACTGCAGTGCAGAGCTGGCCTGGGAACAAGTAAGCATCTATGGGGTAGGGGTTCAGGGTCTCCATCCTAGGTGTGGCCTAAGTTTGGCCCAGGACCACTTGGCAGACCCGTTAGTGACTGCTCAGCCAATCCCACGCAAAAGGATAGCCCTTTGTTGAGGGATTACTATAGGCTAGGCCCAGTGACTCCTCTCACAAACCCTAGGCAATAGGTACCTCTGTTGTCTCCATTTTACTGATAGGGCAAGTGAGTTCCACAGTCATCAGGTACCTTGTTCAGGGCACACAGCTGGTGTGCAGTACAGCTGGGATTTGTACTCAGGTGTCTAACTCTAGACCCTGTGCTCTAGACCAGGGGTCCCCAACCCCCGGGCCATGGACCGGTACCGGTCCACGGCCTGTTAGGAACCAGGCCGCACAGCAGGAGGTGAGCAGTGAGCGAGGAAAACTGCATCTGCTGCTCCCCACCGCTCACATTACCGCCTGAACCAACCCCGCCAGCCCGCCACCAGTCCATAGAAAAATTGCCTTCCACGAAACTGGTCCCTGGTGCCAAAATGGTTGGGGACCGCTGCTCTAGACTACTCCCATTTCCTGCTTCTTCTCACAGGGGCTCTGCTGGCACCCAAAGGAAGAGAGAGGGAAGGGCTGTGGACCAGTGATGGTCTATGGGGGTGGGATTTGGGTCTGCCCTCTCTGCCCAGCCTGGTCCAATCCTAGACCAGAGACCCCTGGCCACTGGGAATGGGGACCCCTATGCCCCAAGGGAACCTGGGTGGGGCAGGGATGGGGGCGACTGGAGAGGGAGCAGCTGGGGACCGCACTGCACACAAAGAACCTGATTGTGTTGCAGCCTCTGTTGTTTGGGAAAATGAGTATCACGAAGTCATCTTGTTTTGGACAATCTGGTGTCCCAGAGACCCAAAGCCAAAGAAAACATGGGCTGAGGAACCGGAGCCAGCAATGCTGAAGCCTGCAGGTGAAGCTGGCCCTTCCGGGGTTGGACAAGGGAGCTTCTGAGGGTTCTCAAGCTGGAACCTGGGTGCTGACACCCAGAGCAGGCTCCTTGCCTAAGGCTCCTTGTGGTCCAGTCAAAGGACAAGCCTTGAGCTAGGAAAATTAATTATTCCACAGACAGATAGGAGCAGGGGATCTGAGGTGCTCGGAGCCCCCCACTGAACCCCAACCTTGGCCTGCAGGCAGAGGGGCCTCACCACATCCAGGCGGCACTGGAAGGCTCAGAGATCCACCAATTCCCTGGGCTCCATCCCTCAGCCTGAGGAACATGCATTGAGATGAGGCCGGTTGGGGGCCGGCCAGGCCTCAGGCGGTCACAGCACCCTACAAGGCAAGGGAAGGCAGCTCAGTGGGAACCCAGGCGGGAAGGGGTGATTTTTTTTTCCGGAACAGGATTCCCTGTGGGGCGCAGAGCAGAAGTCAGTAGGCTCTAGAGTTCTGGACATGCTTGTTTGACTCGGCTCAGGTCAAGAGGGCGGCCCACTGGCCTGGCCTCACCAGCCAAAGCCAACACAGGAAATGCCAAGCAGACCTCAATGTCCAGGCACCTAATTTGCGCTGGTTGGCCGGGAGTGCCTGCCTCCCCAGCACCACTGGGACTGGGAGGGAGCAATGGCGTTAGTGCTCAGGGGATGCACAGTCTCCAGGCCTGTCCTGGTGGGCACTCCACCCCGGGGCCAGGAGGAGCCAGGCAAACACACAGGAGACCAGCAAGCAGCGAGAGGAGTCAGGCGTTACCCTGGACGGCGGCCACCGGCTTGTTGTTGGGATCCAGTTTCACACTCCTGCTCCTTCGAGGAGTGCTGTGAGGGGTCACCCCCTCCTCGAGGCCCTGGGAAGGAGACTGATGGGCAGACAGTTGTTAATGCGCCGCCACCATGGTGATTAAGGCTGCTGTAATTGGCCTCGCAGCCAGGCAGGGGCCGGGCCCGTCAGCCAGCAGCCGCCAGGGTCTGCGGAGCAGGGGAGGGGGCCACGGCGCAGGGAACAGCATGTGCTATAGCTGTTTGCACTGATCGGATTAGTTTGTGAATTGACATTCAATCCTCCTCGGTGATTTTCTTTCTGGGGCCCCAGCCAGGGCCAGAACTGTGGGGGTGGGTGGGTTGTGGGCAGGGAGGAGACATGGGTCTTCCGGAGCTCTTTTTACTCAGGCACCAGCTGGGGCAGGGTCCAGGGCGAGGGTCCGCATCCTAGGTGTGGCCTCAGCTTGGCCAAAGCGTATTCTGCAGCCCTTCAGTGACTGCTCAGCCAACCCCATGTGGAGAGATCTGCTCATCTCTTGCTGGTAGGGCCCCTCATCCCCATATGCCCACTGGTGCCTGGTACCAGTCGAGCCTTGCAGGTGCATTCTGTACTCCCAGGCCCAGCATGGTGCTTGGCACAGAGTAAGTTTGCCAAGGATATTGGCAAAGTGAGTGGATCGGTGTCCTCTTCCCCAGTTGGTCTGAGTGCCTTGTGGGAGAATCTCTGTGATCCCCTTCAAGGTCTGGGTGGTCCTTGTGGGAGCATTTTTCCAGACAGTCTGAGGAATAGAGAGCTCTTGGGCCAGCGGCCCTGCCCCTGCTTCTACAGGCAACATCCCTTAAGCCATCTCTGATGGGCCGTTGTGCTACACTTCGGCCAAGATCTTCCTTTTTGCATTAGTGTGTGTGTGTGCACAAGTGTGCACGTCCATGCATGTGGCTGGGGGAGAGTATGTGTGCTGCCCTGGAGGAACATTGGATATTTTCTTTCCTGTACATCCTCTGTGTTCCCTCCCTTGGAGGTCCCAGGCAAGGAGGAGGAAAGCTAGGTGTCTGGTGTGGAGGCCTCTGGGTCATGACCTTTTCAGAGCCTGTCTTATTTACACTTCAGCCTGAGGCACAGGCCAGGCTGGCCTCCCACCTGCCTGTCCCCTCAGTCCCCTCCCTGAGGGGTGCCCCAAGCCATCTGTGAGTAGGAGCTGGTCCTGGCTGCTCAGGGCCTTGGCTGGGATAAGGGGCAGCCGCCTCTCCGCGCGGGAGGATATGCTGGAGGCCAAGTAGCTGGAGCCCTAGAGGGAGGCCCGTCAGGTCAGCACTGGTGGGCAAGGGCAGTGGCCAGCACCCACCAATGGTGTCAGGTGAGAAGTGTCCCTTCAAGCCTAGGAATGTATGTGCCCCAGGCACATTGGGGGCTGAAATACAATCCTTCCTTCCCTCTTGCTAGGTTTGGTTTGAAAACCCCTTCCTTGACAGGTGACCAGCCCTGCCCAGCCCAGGCCTCCAGCACCCCAAGACCCTGAGCATGGGTACAGCATGGGCTCCTGGGGGACACTGGAGGAGAGGCACCACAGCACTCCAAGCTGACCCCTCCCTAGCCTGCTGCTTCCTTCTCATTCTCCAGCCCCTTTCTCCCACCCCAACCCTTCCTCAGGGGTTTTCCAGTCTCTCTGCTCCATCATATCCATTCTCTGCAGTGAAGGGGCTGGAAGCTGTGGCAGGATGAGAATAAGGCCTGGCTGTGCAGCCTGGGACAGCCATTAAACTGTTCTGAACCCCAGTTTTCTCATCTTTAAAATGGGAGTGAGGAATATCCACACTATTTACTGCCTTAGAGGGATATTGACGATGCATTGTTGAATGAAAACAGCAGGATGTAGCACAGAATGCATTGAAAACGGTCTGGAAGGACATCCCATAAATTGTAGACAGAGGTTATCCAGGAGTGTGGGAGTGAAGGGAGGGACAGGGCAGTGAGTGTGCAACTTTTACTTAATATACCTTGATATTGAATTTTATTTCAACAAGTATGTATCTCTTTTTTTTTTTTGGCCATGCCACACGGCATGTGGGATCTTAGTTCTCCAACCAGGGATCGAACCTGTGGCCCCTGCAGTGGAAGCGCAGAGTCTTAACCACTGGACTGCCAGGGAAGTCCCCACGTATGTACCTCTTTTGTAATTAAAAAATGTAAGGGTTCTAACTTAAAGGGCTATTGCCAGCTTTAAATGTTAATGTACATTTGTTGAATGAATGAATGATGCACGAAGGCCCAGTGCATCTCTGGCTCAGGACATGCTTCTCCCACCCCCACCCCCACCCCCGCCAAGCCAACTCAGACTCCCCACTTATCCACCTTCTTTTCCTGAAGGGGTTAAAACAGCAGCACTTCCAAAGCAGAGTAAACGGAGTCCAGAAGCCCCTAGTGAGGCCTCAGGGGGATGTGTGGGGTGACATGGAGGCGGCACCCGCCCGGCAGGCCACTAGGCCAGCCCACTCTGCTCAGCTCAAGACCTGCTTCCAATTACCCATGAAATCTGAGCTGGAAGAGACCTATTAAAGCCCCATTTAGTTTGATCCCCCTGGGGGCCAGGGATCTTTTCCGGCGACATCCCCCTCCTTATCCGACTGGGACTCCAAGCCCTTTGGATGTTATCTCCTCCTGGGTCAATATTGTGACAACTCCAGCTGTGACCCAGGCCACCCTGGAGCCAGAGCTGATCCGAGCCTGCTGTGGTGCAGGGGGCCCCAAACCCAGCTCCCTTCCTACCTCGAGGCTCCCAGAGGTAGCAGGCAATCACGGCAGGCTGACCACCTCCTGCCGAGCCCAGCCCAGCCTCTGCCCCTCGTTCCAGGCTGGTCTGTAGGAACCGGCTTGATGGCTCCTGGCCCACCTGTTCATTCCTACGGGGAGCTCTTATTGGTAGGGACCATCTTTCACACATTCCCAGTCGTGCCTGGTACAAGGTCCCATGTTTCATAACACCCGTTACATAAGAAATAATAAATAACGATGATGAATGACCTCCTCCCCACATCCCTGAGCTCGCCTGGGTCAGACCTCCCAGGGAAGGCATGGGGGCTCCAGAAGGAGGAGGGGGGAGCCCAGGGTGTAGCGGGCACTCACCCTCCTTCCACACCCTCCCCAGCACCTCTGCGTGTCCTCTCCCACAGCCACTCCATCAGGAGCAAGAGGAAGCCACCAGGAAAGGCAAGGCAGAGGCCCCAAAGCCCCTCAGAGGAGGGGGACCCAGCACAGAGGTGGTGGCCCAGGGCACACCCTCATGTTCAGTTGGCTTTGGCTCCCTCAGGACCACCCTGGTGGGAGCCTGTGCCCACCAAGGCCTGCCCTCTCCCTGCCCTCCCAAAGCGCCCTGACTTCCCGAGGCACCCCTCCCAGTTTGGGCCTCTGAACACTGTTCCTGTGGGTGGAGGCCCAGGGCTACACTCCAGGGACCAGGCAGGCGGGACTGGGCTGGGCCTTTGGGGGTGGTCTGCTGGGAGAATCTGTGGCTTCTTTCCCGAATTCTGGAGCAGCAGGGAGGGAGTGAGGAAGCCACTTTGGGGGCAAGGCTGGGGCAGCCACTTGGAGGTGAGAGGAGGGCAACAGGAAGTGGAGGATAAGAAGGTTTTGGCGGGAGAAGAGGAGGGGAGAGATCTTAGGGGCAGTGTCCAGAAGTGCGCATGGCTTATCCTCTCCCCAAACTCCCCTCTGGGCCCCCTCAGAGCTGCAGAGGACACCCGGCCAGTCTCCTGCCTCCGATCCCCTCCACCACCCCGTGGATGGATATGGATCCTGTCTGGGGGATCTTTGCCAACGTAGATTTTGTGGCCTTGGTCAATGAAGGGTGCTCTCTCTTTTGGTCTAGCCTAAGCTTCCTTGCTGCATTTTAAACCTGTAGCTCCTCGTTCCACCTAAAGTGGGTTCACACAGATGGACCTTCCCTCAGCATTATTAACCTGTTGCGTTGTTCCTCTAAAGTTTACTCCCCAGAGGAAAGAGGACCATAGCCCTGGCACTCTCCGGGTACTCTGGCCCTGTCACTGTCCCCACCTCCAGCATCCAATATATGCCGCTCCTCACAGGCCCAGGGAGGGTTCCCATTGCCTGGGACAGGGACAGAGCCATTACCTCTTGCTGGACCCTTCCTGAGCCCTCCTAGTCCTGGTTACTGGCTATGTGGGGGACAAGGAGTCCTGAGGGCTGGAGGCCAGGGGCCAGATCACCATGGGGCCAGACCCCTGCCTCTCACAGCTGCTCATTGCTATGGCTGGGCAACCGCACAGGAATGCTTCATTTACCTCTGTCAAAAGTTAGGATGCGGTGTGGAGCCCCCTCCTCATGACCCTGGAAGTTGGGGGTGGGTGGTGCATGGAAGGCACACTGCCTGGCCTTGGCCTTCCCCAGTACCCGCGGGCAGGGCAGAAGGAAGCACACCAGGACACGGACACCTGCGTGCACAGACAGATTCTCCTGCAGGTGTGAGCACATGCCTTGTACACACACACACCCACAAAGCACATGCTTTGGCACACGAGCACAGGGTCTCCTGCACAGGCTCATGTGCACACATGTTCACGCACCTGTACACATCCACTTTCACACAAGCAGAGGCACATTCATTCCCACACATTTCCAAACCCACACATAGCTCCCCATGCACATGCTGTCTTATATCTTCCCCTGAACGTACGTATATTCGTCTGCATACAATGACACATTTCATGTGTACTCACATGGGACATTAATGGAAGGTTTTCAGCTGCTGCTTGATGTACATTATGGAATATATGATGGAAGTTGTTCAAAAGCCATTGGCTCTGGAGAGCATGGGAGGGAGTGGAAGAGGAGCCCTGGGCCCCCAAGGGAAGTTTCTCTCATGCCCGTTTGGGAGCCATCAGCCTCCCAGGGCACCAGGAGACCCCAGGCCTTGCAGAGTGGGTAGAATTTCAGTAGGTAGGCATGGAGCTGTGTTCTAGGAAGAGGGTCTGGCCTGATCAGGGGAGTAGAGAGGGGGCAGTTTCAGGCCAAGTTTGGGGCAAGGCTTGGGGATGGCTTGATTGGAGGGAAGGGTTCTCTGGAGGGTTCATCCCAGGGGATGATGCAGCCAAAAAGTGCAAAAGGCCTTTTGTAACAGGGAGCCATGGCAAATGTTTGAGATGGAGAGTGTCAAGATGAGAGTGGCTCCTTAGGTAGCTTCATGCAGTCAGTGCTTTGTGCTATGGGAGCCCAGAGTGGGGAAATGAGCGATTCTGCCTGGTACCGATGGGAAGGAGCAGGAACAGCTTCATGTCTGACATGGGCTTCCGAGGACGGACGGCAGTCATCCAGACAAGGAAGGACAGGAAGAAGGCCTGAAGCTGAAGCTGGCAGCTGGGGGGCGGGGCAAGGGCTGTGCTCTTATTCACATGCACCCTGTCAAGCCAAGCACAGATTGTCTTGAGAAACTGAGCTATTCCATCTATGCTGAAATCAGGAGTCCAGGCAGCTATGACCAAGTCTACCGGGACATGCAAAATGAGGCCAGTGAACAGTGCCTGATGCTACCCTGGGGCAGGCTGACCTGACCTCAGAGAGGAGAGGAAGTATTCTCCTGAATGAGGGAGAGCCATGGGTTGAGGACACAGGAGGAGCCTTCAGGGCCAGCTGGCTGGCTTTCCCAAGGGACTACTCATGTCTCAGGGTCACCGGGATAAAGAACGGGTGGAGTTATAGGGACCACCTGGCTCTGATCCTTTGACACACCCCCTCCCTTGGAAATCTCACTAAAGACATTCTAGCCAACCTCCACCCACTGGTGACCCCGCCGTCCTGCTGAGATCTGTGGCTGAGAGGCTCAGCACTCCAGGCTCCAAACCCACCATGGCCCCATTTCCAGCCTCCATCTCTTCAGAGCGGGAAACGCCACATCCCAGCTGTCTGACCCAAATCCACCTGGAGGCCAGCCAGCTTGGCTGAAGTCCAACTTAGGCCAGATCCAGGAGACACTGCTGGGAAGAGGCAAGGGCTGGAAGGAAGCTGCAGGGCCAAACCCTTTCTGGGCCCTACCCCGTAGGGTTCTCCCTGGCACACCCATGGGCTTGCCCATTGCCGTGTACTTCTGAGACGCTGGCCCCCCGGGGGCTGCAGGCTTTAGGCCTTTCTGTGAAGTCCTAAGTGACACAGGTTACCATAACAGCGGGGGGTTGGATCCCACCCTGATTGCCAAAGGCCTGGAGGTCTGGCTTTAAGCCCCACTTGGGACAGAAGTGAATCTGGTTGAGAACCCAGAGTCCCATCTTGCAGATTTGAAAGCTTGTCAACAGGCTTATGCAGAGACCCTCACTCTGAGAACAACTCCCTCCTTCCTCCGGGCCCTCCATATCTCCCACCCCCACCCTCAGCCAACAGACAGCATCAGCAGCAACAGCTGCTGCAGCCCTCGGGACAGCCTGGGGCCACCACCACGCCTGCTGAAGGTGAAAGGTTGGGTGTGTGCGGTGCCGGGCTGCTGCACCCTCCTTAGTTCTGGGGAGCCGGCACCTCTCATCCTCCAGACACCTGCCCCGTGGGTCCCCAGCCCCTGAGCAGCCTCTTCGCTCCCTTCCCTCTGCTTTGTCCTCCATCCATTCAGCTCCCAGCCAGGAGACGCTTTTCTGATGCCCATGGCATCTGGTGCCACAATTGGTCTGCCACATTCCATGCATATTCCCTCTCTGCCCCTTTTGCAGAGAGAGGAGCCAGATGAATGCAGAGTCAGGGTCAAGAAGCAGGATAGAGACAGCCAGAGGACACAGCCACTAAGACGGTCCCTGAGGACATCTGGTGACAGAAGGAGACACAGAAGAGCATGGAGAGACAGAGGCCCAGGGTCAGGCGACTCCCACTGAGCAGCCCACCTGAGGGTCGTGGTGGGTGCTCCTGTGGGGGGGGGCGGGGCCAGTCCTGAAACAATCTAATTAAGGGCTGGCCCCGCCCAGCTTCCCCACTGCTACTGACCGCCAGGTCTGGAGCTCCGGCGGGGTCACCTGGTGGGCAGGTGGTTAGGGTGGTGAAGGGTGTGCGCTTTGGAGTGAGACACTTGGATCTGGCACTCACAGGCTGTGTGACCTAGAGCAAGTGCCTTCACCTCTCCACACCTCGGTTTCCTCAGTGAAAATGAGTCTGCTGTTGTACCCGTGATTCTTGAGAGAATGGAATGAGTTAACATTTGCAAAGTGTTCAGCAGAGTTTCTGGCACCGAACAAGCGATCTCTAGGTTAGGCTATTATTACTCTCATTTTCTGAGCCTGATTTCCTTGTCAGAGGGAAATAATAATACATGCATCCCAGTGGCTGTGGGGAGTGAGCGAGTAGATGTCAAGGCGGGGTCCCACTCTAAGCTTGCCTGCCCCCGAGGCCAGGACCCACCCCATGTCCCAGCCCCGAGCCTGACTGGCAACAGAGGCCCCCAGGCAGGCCTCATGCCCAGCCAGGCAACAGGTGGCAGGGCCGGCAGAGTGCAGGTGCTCCGCCTGGGGGTGGTGGGGGACGAGGGGGGGTGGTCCCCCCAGTTTCCTCCCCACGCCCTGCTTCCCCCAGCTGCTGGCTGGGCAGGCTGTGCCTGGGAGGAAGGCTGGGCGGAGGGAGGCAGCAAACGTGCAGCCGGGGCTGAGTAAGCGCCATTTCCTGCTGCCCCCGTCAGCAGCTTCAGCAACGGTGGCCAGAGGGCGGCTCACAATGCTTGCTGGTGCAGGCGCTCAGCAACGCGGCAGGCTCACTTCCCTGAATTGTCTTGGCCACCGGCTCCCCCCAGCACACCTGGCAGGCCTGCCTGCCTGGGGAACTGTGGGGTGCCCAGCCAGGCCTGAGAACATCATCCTGGGTGGCAGCCAGTCCCCAGCCCGCACCAGGCCAGGAGGCAGGGGCTTAGCTGGGCATTTGCTCTGGGATCTAGACACAGCATGAGGCTGGGGCACACGAGAGCCACGAGGGGTCTGAGTTTGGCCCTAGCCCACTGTGCCCTCTAGCAGCAGCAACAGGAGTGTCCGCACAGGACTTTACACCAGGACTGGACTCGGGCCACCGTCCCTGCAGCCCTTACTGGCAACATCTCTCACTATCTCGGTGGGCTTGAGGTATAAAAAACCCCAGCAGACACTCAGCCAGAACAAATGCAAACAGCCAACACTCACTTCCAGTAACCAAGGAAATGTATCCAGAACAAACCTGAGACATGACTTTCCCAGATCTGACGGCAAAGGTGTAAAAGAATGATGATACTGAGGACTGCCAAGGTGTAGGGATCTCGTCATCCTGGACATTGCAGGGAGGAATGGAACAGCCTTACTGGAACTCGACAATAAGCATCAGAAGGCTTTGACCCAGAAATCCTAGGAATTTAAGGGATGCAAGCAACAAATATGTGTAGACAGGCTCCTTGTAGCACTGTTAATAATGGAGAAAACATTAGATATTACCTAAATGCCCAATTATAGGTAGATTTGAAAAGAAAAATTTAATCACGCAGTGATAAGTCTTCCCTGGGACTACAACCATTAAAAATGACGCCAAATAGCAGCACTCTCAAACTTTAATGTGCACAAGAATATCCCTGGAATCTTGTTAAAATGAATATTTTGATTCTACAGGTCTGGGGTGATACCTGAAATTCTGCATTTCCATCAAGCTCCCGGGGATGCTGATGTTGCTGGTCCCTGGACCACACTTCAAGCAGCAAGGCTGTAGAATTTTTACTACTAATATGAAAAGACATTACCAAAACATGATAAAATGAAGAATAGCCTGCTACAAACAATATGATGCCATTTTTATAAGAGAAAAGATATGCGTGCATAGAAAAAAAATCTAGAAGAATATAAAACAAAATATTAATAGACGTTTTCTCTGGGTGACGTGGTTGGGTGATTTTTATTTTATTCTTTATGTTAATTTGTATTTTCTAGAACGGATATATGGTCATCTCTCGGTATCTGCCAGGCATTGGTTCCAGGATCCCCCGAAGATGCTCAAGTCCCGTATATAAAATGGCGTAGGGGCTTCCCTGGTGGTCCAGTGGTTAAGACTCCACCCTCCCAGAGCAGGGCCCGGGTTCTATCCCTGGCCAGGGAACTATCCCGTATGCCTCCGCTGAGAGCCCCCATGCCGCAACTAAAAGATCCCTCATGGGGCAACGAAGATCCCACGTGCTGCAACTAAGACCCGGCTCATGCAGCCAAATAAATAAATGAATATTTTTAAAAATAAAATAAAATAGAATAAAATGGCATAGTATTTGCATATAACCTACGCACATCCTCCCACATACTTTAAATTATCTCTAGATTACTTACAATACCTAATACAATGTACACGCTATGTAAATAGTTGTCAGTATGCAGCAAATCCAAGTTTGCTTTTTGGAACTTTCTGGAATTTTTTTTTACTGAATATTTTCAATCCGTGGTTATTTGAATCCTTGGATTCAGAACCCTCAGATGCAGAGGGCTGACTGTATACTGTTTAATTAAAACAAAGTGACTGTTTATACCCCTAGGCCACACCCTGAATGTAAGAGGTGAGTCTCAATGGAAGGGAAAGCATTGCTGAGACCAGTTATGAAAATTGCATCCCTTGGTGCAAGAGCCAACCCTGAGCTGAAAGGCCTGGCCAGGCAGAGACCTGGGAATGGGGTTCTTTGGACCTGGACCAGGAAGAGACTGCAAAGTGTAGGAGGAACCCTAGGTGGTAGGCTTGCAGATGAGCTGTCCTCATGGAGGCAGGTACAGGCCAGGAACTGAGGCCCCCAACCCAGGCCCTTGACACCGGAGGGCAGATGTCTATCTCAGGCTCTGGACAGTGACCCATCCCCCTTCCCTCAGTGTTTGTGCCTCCTTTGTCCTTCCTTCCCCTGAGTACCACTGGGACCAAAAGGGTGGGAGCAGAGGGCATCAGGAACAGAGAGACCCCCATGAGAAGGTGAATCCTGTTTCAGGGCAGAGATCAGACTCACAGGATGCCTCTTCCAGAAGCTCTTCTTCCAGGACCAGCCTCTGAGGGTCTGGGTTTGCTACAATGCAGGACAGGCTTCCCACACAAAGTGATGCTGTGTTCACCTACCTGAGGATAGGGTGATTAGAGAGGACCATTAAGCATTTGCAAAGTATTTTGTGGGGTAACCTGCTGGATGACCTTGCATGGGCCCTGTGACCTTCTCTACATGAGTTTTCTCAGCCATAATAGAGAGGAAAATTACCCGAAGATCTTTTGGGCTGCATAAGACTGTGAGTTTCATATGCTTGGGGAAAGAAAAAAAAACAACACACAACTCTTTGCAAGTTGGAAACACATGGACCAAAACTGAGAAGCCTGCCTATCCTTTCTGTTATTTTTCAGAGAGAACATGACTTGAGGCTTCCTTGCCAGTGAGAGTCTGCTCCCCAGACATTACACCTGCCCTGACTATGGGATTGGAATGTTCATGTTTCTATGCCACGGGTTCTCAAAGTATGGACAGCATATGCGATGATCTGGGGTGTGTTTGAGATGATTTTAACTAGCCTTTAATAGTACGGAGTCATGGAGTAAGAAAATTGTCCCCTTTCCAATTCTCTTTCCATCCTTCTAATGAGTTAAAAAGAAAGCCTCAGTTAGGGGCTAATGTGTCTCTAACACCTCATTAATACTTGCTAAATGTCCTTTTTACCAAAAAAGAGCAGACCTTAGGCTCAGAGTCTTCACTGGCATTATTCAGCTATAATTTAATTTATTTTTACAGTTACTTTGCTATTTAAGGTAGTGATATAGTTTCCTTTAAACATTTTT
The DNA here is from genome assembly GCF_964341445.2 of Mesoplodon mirus. Lineage (NCBI taxonomy): Eukaryota > Metazoa > Chordata > Mammalia > Artiodactyla > Ziphiidae > Mesoplodon > Mesoplodon mirus. The sequence continues at coordinate 161,024,384 of NC_138979.1, read as the reverse complement.
TTAAGTTAAAAAAATCAATCTAAACAAACAAATACTAGTGTAGGTGGTATTAGGATATGGCAGGCTTCATGAATGTGGCACATGGTTATGAAGATTTTTGGTCCCTGGAGGGATACAGCACACTTGCGGAGAGTGATCCATCCAGTTGACTCTTCTGAGACCCCCTCACCCATCGCTGCTTATACTGGCTCTGGTCTTAGGCATGACTCCTCAGCTTTACCTCCTAGTGCTGCCAGGTTTTGAACATCACAGGGGCTGAAAGTGTCTTAGTTCTCGGACTGTCCCCCAGTACTACCTAGAACAGGGCCTGGAATAGGATGGATGTCATTCCAAAAGGGCTAAGAGGTCTGAGGTCAGAGGTCAGACTCCATGCGGCATATGGTATTTGCCATATCCAAGTACCAACTGGGAGCTGGGAAACTGAGTTCTGGTCCTTACCCCTACACTCATAGCTGTGTGGCCCTGGACAAGTCCCTTCCATCCCCTCATCTGGCTGCTTCACGGGGTGTTTTCAGCCCACTAAGTATGTGAAAGGGGTTTGAAATCAGGAAATCTCCATAAGGTTCATTAGTATTATTATTGGCCGAATCACAAATCCAGTGTCATTCAAAACCTTTTGCATACAGAAAACGAGACGTGAAGATGAGCCTGGAGGAAAAGAGGGTGGTAAGATGGGGTGAGAGGCAGGAGGGCTGGAAAGGGAGGATGCCAAGGACCCTCCTTCACACCCTGATCTAGGTCTGGGAATACCTGGAAACTGCCCTCTGTGACTTTGAGCATAGACCTCCCTGCCACTGGGGCTCCCCAGCACTGTCCAGCACAAAAAACCTGGTCTTTGGAGTCACGTGTCTAGTATCACATGACAAGTTCCAGCTCCGTCACTTACTGGCTAGGTGACCTAAGGCAAGTTACTTAACCTGTTGGTGCCTCATCATTCTCATCGCTAAAATGGGGCAATGCCAACTCTCAGGACTATTGTGAGGATGGAGTGAGATCACACATGTGTACAAGAGACCCGACACATAGCAAGTGCTCAGTAAATGTGGGCTCCAGAGAACTCCTGCAGGTTCCTGGAAGAAAGATAGGGAAGTGATTCATAGTATATGACATCATCTGGATCATTTGATTCATAACTGGGGAGAATCGGACTCCCCAGAGCTGTTCTGGTCTAAAGCTAGAGCTGGAAAGTTAGAGAGTAAAAGTGCAGCTGTCAGCTCCACCTCCACTCCCATCTCCCACCTTCACCGCATAATACCCAAAGCAGGAGCCAATTCTGCCCCTTAGGGTCTCTTGAGCTATAGATTCGAGGCCCCCGGTATTCTCCAAGATGAGGGGAGCTGGAGGAAGAGGAGGATCTTTGGAGAAGCAGCCAAGTGTTCTTTGACTCATAAGAGAGCCGGGGGCCCAAGGGGCCAGCTGTCTGCTGAAAGCTCTGCTAGACTTTCTGTCTCCTCCACCCCTGGGAATCCAACCATAAGAGTAACTAATCTGGCTCCCCTCTGCATCCCTTGCCCCCAGCACAGTTTCCTTCTTGTGCTCTCTGGGAGAAGATGAGAGCTGGGAAAAGAGGGATGCGGCTGGGGAGGCAGGTCCAGCTCAGCTGGCCCACAACATCTGTATCCTTAACTGTGGCCTCCCCATGCCTGCTTCGAACTGAGAGGGGATTGGAGAGCACCAGTTCTCCCCAGGAAGCAGTGATCTGACTCACTCTCCAGGATAAGCCATGGACGATAGCAGTCTTTTTTCCATATAACTCATATAGAACTGTGGAACTCATGTTCTCACCTTTATAAGGCAAAATGTGGAATAGCACGTGTGTCAACAGAAAACTCCAAAATAATGATGACTTAAAGAAGATGGAAATTAATTTTCTCCTCACATGAAATAATTTTGGAGTTAAATAGGCCAGGGCTGGTATGAAGACCCTGCAAAGTTTTCAGGGACCCAGTTTCCTTCCAATTCATCTTCAAGGTGCAAGATGACTGCAAGGGCTCCTACCATCATATTCAAGTTCCAGGCAAAAGCTTGGCAGATAGAGAAGTAAGAAATGCTTCTTCCTTTAAGGAGACTTTCCAAAGGTCAAACGCCAAACTTCCATGTACACCCAAAACTCTAAGAAGTCCTAAGGGGCAAGGATTGCCAGAACTTAGTCATAAGGTCATTGCCAGCTCCAGAGATGTCTGGGAAGTGAACTCTTTTATCTGGGTGGCGTTGGGTCCCATCCCGTCTCCTCACACAGCCACTGTCCTGATTCAGGCCTCTCGCAACTCTGTGATAAGCACAGATCTGGTCTTCCTGCCTCCAGGCCAACCCTCCACATCTGGCCATATCACTCCCTTGCTCAAGAACCTGCAGTGGCTCCTTGAAGCCCTTCAAGGAATAAGCTACAAGCTCCCAGTATGGCCTGCAAAGCCCTTCACAATCTGACTCCAGACTTCCGTTCCAGCCTCATCTCCAGGTACAGATGCACACCCTCCACACCCTGCACACAGTCCAGCCCCACCAGATTCCTCTACGTCCCTCAAATGATCCATACCTCACCAAGGTACTCCCCTTGACTACAATGCTCTTCCCACCCTTCGATTCCTGGTAAACTTCCATTCGTCTTGTGAGATGCTACACAAGCATCACCTTCTCCATGTGAAGCCTTACTTCTGTCTTCTGTGGACCTCCTGGAAAGTCTCTGGAACACTCTCTCACATATCTGAATTCCCTTGAGAAGACGGCCATCTAAGGTTCAGAGCTGCCCACCCGCATGCTACCATGGGTCTGCAGCAGTGGCCTTGGAGGCTTTGTTTTGCACAGACTTGGTATTGTTTAAGACAGCATTATTAAGCCCTTCCCACTGGACCAGAGGCTCCTCCAGCACCATCGCTGTCTTGGTGTCCCCAGCAGTGAGCCCAGGGGCTGGCACTGAGTAGGGCTGGATGAGCGAAGGACCCACAGAAGACGCAGCTCCTTCTCTCTCCCGTTGTAGCTCAGAGCCCTGCCGATTCCCCAGCCTGGCCCCCTCCCTCCGAAGTGCACAATGACAGCTTGACCAAGGACTAACACTCTAAGGGATGACATTAAAATGGAACAGATACGGGCCCTCACAGCAATCCTCACCCAGATCCACGCCGTTCCAATTATGAGATGTTTAGTCTATACTGTCTCCACTGACCTTTCGCCCCATAACAGACAACGTCATTCCTGACGAGAACAGAAGCCCCTTGCCACCCGCTGGGCTCCCCACACTGGGGAAGCACCGAGCCAAGAGTCTGGGTCCTTCGTCCCCTGCCAGCTCTGGGAGGCCAAACGGAGGGTAGACTGGCTGCCCGGACTCCGCAGCCTCTGGACATGGTGCTCTGAGGGTGAGGCGTGGGGATGGGGCTTTTGGTTGCTATTTTCTTCTACCTCCCCCCAAGTGCCCCACCCCCATCAGGTGCTAGGAAGTCCTTCAGTTACTACCCAGAAAGCAGGCATGACGTTTTTCCTTTGGGGGAGTCCCTGCAGAAGACTTTTTTTTTTTTTTTTGCGGTACGCAGGCCTCTCACTGCTGTGGCCTCTCCCGTTGCGGAGCACAGGCTCCGGACGCACAGGCCCAGCGGCCATGGCTCACGGGCCCAGCCGCTCCATGGCATGTGGGATCTTCCCGGACCAGGGCACGAACCCGCGTCGCCTGCATTGGCAGGCAGACTCTCAACCACTGTGCCACCAGGGAAGCCCCCTGCAGAAGACTTCTGTCACACTGCCACCTTGACGAAGTGGCTGGGGTATTAAGACCTCCTTCCCCAGGAAGCGTTAGGCCCTGGTTCCAGGGCCCATCTCCCTTCCCCTTCCAGCTTCTGGGTGGGTGCCTCCTCTGGGGGAAGGGACGGTCAGGATTCTCAGGCCAGGGAGGTCCAATGTTGATTTTGATCCCCCGTCCCTACACATACACGCACAAACACCAGCAACCTTCTCCCCGCTCTTTCTGCTCCCGTAGCAATCTGCACCTTGACTCTGGTTCTATAGAGGCCAATTCATAATTAACTGTGATTGTCTATGACCTGAGAGCCTCTCTGTCTCCTTAGATGAATGGTATACAGAGAAGGGGCCCGATGGATGTGGGCGCCCTCTCCTCTCCCATCCTCTCCCACTCTACGGAGAAGGAGGTCTCTGAGGTTGGCTCCACCCCTTGAAGGGCAGAAGAATAACCCAGAAGCCTTGCCTCCTCTGGGATGGCTTTCCTGCCATCCATGGTAACCACGGTGACCATGGCGAGGTCTGCTTGAAGCTCAGTGGGGGTAATCTAGCCCACCTAGTTCCCCTCTCCCCAGGAAATGATTATAGCAGCTGAAGTTATTAAACACTCACAGTGTACCAGACACTCTGCTATGTGATCGACTTTCACTTTCTCACTTAAGCCACACAACCAGTCTCTGAGATGGGGTTAGAAAGCTGAAAAGACTTGCCCAAGGTCACATAGCTAGAAAGAGACAGGCTCTTAATCCCTGCCTGACACTGCTTCCTTGCACAGCCTCAGCTAGTCCTTGCCCATCCCTCTCCCTTCTGCTGCTTGCCTGGCACACAAGAGGTACAACCCAGGTGGCAGCTACTACCCGCCATCATCCCTCAGGCCTCCTTGGTGGAGTGGGGGAGGAGAAGGTTGACCTGCCACCCAAGCCACCCAGCTGTTGCAGAGGCAGGACAGCCCGGAGCTGTCACAGACTCTCCAGTTCTCAGAAAGCTCTGTTCCACATCACAGCCGATTAGTTACAAATTGCTTCCTCTCCTCGTGTATCACTTACACAACAGAGAGAAAGGGGAGATTGTTCCTGAGGACAGTCTCCCTGGCCCCTCTCACCAGGGCAGCTGGGAGACACAATGGGAAAGAGAGGAGGGGCTAGGAGGAGAAAGGGGGAATAGTCACAGGAAATAGGATGTGGGGGGTCCCAGCAGTTGGGAAGGGACCCACTGTGTCCACCCTTGTAGGCAGCAAGCAGGCAGGGGACCAAGGCTTAGCAAGGGCCCTGAGCTGTGAGGGCAGAAAGGGGAAGCATCTATGGCACCAGCTCAGAGGCTCAGTTCCTGGAAAGCAGCTTGCCAAGGACCCCCAGCTTGGGAGGACAGCCCCTGATTGGGTAGCTGGAGCACAGCAGGTGCCCGGCCTCTGGATTTCTCGAGAGCTTTGGACACCCTGGGATCTGAACAAATGCCCTCCCTCCAAGCAGCTGGCCGGCCCTCCAGCCCGTCTGGTTTCAATAAAGCTCTTCCAGTCTGGAAGAGCCTGGAAGGAAGTTCAGTGTCAGTGAGGCTGCGGGACACGAGGTGCTGGCTGTGGCCCCAGAGCCTCCCTGTGCCCCTGGTGTTTCTTGACTTTGCTGCCGCCACTAAGCTACATCCCTCCATTAAAGCAGAGGGCCAAGCATGCACACAGAGTACCCCTTTGTCATTCCACTTAGCACAGCTGAGACCAGCTGGCATTTTCACAAAGGGCTTTACTAAATACTAAGGGAGAACAAAAGGGAAATAATTACAGAAAACACAAAAAACCCAGGCCAGGCTGCCAAGTTCCCAAAGTACGGGTTTCTGATCCTTTGGTGATGACACGTTGCCCCAAAGGCCTGGGACAAGGCCGCAGGCACCTTGCCTGGCCACCCTTGTTCACAGCCTCGTGGTGGGTGCCATCTTAGTTTCCAGCCCTGGGAACCACTGGGTCTCCCGTGGGCTCTGCTTTTGTCTCCCAACTCGGACCCGCCCTAGGCCTCCCACTGGGTTCTGGTGTCTGGGCCGAGGCGTGAGCCTTGTCCCCTGGGGGCTGGCAGGGCTGTGGTGACCAGCCCAGGGCGTGATTACATGGCAACGGGAAGCTGTTTTCCCACACTTACCCCACCAGAGAGGCCCACACAAGCTGTCTTGAGCACGGGGTCTAGAAGGGCTACCTCTGAGGGCTGAAGGACATCTGCGTAAAGAATGAGCAGGCTTGGGACGTTTTCCCTGTGGAGAGAGGAGAGAGTGCTCCGAGGATGGGCCCACCTCAACAAACATCAAGTAAGCCCCTACTGTGTGCCGGGCACTGCACAAGGGGCTGGGGATCCAAGGGTGAACAGGTGTCTGCCCTCTCAGATCTTACAGGCTGAGGAAAGACAGACCAGCGTCTGGGCAGTGATGATGCTGAGGGCCAGGCACCATGATGGGAGGGAAATTCCAAGTGCTGGGGGAGCCTAGGTGAGGCGTGTCTCACCCAGTGGTGGCAGCCAGGGAGGCCATTGGAGCCTGGATGAAGTGCATGGAGAGAAGGAGAGAGGCTTAGGGTTGAGGCTGAGGAAATCCCAGCCCAGAAGGCAGGAGGAGAAGGCAGAGAGGCCCACCAGCCATCTTCTTGCTGGTGACTTTGGCTAGCTGGTGGCTGCAGCATGTCCAGCCTATAGCGGAAAGGCCTTCAGCCTGCGCTGCCCGCTGCCGCTCTCCCTGCCAGCCAGGAAACAGGAGATTCTAGTCCTTGGATGCTCTGCTTCTCACCCACCTCTGGCCACATCCAGATCTGGGGCTCAGGGACAAGGTCAGAGGGAGTGTGCTTCTCTAGGGCCACCTGAGATACCACTCCAGAGGCTGATGCTCAATGTCATCAAGGGAGAAGGAAGAGATCATAGTTGGGAAACAGATGAGAGGGTCAAGACTACGAAGAGGCCAGGCCAAAATGAGAAAATGAGTCAGGAAGCTAAAAGCCAAGAAATAGGGATGGGTTGAGGCAAGCGTTTCAGGCTAAGACCATGACTAATGCAAGGTGTGGGAAGCCCTGCGTTTTAGGGCAGCCTCGGAAGGCAGCCCAGCACGCAGGACTAGAACCCATGGCTGCTCAGGATGACTATTGTGATGGTCCAATCAGTGTTTCTATGGCCTAGACCCTTGCGTTTACCTGTATTTACCTGTGACAGGGTCAATTCCAGGCCCGGGATGACAGTTTCTGTCTCCCACACACCAACCTTCAGAGCTTGTCAAGCAGCCACTCTGCTCCAGCAAAGGGCCGATCCAGAAAAGCTTTGGGACACCAGCTCTGCCTTCAAGGTATTTGCTGTCTGCTTGCAGAGAGAGCTTGTGCTCACTGGAAAGAGCTCTGGAGAAAGACCTAAGCTTGATCCCCATCTCTGTTCCTTCCCTGGTAGCTAAATGTCTATGGGCCAATTACTTAAACTCCCTGCACCTCCATTTTCCCATCTTCAAAATGGGAATCATTAGGGCTTCCCTGGTGGCGCAGTGGTTGAGAGTCCGCCTGCCGATGCAGGGGACACGGGTTCATGCCCCGGTCCAGGAAGATCCCACATGCTGCAGAGCGGCTGGGCCCATGAGCCATGGCCGCTGAGCCTGCACGTCCGGAGCCTGTGCTCCGCAACGGGAGAGGCCACAGCAGTGAGAGGCCTGCGTACCGCAAAAAAAAAAAAAAAAAAAAAAAAAAAAAAATGGGAATCATTAAAACCTACCTCATAGGGTTGTTATGAGAATTCAATGAGTTGAAGTGCTAAAAGCGCCAGGCACACTGCTTGACACACAATAAGCACTCAAAAAACTCTCCCTGAAACAACAACAAATGATCACCATCCTACAGCTAAATGTTGAGTTGTGAATACTGACGCTACCAGTGGATCTGCTCAGCACCTGGATCTACTCAGAAGGTGTCAGGGGAAGCTGGGGACTGATTGCCTGGATGGTGATGGTGAGAAGTTGCGTGTGTGTCTGTGTGTGCGCACGCATGTACGTGCATGCACACATGCACATCCACGCACACACAAATCCCTGCATCCTTTTTCTCCTCTGCATTTGGCAGAAACATAAGATTCTTCTTTTTCTGTCTCATGTCCAGGATGGTGAGGACTCTACTCTGCAGTGTCTTTTATTTATTTTATTTTATTTTTTTTGCAGTACGCGGGCTTCTCACTGTTGTGGCCTCTCCCGTTGCAGAGCACAGGCTCTGGACGCACAGGCTCAGCGGCCATGGCTCACGGGCCCAGCCGCTCCGCGGCATGTGGGATCCTCCCGGACCGGGGCACGAACCCGTGTCCCCTGCGTCGGCAGGCGGACTCTCAACCGCTGCGCAACCAGGGAAGCCCTGCAGTGTCTTTGTATCTCTAATAAGAATCAAAAGTTGAATTGGAAATCATGCCTAACAGCTACCATTTCCTGTACCCCAGGTGCTTTAGCAGTCCTCACCTATGAGGTAAGCACTGTTATTATTCCCACTTTAGATGGAGGAAGTCTGGGCTCTGAGAAGTAAAGGAAGTTACTTGAAGTTATACAGCTGGTAAGGACTGGAGTCACAATCCAGGACAGCAGAGCCCCAGCACACCTGCCCTGGACTGGATGTGAGTAACAGTAAACCTCTATCTGACTCATGGACATTCTGAAAATCTAATTGGTTTTCCCTAGCCTACCCTAGCTAATTCATCTCACAACCCAAGAAGCCAAGTTTAGAAGGATATGGTCTCCAGTTTAGTGACAAAAAGACTGAGGTGCACTTGTAGGAATCGTAGACACTTCCCAGGCATCAAGCTCACTCCAGAGAGTAGAAAGGGAGCTGCAGCATTCCCACCCATCTGTACCTACCCACCAACCCCCTCCTCGGCCCTGGCTGTGAATGTAAACTTCAAGGGAACCACCACACCACATGCCCAGTGCCTAGAACATAGTATGGCTGAAGCAATACATGTTGCATGAAAGGACAGATAAATGAAAACAAACACACACAACATGTACAATCTATGCACCCTTATACATACACAGTTATAGGCAAAGGTGCCCAATGCATAAGTGCTCAAAACACTCAGTTATAGACAAGCATATACAAAACAGATACTTAAACACACACACTCATACACAAAACACACCCATGTCCACATTCACACATCCAAATCCAAAACAAAGACCCACATAAACACATGCATATGTATACACAGATATCATGGGCAAGCATATATGATCCAGATATGCACAAACACACATGTACTCACCCCAGCAATGCCCAGACGTCCTCCACCAAGACCCTGGGCCCAGGAAGGAATCTGTCTGCTCCATGAGCCTTAGCATGTTGGAGCTCGTCAGAAAGTTCTTTGCAGCCCCCACTTAGCTGGCTGGTGACTGGCCCCTGGCTCCCGGACCTCCGGGTTTGGGGCCGGCCAGGCAGGAGGCAGCATCTCCGGCAGCCCCGCGTGGGTGGGCAGGCAGGCAACGGACGCAGAGGTCACTGGGGTGAGAGCTGGGGCTGCCCTGGCCTCTCTTTTCCTGGCTGGAATGTGAGATGTAGGGGCCGCCTCTCAGGCCTCCCTCCTCTCCCCCAGCGGCCCACCAGCCCCAGGCCCACGCCAACCCATGACCCCAAATCCTGCCAGGTTCTTGTAGCCAGGAAGTGTGCGCGGAGGGTGGTGGTGGTGATGAACACTCGAGGACTGTGGGAGGCATACACAAATAACACAGAGATGCACAGTCACACACAGAAGCTGGCCCGGATACTCACCCACGAAGACACACACACAAAGACACAGGCAGGCATACAAGTTCACAATCCCACTGAAATGCACATTCAGACACTCTTCCAAACACAGAAGAAAAATCAGGCACATACACACACACACACAGGCATACAGAGATACCAAGAGACCAGATGCTCACAAAGCGACATTTGCACATACAGCAGATGCACACAGACATTCAGACCACACAGAGACTGATAGCACACATGGATCCTCACAACCGCACACAAATGCCCACACACAGGCACAGAGACATGCACACACAGGGCCCTTCCGCAGACCCCTGCCATGTTGGAGCACTTCCTCCTCCTCCCGGGACCAGGAGGAGATGCTGTACTAGCAGGCCCCTCTCCAAGCCACATGTGGCCGGCTTGCAGGCAGGGCCTGGAAAACCGCTTGCCACAAGAGGAAATAGTGCTGAAGCCCCAGCCAGGTGTCTGCCGTCCGAGTGCCTGGCCAGGAGGATGGTGCATGGGCTGAAGAGACAGCCACATGGCATGGGTTTTGTCTCTGTATGTTAAACACACACACACACACACACACACACACACACACACCCTTTTCAGGAGTGCATATGTATGTACAACATATACAGGGAGGGGCACTCTTGGAACCTCAGTTTCTTCATCTGTAGAATAGGGTTGATAATTCTTTCACCCTTGAGGATTATGGAGATGGCATAAGGTGGCACTGTGAAGTACCAGACCAAATCGCTGCCTTCCTGGGGGTCTGGAGCTGCATCTCTGCAGAGGCCTAATGTCAGGAGCCTTGTTCGCAGGCTTTGGGCTCCACACCTGGCTGACCCCGCCCAAGGTGGCCGGCCTGGAAGAGCGGGAGCCAAGCTGGGGGCCCCTCTCCTGGGCCGGCACCGGGTGCTGCCTGGCTCAGCCGGCGCCCCGGGCAGCAGGCGCCGAGCGTCCCGGGAGAAGCTGCGGGCTGGGCTCCGCCGGGCGGTGAAGCCCGCATCTGGAGGGCCCCTTCCACGCACTGCCAGCCGAGCTCGCTCAGGTCCGCGCCGCCCGGCCGGCCTCTGGCCCCGCTCGGCGCCCGGCCGCTCCCTAGGACTCGGGTCTGGAGCCTCGTCGGCGGTGGGCGGGGCGGGCCTGCAGCCCCGCCCCCACTCGCGGCCCCTGAAACCCAGCGGCCGACAAGCTTCAGTCCCAGAAGGGAGCTGCTGTCTGAGGAAGAAACTGCATCTTCACTGGCCAGCCACGAGAGGACCTGGGGTCGCACTGGGCGCCCGACGGACCCTCCTCAGGGACCCGCCTGCCCCACACCACCCGGCCCTGCCGGGCCCTCCGCACCAGGTGCCCCAGCCGCAGCCTTACCTGCGGGCTCCAGAATCCCCAGGGCTTCCAGAGGATGCTCGGGCCACCGACAGGGACCTCGGGGCAGCAGTGAGGGGGGCACCTAGCCCCCCATTCAGCTCCTGTCCTCCTGTGCCAGGGGCTCCCCCGGGGTACGAGCATGGTGGTTTTCCCCTGGAGCCCCCTGGCTTGGTACGTCTGAGAAGATGCCTGCCATGAGGCTGTTCACTTGCTTCCTGCAGCTCCTGGCTGGGCTGGCGCTGCCTGCTGTGCCCCCCCAGGTAAGACCCCCACCCCGCAGCCTGGCTTCCCTGATCTTCCCACCCCCCCAGCACTGGGAACAGGGGGCTCTGAAATCACAGACCCACTCCCGGGAGCAGCACCTCCAAGGATGTCCACACACTTCCCAGGAGCCAGGCTGGACCACGTCGTCTGGGAGGAGTCCGCAGGCTGGGCTGTCCCAGACCTCAGCTCCGGGGTCTGTCTTGGCGGGGGCAGGGAAGCCACAGGGAAGGGAGGGAGGTTTCCTGTCTGGCCCCTGGAGCCCTGGTGGCTTTGCTAAAAGCATCTCTCCACTAATCCCAGGCGGGTCCCTGGCCTTGTGATCAGGGTCGAGGCCCTGTGACCAGGCAGGCGCCCCCAGGACCTCTGACCTGGCCTGGTGGAGGGAAAGCCGGCTGAAAAGACTCTTGGTGGGGAGGCTGGGCCCTGCCCCCCACCAAGGCTCCAGGCTGAGCCCAGGGCTCCTGGGTGGGCTGGGGGCAAGACAAGGGTCCCACTGTGCCCTCTCTCCCGGATGGGCAGCTGGAGGTCCTGAGTGCAGGGCCTGGGGAAGTGAGCAGGGCCCTTTTCCCAGGAGCTGGGTGAGTCTGGCTGTGAGCCAGCTTGGGCAGCGAAATCCTGACAAAGCCAATGAGCTCCCCTCTCACTGCGCTGTCCCACTGCCCTGGGAGTCCCGAGCCCCAGCCCAGAAGTGGGTGGGCTGGGCAGTTCCACGGGGCGGAAGGGCCATACCACCCGCCGCCGGCTTGCCTGCTGCAGGGCTGGTCAGAGGTGTCACTTTACCGGCAGCACCGGCTCCTGGCGCCACCCGCTCCAGCGCCTCGGCTCTCACCAGCTGATCGCCTCCCCCTGGGCTCTGGCACCCAGCCAAGGCGAGCTGCACAGGGCCAGCAGGGCTGCCTGGGGGCTGGGTAGAAGGGAGACCCCAAAGGATGGCCAGATCTTTGGGACAGAGCAGGCAAAGGGTCTCCAAAAGCTTCCAGCCTCCCACCCTTTCCAAATGAGGAAACTGAGGCCAGAGAGGGGGTGGGACCCAGACCCACCCAGGGTCCCTTGAGTTTTTCGTTGCACCTGGAAGGAGCCAGCTGTGAGACAGGGCAGAGTGTGTGCAGCGGGTGGGAAGGAGCTCAGAGTCAGAGGGGCCTCTATGATCTTACCGACACACTAGGCCCCAGAGCGCAGAGGCCCAAGGTGGTCCCCCTCATCTCTGCACCTTTCTGTCCACAGCAGTGGGGCTTGTCTGCTGCGAACAGCTCATCAGAGGTGGAAGGTAAGCTGCCTGGGCCCAGGGGGTGGGGGCGGGGCTGGAGGGGCGGGTGCACGGCTCGCCAAGTCCTCACCTCCTGGGCCTCTGCAGAGGATGGGAAGGGTTGGCATGAAGGGTGGGTGCAGGCTGATACTGAGCTGGGGAGAGTCTGCAAGCTGGCTGACGCCCTGGCCGACAGAGTTGGCAAGGCCTGAGAGATCCCCCCCATTGTGACCCAGAGGCCTAGAGAGGTGTCTTCCTGGGCCAGGGTCACCCGGCACACAGAGAGCAGGGCTGGGGCCCGTTTACCCAGGATTCGTCAGGTTGGGGTTCATCAGAGCCCCTTCCCAGCATGATGTAAGAGGGCAGATGGGGTCTTGGAGGGCAGTGCAGACAATGAGTGCCAAGGGCCAGGCTGGGGGTCTATGAGCTGGGTGCAGTGGCCCAGCAGTCAAGAGGACCAGGGAGGGACAAGAGGACCTTCCAGCAGCCAGCCCTGGAGGAGCTTCAAGGACCTGACGAGGCCTTTCCATTGATTACAAACAGACAGAATGAGTTTTGCCTTCCCTGGCCCCTCCACTCCCCACCCAGGGTTGCATCAAGAGGGAATCTTCAAAGGGTGAGACAATTTGCCAAAGAGACATACGTGCAGAAGGCAGGAGGCCCATGCCAGGCCCCCTGCCTTGCTCCTCCCTCCCTGCCTCTCCGAGACGTGCAGCCAGGCCACACACCACTTCCCACGGAAGAAAGGGAGCATGTAGGGACATGCACACGCACACGCGTGGTGACCTCTGTGAGCTGGGAACACCCTCCCTCTACTGCCTGGTAGCCAACCTCTCCTGGGCCTGGCCATGCTCTGACGGCTGAGTCCCAGGCCCCTTGGGCACTGAGAAGGTGGGGGTGGTAGCAGACGTTGATTTCATTGATATCCTCTCCCTCACCCTGCTTGCCCTCTGGGATTGGCACAATACTATGCTCTCTGGGATTTGGAGAGAGACCCATCACCTACCTCCACCCCATGGCCTTTTTGATGCTTTTAGTATATTTCAGATAACAGCTATCAAAGAAGTCTGAGCCTCAGTTTCATCATCTATAAAATGGGAGCATTAAACTACATGATATCTAAGGTTCTTTTTCTCAGATTGTAGGATTCTCTGACTCCATGGAGGAGACACAGGAGTATATATCTCCCAGGGACCCGGGTGAGGAGGGACCCGGGAAGTGTCCATCCATTAGGACAGCTCACCTGTCATCCTGATCAATTAGGGAGCCCATATCATGACCAGGGAAAGAGCTTTGGACCCCAGTTATCAAAATCCTGAAAATGCCATCCCCTCCTAACACCAGACAAGAGACAGAGTGGTCTGTGCTTTGCAGCCACAGACGTTGATTTTTTACTATTACTATTCATGGTAATATTATCAGGCATTTACTATAACTCTGTGCTGACCACAAGCTGTGAACTAGGAAGGCACTCGTATTCTCCACGTTTTATAGATGAAGGCTCTGAGGCTCACAGAGACCCTTGGGGTCACCTAAAGCCTTGGACACTCTTCAGTACATGTGGCAGAGCTGGAGCACGTGGCACCGAGCCTCCCCACGGCTCACAGCTGAGCAGGCATTGAGCAGGGTGTCCCCTGCCGCAGGCTGGGTGTGTGCCCCGCCGGTGACCACCAAGAGGATACCTGCTGGGCTCGGGCTGGTGGCCAGTGGCTCTGCCCAGCCCGGTCCCCCCACCCTCCCAGTGCCCCCCCGCCAGGAGCTTGCTCTCAGGATGAAACACTTCCCATCTGGGGTCTCCTCTGTCCTGGGTGGTAGGCAGCTGGAGCCAGACGGGAGGCTCGCCCAAGGGCTGGCAAGAGAGCCGAGAGCCCACTTTTTGGCCCCGGGAGTAGCCAGGCGCCTGCCTCGGCCACAGCCTCCATTCCTCTCCCCCAACCCCGGCCTCTGAGCAGATCTGGGGCCAGAGGAAGTGCCCTCAGGAGCAGTTGAGCAGAGCTCTTTGCTGAGGGGCTCAGCCCACAGCTGGGAGCGGTCACAGCACTCCCTCAGCCAGCCCCTCGCCCAGCCCCCTCTGTTTCTTCCACACACCCAGACAGCAGCCCCAGGAATGAGCTGCCCCCTTTCCTGGTGGCTGCCAGGTAAACCAGGCCCAGCCCACCTCCTTCTCAGCCCTCTCCCAACACCGTCCGGCCATGAGGCCCAGAAAGCGGTGGGCTTCAGGGCCCTGGAGCCTGGGTCCTGTTGCCGCAGTCTGCGTGGTGGGTGAGGGGAAAGGAAATCCCTTCTGCCTCCTAGGCCCTGCGGCTCTGCTTAACCTGGCGGTGGCCCCATGGCCCAGCTGGGTGGAGTTTGCTTGCGGGATGGTAGGGGGACGGGGTGCCCCTTCTCCGCTCCTTTCCCCCTCCCTGATGGCTGGTCCCGGGGCAGGACCCTGAACCTTCTGTGGCACTTTGGCAGCTGGCTATCCCTCTGCTGTTATTTATATTTTCCAAGGCAGAGATTAAATGTTCAGAGTTGTGTAGTGCTTATGAAGATTTTAGACTAAACACGCACTCACAGAGTTACAATAAGGAGGTGCTCCTCTGACCTCTCCCTGCAAAGGCTGGCTTCCCTGGGGCTTTGGGCTGCCTGGAGGAGAGGGCCTTGTTTCCCACTTGGGTCCAGGGAGAGTGACCCAGTGGCCTGGAGAGGCAGGATCAGGGAGGTCTCTGGTCTCCCTCCCATCCCTGGGCCCAGACTTAGTGCCCCCTAAGCAGACAGGGCAGAATGGAGCAGCAGACGCCCAGATAAGCACAGTTTATTGCTCTGTGGCCGCTTCAGCCAGCTCCACGTGGACACACTGCCTCTTGGGTATTTTCCACCAGCTTGCAGCCTTTCCCGAGGGCCTCTGCTAGGGCTGAAGTTTATTTTTCTCCTGAGATTACCCTGAGACTCACGTCCTCGTAGGCTCAGTAGAATGGACTTCAGCCCCTTCTGCCTCCTAGGAAGGGACATGGAAGGTAGTGAGGGGCTGCTAAGAGAAGCCATTGCTCTAGGGCAGAGGCTGCAGTGTCCCCAGGTGGCCCAGCTTCCCTGTCCTCCCCCACCAGCTGAGGACGACCATCAGGTACAGGGCAGGATGACCCAGGACTGGAGATGTGTCTCTGCTTACGGTCTCACAGCTGGGCTGGGTTGTGTGCACAGAATCACAGACTGCCTGTCAGATCTGGGAGAGCCCTTAGCAACCATCTATTCCCAACCTTCTTCTTTTTCCTCAGCTGAGGAAACTGATATACCCAGAAAGGTGAAGTGACCTCCCCAAGGTCACACAGCCAGTGTAGGGCCAGGACTAGAAGCCAGGTCTCCTGGCTCTGGCTACTCACTTCCTGTGAGCCTCTGTTTGGGACCAGGCCCCAGGCCCTCCCCTGAAGGAGCAACGTCTTTTGAGAGACTCCAGATCAGCCCCCAGAAGATCCTGGTCAAGACCACCAGGACATCGTGGGGGTCAGGGATGTCCCTGATAATCTTCAGCGAACTATCATCTAATCAATCAGTAATTACTTAGCCTGTGTTTACTGGGTGCTTGGGTCCGTGTCTTCAAGGAGCCTCAACTTGCTTGTAAAAAAAGATAAGAGCCACCAGTGACGGAGATAAGGCAAGCCCTTGGGGCTGAGTTATGCTCAAAAAAGGAACATCTGTTCATGCTGGACAAGTAGGAGAAGGCTTCGGAGAGGAGGAAGGGAGGCGGGCCTGGGGAAGTGGGTAGTGGGCTTTATTAGGTTAGAAACGAGAAGGGGGCAAGGAGCATGGACCTCAAGTGGGAATTAGGGTGATGCGGCCCCGAGCTCTCACGAGGGTGGCCTGACCGAAATGGAGCACGGGAATGGAGCATGTTGCTGGCTGCAGTCTTGGCCACCAGGCAGAGGAGCTGGCCCAGAGTGGGGCAGGAAACAAGGACTAAGGGGAAGGCTAACCCTCCCTGTGGGACTCTGCAAGCCAGTCTTGCAGAACTGACTGTTTTCTGCCAATTCCCCAAGACTGAGGAATCACCAGGTCAGGGCTAAGAAAGATCCAGAGGGCCTGGGGAGCTGCCAGAGCACACTCCTCAAAGCTTCAAGGCACCGAGGCAGATGTGGGTCCCTGAGTTGAGAATAGAGCTGAGAGCTCAAGAGGCTGAGAAATTCCGTTCCACTGGGATTTCCATCCGGCAGATGAGTTGGAGTTCCAGCTGTCATCCCAGAGGGATCACATCAGGAGTTCAGAGCCGGGGGAGCTCACATAGGCTGGGGGCTTCCTGGAGGAGGGGGCGTGGGCTGAACCTGGGAGGACCTGCAGGGCCTGGGTTTCAAGGAGGAGGCCCCTCCTGGCCTGACGCAGCTGTCTGTGCCTCCTCGCAGTGGTGCCCTTCCAGGAAGTGTGGGGCCGTAGCTACTGCCGGGCCCTGGAGAGGCTGGTGGACATCGTGTCTGAGTACCCCAGCGAGGTGGAGCACATGTTCAGCCCGTCCTGCGTCTCCCTGCTGCGCTGCACGGGCTGCTGTGGCGATGAGAACCTGCACTGTGTGCCAGTGGAGACGGTCAATGTCACCATGCAGGTAGGGAGGCTCTCCTCCTCGTGTCCGGGCCCGCCCCTCTGTCCACGTGCTGCTCAGAGGGCCACAGAACCTGCCCCCGAGGGGGCCTGGGGAGGGAAGGAGGGCAGGCCAGGGTCACAGGACTGGGACTTATGGCCAGGCCCATCCTCCTGAACCACAGTGCCCCTCCTTCCTGAACCCCTGCCCCAGCTTTGAGCCCCCTCACCTCCTCCCTTACCAGCTTTCTCAGCCTCTGGCTTAGCCCTGCCCCAGGACCTAGGATATCTGGTTGAGGCTGGAAAAGAAATCTGTTCGGATTCAAGATGTCCCTGTTTATACCAGGGACATTTGGCATTTCGTGCCCCGAGCTTTCTTACACACTCACACCCACATGGTTTTTTGAGCACTAGTTGAATAATGCCAAGCACTATGCTAGGTGCTTCAGAAATGTTACCTCAACATTCAATCCTTGGAGCCAAGTGATATTCCCATTTCACAGATGAGGAACCTGAGGTTCAGAGCTGTTATTTCACTTGCTCAGCAGGTGGAAGAGCCAAGCTTTGAACATAGGTCTTGCTGCCTCCAGAGGAGGGCCCCCCTTCCTACACTATTGCTATGCTGGTGGCCCTGGGACGGGAGGGACAGGGCCCTGCCTCAGTTCCACATGCAGGCGGGAGGGCTATTTGCCCCACACTCAAGGTGAAATGAGGGTGTGTAGTCCAAAGGCTGGTGGGAAATAGGGAGCCTGGTCCTCATGCAAGGGGAGGCTGGAGGGAGTATTAGAAACCCCAGGCCACCCCCGATCCAGTCACCCAACCTTCCTCTCCCCTCAGCTCCTGAAGATCCGCCCTGGGGACCGGCCCTCCTACGTGGAGTTGACGTTCTCTCAGCACGTGCGCTGCGAGTGCAGGTGGGCCCTCGGGTGTGACAGGGACAGCCCCCACGAGCCTGGCAGCTTCAGCCAGGGGCTGCCCGCCCCTGCTTCCTAATTGAGGGAGACCAGGGAAATCGGCGACCAGTGGCAGCTGCTTGTGTCTCCCCATCGGCCGGTCTTGCCCAGGGAGCTGGCCCCAGCAGCTGGACCACAGCTGCTGAGAAACCACAGGGATGGAGGGAGCCAGGGTCCCTCCCAAACTTGCCAGGCTCAGGGCACTCCATCTCCCTCCTCAAGCTGGGAGGCAGCTGCCACGGCCCTGGAAGAAGTGACTGGACTTAGTTCTAGGCCAGGCTGGTGCCCACGGGAGGGGTCAACTGGCTGAGGCGCGCAGAGACGGACAAGCCCTGGTGGGAGGGAAAGGGCAGAGGGAAGGAGCTTTCTTTAAAGTCGCTCCCCCACCTGGGAGAGCCTGTCACCAGCACATCTTGCTGCTGGTGCCCAGGGTACTCTGAGCATTAGTTACCAGGAGCAGCAGGCCTGGCACTGCCAACCAGGCTCAGGGAAGAGAGAAATGGGCTCAGGTGCTCTCCTGGTACCCCTGGGCCATGGATGGAGGCACCAGACAAGAGGTCCTGAGCCCTATCCTGGGGCAGGAAGAGGGGGAGGACCACCATTTATGGTGCATCTCCTCTGTGCCTCGCCAAGCATTAGGCACCTGACTGTGTTTTCTCATTTATTCAATAAACATCCATTGAGCACCAACTGTATGCTAGGCACTGTCCCAGATACTTGGGATACAGTGGTGAGCAAGACAGACCAAGTCCCAGCTCGCCTAAGAACCCTAGGAGATAGGTACCATTGTCATCCCATTTTACGGATGAAGAAACTGAGGCTTGCTATGGTTACATGATTAGCCACAGCTAGTGAGTGGACCCCAGCCTGTCTAAGCCCTAAGCTTGCCCTTTTTCTTGCTACCTCTCGTGGCCGTTACCACACTCTCCAGGAGCCCCAGTACTGCCCTGGGCTTGGTCCTGCTTAGTGTCCTGGGCTCTGACCACCCCTCTTGGACTGTACCACTGTTAGAGGCCCTGCCCCAATCTGTTTCCTCCTGTCCCCCCTTGCCAGGGCTTGGCCATATAACAACAGTTCAGTAACAAACCCTCCCGGGCACAGTGCTTGACAGTGACCTTTCACCTTCCACATCACCTTTGCCCTCACAGCCTCTCTGTTGGGGCAGACGGATGAGAAGACTGAGGGTCCAAGAGTGTCTCTGACTGGTCCCAGGTGGCAGAGACACGACCAGGCAGTCCCAGGAGGCGCTGGTACCCTGCCCTGGCTCCCAAGGCAGATGGCCAGCCTAGGGAGCCTTCCCTGACCTCACTCTGGCTCCCAGGGGAGACTGAGGCCCTGTCCCCTTCCAGAGGGCTGGGCAACAGGGCCACCTTTCTTCTCCCTTCTGGGTCAACAGCCACAGCCCCCGGAGGCAGAGCCAGGACAAGCCTGGTGACTGTGGGGCTTTCAATCAGCTCCCCTCACCCCACCCTTCACCCTGGCCCCCTGCTGTTGCCTGCACCGTCACGCATCCTCGGGGTGGGGGGTGGCACGACGTCCACCTGACAGGTGGCCTTGCCCCTCATTCACTGTCAGCGAGGAAACTCCCAGAGGGCACCCTGGAAGGAAGGGCCGGTGCGAGGGAAGGAAGTGAACAGAGAAAGGCAGCAGAGAGCAGACTCATTCCCCAGCTTTGATGCCAAGAGGCAGAGGAGAGCAGAGGGTGTGGAGAGGACCCCCAAGAGGGCATTCACACCTCTCTTGGTGGGGTCACCAGAGGCTAGCGTGGGAGCGGAAGCCCCCAGGCCTCTGGGCATCTCTCCCTAACTAGCTCCATGCTACCCCCTAGTGGCTTCAGTGCCAACTACAGGACCAGCGCCAGTGATGTCCGAGGGGGCTTAGGGGGGCAGGGAGCCCCCGCTTACTCCTTTCCTGATTCTCCCCTGCTCCTCTCTGTTTTCCCAGGCCTCTGCGGGAGAAGATGAAGCCAGAAAGGTAAGCAGCCTGGCTGGGGCACCGGGCTGTTCTCAGGCCTGCCAGCCCCTGTCCTAGCATGGGGGCCCCCAGCCACTCTGTCCTGACGCTTTTGGCTTATTACAGGAGGAGACCCAAGGGCAGGGGGAAGAGGAAGAGAGAGAAGCAGAGACACACAGACTGCCACCTGTGAGTGCGCGGGGGGCCCAGGGATGGCAAGGAGGCTGGGCCAGAGGGGAGCCCAACCCTGCCAGCAGGGTCAGTGGTCTGGGAGGGACAAAGCCAGTGGTCGGGGGCTACAACCTAGAGATTCTAGGGCCTAGGAAGCCTCAGGTGAACCAGGACAAGAACCAGGAAGCCTTGCTTCTTGTCCCGGCTTAGCTCTAAGTTTCTGTGTGGCCTTGAGCAGGTCACGTCACCTCTCTGAGCCAAGTTTTTCTCTGTGTGTAGAATGAGGGGTCAGGGGGTCCACCAAGCATTCAGTCGGTCTACATTTACTAAGCACTTACTGTGTGCCAGGTACGCCAGTGGGCAAACCAACAAGATTCCTGCTCTTACAGGGCTTACATTCTAGTGCTAAAACGTCCAAAAACTCAGCCAGGGCTACCTCCTGGTGGCCCTGAGGAAGGTGTAGCCCCTCACCGGCTCCCAGACCAATATTTCTCCCACCCTCCCAGGGAGCCTTGGGGTCCACTCGCTTCCCTTTCCCTCTCCATGTTACCTGCCCATGTGGCTTCACATCCGGAGGACTAGGCTGGAGTCCAAGCCTGAGTGTTGGGAGAGCAGGATTAGAGAAGGGAAACCCCAAATCTGTGAGAGTAAAGAGTAAAAATAAAGTATTTCACATGCACAGTAATCAGTCACACCACGGTTCTCCTTCAGGGCCTGTCTCCTTCCACCAATGGACTCAGGAAATCATTTCATGCCATGGGACTGGGGCTGACCAAGTCCTACCCCATGAGCCCACCCCTGCACGAGCAGAGACTTCCATCCCACTCTGTGAAGATAGGGATGCCGGGGAGGATTCTGGGTGGGTCCTCTGCAGGCACATGCCCCTGATTTCTCCCCTGGGCCCGAGCAGCGACGGGGGGAGGAGCTGGCAGCGTAGTCAGTGCAGGGCTCCCCAGCTGGGCAGCCCCAGATGGAAAGCGTCCTGTCCTCTGTCTGCTAGGGCAGCAGTCTCCAAACGTTTCATTCGGGAATCTATTGAAAGAAATTCGAAAACTCATGCGCTCCCTTGTTCACTTTTAAGTTGACATTGAACTTTTCCATCAAAATTGTAAATAGTTGCAAAGGATGCAACTTCTGGCCTATCGTGAATATTAATATTTTAATATAAAGCCATTATATCACTCTCCAAATGTATCCCGTGGAATAAGCCATCCTAATTTAATACCATCATCCACTCAAAAAAAATGAACAACAGCAACAAAAAAAATAGATGAACACTCTCCTTTAATAGTTGAATATTTCCATTGCTTCTTTTTTCCTTGAACTTGTCTTTCCATTTTACTTTCCCCACAGAATTTCAGCCTAATGTAGTATTTTTTTAAATATTCAAACGTCTTTTATGTATCGCCTTGTCATATTTATCTGCCACAACAATGGTTTGAATTATTTTAAATTTCCTGTGAGCAGAAAACTCGAAATTAAATTTTCTCTTGGAATGAATTATCACAATAATTATTAGTAGTAGCAACTGATCAAAACAGCACAAATACATCATATTTTACTAGATGCTAAATGCAGAAGTACAATCAATCTTATTGGGAATGCACCTCAATGAGATGGAGGCAGCTACTTCTTTTCAATTAGTTAATGAACTCAGTAACGAATGTTACCTCCTGCCAGACTGAGGCAGGATTCAATAGTAATTCCATTCCTGTGCATCGTTTTTTATAGATGAAAAGACTGAAAAACCATGTTCACATAAACAGGTAAATGGGGCTGGATGTCACTCGATCACCTGATCTCCTTCCAAGTTGTTTGCCAAAAACCCCAAGGTGATCTGCTACAAAAATTACTTCTCATGACAGATTAACTGACAATCCGGTTAAGCTGTTCTTCAATTTTGTTGAAAGCAGACTTGGAAACCACCCCGCTTGCAAAACACTTGGTTACCCAGTCAGTCACCATACTTCCTTTCTCAACGCCTACAACAATGTCTCAGATGGTTATTTTATTCAGTGTCCCCTTGAATCCTTTTTACCTTGGGGAAAAGTACTGTAACAGGATTTAGAATGGACAAGATGCTTCCTTCCTTCCTAAGGGAGAAGGGCAGCTGGGAACAAGACGGTGGGAAGCAGACCTCAGGTGGGGAAGATGGGGGAAGTGGACCTCTCACGCAGACAGTTTTCAGGCAGAGTACATGGGAAGGCTGAAAACGAATTCCTTTAAAACCATCAGTACATACACCTTGGACAATCTTCACGTACACCTAGGGGTTCCCATATCCTCGTTTGAAGACTGCTGTCCCAGAGTAAGCAAAGGCATTGGTGCATGGAGCCAAATTGCGTTCAAAGTAGACTTCGTCTCTGACTAGCTGTGTGACCTTGGGCAAGTTTCTTGACCTCTCTGAGCCTCAGCTTCCTCATCTGCAAAAAGATGATAGTGCCTTACTCATGGGATATTGTTAAGGGTAAATGAGAGAGTGCTTAGTGCGGGGCTGGGCACCTGGGTGCGTGCTTGGTGAAGGGTAGCTCCTAGCTGCTTCTTGGCCTCGTGCAAGCAGAGATCCAGGCTTCCCGTGCTCCCTGTCCAAGCTTCCCCTCTGGGTTTGTCCCCCCTCCCATAGGAGGGACCCCACCCTCCACACTGGGCTGATACCCCCTTTCTGTGTTTGGTCTCTGGCAGGTGCGGCGATACTGTTCCCCGGAGGTAACCAGCCCCTCGGAGGAGAGAGACCCCACACCCAGCTCGTGTATTTATTACCGTCACACTCTCAGTTACCTCCCTGCTGGCACCTGCCCTCTATTTATTAGCCAATTGTATCCCTGCTGAATGACTCACTCCCTCCAAGAGGAGGGGCAGGGAGGGACAGGACCCTCAGGAATTCAGTGCCTTAAACAGAACGTGAGAGAAAGACAGAAGACAGACCCATGTGGCTTCAGCTTGGGAAGAAGCAAGACGTGTGGCTTTGTGAGGGGCAGGCCAGGCCCCAGAGGCTCCGGGGGTCACCAGGGGGCTGGAGAGGGAAGGACTGGAGACCCACCGCCTGCCCCCCGGCCTTGGGCTCTGCATGGACCAGCAGCCCTTGCTGGGGGAGTTCCTGGCCGGGGTGGGAGTGGAGAAGCCTGCTCCCACGGGCCCTGATGGCAGGGTGAGCCGGCAGCAGCTCTGCACCCGCTTCCTGGCAGCAGCTCTACCCCTGGAGATCAGAACGTTCAGCTCTGGAGAACAGTGGTTGCCTGGGGGCCTTGGCCACTCCTTGTCCCCTAGGTCTGGCCTCACATCTTGCCACTGCTTGTGCTGGGACATTGTTCTTTACCGCTAGGGCGTCACCATCCTTCCCCTCCCAGGGACACAGGCAAAGAGTGGCCCCAGGCTGGACATGGAGCAAGCTGCCCCCGCGTGGCTGTTTGACCGCCAAGCCAGATTCTCTTGAATAAAGTACTTTAGTCTGGAAACAGCTTTCCAGGGGAGTGTGTCTGCCAGAGCAGCGGGCAATAGCAGGAAATGGAAGCAGGGCAGAAGTAAAAGGGACCGTGGGCTCCAAGGCTGCCCGGGGGTAGCTCCAGCCTGCTGCCGCAGCTCCCTGGGGCATCTTTTCCCAGGTGCTTTAGGCACAACCCTGAGGCCCACTCCTCCCATAATGAGGGGTTCCCAGGATGGAGGCTTGGCCCCAAACTTGGGAGGCCCTGACCCCAGCCACCCTGATCACCCTCAAATTCAAGAGCACAGTCCCCTTCCTCTTCCCCCAGGGCCACCCTATACCCAGCCCAGTGCCCGACCCTCTGGACCCTGAGTGAATGGGGGCTCCCAGGTGCCACAGATCGTGGCCCCGGGGGACTGAACTGCACCACCTCCAACCCACTCTGGCTGCCGAATGCAGGGATGGGCAGATGCTGCCTGATCTCTTCCTCCTTTGACCTCCTGTCTTCCTGTCTTCCTCCTGAACACCTTGGCATGAAATGAGAAAAAAATGCTTTTTTTTCTTTTTTCAATCCCATACACTTACTCTCTGATTCCCTTCTACCTTTGACCCACAAGATGTGTTTGTTTTCCTGTTGTGTTTTGGGAAGAGGAGCTCCCTGTTCTCTCTAATTGCAGGCTGCTCAGACAAAGCCACAAGGCCCGGGGGCAGGGGCCCGCCCCAGGCTTTGGAAGGAAGCCATGGACGGTCCAGTGAGGTAGGTGGAGTGGGGAGGCCCTGCTGAGGCCCTTGGTGGTCTGTTCACCGAGGCCCGGGCCCCTCTGGAGGACAGTCTGGTCAGAATGTGCTTCTGGCTGGTGATCACAGAGTAGGGGTGGGCCAGCCCCGGGGGACACGCTTTGCAGAAGAAACGCACTTTCTCTCCAGCTTCTCCACTCTTGGGCTGTACGCATTCCGAGCCGTTGCCTCGGAGGGACTGAGAACTGAGAAGAGCACCCCTCCCCCTTAGGCTCTGATGTGGCCCCAGGGACCCTACCGCAGCCCTTGCAGCATCTCCAAGGCTCTCAGATTCACAAGTCACCCGCATGGAGGTCTACCTCCCCACCCAGACCAGCCACCTCTGTAGAGAACTAGACAGAGACCAGGGGAGCATCCAGAGGCCAGAAGCAAAAATCTGCATCCGTGGCCAGAGCCTCACAGCAGGAGTCAGTAGGAAAGGAGCTGACTGGTCCACCTGACTACACTGGCCATCCTTTCAAATCATGTAGGACCTAGAAGGCCCTTTTCTTTTGCTCTTTATATATTTGTGGAGCCCCACCTGTGTACCTGAAACTGTCCTAGGCACCAAGGATTCAGTGGGAAATAAAACTCCCAGGACCTGCTCTCATGGATCTTATATTTAGTGGAGAGACAGACCATAATCGTGGGTTAAGGATGTTGGGTGGACTTTATTCTTTTTCAGATTGGAGACTGGACCATAACTTAGGAAAAAGGGGTCTCGAGTATCCCACACTCTAAAACAAAGAAGAAGCAATTTGGGGCTGGACACATCTGCCTACAGGATTTATTAAGAGATGGCTGAAGTAATCCTGCTAGGCTCTAACATCACCCAGCATCCCCTTCCTCAGTCTCCATAAGCGGAGGACCAGGGAGGGGGAAAGGAGAGAGAAGGAGGGGAGGTCACCAGAGACCTGGGCTGCTGGCCCCTTCTCGTCTCCCTGGAGTGGATTTGTCATTCAGATTAGCCCATGTGCTAGGTGGCTAGTTGGAGGAATGGAGAGCTGACTAGTGAGTGACAGAGGATGGGGAGAGGGGACACCTCAGCACCTCCAGCAGGAGTTTCCAGGGGGACATGGGGGAAGGTGAATGGCCATGAGCCTCCTTTCCCATGTTCTCCCAAGAGGGATACGTGCAGATGATGAGACCCCAGAGGCTCGAGGCTGTGGATGTAGGGTTGGGACAGTAGCTGAGTGGAGGTGTCAGGTATAGATCTGGAAAGGGCACACAGTAGGGAACAGTGTGTGGGGTAGCCCTGCAGTTTGCAGTGCACCCACACGAGAGTGGGCATCTGGATGCCTGTCATACGAGGCACATTCATAGCTGGAGAAGAAATGGCCACAGCTAAGAGAAACTTTCCCCTAATTTCTCCTTCCCGACCCTGAGAAAAAAGAGAAAGGGACTTTGGCGAGGAAAGTAGAGAGGAGTACAGGGGCAGACTACGCCTCTCCCCGCTCCCTTGAGCCAAGTCCAGGCCCTGCCCAGGGGAGAGAAAGGGCTTAGTCTTAAATTGGATGGACCAACCTAGATGGGGCTGGACCTTTAATAAATTAAAGTGACAGGAACATTAGAAGATCTGCCCAAGATGCTATTAAGAAACAGGAAAAGGAGAATCAACATAGTTAATCTAGAAGCAATGATGAGAGAAAGAAACTCATTTGTTTGTACTCCCACGGTTTGCTCAATAAGCAATTTATACATATAAACAGAGAAATTAATGAGAAAATGTCTTATTGCCAGAATACGGTTCTGGCATATTAGAGATGGCCCTTCCTTTGAATCTGAGTTGACCTGGGTCTGCTTTGATCAATAGAGTATAGCAGAAGGGACTTTATAATTGTTCCAAGTCCTTCTGGCAGAAGCCTTGGTCTCTTGGAACCCTGGGCTACCATGTAAGCAGTCCAACTATTGTGAGGTCACCATGTTGGAAGGAAGCCCAAGCTAACAATATAGATATGTATAGATATGTAGGCAGGGGTATCAGCCAGCCTCCAGTTGCTCCAGCTCCCAGGCATTACAGTCATCTCAGCTGAAGCCCCAGACCCCATAGAGAAGAGAGAGATAAGCTGTACCCACTGTGCCCTGTTTGATTTCCTAATCCGTAGAATTATGAGATGTAATAAAAACAAAGTGTCTGGGGGCAGTTTGCTATGCAGCAATAGGGGCTGAATGGAAAATAAGGAAAGGTGATGAGACAGTGTTTGGGGAAGGTTCTCTAAACCAGGAGGTCACAGAAGGCCTGTCTGTGGAGGTGACATTTATGGTGAAGTTATGGTCATGTGAAGATCACTCCAAAACAGGACAAGAGCCCTTTGAACAGAAAACACAGCTGATGCAAAAGCCTAGAAGGAATCCCAGTGTGGCTAGAGCGTGATGAGTAAGGAAGGGAGGGCCAGGAGATGTGATGTTAGAGGTAGGCAGATCATGAAGGGCTCTGCAGGGTAAGGAGGTTGAATTTTGTTGTAATGTAAAGGGAAACCATTGGAGGGTTTCAGGCAGGGGAATGAAGTGATATTACGTACCTTTTTGAAAGAGCATTCTGCCTTCCATGAGGAGAATGGACTCTAAGGGCACAAGACCAGAGGTACAAATACCACCTAGAAGGCTATAGCCAATCCAGACAACCAATTATGGTGGCTTTGTCTAGGAAGAAGCGCATGGGATGGAGAGAAGTAGAGTTTGGTCTTAATTATGCATGTGGGCTTGTTACCCTGATCATTCATTCATTCATGAACATTTTTTGAATCTACTAGGACCAAGCATTTTGTAGCAGATACATGTGTGAAGGGGCAAAATATGTTAGCACGTGAAAGTCTTTCCGGTGTCTCCACTTACTAAAGAAAATCCCATTCTGGAAGAAATAAGGACAAAGAGAGAGGTCTTAGCTGGAAAGACTAAGTTGTCTACCTGAGAACTAAGAGAGAGAAGGCACGATTCTGAGAGAGAAATAAAAGACTCCAGGGCCAGAGCTAGAGAAAGAGCTCGGTGCTCTCTTTGGAGCTTCTGATGATTTAAGACAGCGTGGGGAGCGAAGGAAGGGTTTGGAGAATGTTGCTACACTTCCCTAATGTTGAAGGCCTTAATGTTCTTAGGCAGAAACTGAACCCAGTAAAACACCTGGATTAGCTAAGATTACACAGAGACAGCTAAGACATTGTCCCTGCTCCTAGAAAAACTCGTCAAAGGAATCAGATACGCACAGGTGATCACAACAGAAGGAAATAAGGCCACGTAGCTTCAGCAAAGGCAGATGGAGTGCTACTAAAGAAATCTGAGCTGAGCTGATTTACCCATGGAGAAAGTCAGGGCCAGCTTTGCAAAGTCAGTGACATTGAGGAATAGGTAAGCCTGAGTGCGGGGAGATGGCTGGGGAAGGTGTTCTAGGTGGAGGCAACCCGCTAACAAAGACCCAGAGGTGTGAAAGCCAGGGGTTTTCCAGTGGTTCAGTGTCACTGATGCTTGAAGTAGGTGCAGCAGAGGAGTGATGGATAAGGCCAGAAGGTGGGCTGGGCCCCAGGCGCCATCCTTGGGAGGCAGGACTTTGAGAAGCAGCGGGAGGCACGGAAGTGTTTTAGTCAGGAGGGTGACATGATCTTGGGATTCCAGGCTGAAAGAAAATTTGCAAATAATCCATTTCCATATCCTCATTTTGCAAATGAAGAAGCTGAGGGCCAGGTGCGTCTAGAGCCATGGAAGTTAAGTGAGTCAGAATTTCACAATTGACCCGTAAGTGACAGGAATGGAATTGAATCCAGATCTGAATCCAAAACCCGTGCTCTCTACCCCTCACCGCATCATCTCTTCTCAGGATGGAGCGCAGAGGAGAGGAGGGGAGGAGAACTGTGTCTGCTGCAAACCTAAGAAGCAGGCCAGACCTCTGCGTGGTGGGTCCACAGAACGGGCCCCTCTGCACACGCTGGTGGGAAACCAAGGCTCCCAGACAGGGCGGTGACAGGACAGAGCCTTGGTGTGGAAAGACGGCTCTGTCAGCACCGGAGCCCAGCAGCTGTTTTCCTAGAGGAGGCTGACCCTTCCCCTTCCTGAGGGAAGCCTGGAGTGGTCTCCCTCCCCTGACGCTGGCTGTGACTGAGGCAGATGAGGGCCTGGTCCCTGCTAGCCATCTGTGGATCCTACCTCACAGGCCATGGGGCTCCGGGCCAAAAAGATAGTGTGTTTCTAGCCCCTGAGGTGGCTTTTTACCATGGCAACCACCAGGCAGGACAGTCCGGCGGGGAGGAGGGTGAGGGCTTCCCCACGAAGCTGGGCACCCTCCCACGCGCATTCCTCCCACGGAGAGGGCGTTACCTGGGTGACGGGCAGAGGGCCCTGCAGCCATACTGACCTTCCATAGAGGCACTTTGGAGAATCAGCCCCTGTCCTCACTGGACTCGGAAGAGGAGGGTCCCCCCCCGCCGCCAGCCCCCATCTCTAGGCCTTCCCCTTCTTCTCTCCCATCTAAGGCCCCGGCTCCCCCCACCCGCTACCGCCACCCAGCAGTCAGCCCGGGCCCCCCATGAGTCACCGTGTGGGCCACTCAGCAACAGGGAGCCTCTGTGCTCACACAGCCAGGCCAGCAGCCCCGGTTGTTTACAGACATGTAACCGCCTGACGCCCCCAGCGGGGGTCTGAGGTTTAGACTGTAATGATGGTGATATCCGCCCCTCCTTGAGCTCTTTATCCCTCCAAAGCTGTCCCTGCCACAGTCTTCTTCGGAAGCCTGTGAAGTCTTTTCATTTGCCAGACAAGCTGGAAGGAAGTACTGAGAGGGTGAGAAATCTGCCTGAGGAATTCCAGCCCCAGAGTCTCTGGAGGGTCCAGGGGGCTGACAGCTGGCCGCAGCTGCCACACAGCGAGGCAGAAGCTGAGGCCTCGCAGGCTCTGAGGCCTCACAGGCTCTGATGGGCTCGTGGACCCCGGGCCAGCCCTTTGGGGTCATGGAGGTCATCACTCAGGAGGGAGGGCCCAGTCGGAACCTGAGGGTTGGGGGGAACCTGAGGGTAGGGGGGCACCCGGGAGCTATGCCTCCCCCGCCCCAGATCAACTGGAAATACAACTTCTCACCAGACCTGCGGAGGTAAGGAGGGGATAGCACTCTTGTCTCACAACCGAGTCCTGAGTCCAAATCCAGGAAACTCTGGGTGCCTTTGGGATCCTTCTTTAGAAACCAGTCCTGGCCAATCAGGATTAGCTCTAGCACAAAGACTCCACCTGGGCTGTTTCACTGAGACCCTTCATCTTCATGTATGTGTAGACTGCCCTGCCATCTCTTCCCTTCTCTTTGCTTCTCTTCCCATCCTCTTAGGAAAAGATGGATTGCTATGTGGCTATAGTAACAAGTAACTCTTAGCACCAGTTATCTACCCGGCTTCTTCTGTGACCACTTGTTTCAGTAACCATGATCCTGGAACTGCGTGCTCCTTCAGTCATAGCCCACCCTTCTGAGAATAACCAGTCAGCAGCGGCCTCACTCCATTGACGGTGCTTCTAGAGCCAAAGGTCGACCATTCCTAAACACTCTGAAAGTTGACCCATCACTGAACTCCACGCTTCCCCAAAGCCTATATGAGATTACCTCTCCCCCTTGCTCAGAGATGCCTTTGCAGGTACAGCTCCCTTAAGCAAGTACACTCAAGACTCTTGTTTCTGATAGTGAGGGGTCACATCTTCCTTTAAAACTTTGCCCCCCACCCAGATATTTCCTATAACCGATCACAAATTCCTCCAAAATCCAGAGAACGAGCAATACATTTTTTTCAGCTTTGGTATAAATTTGGCCTAAGCTGGGACCAGAAGTGCCTTCCTTCTTATCCCTCTGCCCTCCCCCAACATTCCAGCTCCATCCTGGACCCACGTGGAGCATCCACAAGACAAATAAACGTCTCTTTTGATAAAGTGGATCACTTCCCTTGGCTTAATCTTTGGCATGTTGCATTATGTCAAAAGACCCCCTCCTCCTCCCACCACCAGGCATGAAGACAGGGAGAAAGGAGGAGGTGGGGGAGACATCCTGACACCAAAATGAGATCGTAATATACTCATTATGTTATAACTTGCTTCTTAAACTTAATATGCTGTAGACACTCCCCACAACAATAGATAGTCTTCTACGATATAATTTTTTAAGCACTGAATTGCTTTGCGTCACTTGGATATCCCATAATTTGATTACTTGCTCTGTTGCTGGATATTTAGTTTCCCTTTGTTGTTGTTGTAATAAACAATGCTATGATGAATGTCCTTGTGGATATGTCTTTGTGTGTAAAAGTCTTTCCCATCATAAAAATAACAACAGCAGCCGGAATTAAACCCAGACTTCAATGGCACATTCACCCTCCAGGGGCCTCCCTATCCCAGTCTTGTGCTTCAGATCCACATGTTTTGAGATTTGTCTATATTTTCAGTCTCTTTCTTGGCATTTCTACTCACTATCATAACACAGCCCTGCGAAAGTGACTCCAGCGATTTCCATGGTGCCAATCAGAGTGTCCAGTTTTCATCTTACCAAACAGCACACAATATTCTGAGAATTAAACTCCCAGTCCTTTCCTCAGCCTACAGGCCTCCATGAGGTCAGACCCCTGTCCAGCTCCCCATCCTCATCTCAAGCCATGTCCCCTCTTTATCTAAAGCCTAACACACTTACCTTTTCTTAGTTCTGGGAATTTGTGGTGCCCCCCTCAGGGCCTTTGCTCATGCTGTTTCTTATGCCAGGAAATCTTTCCACCTTCCCACGCCCAACTCCTTACCCTTGCTGACTAATACACATGCATCATCCACAGCTCAGCTCAAAGACACTTCCTCAGGAAAGTTTCCCAAACATCCCTTCCCATCAGACTAGGTCTAGCCCACCATTAAAGGCTATGGAGCACTGTCTACTTCCTTGTAGCATTAATCACTATATCCTGAAAAATAATTATATAATTTCATGTATATATATATATATATATATATATATATATATTTCATATGCAATTTTTAAAAATTAATTTATTATCACAAATAATATATGAGTTTACTTTGCCCTTTAAAAACATAGAACAGGGCTTCCCTGGTGGCACAGTGGTTGAGAGTCCTCCTGCCGATGCAGGGGACACGGGTTCGTGCCCTGGTCTGGGAAGATCCCACATGCCGCGGAGCGGCTAGGCCTGTGAGCCATGGCTGCTGAACCTGCGCGTCCAGAGCCTGTGCTCTGCAACGGGAGAGGCCACAACAGTGAGAGGCCCGCGTACCACAAAAAAAAAACCAAAAACAAAATTTAAAAAAAAACATAGCACATTACAGGTATTGTAGAGCTTTATTTGACCACTACCCAGCTCCACCCCCAAGTCTCGCTCCCTGCCTTCCCCCACTTCCTGGATAACACCACTGTTATGAGCTTAATATGATCAGCATAGTGGCTCAGAGGTTGGGTTCTGGAGCAAAACTGCTAAGATTTGAGTCTCAGTGCTTGCTCCTACTTCCTATGTAACCTTAAGCAAGTTACTTAACATTTCTCTGCTTCAGTTCTATCATCTGTAAACTATGGATTAATAATAGTAACTAATAGTGTAGGATTAAGATTTATATGAGATGTTCCATGTTAAGTGATTGGGATAGTGCCAGGCTCATAATAAGTGCTGAATAGATGTTAGCTATTACTATATGTGATAGTTAATTTTATGTGTCAGCTTGACTGGGTCATGGGGTGCCCAGATATTTGGTTAAACATTATTTCTGGATGTGTCTGTGAGAGTGTTTCCAGATGAGATTAGCATTTGTATTGGTAGATTCAGTAAAGCAGATTGCTCTCCCCAATGTGGATGAGCATCATTCAATCCACTGAGGGCCTGAATAGAACAAAAAAGTGAGGGAGGGGAAAGTTCACTCTCTCTGCCTGACTGAGCTGGGACACTGATCTGAGACTTATGCCCAGTGCTCCTGGTTCTCAGGCCTTCAGACTCAGACTGGAACTATGCCAGGCTTTTCTAGGTCTACAGCTTGCAGACATCAGATCAGCAGATCATGGGATGTCTCAGCCTCCATAATTGCACGAGTCAGTTTCTTACAGTAAGAAATCTATCACCTATCTATTTATCTATCTATCATCTATCTATTGTTTATCCAACCTATTGGTTCTGTTTTTCTGGAGAATCCTAATACTCTATAATATATAGATCGTATA
This sequence comes from Mesoplodon mirus, assembly GCF_964341445.2. Classification (NCBI taxonomy): domain Eukaryota; kingdom Metazoa; phylum Chordata; class Mammalia; order Artiodactyla; family Ziphiidae; genus Mesoplodon; species Mesoplodon mirus. The sequence goes on along the minus strand of NC_138979.1, from coordinate 160,992,074 downwards.
TAGTATTTTTGTGTGTGTGTAGTTTAAAAATATAAATATAGGGACTTCCTTGGTGGTCCAGTGGTTAAGAGTCCACCTTCCAATGCAGGGGACCCAGGTTCGATCCCTGGTCGGGGAACTAAGATCCCACATGCTGTGGGGCGATTAAGCCCACGTGCCACAGCTACTGAGCCCACACACTCTGGAGCCCACACACTGCAACGAAGAGCCCTCAAGCTCTGGAGCCTGCACGCCACAACTAGAGAGAAGCCCATGCGCCACAAAAAAGAGCCTGCATGCCGCAACTAAGACCCCACGTAACCAAAAAATAAATAAATAAATAAATAATAAATATTAAAAATATAGGACTTTCCTGGTGGCGCAGTGGTTAAGAACCCACCTGCCAATGCTGGGGACATGGGTTCAATCCCTGTTCCGGGAGGATCCCACATGCCGCGGAGCAACTAAGCCTGTGCGCCACAACTACCGAGCCTGCACTCTAGAGCCCGTGAGCCACAACTACTGAGCCTGTGCGCCACAGCTACTGAAGCCTGTGCACCTAGAGCCCATGCTCCGCAACAAGGGAAGCCACCGCAATGAGAAGCCCGTGCACTACAACAAAGAGTAGCCCCTGCTCGCCGCAACTAAAGAAAGCCCACATGCAGCAACGAAGACCCAACGCAGTCAAAAATTCAAAAAAAAATTTTTTTCTAAAAAATAAATACATAAATTAATAAATATAAATGGCATCATAAGGCAGGTAGCTCTTAGGGACTGACTGTTTTTACTCAACAATATGTTTTTCAGATCTTGCATGTTCGTACACATAGATTTAGTTCTGTTTCATTCCTTTAAAATGCTGAATGATAATAATAACTCAATATATGAATATACCACATTTTATTAATTCATTTCTACATTGATATTTCACAAGATACTAAATTTGGAATTTTTTCCAATTTTTTAATATTGCAGGCAATGCTGCAGTGAATATCCATATATATCCTTATGTATCTGAGCAAGTTTTTTTTTTTAGATTAAATGTCTAGAAGTGGAATTGATAGGTCATAGATTATGTGTATTTCCATTTTAAATAGTTCTGATAAATCACCCTCCAAAATATACTAATTCACATATCCCTCCCCACCAGGAATATCTAAAAGGTGATTTCTACCTGAAGATCATGCTGATATTCTTTGATACTTTCTTCTAAAATTTTGAGGTTGTTCTCTTTTTTTTAATTCAGAATTTTAAACTTGAATTTATTTTTGTATAAGGTATGAGGAAGAGATCAATTTTTTTTCCTTAAGTCAGTTGTCCCAACACCTCTCATGAAGAATTCATCCTTACCCCACTGGTTCGAAATGCCTTCTTTATCCTAAGTCAAATCCCCTAGATGCATGAATTTTTTTTTTTTTGGACTCTAGTCTATTCTTATCTATTTATGTGTACCAACGTCACCTCTTTTAAAAATTGCAGCTTTATAATAACTTTTTAGATCTGGTAAGGCGAGATCCTAACCCCCACCATTTGTTTTTTTCCAAGGGGCTATTGTTGCACATTTTCATATACTGTGTAAAATCATCATGAGATATTATGTATCTGTATGTCTGTGTCTTTACTACTGTTGTTCTCCATTAGAAAAAGAGCTCCAGGAAGGTGTTTTTGTTTTGTTTTATTTACCACCATCTCCTTACTATCTAGAACAGGGTTAGGCCCATAGTAGACCCTCCATAAGTTTTTGTTAAGGGAATGAATAAACATATGGATTTTAGAAGCATCCTGTCAAGTACTATGGAGTCCTTTTAGTATTTTGATTGAGATTGCATTGAAGTTTTAAATTATTTTGGAGAGAATCAACATCTTTACGATGATAGTCATTCCATTATTTTTTATTTATTTATTTTTTGCATTACGCGGGCCTCTCACTGTTGTGGCCTTTCCTGTTGCGGAGCACAGGCTCTGGACGTGCAGGCTCAGTGGCCATGGCTCACGGGCCCAGCTGCTCCGCGGCATGTGGGATCTTTCCAGACCGGGGCACGAACCCGTGTCCCCTGCATTGGCAGGCGGACTCTCAACCACTGTGCCACCAGGGAAGCTCTTGTCATTCCATTATTGAACACAGCACGTCTCTTCATTTTTTGTGACTTTCAATTTTATTATTTCCTCCATGAAGGTCTTATATACTTCTGATTAGTTTATTCATAAGTATTTCATAGTTTTTGTTACTGTGATGAATGGAATTTTAAAATTATTATTACATTTTCAAATTTTTATTGTTCATATATAGAAAAGCTCTCTTGATTTGTAAATATGGAACCGTTCTAACTCACTAATTGTTACTCTGGGTTTTCTAGGTGGGTAATCACATTATCACAAATAATGGCAATTTGGTCTCTTCCTTTCCAATCTTGAAACCTCTTCTTTTTTTTGTTTTGGCTTGCTTGTTTGTTTGTTTACATCTTTATTGGAGTATAATTGCTTTACAATGTTAGTTTCTGCTGTACAACAAAGTGAATCAGCTATATGTATACATATATCCCCATATCCCCTCCCTCTTGAGCTTCCCTATCCCACCCCTCTAGGTGGTCGCAAAGCACCGAGCTGATCTCCCTGTGCTATGCAGCAGCTTCCCACTAGCTATCTATTTTACATTTGGTAGTGTATATATGTCATTGCTACTCTCTCACTACCTCCCAGCTTCCCCTTCCCCGCCATGTCCCCAAGTCAGTTCTCTTCATCTGCGTCTTTATTCTCTTCTTTGTTTTTAATTTCTTATCGTGTTAGTTGTAACCTCCAGTATATTGTTGACGAGTAGAGGTCTTGGCTCATTTCTGACTGCACTGGGGTATCATTCAAGATAGGTCAAAGTTTGCTGCAGTAACAAACAGTCCCAAAATCTAGTGGCTCAACACAATCAAAATTTATTTCTCACTTACACCTCATATTCAACACAAGTCATGGATCAGGGAGGGGTTCCTTATTGTTATTTCTCAGAGACTCAGGCTTATGGAGGCTAAGCACATGGACGTGTGCTTCCACAATCACTATGGCAGGAGGAATTATGTACTGGCTTTTGAAGCTTCCACCCTGAAGTAACTGCTGTTCTGTCCACTGACATTTCAAAGCAAGTCCCATGGCCAAGCCTAACTTCCAAAGGGGTAGGGAAGTGTGATCCTTCCATATGCCAGAAGAACAGCTGGACCGTGGGAATGCTTCTCATGCTCCACCATTACACATGGTGTTTGCTCTAAGTTTCTGGTAGATAACCCTTTATCAAGTTTAGAAGTAAGTGCATGAGTTTGTTTAGAACTTGTTAAGTAAAGAGTTTGTCCTTATCATGAATGAGTGTTAAATTTTATCAACTGTTTTTATGTCATCTGTTTGATGTGTAAATGTTATTTTTCTCCCTTAATTTGTTAAGGCATTTATATATGCTGTTTCTTTACCCAGAACATTCTCCTCCACTGTCCTCTTCAAACAGTTTTCCTGGTTAATTCTCATTCTTTAGAGCTCATTCACTCATCCAGCCAATATTGATTGAGCAATGCTATGTGCCAGATGTTGTTCTAGGCACTTGGGATACATCTGTGATACATCTGGGATACAAAGCAGATAAAGGTCTTGCCCATGTGGATCTTACACTGGGGCGAGGAAAGAAAAGAAACGTATAAAATAACTAAGTAAATTAGATAGCATGCCAACAGTCTTGAGTACAACAGAGGAGAAGCAGAGCAGGGCAAGGGGGAAATGGCGATGTTGGGAGGGTGTAGTCAGAGTAGGTCTCTCATGACATCAGGGCGACGACTCAAAGCAGGGGCAGAGTTTACTAGGTAGGTATCCAAAAGCAGACTGTTCCAGGCAGAGGGCAGCAGTGGGGCAAAGGCCCTGGGGTGGGAATTGCCATGCGGGTTCTAGAAGCAGTGAGGAAGTTCTGGGACTGAAGCTGAGTGAGTGAGCCTGGCAAGGGATGAAGCTGGAGAAATAGTAGAGGAGGGTGACCGTGAGGGCCTTAGAGGTCATAGCAGGGCCTTTGAGTTTTTCTTGGACTAAGATGGGAGCCCTTGAAGACTTTTGGACAGAATCTGACTGCGCTTTGAAAGGATCCCCCTGATGCAGTGGTGAGAACCACCTTTAGGGTGGCAAGGGTAGAAACAGGAAGATGGGAGGAATCGCCTACAATAAATCAGGTGTGAGATGAAGATGCTCCTACAAGAGTCATAGCAGTGGAGGTGGTGAGAAGTGCTGAGATTCTGGATACATTCTGAAGGAAAAACCATGATGATATTCTAATGGATTAGATGTGGAGTGTGAGAAAATAAGAGAAGCCAGGATGGCTCCAAAATTTTGGCCTGAGCAATGGGAAGGATGGAGCTGGAAGAGTGGAAGAAGTTTTAGGTGGAGAAGGTTTCAGGTGGGGGAGGATCAAGAGTTCAGTTTTTTTTTCTTTTTCATTATGATAATTTTTTTATTGAGATAAAATTCACATATCATAAAATTCACCTCTTTAAAATGTGACTTTGATGGTTCTTCGAATATTTATGAGTTGTGCAACCATCACACTATCTAATTCCAGAATATTTGTTGACCCCCCCCCAAAAGAAACCCATACCCATTATCCACTCTCCATCTCCCCCTCCTAGACATCTACTTTCTGTCTCTATGAATTTGCCTATTTTGGAAATTATATATAGATGGAATCATACAGTATGTAGCCTTTTGTGTCTGACTTCTTTCATCCAGCATAATTTTTCCAAGGTTCTGGACTCTTTGAATTTGAGGTGTTTTATTAGACTATTAAATATTTAAGTCTGGTAGAGAGGTGAGGGCTAAGGGATACAGAAAATATAAGATATCTGTAAATAGATATACAGAATCATCAATATATGGAAGAATACTACTTAAAACCATGAGACTAGGTGCAATCCCTCATCAAGTGAGTAAGGACAGAGAGAAGGAAGATGCCCAAAACTGGCACACTCGAACATCTGGAAGAGAAGAAGCCATCACAGGGGACAGAGAAGGGGCTGCTGGTGAGAGGGAGGCAATAGAGAGTATGGATCCTGGAAGCCTGGGGAGAAAGTGCATGGACAGAAGGCTGTGGTCACCTGGGTCAGATGCTCCTAAGAGGTCAAGTAAGATGAAGACTGAGAAATGACCATTGGGTTTAGCACCCAGGAGGTCATGGAGCTCCTGGTTGACCAAGAGCTATTTCAGAGCGATGTCAGGGAAGAAAGCCTCATCAGAGTGGGTTCAAGAAAGAGTGGGAGAAGAGAAACTGGAGACAGTGGAGACATCTCTTTTGAGGAGTTTTGCTGCAAACCTGGGGTGGTAGATAGGAGAGAAGTGAGGCCAAGAGTGTTTTTTGTTTTGTTTTCAAGATGGGAGAATCAGCATGATGTTTGTTTCAGATAGGAATGAACGACACAGTAGGAGCCAAAAATTAATGATGTAGGAGAGAAAGGGGAGAATTGCCGGAGGGGGTTCCTTGAGTAGGTGATGGGACAAGATTGATCCCAAGGGGAAGGTTGGCCTTTGATGGGGCTCGTATGGGTCATCTATCGAATGAGATGGGGAGACGGTATGTGCATGCAGACCTGGCCAGCAGGCAGATAGCAGGCAGGGTAGGAGTCTGTGTTCCTAAATTTTCAAGGGATGGAAGAAGCATGGTCATTGGCTGAGTGAGGGGGAGGTGTTGGGAATTAGAAGGGAATGGAATGAAAAGGTATCTAGAAGAGAGCAAGTGCACTAGGGAAGAATAGTGTGAGTCCAGGCAGCATTAGGGTGCAGGTGAGGTCTGTGTGCCCAATTCAGATATCACCCCCTCCCGAAAGTCTTCTCCCCCCCAGACTAGGTCACTCCCCTTGCTGCCTCATGGCCCCTGTGGTGCTTCTCTCTCACAACTCTGATCACAACTGGAATGAAATATCAACTGTATTCTTTAGCTCTTTAATCCCTGTAACCCTCCCTAGACTGTAAACCCCATGAAGACATGAGCAGAGACTGTCCCCTCCGTCGCGGTATCTTGGCATCTAGCTCCTCCCACACAGTAGTCTCTCAATACATAATATTTAAATAGTTGAATAAATGAATGAAGTAATGGATGAGAAAAGTCCTGGAAGCTGCATGTGTGCTTTTAGTCGGCCTAGATTTCTGAAGCAACTCCTTCCGCATCCCTGAGAGATTCTGGACCTCCTCTCTCCGCAGCTTTTACCCCCACCCCAATCCCTCCTCCTCCCCTCCCCCTCCCCCTCCCCCTCCCCCTCCCCTCCCCCTCCCCCTCCCCCTCCCCCAGCGCTCCGCTTTGCGGGCGCTTCTGCTTTAAGGGCCCCGCAGAAGTCGAGCCGGGCGCTGATTGGTGGTTTATTCTAACGGATAGAGGATGAGCTCATCTGCAACCAATGACCGAGCTGCATCCGGCCAGACCCCTGCACCTGGGTGGAGGGCTGAAAGCAGCCGCCCACGGTGCAAGGTCCCCCGCGGGGGCGAAGGGTCAGTGGCGGCAGGGCTGGGTCTGGCCACGCGGACCGAGTTCCTGGCTCGGGCAGGTATGGTGTTTGCCCGGCTCCTCCTCCATCCCCCCTCCCCCAGGAGAGGATGACCCCTCTTCTCACTCCCCCAGCCCGCCTTCCTCGGCGACCCCCGAGGGGCGGTGCACCTTGCGTGCCGGGGACTCGCGGGCTGGACGCGCCGCCTTCTGGGTCCAGGCGAGGCTATGCGGTTCTGCCCGGAAGGACCCGGCCCGGCGGGTGGCCCCGGAAGCCGGACCCTGACACAGAGCAGCCCGCCCTTTCGGCCTTGGTGCCTCTGAGCACAGGACTCAGAGCGGCATGTCCCTGGTGACTGGGCCGAGTGGGGAGGGTGCGGCTTCCCTTCCCCGCTCCCTCCACCTCCTGGCCGCATTCTGGCCAGGGTTCAGCTCCCCGCTGGCTTCACGATGTGGGTTTTCCTCCCCGCCCCACTCCCCATCCTGTTCTCTCCTCCCTCTCTCCACAGAGGCAGAAATGACCTGGAGTTGGCCATTTGGGCCCTGCCCCTTCCCAATGGGGCCTGAGAGAGCGAAGGTGCAGGGGCTGCAGTGAGGGGCAAAGGCAGCTCTGCCGGCCTCTCTCTGAGCCCTTTCCTTTCCTGAAGACACTGCTCTTATCCCTTTGGCCACTTGTATCGCACACTGCTCAGGGAGGAGGAGCTGCTGTACGGTCCTTGGAGGCCACGTGGCCTCCTGGCCTTCTCAGAGCAGAGCCAGGAGGCCAGAGGCATCCCCTCCCTAGGGCTGGCTGGGCTCTGACCCCATTCCTCTAACTCCACCCAGCGTGGCACTGAATCTGCCACTCAGTCATTTCATTTGCCCGCAGACTTTAAGGCCAAGCCCTGTGTCCGGCTCTCTGCCTGGCTCCTTGGGGGTCCTCACTCCCTGGCCACACTGACCTCAGAACCTAGGGAAATGAAATAAAGCAGGGGCAATCCATCCTGTTCGAGGAGGTGCCATGGAGCCGAACCTTGAAAGATAAATGAGATTCCCATGGGAGGAGCAGGGAGGGGAGAACAGGCAGGATGGAGGGAACAGTATAAGGAATGGCCTTTGGGCCCCGGGCCCTGGCTTCAGCCTCAGAGTGTGTGACCTCCATGTTTAATGTGTGTAGAGGCCCTTTGCAGGCATATCCTCAGCTCTCTCCAGTGCTCAGCACATAGTAAGTGCTCAAGAAATACTCGATGAACTGAATTTAAATTGAAAACAAAATACCCAGAGCCCAAAGCATGTTATTCTGTTTTTACCACCACTTAGGAAAGATCTGGCTCAGTGAGGGATATTACCCACATTAGCTCTGATCCCTCCAGCCCTTGGACGCGAGCATTAGTCTTCCCAATACTCAGTGGAGGAAACCAGGGTGCAGATGGGGTGTTACTCCCAGCAGTATTCTCCCTAATGCCTCTGCTCTCTCCAGGTCCCTGCTCCAGGGCAGCCATGAGCCTGGTGGCCTGTGAGTGTCCCCCTGGCCCTGGCCTGGACCCCGAGCCCTGCTCATGAGTGCAGTCCCAGGCCCTAGTGTACCTGGAGCAGATTTGCAACCGGGTCACTCCGGGGGCACCTGACATGACCAAGCGCGACTACCTTGTGGATGCAGCCACACAGATCCGGCTGGCCCTGGAGCGTGACGTCAGTGAGGACTATGAGGCAGCCTTCAGCCACTACCAGAATGGCGTGGACGTTCTGCTCCGAGGCGTAAATGGTGAGGCTGGGGCTGGGCAGGGATGGAGGCCAGTGGTGAAGGGCTCATCCCGCCATCTGTCCATCTGAGCTGGGCGAGCAGGGCTCTCTGTGGGTCCTGCAGGGCCTCTGCAAAGGACAGTAATAACAGCTCTCACTTATCGAACGGTTCCTATACACCAGGCGCTGGTCTAAGGGCTTTACCTGTATCAACTCATTTCCCATTCACAGTAATACAAACCACTGTATATGTTCTTGCATGTACTTCCAAATATATAAGATTGATTTTTATTCCCATTTTCCAGATGAGGAAACTGAGGCACAGGGCAGTTAAATAGCTTGCTTGAGACTCCACAGGTGTCAAGTGGCAAAGCTGGGGTTGGAACAGTGTGGGCTCCAGAGGCTGTGCGCTCGGCTCACTAAGCTTGCCTGCCCCTGGAGCTGGGCTGTGGTCCTGCCCTCTGGGGGCTTGCATTCTAATGGGGGGAGATTGATGAGTTGATGATGGACTATTATAGTCCCAGGTGGCAAGAACAATGAGGAGGAAGTGAAGGGAGGGAAGAGGGAAACTGAGGCCAGGCTAGGCTGGCATAGGGCATTTTCTAGAAGTCAAAACCCTAATCTGAGGACTGAAGAATGGTGGGCATGTTGTCCAGCTGAAGGGCTGGGTGGGGCTCTGGAGGGAGAACCGCACAGGCCTGGAGGTGAGAGGGGAGGCCTATTCAGGGAAAAGGGAGGCATTTCCAAGTAGGGGGAGAGGCTGGCTCTGAGGCCACTTGGAGACCCCTGAGGGCCTTGGTGGCCAGGCTGGGGGTAGGAGTCGGGCCCCAATTCACGCTTCCTACCCTTCCGCCGATGAGACCTCTCAATACCTGGGCTTCATGCCTGTCCAGTGACTTCCTTTACCCTCCAGTCCTGATCCCCATTCTGGCCTCTTTCACACTGGGCATCAGAGATAGAAGGACGTGTGCTCTCTGGGGACTTCTGTCTCCTACTCTGAAAAACGGACATGGAAATCCACACTGTGTCCCTTCCCAGGGTGTGATGGTGGCCAGAGAGGTAGTAGGTGCCAACTGTAAAGTGCTGTAGGCTGAGTGGCAACTGTGGTTCCCAACCTCTCCTGCCACCATCCCTCCTCCTCCTCCCCTGCTGGTCTCCCATCCAGAGGAGGACCCAAGAACAGTTGGGGGGTCAGAATCCACTGACCAGCATCAGAAATAGGCACTACCTCCTATGGAGGATAGAGGGCAGGCACTGGGAGCCCAAACCCCAGCGTCCTCCCAAGGACAGGACCCCTCCTCCCCACAGTTGACCCCAACAAGGAGAGATGTGAGGCTGTAAAGCTGAAAATTACCAAGTACCTGCGGCGGGCGGAGGAGATCTTTAATTGCCACCTGCAGAGGACGCTGGGCAGTGGAGCCAGCCCTGGAACGGTAAGGAGACCCCAAAGTCCTGAGGGCTCTGAGGGGAGAGAGCTGAGGCCCTCACCCCACAGGCCAGGGAGCTGTCGCCTGCCCTCCCAAGCGGCAGGCAGACGGTGGAAAGCACAGGTCAGCTGGTGTGTGTGCCAGGGCTGCCCTCCTGCCCTCCTCCTCCTGGCTTCCTCTCTATCCCACACTCTCCGTAATTCATTCATTTGCAAACGCTTAGTGAATCATCTCCAGTCCAGTCTTACGCCCCCACAGAGCGCACACACACACACACACACCTTCCCACCCTCACGCATGGCCCGTACACATGCTCACCTATGTGCACACTCAGGCCCCCAGATCTCTCTGTGTTTGGCTGGGCTGCAGTGAGTATTCGGAGCAGACACAAATACCCACATGCATATACACACACAGGAATATGTGCATATATAAATGTGCAAAAGTCCTCTCCCCATAAGGCTTTTCTTGACCCAGGGGGCACTCAGAAAGGGTTGAAGATGCACACACACTTCTCAAGCCCACAGGTGTGTGCATACACACCCCTTCTAGGCTTGCTGCACCTTGTAAGCTGCTTCCCCCAAAACAGGTGCCTGGGCCACATGCCTTGGTCTTCGAGGCGTGTTCCCCAAGACGCACATGTTCCCAGGTTACTTCCCCCCTCCCCGGGCACATCTGCCTCCTGTGGACGGGGCTTCTGAGAGGGGGTTTCTGAAGCCCTGAGAACTCCCTGGGCCTGGGAGGAGGACTAGGTGGGGACCGAGCTGAGAGGGTGGCCTGGCCACCCTGGACCAAGGCCTGCTTCTCTGCTCAGTCTGTCCCTGTGAGGTGGGCCCTGCCTGTACCCCGGTCCTGCCCTCTGTGGCCACTGCTCTCCTGGCAGCCGGGGCCCTGCCCACTGCCTGGTGAGAAGGTCGTGGCTGAGGAGGACTCACCCTGAGGCCGCTACGTGGCTCTGTCCTGACTCTGCAGGGTTTTAGCAGCCTGAGGCTGCGGCCCATCCGCACACTGAGCTCTGCCCTAGAGCAGCTGAGGGGCTGCAAGGTGGTCGCGGTCATCGAGAAGGTGAGTGAGCACCGCCCGGGGTGTGGGAGGAGGAGTTGCGTATAATTCGGAGGGGCAGGTGTTGGAAAGGGGTCAGAGGGTCCATGGGGAGGAGAGCAGCTGTGGCGGCCCCGCACCCTTCCTCCACCCCAGCCCGCATCCGTCAGCTCTGGAAAGGAAAGCGTGAGGAAGAAGCAGGGGCGCGCAGCTCCTCTCCACAGCCCGCCAGCTCAGACGCAGAAAGCCGCTCCCTCCGGGGCGCCCAGCCAGCCCGCGCTGCCCTGCCGGCCCCACTTCCACTTCCCCAGGACTGCAGCCAGGAGTCTCCCTACCTAGCACAGCCCAGAGGTTCCTGTGGCGGGAGTGCGCTTATCTCCAGAAACCCGTTCTGCGGACGGTCGAAGCGGGCTGGTGCCTTGTCCAGGGCCTTGGCAGCTCTGCCCTTTCTCTCCTGGCTCCTCCGGCCACCCCCCATCCTGACCCCATCTAGGATCTTTTCCCTTAATTCAGGGCAGACAGGAAGATAGGAGCTGACCGCCAAACCTGAACCTGGGACACTCATCAGAAGGACGGACAAGTTGGGTCAAATGAGATTTGAGCCAATATTTGATCGCTCTCCGCCCCAGCCCAGGGATACCTGAATATTTGCTAAAGCGTTTTTTTCCTCAAACTGGCTGTTTATCAGAATCCCCTGGGGGAGCTTCCTAAAAATACAGATGCCCAGGCCCCATCCCAAACCCACTGAGTCAGAATTTCTAGGGTTGAGCTCAGGCACCTGTAATTTAAAACACTCACGGGGGATTTGGATGGGTCTGGGAGCCCGCAGAGAAAAGGGGACCGGTGCGTGCTCCCCGACATGCCGAGGGGGACGTGCTGGCCGGGCTGGCACTGCGTGGCCACAGACGAGCTCCTTTCCCTGTCTGGGCACTGGTTTCCTCATCTGGAAGTGGGGTAAGGATCCTCCCACCCACCCCCGCCCCACCCAGCGTGACGTGGGAACTAAAGTGAAATGATTCGAGGGAAAGGCCTGGCACACGCTAAAGCATTTGATACAAGTTTGATGGCCATGAAGGCGAATGACGAGAGTGTGTGGCGAGCAGGCTTCCCATCCCGGCCTTGCTCCAGCTGCTGCTCCCAGGTCCCTGGAACAGGCCCCAGTCTGTCAGCCAAGGCCCAGCCAGCTTCCATCTGCCCAGCCCTTCCCTCCCATTGCGCGAGTCCACGTGGCTTGGCCGCTGCCCCGGGCAGGCGGAGGAGGTGACAGCCACCACTGTTTCCCCGTGTGGGATCCCACTGAACCAGTGGTGTTTTGGAGAGAGGGGTTCTGGGTCAAATAAGTTTTGGAAACAGTGAGTTAAAGTTACATTACATTAGGATGCAAATGTACACAGTGAATCTCTAAGAGGGAGGTCTGTGACAGAATTCCCCGAATTTGAATTTAACCCCGGACACACATGTGCAAAGCATTTTTGGAATCCCATATTCTGAGGCCTGTGCATATGGGAATTAGAAATTCAGGCCAAGCCCAGCCATTCTGTCTTGAGAGTGCCCTCTTTTCTTTCTTTTTATATACTTTCTTGGGCACTCAATTTACCTACTCCACCTCCCTCCTAAAATCCTGCTTCCTTTTTCTGAGTCATTCCCAGGAACACCAATCTCCCCAAATTAGGAGAGGTGTTGGGGCCACTGGGCCCAGGTCCCTGCAGCCAGGCCTGGATGAGTATCACCACATTCCATACCACAGCTCTGCCCAGGCAGATCTGGGCAGGCAGGTGGGAGGGCAGTGCCAGCCTGCAGCAGCTCGCAGACTCAGTGGGAGCAGAAGGCCCCACTCAGGAAGCCTTGAGTGCCCCCAGAAACACCCCATTGTGAGGGTTAAAGGGGCTGGGGAGCCGGGGGTCCCTCGGGGCCGAAGAGATACTGGCAGGGGTAGGGGGTGGCAGGGAACAGCAAGGAGGGTGGATCAAGGACTAGGCAGGCAGCAGGCCAGGAGAGCCAGGGTCTGCTCTTGGGAGCCTGGGGGGCTTGGGAGACAATGCTGCCTATTTGCTGAGCTTTGTCCAGGAGCCAGGCCCTGAGTCAGGGACGGGGAAGAAAGAGAAGACCAGCCAAGTCACTTCCATGTTTTTGGCTCAAACAGGGGTGTTTTTTGAATTATTGTTAGTTATCAGCATTTAAAAATTGGCAGGTTTCAGAGAGAAGTCCAGATTTCCTACTTATCCTGAGAAATCAGAAGATCTGGAAATGCTGGTTCACATTCATGTCAGCTGGAGCAGAGGACGGGCTGCCCGATTTAATGGGGCACCTGCCCTCCGTCTGCCCCTTTCTCATCCTGCCCATTGGCTCACATGCCCAGCTCCTGTGGACCTTAGTGCTTGAGAACCTGCTTGAAACTTCTGGATTTGTTTGCTCCAGGAGGAGTCCTCCTGGCCTTGATACTGTGGACATTTTAAAAGGAAGGGTTAATGTGTTTCACCAAAGCTTTCATTGTCCCCGAATCCCAAGAACTCAGTGGGTTTTATTTTTTAAAAAGAGATTTCCCTTTTTATTTATTATTATTTATTTATTTATGGCTGCGTTGGGTCTTCGTTGCTGTGCGCGGTCTTCTCATTGTGGTGGCTTCTCGTGTTGCAGAGCATGGGCTTTAGGCGCACAGGCTTCAGTAGCTGTGGCTCGAAGGCTCTATAGTGCAGGCTCAGTAGTTGTGGCTCACAGGCTTAGTTGCTCCGCGGCATGTGGGATCTTCCCGGACCACGGCTCAAACCCGTGTCTGTTGCATTGGCAGGCGGATTCTTAACCACTGCGCCACCAGGGAAGCCTGAGATTTCCCTTTTTAAAAAGATGAGGGCAGGCACCCTTCACCAGAACTGCCTTCCATCTTCCTGATAGCAATACTCACCTGACATTCGTAAGGCCCATTCTAGTTTGCCAAGCTGTTGCATTAAACCCGCTCGGTCACCCTGAGGAGGAAAAGGGTTATACTGTACAGTCCGATACAGTAGCCACCAGCCACATCAGACTATTTTAATTAATTAAAATTAAGTATTCTATTTCTCAGTGGCACCAGCCACCTTTCAAGGGCTTGATAGCCACATGTGGCTAATGGCTTCTAATGGACAGTGCAGATATATAATATTTCCATCATGGCAGAAAGTCCTACTGGACAGTGCTGCATTTTTTAAAGGTATTTATGTATTTATTTATTTTGGCTGTGCCAGGTCTTAGTTGTGGCATGTGGACTTCTTAGTTGTGGCATGTGCGGCCTTTTAGTTGTGGCATGCGGACTCTTAGTTGTGGCATGCATGTGGGATCTAGTTCCCCGACCAGGGATCAAACCCAGGCCCCCTGCATTGGGAGCACCAAGTCTTTCTTACCCACTGGACCACCAGGGAAGTCCCTGGACAGTGCTGCATTTTAATCATTGTCTTACAGAGAATGTAACTGAGTTTCATAGAGGTCAAGGGACAAACTAGTGCTCTATAGCACAGAGCAAAAGAGGAAGGGGATTTTTTTATTTGCTTGGTTTAATGGGAAAATGCCCCCTTTTCTACCCTTTTGAAATATCATGAAAGAGAAAGGAGTTTAGAACAGAAAAGAAAAAAAAAATTCCCCACCATCCTATCTCATTCCAAGATAATCACTGTTAATGGTTTGGTCTAATTCTTTCTTGATAGATGTGTGTGTATATATGTATTTTTTCTTCTCTTTTTTAACACACTTGTTTCAATGTACTGATCAAGTTTTATTTCTGGCCTCCACGACCTTCACTGCTGTTTTTTTGTACGCTGTAAACGAGAAGACTTGCCCAAGACAAGACAAGGTGGAGGGGAATCCCACTTGGCAAGTGGCAGTGGGGAATTATCCGGGGTGTCAGCACTTGTGGGAATTATCAAGTTTTATCCTAAATGACCCCAGAGTTCTCTTTCTTTCTTTTTCAAGCTTTGCGTAAATTTGGCCAAGGAGCCGGGACTAGGCTGGACTCCATCTCTGGCTGTTGGAGGAGAGACCTCTAGTGGTCAGAAGGGATGCCTCACTCCTGCTGCCCCTGTGCTCAGAGTCCACCACCTTCATCTCACTGACGATGGGGAAACTGAGGCCCAGAGGGGAAGGCATGCACCAGGTCACCTGGTTGTGCCCCTATTTGCAGTTATGTCTCCAGGGCTCCGGGATCAGCCTGTCTGGAGTCACATCTTGGCTCTACCACTTTTTAGCAGGGGGACCGTAGGCAACCTAACTTCTCTGAACCTCAGTTTCTTCATCAGTAAAATGAGTCACTAGTAATGCTCACCTGGTAGGGCTGGAGAATAAAACGAAATGACCTAGATAAAGCCCTTAGCACAGAGTAAATGCTCTATAGCCAGTGTGGGGTTTCCCTGTGATGATATTAATAATCGTCACTATAGACAATTGAGAGAATGTTATGTGGCAGGCACAGGCTGCTGCTGTACTTGAGTTGCTTGCTTTAATAGAATCCTCCTAATGGCCTTCTGAAGGAGGTACTGCTATGACCCATTTTGCAGTGAAGAAGACCAAGGTTCACAGAGGCCATGTGACTTGGCAAATGTGGTAACTGACATTCCCACCGCCTTTACATCCTCCAAGGCCCTTCCCATTGGTGGCCTCAACAAACCAGTGATAAGGGAGGGTGGGCATTTGTAATTCCTGTTTGGTAGATGAGAAAATCAATTCGCTCACCCAAGATCTGAACCCCAATCCTAGGCTGCAGCCTTCGTCACTGCCCAGTGACCTGGCCTCAGGGCCTGGTTCCCATGTGCCACTACGGGGAACGTGTGCAGAGCAGGCTGACGGCTAAGAAGTCACAACACCAGGGTGCTGGCCTTGCCCCCCACATGCCCCTCATCTGGCCCGAATCTTCCGCCTTCCTCCCCTGACGTGTCCTCTCCTATGGCTGGGGTCCACCCCTGCCCACCATGGAGATGAGTCTAGGGCCCAGCTCCAAACAAGGCTCTGCCCAGCAATTGGTAGACCACTGCCTCCAAGCAAAACCAACAGGAGAAGGAGTGGGCTGCCCTCCAAAGATAGCCTCCAGAAAGAAAGACCATTTAAAAGAAGGGGCTGGGGGCAGGGGATGAGACCTGAAGGAGCATGGCAAGACCACATGGTCTCGGGCACCACTGGGGCCACATTCTCAGAGCCTTGGCTTCTTCACCTGTAAAGTAAGAGATCAGAGGAGGTGACTGGCTCTGAGGTCCCTTCCAGCCATGACACCCTCAGACCCTACAGGATGGACCACTCAGCATGCATGTGGGAAGCACCGACTACCTCCCTGTCCTATGCAGGCCTCTGGGAGTACAGAGCTGGACATGTGGTCCCTGCCTTCTCGGAGCTCACAGCCCAGCGGGGAGACAGAAAATTAGACACAGTGTGATAGGGTGAGCCCAGAGAGCACTGGAGACAGATTAGGAGCCCCAGCCTAACGCAAGGGTTGGGAAGGCTTCCTGGAGGAGGTGGTACCTGAGCTAAGACCTGCAGATCTAACAAGGGTGGATGAGCAGGACAGGTTCGATGTCAGTTTGGCGGTGGGGGGTACACTCTGCACTACCACAGCCTGGCCTCCCAGCCCAGCCTTGGTGGAGGACCCTGGGAGGCTGGGGCTGGGGCCGTGGAGTCCCGGGAACTAGCATGTGCCTTGACTAGTGCCTCCTGGACCTCGGCAGGTGCAGCTGGTCCAGGACCCAGCGACTGGAGGGACCTTCGTGGTGAAGGCAGGTGCCGCCCAACCCCCTGCCGTTCTGCATTCCCCTTTGGAGTTTCTCAGAGCTCTTGGAAACCCCTACCCGCTAGGGAACCTCTACCCAGAAGCCGTATGGGAAACCCACACTTCCTCCAAATCCAACAGCTGTTTGTTCTGCCCCCAGCGTGCACCCTGCCTCCCAGAAATGTGCACATGCGCACACGCACACACACACTGCCTCATCCTTGGACCAGAGATGGGAGGGCCTGCCTTCCAGGGTGGAAAGAGGGTTGAGGGTCAGTTAGGAACTGGGGGCAGGCAGCTGCTCTCCAGCGTGGCTCCCACCCTTCATCTGGTTGCCCCTGAGGGCCAGAGGGTCCCCAGCTGATCTGCCCGTTCTGCTCCCTCCCCAGAGCCTGTCCAGGTGCCACGCGGTGAGCCGGGAGCGGCTGACCATCATCCCACACGGCGTCCCCTACATGACCAAGCTGCTGCGGTATTTTGTGAGCGAGGACTCCATCTTCCTGCACCTGGAGCATGTGCAAGGTGAGGGGGCCCTGTCAGCTCCTCAGGCCTTTGGGATGTTGTCCCGTCTCATCCTCTTAAACTGCCAAACCCAGATGCCCAGCACAGACCAGGGGACCTAGGCTTCCTGGAGGATGATGGCTGCTGGGGGCTTCTGTGTGGTGCCAGGGGGGGCAGGGGACATCCTGGGAGGATGTTCACATCTTGGGTGGGTGAGAGGGCATTTATGCAGATGTCCCCTTTGTCACCCTCTCCTCCAGTCTTGGCTCTTTTCACTTTTTTAGTCTGTGCCCACCCCTCAGAGTGGCCCCGTGGGGTGATGGTGCTGAAGCTGTAAGGACAGGAACTGGGTCACGTAGCAGATATTTATTGATCAGCTATGATTTTGTTTTTAAATGAGGTACACATCTCTGGGTCATGACATACAGTCATTGCAGGTCCATGCCTGGCCTTGTTTTTATTTTACTTACTTAAGCTTCATTACACTTTTCTCCCTTAAAAAAAATTATAATACATTGAACACTGGCGAACCCACCACCTAGACCAAGGACATTAAGAATGATTTACATCTCCTTAGGGGTTAAGCACCTATTTTGTGCCAGGTTGTGAGGCTGGGGCTGCTTTAGGTGGGTGGAGAGGAGGGGAGAGGGCACCCTAGGCTGAGGGAGGGGAGGAAGCAGAGGTGAGGACCTGGAAGGCAAAGGGTCCGTGCCCAAGAAGGGGGGGGGGCCGGGAGTGGGACAGGGACCTGGGCCCCACGCTCTTTTACTCCCGCCCCCATGCTTGCTGCACCCTCTGCACGGCCCAGGAGGCACTCTGTGGTCCCACCTGCTCTCCCAGCCGTGCCTCCAACAGTCTGGGACTAGGTCTGGCTCCAGCCTGGAGAGGATGAAGGCTCAGCTCAACTCCCGCCTCAGCCTCCGGACCCCAGCTCGCCTCCCGCCTGGCCACACCTGCCTGCAGGACGGAATCCCCCTGGAGCCTCCCCGGACTTCTCAGAGCCTTACCTCGGCCAGGGGGGCCGCAGCCATCAGACCCCAGAGAGAGGCTGAAGGTGAACCCTCAGCCGGGACCGGCCCTTCCTGCTCCTGGGACCTTCCAAAGGCCCCAGGGGGCCACCTGCACCACCATGCCAGGCGGGGGCCCGGCCAGAGCTCTGATCCGGGGCCCCCTCGGGGGATCCCTTGGGTTCGTGCAGGGGCCGGCCGGGTGCTGGGGGGCTGTGGCCGAGGCAGAGGTCGGAGCCGCCCCTCAGCCGGTGGGGCCGCCTGGCGTGTGAGGGAAGAGCAGGTGAGGCAGTGGGCGGCCGAGATGCTGGTGGCCCTGGAGGCGCTGCACGAGCAGGGGGTGCTGTGCCGGGACCTCAATCCCCGGAACCTGCTTCTGGACCAGGCAGGTAGGAGCCCTGGGCCCAGGGGCAGAAGAGTGGGCCCTCACCCTACCCCACCCCTCCGGCGGGAGGCCCCCGAAGCCTCAAGACAGAGAAGGAAATTTCCCCAAAGTCAAGCAGATGCAGAGGTTATCTGCTTCTTCCCTTGCCTCCCCTCCCCGGCCTTTTCAGGAAGGACTCTGCTGAGCCTGGCTGGCCAGGGTTGAGCTTGGGAAACAAACCCTTTCCCTCAATGAGCTCAGGGCAAGGCTCCTGTGAAGACCAGGTTGTTTCGGGGCCTTGGGGTGGGGTGGGGGGGCGGGCCCCTAGGGAGCTTCTGCCCAGCGCAGCCGCTGGCCCCTGCCTTGTGGCTGTTGGGAGAAGTGCTGGAGTCCCCTGCCTCACGCCTGTGCAGCTCCAAGATGACTAATAGCAATTTTTGTCCCCTTTTATTCCTCCCTGCATGCACTGCATGACAAGGCCACATCCGGCTCACGTACTTCGGCCAGTGGTCAGAGGTGGAGCCCCAGTACTGCAGGGAGGCTTTGGACAAACTCTACAGCGCCCCAGGCAAGAAGGGAAGGGGTAGGGGGTAGCCCTTGGGTGTCTTTATGTGGGTTGAGCCAGGGGGCTGAGGATGACAGAGGGAACTGGGCCATCTGGGTAGGGTGAGTGGAGGGGAGACCCGCCTCCTTGGGCGGGCGAGACTGAGACACGTATGTTCTTGTTCCCACAGAGGTGGGTGGGATTTCTGAGCTGACCGAAGCCTGCGACTGGTGGAGCTTTGGGTCTCTGCTGTATGAACTGCTGACGGGAATGGTGAGCGGTGTGTGGGCAGGGTGTAGGGCCTGGTGGGTGTCACTGAATGTAGGAGGGGCTGGGGTTAGTCCAGCCAGTCGGTGTTGGGGCAGAGCCTGCCTGGTTCCCCAAGACTTGGCCGTCGGGCCCAGTATTCTGCCAGCACAGCTCCCGCCTCCACTGCCGAGGCCATGAGAGACCATGGAAGCCACTCCCACCCAGGCCATGGCCACACTTCGCACCGCTGCCAGATGAGTGGCTATAGCTAGGGAGACTGTCAGCTCAGTGAGAGTTGAGTCGGGATGATCAGGGAAGGTTTCTGGGAGAGAGCGCCCGGGCCTGGATCTGGAGGGCGGGTGGAGTTTGACACAGCCCTTTTACTTAGAAGGCCACTGGATCATCCCCCAAGCCTCCTCTCCCCGCTGCTCACTCCCCGCATCCACACCCTTCAGAGCTATAACCCCCAGACTTTGGCTGGAAGACCAGAGAGAGGGCCTCCTTCATCCCAGGCTGGCAGCTGCCCTGTCCAGCCTGGGTCAACCCAGAGCTTAAAGTTCCCCTGGCAAAGCACCCTTTGCTCAGGATGGTGACCTCCGCCCTCCATCTTCCCTCGTGAGCTCAACACCACACCTGGGGCTGGTTAGGTCAGGCAGCAGGGAGAGGTCAAACGGCATTTGAGCAGGAAATGCCCCGAGTGGGTGCAGTGTGACCGGAAGTCCAGATCTGACTGATCCCTCCTGGCTCCCTCCTGGTTTGGTCCTGTAGCCAGGGCCTTTGAGAGCCCTGGCTGCACACAGCCCCACAGAGTGGCTCTCTCCTCTTGGCCTCCCACCACCTCTCCAGATCAGGGCTCCTGGCCTTCCTCCCGGTTGCTTCTTGCCTCTCTTCCTGACCTCCAGACAGACCTCTCTGCTCCCTGCAGCTGCACCCTTCTGGAGCACAGAGAGGTCCTGCCTTCTTCCCTCGCCACAGCCCTGCCTTGGCCCTGACAGTAGCATGCCATGTCAAATGAGTCGCCCATGGAAATTTTTTTTCTATAAGGAGACAAGTTTCGGTGCTATTCCTGATAGAGTGCCTGCCCTGATTGCAACCCAAGGCCGATGTTTCTAGCAAGCTTGGAGCCAGAGGGACTTGGGTTCAAACCTTGAACTCAGCACAATTCCCTTGACCTCTCTGAGCCTGCTTCTTGTCTTTAAAATTGGGGTAATAATACTTACTCTGAAGGTTGTTGTGGAAATTACGGATAACGGGTCTCAGGCATCCTCCACAGCCTGACATGCAGTAGATCCAAAGCAAGAGGCAACAATCAGCATCATCATCATCCCCATGAGATGTGACAAAGGAGGAAAAAGATAAAACCTGGCCGCCATTGGAGTGTACAGACCCTCCTGGGGTCGCCCCGTGTGTCTTCCCAGGCGCTGTCCCAGAGCCACCCCTCAGGAATCCAACCCCACACCCAGCTCCAGCTGCCCGAGTGGCTCAGTTGCCCCGCGGCCTCCCTGCTGACTGAGGTGAGGTGCGGCCGGCCCGGAGCAGGCGGCTTCTTTGGCCTGAGGGTGGACAGAAGGGAGGACAGACCCTGTGTGTGAACAAGCCGCCCAGCGTATTAGGTGTCTGATGTGGGTGCAGGAGGTTAATGGGGACAACAAATTTCTAGACGTTGGTGGCCAAACACCAATGTCTCCCAAGGTAACACTGGGGGTTCTGTGGGCCGGGCTGGCAGGGAGCAACGGGGTTGGGAAGGCCTGCCCAGTGCTGACTGGGCCTTTCTCCACAGCTGCTGCAGTTTGAGCCCTCCGGGCGCCTGGGCGCTGGAAGAGGCGGTGTCAACAAACTCAAGTCCCACCCCTTTTTCAGCACCATCCAGTGGAGCAAACTGGTGGGGTAACCGGAGGGGGTGGAGTAGGCGATGGGAGCAGCTGGACTGGTTTGGATCTCCTCTCTTCTCTTTGCCTGCCACCCAGAGCTGGCCCTTCTCATCAGCGGCCCTCGGGCAAAGAATGAAAGGCGGCTTGCCCTTCCTGGTCGGGCCCCTCCCTTGGGCCTCAGAAGTCTCTTCACTGACCAGCAAGGGCCTACGGAGTCCCCCAGCCACGTCCTGGAGAAACCCTTCCTAGACGGTGCTGAGTGGGAGGGAGAGAGAGATCTCAGCCTGTTAGGCAGCTTGAACCCCTCCACCCATCAGTCAGCAGTCACCTGCTGAGTGCACACCCTGTACTTGAACTTGGACCTACCATGTTAAAAGGTGCCTTCCTTTGCATTAGCTCTGAGCTACTGACCACCTGCTGAGCCGTGAAATTTTGTGACTCATTATCTGCCATGTGCCCCACTCGGGATGTCTCTGGAGGCTCATCTCAGGATACTAGTCCACTGGCTTTGTGGTCCCAAACCAGGGCTGCCCTGGCGGGTCATCTTAACCATGCAACTAGTGGGCCTCTTCCACCAGAGGCTACTTTTGCAGGGGGTCGGGAGGCTGGGGAAGCAGGGAAGAAGTCTGTAGTGGGCATGGGGTGGGGTGAGGGAATGGGACAAGACAACCCATTCCCCCCTCCTGACCATGCCCCTTATCTTGTGATTAGACTCTGCAGAGCAAAAGGAAAGGAGGGGAGGAAAATGACAAAGAGGAATGGGGGGAGAGGGGAAGGCACAGCTCTGCCACTTAAGAGAAATTTTGGAAACAAAGAGCTCCCTTCCCCGGCTAGCCCACCCATGTGGAGAGAAAGGAAAACCTGCCCCATGGGTCTGAGGGGAGACCACCATTCAGTGTCCAGGCTGAAGCCACTTGAAGAAAAGTTGTACCCACTAGGACTCCCTTCTCGGACGTTCGTCCTGTTTACCATTTTGCATTTTAGTCTTGAGGGTCCACTCAATCCACTGCCCACTGGGACTTCATCTCCTTTTGAAATGAAACCACAAAACACATGGAATGATTGCCCAAGCTTTTACCCGGAAGCAAAACGTTTCTGGTCTCGGAACAACTGGGGTAAGTAGTTACCCCCGAAGACAACTCCCTCCCCAGATTTGGGGGCCTTCTTCCTCTCAGGACTCGCCCTGTCACTGGGGTGTGGCATCTAAGACAAACTTCCACAGATGTCCGCCAACTCCTTCCCGCCTGCGTCTCCGACACCACCAGGTGGCGCCTCTGACACTACCCTCCAGTCGGGCTGTGAAGGCCCAGCTCTAACTCTGGGGCTGGGGACCTGTTGTGGGCATGACTTGACGCTCCTCAGGCCCTCTGGACGCATCTGGGGGACGTGGGAGGTGCAGCCTTTGGAAGGTCCTGGCTCTCCCTGGGGCTTGCCCACGTCCCTCCACCCCGACTCCAATAAAGCCTGCTGTTGCCTCTGGTGTCCTTGCCTCATTAACGCAATGAGAGGGGATGGGGAGATGGGAGGGTGCCTCCAGAGCAAGCTCCATGATAACCAAGAGTGCGCTTGGATCCTGCCAGGAAGGAGGGAGCAGGGCTGGTAGTGAACAGCACGCCAGCCTGTGCCCAGCAGAGCAGCTGTGAGCCCCCCGGAAAGTGGCGGCACTGGGCTCCGTGGGAAGTAAAACAGGAAAAGACATTTTGCAGAGTGTCATGGTGCCTGGGGGTGGTGCAGGGGAGTGGACCTAACCCTCACCGTGACCTCTTCAACAGATGGTGGCTCCTGAGAAAACTGGAATTCAAAGAGGGAAATGATGGGACCTGGCCAGAGCCTGGTGGAGCCCGCTCCCAAGTCTGTGTTCCTTCCGCTACCCTCCCTCAGTCAGGTCAGAGCACCTCCAACTACTGTACAAAGTGCAAGTTGCTTCTGGAACTTCCGGGCCTCATTCATGCAATGAACACTGCACATCCGGCACTTTGCTAGGCCCTGAGTTTAGAATACTGTGGTCCCAGCCCTTAAGGGGCATACGGTCTATTTCCATTTGATAAAAATGGGGCTAAATATACCTCCTTGGTAGGTTTACTAAAGAAATTAAAGCTTCTAGCTCCATGCCCCAAACCTGACCTAAAATTCTTCCTTTCACTGAACTTAAGTTTTTCTACTAGCTCTAGTTCTACCCTCTAGGAGCCACTCTGTTCCCGTGACAGCCCTTCACATAAAGATGGCATCACCGCAAGCAAGATCAGCAGGCAGGGACTGCGTGTGGAAAAAAGCCAGGCTGAGTTTAGCCTGGACACCATCAAGCCTATCACACGTAGTCAGCGCAGATTAGCTCTCAACCCTCTCCACTCGCCCTCACAGACCACTTGCTCCTAGGTGGTGGTCTACCCTCATCTGTTCAAATCAACCTTGATCATGTGGGTACCCACGTGGCAATCAAGTGCAAAATGCAAAACTATGTTGCTCCACCACTCCCCCATCCATCCCAGAAATAACGCAAGGCGCCATCAAAATGTAAATGTCTGTTGGTGTTTGAAGGGGCTTCATGCAGGTGAGAACCAGTTTCTCTTTAACAGTGTGGCTTGCCGGGCTCACCGGGTTCGAGGAAGGAAGGAAGTGCCCTGGAAGCCAGGGCACTTTTCTGGATGGGAGGGACATTACGTGGCTTTCAGTGCTAATGACAGTTACAGTGCTGGAGACTTGTACCACCTCAGTAACCAAAAGAAGTACAGAAGCAGGAACCCTGTTTGTGAATATTTGCCCTTTAATTTGCATTTAAAATCAGTTTCTTTAAATATTTTAGTTACAAGTTCTGAATAGTGTGAAGACATAGGAGATGCTGCAGGCACTCAGTACTGGCTCCCACCCCTTCCCCCTCCCCCAACCCCTAGGCCTTGCTTCTTCGCTCAAAATACAAATGGGCACCCTGCACTAAATAAATGGCTCCCTGTGTCAAGTGTCAGCAGCCTCACGCCTGGATGCAGTTGGATACGAAGCGATGAAGCCCAGTAGCTTTCATGACAAGATGTGTGCATTTAACCATGCTCCGAAGAATTCCAATGACTGTGCCCAGACCCAAGGCAGTGCCTCATAGGTGACATCGGCCATTTCCCCACTGTGCACTAGCATCTTGGGCTGCTTTCCACCACAATCCATCCTCTCCCAGACCTGTGTTCTGTGGAGGAAGAGCTAAGGCTCCGCTCCCTAAGGGCCACGATACAGGAAGGAACAGAACTGCCTCTTCAGCCCACAGGCTTAAGCCAATGGAATTTAAAAGCTCCAGACAATGTGAGCCAGTCCACAGTATGCCTCCTCCACTCCCATCTCTACCAGGCGCCATCCAGCCCTTGGTTGTGACACGCTCTCACTGCCAAGATGTGCTAGAATCTGCTCTAGATGAGAATAACGTGCTAGAATGGTCCCAGTGGTCTGGAAAGGGCGGCACAACCACAGCTGGGAGTGCTTGTGCCAAAATGGGTCTTCCTGGTACAAAGCTGTGACGGGGAGTGTGAGGGCAGGCCTGGGTTCTGCTCCAGTCTCATTTACAACCTCTGACCTCAGAATCCGTCCTCCCCCTCAACACTGCCTACCCATCCCCTGCCCCTCCAGATCCCCCAGCCTGTGCTTCCCGGAAGAGGTAGAAGAGGCAGCTTGAAGTCAGTGACAGCTGAGAATGAAGATGCCACTTAAGAAGCAAAGCAGCACCTCCTGGCCTGTGGTCAATACCTCCACATGGGTGGAACCGAGTAAGGACGTGCACAGCCAGGACAGAGGGTGCTCCGAGCCTGGGAGGCACAGCATCCTCCTAGGCATCTCTGGAGAACAGACTTTCAAGAGATAGAAACTTAATCACATGGTCCCCGGCAGTTTCCCTATGGTATACTGGACGGGGGAGAAGCAAAATCATCTCAGCGGAGGGCTAATGGAGAAAGGCAGGAATATTAATGAGCATCCATTAAGGCTCTCTCTCTCCCTCAAGCCTAAGGAAATCAGATATTCGAGTGTAAGAGAACGGCGCAGAGAGGGAGAGAGCCTGGCAGGAACACCAAGAGACCTGTGACTGCTGGTTACATAGTGCCCTGGTTTCCTTGCTTGAGAACGACAGCATATGCCTGTCTGTCACCAGGCTAACCCGGGGCCCGTGAGGGGACAGGGAGAAGACTGGTTTTCAGTTCCTGCATGGTTGATGTGTAGGGCGCATGGCTTCCTCCTACAGGTCCAATAGGAGGACTCTGGGATCCTCTACTGCTGCCTTGATTTTGCGGAGGAAAGTCACGGCCTCTCTGCCATCGATCAGCCGGTGATCATACGTCAGGGCCACATACATCATAGGCCGCACCTCCATCTACAGAGAAGAGAGGTCGACAGGTTTGTCTGCAGCGGGGCAGATGAAAGGGGAGATGACAAAGCATAGCCCACAGTTAAGTTCCCAGTTGCAGAGCCTTTCCTACTTTGCTTTGTTTCTTCTGGATACTTACAGTATATTCAAAGACCAAGCCCTACCCTGAGTGCAAAGCTCCCACACTCAAAAACAAAGCTTAAACCAAGAAAATAGGAGTCTCCTTACAACTGCCTTTAAAAAAACAAAAGAAAACAAAACACCATGCTCTGCCCTCTCACTTCTGTGCTGTCTACAGGGAAGTTCCTCTTCAGTTCTGGCTGCCTGCAGTTTCTTCTTTGGGGTTATAGTAACAAAAAAAAATTTTTTTTTTTTTTAACCTGGGGTCCACAAATTCTCTGAAACTCTATGCAAAGTTGGGTGTATGGGCATTTTCAGGGAAGGTCTGTGATTTTTAGATTGAAAAAGGAGTTAGTGACCCAAAAAGGTTCTAAACACAGGAGTCCCAGAAAACATTTTCCTACCAACATATCTTCCAGGGCCAGCTCAAGACCTTTTGCCCTCATTCCGTGAACTCCCAGAAAACCTCTACGCCTCATCATTGCAAGTTGGCAGCTTGTGGATGGCTCTGCCCTGCTGTCCTCTGCTCCCCACGAGCAAGGACCATGTCTTCAACTGTATCCCCACACTCTCTACAGCACCTAGAGAATGAAGCCTGTTGACCAGTCCCAGATGAAGGAGCAAGCTTTCTCAGCTCAAAGGTTCTCAAACTTTAACGTGCAGCAGAATCATCTGTACTTTCTGCTTCACTAGGTCTCGGAAGGGGTCCAAGAATTTGCATTTCCAACAAGTTCCCAGGTGCTGCTACTCCACACACAATTTAAGAACCAGTGCCTCAGCTAGTAATTAGAAACTAGGAGATGCAACTTATGCCTGAAACTATAGCCAATCTTTTATAATGAGCATCTAGTTAGACTTCCCTCTCCTTATCGCCTAGCTGCTAGGAAATTAATGGTGATGGTCCCTACCTTGCCTCCCACGACCACGGGCCTATCAAAGATGGCATGCATGCCCAGGATGGCAGACTGAGGGGGGTTGATGATGGGCGTTCCAAAGAGCGAGCCAAAAACGCCTCCGTTGCTGATGGTGAAAGTACCACCATCCATATCTTCAATGGCAAGTTCATTCTTCCGGGCCTAAAAACAGATTTTATAATTGAAAGGTAAGGTCAACCCAGCTTTCTTCACCTAAAGGAAGTCCAGAAGGCTCATATCTGAGATCAACGATCCAAGGTCTAGCTTTAACACGAAAGCATTCAGCTGAGATGCCTATGACTAGTGCTCCACCAGGGAAGAGGACTTCAGAATCTTTTCTTTTCCGAGCAAGTTTCATCCGATGAGCTCTTCAGTCGTAAGAGCACGATAAGCCCCACCAGGTAGCTGTACTTCAGCTCTCGCTTGTGACTGCCGTTCGCAGGGGCCACACACTCCTTTCAGAACAAAGTGAGGCTCCAGCTCCCTGAGCACCTCTCACTGGCCCAGCCTTCCCCAGGCTCTCTTCCCTGACCTGCCCAGCTGCTCATACCATCCTTTCTATTTTACCTTCTCTCCCAGTTCACTGATGGTTCGCTCAATATCGGCAAAATTCATAGTTTCCACATTCCTGATGACGGGAACCACCAGACCCTGATGAGAGTGAGAAGTTCTTTTCAGTTGCAAATTAATAGCATCCTTTATAGTTGTAACTCTCCTGATTCAAGCCTCTAGTCTCCCCTCCCCCAGAATATCTTAGTTACTCAATGTGATTAACAGAGTCTAAAATATTTAGGCTTGCCAGAGATAGAAGAACATGGTATGATCCAAAACAGGTTACTCTTCTAGTAACTCCCTTCTAAAAAGACAGAATTACAGGAAAGATCTCTCCCAGGGGTCTGCTTCTTCACACAGGTAAGGAGAGAGTCAAAGATCAGAGCTCCCCACTTCTTGCCCCAACATACCCGAGGCGTGGCCACTGCAACGCTGATGTCAATATAATCCCTATACACCACCTCTTTGGTTGTATCGTCAATCACTATGAGAGAGAAAACACACATTACATACAACGCCCCAGGCCTAGGCTACTGAGGAAAACTTTGCATTAATAGAGGAAAAATCCACGGTGCTTGGTACAGTGTGGGCCGACCAAGTAGCACAAGAACCACCACCTTACAAGGGGCAGCTGACACTCCTCTTACTCCCGTGCCAGCCAACTGTAACTTCTCCCAAGTGCCCTAAGCATGAGCACAGGAGCATCCGTTTCCTTGGCAGCCCGCAGAGGGATCAACACACAGGCTAACGCAGGGTACGTATGTGCTCAAGTTCTTGTTAGGCAGCCCTACTCCAGTCCTCCCTTAGCTAACGGCAGGTTGAAAAAGTGTTCCCCAAAAGGGCAAATGAGTAAAGGAAGTGGAAGTGGGGGGGTGGGGATGCTGCCCATTCTGCTGCCCACTCTCAACAAGGAGGCAAGCCTCTTTCTAGGAGACTCGGAAGCAGGGTGGTCTGGCTTTAATATGCTAGCCTGAGAGAGCAAGCCAGCAGCTAAAAATTTAGGTCTGATGCTCGTGAGAAAATACAGGCTTGGGAATCTTTTTCATAGAAAGTCTGCACTGTATTACAGATAAGACACCCCAGAAAAGCATGTAAAGTGAGAAAGAGGTCAGGGGAACTCTGAGAAACGCCTACATGTATGTGTAGGCAGAAGAGATGGAGAGTCATCAGGAAGCATAAGAAGAACGGAAGAAATAAAGAGATACACACTGGGGTGAAACAAAGCCCTTCCACCTACCTTAGGGCACACCACTTGGCGGAAGGGACTAGGACTTCTATTTCTAGATCTTTGGGGACCCTGCACTGCTGAGGGCTGCAGAAGTGCCACTGTCCTCTCTAATCTTCCAGGGAACAGAGAATTGTCTCAATGGGAAAGAGAACTGCTTGTTAGGTCAACATTCCAATGACGTAGGTGAGCAAAAAGTAAGGAAAATGGGCACCAAGTCCAGGAAAGAGGGGCCAAGCCCAAGGCCTCCCAATGAGGTCCACTGACCAGAAATCAAAGGTCACCCTGGAGCTATGCCAGGTGTAAGAGTCATGTCCCAAGATAATAGGGCTTGTGGGAGGGTGGGCATCAGCCAGAACACAAGTCTCCACACAGACATGAGAAGCCTGGATTGCTGGGCTGGCTCAGAACTGCCTGTCACCACAGAAGCTGCCAAGCTATGCACTGTGAAGAGAACCTGTTCTGTCCAGCTAGGGGGGAGGAAGTAATCATGATGCCCATTTGGGAAGGTGAGTCAAGAAACCCCCAGGGAAGGTACTCAAGTTTTCACACGTATGAAATAAGAAGCCTTAGTCTGTCGACCGCCGTCTTTGTGTCTGTGTGTGGGAGCAGGTCTGTGTTTATACGCACACCTCCCAGGACCTCTGTGATTCTAGCCACCACAAACTCACCTGCATTGACAACAGGCTGCTCCTGCAAGGCAAAGGCTGAGGCCTTCACGAATGCCGACATGAAGCCTAGTTTGAGGTTATGTTTCTTCAGAAAAGCATCTTTGTGCCGAGCCCTCATCTCCTGGATGTTACTGCAAAAACACATTACAAAACAAACTGACCACAAAAGAAGCCTCAATTCTGACTTTCATACTGGTTTCTACCTCCGTGTACACAGTTGGGTAAGCTTTTTTCCCTTAGTGTGGACCATCTACCTAAGTTCAAGTTTTGAAATAGTCCACTAGAGGTCAACACAATAACTTTATTCCTTTACAAAACCTGGACCCAAAGGAATCGGATCCAATCTGTCTTGAAGGTAGATTGAGCCCTTTACAGGGCTCCTTCGTGTTCCAGAAGTCAAAGATTTCAGTTACAGACAATATGAACGGGAGCTCATACAGCACACCAACATCCTCACCCTGGACAAGAAAGTGACTTCCAGCTACACTAAAATCATGAGCCATCTACCCCGAAAAAAGCTTTTTTTAAGCATAAACAAAGTCCGCAAAATAAGCACCATTCTTTTTATCTCTTATTTTCAAAATACCACCAAACCTGATTATGACTTCCTTGTGACATTCCTCCTGTCTCCTAACTAGTGAAGATGAAAAAAACCCCCAAAGCCCCACAGGTGCATGGGCTTCATGTGAGCAAAAGCAGTCATGACTATCTGTGGATGGGTATAATCCAGTGTTGTTTTAGGCTCATGAGAAAGTCAGTAGATTCACTCATCTCCCCAGAGTTAGCAGTTCCATCCACTTGTTCCTTCAAACAGGTACTAACACCCACCACACGTGGGGGTCAATGCAGGGCACCAAGATATAAAGATAATAAAGACACAATTCCTGCTGTTAATATTAGTTTGATGGACGTGGTTTCCCGGGTATTTAGAAAAGTGACCATGTGCAGACCTAAGCTTTTTAAAGTACAAGCAGCAAGGCCCCTGAGAAGCCTTTGCAAGGTGACCAGTCTTTGTTCCTTCGGGGCTGGTTTTTCACATACATACAACACATGTGCAACAGAGTTAGTGGGAAATGGCTTTCCCATCATTTTGCTGCAGAAACCTCTGTATTTATGGGAATACAGTTCCATGATGGAAATCGAATTTAACTTTATCTTAGGCCCAAATGCTCAGTTCTCCCTTTCTCTCTATAATGGCCTAATTTGACATTAGCACGAAAGATAAGATGATATAACTTTAACTCCCCCCTTTAGACCTTCTGTTTTTCAAAAGGGAAGTTTTCCTAGGGGGACTGATTGGTTTTAAAATGTTTTGTTTTCCTGAGTCTAACCTCATTTAGTGCTAGGATTACCACCCTAAAGACATTACTGGTTCCCAAGACACAAGAGCGGCAGAAGAGGGAAAGAGAAGTGATAAACATCTCTGCTCTCAAAACTGCCCAAATGCTATTGTCTGGTCATTAAGTAGTTTCTATTTCAGAGCTCTGCCCTTGCAGGCAGAGGCTGGGACAACAGGGGAGAGGAGAAGGTCTCAGAAAGGCCCCTTATGGGTTAGCTGATCAGTGCAAGACCCAAAGGGCACTCAATCTAAACCAGATTACTGACTGCAGTAAGACCCCAGGCCATCATTAAGTGACACTTCGATTAGCTGCTGAAAGGAGATCCAGCTATTGTACTTACCTTCAATCAAAGCTGTTGGGCCAACTGCATCTTTCAAGGCCACAAATATTTACATGTTTTGTCTTAAGGAATTGGGTAGAATTTCAAAGCCCAATTTGATTTGTGTACAATTTGGCCCTAATGCACTGAAACGTAAGCTGCAGCCCTTGTGATTCATTAGTCAAGGTCCTTCCCTACATCCTACGGACAGGAGAGAAATCTTTGGCTTGAATGACATCCAGCCTTTTGGGAAGCTTCACAATAGGATGTATGGCATCTAGTGAAATGGGCCACAGAGCCCTACTCTGTGAATGCCACAGCACACTCCCCTCTCTATACTTCTCAGACCCCTTCCAAAGGAGACCAATTTCCTTAATGAAACGTACATTCAGACTAAACACTTGGGACAAAAATAAAAAACAAAGAGATGACCTGAAGACTTGATGATTTTTCCTCCTGTATTAACTATGAACTCTTACCCTGGCACTTAAAACATCCTGAAGTATGGATCCAACTTGCTTTACCATTCTTTCCTACACGTATTTCTCACAGCGACTGTTTCTCAAACGTGTCATGGACTTTCCAGTCTGTGCCAGGTCCACACTGTTCACATCTTCTGCAATGACCTTCCTCCACTATGTCAAAGTGCTTAGTCGTTCTTTAAGGTCTATTAAAAATCTCTTTCCTCCAGGAAGCCTTTCCTGATCCCTACCCTCCACCCTGCCACCTCAAAAACAAACGATCTCATTCTCTTCTCCACTTCATACGTTTTGTATCCTCCTGATACTGATACTAGAGATTTTACTTTCTATTTATCTAAGCAAGATGGTAGCTCTATGAGGGTAAGGGCTCTTTTTCACTCATCTTTGCATCCCCCTCAAATACAGTGTAATATCTTGTGCACAGTAAGCACTCAAAAACTCTTTGTTGACTTTGACTGTATTCCCTTCCCTACAGTCCTGACACCTATAAACATCAAAGTCTTGAAGAAGATAAGTGAGTCAACGATTAGCTCACTACAGAAATGGGTTTACTGAATTAGCCCCTTTGGTTAAGTCTGAGGTTTTTCTTTAAAAGCACAACTTGCTTCCCATTTCATTATCAAAGCTGGGAAAGGTGAAAGATATGACAAGCCTATGCCTTTCCACCCACTCAATTCTGAGTCGCTTAGGAGCACACATAAGGAGCAGTCACAGTGAGAAGGAAGCAGGATATGGCACCTGACTCTGGTCGTGCTGTCAAGTGATTCTGTATCCCTAGGGGAGCCCTGTCAGCCTGGATGCCCTATGTCTACTTGTCAGCTCGACAGTAGTCATTAGAGTTTAAGACTATTACCAGCCTCGTTTATCAGAAATCACAAGATTCAGGTATACAAGTAAAAGGCTAAGTTCTTTAGGTCACAGAGGAGGCAGGCACAGTATTAGGAAAGTCGATTAGAGAGTGAAACCAGTGGGTCACTCTGTATAAGTCAACAAGCACTGCAAAGAAGTACTTCTTTCCTGTTAAGTTAGTTTGGGCATCAGCACTAGGTAGGGACTTGGGCAAGTTCAAGTGTTCTCCAAGAAAATGGGCACAGGGAGGAAGAGGACTAGAGCTCTCACCTCATGTCAATCTCATTGAAAGTGGTAAGCATTGCGCAGGTATTCTGAGCCTCCTTCAGACGCTGAGCAATGCGCTGCCGCATCCTATTCATTTTCTCCTGAAAGGGAAAGTGGGACAAGTATTGACCACCTGGTCTCTCTGGACCTAACCCTTCGCACTTAGTCTGAGGGAGCATTGGGCTTGCTAGGCGTGGATAAGGACAGACTGTAGTATCTAAATACAGGGAGAGATCCAGGCTTCCTCTTTCCTGTGGTGGCCTTGCTCCTCTGTGCAAGAACGAGGAAACACAGACACAAACTACCCACTCAAGTGTGCCTGAAGTTTGACCAAGAATAGAGGCCTACAACAAACACATGAAAAGATGCTCGACATCACTAATCATTAGAGAAATGCAAATCAAAACTACAATGAGGTATCACCTCACACTAGTCAGAATGGCCATTATCAAAAAATCTACAAACAGTAAATGCTGGAGAGGGTGTGGAGAAAAGGGAACCCTCTTACACTGTTTGTGGGAATGTAAATGGATACAGCCACTATGGAGAACAGTATGGAAGTTCCTTAAAAAACTAAAAATAGAACTACGATATGACCCAGCAATCCCACTACTGGGCATATACCCTAAGAAAACCATAATTCAAAAAGAGTCATGTACCAAAATGTTCACTGCAGCACTATTTACAATAGCCAGGACATGGAAGCAACCTAAGTGTCCATCGACAGATGAATGGATAAGGAAGATGTGGCACGTATATACAATGGAATATTACTCAGCTATAAAAAGAAATGAAATTGAGTTATTTGTAGTGAGGTGGGTGGACCCAGAGTCTGTCATACAGAGTGAAGTCAGAAAGAGAAAACAAATACCGTATGCTAAGACATATATATGGAATCTAAAAAAAAAATGGTTCTGATGACCCTAGGGGCAGGACAGGAATAAAGACGCAGACGTAGAGAATGGACTTGAGGACACGGGGAGGGGGAAGGGTAAGCTAAGAAGAAGTGAGAGAGTTGCATGGACATATATACACTACCCAGTGTAAAACAGATAGCTAGTGGGAAGCAGCCACATAGCACAGGGAGATCAGCTCGGTGCTTTGTGACCACCTAGGTGGGTGGGATAGGGAGGGTGGGAGGGAGACGCAAGAGGGAGGGGATATGGGGATATACGTATGCATATAGCTGATTCACTTTGTTATAGAGCAGAAACTAACACAACATTGTAAAGCAGTTATACTCCAATAAAGATGTTTAAAAAAAAAAAAAGAATAAAGGCCACGGATATGGTTTGATTTAAAAACCAAAACCAATTTATGGAAGAGTGTGGGGTAGGGCTAGCCAGCCCAAGAGTCATTGCAGAAAGGGAAATTTCTGGTAATAAAGACTGGCACGAGAATAGCTACTTGTGGAATGGAAACTCAGAAGCAACAAACTTTTGAGGCTATAGTATTTTTAGGAGGTATTCTCAGGCAGAGGAACCCACCCTCTTGACTATACTTCCTTGAGGTTTTATGTCTGCTCCTGAGTGCCACTGGGTAGCCCTCAGCTAAGTATCCCGGAAGTATAGGACTAGAGCTCACTAAGCCACCTCTCTGAAGTATGTGTTATCGTGGGAGGGAGGGGATGCGTCACTAGGCTACCATCCCCTGCGTATATCTTACTCACCCACAGCATTTCGCTGGTAGCATAACACAGTGGGAAAAACCAATGGACAAGCGTTCAGAAGACCTCTGGTTCTAGTCCTGTCATTTGACAGTCATGTCACTGAACAAGTCGCATCCTAAACTCAATTTCCTTGTCAAGGCCAAGGGGATCAGCTGCCAGCCATTCAAAGGTAGGCAGAGCATACCCACTCCATTAATCTCAGCACTGCCCCTCGGCTTCTTTCTTGGAAGTTTTCCTCAGAGACTTACCCGATGTTCTGAACGCAGACCTGTGCCAGCTCCTGGCTCAGCTACTGGAGGGGCAGCAGTGGGTTTTACGGCAGACACTGAAAATGAAGAAAGGGTACACTGCGTCAGAAAATGAGAAACATTTACTTGAGTACATGCCAGTGCTTTCATACTGTACTGTCACTTAATCTTCAAGATATGCTGAGGTGTATTAGTATCATTCCTACTTCACGAACGAACAATCTGCTCAGAGAAGTTAAATAACTAACCTAAAGTCACACAGCTATACACTCAGCTAAAAAGCTGAGATGCAAACCCTTTGTATCAGGTCTTAGAATTCTTTCCACAAAGCAGACAGTGGAGCCTGTTCAGAGCCATAATTAGTCTTAGACTGTGAGGGAACATGACATAAGATGAGATGTTGTTCTCCCACATAAAGACACGTGGAAGCCAGAGGCTTACCTGGTTTGCTAGTGAGAGGTTGTGAGGGCGAGGGCACTGGTGGCATCTGAGTGGGTATAGATGCTGCAGGGGGAGGAGAAACTGCCGATGCTGCAGGTTCTGCTTTCGGGGCTGCAGCAGCAGGAGCTTCGGCTGGCTTGGCCTTAGCAGGAGCAGCTGAAAAACAAGAAAAATAGATGCCATTGGCACTATCTGGAATGGAAAGCAACCAAGTTGCAGACACTAAGTAGAATTTAGCAGCAAAAGCTCCATCTCCAATCAATTAACAAATGCCTCCTGAGTATTTGCTATACATGTAAGGCTTTGAGATACACAGAATGATTTAAGGCACTATGCTTCTATTCCCCAGGGCTCCTAGATGTCCTACATTAGATAACAGACTTAACTCAGCTGCCTTCCTGATTTCACAAATATCTACTGATCATCAAATTCAGCCAGTACTTTCAAAGCACCTACTAAAGTCCATGGTAATGTAAACTTCAAAGCAAAAGAAACCCAGGTAATTTAAGATGTTAAAATACACACATAAGAGCAACACCTTTCTAGTTATGGTAATACTGATCCTCTCCTCTTCTATTTTAACATCCCATGTGGGAGAATACTCTTAACTATTAAAAATTAAAAGTTTAAATAATCAAGGGCACATTTAGACTTAAGACTTCAAAGCATTTTATCTAGGATAACTCTTATAAACCAATGAGGTGGTCAAGCAATATAAATTCACAACTTTAAATATTTTTGATTCTACCAATTTGGACATCACATCTGGGTTTACATTTAAATTAGAAGAACATTCTCTTAAGGAATGATCAGAAGATGAAATTCTCCAACTAGAAGAATCAATCTTATCCCCTAGCCTTCTACTGTATGTTCTTTCCATTCTGGGCTTCTGGTCTTGCCCTGATCAATCATAACAATGCAATCTACCATCTTTCTGCTTAACTATCTTAACAATGAAAAAAATACTTTAGTAGTTATAGCATTTAATTAAGAATCAGAAAGTTCTTTTCTAATCTCTAATACTGAGTGTGAGATCCAGTACAAATTCATTTCCTTATTTCTCATTTCTTCCCAAGAGAAACCCAACCCTCCCTAAAAAATGCTATGAGAGAATAGGTATGAAAAAACGACACCAAATTCTCTATAATAGACAGGATGAAATACTACTTCTCATTTTAGAAGAGTGGCTCCCAGCCCTGGCTGTGTATCAGAATCACTTGGAGAGCATTAAAAACAACAACAACAATGAAAACTATGATAAGATAACCAGGATCCGAAAACCCCAGATTTAATATATCAGAATCCCTGGGACTCAGGATCTAGGCATTTGTATTATTTTTAAAGCCCCCATGTGACTCTGACGCCAGGGTTGGGGTGGGGGGAAATCACTGTCTTTAGAATCTTCTTCATTCCTACTTAAGAAAAGGTCCAGCACAATAAAGAACAGAGTATAATGAGCTTTATTTTTTTTAATACCCTTTTCTTCTAAAACTTGACATTTAAAGTTCACAGTCTAAATAGCTCCCCTCTTACTGCCTCAGAAAGGGCAGAGGGAATGCCAAATGCCCAATGGTCTTTGAGGTATCAAGGAATTAGTATATTATGCTCAGCCCCAGTTCCAAGGGGGAACACTGGAGACCCTGACAACCAGGAGAACTTCTTTACCGCCAGTTTTCCTGAGTGTGAAAAGAGGAGTGCCTCCTTCTACTTTTCCCCCATCAGGTACCAAAAGAGCTTCAATCATGCCATTTGCTGGTGATGGAACCTGCACAGATGTCTTGAAAAGAAGACAGATGGAGAAAGAGTCCAAATTTTTACTCAGCATTAGAAAATTAATTGTATAGAATCTCAAATGAGTCACAAGAGTTGCAACACAGATACACAAGACCCTGTATATAGAAACACCAAGGCCACACTTTCAGAGTAAGAGTAATCAATGCTACTGTGAAGATTCACCCTTTCTGTCCTTTCTCAGAGCACTAAAGCAAGATTCAGTTAATGTGTTTCCCAGTGATACATAAAAACAACTGGAAACAGCTCATGCACACACACACACACAAAAGCTATAAAACTAAAGCTATTAAAGTACATAGTACATACATCTAGAATCATCTAAAATTAAACTTTTAATGTTTTCTTTTTAATGAGCTATTCCAACAATTTTACAACTGAGGCAGTTAAAAATTATCTATAAGCAACAGTTAAGTCCCTGTTCCTTTCATTAGGTTAAGAAACCAAGGGGAGACCATGAAAAGTCGGCACTAATAGGACAAGCCTACCTTGTCAGTTTCAATCTCACAAACCACTTCATCTTCTGCAACTGTGTCTCCAACAGCTGAAAAGATAGTCAAAGCCTACCTCTTAGGGTGGTGGTGGCGGGGGGGAACCCTCCAGTAGCCACAAAATCCCCATTGGCAGGTGTGTTACAATACCCCTTTCCTAAAGCCAGGGGAAAGTACACTGCATGTAAAGAAAACGGTGGAGCCATTGATTATCGTGGGGGTAAAGGGGACTTTTCAAAAGTATTTAAACTCAAGAAGTGAGAAGGCACTAAATCTTACCTTTCTCCCACCTGACATCCCCTTCTGTGACAGATTCTGCAAATGCTGGGGTTTTGACTGTAATCACATCATCCTCTAGGAAAAGAGGGGGAAAAAAAAAATCACATAGTCCACATTTCTCCTTTTTAATTTTTTTCTTTAATTAAATTCAGTCAATTGTTGTTCTTCCCATTAAAGCTCCATTCCCAATAAGGTAGGGAGCTGAAGGTACTTACTGCACACAGCTGTAGTTCTGAAAAAGCGAACACTGAAGACACTACCGTTGTTAATGCTAGAAAACAAACATAAAAGTAAACTCCTTTAACCGGTGATTCACTCACATTTTAGTCTAGATAAGGCACCACGGGTCACCTTCCCTTTTTTATTTTCATTTCTTAAATTTTTATTGGAGTATAGTTGATTTACAATGTTGTGTTAGTTTCTGCTGTCAGCAAAGTGAATCAGTTATACATATACATATATCCACTCTTTTTTAGATTCTTTCACCTTCCCTTTAAATCAGTGATTCTTGACTAGGAGTGCCCATCAGTGTTACCTGGGGGAACTTTTTCAAAGCATACATGTCTAGGCCCCATTCCCAGAGATTCTGACTCAGCAGGTCTAGAGCAAAGCCTGGATGACTTGGGTGCCTTAAACAGCGAGTCCCTTGGGTGAGTGAAATGTGCTGCAGTGAAATGCCAGCTCTCCCAGAACAGACCTAGTTTGGGTCTTTGAAGAAAAAGATAGCATCTTGGCCCTTTGCATACCCACCAAAAGGACTCAGCTTCCTGATGACGTTTTCTTAACTAAATGCAAGTAAGATAAATTGTGTGCCCTCAGGGTACATGCCACTGTGCCACATACAACAGAATTTCTGTCCACATGATTATAGATTATACAGGACAGCAAGATGAGACAGTTAACAAGTAAAACAAGGGGTTATATGCAAAACAAACAAACAAACAAAACACCAAAAAACTGATATAGTATCTCCTAATCTGTTCTCTTGCCAGGAGGCAGCATATCAGTCCATTCTGGACTCATTCAAGAGGAACTTCAAAAGAGCAAGGTAGGGCTTCCCTGGTGGCGCAGTGGTTGAGAGTCCGCCTGCCGATGCAGGGGACACGGGTTCGTGCCCTGGTCTGGGAAGATCCCACATGCCGCGGAGCGGCTGGGCCCGTGAGCCATGGCCGCTGAGCCTGCGCATCCGGAGCCTGTGCTCCGCAACGGGAGAGGCCACAACAGTGAGAGGCCCGCATACCGCAGCAAAAAAAAAAAAAAAAAAAAAAAAGGAGCAAGGTATTCTTTGATATGACACTAACTTTAAATAACGTAAACTGGAGAACGATATTACCTTGTATGTACAAAACCATTAATAGTGGTTACCACTGGAGAGTGGGAAACGTAGATATATATGGTATTTATGGTTATCTGTTACATACACACACATTTTGGAAGAGTGATTTGGACCGATGGGGACTTTCACTTTCTACACTTCAGGACTGTTTGAATATTCTACCATAAGCATCTTTATAACAGAAAAGTATAACAGATTTAAGTTGCCTTTTGATATTTTTATTTTTATAATTTCAAATTAACTATAAGGTCTATGTAAAATCAAGGGGAAAATGTATGTTATTAAAAAAATACAGGGCTTCCCTGGTGGTGCAGTAGTTGAGAGTGCACCTGCCGATGCAGGGAACACGGGTTCGTGCCCCGGTCCAGGAGGATCCCACGTGCCGCAGAGCGGCTGGGCCCGTGAGCCACGGCCGCTGAGCCTGCACGTCCGGAGCCTGTGCTCCGCAACGGGAGAGGCCACAACGGTGAGAGGCCCGCGTACCACAAAAAAAAAAATAAATAAAATACAGAACACAAAGTGTTCTGCAAAAAGTTTACAACCATGTACAGGTACATGTTCGTAGGCAAGAACTAACAGGTAATGTGTAAATGCAGAGACTGCTCTTTGAGGACACCCGAGAACCTGGAGCATCGGCTGTCTTGGGGAAGAGAAACTTGGTGGCACCGGAGAACAGGAAAAAATCTTCTCATGGACTCTCTTTTTACTTCTGAACCATGTAAATTTATAAGCTATTAAATAAAAACATAAAACCAAAAATAGTTTTACAATAAAAGATTTTTAAGTAAAATGAATACCTTATTCATGAAAAAAGACAATATAAAACACAAAAACAGTTATTAGATTAGAGTAATACCCTAATGTGTGATCCTTATCCCTCAAAGTTTAGGGTATTTTAAAATAATTTACTTTTGAATAGTTATTTATTGCATTTATTGCATAGGATTTGTGGCTGCTCCACTTTTCATTTAAACTGCAGATGAGTAACACATTTTGAATCTCCCTAAATAACTTTTAAATTACAAAAGTATTAGAGGTTAACAGTAGAATACTTAGAAACAGCAAAAAGAACATTTACAATGGGATTATGCTTGTAATGCACAGTGAAGAAGGAGCCAATCTGCTCACCCTTCATTTTGAAGATCCTACCTGTAGAGAAAATAGCTTGACAGCTGCTCAACAGGTAACTAAAGAGCATCCTCTTACCACCACCCTGAAAATACTTGGAATGCAAAGTAGCATTAAGCAACATTCATAAGCAGAAGTTAATCTGAAACACACATGGGTGGCCTTTCTCCAAACTTTGCATTATGCAATAACAGCATTCCCTCTGAACTAGTCAAAGTCCCATGACTCAACTGACTAGTCTTTTGCTTTTACTGTTTCTAAAATGAGTAACCATGCAACCAAAAGGATGCTCTTAATCTCCACAATAAATGTAACGTCCGGTCCTTCAGCTTCACTTGTATCCAACCAGAATATTTAGGAGCACCTTTCTATATCTATTCCCATAAAAAGAGGATTCCAGCTTCACTTTCATTATAATCTGAACACCTCAGGACAGACACACTCCTGGTCCAGCACTTAACATGGGGCTGAAGTGCAAGCACATGTCATAAATTAACATCAAGTTTAGGTAGAGGGACTCAACATAACCAGCTTGATTACTAGGCTTGAAAGACAGTTAAGAAAGCAGATGGTTCAGCTGGTGTCTTAAATACCCCATGTCCACATATCTGTGCTCCCCAGTGATACTTACACAATCTTCCTGCTGTCAGGGTAACCTGGTCCCTGACATAAGGAGATCCCTGCAAGAAACAAAACAACTCTTAACCAACAACTCTTTATCTTATACAGGATACCTGCTGGGAATGGAAAAGAAGTCTGTTCACCCCCTAACTCTGAGATAGAACAGTATCAACAGCAGGCAACAACATAATCTTTATCACACAGAGTCCTGCTTCTTAAGCTTTTCCACCATAGCAATAGTCATGGCAGAGAACAACAGGTATGTGGGACTTCGGGTGGGAATGGCTTTGAGGAAGAAAGGGGAGAATTCTATAACCTTATTTATCTTAAAACTCATAAACTTTCATTATCCCTTTATGTTTTCATAATAAAACGCTCTACTGCCCAAGACTTCAAATATAATTGAAGCTTGAAAAAGACACATGATGGCTTATCCTGTGACTACATATAGCCTAATCAGAGAAGCAGTGGGAATGTTTGATCTGAGTTTGTTTCCCTGGTTACTTAAAATGCACTGAGCTGGAAGTCTTGTTGCCTGAACCCCAGTAGCAAAGACTACGCTACTTCAGGCCTAAGGTCTCCAGCTTGCTCTAGGACTGAGCAAATCATTGTCCCTCCTTTCAGTTTACTGTCTTCCTACACTCTTCCCGAGACCTTCCGGTCATACTCAACAAGGTGGGAGCTCCTTTCTGCCCCACCAATTGTCCTTATCATCACAGATAACTGCACTTCCTCAACTGACAACTAATTACTGTATCTGCTTCACCTGATTATATTCTTTCGCGTGTCTTATTTTTCCAGATCTATTAACAACTCTTTCTGAGCCACGGGCACGGTAAACACCAAATGGGAGACAATTCTCTCTGTGCCCACCTCCTCACAAACACCCCCAGGGTTTCAGAGGCAAGTTAAGTCACCTCTATATCCAGTAACCAATGACGTTGCAGTACAAATCCCAAACACAGCATGTATTTGAGCTAGAACAGTCCGCAGCCCTTACTGATTTTTGGAACCCTAACTCCAATTTAGAGTTCATCCTACAGCAAGTTTCATGTGTACAGCGTTTAAGAGTTTATAAAAAGCTTTCACATAATGACCTCATTTTGATTTTTGTGTCTCACAACTCCCTGAAGTGGAACGACCATCTGCCATTACTCCCGTTTCATATATAAGCAGGGCTTCTGGAGGTTAAGTGACAGCCCAAGGAGAAGCCCTGAACCACAACGCAAACCCCAAGTACAAGGCTCTTCCCATTGTCCTGCCAATCTATGAAGTGGAGAAAATGTTTACTGACATTTTTCAAAATTCTAAGTTAAAAAGTTTATTACTAAGAGTCCACTATGAGCGAACACTGTGCTAGGTGCCTGTGATCTCATGACTCTTAGGATAAAGTCCAAAAACTTTCCATATTCCTGTCCAGCCCTCCCAGACAGGCTTCCTTTCCATTTCTATGACCGGTCAAGTCTCTTCCTGCCTGAAAACCTTTGCACAAGCAATCCCCTTTGTTTAGAATATCGTTCTCCTGGCCAACTCCTATGTATTCTTCAAGACTTAGCTTAAATGTCACTTCTTTGGGGAAGCCTTTACTGACGGTGCCACCACACTCTCCACCCTCCCAAGCCTGGCTACATCATCCCATCTTCTCATTACACTCCACTTCTCCTTTATAGTAATCACAATGCAATTATGTCCTTAGGTATGCATAAATATATATTTGTTTTCTCTCCAGGTAGCCCCTAAGATCCTGGAGGGTAGAGACCGCCTCTATCCCTGTCACGTAGCACACTGCCTGGCATGTAGTAAGAATTCAATAATCTGTTGATTATATGAGCAAATGATAACATGGTGGGTTAGGAGTTCGGGCTGAGGAATAGGCAGACCTGGCTTGACCAATAGTTGGCTGCATGACCTTGGTCAAGGCACTTAACCTCTCTTAGTCTTGAGTCATACATTTGTAAAATAGAGAAAACACCTCTTTTACTGTTTCTTGATGATCAACTGAAAAAATGCACAGAAAGCGCTCAGAACAATGCCTGGCACACAGAATGCCCACAATAAGATCAACTCATTCAACAAATACTTATGCCACGCATATAAAGGACTGTTGAGATAAAACCTAAATTCTCGCTAGTCTCTATGCCATCTTCTATCTCATGCCACTCTCTCCCTCAACTAAAATGCTCTGGCCAAATCACCCTTTTTCCAGTTCCAAAATACTGCCAAGCTTTTCCCTCCTCAGGGACTTTGTACATGCTATTCCCTTTCTTTCTCCTGCTCTTCATCCGGCTGGCCTGTCACATCCTCTGGGTCACAGCTTCAGTGTCCAGCTTCGTACGTTTCCTTCTCAGCATTTAACCAAGATTCATGATGGTTCACTTGTTTAGCAATTTACACTTTGTCTTTCCCACTAGACTGTAAGCTCCAGGAGGGCGAGAACCCGTCACTGCTGGATCCCTTGTGAGGGCCTAGCATGGTGCCTGACACTCAGGAGATACTAAGTAGCTAAGTGCCAAATGAATAAACGATAGCTGTCATTAAACAACACCTGTTTCACTCCTATCTATCTGAACACGATGTGGAGAAACACAGGCACCCCGATTTCCTCGCATACTGCTCTGCCCAGGAGGAGAGCATTTTAGGTGACGGCAAGGGCAGAACTTACCAGGCAGGGAACGTCTCCCTAGAGGGCAGTTCCCCTGTTGAGAAAGAAGACATTATCGACGTCACCCAAGACGAAAGGAGAGAAGAAACAGCTTTCTCTTTCAAGCACAGACTCAAAGCTGCCCAGGTGCCGGTGACAGGCGAATCTCATGACTCCAAAAGGTAAAGGCAACAGCCTGGGCGGGCTCACACGGGGCCTGCCCAACTATCTCAACTTCCCAACCGAACTGATACCCACCGACTTTAACAGAAAAGAAACGGGCCCCCGGATCCCGTCGGGGGTTCCGCGCACCTCCTCCCGAACTCTTGAGTCTCGTGCGGGGGCGAGCGCGGCTCTAAGGCGGCTCCTCCGCCGGCGCGGAGGGTGGGGTCCAGCAGGGGACGGGGCGCCGGCTGCCTCGGGAAGGCGACGGGCCGGTGAGCTCCGCAAGACGGCCCCGAGGGCAACAGCGGCTCTGGGCCGCCCAGCCCGCGGCCTCCGAGTCCCGGTGCCCTTGGCGCCACGCCCCTGTCCCCAAGCCGCCCGTCCACCACCGGCGAGCTTCTCACCCGCCGGGGCCCCGGCCCGGCAGTACCATACCTTCTGGTAGGCGGAGAGCGAGCGGCTGAACGCCCGGGACAGGAAGCGGGACCGGGACAGCATCGCGGATGCAGCGGCTTTAGCGGTGGCGGAGGCGGCGGAGCGGAGGGCAGGCGGACACCGGATATAGGGCCCGGCAACAACCGGAAGCGGGGCGGGCCGCGGCACCCGCCGCTCGGGGAGGGGTGTTCGGAGCGAACCACTGGCGGGCGGGGGGAACCGACGGGCAGCGTGGAGGTGCCACCGCCTCAAGCCAGCTGTCCGCGCTGGTGAGGCTGCCGCGCTGCCAGCCGGCCGGGGCCTGTCCTCCCGAAGGTGCCCCTCTGTCCTGGCACCCAGGGGCACCGCGCCATTCCTCCTCTGCACTACCGGAAAAGAGCCGAAGGCGGCATGGGCTTCGGACTCGGACCTTGGCAGACATGCCTGCCTTACCTTACACTTGTGTGGCCTTGGGCAGGTGACATTGCCTTCCTAAGCCTCAGGTTCCTCAAATATTGAAAAAAGCAATAATCACTTGCCTCGCTCCCTAACCCCGGAACAAAGAAACAGAACCCCAAGGAACCTCTAAAGGGCTCCCATTGCCCTTTAAGCGAGCTGAAGATCTTCACCAAGTAGGCTTACTTCTGCATCCACATCTCCTGATCTTCCATAGTGCCAACTCAAACTGTCTCCAGCCGAGCTAATTGTTCCCCATACATCCTGTGCATTTTGGAGGCCGTTCATTTGTCACTCTACCCCCAGAATATAAAATCCATGAGATTAGGGACCTCGTCTGTCTTGTTCACTGATGTATCCCCAGCAATTTTTTTTAATTACAGTTTTGTTGCGATATAATTGACATGTAACACTGTGTAAGTTTAAGATACACAGCATAGGGAGGGAGATGCATGAGGGAAGGGATGAGGGAACAGATGTGTATGTATGACTGATTCACTTTGTTATAAAGCAGAAACTAATAAAAAAAAAGATATACAGCATAATGATTTATGTGTATCATGAAGTGATTATCACAAAAAGTTTAATGAACATCCGTTGTCTCATAGAGGTACAAAATTAGAGAAATTAAAGAATTTTTTCTTGTGATGAGAACTCATGATTTATGCTCTTAAAAACTTTCATATATAACTTACAGCAGTGTTAATCTATCATGTTGTGCGTTACCTCCCTAGTACTTATTTATCTTATAACTGGAAGTTTATACCTTCATCCAATTCCCCCACCTCCCTCACCTCTGGTACCCACAAATAAGATTTCTTTCTCTATGAGTTTGTTTGCTTGTTTTTGAAGTATAATGTATCCCCAGCACTTAGAACAGAGGTTGTCACAGTTTAGGTGTGCAATAAATATTTGTGGGCTGAATTTGGGCCTCCCAGCTCTGGGAAGACCATGCTTCAAAGTGAAAGCAGGTAGCACTCCCTCTACTCTTTAGTTTATCCTCCCCGTAAAGCCCCAGGCCCCTGAGTATCCACTTTTATAGTTCGCCTTCCTATTAGAAAAGGTGTTCTATAAGCTTCAGTTTGAATTAAGAATGAATGAATGAATGAGCCACTTGGTGCCTACTCATGTTGGTTTCTTTTATTTATTTTTTTTTTGCGGTACGCGGGCCTCTCACTGCTGTGGTCTCTCCCGTTGTGGAGCACAGGCTCCGGACGCGCACGCCCAGCGGCCATGGCTCATG
Organism: Mesoplodon mirus; assembly: GCF_964341445.2. NCBI lineage: Eukaryota > Metazoa > Chordata > Mammalia > Artiodactyla > Ziphiidae > Mesoplodon > Mesoplodon mirus. The sequence goes on along the minus strand of NC_138979.1, from coordinate 160,947,159 downwards.
GGTCTAGCCGCTCCGCAGCATGTGGGATCTTCTCGGACTGGGACACGAACCCGTATCCCCTGCATTGGCAGGCGGACTCCCAACCACTGCGCCGCCAGGCAAGCCTCATGTTGGTTTCTTTAGCTGAGTCTTCTTGCCTGATCCTTAGGAGCTTTATGATGCCTTCACTCACCCAAACCCTGAAAGTACTTCCACTGCAGTTCTGGAGGGATGAGCAGAAGCCCTAACTTTAAATAGAGAAAACATCCTTGTCCTGCAGCTGCCTCTGATCAAGTCCTCAGCATCCTTCACCTTGATTATTTACAAAACTTCCTGGGGACTTCCCTGGTGGTGCAGTGGTTAAGAATCCCCCTGCCAATACAGGGGACATAGGTTCGAGCCCTAGTCCGGGAAGATCCCACACGCCACGGAGCAACTACGCCCACGCGCCACATCTACTGAGCCTGCGCTCTAGAGCCCGCGAGACACAACTACTAAGCCCACACACCACAACTACTGAAGCCGAGGCCCCTAGAGCCCGTGCTCCGCAACAAGAGAAGCCACCGCAATGAGAAGCCCGAGCACCGCAACGAAGAGTAGCCCTCACTCACCGCAACTAGAGAAAGCCCACCCGCAGCCAAAAATAAATAAATAAATTTATAAAAAAGTAAAAAATTAAAAAAGCTTCCTGAAAGGACCTGGGCCTCCACTCTTACTTTCTCTAACTTATCCTCCACACCTGTGTCAAAGGTGTCTTTGAAATGCAAATCTAATCCTGTCACTCCCCTGCTTAAAGTCCTTCGGTTGCTTCTCTGTCAGTAGGGTAAAGTCCAAACTCTTCAACTTGACCAGGCACCTGATAACCTGGCCTCTGGCTATATTGTGATCCTCTCCCTACCTTCCCCACCCCCATTCTCCCAGGTGCTGAGCTTTAGTTCTATTTCACTACTTCACATCTTTGCCCGGGCTGCTCCCAACTCCTATTTGCCTAGGGACTCCTAATCATCCTCTAAAAGTCTTTTGAATCCCTTCCTAATCCCCTCTAGCAGAGTTAACAGATACCTTTTCTGTTTTTCCAAAGCATTGTGTCTGTATCTCCACCTTGATTGTAATGTCATTTTTACCTGTCTGTCTCCTCTATTGGGCACAACAGCAGAAGGAAAGAGATGACTCTATTTTCCTAAATCCCCTGCACAGGACACAGTGGCTGGTACTCTGTAGGCACTCAATAAATCCAGTGGAATGATTAAATACTGCCATGCTGACAGCATTGCTGGATGCAGCTAAAGAGTCCAAAAACAGTGATCAGGACTTGTGACAATCCTTTGCAGGGGTTGCTGTTAACATTTCTTAGATAACTACTTAATTTTTTCAGTTTTAAATAATTAATTTTTGAGATTCTGATTGAGAGTTTAGAAGCTCAGGCCTGGATAATGTGGCAAAGCATTTCTCCTGGAGTTTCAGTGATTGCCTAAGTTAATTAGATGTTACAGTCTTAGACACCACACACGTAAGAGTGCACACACACACACAGTTGCGTGCAAAATTTCTCTCACAGGATAAAGGTTAAAACTGATTTTCTTGAGAATCACATATGAGCTTCCGTGGAGCCCAGGGTCCAACTCAATAAGCTCACACCTTCTGTATTTAAAGCCTTTCAGGACACAGCATCATCTATTGGGACAGGAGTTGATGAATACAAGTTCATAAACTTGTGTTTATGGCAGGGTTCATAAGAAAATTTTTATGGCAAAATATATATTCAAAAGGGTGTATAAATATATGTGTATGAGTTAAAGAAAAGTAACAAAAAGAATACCCACACTCACCATGCAGCTTAGAAATGGCAAAGAAATGGCAAAGCCCGGGCTTCCCTGGTGGCACAGTGGTTGAGAGTCTGCCTGCCAATGCAGGGGACGCGGGTTCATGCCCTGGTCCGGGAAGATCCCACATGCCGCGGAGCAGCTAGGCCTGTGAGCCATGGCCGCTGAGCCTGTGCGTCCGGCGCCTGTGCTCCACAACGGGAGAGGCCACAACAGTGAGGGGCCCGCGTACCGCAAAAAAAAAAAAAAAAGAAATGGCAAAGCACTATGTGACCCTCCTTCCTTGCTGGTTGTCCCAGAGTTAACCACTGCTATACTGAATTATATATTAACCATCCCCAGGCTTCCATTGCAGCTTCAATATGCATGTGTCCTAAACTGTACACGTTTTTGTTTATTCTTTAAATTGAGGAAAAGATGTATTTAGTTTCAAATTATATAAGAAAAAGAAATGTTTCTAGGAAGAATAAATGGCTCAGTTAATTTATAAAAACACCACAGAGAGGGCAGCTCAGCTTAAATAATACACACAACATTCTTTTTCTTTAACTGAAACTCCCCAGTATTCATAAGTGTGGTCTGAACTATACACTCACATCCTTACTTATATTTTTTCTAATATTATTGACCAGATGATAGATGGAGCTAGAGCCTGGGGTCCATAAAATAAAGACTATACCCTATATTCACTTTGAATTACTCATGATACCTAGATTCCATCTGTCTATCTCTTCATTCAGTTGTAATTAAAAATAATGGATAGATGAGTACTCAGCGAAAATCTACACATTTTGGCCTATTTTTAAACGTAATATAAATGGAATCACAGTACCTGTGTCATTCTGTGATTTACATCTTTCACCTAACATTACATTTTGAGGCTTTATCCATGTTGAATTGAGCTTTAGTGCATCGATTTTCATTGCTGTATTTCACAACATTCACTCCACTTCCCAAAATGAAGGAGGAGAAGTTGCTAAAATTCTAGTGATGTTGGGGGGAAATGATTTGGCCAGTGAGTTCTCCCCAGCTCTGCCAAAGAAGGGGGCTTTTGGCCCAGCAAACAGCCTCCCCAAAAGTGTTCAGACCTCTGCTGGAGGGGGAAGCCGCATAGCCTTCCTGCAGAGCTGAGATGCCATATTTTTGGTGCTGGCCTGGTTTCCATATCCTCAGGATGCGTGAGGGGTAGAGAGAAAGATGTTCACTTTGGAGCTGACTCTCTGGAGAATCTGGAAGCTGAGGTCAGGAGCTCCCTGCTGGAGGCCAGTGTAATGGGTGAAGCTGGGTAACTCAGTCTCAAAATATCAAGGGGCTCCGTGGATCCTTAGGCAAGGACAGAAGAGATGGCATTTCAAGAAGGTCCTCTCTGAGCTGGCTTTTCTGGACATCTGAGATGCGGTGGGAGTGGGAGATGGCAGGGGGGCAGCCAACCAGCTCTGGCCTCTATCTGCATATTCATAACCCCCCCACACTGGTTGGCTGCGCTAGGCAGCCCTCACTGTCCCCAGTGCCAGCGGCTGCAGCAGGGCTGGGTCTGTCAGATGGTGCCTTGCACTGAGAAGAGGTGGGAGGCTTCCCTTACCCAGCCACAGGCACCAGGCCTGCCTGGGGAGGAAGCAGGGAAACCAAAATCACTTCAGGACTGTGGCTGTGTTGCTGCTCCAGCTCCTGGGGTGGCGAGCCCCACCTGGCTGAAGAGCCCAGGACCGGACCTCCCTGAGGGCGTCTTCTCTGTGAGTAACACCATCCCTCCCATTTACCTTGCCAGAGCACTTTTTATGATGATGGAATGTTTATTTTAAAAAATTTCAAGTATGCAGAAAAGTGGAGAGACTAGAGTAACAACACCTATCTATAAACCTATCACCTAGATTTAACCATTGTTCATATGTTGCCATATTTGCTTCATCTATTTTTGTTGGCAGAAATACTTTCAAGTAGATCACAGACAGTGAGACTTTTCACTCCTAATACCTCACTCTCTAATACCCTGGTATGCATCTCCGAGCAGTTTTGAAGCTCATCTTTCATTAGGTTCTCAGACAGTCTTAGTGAGGGGGTGATTATCATCCCCATTTTAGAAAAACAGATAAGGCGCAAAGTGTGGCTTGAGGGCAAATGGCTGGGAGTAGAACCCAGACCTACTAACTCTCGGCTCGGAGCACCTGTCTCAGCGACATGAAAGGAACTCTTATGTCCAGGGCTGTTGTCCTAGAGAACAGTGAGACATGGAGCCACTGTGTGACCTTGGGCATGTCACTCTACCTCTCTGGGCTTCAGCTGCCTCATCCATACAGCGAAGGTATGGTTTGACAATCAGAGATTCCTTAACACTGGTCTGTGATGTTTTCACTGATTTTCAGAAAAGGCAATGTAAAGAGGTTTTTTTACAAAGCTACATTTATTTGGATAGTATGCCCTTCCTGTTTTTTTTTTAAACAGAGTGGTTAAGATTCTTTTTTTTATGAAATAAAAATAATAGTAGGTTGCAGTCTTTTATACTTATTTTTGTGCCCTTACCACAAAGAAAGTGTCAGCAACTCTCAAGCTGATCCTTTTTTTTTTTCATTTTATTAATGATTGAAATCTAAAAGTCTGGAAACCACCCACTGTACCAGGTGATCCCTAAGCCCATTCCAGTGCTAAAGTTCCAGGGCGATGGGGCCTTCCAAACTTACCCTACGGGGAAAGGAAGCTGCAATTTAAGGAGCACCTATTATCAGTGCTGGAGAGTGCAAGCACTGGACGTGTGTTAACACCTGTGATCCTCACCGAACCCCTAGTAAACGGCATTGTTATCAACCCCATTTTACAGACAAAGAAACTGAGGGAGGGAAGAGGCAAAGTTAACTTGTATGCGATCACCTAAGAGCTGGTGAGTCTGACCCAGATTCAACACCAGTAGATAATTCTATAATTCATGGGCACTAGTCACGCAGACAACTAGGGCTTCCGACTTGGTTGTATCTATGTCTGTCGATGGTCAGGGCTGTGCCTATTGGGCCGTCAGTCTGACCTCCTCTCACCATTTCCATCATCAGCCAGTGCAGTGGGGAGAGCTACTCAGGGCTGGACCAGAGATGAATGGGTGCCCCCGCTCCCACCCACAGCCATGTGGGGGTGGATGATGCAGGGGACCCTCAGAAAATGAAGCAGAAGTGAGGTCGTATATGAAAACACCTTAGTAAAGCATGGAAATGCTGTATGTCCTTGAGATGTGCCACCTTGAACAAGTCTTAGGTGGCAGCTAAAGTTTGCTGAGCCTGCTAAGTACGAGGATGGGAGGCTGTTCAGAAATACTATGGATCAGGCAAAAAGGCATTCGTATACAAATGTGTGATTAAGTGATCGCTATTATGAATCACCCGTGGTGGGCCCTTAGATCCCATGACATCTGCACAGAAGAGGCTGTTTCAGGATAAGGCATTTTCCTCCATATTTCTCCAACCATATTGGAGTGGTGATCTACTAGGCTGGTCCAATCGGAATCCAACTGAGTCTAGGAAATGAATGAACAAAATCCTGCAAAGATAAACACTAAATTTTCCCAACAAAAACTTTGCAGGAACATTATCAAGGAAGTAACAATAAACCTCATATAAATCTGGTCTGAGCATCAGTCATAGGGATGAGAATGACCTAGCATCTCTTGGGCTTCACATGGGGCCTCTTATCTAAGGACTCCTCATAAGCCCACCTTTTTTTATTGATTGGTTCTTAGTGGCCCTGCTGGAGTTTGTCAGAAGTGTTTGCTGTTCCCTAAATGTAGACACACCACAGAAGGGGAAACACAGCCTGTGAGCTGCTGGTCTCACCCCAGCTGGCCCTGTGGGCAGCTCTTCCCCTTTGTCCTCTTGGGCAGAGCTTTTGGGAGATCTCAAGGGAGATCCCATGGAAGGGCACAGACTCGCAGGGAGAAAGGCTCTCATGTCAGGAGGTGATCTGTGCAGTTGAGCTGTCTTTTCAGCTCGTACCCATGGTTTCAAATATTTCAGCTGAAAAGAGATGACACACAGCTTCTTTCTTATGTCTATTATTTACTTGAAATTCAACCTCGCCCTCATTTTACACTTTCTAGCTAAAAAATCCTACATACCTTTGGAGTTAACTTATAAGCCCTGTGTTCTGTGCTTGTGTTTGTAGCTGAATTTTCTTCTCCAGTGAGGTTCTTCCTGTCTGGTGCCCAGAAATGTGTGTCTGGGAAAGTCAATAAGAGCAAAATGCCAGTTTTGTTTGTTTGTTTTAATAGACTTTATTTTTTAGAACAGTTTTAGGTTCATGGCAAAATTAAGCAGAAAGTACAGAGGTTTCCCATAAATTTTCTGACCCCAAACATGCATAGGCTACCCTATAAATGCAAGTTTTATTAAATTATCCAAGGCAAGGGATGCCTTTTTTTTTAATTACGAGAGTGAGAACATACCCACTGAAAATATGGAAAATACAGAAAAGTAAAACGAAGAAATAGAGAAAAAAATTACCTATGGTTCTATCACCCATGAGGAACTATTGCTAACATTTTAATGTATTTCTTTCTCATCCTTTTCTTCTTTGTATTTTTAATACGTGATTTTTCTCTCCTCTCTACTTACTATAAAATAATGTTTGACAAACTCTTCTCAAACATGATTTTTTAAATGGCTGCATAATATAGCATCACATAGATGATATCATACTTTATAATTTATTTAACCACTCTCTAGTCTTATAAATAATATTAAGATAATCATTCTTGATATAAATCTGTGGGTATCAGATCTTTTTTTAAATTTTTTTTTTTTAATTTTTATTTAAAAATTTTTTTAAATTTATTTTTGGCTGCATTGGGTCTTCGTTGCTGTGCGTGGGCTTTTTCTAGTTGCAGCTAGCGGGGTCTACTCTTCGCTGCGGTGCACAGGCTTCTCATTGTGGTGGCTTCTCCCATTGCGAAGCATGGGCTCCAGGAGCACGGGCTTCGGTAGCTGTGTCTCGCGGACTCTAGATCACAGGCTCAGCAGTTGTGGCGCATGGGCTTAGTTGCTCCGTGGCATATGGGATCTTCCCGGACCAGGGCTCGAACCCATGCCCCCTGCATTGGCAGGCGGATTCTTAACCACTGCACCACCAGGGAAGCCCTCATTTTCTTTTTTTAATTTTTAAAAATGTATTTTATTTTTTAATAGCATCTTGATTTTACTTCGTAGATGTAGAGTCATTGACTCAAATGATATAAACATGTTTAAGTTTTGTAATATACACAACGTAACTATTTCTCCCAAAATATATGAAAAATGAGCAAGAAATACAAATGATGAGATAACATTTTCACCCATCATATTGGCAAAGATTTAAAAGACTGACTCTGACAAAAGACTGACATGCTCAGTGTTGGTGAGGATGAGAGGATATGTGTTCTTTTAAAGATATGTTGGTAAGAGAGCAAACTGGCTATTTAAAAGTGTATATACAAGTAATGCATGAGTACTTTCTTATGAAAATCAATTAATACAGAAATATACAGTCAAAATTGAAAATTCTCCTTCAGACCCTCATCTTTACTCCCAATCAGTTGGGTGTAAACTGGAGGGCAACTGTGTGACAAGTATGAAAGTTTAACATACGCCTTGTTTTTGACCCAGAATTTCCACTTCTAGAAATGTAACATAAGAAAATAATAGGATAAGTTGCCAAGGATATAGATAGGAGTGTTCAACCCAATACTACTCATAATAACAATAGCAATTTACTATGTGCCAGGAGCTGCTCTAAAAATGTGACATCTGTTAACTCATTGGATCCTCACAACACCCCTATGATAACAGTAGGTACTATGGTTATTCCCATTTTGTTGGCTGGAAGGCTTAGTACAGAGAGGTCACAAAGCTAGTAAGTGGCTCTAGGGATTCAAATCTAGGCTGTCAGGGGCTTCCCTTGTGGCACAGTGGTTAAGAATACACCTGCCAATGCAGGGGACCTGGGTTCAAGCCCTAGTTCAGGAAGATCCCACATGCCTCGGAGCAACTAAGCCCGTGCGCCACAACTACTGAGCCTGTGCTCTAGAGCCCGCAAGCCACAGCTACTGAGCCCACGTGCCTAGAGCCCGTGCTCCGCGACAAGAGAAGCCACTGCAATGAGAAGCCCGCACACCACAACGAAGAGTAGCCCCTGCTTGACAAACTAGAGAAAAGCTCGCGGACAGCAACGAAGACCCAGTGCAGCCCCAAATTAATTAATTAATAATTAATTAATTTTAAAAAAAATCTAGGCAGTCAGACTCCAAGGTCCATGCTACAAGTATAATGGTGAAAACATAAGAATGAACTAAGTGTCCCTAGAAAGGGAATTTATTAAATAAGTTATGGTATGGGAATTTATTAAATAAGTTAACTACTGTATGGTAGTTATCCATACAGTGGACTAATTGACTTTCACAGTGTTGCTGTAGATTAATATTCATTGACACAAAACAGGGAAAAAATTGGAAGCTACAGAACTATGCATTTATGATTCCATTGTTGGTTTTTTAATGAAAGTAATTATGGAAATTTATCTGCACATAGAGAAAAACATTGGAAAAAATGATGAACACCAAAATGTTAGCTGTGATTTTTTTTCTAGGAGGAAGCATTATAAGTGTCTTTCTTCTCCTATTAATACATTTCTATATTTGGGGTAAAATGATTCTATGTTACTTTCATAATCTAAGAAAGGCAGTAAACCTGTTTTTAAAGGGTTGTGACAATGGCTACTTCGATCAGTGAATGTGAGAGTGCTGCTAGTTAATTTTCAGACAGAAAGCATTGTTGCTTCAGGCCACACCCAGATCAAGGACTCTGGGCAGCAGGCTGGCCCCAGCACAGAGGTTTCCTGTTTCTCAGCTGCCCAGATGCAGAGTTTCCATGATTGTCCTACAGAGACGGACGTAAACGTCTCTGGGCACCCAACCACAGCAGAGTCTGGCTGGACTTCCAGTTTCTGACCTCAGGGCATTCTTGCTGATTTTTGCTTCATTGAACACACTGAGTCCTGTCTTTTACTCTAGCAGTTGTGCCTTCCGGGGGCACAAAGACTACACGGAACACTAGAAACAATACCTTCAATAACCCACAAGGGAGATTTGGCAGTTGGTGGTTCTATGCTGTTCTATCTACCTGTCTGTCTGTCTCTTGGTCTGTCTGTGTTGATTTTGTTTCATGCACAAGGCTCTGTACTAGGTGCTAAAGAGATCTGAAATAATGTACCTCTAATGAGGAGACAAAAGTCAGTCCAAAGTGCTGAGAGAATAATTTATTTAACTGAGTCACCACAAATCTGTTTGGTGACAATTCGCGGTCAGGCACCACTTGGGGACACAAGGCGGGAGCTCAGAGTCTGAAGGGGAGATGCACTGATAGCTTCAGAAAGGAGCTGACATTTCAGTTGGATTTTGAAAGAGGAGTAGAGGTTTCTCAGGTGGAAAAGCAGGAGAAGGGCCTTCCAGGCAGAGGGAACAGTAGGTGCAAAGACCCAGAGGCATGAAGGGGTTTGGTGAGCTCAGGAAACACAGCCCAGGACAGTGCAATGCAGGTAACTGTTTTTTGTTTTCTTTTTTACAAATTATTATTGTTTGTTTGTTTGTTTGTTTGTTTGTTTATGGCTCCACTGGGTCTTCATTGCTGCGCGCAGGCTTTCTCTAGTTGTGGCGAGCGGGGGCTACTCTTCGTTGCAGCACATGGGCTTCTCACTGTGGTGGCTTCTCTTGTTGAGGAGCACGGGCTCTAGGCGCCTGGGCTTCAGTAGTTGTGACATGCAGGCTCCGTAGTTTTGGCTCGCGGGCTCTAGAGTGCAGGCTCAGTAGTTGTGGCACACGGGCTTAGTTGCTTCACGGCACGTGGGTTCTTCCTGGACCAGAGATCAAGCCTGCGTCCCCTGCATTGGCAGGTGGATTCTTAACCACTCAGTGCAGGTAACTGTTGAGGGTAGTGGCTCCAGAGGAGTTAGAATAAGAGGAGCTGAGACATCTGAACCTTATGGTCGATAGGAAGTCAGAAAAGGCTTTGATTCTATAAGCAGACCTAAAGTTCAGAAAATTCATGCCAATGACAGTGTTGCTGAGAAAAGTGAAACAATCAAAAGGGACTTCCCCCAGCTCCCATCACCGCATCTACCCACATGCCAGCACCTGCCCACGTACCTGCCTTTCTACTGCCACCACCGATGAACTGAGGGTTCTCCTCTCTAAAATCAGCCCTCCTCGTGTGCAGCACGTCACACCCCCTCCTTCCTACGCAAGGACAAGGCTCCAGAAATTCTCCCCCTCTTGCTTATATTAACAAATACTATCTTTCTACAACATCATTGCTATCAGCCTGCAAATATCCTGTTATTCCTCCTGTCTTGAGAAATCCTCTCTTTTTTTAAAATTTATTTTTTATTGAAGTATAGTTGATTTACAATGTTGTATTAGTTTCGGGTGTACAGTTATACATATATACTCTTTTTCAGGTTCTTTTCCATTATAAGATATTGAATATAGTTCCTTGTGCTATACAGTAGGTCCTTGTTGTTTATCTGTTTCATATATAGTAGTGTGTATATGTTAATCCCAAACTCCTAAATTATCCCTCCCCCCCATCTCCCCTTTGGTAATCATAAATTTGTTTTCTATGTCTGTGGGTCTATTTCTGTTTTGTAAGTAAGCTCATTTGTATCACTATTTTTAGATTCCGCATATAAGTGATATCATATAATATTCGTCTTTGTCTGACTTACTTCACTTAGTATGATAATCTGTAGGTCCATCCATGTTGCTGAAAATGGCATTATTTTGTTCTTTTTTTATGGCTGATTAGTATTCCACTGTCTATATATACCACATCTTCTTTATCCATTCATCTGTTGATGGACATTCAGGTTGCTTCCACATCTTGGCTATTGTAAATAGTACTGCTATGAATACTGGGGTGCATGTATCTATTTTTTTATTTTTTTCCACCCTGCATGCGGGATCTTAGTTCCCTGACCAGGGATCGAACCCATGCCCCCTGCAGTGGAAACACGGAGCCCTAACCACTGGACTGCCAGGGAATTCCCAACATGTAATCTAATTCTTTTTGAATTAGAGTTTTCTCCTGACATATGTGCAGGAGTGGGATTCCTGGATCATACGGTAGCTCTATTTTTAGTTTTTTAGGAACCTCCATACTGTTCTCCACATTGGCTGCACTGGTTTGCATTCCCACCAACAGTGTGGGAGGGTTCCTTTGAGAAACCCTCTCTTGACCCACTTCTCCTTCCAGCTACTGTCCCATTTCTCTCTTCTTTACACCTTGAAAAAGTTGTCATAGTTAATGTCACCAATTCCTCTTCTTGTCCTCTCCCTAAAATTCAATCCAACCAGGCTTTCCCCCCCTCCACTCCACCAAAACTGCTCTGATCAAGATCCCAAATGACTCTGATTAACATCTGGAATTACTAACTTGAATGGTCAATTCACAATCCTTATGTGACTTGACCTCTCCCCACTCCTAGAAACACTTTCTTCACTTGGCTCCCAGGACCTCACACACTCCTAGACTAGACTAGATTTCTTCCTAGGACTGATTGGTCTTTGTGTTTCCTGTTCGGGTCCCCTCTTGCCCCAGCCTCTTCATGCTGTTAAGTCCTAGGACTCAGACCTCAGCCCCCTCTCTATCTACACTGACTCCTTGATGAGGTCACCCATCTACACACCAGCAACTCTCAATTTTATATTTCTAGCCCAGATCTCCCCACTGAACCTGAGGCTTAGTTATCCGACTGCTTTCTCAACACCCTCATTAGATGTCTAATAATTACCTCACATTTATCATGTCCAAAACTGGACTCCTGGTATTCCTCCCCAAGCCCGATCCTTCTGCAGCCCTCCCCAGCTCAGTCCATGCAACTCCATCCTTCCAGGCCAGACACTTCAGAGTCATCATCAGTCATACTTCTTTTTCTCTTGAGCCTCACATCTAATCTGCTAGTAAATCCCATTGGCTCCAACTTCAACATATATCCAAGATTTGACACAAGTTCCCACTTCCATTACTGCCACCCTGGTCCAAGCCATCTCATCTGGATTATTATCATCTAGATCATCGCAAAAGCCTCCTAAGTAGTCTCCCTGTTTCAACCCTTGCTCCCCACCCCCTAGTTTATTCCCTACCCAGTAAAGTATGACCCTTTTAAAACTAAGTCAGGTCACATTGCTCATAACCTTCCAATGGGTCTTCGTTTGTCTGCGTAAAGCCCAATGTTTTTACAAATAACCAACAAGGCCCTATATAACGGCCTTCCATTACTTAGTATGTTATTACATCTGCCTCCCTTTTTATGGATGTTAGCTTCACATGGGCAGAGGATTTTGTCTGTTGTCAGCACTCAATCCATGTTTGTTGAATGAATAAATGAATGAATGTAGAAGAAGGACCAGAGTAAGGAGAGGCTAGAAGATGGGGACCAGTCATGAGGTATTGGAATTGTCCAGGTGAAAAGTTATGAGACGTGGAATCAGGAAAACATAATGGGAAAAGCATGGCAGAATGTAGTTCAGAGACATTTTTGCCCCAAAATTTACCAGCCATGGTGACCAAATCAATGTTGAGGATAAGGAGGTGGGCAGGGGTCAAAGAGACTCTCCAGCTTCTGGCTTGAACAATAAGATAGGTAGCAGAGAGGTAAGGCAGAGGGGCAGCTCTAGAGTTTGGGTTTGAAAATGTTGAGTTTATGGGGCTTCCCTGGTGGCGCAGTGGTTGAGAGTCTGCCTGCCGATGCAGGGGACACGGGTTCGTGCCCAGCCCGGGAAGATCCCACATGCTGCAGAGTGGCTGGGCCCGTGAGCCATGGCCGCTGAGCCTGTGCATCCGGAGCCTGTGATCTGCAACGGGAGAGGCCGCAACAGTGAGAGGCCCGCGTACCACCAAAAAAAAAAAAAAAAAAAAAAAAAAAGAAAATGTTGAGTTTAGGAAATATTCACTAAATAGTTAGAATAACTATAACCAAACCCCTCTTCTATTTGGAAGCTACTTAACTGAAAATATACACGGTTTATACTATTGTTGTATAGTTCCTCTTGGTTAAAATATCAATTCTTCCAGTGTAGTGATCATTATTAGAAAGCAGCTAAGGCATGCTCAATGACCCAGTTATGCTTATTAGATGATATGATTTTAAAATAATTTTTTCATATGATACAAATAATATATATTCATTGCCAAATGATCACAGGAAGTTAAATCTTTCTCTCTCCAAGAGGTGGTAAACCATCCAAACTGTTTGTAAAACTTGGCGATAACAAATTCTTTAATTTATATTAATTTGGTGAGTCACTTTTTTTTTAGTAATTTACAAATGTATTACTTACTCGAAGCCAGAATCTTCTAATTACTCTGACCTGAGAACCTAGCCTTCTTTCAGTGGCACTTCCCCCATGACGGCACAGCAGATGCCACCACCTCCCACCCTTCGCCCTGGCACTTGGTATGACGTTGCTCATAGAGCGCTTGTGCTCTGCGGCTGCCAGTCACCTGCCAGATCCAGGTGGAGGCTGTGGTCAAGTCTACTGACTAGAACCCACTGGAGGCAGAGGAGCTGAGATTTCCTGGAGCAGAGAATTCCAAATAAGCTTCAGGATGAAAGTGGGAAGAAGAAAGCAAGCTCTCTCCCACCATCATTTGGACCAGAGCAGCAATCGAGAGTGAAAATTTGTAGAGAAAAAAGAAATTCACTTACCTTTTCTAGGAAAGGATGAAACTTTTTAACAGGCAGAGAAGTCGGTCTCTTATGCAGGTCTTTTCATCTTCAGGGAGGGAGCTGAAGTGTGGCTGCATCAGAAGACTTGGAATCTTGTAACCGAGAGCCACTCAGTCTCACTGAGCCTCAGTTTCCTCATCTATAAAATGGGAGAATTACACTGATTCTCAAGGTTGGTGTGAGATGCAGTGATGTTACATGAACGAATGTTTCGTAAACTCAAAGTGCCTTATACCTGCTACCGGAAGCCTCCTGGTTCAAGTGCAGTGTACTTTGATATTCATGGGAATAAAACAGCTTTACTCAGTCTTTTCTAACATAGCTCTCTCCTTCTCCCCATAACTTCATCCCAATTTCCAGTCCCTTATTGTGCTTTTTCTTCATAGCAGTTAGCACAACCTGAAAATGTACTTATTTATTCTCTCTTCTCGTTACACGCCCAGCTCTGTGAGAGCAAGACTCTGCTGTCTTGTTCACCACCGACTCACCAAGTGCCCAGAAGCCCTGATGTATAGTAGATGCTTAAAAAGTAGCTGTGAAACGTTGAAAGATAGATGCATAATCTGACACTTCCAGGAGAAAGATAGCATAGCAGTCAAACAGCAGGTTCTCAAAATTTAGTTTGCTTGTTTCAAAGGCAGGTGCCCTGCCCCAGCACCGAGAGATTCTGATTAATTAGGGCTGGCGGGCCTACTGAATTTGCTTGTTTTAACAAGCACCCAGGGTGTTTCTGTGGCAGATAGTCACTCTGAATCAAGACAAATATTGTTCTGACTCCAGCCTGACACTTACTAGCTGTATGACCTTAGGGAGGTAACTTCTTAACTTCTCTGAGCCTGTTTCCTTATCTGTAAAATAGGACTGACAACATTCCCACGGAGCTGTTATGAGAAATAAATTAGGTAATGGATGTAAAGTTTTTGGCCCAGTGCCAGTTATGCAGTTAGCTGCCATTATCATTATCATTACAGATTATTTTATTGTTATGCCCTGGCAGGAGAAGAACCTTCTCCTTGGAGGATTGCTCTTCAGAATCTCCTCAAAGTGTGGTCTGGACCAATGGCATCACCTGGGAGCTGGTTAGGGATGCAGAATCTCTGCCCCACTCCAGACCTGCAGACTCAGAATCTGCATTTTAACAAGATTCCAAGGTGATTTGTTTGCACGTACAAGTTTGGAAAGCACCGCTCAAAGTCACATGTACTGTTTTCTCCTGTCTCTGATTTCAGAGTCTGACCGGGAGGTGGGTACGCCCCAGCATCGCAGAGTCTGAATCCTTCCTCTTAGTGAAGAGAAGCCCCCAGCTCACTGTAGGTGCACCTCCAGCTGAGGACCTGAAGGGGAGGAATTCTCTCACGGAACCCTGACTAACAGCCTCTGTGGAGCCAAGGGATGGATCCAAACTTCAGCTTGCTTTCCCAGCCATCCCGGGCCTGCTCATACCTGGCAGAACCTTGTACCAAAGATGGAAGAAGCCCGTCCCCCAGAGAACAGGGCAGAGACTCCCCATTTCCCTGGAGCCAGGTCCCCAGCTCCAGCCTCGCTGACCCTGACTGGTTTTGGGATGAGCACATCCAGGCAAAGAGGGCCAGAGTAGAGACCATCGTCCGAGGCATGTGCCTCTCCCCTAACCCTCTGGTGCCAGGCAATGCCCCAGCCAGGGACAGCCCGTGCTGCCCAGAGAAGGCCCGGGAGCGGAAGAGGAAGCAGAATCTTCCCATGCAGCAAGGCCCCCTGAAGCCAGGCCCTGCCGGGGACCGGGGAAGCAGGAAGGGGGGCCCTCAGGTGAGAGAACAGCTTCACCTGCTGAAGCAACAGCTAAAACACCTGCAGGAGCACATCCTGCAGGCTGCCGAGCCCAAGGCCCCAGCTCAGGGCCCGGGAGGCTCAGAGACAGGGAAGGACCCTCTGAGTGTAAAGCAGAGGAATGGCTCTGGGTCTAGGTCCTGGGCTGTGGACAGTGACCACCACCAGTGTTCCAGCGGGGACCTCTCCAGGGTGGAGAAACACAGAGTGTCTGAGGTCAAACACCAGTCTGAGGAACCCAGGTTCCTTCCTTCTGGAGCACGAGCTTTGCTGGAGATTCTGAAGAAAGACTTGACGGGGGCCATATCCCAGGCTGTGGACTCAGTATTACAGAAGGTGCTATGGGATCCATCAGGCCACCTGACTCACCTGGGCAGAAGCGTCCTGGGGCTGGGGCCAGACGGTGGAAGCGAGCCCTCGCCTCCTGAGGGAGGGGCCTATAAAGATCCACTTCCCCTGGCTGCCTTGCCCAGGAGGGCCCAGCCACAGACAGGGGCTCCACTGGGAAACTTATCTCTGGCCAAGCCTCTAGATTCTCCCAGGTACCCTGTCTCTCCGAGAATGATCCCCAAACCCTATCAGGGTCCCCCAGCAAACTGTCCCTTGACTGTGCCTGCCCACATCCAGGAAGATCAGATTCTCAGCCAGCTACTGGGCCATAGGCCCAGTGGCCACTGGAGGGGCAATCTTCCACAGGACTCATCTCCCCTGAGCCACCCCTCCTCAGAGGCGGCCCTGCGACCTTGGCGAGCTTCCAAACTGCGACCACTGGCTTTGAGCCAGCAACAGTGCCCCTGGCTCTTCAAGTCCACCTGTTTGGAAAGACTGCCCCTCGTTCCCTCAGTGAAAATGGAGCAAGGTGGCCTGCAGGCTGTCACGGACGCACTTCCTTTCTCTTCAGCCCTTTACATATCCTTTACTAGTAATCGAAGTTCTCATTGTCACAGCCCAGAGAGACAGGAAGTCTGGACGATGAGGGGAGGGGGGGACAAATAACTACCCAGCGTAGGGAACAGCTCTTCTTTCCCGATGGTCTTCTTTGTTTGTTTGTTTGTTTTTAATTAATTAATTATTATTATTTTTTTTTTGCGGTACGTGGGCCTGTCACTGCTGTGGCCTCTCCTGTTGCAGAGCACAGGCTCTGGACGTGCAGGCTCGACGGCCATGGCTCACGGGCCCGGCCGCTCCACGGCACGTGGGATCTTCCCGGACCGGGGCACGAACCCGTGTCCCCTGCATCGGCAGGCGGACTCTCAACCATTGCGCCACCAGGGAAGCCCCCGGTGGTCCTCTTAACGTTGCTTCTGGGCCTCCCTGTGGCTCGCATTTGTTAGGTTCCTGAGAAAGTGTTGACCACATCCTGGGATTTAAGCATGCTTGGAGGGGTCTGTCACCTTCTTCTGTGACACATCAGATTCTCCCACTACTGACTTAGTCCTTTGGATTTGAAAGGGTTTTGTCTGTTTTTAAACCCAAATTGGCTCCCAAAATACCCTGTGGAAGGAAAAACCCCATCATTTGGTTGTCAGCTGCCCATATACCTTGGCAGCACAGGTCAAAGAAATGGCCTCACCTGAGGCATGGCTCCTGGAGCCTCTTGGCTCTACAGGCAAGAGGCCTGCTCTGACCAGATAATCAACGGGGAAGAGACGAGGGACCAGAAACTTCTGGAGTAGATGGGAAAGGGGAAGTTTTCTGCAGGGACTAGACCTGAGGGGTAAGCTGAAAGGGGTAAGAAGATTTCAGTTTAAGGACTAGCTTCTAAGCTGCAGCTGAGGAGAGAGCCTAGGGTTGCACACATGTGGAGGAAGAGAAGGCCCTCATGGGGAAGGCTGCAGGGCCCAGGCTGGTCTGAGAGGGTCCGAATCTTTTTTTTTTAATTTTTATTTATGTATTTTTGGCTGCGTTGGGTCTTTGTTGCTGCACGTGGGCTTTCTCTAGTTGTGGCGAGTGGGAGCTACTCTTCGTTGCAGTGCATGAGCTTCTCATTGTGGTGGCTTCTCTTGTTGTGGAGCATGGGCTCTAGGTGCGCGGGCTTCAGTAGTTGTGGCACTCAGGCTCAGTAGTTGTGGCTCGTGGGCTCTAGAGTGCAGGCTCAGTAGTTGTGGCGCACAGGCTCAGTTGCTCCGCGGCATGTGGGATCTTCCTGGACCAGGGCTCGAACCCGTGTCCCCTGCATTGGCAGGCGGATTCTCAAACACTGTGCCACCAGAGAAGTCCCAACGGTCTGAATCTTATTGCATCATCTTTGCAACCCTTAGGCAGACCCCACTTTTAAACAGTTTTTTCTTCAGAGTAACTCTCCCTCAGGATGTTAACAGTTGTTGAAGTAGGAGAAAAAGTGGCTTGGGTAAATAAACACTGGGTTAGTTCCATTACTGTGGGACTCCTCAGAGCCATGCTTAAGTCCAATGAAAAGCTCTAAGAGGAGAATGTATGCAGCCCCAAACTCATATGACCAAAGGACCCTTTTCCAACAGGCATCTGTAGGACTCAAGTTCCTGAGAACATATTTTGGATGTTGCTTTTTTAGGGAGACAAGCTCACGCTGCTGCTTCACAGGGACAGCCTTAAGTCGAATCTCCTTGTGCCTGTGGAGTCACACAAGCAGGTGTGAACAGTCGTGCCCTCTTCCTGGCAAGCTGTGGTGAGGGTGCAGGATGGGGTGGGGCCAGCTCACTACCACGCCAGGCCCGCCCTTGTGTCCTAAATGCTATGAGCACCCCCTGCTGGTCACAGGTGTTGGAAACACTCCCGAAGCTCTGGCACCGCTGCTTGCTTTCCTGGCAGGCAGTGAGCAGCTACAAAACCAATGCTGAGAGCACCTCACCAGCCACCAGCAGGCATAGAGATAACAACATAGACAGAATTTCTCGTCAGGTGATAGCCCTCTGTGAGGAAAGCTGTCTGTTGGGTCTTTGATAAGAGGCTACTGGTTAAGACTCTCTGTCAAAATCAGGTGGTGGAAGAACCTCCAGAACTCAGTCCCCAAAGATTCTCTGCTGTCCTTCCCCTGTGAGGAGTGTGCTGCTATTCCTCAGGCACCTAGCCCTGAGAAATACACATGAAGGGGTGTGCCTGGCCCTGCCTCTTGAAATGAGGATTGGGCTCCAAGAGCTTCAGGAGGTTTGGGGGGGCACCCACGGAGCCTGGCTGCCCGGGTCAGGTACTTGGCTTCCTTTGGAATGATTGGGGGCCCCCAGACAGCATCCTGGCCCCAATTATTCCCTCATTCCAGCATTAGAGATTTATTCCTCTGGGCCATGAAAGCCACCTAAGAGCAAGTTCTTCACGTGGCACGTGGAATACAAAGATGAATGGATAAGGCTCTTGCTCTCAAGGACCTTCACATTCACGATACCCCTGTGAAACAGGTAGAGCGGCAGGCACCACGACTGGCAGTTCCCCTGCTCACCCCCACTTAGCCACAATTCTGAGACACAAAACGCTCTGAAAATCTCTATGATTTCTTTCCCTAAAGGTTGATGGGAACTCACTTGGTTGCAAAACCTGACCTGCACTGATAGGAGGCTATGTATAGACTATCTCACTTAGCATAATGAGTCATTGATTTTGCTGTGGGAATATTAAACGGATTAGACTCCTGCCACAGACCCTGCTGTGGGTGTTAACACATTGTACACGCACCATATAACCTTTACAAAATAACAGGGATTCTGAAGTCTGGCCTCCCTTTGGCCCAGCGTTTCACATAGCGGATTGTGGGCCTGTGTTATCTTACCCTCCTCAATCATCCACTCTAGATCAGTATCAGGGAGGCAGGGACAGAGAAGCAAAATAACTTGTCCAAAGTCAAAGACAGACACATGCAGAGACAGGATTCAAACCCAGCATCTGACTGCCAAGCACAAGCTTCAACCACTATACTCCATAGTTTAGAAATGAGGCCCAGAGAACATTAAGTGGCTTGCCCAAGGTCACATAGGGTCTTGGTGGCAAAATCTGTATCTGAAACTGGGTCTTTGGACTCAATCCAGGATTCTGTCCACAGCATTTATGAAGGATAAGAAGTAGGGCCAATGAGGCAGGGGGCAGGGGCCTCCTGGACAGCAGCCTGGGTGCCTGGCCAGCTATAATTATAATCAGTTGCTTGGTTTCCTTCGGGTAGACTGACATATCCTACTGAGAAGTCTTTTATTGTCCTAGGGCTACAGCTCTCAGGCCTGAGCTCCAGGGTAACTCTGTATGCTTGTCACTCAGCCCTAGGAGTGTTCCTGGGAATGCTAAGGGTTCTTGTGTAAGAATCTTTTATTTCCCTCCCACCCTGGTGCTAGTTTTCACACCACAGCCCCCTACTCTTATTAAAGGGGAAGGAATCTGTTCCCAGAGTGAGGAATGAGTTGGAATAGAATTGCCATATTTGTGTATGGATTAAAGTTGACCATTTAAGCACTCACTCATTCCTTCATCCAAGAAACATTTATTGAGCACCTACTATGTTCCTAGCACCGGGCTAGGCACGTGGAATACAAAGATGAAAGGATAAGGTCTCTGCTCTCAAGGAGCTAAGAGTCTAAATGGGGAGACAAACATGCAATAAAATTCCAATAATGTCATTGTTACAAAAAAAAGGTTTATACAAAGAGTGTTGGTAGCCCAGGGTAAGGAAGGCCTAATTTGGCAAGAAAAGGTTTCACAGCAGAGAGAACATCTGATCTGAGACGAGAAGGATGAGGGAAAATTCTGCCAGGCAAATGGAGAGCAGTTGCAGCCCAGCAATTCAAGCTTCGTGAGCCAAAGTTAACTGTGATCTGGTACTCAGTCTGGTTAGATGCTCGTTGGCATCAACACTGCAAAGGCAATGATGAGAGCCAGAATGGGGACCATCTAGTCGACTCCTCTCATTTTACAGATGAGGAAACTGAGGCAGAGAGAAGTAAATCTCTACTTGAGGTTTTGAAATGGTTTATCTGGGAGAGAGTTGCCGTCTCTGCCTATCGTATTGTGAAAGCACACACACAGTACAACAAACTGTATTTGATATCACATATGCCATAGAACTTTCACACATCAAAATGTTTTGTAAATTCTGCAACTTTACTGTACATATATGGTATTCAGCATCTGGAAAGAAAAAGCTTATCTGATCATACTTGCTAGAGGCAGAAAAACAGAGCAAATACATCATTCAACCAGGAAAAATAAATAAAATAGAAACCATAAGGAACAGGGCAATTTACTATTTGGATAATTTGACAAAATTATTTGATAAACTGGTATTAGTTTTCCTTGACCCTGGGACAAATCCAGGAGGGCCTCAATCCTGGTCACCTGAAGAAGGCCAAACTAATGTTTTTCTTCACACGCTATCCCAGTTCCAACCTCCTGAAGGCTTATTTTCCTGATGTTCAGGTAAAGTCCTTCAGCCTCTGCAGAACTCCCAAGTGGCAGCGGGTTTCTCCCATGTGAGGCAAGTCCTAGGTCATCATACGTGCACTTTAGCTCCCCTTCAGGTTGTGGATAGAACTGGTGGCATTTTTGGTCTGGGCTGAGAAACTGCCTGAATCATCAGGGGTAATTGTGGGGGTAGGAAAGTTGGGTGTCTGAATTTAAGCTTTTGAACTGTAGGTATACCCAGAAACACATGGGGAGAGAGGCAGGGTTAGAAAGAACACTAGGAAATGGCATCTTTGGCCTAGTGTTCTGTCTTTGCTGGGGACACTATGAAAAAGAGAGTGTATCAAGAGTTGGTCGTCGTCCCTGTCAACTTTACATTCAAACTGCTGTGTTTCAAAATCGACTGAAGGTGCATACAGATCAATGTGACAATAAGAAAAATCAAGGTCTGATGGTTGGAACCAGGCCTTGCCTGTTTCCATAAAGTTTCTGAGAGCCTCCTTTACCCTGGGTATTGGGTTAGGGGCTGTTAATACTTTGTATCTATATCATCCCTTTGCTGTTTTTGAGCTCTTTCCCTCATATCCAATTGCTTGGTTGATCCCTGCACCAAGCTCTCATTCTGATTCATTCTGCAACTCTGAGGTGCCAGTAAATGGCTCTCTGATCTACACCTTTACCCCTTTCCTTGGCTCTTTACCTGGCAGAGGGCTCTGGGGCTGCCATGCAATCTACCTGGGTGCAGCAGAAGCTGGGACCACACTAGTCTTGACCCTGGACCCTCCCAAAGTCACACTTCAAGAGTGAAAAACCTTTATAAATCTAGGCTATAAAATACAACTATTTTCTAATGGGCATTATGGCTAATTCAGATTTTTCTGTGTGTAACTGTATAGGCTTAGAAAATAGCTGTGGCTTCTTTTTTAAAGAAAGCCCTTTTCAGTGTTGGTTGAAGCCATTCTTGTTAACCCGTGTTGAACTGGAAGCTGACAGTTCTGACTCTGAGCACCTCCTGGCAAACGTCTGACTTCATGGACCCTGTTGTTTGTACAGTTCAACCGCTGCATTACCTCCCAGATGATCAAGTGGTTCAGCAACTTTCGTGAGTTTTATTATATCCAAATGGAGAAATTTGCCCGGCAAGCCATTTCAGACGGTGTCACAAATCCCAAAATGCTGGTGGTTCTCCGCAACTCAGAGCTTTTTCGAGCTCTCAATATGCACTATAACAAGGGAAACGACTTTGAGGTAAGATCATGTGCTTGGGTCCCAGGTCTGATGAGTGCCTTCCCTTTGTGACTGGAGTTTTAGAAAAGATCCCCTTCCGTGTCTGTCCTCACACCACGGAGAGCAGGGCAGCTTGGGGCCAATCTCTGTACCGTCCACAAAGATTACAGCCCGCACATCTTCTCTTAGGCAACTAATGGATGCTGCAAACTGAATGTACAGCCAGTCTTTATTCATAAACTTGGCCAGAGGTCAGCCGTTACGCCATTTTAGACAATACTCTGTAATGACCGAGTTACACAGCCTGTCGACCTTCTCACCTTAGCGCCAGGAGGCCCAGGACTGAATGCAGGGCTCGGCTGCAGCACCTAGTCTTGGCCTCGGTTTTCTTTACAACAGTCTCTGTTCTTTCCATCATTTGGTTCTTATCTTTATTCTCCCTTGAACAGTTTTATCTGTGGGTCTTCCATGGCAAGTCACCTCAAATCCTTTCTGGAAATAATAAACAATACTCAAGCTTCTCAGTCCTTTGGGGATCTCTGTGAAGGCACACTGGTGGCACCTTAGAGGTAAAGCATCAGTAAAGGGTGAGCAAGTGGCCTAAGTGTCGCCGGTGAGAACTCACCGTCTTCCTTGTGCGTGGCCGACAGCTCTGTTAGGCTGGCATCTTGTTCTGCAGGTGCTGGGTGTGTCTGGTCACCGGCTACACTTCCCTCTTCTCGCATTTCTCACTTGACTGTGATCACAAAGCAGTGTACTGACACCTCCAAAAAGGAGAAGAACTGCTGGCATCCACTGGTTAGATGCTCCATCAGAATATGTTTGGAAACCTAAGCCTACCTGTGGGGAAAATGGACCATGCCTCCTTTGTGAGGCTCGTGGGGGTCAAGGCATGTGGACGGGAGGCAGTGCTGCCACGTCGTTCCACGTGCAGGTGTCATCTGGCACGCAGGGGTGGCAAGCCCCAGGCCAGGCTGGATCTGGGGGCCCTGTAGGATGTCCCATCATTAATGGTGCCAGTCTGGGTGAGGTCCTGGAACATATCCTTGAGGCCCGCCCCCAACCCCCGCAAGCCTCCTGGTTGGCTTTGGGAGCAGGAATGATTCCAAGTCCTTCGAACCCAGTCCCAAAGGATGGCAGAATGAGGTACGACAGTTGTAAGTTCTTTCCGCGTGAGGCACTTAGGAAAAGAATACTAAAAACCTCTTCTGAACCACAGCTTTAATTTCAATCAGAGTCAGTCTCCCACTAACTAAAAACGTCACTCATTAGTGGAATCAGCTACTCCTACAAAGGGAGTGTCCCTAATACGCTTTCTCCCAGGGCTGTCTCATCAGTACCGTCATTTGAAGGTACGTATTTGATGAGGGAGGAAAAGATTCCACAAAAGTCAGGGGCCAGTAGAGCAGGGATGCTCTGATCAGCCCACAACCCTAGGAACAGGCAGCATCCGGCAGTGAGGTCTGTATGGTGTCAGTGCTTCACAGCCTCACGTCTTTTCTTCCTTGTGGGTCTCTTTGGGAGTGCAGGTCCCAGATTGCTTCTTGGAAATCGCCAGCTTGACATTACAGGAGTTCTTCAGGGCTGTCTCCGCAGGCAAAGACTCAGATCCTTCCTGGAAGAAACCCATTTACAAAATTATTTCGAAACTGGACAGTGACATCCCAGAGATATTCAAATCTTCCAGCTATCCCCAGGAGCTGTTTCGGAATTAAGGTCCCACAAAGTGAGGGGCGACTGGCCTGGGTTTCCTGGGTTTATCTTAAATGGCAGTCAGTACAGCTGTAGTCATATAAAAAGAGCATAAGGAGAAACCCCTCAAATAGATACCATTACCATTTTTGATCATTTATTTCCTTTTCCAGAATTACCAGAGGTTTAACATTAACTATAAAATATTGTAAAAGGAACACAACAGTTTGGAACCGGAAGAATCTCCACTCGTTTCCAGGTATCATGACCCTGGGAACTTGCAGGTGTCTCTGCATCTGTAACATGAGGTTGTAAGGATAAAAAGACATGTCCTAAAGAGCTTTGTGAAATGTTTCTCACTACACAAATGTTATTTTTTTTCTCCTTCATCTTTCAGATAAGGCTATCTTATTTGGGGTTTTTATAAATGGCTGTTTTGAGTTACCTATTTATCAAGCTCCACTTATTTGCAAGACACTTTCAAATACATTACCTTTAAGCTTTTTACCCTGAAACATTTTTAAAACAACCAAACACAAGTTTTAGAACTGGAAGATAAGTCGCCAAAGGCTATGAGGCTAAGACATTTGGGTTGGTAGGGGCAGTCAGGAGTGTGGAGGAACCCATGGCCTTCTGATGCCAGGCTGCGTGTGGACCACCTCATGCTGCCGCCCATGCTCTCACACAGGCCACCATCCCCGGTGAGCATCCAGCATGATGCAGCACTATCTTCTGACAACCCCTGCCTGGCACTTCGGAGTGCTTCATCACCCGGACGTCCACTGATCGTTCCAGCAAAGCCGACACAAACTTTCTGCAGGACCTGAGTGTTGCTGTACATTCACATTTATCTGCTGGAAGAATTTATCAGCTGAATAACCCAAACAGTCTCTAGGTGAGCAATGCAATTAATGCCCCAACTTCCTATGTGCAGAAGAAACTGAACTTCAGACCGTGAAAGCTAGAAGGGCCGTAGGGGCTCATCTGGCCTACCCTGCTTAAAAGAGGAAGGAGGAAACTGAAGCCCAGATGCGAGGCTTTACACAGACTATGGATGGCTTAAATGGGACAAATACAGCATCACATAGCAATGGAAATTCTCCTGCTCCGTAAGGACATTACAGCCCATGGTCAATCTTTCACAGATAAAGGAATTCATGAAATCAACATTTCTTTCACCTACTGCTCCAACACAAATTGTGACTTGCTCTGAGCATATAGGCAAGACATCTGCAAAGCTGAGTAACTGTATCTAGCTTCCCAGCTAGTCAGAGTCAAGTCTTTGAAAGCATGCCAAAGGTGCGCAGGCCAGGATAGGCATCACAGAGCTTGAGCTCTGTGTTCTGATTAAGGGGTGTCTGTGACTTCATTAGTTTACTTCTTTTCCCTCTGTGCAAAACAAGTTTCCACATTTAACTACTCCACTTCCTTGACTTTTCAGGTCAGCTGGATCAGATAAGATGAAATCCCTAAATTATTGCTAGATGTATCAACATAAAAAGGTAGGAAAGATGACTTTTTCTTTTGAATTTTCTCTTACTCCAAACAGCTAAGAGGAAAAACTAAACAAACATACTCAGCCCGAACCAGTCTTTTTGGGTTGCTTTAAGGCTATTTGTAAGTGTCCTTCATCACATCCAACTGCACTCAGATGATCTTTGCCCTATTTTCTCCCACAATGTTCTCTTTACAAAAATGAAGGACTCCGCCAAACCTCAGTTTTAAAAGCAAGCAAGCACTGAGTATCCTGAGCAAGGGCAATCAGGCATCTGTGTTTGCGGACAGGAGAAGAACCTGCTGTCCAGAGTGACATTACATAGTTATTTAAGACATTCCTGGGAAACAATTCCAAGTTCACATGATTGTCCAATATGAACAGCCACTTTCTGTCCCAAACCTGAAATTCATTAGTGTTTTAAACACTGAGCCAAGCCACCTCCAGGGCAGTGAACCTTGTCCCAGGGACCAATTAGATGAAATGTACAAGCTCAAATTGAAAACATTTGGGTACTGCAGTCTTTCCAGGAAGTGTTCTCTAACCACTGAGCTAAACACACAAGAATGCATAAATATATATGCTCTGCCAACAGAAGAATTCTAGTTTACTATATTTTTCTGTTTCTACCAAGCATGGTGGGAACACATTCGAGCATAAGCTGAGGTGGTGGTTGTGTTCTTTTAGGAGCCATAATATTGCCAACGGTCTGCTTATTCTTTCCATCAAGGTGTATGTGGATACTATTCTCTCCCAAATTAGACATGCTCAGTGTCTGGTCAAATACTGCATAACTGTCCAATCCTTGTTGGACAGTAGGGGCTGGACTGTGGTTTAAGATGATGGCACTACTGAGGACTTAATGTCCAATGATCAACTGAAAGCAGGCAGTTAACTGGCATTCCATGCAGAAAAATGTTCATTAGGACCCTTTATTTCAAACATGGTTGTATATAGTATACACAGCTCCAGACCGGATTCCTACGGTGAAGAGGCGAAAGGCATCTCCTAGGTATATAAGGGGTACCTGAGCCATTTTCTTTCCATCAGAGGAAGGGCATACCTGGCAGTGATAGCACAGCACTCTTTAATAAAGTTCTGTACCCCAGACCCAGGGAGGTACCCAGGTCCACTTTTAAAAATTGTCTTTGTTTTCAATGACGTACTATAGAATCCTCAGAAAAAATAATTTAAAATAAGGCTTCCATAACATAATTTTACATGTGCCTTTAAGAAAATATTTCTTTTAAAATCTTTATAAAATTTGCTGAAATTCTGGTAACCAGTTTCCTGGATGAAGTATATATTCTAAATATTCATAATCTTTTTTTTTTAAGTGAAGTACAGTTGATGTGTTAGTTTCTGGTGTACAGCAAAGTGTCAATGTTCATAATCTTTGATTCTTTTTTCTTTTATAGTTTTGAACCTTTGCTCTGTAAAGCAGATCAAACATAGTTTGATGATGCATGCATTCAAAACAAAAATTTTAAAAATCCATTGATTTTTTACACAAACTCTATTAGTGTGTATTTGTATTTCACACAGTGTAAGATCATTTTCTCAGGACTGAGAAACTCAGAAAAGATAATGAGATAAAGTGATGAGGGGGAGAGCTAAAGTTATAGTTCTGTCAGGCTGATGCTTGTGACAGTATGGCAAATACAATACTTCTCATGAAAGTATACACGTACTCTTGGTCAGATTTAAGTATATACAACACACACTGTAAAGACAGCTCTGGTTACGCATTTGAGAGCATTAATAATGCACGCTGTACCTCTGAGGTAGATCGTGGTACCTACACTTAAACCTGTGTACTAAGTGCTCACCCATGGAAAAAGGTAATTCATGAAAAGGGTATTTTTCAGGGGTAGACAATTCCTAGAGACCAGAAGAAGCTCTTTCAGACTATATAAACCTAAAGAGTATAACCAAGTGTCCAGGAGTTGAATGCTCAATCATATTCTTTTAGAAAACCAGATGCTAGGCCCCAGAGGAAGGGAATGTCTGATGAAACGCTGAGGGCAGGTACAGACAACGAAAACAGTATAGGAACACCCACTCCAAACCCCACCAGTTTCACACATCCATCTACTCACACTGAGGAGTCTGCCTTCTCTTTCACCAAGAGTCTCTCGGGGTTATTTGTTTCTAACAATCTTACCCTTCACACTGACAAACTCTTGTTTTGCCATTTCCGAATTCTCCAGCATCACCCCTCAAACAAACGTCAGGTCCTAGAGTCTTCCCTTAGAAAACCCTTTTTCTCCCCGTATGTACTGATTTCTGTGGCTCAGACTCCTATCTCCTTGACAACTGCTTCTCCTTAACTAAGTCTGAAAAGTAAGCAAGCACTGAGTACCTCAAGCAAGAATGTCGTCTCTCCCCTTCCCTTTCCCCCACTTTATCCTCAGCTATCTGATCTGCTGCCCCCCCACCCAACCTTCACTTTCCCCCTCAACCAATACCTTTCCTAAGTAGAGTTCTGTGGTTAGGTGCATGAGTTCTGGAGTGTCTTGTCATTCCGGCTCAAGTACCTACCTACCAGCTCTGATCTCTGCAAGTTACTTATTCCCTTGGCCTCAGCTTTTCCATTTGTAAAACAGAGATAATAAAATAGTACCTACCTCATAGTACTGATCTAAGTTTTAGGTAAAATCATACATGAAATTCTCAGCACACTCCTAGCGTACAGTAGGTGCTCAGTAAATATTAGCTATATTATTACTCAGCAGTCATAAACTGTTAGCAAGATCATGAACTTGTACTCCTAACAGTGAAGAAGAATTGTTTCTTAAGAACGGCACTGATGTGTGACATTACTGATATAAAACATTCTGAATTTCATTTTTACTATAACCATGTAGTAACATGCACTAATACCTGTAAAGATAGCAAAAAACTTAGCTTTAAAGTGGTATGTTAACGTTTTCTGAGAGGTACACAAAACCCAGCCTAAAAAAAAAGCCATGTGCCATAAACTCTATATGCTTCCCTCACTCTTTAGAACAATCCTATGTTGATGTGTTTACTTGACACATGACATAGCTATTATTGCTATTTGCTAGTTGGTTGCTAAGACATCAACCTGCTTTTCTTTTCTGTAGGCCAATACATTGCCTTTTTGACACCCTTTTAATTATAAGCTTTGTGACTGATATAGTATTTCTAAAATTATTCAACTTGCTGTCTTCAACAGCTGCTTTTTGAGGCTGTTATCAGGATCCATTGGATAGAACGTTTTTGGCCTGAGTATTTTCTGAATTAACTTCTGCTATTTATTCAAAACATCTTTGTAGTTGTTCCACTTGTTAAAGAGGCTGTTTCATTGTTTTCTTGATTGGGTGGGTGGGTGGGTAGGGGGAGCATGTACTGACACAACCCTGATTTTCCTCTCTTAACCTTTAAAATCTATTTACATTTCCACAAAGATAAGCTTGCTTTCTTATTGAAAATAACTTGACCTCGTTTCTGGTTCTTTTTCATTTACTAGTCATTAAAGTTGATTATTTTCTTCCTCTGCTCTTTCATGAATATGGGTCAGTGATTACCTTTTTCAGAATATTTAAGACTCTAAATGTTTTTTTGGCTACTGTTTCTAAATAAACTGACTTTTTCAAATCAAGCTTTATGAGACAATAGGATTATCAATTTGATGCTTTGCTGAATTCTCACTATTGAATCCCTAACAAAAAAACCACATTACATTTGGTAGAATATATTCTTTATAAATACCCCAAAGCTGCTTTTTATTCAACATTACTATCTTGGTGTTTAGATACTTTATTCCTCATCATCTATCCCCTTACTTCATCAGGGCTGAGCTTACTGACTCTGGACCAACCAGAACAAACTCCAGAACTCCTCTCCTATGGAACTCTTGCCAAAAATAGTGTCAGAAATAAGAGTTTCTAGAGAAGAGAATGGGGTGCAGGTATTAGAACAGAACACACATATAAACAGTTTATGCTAAACTGTAGATTTGCCAGCAAATCCTGGGAACAGAAAGCTTAAAAACACTGGACTTACATTCCTAAACACCTTAGTTTTGCTACACTAGATGCAAAGATAATTAAAATCCTCATACCACGTGAATGGTAGTTATGATAATGTATCCTTTGGCTCTTGAGTGAGGCAGTTTAATATGTTGACAATGCTGAGAATATGCTATTAAGTGACAGTTTTCACTTCTTTACTATAGAATCATGCCTATTCACTTCAAACGTATCAGGGCATTTCTCTGGCAGATGGACAGTCTTCTCACTGTTTCAGGAACTAGAAAGAGGCACTATTTATTGAGCAAATCTCAAATGTTCTAAAACTTGGCAGAAAAAGAACTCCCAAGCATTCAGTCCATTGCTGTTTTGCCAGAATTGGTGAATTTGCCCCCACAATGAAGATCAATAACAGATTTTTCGGCTTTGGGGTATATACTTATCAGTTCACTTCCTTTAAATAAAGTGACCACAATTTACCTCTTCAAAGCATAGCTATTGAGAAACACACTTGTATTGATGATCCCAAGAATAAAAGACCAAAAGCCACTTGAGGTTGCAAAAGCTATGTGGCACCTCCCAGCAATACAAAGTCCTGAACTCAAGTTGGGGATGGGACTACGAGCAAAGTGACCCATTCCATATCTTTTAACAGTTCTTCAAAATCCCATGTGAAGTACTGTATCATGATTATGGTAGTGGTTACACAAAGCCACACATGATAAAACAGCATAGAATTACACACACATACACACTTGAGTGCTTGTAAAACTGGTAAAATCTGAACAAGCTCTGTGGAGTATACCAATGCTAATTTCTTGGTTCTGATACATAAACTCTACTTATGTAAGATGCTAACATAGGGGAGGCTGGGAGAAGGATGCATGAGGACTTCCCTGTACATTTTTTTAAACTTCCCATGAATCTATAATTATTTCAAAATAAAAAGTTAAAGAAAAAAACATAACCCACATAGAATCAGAATCTTTAAGAAAGGGTTCTATTGAAGGAGAGATGTACTCTAAGGAAGAAGCATATAAAAGCCCACACCAGCACAGACTGGAGTGCTTCTATAAGGACACAATTTTCATTTTGTTAGGGTCTGTTTGCTTTTGTTCTGTTCTGAGTACATAGATGATCGAACTATCAGCTAGTTCTGCTCTCTTTGGGATCAGAAAGAAGTCATGGAAAAACAACCTGTCCTGCGTACTCACCACACTCCTCATCTATCTACAACCTCCCCACAAATCACATTTCCCCTCTAAACTTCCAAGTTTACGTAACATTGTACAGCAATTCATTTCTTTGTATTGTTAGGAATCTTCACCACAACTATGAACGTCTTGGCTTGTTTTCAGGTCCAGGGGCACATATGTGTTTTAGATTAAAAGACTTTTTAAATCTTGGCTTTATTTGCTCCCAATAAGCCAGATTCTTCCTGTGCCTAAGCTGTTCCTTGGCTATCAAGTACCTTTGGAAACTACACTAACTCTTTCAGGCTAGTTGGATTTTATTTTTCACTTTAGGAGTTCCCTATTAACAAACAGCCTTCCTACACCTCCAATTTCTTCCACACATGCAAAGTTACTGACAGACCAGGGCCTTTGGAAATTGTGATCAATGAACCTACCTTCAGACAGAGATAAAATAAAATTTAAAATCTCCTTTAGCCTACCAGTTCTCAAACTTGGCTACACATTGGAACTACCCAGTGGACTTTAAAAATTACAAGTGTCTGAGTCCCACCTCTAGATTCTGATTTAATTGCTATGAGGTGTAGCCTGAACTTTGGGAGTTTTAACAGATCTCTAGATAATTCTTTTTTTTTTTTTTTTTTTTTTTTTTTGTGGTACGCGGGCCTCTCACTGCCGTGGCCTCTCCCGTTGCGGAGACGCAGTCTCAGCGGCCATGGCTCACGGGCCCAGCTGCTCCGTGGCATGTGGGATCTTCCCGGACCGGGGCACGAACCCGTGTTCCCTGCATCGGCAGGCGGACTCTCAACCACTGCGCCACCAGGGAAGCCCCCCTAGATAATTCTTATATGCAAAGTTTGATAACTACTGCTTTAGCACACAACTGTTCACATGGAACACTTTTCATATTCATCACTCTTCCAAACATGCATAAAGAAAAGAGTAATCATATGCTTGAGTGCTCATGAAATAGAAGCAATTATTCAACTTGAAACATATAAATTATTGGATTAGGGCCTCCACTGTCAATACCCTTCCCTGACCATAAAACTTTGGGAATGCCTTGTAGAGTCCCTACTGACACGCTGAGGTTCATATCTAATGAAAGCGGAAGGCTCATATGAAAAACAGGAGATCCTCTCTTTTCCTCTCTCTCTCTCCCCCTCCCTCTCTGTCTCTGTCTTTCTATATATATATATTTTAAAAACACACTTTACTTTTTAGAGCCATTTTGGGTTCACAGCAAAATGGAGCAGAAGGTACAAAGACTTCCCATATATACTCCCTGCCTCCATTTAAGCACAGGCTTCTCCATTATCAACATCCCCACCAGAGTGGTACATTACAAATGATCAATCTACATTGATATATCAGCATCATGCAAAGTCCATAGTTTTCATTAGAGTTCTCCCGGTGTTGTATATCCTATGGGTTTGAACAAGTGTATAATGACATGTATCCACCATTACTGTATCATACAAAATACTTTCACTGCCCTAAAAATCCCTCCTTTTCCATTAACCCCTAGCAATCACACTAATCTTTACCGTCTCCATAGTTTTGCCTTTTCCAGGATGTCACGTAGTTGGACTCATGTAGCATTTTAGACTGGCTTCTTTCATTTAGTAATATGCATTTAAGTTTCCTCCATGCCTTTTGATGGCTTGATAGTTCAATTCTTTTTAGCACTGAATATTCCATTGTCTAGATGTACCAGTTTATTTATCCCCTCACCTACTGAAGGGTATCTTGGTTGCTTCCAAACTTTGACAATTATAGAATAGAGCTGCTGTAAACAGCCATGTGCAGGTTATTGTGTGCCCATAGTTTTCAGCTCCTTTGGGTAAACACCAAGGAATGTGATTGCTAGATTGTATGATAAGAACATGTTTACTTTCGTAAGAAACTGCCGAACTGTCTTGCAAAGTGGCTGTACCATTTTGCGTTCCTACCAGCAGTGAATGAGAGTTCCTGTTGCTCCACATCCTCACCAACATTTGACACTGTCCACATTCTCGATCTTGGCCATTATTAACAGGTGTGTAGTTGTACCTCAGTTTTAATTTGCATTTCCCTAAAGACATATGATGTGAAGCAACTTTTCATATGCTTATCATCTGTATACCTTCTTTGGTGAGGTGTCAAGGTCTTTGGCCCATTTTTAAATTGGGTTGTTTTCTTATTGTTGAGTTTTAAGACTTCTTTTTGATTGTGGATAATAGTCCTTTATCAGATATGTGGTTTGCAAATATTTTCTCCCAGCCTGTGGCCTGTATTTTTATTCTCTTGAATGTGTCTTTAGCAGAGCAGAAATTTTAATTTGAATGAAGTCCAACTTATCAATTCTTGCTTTCCTGGGTTATGCCAAGATCATCTAGATTTTCTCCTATGTCCTCTTCTAGGAGTTTTATAGTTTTGTGTTTTACATTTAGGTCTGTGATCCACTTTGAGTTAATTTTTGTGAAGGGTGTAAGTCTGCATCTAGATTCACTTATTTGCACGTCAATGTCCAGTTGTGCCAGCACCATCTGTTGAAAATACTATCTTTGCTCCATTATATTGCCTTTACTCCTTTGTCAAAGATCAGTTGATTATATTCATGTGCGTCTATTTTGGGCTCTCAATTCTATTCCATTTAATTATTTTTGTCTGTTCTTTCACAAATACCACACTGTCTTGATTACTATAGTTGTATAGTTAAGTCTTGAAGTCCAACTTTAAGTAAGTAGTACCAGTCCTTCAATTCTGTTCTTCAATACTGTGTTAGCTATTCCAGGTCTTTCGCCTCTCCATATAAACTTTAGAATCAGTTTGTTGACACCCACAAAAAATTTTGCTGAATTTTGATTGGGATTACACTGAATCTATAGATCAATTTGGGAAGAACTGACATCTTGACAATACTGAATCTTCCTATCCATGAACATGCAATATCTGTATTTAATTTCTTGCATCAGAGTTTTGTACTTT
This sequence comes from Mesoplodon mirus, assembly GCF_964341445.2. NCBI lineage: Eukaryota > Metazoa > Chordata > Mammalia > Artiodactyla > Ziphiidae > Mesoplodon > Mesoplodon mirus. The sequence continues at coordinate 160,913,888 of NC_138979.1, read as the reverse complement.
TTCCTCATATAGATCTTGTACATGTCTTGTTAAGATTTATACCTAAGTACTTGATTTTGGGGGGTGATAACGTAAATGGTATTGTTTTAAATTTCAAATTCCACTTGTTTATTGCTGGTACATAGGAAAGCAACTGACTTTTATCAATTAATCTTGTGTATCCTGCAACCTTGCTATAATTGCTCCTTAGTTCCAGGAGTTTGATTCTTTCAGATTTTCTACATAGACAACCACATCTTCTGCGAACAGCTTTATTTCTTCCTTCCCAATCCATATACATTTTGTTTCCTTTACTTGTCTTACTGCATTAACTAGGACATCTGATAAAATGTTGAAAAGCACTGGTCTGAGGGGACATCCTTGCCTTGTTCCTGATCTTAGAGGGAAAGCTTCAAGTCTCTCACCATTAAGTATGATGAAGTAGGTTAGCTGTAGGGTTTTCATAGATATTCTATATCAAGTTAAGGAAGTTCCCCTATATCCCTAGTTAAATGAGAGTTTTACCATGAATAGGTTGGATTCTGTTAAACACTTCTTCTACATCTATTGATATGATGTGGTTTTTCTTCTTTGGTCTGCTGATATGATGGATTATATTAACTGATTTTTGACTGTTGAACCAGCCTTGCATACCTGGTATATTTCCCACTTGGTCGTGATATATAATTCTTTTTCTACATAACTGGATTTAATTTGCTAATATTTTGTTGATGATTTCTGCATTTCATGAGAGAAATCTGTAGTCTGTAGTTTTCTTGTAATGTTGTTGGTTTTGATATTAAGATAATGCTGGCATCATAGTATGTTAGGAAGTATTTCCTCTGTTTCTATCTTCTGGAAGAGATCATAAGGAGTTGGTATAATTTCTTTCTTAAGTGTTTGATAGAATTCCCAGTGAACCCATCTGGGCCTGGTGTTTCCCGCTTTGAAAGGTTAATAATTATTGGTTTATTTAATAGATATAGACCTATTTAAATTGTCTATTTCTTCTTGTGTGAGTTTTGGCTGATTGTGTCTTTCAAGTAATTGGTCTGTTTCATCTAGGTTATCCAATTTGTGGTCAAAGAGTTGTTCATAGTATTCCTTTGTTATCCTTTTAATTTCCATGGAATCTGTAGTGACATCTTCTTTCATTTTCAACACTAGTCATTTGTGTAAGGAATATTCTTTTAATAAAAGTTTTAATACCTAAATAAATGAACTAGATTCTCTTAAGAAAATTGACCTTCACTAACACAATATATATTTTTTTTCATGAAAAGGGCACAGTATCAAAACCTACACTTTCCATGATTATTCAAACTACTATTTTTTAAAATGTGTGATGTGAGAAAATATTTTCATGGCTCCTATGGATTTAGCTGTTATAATTCCAAAGGGAGCAGAGAAAGACTTGGAGAAAAGAACTTCATGATTAAGGGAGATTATCTTCTCAATTGAAAATTTAATTTCCCCACCATTGTAACACATCATCCAAAAGCTTATTAATTTTGAACCATGGCTAGAACTTAGAACCTATTTTGCTTACCCATATCAATTCTGAATTAACTGAAAAGGCAGAATTCAAATGACAGCAGCATAGAAAATTAGAATTCTAAAATGCCACACAGAAAACTAGAATTCTGAAATTCGAAAACTAGAATTCTAAATACAAAAGCATTTCTTTTGAAACCCTGGACATTAAGTTCGGACTCTCTCTAAAACACATGGATAGATAATTATTAGGAGGACATAAAAACTGTTTCCCTGTGGCCCAGTAATTTAGTTCTGTATTTTCCCTGGAAAATTTGAAGACATACCCCAAAAGGGGCATTTACAAGGATGTTCAATGCAACATTATGACAGTGAAAAATTATCACAAATAAGGGAAAATAATCTATGTTATATACGTATAATAGAATATACACATACACCTATGTATATGTGTACATGTATATGACACAGTGGGTCTGCAAAACAACGTGTAAAGAATATCACTCATGGAAAAAAACAATAAAACTATATCCTTATAGATACATGTATATGTATACAAATGCGCAGAAAATGGTTTGGAAAGCCACACTCCAAAATGATAACAGTAACTACCTCTAAGACTTTAAGGTGTCTGTTGCTCTATGGGGGGTTTTAGTATCATATGTCATATATTTTTTAAAATAATGAGTTCATATTTTATGGCTGAAATGAATTTGAAAAAGATAATGCCCCAAAACATACTTTGAGAAATCAAATATATCAAAAGTATACCCACCTTGACACTGATAGGTGCCAACAAAGAAGCTGAATGACACGCATCCTCTTCCCCCAGAGAAATAGTAGAAAGCAATGGAGAGTTAAGAGAACATTCTGGTCAAATTTGCATCCAGGTATGGCTGCTTAGCTGTTCCACTTAACCAAAGGGAATTCTTGCTGTCTTCTTTCTGTGGGACAGGTGTGCGCCCACTATTTAACTGTGCACACATAAGGTGCTTACCTGCATCTTGATAAATGGAAGCACTGGAAGGATGTTAGCCAAGGAGGGGGGCAATACACATGCTTCCATGTCAAAGCAAGCAATGGACAAAAATCAACCCACTTCAAATTCAGCATCAGTACATTATGTATGTATTACCATCTGGCTCAATGAAAACAGAATTGCTTACTCCAAAACATCAGTTAAAAGGTGCTGGTCAGGGCTTCCCTGGTGGCGCAGTGGTTGAGAGTCCGCCTGCCGATGCAGGGGACAGGGGTTCGTGCCCCGGTCCGGGAAGATCCCACGTGCCGCGGAGCGGCTGGGCCCGTGAGCCATGGCTGCTGAGCCTGCGCGTCCGGAGCCTGTGCTCCGCAACGGGAGAGGCCACAACAGTGAGAGGCCCGCATAACGCCCAAAAAAAAAAAAAAAAAAAGGTGCTGGTCAAAATATTTTTATACCACCTATGTGATATAACCTGTTTCCTTTCCTATAGAATATCTTCTTTGCAATAACTGTCTTTCAAGATTCACCATCCCTTATGGTATATGTCAGAAGTCCCAGAATGATGGCTGAAGTATGTGACTTTCAGATGTGATTTGTTTTATCTCTACTGTATTGTCCCCATGGTATTTTTGAGAAGACTATTTCACACAAAAATCCAGATTTCTACTTTATCTTCATCTGGTAACACTGGGTCTACCTTGCTTCATGGCAACCACTGGCTGGAGAAGAACTGTCTCACTGAGATAGGGCAAGCACTCTGCAACATCCCAGTCCCCACCATGCCTTACTGCCTCCCCAGTACTGAGGCTGAGAGTCAGTTGCCAATATCATTCTGTTTCCACTGCTGTTTTTCTCACAGGAGAGTTAGGAAGAAAATTAATACTTGTACTTACATTTCTACCAAAAGTGGAAAAGCTAAAGATACAGAGTGTCAGATGTTTTAAGAAAAATGGAAAAGAGGATATTTTTCTATGAGAATGAAGAATATTTCTACATGTCCAATTGCAAAAAAGTATGTTTCTGCTGAAAGAATATAACTTAACATGCCATTGTGAAACTACTGGCCAATTCTCTCACTTATGATATTTTCCTGTCCATATTAGGCATTTGAATTTCTAATGCCTGATTTATATAACATTTATGGATATGCCACCAACCAAAAGATAGAGGCAGTAAAGAAGCAAACAAAAGTTGGAGTTCTGTAAATTATATACATTTTTACCGACATGAATTAACTTCACATTTAAATATACCATGCCATCAATTCTAAATATGCTTGTTGAAAAAAACCAAAAAACAACAAAAAAAGGAAAGTATAAATAAATAAATAAATAAATATGCTTGCTGAGCACCAACTATACATAACAGGTACTGCATAGTCAGTATTACAAGGATGAAGATGAATAAAACACTTCTTACTCTCTAGGAGCTTACATTTGGGAGTGGGAAGGGATGGGGAAGAAGGAATAGAGAGGTATGTAAGTTACTCTCCTAGAAAGGCAAATTAAGATAGTTATAATTTCTAAAGGATAAGATAAAAAGGAGGCAGTAAACCAAGAAATTTCAGGGAGTGCTGCGGCAACAGTAAGTCACACAGTGTACCTGCAGTATAGTTAGCGTACATATGGTAAGAAAGGTAGAAGAGAAGGCTGGAGTAGCTGGGATCATGACATTGACAGACGTCACTGCTAAGCTGATGCGTTTGTCTTTAATAAAGTGGGTATTAGGGAAGTTCCAAGTGAAGTAGGAATAACACTTGTCATTGGAGCCAAAGCAAATAGGCTGGTTACATTACATAATAAATAATAAATTACAGAAAACAAAATTATTCCTATAAGCTATCTGAGCTTATAGCTCAGATATAAGCTTCTACATAAGGTAGATAAGCTAGCTGCTTCTATAAGCATAGATACATGAGTGGTTTTCTAGAGAAAACCCCACTGCTCTTGCACAATAATCGATTCAATACTCTTGTCAAATTTTTAAGCTTCTGTGATTAAAAAGAAATGTCAACCAATCTAATAAGTAATAAATGAGAGCCCATGTGTATAGCTATTTTTTGCTTCTTGAGAGGTCAAGATAGTTTCAGAGGTAATCAAATGAGTCACACTGTTCCAGGACCACAGAATTTAGTAAACACACACCTGTGCACATGCACACACAACATACTCAATACTGGAGGATGTGCTATCCTAGAACTTATGAAGGCCCTCATAAAGGGGGTGTTGTAGTTAAGGAAAAAGGAAGTGCCACGTTACAGACTTGGAAAACCAAGTTTTAGCCTTGTTCTGCCATCAAGTAAGTGAGCAAGTCATTTCTCTTCTTTCAGCCTCAGAAACTTCACCTGTAAAATGAAGGAACTCAACAGGAATGAGCTCTATGGTCTCTTCAACCTCTTGCCTAATATCAAGAATTTCAATTCACAGCCTTCAAGTGTGAAATGAAAGGCAGCCTGTGTGCGCTGAAGCATTTACAAACAAACCAAACAAAAAAGTTCCTAGTGCTGAAATATTGAAGATCTCACATAAAAATCCAGTTTTCTCACTTCTCTTGAAACCCCAGAAAATCTGGCAACACAAGATCCAAATCCCCAGATGGCCACAGTCTGCTGTGGTTGAGCAGGTGCCGCCTCCCCTGTAACAGGACCTACCTTGTTTTCCAGTTTGCCAGTCTCCACCCTCTGCCTCACACATGTGTCACCTGTCCGACTCTGAGTGACCACTGCCATACACATAGGAGGCATCCCCTCTATTTATTCACTCTATAGATATGTGAGCCATGCACTGAGCTAGATGCTGTAAAAGAAAAAAAAAATTAGACATGCCTAGTCAAGAAATAGGAACTCACTATCAGAAACAATAGATCTGAGAGTGGGATTTCAAGTCATGGTGGAAGAATTTATTTTAATTCTTCAAATATCAAAGGAAAGGGATCTATAATCTAGATCAATATTGTCAAAAACAAGAATGTGAATATTTGGTAAAAAATTCAAGCTTCTTAAGTAGAAGATTCAAAGTCAAGTTTTTCCCTACATAATAAACCATTAAGTCTACAGGTTCTTCGTAGGATCACAAATGCAGATTCCTGCTAGCAGGCCGAGGGCTGTCCATAACTGCAGAAGCTCAGCCTCAGTCACGAGGATGCTCCTTGACTACAGTCTGATGTGAAAGCAATAGAGCCTGAGATCAGATCAGTCACTGAGGTGCAGAAGCATAAATACCTAGGTACAGAGAACAGTGGACTAAGGTCTCAACTCTTAGTCATGTGTGGACCATAATCATCAGTCTGGCCACTCTAGCCCTCTAAGACACACAACGGTTCTTCACTCTGTCAGAATTCTATCATGCAGGATTTTCCAGGAAACAAGATTTGCCTTTTTCATTTCATTTGTCATCTGCCTTGACAGTTCATCGCTGTGATGTGTTGTGTTGGCTCTTAAGCACCTGTCACCCTCTGAGGATGTCTATGTAAAGGATGCCATTAGTAGTGTTCCTTCATTGATAGAAATTAGGCAAGTATAGAAGTGGCGGAATGATGACAATATATGAAAGTCACAATTTATAACAGCAAAAGACAGCCTAAATACCCATCAACAGAGACCTGGTAAGTTAAATTATGCTAAAGACATAAAATAAAACATTCTACAGCTATAAAAGAGGATGGGATGGAATGCTATTGAGGAATGAAAAGGGAACAAACTATTGATACACATATCAACTTGGATAAATGTCAAGGGAATGACACCAAGTGAAAAAAGCCAAAACACCAGTCCCCAAAGGTTACATACTATATGACTTCATTTATATAACATTCTTTAAATGATAAAATTACAGAGATGGAGAACAGATTAGTGGTTGCCTAGGGTTAGAGATGGGGCGGTGGGAGGGGGAGGAAGATGAGGGTGGATACACAAACCTACACACGTGATAAAACTGTACAGAAACAGACCCACACAGTATATATTCCATGCCATCAAAAGAACAGAAATACAGATAAATTTCTAAAAATTATCAGTAAAGCTTCTTACAATAAGAAGGTACCTTTGGGGCCTCCCTGGTGGCGCAGTGGTTGAGAGTCCGCCTGCCGATGCAGGGGATACGGGTTCGTGCCCCGGTCTGGGAGGATCCCATATGCCGCGGAGCGGCTGGGCCCGTGAGCCATGGCCGCTGGGCCTGTGCGTCCGGAGCCTGTGCTCCACAACGGGAGAGGCCACAACAGTGAGAGGCCCGCGTACAGCAAAAAAAAAAAAAAAAAAAAGAAGGTACCTTTGGAAAATTAAAGAGGAGGAAAGAGAAGAGGGGGAGAAGAGGGAGAGAGGAGGGGGGGGGATGAGAATGGAAATGTTCTATATGACCAGAATGACCTCTAAGACATACTACAAATCAAAAAACAAAAAACACCATAGTAGTGTGTGTAGCACTCTACCATTTGGGTAAACCGAAGCAAAAATGTTAATGCTTATCCACAGAATTTTTCTGAAAGGACACAAAAGAAACAGTCAACACTGGTTGCCTCTATAGATGGGATAGTAGGAGGCTGAGGACTTGGATGGAAGGGAGATGTTACTATACATACTCCTGAACCTTCTGATTTCATACCATATGAATGTATTACTTATTCATAAAAATTACTATTTTCTTTTCACTGGTTACCTGAAAATGCTTCTAAATTATTACTCTTCCAACCTACACTCACTGCACTATTTCATATGGCCTAGCTCAGTTATAGCAGCTGACTATAAAAGGTGACAACTATCTTCAAGCCAAGTGAAAATTTTTAATTTTAAAAGCATATATGAGAACAAGTCAAAAAATAATGATGATGATGACAGCTACCAATTTTTGAGCTTGATACTGTGCCAAGCAGCTTTACAAGCATTATCTCAATTTACTCCTCACAGAAACATTTAATAGGTGAGTTTTGTTATTTTTATTTTATAGATGAGGAAACTGGAGCTCAGATAGGGTAAATAATTTGATTAACGTCACGTAGGTTCTAAGAAAGGAACTTGAACCTGTATTAGGGTCTGTCAGTACTAGAAATGAGGAATCATTCTTCTATAGCCTAGGAAAATGCACCTCAGTTTTGGTAACTCTGAACTCTAAAATCCATCTGAAACAGCTGTATGGTCTCTTTGTAGCTGACACCCTGCTGCTTTTACAGTGCTAGCAGTAAGCTGGCTCTAGAGGTCTATTATTACCAAAATACCTGCACCTTGTGTAGTTAGGAAGATAAAACACTAAACAAAAAGCTGAGGTGCCTCCAAAGTAACACATTTTTAGGCAATCCAATTCAGAACTTAATACTTGGTCTCCAGATGAGATGGCACTTACTTTGATCTGTACAATCAACAATCGGAATTCTTTCACAAGAAATGAATCCAACTAGAAAATTTAAGATTTTATCTTTATCCAAAAACTTCTGAACTAACTATTGATATCTTAACCAAATTTGAACTTCTGGAAAATTATGTGAATCACATAAGTGTCAACAAGCAGACTACCGTGTATTATTAATGGCTTTTGACCTCTGTATCAGTCACAACATATTTTGAATATGCCAGCTTAACCCTAAATAAATGATTCCCAAATAGATAAATTTCTGCATCTCATCTACCACATTACTTGCACGGGAGTTTACAAGTAGAGTTGAATTGCTGAAGTGAGAGGTTTTACATTGAGTTTAAAAGATCTGAAACATTAAAGATAACTGGAACTTTCCCCAACATCGGACTATTTTGTATTAAGACACAGATACCACAAAAGATTTTAAACTTAGTATGTTTAAAATAAAAATTAAAAAACACGTACCAAGCAGCTTTCTGAGATAAGGAAAACAATGTTAATAAATAACAGTGCTACCAAATAAATGCAACCCAAGTTTGGTCCTCTGGATTCCAAGGACATCTCTTAATAAACTTAAAGTATTTGTGTTATCAAGGCAATTTCTAACCACACCAAATTTCTCCAAGATGTTCCTGATCTTTTTCTTCTATTCTGCTTCTAGCAATAATGTAAATTTAAGAATTTCTTAACAGCAAAGTCAAATATCAACTGACTACTACTTTATTTTTGGTGCCTGATCTTTTTTTCATTAATCTCCTTTCACTGAGGTTATGTGTTATACCAATTTCCTAAAGTAGGCAACATACTATGTTCATCGCCTAAGGTCATGTTAATCTGTATCTTCTAAAAATCAGCAGAGGCTATTTCTGACCCTGTTCATTTTTCTCTCCCCCCTCTTGGCATAAGATGGCAGACACAAAGCCATGGCTGCAAGGCAAAAGCATGACAGATTTAAAGGGATTCGTGGGTGATTAACACTTCTAATTTCATTGGCATTCTGAATACTGTCAGTCAGAACATAAAAAGGTTAAGAAAACTGAAGTAAAACATTCTCTATAAGAACAGATATACCTCCTGAACTAAAGAACACATTCTGGAAATTTTGTCTTTTGATGAGAACGGACATTTGGTAGGTTCAGTAATTAGTAAGTTGGTCTTTGTATAAATGATAATTCTATTGACTATCTTGTGATGTACCTTAATTCAACTTGAGAGGCGGCTGAGAAAGATCACTACATAGAAATGTCTTGTCGGCCAATAAGCAATCAAAGTAGCTTGTTAAACACTACAATCACCAGAAGTTACTTAATGTAGCAAATTATACATTCAGTATTGACTTGTTAATAACATAAAGCCTCTTACATGTAAACATTCAGAATTGCAGAAAAGATAAAAAAAGTACAGAGAGCCATCAGAATTTCCCGTTAGTCTTCAGCACTATAATTTCAAGTTCTTGAACCCAAAATGATACTATTTGAATGGTAATAAACATTATAATAAATAATAAATATTATCTCTATTCACACAGTATTTAATGTAGGTCATAAAACTAAAAGGTTTTTATTTGTAGCCCAAAAGTAAACGTTTCAAAATATTCAAGCCTTTTGTAAACAAATTTACAGCTTACTGAGTTAAATTACATAGTGGGAATGATGTTTGAGAAAGAAGTCTCTTCTCTGTCTTCTCTCATGCTGGAAATAACTTTTTTTTTCTTTGCAGAATGAAAAAGGGAAAAGAGATCCTTTTCTGTTTTTAAACAGGAACGATATTTGGGTTTTAGCTCTGTATATTTCTAGGCTCCACCTGGTACCATTCACAAGAGAGGAAATTCTATGCAGAAGGCCATGCTTCCCAATAATGAGCAATCTGGCAAGAACCTGAAAACTTGACAGGCTTAAAGGCTGCCTACCAGAGCACTCTGCATCGCCATACTCCTGCCCTGCAATCTTGACTTAAAAAATCAACAATTCAAGGTTAGCAGTAAGGCAACAAGCTCCCAAGCTTCACGGAGTACATCAGTTTTGTCTAACAGGAGTCAAAGCCAGATCAGGGAAAAATCAAAACATAACAGAACGTGAAGGGAGAAAGTAAGAAGAGGAAGGAAAGAAAAGAGGGAGGAGCAGAAAAAGGATCCAAAAAATAAATAAAACAATAAAACATCATGATACAGAACAGATGTGCTCCAGGGAACTGAGGAATATGTGAAATTGTCTCTACTAGTCTTCAAGACACAAAGATAGAGAAAGAAATCAGCTATAAAACAATGGTAAGTGTTGTGAACATCACTGAGCCTTGTGTTTATAACATGAATGATGGAATCATTGAGCTATATAATATTGAATGGAAAAGAGGTTTTGGGATGTTCAATTAGCATGTAATTAGAACACCATATTAAAAAAGCAATAAAAATAAAATTAAGAATACAAGAGAAAGGGGCTCATGCTGTACAGCCCATGAATCTCATTGGCTTTATCATGAAAGTTTATTTTTTTTAATCCTAGTACAATCAGCTACCAGTTACATACAGTAAAAAAAACAAAAACAGCCACAAAGCAATGATGATAGAGATAGTCTGCAACACTGTACAGTGGAGGAAACGTTGTCTGTTGGAGTCCTCCGGCAGATCTCCACCTGGCCTCGGCAGTTAAGCTATCAATCCCTCCCTCCCCAAAGTAGTTAAAAAGAAAAATCAATGTCTTGCTTGGGTAGAGCAAGATCCTAATACCTCTTGGGGACACTGGAGAACTTTAAAAAACTAAAGCAGTAGAAACAAAACAAAAACTGAAATGTGGAAGCAAGGTGACACACAACGAAGCTCCATGAGGCGTTGGCTTCAGACCACCTCAAAACGAACCACCTGGAAAGAAAAGAAAAGGCTGTCACAGCAGGAAGGAACAGACAGAAAATTCAGCAGACCTTAGTCTCTCTCATCACTCCACTCCTTACCAAATCTATAGAATCCAAGCTTTTCTTAAGTCTTATATTTTTATAAGTAAGCCAGGTTGCAGAAAATTGCTTCCTTTTCTAATACCCTGTATTGCAAATGCTGGCAACTAGCACATACTTACTCTTTTAGAACCAGAAAACAATACAAGAAGAGAAGCATTTTTAGCAAAGCATGCTGTCTTCTTTATCTCAAACTCTTCAAAACAACAAACAGTAGGCTATTTATATGACTGTGTACCCTTACCTCAGAGGAGTAATGACTCCATTCAAAAACTAAGTCTCATATATATTTGGTTCGATTGAGGGCTTTTTCAGCCAGGTGACCACTTTCATCTGTGATCTTCTCCCAATCAGTCTGTCCGACCACAAAACCTATGGCCCTTTTCCTATCTGCATCCTTCTTTTCTTCCAGGTCTGCCCATCTCACCTAAAAAGAACACAGCATTAGGCTGGGCTTTAGAAAAAATAAGTACGCAAAGAGCCTCTTAGCTTTCTGAATAGTCTAATGGGTAGGATAACTAGTTTAAAGCCAGGAGGTTAAAAAATTAGAAGTTAACTGTGGAGAATTGAAGAAAGCCATATACCTTAAGTTACAGAAAGAAAACTCTCTAGTCAATCACGAAGTCCTAACCACCACTCCAGCTCCTGAACAGTTCAGCCCTCAGTTCAGTCCTATCCCCTTCCCCCTCCTGTCGCTCCTTTTTAGTTCACTGGCCTCATTTTTTACCTAAGGAAAAGCACTAACCTCTACCTAGTCTTCCTATCTTTATTCTCGCTCCCTCCGATCCACTCTGCCAGAGGAATCGTCCTAAAATACACACAGGTTTAAATCTGTGCCCTACCTATGGAATAAAATCCAAGCACACAGGTCCCTCTGGATCTGGCCCTGTCTATTCTCCTGCAGCATCTCTGGGCAGTACCTATGGCACTTTATACAGCAACACAAAATTACTTCCAGCTCTCAGAACACACTGGGCCATTCCTCATCTCCGTAAGGCTGCACAAACTAGACTCTCTTCCTGAAACGTCTTTGTTCTAACCTGGTCCACCTGGCATGAGTCTAGTCATCAACCCTTGCTTTATCCCTCTTGTCCTTTGCCAATCAAATAATTAATCATTGCTTCCCTGGAGTTACTTCTGGATTTTGACATGTCTAGTTTTGAACTTCCATACTATATTGCAATTATCCACTTACAGATCTCTCTTCCCTAACAGACTATATACACCCTAGATCAAAGACTGAGTTGTTTTTTTGTTTTTTAAAAAATTTATTTATTTTTGGCTGCATTGGGTCTTCGTTGCTATGCGCAGGCTTTCTCTAGTTGTGGCGAGCGGGAGCTACTCTTCGTTGCAGTGCGTGGGCTTCTCATTACAGTGGCTTCTCTTGTTGTGGAGCACGGGCTCTAGGCACCCGGGCTTCAGTAGTTTCAGCACCTGGGCTCAGTAGTTATGGCTCACGGGCTTAGTTGCTCCGGCATGTGGGATCTTCCCAGACCAGGGATCGAAACCATGTCCCCTGCATTGGCAGGGAGATTCTTAGCCACTGCGCCACCAGGGAAGTCCCGAAAGTCTAAGTTTTATTTATCTCCACATAATAAATATTTTTGAAATTTATCCTTAGAAAACAGGGAGCTGGTATGATTACTTTCATTTATGAGATGAAGAGACCAAGAGACAGACTCAGTTGATACCATTTATGGCAAGATTATAACTACAAATATATAGATCAGGGATATTTTCTATTGGTATTCTGATATTTTTAAAATATGGATTCTTACATGTTATAGTAATAATTTTAAAAATATAAGCAGATATATCCTCTAAAACATGAAATACTTAAAAAAGAGAGACTATGAAACTGTGGTTTGCAGTACCTAGTACCAAAGTCTGCCAAGATTGTATTTTAAATATGGCTTGTGATTTATTGTGATTGTGATCTGTGACAAGGAAAGGGAACCAAAGCATGCTCAACCATGCTGCACCTGGAAATGTGTAATTGCTCTTAGAGGTACACTGACCCTCATTATTATCATTTATAGGAATGGTAATCAAATGACTAGGCTTCTCCCCCCCTCCCCGGCACCCCTGTTTTTAGCAACCAGTTAGCTAAAGATAAGATACACAGTAACAGCTGTGGGGGAAAACTGATAACACCTGACTCTTTTTAAAGTAGATTTTTTGTGGGTAGAAAACCTATGACTCAATTTCTTTCATGGGCCTCAGTAAAAAGCTATTTTAATAAACAGTGTGGGCTTCTGTGTACCAAGATCTCTGGGCCTTCTGCCCATTAATGCTGATGTATTTACTTTGACAGATTCATGCACCCTCTCTCAGCTCTCCCTGGGATCAAGCATACACATTTTAGCAAAAGATGACTATGGTTAAGGGGAATGAAGAATGGATGGACGGACGGACAGATGGATTGTGGCCACTGAACAAAGAAACGGTAACCAGTCCACAGTACTTCCTTAGCACAGAGTTAAACACACTAATCAATCTTGCCCTGAGTAAACTAACAGCTAATTTTTAAATCTGTAGTTTAAATTCTAAGTCTTTAAAACGGATGCTATATCAACATTATTTATTTACATGTTGGGCTCCTCCAGTGGAGGTCCACTCCTTAAGTGGCCTCCAACTGCACAGACCTGACACACAGACATACAACGCTGTAGAAGGAATGAATAATTACCCAAAACACTCAAAATATATGGAGCAAAATTATGACTTTCAACTAGAAATAGCTTCTTAAATGTCAATGTCCCTCCTAATCTTCCTAGAGGTACTTTTATTGAGATTTACAATCACAAGTTTTTGCCATTTATCTTAACTGTAAAAAGAAAAAAAGTTATAATAAAGAAAACTCTTGACCAATACTCAAAAGTTTCCGATACATATATTTTACCCGTTGTCACCAAAAATATTTCTGAAATGTGTGAGTTCAGCAAACAAGAGAAATGTTCACTTTTCCAGTTATCAAAGAAACACAAATTAAAGTCCATTTTATACCCAACTAAGCAAGTAGAAATTTAAAAAAATAAATTATATTTTAAAACCTAGACATTTTGGTAAAATTCGAATATGATCAACTCTACAGAACTACCTTTGTGTTACAGTGTAAATTAATCCCAGAAACCTGCCCAATATTTATAAAAAGCTGAATTATAGAAATCAAGAGACCCCAGGAGGGCTTCCCTGGTGGCGCAGTGGTTGGGAGTCCGCCCGCCGATGCAGGGGACACGGGTTTGTGCCCCGGTCTGGGAGGATCCCACATGCCGTGGAGCAGCTGGGCCTGTGAGCCATGGCCGCTGAGCCTGCGCATCTGGAGCCTGTGCCCCGCAATGGGAGGGGCCACAACAGTTAGAGGCCCACGTACTGCAAAAAAAAAAAAAAAAAAAAGAGACCCCAGGAAAGGAATGAGTAATGAGTCCTGCATTCCTTGCTACCTGTAGGATTTCCTTGATTTTGGTAAGTGGTTTGAGTGTTAAAAACTATTTGAAGCTGATTCACTTTGATATAAAGTAGAAACTAACACACCATTGTAAAGCAATTATACTCCAATAAAAATGTTAAAAAAATTACTATCTCCTCAAAAAAAAAATAAGCTATTTGAAATGAGGGTGGGAGGCAGGGAGGAGAGTGAAAAGAGGAGCCACAAGAATCAGGATGTGTACCGCTCATGCTCTTTGTCCACCCAGCTTACAAAGTAAATTACATGGGATCACATACTCCTGATTGAAGAGAGTAATAGTTACCTGACTAAAAATGAACTAGAGAAAAATATTTCTCACTTGGAATTACTCACTGTTACACCAAATTATTAGGCCCAAGGAAGAGCTATTTCTACTTTTCTGTTGCCCCAACCTTAAAACTGGAATAAGAGGTATCAAGACAAGTAGTCCCTGCGTGGAGCTGGGCACATACGGAAGGCCACTAACCAGGTCTCAAGACACAGACGAGGGCAGGTCTAAGGACTGTCTGCAATATTTTTTTTCTTTCTTTTTTGCGGCACGCGGGTGTCTCACCGTTGTGGCCCCTCCCGCCGCGGAGCACAGGCTCCAGACGCGCAGGCCGGCGGCCATGGCCCACGGGGCCCAGTCGCTCCGCGGCACGAGGGACCCTCCCGGACCGGGGCACGAACCCGCGTCCCCTGCATCGGCAGGCGGACCCCCAACCACTGCGCCACCAGGGAAGCCCCTGCAATATTTGAAAGAGCTTTGAAACCTGGAGTCCTTTGTAATGGTATCCACTGGCATTTTTATTCTCTTACAATAAATATCCTTTTAATATTGAATTACTAAGGGAATTCATAAAAAAGAAATGATGTGTAATGGTAAAGAAATTATTATTAACTTCCGTCTTGCTTAGAGCGATGAAACATGAGATACCGTTTTTTCCACCTGTTTGATTGTCAAAAGTTAAAAAGTTCAGTGACAGCACCGCTGGTGCAAGTGTGGGAAAACAGGCGTTTCCTCACACGCGGGTGTATAAGTAGGTGCAACCGTTTTGGAAGACAACCTCACAGTATCCGTCAGAATGATAAATCATATTCTATGAGCTTGCAGCTTTACGGCTAAACATATTCCCTAGAGATATACTGTCAGAAAGATGCCAAGGGCTTCCCAGGTGGCGCAGTGGTTGAGAGTCCGCCTGCCGATGCAGGGGACGCGGGTTCGTGCCCCGGTCCGGGAAGATCCCACACGCCGCGGAGCGGCTGGGCCCGCGAGCCATGGCCGCTGAGCCTGTGCTCCGCAAGGGGAGAGGCCACAACGGTGAGAGGCCCGCGTACCGCAAAAAAAAAAAAAAAAAAAAAGATGCCAAGATGTATGCATATGACTTTCACCAGAGTATTATATTAGCAATAAAATGAAAACAGCATAAGCATCCACCGATAAGGGACTGGATAAATAACTGATTATTCAGCCAAACAATGGCACACTAGGCAGGCATTTAAGAAGAACGGTAGGGAATTCCCTGGCAGGAAACTAAGATCTTGTAAGCTGCGTGGCGCAGCCAAAAATAAATAAATAAATAAATAAAAAGAACTGTAGGTTTGTATATACTTAAATAGAAAGATCAAGACAGACTAGCTGGAACAGGTTTATGCAAATCATATGTAATATGATCCCTCTTACTTTATTTTGTTTTAAAGGATATACACAATTATCACTTTTATTGAACTTGACATCTACATGGAAGACTTACCCAACATCCTGGCTTCATTACTCTGCCCCCTATCATAGCAAAGCTTCTTCAAAAAGTTATCTACATTTGCTGTTCTGCACTTCCTCATTTCCTATTCTTCTACCATCTCCAAATTGGCTTCTGTCCTTCAACTCTCTAAGAAAGCTTGACTTTTTTTTTTTTTGATCAAACATCAACAATCTCCATGTTGCCAAATCCAATGGCTATTTCTCTTTTCTCAATTTACCTGTCTTCCCTGTATCATTTAACAATGGACTATTCTTTACTTCTTAAAACATTTACCTCTATCTGAACTTCTAAATTTTGGAGACCTGAGTCCTATTATCACTTCTAACTTAACTGGTACCTCCCTGAACTTCTGATTTTTCAGTCCCAAACTTACGTCTCCCCTACTTTTCACTAACTCAGTAAACGGCACCACCTACATGGAATGCTTACGGCCAGAACCCTGAAGAGTCACCTTTGATTTCATCCATCCTGGACCCTCTACATCTAATCCATTAAGAAGTCCCATAGATTCTCTTTAATACTCTACTTTGCACCTGGCTCTTTTGCCCCATGACAAAATGGCACAAGCAGCCATTCCAAACTCCTTTAAGGTTGACAACATGCTAGCCATGTGAGGTTCTGTTCTCCATTTTTTAAGTTACTTGTACATTTTGATCTGATCATTTGTAAGGACTCTTTTTTTTAATGTGTAATATGATACAGTATAAACCAAACCACTCTAAAAAAACAGCATTCATATGATTATCTAACTATAACTTTCTAAAACCAGATGCTAAACGGGCCCATTATCTGTTGGTAGTTATTGACAGTCTCTTACCCTCTTCTTCCCAGGCTCAGAAGCACGAGTGTCATAATCATCAGGGAGCTGAAGATAATCCTCCATTCTGCTGGCAATAGCCTCCCAGTCACGTTTCCTTTTAGTACCAGTTCTCAAGCCATCCAACTTGTCTGAGGGACAAACACAGAGCCGCAGCATTAAGGACGAGTGTGAGCTGGCACACGACACACAAACAAGGGAAAAGAAGGCTGGAACACTGTCAGAGGGCACATCCGCATTTTTGAGAGCAGCATCACTTGTAGATCCAAACTATCTTCTTGGCTGAGATAATATCAAGTTCTGTGCAATTTCCATTGTTTATCTGGTGTTCATACTGGCAGCCTTTATATTACTATGTTGGTTTAAGTAACAAGAACGAGAGAAGGCACTTGTTTCCTGGCCTCCTTATCCTCCCACCCCACCTAAAATCACAACACTTCAGCTCTCATGTTCTGATGAAAATGCAACATTGGGTTTTTCTAAAAGCAATTTCTTCCATTCTTTTTTTTCTTTAACACAATATTAACACCACCCATTAGATGTGCAACCATGTGTGTATCGTATTATATGAAAAGCAGGTAGTTCAAGAACTTAATGAGCCAAGCTAACGTTCAGAAAGGTTTTAGATTAACAGTTTCTTGGGATTTTGACCACATGAGAATGTTTATGAGTAAGTTGACTATACAAATCACCACTTTCTTTGGTTATACTGTGAAGTGCTGTTGACCATCCTGAGGCTAAGGGCTAGTCAGCCAAAGTGGCTGGATCTGAATTTTCTTTCTGAATCCTCAATCTGAGAGGCTTTCCAAAAGCCCCAAACTGTAATCAATTAAATGAACAGGGATTGCTGATTCAGAAATTATTAGATATGAGTTTAGGTGTCTTCAAGAACACACGATGAAAATGTGTGGGTTTTTTTATTGGTTGTTAATTCTGATTTTGAATTCTACATGTGAAATATTATGAGTTATACATATACATATATATATATATGTATGCACTACATTGAAGCACTACATTTTTGGAGCATCTGTAGTTATAAACACACTATTATTAAGTAGGTCAATAAAGGAAAACCTAAACACTTCAGAAACACACAATAACCACACTTCATTTAAGTCCATAAAGGGTGCAGAGTGTATATATAATAGAGACCTTTTAGGCATCATGGTGGAGAGAACTTGACATGAAAAGAAAAGTACAATGGAAGCAGGAGGGAAGGTGAGTTTATGCTTCAAATGTAAAAGTTATACACACAACTAACTGTGCATACCATATAGGCCTCAAAAACCAGTAAGATTTTGCATACTTGGCAGAGCTTTTATTTCCTAAGTTCCTCCCCCATAAACGCAATATTATTGAAATATCAGCAAGGCAAACTACAACACTTTACAAAACCCAAGAAATTTTTATCATATCACTTCGGAAAATTTTTAACACGGATTGAGTTCAACAGAAACAGTCTTCTAATCTCCTCTGTAAATCACATGCTGTACCAAATGGCTCTAACCTACATGTAGTATATGACAGGCCATATTATACAAGATCTTAAAGAAGTGACATCTTGATTGCACAGGGACATGGAACATGGTATTAGAAAACCAACGAAGTCCCATAAACAGTAAAACTGTTCTCAGTTCAACAGTGTACAGTATTAGCAGAAGAGTAGGCAGCTCCAATACACTTATTGAATAAACCTCAAAGGATTTCCAAACTTAATAAAATCAACTTCCACATTAACATACTTCAAAGGAAGATTCCATATTTCAATTCTAAGAATAGAACATGGCCAGGCAGCAATACAGAAGGGCAGTGAGAAAACTGCAAGAACTTTTCCTCATACACTGGGTGTATGACAGGAGTTACACACCAGGAGTCCCATATTTGCAACATGGAAGTTCAGAAGAGCATGTATTTCTAGTCTGAACACCCTTGTTTGTAATGTTTAATTTGAATTTTTATTGTGCACAACATGTTTAAAGTTTCCTTCTTGGGGCTGAAGAAAGGTTCATACCTCTTCCACATGGCATCCTGGAAACCCAAACACACAGATGTATGGCATAAGGTGAAGGAAGAGGAATCTGGGGTATTTGTTAGTTACAGAAGACGACTGGTGTCCAACACACTCATACTAATGATTTTCAGAGGTCTGAATTTCAAAAGGTGAAGTTTTAAGATGAAGATGAAAGTATAAATATACAACTTGGCAGGTCACAGAATTTTACCACATCTTCAGAACAGTATATATTATTATTACAGCACAACAGAAAAAAAATTTTTAGATATATCTATATATTTTCTAGACATAAATGATATTTCTGAAAATTTGATCACAGTGAACACACAAGGGTTACGTGCCTATACAAATAATAATTGCATTCCAACTGTGGAGATGAAACTGCCTGACATGTAGAAGGCCAGTACACAATAACTCATAAGCAGAGACAAATGACACTGAGATGAGAAAAGCAAAAGTACTCGATATGAAGAAGACTAAATTAGGATGACAACAGTCTCAAATATTCTTTTGGTTTTTCAGTTTGAGAAACCAAAATCATGTCAGTGGAATTTAAGTAGCTTGAATGCTGAATCCCAGCATTTGATGTGGCATGTAACACCCACCCTTGCATTAGGGTGCCTGTGTCCCAGCTGGAAAGGAGCCATTCAGGTGCTACTGAAGGTGGGCCACAGGCAGTCTTCAACAACTCCATGACACCCATGCCAGATGCAGCTCAGGCCAGTTGTGAATTTTTCTAAAATTACACCACTTCCAATTTAACACTCACACATAGGCTGAACTGTATACTGTACTTAATGAACACAGATCAAGACTCTACAATGAGATTTAACAGCTCTTTGAAAGATTATAGGTTAAGTATTTTCTCACTGGCAGACTCATTTGTAAATCAAAATTCCTCAGTTACAGATTCAGCTTGTCTAGCTCAATGTATGACACTGCTAAAGCTTAGTATGTTTCCACCCAGCATAATCATGTTACCAAGAGTAATTTAAGAAATGTTGGTAAAATACTCAGAAAAATAAAGTGTACCTGCTAATCAAATCTACTGAATTTGCTATGATAAGGAAGGCAACATAAATAGGCTAATTCTCAAATGAAGAGCCTCATGTTTTAGGCTCTTCTTCTTTTTCTCAATTGGCTCCATGGGCCAATCTCAAAGAAGCAAGCACTTTCAGGAATGCTCACACTCCATTTGCCTTTCTCTACAGATGATATAGCTCTCAAGATAACACAGTGGTGCAAGAGGCAAGTCACTATACGAAACATCACTGTCACAAACAAAAACCCAACTGCAAACATGTAAGAATTTATTTCCTAGATTCATTACTAGATCTTCAGTGCCTTTAATTGAAATGGTTTATTTAACAGTTCTATTTCTGGATCACTGTCTAACATTCTGCCTTTAAAATGGGCTGAATTTACATAAAATGTATTTTCTGAGAAGCAAATAGTAGATAGGCCAGAATTTTTTCCAGAAATTGATACCAAGATTAATGTCATATTATCTTGAAATCATCATAACTAAATTCCATTTTCCTTTCTCTTTAGAAATTAGAAAGGAAAATAGAAAGTGGACTAGCTCAAGTTAAAAAAAAGCATTATCCTAGATAATATATTACATAAGGCCTCTAAAGATTATATGCTTAGCTAAAATATTTTACAATCCCCATGTCTCTTTAATTACCATTTCTCTTTGCCTCAAAAGATAATCACTACTTAGAGAACCAGAAAATAGGGAAACGATCTTATAGTCTTATAGGTTATTCTGTAAGTACAGAACTTCAGATTTAATCTAATCTTAAAATAAACATATCTAAAGCATTATTATTAAAAAAGTAATTTGTGATTGTTATTTTCCTACATATTTAATTGCATTTAAACACTTATGAATACTTTAAAAAGTTTAGGGAAGGAGATGGTTTATTATTAAGATTTCCCACAGAGGGAGGACGAATGCAAGAATATGTCAGTAACCACATATCATTTTCACATGCCATACACTAGAAAAAAATCCTAGACTTTGCAACAAAGCACCTATCGCAACAATATGGTAATACTAAGGTTTACGGAATTATCTTTTCACATAGGACCTGGTCGTCATCAATGGCTCACATGATCAGCTGGGCAAAATAAAAAGCATAGCCTATGCAATTGTGTGTAAAGTGCATCCCTCTGATGTCAGAAACACAGATAATATGCCCCAAACAGTGAAGTAGCTAAATGACTCAAATTTGTTCTATAAATTTAAGATATATTTCTATGGTTACTTCAGCTTTGGAGTTCCAGCATAATTCCAGGAGGAGAAATGCAGAGACCAACAGTCATACTTCATGTATTAGTAAGGTCCATCTTTTCAAAAAATCTTATACCATTATCTTAAATTATTTACTAATACATCTTAATCAACATGTTAAATGGTTCTCTTTAGGTGAGGTAAAAAAAAATTGTTCTGCAATATTACAGTGAAATATTGGGGGAAAATCCATTGGATATGTATGATTTTCTGCTTGACAAAGAACCTCACGTTAAGCAACTCCAATTTTTGATTTAGACAATAATTTTCACCAGTCTACCTTGTAATCTGGCACTAAAGACAAGCTGGAGGAAAATTTAAACGGAATCTTACAAAGCAGGCTCCTCAAAGACCTGAATTATATATCTACCTCCCCAACTCAGAAATTCTAATTTATTATACAAGGAAAATAACTGCCTTTTAATTAATTTTTAAACTTCAATATTTATTATTATTACTACCACTATTACCCAAAGTATTCATAATCAGGTTCAACTTTGGACTGCAGTTAAATATTTTTTTTAAAAAGTAGAAATCTCACCTACACCAACATTTCTGATTAATATAAATGAATGGATTTTAGAAGCGACAGTGTTTTATTACTAAATTTATCACATATTTCCATTTACTCTAAAAACTTTAAGTGGTACCGAAGGTAGTTCTTTTAAAATAGTCTTCTTTCACTCTGTCACAAGACATAAATGAAAGCCAACAAAATAGACTGAGGATGTAATAAGGTAGGCCAAAAATCTTCATTTAAGCAGAAATTTTGGGAAATTTGTTCTTCTTATAGCAGAAAGATCTATGACCATTACCATCAGGTATCACATATAAAAACAGGAAAAAGGAAATACCCACCTAGCTTTGCCTCAGATGTGTCCATCTCCCATTTGCTTTTCGGAATGTAACCCTAAATCGTACACAGAGAGAAGCTCGAAGGGTTAGAAAGAGACACATACATGCACATCACTTTTGAATTGGAAAAGCATTAAAACTGGGAATGGATTCAGTTTCCACTCACTATTTATAAATATATCCTGAGGGAAAACACAGTTTCATTATCTTTGAAGAAACTGAATTACCAAGTTCACCAAACTTCACTGCCCAGATTTCAGAATGGTCACTTTAGAATAGTATCATGAAGGCGCTTGGCGGCAACTACAGTTCAGGACACACAACTGTAGTCTGAACAACAGCTATATAGCCAATATGGTAAGAATGTATGGTAGTTACTGTGCTCAATTAATACCATTCAGAGTAGCAGAGAATTTATAATACTAGCTAGGTTATTTTCTAAATACAACTGCTATCATCAAGTGATAGTAGCCATGAGGTCCAAAGAGTGTTCTTTAAGACAGTTACTTTATATTCCAGTGTACTTTTAGATACTCAAAAGAAGGGAGAAAACTTGGTATCACTGAACACAATTATGAAGTTCAACTTCATTTTTAAATGACTCAATCCATTTACCAGTTAGATCTTACAAACACTAATTTTACTGAATCAATTTCAGAGCATTACTTTTCATCAGTTGGAAACTAGATTATTATTTCTGATGTCTTTTCAAAAATTACATCTTTCTATTATATGAAAACCCAGAAATCTCCACAGGCAATTTATATCTTATTTAATAAAATAACTGGGTGGTTTATTTCAAACGAAGTCCTACATAAGATTTTCAAATTTCACAGTGTACCTATTTAGCTATGTAGTAAGCCTTTCGGTTTATTCACCTAGCAAGTGTATGCTTTTTCCACATAATTCACTGATTCCCCCTTTCCTTCATTTTGACTCTGTTCTCTATTAGGTCTTGACATACAGAACTTTAATATTAGGACTTATTATATAGGACAGATTCATCAAAGGTGTCAGCATCTTCTTTTAAGAATCCATATATCTTTCTACTATTGGGAATGTTCAAGTTCATAGAACAGACTGACACACAGGTAAAGTTGGAAAGTATGTTGAACATTTCAGGACAATAGCTTCTGTGTAAGAGTGTACTAGAGCATCATCATTCTTCCAGGAAATCTACATGTTTTATACATTTCTAGTCTTTAAGCCAGACTAATAAGTCAATTTCAACTAATTAGGTAGTATTTCAGATTATAAATTATACCATCCTTTCCAAATACATGTTTAGAACAAACCAAGACAAAGGCTGAAATGATGGTGCTAAAAGTTTAGTACTGATGGAATTTGTACAGTTGTACCTCAAAAAATCATCTGAAAACCTTAAACATCACTAGAATAATATATTTATAAATTCTGAGTCAGATCTATGAGGTTCACTGAAGCACTAAAGAAGACAAAATATCATACCAATGATCCCCCCCACCAAAGGAGTCTCTTAACCAAGAAAAGTTTGGATTTCACCCAGCTATAGTAATCAGTACAGAGTAGAAAATGTAAAGTTCAGTGAAAATTCCATTAAAATGGTCTGAATGACACAAGACTTGCTCTTAACCCTTTCCAAGGGTCAATTCTCCAAGAATCTTTTACTCTTGGGATAGAACCCAATAGTAGAAGATCTCGATTCTGCATTTTGAAAGAAGGTTAAGAGAAGTTTTATAACATAAAGATAAGCAAAATGAGTACATTAATTTCCCCCTGCTGGAACCACCTTTTTCTTCCTTAAAACTTAAAATCATCTTCTCACTGTTTGAAATATTAGGCTACTTGGAAATAAAAGAGATAGCTCAGCAGGGTAGAGTTCTAAGGCTTCATTCCCATGTTTCTGATGAAAAAATATAGTATTACAGTGTGTTTCACTTTTAAAAATAATAGTACATTCAATTAAAAGTTCCAAGTTTTGACCTACACCTAAGCAAGTCAGATGTTATGAACCATATGCTGAACTGAAATCTCCACAAAGGGAAGACAGAGCTTCAGAAAGCTAACATTAGAGACTTCTCACATGATCGATTGCTAGTACGCACGCTGCAAGTAGCTTAACTGGTCATTAGCCATATTCCAGGACAGCGTGGACCTTTACGTGAATTTCCTGCCTACATCTTAGATCATGTATGTCAAAATACAACCTAATTAATAAAAATACTTTGTTTAAAGAAAAAAAACATAGGAGACTCAAATGCCATTAACTTTAAAGCTTATTTTTTAATCCACATATGAAATCTAGGAATGTAGAGATTGACACCATCTCTATGCAAACACACAGTTTCTATTCAGAGTCCTCTATAACACACATGGGTTGATGGGACCACTCCTTAGAGAGAATGTATTCTCTAGGGGTTAGGAATCAGGGTTCTCGCTTTGCACATTTTCAGAAGAATATGAAAAGCAGCTTTAGCAAGGGCTGAAGTATTAAATAAAACAAATAATATTTTGAGTTTAAAAAGCAACACTATTCCAAGGCACTGCTAAACTCTGTACCCCATTAGCAAACACTGAAAATAACGTAAGTCTATAGGTCGCATATTCTTGAATGACAGGGTAAGGCAGACATCACTACAGAGGTGTGATCAAAAGCATTTACAGTAGGTACACGGGATCTTTGAATTCGCACTACGTAAGCCTTTAATCAGCCTAAGCAAAATGCATTGCCTACACAGTCAAATCATTTTCCCCATCACTTAATAGGATAAAATGCGGAAGAACAAATCCAGCAGTCAGTGGCAACCCTCTGCCTCCTCATTCAATAAGTTCTTCTGCCTCAGTTTATAGAAAATCAATTTTGAGCTCTTATAGTGAAGAAGAGACAATTATGCATACATTGGGTAGGCTGTACCACATATCTGCTGGAATGTAAGAATACCCTTTCAAATGTAATCGATTTTCTTAAAAAGTGTATTCCCCTAGAGCCACCCACAAATAGATGAGTGAGTACAAGGGTAAGTTTCTTAGCATTCTAAAAATTGTCTTGTAACAACACAGTAGAGGGTTCTTTTCCTTTGGTCAGGGGAAAAACAAAAAGTATCCAAAAGTCTCCTTGAAGATGATTATGGAAACTTTTACCATTAAGGTGCATATCAACAATAGTCATCTGATCACAGAGCTGAATTTAAACCCTTAAGAACTTTAATAAAGAGACACTTTGTTCAAAGTGGTTGTTCTGTCTCCTACCAGTTCGCTTTCCTCTTCCTCTGCATCTTTCTTTTCATCCTTCTGTTCTTCAATATTTGCATCAAAATCTTCCATCTCCACCTACAATACCGCAATAATCACACACAAAAAGACTGAGTTAACATTTAGGAAAATGTTGAGTCCCTCACTGAGATATGAAATGAGCACAGTTGCCCAGAGCAAGACACACAGACTTGCTGTTACACGCTAAGTAATTTCTAACACCCTAAACTTTGAAACAGAACTGACAGACAGGATGATATTCCTGCTTTTCATTTTCCTGGGATATCCATCTTTGTAGTTCTCTATGAAGTTGAGTATAATGATCTAAATTGATGGTTATATGTTTTGAATGACAATTGATTACTAGGATTTCTTTTTAAAACCTTTAGCAAGTATTTTTTCAATCAAGTAAAACAGGTATGATTCAAATTTCAAAATGTAAGAAAGGGTATAGTGAAAAGTCAGATGATAATAGCTTGGCCCAGAACAGCAGCAATGCAAATAGAGAGTAGATAAATTAGAGGAGTATTTATAACGTAAAACTGACAAAACTTGTAGACTGACTACATGGTGGAGGGATAGAATCAAACACTGGTACAAGGGGAAAGTAAAGAGTCAAAGATAATGGAGAGTAGAGAGTCAGGGTTTCAGCAACCAAGTGGATTGATGGATCTAATTACTAAAATAGAGAATGTGAGAAGAGGAACAGGTTTGGATGACTTACATATTGAATAGGTTGAGTTTGAGGTATACTAAGATAATACATATTTTTTGGTAGAGAATTTGGAAAATAATGGTAGAATTATAAAAATCACCCATAACCCCTCCACACAGATATAATTACTGTTAAGATATTGATAAAATTCATTCCAGCCTTTATAATTTAATATTAAGGGCATAGAAGTGGCAATCCAAGGTACGAAAAAGCCTGATTATCTATACAGAATGTGCAGATTGAAAATAGAGCCTAGGATAGAGCCCTAAAGAACTCCAGCATTTAAGGACTGTGTAGCAAGAGAAGCCAGCAAAGGAGACTGAAAAGGGATGGCCAGAGATGCAAGAGGAAAACCAGGAGAAGGTAGACTCACAGAAGCTGAGAGAAAAATGGTTTCAAGAAGGTGGACATGGTCAACCATGTCATATGTGGCTGCAAAATTAAGCAAGAGAAGTGAGAATTGTCCACTGCCATGGAAATCTTTGGTGAGAGAGTCTCTAGAGAATGGCTGGGGCAGAAGCCAGAGGAAATGCATGAGGAGTGGCATGGGAGGTAAAAACACATAAAAATACAGTGACAACATTGAGTACAGATAACTCTCATTCACAGGAAGAGGTCAAATAATACAGAAGTATATAACTGATTAAAAGAGAAAAATCTCTCCTTTTCCATAATAAAGATTTATTTATTTCAAACTAGTAATTGATTTAGACAAGAATTTGCAATCTGTGAAGATCTGTCGGGGAACAGGACATTAACAGTTTCAAAGTATCTCCCTACAGGTTACTTATTAGGAAGAGAAAAATGCAGAAAAATTTGATGGATATCACCTGAACCAAGTGATCAACACTTAAATCACCAATAATGAAATAAGATGACATCATATGACCCCTGATATGATGCAGTGAGAACACAATGTCACTTATATAGCATTCCTGCTAATGTTTAACATAAAGCTAATCATAACAAACCCAAATTGAGGGGCATTCTACAAAACAGCTAAGTGGCCTATACTCTTCAAAATTTTTTTGTCTTTCATGACAATGACATAGCTGAGAAACCATTTTTTGTATTAAAGGACTGGATCCTGGATTTTAAGAAATTCTTATAAAGTACAGTATGGGAACAACTGGTAAAATATGAATATGGACTGTATATGAAAGAATTCAGGAAATTTATATTACCTAATATAGTATCTTATCAATGTGAAATTTCTTAAGTTTGATAATTGAGTCTTCTAGATTTGTAAGAGAATGCCCTTGTTCTTGGGAGATATCTGCTGAAATATTCAGGGCTAAAGGGCTTATGAAGTCTGCATTTTAACTCTCAAATGGTTCCACAGTAAGAGGAATAGTAGTAGTAGTAGTAACAAGAAGAAGAGGAAGAAGAAATAGAAGAACTCTAAATAGAGAAAAATGAGACAAAATATTAACAACTGGTGAATCTCAATGAACGTCATGCAGGTGTTCTTATATTGGGTTGGCCAAAAAGTTTGTTAGGTTTTTCCATTATGGAAAACCCCAAACGAACGTTCTGGCCAAAGCAATACTATACGTGCAATTTTCTGTAATTTATATTTTTTTCAAAATAAAAAAAGGTGGAAGAAGAGGTCGCTTTTGCACTGCTTTCGAGCCAAAGGACGCTCACCTCTTCAATAGCAGCATCCTGCAGCAAAGAACGAATGTCCAGACGCATCATATGACGAGGTGCAGTTTCCCAGTGATCAGCCATCTAATTGAGAGATTTAGGAGGTCAAGTTATCTCTGGAAACTACTCAAAGACAGACCAAGAGAATATCCAAGACAAATTTAACTAATACTGTGAAGTCTAACAGGCTAGTTCCAGGAAGAGCTAGGACACCTCGTACCCTTAGATACAAAGGGTAAGAAACATTTACTAAAGCAGGTAGAAAATATATTTTGAAAGTAAAGGGGATAAATAAGAATTTCCAGACAACAGTGATGAAACAGGCAAAATGAAGTTTAGAATATTACACCCTCTGTGCTTCAAAAAAATCACCTTATTTATTTCTTTAAGCTTTCTTCCATGAATATTCCTCTTGCTACAAGTCTGGTTATCTGCACTCATTTCAGCCAAATACACCTAAGAAAGAATGAATAATGATTAGGCAAACAAATGCAGCACTTACATGATAACATAAAGTACTCTGAAGTTCTTTTAAATCTATACCTCAAATCCCTTGGTTTTTGCTGCACTCCAAAACTGGTCAAAATGTCTAACTCTGTCATTGATGGCATCCAGGATGATGAAAGGGAAAAAGCCATCATCCAGAGTCTTTTTGAAAGTTT
This sequence comes from Mesoplodon mirus, assembly GCF_964341445.2. NCBI lineage: Eukaryota > Metazoa > Chordata > Mammalia > Artiodactyla > Ziphiidae > Mesoplodon > Mesoplodon mirus. Next base: position 160,885,694 of record NC_138979.1, on the reverse strand, counting down.
TGAACATGCTGGTGCGGTAGGTTTCCTCCATCTCAGCTTCATATTCATATTCCATCACCTAAGATCCCCCAAAAGAGATATGGAGTTAGCAAAAGCAAAGAATCATCTTAAATCTCTTCCCTCGTTAGCATTTGGATAGAGACAACTTTCTAGTCTTTCCTTCACACCTGAGTACTAAAGTTTGTGTTCAAAAAAGCCACATTTCGGGCTTCCCTGGTGGCGCAGTGGTTGAGAGTCCGCCTGCCGATGCAGGGGACACGGGTTCGTGCCCCGGTTCAGGAAGATCCCACATGCCACGGAGTGGCTAGGCCCGTGAGCCATGGCCACTGAGCCTGCGTGTCTGGAGCCTGTGCTCCGCAACGGGAGAGGCCACAACAGTGAGAGGCCCGCGTACCGCAAAAAAAAAAAAAAAAAAAAAAAAAAGCCACATTTCTCTCTGAACATGTTTTCCTTTCAATGTTATTTATGAATCAGGATGTAATCTGAGAGGAATATACCATACCTTTTTTTTCACTTTCTTTCCAGAATCTGGATCTTTTTCTTCTTTTTCCACTTCAGCGATGAAGTAATCATCCAGGCTTAGAACTCTAGGTGCAGGTCCTCCAAATTCTACCTCCTTATCCTAAGAATCACATATTCAAGAAAGTTAAAGAGAATTTATGGAATAAGTTAATAAATGTGCACAAAGTTTTTCTTGTGGCTAAATACCACGCAATCTTCTTGTAGTTTCAAATCAAGCAGGGGCAAAGTATCTGCCTAAGCAGATCAAAATTTATGAGATAGCATCTACCAGATGGGCCAACTAGAATGGATCAAATGGGAAATAGCTGTATCAATATCATATTACTTGCTAAGAAGGCAAGTGGCTAACAAAAGCAACTGATTCTTTCACTTTCCCATACTCACTCGAATAAGTTTCGCAACATGTGTCTTTCCACTGCCAGGCAATCCTCTCATTATAACAACAATCTGAAACACAACGAAAAAAAAAATCACCCAGAGAAGATTTTATTTCACAGTGAGATCTCAGAGTTAACAATGACCTATCATTCTCCAGGACAGACCATATGATAGGCCATGAAACAAACCTTAATACATTTGAGAGCATAGGAATAATACAAAGCATGTCTCTGACCACAATGGAGTAAAATTAAAAATTTGGGAAATTCACAAGTATGTAGAAAGTACCATACTCCTAAATAACCAATGGGTCAAAGAAGAAGTCAAAAGAAAAATCAGAAAATACTTTGAGATAAACAAAAATGAAGACACAACATAAGACAGTGGAAGAACAAACTAAACCGAAAGCAAGCAGAAGGAAGGAAATAGTAATATTAGACCAGAAGTTAATAAAATAGAGAATCGAAAAACAAAGAAAAATCAATGGAACCAAAAGCTAGCTCTTTGAAAAGAGCAACAAAATTGACAAACCTTTAGCTAGACTAAGAAAAAAGAGAGAAAATTCAAATTACTAGAATCAGAAAAAAAAGAGGGGACATGACTGCCAACCTTACAGAAATTTTAAAAGGAATACTATGAACAACTGTATACCAACAAATTAGATAACTTAAATGAAATGGACAAATTCCTAGAAAGACACAGCCTACTGAAACTGACTCAAGAATAAATAACCTGAATAGACCTATGACAAGTGAAGAGGTTTCATTAGTAGTCAAAAAACTGCCAAAAAAGAAAAGCCCAGGCCCTGATGGCTTCTTCACCGAATCCTAACAAACCTTTAAAGAATACCAACTCTTCCAAAAAATAGAAGAGGAAGGAACAATTCCCAACTTATTTTATGAGGCCAGCATTTCAAATCAAGCATATAATCTGAAACCAAAACCAGACAAAGACATCACAAGAAAATTACAGATATCTCTTAGGATTATGGATACAAAAATTCTCAACAAAATACTACCATATTGAATCTAGCAACATATAAAAAGAAGTACACAACATGACCAAGTAGGGTTTATCCCAGAGATTCAAATTAATATCTGAAAATCAGTTAATGTAATACATTATATCAATACAATAAAAAACAAAAAAATCTCAATGCAGAAAAAGCATTTAACAAAATCCAACATCCTTTCATGATAAAAACATTCAACGAACTAGGAATGGAAGGGAACCTCCTGAACTTGATAAAGGACATCTAATGAAAACCCACAACTAACATAGTACTTAATGGTGAAAGACTGAAAGTTTTCTTTCTAAGATCAGGAATAAAACAAGTATGTCCACTCTCACCATATCTATTCAACACTGTACTGGAGGTCTAGCCAGAGCAATGAGGCAAGAAAAAGAAAAAAGGCGTATGCCTTTACAATGCCTTACATTGTGAAGTAAGAAGTAAAACCATCTCCATCTGCAGATTACATGACCTTATATATGGGAAAAGTCCTAAGGAATCCACTAAAAATCTATTAGAACCAATAAATGAGTTCAGCCATGTTGAAGGATATATAATCAATATGAAAAAATCAATTGTATTTCAATACAACTGAACAATCCAAGAATGGAATTAAGCCATCTATGTCTTCCTTTTTTTTTTTTTGGCAGCACTGTGTGGTTTCCGGGATCTCAGTTCCCCGACCAGGGATTGAACTCTGGCCACAGCAGTCAAAGCGCAGAATCCTAACCACTAGACCACCAGGGAACTTAAGCCATCTATATCAATAATAACATTACACGTGAATGGATTTAAACAATCCAATTAAAAGGCAAAAATTATCAGACTGCATAAAAAAGCATGATCCAACTATATGCTGTCTATAGGAAACATACTTTGTGTCATTGAAAGACACAAATAGATTGAAATTAAAAGGATGGAAAAAGATATATCAACAGCCACAGGAAAGCTGGAGTAACTATACTAATAATACATGAAATAGACTTTAAAACAGTGACATACATACATATACAGAGTCAAACTTCTGATAGAAATCTCCCATTTTATTTAAATGGAACCATTTTATTTAAATGGAATCTGATTATTTTGCAATATAAGATAAATTTAAGAATGTAAACATATGGAGGAAAATATGTCTAAACTAATCAAGTCTCCTAATTCTCCCTCTTTTAGTTCCACGTACCATAAAACCAAATCCTCTTTTCCCTTCTTCAAATTGCAATTAATTGAGTTCTTATGAATTATTTTCTAAAATTTTCAACATTTTTTTCTGCCAAGCAGTTAAGCTCTAATTTCTTAGATTCTATAGGGTAGGCAGTTTATGAGATTTTATGATGATTTGGAGATGCCTTGAATCTGATATTAATACTACATCACACATGGAAACAACCTAAATGTCCATCAACAGATGAATGGATAAAGAAGATGTGGTACATATACACAATGGAATACTACTCAGCCATAAAAAGAATGAAATAATGCCATTTGCAGCAACATGGATGGACCTAGAGATTATCACACTAAGTGAAGTAAGTCAGAAAGAGAAAGACAAATACCATGATATCACTTATATGTGGAATCTAAAGTATGGCACAAATGAATTTAACTACGACCCAGAAACAGACTCACAGACACAGAGCACAGAGTTGTGGTTGCCAAGGGGTGGGGGGGGATGGACTGGGAGTTTGGGATTAGCACATGCAAATTATTATATACAGATGGATAAACAACAAGGTCCTACTGTATAGCACAGGGAGCTATATATATTCAATATCCTGTGATTAAACCAAAATGAAAAAGAATGTATATATCTGTGGAGCTGAATCACTTTGCTATACAGTAGAAATTAACACAACATCGCAAATCAACTATACTTTAATAAAATAAAATAAAATATTCTTAAAAATTAAAAAAAATACTATGTCACAAAAGTACAGAAATTCTGTTCAGGGTACTAAAAAGATTTCTTATCAGCTTCTAATTTGCAAGAAAACTAGTCATTTACATAGGACTTACTCTCTCAGGTCTGCTCTCTCGGCCAGGTGGTTTCAAAATATCATCCACATTCTTAGATTCAGGTTTCTTCTCAACCCGTGGAGCTGGAGGTGGCTGGTGGCTTAGTGAAGGAGCTGGCAGGGGCATTCTCTCCTCTGGGTAAGTTCTTCGTTCTCCTAGGATTCCAGTAGTTGAACAAATTACTATTTATACAGTAATTATTTAAAATTTTAACTCTCTCCACTCCTCCTAAGGTAATATAACTTATGGTGATTTGGGGGCTATTTTTATCCTTAATTAGAGTTTAAGATAATATAAATCTATTGAAATCAAGAAAATGAAAAGATTTAGGTATGATTTCAGGCAAAAAGAATGTTCTGAAAAATACTGAATTCATCCTTGTTTGTATTAAACTTAGGAAAAAAGTTAAGCAACAGAATATAGAAGAATAACATGTACTCCTGAATAGTCCGGAGTATGATTTATAGTCCATCTGTATGTAACTTCTGCTTTACAATTTTGAGAACGAGTCACCAGCTCAGGAAAGCTTGCTTATATAAGTAGGTGTGAATTTCTAGTTTAAGTGTAATTTGTAACAGTGAAAAACTAAAAGCAACCTAAATGTCCAAAAATAAGAGCCATGTATCTCATCCACTTGATGGACTATCATAGAGCCATTAATATAATAGGTTTATGTATGGAAAAATGTATATAGTACACAATATCAATGGGAACAAGCACAACAAAGAAACTGTATTTATACTTTGATTACAACTTCATTAATATGTGTGTGAAGAGAGAATGACAGGGAATATACAAAATTACAATAGTTGTGGTATGGTAGGTGGTGGGATTATAAGCGATTTTGTTTCTAGCTCCCAAAATTTCTTTAATAAGGTAAAAAAAAGCAATTTACATTTTATTTCATCAATTACATGGCTATTTTTGGTGATAATGTTGTCACCTCTGAGAAATCTGTGAGTGCATTTTACTCTGAAAGTTTAAATCCATAACTACAATGGAAAGCATCTCATGTTGTTTTCAGTTCTCAGCATCTTTATAGTTAACGAGGCACTAATCTACCTCCAAACATGGACGGTCCTTCATAGGCTGGTCGGTCAGACTTCCGATCATAGGATGGCCTATCAAATCCCCCTCTTCTGGATGAGGAATGGTCTTTTTTGTCTCGATATGACTGAGTCCTAGAAGGTTTAACAGGGAGTGCTTTGGTAAATAAAAAACATATGGAGGTCTCTTATAATGCAACACCATTATCTGCCCAAATTTTTCTATGGGTACTTACTATACATAGTCAATACTTATGTTTTCATTTTGCTTTCCCATTTAGATCTGCCTTGCATACACACATCCACAGAGCTCACAAATTGCAAAAATAAATTGTTTGCCTATTAATTAAGCAATGACAACAACTTTGTTAACAATACTCTTTCCTCTCCTTTCTGGCTATCTCCATCTCCCATTTAACTCTCTGGAATTCAAGCTCACAAAACTCAACCACCTAGTTTCCTGAAAATTGGTACTCTTCCCTCTCCAAATTATACACACACACGCATGAGAAAAATACATCATTTACTAAATTTCCTTTAACTACACTGAGTTTTGCTGAACTTAAGTATACGGTAGTTTGCATACCTGGCAAAGATATTTCTCATAGCATACCTATCATCTCGAGGTCGGCGTTCTCTGTCAAATCGATCCCGGTCATAGTCAATAACACCACGATCCCGGTCTCGATCTCTATGTGTCTCCCGATCCCTTTTGAAATCTCGATGATCTGCCATGACATTACTCTGACGATCAAAATAAGGCTCACGATCTCTGTCTCTATCGTAACGATCTCGTTGGCCTACATGCTCTATAAAAACAATATAAAATAAGAACTATATCCCTTTTTTTCTGAAATAAAAGCAGAAATGTACAAATCTAAATTTAGAACTAGTATAAATTGTTGCCCTAAACTCAACTCATAAATAAATCTTTTAGCTATATTAAAGGGAGGCCCACATTCTAAGAGGCTTTCTGTGAGCTGGCCCCTGCCTAACCCTAGTTCCCTCTCTGATCTCACCTCCTATTACCTTCCCCACCTCTTTGTGATGCAACCACACTTTCCTGTTCCTGAGACCTACCACCTGCTGTTCCCTCTGACTGGGACCGTCTGTTTGCAGATGCTTCATGGTTGACTCCTTGTCATTCTCATTCAGCTCTCAGCTTCACTGTCACAGGGGCCTCCTCTGACCACTCTGTCTAAATTAACCACCTTCACTATCCATCACATCAAATGTTTCATTGTCTTTATAATACATTCAAAGGTCTGAAATGATCTTGTTCATTTATTCTTTTTGTTTGTTTTCCCATTAGAATGTAATTTCATAAGCACAGAAACTTTTATTTTTCTCATGTTGAATTCCCAGTGTCTAGAACAGGAATTAGCAAACTTTTTCTGTAAAGGGACAGATGGTAAATGTTTTATAGGACATACAGTCTTTGTCACAACTACCCCAGCTCTGGTCTGTTAGCATAAAAGCAGCTGTAAACAATAGCTAATGGGAGTGTGTCTGTGTTCCATTAAAACTTTATTTCTGGGACTTCCCTGGTGGCACAGTAGTTAAGAATCTGCCCACCAATGCAGGGGACACGGGTTCGAGCCCTGGTCCGGGAAGATCCCACATGCTGCAGAGCAACTAAGCCTGTGCATCACAACTACTGAGCCTGTGCTCTAGAGCCCACGAGCCACAACTACTGAGCCTGCGTGCCACAGCTACTGAAGCCCATGTGACTAGAGCCCATGCTCCGCAACAAGAGAAGCCAATGCAATAAGAAGCCCGTGCACCACAACGAAGAGTAGTCCCTGCTCGCCACAACTAGAGAAAGCCCACACGCAGCAATGAAGACCCAATGCAGCCAAAAATAAATAAATTAATAAATTTTAAAAAACCCCACAAAACTTTATTTCTGAACAGTGGGAAAAAAAAAAAAAAAAAAGGGAGGCCCAGATAATCTTACCAAAAGGGAAATCATATGATAATTGGGTCCTAAAAGGTTTAAAAATACTGATCTCTCTGGGTCTCCTACCTGTTTCAAAAGTTGATCTTTCAGGTAGTGGATCTGGACGCAGAGTTATTCTTTCTCCATAGGGTATCTGTTCAACTTTATTAGTGGATATGTCTGGTAAACAAAGTCAGGGATAAAAACACTCTAAGAGTGAAGCTTAAGGAAGCCAAAGCTGAAGCTAACAATTCCTTTAGAATCCCAAATACAAATTTGCCACTTTCACTCACCTCGGCCATGGCCATAATCGACAGTCTGCTGCACTGGTGGTGGTTTGGACATTGGTGGCATACCCATAGGCACTGGGCCAGGAGGAGGGATGGAAGGGTGAACAGGTGGGGGTGGTAACACTGGAGCAGATGGAATCGTTGCAGCTTCAGGTTTAAATTCCGAATTCAGTCCTTGTTCATCATTTGTATCCCAGAGGCCATAGAAAGAATCTTCATCCCAGCGTTCTTGTTCCATAGCTGAAGTCTGTGGCTTTATCACAGGAGGAGGAGGTGGCGGCGGAGGAGGAGGGGGTGGCGGTGGCGGTATTGGGATAGGCGGCCTGGTCACAGGAACAGATGATCTTGCTGGTGGAGCGGAGGGTCTTACAATTGAACCTGGTGGTTTACCCATAGGAGGGGGTGGTCTATAGGACCCTGGAGGCTGGAGAACAGAGTAAATGACTTAATGAATGAGCATACCATGTTTTCACATATCAGTAGAAATTAAAATCTGGTTCTCAATCCACAGATGAAAAATTTGATATATTGAACTTATTCAAAATTCAAAACTTTCTGTACTTTAAAATACACCATTAGGGAGAAAATGTGTGCATATCACCTATCTGATAAAGGACTTGTATTCAGAATATAAAAATCTCTTATAAGACAAATAGTCAAAAAAAGTATGGGCAAAAGATCTGCATATATTTTTCCAAAGAAGATATATGAATGGCCAATAAGCCCATGAAAATATACTCGACATCATTAGTCATGAGGGAAATGCAAATTAAAACCACAATGAGGTACCATTTCATACCCAGTAGAATGGCTATGATTGATAAAACAGACAATAACAAATGATGGCAAGGATGCAGAGAAACACAAAGACTCTTAGACTGCTAGTAAGAATGTAAAATTTCCACTTTGGAAAATGGTCTAACAATTTGTCAAAAAGTTAAAACTTCAATTTACCAAATAATTCAGCAGTTCCATTCCTAGGTCTCTAACCAAGAAAAACATGCCCCCCCAAAGACCTGCACACAAATATTCACAACAGCATTATTCGATAACCCAAATGTCCATCAACTTGTGAATGGACAAACAAAATATGGTATAGCCATACAACAGATTGTTACTTGGCAATAAAAAGAAATGAAGTACTGATTCATGCTATAACATGGATGAACCTTGAAAACATTATGCTAAGTGAAAGAAGCCAGACACAGAAGACCACATATTGTATGATTCCACTTAAATTAAATGTCCCAAAAGGCAAATCTATAGGGACAGAAAGTGGATTAGCTGTTGCCTGGGACTTGGGTAGGAATGAGGATTAACTGCAAATTGGCACAAGGGATCTTACTGGGGTGATGAAAATGTTCTACAACTGGATTATGGTGATGGTTGGACAATTCTGTAAATTTACTAAAAATCACTGAATTACAAACTTAAAATGGGCAAATTAGATTATGTAAATTATACCTCAATTAGGTTCGTTTAAAAAAGGAAAAAAAAAATGCCCTCAACACTATCACCTCCTCCCTTCCCTGCAATGAACCACCCTCTTTCTTCTCCTTCCAGAAAAATTAGGGTGCTAGCCAATTTGATACAAATATCCCAGGCCCACCTCAAACCTACTGAATTTCTGTGAGTGAGGTCCTGGCATTAGTTTAAATTAAACAAAACTTCTGTAATTCTGATGTTCACCAGCCGGTTAAGAATCTCTGCTATAAACTATCTCCTCACTATGGTAACCTATCTCCTCCACAAAAATAGTGAATTTCCAGTGAGAGAAACAAACTCTAGCTAGCTCCCTCACTTCTATCTAATTGTCTGACTGACAATAGTAGTTTGTGGCAAGGCTGGTACCAACACACAACATCAGAACCGGGAAACAACAAAACAAAGAAACCAAATGGGACATTTAGTAATCTCTCTGACAACCAGCAAATGTCAACAGAAATGTATATTAAGGAAACAGTAGAATCTCTGGGCAGATAGGTTCTATTTACTTAATACTGAAACCCAATCATCAAATTTCATTTTAATCTTTGCAATTAGAGATAATTTTAATCTCTGATTCAAACACTCTTTACCCATTTCTCTTAGTTCTATGTTTCTGGTTTGTTCTATTGACAAACAAATTGACAGCTGCTTTAGACCTTGGAAAGCCAACAATACACATTACTTATATATTTATTCATACACAGGCTGCGTGTTAAACTTTTTGAGTAACAAAATTACATTGTGGCTAATACGTAAGAAATATTATTTAACAAGAGGCCACTATAGGCTGGAGTTAAAGACAAATGACTATTAGGTAAATGATGTAAGGTAAACTTTAGGTTACGGCACTTTAAACTTTATTAAGGAAATGCCTATATATGACAAAGCTACTGCATCTGGAGTATAGCTATCCAGACATGCTTTAAATATCATAAGAATTCTGGACTATGTCTACAAATAAAAAGTGTTTTCTTGGGGCTTCCCTGGTGGCGCAGTGGTTGAGAGTCCCCCTGCCGATGCAGGGGACACGGGTTCGTGCCCCGGTCCGGGAAGATCCCACATGCCGCGAAGCGGCTGGGCCCGTGAGCCATGGCCACTGAGCCTGCGCGTCCGGAGCCTGTGCTCCGCAACGGGAGAGGCCACAACAGTAAGAGGCCCGTGTACCACAAAAAAAAAAAAAAAAAAAAGTGTTTTCTTCATATTACATAGTGAAAGCAATACATACATTTGTGAAAAACAGAACACTCCTACAGTATTTACATGAGAAAGGATTAGTATCTGTACCATACTAAGAATAACATAAATTAGTAAGAAAAACCTTAAGAGTCAAATAGATAAAATAGGATTTTTATAAGAAATGTAATTAACAATTATCAGAAAGTATTCATGTTCACTAATTATCAAAACTACCAAACATTTTATTATTTTTTAAAATATTTATTTATTTGGCTGCACCGGGTCTTAGTTGCGGCACGCAGGATCTTCGTTGCTGTGTGCGGGATCTTTAGTTGCAGCATGAGGGATCTAGTTCCCTAACCAAGGATCAAATCTGGGCCCCCTGCATTGAGAGCGCAGAGTCTTAACCACTGGACCACTAGGTTAGTCCCATTACCAAACATTTTAAAACATTTTATTAAAATATTAAATCTTCCAAAAATATTAAGTAGCTGATGCTTGCAAGGCTATAGTATAGTTGTTATATAACTATTTTAGAGAGCCGTTGGCTATATTAAAGGAATCATTAAAAATGTCCTCGTTCTTTAACTAAAGTATACCACTATAGGACTTTAAAAGTACTTTTAAGAAGTTATCTAAAACAAGAATTTGAAGCATAATGCATAGTGGTTTGTAGAAAATAAAGAATGCAGATGTAAGCTTTTATCTATAGAATGGGTAAACAACAAGGTCCTACTGTATAGCACAAAGAACTGTATTCAATATCCTGGGATAAACCACAATGGAAAAGAATATTAAAAATGTGTATGTATGTATAACTGCATCACTTTGCCGTACAGCAGAAATTAACACAACATTGTAAATCAACTATACTTCAATAAAAAATATTAAAACTAAAAAAAATAAGAATTTGATACAAAGACATTTATTAACATTGTATTAATAAAAGATTAGAAACAAAGGTTTAACTTTGTTAAATGGAATAGTTTTAATAAATTGTGCATCAAAAATATAAAGCATGTAGCAATATGTTAAAATGTTTATGACTGATTTATCAAGTGAATAAAGCAGAAATGTGGATCTATAATCTAGAGCTTCTACTATTTGCTAAGAGAGTCAAAGATAAAAGATGTAGTTCCTATCCTTATGAAGGACAGGCAAGATAAGAGAAGGCAAGACAAGACAGAAGACAAGACAGACAAGAAGACAGACAATCCAAATACAGTATGATAAGGGTTCTGACAGAGGCCCATAAGATGTTACAGGCATACATGCAAGGGCAATTGTCTTACACAAGTGGAAGAGAAGATACAGAGATGAGTTCTAAAAAATAAACAATTAACTAGTTGGAGGAGAGGACAGGAAGAGAAAAAAAAAAGAAACTCTAGGTTTAGAGAACAACATGCATATGCAAAGGCATGGAGAAGTAAGAGCCAGTCACACTTACAGAATTGTCAGAAGCTCCATGTGGAGGGAAAGTAAAGAGAGGGAGTAGCAAGTAATGGTAAGCAGAGCTTGGGCCAGCTCAGGAAGAACATAAAAGGCCAGGCAAAAGAATCAAGATTTTATCCCGAAAGGAACACAAGAATACTGAAGCGTTCTAAAGCCAAGGTACACATGGTGAGATTTATGTTTTAAAATGTCCATTTTGGAGACTTCCCTGGTGGTGCAGTGGTTAAAAATCCACCTGCCAATGCAGGGGACGTGGGTTCAACCCCTGGTCCGGGAAGATCCCACATGCCACAGAGCAACTAAGCCCATGAGCCACAACTACTGAGCCTGTGCCCTAGGGCCCATGTGCCCTAGGACCTGACGCCACAGCTACTGAGCCCGCATGCCACAACTATTGAAGCCTGTGTGCCGCAACTACTGAGCCCGCATGCTGCAACTACTGAAGCCTGCGTGACTACAGCCTGTGTTCCGCAACAGGAGAAGCCACCGCAGTGAGAAGCCCGTGCACCGCAACGAAGAGTAGCCCCCACTCGCCACAACTTGAAAAAGCCCGCGCACAGCAATGAAGACCCAATGCAGTCAAAAAAAAAAAAAAAAAAAAAAAAGACATTAAATGTCTATTTTGGCCAGCAGTCACATCAGTGCTGCCTAAAGTAGAGTGTAGGGTAGTCCTAACTACAAAGTGGCATGACAGAACTTTTGGGGGCAATGGAAATTTTTTTTATCTTTTGGTATACATTTCTCGAAACTCAAACTGTGGGCTTAAAACATATGTAAATTATAACTCAAAATTTGATTCCAAAAATATTTTTAAAATAATCACTCTGGAAGGAGAATGAAGAATGGATCAGAGGGGAATGAGATGGAGAGAGATGAATTAGGGTGTTTCTGAAATAATCTAGGCAAGAACTGACAAAGGCTAGAACTGAGGTTGTAGGGAAGTGGAGGATAGAATACTTGAACAATATTAAAAAGACAGTAAAACTAATCAACAGAATGACTGAACACAGAAGGTTAGGACAGAGGAAAGAGTTAGGGCTGACTTCAGGTTTCAAGTTCAGGTGACTAGGTGATAATGAGGAGAAAGAACAAGTTTTCATGGAGGATGGTAATGAGCTCCATTTTAAATATGTTGAGTTTGGCAGGAGACACACCCAGAGAGAAACCCTGTAGGCAGATGGATGCATACACAGGCCAAGACATATGATTTGGGGAGTCAACATCATGGTGGTTGCTGACATCAACAATTACGTCTGAGTGTTGTGTGTTAGATTAGGATGGAAGGGAACATTGAGAAATGAAGAGTTAATCTGATGAAATGGTTCAGCAGTGTTTTTTCTCTCTCTCTCGCTTCTATTTGCATGGTAACGTTTTTAAAGCCCATCACTGACTTAAAGGCAAAACAACAACAACAACAAAATGAAAGCAAAACAAGGGGAGAGTTAATCACACAAGTCCTTAACGTAGCTTCACTGCCTGAACTGGGGCACGATGTTCAACCCTTTCCCTAGCTAAGGACTAGTGGCTTGAAGAGGCACGGAGACTACGAAGCTCACATGAGCAGGGCTCACAGGGAGTCCCTGCACTGTCCAAACGGAAAACAGGACTATCTGAACAAAAAGCATTACCAAGAAAATTCTACAATTTTGTGAACACACAGCCATATATATAGTTCAGGTGTGCTTGGTGTACTTATCAAACCCTGGGGGAAAAAGCATTTCTGTCACACTTTCGACCATACTCATAATATTTTCAAAGGTCCATTACCATTAGCTTTTTACTTTTCGAAAATTTACATTTTTTATAGAGGAAATTTATACTTATTGTAATACAAAAAAAAAATCAAACGACATACAAACATACAAAGTAAGAACCATTTCATTTTCTGGGCACATATTTTCCCATACCGGATACATTCCAGGTCTTGAAGATGTATTCTGCAATCTCGAATCCTGGGGTGGTAGATGGTCAGGCATCTGTGGCTCAGACCCATAGTCTTTCATCTTTTGAAGCTGTTCTTTCTGTTCTCTGTAAACAAATAAAATTGCCATTGTACATAAGGCATGTGTTCTCCATTCCTAAATAACTATAATTAATATTGAAGAACAAAAAAGGAAACTAGAACCTTTTTTCAAACCCTCTACAGTGCCCATAAGGCATCTCCAGGGTAATACTCTCTTGCCTTTATGAGCTAACTGATCAGTCACCTACAACCTATAAAATAATGATAAATTATTGAAGATCTTCAAGGACCGATTCTAGAACCTGCCTCTTTAGTCTATTTTAATATCTCACCTACTTGTCATGTTTTTCTTTCATCCAACAAAAATCTCTCTTGCTATTTTTTTTTTGTTCAAGTCTTTAGATAAGAGGTTGCAAAATGGTGGCACATAGGCCAAATATCAATGTATTTGGATATATATGAATATATAAAAAGGTTTTTTAAAATTTAGCTTCCATATTAGTTTTAAAATCTGAGACAGCTGCCATTACTTACAAAGCAAAATAATACATTTTTCCATATAAATTCAAATTTTAAAGAGATCTGCAGACACCGGGCCTACATTCCCACATGCCAACAATCAGCTCAGTGGAGTAGTGGCTGCCCGCTTTAGATGAAGCAATTTGCCACAGTCCTCACCAAACCCAGTAGAGTTACACTGGCCCACTTTCACTCATTTTAGTTACCTGTCTGGTTCTTGTGGGCATGTTAGTTTACAGCCCCTGCGGTATACAGTGAGAACAGTTGTCAGTCTAAACCTTTAAAAACAACACTTCATACTCCTAAAGAGTAATTACATAACTCTTCCAGTTTTTCTTTAAATCACTGGTCAAATTCCCTTCACTTTTCCTTACAATGCCCACAGTAAACACATACAACATCTACCACAACCTCTTCAGACCTTTTACAATTTTCTCCCTACCATTTTGTAAAGTGTAATGACCCAAATGGACACAAAGTAAGGGTCAAGTATAAAAAAAGATTATTTTCTGCCTCATGTAAATCATACTATGACTTTCCCAATACAACGTGACTGACCTGTATTCAACTATGACCACTCTTACCCATCACTTCACCTATTTTATTATGTGGCCTAGAAAGAGCTTTAAAAAAAGGATGATGAGGCACCTTGTATCCAGCATTTCTATACAAAGCAATAATGGGTGAAAAGGAAATTTCAAAAAGGAAAGGAAAGAAACCTTGGCAGCTTAGTAACACCAATCAGCTTGGTGTTCTCCATAAACAACATAGATTTTAGAGTTGGACAGACTGGGTTCAAATTCTAGGTTTACCAGTTCTAGTAGCCAAGTGGTACTCTCTGAGCCTTAGTGTCTTTGGTGAAGTGGGAATACTACTGCTTATCTTTGCAGGCCTTTGAGATAGGGATTTGAGATAGGAGGATTGAGATAATACATGCTAAATTATCAGCACAGTGCCAGCACACAGTAGGTGTTAAATTAAAGGTGTCCATAATTTAAAAGTGAACAGAGAATAGCTAAATGTTCTATAGCATACTTTTTCCACATTTACTACTTTCTTCAGGAGTAATCTGGAAAAGTCAAATCTCTTAGAGTGTATCTTCTATAGACCACAGAAATCTGTTTTGTTTCCTGAGGCACCTGATCTTTCATCTTTACTTACAGGTATTTTTCCTCATTATACTTTTTTAGTCAAAAAGCTTCAGTTATAATTTCAATCAGCATAATCCACAAATGTAGACCAGAATTGAAAAATGAAAAAAACACAATACATTGGAATATATAAAAAACTAACCATTATTTTCACAAAACATTGCTAATTCCTAAGAAATTACTCAAAAAGTAATTTCTCATTGCAATCTGTCAGGGACTCCTAAATTCTCATCTCAGGATATAGTTGGTATAAGTATTACATGAATTAATACATACAAAGCACTTAGTACAGTTCCTGGTACATAGTAAGCATGCAATAACTGTTAGCTTTTATTATTACTGCTACTAATGGGAAGCATTATGTAGATACCTATACATAGTTGGGTGATTGTAAATCAAGAAATCCAAATTCTATTCTCCATCTCACAAAGAAAGTATTTGATTATGTAGAAACAAGTAACATCCCCAAGTAGAGATACCTGCTTCTAGTTATAATGAAAGATAAAACATCCCAAAAAGAAAGAATAGTTAGATATATCTGAGGCTGCTTCCAGGTAAACCATTCTTAGCTTCAACAGAGAAAAATATAAATCCTTCCAGCACTTTCCAAAGTTATACCAAAGATTACCGAATATGAAGTCTATCAGATCTAATACCAAAGAACAAACTGCCTCAGGGGAAAAAAGGGATTTTATACTACGTATGAGCTCTGTGAAATCCAGAGCACTGGAAAGTTGAAGTTTGAACTTGAAACAATCACAGGCATGACACGTCGGCAACATATCTACAAAAGCCAAGAATGGCTATCAAATTTTCATATTTCAGGACGTAAGTTTATAATTAATACAGTTAATTAATACAGTTCCTAAATATCCATCCTACCCTAAAACAGCACTCAATGACTAGAAATTAAAATTAAAATCATGTGGTAAGAACTTGAAAAAAAATGATTCCATTCAAATATAACACATCATTTTAAAAAGAGCAGTCTGAATGCAGTTTTGACTAAAAGAAATGATCTTAAGTTAACTTACCGAAGCATTTTCAGTTCTTGTGCAGCTTTCAAAATGATTTCATGCTGCCTCTGACTGAGAACCATTACCCCTCCAAGGCCTTGGTCAGAGTCTAAGTTTGCATCCGACCCCATCATTTCAGAAGAATGATGTGAGGAGGGCATATGTTCCGCCATGGGGGAATGTCTATCCACATCAGATGGGTACCATCTGTCTGACAATCGTTCTCTTTCCCAGTCCATTCTGTCAGGAATATAATCTCGCTTTTCCCGCCATGTATCTCCTCTTTCTGGGTACTCTCGGATCCTCAACTCACCCCTATCACGGAAATCTCGATCATACCCATGGTCTCGATTTCTTTCTTCTCTCCATCTATCATCCCGATATCTATCCACAGGTGGAAGAGGTGGGAGGGGTGGTAAAGGTGGAAGAGATGGAATATCTCGTTCACGGAACTGTGATTCTTGTTCATCCAGTGGTCTCCCATAATCTCTGTCCCACTCATTATCCAAATTTCTATCATACATATCCATAGGTCTTCCAATCCGATCCACATCCCTGTCCAAGTTCCTGTCCATTTCCCTGTTGTAGTCCTCGTCCATATCCTGATCTCTCTCCCAATCGTCCCACCAAGGGCCTCGTCTATCTCCATCATGAGATCGAGATGGTGCCGAAAACCTGTCCTCTCTGTTATATGAATCTAGTGTATCATCTTGATAGTCATGTTCACATTCTCTCCAGTATCTCTCTCTATCCCAATCATCATGTCTTTCTCGTTCCACTGGAGCATTTCTACCATCTAATGGGAACTCTTCATGCCCTCTCTCTTCTCCATGGTTCCACGTTGCCCTAGGAGGCTCATCTCGGTGATATGAATACATTTTTTCCCCACCATCTCCTGGTTCTGGTCTAAATGGACCTCTGTCACGACCAAAATCTGGTCTTCCCAGACCCCTTTCCCGACTGCCAGGCCCTCGAGGTGGTCCCCTCTCCCTGCTCCCGGCTCTTCGGGGTGGTACTCTCTCTCTACTCCCAGGTCTTCGAGGGGGTCCTCTCTCCTGACTGCCAGCCCTCCGAGGTGGTCCCCTTTCTCGGCTGCCAGCTCTACCCCTCTCCTGGCTGCCCTGCAGACCACCTGGCATTTTCTCCCGACTGCTTCCTGGCCTCACCAAGCCTCTGTCCCGGCTGCCTTCTCCTCTACTCATCTTCTCTCGACTGTCTTCTCTTCTACCCATCATTTTATCACGAAAGTCTTCTTGCTTGACCAACCCTGGGCCACGGCTGATTGCCTGGCCTCGACCTCTATTTACTAGTCCTTTATCCCGTGTGTCTTCCATTCTGCTTTGCCCAGGACCTCTGTAAGATGAGCTGCTGCCGCGATTGCCTTCTAACCTATTATCTCTGTTATCTGGCCGAGGCAGGCCTTTATCTTGGTTGTTTTCTGAATGGGGAAGACCAATACCCAAAGGTTTAAAATCATTATCTGCAGTTAGTGATGATGATGCTGCTACTGCTGTTCCTCCCTCCATCCCCCCTGTTTTTGAGGGAAAAGTAGATTGAGAAGGTACAGGTTTATTTGCAAGGGGTACAGGCTGAGTAACAGCTTGGGCTTTGTCCATTTGAGTCTCCATACTTTGAGAATTCTGGTCCCAATTAGAAGGCTCTATGGGCCCTTCCGAGACTTCGCTTTTAGGTGGCTCTTGTTGAGAGTCGCTTAGATTCTCATTTGACTGAGCCGCCTTGGCATCCTTTACATCTGCAGCAATGGAAAATGCAGCTGATTGCATTTTAAAATTCTTCTGCTGGTTACTACTGGTGTCTGCTAATGGTTCTTTGTTTCCTGGTTCTGCTTGTGACTTAGGTTGCTGCTGATGTTGCTGTCCAAAAGCTGGTTTGGGGCCTTTCCACTGTGGTCCACTCTGTCGAGGACTGAGGGATGTATTGGGGGTAATATAGAACTGAGATGCTGGCCCCCGGGGAATCACTCCCCATTTGCTTTTAGCACCCTCTGTTGGGTGACCTTCATATCTGGGTCTTGGCCCATCGGGGCGATTTCCTTCAAAACGAGGCCCTTTGGGTCTCGGTCCTTCACACCTTGACCCTAAATCCTCAAATCTTCGAGGACCATCAAATCTACAAGTAAAACAAAAGATATTACTCAAGACAGTAAAGCAGAAAAAAAAAATTCTCCATGTAAAAATATTTAAGGCAATCTTGCCTTAGTATCTGTTTACAAAAATGACTCTTGGTCATTAAACAAACCCTGAGATATCTGTATCTTAGAACCAGTATGTTAAGGTGGCAGAGCTCAGAAGGTCTCAGGACAAATCTCCTGCGGCAAGTCACGGATATGCTGAATTGTTAAAAAGCAATTATAAATATTGTGCCTTAGTAGACAGAAAAGTCCACTCATTTCAAACAGAAAAAAAAAGTCCCGTAGCTAATTCTGAGAGTACTTTTAGAGTTCAATTATAACTAAAAACTAAATATGAAACAATTAACAAGATAATATAGGATGATTATAGATATTGTTGGAGCTAACATTATCATCTTGACTAACTGACAAAAGTTTAAGAAACAGCAGCCAGCTATGCCTTAAGAGCATGCCCTGACATTTAAACATCTGGACAGAGATATGTTTGCTATAGACCCACTTGCATGTTCGGTTAATATCTAGTGTATATCCTCTGTGCTCCATCCAAGGGATACGTGAATAAAATGTCTTCTTGACCCTCAAAGGGTTTACAATGGAAAAGAAAGAATCTAAGTGTAAATAACTGCCAAAAGGTACAATGACGAAAGTCTATCTGCATATAATAAGGGCAACAGAGGAGAGAGTGGTCAGTTCTACCAGGGTGAAGGTGGTGCTCTCCAATAAAGGCTTTATATAATAGAAGATGCTTAAGTTAACTCTTGAAAAGCAAATTCTCAGAGATCAGGTTAACAGAGAGTATTGGAGATGACGGGAGTGGGTGGCAAGGACATCTCAGGCTAAGGAAGCATTATGAGGAAAGGCAGAGAAACACATACCAGCATAGCATGTTTGGCAAACAGTTTAGCATGGCTGAAAGGAAGAGGAAACAAAGTCTAGGACACCTAGGAAAGGAGAAGGAGTGGAAAAGCAGCACACTAAGAGATAAGGTAAAGAGGCAGGCAAGGGTCAATCTCCAGAAGACCTTGTATACCTCGGTGGCATGGACTACTGGTACACCTCCAATATTCATTCCCCCTTTTTCTACAGTAATTGAGCCTCTCCATTACTAGCTAGACATAAGGATAGCCAGACTAAAAACTCTTTTTCCAAAACTCTCTGGCAGTTGGAACTTTTAGCCATGTTCTGGCCAATGAGCTGAGAGTGAAAATGATTTACACATCCTTCCAGGTTGTAAACTTAAAGGGAAGAACACATCCTTCTCTTCACCATTTTCTTTTTCATGCTGGCTCTGACATGGTGGTGAGGCATCCTGAACCATGTAGATAAGGGCAACATACTAAGAGATGGTAAAGTAACAAATCAGAAGGAACCTGGATTCTTGACACTGTAGAGCCACCATACAAGTCCTGAGAGAGAATAAACTTCTAACGTGTTAAAGCCATGTGACTTTGGATCTCTGTTACAACAGATGAATTAATTCAGCTGGGTAAGGAGTTGGAAATTACCTTAAGCACGTAGAGCCACTAAATATGACGTGATTTTTAAAAGATTTCTCTAGCAGAAAAGTAGTAGATGGATAAGTGGGAAAAGCTAACTGTAGATTGTCTCTACAATTTGAGTAAGTGAAGGTGAAGTCTGTTCTAAGGCAGTGATTGATTTGAGGATGTAAAGGAGGAGGTAAAAGTGAGAGATGTGAAGGAAAGTAAAGCTGATAAATTTTCTAACACGTGGGATTAAAATAATGGAAAAGGAAGAATTTAGGATGGTTCCAAGGTTTTTGGCTTCGGTGATGGTGATGCCTTTCATGCCTCTAATGAGAAATAGAAGGGTTTTTCTTTCATTTGTTAGGGAAATAAATGAGAGTAATAAATTCGGTTTCAGCAAAATATTAACTTCCCATCCCTGTGACATCAGTCTTTGGTGATCTAGAAGTCTTAGTTTCAAAGGGAGAGTGCGTCTATCAGGGGACACAACAATGACTCTATTAAACTCCAGTTCAGACTGCCATCTGGCCACTTTAGGTTCTGAATCAACAAGCAAAAAAGGGAGTTATTGTACTGGCTGGGGGGGATTAATCCTGTCGTTCAAGGGGAAATTGGGTTATTTCTACACAGTGAGGGTGAGGAGTATGTCTGGAATGGAGGAGATCCTCTAGGACACCCCTTAGTACTTCCATGTCCTGTGATTAAAGTCAACAGAAAACTACAATAACTCAATTCAGGCAGGGTTGAGAATAGCTCAAACCCTTCAAAAATGAAGGTTTGGGTCACTCCACCAGACAAGGAACCAAGACCAGCTGAGGTGCTCACTGAGAGCAAAGGGAATATGGATTAAGTAGAGGAAGAAGGCAAGTTATAAATACCAACTGTAATTACATGACCAGTTGCTGAAATAAGGGCTGTGATAGTTACGAATATTTCTTCCTTAACGTTTGATATTAAATGTTTAAATATATATTTATTAGTCAAATATTTTTGATTGATTTTTCTTCCTTATCATCTAACATAAGATGTATTAGTACTAGCTAGCTTTATATCTCAGAATTTAAGTTACAGAATATCAAAGAGGGGATGTAAACCAGCTAGGGAGAATGACGATTTCCCCAAAGACAAAAAAGGGGCTTTATAATCTTTTCTGGGGAAAGGGTTAGAAAATTTCTGGTTGTCCAGGGATAAATGTTTCATGTTAGATACAAAAATCTCCCCTGTGACCCACCCTAATAAGAAACATAGAAGAAAGAAAGAAACATGGCTGGAAAATGTACTTCAGCCCAGCCAAGTTGACACTATATAGAGTCATCGCAAGGAATTAAAAAATACATAAACTCATGCCGCGGAGCAACTAAGCCCATGCGCCACAACTACTGAGCCTGCGCTCTAGAGCCCAAGAGCCACAACTACTGAAGCCTGCGTGCCTAGAGCCGGTGCTCTGTAACAAGAGAAGCCACCGCAATAAGAAGCCCGCGTACTGCAACGAAGAGTAGCCCCCGCTCGCAACAACTAGAGAAAGCCCACGCGCAGCAACGAAAACCCAATGCAGAAATAAATAAATAAATAACGTTTTAAAAATAAATAAATAAAAATAAAAATACATAAAGTCACTATAAACAGAGAGAAGGGGCTACCAGTAGATGAGAATTTTGTTTTTAAATTCTGGAAGACAAAGAACAAACATGGGGCCTCCCTGGTGGCGCAGTGGTTGAGAGTCCGCCTGCCGATGCAGGGGATACGGGTTCGTGCCCCGGTCTGGGAGGATCCCATATGCCGCGGAGCGGCTGGGCCCGTGAGCCATGGCCGCTGGGCCTGCGCATCCGGGGCCTGTGCTCCGCAACGGGAGAGGCCACAACAGTGAGAGGCCCGCATACCGCAAAAAGGAAAAAAAAAAAAAAAGAACAAACATGAGTGGTAACATATGGAACAGGAAGAAGCCGCAGTTTAGAGTGCTGGTAGCAGAGAAGGATACAATCAAAATGGGGCTGGCCTGCCCACAGAAACCCAGAGAGGATCAGGACTCTCAGAATCCAGGGATGCTGGGGAAAGACAAGTAAGACTTGGGGCTAAAATTATGTAAATTAAAATCTATATTCAGAACCACTGATCAGCCTTTCCCTGGTCTTGAATGTCTCTAAATGCCTGAATTTGAGAGTCCCGTAGCGTTAGCACAGTTTTTGCCCTATCACCTAAAGCAAAGTCTGACAATTGGTTAGCCCTCTACATACACACAGGGCTCCCAATCAGCTTCAGTGTCTCCCACTCTTAAACATAAATGGACAACCAGAGATCACAATGTATTTGAGAAATGTCTCCAAAATGAAAAGAAGAGACCAAAGATAAACAGAACATGGATCTGGAGGAAACAGACATAATGCAAAAAAAAAAAAAGAAAAAAAAAGAAAAACAGAAAAGAACTTAAAAAAAAACAACCCTCAAGTTAGTATCCTCAGAGACATTCTTAAAGATACTGTATCAGTAAATTGACAACAATTTGCTATATATAAAAAAGGATCAGGACTTCCCTGGTGGCACAGTGGTTAAGAATCCACCTGCCAATGCAGGGGACATGGGTTTGAGCCCTGGTTTGGGAAGACCCCACATGCCGTGGAGTAACTAAGCCCCTGCACCACAACTACTGAGCCTGCGCTCTAGAGCCCGCGAGCCACAACTACTGAAGCCCGGGCACCTAGAGCCTGTGCTCTGCAACAAGAGAAGCCATTGCAACTAGAAGCATGCACACCACAACGAAGAGTAGCCCCCGTGGGCTTCCCTGGTGGCGCAGTGGTTGAGAGTGTGCCTGCCGATGCAGGGGACACGGGTTATGCCCCGGTCCGGGAAGATCCCACATGCCGCGGAGCGGCTGGGCCCGTGAGCCACGGCCGCTGAGCCTGTGCGTCCGGAGCCTGTGCTCCACAAGGGGAGAGGCCACGACAGTGAGAGGCCCGTGTACCACAAAACAAACAAACAAAAAAGAGTAGCCCCCACTCACTGCAACTAGAGAAAGTCTGTGCAGAGCAATGAATATCCAATGCAGCCAAAAATAAATAAATGAATAAATTTATTTAAAAAAAAGGATCAGAACCAGAACTGTAGAACTGTTTTTTAATTCTCAAAATTTAAAAAAACGCAATAAAAGGATTAGAAGTATCTCAGAAAGTACAACAAAATGAGAGAGAATAGAGACAAATATGATCAATCCAAGAGGTCCAAATCCTACAAATGAAGAGTTCCAGAAAGATAAAAACAGAAAATAAGAGTACATAAATAAATAAATGAAGAAATAGGACAAAGAAATTTCCCAGAGTTAAGAGACTCTAATCTCCAGATGGAAAGGGCCCAGCTCACTAAGTATCCAGTACAGTCAATAAAACTAAACAAACAAAAACCACTATAAAATACTAAAAGAAAACGGATTAAATAAAAAGATTCTGGCAGTAGGGAGAAACCATCTAAAAAGGAAAAGAATCAAAACAGTACAACAGCTACACTAGGTAACAGAAAAAAAGAGGGGGCTTCCCTGGTGGCGCAGTGGTTGGGAGTCCGCCTGCCGATGCAGGGAACACGGGTTCATGCCCCGGTCCGGGAAGATCCCACATGCCGCGGAGCGGCTGGGCCCGTGAGCCATGGCCGCTGAGCCTGCGCTCCGCAACGGGAGAGGCCACAACAGTGAGAGGCACGCGTACCTCAAAAAAAAAAAGAAAAGAGAATGCTCGCTGACCCTAAAACCTTGACATTAAACGCTGATCCTAAATTATGTTCCACTTCAGTAAACAGTATATAAACAGTATTAAATAGTATGGTACAAAAACAAACACACATATCAATGGAACAGAATAAAGAACCTAAAAATAAACCCATGTTTATACTAATTCATGATGAAGGAGCCAAGAATATAAATACAATGGAGAAAGGATAGTCTCTTCAATAAATGGTATCGGTAAAACTGGACAGCCACATGCAAAAGAATGAAACTGGACTATTACCTTACACCATACACAAAAATTAACTCAAAATAGATGAAAGAAAAACAAATAGATGAAAGACTTGAGTGTAAGACCTGAAACCATGAAACTCCTAGAAGAAATATAGGCAGTAGGCTCCTTGACATAGATCTTGGCAATGATTTTTTGATTCTGTCACCAAAAGCAAAGCAACAGGGACTTCCCTGGTGGTGTAGTGGTTAAGAATCTGCCTGCCAATGCAGGGAACATGGGTTTGAGCCCTGGTCTGGGAAGATCCCACATGCCGTGGAGCAACTAAGCCCATGCATCACAACTACTGAGCCTGCAAGCCATAACTACTGAGCCCACGTGCCACAACTACAGAAGCCCATGCACCTAGAGCCTGCGCTACACAACAAGACACCACAATGAGAAGCCCACACAACTCAACGAAGAGTAGCCCCTGGTCGCCACAACTAGAGAATAGCCTGCGTGCAGCAGTGAAGACCCAATGCAGCCAAAAATAAATAAAGTAAATAAAAATTTTTAAAAAGCTCACTTAAAAAAAAAAGCAAAACAACAAAAGCAAAAATAAAGTGGGACTACATCAAACTAAAAAGCTTCTGCACAGCAAAGCAAACCATCAATAAAATGAAAAGGCAGCCTACTGAATGGGAGAAAATATTTGCAAATAATGTATCTGATAAGGGGCTAATTCCAAAATATATAAAGAACTCATACAACAGCAAAAAAAGAAACAATATGATTTTAAAATGAGCAGAAGATCACAGACACTTTTCCAACAGACAAATGACATTTTTCCAAAGAAGATACACAGATGTCTTTCCAAAGAAGATACACAGATGTCTTTCCAAAGAAGACATCATGAAAAGATGCCCTACATCACTAATCATCAGGGAAATGCAAATCAAAACCACAATGAGATAGTACTTTACATTTGTTAGAAAGGCTATTATCAAAAAGACTAGAAATGGCGCTTCCCTGATGGTGCAGTGGTTGAGAGTCCCCCTGCCAGTGCAGGGGACACGGGTTCGTGCCCCGGTCCGGGAAGATCCCACATACCGCAGAGCAGCTGGGCCCGTGAGCCATGGCCGCTGAGCCTGCGCATCCGGAGCCTGTGCTCTGCAATGGGAGAGGCCACAACAGTGAGAGGCCCGCATACCGCAAAAAAAAAAAAAAAAGACTAGAAATAACAAGTGTTGGCAAGGATACAGAGAAAAGGGAATCCTTGTGTACTATTGGTAGGAATGAAAACTGGTGAAGCCCACTATGGAAAACAGTATGAAGGCTCTTCAAAATATCAAAAATAGAACTATCATATGACCCAGCAATTCCACTTCTGGGTATTTATTGGAAGAAAATGAAAAAACTAACTCAAAAAGATATATGCACCTCCCCCCAACCCCATGTTCAATGCAGCATCATTTACAATAGATGAGGTATGGAAACAACCTAAGTGTCCATTGATGGATGAATGGATAACGAAGATGTGGTATATACATTCAATGGAATATTATTCAGCCACAAAAAACAATGAAATCTTTTCGTTTGCAACGATATAAATGGACCTGCAGAGCATTATGCTAAGTGAAATAAGTCAGAGGAAGACATACTGTATGATCTCTCTTATATTTGGAATCTTAAAAAAATTTTAATTAATTAAAAAACCAAGCTCATAGATATGGAGAACAGACTGATGGCTGCCAGAGGCAGGGTATGGAGGTGGGAAAAATGGGTAAACTTTTTGTTTTCTTTTGTTTTTTAGTTTACATAAATTATAATAAAAATATATTCAACCTCAAATTATATATCCAAATTACTAATCAAGTGTGAGGTTAGATTAAAACATTTTCAGGCATGCAAGGGCTCAGGAAACTCCAACCCACAATTTCTTAGTTGAGCATGCGCTCCAGGAAAAGGAGGCACTAAACCACAAACTGGAAGCCATGAGATTCAGTAAACAGTGAATCCAATCTAGAAGGAGAGTCAAGGGAAATGCTGGAGTAACAGCCATATGACAGATCTTGAGAGCAGCAAACCAGCCAACCAGCCCAGGCAAAAGCAAGAGAATGCATGAATCTGGGGGAGAGATCTCAAGAGAAAAAGAGATGTTGCTTTTGAGACTGGAGTTGGAGGATTATTTTAAAGATGCTGTAAGAAGAGGGACTTACCTGGTGGTCCAGGGGCTAAGCCCGCGTGCCACAACTACTGAGACTGCGCATCACAACTAGAGAGCCCACATGCCACAGCTAGAGAGAAGTCTGCGTGCCACAACTAGAGAAGCCTGTGTGCCACAACTAAGAGCCCATACACTGCAACAAGATCCTGCGTGCCACAACTAAGACCCAATGCAGCCGAATAAATAAATAAAATATTTTTTAAAAAAGATGTTGCAAGAAGAAAGGCAATTGGAAATTCTAAAAAAGTTATTATGCTAAAGGAAATGTAATCACAGTACACCGCTTGCCTCTATGAACATTATTTACTGAATGAAATAAATATATTGGGCAGATGGGGTTAGAGAACAGTATAAGAACTAAACTTTTATCTATCAGAATAGGAAGTAAACATGTAGTATCTAATGTATAAGTATACATGTATAAGTCAAGAAAGGAGCAACACATTATTTAGTGATATGAAGGTAACTACCAAAAGAAACAGCTAAAGAATTAAAAGATGTCATTAGGAAACACATCTAGGGTGGTTTGGGGCAGTGGGTGGTTGTTTATCTTGATTTTTAAAAAACTATGTGTATGTATCACTTTGATAAAAATGTAAAATGTATTTCTTTAAAAGACACACAGAGAGTGTTAGCCCTAACCAGGAAAAGGGCTTCTTCTGAGACTACAAGAAAGATAAGGATGGCAACTTAAGTAATGGTAAGGCCTGGAAGTGAGTTTCACTGGGCCTGAAAGCCTTGATTCTCTCTGTGAAGCAGGAAGCTAAATGAAAGATACAAAGAGAAATAATAATGTTTGCTAAGACGGAGAAAGCAGCATTAGCACAGATGGTCTATGCAAAATAGTGAAGGCTTGACACAGCTATTGTTGGACAAAGAGGAAAGGAGCTGACCAGGTGCTTGACAAAACTATGTCACAGGGAACTCCTGGTTAGGATTCTGAGCTTCCACTTTGATCCCTGTTCAGGGAACTAAGATCCCACAAGCTGCGTGATACAGCCCCCCCAAAAACAGGTACGTTGCAATGCTAAAGATAAAGACCACATATTTATGAAGGAAAAAAAGTATGCCATTTCAGGTTTTGTGATGATTTTGTTCCTTTTCTTGAAGTTACATTTATTAATTCAAAGTGTCTGAAATAACACCTTAGGTCATTAAAGATATGTAAAGTCATCTGTTTTGTATTGAATTCAGCAATTTTTAGTTCATGTAAGTGATAAGACTATATATAATACACAAGTCAGTATAAGAACACTTTTCAACATGTTAGCTAGTGTTATAATCAAATTCTGAATATGAATGAACTGCTTTCCAACTAAACTGTGAATGCCTTGAGAATTTTACCCATAACTAAGACATTCTGACGTAAGCAACATTTATTGAACACCTACTAATTGTCATGTACTGTGTTAGTGCTGGAAATAAACTGATACCTAGCCTCAAGGAGTTCACAGTCCATAAGAAGAATGAAACAAGTAAATCAACAGTTAGAACAGAATTCGAGAAATATGGGGCATGTTGGTCTTGCTCACTTAAGTATCCCCAATGTCTGACTCACTGAAAGATCTCGACACATAATTATAGAAGTGTCATCCCCAGGGCAGGAAAAGTAGGAATTGATAAAGCAAAAAATGACAGAAAGGGGATTCCAAACAAGGAAAAGAGCATATGCAAAGGCCAGAGGGAAGGATAAAGAAAGCAGGAGGCACTAAAAGGTGTGAAGATATAGAAGAAGTGAACATGGCAGAAAAGTTGTAAAACGTAATGAACTCACTTCTGTAAGCCTCATGCCTGCATATATAATATGCAGTGTTTATGAAAAGGTAGGGTGCTTTGCTTTTAGATTTAATTGTTGACCAGGAGCCAAGGGTCATCATTTTATTTTTATTTGGGGAGTCAGAATATGTTAAACCAATTGAAATATACTTTCAACACTACATATAAATGGAAATTAGTTATCAATACTGCACTTCAAATTTTTCAAAGTTCAAGGATGTTAAAAATGTCAGACTATCAAAACCTTTTTGATTTATAAAAGTAAAGAGCTTTTAGGCCTTTGGCATAAATATATTAAGAGATACTCATATTAAACATATGTACGAAAATAAGCCATCTTTACATCAACACAATGAACTACTATGACCTTTTTAACATATAAAAACGTACTGGAAATAAAGTACAAACGTAGTATACATTCACTAAATACAACCACACAAAAACACACGCATTGTACATTGGTTAGATGAAAAGAAAAAAAGACAAATATCTGGTGTTTAAATATTTTGAAAAATTTTGCTTGTACAGTTAGGTATTTCATAAACTTCTAAAAAATAATATCCCTGAAACTAGGTATGAAACCATTAGAACTAGGTATAAAAATTTCAAAACTTGATACAAAAAATATACTCCAAATTGGGTACAAAAACTTAAAGAGGGATGCAGAAATACAAATACCCTTAAACAAGATAATGTCTGATTATCACAATATATAAACACATTCACATCAGCAGACCACGGTAATTACAAGATTTTAAATTCTGGAATCAAATTCCTGCCCTTTTAGTTTTCATGTGAAATAATGCCATTTTCTAATATGTATAACCAAGATCCTAAAATCAAAATTCCGAAGAGAAATAATCACTATAAACAGAAAAAGCCATGGCAAATGGAAGCATTAAGAAAAATTATGGTGTTCATAGTCCCTTGTTAAACCTAGTAAGACAGCTACAGAATGGAAGAGGTCACAATTCCAATCCTAAAACTAATCAAAAATAGGTATAACTGATCAGAAGCCTTGATATTATTAAAATGTCAGTTCTTCCTCAACATGGTCAATAGAGTCTATGCAATGTTCAGCAAAATTCCAGCGGTTTTTTGAAAACTGACAAGCTGCTTCTAAACATTACATGGGAAACAGAAAGGACCAAGAATGGTCAAGACAATCTAGATCAGGGGTCAGCAAACTACGGCCCAGGGCCAAACCCAGTTAAGACTGACTTTTAAAACATTTTTATAGGTTAAAAAAGAAAGAAAGAAAAAAAGGAAGAAAGAAAAATATTTGACAGAGACCAAACATGGCCCACAAAGCCTAAAAATATTTACCATTCAGCCCTTCACAGAAAATCCCTGATCTAGAAACATAGAACTGGAGGACTTACACTAAGAGATATCAAGATTTATTATGAAGCTACAGTAATTAAAACTATTTGACACTGGTGCAAGGATAGACAAATAAACCAAAGTAACAGAGTCCACAGACAAATCCACATATATAGTCACTTGATTTACGATGGAGACACTGTAAAGTAGTAAGAAAAGGATGGCTTTTTCAATAAATGGTACTGGGGTCAACTTGATAGCCATATGGAAAACAATGAACTTTACCCTACCTCATACTATACATTAACAGAAAAATCAATTCTATATGGATTGTTGATTTTAAAATAGAAAGGTAAAACAATAAAAGAAAACAAATACAATAATGTATTTATGGCCTTGGAGTAAGCAAAGATCTCTTAAACAGCACATGAAAAGGCACTAACCATAAAGAAAAGATCAATAAATTAGACTACTAAATTAAAAAAATCAAGAATTTCTATTAATCAAAAGATACCACTGGGCTTCACTGGTGGCGCAGTGGTTGAGAGTCCGCCTGCCGATGCAGGGGATACGGGTTCATGCCCCAGTCCGGGAAGATCCCACATGCCGTGGAGTGGCTGGGCCCGTGAGCCATGGCCACTGAGCCTGCGCGTCCGGAGCCTGTGCTCCGCAATGGGAGAGGCCACAACAGTGAGAGGCCCGCGTACCACAAACAAACAAACAAACAAAAAAAGATACCATTAACCCTTGGGGTTCATTTGGGTTCACTGGAATCAATTATAGTTTTTGAGTTTTTTAAAAACAGTTCTATTTGTAAGGATTGATATTTCATGACTTTTTTCTTCCTACAGGCTTTCCTAAGAACAAAGAGAAAATTTACTTTTTGAAAAATAGAATGAAGTTTACATTATCTTGCAATTACCATATAGGTCCACTGAATTCTTTCATAAACCTAAGATACATTATGGGATCTTCTTTCTATATATTGAAACATTTTGTGATCTTCTTATCCTAGAATTCATTATTACTCATCATTCCTTATCAATTATCCCCAACTATGCTAAAGATCAAAATACAAAGACAACAAAAGAATGATAGAATTGTAAAATAAGCTGTCACCCCTCCTTGCATTGCCCTAAATATTGCAGCCTGCTTTTAGGCTTCATTGAGCACAACTGAGAATTCAGAAATTTTCATTTCCTGACAAAGAAAAGTGACAGAGAAAGTTGTGTCAAAATTATTAGACGGGCCTTCCCTGGTGGCGCAGTGGTTAAGAATCTATCCACCAACGCAGGGAACACAGGTTCAAGTCCTGGTCCGGGAAGATCCCACATGCCGCAGAGCAACTAAACCCGTGCGCCACAACTACTGAGCCCACGCTCTAGAGCCCACGAGCCACAACTACTGAAGCCCGCGTGCCTAAAGCCCATGCTCCATAACAAGAGAAGCCACCACAATGAGAAGCCCACGCACTGCAATGAAGAGTAGCTCCCGCTCGACAGAACTAGAGAAAGCCTGCACACAGCAACGAAGACCCAACGCAGCCAAAAATAAAATAAATAAATAAATTTATTTTAAAAAAATTATTAGGGCTTCCCTGGTGGCGCAGTGGTTGAGAGTCCGCCTGCCAATGCAGGGGACATGGGTTCGTGCCCCGGTCTGCGAAGATCCCACATGCTGCGGAGTGGCTGGGCCCATGAGCCGTGGCCGCTGAGCCTGTGCGTCCGGAGCCTGTGCTCCGCAACAGGAAGGGCCACAACAGTGAGAGGCCCGCGTACCGCAAAAGAAAAAAAAATTATTAAATGAATCAAAAGATAAATGCAGAGACAGCTACACTCTAGGTCCTAATAAAGATGTGAAATTAATCATACAAGCAAAATCTCTGACCATGAGTCCTCGGATGACAATATCCTAGATGAATATTCTCAAACTCAAGACAGATGAGTGAACAATATATTTCTAAGGACAGAAAGGAAATGTGGTATCATCATCCAGTTAGTTATTAAACAGGAAAGACTTCATCACGTATTTTTGGCAAGAACCTGGACCATTCTGCTTTGCTAAAAGAATATGTGACAGAATTATTTCATCTTCTATAATGTTTGTGTGTCAAAATTTACTTGATGCAAAGAGTTTTACTCTTTTAAAATTTTTAGGGGCTTCCCTAGTGGCGCAGTGGTTAAGGGCCTCCTGCCAATGCAGTGGACATGGATTTGAGCCCTGGTCCGGGAAGATCCCACATGCCACAGAGCAACTAAGCCCGTGCGTCACAACTACTGAGCCTGCGCTCTAGAGCCCACAAGCCACAACTACTGAGCACACGTGCCACAACTACTGAAGCCCACACGCCTAGAGCCCATGCTCAACAAGAGAAGCCACCGCAATGAGAAGCCCACGCAACTCAATGAAGAGTAGCCCCCGCTCGCCGCAACTAGAGAAAGCCTGCGTGCAGCAACGAAGACCCAACGCAGACAAAAATAAATAAATTAATTTAAAAAAATTTAATTAAAATTTCTAGTAAGTTGTTTTCATTATGCCTTTGTAAAATTACTTTTAAATTAAAAAAATAAAAAGGTTCCAGGACTTCCCTGGTGGTCCAGGGGGTAAGACTCCATGTTCCCAATGCAGGGGGCCCGGGTTCAATCCTGAGTTGGGAAACTAGATCCCACATGCATGCCGCATTTAAGAGTTCATGTGCCGTAACTAAGAGTCCACAACTGCAACTAAGAAGCCTGCGTGCTGCAACTAACAGCATGCTGCAACTAAAGACTGCGCATGCCGCAACTAAAACCTGGTGCAGCTAAAATATAAATAAATTAATTTAAAAATATATATATATATATATATATTTTTTTTTTTTTGGCGGTACGTGGGCCCCTCACTGCTGTGGCCTCTCCCGTTGCGGAGCACAGGCTCCGGATGCGCAGGCTCAGCGGCCATGGCCCACGAGCCCAGCTGCTCCGTGGCATGTGGGATCTTCCCAGACCGGGGCACGAACCCGTGTCCCCTGCATCGGCAGGCGGACTCTCAACCGCTGCGCCACCAGGGAAGCCCCTAAATGAATATTTCTTTAAAAGTTCCTATGGACCATCTAGATGGTAAAGTGAAGACTACTTTCTTTTAGTATACTGAAGGATAAGAATGCAAAAAGTGCTGCAGAGTGAGAAATAGTCAAGACAATCTAGACATATGAACTGATATCTAGTATATATAAAGGACTCTTACAAACCAATAAGGAAAAAACATAACCCAACAGAAAAACAGGGAAAAGACTTGAGTCAGCATTTCATAAAAGAGGAAATCCAACTGAACGAAAATCAAATGGAATGGAAGTCAATCTCATTCGTCATCAGGGAAATATAAATTAAAGCCATATTACAATACCACTAGACATCCACCAAGATTGCTAAAATTTTAAAGTTTAATAACACCAAGTACTAATGAGGATACAAAAAAACTGGAATACAGAAACACTGGTGGTGAGAGTGTAAACTGACACAACCACTTTGGAAAACTGTTTGACGATATCTCTCAAAGCAGAACATATTTGTACTCATGACCAAGCAATTCCCGTCCTTGGCATATATCTAAACAAAATTAAACACACACACACACACACACACACACACACACACACACACACACACACACACACACACACACACACACACACACACACACACACACACACACACACACACACACACACACACACACACACACACACACACCCAAAGGGACATATACAGCACCAAAGACACAAAGCAGTGTTTTTCATAATAACCACCAAAAACTTAAATGACCATCAATATTAGAATGGATAAACAAATTGTGATATATTCATACAATAAAATACTGTAAAGAAATGAGAATGAGCGGAGATCACCTTCCTCCCCACAGATACACCAGAAATACAGCTACACGTGGAACAACTCCTACAGAACACCTACTGAACGCTGGCAGAAAACCTCAGACCTACCAAAAGGCAAGAAACTCCCCACGTACCTGGGTAGGGCAAAGTGGAGAGACTGCCGCACAGAGGATCGGTGCCAACCGGCACTCACCAGCCCGAGAGGCTTGTCTGCTCGCCCGCCGGGGCGGGCGGCGCTGGGAGCTGAGGCTCGGGCTCCAGTCGGAGTGCAGGGAGAGGACTGGGGCTGGCAGCATGAACACATCCTGAAGGGGCTAATGCGCCACAGCTAGACGGGAGGGAGTCCGGGAAAAGGTCTGGACCTGCCGAAGAGGCAAGAGACTTTTTCTTCCCTCTTTGTTTCCTGGTGCGCGAGGAGAGGGGATTAAGAGCGCTGCTGAAGGGAGCTCCAGAGACGGGCGCGAACCACGGCTGAAAGCGCGGACCACAGAGACGGGCGTGGGACGCTGGGGCTGCTAACGCCGCCACGAGGCCTGTGTGCGAGCGCAGGTCACTGTCCACGCCCCCCTTCCAGGGAACTTGTGCAGCCCGTCACTGCCGGGGTCCCGGGATCCACAGACGGCTTCCCTGGGAGAACGCACGGCGCGCCTCGGGCTGGCGCAATGTCACGCTGGCCTCGGCCGCTGCAGGCTCGCCCCCGCACTCCGTGCCCCTCCCTCCCCCCCGGCCTGAGTGAGCCAGACTCCCCACAGCGGCTGCTCCTTTAACCCTGTCCTGTCTGAGTGAAGAACAGACGCCCTCCGGCGACCTACACACAGAGGAGGGGCCAAATCCAAAGCTGAGACCCGGGAGCTGTGAGAACAAAGAGAAAGGGAAATCTCTCCCAGCAGCCTCAGAAGCAGCGGATTAAAGCTCCACAATCAACTTGATGTACCCTGCATCTGTGGAATACATGAAGAGACAACGAATAAGCCCAAATTGAGGAGCCAGGAGTCAGTGCTGTGCCTCTGAGGTGGGAGAGCCAACTTCAGGACACTGGTCCACAAGAGACCTCTCAGCTCCACATAATATCAAACGGCGAAAATCTTCCAGAGATCTCCATCTCAACACCAGCACCCAGTTTCACTCAACGACCAGCAAGCTACAGTGCTGGACACCCTATGCCAAATAACTAGCAAGACAGGAACACAACGCCACCCATTAGTGGAGAGGCTGCCTAAAATCATAAAACGTCCACAGACACCCCAAAACACACCACCAGACGTGGACCTGCCCACCAGTAAGACAAGATCCAGCCTCATCCACCAGAACACAGGCACTAGTCACCTCCACCAGGAAGCCTACACAACCTACTGCACCAACCTTAGCCACTGGGGACAGACACCAAAAACAATGGGAACTACGAACCTGCAGCCTGCAAAAAGGAGACCCCAAACACAGTAACATAAGCAAAATGAGAAGACAGAAAAACACACAGCAGGTGAAGGAGCAAGATAAAAACCCACCAGACCTAACAAATGAAGAGGAAATAAGCAGTCTACCTGAAAAAGAATTCAGAATAATGATAGTAAAGACGATCCAAAATCTTGGAAATAGAATAGACAAAATGCAAGAAACAGTTAACAAGGACCTAGAAGAACTAAAGATGAATCAAGCATCAATTAAAAACACAATAAATGAAATGAAAAATACTCTAGATGGGATCAATAGCAGAATAACTGAGGCAGAAGAACGGATAAGTGATGTGGAAGATAAAATAGTGGAAATAACTACTGCAGAGCAGAAGAAAGAAAAAAGAATGAAAAGAACTGAGGACAGTCTCAGAGACCTCTAGGACAACATTAAATGCACCAACATTCAAATTATAGGGGTTCCAGAAGAAGAAGAGAAAAAGAAAGGGACTGAGAAAATATTTCAAGAGATTATAGTTGAAAACTTCCCTAATATGGGAAAGGAAATAGTCAGTCAAGTCCAGGAGGAACAGAGAGTTCCATACAGGATAAATCCAAGGAGAAATACGCCAAGACACATATTAATCAAACTGTCAAAAATTAAATACAAAGAAAACATATTAAAAGCAGCAAGGGAAAAACAATAAATAACACACAAGGGAATCCCCATAAGGTTAACAGCTGATCTTTCAGCAGAAACTCTGCAAGCCAGAAGGGACTGGCAGGACATACTTAAAGTGATGAAGGAGAAAAACCTGCAACCAAGATTACTCTACCCAGCAAGGATCTCATTCAGATTTGATGGAGAAATTAAAACGTTTACAGACAAGCAAAAGCTGAGAGAGTTCAGCACCACCAAACCAGCTTTACAACAAATGCTAAAGGAACTTCTCTAGGCAAGAAACACAACAGAAGTAAAAGACCTACAATAATGAACCCAAAACAATTAAGAAAATGGGAATAGGAACATACATATCGATAATTACCTTAAATGTAAATGGACTAAATGCTCCCACCAAAAGACACAGATAAAGTAAGGGGATGGAAAAAGATATTCCATGCAAATGGAAACCAAAAGAAAGCTGGAGTAGCAATTCTCATGTCAGACAAAATAGACTTTAAAATAAAGACTACTAGAAGAGACAAAGAAGGACACTACATAATGATCAAGGGATCTATCCAAGAAAAAGATATAACAATTGTAAATATTTATGCACCCAACATAGGAGCACCTCAATACATAAGGCAAATACTAACAGTCATAAAAGGGGAAATAGACAGTAACACACTCATAGTAGGGGACTTTAACACCCCACTTTCACCAATGGACAGATCATCCAAAATGAAAATAAATAAGGAAACACAAGCTTTAAATGATACATTAAACAAGATGGACTTAATTGATATTTGTAGGACATTCCATCCAAAAACAACAGAATACACATTTTTCTCAAGTGCTCATGGAACATTCTCCAGGATAGATATCTTGGGTCACAAATCAAGCCTTGGTAAATTTAAGAAAATTGAAATTGTATCAAGTATCTTTTCCGACCACAATGCTATGAGACTAGACATCAATTACAGGAAAAGATCTGTAAAAAATACAAACACATGGAGGCTAAACAATACACTACTTAATAACGAAGTGATCACTGAAGAAATCAAAGAGGAAATTTAAAAATACCTGGAAACAAATGACAATGGAGACACAACGACCCAAAACCTATGGGATGCAGCAAAAGCAGTTCTAAGAGGGAAGTTTATAGCAATACAATCCCACCTTAAGAAACAGGAAACATCTCGAATAAACAACCTAACCTTGCACCTAAAGCAATTAGAGAAAGAAGAACAAAAACATCCCAAAGTTAGCAGAAGGAAAGAAATCATAAAAATCAGATCAGAAATAAATGAAAAAGGAATGAAGGAAACGATAGCAAAGATCAATAAAACTAAAAGCTGGTTCTTTGAGAAGATAAACAATATTGATAAACCATTAGCCAGACTCACCAAGAAAAAAGGGAGAAGACTCAAATCAATAGAATTAGAAATGAAAATGGAGAAGTAACAACTGACACTGCAGAAATACAAAAGATATTGAGAGATTACTACAAGCAACTCTATGCCAATAAAATGGACAACCTGGAAGAAACGGACAAATTCTTAGAAATGTACAACCTGCCAAGACTGAATCAGGAAGAAATAGAAAATATGAACAGACCAATCACAAGCACTGAAATTGAAACTGTGATAAAAAATCTTCCAACAAACAAAAGCCCAGGACCAGATGGCTTCACAGGCGAATTCTATCAAGCATTTAGAGAAGAGCTAACACTTATCCTTCTCAAACTCTTCCAAAATATAGCAGAGGGAGGAACACTCCCAAACTCATTCTACGAGGCCACCATCACCTTGATACCAAAACCAGACAAGGATGTCACAAAGAAAGAAAACTACAGGCCAATATCACTGATGAACATAGATGCAAAAATCCTCAACAAAATACTAGCAAACAGAATCCAACAGCACATTAAAAGGATCATACACCATGATCAAGTGGGGTTTATTCCAGGAATGCAAGGATTCTTCAATATACACAAATCAATCAACGTGATACACCATATTAACAAATTGAAGGAGAAAAACCATATGATCATCTCAATAGATGCAGAGAAAGCTTTCGACAAAATTCAACACCCATTTATGATAAAAACTCTGCAGAAAGTAGGCATAGAGGGAACTTTCCTCAACATAATAAAGGCCATATATGACAAACCCACAGCCACCATAGTCCTCAATGGTGAAAAACTGAAAGCGTTTCCACTAAGATCAGGAACAAGACAAGGCTGCCCACTCTCACCACTCTTATTCAACAGAGTTTTGGAAGTTTTAGCCACAGCAATCAGAGAAGAAAACGAAATAAAAGGAATCCAAATCAGAAAAGAAGAAGTAAAGCTGTCACTGTTTGCAGATGACATGATACTATACATAGAGAATCCTAAAGATGCCACCAGAAAACTACTAGAGCTAATCAATGAATTTGGTCAAGTGGCAGGATACAAAATTAATGCACAGAAATCTCTGGCATTCCTATATACTAATGATGAAAAATCTGAAAGTGAAATCAAGAAAACACTCCCATTCACCATTGCAACAAAAAGAATAAAATATCTAGGAATAAACCTACCTAAGGAGACAAAAGACCTGTATGCAGAAAATTATAAGACACTGATGAATGAAATTAAAGATGATACAAATAGATGGAGAGATATACCACGTTCTTGGATTGGAAGAATCAACACTGTGAAAATGACTACTACCCAAAGCAATCTACAGATTCAATGCAATCCCTATCAAACTACCACTGGCATTTTTCACAGAACTAGAACAAAAAATTTCACAATTTGTATGGAAACACAAAAGACCCCGAATAGCCAAAGCAATCTTGAGAACGAAAAATGGAGCTGGAGGAATCAGGCTCCCTGACTTCAGACTATACTACAAAGCTACAGTAATGAAGACAGTATGGTACTGGCACAAAAACAGAAATACAGATCAATGGAACAGGATAGAAAGCCCAGAGATAAACCCACACACATATGGTCACCTTATCTTTGATAAAGGAGGCAGGAATGTACAGTGGAGAAAGGACAGTCTCTTCAATAACTGGTGCTGGGAAAACTGGACAGGGACATGTAAAAGTATGAGATTAGATCACTCCCTAACACCATACACAAAAATAAGCTCAAAATGGATTAAAGACCTAAATGTAAGGCCAGACACTATCAAACTCTTAGAGGAAAACATAGGCAGAACACTCTATGACATAAATCACAGCAAGATCCTTTTTGACCCACCTCCTAGGGAAATGGAAATAAAGACAAAAATAAAGACATGGGACCTAATGAAACTTAAAAGCTTTTGCACAGCAAAGGAAACCATAAACAAGACCAAAAGACAACCCTTAGAATGGGAGAAAATATTTGTAAATGAAGCAGCTGACAAAGGATTAATCTCCGAAATTTATAAGCAGCTCATGCAGCTCAATAACAAAAAAACAAACAACCCAATCCAAAAATGGGCAGAAGACCTAAACAGACATTTCTCCACAGAAGATATACAGACTGCCAACAAACACATGAAAGGATGCTCAACATCTTTAATCATTAGAGAAATGCAAATCAAAACTACAATGAGGGCTTCCCTGGTGGCGCAGTGGTTGAGAGTTCTCCTGCCAATGCAGGGGACACAGGTTCGTGCCCCGGTCCGGGAAGATCCCACATGCCGCGGAGCGGCTGGGTCCGTGAGCCATGGCCGCTGAGCCTGTGCATCTGGAGCCTGTGCTCCGCAACGGGAGAGGCCACAACAGTGAGAGGCCCGCGTACCACAAAAAAAAAAAAAAAAAACTACAATGAGATATCATCTCACACCAGTCAGAATGGCCATCATCAAAAAATCTAGAAACAGTAAATGCTGGAGAGGGTGTGGAAAAAAGGGAACACTCTAGCACTGCCGGTGGGAATGTGAATTGGTACAGCCACTATGGAGAACGGTATGGAGGTTCCTTAAAAAACTACAAATAGAACTACCATATGACCCAGCAATCCCACTACTGAGAAAACCATAATTCAAAAAGAGTCATGTACCAAAATGTTCATAGCAGCCCTATTTACAATAGCCCGGAGATGGAAACAACCTAAGTGTCCATCATTGGATGAATGGATAAAGAAGATGTGGCACATATATACAATGGAATATTACTCAGCCATAAAAAGAAACGAAATTGAGCTATTTGTAATGAGGTGGATGGACCTAGAGTCTGTCATACAGAGTGAAGTAAGTCAGAAAGAGAAAGACAAATACTGTATGCTGACACATATACATGGAATTTAAGAAAAAAAATGTCCTGAAGAACATGGCGGTAAGACAGGAATAAAGACACAGACCTACTTAGAGAATGGACTTGAGGATATGGGGAGGGGGAAGGGTGGGCTGTGGCGGGGTGGGGGGGGCATGGACGTATATACACTACCGGGCTTGGGGTGGATAGCTGGTGGGAGTCAGCCGCGTGGCACGGGGAGATCAGCTCGGTGCTTTGTCACCGCTTGGAGGGGTGGGATAGGGAGGGTGGGAGGGAGACCCAAGAGGGAGGGGATATGGGAATATATGTATATGTATAACTGATTCATTTTGTTATAAAGCAGAAACTAACACACCATTGTTAAGCAATTATACTCCAATAAAGATGTAAAAAAAAAAAAAAAAAGAAAGAAAAAACAGGGAAGACATACATGACCAAGAAAGGGTTAATATCCTTAATTGTTCATGTATTTCATTGAAATTTCTTTATATTCAGATTTGGAAATGGATTCACTTTTATGGTCTATTTTTTAAAATTATATTTTCATTTTTGCCAATTTCATATGTGAAAATGGTATTTTTTTATTGGTTTAATAGACATTTAAATGATTGACTTACTATAAATTAGGTTAAATATATTTCAAGTGTCTATTGACTATTTCTATTGCCTCTTCTGTGAATTGCCTATGTCTTTTCTTTTTTTAATAAATTTATTTTATTTTTGGCAAAAAAAAAATGAGAATGAAACAAACTACAGCTACACACAACATGGATAAATCTCACAATAATATAATGTCAAGTGAAAGAAGCCAGACTCAAGAGTACGTACAGCATGAGTCCATTTATATAAAGTTCAAAAATAGGCAAAACTAATCTATCGTGTAAAAAGTTGGAATAGTGGTCATCTTTGGGATGAGGAAAAATGGGGAGCGGCATGAGTGGGACTTCTCAGACACTGTTAATTTCTATTTCTTAATCTGAGTCGCGATAACAGAGGTGTATCTGTGAAAATTTACTAAGCTGTACACTTATGATTGTGCACATCTCTGTATGTTCCTCTTCGATAAGTTTTATTATTGAAAATAAAAGATTCTTGGAAACCAACATCCACTAACATGACAGTTTACTGGAGCTGTGGTAGTCTTCTACAAGACTTGATGAATCCAATGATACCTACACATATAAACAGTTTCAAAAAGCTGCCCCAGATGCTCAACAATGTGGTATGCTATTTACATATGATGCATTTATGTCACTTGACTTTTTGTGAACCTTCAGTTTTTAGAAAGCAGCCTAAATCTGGATTTTTCAAAAACTCAAAGTAATTTCCAGTACTTTATTTAACAGTGCATAATTGGTAAATCAGTTAACTGTGTTCTCAGTTCTTGTTTTTCTACCCAGGTTTGTTTAAGAAACAACACACACACACACACACACACACACACACACACACACACACACACACACAAACTAGAGTGGCTTACCGTATGTTATATATATAGCAAACTCTGAATTCAACTAATAAAGGAAATTCACAAGTTTTCTTAATAGTGTGGATTATTCTTACCTCAGTCTCTTTTACTCACTTACCGGCTTCCCACTGATCTTTTTTTCCCTCACGTAACAAGGTTAAAAAAAAAAAACAAACCATGCCTGGGCAACAGTCACAAACTAGACTTTACATGGGCTAAGTGAACAATAGAAGTAGAAGGGTAATAGAAATGGCAATGACACAGCTAGATCGGGGAAAGGTTTTTAAAACAAAGTAGGAAAAAAAAAAACAACAAGGTAGAAATGTGAGCAGGATACAATTCAAGGACAAAATATGCCATCCTTATCAAAGCTGCAGGTGGAAAAAGCCAGGAAGGGATATCTCATATCTAAAAACAGTGTAATCTCCATTCATGAAGATTCAGCAGACTAGAATGCAGTTCCACCTAACCAGATGAAATGTAAAGTCTTAGAAAAAAAAAAAAAACACACAAGACAAAAAACTGTACAAGTTCAGGGTGACAGAGAACTGGCTTAATAACAGTAAGGTGAAAAAGACCTGGCTGGCCAAATTGATGTAAGCTCAACATGAGTCAACACTGTGAGAGTACTGACCCCCCCCCCCCAAAAAAAGCAATTTGTTCAGCTATATAAGTACATTTTTATAACAAAGTTAGTAATAGGCCTATGGTCTTCTCCATCTGAAGTAAGTGTTCATTCTGAAGGAGACTGACAAACCAAAGGCCCTTCAAAGGACAGTGAACAGAGACTTCCCTGGTGGTCCAGCAGTTAAAACTCCACGCTCCCAATGCAGGGGACCCAGGTTCGATCCCTGGTCAGAGAGCTAGATACCACATGCCACAACTAAAAAGATCCCGTATGCCACAGTGAAGATCCTGAGTGCTGCAACTAAGACCCAGCGCGGCCAAATAATCAATAATTTTTTTTTAAAAAGGACAGTGAACAATATAGCAGGAGAAAGCTAGCACCAATGTTATTATGCACAGAACTTCAGTTTATGTGATGGCACAGCAGAATGGTTAAGGTGGGTGGAGGGAGACAAGAGGATGGTCTTTAAACAACGGCAGGAATACACTTTAGAAGAGGGACAGGATAAATCATTATGTGTTGCACCACACAGGCAGATCTACAATCAACAGGCAGAAGTCAAGGCAACACATTTATGTTCAATGCAAGAAACACAATTTCTGTAAAACTGTCAGCACCTCGTAGGGCAGTGTTCCTTATCACAGTGCCAACGCTCAAGCAGAGCTCATCAGCTGCTTGCCACAGGAAGCACAGTGGACTTAAGAGTGTGTCAGAAGGCCCTGGATTCTAACCCCATCTCAACCATTTATTTGCCGTGTCATCTGGGGCAATTTATTTATAACCTCTCCAAATCTCTGCTCCCTTTATCCATTTACTTCATGAGATCACTGAGAGGAATAAATGAGATAATATGTGCAAGACCTAGGATGACAAAATGCAACACAAAGGTGAGTTGCTATATAGAGGGAAAGTTGCACTAGGTAACTGCTAAGTCCTCCTAGCACTGAAATTATTAACTGTCCCCTGAGGCAAAAGAAAAAAAGTTAAAGTAGGTCCTAAATTTACAAAGTCAAGATTTGGTAGGCAAAAGAGAGAAAACAGTATTATGACAGAAAAAAAGGGAGCAGGAAATCTGTGTTTTATGAGGTTATAAGAACATACTTCTCATATAGCAAATCAGTTACCATATCTAAAAGGTAATGCTCAATCCAGGAGATAAGGAGGAATTCAAATCAAGATGAAACACATGCCAAATAAATCAGTACTACAAATGCACTTGTAATCACTGACAGGATGAACATCACTGAATCACGGCATTAAACACAGTGCTTAACTAGTGCTCTTGCTCTGGGGACCCTCTGGATTCAGCTCCCACTATGTGGACTTAGGCTCTACTCTCCCACCTACATGATCCTGAGCAAGTTACTCAATCCTCTCAGCCCCAGTTTGTAAAGGGTAAATGTAGGGTATGAAACTGCCAAGTTCACAGGCTGTCGAGAAGACTCCATGGGATAATGTATGTAAAGCTTCTGACAAGGCTTCTGGTACTCGGTGGAATTCACGTTAATTGCCTTTAATTAGCTTTCATTTTTGGATGGAGTTCTGTTTTCTGAATATAAACTTGGAGAATAAAAAATATATTTTGTTTTCAAATATTGAAAT
The DNA here is from genome assembly GCF_964341445.2 of Mesoplodon mirus. Classification (NCBI taxonomy): domain Eukaryota; kingdom Metazoa; phylum Chordata; class Mammalia; order Artiodactyla; family Ziphiidae; genus Mesoplodon; species Mesoplodon mirus. The sequence goes on along the minus strand of NC_138979.1, from coordinate 160,842,960 downwards.
TAGGTTTAAATTTAAAATGATGATGTAGATCCATCAACACTGAGATGGAAAACTAACCAATGCTGACAAGTGGAAAAACCAAGTTACACAAGTTACAAACTAATACACTTAGTATGCTTCAATTTTTTATGACATATGTTTTAAAAATTATTACCTCCAGATAGTAGAATTAGGTGACTTTTACATTTTTTCAATACTTTCCTGTCCTGTCTAAATTTTGTATAAGGAGTATTTCCAGTACAATTTCCAACTGGAAAAAAATCTGATTGAAAATGTTTTTCTATAAGAAAATTATCATTTAGGCCAACTTGGGGAAAAAATACTTTTACAAACTTGGAAAAATAAATTTAACACCTTTTAAAAGGTAAAAGAAAAAATTTAGAAACTACTAGTAAATGTTTTGTGTGCTTTTCTAAATAAAAATGTGGTTCAAACAAAAACATCTCCTAAACTGAGGAAAATATAAAGGATAAAAGTTCCATGGGGGCAGGGATTGTGTCTGTTATGTTACATTCACTGCTGGAAGCACAAATATTAATAAATATTTGCTGAACAAATGGATAAAAGTCCTATTTACCCTTACACTAAATTCCATTACCTTATTTCACTAGATGCTTATTCATTTTTATCTCCAACAGCTGGCATATCATGTCACAGAAAGTTACCAATCCAGTTATTTGTTACATAAACAAAAAGCAAAAAAGATCAATAAATTTAATAAAAATTGCTTTTGAAACTAACAGTCACTAAGGAATTGATAAGCATTACTCTAAACCACTACATTCATCCTGGACTAAAATCGCTACATACAGGATAAAAGCAATGACATCAAAGAAAGGGGGGCATGTTGCCATTTCTAGATTTCATTACATCATGTCTAATAAGTGAACAACACTAACATTATTAACTGTAAACCAGGAATGTATATAGAAGTACAAAGAGAACGTAAAAGCCTACCCAGTCTGTATCAGCAAAGCAGCAAAACCACCACACCCCCACTCCCCACCCGCTCCCAAAAGAAAGGCAGACCTACCTTGGGCCTCTTGGACCTTCCAAGTAACTGCTTCTAGGAGGATCTGGAAGCAATCCACCTGACCTCCCTGGCATGTCCTTGACTGAAGTGATTGGCTGAGATGGAGCAGCTGAAGACTCCCCAAGTCCTTGCTCAGATGAGAATGAACTGTACGGCAGAGCAGACTTGCTCAGTGGAGCTTTAGAATTCACTTGTTCAGATGGGCCAATGGCTGATTGCAATGGAGGATGGTAAGTTGAGGGTGGGGCTGAACCAAAGGACACAGGAGTGGGAAGCAGTGCTGGTCTAGGTTTCTCTGGAACTTGGGAGTTCTGAGAACTGGAGGCTGGTGGAACTGGGGCTGTTGTTAACTGAGGAGGTATCCCTTGTGGAACTCCAGGGGGAGGTATTCCTGGAGGAGGTGTGGCTGAAGATAATGGTGGGAGGGGCATAACAGGTGGAGGTGCTGTTGAAGAGAGAGACGGTGGGGGAAGAACTGGTGGCGGCCCTGCAGAGGAGAGGGAAGGCGGGGGTAGAACTGGTGGTGGCCCTGCAGCAGAGAGAGATGGAGGCATCACAGGTGGGGGCACAGAGGTTGGTAGAGAAGGTGGCATCACAGGTGGGGGCATGCCAGGTGGTGGCACTGAAGCAGGCAGGGCAGGGGGCATCACTGGTGGTGGCAATGATGGAGGCAATACCGGAGGAGGCATTGTTGGTAGAGGTGGAGGCATCTGAGAATATGGGACAAAAGGTGGCGGCATGGACATGTTCCCCATATACTGGTTCTTCATGTTCTGAAATGAATTGACTTTCTCCTGGAGATAGGTCTGAGTGGCTTTCATATGTCCCTGCCATGTTTTCCACTGCTTCTCATACTCCTGAAGCTGATCTTTATGAGGATAGGAATGAAGCTGTTCCTCCCACAGCTGAAACTCTCGCTCCCATTCTTGGTAGAGATGTTGAAACTGCTGCTGCTGCATCTCATAATGCCGCATCTGCAAATCTACAGACATCGTCTACAAATAAAGGGATAAAAATTATTTCAAGACATTCGTATAAGAAAATTAATCATAAGTTAAAATATGAATGAATCAAGGGCATTTGCAGCCTTAGGAAATTAGAACACAAGGCTTTGGGAGGCTAAGGATAAGCTTGTTAAATCCTTTCCATGATGATCATTCGCCTTTATCCCTTTGACTTATTTATATGTTATCACTGAGTTGGAAAAAAATCTACCAAACACTAAAGCAAATACCTATCTCAGCAATAAGTATTTTTCAAGTTTTTATTACTACTATGGGTCATTTTAAATATTACTATTGAAAATGATCTGTTATAGACATATAGGCCTAAGTTTATACCTCACAGATACAAGACAAACAAGTATCTAAGTCACTTCATCTTTTGTGGTGCATTTGCTTAGGTTTTTTGTGGTGGTTGCTTTGATATTGCTGGTGGATTTCTGCTTGTTACTGCAGTGCTTTTCAGGCAAAATCACAGGTTAACTTGAAGCGACATAAGAAGCCCTGGTTCTTCTTCTTCTTTTTTTTGGCCACTCTGCGCAGCTTACAGGACCTTAGTTCCCCGACCAAGGATTGAACCCCACGCCCTCGGACGTGAAAACACAGAGTCCTAACCACTGGACCACCAGGGAATTCCTTTTTTTTTTTTTTTAATTGAAGTATAGTTGATTTACAATATTGTGTTAGTTTCAGGTGTACAGCAAAAAAAGAAAAATATATATATATATACACACACACACATCCTTTTTCAGATTCTTTTCCATTATAGGTTATTACAAGAGAGTGAATATAGCTCCCTGTGCTATACAGTTAAGTCCTTGTTGTTTATCTATTATATATATAGTAGTGTGTATCTGTTAACCCCAAACTCCTAGTTTATCCCTCCCCCTGCTTTCCCCTTTGATAACCATAAGTTCGTTTCTATGTCTGTTGAGTCTGTAAGAAGCCCTGGTTCTTAAGTCCCTTAGCAACAGTACCCTAACATCTGCCTGGGTTAACATGATCAGAAGATTCCACTATACCTGCCCTTCCCCAAGAGCGTTTTCACAATACCACATTTCCCAAGCCCCAAGTAATGGGACAAATCACTACTTGGGCACTCCAGGGGAAACACCTGATACCTTTCCTTCTTCGTACTTAAATCTCTTTCATGAGAAACCAATCCCTTTAACATCCTGGGGCAACTTCCCGTGTGGCAGCGGAGGAAGCGCTCACCTGTATGTGTGGTGGATGCTGTATGATCTGCTGGTACTGTTGTAGGATCTGCTGCAACTGAGTGTGCTTCTGCATTATCCCCTGATACTGGAAGCCAACTCGATGCTGCTGGTGCTGCTGCCAGTGCGCTGCTGCAGCCTGCAACTGTTTTAACCTGGCGTCTTCTTCCGGGTCCTCAGACTAAAGATAAAAGAGAGGGTACAGTGTTTTTCTAGGTCATAAACAGCAACCAAATTAATAAGAGACCTGAATATTTTATAAAGTACTGTGTTGTAACAGTATTGTGTTATAAAGTCCAGAATCCCTGCAACTCTGAGAAAAGCTATTCTATCTTTAGATAAAATACCTAGTTCTCTATCTATACTGTGACCATGGATACTAATGCAAAGGAATTTATAAATCCCACGGTCTTTACGAGAATAATCACCTCACTGTTCCTAAATAGGATAACCATTTCCCCAGCAGAAAATCAATCCACAGTTACTATCCTTTTCACTATATGAGAACTCTCTTTTTCACCTTAGTCACTTTTCACCAGCTGACTACAGTGTAATCATCATGTTTCATTAATGTTTCCACATAAGGCTCTTGGGAGAACAATGACCTTTGGACCAATGTGAGAACTTTCCATGTGCCAGTCAGTACGCTAAGCGACAAGGATTATCACATTTAATGCTTTAATAGCTCAATAAGAAAGCTACTATTTGAATATGCCCATTTTGTAGATGAGGAAATTGAAGCACAGAATGGTTAACTAACTTGCTCAGAGTCACCACCAGCAAGTAGCAATGCCTGGACTACAGCCCGGGCAGTTTGACAATAAAAGCTGAATCTCTTAATTATTGCCCTGTGCTGCCAATATGAAAACACCCACCCTTGCATCCCTTTAGTGCTTAGAGACACTCAATTCAGAAGTGTCTAATTCTTCACGCTCACTTAAACGACGAAAAAATGCCTTTTCTAAACCTGATATGGCACACATCTGACTATTCCACAAATGAAATTTTACATGCACTTAAAAAGAAAACACATGAAAATATATATCCATTTATAACAAAGGTACATATATATATGAATCATAAAAAAATGGAACAACTTAATAAATACCAAGTAATTAATTTCATGGTTACCTGGGGTTCCTCAGGTGGGAGAGGAGGTGGTACGTCCTCATTAGGGGGCGGTAATGGGGGCTCCTCCGATGGAGGGGGTTCTGGTACTTGGCTGGTGGCAGGTACAGTAACTTCTTCCTTTACTGGCTCAGCTGCATCCTTTGCTACAACAGGACCTTTTTTGTGTCCCGGCAAATGCACTTTTGTCCTCTGCTGCAAACTAAGCAGGTGCTGTCGATACCAATACTGCTGCTGTTCCTACAACAGAAACCATTTTTAAGTCAGAAAGAGAAAAACAAATATCCTATATTAACGCATATACGTGGAACCTAGAAAAATGGTACAGATGAACCGGTTTGCAGCACAGAAACAGAGACATAGATGTAAAGAACAAACGTATGGACACCAAGGGGGGAAAGTGGCTGGGGTGGTGGTGGTGTGATGAATTGGGAGATTGGGATTGACATGTATACACTGATGTGTATAAAATGGATGACTAATAAGAACCTGCTGTATAAAAAAATAAAGTTAAATTTTAAAATTAAAAAAAAAGAATTTTAATCGACAATCCTGTATATCTGCAACTTGGTTTTGACAGGGAGCTACATTTGTGTCTGTGTTCATGTATTTATACATAAGAAAAGGCAAATCTGAACTGAGAAAGGCAAATAAATAAACACGATCTTTCAATTCCTCCCCCAAATTTATATATTTAAGTTAAACCATACATATTAATTCAACATACTTCTCTATTCTCATTAAAAAAACATGCTTTTGGAGGTGAGAGTAGTCTTTCTGATAAAAGATCAGAGTAAATCTTTTCCGTATTCATAGCTATTGTTTTTAACTTGCCTTTAGTTGGTTCAGTTTTATCCATGGGGGTCTCGTGATTAATGAACGTAATAGTCCTACCTCTTCTCTCTGTCTTCTCTTCGGCAGTGTCCTTCCCTCTTTTAAACACCTGCTGTATCATTTATCTTGCCATACCCAGGTATATATACATAAATGAAAATACACTGTGTTTTAGAATGCTTTCTACTTATTTTAAAAGTTTCACTTTGTCTTCCAAGTTATACTGTAATTTGATTTTCTGGAAGCTTATTTTGTGCTTCCACTTTCTAAAAATTACCACAATAATAAGTTTAATGTGGAAAAAAAATTAGAAGATACAGCCTATCCTGATTATTCATGGATTCTTTATCTGTGAATTTGCCAACTTGCTAAAATTTATTTCTAACTCAGAAATCAACACTCAGGGAACTTTCACAGTGATTTGTGGACATGCGTAGATGGGCAAAAAATTAGTTATCTGACTTGCACGTTCCTGTCTGAGGCAGAACACGGCCATGCTCTGCCTTTTTGTTTAGCTCTTATATTGTAAATAAGTGTTCTTTTCAAGGTCTATTTAGGGCCACATTTTTCACATTTCTGTACTTTTTGGTTGAAGATTTTGCTGTTTAAAATGGCCCCCAAGCATTGTGCTGAAGTGCTGTCTAGTATTCCTAAGTGCGAGAACGCTATGATGTGCCTTAAGAAGAAAATACTTGTGTTGGCTAAGCTTCTTTCAGGCATGTGTTATAGTGCTGTTGGCTGTGAGTTCAATGTTAATGAATCAACAATATACATTAAATAAGTTGTTTTTAAACAGAAACACATATAAAACAAGGTTATGTATTGATTGGTTGAAGAAAATGTGACCAAAGGCCCACAGGAACCTAACCCTGCACTTCCCCTAGGAGCAATCGTTCAGTATTCACTAATTCAGGGCTCTTGACAACTTTATAAAATATAAATACCTCAAATAAAGAGACTCAACTACAAATAAGCAATAATTAAAATCAATTTAAAAAAATCTCACCGCTCAGAAATAACTACAGGATCTTCATTATCCCAGTGTTCACTATATAATTTCCCATGGTTACAAGGTGGCATAAGGAAAAAAAAGTTGTCATAACACTAAAATATTCACTAATGAACTGCCCTATATACTTCTATAATTAACAACAGCATATAAACAAAAATAAAAACAATAGCATACATTTCTACTACAATTATAAAGATGCAGGATCTAGCAGAAGTACTACCAGTTAACAACCAAAAAGAATTTTTATAATAGGAACTGCAAAAGAGAATGACGTGAATATCAAATGTTGAAAAACAGCCCTTGGAAAAATGTATAAATCCCTAAAATATTTTTTCAACATATTCAAAAATGAAATAAATGATGATAATATAATGTTGTCACACAATTTTGTCACAAAAATTATAGTACAGAAACCTAATCTACACTTTATTCTTTATAAACTCTAAGACTCAGCTGTCCTTTATGATTTTTGAGCTTTATTTTTCAAGATTGTGTCCCAAATTAAATTTTTTACTTTTTACAATAAACTTTTGGTCCTTGTGTTAAATGGATTCAATTTACTTGCATTCACTGAGATTCATTATCTCTGGATAACCAGGATTTCCTATATTGTTACTATTTTACTGTATAACCTCTCCAATTTTACACATGCAAATATACATGATACTCTTTGTCTCATGAAACATACTGTCTTGTTATCTGTTTTCTCATTCGCAGAATGTAACTGTCTTGGGAGAGAGGTGTTTCATGCTTTTCTCATATCCTGTCTGGTGCTTATGCATAGTGCTGGAACACACAGTAGAATGTCAATAAATAGTTGCTGATCAGCTAAAGAGTTCCCTTCTAGGCTACTAATTTCTATGACCTGAAACTTGCTACATCCCTTGGGAAGAGTAAATTCCATCTCACTAACTCCATCCTGAAGTTTGGGTCATGACTGGGTTTTTCTCTTTTTAATTATCATACACATAATCATCAGTTCCTGAAATATAATTACTTTTACTATTCAACATGAAAAAAAGAGAAAAAAACCCAACACACTGTTCATGATAGTCCACAATTATGTGGTATTAAAACATTTTCAACTTTCTTCCATTATTGTATGAAAATACTGAAAACAGCAACAGGCTTATTTTTTAGCTTTAAAAAATTAATAAACTCTTTCAAGTAGAAGTTAAAAGTTTCCTTTTTTTAAAGTTACTTTGAAAGCATCACCAAAAGATACAAAGATGCAAACTATCTTTCATAAACTAGAAGCTAGTGGCTATGGATAGGAAGATTATTCAGGTCTCGATTCCTTATCAATTTATACCCACCTTATTCTCGTGCTTTCTATCTTTGTCTTAGACCCAGTCTAAGGTTAAGAACCTTGTTAGGAGCTCAAGTACTTGTTGATTTACTAACAGTATGCACTGCAGATCAATTTCTATTTAATATGAACCCAATAAGCAGAAACCAGATCTAATTCAATCCTAGGACGAGGCTTTGGCACATTTTTAAAGCTCTGCAAATGAATAATGATGAAATCATTCAGAAATGTCTTCATTGACCCCAGAGAAGGTTGCTTTATCTCTATTTTAAAAAGGAATAAAACCTGCCTGGACTTGCTAATGAAGCTGAAATAGTAGCCAGTTCTTCTGAATGTCCCATTATATCAGACAACTCCATCTCATATGGGATGTTAGTTCATAGGTAGAGGAAAATCACAGTAAATGTCACATTCAAAAAGAGACTGAATAGAGTTAAAAAGTAAGGATGTACTTGTCATAAATACCATTACCCAAAAAGATGCTAATTAATTCAGCAAGTATTTACTGACCACTTGCTACCAGTACAGTAAGGAACTAGGTACTAAATGATTCTCCAAGTAGGTAAATATAAAGAAGGAGGGACAGGGGGAGAGAGAGAGAGAGGATGAATGAATGAATGGATGAATGAATGAATGGACACATGTGTCTATGTGTGTGATGTTTTAAAGATTAATTTTGAAAGGTTGCCTTTCCTGTCCAGGTTGATTAGGATAAATGCCTGTAACATTAAATGTTCAATGTCATACCCTAAAGCAAGTGGGATGGGGAGGGGGGACTTGGTAAAATAATGAAATGAATTTCCATTTTTTAAATTTATTTAAAATATATTTATTTTCAACATTTTTGAAGTTCACACTCTATTCCAGGAATTATGGTCCCATCTTAAAAAAAAAAAAAAAAAAACTCCTTTACTGTGCCTCTTCCTCCAGCTCCTGCCCACATTCTCTCTCTCTCCTTCAGTCAAACTTCTTAAAAGAGTTGTCTATACTCACCATCCCCATTTCCTCACCTTCCATCACTCCTCAAATCAATGCAATATGGCTTCAGTCACTATGAAACTGCTCCTGCCAAGGTCAACAATAATCTACATGTCAGTAAATGCAAAAGATAACTCATAGTCTTCATCTTCCTTGACCTCTCAGCAGTAACACAGCTGACTATACCCTCCTCCTAGAAACAGTCTTCCCTTCACTTCTGTGGCACTGCACTGTCCTGATTTTCCATCTACCTATTTGGCCTTTCTTCCCATTGGTTCCCTTAGGTACTGTGGTTCTGCAGGGCTAGGCTCAATGTCCTTTAAACTTTATTCTTACTCTACACACACTCCTCAGGAGACCTCATCTATTTCTGTGCCTTCAAATACCATTTTTATGCTGATGACTCACACGTCTATGTCTCCCAGATCTCACTTCTAGACTCCAGACCTGTATCTAACTTCTAACTGGACATCTCCATTTGGAATCTTATGTCTCAAGGATCTTAAACTCAGTACAAGTCTAAAACTTAACTCATCATTTTCCCTTCATCCCCAAACCTGTTCTTCCCCCTCCTGTAGGTTATTAGTATATGGAACCACCATCCACCCAGTTTCCTATTCCAGAAACCCAGGAATCGTCCTTGATGCTTCCGTCTCCACTACTACTCAACCTCCAACTGGATTCCGGCACCAAAATATTTCTCCAGTCTTTCCACTTCTCTCCATCTCCTCCATCACCATCCAAGTCCAAGCCACTACTAACTCTTGCCTGGATCACTCTATTCACTATTCTCTCTAAATCACTCTTGCTCCTTTCGATTCCACTCTCCCCAAAGCAGTGTGAACTTTCAGAAAAGCCAATCTGTCACATTTGCCTATATAAAATCCTTCAATGGCTTCCTACTGCCCTTAGGATAAAGTCTTCATAGGTCCTCCCTGGCCTGGTTTGTACCTTCAGTAAGCCCTACTGAACTTAACTCTTTGAACTCTTATCTGGTTATTTCCTACCCATTCTTCAGGTTTCATTTAAATATTACTTGCAAAGGGAGATCTCTTCAATTAGGTCAGAGCTCCCAGCTATATTCAATCATTTGAAAAATATTTATTCTTCACCTACTATGTGCTAGACCCTGAGCAAAGCCCTGTGAATACAATGGTGAGCTTAAAAAAAAGCTAATCCTTATGGAATGGTCTAGTGATATTTTCTATTTTATAATTCCACAGCACCTTACACGTCTTCAATTACTTTTTAAATGTCTTTTCCCCGCATTGGAACAAGTGAATGAGGGCAGGTACCTTGTCTATTTTGTTCACCATTTCATCTCCAGTACTAAGCACAGTTCTTGGCACACAGCTGTTACTCAATATATATTTAAGTATTAAATAGTGACTAAGAACTCTAATCAAAGTCAACAGCTTTACCTAAATAAGTTTTAAGAATAAAAGAATAAATCACAGTTCATTAAAAAAAAGACCAGTATACATTTTAACTAGCCAGTCCTTTAAACACACAGAAAAGTTAATTCTTCAAAAAAGACACATTCCATTACATCACCACTTTACTCTGAAAACTAGAAATTAAATGGAAGAATATCAAGCACTTATCCTGTCTTTTCTATGCTAACTGTATGTCCAATCAAACAGCCCTAGTTCATGAGTGAAAGTTTTTCTTTACAGAATTCCTTATGGTAAATATAGAAGAAACAGCAGAAAAAAAATCACCATATTGTAACCTCTAACAAAGAAACAATTTACTCAAGCAAAGACCATCAATGGATGAACCACTACATGAAATATTAGATGCAAGATTGATGGGAAACTTTACAGCAGAGAAACCAGTCACCCCCCTTGATCAATCTTGGCACCACTAACTATGGGACAACCAGTGAGTGGGGGCATTGAGTGACTCCTGATGGGATGCAAATGAAGTACACAGCACTACCTAGGTTACGAAGTACACTTGCCAAAAGAAAGGTGAACTTAAATCTAAGAAGGCTGCACAGTTAATGCCTAGTTTACAAAAAAAATGGGAGAGAGAGGAACAAGTCAAATGACACCAACGAGACAGCAGACAAATCCAGGACGTGGGACATTCTACAGGATGACTAACAGAGATTTTTCAACAAGCTCAACGGCAAGGGTAGAGAAGCAGAATAGGAGAGACTGACCTAAATCAGGGATTCTCAAGTGAGAGTGATTTTGCCCCCCAGGGGATATCTGGCAATATCTGGAAACATTTTTGGTTGTCACAACTGGGGGCTGCTGCTGGCATCTAGCAGGTAGAGGCCAGAGATGCTGCTAAACATCCTACAATGCACAAGACAGCCCCACAACAGAATTATTCTGCCCCAAAATGTTTATATTGAATCCCAATTTGAACAAACCATCAAAACTTTCTTAAGTCCATGGGGGAATTTTAACATGGATAATATCAAGGAATTTTTATTAGTATGATGAGACAATAGGGGAAATCTGAACAGATCTGGTATTAGATGATAGAAACCTGTTAATTTTGTTAGGTGTTATAACGTGTTTACCTTAGAAAAAGTCCTTTAAAAAAATGTCTAAGAATGTAGGAATGAAATGATGTGAGATCTAAGATTCATTTAAAAATATTTCAGCAAGAACAACAGTAAAGGGGCTTCCCTGGTGGCGCAGTGGTTGAGAGTCCGCCTGCCGATGCAGGGGACGCCGGTTCGTGCCCCGGTCCGGGAAGATCCCACATGCCGCAGAGCGGCTGGGCCCGTGAGCCATGGCCACTGAGCCTGCGCGTCCGGAGCCTGTGCTCCGCAACAGGAGAGGCCACAACACTGAGAGGCCCGCGTACCGCAAAAAAACAAAACAAAACAAAACAAAACAACAACAACAATAAAGAACAACAGTAAAGGCCTAGGCGAAGCATACATGGTAAAATCTTGACAGCTGTTGAATCTGAGTGATGGGTATATGGGGAGAATCATACCATTTTCTCTACTTTTGTGCATGTTTAAAATCTTTCACCATAAAAAAATTTTTAATGAAATATTCCAAAAATAAAATATGAATCAACAAAGAAGGGTTAATTGTCACAGATTGGCACTGGCGTGAAGAAAATGTTTACCACCTAATAAACCGAAGTATCCTAAGTCTAGAACACGACAACTCTTGTATCTTATTCAACAAAACTTTGTGGAGAGCCGACAGTTGGCAAGACACTGTCCTAGGTGTTACAGGGGATAAAAAGGTAAGTGAGGCAGTCTCTGTCTGCAAGGGACTTACAATTTGAAGAACAGAGCCAAACCACATGGGTAAGCTGAAGCACGGCTTCACAGAGACCCTGATATTTGAGATGTGCCTCGAAAGCAATACAACTGTAAGGGGGGAGAGAGGGTTGAGGAAGTTGGGATGAATTCTAGAGAGGTAAAAAAAACCTAAAGAGGCTCAGCAAGGGCCTTCTTGATCTGGCCCATTCACACCTCTCAAATCTCATCTTCCACCACTTTCTTTACGGCTCTCATCAAAGAATTTGAGGCACTGAATAGTCAAAGCACTAAAAGAAGTTCACTATAGACAAAGGTACAAAGACAGAAAAACAAAAACAGTGTTCGTGCTAAATATTCATATTAAGGACCGGTCTGATTCCCGCCCCCATCCCCCACTACCAAAAAACAATTCATTTGTCTAAAAGAGGCCAGAAAAAGTCCAGTAGAGATGAGGATATAAATGTCATATTTTGGCTTGCACTAACTCTGAGAGTGCTGGACAACAAAGGCACTGGAAATTTCAGAGTGAGGTGGTAAAGGGGGCAAAAATTCCATCTCTGTTATAATGGAGGAATCAGGAGAAATAACCTGATGGAATAGTACTAATTTGGTGTAAGCTAACAGAATCTCTCATTCTACTGTTTTATCCCAGCATCTCAAGTGTCTTCTCCTGATGATGTGCCAAGCACCACATCTTGCTTACTTAAAACAACCTGTTTCTCTTCTTAATTTCTAATGCCAAACCACTGTAAAATTAGAATAATGTCTTTTGGAAATCTTTATATGTAAATCTGAGCTTGTAGATTAAAAGATTCTCTTTTTTCACGAGGGAATCTAGGTAGATTAGTAATTGCTAAAAGTGTCTATTTTAAGAAACCAAAACAAATTATTTCTTCCACTTTAATTTTATCTTCTTTCTTAAGAAAGGAATTCATATTACTGCTACCCTATCAATCTTTGACAGGGAAGCATCACTTGAAAGAGAAGTTTAGAAGAATGGCTCTCTCATGAATGAAGAGATGTCACAACCATTTTTTTAAAACTTGGCCGAATTCCAAGGCTGCTACTGTGGAGTAAATGGTAACAACAATGCAATGCAGCAAACTGGTCATGTCTTAAAACTATCTTTAAGTGATGTGAGAAAAGGATGTACGGGTCAGCTCCTTAAATGAACAACAGATTCCCAAAAAGGTCAAATATGTAGACTTCCCTAGGTATGGCATATATATCTATAAACATAATTAGGATGTTCCTGATTAGAACAAGATTTCCATCCTTCATTTGCTGAGACTTCTTAATTCAGGAAGCTGACAGCTATCAGTGGCCCTTAATTTTCTTTTAAAGCAACTAACTGGTCATAAGATTCATATGCATTTCAGGTGTCAGCTCTTTGAGAAGCTTCTTTTTTATGCCACCTCTAAAATAGAATTTTAGTTTAAGTTACAATTAAACAAGAACAACAAAAAAGCCCTTTGCAACAGCAACAAAACCTAGAAGCATGGTCAAAGGAAACCAAGGAATATATCTGAGAAGTAACTCTTGAGCCACCCCATCACTCTGGTGTCTAGAAATATCTTCACTGTTCTTTTAATAATCCACATTTAGCTAATTAAAAAGCTGGGATGTCAGACCTTTGACTTTTATGGAATACTCTGGAGTGTAAATTAGCCAGTTATTGTGTGTTGGAATTAGGCTAAGCACTGGGTAAAGCCCCCAGGCCTGCTCACTTAGGGCCCTCTAGGTGAGAGACGCAGCTTGAGCAGATGTTTTCTTACCTGTGGAGTCATCGTAGAGGGATCTGGCTCAGGGGCAGCTTGCTGCTGTTCAGCACCCTTGTTCTTGGCCCCGCTCTCCAAAGGCTCTTGCTGGACAGTTGTCTTATTCCCAGAAGGGGCGGACGGCGGTGGCGGAGCTAGCAGCTGGGATTTAGAATGGCCTTGGGAGGGGCGGGAAGGAGATGCCTGAGAAGAGGGCAAGTAGGACTGGGAATGGCTCAAATAGGACTGCGAGGAGGAGGAAGAGGAAGAATAAGATGGAGTGGGCGCCAGGTAGGACTGGGAAGGTGGGGACTGAGAAGGGGACGGCTGAGCGGGAGGCAGGTAGGGCTGAGACGAGGCCGGGGGATAGTACGAGGGTGGTGGCTGAGGTGGAGGCATGTAAGATTGAGACGGGGGCATGTAAGACCCCGGCGGTACTGGGGGAGATTCAGGGGGAGAATCCAGCTCCATGGGAACCAAACCAGGAGGCCCGTCTCGTTGGTGGTGGAGCATCTGGTGTTTGTACTGCTGCTGCTTCTGATAGCTGAGAGCCGGCCCAGGTGGCGGGGGCATCGGCGGCGGCGGTGTCTGCCAGTCCCCGTAGCCGCCCCCCGGCATCACCGGCGGGGGTGGCAGGGGGGGCGGAGGAAGGTGATGGGGCTGGAGCACGCACTGCATTTGCTTCTGGTGCATCTGCTGCAGCTGCTGGAGCTGCGCCAGGTGCTGCTCGCGGAAGCTCATGAAGCCAGAAGAGGAGGGGGCCGCGGGAGTCGTCGAGCTCGAGTACCCGGGCCCCGGCGAGGCCTCAGGAAGCGCCACCGGCGGTGGCGGCGGGACCGGCGGCGGCGGATAGTGGCTGCTCCCGCCATACCGGCCCCAATTCGGGTACATATCGGAGAAGAAGGCGCAGCGCTCGTCCCGGCGTCGTTACGCTTCGCAACCGACCTCCAGGAGCTGCGGCGACGACGGCGACAGCCGGAACTCGCGGCGCCTACAGGCCCCGGAGCGTGTAAACGGAGCGCGCCAGTGCGCCGGCGCTACCGAGCTGCGCCCGCGACCGGGAAGGTGGGGACGGTACCGGGGCGATTACGCCTGCGCAGTAGCCACCGAGAGGAGAACAAAGGCAAGATAGAGCGGCCCTTTGCTTGGCGACTCTCGGTTGCCATCTTGCTTCCGGTTGGGATAATGTAGGGGCGAGTGAATGTTCCTATATAGCCAAGGAACCATAGAGTCTCACAGCTGAGAGCGGTGGTAGAGATCCTATCGCTCTACGGGTTCGCTTTTGAATGGAAAAAAAAAAAAAGGTTCCATTAACAATAGCAACAACAACAAAAAAACATGAAGCAGGTAGGAATAACACTAATAAGAAATATGCAGAATCTCTATAAAGGAAACTACAGAACTATACAGTCTCATATCCGAGTGGAATAAAATTAGACTTGAAATAATGGAAAGGTTTACCATGGTTCTGAATGAAAAGAGGAAAAATTATAAAGATGTCAGTTCTACTCAAATTAAGTGAATAGACTTAATTCAATTCTAACAAAAAATCCAATTAGGAACAAATCTGTGAAGATGTATTCTGAAGACAGAATGTAAGAGTACATCAATTCCTGCAGGTTTTGTAAAAGGGAAGAAAGGGAATTCTTTAGAATAATTCAACGCAGAAGAATTTATGTTGGAGAATATCAGTCAAAGGAAAGATAGCAAAAGCCAGATAACAAGATTGTCTAGAGAGGACCAGATTGGATTTAGAAAATAATCCAATCTCATGTAATACTAAACATGAGCCCATTTGGCTTGAGAGAATCACTGAAAAACAAAGCTGATACACACTGAATTCTGAAAACAAAACAAAACAAAAACCTACCTAACTCTGAGACTATTAAGTGTGTCAGTGTGTCAGTTGTGCACCACTTAAAGGTTTGACCTTGCTTCCATCTTAATAACCCAGATCTTCACCTCTCATAGGAGGTGGATGTGAGCGGAAAGTGGGGCAGCTAAGTTTCCTTTGGAAGAAAGAGCTTTTCATTCTCAAATAGGAATTTAGCTGTGTTTCTTTTAGCTTTTATTGAAATATAAAGTATATACATAAAATTACAAATCATAGTGTACAGCTTAGTGAATTTTCACAAAGCAATCACACTTCTGTACAGATCAAGAAGCAGAACATTATCCAACTCAGAAATCCCACTTGTAATTTTAATATTTTCTATTGAAATTCTCTGTGAAAACTATAAAAATAAATGTAATTTACTATAGAACAGACAAGGAGAAAATCAGATGATCACCTCATTAGATGCAGAAAAAGAATGGTTTCTTTCATTTCATAAATTTCAATATCCATTTATGATTTTTAAAAAGATTTGCAAGCCAGAAATAAAAGGAAACTTCCTTAATCTTATACAGAGTATTTACTAAGAAAACTACAGCAAACATCACAGTTAATGCTGAAAACCTGAAAGTTTTCCCACTGAGATCAAGAACAGATGTCCACTGCTATCATGTCTGTTACAGGTTGAACTGTGTCCCCCCCACACCCCCCAAAAAAAGATGTTTAAATCCTAACCCCCAGCACCTCAGAATGTGACCTTATTTGGAAATAGGGTTGTCCCAGGTGTAATTAATTAAGATGAAGTCATACTGGAGTAGGATGGGCCCAAGTAGTCTCCTTATAACATGGCCATTTGAAGACAGCACACAGAGAGAATGCCATGTGATGGTGAAGGCAGAAATGGAGTTATGCAGCTGCAAGCCAAAGAATGGAATAAATGGAATTCTCATATGCCGCTGGTGGGAGTGTAAATTGGGATGACTACTCTGAAATACTATTTGGCACTATCTACTAAAGCTGAACAACCCCAGAGCCTATGACCCAGGAATCCCACTCCTAAACATATAACCAACAGAAATGCATATATATGTTCACCAGAAGGTATGTACAAGAATGTTCACAGCAACATTATTTGTAATGGCTGAAAACTGGAAAACAACACAAATGTCTACCTACACTAGAATACATAATCAAGTTGTAGTATATTTGTACAATGGAATACAAAACACCAAAGAGAATGAATGATCTATAACTACATGAAACCACTCAGATGAATCTCACAATGTTGAGCAGAAGAAGCTAGACAGAAAAGAATATATACTATATGTTTTCACATATATAAGTTCAAAAATAGACAAAATTTATATATAGTGTTAGAATTCAGGACAGTGGAGGGATAGTGACTGAAAGGGAGCTGCTAAGGCTGTTTCGCGATCTGGGTGCTTGTTACATAGGTATGCTCAGTTTATGAAAAGTTCAAGCTGAACCACTTTTGATTTGTGCACTTTTCTGTTTGTATAATTCAATAATAATGTACCTCCAAGAAAACTGTGAAATATGGAAGTTCAAAAGAATATTTACTGTAAAATTGACTTTACATATAGTTCAAAAATAGACAAAATTAAATCATAATGTTAAAAGTGAAGGTAAGGACTTCCCTGGTTGTCCAGTGGTTAGGGCTCTGCACTCCCACTGCAGGGGGCACGGGTTCAATCCCTGGTTGGGGAACTAAGATCCCGCATGCCACACGGTGAGGCCTAAAAAAAAAAAAGAAAATAAGGAAGGTAGTGGTTGCCTTTGGGGAGAAGGAAAAGGGTAGTGACCAAGAGGGGTCACAAGTAGGGTTTTAAGTGCTAACAATGTTCTATTTCTTGAACCAAGTGGTAATTACATAAATATTTGCTTTGTTAAAACTTATGAGCTGTAAATTTATCCTTTGCGCTTTCCTGTTTGTGGTGTTTTTTTTTTTTTTTTTTTTGCGTTACGCGGGCCTCTCACTGTTGTGGCCTCTCCTGTTGCAGAGCACAGGCTCCGGACGCGCAGGCTCAGCAGCCATGGCTCACGGGCCCAGCCGCTCTGCGGCATGTGGGATCTTCCCGGACCGGGACACGAACCCGCGTCCCCTGCATCGGCAGGCGGACTCTCAGCCACTGCGCCACCAGGGAAGCCCCCTGTTTGTGTTTTGTACCTCACAATTTAAAAAAAAATTTTTTAAGCGTGGGAAGGAGAAGAAAAGTGATGGTAGTGGAAGACAAAGAAAAGATGAGATTAGGTTGAGGAAGGCAGGAAGCTTTCTCTTTGCCTTTTCCTTTCCTACCTGGCATGATAGGTTCTAGCTGTCAGGCCCCAGGCCCTCTATCCAGAAACCCTCCCTCAGCAAGGCACCTAATAGGGAAGCAGCAACGCTGTTTAAAACAGGCCCTTCCACGTTCCCCTCATTGTTTCAAGATAGATTTCAGCATTTTTCTAGATCCTATAGGAAATTCTATCTGCTACATCCCTTTTTTTAAAAAATAAATTTATTTATTTTATTTTTGGCTGTGTTGGGTCTTTGTTGCCGCGCGCGGGCTTTCTTTAGTTGCGGCGAGCAGGGCCTTCTCATTGCAGTGGCTTCTCTTGTTGTGGAGCACCGGCTCTAGGCGCACAGGCTTCAGTAGTTGTGGCATGCGGGCTCAGTAGCTGTGGCTCGCGGGCTCTAGAGCACAGACTCAGTAGTTGTGGCGCACGGGCTTAGTGGCTCCGCAATATGTGGGCTCTTCCCAGACCAGGGCTCAAACCCGTGTCCCCTGCATTGGCAGGGGAATTCTTAACCACTGCATCACCAGGGAAGCCTCTATCTGCTACATTCTTACACTTAAGGAACTAACATATAGTTGGCCGTTCAAATTTTGTAACCTGCACAATTAATTTTCAAAAGTCACAGCCATCTTCATTATACAGAACCCGTCTCCAGAAAATTATTTAAAAGAAGACTCATTAGGGCTTCCCTGGTGGTGCAGTGGTTGAAAGTCCGCCTGCCGATGCAGGGGACACGGGTTCGTGCCCCGGTCCGGGAAGATCCCACATGCTGCATAGCGGCTAGGCCCGTGAGCCATGGCCGCTGAGCCTGCGCGTCCGGAGCCTGTGCTCCGCAACGGGAGAGGCCGCAACGGGAGAGGCCACAACAGTAGGAGGCCCGCGTACCGCAAAAAAAAAAAAAAGAAGACTCATTGTTTGTGTAATACTCTCCTTATGACATTTTAGTAACATTGATTTCACGTTACGTGACCAACCCCAAGCCCATTTTTTAGAGACTAATTTTACTAATCTAGAATGCAAAAAGTAAAGAACAATAAAAACATAAAGTGCTCTTATTCAAAATGAAATAAGGGATGAATTAAAGCACAAATCACACAGAAGGTTTTGTGTGGGAAACTCTAGCGGGGCGGGGGGCGGGTGGTCAGCTGTTAATTGTCAATGCTGTCAAAATCAACTCAGCATGAGCCTTCTCTGGGTTAGGTTTATAATCCAGCTGCCTGGGACTTTCCTGGTGGTTCAGTGGATAAGACTCTGTGCTCCCAAAGCAGGGGGGCCACGGTTCGACCCATGGTCAGGGAACTAGATCCCACATGCCACAACTTAAAGGGCTCGCATACTGCAACTAAGACTCGGTGCAGCCAAATACATACATAAATATTAAAAAAAAAAAAATCCAGCTGCCCTTCTTTCCTTATGTTTCATTCTTGCTGTTACTAGGGAGACTTGGGTGAGGGCGGGGACAAGGGGGTGACATTTGATTGGTTAGTGGTTTGAAGCCATATTCTGATTGGCTGGTGGCTTGCGTATTATTTTATGGAATAAAATCCCTGCTACCTCTCGCAGCTTGTACCATTCTAAACAACAGGATCTAGACGCAGATTATCTGCTATTGGACCCCTTAAGATTTGGGATGGATAGTGTCTAGGCTCAGGGTAACCTGATCATATATAACCTTGGCAGTGTGAGTACTTCTTTCCCTTCTTAACACCATGGAGTCACGCTTTCATTTTATCCTAAAAATAAACTCCATAGGTGTTAATAAGTAATCTCAATTGCATGTGGTCAGTCTTTCATTCCCAGTGGATCTGCACAGTTTAGGAAAGCCTGTAACTTGAGAGTAGTTGATCCCTTACAGTTCTTTGGATGTCATCCATAGCAGCAGCTAAAACTTTAACAGAAATATATTTGGAAAGATATTATGGAAGTCACAAAGCAGACAAGAAGGCCATATAACTAGGTCTAGGAGCAGGAAAAAGCCAATCCAGGAGCTATTATACTATCAAAGCTCTGGATGCTGTATGAAACAAAGTTAAACTCTTTTTTTTTTTCCTTTAGCCACTCAATGCCTTCTCAGATATAGGGGGTGGTGAGAATGTTGCAGGAAGGGGAACCTGTTCCAGGGCTAAGAGTGGGCTCTTGTCTAACACTCGGAAATGAATTGTCTGAGGAGACACACGTGCTGACAAAACAAGACTTTATTGGGAAGGGGAACTCAGGTGGAGAGCAGGAGGGTAAGGGAACCTGGGAGGACTCTCTGCCACGGGGCTTGCAGTCTCGGGTTTTATGGGAATGGGGTTAGTTTTCGGTTGTCTCTGGTCAATCATTCTGACTCAGGCTCCCTCCTGGTGGCTTGCGCATCGCCAGGCCAAAATGGATTCCAGCGAGGATTCTGGGAGGTTGGAAGGACATATGGATTGGCATCTCCTCTCTCCTTTTGACCTTTCCTGAATTCTTCCGGTTGGTGGTTGCTTGTTAGTTCTGCGTTCCTTACCAGGACTTCCTGTTTAAGATAACTCATGCAAGTGGTTACTATGTTGCCTGGCCAGGGCTGGCGGTTTCAGTCAGTGTTTCCCCTAACAAGAGGAAGGATTCTTCAGTTCTCCCCTTCAACACCTATAGTGAAAAGGCTGGACACTCTAATCTAAATCCTAATACAACTGCATATAATTTGAGTGTAACGTGCCAAGAAAAAAGTCTGGATACTCTTAGAAAGGAGTGGATGTGAGCAAACAAAAGCAACAAATATCCACTCCCCTGGGGGAAGGGCCTCCATTTTCAGGTAAATGTATTCAAAGACCTGGGCATAAAAAGGAGATTAGCATTATCAATCAAATGCAAAAAGAATACCACCACAAAGATTTTGAGAGAGAATAAACAGAGGCTTTCTGAGCAAGGAAAAATTGGGAATGATTTTAAAATCAAAGAATAAATGTATTAATTAGGAAGTAGTCCAAGCTGCTATAGCAATGAGACTGAAGTACAGTGGATTAAGCAAAACAAAAGTTCATTTTCACTCATAGAACAATTCAGAGGTAAGCAGTCCAAAGTTGTCATCTTCAACCTAAAGCTTCCATCTCTGGGTTCAAGGTGGCTGCTCTGGCTCCTGCCATCAAATCTGCATCTAGTCAGTAGGGAGGTAGAATGGGTTAGGGGAGTATACCTTTAAAAAAATTTTTTTAAATTAATTAATTAATTTATTTTTGGCCATGTCAGGTCTTAGTTGCGATGCGCAGGCTCTTTGTTATGGTGTGCAGTCTCTCTAGTTGTGGTGTGCATGCTCAGCAGTTGCGGCATGCAGACTTAATTGCCCCCCAGCATGTGCGATCTTAGTTCCCTGACCAGGGGTTGAACGCCCCCTACAGTGCAAGCACGGAATCTTAACCACTGGAGGGCCAGGGAAGTCCCAAGGAGCATGCCTTTTAAGGTCATAACCCAGAAGAGATACTTATCATTTTCAGTTACACCCTGTTGTCTACAACTTAAATGGTAGGCCATGCCTAACTGCAAAGAAGGCTGGGAAATAAAATTTCTACTTGGGCAACCCAAATAAAACTCATAAGACCTATTATTAAAGGAAGAAGGGAAGAGTGAATGCTGGGACAACTGGCAATATCTGTTACACTGACAATGACAAGTTCTAATATGGCTGTGGAGCAACAGAAACTCCCACACTGTTTATGGGAGTATGAATGTGTACAGTACTTAAAGAATAATTTGAGAATATATTATCTTCAATAATTTGAAGACATACAATGCCTTATGACACAATTTCACTTCTAAGTATATTATCTTGGACTACAGATACTTTTTTACATATGTACAAGGAGGCATGTAAAAGAATAAAGCTCTGTTTCTAATATTAAAAACGGCAAAAACTTAAATGATCATCTATACGAGCATGAATAAACAAATCGTTTAATATTCACACTGAAATATCATACAGCAATTAAGGTGAGTGAACTAAAGCTAAAACTAACATGGATAAATCTCACAAACATAACTCAGAAAAAAAGAGAAAGTTGCAAAAAACTATATACTGGATATATACTCCAAAGAATTGAAAGCAGAAACTTGAACAGGTATTTGTACACCCATATTCATAGCAGTATTATTCACAATGGCCAAAAGATGGAAGCAACCCAAGTGCCCCATCCACAGATGAATGGATAAACAAAATGTGGCTTATACCTACAATGGAATATTATTCAACCTTAAAAGGAAGGAAATTCTGATACATGTTACAACATGAATGAATCTTGAACATTATGCTAAGTGAAATAAGCCAGTCACAAAAGGACAAATACTATATGATTCCACTTATATGAGGTAACTAGAGTAGTCAAATTCATGAAGACAAAAAATAGAATCAGATTGACAGGGGTTGGGGGAAGGGAAGAATTGGAAGCTTTTGTTTAATGGGTACAGAGTTTCAGTTTTAGAAAACAAAAAAATTTGGAGTTGGACAGTGGTGATGGTTGCACGACACTGTGAATGTACTTAATGCCACTGAACTGTACACTTGAAAATGGTTAACATGGTGAATTTTATGTTATGTATATTCTACCACAAAAATTACTATATACAGTATGTTTTCATTTACAGGCAACTCAAAAGCATACACATTACAAACATATTGTTAAGGTATACAAGTGATGGGTAAAACTATAAAGTAAACCAAAAGGATGACAAATACAAAATCCAGGAGAGTGGTTACCTAAGAGGTGGGGTGGAGCTGAGAGAAGGAGGGAACGTAATCAGAGAGGATTATACAGAAAGTGTCAAAGTTATGGGTAATATTCTTTTTCTTAAATTAGGTTATATGTACAAGGGTGTTCATTTTAGTAATATTCTTTATCCCTTAAATATACTCTATGTATGTAATATTTTATAGTATCTATATGTTATACATTATTTCATACAAAGGTATACATTTAAATACACCTATCATATATACTTAATATAAATGTATGCTTTTGAATGTATGAAGTATTACATATTTTTACGTGGGAAAATTAAAGGAGAATTAAGAAACATGAAAGTGGGTTACTTGAGGAAAACTTCGAAAAACTAATGTTCAGAAACTCTCTCTAGGCTGAAACAGTTCCAACTTGTATAGTTCCACCTCAAACAACAGGTTTGAGAATGAGGTGTAGTGAATACTATTGTCTGCCTTCAGGACATCCATTTCCTTCCTTCTTCCTTCTTGATAAAACCCCAGTTTTGTTCAGGAGTCCACATCTCCCCTTACATATCCCATGTCACTAAGAAAAAGCTGACTATCTTCAGCTCCAAGAGTAGGTCGCTGCAGTTAAAGTCAGTCATGCCAATATCATCCCCTTGCCTTTTATTGGTTCAGAGATTCTGGCTTAACCTAATCAGCCTGTGGCATTTCTTTTTTATTTTGTTTTGTTTTGGCTTGTTTTTTTGGCCCTGCTGTGCAGCTTGTGGGATTTTAGTTCCCCGACCAGGGATTGAACCCCGGGCCCTCAGCAATGAGAGTGCAGAGTCCTAACCACTGGACCACCAGGGAATTCCCTGCGTGTGGCATTCCTTAGGCCATTCAAAGATTGGCATCTGTCCAAAGTTGGCACAATCATGCTGACGAGCAGGATTTTTATTACATGGTTTGGGGAAGAGACCCTATTTCTAACAGGTATGAACAAGGAACATGTTGTTCCAACTTCTGTTTACAGCCAGCTGGGGGCTTTGATGACAAAGCCAACAGAGGAGGAAGGTCAGAACTGAGAGATATGGAGCTTCAGCCCTGATAGTGCTGTTTATAGAGCTCACTACCTTTGAAACTCCTGTTATTTGAGATGTATTTCCTCACTGTTTAAGGTAGACTGAGTTAGGATTCCCACTGCTTGAACTGGAACCACCCTAACTGAAACCTGGAGGTACATTTTAAGGATACATAGAGAAACAGGAACCTCAGACACACAGTTGGGCCCCATGGAAGTTCAGGAACCCTACTTGTCACTACAAGAAGGGCTGAATATGTAGGTCTCACAGAGAGTGGAACGTAGCTCAGGAACTGGGTGGCCCTTAGGACCCAGTGTAGACCTGGCTGTCACTCCCTCAGCATTAGTAAGTTTTTGATCAATTCTTATCCCAGGACTCTGCCATCTTGGGACTCTTGTTTCAGGTGCATCCCTGCTTTTCTTTATGTATGATTTCTAATCTTGCTATAGCTGTTCAACTCTTCATGTCTTGAGATCTAAATTCCCCAGAGAGGATCTATTTCCTTAAGACAGTCCATCTCGTGAACCCCCTGCCAATCTATAGATTAGATGTTTGTGGGTAAGATGCCCTACCCTTGACTCAATTAACAGTAGTTGAGGGACTTCCCTGGTGGCACAGTGGTTGAGAATCCACCTGCCAATGCAGAGTGCATGGGTTCTAATCCCTGGTCAGGGAAACTGCAAGTTGCAGGATGCAGCCAAAAAAAATAAGTAAATAAATACCCTATACACTTCATTTAGGCATATCATTTGTTGATATTTTGCTACATTCTCTCTCTCCCTCCCTCTTCCATCTATGTATCTATGTATCTATGTATCTATGTATCTATCTATCTGTTTTTCCCCAATCCATTAAACAGTTACTTGAAGCTATTGTGACCCTTCACACCTAAACATTCAGCAGGTATTTCCTAGGAACAAAGCTATCCTTACATGCAACTACTATATACTATTCACTCTAAGGAAACTTAACATAAATACAATTACAGTCGGCCCATTATTTAAATTTCCTCAATTGTCCCAATAATATCCTTTACAGTTTCTTTTTTTTTGGTGTGTGTGTACACATTTAGTTTTATTGTAACAAAGCAACTTGTACACTTCTAATGTTTAAAACTGAACATCATCTTTCCAGTGAAACAAAAAGAAAAATTTAAAAATAAACAGGAATGAAATTACAATAGAGAATGTCAATTGCAAATAAGATCCTACAGGTTCTTCTGATTCTCCCATTGAGTGGTAGGGCTCGAGTCATGATTAGGAGAGAATTTTATTTTAAAAGTGTCATCTTAAATTGCAAGGATGTCCATTAAACATCACAATTAAACATGCCAAAGGAGAAGCCATGTTGTCAAAATGCCCACTTAACCCACCCAAACATCTCAAACCCACCCTTTGCTGACCTTCTATAACCTTTTTTTTTTTTTTTTTTTTTTTTTTTTTTGCGGTACACAGGCCTCTCACTGTTGTGGCCTCTCCCGTTGCGGGGCACAGGCTCCGGACGCGCAGGCTCAGCTGCCATGGCTCACGGGCCCAGCCACTCCGCGGCATGTGGGATCTTCCCGGACCAGGGCACGAACCCGTGTCCCCTGCATCGGCAGGCGGACTCTCAACCACTGCGCCACCAGGGAAGCCCTATAACCCCATTTTTTTAAGTTTTTTTTTTCTTTTTTTAAACAAGAGAAAGTAGACAGATACATGTTGGTAAACACTAACTGTCCATACTCACATAGAGACACAGTGTAATCTCTGAGCCCAATATACAGAGAAAGGAGGAAAAAAGCTAGAATTCTATGTACTACTATACAGGGGCCTAGCACCCTCCAGCTTCCAGCAGAGCTAAGGGAGCAGAAGGTTTTTCTTTTTTCCCACAGAGAATGGTGGTGTTGATTCCATAAAGTTTTTGTTGAGACAGGAAAGGATAAAAATGAATTTGGAACAGAAAGGGGTAGAGATTCTTTTCCCACTGAATTCTGCTCAAGGTATTTTCCCCCAAAATAAGTTGTGAGCCATGGTATAAAGGAGAAAAGAGACCTCAAAAACAGGGCGCCTGAACACAAGAGGAGGAGAAAAGAAAAAGACTGCAACTTGCTCCCAGAGACTGGAGAAAATTAAAAAAGGAAGGTTGGAATCCATCAGGGTTCCATTAGTCATCTTCTTCATCTTCCTCTCCTCCCCCCCATCATCATCTTCATCTTCTTCACCTTCATCCGCATCCCCTTCTTCATCAGTATCTTCCAATCCTTCTTCCTCTTCATCATCATCTTCTTCTTCACCTGCCCCTTCCTCATCATCCACGTCCAGAACCAAGTAGCACTGTAATGGATTTGGCCAAATATCATCTTTGAGGACCTCTCCTAACTCATCTGCACCTGCATCAGAATGATCAGTAAACCAGGTGAAGAAGCTTTCTGGTTCCTCATGCTGTCTCTTCCTGCTGGCTTTATTCTGCATTTGATTTGAACGTTTTGTCAAATCCTTTCTGGATTTCCATTTGATTTGAGTGGACTTTGAAGATGGATCACCACTCTCATTCAGATGAAATTCTTTGGAGAGAACTTTATTTTCGAAGGGTTTTCATCAAAATAAAAATCTATTCTGTAACCTGAGTTAATATCTTCACATTCTGTCACTTCACTCTTGTCAAATAATGCAGCGCCTCTTCATCCTCCTCCCCAAGCAGTGCAGACACTTGTGGATGGTTAACAAATGTTACCCCAAAATTTGGGATTTGGGCCATCAATTCCGACCTCTTCTGAAAAAATGGTTGGCGGAGTTTGTTTTATTTCTGTTCTACTTTCAAAATCTCCTCACAGGCTTGTTCGTTAAGTCTGTCTGTTTCATTTTGTACTTCATCAATATGTTCAATTGCTTCTTGCTGTTCTTTTTTTTCATTGGTCAAGTTCGGAGAAGCAGACGTTTCTTCTGGCCTGAAGGCAGGAGTCAGTTTTGGTTTCTTCGGTTTCTTTGCTTGGGGTGGAAGTGAAGACTGGTGTTTGGGGGCCATGCTGGGAGAAGAGCCAAGAATCCACCCAAGGGAAGCCACTCTGAGAACTCTACAGTTTCTTATTTTTTTAATTCAGGGTACAATCAAGGATCACACATTGCATTTAGTTTTCATGCCTAGTCTCCTTTAATACAAAAACAGTTTTTTTTTTCTTTCATGACATTGACATTTTTTAAGACTCCAAACCGACTGTTTTGCAGAATGTCCCTAAACTTTGGATTTCAGTTTCCTCATAATTAGATTTTTTTTAATTTGGGGGGACAAAAATACTACATAATTAATGTATCCTTATATACCCCACACCATGATGTACATTATGTCAGTTTGTCCCATCAGTAGTGACATCAAGTTTGATCATTTGGGTAAGGCAGTGTTTGCCAAATTTCTCTATTGTAAAGGTATGTATAGTAATCTATGGGATAATACTTTGAGGTTCTGAAAGTATCTTTTTCCCTACAGCTTTTTACCAATGGTTCTGACATCCACTGATGATTCTTGCCCAAATCAGTTATTACAATGATGATTGTAAATGATTTTATATTTCTATCCTTCCTTCTACATTTATCAGTTGTAATATTCCTATACAAAAAAGCTCCCCCATCTCTCTCATTTTGTTTACTCTTAATATCTTATGGACACATGGATTCTTTATTAAAAATGAACATGTACACCTTACATTTATACAATGTTATACATCAAATATATATCAATAAAAATTAAAAATAATCATGTGATAATCCACTACTGTCATTACTAATTTTGATCCTTCAGTTGTCTCAAATTTGACCAACATGAGACTTTTCAAGCTGGTTCCTGTTTCTTTTGGCAAGTCCCCATCAATTTTTGAGCACTTCCTTGCATTTTTCTATAATTAAAAAATTTCCTTATTATGAAGAGGGACCAAGATGGTGACATCGAAGGCTCATGAACTTCCTTCCTCCCATGGACACACAGAATGTACAGCCACGTACAGAGCAATTCCTCTGGGAGAAATCCAGAAACTAGCTTAGCGACTTCTACACATCGAGTAGATGAGAAAATACCCACCTCAAAATGGGTAGGAAAGGCTGAGACACACTCTCACCATGAACCTCACCCTCAGTACAGGGCCATACAATTAAGGGGGGAAACCCCCAATTCCCACCTTCTCCCTGAGGAGTGAAAGGTTTGGACCCACATCTTGTGCCCCAACTTTTAAGGTTCTCACATCAGGGATGGGTCCCTAAAACACCTAGCTCTGAAAGCCAACAGGGCTTGTGTCCATGAGTCCCACAGGACTACAGCAAACAGAGAAGCAATTCTTAATGGGTTTGTGACTTCCTTTGATCATTAAACTTTCATTTCTCACTGTGCCATCGCTTGGATCTTGTAATATGTTTTTTTAATTGTAGTAAAACACAGATCACATTACACTTGCCATCTTTATCATTTTTAAGTGGATATTTGGGTTTCTTCCACCTCTTGGTTACTGTGAATAATGCTGCAATGAACATGGGTGTGCACATATCTCTTTCAGACTCTGCTTTGAATTCTACTGTATATATAACCAGAAGTAAGATTGCCAGATCATATGGTAATTCTATAATTTTTTTGAGGAACCACCTCAAAAACTACTATTTCCCATATCAGCTGTACCATTTTACATTCCTACCTATAGTGCACAAGTGTTCCAATTAATAGGATGTTGGTCACATCCTCACCAACCCTTGTTCATTTTCTGTTTTTTTGAGAGTGGCTACCCTAATGGGAGAGATGTAATACCTCGTTGTGGTTTTGATTTGCCTTTCTCATGATTAGTGATGTCGAGCATCTTTTTCACGTGCTTGTTGGCTATTTGTGTATCTTCTTCAGAGAACTGTCTGTTCAAGTCTTTTGCCCGTTTTTAAAATCAGACTGTTTTTTGTTGTTGAGTTGAAGTTCCTTATAAATTTTGGATATTAATCCCTAATCAGATATATGATTTCCAAATATTTTCTCCAATTTCATAGATTGCCTTCCTCTTTTTTTTTTTTTAAGGGCTTCAAATGCTTGGTTTTTTATTTATTTATTTATTTATGGCTGTGTTGGGTCTTCATTTCTGTGCGAGGGCTTTCTCTAGTTCTGGCAAGTGGGGGCCACTCTTCATCGCGGTGCGCGGGCCTCTCACTATTGCAGCCTCTCTTGTTGGGAGCACAGGCTCCAGACGCGCAGGCTCAGTAGTTGTGGCTCACAGGCCTAGTTGCTCTGCGGCATGTGGGATCTTCCCAGACCAGGGCTCGAACCCGTGTCCCCTGCATTAGCAGGCAGATTCTCAACCACTGCGCCAGCAGGGAAGCCCTGCCTTCCACTCTCTCGATTGTTTCTTTTGATACACAAAAGGTTTTAAGTTTGACGTAGTCCCATTTGTCTAGTTTTGCTTTTGTTGTCAATACTTTTGGTGTCACACCCAATAAATCATTGTGAAATCTAATGTCCTAAAGTTTTCTCCTTTGTTTTTTCTAGTTTTATAGTTTAGGTCATGTGTGTAGGTCTTTGATCCACTTTGAGTTAATTTTTGTATATGGCATAAGAGTCTAACTTCATTCTTTTGCATGTGGATATCCAGTTTTCTGAGAACCATTTGTTCAAGAGACTGTCCTTTTCCCATGTGTGGTCTTGTACCCTTGTAGAGAATCATTTGGCAATACGGTCAGCCCAACATATCCAAAGGTATTGCACCAGTGGATTCAAGCAGCTGGGGACAGAAAATATTTGGGGGAAAAGGTTCCAGAAAATTCCAAAAAGCAAAATTTGAAGTTGCTGTGCACTGGTAACTATATTGCATTATTGTAAGTTATCTAGAGATGGTTTAAAGTATATGGGATGGGCTTCCCTGGTGGCGCAGTGATTGAGAGTCCGCCTGCCGGTGCGGGGGACACGGGTTCGTGCCCCGGTCCGGGAGGATCCCACGTACCGTGGAGCGGCTGGGCCCGTGAGCCATGGCCGCTGAGCC
Source organism: Mesoplodon mirus (assembly GCF_964341445.2). Taxonomy (NCBI): domain Eukaryota; kingdom Metazoa; phylum Chordata; class Mammalia; order Artiodactyla; family Ziphiidae; genus Mesoplodon; species Mesoplodon mirus. Next base: position 160,813,602 of record NC_138979.1, on the reverse strand, counting down.
TGCGCATCTGGAGCCTGTGCTCCACAACGGGAGAGGCCACGGTAGTAAGAAGCCCACGTACTGCACACAAAATAAATAAATAAAGTATATGGGAGGATGTGCATAGGTTATACGCAAATACTTCACCATTTTATATAAGGGACTTGAGCATCCACAGATTTTGGCGTCTCTGAGGGTCCTGGAACCAATCCCCTGCTAATATAAAGGAACGGCTCTATGTGTATGGGTTTATTCCTGGGCTCTCTATCATTGCATTTGGTCTATATATCTGTCTTTATGTCAGTACAACACTGTCTTGATTAGTACTTTGCTTTGTAGTATGTTTTGAAATCAGGAAGCATGAGGCCTCCAACTTTGTTCTTCCTTTCCAAGATTGTTTTGGCTATTCGGGATCCCTTGAGATTCCATACCAGTATTGGCATTTTTTCCTTTTCCATTTCTACAAATGTTATTGGTATTTTGATAAGAGATAGTATTGAATCCATAGATCGCTTTGGGTAGTATGGACATTTTATTGAGTCTTCCAATCCTCCAGCACAGAATGTCTTCCCACTCTCTTGTATATTCTCTGATTACTTTTAGCAACATTTTGTAATTTTCAGTGTACAAGTCTTTCACCTCCTTAGTTAGGTTTACTCCTAGGTATTTTATTCTTTTTGATGCTATAGCAAATTGGATTGTTTCCTTAGTTTCTTTTTTGATTGGTCATTGTTAGCCGTACTGAACTGCAACTGATTTTTCCATGTTGATTTTGTATCCTGAAACTTCGTTGAAATCATTAATTAGTTGTAACAGATTTTACAAACGGATTCTTTAGGATTTTCTACATAAGATCATGTAATGTATGAACAGAGATAATTTTACTTCTTTTCCAATTTGGATACCTTTTATTTTTCTTGTCCAACTGTTCTAACCCAGACTTTTCAACATGTGCTTTATCAGTTGGTATAGGCTAAGTTATGCTCTTGTAAATAACAAACAAACAAAAAAACCAACCCAAATTTCAGTGGCTAAAACAACAAATGTCTATTTTTCATTTACCCTAGTGTTGGGATGTTCTGTGGGATCCAGGCAAAGCAAGGTCCCATCTCTATGTTTTCATGATTTGAAAGGCAGGCCAAAGGGAGCATAGTTCATCACAGAATGACTTTTAAAACTTCTGCCTAGAAATGATACATGTCATCTTCACTCACATTGCCACACCTAACTTCAAAGGTTGTGGAGAAGAGCCATCCTATACTGGGTCCATAAACAAGAGAGCCAGAAATATTTGGTAAACAGCACAAACAACTGCTACACTCTACCCTTCTAGTTACCAAATGTTGATTTCACTTTCTCTACCACAGGCCAAGTATACACTACACAACCCCCTCCTCCACATAGACATTCTCCAAGTCCTGTCCAATCATGACATCATGCTCCAAGTCCAAGAGATCTAGGTGGAGCACAGCTGTCTCTACAGTAAGGGGTATATGTAGTAGTATCAGTATCAGGAGGTGTGGCTTTTTTTGATCTAGAGACCTATGCACCAAGAGGGCAAATTATCTGCCCTTATAACACCAAATATACAATTGGTGGAAGAGGAACAGGACAACTACAGTGAACACTCCTATTCAGAAAAGGAAACAAAACAAAACACATAGAAGTGACTAGTTTCTAGCAATTCTGTCTACAAGATGAACTGTGCAAGGGCACCTTACTTTGGGGGTAAGGAATTCAGAAAAGCTAAAAATAAAAGGACAGGCAAAAGTAGATAAGGCAAATGCACTACAGAAAAGAAAAAGAAAAAGAAAGCAAAGATCCTGTTCTTAATATAAGAAAAAGTAGAATTCATTCTAAAGAGCATTAAATGAAACAAAAAGAATACACTATAATGCTAAAGGCTACAGTTCACACAAAAAATATCAGTTATGAATATCCATGCACAAAACACCACAGTAGCAACTTTCATCAAGTAGAAACTCTAAGAAATGCAAGGAGAAATAGACAAAGTATACTAAGATTAGAAAACTCAGTGTGAGACAGATCAAAGAGTCAAAAATAAATGTAAGGATACAGAAGACCTAAACAATCAGGTAGATCTTATGCATAAATATCAAACCTTTTACCCTGATAATACCAGATAATACAGAATGTACCTCCTTTTCAGGTGTACATGGAACTTTCATGAAACTGACCATGTTAGGCTACAAAGAAAACCTCAATATTTTCCATATTGCATATTCAAACAGCATATTATTTTTGCATGCCTTTTCCCATCTTTTAATTTACTGAGGTGTAATTTACAAATAATAAAATGTACCCATTTTGTGCACATTTCAATGCTTTTTGAGAAATCAATATATCCAAGTAGCCATCACAGCAATCAAAATACAGAAAATTTCCATCATCCCCCCAAACTCCCTTGTACCTCTACAAGAGCCAATCTTCTCCCTCCACATCAGGCAATCAATTTACTTTCCATCACTATAGATTGGGTTTGTGATTCCTAGAGTTTCATATGTACGGAATCATACAGTATACATTCTTTTGTGTCTGGCTTCTTTTGCTCAGCTTAACAGTTTTAAGATTCATCTATGTTATTATATCAGTAGTTCATTCTTTTTATTGCCAAATAGTATTCCATTGTATGAATGCACAGTTTGTTTATCCATTTACTTGTTGATGGATACTTTGGTTGTTTCCAGTTCTTATCTATTATGAATAAAGATAATATGAACATTGGTGTACAAGTCTCTGTGTAGATATAAGTTTTCATTTCTCTTGGTTAGATTTCCTAGGAGTGGAGTTATTGGGTTGTGTGGAAAGTGTATTTTCCCATTATTTCCAACAGTTTTGTGTCATCTTGATTTAGGCACATCTTGTAAATACCATATAGCCACAAGATTTTAAAAATAGCCAATCTGAGCATTTGTCTTTTAATAAGGGAACTTAACCTAGTCACATTCATTCATCATGACTACTGTGTTTGGACTTTTCCCTACCCAACTTAGTCTTCTATTTTCCATTATTTCTTCTTCCCTCCCCTCTTCTGCATCTCTTTTTCCTCTTTCTTTTAAAATTTACATATAGTGAAGTATACAGATCTCCAGTGGTGTATTTTTTTTAATTTTAATTTTTTAGTTAATTGAGCTTCCCTTTTCCATTTTATTTCTGTTGGTTTAGGAGACGTACATCTTACATTAGTTAGGATTAGGTTTGGCTATACAATTAAAGTAAAACCCAGGTAGCCTTTTCTAATGTATTGGCACACCTGGTCACTCAATTCCAAAGCCAACATTATCTAACAGTTCTCCTGCAGAAGAAGAACAACTCTCCAGTAAGAGCTCTGATTAAGATTATTTGGCTTGACCCTGATCACCCATGTTTGAAATAATCACAATGACAAACGGAATAAGGATGTTCTAATTGGTCCAGTTTGACTCTAGGTACCTCACATAAGTGGAATTACAGTATTTGTCTTTTCGTGACTGGCTGATTTCTCCTAGCACAATGACGTCAAGGTTCATCCATATTGTAGTATGTGTCAGAATAGTATAAACGCATACTATTCCATTGCATGTATATACCACATTTTGGTTATTCATTCATCTGTTTGGACACTTGTGTTGCTTCCACCTCTTGGCTATTGTGAATAGTGATGCTAATGAACATGGGTGTACAAATATCTCTTCAAGATCCTGGTTTCAATTCTTTTGTATATATTCCCTGAAGTCGAATTGCTGGATCATATAGTTCTATTTAAAAATTTTTGAGGAACCGTCATACTATTTTCCATAGCAGCTGTACCATTTTATATTTCCACCAGCAGTACACAGCAGTCCCAACTTCTCCACATCCTCGTCAACACTTGTTGTTTATTTATCCTTAACAGCAGCCATCCTAATAGGTATAAGGTGGTATCTTATTGTGATTTCAATTTGCACAATGATTCAATTTCCCTAATGATTAGTGATGCTGAACATCTTTTCATGGGCTTTTTGGCCATCTGTATGTCTTCTTCAGAGAACTGTCTGTTCAAGTCCTTTGCCTATTTTTAAATCTACCTCATTGTTTTTAAATGCTCATGACATTCCATAGTATAGATATAACATAGTTAAAACTTTCTGATGGTTATTTACATTCTTTTCAATTTTTCTCTATTATAAATAGTGGTGCAGTAAACATCCTTCTATACACTTCCTTGTACACGTGTGAATTTTTTTACACATTTATCATGCATTTACATCACACTGATCATGTGATGCAAATGCACTGATCATTTTAAAGGAAATCACCTATATACCTGTAAATAACCAAAAAATAGAATTGGGCTCACATGATATCTGCAATTTTTATTTTAATGGATCCTGCCCAACTACTGTCTGAAATGGTTATACTTATTTGCATTCTTGTGAGCACTACATGACTATCAATTTCCTCATACCCTTTTATATATATTGGAAAATCTTCTGGTCAGTCATTTGTCTTAATTTTGGGGGAAGTTGTTTTGCAGAGAAATCTAATTTTAATGTATCCACTCTTAGCAATCTTTTCTTTTATGGCTTTTACGTTCTTCATCTTCTTTTAAGAATTCTACTCAGAGCCTATACACATTTTTCTTGTTTTTATCCTAATACTTTCATAGCTTAAAAAATATTTAGACTTTGATCCAGTTGAAACATTTTCTCATGAAGGATATGAGGTAGAAATCTAATTTTTTTTTCAAATGGATAGCCAACTTGTCATTATAATACAATAAGCACTAACATTTATTGAACAACACTTACTTGTAACAGGTACTGTTCAATTCAACCCCATCTTATTGGGGTTGTTTTGAGGATTAAACAAAACATTTTAAAAGGGAAGCAAAGAAGGCATCAAATGGCTATGTGGTTTGCCCAATTCATACAGATATTAACTGGTGAAATCAGGATTCTAACCCTAATGGAATGACTCCACAATATTTGGCTTTTAATGTAATTTCCTTTTCATATAGATTTGAAATACCAGCTTTATAACATACCAAATTGCCATAAGTATATAGGTCTATTTATGGACTTTCTAGTCTGTTTCAATGATTTATTTGTCCATTCTTAGCTATGTTGTGATCATGTAAAACATCTAATCTGATCATGTTATCCACCCTAATTAAAGTTTTAATAACTCCCCATTGACCTTAGGATTAAGTCCAAACCCTTTAGCATGTCATATAAAGCCCCCTCCCTCCCACCTCCTACCTCTGGAGTCTCAGATGTGGGTACAGACACCTTCCCTTTCTAGTTCTTTTTAAAGATTAACTCAAACATAACTGCTTCTGGTCTTTCTCCCCTCCCCATGCCAACCAAGTAGAAAGAAATCATTCTTTCCACCCGTATGTCTACTCCCTCATACTTTTATCTTAGCATCATTATTTTACCGTATTTATTCATCTACATGTTTCTCTTTCCCACCATATATGAGTATCTTGAGGATAAGGCCATATCTTATTAAATACCTAGTATCATCTTAATAAATATTTGTAGAGTAAATCAATATAAAATGACCATCAAATTATGTGAGCAATTATCTGATTTATAAAAAGATGCAGGGCTTCTCTGGTGGCACAGTGGTTGAGAGTCCGCCTGCCGATGCAGGGGACATGGGTTCATGCCCTGGTCTGGGAAGATCCCACATGCCACGGAGTGGCTGGGCCTGTGAGCCATGGCCGCTGAGCCTGCGCGTCCGGAGCCTGTGCTCTGCAACGGGAGAGGCCACAACAGTGAGAGGCCTGCGTACCGCAAAAAAAAAAAAACAAAAAAAAACCCAGATGCAACAAATTTTAAAATGACACAATATATAATTTTCAAAACAACATTAAAAAGTGAGTGTATTTAACCGTACTCAGCTCATTACAGAGCAAATGGGTGAGTGGAATAATAATTCATGCTATAGCATGTTTAATGAACTGGCAAAAGGGAAAGTTGGTCGAAGGAAGGCAGAGGAAATTTGTCTTTTAAGAATTAGAACCGAGGGGCTCCATAATCATCTGGCATCCGCTCAATGTTGTACCTGATCAGAACAAAAAATTAACACTGGTCAGAAGTGTGAGTCCAGAACCCACCTTAAAAACCCATCCTTTCCTGATTACATCACTCTCACCTCCTCTTGTGAATCCTTTTTGTCAGTGGGAACTAAATTTTAAAGGCCTATCATAATGAATGATTTACAGCAAAATGCCGACTATATTATCTCTATTCTTCAAAGTGAGGAAGTTAAGTTACAGCAAAATGCTGACTATATTATCTTTATTCTTCAAAGTGAGGAAGTTAAGTTGGGGAGCCAGGCACTGAGTCCAGATAAGTCCAAGGCCCTCACCCATATTCTTCCCATTCTGTTGTGTTTGTCCCAGGATAAAAGCTGGCCAATAATATCTGAGGACTGACATAGGAATATCCAAGAAGGATAAAAAGCAGCTTTTGTTTGTTTGTTTGTTTTGGCTTAAAATAGTGGTCATTTATTTATTATTTAGTACAATTGTGAGGGCTGATGAGGAGGTTTTGTTGCTGGCCTCCCTGGACTCACTCACAGACCTGCCAACCGCTGGGGGCCCAGCTGGCACTGGGTGTCCGCAGCTTTTGTTTTTTTAATAAACTTTTAGTTTCCCAGATGAGGTGCTAATCACATGCACTAGGTTTCAAAAAAATATTTCTAGCCAAAAAGATTAGCTTGATTTTAATTACTGCTTTGTATTTAAGGCCCCACATCTCCCTATTTCTTCTAGTGATCTTATTGTAACAACGTGAATGTCTGCCTCATTCCTAAAGCCTAGCTCTATCTTTTGCATTTGTTCTTGTTACTTTGCCTCATTTCTTCAAATAGAACTATGTAAACATTTGATACATCAATCTCTTTCAAATCCTTCTATAACTTGACCTCATTTTTAGCTGATATCAGTTATATACTTTTAATCACTTCCCTAAGAGAAAGTTCTCACCTATGGTTAGAAATGTACATGATGGGAACTCCAGGGATCTTCCGGATTCTTCGTTTAAGGTCCCGGTCAACTGTGGCCACAATGTAACACTTGTGCTGGAAGAGACCCATTGGGTGTTCACATAGAGCTCATTCAGGGATACTAGATACAACCACTGGCTAGTCTGAAGAACTATTCATTTTCACAGTAAATAGGAAAGGAAAGGCTAAACCAATTTGTTGAGTAGCTACTATGATCTAGGAGCTCAAATTTATAAGCTGCCTGGGCTGAATGTAGCTCTAAGAATCTTGAGGGGGAGAAGACAGAAAAACTATTTAAAAGCTGCAAATTGGTTTTTGTCTTATAAGTGGAGAGGATTTTCTTATCTGGGACAGACAATTCCTTGGTTTTGGGAAAACGCCCTTAGAGACTCTACGCAAAGGTAGAGTAAGTGCCTTAGATCCGAGGGCACAACTTTTGCGGTCTGTGGCATCTCCGGGGATGACCTACTCTGAGGCCTCCTAGCAGTGGGGGTAGGCTGCCTCCTTGGCCCTAAAGCCAGAATAGGAGGATCTCCAGGACAAGTCTGAGTGAAACAGCTCTGAAAGCACTAACATTTAGCTACCAGTTTGGAACTAATTTGTATTGTACTTTACTTCCATCCTACCCAAATCTCTCACTGAGTTTTATAAAGAGTTGCAGATTGGTGTCAGCCATGCTGTGGGAAATGAAGGGAAATGCTGGCCCCACCCATGGGATGAAGTGGCTAAGAGGATGGCAGTGTGGTCACCAGATGAAGATGATTATCCTCAGCAGAGAGAGGCTCTTTAAGGGCAATCAGTAGCAAAAGTTCTTGTAGTATTTGACAAGGAAGCCAGAACACAAGAATCAAAAACCTACTTATTCTAGGGTATGTGTGAAACAGCATCCTGGGAGACTTAGATGTAACAAAATTCCTACACAGGGAGTAAATGGAACCTCACTTTAGATTCACAGGGAGGTGGAATCTGATATATTATTATGTCTATACTCGCTCACTTAAACCATCTTAGATTTGTGGAATAAAGAATCAGTAAATGCTCCAAATTACACACCCAATAAACGCAAGTGCTAAAATCTGAAATCCTCCCTAAGCCAGTGATCTTTCCATTATGGTTATAGTAGACACTTCCAATCCATTTTCTCAAGTAAATGAGGACACCTACACTTCCCATGAAGGGATTCTATATAATTTTTTTTATCATTTATATTCCTAGATACTTTACATGAACATTCAGGAAATAAGTTTATCTTTTTTTTTAATAGCACAAAGTACATATTAAAAAATGATGATACCTGAGTTACTCTTTGTACTAAGCAGTCATCTGCATAGGTTCCTTTGTGTGTGCATGGTAATCGTTCAAATCTTGGATCCTTGGCAATCCTATATGGTTATAAAAGTGGATTAATGAAAACATTCAAGCAATTGAATAACTTTATGACTCTCAATCAGTGAAATAAGAGTAAAGTGATCTATCTGGAGATTTTAAGACACCCCTCTCCTCCTGAAGCTTATCTTCAGTTTAGAGAGAAGGGAATTAAAGCTTACTGACTGACAGCTGCTGTGCCTTACATCATGTACTTGTCACAAAACTGCATTATTATACTTCCATTTTACAGATAAAGAAGCAGATTCAGAGAGGTTGATTAATTTGTTCAAAGCTACACAGCTGGGAAAAGCCAGGATTCAAAACCAAATCAATTTTAACCCAACCATTTTACTTTTAGAAAGCTGTCTTACACACACGTACAAGAATATAGGCACGAGGATGTCACTACTACACAGTTTATAAGAGTGGAAAACTGTGATAATCTGATTATCCACCAGCAAGGTAAAAGTTAAATACATTTTGGTACCCCTATCCTATTTTAAAAAATGAGGTAGAGTTGTATGTACCAATGTGGAAGGACATATAATAAATTGTTAAATAAACAAAGCAGACCATATATACGTATGGGTGTGTATACACACACACACATATGTAACATAAAAAAATCATATTCATTAATGTCTTCACTGGTCTCAACAGAAAGGTCTTTAGTATTGGGAATGTGATAAGCTTATGATTTTCCAAAACTCTAGTTTTTCACTTGAAAGCTCAATTTTTATCATTGGTAACTAACAGAGTAAGTTGTTTTCCTTGAAGTGACAGGTTCATTGCACTAATTTTTGAGAAAATACCTGTTAAATACCAAAGTCTGAAAAATCAGTGTTTCCCAGTTGTTCTTCACATAAAAATGATATTTCATGAAAAAGAAGCTGGTTCAGCTCACAACTCAAGCACACAAATGCTTTTCATAGAGACAACGTTCATCCTTTGGTATGTTTTTCTTCTTCTTCCAGTTTTATTGAGATATAATTGACATACAGCACTGTGTAAGTTTAAAGGTATACAGCATAATGATTTAACTTACATACATCATGAAATGATTACCACAGAAAGGTTACTGAGCATCTATCAGGAGAAATGCTTTATGTGTACTTCACATTTCACCACACAGAATACTGATGTGTACTGCAGGGTTGAGATTTAACAAAGTTAATGAATTTTACTGCTCTATTAAGCATATTCTTAAGTGACCGGCATTTTTTTTCAACTGCCAGTGGGTGGTAGTGAAGAATACAAAAACCACTAGCATTATTTGGGCCCACTGCCTTGATTTGTACTAAGGCACTGGCATTTTTTGCATTCAGTGAAAATGTCAGCACAGTGACAAAGGCAACATCTTGGAATTATTATGAAAACAGCTTTGCAAACTCCCTGCAAAGGTCTCTAGGACTCCTGGGGTGGGGGAGGGTTCCATGAGCCACACTTTGGGAACCACTGCTGTAAACTCAAGGGCACTTTCTAGAATAAACTCAAAACTTCTTTAGGTAAACTCAAAATGCTTTACGTGTGAAATTCTGAAGAAGATAACTAGATAACAAACTAACAGAAAAGCACTTTCTAATTGAAAATCTAGAGGAACTTAAATGGAGGCCCATGAGACCAATATGACTAAGTAACTTAGTTCAAAAAGCTTCAGCTTGAAAACCTCTAACCTTCCAATGTTTGCTTTCTTAATTATAAATAGTTAACTAGGTTTGTATGATTTTTATTTAAACTAACCAGATAAGAAATCTTCAGATAGCAAACAGTTGAAGGAGGGTCAAAACAATCTTCATTACACCAATCTAGAACAAATCTGGACCAGGTCCTTCCTACCTTAGAGCCACTCGATACTTCTGCCCCAATTTCTCAATTTCAGCCATTACGCAGTCAGTTATACAAGGGATACCTGTTAGGAAAAAAAAATTAGTAACAGAACTTGTAAAGAAACTGATTTAACTCTCTCTGAATTATATCCTGTTGAGAGTATGTACGTATGTACGTATGTATGTATGTATGTATGTACGTATGTATATGTATTTACTGTTTGCCGTGCCACACGGCTTGAGGGATCTTAGTTCCCTGACCAGGGATCAAACTGAGGCCCCCAACAGTGGAAGCGCAGAGTCCTAACCATTGGACCACCAGGGAATTCTCCTGTCAAGAATCTTTGAAATGACAGCAAAATAAGCACAGTACAGTGAACAATAAGAACTAGAGAAGAATAAAATCCCTATCTATAAAGAAACTAGGGAACTGTTGCAACCCCACATCACAAATTCCATAAAGTATCTGTCATAAACATAACTGGGGAAAAAAATTGAGCTGGATCCCTGTCATTGTTTATATATTAAAATAAATTCTAAATGGAAAAAAATCTAAATGTGAATCAAAATATTTAAATGTGAACCAAAAGAAACCATGAAATTAACCAGAGAATATAAATTTGATCACATAAAAATATAAAACTTCTGTTTGACAACTATCAAATGAAAAGTCATACTAAAGTAAAATAAAAATAAACTGGGAAAAACATTTCTACACATTTGTCAAAGGGTAAATTTTCTTAATATACAAAGAGCTTTATAATAATAGTTTGGAAGCACTGAAATTGAAGCTGTGATTAAAAAATCTTCCAACAAATAAAAGCCCAGGACCAGATGGCTTCACAAGCGAATTCTATCAAACATTTAGAAAAGAGCTAACACTTATCCTTCTCAAACTCTTCCAAAATATAGCAGAGGGAGGAATACTCCCAAACTCATTCTACAAGGCGACCATCACCCTGACACCAAAACCAGACAAAGATGTCACAAAAAAAGAAAACTACAGGCCCGTATCACTGATGAACATAGATTCAAAAATCCTCAACAAGATACTAGCAAACAAGATCCTAGATACTAGAATCCAACAGCACATTAAAAGGATCATACACTATGATCAAGTGGGGTTTATCCCAGGAATGCAAGGACTCTTCAATATATGTAAATCAATCAATGTGATATACCATATTAACAAATTGAAGAATAAAAACCATACGATAAGCTCATTAGATGCAGAAAAAGCTTTCAACAAAATTCAACACCCATTTATGATAAAAACTCTCCAGAAAGTAGGCATAGAGGGAATCTACCTCAACATAATAAAGGCCATATTATGACAAACCCATAGCCAACATCGTTCTCAATGGTGAAAAACTGAAAACATTTCCTCTAAGATCAGGAACAAGACAAGGTTGCCCACTCTCACCACTATTATTCAACATAGTTTTGGAAGTTTTAGCCACAGCAATCAGAGAAGAAAAAGAAATAAAAGGAATCCAAATTGGAAAAGAAGAAGCAAAACTCATTGTTTGCAGATGACATGACACTATACACAGAGAATCCTAAAGATGCTACCAGAAAACTACTAGAGCTAATCAATGAATTTGGTAAAGTAGCAGGATACAAAATTAATGCACAGAAATCTCTGGCATTCCTATACACTAATGATGAAAAATCTGAAAGAGAAATTAAGGAAACACTTCCATTTACCATTGCAGCAAAAAGAATAAAGTACCTAGGAATAAACCTAAGGAGACAAAAGACCTGTATGCAGAAAAGTATAAGACACTGATGAAAGAAATTAAAGACAACACAAACAGATGGAGAGATACACCACGTTCTTGGATTGGAAGAATCAACATTGTGAAAATGACTATACTACCCAAAGCAATCTACAGATTCAATGCAATCCGTATCAAACTACCAATGGCATTTTTCACAGCACTAGAACAGAAAATTTCACAATTTGTATGGAAACACAAAAGACCCTGAATAGCCAAAGCAATCTTGAGAAAGAAAAATGGATCTGGAGGAATCAGGCTCCCTGACTTCAGGCTATACTACAAAGCTACAGTAATCAAGACAGTATGGTACCGGCACAAAAACAGAAATATAGATCAATGGAACAGGACAGAAAGCCCAGAGATAAACCCACGCAAATATGGTCATCTTATCTTTGATAAAGGAGGCAAGAATATACAATGGAGAAAAGACAGCCTCTTCAATAAATGGTGCTGGGAAAACTGGATAGCTACATGTAAAAGAATGAAATTAGAACACTCCCTAACACCATACACAAAAATAAACTCCAGATGGATTAAAGACCTAAATGTAAGATCAGACACTACAAAACTCTTAGAGGAAAACATAGGAAGCACACTCTTTGACATAAATCACAGCAAGGTCCTTTTTGACCCACGTCCTAGAGAAATGGAAATAAAAGCAAAAATAAACAAATGGGACCTAATGAAACTTAAAAGCTTTTGCACAACAAACGAAACCATAAACAAGATGAAAAGACAATCCTCAGAATGGGAGAAAATATTTGCAAATGAAGCAACTGACAAAGGATTAATCTCCAAAATATACAAGCAGCTCATGCAGCTCAATATCAAAACAACAAACAACCCAATCTAAAAATAGGCAGAGGGCTTCCCTGGTGGCACAGTGGTTGAGAGTCCGTCTGCTGATGCAGGGGACACGGGTTCATGCCCCAGTCTGGGAAGATCCCACATGCCACGGAGCGGCTGGGCCTGTGAGCCATGGCTGCTGAGCTGGCGCATCCGGAGCCTGTGCTCCGCAACGGGAGAGGCCACAACAGTGAGAGGCCCACGTACCGCAAAAAAATAAAAAAATAAAAATAAATTAAAAAATACAAAAATATATAAAAATAGGCAGAAGACCTAAATAGACATTTCTCCAAAGAAGATATAGATTGCCAACAAACACATGAAAGGATGCTCAACATCACTAATCACTAGAGAAATGCAAATCAAAACTACAATGTGGTATCACCTCACACTAGTCAGAATGGCCATAATCAAAAAATCTAGAAACAATAAATGCTGGAGAGGGTTTGGAGAAAAGGGAACCCTCTTGCACTGTGGGTGGGAATGTAAATGGATACAACCACTATGGAGAACAGTATGGAGTTTTCTTAAAAAACTAAAAATAGAACTACCATATGACCCAGCAATCCCACTACTGGGCATATACCCTGAGAAAACCATAATTCAAAAAGAGTCATGTACCACAATGTTCACTGCAGCACTATTTACAATAGCCAGGTCATGGAAGCAACCTAAGTGTCCATCAACAGATGAATGGATAAAGAAGATGTGGCACATATATACAATGGAATATTACTCAGTCACAAAAAGAAACAAAATTGAGTTATTTGTAGTGAGGTGGTTGGACCTAGAGTCTGTCATACAGAGTGAAGTAAGTCAGAAAGAGAAAAACAAATACCATATGCTAACACATATATATGGAATCTAAAAAAAAAAAAAAGGTTCTGATGAACCTGGGGCAGGACAGGAATAAAGACGCAGACGTAGAGAACGGACTTGAGGACACGGGGAGGGGGAAGGGTAAGCTGGGACGAAGTGAGAGAGTAGCATGGACATATATACACTGCCAAATGTAAAACAGATAGCTAGTGGGAAGCTGCTACATAGCACAGGGAAATCAGCTTGGTGCTTTGTGACCACCTAGAGGGGTGGGATACAGAGGGTGGGAGGTACAATGGTGAAAAACTGAAACCATTTCCACTAAGGTCAGGAACAAGACAAGGTTGCCCACTCTCACCACTCTTTTTTTTTTTTTTTTTTTTTGTGGTACGCGGCCTCTCACTGTTGTGGCCTCTCCCGTTGCAGAGCACAGGCTCCAGACACGCAGGCTCAGCGGCCATGGCTCACAAGCCCAGCCGCTCCGCGGCACGTGGGATCCTCCCAGACCGGTGTATGAACCCATGTCCCCTGCATCGGCAGGCGGACTCTCAACGACTGCGCCACCAGGGAAGCCCTCACCACTCTTATTCAACATAGTTTTGGAAGTTCTAGCCACAGCAATCAGAGAAGAAAAAGAAATAAAAGGAATCCAAATCGGAAAAGAAGTAAAGCTGTCACTGTTTGCAGATGACATGATACTATACATAGAGAATCCTAAAGATGCCACCAGAAAACTACTAGAGCTAATCAATGAATTTGGTAAAGTAGCAGGATACAAAATTAATGCACAGAAATCTGGCATTCTTATACACTAATGATGAAAAATCTGAAAGTGAAATTAAGAAAACACTCCCAGTTACCATTGCAACAAAAAGAATAAAATATCTAGGAATAAACCTACCTAAGGAAACAAAAGACCTGTATGCAGAAAATTATAAGACACTGATGAAAGAAATTAAAGATGATACAAATAGATGGAAAGATATACCATGTTTTTGGATTGGAAGAATCAACATTGTGAAAATGACTCTACTACCCAAAGCAATCTACAGATTCAAAGCAATCCCTATCAAACTACCACTGGCATTTTTCACGGAACTAGAACAAAAAATTTCACAATTTGTATGGAAACACAAAAGACCCCAAATAGCCAAAGCAATCTTGAGAACGAAAAATGGATCTGGAAGAATCAGGCTCCCTGACTTCAGAGGGGTGGGAGGGAGGGAGACGGAAGAGGAAAGAGATATGGGAACATATGTATATGTATAACTGATTCACTTTGTTATAAAGCAGAAACTAACACACCATTGTAAAGCAATTATACTCCAATAAAGATGTTAAAAAAAAAAGGGTGGGAGGTAGATGTAAGAGGGAGGAGATATGGGGATGTATGTATATGTATAGCTGATTCACCTTGTTATACAGCAGAAACTATCACAACATTAAAGCAATTACGTTCCAATAAAGCTGTTAAAAGAAGTAATAGCTTGGAATTATGTGTTATTTGCCAGACACTGTGCTAAGCACAAGGATTATCTCATTTAATCTTAAGAACAATTCCTATCAGGTAGCATTGTTATTATTATTCCCATTTTATAGATGAGGAACCTGAAGTACCATGAAGTAACTAGACAGCAAAAGGTGAAGCCAAGGTTTGAACTGAGACTGTCAGGCTTCAGAGTGGGTTCTTAACCACCAGGCTACATTTCAGTTCATAGAAGAAGACATACAAATGGTCAATCAACAGAAAAATGCTCAATTTCACTCCTAGTTAAAGAGATATAAATTGAGATAAGATTATACTTTCTACCTATTAGGATGGCAAAAATTAAACAGATGAAAACACCCAATATTTGAAGAAATAGGTATCCTCACATTGTAAGTAGGTGTATAAATTTGTATAACTATTTGAGGGCAATTGTGCAATACCTATTAAAATTAAAAAATATATACTCCCTTGATATTGCAATATGGCTTCTAGAAAATGTATTCAAAAGAAATATTCCACCCTAACACGGAGACACATTCACAAAGATATTCACTACAGCTTTGTTTATAATAGGATAAAAACTGGAAATAATCCAAATGTCTAGTCTTTAAAAATGACATATTTAAACAATAGAATACTTGTAGTGGGGTGGGGGAGAAATGGACTGGGAGTGTGGGGTTAGTAGATGCAAACTATTACATAGAGAATGGATAAACAACAAGGTCTTTCCCTGTATAGCACAGGGAACTATATTCAATACCCTGGGATAAACCATAATGGAAAAGAATATAAAAAAGAATGTATCTATGTGTATAACTGAGTCACTCTGCTGTACAGCAGAAATCAACACGATGTTGTAAATCAACTATACTTCAACAAAAAAAATAAAGAATACTATAAGTGAAAAAAAGAATAAGGCCCGGGCTTCCCTGGTGGTGCAGTGGTTGAGAGTCTGCCTGCCGATGCAGGGGACACGGGTTTGTGCCCCGGTCTGGGAAGATCCCACATGCCGCAGAGCGGCTAGGCCCGTAAGCCATGGCCGCTGAGCCTCCGCGTCCGGAGCCTGTGCTCCGCAACGGGAGAGGCCACAACAGTGAGAGGCCTGCGTACAGCAAAAAAAAAAAAAAAAAAAAAGAATAGAGCCCATCTATATATATTCGTTGTAAATCAACTATACTTCAACCAAAAAAAAATAAAGAATACTATAAGTGAAAAAAAGAATAAAGCCTATCTACATATATTGGCACAGAAAAATGTTCAAGATGTAAAAAGCAAGGAGAAATACATAACTAAGACATGATCTATCCATACAACGCCATACAATGGAATATTATTTGGTAGCAAAAAGAAACGATATACTGATACATGCTTTAACATGAATGACCCTTGAGAACATTACACTAAAATGAAAGAGGACCAAAAATATGTGACCCCATTTTAACGAAATGTCCAAAATAGGCAAATCTATATATAGAGAAAGCAAATTAATGGTTGCCGATGTGGGGCAGGGTGGGGCGGGGGGTTGGGGGAATAGGAAGGGTTGGGGGATGATGGCTAAGGAGCTCAGTTTCTTCTCACATAATGAAAATGTTCTAAAATTGACTATGAATACACTAAAAGCCACTGAATCATATATTTTATTTATTTATTTTTTTGTGGGATTTTAGTTCCCCGACCAGGGATTGAACCTGGGCCCTCGGCAATGAGAGCGCAGAGTCCTAACTACTGGACCACCAGGGAATTCCCTGACTCATATATCTTAAACGAGTGACTTATATGGTATGTGAACTAGATCTTAAAGCTGTTTTTTTTTTAAAAAGCATGAAGATGAAAAAGTAAATAATGCATGACCCATTCTCATTAATAAACAAAAGTAACCTCTACCCCACAGAAATTGTATATGAATTTTTAAAAGCTGCCCCTTTCTGAGGAAAGGCATTATAGGGAACTTTCATTTTCTTTATGCTAGATTTTCTTTTTACAAATACATTAACACTCTTGAAAACAAACAAAGTTAAGAAATCTTAAACTAAAATACAATGCCCAGAAGAAAAAGCAGTTGTAAAATGGAGGAAAGAAGAAGTCAGGAAGAGCAGACAGTCATGGAATCAGAGGGCAATACACGCCTTAAAAGGATCAATTTCAGAGCCATGTAGCACTGAAGCAAGGGCTTGCATCGGGAGCAGGGAAGCAGGCTCAGGAAGATCACTGCAAAGAGGACTCATGGGCAGAAAAGAAAGTTCATGGGTAGCTAACCATCCTCCTTTGTTGGAATATCAAATGCAAGGGACCAGGAGCTATGAAAAGGTCAAAGGGGCCTCTCCAAGGCAAGAGGAAGATAAAGGCATTCTTTTATAAATAAAGGCAAGTGAAGAAAAATTAAATAAGCAGAGCTTAAAACAGTTAAGGAATCTCCTAGGTAACTGAATTTGTACTGTAGTAGAATGTTTCTTCAGACTTTACTTTGAGGTATTATGTTACACAGAAAGTGGTATTTTCCTTAATAAGCTTGTTTTTGGAAAAGGCACCATGAGAACATTTAGCTGTATGCATTATAGCTATACTCTATGGTATCCATATCTGCAGAAAAACCTAACTATAGGACTAAAGCTATCCTAAACAATCATCTTTTTTTCTTTTTTTTTTTGGCCACACTACACGCTTGTGGGATCTTGGTTCCCTGACCAGGGACTGAACCTGCACCCTCAGCAGTAGAGTGAAAGTGCCGAGTCCTAACCATTGGACTGCCAGGGAATTCCCCTAAACAATAACCATTTAGATAATAGTGGCAGAGCTATAGAGTCAGGGAAGCAATTCACCTCCAAGAGGCCATGCTTGAATCCTCCATCTATTTCATTTATAAATAGGTCACAGCATTCCTGGAGAAGCAGGAACACCATGGGAATACAAGAAGTCTACCAAGATTAGTGTCTTCCCTCATACAGGCCACCCTAGTCCACTTTTATAGGCATGGTAGTGCGTCAACTTCAGACTACTCTTTATTTCTGAGACTTTTTAAAAAATTAAAGTATTAGATGTACATAGCTTTAAAAAATACGAAAAGGACTATATGAAAAAATGACCATCCCCTGATCTTTTCCCACCCCACTAATTCTGATCCTTAGAGATGACTATTTTAATTCATTGGCTGTTTTTCTCACTTGGTGGTTACCTTTATAACTTGATTAATAATAAACTTATGCAGTTACTTTATTTTTTAGGAAGATAATCAAAGATATTCATTGCAACATTGATTATGTTAATGCATATTTTCTAGTTTTTTTTATCTTAGCACATCCAAGTTTTGAAATGCTTAAAGCTGTACAAAGTTCTTCGTAGCATGTATTAACATGCAAAGGTGTTCATGATACATTACTCAGTGAAAAAAAAAACAGGTGGCCAAAAAGCATGCATAGTATAATTCCAATTATGTTTAAAAGTAAATCTATATTTTTATTAATTGTAAAACGTTGGACGGTAATACCCAAACTATTAACAGTGATTATTTCTGGGAAGTAAAATTACGGCCTGATGCGGGGGAGAACTTTTGCCTATTCTTTTTATGTTCTGTATTGCTTAGTTTTTCGTTTTTTTGTTTTTTAAATATGTATGTATTTATTTATTTATCTAGTTGCACTGTCTTAGTTGCAACAGGCGGGCTCCTTAGTTGCAGCTCACTGGCTCGTTAGTTGTGTCACGTGGGCTTCTTAGTTGCTGCAGGCAGGCTTCTTAGTTGCGGCAGGTGGGATCCTTAGTTGAGCATGCAAACTCTTAGTTGTGGCATGCATGTGGGATCTAGTTCCCTGACCAGGGATCAAACCCAGGCCCCCTGCATTGTGAGCACGGGGTCTTAACCACTGTGCCACCAGGGAAGTCCCTGTATTGTTTAGTTTTAATGTACATGTTACTATTATAATTTACATAATTTCAACACGTTAAATGATTTTTGACTCACCACTTCCTGTAAAACAAAGTCTAAACTCCTTAGCTTTTTACTTTAAGCACTCAACAATTTGTCTCCAAACCACTTCTGCCAATCTTTAAGAAATGTTTGTGGATAGAATTGAGTTTCACCTTCACTCTCCTACTTATACTCACTTGAGCCCAACTATTCTCACCAAATTTGCTCTCATGTTTTCAACCTTTGGGAGTGTCCTTTCCTTTGCTTGGAAGGCTCTCTCTCCTTCTCTCTATTCACTAAAATCCAACCAAGCTATGAAGCTCAGATCAAGTAGCACTCACCCTCTCTTGAATTCCTATATTATATAATATAATATCTGATACTCAAGAAGTGATCATTATCGAAAGAAGAAATGAATCTTCAAGTGTCTGTTTAGTTTTCTCATTTCTAAAATGGGAACATACTACTCATCATATTAGGTTATTGTGAGGATTATAATTATGAAAAGCACTTAACACGACACCAGAACATAGTAATTCATAGTTCAAAACAGCTGGCATTATGATTATCTTTTTTTCCATCTATTGACATCTCCTCTCTCCATCTAGATGGTCAAATCCTGGATGACAGAAACAGCACACCATATATTCTAGCATCCTTCTTTAAACTCTGTGTAGTAGAGCCACTTCATATTTATTGTTAATGGTGACAATGAAGATTATGAAAGAAATATACCACTAACTTTCAAAGAAATAACAAATCACTTAGTTTGGAAAATACTATGACTTCATGGTACCAAGAATAACATATTAACATGGAATTATTATAGTAAAACATTACTGAGATGAAATATACAAATAAAACAATATGTCCTTTCTTCAGTGAAATCACAGAAAATAGGTCATTCCTAGAATTCTATTTTCACAAACGTAGTCAATACTTACTAGATGCCAGATAATAGTAAGGAATTATTTACGGAAAACACCAGACGAATTTGGTTTAATATCTTGTTGGCAGATAACACATCATGCTTCTACAGAAGCTCCATGTGTTCTAGAATTTTGATGTAATAGGATTTTACATACTGTCATAAAAATAGAATGCTCTACTGCAAAGACATAGCAGGAGTGACCAAGTCTTGTTATGTTTAGTTCTTCACATTGTTCCCATCCAAAATCACTGCTACATTACAGCCTTCAAATTTCAGTCAAGGGCTTCCCTGGTGGTGCAGTCCGCCTGCTGATGCAGGGGACATGGGTTCTTGCTCCGGTCCGGGAAGATCCCACATGCTGCAGAGTGGCTGGGCCTGTGAGCCATGGCCGCTGAGCCTGCGCGTCCGGAGCCTGTGCTCCGCAATGGGACAGGCCACAACAGTGAGAGGCCCACGCACCACAAAAAAAAAAAAATTCAGTCAATTTACTGGCAGCTTGATTGGATCAGTTTCTGTTCCCACTTAATCCCACCTGACAGATATGATCTGGGTGGCACGGCACAGTGCCACTGAAACAACTGGAGTCCTTGATACAGTACATTATCCTAGAACAATAAAGTCAGATTGTTATTTTATCTTTGGAGGCCTAAAAATTATTTTTCTGAGCGTGGCTTCTTGGTTGGTTTGTGTGTCTGCTCAGTACTTTATAGTTAAACCAACTTTTTCCCTCATCAGTGTGTAACTCTGTGTCCAGTAATTCAAGAAGTCAAAGTGTGAATCATTTAAATAAGATAGATGCCTTAAATATTTTTTTGTTTTGTTTTTGTTTTGTTTTAGCATTATTTACTTATTTATTTATTTTTGGCTGCATTGGGTCTTCGTTGCTGTGCATGGACTTTCCCTAGTTGCAGTGAGCGGGGGCTACTCTTCATTGTGGTGCAACGGGCTTCTCAGTGCAGTGGCTTCTCTTATTACCGCTTCTCTTGCTGTGGAGCACGGGCCCTAGGAGCGCAGGCTTCAGTAGTTGTGGCGCGCAGGCTCAGTAGTTGTAGCTCGCGGGCTCTAGAGTGTAGGCTCAGTAGTTGTGGTGCACGGGCTTAGCCGCTCTGCGGCATGTGGGATCTTCCCGGACCAGGGCTCGAACCTGTGTCCCCTGCATTGGCAGGCAGATTCTTAACCACTGCACCACCAGGGAAGTCTCTTAAATATTTTATTTAAACTTAAAACTTGGGGGGGAGGGATAAATTGGGAGATTGAGATTGACATATACACTCTACTGTATATAAAGTAGATAACTAATAAGGACCTACTGTGTAGCACAGGGAACTCAATACTCCATAATGGCCTATATGGGAAAAGAATCTAAATAAGAGTGGATATATGTACATGTATAACTGATTCACTCTGCTGTACACCCGAAACCAACACAACACTATAAATCAACCACACCCCAACAAAAATTCTAAAAAAACCTTAAAACTTATATGTGTAACTAGCTCAGCATCTTTTTTTTAACATCTTTATTGGAGTATAATTGCTCTACAATGGTGTGCTAGTTTCTGCTTTATAACAAAGTGAATCAGCTATACATATACACATATCCCCATATCTCCTCCCTCTTGCGTCTCCCTCCCACCCTCCCTATCCCACCCCTCTAGGTGGACATAAAGCACAGAGCTGATCTCCCTGTGCTATGCGGCTGCTTCCCACTAGCTATCTATTTTACATTTGGCAGTGTACATATGTCCATGCCACTCTCACTTCATCCCAGTTTACCCTTCCCCCTCCCCGTGTCCTCAGGTTCATTCTCTACATCTGTGTCTTTATTCCTGTCCTGCCCCTAGGTTCTTCAGAACCATTTTATTTTTTTTAGAGTCCATATGTATGTGTTAGCATATGGTATTTGTTTTTCTCTTTCTGACTTACTTCACTCTGTATGACAGACTCTAGGTCCATCCACATCACTACAAATAACTCAATTTCGTTTATTTTTATGGCTGAGTAATATTCCATTGTATATATGTGCCACATCTTCTTTATCCCTTCATCTATCAATGGACACTTATGTTGCTTCCATGTCCTGGCTATTGTAAATAGAGCTGCAGTGAACATTGTGGTACATGACTCGTTTTGAATTATGGTTTTCTCAGGGTACATGCCCAGTAGTGGGATTGCTGGGTCATATGGCAGTTCTATTTTTAGTTTTATAAGGAACCTCCATACTGTTCTCCATAGTGGCTGTATCCATTTACATTCCCACCAACAGTGCAAGAGGGTTCCCTTTTCTCCAAGCCCTCTCCAGCATTTATTGTTTCTAGATTTTTTGATGATGGCCATTCTGACTGGTGTGAGGTGATAACTCATTGTAGTTTTGATTTACATTTCTCTAATGATTAATGATGTTGAGCATTCTTTCATGTGTTTGTTGGCAATCTGTATATCTTTGGAGAAATGTCTACTTAGGTCTTCTGCCCACTTTTGGACTGCGTTGTTTGTTTTTTTGATATTGAGCTGCATGAGCTGCTTGTATATTTTGGAGATTAATCCTTTGTCAGTTGCTTCATTTGCAAATATTTTCTCCCATTCTGAGGGTTGTCTTTTGGTCTTGTTTATGTTTTCCTTTGCTGTGCAAAAGCGTTCAAGTTTCATTAGGTCCCATTTGTTTATTTTTGTTTTTATTTCCATTTCTCTAGGAGGTGGGTCAAAAAGTATCTTGCTGTGATTTATGTCGTAGTGTGTTCTGCCTATGTTTTCCTCTAAGAGTTTTATAGTGTTGCAGTTACTTTTTATATTTATTAATTTTAGGCATTTAAAGAATTTACCTCTCTTACTCATCACACATCCCTTATCCCATCTTCCCAATTTTATTTTTTTAATTTTTTAAATATTTAAATATTTATTTATTTATGGCTGCATTGGGTCTTTGTTGCTGCATCTGGGCTTTCTCTAGTTGTGGCGAGCGGGGGCTACTCTCCGTTGCGGTGCGCGTGTTTCTCATTGTGGTGGCTTCTCTTGTTGTGGAGCGCTGGCTCTAGGTGCATAGGCTTCAGTATCTGTGGCACACGGGCTCAGTAGTTCTGGCTTGTGGGTGTAGAGCGCAGGCTCAGTACTTGTGGCACACGGGCTTAGTTGCTCTGCGATATGTGGGATCCTTCCGGACCAGGGCTCAAACCCATGTCCCCTGCATTGGCAGGCGTATTCTCAGCCACTGCACCACCAAGGAAGTCCCCCCAATCTTGGTAATTTTAATAAATCAATAAACAACATTCACATTACTGTCATTCTGTAAATGTTCATTATATAGTATCTTTTAAATATTAAAGACAGAGGTGCACATTTTTTCCTTTGATTCCAATAATTTATTCTTTACAGCCAAGTTAAAGTCTAATTTTCATTTGTACCTTCAACTAGATGACTGGAAAATATATGAATATAAAGCCACCACAATACGCAACAGATCTCACTATTAGGAAGTTATTCCCTTGTACTTGGCCTAAATTTTTTTTCCTCCTCATGGTAGGAAGAGAAGATCATTTGAAGGAGGAGACACCCAAACACACAAGGGAAATCTATTAAATTGTATGGTAGGTATGGTAAATTGCATACCTACGTGTAAATAAACTACCTTAGATCCTTTGTGGTACAAATAAACATCACACTGAATAAACTTAAGAATAGTTGACCATAATCATTTCTGGTTCTCTGATTGTAAACGGCAAAATGTCTTATTTAGCTTTTCCACATTGGAGTGGAATGGAGGATGTTTCCTACTTAATGTAAATAAATAAATAAATAAATAAATAGTGAGAAGTGAAATAAATTTTCATTTATCCAGAATTTTAAAATCTGTTTTAAAATCCTAAAACAGAAAATTCCCCACCTATTTTTTTTTCTAAATTGATGTCTATAATGATGGTCAAAGCATGCTAAGTGTTTCATGAATTGTGAAAGTTTAATTATTCCCAGTCAAGTTTGCATCATATTTCTGTTTTTTTATAAATGTCTTTTTTTTTTTTAACATTTTCTGGCATATTGCTTTTCAGTCCTTTTTTTTAAAATTAATTATTTGGTTGCGTTGGGTCTTAGTTACAGCATGTGGGGTCTTCATTGTGGCCTGTGGGACCTTTAGTTGAGGTATGTGGTATCTTTTAGTTGCGGCATGTGGACTCTTTAGTTGCGGCACACAGGCTCTTAGTTGCAGCGTGCAGGAACTAGTTTCCTGACCAGGGATCGAACCTAGGCCCCCTGCATTGGGAGGGTGCAGAGTCTTAACCACTGGACCACCAGGGAAGTCCCTGCATTATATTTCAATTCACTGAAAATGGTCATTGCTATGGTGGACAAATTAAATAGCCAGCAATTCAGTTAAACTAGAACCCCATTCCCCTCTTTTCATGTATTTGGATAAGTATGATTATTCTGTACAAGTGTCACAGAAATGGAAAGGTCTGATACTCACACTTGGCATACAGACAGTCCATCATTGACTGCACTAAGTCCAGTTTGGCTTTAATGGAAAAGTTGATAAAGTTGGTATCAACCAGGATGTGGTAAGGTGGGCCCAGCTGTGTGTTATATTGGAAGAATAAGCAGGAAGGGTGTTGGGGGCTGAAGGAAAAAGAAACAAAACACAAAGTAATGTCAACACTGATATTTAGTAAAAACAAAAAAAAGAAGTCTCTGCTTGGAACAGTTTGTTCCTTTTTCCTTTCTTTGGAAATAAATCCTAATAAATCCTGTGATGATATATCCATCACCAATCTAGAGCAAATAAGAAAAATAAGAAAAATGTGATGAGGTTTCATAAAGCTAAGTGTATTTATTTAAAAGGAATGACCTTTATCCTGAAAATATGCCCTTACTACTTTTTGGTGACACATTCTCTCTTTTATGAAATGCTGGTATGTTAAAACAATGGCAATTATTTCTTTTGAAAGATTCTTGGCAAAGAAAAAAAAATGATCCTAGATATAATCCCCAGAATTTTAGGGAAAATTTTACTGCTCTATGAAGTCCAAAAACCTTCAAACCATTAGAATTGGTATATACTCATCAATAACACTTTCATTTGCATAGCTTCATCTGTATAGTTGTGCCAGACTGACAAATGACTGAGCAAATCAGTTCAGGGAAAGCCTGAATTTCTATGAGGTCTACAGTTTTAGAATCTTTCTTCTAGTTTTAAAGGAAAACTTGAAATTTTTGATTACTCACACTTCTCTTTCTTTGAGTGCACTGGGATCTTTCTTTTCTTTCTTTTTCGGTTTTAATCTATCCTTTTCTTTACTAGGAAAAAAAACAAGTAAATTCAATGTAGGGGAGAAGAAAAAACCATAGCAGTTATAACCTCATGAAAATTAAAAGTTTCTTCCTCCTTCTTTTTTGTCTACAAAGGAAATTCTACTTTGTGACTTCATTATATTAATATCAGCGTACAGTTTTTGAGCATGAATAACTGTGTGGGAAATAGCCTGGAATTAACAATTAATCAGTAAAACATAATTAAATTTTAAAACTATTAGCTAATAATCCATAAAAATTGTTAATGGATAAATAAATGTTGGTTAGATTATTATTTCTTTCTTAGTCAGAAGCTCTCATATCAAGGATCAAAATCCACTTCCAAGCAGTGGGTAAATAGGCTGACATTTATCTTCTAAAGACTGAGATGCTTCAACAGCAGGAGGAAAAGGTTTCCCTTACATGTCTCTTAAAAAGCGCTAAAATGTGACAATATATATACAAAATTTAACTTTAACTAGAAACAGAATATTAGTGGGGCAAATTTCCTTAAAATTACATAATAAATACATACTAAAGGCCAAGAATACAATTTAATAACAAATGAAGGCTCTAACAATCACTCACTCCTTTGTTCTAAGGCTTTGGAACAGTGAAGTCTAGTCCTTATTTAATAGCTCAGTCCATTGTTCACTGAAGCAGGCAAGCTGTTTTAGTTCCTCCTTATAATAGGGAATATCATTCTTCTCTTCTTCCAAATCTTCTTATAAGATTTATAAAGTGGAGACATCTATGTATTTTCCCATTTTTTTCTTTCAAAAATACTTGAGTTGTCAGGTGCTGGTACAGCCATGGTCTCTGACCTCACTGCCTTTCAAAAATTATAACAAACCTTTTTTTCCTGGGGAATGTAGCAGTGTAATGGCAAGAACATAAGAGATAATCCTACCTACCTCACAGAACTGTTAGGAGGCTTAAATGTGATATGGCAGATACAGTATATAAAAACGGTGGTACAAATTGAACACTTAAGAGATGCTGAATTCCCATCCCATTCACCAGTGTACTTGCTCATCAGCTAAGTGACTGTTATACTTTATTACCCTATGCTATATAAATCCAAGACACAATAATATCAAAACTAAACACAAAACAACAACAAAAACTTTTACTACTTATCCCCTCGTGACTTCTATATCTCCGGGCAGTCTATGAACCCAGTTGATTCCAGACACTCACAGCCTCTGATCTCTGAGACTAAGCATTCGCTTCATGGTCGCATACTTCCGTGTTTTCTTTTGTTTCCCCTTAAAACAAAAATTTTAGAGTTAAAAGAGTTGGAAATACACTGCATCTTCTTGAGTTCCTTTTCTTTTGTCCACACCCCTCTTCCCTCAAATACCCAACTCTTCTTATTCTAGCTGCCTCAACCCAGCGCTCTCCCCACTCGCTAGACCATAACAGGCACCACTCCAAGCAGTTTAAAAGCTAAGATCAGAATGAAAATAAGCAAGGGGAATGTTGTGGAAATTTGGCCAATGGCTACTCCCTCAATCTCTGTCCCAAACGTGATCTGACAATACCCCTTCTCGAACCCTCGTTCTCTCACCATGTTCACGCCGCACTGTTGTTTCTTCCGGAATCACCAGCAGCGCGACACTTTTGCGTCAGCCGTATAGCGCTTCCGGCAAAGGATAGCCCGGAAGCGGAAGCCGTTTGGGGAAACGGAAAAGCCCCAAGCCGGTTCCCGTCCCCGGCCGGGTTCTGTACTGGGTTCTTTTGGGGAGGGTCGAGGGACGGTTTTCTGCTGGTGCTGCAGCCGCCTCCCAGGGTAGCAGAGCTGGGACTTCGCCGTGCTGCATCCCCTGCTCGGGTAATGTTTCTCTCTTGCGTCTCTCCAGCACGGGGCAGAGCCCAGAGGACCTGCCTGCACTAGAGTTCCAGAGAGAGGTAGCACAAGGGTAGGGGGGACGAAATTCTGGGTTGCCCAGTAGCTTGGGGAAACACATTCTCCTCATCCTTCAGCGCTGGGGCATCAGGTCTTTATCGTGCTACTCGGAGGCTCTGGTTCCTACTTGGTTCTCCCAGCCGGCATTGTGCCTGGTGTAGCCAGGTGGACGATCCTCATGATTCTCCCCCGAGTGATTACCGTGTTTTCATCTCGGTGAAGCGAGGGATGGAGCCGCGTTTGAGGGCCTTCTTTAGATTGTCTCTAGAAAATTGAGGCATAAGCTTGCATATGTTACTAGTTACCAAGCCAGGAAAATGTTGGGAAATAATTAACATGTATTGTGAAGGCTTAGTGTGTCATCTCTAATGGAAAAGGTAGAGTTTTTGAGAACAAAAAGGGAAAGATAGCTTCCATTTTTTGAGTACCTCCTAGGTACTCTGGTGGTTCTTAACCTTTCGGAGATCCATGGACTATTCTTTAACAAATGGGTACACACACAACATTTGTCATACAATTATGAGACTCGTGGACTCTGAAGCCCATCCGTGAACCCTCTAGGTGTCTGCGCTTAAAGTTAAGAACCCCATCTTACATACTGTATTTGGCACTTTAATTATATTACCTTCTTTGACCTTCACAATAACTTCAGTACCCTCTTTTTACATATGGGGAAGCTGAGGCTCAGACTTTGTTCAGGGGTTTGTTTGGGTCTGTTTGATTCCAAAGTCTGTACTTAACTTATTGCACAAAGCTGTCCTAGTGTTTGAAATCCAAGAAGGTTATGAGGTTAAAAAAAAAAAAGCTGACCATTGCATCATAAGCCTGACTATGAAATATAGTATATTAACATGAAATTTGGAGCCTGACTGATGGAATTAAAAATCCCTGTTCTGCCTCTTACTAGTTGTATGTAATTGGGTGATTTTATCTATGCTTCAGATTCTTTACCTGTAAAATGAATAGTATCTGTCTTACAGGGATGTAATCAAGACTAAATTAGTTGAAGTATGAAGTTCCTAGTACGACTAAACCCTATTAAAGTGTTTTCTGTTATTGTTGTGTGTCTTCTGTCAGAGTATGCCAATTGTGTATTTTAATATAGTTGCTCAATTTGGAACTTGAATGTGTTGATAACCTCAAAGACTTTATTACGTTTTCAGTTCTTGAAAAGCTCAATTGCAGGGTGATTTCTTGTGTTGATTTGAGTAAACAGTTTTCTTCCTACTTCTGCTTTCCCTTTTAGGCACGCGTGCATTTAGATAGCTTTGTAGGGCACATATCTGACTTTGTAGGCTCTGAATTTTTGATATGGAAATAATTTTATTATGGAAGCATCTACAGATACTGTATGTACCTCTTGCTTTACCCCATTTGTGGTTACTAGAAGTTCCTAATCTTTCGGGAACAGCCAAGCTGTCATGGTGATATGATAGCCACCACTTTTTCGATGCATTAGAACCTCCTGGTGATTAGGCAATAAGCTTCTTAAGTAAACATGATTGGTGTGTTTATTTTAAACATTTGGAAACTGATTAGTGTTATATATAGGTTCAGAGGGAAAATTGCATATAATTAGTCATTTGCATTTAAATTAGACATTGACAGAAAAACACTCTCTTGGTAATGTGTACCCTGAATTTTGGAATCCATGAACAATAATACATTTTTTAAAAAGCAGTTTGTAGTATCTATTCTGAGACTTTTCTGATTTCCTTGATTGTTAAAACTTGATAGGGAGCCAAATTAATGTAGGAACACCATGGGGGATGAGACCATACTTAGAAAAATATGTTTTGTTGCATTGTAATTTTGTTGCAATCTGAGATTCTTATGGTCTAAGATTAAAGTACTCGGATATTCTATAGCATATTTTGATGGTGATGGGAGGGGGAGATGGTGTTTTGTGTTGGGTGGGAGCAGAAAGTAATTGCTTTTGATTACATACTTGTGAGAAAAATATATAATTTTAGTCCTTCTCAGCAGTCAAGAGATTGTTTTGTACTTTTGTGCAGTCTTGAAGAGAAAGAATTGTTCAAGGCAGTCGACCCGCAGTTTGAACACATAATTGGGCTTGGACTTCATTCCATTCACTAATTGGTCTAACTTACTAATGTTAAGTTGTTAACAAATTTCTGTATAAAATTTTGGATGATGAAAGACTCCAACATCTTGTATTTCAATGTTAGAAAGTTAGAGGTAGATTCACTTTTGTGGCCATTAAGAGAAAAAAAAATTCACAGGTATTTTCTTCCTTTTCAAGTTACAGTTTTTACACTGTCTCATGTGATACGAGTTTTTCACCCAACAAACGTTAGTTGCTGTTAGTTATTTTTCAGTTAGCTTGACTGCCTCTAAACATGGTAGCATGATATGTGTATAGCATTCCCTACTCCTAAGGTATCGATATTGAATTGGTTCGTAAGGATACCTCAGAAATACATTACCGCTGCATGTTCATTCATTCAGAAGGCATTTATTGGGGGCCCATTCTGCTCCAGGCAATGTGCTGGCTGCTCTTAAAAAGTTCAGGCCTGTATTGGAGAAAGACTTGTGAACAGATAAATTATGGTAGGTGGTTGAATAGGTATGCAAATTGAAATATTTTAGAGGAATTATTCTACTTGTTCATCTTTCTGGTAGTGGTTCAGGTCAGAGTAGTGTTGTGTAATATTTATTTAACACTGTAACATACCATATAACAGATCAAATTTTATGACCTTAATGGATTCTAGTAAATCAATTTACCTTTTAAGTGACTTTCGTCATTAAATAGCTTAGGTGTAGATTTTAGTTATCTTTCTTTGGTTTCTTTGCCTTTTGAAGGGTTTATGAATGCTTAGCCTTTACTAATATTCTTTTGTATAGCAGTTTCCAAAGTTTTGAGGTTGTTTAACCTTATTGCAGTGTGTGGGTATGTGTGAGCATGCCTGAGACTTGATATGGTGTTATGTCACCATGACATTTTCCTGAAGGGACTCTTGAAGCCTGTACTACAAATTGTGGTTTAATAGAAAGAGGTGAGTATCATTTAGATATTAGAAACCAAACAGTTATGGTAGCTATATGTCTTGTCATTTAGCCTGAATTGGAAACAGTACCATATGATTTTAATATGAATTTTTGTTACCTTGTGCCACCAGGGAAGTCCTGTTCATTGTATTTTTAAAAATACTAACACAATAAAAAATTTAAAATTATTTATTTGTTTGTTTATTTATTTATTTGGCTGTGCTGGGTCTTTAGTTGCGGCACACAGATCTTTTGATTGTGGCATGCGAACTCAGTTGCGGCATGTGGGATCTAGTTCCCTGACCAGGGATCTAACCCGGGTGCCCACATTGGGAGCATTGAGTCTTAGCCACTGGACCACCAGGGAAGTCCCACAATAAACTTTATTAAAAGATTGAATGGCTTAGTAATGATTTTGAGATCCTTTCCTGCTTAGGTACTCTAAGATCTTATACAATATCCCTGTGTAGTTTCTACTTTCTCTTCCCAAGGCATATCCATCTATTTTTATCCTTTAACAAATGCTAGTTCCTTTTGAACTACCCTTAAAGACAAAATGAAATAAAACACTTTAAAAAGCATTTAAAATACATTTCTGTTTTGAAAAATTGGGATTGGCTTAAGTAGATGACCTGTCTTTATGCTTCTGATGTCTGCAAGGGCATCTGATTCCACTAGAACCATACAAGGAACATGAATTTGGTACCCCACATAACCCACCCAACAGACACTCAGCCCACTACTCATAGAAACCTACTAGCCATACTTAATTCTCTGTCTTTTTTTGGCACTTGTATAAGCTCCCATGTCCACCCCAAGAACTTTGACAAAGCAAGAGAAAACACAAGTGCTAGTAAAAGTAATTACATAGTAAAAGTTGCTTTTACATTTTAAAGTTCCTTAAATGCTAGCATATTGTGGATATAAAAGTGCAGAGGATTCTTTTGGTTAATCTCCCCACCTCCCTACCCCTAGCATCCATTTCCTCCTTCCTCCTAACAGATTTTTTTGCATGTATTCACTTTCCTCCCTTGCAGTCACGTGCTTCAGGGAAAGCCAACCACATCTTCACGCCAAAGGATGGGGCTGGTTGGCTAAGAATAATTCCATCCGTCTCTACCGGTCTCTAATTTAGGAAAGAAAATGTAATTCAACCTTGGTCAATGACGTGAGAGATTAAGTTTGCTGTAGGCTTCTGGAAAAGTCCTTCCTGTGCTTTCATTTTATTTTCTATTCATTATTCTTTTTGATCAGAGATCAGGTAAAGATAATCTAAGAATATACAAAATACATTTTCTGTTGTGTCCCTTTGTTTTTATCCATAGATCCAGCCCAGGTTATTTTAAACCCCTGTCTTATCCACTTGGGGAAGTTTAACTCCAAGGATACCCCTTGGTGTATGTAGTGAAACTGTTAGGAAAACATGTAAAACTTCCCAAGTGTGATCTAGTTTTTCATATCTTGGTGAAGAAGGAAACCCAGCTGGGCTGCATAAATGGTTTATATCCATAGAAAAGGATCAAAAAGGTTTTGAAAAAACGTTTTAACCAAGCATTACCTAAACTGGGGCAGTGACTTGGGAGGCATGATCAGAATCCTAAGGGGGAGTGAGAATGTAAAGTGGGGAACCTTATGTACTTTTTTTAAAACCAAATTTTACATTGGAATAATTTTAAGTTCATAGAAAAGGTGCAAAATAGTACAGCAAGTTCCTGTATACCTTTCACTCAGATCTCTCCCTGATGTTAATGTCTTACATAATCGCAGTACATTTTGTCACATCTAAGAAATTAACATTGGTATGACATTGGACTACAGACTTTATTTAGATTTCATAAAATTTTCCACTAATATCCTTTTTCTGTTCCAGGATACCACACTGCATTTAGATCATGTGTAATTTTGATAAATTAGGGTTTCCAGTGAGCTTTTTCTGTGCCATGTATGTGGTCCAATAATCCCCTCTGACCAGTGCTGAGGAGAGAAAGTCATTGACCATGAGAATAAACAATACCACATAGGTAGTGTTTTGTAGCCTTTGATTCCCAGAGCACTGTTAATTCAGTGGGAGAGTTGGCTTTGCTCCCAGGAGAGTGGTGTGAAGTTTCCTGAGAAGCTTAAGAGCTGATCCTGATTGAGGGTCCCTTCCCAGCCTCCACTAACACTGTGTGTTCACCTCATAGATTTTACTATATGGAACTATCACCAATTATTTACTTGTCTGTCTTCTTTACTAGTTTGTTTCTAAGGGGTCAGGGACTATCTTATTTTGGAATCCTAAGCATCCAACATATTGCTTGGCATGTAATAGGTTCTTTTTTTAAAAAATTTATTTAGTTTTGGCTGTGTTGGGTCTTCGTTGCTGTGTGCAGGCTTTCTCTAGTCGCGGTGAGCGGGGGCTACTCTTCTTGCGGTGCATGGGCTTCTCATTGCTGTGGCTTCTCTTGTTGCAGAGCACGGGCTCTAGGCGCATGGGCTTCAGTGGTTGTGGCTCACGGGCTCTAGAGTGCAGGCTCAGTCAGTAGTTGTGGTGCACGGGCTTAGTTGCTCCGTGGCATGTGGGATCTTCCCACACCAGGGCTCGAACCCGTATCCCCTGCATTGGCAGGCAGACTCTCAACCACTGCACCACCAGGGAAGCCCTGTAATAGGTTCTTAATACACATTTGAAGAAATTAATAAACCCTTGTTTGGTAACATTGATTATTAGGTCAACAGAAGTTTTGTTTTGAATACCATAAGTGTTGAGTTTCTCCTTCAAACTGAGCCATCTTAAGTTGTCATTTCTGTGGCTAGTTGAGTTTTTCTTCCCAGAATCTTAAACAAGGAACTATAAAGTATTCATTTAAGGTTGCTCTTTCTTCTGATTATATAAATAATTTATTTTCCTTAAAAAATAAGAGTAGAACTGAAAGTAATAGATGGTAGTAGAGTTAGAAATTGTGTTAGCTTTTGAGTATATGTGTGACAATTCCAGTTTCACCCCACTGGGCTGTAGATCTGGCTGTTTGCCTACTACTTCATGCACAGTTAATGAAATAAAAACTTCCTAGACTTATTGAGGGAGACGGCTTGTCAGATTCAGAGAATTAGTTTAAAATTTTTCCCGTTACAGCCAAGATTCAGTGGCCCAGGGTCACCTAAGCATAAAAGCTGCCATGGTATGGGAACACAGGGGCCTGTTCTAAATCTGTGGATCGGGCACAGTAGAGTCAGTTTGGTAAATAGAAAAAACATCAGGGTAGGAGGGAGTTGTAAATAAAGCTGCTATTTTCTTGATTTAGAGTAAAGACTGTGACAGGGACATAGAGCCAGTTTTCTATTTTGTTTTTCTCCAGACATCCCATGAAGTTACAAAATGAGCAATGATAATTTCTTGTTTCATTTCTCCCTGTTTTACTAACATTAGCTTTATATACCTTTCTCCTACTTTCTTTGAACTATTCTCTATTCCAGGGGGCATAGAATAGTTTTATATATACTATTCATTTAATTTTGAGTCTGAAGAACTCTGGATTATTTTACAAAGACTGATGTAATGGAATCCACGTTGAATTAAGAAATGTAGAATTACTTTTAAAAACAAGCATCAGGGGTCCAGAAATTTTATGTCATTTGAGGAGAACTGAGGGACTAAGATCTTGCCTACATTTAGAAATGCCGTTTATTGGATTGAAGAAGTGGAACATCTGTTAAAAGATAAAAATCTTACCAATTCTGAAATAGACTATAACTTAAATAGTGGTTGTTAATGTGGGAAGTTGATTTTGAAAGAAACAAAGGGTTAATAAAACTGTGTGACTAATTATGAGATAAATGGAATGCAGGTGTTTCTTTAAAAATCTTGCGAAAAACTTTGACAGTGGATTTCCCTGGTGGCACAGTGCTTAAGAATCCGCCCGCCAATCCAGGGGACACGGGCTCGAGCCCTGGTCCGGGAAGATCCCTCGTGTTGCAGAGCAGCTAAGCCCGTGTGCCACAACTACTGAGCCTGCACTCTAGAGCCCCTGTGCCACAACTACAGAAGCCCGTGTGCCTAGAGCCTGTGCTCCGCAACAAAGAGTAGCCCCCGCTTGCCCCAGCGAGAGAAAACCTGCGTGCAGCAACAAAGACCCAACGCAGCCATAAATAAATAAATAAACAAATAAATAAATAAAAATTTAAAGAAGACTTTGACGAGAGATTTTCTTATGCAAAACTTTTAGGTAAAACTTATAGAAGAATATCTTTGTGACGTTGTTAGGCAAAGATTTTTTTAAAGAAATAAGACACGAAAAAGCACAAACTATAAAAGGAAGAAAAAGATTAATAAGTTGGATTTCATCCAGTTAGGAAAATTAGAAACTTTTACTCTTTAAACAACTGTTAAGAAAATGAAAAGGCAAGCCACAGAAAATATTTGCCGAATGTATATCTAATAAAGGACTTGTATTCAGAATTTATAAAGAACTCTTACAACTCAGTAGTAAGAAGACAGCTCAGTTTTTTAAAATGGCAGAAGATTTGGATACCAAAGAAGCTTTATAAATAGCCAACAGGCCCATGAAAAGATATTCAATATTGTTAGTCCTTAGGGAAATTAAAACCACAGTGAGATACCACTTCACACCTATTAGAATGGGTAAAATTTAAAAGATTGATAATCCCAAGCATAAGTGGGTATAGTAACTGGACCTCTCATACATTGCTGGTGGAAGTGCAAGGTGGTACAGCCACTTTGGAAAACAGTTTGGCAGTTTCTTGTAGATTAAATATATACTAACCACATGACCTAGCAATCCCACTCTTAGCTGTTTACCCAAGAGAAATGAAAACGTGTGTCCCCATTACAATTGTACTTGAATGTGTACCCATAATAGCCCCAGCCTGGACAGAATGTCCTGTACTGGTGAATGGATAAACAAATTGTTGTACGTCCACATAATGGACGACTACTACCAGCAGTAAAGGGGAATGAACAACTGATACAAGTAATGGCATGTATGGAGCTCAAAAGTG
The DNA here is from genome assembly GCF_964341445.2 of Mesoplodon mirus. Taxonomy (NCBI): domain Eukaryota; kingdom Metazoa; phylum Chordata; class Mammalia; order Artiodactyla; family Ziphiidae; genus Mesoplodon; species Mesoplodon mirus. The sequence continues at coordinate 160,778,467 of NC_138979.1, read as the reverse complement.
TTACGTCACACACAAAAGACTACATTTTCTATGTGATGTCATTTCTATGGCATTCTGTAAAAGGCAAAAATATAGCAAAAGAAAGTACATCAGTGGTTGTGCAGGAGGGTGGAGGAGGGGGCTGACTGCAAAGGATCATGAGGGAACTTTTGGGGATGATGAAATGTTCTGTATCATGATTGCATTTTATATCATAACCTTATACAGTTGTCAAAACTCTTAATTGTATGCTCTAAATTGGTGACTTACTAGATATAAATTATACTTCAGTGAAACTGATTTTGACAAGAGATTTGACGAGATTTTTTTTTAACCAGTGATTTATATAGGATTAGAGAATGGATTTAAATTAGTTTGGATCTGAATTTGGTATAGGCATTAAAATAATTTTGAAATAATAATATCACTGAACTAAGTTGCAAAGAGCTTACTAGTTATCAGTGTTGGGTCAAGTTGAGGTTAATATTATTAATGAAAATAGATGGAAATAAAATACAAATTTTATTTGAAGAAGTTGCTAGATCAGAGAATGAGAGTTCCAAATAACTAAGGAAAAAAAACTTGAGGGCTGATTTTGAATTCCCCCTCTGGCCTAAATCTTTACTCGGTCTAATACAGTTGACCATCAATTTCTAGAAATAGTCACTTCGTTTTGCCTCCAATAAATTACTTTTATTGGGTGGACCAAAGAGTACCTTCGGTTTTTTAAGTAAAAATAAAAGACACAGTTTTCATTTTCACCACAAACTTTATTGAACAACATTTTCACCCTTTTGTTCCACTACCTTCTGCCATTTTTCAGGCCATTTCATAATTCCATCTTCCCAAAACTTTTTATCTTTTTTGAGCAAAGAACTGTTCCAGGTGCCTTTTACAGTCTTTCAGGGAATTGAAATTTTTTCCATTAAGAGAATTTTGTAAAGACTGAAATAAATGGAAATCTGAAGGTGCAATGTCTGGTGAATACAGCGGATGAATCAGAACTTCCCAGCCAAGCTCTAACAGCTTTTGCCTGGTCATCAAAGAGACATGCGGTCTTGCGTTATCCTGATGAAAAATTATGCATTTCCTGTTGACTAATTCTGTATGCTTTTTGTCGAGTGCTGCTTTCAGTTGGTCTAGTTGGGAGCAGTACTTGTTGGAATTAATCATTTGGTTTTCCGGAAGAAGCTTATAATAGAGGACTTCCTTCTAGTCCCACCATGTACGCAACATCACTTTCTTTGGATGAATTGGCCTTTCGTGTGGTTGGTGGTGGTTCATTTCGCTTGCCCCACCATCTCTTCCATTCCACTTTGTTGTACAGTATCCACTTTTCATTGCCTATCACAATTCGTTTTAAAAACGGAACGTTTTCGTTACGTTTCAGTAGAGAATTGCATGCAGAAATATGATCAAGAAGCTTTTTTTTCTCGTAACTTACGTGGAACCCAAACATCAAAGTGATTCACATAACCAAATTGGTGCAAATGATTTTCAGTTCTTGATTTGGATATTTTGAGTATGTCGGTTATCTCCTGCGTGATATAACATTGATTGTTCTCAATTATTGTTTCAATTTGATTGCTATCGACTTCAGTTGGTCTACCTGACCGTGGAGCATTATCCAGCAATAAATCTCCAGCCCGAAACTTTGCAAACTACTTTTTTTTTTTTTTTTTTGCGGTACGCGGACCTCTCACTGTTGTGGCCTCTCCCGTTGCGGAGCACAGGCTCCGGACGCACAGGCTCAGCGGCCATGGCTCACGGCCCAGCCGCTCCACGGCATGTGGGATCTTCCCGGACCGGAGCATGAACCCGTGTCCCCTGCATCGGCAGGCGGACTCTCAACCACTGCGCCACCAGGGAAGCCCTGCAAACTACTTTTGACACATTTGATTAGTCACAGCACCTTCTCCATACACTGCACAAATCTTTTTGTGCATTTCAGTTGCATTTTTATCTTTCTTGAAATAATAAAGAGTAATATGCCGAAAATGTTGCTTTTTTTCTTCCCTCTTCAATGTTAAAATGGCTACACAAAAATTCACCAATTTTGATAAGTCTCTTTTTAAATGCACACTGATATGACAGCTGTCACATACAATCTAACCAAATTGTTTCGAATGAAGTTAAAGACAGCTAAGTGCTACTAGAGCCATCTTACAGAAAAAAACAAATGAACCTTTTGGACAACCCAATACAATTTTTCTCCTCTGAGTTTCTTCTCATTTTGATTTGCTAGCTCTTTTTGGGGGGCAAGGGCAGGGTATATTTAAAGTTGATCCCCTCAGGGTTCTATGATTAGTCTTTTTCTTGGTCTGCCTGCTTTCTCTGGCAGTCTTTTCCCATTCCCCATGTCTTTTAACTGCCCTCAGGATCCTGGTATCTGTAGCTTCAGAGGCTGATTTCCACTCGTCTTGTGGATATACTCACCTGGATATCCTATAGACACTTTAAACTTAACATATTCAGCTCTGCACTCATTACTTTCCTTACATACTTGCTCTGCCTCCTTAATTCTCTACCGTTATTCATCCAGGCTCCCGAGCATAGAAAATCCTGATCTGTCCTTGGCTTCTTGCTCTCCTTGATCTTTTCAGCCTTGCAGATCACCAATCTGTTGCTTCTAACAGAAATAAAGCATATGCTAGTCTCTCCCTCTCTACATCACAGCCAGTGCCTAGTAGCTCCCTTGGACCAGTATCCTCTTGTCTCTCAGCCATTGATCTGTCTTTCTCTTCAGAGTCTCTTTCAACTTGCCCCCAGAGTTACTTCTTTTTAAATGTGTGATCCTCTTACTCCCTTAGTTAAAAAACATCTCCTGTGGTTTTGTTGTCGTTGTTGCTTAGAGTCTAATAAAATGAAGTCATATTCCTTTAAAATTACAAATTAAATATTTCTGAGCTCTCATTCTTCTTATCCCAAGAATGTCTTCCCCCCCCCCTTTTTGGAGGTTCTTCTTGATGCATCAGTATTCCTGGGTAAGAGGGTAGGCTCTGGAATCACACTGCCTGGTTCCTTCAGTTGTCAGCTTAGTGACTACAGACAAGTTATTTTAGCTCTCTGTACCTCTGTTTCCTCATTTCTAAAATATGCATAATAATATGGTTACCTTATATGGTTGCTGTGAGAGTTAAATGAGATAATATATGAAACACTTCAAACAGTGCTGGCACATAGTAAGTTCTCAATGCAGGTGGATTCTTCTTTTTATCATTATACTTGAAAAAGAAATCCAGAAAGCTTAGTATTTTGGATTGTTGCTGTGGTTGTTTCCAAATGAGATTTCTCTGGATCTCTCATCTTTCCTGATGAGGAACGAATATAAATGAAAACTGTATAACTTGGCTGAACCAAGTTCCCTCAGGTACACTCTGTGCCATCTTCCTCATTTATTTGGGTTGAGCTGCTTGGGCACAAACCACCATCATAACCTGGCAACCCCACAGCTTGGTTTGCACATAAAGCCGTATCCCCCAGGGCTCTCGTGTGGTCCCAAGTCACCTGGGTCTAGTTGCCAGTCTCAGCTGGTCCTCCCTTCCCTTATATTCCAAGTCTTTCTCCCCAAGCGCAGCTGAATTCCTTTCTTTTCTCAGTGCATCTCCATTTTATATCTGAGGGAACTGAAGATAAGCTAAGTAGCTTGTCCAGGATTGCTTAGTTGTGAGATTCATGCTCTTGACCACTGCACTGTACTGTACTTAGAATCAGTCACCCTGGTTTGGCCCAGGTGGTTTTCTAAACACTTTGCTTTTGTAATGCTTAACTTTTTATCACTCTCTCTCCACTCAGTACTTTTACTTATGCTGCTGCTTCTACCTGGGATTGTGGTACTTTTTTTTTTTCTTTCTGCCTGGCACATGCTTACTCATTCTTAAGTAATAGACCCTTTGCCACTCATGTGAAGACTTCCCCACTCAGGCAAAGTTACTTCTCTCCTTCCTTTGTCCTCCACATATTGTTTTTTCTCTTTTGTGGTACTTGCTACGTTGTATTGTCCAGCTCTCACATTGGACAGGGTTTGTGGAGGTTAAGAAAAGACCCCGTCTTATTTATTCCTGTGACCTTAGCTTTTAGCACACAGTCTGGCATGCCACAGATGCTCAACAAATATGAAATGAATGAAGAATGAATGATACAGAAGAACCTAAAGATGTTGGTGGTGAATTATAGTGAATTTGCTAAAACACAAAGTTTTAGCAAATAATTTTTTTTTATAATTTTATGCAGTGTTTCACAGAACTAACCCCCGAGGTTTTTTTTTTTTTTTTTTTTAATAATTCTACAACATTTCTATTGATTGATTGATTGACTGATTGATTGGCTGTGTTGGGTCTTCGTTTCTGTGTGAGGGCTTTCTTCAGTTGCGGCGAGCGGGGGCCACTCTTCATTGAGGTGCCCGGGCCTCTCACTATCGCGGCCTCTCTTGTTGTGGAGCACAGGCTCCAGACGCGCAGGCTCAGTAGTTGTGGCTCACGGGCCTGGTTGCTCCGCAGCATGTGGGATCTTCCCAGACCAGGGCTCGAACCCGTGCCCCCTGCACCGGCAGGCAGACTCTCAACCACTGCGCCACCAGGGAAGCCCAGCAAATAATTTTAAGCTAAGAGAAAATACAGATACCTAGGGATGGAGAAACATAGCAGAAAAAATAAAGTGTGAGTATATGAAATGGGTGGTAATGGGGTAGTATATCAGCAGTTGAGGGGGGGTTGCAATGCTTTTCCAAATTTTCGGCTCAGGTACCTCTAATGGTAGAGGATCAGGGGCATGTAACCCTTTGGGGGCTGGGAACAGAGCCCCAAGGAGCCTTTCTGCCTCAACTACAAAATATATATGAACGTTTTGAACATACCCATGTTTTATCTTTAGAAATTCTTGCATATTTTTCATTCTATTTTATTATCTATGAGTTTGTTTTAACATGAAAATATTTTTTCTCCCCACTACCTCATCCTCTAATAACTAGACGCAGTGGGAACGTGTCCATTTATCCTCTGTCTTCTAGCACATTCTGGCATGCCCCAATGCCCACATCTGGGGAGCATGGAATGGGGTTATAGTCTAATACAGCAGCTTTCTACCTTTCTGTTTTGGGGGATAGTATAGTCAGGAGTATTATGTCACGGAACCGAGGAGGGTGAGCTCATCTTGTTCTGACTAACGAGGCTGTTCCTGGAAGGCTGCAGTCAGTTGGAGGCACCTCATTACCAGATCGCTGGGGACCAGCTGGAGAGAGTTCACAGAAGACCCACAGGAATGATTAAGAGACTGGAGGGGCTGACAGATGAGGAATGGATAGAAATGAAAATTGCATAACTTGGCTGAACCAAGGTAGCAGGAATACACAACTGTATAAATATCTCAAGAGTATAAACTTGTTGGGGGAAGGCGATCTTTTATGGTGGGATTTTGGGGTGGGGAGAATAAACCAAGGGTGAAATTAAGCAAAGGAAAATATAAACTAATAATCTAAAGTGTCTGTTGGTACACTTTGTTTCTTGGAACCTCCTTAGTTGGACCACTCTAACTTGTGGGCCTTTTGCTAATTGAATGATTTGTTTTTTTAAGTTTGACTTCCATGGACTTGCGGCTGGTGCTTCTCTGTGTAGAGAACGCTGGAGACTACATCTTAACAAAGCGAACGTCTTTCTTTTGTCCTGTCTTGTTTTGTGGGACTCAGTGGTTGATATTTGGAACTCCTCTATGTGTTGCCACTATCTCTTTATGCACCAGAATTCTGAAGTGGACTTTCACATAGTTTTCTTTTTTTAATTAATTTTTATTGGAGTATAGTTGATTTACAATGTTGTGTTAGTTTCTACTGTACAGCAAAGTGAATCAGTTATACATATACATATATCCACTCTTTTTTAGATTCTTTTCCCATATAGGTCATTACAGAGTACTGAGTAGAGTTCCCTGTGCTATACAGTAGGTCACAGCTTTTTAGAATAGCATTGTAAAAGTAGAAACTCAGTATGTATTGTAGTAACTTTAGAAACCCAGATACAGTATTTGGTCCCTGAGGTACTGGTTGGTTTTAGGAAATTATAGCCTTGATGAAATCCAAGCATGATTGTATGAAACACATACTTGGGAAATGATTGTATGAAATTCCTATTTGGAGTATGGAAGGCATAAAACTTTTAAATAACAGTTGAAATTAGCCAGGAGAAACATTTGCATAATGTTGCCAGTTTTATAGCCCTTTTCCTAAGAAGGGGTAGTAGAACTGGAAGAAAGTGATTTTTATGCTTTTTTGTTATATAAAAATGAGTTCATTTATACAGCACATTTATGTACCTTTAAGACTGTCATCTATACCAGAGATTGGTAAACTTTTTTTTGTAGACGGTCAGATAGGAAAGCTTTGTAGACCATACATCTCTGCTGCAACTACTCAACTCTGTGTTGTAGTTCAAAGGCAGTCAAAGGCAAAATGTAAATGAATAAACTTGGCTGTGTTTATTCTTCTTTTACAAAACTTTTTTTTTTTTAAGCAAAAACCGGTAGCTGTCTGGATTTGGCCTGCAGGCTGTAGTTTGCCAACTCCTCCTGCAGTAGACCCTTGCTCCTGAAAGTGTGGTCTGCAGACCAGCAGCATCAACATTACCTATGAACCTGTTAGAGGTGCAGAATATTGGGTCCCTTCTCAGCTGACTGCTCTAGAGTCTAGACTATGTTTCCTGAACTTTAACATGCATAGGAATCACCTGGGGAGCTTGTAAAAATATGGACTCTGAGGACTTCCCTGGTGGCGTAGTGGTTAAGAATCCGCCTGCCAATGCAGGGACACGGGTTCAATCCCTGGTCTGGAAGATCCCACATGCCACAGAGCAACTAAGCCCGTATGCCACAACTACTGAGCCTGCGCTCTAGAGCCGAGAGCCACAACTACTGAGCCCATGTGACACAACTACTGAAGCCCTCGCGCCTGGGCCTGTGCTCTGCAGCAAGAGAAGCCACTGCAGTGAGAAGCCTGCGCACTGCAATGAAGAGTAGCCCCAGCTCACCTCAACTAGAGAAAGCCCGCGTGCAGCAACGAAGACCAAGCGCAGCCTAAGTAAACAAACAAACAAACAAACAAACAAAATATTGTTTCCTTATTTTTAAAAAAAGGGTAACTTGCCTTTTTAGGGAGAAAAAAAGAGTATTTAGAAACTTTTTATGTGTTCGTGCATCATTAAGAATTTGGGGGACTTCCCTGGTGGTCCAGTGGTTAAGACTCTGTGCTTCCACTGCAGGGGGCACAGGTTTGATCCATCCTGTATGCCGTGTGACACAGCCAAAAAAAAGAATTTGGAAAATACTAAAAGGTACAGGTAGAAAATAAAAATGTCTATACTTCAAAACGCCTAGAGATGACCACATTTTTTTATGTTGCTCCTTCCAGTCTTCTGTATGTAATATAATATTTAAAAAATTGGGCTCATGATATGTAAATAATTTTGTGCTTGCTTTTTCATTTAACATTTTATTTGTGAGTGATTCACTGTGATATTCCTTTAAAGTGTAATTTTTTTAATGCTTATATAGCATTCTAATGGATCTCTTATAGTTTATGCAGTTCTTCTCTTGTTTGTGGCTCCTTTAAACTGGTTCCGATTGCTAGTTGACCCAGGTTTTGGCTGATGTACTTGGCAAGTCTATCACCATATTTTAAAGTAATTACACATACTTATTTATTTTTAATTATAAAAGTTTGATAACTTGTTTGATCTGGTGGCTTTCACCCATTCTGTTCTTCTGGTCTTGTTAGCATTTTGTGTTTTCTTTTTTGGTCTCCCATGATAGAGAGGCAGTAGAGTGGTCATCAGAAGCATGGAGTCTGAGTCCAGGTTGTCTGGGTTTGACTCAAGTCTACTGTGTACTGTGTGTAATCTTGAGAAAGTATCTTGAGAAAATGCCTCAGTTTTCTCATCTGTAGAATAGGGATAATTGTATCTGTATCTTAGGGTTGTGAGTTAATACATATGAAGCACTGAGAACAGTTCTTGCCATGTGGAAAGGGACTGTCTCTTTTCATTTAGTGATCAGTAGTTTCTTCTCATGTGTTCTATGGTGGCTGTTCTCGCCAGAAACCCCTTTCTGCTACATTTAGTTCATGAATATCTTTGAGTTACAGACTGACTTTACTGAACTTTGTTACTCAGTGACTTTATCTTGAATGTTCACAAAAATTTTCCCCTTACTCACAGTAGCAAATTTCACTGTTTTAAAGATGAAGTCAGTATTGTTTAACCCTGTCTTGGAAATGCATACATGGGCACAAAGGGAGCAGACTGCATAGGCTGATTGATTGGGTTTTAAAGCTCTTTGGTGGTTTCCCCTTTCCAGCTGAGTATTATCTTGATTCCTTATCAGGGCATACAAGGCCCTCTGCAGCCAAGCCCTGCCTGTGCTCTCCTTTCATTTCTCTTCACCTTGTTCCCAGCCCCATTAAAGTGAAACTGGGTGTGTGGTCGTGACGAGGCTCACTCTCAATCTGTGCTCTACCCTGCATCTACTGAAGGGTTGGAATCCACTGAAGTGCTGGAGCTCTCTTCTGGGGAGTGACACAGCTAAGCCCGTGAGATCACCACTTGGCTTTTCTTGTGGACTTTTAATTGGGAAAACTTGGTCAGAGGTTACCTGCCCTTGGTTATTTTTAGTGCCACAGGGTTTCCATTGTCTATTCTATACCTCCTCTTTGTTGTTTTCTGGGGGTTCTCTTTGAGAGATAAAAACCTATTCTACCGACTCTTTTTTTCTTTGTAGCGTAGGATCCTGGGACAGCAGAACAGATGCACCCTTTGGCAGCCAACTGCGCCCCGCACTAGAGAGAAGTCCGGGGATGTTATATTTGGGGATTAGATTTCTCCACCGTGGAATTCATGCAGTTCGCTCCAGAAACACTGACCCTCTGCTTCTGTGACACACCCTCGCTGAAGGTCTGATGGACAGACACTTTCTCTTGACCTTGCAGCTGTTTTCTTTCATGTGGAAGTTGGAAGACAAGGTGAAAGTGGCCAAAAGTTACCTGCTTTGGTGGATAGGTGTGCTTCCCTTGGTTCTCAGAACATGGGCCCTCGTTTAAAGGTAAGGTGACAAGACTAGTTAAGATTTACTTATTATTGGGATGTAGAACATGGACTCAAGTGACCAGTTTCTAAGCCCTCTCAGCAGGGGATAGCATTGACGTGCACAGCTGCAGTTGGAATTGACTTTGCTCCCAGCAGAGCAAATTTGAGTATGAAGAAATCAATTCTCCATTTCTGGGAATAGACTTTTTCACAACCAATCTTCAATGTTAGGGCTAAAATTTATTTGATATTGTAATTATAAATCTTCTACTAAAAAAAAAAGGCAAAGAGTTTTAGAATATGTATGTCAATCAACTTTCTAACATTCCCTTGAGACATTTCCCTTTTCCCTTTTTTGTAGGTAATGTGAGCCAAAGTTCTGTAGTTATTAAGCAACTTGCCCGGGATCTTTTAGTAAGCAAGTGATATTTCTGCATTAGATAATTGGTACTACATTCCATTTTCCTTTGTAATGCTTTATTTTTATTTCAAAAGATTTTAAAAGGGGCCGTAAGCATTTGTCTTTCTAATTTTATCCTCGGTAAGATTGGGTAATGCTTTTCGCACTTTCTTTTACCAGTTTCTTAAATCTTTTCTCTTCCTAAATACTTCATTATCCCTATGACTCCATTCTTTTTCATGATTCACTGTTATATGAGGTTAAGAACACTGGGCTTCAGAGTTAGACAGGCTTGAGTCACTTAACCTGCTGGGAGATGTTCAGCAAGTCAACTTCTCTAAGCCTAGGGTTTTTTTTTTTTTTTTTTCCAAGTCTCTAAAATAAGAATAATAATGCTTATTTACCAAGTTGTATTGGTGACAATTACTTGGGCTAACATGTAAAACACCTAGTACATTGTTTGGCCTGTGGTAAGTGGCTCAATAAGGGGGTTGTAAGTTATGGGTTTACTACTGTGAGGTGGGGTGGGAGCAGAGGGCAGAGAAGGCACGGCAGGTACAGTGAGAGGACAGAAAATGCCTACAGAAGAGGTGGATCTGGAATAAAAGTGATTTGAGGGGTCACCCTAAAAGGAAACCCTGTAGTCCAAGACAAAGGCATGGAAGCTTTGTGACGGCATCCAGAAAGGAGGAAAATGCAGAAGGAAGGCAAGTTTAGAATGTGACCATGGGTAAAATTGAGAGCTGGGTAAGTATTGCTGGGGAGTTTTTTGGAGAGGTATCATAGAGAAGTGGGACGGCTTATAAAGATCACATCAATGAGTGATGAATTGACAGAGCTAACTCCCTGATCACAAGGAGGCTTCGCAGAGAAGAGAGGAGAGTTTGGAAAAAAGTATTATTTGGTATGCTGAGTTTTAAATAATAAAGGGAATTGGAGTAGAAATGTAGAATTGGCCTTTTGGAAAAGGTCTAGGTGATCTAGATCAGTGGTGATGATTTGGTTGAGTGACAAGTGAATGGGGAAAAAATGGACAAGGACTTAACAAGGTCAAGTTCATTATTATCAGCCACGAGGACCAAGACTATGGCTGTTCCACACCGTTCCCCCAGTACCTGGCATAGTAAGTAGGTACTCAGTATTTGTTGGATGAGTTATTTTAGTATTAATTTTTTAACCCTTCATTATAAAAATTTTCAGACATAAAATTAGAAAAGTTTAAAGAACTCCCACATAGGCAGAGATTTTAAGTATGGTAAGAGAAGCCTTGCCTTTTCTAGTTCTGATGCATTTCTCATCGAATGAAGTGGGGACCAATAGAGAGGTTCCCTCAGTTTCTTACTGGCTCTGAAACAAAGGAGTAGTGATGCTGCTACTACTACTGATAATAATTATAATAATAATTAAAACTGAGAACTCACTGTGTGCCAGGCACCATCCTAGGCTGTTTACATGTGTTAACTCTTTTCATCCTCACAACACCCCAGTGAGGTACACACAGATACTAGCCCCATTTGATGGATAGGGAAACTGGCAGATTATAGAGAGATTAAATAAGTTGTCCGTGGTTACCCTGTGAGTGGCAGAGAACGGATTTGAACCCAGGTAGTCTAGCTCTAGTCTAGTCATGCCCTCATCTTCTATATTATTCTCTTTGCTCTACTGTTTGATTTGAGAGTCTTGATGGCTGTGGAGAGTTATATTGAAGTCTTATCACACTAAAGGAGATGGTGTCATAGAAATTATTAAACTTCATCTCTTTTTACGGCCATGAGAATTCTGAAGCTTAGACAGGTCACACAGTTGCAGCCCTGGAACTGGTCTCCAGGCTCTGACTTACTGCTTGTCAGCTGCCTCTCACAGAAAAGGTTGTTGTGGTTGTCAGAGACAGTACATAGGAATTTTCCCAGCCCTCATGATGTGTGCCATAAATTGAGCATTGCTCCATTCCTCTAAGGAGTATGAGACTTAAGACCACAAGTCTGTAACATCACCTACATATACTTCATTTTCTACTGAGTGCTGTAACTTTGCTGAGGGCTAAATGTTCACGTCCAGGATCAGATTGAATGACGTCCAACTGGGGGAGTATTTAAGACAATTAAACTGCTGGGTTTGGTTCCACCAAGTCACCTAGTATATCCTGTAAGGCACAGAGAGTTGCTTTTTGAGAGGTGATAGCAGCTTTTCAGCATAGGGTCCCAGGAGATGAGATTCTTGTTTGGGAAGGAGGCTCACTAGTCGTGATCTCAAGTATTGAGTTAGTATATTGTCCTCTGTAATAGACCCTTTGGAGAGCAGCTTAATTCATGTGTCTTGACAGTGCTAATGTTCCCTGTGTGGATTTCCTTTCTGGTAGGACTTTGGACACCAGTCTAAATAGGGATTTCTATGAAACTTGACATGGTCATTCCTCAAATTACCTACTCCCTATGGATTCTGTTGGATATATTGTTATCAAAGGATCTAATGGCCATTTTTGGTCACTCTTTCTCTTAAATTTTCCCAGCATAATTAGACATAAAAGCACACTTGGTTGGAAAAAAAAAAGTTGTTTTGGTCCCTCCCAAATCTGAGCATAGAAATTTTCAGCTGTCTTGTCTCTAAGTTATATATTAGTGCTGATAAAAGGTGCTGGGTTGAGATAACATTGATAACCTTAATATATATTGACTTGAAAAGAAAGAATGAATTTAGTGCATTGTGGATTGGAGAGCACGTACAGTCTATGCTAAGGTCAAAACTCAGTGATAAGATAGGAATGTCAGTGTGCATTGCATTTTTCCTTGGCAGTACCGTGGGTGTTTCAAATGAGTAATAAGATTGAAGTCTTATTCTGGAGATAAGTCTAATAGCAGTGAAAGTTTTCCCTCAGACTCTGGCCCCTATTTGAGTTGTTCTGACTTTGGCAGGCATCACTTAGGATGAGAAGTACAGTCTCCTCCTTTGCTTCCTTCCTCTCCTTGGCCTCTCTGCTGAGCTCATCTTCCACAGGGCCCATTAGTTTGTCTGATTGGTAACAGCAAAAGAAAATGGTTTCTCTTACATGCCCGTTGCTTATTATTAGGATGACCCAGAGTTCATTTTAATTACATAATGCCAACATGATGATAATAATCCTTTTAAACATTTTATATAACTATTTCTACTTAGATGAATTACTTCCAGAAGGCAAACATAAGGGGAAAGTGACTCCATTATCTTCCTTGCCTGTGTAAATTAGTACCACTTTGCATGGGGAGGTAAACTGTCTTGGGGCCCTGGATCCAAGAAGATGAAAGCCATGCTATTACATTTTGTAATTAGAAGTGGCTGTTTGTGGTATTCCTAGGGTGGTTGGTAGACTGGAAGTCTTTAGGGGGAATGATGGTCTCTCTTTCTCTGAAATGTTGTAGGGCACCTGTCAAGCTAGAGAGAGAGCAGGGATAGTAAGGCTGGAGATGGTAGGCTCAAGCCACATGCTCTGCTTTGTCTCTCTCTGAGACAGCTGTAAGGAAGAGTTAGAGGAAAGACTAAACAAGTTTTCTTTTGCAGCTGCAGCTGTGATCCTCGGCTGTCTGTTGGCATTGAAGGGACCTGATGTTTTACGTTATTGGTACGTTATAGAAAGAGCTCTCTCTTATTTCTTTGTTAGGGTTGCTTATATCATTTTTTGCCTCCTTACCTCCCCCTTTCTCCTTGAAAATAGACTTAGCAATATTTCCAGGCATGCCAGAATGTACCTTCACAGAGTTGGCAGTGGAATTCATTCATTTGAGAAATATTTATTGAGTAATTATGGCCAGTGCCAGATGCTGTTTCCTGTTGAGTCAAAGTCGAATAAGGCAAAAATCTGCCTCCATGGAGTTCATAACATGAAGGGGGAGAAAAGTTATAATAGATGAATGAATGCACGGGCTTTTGAGGGAGCCCAGAAGAAGGAACCTCTAACTGTGGCAGGGATTTGGGAGGGCTTTTGCCAAGTGACCAAGGAAGGGCAAGGCTTCCAAATGGAGAGAGTAGAGTGCGCATTCTTCTTACTATGTTAGGACCCCAGTACGTGACGGGAGGTTGGGGGTAGGCATCGTATGTGGACCATGGTGTAGAACAAGGGTTGGTAATCTTTTTCTGTAAAGGGCCAAAGAGTAAATATTTTCAGCTTCCCAGGCCATACAGTCTCTGTCACAGCTACTGAACTCTGCGGCTTTAGGGCAAAAGCAGCCCTAGACAACAGTAAATAAGTGGGTGGGGCTGTGTTTCAGTAGAATTTTATTTACAAAAACAGGCAGTGGGTGGGATTTGGTCCGAGGACCCTGCTATGGAAGTTCCTCTCTTCACCGACAGAGGTAGTGACCCAGTAGAGGGTGTCTTTGGAATTCTTGCTTGACAGATGTCTGGCCTGTTCCACGGTGAGAAGCTGTAATGTGTAACTGGCGGGTGGTGCGTGTGTTCTCTCTTTTACATAGGTGGCATCACGGTGTCTGTGGTTGCATTCTTCTTCACAATTAAGTTCCTCTTTGAGCTTGCCGCACGTGTAGTCAGCTTCCTCCAGAATGAGGACCGAGAACGCCGAGGGGACCGGACTATATATGACTACGTGCGGGGAAATTACCTGGATCCCCGGTCTTGCAAAGTCTCCTGGGATTGGAAGGACCCGTATGAGGTGGGCCACAGCATGGCCTTCCGAGTGCATGTAAGGGAATGTTTCTGTCTCCGTACCCACTGGGGTTTCTGAGTCAGTTGCCTTCCAGAATCCAGTTCAGTCTGTTGATGGTGCTGGCCTGAAACGTTCATGTTCTCCAACACCTCCCCACCCCCACCCCCCAGGAACTTGGGAATTGTGGACATCTGAAGAGTCACACATTTCTCTATCGTTTTGGTTTAATAGGTGCTTAGCTTGGAAGAAGTATAAAGCTTAATGTTACATTTTCAAAATGAGAAGAATATTGCTGAAAAGAGTAGGTGTTACAGATTAGGGGTTGGCAAACCATGGCCCAAGGGCCAAATCAGGCCCACTTCCTGCTTCTATAAATACAGACTTACTGGAACACAGCCGCACCTATTCATCTTCCTGTACTGCCTATGGATGCTTTCACGTTTGAAGAGTTAACCACAGTTGAGTAACTAACTGTGTATGACCCGCATACCAACAGCATTACTCTCTGGCCCTCTGCAGAAAGTTTGCTGCCCCCTGCAATGGCTTCTCCACTGCAGCCTTGCGCTTAGCTCCATAGTCTGAACCCCACTAGCCCTGCCTAGTGCTTTTGTTCACTCAGTGCCAGTGGTACCCACTGACTTACCTTTACGTTTGGGTTAGCAGTGATAATATAATAAAAAAAAGGGGCAAGTAAGACAGGGTAGGCAGCATCTGTGGTTCAGAAGTGTCAAGTTGAAATGGACTCAATGGTGTATTTTACCTGTTTCCTCAGAATACATTAAGAATTTGTTTGTAACTTAATGGTTTTCTTTGAAGCACTGAGAGAATTTGTTCCCTCTTGTGTGAGCAGGACTGTAGGAGTGGGTAGATACAGGGATTTACCAGTCACCTCCTCCCTCCCCACACTCTCTCAGGTAACACAAGAAATGATTTTCTCCCCCTGCTCGATAATGGGTGTCCCTCTTCTCTCCACCGCAGTTATTCTATAAGAACGGGCAGCCATTTCCTGCACGTCGGCCTGTAGGACTAAGAGTTCACATCTCTCATGTTGAGCTAGCAGTGGAAATTCCAGTGACCCAGGAAGTCCTGCAGGAGCCCAGTTCCAACGTGGTCAAGGTGGCCTTCACTGTGCGCAGGGCTGGGCGGTACGAAATCTCAGTGAAGCTTGGTGGATTAAACGTGGCCTATAGTCCCTACTACAAGATTTTTCAGCCTGGTAGGTTGTTTTTTCTTTCTTTCTCTCCCTCCATTCCTTTCTTCCTTTTTCTTTTCCTTTCTTCTTCTTTTCTTAAACAGTGCCTTTGTTGAGATTTAATTCACATGCTATATATATATAATTCATACATTTAAAATACACAATTTAGTGGTTTTAAAAATTTGTAGACTTGTATAACCATCACCACAGTCAATTTTAGAGCATTTTCATCACCCCATCACCCTGTACCCAGGTCACTCCATATTTTCCCCAAATCCCTTCTCCCTAGGTAACCACTGATCTGCCTCTGTGGATTTGCATACTCTGGGTACTACTCTACCATTTACATTGCATAAAAGCGTGATCATAACATATGTGGCCGTTTGTGACTGGCTTGTTACACTTAGCATAATGCTTTTGAGGTTTGTCCATGCTATAGCATGAATCAGTACCGCATTTCTTTTATTGATAAATAATATTACATTATATGGATATGCCACATTTTATTTATCCATTCATCAGTTGATGGACATTTGGGTCGTTTTCGCTTTTGACTACCATGAATAATGCTGATGTGAACATTTGTGTATAGTTTTTGTGTGCACATATGTTTTCATTTCTCTAGGAGTGGAATTGCTGTGTCCTCAGCCGGGTAAGTTCTTAAGGGGTAAGGGTGCCAGAATAGACCGAAGGTAAAGTCTTCTGATTTTTGAAACCTTTTCAAGTAAAAGCACCCTAATCCTACCCTTGCTGCCAGTATGTGTTTTACTTCTTACTGAAGAGTGTTTGCCCAGGCTTCTAGCATCTTAAGAACTGAGGCCTCTGTCTCAACTTTTTTTACCCCCTCGTGGTCCTTTGTGCCAGACAATAGATGTTCATGGGCTTTAAAGCCTAAAAGTATAATCTCTGACTCCTGGTTCTACAACATACCATTTAGTGTGCTGAGACCCTGGCTGCCCTGTTTGCCCTGCCTTGGCTTCCTTTTGACGGTGTCATTAGATACTAGCCAGGTTGGTGTCCACTTTGGGAGTCAAACCATAACAAGAGGGGTCTTGAGAAGATTTGCATATGTTTGCATGAAAGGTTCTCAGTTTTCTTTCTCTTATAACAGAGGAAGCCTCCGGACAAGGTGGCTCCCAAGCCTTCTCCCTCTCCAGGTATTTCCTCCTTTGCTTCAGTGACTCACTCACAGGCTCCTTTCCACACGAATTAGCATCACCTTGCCTCCTGCCGCCAGTGGAGAACAGTTCATATCCTTATAATGTGTACCAGCCCTTTTCTTTTTAAACTAAAACTGAACTATTTATTTTGACATGACTGTAGATTCTCCTACAGTTGTAAGAGATAATACAGAGAGATGCTCTGTACCTTGACCCACTTTTCCCAGTGGTGACATCTTACAGAACTAAAGTACAGTATCACAGCCAGGTTATTGACATGGATGCAGTCAAGACACAGAACATTTCCATCACCGCAAAGATCCTTCATGTTGCCTTTTGACAGCCACACCCACTTTCCCTCCCTCACCCACCTGTTTTTTAACCCCTGGCAGCCCACTAATCTGTTCTCCATTTCTGTAATTTTGCCATTTCAAGAATATTATATAAATGGGATCATAACAATATGTAACCTTTTGGTGAACATACCTTTTTTTCACTCAGCATATTTCTCTGGAGATTCATCCAGGTTGAGTATATCAGTAGTTGGTTCCTTTTTATAGCTGGGTAGTATTTCTTGGTGTGAATATACCATACTTTGTTTAACCATTCACCAGTTAAAGAACATCTGGGTTGTTTCCAGTTTGGGGCCATTATAAATGGTGGTTTTAATTTGCATATCCCTAGTGGTTAACAATGTTGAACATGTTTTTATATGCTTATTTGCCCTCTGTGTGCCCTTTTTGATGAAATATCTTTTCATGTCTTTCACCCATTTTCTAAACGTATTTTTTGGTTTTTACTATTGAGTTTTGAGAGTTCTTTAAGTCCTTTGTTAGAAATGTGGTTTGCAAATATTTTCTCTCAAGCTTTAGCTTTCCTTTTCATCCCCTTAACAGGGTCTTTCACAGAGCAAGACTTTTCAATTTTGATGAAGTCAATTTATTGTTTTCTTTTTATGGATCATGATTTTGGTATCTGAGAACTCTTTGACTAGTCCTAGATTCCAAGGATATTCTCCTATGTTTTTTTTCTAAAAGTTTCCTAGTTTTATATTTAATATTTAAGGTCGTGATCCATTTTTTTAGTTAACTTTTGTATACTAGGTCAAGATTTTTTTTTTCTTATAAATGTCCAGTTGCTCCAGCATCTTTTGTTGAAAAGGCTAGCTTTCCCCTATTACATTGCTTTTGCACCTTTGTCAGGGATCAGTTGGGCATATTTGTGGGGATCTATTTGTGGGTTCTTTGTTCTATACCATTGATCTGTGTGTCTGTCCCTCCATCAATACCAGAATCTTAATTACACAGCTATGTAATAAGTCTTGAAATTGAATAAACTGACTCTTTCCACTTTACTCTTCTTTTTTATAATTGTTTTAGCTATTCTAGATCCTTTGCCTTTCCATATAAATTTTAGAATAATACTGTCTAAATCTACCAAAAAATCTTGCTGAGATTTTGATAAGAATTGTGTGAAAATTATATATCATTTGGGAAGAATTGACATCTTTGCTATGTTGAGTTTTCGAATTCATAAACATGGTATGCCTCTGAATTTCTTTTTTTTTTTAAATTAATTAATTTTATTTACTTATTTTTGGCTGCATAGGGTCTTCGTTGCCGCGCGCGGGTTTTCTCAAGCTGTGGCGAGCGAGGGCTACTCTTCGTTGCAGTGCGTGGGCTTCTCATTGAGGTGGCTTCTCTTGTTGCGGAGCACGGGCTCTAGGCATGCGAGCTTCAGTAGTTGTGGCACGTGGGCTCAGTAGTTGTGGCGGACAGGCTTAGTTGCTCCACGGCATGTGGAATCTTCCCGGACCAGGGTTTGAACCCATATTCCCTGCATTGGCAGGCGAGTTCTTAACCACTGCACCACCAGGGAGGTCCTGAATTTATTTCTTTAATCGGCGTTTTGTAGTTTTCAACATACAAGTCTTATACGTGTTTTGTTAGATTTGCACCTAAATATTTCAAGTTTGTTTGTTTATTTTGCAATTATTCACTTATTTTTAAGGCCTGCTTCACTTGTAGGCTCCCAGGGGGGTGCTTGGTACTACATCTATAACTCTCAGTTCTGTTTTCTCCAAGTTTTTCTGTCATTTTGTTTAGTGCTTGCAGTGGTTAGGAATTTGTAAAAATGAGTTCCCAAAAGTTCATTTGAATTAATCTCTTTGTTTTCTTTCTTTTTCTCTGCCTCATAATGGTATTGTTTATCCCTAGGAACTGGGCAGGCACCCAGCTTTTTAGGACTCACTGACTGAGTAGATCTTTGTGCCCTAAAAATCACCTCTCTGACGTTATGTTCCATTGTCTTTGTTCCAGGAACGGTGGTTCCTTCCAAGACCAAAATCGTGTGCCATTTTTCTACTCTCGTGTTGACCTGTGGGCAGCCACACACTCTTCAAATAGTGCCCCGAGATGAGTATGACAACCCTACCAACAATTCCACGTCCTTGAGAGATGAGCACAATTACAGTCTGTCCATTCATGAGGTAAGCAGGCTCCCGTCTTGCCCTGCGTGCTCCCACCTGTCACTCTCACCCTCTCTAGTTCACTTCCATCCATCTCCTTCTCCCTGACTGTTGCGCCTGCCTTCCTTCATCTGACAATACCTATCTCATTAGTAACTGTGAGACTTCGATTAGCTCGTTGATAGGAAAGTTCTCTGTAGAGAGTAAATTCCTGTGCAAACAGGGGAAATTATGTATGGTTGGTGATGCTTTGTTTTCCTCCTGTAGCTCGGTCCTCCGGAAGAAGAGAGCACTGGCGTCTCCTTTGAGAAGTCCGTGACATCCAACCGGCAGACCTGCCAGGTGTTCTTGCGGCTCACCCTGCATTCTCGAGGCTGCTTCCGTGCCTGCATTTCGTACCAAGACCAGCCAATCAATAATGGCGAATTTGACATTATTGTCCTAAGTGGTGAGTTGAGAGAAGAGCTGTGATTTAGTCCTCTTCTTAGGCCCCTTGTTCTTTGCACGTCTGCACTCTTCTCACCAACCCCACAAATATTAGATATTTGAGCCAAACTTGGTTTAGAGCCCTGTGGACTAAAGGTCTAGTGACAGGTAACTCTCTCCCCTGTCTTGCACTTTAAACCTTATTCCTTGTTATACTTCAGAGAATGAGAAGAATATTGTCGAACGCAACGTGTCCACCTCAGGAGTGAGCATTTACTTTGAAGCTTATCTGTATAATGCTGCCAACTGCACCAGCACGCCGTGGCCCCTCCCGCCCATGCACACAAGCTCTGCCCAGCGCCGGCCCTCCACGGCTCTGGAGGAGGAAGATGAAGACTCACCCTCTGAGTGTCACACCCCTGAGAAGGTGAAGAAACCGAAGAAGGTGTACTGCTACGTGTCACCAAAGGTTGGAACTCCCATTCTTGCCCCCTGCCCGAGCCTGCTTGTAATTGGTACTTGGTTACAAAATCCACAAAGCAACAGTCTGAGAATCAGAGCGAGATGATTGCCGTGTTGGGGTTCAGGGATACCGAGGAGGCTCCTTCAAGTTGAGCAGAAGGCCGTGCCTCCTCTTCTGTTGCCCATGTCTGGTTTGGCTGGATTACACCTCTGTCTAGAGAGTCTGTGCCTTGGGATTTCAGAGCACCTGTGGCGTTCTGCTGTTTGATTGCTTCTAGGAAGATTTTTCAAGGCATGGCTCTCAGAGTTTTAAAGAAAGGTACTTTTAACCATTAACGATTTCTCACTAGTGTAAAAATTACTGTTGGACCCTTGTACTATTTCAGAACAATTTGATCTTTCATTCTGTGATTTGTGAAAACACAACAGATGTCATGATCCATGTGCAGGATTGGAATAGAGAAATTTTGGCAGAGACAAGGAGGTGAACTTCCCAAGGCCCCTGAGCTAAGAGGCGCTTTGTCTTAGGGGTTTTCTTTTTTAGTATTTGTATTTTGCTTATTCATACAGACCTCAGAAAAATGAGACTCTTGAAACATCCCATTACATTCCTTTAATTGCATAACCAAAACTGAGCTCTAATTCTGTTCTACTTTAGAACACTTCACTATGTACTATCCATCATTTAAAAATCTAGCCTTAGGGGGCTTCCCTGGTGGCGCAGTGGTTGAGAGTCCGCCTGCCGATGCAGGGGACACGGGTTCGTGCCCCGGTCCGGGAAGATCCCACATGCCGCGGAGCGGCTGGGCCCGTGAGCCATGGCCGCTGAGCCTGCGCGTCCGGAGCCTGTGCTCCGCAACGGGAGAGGCCACAACAGTGAGAGGCCCGCGTACAGAAAAAAAAATCTAGCCTTAATTTGGCCTGGGGGAATGGCAAAGAGGGAAATGGTGAGGTAGAGATAAAACAAGATTGGCTGTGATAATTGTTGAAGCTGGTGATGACTTCATTGCACTGTTTTCTCTTCTTTCGTATCTGTTTGAAATTTTCTTTAATGAAGAGTTCTTTAAAAATCAAGAAAAAAATCTGACCTACTACATGTTCAGATGACAGGGGTTTTCATTTTTATTTATTTATTTATTTTTCAATGTTTATTTTATTCATTTGTTTTTGGCTGTTTTGGGTCTTCGTTGCCGCACAGGGGCTTTCTCTAGTTGTGGCGAGTGAGGGCTACTCTCTTTGTTGCGGAGCACGGGCTCTAGGCATACAGGCTTCAGTAGTGTGGCAGGCGGGCTTAATAGTTGTGGCTTTCAGGCTCTAGAGCACAGGCTCAGTAGTTGTGGCACGTGGGCTTAGTTGCTCCGCAGCATGTGGGATCTTCCCGGACCAGCGCTTGAACCCGCGTCCCGGCAGGCAGATTGTTAACCACTACCCCACCAGGGAAGCCCCACAGGGTTTTTTTTTTTTTGCGGTACGCGGGCCTCTCACTGTTGTGGCCTCTCCCGCTGCGGAGCACAGGCTCCGGATGCGCAGGCCCAATGGCCATGGCTCACAGGCCCAGCCGCTCCGTGGCATGTGGGATCTTCCCGGACCGGGGCACGAACCCGTGTCCCCTGCATCGGCAGGTGGACTCTCAACCACTGCACCACCAGGGAAGCCCAGGGGTTTTTTTTAGATTAAAAAGTTATTGCATTGTCTTTTCTTTTATTGTAAATGGCAACAGACCTCTTTTTATTCTGACATAAAGGATTTTTCTGAACTTTTTTGTATGAGACTCCTCCCATCCCCCACCCCCTCTTCCCCAGCAAATCCTTGGTGCCATTCAAATAGAGATAAAGCAGTGGGCGTGGGCCACTGGTGTTCCCTGTCCACTGACTTGGAAGAAGTCTCTCTGAGAGCATCTGGCTAAACAGAAGGAGATTTTGATTGTTTCTAGGTGAAATGTTATCTACTTATAAAGTGAAAACCTGATCTCAGATATTTGGAAATGGTAGTAAGACTTGAGTATTAAGATTATGAAATATCTGTGTGAAATTGCATGGTGAGAATAATACTTTAAATTTGCCGATTTTAAGATAGAGTTGATGTTTTCTATTTGATTTCAGTCCTAAATTATCTTCTTTGTTCAGAGAGGAAAAGGGTTACCATGAGAAATGTAGATGGGGACTGATATTTAAATTATTATACCCAAATAGAACCTCTTTATTTATCATTCACTTCATTTTCTATATGTTGGTCCTCCAGCAATTCTCAGTGAAGGAGTTCTACCTGAAAATCATTCCCTGGCGCCTTTATACCTTCCGAGTGTGCCCAGGAACAAAAGTAAGTTGAACCTTACATCCGGTTTGTGTAGAGCAGGCTTCAGCCTCCAACATCTCAACCTTTTCTTTTTTCCTTGAAGGACTTTTGGTGTTTCTGGAAGTTCTCATTGTGCACACAGGATTTATTGCCAATAAAGAAGGAGTTGTTACCTCCTCGTGAAGGATGTAGTTCTAGGAGGACACGTGCCTACAGAAACAGCAATTGGTAGCAAGTCAGAATACTTCAACAGTTACCTTTTGTCCCTAAGACTAAGTTAATGGAGAGGGTGCTGGTAACTCTGACCTGAGCTTGGCTTCCCAGCGTGCCAAAGACAGCTCTTTTAGCACCAGTAGTCTCATCTATTAAAAATTTTTTAAAAATTTTTTTAAAGTGGGTTTTTTTTTTAAAACTCTTCTGAGCTTTTGGAATCTAAAGGCAAATCATTTTCCCCCAGCCAGTTTGCCCAACCTATTCAGGTGCTCATTTGCTATTTTACGTATCCTTCCTGCTTTCACCCTTCTTATATTTTATGTTGGAAAGTCTGTAGTGTTGCCTGTGATCCTAACTAAAAGTGGTCTCTGTGACTCGAGTAATTTAAAATAAAATCTGAATCATAGAGCACTGAGGTGAAAAACAAGGAGATGTACTCCTGGTAGGTACTTACTTGGGGAAAACAGGCTTAACTTGTTTTTGTTGGTTGGTCAGAAGGGTAGGGATGTGAAGGGTTTTTGCTGGATTTGGGGGCTTTATAGATTAACTCCTTTTCTT
Organism: Mesoplodon mirus; assembly: GCF_964341445.2. NCBI lineage: Eukaryota > Metazoa > Chordata > Mammalia > Artiodactyla > Ziphiidae > Mesoplodon > Mesoplodon mirus. The sequence continues at coordinate 160,755,611 of NC_138979.1, read as the reverse complement.
TTTTTCCTTTTCCTTTTGTTAGTTTTCATACCTTGGCCCTGACCCTGTCCATAAGCTGCTCACACTGGTGGTGGATGATGGCATTCAGCCTCCTGTGGAGCTCAGCTGTAAGGAGAGGAACATCCTAGCGGCCACGTTCATCCGCTCACTCCATAAAAACCTAGGTGAGTTTGGACAGGGATTCTGATGGGGTAGGCACTGACCCCAGATATCTGGATGCCTGAGGGTGTAGAGGTGGCCTGCACAGGTGTCTTATAATGAGGCTGTAATCATGATGGATCTTGCTGCTCCTTAGGAGGCTCTGAGACCTTTCAGGACAAGGTGAACTTTTTCCAGAGAGAGCTTCGGCAGGTACATATGAAAAGACCACATTCCAAAGTCACCCTGAAGGTCAGCAGACATGCCTTGTTGGAATCGGTGCGTAAAGTTTCATCCCTGTCAAAAGTTTCCAACTAGAAACCTCTGTGATATTTGGTTATATTCTGCAGGTTATCTTTTCTATGAAACCCACATCTCTGTCTTCTTTAAATGTATTAAAGACGGTGTTCTATGCATTTGATTGTACAGAATTTGGGGCAGATTTGTTGGAGGTATGTTATCGAAAGGAGAGACTAGTTGACACATTGGCTTTAAAATCAGACTGAACTAGCTCCTGAACAATTTCATGGAACTCTTACTAGTTTGAACTAATCAGATTGCTTCCCTCCTCTTTGCCTTCATTATTTCATCTGTAAAATAAGAGAAGATGCAGACAGATGACTATTTAACTTAAAAGCATTAAGGGCAGGTGTTAAGTTGTTGTTATAGAAGAAAGTTCTTGTTATTGAATCCCAGGAATAGAAGAGCTCTTGTGGGATTAAAAGGAAATGATTTTTTTTTTTTTTTTTTTTTTTTTTTTGCGGTATGTGGGCCTCTCACTGTTGTGGCCTCTCCTATTGCGGAGCACAGGCTCCAGACGCGCAGGCTCAGTGGCCATGGCTCATGGGCCCAGCCGCTCTGCGGCCTGTGGGATCTTCCCGGACCGGGGCACGAACCCGTGTCCCCTGCATCGGCAGGCGGACTCTTGGCCACTGCACCACCAGGGAAGCCTGGAAATGATTTTTGTTGTCACTCTGGCCTGATGGAAAAGGAACACCTGATGTGTGTCTGACTCCATTACATAGACACTGGCATAGTTCTTACGTTCCTTGAGAATGAGAAGGCCTTGGTCCCTGTCCAGAAAGTGTTTGTGTTATTTAGCTCTGGTAGGTGCTGCTGGAAACCCCTTTTCTCAGCCACATTCTCCTTGTGGCATGGCTTCCTGTCTGAACCTAGCCTTGTGGCTAAAAATGTCTAGCGGATAGACTGTACTTTACTGAAAACCAAGACTCCTTGGTTCTCTTGCTGACAGCTTACTGATCTGAGCCATTGTTACTTCTTTATTTAAGAGTTTTCTCATTAATAAAATGAGGATTATTTTAAAAAAAGAAGTTTCAACTTTCCAGTAAGGCAATGGTGTAAATATGAATTGGATTATTTTTTTAATTTTAGATTTCTTCTGGAGATATTTACATTTTAAATATAAGATGGTGGGCTTCCCTGGTGGCACAGTGGTTGAGAGTCCGCCTGCTGATGCAGGGGACATGGGTTCGTGCCCCGGTCCGGGAAGATCCCACATGCCGCGGAGCGGCTAGGCCCGTGAGCCATGGCCACTGAGCCTGCGTGTCTGGAGCCTGTGCTCCACAACGGGAGAGGCCACAACAGTGAGAGGCCCGCGTACCGCAAAAAAATAATAATAATAAATTAAAAATGAATAAATAAATATAAGATGGTGGTATTAAAACTTATTTATGAGTAATATACTGCCTCCAGGTACTTGTGGTTATTATATGGACAATGGCAATGTTCTTGTGTTTTTGTCTTTAATACCCAAGAGATACCGGCCAGTGTTCTGACAGTTTCCCTTCTTTTTCTCTCACTGCTTTTCAGTCTCTGAAAGCCACTCGGAATTTCTCCATCTCAGATTGGAGCAAGAACTTTGAAGTGGTTTTTCAGGACGAAGAAGGTCAGTTTTGAAATTTCATATTCATCTTTTTTAACTCTCCTTCCCACTCCTCCTTGTGTCTTTACCCCACATGCACAAAAACAAAAACAACCCCCCTACACATACTCGCCACCCCTGCCCCAGCTTCTTTTTCCCTGGGAAAAAGAAGTCATGAGTCAAGACAAAAAGGGTGGCGTTTAATGGCTAATAGCTTGGTAGACCTTGTAAAGCACATACATACAGGGACTTGGAGGGAGAGTCTGAAGCAGAAGGGTAAAGTAACCTTTGTAGAGAAATGTCAGTTTCCTAGGCTCTCTGATCTGTATCCCCACACTAGGAGGCATTAGCTTAGTGATCAGAATACCTTTAATCCTACAGAAAGAGGGGATTTCAATACAAGTCCATAGCTGAGGTGGGATGGAATGGGGGACACCAAGGTGGTGGAATGCAGGAAGTAAGGATCGGAGAGTATAAAATGATGAATAAATGAACAAAAGTGATAAGAGGTGGTGGGCCAGGGTCACTCTTTATTTTTATTATACTTTCCAGCTCTGGACTGGGGAGGGCCTCGCCGGGAATGGTTTGAGCTAATCTGCAAAGCACTATTTGACACCACCAATCAGCTCTTCACCCGATTCAGTGACACCAACCAAGCATTAGTGAGTCTGTGACTTCCACGTGGGTGGGAGGAAAATGTGGATTGTGTTATAATGAAGAGACTAATAGAGTTTGAACTAATCAGATTGCCTCCCTCCTCTTTGCCTTCATTATTTCATCTGTAAAATAAGAGAAAATGCAGACAGATGAATATTTAACTTAAAAGCATTATAATACAGTGGCTGTTCTACTCCTTAGTGTTTTAATAATTAAGCCACTTTTCTCAAAACATACCTGAAGCAATTGAATGCTGTACAAGATCTCTCTCTTTTTTTTTAATTTATTTATTTTATTTATTTATTTTTGGCTGTGTTGGGTCTTCCTTGCTGTGCACGGGCTTTTCTGTAGTTGTGGAGAGCGGGGGCTACTGTTCGTTGCGGTGCACAGGCTTCTCATTGTGGTGGCTTCTCTTGTTGCGGAGCACGGGCTCTAGGCATGCGGGCTTCAGTAGTTGTGGCTCACAGGCTCTACAGTCGTTGTGGTGTGTGGGCTTAGTTGCTTCACGGCATGTGGGATCTTCCTGGACCAGGTCTTGAACCATGTCTCCTGCATTGGCAGGTGGATTCTTAACCACTGTGCCACCAGGGAAGCCCCTGTACGAGATCTTTGACTAGGTGGAGTAGACAAGTAGACTTTGGCTGAAAGAAGTTCTGGTTTAGGGAAAAGGCATTATATCATCCAGTGATTAACTTCCGTTTGCAGCCAGGGACCATGAAATAAATATAAGATTCTTCGATTTAATGTAAGTCCATCTTTGCCCTTTATCCTCCAATCACTTTTTTTAAAAAAATTTATTTATTTATTTATTTATTTTTGGCTGTGCTGGGTCTTCGTTGCTGCGCGCGGGCTTTCTCTAGTTGCGGTGAGTGGGGGCTACTCTTTGTTGCGGTGCATGAGCTTCTCATTGCAGTAGCTTCTCTTGTTGTGGAGCATGGGCTCTAGGCATGGGGGCTTCAGTAGTTGTGGCACACATGCTCAGTAGTTGTGGCTCACAGGCTCTAGAGCGCAGGCTCAGTAGTTGTGACGCACGGGCTTAGGTGTTCCGCGGCATGTGGGATCTTCCCGAACTAGGGCTCGAACCCATGTCCCCTGCATTGGCAGGCGGATTCCCAACCACTGCACCACCAGGGAAGCCCCGTCCAATCACTTTGAATTATTCAATGGTGGCTGCCAAACAACTAACGCCATTTGGATGGGCTTTTTGATCTTAACGCTGAAATTCTTGCTCCCTTGGGATAGAGTTGGGGAGGGAGGATCTTCACAGAACTAGGCTTGAAGAAAAATGGCCCAGGGCCTTTTAATCTTTCTCTTTGACAGGTGCATCCCAACCCTAATCGCCCCGCTCATCTGCGCCTAAAGATGTATGAGTTTGCAGGGCGCCTGGTGGGCAAGTGTCTCTATGAGTCCTCTCTAGGAGGAGCCTACAAGCAGTTGGTCCGAGCTCGCTTCACCCGTTCTTTCTTGGCCCAAATCATAGGACTGCGCATGCATTACAAGGTAACTCTTAGGTGTGCATTTTCTACTAAGGCCCCTGGCCATTAACTCTGGAATCTCTCCACCCTCAGCTTATTATTCTTAAGGTTGAATGGGTAAGTGGTTCCAAGCAGTTACAAATTTCGTTTCTGGGTAAGAGTAGTCATGTTCTGTTCTGTGTCTTTCTGTCTCCTCAGTACTTTGAAACAGATGACCCAGAATTCTACAAATCTAAAGTTTGTTTCATCCTCAACAATGACATGAGTGAGATGGAGCTGGTCTTTGCAGAAGAGAAATATAACAAATCAGGTCAATTGGATAAGGTGAGAAAGAGAACTGAAGCCTGTGGGTCCCATTTCCCAGCCTTCTCTAGAGCAGGGCTCTCTAGTATAACTTTCTGCAATGATGGAAGTGTTCTCTGTTTGTGCTTTTGAGCGCCCAGAATGTGGCTGGTGTGAGCAAATACCTGAATTTCTAACTAACCACATGTGACTAGTGACAACCATACTGGAGAGCATAGCTTTGGGGCACTGCATCCCACACTGTATGGTCTTGGCCTATTTAAGTGGAGCCAAAGGCACGTATACCCATCCATCCCACCCATTCCTACTTTCCAGTAGAGAAGAAACTAAGTGATAGTGAAGTGCCACTGCACAAGCAGCTTTGGAAGGGATGACAGTGTCTTTCTTAACATTAGGGGCAGGGATGTAGATGACTCCTATTTTAACACTGTGCGTATATATTTTTAAACTTTTTACTAGAAAATTAATGGCCAAAAGTATTTCTGATGCAAATGTGGTTTTGTTTACATCCTGGGGTTAAATATATCAAATGGTAACGATGAAGCTAAAGTTGCAGTTATAAATAATTGAAAGCAAAATAGCGATGACTGAAAATTTGTGATCACTGATAGCACTGAACTGATAATCAGATACCTTTGTGAACACTGTGGGGATCCCAGCTGACGGCCTTTGCACGTGTGTGGGCGGAGCCTGTCTTCCTGACCCAGCACTGCAAGGTGTCTAGAGTCAGTGGAGTACTGAATTAGGGTCCACAGGCCTAGGGGAGTACTGATTTTAAATGGATTTAATATGAATACTAAATCTTAGTAATTTACTACTTAGGCTACTAGTTAGAAATGCTTACACACATAAAATAAAAATATCCAGAATTGTGCACAGTAACAGAAAAAAGTCTTACACGTTTAGATCCATTGAGAATCCTTGCTCTGGAGCAAAGTTCCGTCCCTACCATGCTGTCGTCAGGACCTTAAAATCTGATCTTGTAACTAAATGGAGGCCTTCACTACTCACCTATGAAGACAACCATGGTCATTGTACACAGGTTTTCTGGGGTTGTGTCATTAAACTGTGCTTCAGGGCTTCCTCAAAGCTCCCTTAGGGGCCATTTATTGGAAGGGGTGTGCCAATTCTATTTGAGAATCATGCAGTTCAGCTTTTTCTTTGCAGATAGAAAAATGGGGAGCCCAAATATCTAAGTGACTGAAATCCTGTAGCAAGTTAGTCTCCAAGTATCAAGCCGTGGCTTTTTCCATTGACTCACGTTGGAAATAGAAGAATGTAGGGAACATCTATGCCCATCTTAGAATTTTTGAGACCTGAGAAGACTTCTTCACTACTTATATGGTTTTATTTATTCTCAATTGGCTCAGGGGTTTAAGAGAAGAGGTCAGTAATGGTTCAATTTTGGATCATAGAAATGTTAAAATATTGCTAACAAGGAACCATAATATCTTCCTGTTGCATCACCACTGTTTGACCAGGTCAGAGGAGACTTACTGAGAGACCCACTTCAGAAACAGTAGCGAGGAGAATATATAGCAATAGCAGTAGGAAACCTTAAGCTTAGTAACTAAATAAAACCAAGTGTGTTGAAAACCTGAACGCACAGCAGGAGCTTGTGACCATGGTGGAGTTCAATAATGCTGTGTTTGTGGGACATACTGGGCAGATGTCATCTCATAAACTCCAGTCCACATCATCTCCCTGTCTTTTGCCTCTTCTTTCAGGTCGTAGAACTTATGACAGGTGGAGCTCAAACCCCAGTCACCAACACGAATAAAATCTTCTATTTAAATTTGCTGGCCCAGTATCGGCTGGCCAGTCAAGTGAAAGAGGAAGTGGAACATTTCCTAAAAGGTGGGATCCTGTCTACTCTTGGCTTTGAGGTGAAAATACTTGTACCCATGGTGTGGATTTGGCTTTAACTTGGCTACTTTGTTTCAGGCCTAAATGAGTTGGTCCCTGAGAACCTTTTGGCTATTTTTGATGAGAATGAGCTTGAGGTAAGTGCATACAATTGACACCCCCTGTTCTTGGCTTGTGTTTTATTATGCCCACAGGAACTGGATTACTGCACCTTCTGTTATGAGATGCAGTAGGAAAGCCCTTTAAGTGTTGGTTTTACCTTTGTCACTCTTCCATGCATGGACCCTTTCTCCAGCTTTTAAAAAATTTGAATGTGAAAATTAGGAATCAGCAAATTACTAATTATGAATAGTAATAATTAATATTTATTCATCAAATATTATTGATACTGTCAAGTAGTAAAGAATGTTGGTATCCTGTACAGTCTTTGTAAATCCTATGACCTTTAAAGTTGATTTAAGGGAATAATAGAATTTATTTGTTCAGAGACTGTTTATTGAGTGTCTTCTATATGCCATGTGCTTTTGAAGAACTGGGGAGCTAGGAAAGAATAAGACCAAGTCCCTGTCCTCATAGAGCTACATTCTAGTGAAGGAAACAAACCAAAAGATGTGATGCATTTCACAGCTTTGTGTTACAACACTATATAGTTAATATATTCTTATTTTAGATCCTGTAACACCCAAAATGCGGCTATAAGATGGTAAATACCTTGCTATAATTAGCAAAATTGAAGTTCCATGAACTTCAGGTATAGATAAAAAATAAAACCAGTTTGCTTTTACCTGCTGCTCACAGATGATACACACAATGCAAGTTACTAGCTTTAGCTTTAACTTCCCGTAGCCTTTATGAGGGGCATGTTTCTGTAAACTATTTCCTATAGGGAGGAAGTTCTTCTTTAAAAATGGGGAAACAAAAAGTAGTTTCAGGTCGTCTTGCACAGTTTTTATTCTTGTTAATTGAATTGGCTTCGAGAACAAGAATCAAAATCTCATGCAATTTTCAACACGTTTTGTACCTTTAGATATGCAATCTGAATAATGAACTCTCCATCTCTCAGCCTGAAGTTTCTGACAGACCTGTCACCTCTTGCTGTCATTTTCTGGGCTGAGGAACAGCTTCTGGTGTAATTTGTTTTACCCTGAAGCAAAGCATTTGTAACAATTCATAAAGTGCATAGGAGGGAGGAGGCAGTCTCTTAACGGTTGTTCCCCATTCTGCTCTTAGTTACTCATTAGCTTAGCAAGTTCTTTTTGAAGGAGCCAAGCTTCTCAGGCTTAATTTGGGCTTTTCTTTTCTTTGATTAGGTTGTTTCATTCTTTATAGCTATTGGATGAGTACTTAGAGTCTGCTAAGTAACTTGCTGGATCTTGAACCAAATTAGAACATCAACAAGATGTTTAGGGTTCTGGTGTCATTAATGTTCTCATTTTTTGGCATTCTTTTTCATTTATCTGACCAAGTAGAGGCAGGGCTGAAGGGATGGTAGTAGAAGTTCAATCCAGAAAAGAAGGATGGATCTGGGGAAAAAGGAAAGGCCATCTAACAAATTCATAAATGGGGCTGGGGGTCTTCATGAAAGGGGAAGGGCCTGCTTTTGCCCCTGGTATTCCCAGGCCACATCCAGAGCAGACAGTCAGTAAATACTTGGTTCCCTTTCTGTCCTCTGTTTCAATTCAAAATAATATATAGCAGCAGTTCTTAATTAGGGGTGCGCATCAGAAGCCCTTGGGAAACTTTTTCAAAATACACAAGCTTGTAACCTGTCCCTAGAGATTCTGATTCAATAGGTCTGGGGTAAGGCCATAGGCATCTGTCTATCTATCTTTTTTTTTTTTTTTAAGCTGTGTGATTTTTCCCACACTGGTTAGGAACCATTGGCCTATTATAATTGATTTTCCTAAAGCAGTATTCTGGCATTATGACCTCACCTTATGTCTCTTTCTTGGTGTTTTCTGTATTCCACATTTTGCATGTTAACATATTTTGACCTTATGGTGGGACTTTGCCCCTCTGACTATCCTAGTAACACCTGACTATTCTCCAGCTGCTGATGTGTGGGACTGGAGACATCAGTGTGTCTGACTTCAAAGCCCATGCGGTGGTCGTTGGTGGCTCATGGCATTTCAGAGAAAAGGTAAGTGGGCCAAATTTCTTTTAGTCGAATTTGTGCTGTCTTGTAAGGAAAAAGCTTCAGAAGGAAAAAGTCGAGTAGTCGGAGAAGCAGACATATCAACTGGGATATATGTGGGAAAGTGATATATGTGGGAAGGGCAGGTGGTCATCCAGGCAGACGGGAACCCTGGTCCCTAAGGGCTGTCACGCTGCTGCCACAGAGGCAATACATTGGAAAGGCAGAGAAATAGAACCAAGTAATCAGCGACTACACTCCTGACCGTGTAACAATATCAATTCCTTTTAAAGAGGTTGTCGACGCTAGCCGTTCCTACCTGCGTGCAGTAACTGGGGCCCACCCCCACTTCAGGATATCCTGTTCCTTCCCCCAGGGGTCACATCCTAAGCTGCACATAGGTGTGACCCCAACCTTGTGCTCTCCCCGCCAGGTCATGCGGTGGTTTTGGACTGTGGTTTCCAGTTTGACGCAGGAGGAGTTGGCTCGGCTGCTTCAGTTCACAACAGGCTCGTCTCAGCTACCACCCGGAGGCTTTGCCGCCCTCTGTCCCTCATTCCAGATTATTGCCACTCCGACCCATAGCACGCTACCAACTGCACACACGTGGTGGGTATCTGACTGCCTGGTGCATGCTGTCACGGGGGATTATCTTTCCAGCCCTTGCCAGTGTTTCTGGTGGTGTGAGTTAATCACTTCTCTCCCCTTGGCCTTCCAGTTTCAACCAGCTGTGCCTCCCTACGTATGACTCATATGAAGAGGTGCACAGGATGCTGCAGCTGGCCATCAGTGAGGGCTGCGAGGGCTTTGGCATGCTCTGACCACTCTCTTGCCATCCACTTGGCTCCCGTGCTTTCTGGAGCATCCGGGTGCACATAACAGACATAACCACTGACCCTAACATACACAGAACCATCAGCCAGAAGCTGCTGCGTGCTGTCCAGTGTGTGGAGTATTCAGTCACCTACAAGCCTTGTCCTTCCCTCACCCCCTCCTTTCCCATCTCCCCCCACCAGGCCACTTTGGCAGGTACATAATCTGAGCAACTCGCTCAGTCACGAGAGGAGGGCCATGCTGCTGTGCTTACACTTGGTTCTTAGAAGCTCTCAGTAGCCGGAGTGGCACTGGACTACCTCTCATGGTGACTGATAGCACAAAAGGATCTTTTCTGTGGTGTCAGAACTGGAAAAGGAGCTTTCCTTGCAAGCGTTTCTGGAAATGATCATTAATCCACAAAGAAGAACTCCCTAATAAGCTTTTTCTTGAGTATAAGCCTGTGAGGTAGACAGACCTAAGAATGTGAAAGATAGCTGGGCTGTTGCCTGCAGTGCTGAATGTGATTCTCCTTTAGGGTTATGGGGCATGTCTAGGCACGTGGCTGGCTTGAAGACTACTGATGCTTGTCCCTGAGTTTGTTGTTTACACTGAGGTGTGGCTGGGCTCGGCCACTCACCTCCAGCTTATGCAGTCTGCTAAGAGCTGGGGGTTCTTTAGATTTCTGTTGAAGAAACTTTTGAAGCAAGAGATTGGAACAGTACGATAGCATGCCACCGATCCCTGGTTCTCTCTTTGCTTGGTGTTCCCTGGCAGCACTAAGGCAAGGGAAAAGGAATCAGTAATTTAACTGCTCCTCACAGGTCCTTAGGGTCAGGACACAGGGAACACACATAGAGGAGATACATCAGATGATAAATAAACACCTAGCTGTCCCAGTTACTTCCTGTCACTCCATCAGTTACCAGCAAGGGCAGCTAAGGAGGGAGGAAGATAAGTTAGGTTCACTGTTACGTGATGATTGAAGAGAACCTGCAGCTGTTTCTTGGAAGATGACGGCAACCTTTTTCATTACGATTTGAATGAAGACGTTTTCAAGACTCAAAATCTCACTGAATTCCCAAATTTCTGTTTCTAAGAAGGCTTTGCTGCAAGCTACCATTCCCAATGGGACTCTGAGAATATTTACAAGCCATCTTTATTGCCAAAACCAGCAAGTACAAAGAGTCCAGAGATGAGGCGGGACTTGCAGCAGTGCCTTGGCCTCCTGGAAGCACGCCTGAGCCCTCCTGTTCCCAGAGATCACGAGGAACAAGCCTTCCTGAGCTGCTACAATTCCTGCCTGACCTCACTCCTTCGCAGTTGTCATTTGTCCTTCTTGGCATGGGTGCCGACCTCACTCATCCTTGGGGTCTAGGATCAAGCATCAGGGCCTCTGTACCCCAGGGTCCTCCATGCCACACGGTCACTGCTGTCCTCAGGGACCAGGACAAGGTGCTGCTGCCTGCCCCGGTGTTTTCCTATGGGATATGTACAGGCAAGTTTCATCATCCCCCGGGAAACATGAGGCTGCCCCTCGGGCCCAGAGAGGGTTTCCAGCTGGGGGGCACGTGGGTTGGTTCTGCTGTCTTTGGCTGTTGTTTCTCTTCTGGATTCTGCATTCTCCTCTCCAGAGACTCATGCTGGAGCTCAAGTTGATTTTATTGGTTAGATCTGTCCTTTTAAGCTCTAGTCATAGCACTTTTCAGAGCTTCCTGGGTACCATTGCAGCCCAGCTGCGTCCTGCAGTGGTCCTTAGCCCCAAGGTCTTTGTTTAACAAAACCCTTTGGTACTGTTGTGGTTTTCTGTTCTTCTGGTTTACCCTCTCTCTCCTAACTATTCAAAAGTATCTTTGCTCTTTAGGCCTTTCCTTTGACCTTTTTTTCTAATCCTGCTTTGGAACTAGCCAGTGTGGGGAGAGGTACGCCATGTCGGAGAGAAGGAAGTTACTTCTTGAGCAGTTTTCTATTCACGTTTCTTATTTTGGCCAGTTGTTTTATTTATGCCCTTGTAACCCAGATGCTTGGGGAGCCAGCTAACCTCCTGGCCTTTAGTCTCTTCAGAGGAGACCAGGCACCAAGTGAACACCAAGGAAGATGTCAGCATGTTTCTAGAGCTTCAGCAGAGACCAAGCCCTGCTGCTGCAAATTTGTCAGGCCAGACAAAAGGGCCGGACAGTTGCAGCAATAGTGTAAATATTTTGTACAGTAAATAAATGAATGTTTAAAAGGACTAAGGAGCAAGTGACTGCTTTACGTGATGATTCAGGGCTTAAATTGGAGGTGGGGAAGGAACAGAAAAATTTAGAAATGTTTTTGCGTTTCCCCAGTAATGCCTTCAGAAGCAGCCAGCTTGGGGTTGAATGTACTCCCGGAGCCCTGGCCTGGCCCAGACCTTCTTGCCCTTTCACCCTTCCCTGATTGCTGTCCATGGTGCCAGGCAGGGCCACAGTGCTTGCTTGCACAGAGAGCCAATGGCTGGGACAAGCAAGTGCTTGTACTCAGTCAGCTCCAGAAGAAAAAACCAGTTTGGCAAAAATAGAGGATGTCTGTTCTCATCAGTCTTTTAAACATTAATTGTTGTTTTACTACATAAGAAACTCAGTGTAGAAAATTTGGAAATTAAAAAAAAGTACAAGAAAAAAAGTTACTTGCCATCCAGAGGCAATAACATTTTGGGGATGGCCTTCTTATTTGCATATAATCACACATGTATTTCTCAATGTGCCCTTGACCCTCCCACAGAAGTTTGCGTATGGCAAACAAAAACCCTGTTCCACAAAAGTTTTTGGGTGGCAGGCAGGACCAATTCTTTTCTAACCACAGATAAGCTTGGCAGAAAGAGAAGATCAGACCTCTGATTTGAGCCTTGTAGGAAAAGTGTTAGGGACCCTGACTTTCTTAGGGAAGTAATCATGGTGTCTTTGTGCATTGGTTCCCATTCTGGAAAATCAAAACAAAATCCCCTTTATAATTGTTTTTTGTTTTGTTTTGTTTTTTGTTAGTTTTTTGTTTTGTTTTGTTTGGCCGTGGTGTGTGCCTTGTGGGATCTTAGTTCCCTGAGCAGGGATTGAACCCTGGCCTGGCAGTGAAAGCTCTGAGTCCTTATCACTGGACTGTAATAGTTTTTAAAATACAGATTATTTTTTCTCCCCACCCCCACCTCCCAGACCCAGTGGATTGGAATCTTAACTTGAAAATTACTCCTTTAGAGTGCATTCAAGGTACTCCCACCTCATCAAGCTCCCTTGAGTGGTCTGAGATGTCTTAAACACACAAAACAAAATTCTATCCCTCCAACTTTACACTTATAGGTTATTTAACAGTGCTACATCATTTACACACGCTGCTCTTGTGGCTTTGAATGGGTCACTATGAACATTTGTCACTGAGTGATTTCATCCCATCATGCAGTTATTCATAAGACTCAAGAGGCTAGTAGAATTGTTCTTGAATTAACACAGTAAAATACTGCCTTCAGCTTCTCATGCACTGTTACCTTCGAGCCACTGCAGCTCAAGCTCTGAGACCTCTGCCCAGCTACACTTCTCTTAGGACACAGTTGAGGTTCTCCAGCAGGTGGCTTGACCAGAGGGCTCCTTACCTCTGCTTTGGCTTCACTTAGGCCCTCAAGCATAATAGACCAGCTCCAGGTATCCTGTAATTCTTTCTTTTAAAAATGAATAATTCCTTTTTTCTTTTATTTTGAGATGAACGTGTTTTTTAAAAAGGCATACAAGCATGTACAATTTAACAAATAATTGTAAGGGAAGAGCACATGTAACCACTATCCAGGAAAGAAAGAAAACGACAGCACTGCCGAGCAGGTCTCCTCCCACCCTTCTAGAGGTAACTCTTCCTGACTTGTAGAATAATTGTTTCACCAGTTCCCTTTTCAAACAGCCTGCCCTAAAAAATCATAGTGCGGAGGGGGGAAAAAAAGCCCACGTGATCTCGTTTATTTATTTATTTATTTATGGCCGCGTTGGGTCTTCGTTGCTGTGCACAGGCTTTCTCTAGTTGCGGTGAACAGGGGCTACTGTTGCAGTGTGCGGGCTTCTCATTGCAGTGACTTCTCTTGTTGCAGAGCACAGGCTCTAGGTGCGTGGGCTTCAGTAGTTGTGGTATGCAGGCTCAGTAGTTGTGGCGCACGGGCTTAGTTGCTCTGCGGCATGTGGGATCTTCCCGGACCAGGGCTCGAACCTGTGTCCCCTGCATTGGCAGGCGGATTCTTAACCACTGCACCACCAGAGAAGTCCCCCCATGTGATCTCTTGATAAGATGCTAACCAAAGTCCGTTTCTCCATAGTAATTCCTGTACCTCACAATTAGTTTTAAAAGTCTTCTGAGACCATTGTTGCCCCGTGAGAATCTAGTTCCCGTTCCTGATGCTGAATCTGAGGAATCATATTCAAAGACCACCAAGTCTCTCTGCAGAGGTTTTTCCCCAGATATCCTAAATTGGATACTCCTTTGCTTTTATACCCTGAAGAGGTTTTATGGATTGATCTAATGTGGTCATGATTCTCTTTGGTGTCAGCAGCAGGTTCTTGAGTGAAGTAGTATTGAAAATGACTTGGTACTAAATTGTCCCCCAAATTGTGGGGTGGGCTAGTATTTCTGATTCAGAGTACTGAATCTGTGTACCTTCTAACCAAAAGCCATCCCAAAGTTCTTGGAGAGCTTAGGCTTTTGCTTGGAGTACAAAGGGAGGGGATTTAGAAATCTGCAGAGGCTATGTCGATGATCTTGGTCTGTATGTGATAGAGAGGTGCTGCTAGTTGGGATATGCCTTGCTACAAATACCTTCCTCACCCCCCAGATCAATTCACTTTAACGTTGCTTGTATATGAATACTTTGTGGTGGCCACAGCAGGGACCTGGTTCGCTGTGGTGAACTCAGGTGTGGTCTCTACAAGATGCTCAGTGAATTCCTGGTGAGATGTAGAGGACACAGTCTCTTTCGAGAAGTCAGAGGAGTGATAGCTATAGTTCTTTTTTTTTTTTTTTTTGCGGTACGCAGGCCTCTCACTGTTGTGGTCTCTCCCGTTGCGGAGCACAGGCTCCGGACGCGCAGGCTCAGCGGCCATGGCTCACGGGCCCAGCCGCTCCACGGCATGTGGGATCTTCCCAGACCGGGGCACGAACCCGTGTCCCCTGCATCGGCAGGTGGACTCTCAACCACTGTGCCACCAGGGAAGCCCGCTATAGTTCTTTTGATATGGCATCAGAGGCGGCTTTAGTGAAGTTGTCCAGGTTGTCAGTAGGGTCCTGGCTTGTTAATACCAGCCAGCAGCCACAGCTTCTTAAACACATGGTGGAAATAATGTTGATACGTCTAGGGGCAGGGATCAAACACACTAGCCCAGAACCAGAGCATCTAGTCACCTTGCAAGAACAGTAAGAGGCTCCCCTTGTAGTCTTCCTTCAGGGAGATGATCGATAATTTATCCAGGATGAAGCCTGTGGATATGGTTGCTACTTCCTTGCAGTCCCCAGTTAGCAGGCCAGCAGGGCCTTTGTAGTCTTTGTAGTCTTTGATGGCCAGAAATGCCTTAAACCATGTTTGGCCGGCCAGCCAGGCAACTTTCCGAGTGAGCAAGGTCTTAGGACTTCATCTCTTAGGGGTGACTCTAGGAAGAAGTCACTCGAGCTAGGTGAGGATATAATTTCTTTTACAAACTTCATTGTGTCCTAGACCAGGTGGCTCCTCCTGATGACAGGAACCTACCTGTATCCTGTGTTTCTGACTCCAGAGCCCCTGGGCCTCCAGCCTCCCCTGTGGGACAGTCATCTCCTGTCATTTGGCCTCTTCTAAAAGAAGATGCCCTTGAATGCTTTTGCATCAAGTGTGCAGAATGGAACCCTCAAAGGGTAGAGAGCCGTGAATTGATGAGCTTGAACTTTCATATTTTATTTTTAACTCCCACGGTTCAACCTTGGGCAAGACAATCTTTTAGTATTAGTTTTCTGACCTGCAAAATGATGTTGTTAACTAAAGAAAGTTGACTAATAACTTGGAGCCCTTGGGAAAGTTTTCCTATATATAATATGTGTGACACCATATCGATTATGGCTTAGGGCCCTGGTAACTTCCACAGCAGGAGACTATATGGGTCTGGGGGCAGTAGGGGATGCTAGAGCGGATGACTGGTATGTGGTGAGGCTCTTGCTCCACCTTGCCATGTCCAGGCAGGCCAGAGAGAATGGGTATTCAGGACACCTGATCCAAACACCTGTGAAGAAGACCCCAGGTCAGAAGAGACCACCTCTCTCTTCATGTGACCCTCCAAAAGCCAGAGGAAGTATTTGAAGGGACTGCATCTCAAGCCATGTCATGTGGTAGGCAACCTAATACCCTTGACTTTGCTTAACTCACCTGATTACTGAATCATAATGATAGCTACCGATTTTTGAGCTCTTCCCTTATGCTAGGAGCTTTAATATATATTGTCTCATGTTGACAATGACCCTGCAAGGTAAGTCTTGTCTTCTCCATTCTACACGAGACACAATTGAGACTCAGAAAGGATAAGTAGCTGCCAAGGTTCCTTAGCTAGTAAGTGGCAGAGCAGTATGTGAACATGGGTCTGTTTTATGTCAAAGCCCAAACTCTTCCCACATTGCTGGTTTGTCTCTAGCAGGTTAGCTTAGACTAAGAAACAACCCAGGCACTGGGCCACCGGTGTTCACTGACTCTGTCTCACATTCACTTGGTGACACTGTGTGACAGATGAATACTTTACCTTTGTTTACCTGTCAGTCATTTGAGGCTTTGGGGTTTATGAGGAGAAGGCCCTATTGATTCAGCATAGAGAGCTTCTAAGAGATAGAGCTATTGGCAGTAGCTTTAAAATGTTTTTGTGTAGAAAGTTCCAAAGAAAACCAGCTAATGTCTTGAGTGAAGTGACTTCCAAGTTTAAATGAATCCTGCATAAAGTGTACAAGACACCGTTGAGGATATAACTGAGGAAGAATATCCTGAAATTTTAATATCCCCACTTTGGTTGAAAATCCATAGGTTGCATGCAAATGAAATACTAGAATGCGGTCCGACATGCTACCCAATACCCTGATGTTTATCTCTGGTAACTAAGTCTGCAGAAAGAGACTCATTTAAATAAATCTTTTGTCTCTAAACTCTCCTGACATGAAACGCAGCACCGTTTGGCATAGGCCAAACCTCTGGTGGTTATTTTGCTGAGGAAGTAAACATTTTCAAGAATGCCAGAGTTAAAGGGAGACACACACCTCAAACAAGACCGACTCTATTGGAACTATAAACATAGTATCTTCTGCAGGGTGAGGGGTCCTGTGCCTCTCTAGGGTGAGGTCACCATTTCTATGGATTTGCACATGGAGGAGTCTTTCTGAATCTTCCCATCTTTTGGTGGACCAACAGTGTTCCTCCTCTACTCAGAACTCCCACTCGAAGGAGTTGCCAAGACAGTCTTCTGTTTGCCCATTAGCAGAGTCAGGGATATCAGTATTTGCAAGCCAGCTGGAGAGCCTTTGATGGTGTTTATGTTATGTTGAAAACAAAATGTTGTGTTATATGGAAGAGGAAGATTATGTGTGTGTCATCATTTTGTGCTAGTTCTCATAAATCCTGGGTCTAATCCTACTCTCAAGTTGTCATGTCATTTCCTATAAGTGTACCCCTTGCCCCCACTACCAAAAAAAATATCTGATGTTTCTGTTCCATCACTGGGTTTATGGCCTCCCTTTTCCCTTTACTTCTTTGCATCTCTGCATTTCAGCAAACATCTGTGGATCAGGCACTATGCAGGGGACACAAGATAGAATGTGATCCCTGCTTCTGAACAGCTCACAGTCTCATGGGGGGAGACAGACACATAAACAATGCATTTTCCTTAGAGTTTCCTTCCCCCAAGGCTTGAGCACCCAAAGCCATCACCACCTACCCCCATAGTTTCTCTCATTCCTGTTTAATCTGGTGCGGAGGGGGGCATTTCTGTTTATGCATTTAGAGATTTTCCAAAGGATAGAGTAACAGCTGCAAGTGAAATTTGTTGAGCTCCTTACACATACACAAAGGGAGAGAAGTTAGCCTCCCTGTTGATCTTCAGAGAAGCAAGAACCCTTGCAAAGATGGATTCCAAACGAAGACCCAAAGAGCAACCCCCCAACTGTGCCATAAGTAGGGCATCACGCCTGAGCCGTTCCCAGGAAAGGGAAGTCCGTCATCTTAGGACCCCACTCCCCCTTTAACCTTCTCTCCCAGACAAAGCAGACCTGAGGTGTTGACTTCGGCAGCAGGAGACTGGCTAGTAGCCTGCAGATCAGTGAATGAAAGTAAAATCTTGAGTGAACGGGGAGAGGGACGTATCTCCAACACTAACAGCAATCAAAGGGTTCCTACTATGGTCTGAATAACTAGGGGGTGGCAGAGGAAAGACAATGTTATTTCCCAGGAACCAAGAGGCATGAAGAGGCAAATCAATTTCATGAGTAGCCATGCAGTTGGTTGTGGCCACTATAGGTAGAAACACAGCTTCACTCCAGTTTCCCCTGAAGTTTCTCAAACCCAGGAAATTGGAGTCCTTGGTCACGTCTTTGTAGTGTGCTGCAGCTGATGGTTAGTGCTCTGTGGTTTGGGCAGATCTTAAAGGTGATCCCCCTAGCTTCTGGGCTGGATCGCAGCTGGATGGGCCATTGCCTTGAGGATAACTTTCAGGCTTTTCCCAGAGTGATTTCTCTGATACCTTGTCATGGTCATGCCAGGCTGCATCTCCTCAACAAGTCACAGCAGCAGAATTACACTTGGGTGTTCTATAATCTGACATTTGCTATCCCGGTAGGGGTAGACAGACGTGTTGTCGGATCCTGGCAGGCTCACGTGTGCCGCTCTGGAGAGGTCTGGAGGTGGGTGTGGGTACCGCAGCGATGCATCTGCCTGCTCCTTAAGGGTCTGGTTTCAACAATTCTGATTGAGATCCCGCTACACCTTGAAAGTTCTATTGTTTTGGCATCCAAGCTGTGTATTCCAGACAGCCTCTCATACTCGGAAGCAGCACAAAACTCTTTTGTCAGATCATGTCTTGAGTTTTGGCTCCAAAAATATAATTGGGGATTAACTATGGGAGGATGAAAAAAAAAAAGCAAAACTCCAGTCCTGACTTTTGGGGGTCAGGCTGGGCTTAGGGGCTTGGCATGGTGGGAAAAGGGGGCCAAGACAGTGGTTGGCACAAGGATATGGAGAACTTCGGAAGCAGAGCCAGAGACTCTGAGGACTGAGGCCCAGGAAAGCCTGGCACGAGTAGACGCTGGGTATTTAACCAGGAACCGTCGCTCTGTTTTTCTCAGCCTTGGCAGTAGGTCAGGGCAACAAGCAGTTCTAGCAGGGTCCACTTCCTTCCTGTTGTCTCCACCCCAGCCTCACTCCTCATCCCAAACATCTGCTTCAGATTTGGGCCCTTTCCTTCTCCCTGATTCCTGTACCAAACCACGGGTGGCAAGGGTGAGGGGTCTGCAGGTGTGGGACAAGGAAGAAGAGGAGGAAAACCCCGGGAAAAGCTTCTGAAACAGAAAGGTTCTGTTTCAGGTGCTGCAGAAGGGTCTGATCTTTTTTTTTTTTTTTTAACGTGCCTCTATATCACCAGAATCTTACCAGTAAGTTGTTTCCCTCTTGGGGTAGAGGGAGCAACCAAGGGAGGGAATTGGGACCAGCTGGGGAAATCTCCGGGCATCACATGGCCTGCTTTTCAAAGGCAGCTCAGAGTCACTGCAGAGGGAGCAATAGATTAGTTCCCCCAATGAGCAGTCGAGTGGTCAGGAGGTGCTAACGAGGTATTAAACACCTCTTCTCCAGCGAGCAGCTGCGATGACAGCCTGTGAGCCAGAGCAGCAGAGGTAGCCTAGGACTGGAGGCGGCAGGAGAGAAGAAACAAGCCAGTGCTAGCCGTCAGTCACAGAAGCCTCAGAAGTTTCACTAGAAGGGATCTAAGTTTCTCTGGTACTTGCCCTGAAATCCCAATCCATTTTAAGTGACAGGGACACCCCAAGAGAGAACGCTGGGACATCTAAGGGAGTAATCTCAAAAGTCTTGTAACGGGGGCTTCCCTGGTGGCGCAGTGGTTAAGAATCTGCCTGCCAATGCAGGGGATGTGGGTTCGTGCCCCGGTCCGGGAAGATTCCACATGCCGCGGAGCGGCTGGGCCCGTGAGCCATGGCCACTGAGCCTGCGCGTCCGGAGCCTGTGCTCCACAACGGGAGAGGCCACAACAGTGAGAGGCCCACGTACTGCAAAAAAAAAAAAAAAAAAACTCTTGTAAAAATAACAATAGCCAGCATCTAACACTGTGCTTTGCCCTGTTCTAAGCACCGCTTATGTTAACTCATTTAATCTTCACATTGATCTACAAGGTAAAGACAATTACTATTCCCATTTTACAGAAGAGGAAAATGAGGCACGCCAAGGTTACATGTCCAGTGATGTGTCTAGGTGTCAAGCGGGCCCTAACACCTTGTATCACACAAGGTCAAAGGAAGTGGAGCTTGGGGGCAGGACAGTCAAATCCAGAGTGTTCTGTTCGTCCTCCAAACCAGAGACAGATTGTGTGGGCTCTGATTTCTAGGACCACAGGGAGCCCGTCTGGCAGGCACTTCTCCATCCAGTCCCACTGTTCTGTGCCTCTCAGGCTTCTGCTGCCCTTTGAGCTTTGCTTTCTACCTCCACCTGCAGGGCAAGTGGCACCCCTCCATCTCCAGACCCAAATCAGCTGGAGGAGGTTCCTCAGGAAGTTGCCTGGGCTCCTGGCCCCTAGCGGGGAGTGGAAGAGGAGCTAAAGTGCAGGAGCTGGCCAAGGTCCACAGACCAGGAGTCCCATTAAACTTCAAAGCTGTGGGGTAGGAGCCAAGCCTATCATTTGACCTCACTGACATCCAGCTCACCCTGGCAGGCCTCGGTCTTGTATAGTGACAGGCTGCAGGCCTCTTCCAGCTGCTGCTGCCAGGACTATGCCAGAGCCCACTCTCCACTTTATGTGGTTTCAGTCCCTTTCCACCAAGAGGGAAGAGTGCGCTGGTCCTAGGAGGCCCACCTGACTGGCCGGGGGCCTGAGGACAGCGGCTCTGCAGCCATGGTGAATGTGGTCTGACCAGGCCCGGCTCATCCTGCCTTCCAGCTTTTGCTTATACTGTGGCTCCATGAGGACTGCCGCCCTTCTCATTCCATCCAGCATCCCCGTCCTTCAAACCTAGCTCGTGTCAGAGAATGTGAGGATTCATGAAAATGTGTGAAAGCGCTAGCAGAGACTGACACATACTAAGCCTTAAAAAAAACAGAGAGGTATCATCATCATCTTTAACAATGGTAAACCGATATCCATAGCTATCTTTGGCTTTATTGTGGATTTGAAGTTGGAAGATCTGGGTTCAAATCCTGACCTTGCCACTTCTTGGTTGAATACTCTTTGGAGAAATTGCTCAATCTCTCTTAACTAGAAAAGATGGATTCTAACACCCACACAGTGTACCCCACAGAAGGAGTGGGAAGCTCAGATAAGATAAAAGATGTGAACAACATTTTGTAAATCACAGAACCCGCTACAAATGCTGGCGTTGCCTTTCTTACCTCCACTAGCTCACAGGGAGCTCTGGCCCTCGTGAACCTCCTGCCCGCACCATGCCTGTCCCTTAGGATGATCTCATCCCTGCTACTGGCCTAGCCTGGGAGTGGCTAAATCCATTTGTCCTTCTAGCCAACAAAAACAGGCGTGGAATTTTTTCAGAAGAAACTTTGGTTTCAAAATTAAGGAGGTAGGGACTTCCCTGGTGGTGCAGTGGTTAAGAATCCGCCTGCCAATGCAGGGGACGTGGGTGCGAGCCCTGGTCCAGGAAGATCCCACATGACACGGAGCAACTAAGCCCGTGTGCCACAGCTACTGAGCCTGTGCTCTAGAGCCTGTGAGCCACAGTTACTGAGCCCACGCGCCTAGAGCCTGTGCTCCGCAACAAGAGAAACCACTGCAGTGAGAAGCCCGCGCATCGCAATGAAGAGTAGCCCCTGCTCGCCGCAACTAGAGAAAGCCCACCTGCAGCAACGAAGACCCAACACGACCAAAAATAAATAAATAATTTTTTTTAATTAAGAAGGTAAATGAAACCAAGAAAATGCAAAAGAAGAGGAGCAAATGGACTTACAAATACTGATGTCTCCTGCTATGAAGTCCAACCTCAGGGGCCAAATGCATTGTGAGCCCTGACCACAGGCCTCAGCCTTGCCTGGTGGGTTTGGGATTGAAAAGCACCAAAGAAAAAGAGAGCCCAGAACAACAGCGAACCATGCTACACACACACACACACACACACACACACACACACACACACACACACACACACACACACACACACACACAGTGGGGATAAAACACACAGACCTTATAATGTTATGTGTCTGACGCTCATGTGAGTCCGGCCACCAAAGGCAGATGTCCTGAGAAGCTAATGAGGTATACTTAAGGCCCCTCACTTGCACAAGCCCTTTCCAAGTTTATGTATTTTTTCAAGGTCATAGATTTTATAATACTTGCTAAAGTTAAGATTTTTTAACTAGTAGGTTTAGAACACTGTCTCCACCCCAGTTTCTCCTCTGTCACGCCTCCCTTTGTGTCAGTGAGGGGAGGTGGCTATAGCATTTGGAGGTGTGACTAAGGGAATTTGAGTTGGCGATATATTCAGTTGGGTTTACTGTCATATAGTCATTGGTTTTATTTTGGGAAAACATCCATTTGGGTCATGTGTAATACATTTATGTCTTGTAATATATTTACTGCTAGCCAACCTGGTTACA
The DNA here is from genome assembly GCF_964341445.2 of Mesoplodon mirus. Classification (NCBI taxonomy): domain Eukaryota; kingdom Metazoa; phylum Chordata; class Mammalia; order Artiodactyla; family Ziphiidae; genus Mesoplodon; species Mesoplodon mirus. The sequence continues at coordinate 160,733,529 of NC_138979.1, read as the reverse complement.
AATGGCTTTCTGGAATATTCCCACTGCACATTCTGGGGGTATTCTCACCTGATGCTGTGACGGGTGCAGAGCCAGAGCCTTATCACATCTGGCACCAGAAGTCTGCAGGCGGGAGAAGAGAAACAAGGGTTGAGATGGATGGAGAAGAAGCCAGTCTGTGAGAAATCCTTCCACTCCTCAGATGGTCAAAGCATATTGAGGTTTTCTGTTGCCTGAAGCTCATAAAATTTGGGGAGCCTGCTTTAAGAAAAAGAATACAAAATTAGGTATGAATGAGAATATTTACTTAGAATAAGAAAAAGAATCACAAGTTACAAAATTTTTAAAAGCTAATAAATACCACAAACATCACGAAGTCCAGAAAAATAATCCAGACCAGCATCTGGATCTGCCCCTGCCAGTGCTGTGTGTGGATCTGCCGTTTCTCCTCTGATGGGATGTGAGCAGAGGGACAATAAAGACAACTTCAGCCTACCCATTTAGGGTTCCCAGGAACGGAGAAAGGTGGCAATAATTAAATATGAATTTTATGCCATCTTTTGGCACCCTGTGCAGGCTCCTGGAGGGAGGACACAAACACTCCTGAAGCCAGTGGCTCAGACAGTTTCCTGAATTGAGAGCTGAGAGCTACAGGCCAGCGTCCCACGTCACTGGCCTCTACCATGTTCAAATGCAGGGAGCAGAGATTTCCTCCGAGTTAGAAGGCTACTGTGACTGATTCCTTAGGAACTTCGGAGAACCTGCCTAGGCCAGAGGGTGGCTCTGCAGGAAGACTGGGTCACACAGCTTAGGGGACAACTCCTAATGTTTACTTGGCACTTCCGTGTGTCTTAAATCGTGTTCCTCAAAAGCAGACCCTGTAACAAGGATTTGTGTGAAAGTGAAATTCTTAGGAGTCTTCCCAGGAGTGGGGGAGGGAGACTGAGAAGAGAGAGAGGCCAAGCGAGGATGTGATGTCAAGCAAGAGGTCACGGGGGTGGGGAGGGCGGGGAGTGGTTCAGTGTGCAGGGAGCTTGGGAGATGGAGGTGTTTATACCCCTCACTCAGAGCCGTTGTCAGTTAGGGGCTGCCTGGGGCCCGAGGGAAGCAACTTCCCAGGCACTTCCCTGACCTCCATGCAGGCAGCCAAAGCAGGTTCCAGCAGCTGGGGACAGGTGCTGGCAGCTGGGGATGGGGGTGGGGCGGGTCCTGAAGTGATACGGGGACCTGAGGACACGTGGGCAGAGCACCGACAGCATATGCTATGCCCATGCCCTGTCTGCTGCTACTAACCACTTTAGCTGCCTGGTCCTTATCTGTGGCTTGTTATCACTACCAGTTACCATGCATTGATCTCAGTGACTCCTCAAAACAGCCCCATTATCGACCCCACTTCATGGGTGAAGCAACTGAAGTCAGAGAGCAGCTGTGACCTGCTCCAGGCCCTTCTTGGCTGCCACCCCAGGTCTTACCACCCCATTTCCTTCCTTCAGGAGCTAAGGCACCCTGTCTGGTTTGTGCACCACTCCTACACACTGCCTAGTGTAGCGTCGGCACGAAATAGATGCTCAATGCATAAAGGATTCCAGAACAAAGGGCTCAGCCGGGGACCATGTCTCATGATACAGCACTATGGTGATGCCCCCTTGGAGCCAGCCCTGTGCCAGGGTGCCCCTGGGGCCTGGAGCAAATGCCTCAGGGCAAAGGCAGCCCTGAGCAGAGGCTTGGAGAGTGCCAGGCTGACGGGCCCCAGCTGTATTCTGATAGCACCCTCATTCGCATCTGCAGCAGCATTTGTGAAATTGCCCTCCAAACGATTCCAGTCTCCTGGGAATGGCAGCAGCCTATTTTGGGATGGTTTTCAGTGTGTCCCTCGAGTTTCCCCAAAAAGTTGTGTCACATTCTCAGCCTGTACATGAGTTTAACGTTAGTGTGTGGGACCATTAGTGGTCTCTGGAACGTGCCACAAGTGGTCCCAAGATCCTGCCTGAGACTCGCTCAGAGGGCTGTGGACAACCTCATAAAGGAAAATAAGGCAACTGGAGGTAGAGCCCATATCAACTGGATAAAGTATTTAGACCGTACACAAGCCAACGAAAAAGCACATTTGCCTTTGGAGGCTGTCTGAGGCCCTGCAGGGGTTGAAAGGGAAGAGCAGTGAGGTATATAAAATACCCCATTCCGTCCTGCTTGCAGTGACCATGGTGCCCGGCTGTGCCGCCTCTCCCTGCTGCTGGAGTGGGTAGGGTCTGGGCCGGGAGGGAGAGAGAAATGTTACACTGAAGGGAACCTCAAGCTGGGGAGGGGCTGCAGCCGAGCTGCTCTTGCAGGCTCGGGAGCTCCAGGCTGGTTGCCACCTGCCCTCCCCAACTCAGACTAAATATCCAGCCCTGCGGGTAAGTGAGAAATTCTTGGCCTCAGCCTGCCCGGGCCTCCCTGGCTTATAATCGCTTTCCTTCATGGAACAGGGGCTGCCGTCTGCCCTTGGCCTGTTCTTCCTATTCCTCACTCTGCGGGCTCAAGCTGATTGGCAGACTTATCCAAGCATGGAGGGTAGGGGCACTGCCCTTGGGAAGCAGCCAGGAAGAGTGAGGGAGTGAGATCCAGAGACCGAGCACAGACATGGAGTCAGAGGCTGAGAGCAAGAGACAGGGTAAGACAGGCAGTGACATGAAGACAAAGAGATGGAGTGAGAGACACAGAGAGAGACTGCAAGACAGAAAGAGAGACAGAGGCAGAGAGAGGCAGAGGAGAGGTGGGGAAATAGACATATCGCATAGGACGGCCAGAGAAAGAGAAATGCAAACAAAGAAGAGAGAGAACAGGGGGCAACAGCTGAGCAGACTAACTGGGCCCTGAGCTGGGGCTCCCACATCTGAGCGCAGCCTTGCCCATCAGCCTTCAGCGGGGACAGGAATGAGTTCTCCAAGGTGGGCCTTAGTGGATGGAGCGGGGACTTCCCACATCCCCACATCTGCTTCCCATCTGCATCCCACTCATGGGTGGATTTGCATCCCCAGGCTTTTTCTCCAGAGCCACAATCCATTCAAAACAAACCTCGGCTTTTCATTTGTAGCTGCAAATCCATGCTGAAGTCTGTGGCTCTCTTGAGTTGTAGGGGCCCCGCAGGCTCTGGCAGTGCCAGTGCAGAACCAGGGAAGGGGTGGAGAGGCTGGAGGAGTGGAAGAGAGATACTGGCCCCCTGGCTCTGACCTGGAGAGGACTTGGAGTCCGCGCTGAAAGGCTTTTGGGAGGCGCCCAAGGCCACCAGACCTCCCAGGCCCCTCCCCAGAGGCTGTACCTGCTGTGCTGGTGACATGGCCAGCTGTCCTTTCCACATCTAGGGGAGACATACACCAGAGCAGAGCCCTCAGCCATCAAGACTGGCCACGTCAAAGCAAGATGCACAAAGTTCTTGATGAATGACACTTATATTAAAAAAAAGTTTTAAAAGCTAGTAAATGGGCTCTGTAAAAGAGTCCGGGCCCAAGCCCCAGCATCTGTCTCCTTCATGTCATGCTGCCATGGTAGCTACCTATCCTCTCCCGTCTCCTTTCTCTGCTCCTCCCTTCTCTGGGCCCACCCCCTCTAGGGCGTTTTGATCCTTCTATCATGTCACTCCAGTCCTAGTACTGCCTCTCCTCATTAGTCCATCCATTTAGTCATTCACTCACTCGTGTCAACCATTCATTCAATCATTCACATATTCAACCACTGATTTCTTCACTCAGTGTCCCCTGAGCACTGCCCTAGGCTTACAGTCCAGTTGCTGTGGATTGAATGTTTGTGTCCCCCAAGAATTCATATGTTGGAGCCCTAATCCCCAGTGTGATGGTTCTTGGAGGTGGGTTTGAGAGGTAGTTAGGTTTAGAAAAGGTCACCAAAGTAGAGGTCCCATGATGGAATTAGTGTCCTTATAAGAAGAAGAAGAGACCAGAGCTCACTCACCCTCTCTCTCTGCCGTGGGAGGACACAGCAAGAAGACAGCCATCTGCACACCAGGAGGAGGGCTCTCACCAGACCCTGAACCTGCTGGCTCTTTGATCTTGGACTTCCCAACCCCCAGACTGTGAGAAATCAATTTCCATTGTTTGAGCCAGCCAGTCTGTGGTATTTTGTTATGGCAGCCCGAGCTGACCAAGACACCAGTCAGTCAAAGAGGCAAATCATATACTGAGTGAAAGTTAACAGGAGAGGGGTTAGAGGGCAGCACAAGAAATGTCATAAGTCAAGGTATGACGATGAAGTAGTTTAGACAGCAAGTTCTCGAGAATTTTGGAGAAGGGAGATGAAAATTTTGTCAAAGGAAGTGGAAGTTTGGGTTCCACTGGTCTCCCTTAGGATATGGCTTCTACCAGGACATGGAGGCGGAGAGCTCCAGCATCCTCAAGTCAGCCCTGAAGCTGCCCAGACCTAGAGTTACAGGAAGACCCCAGGGACAGGTTAGGTAACGAAGGGGGGCCTCCTAAGGTGTGAGTCTCAGTGTGACTCCTGAGGTTGCCTGCGGCACCCTCCCGCTGGCCATCGGGGACTGCGCAGGGCTCCTTCAGTCCTGCCAGAGAGGAGGGGCGGGGCCACAAGAGGCAAGGCTGAAGGCTGGGAATTCAGCCAGACTTGCCTCCACGGAGAGTCTTGGGCAGAAGAGTTTGGGGGTGGGAGGGTCTAGGTGAGCAGCGGGGAGAGACTCCAGCTCTGGAGGATGTGGGAGGGGAGGCTGATTACTGTCCTGGGGCAGGGCTTTCCTGGGGAGGAAGCAGGGGTGGGTGGGCCAGGGGTGGGAAACGGGATGGGGTGGAGATGTGTGTGGAGGGGGGGGGCGGTAGGGGTTGGTGCTTTACACCTGGGGACAAGGCAGGAGATGAAGAAGTGCTCGGATGGGGAGCAGGGGCTCAGAACAGCGCCCAGCTTCCTGCTTAGGCATCAGCTTTCTCGGGGATTGAAGTAAGCTCAGGACTTGCTCAGTAATGAGTAGTAAAAGAGAATGTATTTGCTATGTACCTGAAAAGTGCAGATTAGGACAGACTTCAGGCCCATTCTCGACATCATCAGGACCTGGTTTCCCTCCACTCTTGGCTCCACCCTATGGCAGTGGCTTATTCTCAGGCCAAGTCCCCTGCCCGCCAGCTCTTTGCTCACAGGTTCTAACCATTAGGAGCCCCAGTGCAAAAGTCTCTCTGGTGCTGACTGGGTGTGTCCTTGCCTCAACCAATCCCTGTGGCTAAGACAATACAATGCTTTGATTGGTTAAGACCTCCATCCCATGATACCTTGGGGAAAATTACTTTCACCAGAAAAGTGTGAATGGTTTTGAAACACAATTGTCCCCATCCCCTCACTACTGTCTTAAAAAAGTATTGCAATCTCTTGTAGGGTTGGATTATTTTTATTCCAGAAGAATGTAAGCTCCATAAGAACAGACTTTGTCACTTTTGTTCAGTGTTGGAAACCCAGCACAACAGTGCATGCTACAATGCTCAATAAATAACTGCTGAATGAATTCACCAGGCTGAGTTAATTGCTGTAAACGCCAGACCCCTGGCTAGTGATTATTCAATGTTTAGTGTACCATAGACTGTTCTAAGCAGTTTAAACATTTAAACTCATTTAGCTATTACACAACTCCATGACAAGTACTGTTATTATCACCTGCATGTTACTGATGGGGAAATAGAGGCACAGGGAAGTTACGCAGCAAGTGGCAGACCTAGACTTCAGACCCAGGCATATGGTTCCAGCACGTGTGTTCGTAAGCACTACCTCATCTGCTCAGTAGATGTGGAAAGTCCACGAGTTGGATTTTCAGGGCAGAAAAATTTCCCAGACTATAATTTCTACAGATACTGTTTCTTTTCTCTTCAGGTTAAAAGTTCCTTCAGCTTTCCTTGACCCTCATAGGGCAGTGGAAGTGAGTGAGTCTGTGGGACTTGGGAACAGTTCCTGTTCCTCCTCCCAGCTGAAAATTGAGTTGGATACAGCGTCCTAGTTGGGGAACCACAGAGGGGCTGAGTTTCTATACATGCACCTTCTTTTTCATTCTATCATTCAGTCATTCAAAAAGATTTACTGAATCAGATGAGACTGGAACATCTTGTGGTGCTAGAAAATAAGGAAGTGTTTGGAAGAGGATGGGGCATAGCAGAAGGACAAGAAACCAGCCTGTAGGAGTTTCCAGTGGGCGGAGCAATTTGAACAACACAACAAAATAATAGTAAGACTGGATTATAACCCATAGAATAAAATAAATAGCCATGAGTCCCTACTGAAGTTAAAAAAAATTGAAAAAAATATGAGGAAGAAGGAACAGCTCTTCTTTATAGAAGAATTCCAATTAATAAATATAGAAGTAATGAGGGAAATACAAAATCAGCATTAGGCAAACATAATAGTAATAATCGTAGGCAAGATTCACCAGTGATGGATGCTAAAATCAGTGGGAAAATGTTTGAGGAGAATCAGGATATTTGCATAGTTTCAAAAAATCTCCCCCTACCGAGATACTTAATGATTACAAAGGGAAGGAGAGTAATGATTTTTACAGTAGAGAAACAGTTGAGAAACCCGGCAGACACAAGCTTAACCAAGTGATCAAGTTTAACATCATCAGTAATAGACATGTCCTCATGTGATGAGGAGGGTCCAACATCACTTCCGTGGTATTCTTACCCAAAATGAATAACCTCAATATATAATCATAAGAAAACATCAGATATACTCAAGCTGAGAGACAGACTTAAAAAATAACTGAGGAGCACTCATTAGAAGAGTTAAGGTTGAGACTTCCCTGGTGGCACAGTGGTTAAGAATCCACCTGACAATGCAGGGAACACGGGTTCAAGCCCTGGTCCGGGAAGATCCCACACACCACGGAGCAACTAAGCCCATGCGCCACAACTACTGAGCCTGCGCTCTAGAGCCTGCAAGCCACAACTACTGAGCCCGTGTGTCACAACTACTAAAGCCCATGCGCCTAGAGCCCATGATCCACAACAAGGGAAGCCACCACAATGAGAAGCCTGCACACTGCAACAAAGAGTGGCCCCCGCTTGCCACAACTAGAGAAAGCCCATGTGCAGCAACGAAGACCCAATGCAGCCAAAAATAAATTAATTAAATAAATAAAATAAAAGAATTAATTTCATGAAAAACAAGAGCAGACTAAAAAACTGTCACAGATTAGAGGAGACTGAAGAGATTCAACAACTAAATGCCACAAAGGGTTCTGGAACAGAAGAAGGACATTAGGGGACAAACCGATGAATTCAAAAAGGGTCCGTGGTTCTGTTAATAGACTCATAACTCTGTTAGTTTACCCATGTTAATTTGGTCGTTGTGCTATGGCTACGTAAACTGTGACCATTAGGGGAAGCTGGTGAGGGTATGTGTGAACACTGTACTATTTTTTGTGTGTGTGTGTGGTACGCGGGCCTCTCACTGTTGTGGCCTCTCCCGTTGCGGAGCACAGGCTCCGGACGCACAGGCTCAGCGGCCATGGCTCACGGGCCCAGCCGCTCCGTGGCATGTGGGATCTTCCCGGACCGGGGCACGAACCCATGTCCCCTGCATCGGCAGGTGGACTCTCAACCACTGCACCACCAGGGAAGCCCAACACTGTACTATTTTTGCAACTTTTCTCTAAGTCTAAAATCGTTTCAAAGTAAAAAGTTAAAACATATATTTATCAAGCACCTACTTACTGCCAAGCACCTGGGATACAAAAGCTTACTCGTACAAAGATAACTCTGCGAGGGACAACTCCTGCTTCCAAGTAGCAGTGTTTCTCAAACTTCAGTGTGCATTCAAATCCCTGGGGATCTTGTTAATAAACAGATTCTAATCCGGTGTGTCTGTGATGAGACTCTACATTTCTAACGAGCTCCCAGGTGATGCTGTTGCCGCTGGTCCATGGACCACACTTTGAGTGACAATGACTTGAAGTATAATAGGAGAGCAAAACGTGCACACACACGGCCGTGATGAAAGCCAGAGAGTACGCTGTGTGATGATGGCTGGAGGGCACGTGGGACAAGAGCCACAGGCTTCTCACATGGGCTCCTGCACAGAGAAGGATCCTCCAGGCTATTCGCTCCTTCTGGCCTCAGCCTGTTTCTCAGAAGTATTGGCCACTTCTTTCCAGGCTGCCTCTGGCTGCAGCCTTTCTGGGCCAGGCCAGGCTGGAGCTAAGTGAGAAGGGACAGGTGCAGAGCTACTGACGCTCTCAGAAATTCCATCAACGCCATGAGAGCTGGGCCTGGGCCTGCGGTCGCACACACGTTCCCAGTTCGTCTGCTGGCCAGCACCAGTGTCCCTTTCCCAGGAGCCGTCCCTCTGGTTAGCCCCTAGGCAAGGAAGGGCTGTGTGACACATTGGATTAAACTCCACCCCCGGCCCAGCCCCACCATTTTTATAGCTTAAGTGAAGTTCGAGCTTCTCCCTAAAATTTCTGTGAACTCCTACAGACTTGCAGACGCACAGGTCCTTCTGCATTCATACTTGCTGGGGCAACCCTACCACAGTCATAGCAAAACAAAAGAGCTTCCTCAAAGCAAACCGGTGGTCAGTGTGGAGATGACGGAGCAGGGGTTGGTCAATCTGACTCTGGCCAACCCTCTGCCAGGGCCTCCCAAGGGATCTGTTGCCATCATTTCTCTCCATTCTGATGCTGGACTCTCCAGGCAGACCTCACATGTTCCGGTTCATGCTCTGAATCCTTTCTTGGACAGCCAAGTTGGCCAAATGACACTACTTCAGAGGGGAAGCAATCCCTTGTGTTCTAAGGATGGGGGACCTCCTGAGGTTGCATTTTTGAGTCCTATGAGACTTCAGGGATCATCTTCCAGCTTAAAACATCTCTCTTTTTTTAAAAATTGCAGTATAGTTAATTAACAATGTTGTGTTAGTTTCTGGTGTACAGCAAAGTGATTCAGTTATATATATATATATATATATATATATATATATATATATATATATTCTTTTTCATATTATTTTCTATTAGAGTTTATCACAGGATATTGAATATAGTTCCCTGTGCTATACAGTAGAACCTCATTATTTATCTATTTTATATGTAGTAGTGTGTATCTGCTAATCCCAAACTCCTAATTTATCCCCCACCCCTTTCCCCTTTGGTAACCATAAGTTTGTTTTCTAAAACACGTCTCTCTTTTGCTTTACCCATTTGGTCCTTCCTTCAGGATCCTGTAGGGCCCACGGCCTCCAGAAAGCTTCTTTTGACTACCCCAGCACACAACATCTTCCTTCTATCCCCTGTAATGTAATTTTATTGTCAGACGCATCATCAGAGGTGTGGAGTGTAGAGCTTTCTAGGGCAGGTTCTGGATTGAACCGTCTGGGTTCAGATCTCCATCCTGCCATTTGGGAGTTGTGTGACCTTGTTACTTAATATTTCCAGGCCTCGGTTTCATCATCTGTAAAAGGGAAACAAAAACAATTCCTATCTCATTGAATTGTTATGAAGATTAAAAGAGGTAATGTATGTAAGCTACTCAGACTAAAACCTGGCATGCAGTAACTGCTCAGTAAATATTACTCATTAATAGCTATTGGTGTCAACTATTCAATCAGTACCTAATTTTATATTGTTTTGTATCAAGGGAATCAGGGGTAACTTGGTGATGTGATCACAAGAAGAGTTCTCTTAATAATAATAATCACTGGACTTCCCTGGAGGCAGAGTGGTTAAGAATCCACCTGCCAATGCAGGGGACACGGGTTCGAGCCCTGGTCCAGGAAGATCCCACATGCCACAGCGCAACTAAGCCTGTGCACCACAACTACTGAGCCTGCGCTCTAGAGCCCACAAGCCACAACTAGTGAGCCCACGTACCACAACTACTGAAGCCCGCACACCTAGAGCCCATGCTCTGCAACAAGAGGAGCCACCGCAATGAGAAGCCCGCGCACCGCAGTGAAGAGTAGCCCCACTCCTGCAACTAGAGAAAGCCTTCGTGCAGCAACAAAGACCCAACACAGCCATAAATAAATAAATAAATTTATTTATTTTAAAAAATAAAAAAGCTTCACTCACATTATCTCCCAACTTCAGGAACCATTGGTCCAATGATTAACCAATGAAATATTGTGGAAAACATAAGGTGTCATGAGGGTAATTTGAAATAAAGGACAAGTGCAAATACAAAGGTTTTAATGTATTGGCTTGTTTTTGGTTCTGCTTTGTTTTGTTTTGGTCAGCATACGTTGGAACAGAGAACTGAAAGGTACAGATCTGCCAAAGTTTTCCCATCCTTCTCCAGGAGGAAAAGTGTTATGATTCTTTCCTGAGGAAGAGCTGCAAGTCTATCACATGGTGCAGAGGGGCCAACCTGAAACCCTTCAGTGTAGAATCTGGGCAGCTTCATCAAATCCCTCCATCAGACCTAAATGAGGCCCGGAAGCCAGAGGCCCGTCAGCTGGGAGAGTTGTGCCTACCATGCACATTCTCTACGATTAGGTGGTTAAAAGCAAAGGCTAGTTTGGCTCCCAGCTCCACTGCTTATAAGCTGTGTGACATGGACAAGTTGCTTAACCTCTCTGAGCATCTGTTTCCTTATTTGTGAAATGAGGCTAATAATATTTGTCTCATCAGGTACCCTTGAGGATAAAACGAAATACCATATATCAAGAGCATAGTGTCTGACACTACTTTCCTTATCTTAGAACGTGAAAACTGCTTCATAAACTCCTCTCTTCCCAGATTCTTGGCTTTTTATATTTTAATTTTGTTCTGTTTTCTTCTAAGTTTTCTAGATAAGCTCCTTTTGAAAAATTCTGACCATGCCTTGGCTGACCTTTGGGAAAATGAACACGTCTACCCCTAGAAACGTGAGGGCTGCCCTTTGAGCGGTCACCATGGTGGCAGCCGGAAACCTGTGGAAACTGAGGCAGGTGGTGATGGGAAACTAAGAAGTGGGCTACTTGGGATGGCGGGGAACATTTCAGATTCTGTTCTCTTCTCTCATGGGGATATGAACCTGTAGTCTTGCCTCCCCAACAGATGATAAGCCCCTTGGTTAAAATTCTTAATTACCCTGTGCCTCGGTTTCTCCATCTGTAAAATAGGAATAATAATGATGTCAACTACATAGGGTTGTTATGGGGATTAAATGAGATAACACACATAAGTGCTTAGAGCCTGGCAAATAGAGTGTGCTCAAAAATATTCCCTTTTCCTCTTTTACGGCATGGTGATGCTGAGCACTGCTGGGCATACAGTGAGGTCCCTGAGTCCTGGCTTCCACTCCCAGGGGTCGGTGCTGTCTGCCCTAAGTTCAGTCCCACCTTGTTGATCCAATTGGGAAACGATGTTGAAAGCAGGTGGTGTTCTCTGTTTGAGGACTCTGAATTGTTTCTGGACATTGTGTCAGCAGTGTTAAAGGGAGCCAGGTTACAGCCGCACTTAACGAGGAAAACAGAAGCTAAGTGCCTGCCAGAGGGCAACAGAGCATAGAACACCAACCAGCCCTTCCTCCAGAGGAGACGCTGTCTGCCTGGGCTCTTGGCTGAGGTGTGTTGTGAGGTCTGACTTCCCTCCTTACGTTTTCTTTTTAAAAGAGAATAACTTTCCCTAACCTCAGTCCCTCACCACCCACTCTCCAGCCCAGCCTCTAGCTTGGAAATGGGGTTTAAAACCATGGCTAACTAAATGATAGCTAACTAAGATTGTTCTTTCGTTTCAACACTTTCTACAGTTCTACGAGGTAGGACTTATTCTTTTTTTTTTTTTAAACTCTGCCTACTGGACACCACCTCTTGGATGTCCCATTAGCATGTCATAGTCTAAAAGTATTCATCCCATTTTTACAGAAGGGGAAGTGGAGTCTCAGAGAAGTAAGTTGTGATCTTCACTGAAGAGCACACAGCTAAAATGGGGAGCAGCTAGGGCTTGAAGTCAGGCCTCTGACCCCTGCACCCTCGCTCCCCTGTACCTGCCTTCCTCTGGAGGAGGATGGCAAGTGCCTGATGCTCACAGAGCAGGAGGGGAAAGTGGGAAGGAAGGAGGCTGATGTGGCACAGTTCTGCCTCAGGCCAGCCTTGGCTGATGTAACCGCCTTCAGGCCCCAAGGGACTTCTTGCCCTACGGCGCCTCCTGGTCTGGCCTGGGTGTGACTGCCTCTGCCTCCTCCTCTAACTTCACAGCCTTCTCACAGGCCTGACTTGCTTGGGCTTTGGGCCCTTGCAGGGCTGCAGAGGGCTCGGCTGTGCCTGTGCTGCCTGGTCCTGCTGGGGGGCTCTTGGTCCAGCTGCTGTCTCCAGACTGGCAGCTGCCTTTGGCTTCTGCCCCAGGAGCTGCGGAGGCCAGCAAGGGTCACCAGAGAGGCCAGACTCCGGGGTTAATTAGATGAGAACTGGCTGGATTGGGGCGGGAAAATCCCCACCTCAGCTCAGATCCCTGCCATGCACCCCTTTTCCCATCACCAGCTTCTACTTCTGCTTCCTTTCAGGCCCCTCCTCCCCAAAGCCCTCCCAGAACCCCTCTTGGTGCAGCTCTACAGCAAGAGCCAGCTGAATGCTTTCCTATCCATCTGTCTTCCCTGGTAGATGCCCTTCTAGGCCGGGGCAGTAGCTGTACATGTCAGGAGGCGCCTCTGTTCTCCAGGGCTTGGGAAAATACCCCATATCTGACCCTGAGCCCCGGGTGGAGAGGAATGTTGAGGCCGGAGCTTGAGTGGGATCTGCTGTCCTGGCAGGCGGCCTTTCCCTGCCTCGGGTTGAGTTATGGGGAAGGGCCCAGGGGGTCAGGGACTCTGGCAGCACGGGGGAGAGTTTGAGAGCCCCAGCGGCAGGCAAGGGACAAAATCCCATCCTTGGGGCCCATCCCCCATGCCAGACGCTGGACTGGCTCTTGAGACTCCTTCTTGAAACATTAAGATGTGCAGTGTTCTTGGAGCCTTTCCCTAGATCACACCCAGCCAGCCTTCTCTCCAGGGAGGCTGGGATAGGTGACCAGAGTTAACAGAGAGGACCCTGGGGGTGGATGACCATCAAGTCTCACTCTTCTCATCTGAAAATGGCAAGTAGGGCTGGATTAGTGGTTTCCAAGCCATGTTCTGATAAGCCGTGTGGTTCCTCTGAGATGCCTCAGAGGCCACAAGTCAAGGGCATGAGTGTGTGTTGGGGGGTGAGGAGGCAGGGGTGGGCCCCTTTTCAGCCAGAGCAGCTCCCCAATTTCATTTTCATCCTTGAGCTGGCCCATGAGGCCCTGTGGTCCGGTCCCTGCATCCCTCTGTCTTCATCTGAGCTACCCTGCCTGCCTGGCTTCAACACAGTCATCTGCAGTTTCCTCCAATACAAGTGCTTTCTTGCCTCTGGAATATCTCTTGTAATATGTCTTGTCTGGACCCCCTTTTCTCTACCTCTTTGCTTATTTCCTATGCACCCTTCAGATCTCAACTCAAAAGTCACTTCTTTGGGGATGCCTTCCCCAACGTCTCTCAAGGCTATGTTAGGCCCCCTAGCTGCATACATCTTTTTCATAGCTCCTACTCCAATTGTAGCTCATTATTGAGTTACAATTATTTGTTCAACGTCTGCCTCTCCCACCAGACTGTAAACTCACAAGGGCAGGAATCAGGTCTGTGCTGCTGCTGCTGTGCCCCCTAGCGCAGCACCTGGTACACAGTAGCCACTCAGTGAATATTTGTTGAATGCTGAAATACTGCACAAAGGTTCTTGCTAATCTTTGAAAAAGTTTGGGAAGCGCTGACCTACAGGCTCCTTAGCCTTGTCCAGTTTGGCATTTACATCTTGAAAACTTGGATGCAGTTACTTTCACCACCAAAATATTTAATGGCCCCCCCCCATTAAAACCTTACCTGGCCTTTTCTTAACTTCCAGGGTGCCCAGAAGGGAGTGATGTGGACTGTAACAGGAAGAAAAATAAAGGAATCCCAAGAAAGGCAGGGCAAGAGCCCCTCCCCGCACCAACACTGGAGAAGCAGGTTGGGGTGGGGGGGACAGCCATGCGCAGGACCCAGGATTGAGTCCCAGGGCACACCTGTCCCATATCCATCAAGCTGCCTTGTCGGGGAGGGGTGGGCAGCCCCTCAGGCCACAGTGACCACAGCTCTCAGGCCAGCAGTTTGCTTGCCTTTGAATCAGTGGCTGACCCCATGCTGTCCCCAGCCTGTTCCAAGCAGTTGGGGAGACTTCCAAGCATGTCTTTTGCAGGCCAGATGTGTGTCCACTGGCTGTGAATTCTTGCATGGAGAACAGGTGGGTGGTAATTATTCTAGCAGGAGCCTAGCGTGACTGGAAGCTAAGTCGATAATTCTGTCGAGCTCTGAAGAACAGAAAAACAGCATTCTTTCTCTGAGCTTGCTTTTATAGGGAGAGAGGAAGATGGAATCTAGGGCTGGAGCAAGAGCCTTGGTCCCCATGGCAGATTCTGGAGTGTCCTGCAATTTCCTATACCCCACCCCATTCATCTCTCGCCTCTGTAAATAGACATGCCATGTGTAGTGAACATCTGTTGCATGCATATGCCCAGCACTCCTTCTCCTTCCTTAGATAACGGAAACTCAACTTTCCTTTGGGGAACTCTGCCTTGCCAATTCGAAGCATTCCTGGTGGGGCTGTCAGCCATGGGGATCCTCCCACCCATCCACCCCAAAGGGTGGGCACAGGACCCCAGGTACGTCCATCAAACTCTCTCCTAGGGAATTTGAATCTGGGATGGAGTCGCTACTGACTACAGAAGGCAGCTGGCTTAGAATCATCCAAAGCCCTCCAGCCCATGGGTTCCTGCCACACGGGCTCCCATAGCTGCCCTGGTCTCTGGCTTCCCAGGCCTGGCTGTTGATCACCTCCTTCAGGACCCTGTATCTTTCCAATAAATTCTTTTTCCCCAGTTCAGTTTACTAGAGTCGGCTTCTAGAACTTGCAGTCAAAGCTGATGTGTAGCCCATATTCTTGTACCTCCCTGCTTTTCTAGCCCCTCCCCTTCCTCTTAACCCACCTGCAGACCCGTTTTCACTTTCCACACCCTGAAAAACTTTATGCTCCCAACCATTTTCTCCTATCCAGGTTTGCTCTCAGAAAATGGTCTACACCCATCATTACACTTCAGAGTGAATGAAAACTTTGTCTTGCTCTTCGAAGAGAAGATGGATTTCCAGCCCTGTGTCTAAGTGTTCACTGAGTGCCTTTGTCTCTTGTTTCAGGAATGAGAGGTATTCATGAAGAGGTGGAAGAGATGTTTTGGGGACAGAGTGGGCCTTCCCCCAAACACCCTGAAATGGGTCCTGACCACTTCTCGCTGGCACTCATCACTTGCATGCAGTGGGAACTGCCTTCTCCAGTAACTGCTTATATCTGCCCTCCACAAGTATCATGTCAAGTTTTGTCTCCACTGGAGTCACCTGCTTCAAGTGGTAAGATCTTGATTCAGTGCAAATGAGCACCTACAGTATGCAAGACCCTCAACCATCTGTATCCAGGATACAAATGTGCTTAGTTGATGTTGATGGTAGTCTTGTTGAGCAAACAGACTCCACCCCACCATGTCTCCTACATGAGCCGAATGTTGTTGGAGAGCTGAGCTAATGGCCCTGGGACCACAAAGGAGGGAGGACCGTAGAGAGGAGGGGCCCACCATCTAAGCCACGCGGCTTCTCTCTCTTGGCTTGTGTATAAATTAGGATTCTTCGCTTGCAAGCAACAAAAAGGACTCTGACTAATTTGTACATTTAAAAAAAAAAGAAGAAGAATGGGGTTACCAGAAAGATTTTAGGAGCAAACAGAATAGATATAAGAACTGAACAGATAAGTATCAAGAAGGTCAGGGGCTTCCCTGGTGGCGCAGTGGTTGAGAGTCTGCCTGCTGATGCAGGGGACACGGGTTCGTGCCCCGGTCTGGGAGGATCCCACATGCCGCGGAGCGGCTGGACCCGTGAGCCATGGCCGCTGAGCCTGCGCATCCGGAGCCTGTGCTCCGCAACGGGAGAGGCCACAACAGTGAGAGGCCCGCGTACCGCAAAAAAAGAAGGTCAGGAACCTAGGCAGGGATGGGGCTCTCAGGCCCAGAAACTCCTTGGAGTATGTCTGTTTTGGAGCTGCCATTGGGTATTCCAGTTACAAACCGTGTGTCTCTGGGTCAAATCATGAGAGAAAATCTGATTGGCCAGTTTGGGTCATGTGCCCCCTGGCAGGTATTGTAATTGGCTGCCCCATCAGAATGATCTAGAAAATGGAAGCACAGTTACCATTTAAAGGAAAAGGAATGTTGATAGCAGAATAAGAGAGCGGAGGGATGCTGGGCAGATGAAATGACAAAGCTCTCCTTAGTCACAGGCTGGAGGATGATACCCCTGTCTGCTGGATCCACCTTTGACTTGGGTTGTACCCACGGCAACCACCGGCTGAGCAAAAGCCTGTAACCAATGAAAATCATGTTGTATAGAGCAAAAGCCTGTAACCAATGAAAATCAGTCTGCTCATGTTGCAGGTGGATGAACTAGAGACAGGAGGTGAATTGTCCCTGGTCACAGCCTCGGTTCTAACGGGCAGCCAGTGCTGAACGAGGAGCACACAAAAAGTCAGGCTGGACCCACAGGCTTCTGCCTCTGGTAGAAATTTTCCACGCCAGCAATGGAGTAGGGGTGAGGGTCCCTATAGACACCACTGGGAGGGGTCCTAGGACCCTGCACGGGAAAGGTTAATGTGGATGCTCCATAAATATTTGTCCAGCTGCCCTGGTCCCACACTGGTGCTGGGGGGCAAAGTGGGCTCCCCCTGCCACCTCTAGTGCTATGCCCAGGATCCAGACAGACACGCCAGCATTGAGCCCCCAGATCCTGGGCCCCTGCAGGAGTGACTGTGTCTGGGGCTGTGTCCAGACCCTGACTCTGGTGGGGCTTTCTGAGCTGGCCTTGGGGCTCCCAAAGTGACCCTTCGTCCAGGGCCTCAGGACGGTCCACTGCAGAGAATGCCAGGCTCAGGCCTCTGTCTTGGTCCTGTCCCTCCCTGCTCAGCCTCGC
Organism: Mesoplodon mirus; assembly: GCF_964341445.2. NCBI lineage: Eukaryota > Metazoa > Chordata > Mammalia > Artiodactyla > Ziphiidae > Mesoplodon > Mesoplodon mirus. Next base: position 160,716,556 of record NC_138979.1, on the reverse strand, counting down.
CAGGTCCCTGCAGACCCAGACAAGGCCCGTCCCTCTTGGTGTTTACAGTCTGTGAATGCTTGTGGCCATTTCTGCCGCCCCGGCAGGGCTGGGAGGACTCATCCATCCTGCCTGCCCTTATTAAGTCAGTCGACCGTCAGATTTGCCTCTTTTTGGCTACAGCTGACGACCGCCTTGGGGCCTTTTCCCTCCCCAGCGTTGGCAGGGTGCCTCAGCAGCCCCTTGGCTCTCTCTCCCCCTATGCCACCGACGCTTGGCATCTTTCTAATCCCCTTTTCCCTAGGAGGTCTCATTTCAGCCTTAGCTGATCTGCCCTTACCTCCCAAGTCCCCTCTCTTGGAAGTTCCAGCCTCCAGCTTGAGAATTCAGGGTGTGGAGAAGGAATGGGCCCTGTTCCCACTCGCTTGGTCCTCTCCTGTCCAGCTGGCACGGGGAGGCCCTTCCCTTTGCTGGCCTTCACATGCTGGGCCGTTTCCGCCTGCTTCTAGCTCATTAGCGCAGGTACGCTGGGAGCCAGACCTGTCTCCTGCCCCAACACTGAGCTCACAGCCCTGCTCCTTCCTGGGTGGCCCCTCCCTGCTTCTCTGCCCCTGCACCCTTCGTTTCCCACCCAGTCTGGAGCACTTGGCACGTGGTGTGCCACCCTCCTCCCCTCCCCCACCCCCACAGGTCCTCTCTCTCTCTCTCTCTGGTTTTCCCTGGCCTGGCTCTCTTTCCAGAGTCTGGAAATGGGGAAGCCTTTCTGCTTGGGGATCCTATGGATCTAGCCCAACCTTCCTCAGCCATTATGGAACCAGTGCAAAAGTCCACGGGCAGGTTTTGTTGGGGTGAACTTAAGAGGTCATGACTCCTAGTGCTGGATGGGACCGCCTCAAGCCATCTAGCCCTTTCCCTGTCTTCTGGAAAAAACATTAAAACCATCCTGCTTCCTTGGCACTTTGGGGCAGTTCTCCTTGTACCTCAAAATGAAGAGACTGCGGGCTCTGTGAGGGGGCATGGCACGTAGAAGATGCCCCACAAATATTTTCCGGACGAATGAATTGTAAGTGTCTGTTTTGGTGAACAGGCAGCACCATAGCTTGTCAGATCCACTCTAGGGGCTGTTAAGAAGGAGCCCTTCCCCTTCGCAATGGAATCAGAGTTCATGCTGGAGCAATGCCAGCAGCTACAGTCATGACCATAGGCAACCAGGGCCATGGAGAAGCTCCACACATCTTTCCAAGTCCTTGAAAATAAGGCTCTTCCAACTTCTAGATGCTGGTTTTTATTTCTACACCATGGTGGCCATTCCTGGTGGGTGACGAAGACAGGGCATCAAACAAACGAAGCCCCTATTAAGAAATCTGCATTCAATTCTTCTTGAACTCACTCACATGATGGGTCCCCAGCTCCCTTTTTCCCCTCAGGAGATGTGCAGATACATTTGTGTTTCATCTCCTCCTCTCCTTCCTCCCTCAGGAACCCTCCACGTGTTTACCATGAACTTCATCTTGCATCCTCTCCCTCGCATATCTTACCTCTGGGGGGTGTTGGATGAGTGTGCGTCAGAGACACAAAGGCAGCACTGGTCCTCTCATAGCATCTCTCTGGCAGTTCAGCCTATTTCCTCTGGTCCCCCAGGATTACTCTGTTCTCTGCACTGACTTTGGTGAAACCTGCTGTTGTGTGACCACTGACCCCGAGCTAGCTCATGGCTCAAGGGAACTCTCAGTGGCTGAAAGACTCCTGGACCACAGCAGTGGGGTCCCTGGGGGTTCAGGAGGCAGAGCCACTCTGCCTTCCCAAAGGTCAGCTCTCAATGTCTGAGATGAGGAGTCCAAGTCCAAGAGTGGAGAGGAGGCCTTGGGCAAAGAGAGGTAATGAAATCTTAGGAAGACCCTGGGCCTTTCATATACTGAGATGCTCCTTAGTGGTCTTCCTCCCGTGTAGAAATTCTTTCTAAATGCCCATCCAGCCTCTCTCTGAGCACTTCAGAGAGTGCATCACTCAGCAATGGAATCTGTCCTGTTGTTGGCCAACTCTAAAAGTTGAATTTACTGTAAGTGGAAATCTGTGTTCACATGTTTTTTCTTGTTCCTGACTCTGGATCTGGAACAACACTGTGAGCCCTACTGTGACAGAGACAAGAAAATTAACCTTCCATTTTATGTGACATCTCAGTAGCTTTGACTACAGTTGGCCATGCTTTCCTTCTTTTTTTTTTTTTTTTTTTTGCGGTACGCGGGCCTCTCACTGTTGTGGCCTCTCCCGTTGCGGAGCACAGGCTCCGGACATGCAGGCTCAGCGGCCATGGCCCACGGGCCTAGCCGCTCTGCGGCATGTGGGATCTTCCCAGACCGGGGCACGAACCTGTGTCCCCTGCATTGGCAGGCGGACTCTCAACCACTGTGCCACCAGGGAAGCCCCATGCTTTCCTTTTTTAAATCTTCTCTTTCCTTGGATTCTGTGCCACTTCCTCCTTCCACTTTGAATAATCCTTTACTATTTCCCTTGCAGGATTATTCTCTTTCCCCCAACCTCAAAATACTAAACCCTTAACTCTTGAAAAATAACATTATTGATGCATATTTTGTAATCATGTAATGCACTATGTTCAAATTTACAATTCAATTATTTTTTTAGTAAATTTACCAAGTTGTGCAACCATTACTAGAAATCAGGTTTAGAACATTTTTATCACCCCAATAAGACCTCTTGTGCTCATTTACTGCTAATACCCCTCCCCCCACTCCCACTCCTGTCCCTTGAATCTATTTTCTGTCTCTATAGCCTTGCTCTTTTTGGATATTTCATATAAATGCCATCATACAATATACGGTGTTATGACTGGCTTCTTTCACTGAGCATAATGTGGTTGAAGTTCATCAATGTGGTAGTTGAAGTTCATCCATATACTGGTAATTTACTCCTTTTTATTGCTGAGTAGTATTTCTTTGTATGAATATACCAGATTTCGTCTGTCCATTCACCAGTCTATGGGCATTTAGACAATAGATAACCTTTGGTTTTTATGAATAATGCCATTAAGTCTATATTATTCGTGTGTAAGTCTTTACATAGATATACTCTAACCCTTAACTCTTCTTACTCCTAAGGCAGTCTCTTCCAAATCCACAATTCTAAAGCCCACACCCACAGCCTTTTTCCTCCTGGGCCCACAGTTAGAATACATTTTCCAGCCTTCCTTGTTGTAAGGTATGGCCATGTGACTGAGTTCTAGTCAATGAAATGTGGGCAGAGTGATGTTTGCCTCTTCCAGACATTGCCCTTAGAAAACCTGTGCTATTCTCCACATTTTTTTCTCTCCATTTATTGGCTGAATGACAAGAAGGAAGCATCTCTATATTGGCACTCCATGATGGAAGGATCCTAGGGCTCTGCATGACCATGTGGATCAGAGCTCCACTTGATGTGAACAAAAATAAACTTACTTTTTTGGGATTATTTGTTACTGCAGTTAACCTGTTATGACTAATGCAAACATAGAACAACTCAATCCCTCTCTTACCTGATAATCCTGCAATGGTTGAAGATTGCCAGACTCTCCTCTAACAGGATTTCTCTTCTCCAGTATCTCAACTATTCCTCCTGGGTTATTTATTTATTTATTTATTTATTTATTTAGCAGTACGCGGGCCTCCCACTGTTGTGGCCTCTCCCATTGCGGAGCACAGGCTCCGGACGCACAGGCTCAGCAGCCACGGCTCACGGGCCCAGCTGCTCTGCAGCATGTGGGATCTTCCCGGACCGGGGCACGAACCCATTTCCCCTGCATCGGCAGGCAGACTCTCAACCACTGCGCCACCAGGGAAGCCTGTCCTGGGTTATTTTTTATCTTCATTCAGGTCACCTTCTCCTAGACATACTTCAGGGTTGTGATAAGCCGTTTAAGACATGGCAGCAGAATTAAGCACAAAACTGTTATTGTGTTATAACAGCTTGGAGTACACTGTTACCCTTCCTGTACTGAGCCCTGGATTCTACCCAAGATGGTACTAGACCTTTTAGAAGTTTACATTGTTGGTTTATTTCAAACTAATGGTTAACTAGGATCTTCCTTTTCAACAGTGTCTGCCCGCCCCCACCCCCACCCCCAAAATAAGGTCATTTCACTGAACTGCTATCAAAGCAAGTGTCTCTCATTCTTTAATTATTGCCTTTTTTGGACTAAGATGCAAGACTTTTTCACTTATCTCTATTAACTCTCAATTTATCTGTATCAGTATAAATCTTGCTTCTACCCTCCAGTTTATCATTTATTCCTCCAGTTCTATGTCATGTGACAATTTGATAAAAATGCTTTTTCTGACTTCATCCAAATTGTGAGAAGTCTTGCACAGGCCCCAGCCCTGTCTCATGTGCTACTATAGATCTCAGTGACCTCCATCCATCCTTCAATGTGGGGAATAATTGTTTCCCCACATAATTGCCTTACTGTAGGCTCTGTATTTTTCCCAGCTTATCCACATTAAATATCACTTGAATTTCATTCAACTATCATTCAAAAATCTGACAACATTTCTCTGATAAGGAATCCCATCCAAAAAAGGAAATGGGGTAGACCCTGGTTTGATTTAATTTTTGCAAACTTGGCTCTAGTAGTCATCACTGTGCCCCTTCCTCACCATCTTTTCCACCTTCTCTGGGCTGACACTTGCCCTGCCTTCCAGACCCCACTCAGACAGAATCCTCTCTAGGATCTTCCCTGACCAGCTGTCCCATGTTCCCCGCCCGCAGAGCTCTGTCCTCGCATTCACATGCTCCCTGAGATTATCTCAGTCACAGCACTTACCATGAGAGGTGTTGCTGCCTTTCCTACTACACTGGACACTCCTTGAGGACAGGGACTAAGCCTTATTCTTCTTGGCAATGCTGATGCCTGACAAAAAGATGTTCAACAAACGATGGCTGAAATGCACAGGGCACTCCCCAGAATATCTGTTTGACATCAAGCCCATATGGCTTACCTCTCTATGGGGCAAAGCTATGAGGGAGGCTGCAGAGTGGGTGGGCTTGGATATGTATATTATGATACTCAGGCATGATGTAACTTCAGCAACATGAGCCTGTGGGATTATAGAGGGACCTGAGGCCCAGGAAGAGTGATACTGGGGGACAGGAGCCTGACTAGGGGGCTGAGTCTCCAGGGGTCCAGAGAGAGGGGGGAATTCAGACAATAGAGGTACCTGGGGAAAGGGTTGGCAAAGAAGAGACATAGTTGGGTGGGTGGGTCATGGCATCAGGAGGACAGGGGCCGGGCAAGACTTGCTCTATTGGCAGTTCCACAATTTCTATAAAAGAGGAGCCATGTTGGGGGACAGACTGGGTGGAGGGGATTGATTTTTTTGGTTTTTGTTTTTTGTTTTTTTGCGGTACGCGGGCCTCTCACCGTTGTGGTCTCTACCATTGCGGAGCACAGGCTCCGGATGCGCAGGCTCAGCGGCCATGGCGCATGGGACCAGCCGCTCTGCGGCATGTGGGATCTTCCCAGACCAGGGCACGAACCCGTGTCCCCTGCATCGGCAGGTGGACTCTCAACCACTGCGCCACCAGGGAAGCCCGGGGATTGTTTTTAAGCATGGCAAATTCACTGGCTTCATGTCGATTGGTGTTTATTTGGGATGACTTTGGGTGGGTTGATGGAGGTTAAGAGCATGCCACTTCCTCCTCACACAAATGACTCCTTGCAGTTGACCAGAGGACATCAGTCTCAGAATTCCAGATAAATAGTCTGTCCCCTCCAGGGCCAGCTGGTGGCTTAGATGCTGGGAACGGGTCCTTCTTTCTGAGAAAAGGAGCTGACTAGAGCTAAGCATGCCATTAATTGATCCCAGCCTACCCCTCCAGCCTCATCTCCTTCCATAACCCCATTCCTATCCAAACTCCAACCACATAAGTTACTTGTCATTCCCCCTAACAGCCCAGGCTTCATCTTACATCCCTGCCTTTCCCTATGCAGTGCTTCTCCTTGGCATGGCCCCCCTCCTACATAGTGAACTCTTCCTTAGCCTTCAAGATTCAAGTCAAAGTCAGGGCTCTCTGAGAAATGCTCCCTAGCCAGCCCCACTTGCATGGTTAGTGGTTTTTCTTCAGTGAGCCCACCAGATGGTTAATTCCCACCCTACAGGCAGTGAGGATGTCCTACCCACCCCCAGTGCCTAACACCGTGTTTGGCACATACCAGGTGCTCAAAAAATGTTTGTGGAATGGGAAGATCTCGTGATGCCAGCCAAGCAGGCTAAGCATTAGAAGGTAGGCAGGAGCTCAGAGGCAGCTCAGGCAGCGAAAGCAACTCCAAGTCTCACCAAATAGTACACCTGAGAATGTCAGTACACATCTTGAGACTGAAATTGCAGGTGGCAGAATGCAGCAGCTAAATAGGGTGGGTGTGTCTGTCTGTGGTGTGTGTGTGTGTGTGTGTGTGGGGGGGGTGTGTGTGTGAGTGTGTGAAAGAGAGAAAGAGAGAGAGAAAGAGGAGAGGGGGCAGAGAGGGAGGCCAGTCCTCTGTGGAGCAATGGCTCAATCAGAAAAGGGGACTGTTTCCCCTCAATCATCATGGACCCTTCTACGTTTCTTCTTGCCATCTGGAAGAAGGGAGATGATGACAGCTTATCTCCAGTACACCCTCCCTGGCTCCCAGCCCCCTCCCTCCCCACCAGCGGCTTTGGCACTTGCACCTACCCTGTCAGAGATGTTCTCAGGCTCTGAGGCCCCACTGCTGACATGCACAGCCACTCTTGGCTTTCCTGGCCCAGACAGCCAAATAGCTCCCAGCTTCTTGAGGGAGTTGAAAGAGAAAGAGTTGAGAGGCCTGGGAGTCAGGAGACACTGGTTCAAGTGCTGGGGCTGCCAGTAGCCAGTCATGTGACCTTGGACAAGCATCTCTCCAGCTTTGGGCCTCAGTTTCCTCAACTGTAAATTGAAGGAATGGGCTGGTTGATCTCTCAGGGAGGTCCTCTCCAGGGTTCACATTCTGTGGATCCTGCAGTTCTTGGATCCACGCCCATCCCTTGTCTGTCTGCTCCTCAGATCAAAATCTTAGTGTTGACAGGGAATGTGACTTCATCCAGTAAAACCCTCTCTTTTATACATGAGGAAACTGAAGTCTGGGGAGGGCCATGGGCACGACAGGGAGACACTGGGGGCATAATGCAGGACCAGAACCAGGGTCTGTGCTCCCTGCTGTGATCTGACCTTGTCCTTGAAGGACTGCCTTGTTCCCAAGCTGCCCAGAACAGGTTGATGCAGGACACGGTGGAGCCTTGGTCTTCTTCAGGCAGTCACCTCAGGGCCACTGCCTTTTGAGCCTGTCAAAGAAGCCCACTACCCTGGACCAAACTCAGGTCCAGAGAACTGAGCTTCAGCCCTCTCTGTGTTACCGTCCAGCTGCGTGACCCCAGGCAAGTCATTATACCTCTTCGGCTTTATTGTTCTATGGTTATATGGACCCCCTCCGACTGTGAGCTCTCAGGAATGAGGGCTTACCTGTTGTTTTAATCCCAGGGCTTGGCTTTCAAGGTCAAGTGGCTTAGTTCAAATTTTCAAGAGAGGATCTTATTTGTCCAGTAACCAATGACGTATGCATTCAAATCAGACCACAGAAGTCTTAGGTACAGAAGTCTTAGGTCACTGACCAGCCAATGTCAAGGCTGCCCCGGGTCATGTGTTCATCCCTGGTCCAGTCGGCTGTGGTCCAGAGTGTTGTGTTGGTAAATACAGTTGTATCTAGGCGCTGTGCTTTAAAGGACTACTATGATAATCTCTTGCTGGTGAGGAAACTGGCTCAAAGAGATTAAGTCACTTGAGCCAAAGACACACAGCTGGTGAATGATCGTGCTGAGTGGCACGCCAAAGCCCCGTGTATTTCCCACTTCTCTGGGACCTACAGCGGTGGACTAGTCATGCAGGGCAGAGTGCGGTCCAGGAGTTCAGGGAGGGAGCGAGCTTTCTGGACTTGGTGGTGGGGTTCTAGGAAGTCTTCTCGGAGGAAGTGGGAGTTTTCAGATGGGAATTAAAGGACAGGCAGGCAGGGGTGGGGAGAACATCCCAGGTGAAGAAAATGGTGTGAGCCGAGGAATTTGGGTAAGGGGACATGGGTGGGGAAACTGGGGGGAGTTCTGGGTGAGTGGGACTGTGCTGAGTATCTGCAAACAGGAGGGGAAGGGTATGAAACCAGCTTGGGTGCGGGGCCAGTAAGAAGTTTGGGCTTGATCTGTGAGGTAGTGGGGAGCCACTGAAGATTGTTGAGCAGGTTTTGGCCTCATCAATCCTGTGCAACCAGAAAAATGTATGATTCGTTGTTTACAAGTCTGTTTCTCCCTCACTGCTGTCTTCGGGCAGAGGTGGGGAGGGGTGGAGTGCTGCTGAGGAGGTGCTGGTGGCACCAGCATCTTCACGCCAGGGCCTGAGGAGGAGTGAGAAGAAAGTGCGTGGTGGCCAGGGCTTCAGGACTGGAGGTGGAGGGTGAAGAGGAGGGGAGGAGCCGGAGATGCCTTTCCTTCCTCCCTTGGCCACCAGCCTCCTCCGGCCTGAGGTCTGGTCTGGTAAGGCAGAGCACAGAGCATGCCTCTGCTGTCTGTGTGAGTTCCTGAGGAGTGAGATCTTTAATTTTTGTCTGCTGAGTCCTGATGGGCGAGGGGCCAGCCTGTGTTACAACCTCCCCGAGGCCCCTGGGCCAAGGCACTCAGACCAGAGTGGACGGAAACAAGGAATGAGTCATGTAGACTGGCTGGGGCCCGCTGGGATCTGGCTGCACCTCCTCCTACCCACCCCCCACCCCACCGAAGCCTGGTGTCTGTACCCTGTCCTGGGGAGTCTGGGGGTTTGGGGCCTGTCCCTAAGGGCTTGGGGTCCTAGAGAGAGGGGATGCAGGGCACCAGGGAAAACCTCACTGAGTATCCCGATTCTCCGCGTGTAATTAGGGGAAAATGGACATCAGAAGGTGGTGGCAGAAGGTGTCATCCCTCTTTCTTTGTCTTGATGAAGAGTGAGCTGCTTATGGGCTTATTCTGGGAAAGACCCTACGACAGCCCCTGTGCCCTGTCCCCCCAAACCCCTATCCCTTGGGCTGTGAGGGATGCTGCTGTGTCCCAGCAGGAAGCCAGGTGGGGACAGGCTGGGAGACGTCAGCAACAGCCGAGGAAAATTGCTTCCTGCTCAACTTGTCCTCAAATTCCTGCCCAGCCATTCCAGAATCCAGGATAGGGCTGCATCGTCCTTCAGCCCACAGGGCTTTCTCCCTGGGCATTTGGAAAGGATAATACAGTGTGTAATCTGTCCCTACCTGAATAACTCCCTCATCACCAGGAGAGCACTTGAAACCCCTGTGGTCCTACGGGGGGAATTAAAAGAAGGAGGCCTTCCGGGCTGCTCACATCGTTTTCCTGCTCAGGTCTTCAGAGACTCAGCTCGGGGAGAAGTTATGCTTCAGCCCCCAGGAGTTCTAGAGGATTCCACTCCAGCCAGAGGCTGAAGGGATTTATGCAGGTAAATAGGAAATGTGGTCTGAACTTTAGCTAAATGCACAGAGCTTTCAGGTCAGCCCACCCTTGTATCAAGGATTGGAAACGAAGGGAAACGGAGTGAAATCAGTTATTTTGAAGAGCTGCCCATTCCACATCATTGCAGGACATCCTGGAGTGAGTGCTGTGTGCTGTAGTGGAAACAGCACGGACTTTGGAGCCGGTCAGACCTTTTAGTTGAATCCTGGCTCGACTCCTGGCTGTATGACCTTGAGCAAGAGACTTCACCCCTCTGAGTCTGTGAAGTGGAAATTACGATGCCTACCTCACAGGGCCACGTAGATGCTCTATCTGTGCTCTAAAGAGACAAGTTGAGGGTTGAGATGAGCCTTACTCAGAAATGGAGAACGACTTGATGTAAGTAAGCTTATTTCCTTCCTCCCCCTTGGTGAGAGGGAATCAGATTCAGTGAAACGCCCCATGATGACTTTTGCCTGCCCTTGACCTAAAATAGACCCCTAGCTGTAAATAGGCCTGAGAAGAGTGGGATGTGCTTGATGGGGGCCAACTCGTGACAGCGATTTCATATGTCCATCAGCACCAAACACCCCACACCACACCACAAAAGGCTGTGAATGCTTCTGGTTCCCAGACATCAGCAGCCAGAGGTGCGATTCCAGAGAAATGCTCCTCTGGAAGCTGGCATTTGTATAGTGTCTGGAACCAGAAAAACCAGGAGTGAATCCTAGTGTAAGCAAGTACTAGCTTTGTGATTGTGGGTAAGTCATTTTACCTCTCTGAGCTTTCATTCCCTCTTCTGCTACATGATGAAATAATAGTACTTTCTTCAGAAGGTTATTATGAGGATTAAAGGAGAATGACTGTAAAACACTTAGCACAGTGCCTGGTACCTTTTAAAAGCTCCAGAAATATCAGCTGGCAAATGAAGTAGCAGTCATTGAACCCCTCCCATCACAGGGTAGATAGGGCTGGTTATCTATGTGCCCTGAAGGTGGGGTGGCAAGAAAAGCATCATTATCTCTATTTTCAGATGGGAAAATAGAAGCCAAGCATAGCTGAGAGCTGAGCTCACCGAAGACAGAAACATTCACTGCACCCGGAGGGGACAGTACTGGCAGACCAGAGCAGGGTGGCTGTGAGTACTGGGGGGTTGCCAGGCCATGGCGTCTGAGGTGGCGTGGTCTTGGCAGCCCCTGTGGGCCTTGGAGGCCTCGAGCAGGAGGAAGCTGGCGCCTTTTCATACAGCCTCCACCTTCCAGACTGGAGGCTGAGGCTGCACGGTGCAGGGTCCCAGCCTCCCAGTCTCTGGACAAGGACGTCTGAGCCCGTGAGCTGCTCCCATCTGGAAGGCTGGGGGCCCAATCAACCTTCCTTCAGCTGTTCCGCCCACTGATTAACCAGGAAATGTGTTATTTGTTCTGAGTAGGGGAACAAGCTCTCCTGGGGAGAGGAATTCAGGACTGGAGGTCCAGTCACTTCCAAGGAACAAAAATCCTTGGAATTCTGTCCAGAGTCTGGGTCTCAGCAAAGGGAGCAGAAATGCAGTCCTTGTTTTTGGTCCTTATTTACCAAGTTAGTTCAGGTTCTGGTAGCTCTCTGGCTGCCGGCGTTATTCCAAGACATGGGAAAGCAATGAGGTTGCCTCGAGTGTCTAGCAGACTGCCATCCCCTCTCATGGTGCACGTGTCCCGGCAAAACTTTCCCCACTGGAATCTTTTAGCAGCCCCTTGGGACTCTCTCTGCAGGGTTTCCAGAGACGATTTCCCTCTCCAGACCCAAGGGGTGGGTTAGTTGGCTTAGCAACATTTTGTGCCTCTTTAGGGGGGAAGCGGGAATCAGGGGTAGGGAAGTGACAAGTGGTGAGTCAGGGGACTTGCTGGAAACGGTTAGCTCCCCTTCTTTTCCTGAGCAGGGAAGGGAGAGGGGGACAGAAAGTTCTGATACCTACCCCCTGGGAATTGAGTGGCGGGCTAGCCGTCAGGGAAGAGGCTGGGGAATGTGTGGTGGAGAGTCTTAGGTGGGGACAGCTGCAGAGATGGCTGGAAAAGGTACCACTCAATTGTCAGGAGGGCTGCCGAGGCTCAAGCCCAGAGTGAAGGCAAGGTGGTGCAGTCTTAGAAGCTTGGGCTCAGGTGCCACATGACCAAGGTTGGAACACTTCCTCGGCTGCTTATCAGCTGTGTGATTGTGGGCAAGCCAGTAACTATTCCCAGCCTCAGTTTCCTCCTTTGTGTACGTGGAAATCACAACACCTCCTTTCTTTGGTTAAAGGAGCCAATTCACGTAGCATGCTTAGCACAGTGCTTGGATCATAGTAGACTCCATAAATTTTAGCAGCTCCAAAAAGGAAAAACAAACAAAAAACTCCCCTGTTTATGGGATTGGAGATTCTGAAGAGCTGCATCAGCAGATCCCAGCGATGACAAGGAAAGGGAGTGACGGGCAGTAAGTGGGAGGCAGGACAGGAGGATGGTGCTGGGATGGGGGAGTAGGAGATGCCAGTCTTCAAAGTAGATTAGCCTGGCTGCGGGCCCCCAGGAGAACAGGGTGGGAATTTCCAAGGACCACTTGTACTCACCAGGGAGTGGGAGGGACGCCTAGAGGTGAGGGAAGTGTGTCTGCATGAGGGTTTTGGCTGAGCTGGAGCAGTGAGAGGCTGAATGGGCAGCAGACTTCCAGAAGTGCAGACGGAGGAGACAGAGCAGTAATAATGACTTGGACACGTGGGAGGAAAAAACAGGTCAGGGACGAAGATGATGCCAAGGTTTCTGGCCTTGGGAGGCTCATGGGGATCTGAGGTGAGCGTTGAGGGATGAAGAAGAGAGATCCTAAAGGAGCTGGGGAGGTAGTGGGGTGAGGAAGGGAGCCCAGAACTACAGAACTGGGTAGATAATGAGGCAAGGAGAGGGAAGTGTGGAGCTGAGGCTTTCCCGTAGCGGTGAAGGAGCAGTGTATCAGGGAGAGAGCTGAGCATTCTGGGAATTGAGATGGCATTCATCCCAAAATGCAAGGTGCAGAATTCAAGGAGATCCTTAGGGCCAGCCTTAAAGGCAGCAAGCACATGAACTTGGACCAGTAACTCCCACCAGGAACTCAGTTTTTCTCTTTGAAAATGGGTCTAATGATACCAGCCCTCCCTACTTGATGGGATTACCCTGTCATTCATTCAATTAGCCATCCATTGAACACGTATTTCTTTTCTTTCTTTCTTTCTTTTTTAAAAATATTTATTTATTTATTGGCTGTACCAGGTCTTAGTTGTGGCACTCGGGATCTTTTTTGCTGTGTGAGGTATCTTCGTTGCAGCATGCAGGATCTTTTTTTTTTTTTTTTTTTTAGTTGCAGCATGTGGAATCTTTAGTTGTGGTATGAGAACTCTTGGTTGCAGCATGCAAACTCTTAGTTGCGGCATGTGGGATCTAGTTTCCTGACCAGGAATGGAACCCAGGCCCCCTGCATGTGGAGCGTGGAGTCTTAGCCACTGGACCACCTGGGATGTCCCTGAACACATATTTCTTGGCTGTCTATTAGAGGCAAGCACTGTTCTAGGTTTTGGGGAAACAGGGGTTAGCCAGGCAGGCAAGATATCTACTCCCTTAGAGCTATCATTGTGGCTTGGGAAGTCAGATAATAATTTTACAGGTTGTTGAACAGGATTTTTCCTGTGGGCTTTGAATTTCTGCTGAAGATGCAAAGGCTAGAACGATAAGGACTAAATATTCTCACATGCCAAAGAGAAATACTAGGCATCTTACTAAAGGCAGAACCAGTTCAACAACTATCAAGATACATCCCTGGATTCCAGCCTAGGAATAAAAAGGGATTGAAGAATGTCATTGAGTCAGAGAACAGTTGCATTAGTCAGCAGGGCTGAGATTTCCCCTGAGGGTACTCCCCAAGCAAACCAAGGGAACAGGGCCCTAAGAAAACCAGTCACAGAGACTGGGGGCCTCCAAAGAAGAGGAAACTAGCATGACTCCCCATAACTCTGCCTCCACTGATGCTAGGCTAGCTGAGGTGCTAGAAGCTGCAAGCGCCCCAAAGCACCAAAGCACAGCAAGGAAGTTCCTGGGAGAACCCAACCTATGTCTTTAGGAATTGGGGATGTACATAAATGAAGAGGCTTGTGTGCATTTTCTGTCTGGAGAATTCTGACCGTGGAGACTGGCTGGAGTGGCCCTTATAGCAGGAAGAGATGCAGCCAGCTCACCACTGGTTTGCTGGCATGGACAGGAAAGTCCCTTGGGGAGTAGGGGACACAGGGAAGTTGTCCAGAGAGTGCCTTGCTATGGTAGTGCAGGGTGGAGATCATGCAGAGAGCTTCCCAAGAACCCACAAATGTGCCCATGAAAGAGCCAGAGCTTGGCACCTGTCAGCCAAGGGCGCCTGTCACAAAGGACTTTACCATTTTCCCCCTAACACCTCTCCCCCAACCCTGATGTGGAGGAGCCACAGCAGAAAAGGGAGGTCAGAAAATCAGCCCACACCCCACTCTCCCTAGTACATGATCTTGAGCCAGGGGACAGGCCTGTGGAGGCAGAGGAGGGGTATTAAATTGGATACGAGATTGATTAAATTGGATGAGGTTTTGATTTGGACAGAACCAGACTTTTTGGTGCCTGGAAATTGGTCTTAATTATAGAAACGAAACTGTTCTTGTGACTAACGGTGACGGGCAAGCCAAGGACTCTGCTTGAGATGCCATTAAGGGTGGAGAAGAGAAATTCACCATAATATGGTTGAAGGCAGTGAGGGGAGAAAAATAGAGCTGTTTCCTGATTGTCCCTCTTCAGGTTCAGCCCATTCAATGAATCAGTTATACAGGTAAACAAACAATTTCAACTACTCTAGAGCAATGCAGGTGAAACAGGGTGATGTATTAGAAAGTGATGACTTGGGAGTGGGAAGAAGACTGCTCTAGGTTGGGGGGTCAGGGATGGCCTCTCCAGGGGGTGATGCTTGAGCTGAGAGGTGAAATAATGAGCGTATCCTGTAAAACATCCTGGAGATGAGTGTTTCAGGGAGAGGGAAGTGGGCATTAACTTAGCCTGTTCAAGGAGTAGAGAGGAGGCCAGTGCAGCTGCAGTGTGGTGAGTGCCCCAGCAAGAGGTGAGATAGATCAGAGAGGGGGCCAGTCCTGCAGGGCTTTGGAGGCCAAGGTCAGGAGTCGAGGCTGTTCTTCAACATTAGACTGGGTCTGTCCTTTGTGTGGTGTGGGTCCTTATAAACTGGTGGCTTCCTGCCTGCTCGGTCCCTCTGCCTCTCTAGGAAGCAGTTGGCTGCAGAAATGCAGGGGCGGGGTGGGGTGCTTGGGGGAGGCAACCATGGTTGCCAGGCCTTTAGACTTTACGGCAGGGGACCATGGTGTGAGTGATGAGCTGACTGTTGGGGGTACTAAGATGGGTGGCCGTTGGCATTCTAGCACCTCTGCCCTCTCCCTGCCAACACAAGAAGATGTGAGCACACTCACTGCATCAATCAGAAGCTCGTCGAATCCCGAGGGAGTGAGGGCTGGATGGGAGTCTAGGGAATGGATCTGAGCCGCAGGCTGGAGGACTGGATTTCATTCACTTCTTGGACACACGCTGTCTCCTTGAGTGACCTTATTCCATTCCAGATGCTCCATGTTTATTCCCCTGTAGAAGAGAAGACACCTCTTTGTAGGATCCGCCGCCATCCACGCCTCAGGCCTAGGCTCGATCCTGACGCAGCAGGAGGGCGATTAAGATCAAGGAGCTAAGGCGGCTGGCAGCGACAGGTCTCTGCCGGCCGCAGGATAGCCAAGGACGCGGCCTAGTCCACTAGAGGGCGCGCGCCCCCAGGGGACCTTCCAGCGCTCCCGCGTCCCACAGCGGCGGAGGCAGGCGAGCTGCCCCGTGCTGCCCCAGCTCTAGCCGCACCCCCGGCCGACGCCCCCAGTGGCTCGGGCGGGAAGCGAAGGGGCCGGGGCCCGGCCTTTCGGTCCTGTCTCTGTCATGCCGTTCTTCGTACCTCTCCTGACCTCCTTCAGACCTTCGAGGCTGCAGCCTTGGTCATCGAACAGGGAGTTTGTCCCTGAGGTTAGGGGCGGGAGATAAACTCTGGACAGGTCAGCAGTTCAGCTTGCCCAGGACAAGAGAAAGGTGGCTTGGGTGCCCCTGTCCCGGCAGGCGTCATCTCGCCTACTAGCCCTCGGGCCGGCCCTGCGTCGCCCCCAGCTCCTCACGGGTTAACACCCCTCGCCGCCCGCTCGCTTCCCAGTGCCAAAGTGGGTGTTGCTGGAATTCCTCTCTCCCTCTCCCGTAATGAGGGGGTTGAGCTGTCCCTCCGAGGAGGGGGCACGGTGTGGATAAAAGAGACGAAAAATCAGGGGGAGGTTTCCAAAAATAAAACCCTCCGGTTCCCATTCAGAAGGCTACAGTGACGGGGAGAAGGCGCGGCGGTGCGACAGCGGTGCCCACCAAGCTAGAGACGGAGCGCGGCCGCCGGGCTCATTGCGCGCAGCCCCGGGCCGCTCCCGCAGCCTGGCCCTCGCTCCACAGAGAGCCTGGCCCGCAGTCTGATTCGGGGCCCCCTAGACGGGGAGAGGCGGGCCACCGGGAGGGGACCGGAGCGCAGCCAGAGGGCGGCCGGGCGCACAGACTGAGAGCCCCGGGGCAGTTACCCGCGCGCGCCGCTTTCCGGGCGCCCCGGCGCCATGAGGCCCCCAACCACCACCCGCTGCCCCGGGCGCGTCCTTCGGAACCCCTGGAGGAGCTTCTTGCCTCTCACCCTGGCTCTCTTCGTGGGCATGGGTCATGCTCAGAGGGACCTGTTGGGCAGATACGAGCCGGCTGGAAGGGACGCGAGTCGGCTGCGGCGCCCCGGGGGCAGCTACCCCGCAGCGGCTACAGCCAAGGTGTACAGTCTGTTCCGGGAGCAGAACGTGCCCGTTCCGGGTTTGCCGCCCGCGGAGCGGACCCAACCTGGCTGGGGGAGCCCCAGCAGGCCCGCCGAGGCGGAGGCCAGGAGGCCGCCCCGCGCGCAGCAGCCGCGGCGAGTCCAGCCACCTGCGCAGACCTGGAGAAGCCGGCCCCTGCGCCAGCAGCAGTCCGCACCCGGGGCCCGGGCCCCCCCGGCTCTCCCGCGCCTCGGGACCGCGCAGCGGCCGCGGGCTGCTCGAGGGCGGCTAACGGGGTGAGCACTGGAGAGGGAATCATGGGGGCTGGGGGAGCGAGGGCCGGTCTCCCGTACGCTCGTTCGTGGAGGGATGTGCAGGCTAGAGGAGAGGGCGCCGGGCTCTGCCTTCCGTCCCCGTGTCCTCAGTAATGCGGAGGAACAGACCGAGGTCCCGGAGCTGGGCTCCATCTGATCCACTCTCAAAGAGTTGAGAGGAAAGAGAAACACCATCCACACCCTTTCGTACCAGCTCGCCCAGACCCGACGTTAATCCTTTCCCAAGGCGCCAGGGCATTCGCCCGCCCTCCTCCCTCCCGCCTCCAACCGGTGCCTGCTGACGCCCGTAGCGGTGCGGGGATCTGAAAGGGATCGGGAAGAGGGCAGCGGGGTGGGCGTTCCACGCGCTTGAGGCCCAGGGGAAGCTGAGCGGGCTTAGAGCGCGGGTAGGTGGAGGACGTCGGGGGCTCCAGAGCGCGAGGGCAGATGCACCTCCAGGAAGGAGGCTGGCAGCGAAGCCTGCGCGGGGGGACGAGTCTGTGGGTTGCGGCAGAGGTCGGCCTGGGCCCGCGGATGGCTGGCCGTGGAAGTGGGCGTGGGGTCGGGGGCACTTTGGGCAGGAAGCCTGCTCGCGATGTGGCTGTGGCACTGTGGGTCCGTGGGGGAGTGGGTCTGTGCGTGCCCCTGTGCAGCTACGTGTCAGCGCGACTCACGCACTTTGCAGGGCTAAGTCTCCCCCCTACCCTGAGACTACCAGCTGCTTGCCGGGGTCTCCCTTGCAGCGTGGGAGAGGTTCCCCAGTAACCCCCGGCCCCACTGAAGATCCTCATGGCTGCGGGAAGCTCAGTCTTGCCTGAGTATGACAGGTGTCTGCAGAATGGAGGGCACTGGAGGCCCAGGCAGTGTGGGGCTGCGTGGGGACACCATTGGGGAGGCTGGGAAGGAACCTGGCAGCCCTTCTCGGCTTGGGCCCTATTTGTCAGTTGGGTTCAGTCCCCTGGCTCATAGCATGAAGGACACTGCAACCCCTGTTCTACTCCCGAGGATGTTCTTACTGCCTCTCCACTCACTATTTTCCTAGGCTGCAGCACTCTTCTCCTGTATTTCTCTGCTTAGAGAGACCTTCCTGACTACTCCTGCCCCGCCCTCTCTCTTCCTTCACCCTGCTCTACGTTTCTTCATAGCACTTATTCCCATTGGACATATTATGTTTCTGTTTCTGCGTTTATGGTCTGGTCTCCCAGCCCACGCTAATGTAAGCTCTATGAAAAGAGAGGCTTTGTGGGCTTCCCTGGTGGCGCAGTGGTTGAGAGTCTGCCTGCCGATGCAGGGGACCCGGGTTCGTGCCCTGGTCCGGGAAGATCCCACATGCCGCGGAGCGGCTAGGCGCGTGAGCCATGGCTGCTGGGCCTGTGCGTCCAGAGCCTGTGCGTCCAGAGCCTGTGCTCCGCAACGGGAGAGGCCACAGCAGTGAGAAGCCCACATAATGCAAAAAAAAAAAAAAAAAAAAAAAAAATGGGGCGTAAAAAGAGAGGCTTTGTTTTGTGCATTGCTGTGTCACCAGTGCCTAGAACTGTGCTCGTATATAGTTGCTGCTTGTTAAGTATCTGTTGAGTGAGTGAATGAATTCCCTGCTGCCCTTGGAAGGCCCAGCTTAAGGCAGACAGAGTAGACCCAAGCACTGCCAAGTCACTTACACAGAGGATCAGTCAGCAGGTGGTAATGGCCTGTGCAAGTGAATACACACTTCTTAAGAGCAAGTGTGCAGGGCCTGCGATAGGGGATGGGGCCCCAAGACAAAGGCATTGTTCCTGCCAGGAGGGCAACTCAATTACTTCAAATCGAATTGGAGAAATGAACAGATAGGCACTGGTGAACATGCTTTCTAGTACCAGAAGCTTCATGTTAAGCATAAAGGAATGGATGGTTGTGGCTGACGAGCCTGGAGGAGAAGGAGGCCCTGTGAACAGGAGCCCCTGGGGTTCGATGGGCGGCATGTGGGGAAGCAGAGGGGAAGTGGCAGGAGTGGGGTCCCAAGGTGTAGCACTCCCCAAAGACAAGGGCTTTTCACTGTTGGCACTGGCCTAGGGGCAGGACTGCACCCTGGTGTAGGGGAGCCACAGGGCTGAGGCTGGAGGCATAGGTTGAGCCAGATCATGGAGGAGCTTATACTGTCAGCATGCGGGTGGGAGTTGGGGGGAGATGGGATAGTGGAGTGCAGGTGGGAGGGTGCACTATTCGCAGTTGTGAAATGAGGTGGTGATGAGCAAAGCAGATTGTCACCATGATAAGGCTGGTAGATGTACACAGGTGTGTAAGGACCTGGGCTGGGTGCCACCCACAATCACTTGCCATATACAGGTGCACACATCACATCACATGCTGGGGTGGCTCCTCCCCCAGATTATTTTCTGCAGCTTTGATAAAGGGTGGGTTCCTCTGGCACTCCAGCTAGCCACTCCAAGTCATCTGGGGAGGGGCTGAGTGGCAATCTTGTCCATTGGCTTCCTCTCCCCAAGTCCATTCTAGCTCATGGCTTCTGGCCAGGCTGGCCTCTCTGGCAGTTGCCTTGTGAATTGCTCAGGGCCAAGGACTAAGTGCCACCTGCTGGTAAAGCTTGGAATTGCATCACCACTACTGGGGATTCTTCATTCAACAAACGTTTGGAAGGTCTCCTATATGCCCAGCACTTTGCTGGACCATGGGGATACAGCAGTGGCCAAGACAGCCTCTGTCTCCGTGGAACTTGCAATGTAGTGGGGTTTTATTGCACACAGTGAAGATTTTAAGTGTGCGCCAGGCACAGTGCTAGGTGTCTGGGACACAGTGTAACCAGAGCAGAAACAATTCTTGCAGTATTGAAATTCACAGTCCACAGGGGACTTTTTAAGCCATTGTTTCCCAGCATGCAGTGTTTCTTAAGCTTAGCCTCACAGCATACTACCTTAATAATATTTTCCTCTATCTTTTCCTCCTTGTTCTATTATTTTCTTAAATTTATAAACTGTTAACAGGATTTTGTGTTTTATTTATTTTTAAGTATTTTATATTATGAAGTTTTATACAAACCTACAAAAAGTATTGGAAATAATACAACTAACAATCCAGCTTTTTCAAACCTTAATATTTGGGCCTATTTTGCTTCTGATTTTTTTAGTCGAAATATCTTCTATAAATTTGTCTCCCTCTCTCCCCAGAGTTAACCACTACCTTGAATTTACCCACGATTCCAATCTATGTTTTTATACCATTACTACAGATGCCTGCATCCATAACATACACAATATTGTTTTGCATATTTTAAACTTAGATATGTGGTACTATGCTGCATTATCCCTCTACAATTTGCTTTCTCCAATCCTCATTAGATGTTTGAAATTTAACTACATTAATATAATCAGCCCAAGTTTATTCATTTTAATTGTTGGTCATTATGTCATTGTCTGAATATACCACAGTTTATTTATCCATCCTTCTGTTTTTGGACACTTAGATGAGTTACATATTTGGGTATTACAAATAGTGCTTGGCATTTTTCTACATAAATAAATCCATTTTTCAAGGACACTTTGTATCACTATCATAAGCTGAAAATAGTACCGCTTGTCATAAAGAGAAAACTGTAGGAAAACTGAAATGAAAACAAAATGTTCTCAAAGTCTAGTCAAATACCATTACCATAGGAAGTTCAGCCCTGTAGTTCTCCCTATTGGAAAGGGCAATTGGCAAGGTCTGGAGAGAGAACCTGGCATGAAGACCCAACCTCTGACAGAGATTTTTTTCCCACTGGTCTAATCAGACTAGAACGATCACTAAAAAGGGAATCACTTTCTCGCTGTGTGATTCAGCATTGCTGCATGTTGTGATTATGGAAACGTCACACTCCCTTTCCTACCAGAAGTGCGTTGGGAAATATTGGATTAAGTGAAACAAAGAAGTATTAAAAGTACACCACATGTCAGGCACTATGTAGACTCTAGGGGCACAAAGAGGAATAAGAAAGGATCCTCAAGGTACTCAAGACAGAGACATACACCAACAGCCTGAGGTAATCAGTGCTAAATGGTGTGGCGGCTGGAGAATGGGGAAGGCTGGGTAGGTGTCGGGGGAGGTTTTACACAAAGGAGGTGACATTTGATCTGGAAGTCTTGGAGCGTGCCACGGATCTCAGTCGGCAAAGAAGAGAGGGAAGGCAGTCTAGACAGAGAGAGCAGCTTAAGCAAAGGCATCAAAATGTGCCCACATACAGTGCAGCTGGGGGACAACAAACTTCGGATATTTGGAGGATCATAGTTTTGGTGGTAGGTGGTCATGGAGATAAGGGGGGAAAGGGGGCAGTTAGACTCCACAGGCAGGAGGGGTCCGGTTGGCTTTGTAGAGGCCAGTGGAGAGCCTTGAGGCGTCTATAACAAAGGACCAGTATGACCAGATTGGTTCCAGGTGGAACAGCAGCTGTCCTAGGCTGTTAGCCAGATGGGTTGGGCAATGATGCTGGATACTGGGCTAATGTTTGCTGAGTGGTGTGGCCTGAAAGGCTGGGCTTACATAATCTCTGAGTCGTATCTTCCAGAGACTCAGAGCCACTGAGTCATTGGCCCCAGCTAGTCAGGCTCATTTGCTCTCTCCAGCTAGCCAGAGCCCACGGAATGGTCATCTCCCATCGGGCACCTCCCTGAGCCTGTACCCAAGACTCTGGCTGGGCTCCTGTATCCCTCTCGAGTGCCCGCTTCACCAAGCCCTGCCCCCCTGCTTGGCAGCTTTGATTCTGACCAGTTCTCACTGTGGCCCTGACGGCCTTGAGGGCTCTACCGTGGTCAGGCAGGGCATGCCAAGCTGCTGCCTTCCTACAGTCAGCTCCGTAGCCATTCTGAAGGCATCTAGGGTACCAGCAGGCTCAGGGGGCCTCCTTGAGCTGGGCTCCACACCATGACCTCTCAGCCTGGTAGGCCCCTCAGTCACAGACCCTAGTTTTTAGAAAACTCCCAGGGCATGCTGTCTGCTTCCTTCTCAAAGACCTCTCAGGCCTTTAAGAGGCCTTGTCACCACCAGAGGGGGTAATGGGTGGGTAGTCCCCCCTCCCACCAGGGCACACACTCAACTCAGAAGCCCTGGCTGTGAGGACCGGCCCCTTCCCCAGAACCCAGTGACTTGGGGAAGCGGCCTTTGGGAACCAGGAAGCCGATGAAGGCAGCGGTCCAGAGGGGCTTCGAGGTGGCTGAAATGGCACAGCCCTTGGCTGGGAGGACATTCTGGGGCCTCCCTGGGAGGCAGCTCCCCACAGCTTTGGGCCAAAGGGCCAGGAATGGGCCTCAGCTTTTTCAAGCTGCAGGAATTTATTTTGAATGTTTCATAAGGTTTCAAAAACCACACAAGCTTTGGGGGCCACACAAATGTCAAACAAACTCCTAAGTGGGACCAGATGCTCACCATGCCAGCCACGAAGGTCACAGGAATGGCCCCCTGGTCTGTCCTTCACCCCACTCTTGGGCTCCGTACCTCTGCTGCCCCGCTCACCCTGAGTTTCAGTGAGGGCTCAGTAGACAACTTCTGATGGTAATGATGGGGTCTGTGAAGCAGAGCCGGGCCCAGCCCGAGCTGAGAAGTCAGGGCCCCAGAGGTCTTCTCCAAATGGAGCCCTTCTCGGGAAGTCACCTCTGTCCGGGCATTTGGGTCTTTAGACTGACAGTCAGGGTGGGTGAAGGATACTGGTGCTGCAGGGGCCTCACTCAACACCTAAGGGCAGAGTTTGGGTGAGTTAGGTGAGTGGCCCTGGTGGCAACTGCTGGTCAGTGTCTCCTGCAGTTGTCTCGGTGCCAGCACCAAGCAGTAGCTGGGGGGAAGGACTATCTCCCACCAAGTAAGTTCCATCAGCCTGCCCAAATAAAAAGTGTGCTCACCATGCAGAGCAGCTTACCCCGAGTCCCTAGCCCCATCTTCCTACCAGCTTGCCACTTCCTCAGCTCCTCTTTTTTTTTTTTTTGGCTGTATGCGGGCCTCTCGCTGTTGTGGCCTCTCCCGCCGCAGAGCACAGGCTCCGGACGCACAGACCCAGCAGCCATGGCTTACGGGCCCAGCCGCTCCGCGGCATGTGGGATCTTCCCAGACCGGGGCACAAACCCGTGTCCCCTGCATCGGCAGGCAGACTCTCAACCACTGCGCCACCAGGGAAGCCCCCTCAGCTCCTCTTAAAGAGAAATTATGGAGCTCCGGCTCCTTCAGTCCCAGCCAGTGCTCCGTCTGACCATGCACCAGCCTGCCAGAGGGCTAAGGCTCCTCCCAGTGTGCATGTGTTGGCAGGTGATGCATATGTATGTCCTTAAGGCTGTTTTGGGTGTGTTTTCCAGCTTCCTTTGGATTATCAGCATTTGTTGGCTAGGGCCATGGTGATAATTTTTTGGTGAGAGGCCATGTGGAGTTGGAGCATGACTTAGAGTTGGGTCAACTGAGGTTTGAATCTGGCTCTGGCATTTACTTATTGTTTAGTCTTGGAAAGTGACTGAGCCACTCTGAACTTGCTTTTTGATCATCTTCGTGATCCCTGTGCCAGTGTGTCAGGGGCTATATATCCTATCTCATTTAATCCTCACAACATTAAGCAGGTATTATTATCTCCATTGTACAGATGAAAAGAATGAGGCTTCCCAAGCTCATGCAGAGAATGGCAGAGTCAGGATTCAATCTTAGATGTGAAGGATCCCAAAGCGCCCTCCCATGGGCCATGCGGCCTCTCTAGAGAAGGGGGACAGTGCCCAGCCTGGCAGAGTTCCCCCAGGCCCTGCCTATAGAGGGTGGGACCATCACAAGGGCTCTGTGAATAGTCCCACTCTGAGCACCCTATGCTGACCCTGTTTTGGTGACCCCGCAGGAGGAATGTCTGCGGGGGACAGTGCTGCCCAGGATGGACAACAGCAAACAGTACCAACCACTGTATCAAACGTGAGTGCCTCCACCGCATCCACCCTCTCCCTCTCTCTTCCTTGAACTGGGCGGGGCATGGGGACTCCAGAACCTGTGCGGGGAGCACAAGTGTCTTCCCCAATCTGCCTCCTGAGCAGGTAGACCCTCTCCAGAGGGGAGGCAGTGGAAGAGAGGAGATTGAAAAATGCCTCCAGGGCATTCCCTGGTGGTCTGGTGGTTAGGACTGGTGATTTCATTGCCAAGGGCCTGGGTTCAATCCCTGGTTGGGGAACTAAGATCCCACAAGCTGCATGGCTTGGAGGGAAAAAAAAAAGGCTCCAACTGAAGATGACTTTTCAAATAAAATCCCCGCTCTTGTTTGTAAAGCTTCCTATATTCCCCACCTGCTGCTCCACTGTGTTGGGGCTCCTCCCCAACTTGCCCTATGGTGCTCACATACCCCTGTGGTCTGCGGAACACACCTGGCCCCAGAGCCTCTGCATCGCACATTCCTGGGGGGACCACTCGCAGCGCCGTGCTAGGGGAATCCACCTCTGCTCTGGCCCCTGGCAGGCATCCTACCAGGACGGTCAGGTGAGGCTTTGATACTGTGTCTGTAGCAGCCTTCCTTTGGACCACTCTAAAGCCTGGCAGGCTGGCCCAGATGAGAAAAAAGAGGGTAGTCATCTTAGTTATGTGGAGACCCAGGAGTGAGGTAGGAAGAGCATGGCTCTGTGCCTTAGCCTCCACTGATGGTGCCCTCGGAGGAGCTGAGAGCAACGCGAGAGCCAGTAGCTATGCAGCACTCGCTCTGCGCAAGACTCACTTCACACGTCCTGTGCGGCGGGGAGAGCCACTCACCTTTTGGCAGGTGAGGAAACTGGGGCACAGACAAGTCACGTGCTCAAGGTCACATGGCCTGGAAATGGCAGGATTTGAACTCAGGTAACCTGACTCTAGGGTCCCTCTTCTTAGTCTCCACACTCTGCTGCCAGACATCTTACCTCATCTTTCTGGACCTCACTTTCTGCATCTGTGACCTGGGGATGGCCGTGGACGACTGTTTCCTTTTTTACTCCTCCTCTACCTCCTACTACTACTACCACCATCACCTCTACCATCACCACTACCACTACCACCACTACTACCATCACTACTACTACAGCTGCTGCTTCTACCACTACTACCACCATTACTACTACTACCACCATCACCACTACCACCACTACTACTACTACCACCATCACCACTACCACTACTACTACTACCTCTACTACCACTACCTCTACTACCATCACTACTACTACAGCTGCTACTACCACCACTACCACCATTACTACTACTACTACTACCATCACTACTACTCCAGCTGCTGCTTCTACCACTACTACCACCATCACTACTACTACCACCATCACCACTACCACCACTACTACTACCTCTACTACCACTACCTCTACTACCATCACTACTACTACAGCTGCTACTACCACCACTACCACCATTACTACTACTACTACTACCATCACTACTACTCCAGCTGCTGCTTCTACCACTACTACCACCATCACTACTACCACTACCACTACTACCACCATCACCTCTACCATCACCACTACCACTACCACCACTACTACCATCACTACTACTACAGCTGCTGCTTCTACCACTACTACCACCATTACTACTACTACCACCATCACCACTACCACCATTACTACTACTACCACCATCACCACTACCACCACTACTACTACTACTACCACTACCTCTACTACCATCACTACTACTACAGCTGCTACTACCACCACTACCACCATTACTACTACTACTACTACCATCACTACTACTCCAGCTGCTGCTTCTACCACTACTACCACCATTACTACTACTACCACCATCACCACTACCACCATTACTACTACTACCACCATCACCACTACCACCACTACTACTACTACTACCACTACCTCTACTACCATCACTACTACTACAGCTGCTGCTGCTACCACTACTATCATTACTACTACTACTACCACCATTACTACTACTACTACCACCATCACCACTACCACTACTACTACTACCTCTACTACCACTACCTCTACTACCATCACCACTACTACAGCTGCTACTACCACCACTACCACCATTACTACTACTACTACTACCATCACTACTACTCCAGCTGCTGCTTCTACCACTACTACCACCATCACTACTACTACCACCATCACCACTACCACTATTACTACTACCTCTACTACCATCATTACTACTACAGCTGCTGCTGCTACCACTACTATCATTACTACTACTACTACCACCATTACTACTACTACTACCACCATCACCACTACCACTACCACTACTACCACCATCACCTCTACCATCACCACTACCACTACCACCACTACTACCATCACTACTACTCCAGCTGCTGCTTCTACCACTACTACCACCATCACTACTACTACCACCATCACCACTACCACTATTACTACTACCTCTACTACCATCATTACTACTACAGCTGCTGCTGCTACCACTACTATCATTACTACTACTACTACCACCATTACTACTACTACTACCACCATCACCACTACCACTACCACTACTACCACCATCACCTCTACCATCACCACTACCACTACCACCACTACTACCATCACTACTACTACAGCTGCTGCTTCTACCACTACTACCACCATTACTACTACTACCACCATCACCACTACCACCACTACTACTACTACTACCACTACCTCTACTACCATCACTACTACTACAGCTGCTACTACCACCACTACCACCATTACTACTACTACTACTACCATCACTACTACTCCAGCTGCTGCTTCTACCACTACTACCACCATTACTACTACTACCACCATCACCACTACCACCATTACTACTACTACCACCATCACCACTACCACCACTACTACTACTACTACCACTACCTCTACTACCATCACTACTACTACAGCTGCTGCTGCTACCACTACTATCATTACTACTACTACTACCACCATTACTACTACTACTACCACCATCACCACTACCACTACTACTACTACCTCTACTACCACTACCTCTACTACCATCACCACTACTACAGCTGCTACTACCACCACTACCACCATTACTACTACTACTACTACCATCACTACTACTCCAGCTGCTGCTTCTACCACTACTACCACCATCACTACTACTACCACCATCACCACTACCACTATTACTACTACCTCTACTACCATCATTACTACTACAGCTGCTGCTGCTACCACTACTATCATTACTACTACTACTACCACCATTACTACTACTACTACCACCATCACCACTACCACTACCACTACTACCACCATCACCTCTACCATCACCACTACCACTACCACCACTACTACCATCACTACTACTCCAGCTGCTGCTTCTACCACTACTACCACCATCACTACTACTACCACCATCACCACTACCACTATTACTACTACCTCTACTACCATCATTACTACTACAGCTGCTGCTGCTACCACTACTATCATTACTACTACTACTACCACCATTACTACTACTACTACCACCATCACCACTACCACTACCACTACTACCACCATCACCTCTACCATCACCACTACCACTACCACCACTACTACCATCACTACTACTACAGCTGCTGCTACTACCACTACCACCATTACTACTACTACCACCATCACCACTACCACCATTACTACTACTACCACCATCACCACTACCACTACTACTACTACCTCTACTACCACTACCTCTACTACCATCACTACTACTACAGCTGCTACTACCACCACTACCACCATTACTACTACTACTACTACCATCACTACTACTCCAGCTGCTGCTTCTACCACTACTACCACCATCACTACTACTACCACCATCACCACTACCACTACCACTACTACCACCATCACCTCTACCATCACCACTACCACTACCACCACTACTACCATCACTACTACTACAGCTGCTGCTACTACCACTACCACCATTACTACTACTACCACCATCACCACTACCACTACTACTACTACCTCTACTACCATCACTACTACTACCACCATCACCACTACCACTATTACTACTACCTCTACTACCATCATTACTACTACAGCTGCTGCTGCTACCACTACTATCATTACTACTACTACTACCACCATTACTACTACTACTACCACCATCACCTCTACCATCACCACTATCACTACCACTACTACTACCATCACTACTACCACTACCACTACTACTACCACCATCACCACTACCACTATTACTACTACCTCTACTACCACTACCTCTACTACCATCACTACTACTACAGCTGCTGCTACCACCACTACCACCATTACTACTACTACCACCATTACTACTACTACTACTACTACTACTACTACTACCATCACTACTACTCCAGCTGCTGCTTCTACCACCACTACCACCATCACTACTACTACAGCTGCTGCTGCTGCTACCACTACTACCACCGTTACTACTGCTACCACCATTACTACTATAACAACGACTCCTACTACTACTAGCTAACAGCCGAGGATTTACTATATGCCCAACGCTGTGCTAAGCTCTTCACATACATCATCTCAGTTGTCTCCCAATCCTATAACATGAGTACTTACTGATCACCTATCCTACTTATAGTCGAGGAAACTGAGGCTCAGTTTGGTTAGGAAATGTGCCCGAGGAGAGAGTAGTGCTCCGAGTCCTGGAGCTGAGGCCTGGGGTGGGATTTGGGGCTGGAGATGAAGAGGAGAGCCCATAAGTTCTGTTGAGCTTAGCAGAGAGTGCTGCTGAGGTTTGAGTTGAAGTTGGGGAGGGTGGCTTCAGGGCGGTGGGCTTCTCCACAGCTGCCCGAGGGGTCTGGGCATGGGCCTCGCTCTGGCCCTTCAGCCCTGAAGGTTCTCAGTTTCCTAACTTTCTCATGACTTTCCAGCGTCATTCTCTGCCAATCTGGAGTTTCAACACTGGAAACTCGAGGTTGGGTGAGTCTGCAGATTGTCAGCATTGACGTGTGTGTGCACCCTCGTGCCCTGATCAGGGGGTGCTGCTCCAGCCTGCTGTCAGTATCCACTCCACCCTGGGGGGCCTCAGCCCCATTGTTTCTCCCCTGGTCATACCTGTGACCCTAGCACACAGGCTGGCAGCGCTCCTGGAGGAATTGCCACTGGGCGTTAGCCTTTTCCACACGAAGTTGGCTTGCCCACTGAAGGTCTGTGTGCTAATTAGCTGGGCCCAGCGCTGTTTTCTTGTTGCTATTTTGCTGCTAATGAGCCTGATGAGAACCACGTGGGCAGTGGGGTGTGTTGGCCCTGGATGGCTAGGTCCAGAGCTCTGTCAAATATGGGGCTCTTGGTTCCTCGCCCTGTCAGCTGACTCTCCTGCTTCCCCTGTGGTTTGCGTCTCCCTGTCCCCTCCCCACAGCTGCCCTTCTGGCTGGAGCAGAGGCTGCCAATGCCGGGGAATGCTCATGACTCTGGCCTAATGGTTTCCCACATGTGGGGTGCCTCTCCTGGCCTGGCCGCAGGGGGTGGTGACAGGGAGGGGTGTGTGACATCCTCCCAACTGCCAAGAGCAGAGTCTAGTCCCAGAACAGTGTGGGGACTCAATCCATCCCCTGGTCTCTCCCAGATATCTGTAGGCCCAACCCACTGCCCCTGCATAGCGAGTGATGGCCTTTGTCCCCTGGACCACCCCCGACTCCCACTTGCCCCCTCTCACAGACTCCTAGGTTGCTGTAACATACCAGCCATCTCCTTGGAAGGCCCCTTTCTTCATCCCTGTCCAGTCACTGGACCTTGGGGACCCACTGTGTCTGCAGGTGTCCACTGCTAGAAGCCCAGCTGCTCTCTGCACCCTGGAGGGGTCTGGAGCTGTGCCCCCATCTCCTCCTCTGGTCTTGGTATCTGCCTTTCCTTCTGTGGCTTTGTCAGCTCTGCCACACAATTTGTGTGTTTATGTATTTGTGGAGGCAGCTGACTAGGGCCTGCCAGCCCGCTCAGCTGAGGGGAAGCAATGTAGGGTGTGGGGTACTGGGTTCCTGTTTACAGTTAGGGCTTTTGGAAGACTGTCCAGTCTTCCCCGACTGGCTCGACCCAATGCACACACAGCCTTTGGGAGACTTCTGAAGGCTCACACTGGGGAAGAAGATTTGAAGAATTCTTTGGCTTCTCATTTTATCTCAGCTTAGATGCATGGGGGCTGGGGCTGTTCTGGGGAGAAGGCTATTGAGGAGGGGGCTAGGTGGATTACCATCTTCCCCTCCACCCCAGCACTAAGGCTCCAAGTTAAGAGCACGTGCTTTAGATTCTGGTGCCAGATTCAAGGAGTCATGGATTTGAATCCCAGCTCTGTGTCCTCAGACAAGTGCCTGGCCCTCTTCCAGCCATAGCGCCTCACCTGTTAAGTGGGTATAACAATCTTTATAGAGCGGTTTTTGAGAATTAATAATAATAACACACTGTAGCTCTTACAGTGTGTTCTGTGCGTCAGAACTTTATTATTAATTTTTCATCCTCACAACAACCCCGTAAACTAGATTTGATCTTTATCCCCATTTACAGATGAGGTTAACTATTTGTCCAAGTCATGCAGCTGGCAATCAGTAGAGCCTGGGTGTGAATCCAGGTAGTCGGCTCCAGAGGACAGGGCTTAACACCGTGCTCCTGGGAAACGAGCACGTGTGTGTAGAGAGCCTGGAACATGGTAAGTTTAGTTGTTATTTTAACCTAGATCCAGGAGGCTGTGCTGCCTGCCTGGGTTTAAATGCCGACTCCATCACTTAGCTACAGGACCCTGGGCAAGATGCTTAAGCTTTCTGTGCCTCAGTTTCTTTTCCTGTGAAATATGACTAATATTAGTCCCTGCCTCAGAGAATTCTAAGGAACAAATGAGATAACTTAGGGCAAGTGTTTAGTTCAAGGCCTGGCATATTCTGTATGTCCTGTACATGTCTGGCCTTGATGTTGAGAGCAGGGACTGTGTCTAACAGCCCACAACATGCAGCACAGTGGCAAGTGTTCACTGGATACAAGGTAAAGGCTCAACAAGAATGTACTGAATAACACAGGGCCTTTTCCAGGCCTGTGCAGAGAAGTCCCCTTCTGCTGCCCCGGATTCATCAGCCCTTTTGGAAAACTCCCCATGGTGCTCAGGAGACCCTGGAATGGCCTAGGCATTTGTGCTTGCCTTTTAGTCCCAAGCCTGTGTGTGCATGGAGCCATTAGAACCACATGCCTTCTGGGCCACATCTCAGTGCTGTGAAGACCCTCATCCCTCCTGATCTGGGCTTCTCCTGGGCTTCCCTGAGGGAGTTCCCCTGGCCCACCCATCCCAGCCCTGTAAATGACCCCATCCCAAAGGGCAAGACTATAGCCACTCAACTTTGGAGCCAGAATCCCCGAGTTCAAACCCTTGCTCCATCACTTACTAGCATGGTGATCTCAGGCACGTTGCTGGACTGCTCTAAGCCTCAGTTTCTCCGTATGTCAAATGTGGATCAGAATAGCATCTGTAGTGGTTATAAGAATCTACAGAGGAGGGCTTCCCTGGTGGCGCAGTGGTTGAGAGTCCGCCTGCCGAGGCAGGGGACGCGGGTTCGGGCCCTGGTCTGGGAGGATCCCACATGCTGTGGAGCGGCTGGGCCCGTGAGCCATGGCCGCTGAGCCTGCGCGTCCGGAGCCTGTGCTCCGCAACAGGAGAGGCCACAGCAGTGAGAGGCCCGCGTACCGCAAAAAAAAAAAAGAATCTACAGAGGAGATGTATGCAAAGAAATCGACCTCATGATGGTAAGTGCTGAACGCATGTTGAGGAAAAGGGTCAGGGCAGGGGTGAGATTTGCAGGTTCTTTACTGACTGGTTAGGAGCTGCCAGGAGCCAGTGGCTTGAGTCTACATATGGCTCATCTCTGGATGAACCATCCGATGAAACTCAGTAGTTGGTGGGAGTGGTGGAGAGGAAAGTGGAAGGTGTTAAGGGGAATAATCACATGACTTCAGTGGAGACCCAACTAACATGAAGGGTACAGACCTAGCAAGAGACACTGCCCATCTCTCCCCTGACCATGTAGAGGGAGCTTAGATCTTCTTGGTAAGCAGGTGTATGCCCCTAAGGCTTTTCGCTTAAAGGAGTATTTAGGAGATGCTTTTATCCAGGGGGTCCTGAAGCCAGGGGCTGTATCCTGTTGATAACCAGCAGAGTGCCTATTTGATACATGTTTGTTAAAGGACTGAGTGGGTGAATGACTTCACAGGTGACCTGGAGGTTTTCTTCTGTCATCCCCAGCTGCCTCTTCTCACCTCCTTGGTTGGCTTCTCCTTTTCTACCTAACATCTTTTTTTTTTTTTTAAAGCCAAGTTCTTTTTTTTTTTTTTAATTTAATTAATTAATTTATTTACTTACTTACTTACTTACTTATTTATTTTTGGCTGTGTTGGGTCTTCATTTCTGTGCGTGGGCTTTCTCTAGTTGCGGCGAGCGGGGGCCACTCTTCATCGCGGTGCGCGGGCCCCTCACTGTCGTGGCCTCTCTTGTTGTGGAGCACAAGCTCCAGATGCGCAGGCTCAGTAGTTGTGGCTCATGGGCCTAGTTGCTCTGCGGCATGTGGGATCTTCCCAGACCAGGGCTCGAACCCGTGTCCCCTGCATTGGCAGGCAGATTCTCAACCACTGCGCCACCAGGGAAGCCCTCTACCTACCATCTTGATGTTGGGCTGCCTCAGGACTTTCCCCAGGCCTTCTAAATCCCCCACACAAAGAGGGGGCCATATGAAGCAAGCATAGCATTAATCGCCCCCCTCCCCCGCATTATTGAGTACCAGTAGACACTGTGCCAGACAATTAACACACAACAATAAGAATGGCAATGCTCACTCTGTGCCAGGGACCACGCTAAACCCTTCAACTCCCTTCACCCTGTGAGTGGCCATTGCATCACTCTCTGTCCTGGCCCCCTCCTGTGTCCCTGGCTGCTGCTTCTCCTCTACCCAGCTACTAAACACTGGGTTTCCCAGGACCGAATTATGGGTCCTCTTCTTTTCTTTCTCACTGCAATGCTCCTGGAATGATCTAATACATTCCCATGGATGTAAACATCGTCTCTGGGCTGATGACACTCAGATTTATATACCTTTTCAGCCAGACCTCTCCTCCAACCTCCAGGCTCCTTTCGTCCCGCCGCCTCCTCGACATCTGCTCTTGATGCCTCCCAGCCACCCCCACCCCAACTTGTCCCAAGCGAGCGCATCGTTTCCCTCCCTCTGAGCCAATATCCCTGCCCAGGTCTTACCCATCCTGTCAGAGGCATCTCCATCTATGTGAATGCTTAAGTCAGACCATTCAGGACACCTCCTCTTGCTCAGGCTTCTATCCAGTCCATCCCTGAGCCCTGTTTGCTTTACTTCCTAAATCTCTTGAGAGCCTGTTTGCTTCCCATCCCCCTGCCACCCCCCCACCGGCTGCTTCTCTAGTCCCGGGCACCAGCACGCTCTCCTGGGTGACTGCTGCAGCTGGCTAACTGCTCCCACTGTCCCCCTTACTCTCCAGTTCTTTCTCTGTAAATTAGATCATAACATATCCCTATTGAAACCTTCCTGTGGCGGTGTGTCCAGCCTCGTCTGTCAGCCCCTCACTCACCAGATCCAGCCTGGGTTCCTGGAATGTGCTGCCCCCAGGCTGTTGCACATGCTGCTCTCTCTGTTTGCTTTTCCTGTCTCTTTATGTGGCTGCTCCCTGTCTTCGTTTCCAGCTCCCCCTAGCCACTCTGTCTAGAGCTGCCCCCAGCAGCCTTGTTGTTCTGGATCCCAGCCCCTGTATTGTTTCTTTCACCATTCATATCCCAATTTCTCTTCCTCTGCTTGTTTTTTTGCTTGTTTTATGAATTTCTCTAAGTTGGAGGCTCCATGAAGAAAAAGACACTGTCTGTCTTGCTTACCATCCTAAGCAAACAGTAAATGTTGGACGCACGACCACTTTCTAGACGCTGAGACTCTCAGAGGTGAAGGAACTTGCCTGAGGTCGTGGGGTTGGAATTCCAATGCAGGTCTCTTTGACTATGAGGCTGCTCTCTCCTCCACAATTCTGCCCCCCACCCCCCCACCCCGCCCCCGCCTTCATTGAGTTGTAAATGGGAATGGTGTATTCCTTCCCTCTCAACCTTCATGGGTCCTGGGCACGGAGCTGGTGTGGCTGCAGAAGGGCTTGGATGGCTCCATGTCAGCCGCCACAGAACTATCTTCCATGCCCTGGAGCTGCTCCCCTGGAAAAGGCTGGGTCCCCCGGCTTGTCCCTGATGGGGGCTGCTCCAGGACCCCATCTTCTCTCATCTCCCCGGCCTCTCTGGCACTGAGGGCTTTAAATCCCTGCCTCCTCCCAGACAAAGCCCTCAGTGCTGTGACGGGGTTGGACAGGTGACTCGTCTGCTCTAGGGCAGGAGCTAGAGGCAAACCCAGGCCTCTGCCCTGGGCCACGAGCCCTGCCCAGTGGTCCCCTCCCCATGCCTGCTGGAGCCGGTGGGAATTGGGGCTGCTCTCTGCCCCAGCCCCTGGCCCCCACTGGCCCAGTATCTTGGTGTTTGTTAATGCAATTAGCAGGGCGGTCCATGCTGAGGGGTTGGGGCCAAGGTCTGACTCACCACCCTCCTTCCTCCCCTCCGGCCGCCAAACGGTAGAGGCCCTCTCGGCCTGCCAGACGGCGTCTGCAGAGCGTGCTCAAGGGGCCAAGAACGGCATCTTTCTCTCATTAAAGGCTTTTATGTGAACACAACTGCTATTTTGGAGCAGGGCGCTTGGCTGGCCCCTGAGCCCCAGTGCTGTTTCCAGCCATCCTGAGCTGCGACCCCAGCACAGCTGTGGTGGGAATGGGCCGAATCCTTGAGGACCTGGCTTCTCCCACAGCCTGGGGACTCGGGGCTGAGGTCGCGGCTTGGGGGACACAGCCCCTGGGCAGAGCTTGGGTGTGCAGAGGATGAGTCCTTGGTGGATTCTGAGGGTGTGTGACGGCCAGTGAGGGATTTCCTGGCCTCGGGGAGCTCTGACATCAGGGTCCCCTTTCTGTGGAAACTAAAGGTCAAGGCTGTGGAGAAACAGCTCGGGGTCACAGGTAGACCCCCAGTTAAGTGAATTCCAAGGGTAAACTGAGGCCTCCAGGTAGGGGTCTAAGGTGAGGGGGGTGCCCAGGGAAGGGCAACACTGAGGGTGGTAGGTGACTGTCCTGCCTAGAAAGGCCTCTGGGTGTGGAAGGGACAGGGCCCCATCCTGAGGGAGGGATCAGGTACTCAGTGGGGAGGTCCTTAGTGTCCCACTGACACAGAGTTTAGGAAAGATGGAGCTTTAATCTGAGGAGGAGCTGAGCCTCAGGTATGGGGGTGCTGGGCCCAGAGTCTAATCTGGAAGGTAGGTTCATCTCGCAGACAGGAGGGCCTGGTACTGGAGGCCTCAGAGGAGGGCGCAGGCGTAAGGGGCCCACCCTAAAGTCGGTGCCTCACTTAATGGAATTGATGGAGGGAGAAGGCATCTCTAGATCCCAGGAGAGAGAGCTGATGACAAAAGCCCTACCTGGCTGGGGTGGAAGGAGGTAGAGAGGGGACGGGCTGTACTTAACGCCTGAAGAGCAGCCCTGCCTCTGCACCACAGTGCTTGGGGCGTCTCTCTAACCAGGCCCCGCCTTGTCATTGCCTTTTCCTGGGAAGAAGGTCAAGGCAGAGAAGTTCAGAAGCCCTCTTGCTTCTGCCACTAGGTGTGTGGTTTTTCTGTTTTTTAACTTAGCATTGATGTCCAATACAACTTTCTGTGGAAACTTTCTGTGGAAATGTTCGATATCTTGCCATCCAACAGGGTAGCCATGAGCCACATGTGGCTATTGAGCCCTTGAAATGTGTCTAGTGCAACTGAGGAACTGAATTTTAAATTTTATTTAATCAATTTCCATTTCAACAGCCATATATCGCTCATGGCTACAGCATTAGACAGCACTGGACAGCACAGCTTTAGAGAGTACAAAGTACTTGCATGATCTCTGTTGAGACTCACACAACTCTTTGAGGCAGGAATTGTCAGACCCATTTTATGGATGAGACAGCTGAGGCACTGGTTGAGGCGTCGACGCGCCCAAGTTCACGCAGCTGGGATGTGGCTGAGCGGGGTGGGGGGGGGGTCAACCCAAATCTTTCTGACTCCCGACCCCATGTTCTTTTTGCTACCAAGTCTCTGGTCACAAGGGCTCTGAGTGGATGGTAGGAGCAGCCTGCATGGTGGGCGCTGTTTCCAGACTCTCCCCCAGGCCTGCCCATTCTGCATTTGGTCTCCTCCCAAAGGCAGGGGTTTTGTTTGGAAAATCTGAGCAAACCTCTGCTTGACTGTTTTGGAGGAGAGTGAAGGTAGAAGGGGCACAGCCAGGAGTGGGGGGTTGGGGAGAACGATGCCTTCTATTTCTTGTTTCACAGTAATTTCGGGAGTTTTCTCTTTATCCCCCTCTCGTTTGGCATACTGCTACCGCCCCAGAGCTGAGCTCCCGAAGCTGAAACTTTCCACATGTCCAATCCTCAGTGAGAAGGAGACTGCCAGGGGAGTGTGGAGAAGCCAGGGTTCAGGTGGGGCCCAAATTATGAATGGCTAAAGGCTGGCATTGGCGAGCGGGCACAGGGAGGCTGGGGGCAGCGTCACCTTCGGGCTCTGAGATGCCAGCCCCTGACAGGGAGGGGCTGGGTGTGTCCTCGACGGCTAAACATGGACCTTGGGGCATCATGCTTGATAACCTCTCACCGATCATCAATCACCGAAGACTCATTAAAGCCATATACCCCATCCTGTGTTGATTTCTCAAGTATAAGCCATGACCTCTGCCCTTGTGGGAAAATGGGAGGAATGAGACTCCAAGAACAAAACATGAAGACCGCCCAGCCTGTCACGGTTGGGAATTTTCTCTCTTAAAATTCCCACAGCACTGCATGAAGTTGCCTCTCCGGGGTGCCTTGGCATTTCCTTCCTTGCTTTATGCAATAGCCCCTGCCATGGGGCGATTCTGCGATGGCTGACCCCCTTTCTGAGACTTCAGTTCTGAAATCTGTGCTCATCTGACTTAGGACTATTTTGCTTCAGTTTCCTTTAAACAAAAGGCACATGACCACTATCGCCCCCCTCCTTCCCAGAGGGTTCCAAACTTTTGGATTTCACGCACCAGTAAATATCCCCAAACATCTTAGGTACCAAAGTACAATAGCCAGCTTTTCCTTTTGCTAAGTGAGGATATTAGAAAAACAGACTACCATTTGCCATCACCTTTAATTTTAAAAGAACATTTTAACACCAAAAAAGTAATAAAATAATAATCTCAAAATAAAAAACACTTTTTAAGTGGGAAAAAATAACATCACATGAAACACAGAAAACTGTTTTTATTTTTCTTGTTTCACGGCAGACCAGTAAACACTGTCCTTAAGAATGGCGCCTTTCATAGATAGGCACTTGGAGCCACCATTTGGGGCCATTTGCAGGGTGGCTTTTGGGGGAGTGGAGAGAGAGGAGAGGAGTTTATGCTCCAATCCCATAATGCAGATGCTTGGCTCAGAACAAAACGCTTGAACACTGTAGTGAGGAAATCACTTCCTGCTGAGACTTATGAAGACAACTCAGAGGAGGATACAAATGAAGTTGGTGAGAGCTGGCTCTGAAAACACAGCACTTGGAGGACCTTTCTTAGCAGATCTGGCCTTTGTGCAATTTCATAAACGATTGGTCCAGAAGGTTATCTTCCCAAACGGGTTTATTTCTGCCAACAACTCTGGCTGGTTTGGAAGCCTTTTAGAACTTTTATCAACCACAATATTACATGCATGTGTAAATGCCAATTTTATAGTTTCCCCCCAAACACCCACTTTCTGTGAGCTGTTCATCATACCAACCAAAGTCTGCCAACCCGTGTCTTCACTGAGGACCTAAGTGCCTGGGGGCAAGGGGCTTCCATGATTCTGAGAACCCCCCCACCTGGCAGAGCTTCCTCCACCCAGGGACCAGCCTTGTTGTCTTTGTACCCACCGGCACCCAGTCTGAAGGAGGGAGGATGCTCACTAAATGTTTGAGGATGTATTGGCGAATAAGGCAGAACCAGAAGTAAGCGAGTCTCAGGAAGACATGGGCTCGGCTTGCAGGATTTGGGGCCTTGGGTTTCTAGACAGAGAAAGATCTTACTGTTGAAGTCAAGGATGGGCCATCCTTGGGGCCCAGGAGGGGAAGGACAGAAGCAAAACTGGTTTTGAAGGCTGTCTTAAGGGCAGGGACCACCCACGCAGAGGTAGAAGAGACACGGAGACTGGGAGGGGCTGTGTGACCTTCCCCTCACCCACGCCAGGCTTTGCTGGCAGAGAGCTGTGGATCTGAGAGGCTAAGAGTGATGTAGCATCTGTGGTCCACATGGGAAACCACTCAGGCCCTCCCTTTCTACTCCCTCCCTAAAATAAACCAGGGCTGACACCTTTCCTGGGCAAACCTGCTTCCCCACTGTTCGCTGGCCCTGGTTTGGCTACAGGGCTGGCCCCAGCAGACCGTGTCTCTGGTGGTGGTGGTGACAGTGGCCTGGCGTGTGGTCAGGTGGGGGCTGACTCTGCTTGGGCAGGTGGAGTGGCAGCCAGGTGATAGGCCAAAATCCTGCCAAGGTGGCAGTTTGTGTTTGGGGAAGTGCTCAGGTTTACAATTCTCTCACACAGTCTGCTTACCTGGAGGCCTAGGGCT
Source organism: Mesoplodon mirus (assembly GCF_964341445.2). Classification (NCBI taxonomy): domain Eukaryota; kingdom Metazoa; phylum Chordata; class Mammalia; order Artiodactyla; family Ziphiidae; genus Mesoplodon; species Mesoplodon mirus. Next base: position 160,678,258 of record NC_138979.1, on the reverse strand, counting down.
GCCAGGAAGGGATGCCCAAGCACTGTGGAAAATGCTCTAGCCTCAGGTTCTAGCTCATGGTTGGAATCCTGCAGCGAGACCTATGATTTCCCCTCTCCCCTGAGTAGACAGGCAGCCCTTGTTTGACACGATGCCCAATCTACTCATCCTTGCTGTCTCTGGTCAGCATCACCACCTCCAGGAAGCCTTCCCTGACTTTCCCTTTCTTGCCTCAGCCTGGGTTAGAGGCTCTGGCTGACACTTATCACATTACATATGTCCTGACTTCCATGTGAAACAGGATACTCCTTGAGAGAGGGATCTTCTTTAGGATCCGCTAGCCTCACACCTAGTGAGTGCTCGGTTAACGTTCACTGAATGAATTCAGGAGCTGGTAAACATCCTCCCTCAATCTAAGATTGACTGTATGGGCTTTGGAGAGAGATGTGTCTGAGGGTCTGTGGTCTCCACCACCAGAGCCAACCTGGGACATGCAGCTTCCCAGGCCAAGGGTGCATTCGGTGGCTGACTTGAAGCCAACAGATCCCTTTAGTTTCGTCATCACCTCCAGGCCAAGGTTTAGAGATGGTTCAGCCCTGCTGGGAGGCGGTGGGGTGGAAAGAGCTTGGGCTTTTCCATCAAACAGACCTGGATTGGATCCTCCATCCCCCATTGCCTAGCTAGGTGACCTCAGGCACATCTTTTAACCTCTCCGAGCTTCAGAGTCATTATTTGTAAAATGAGAATCATAATCACACTTGCTGTATAGGATTGTTTTAAGCTTAAGTGAGACAGTGTAGGCAGAGCACAGCTCCTCGCATGGTGTGGCACTGAACAGATAGTAGCTGCCATAATAAAAATAATATTGACTGTGTCATTGTTAGGCATACGCTAGGAGTTAAGGAGGCAGAGAGATGTAAGGACCAGTCGCTGCACTTGAGGGTGCTGACCGTATTAGTTAGGGAGCTGAGACACAGACATAACAAACCCATCACACTGACGGTGGCCTATAGGGCCTGAGTGCTGTGCAAGATGAGCACTCGTCCTAGCTGTTCAGAGGAAGGTGCAGTGGCTGGAGGCGGGTCATCAGGGATGGGGAGGGGGCCTGGAGGGAACAATAACACTTAGGTAAGTGGAGAGGAAAGGGAAACAGCTCCAGGGAGGGGAAGCAGCACCCACAAAGGCAGAGAGAAGAGGAAGCCCCACCAGCAGGCCAGGTCCCCAGATGGACAGACAGCAAAAAGGGAGCATTTAAGTATATGTACAGCCCAATGTTGGGGGTTCTGCCGGGGGTGCTGGTGCGACGGGTCACCCGGTCTTTGATGGGTTGTCCGACGCTGACAGGCGCCCCTCACCCTCTCCCTGTCTCTCCAGCCGTGTGCCAGCCGCCCTGCCAGAACAGGGGCTCCTGCAGCCGGCCCCAGCTCTGCGTGTGCCGCTCCGGCTTCCGCGGAGCCCACTGTGAAGAGGTCATTCCTGAGGAGGAATTCGACCCCCAGAACTCCAGGCCGGCACCCCGACGCTCAGCCGAGGGGTCTCCCAACCTGCGCAGGAGCAGCGCGGCCAGAGAAAGCACCACAGCCAGAGCGCGGCCACCGGCACCACAGCCGCCGCTGGCCAGGTGAGTCCCCTCCTCAGTGGGGCCTCCGGTCTGGGGGCGCAGCCCCTCTGGAGGGGCTTCTTCCTTCGGCCCGTTTGGTGAAGACCCTGGTGGAGAAGGCCGGAGAGTCCTCCTTTCCCTTCTCCTGCTCCACCAGAGGGGTGGCGAGCAGGGCAGCGGGTACGGGGGTGACACAGGCTCTGGCAGGGTGCACAGGGGAGGTGGGAGGGGAAATCTTTACTCTCCAGGCCCCAGGGAGAGAGCTGAGGAGGGCACATCCCCGGGACCAGGCTCTCTTGTTTCGAATCCTGGTGTTGCCACTTCCTAGGTGGGTGACCTTGGGCAAGTTACTTATCTCTCTGATTCCTCATCGGTAAGTTGGGGAAAATGATGATAGTCGTAATCATGGTATTGTAAGGGTTAAGTTAGTTCGTATGAGGGAAATGCTTAGAACAGTGCCCGGCACATAGTAAACTCTATAAATGTTTGTCCTCCGCCTCCCCCTTCTCTGCCTGTGGTCCCGGTGATGCAGGAAGGGCTCCTCTGCCAGAAAAAGCCCCTTCAGTTCAGTCACCGCCAGTGCTAACCTGTCTCCTCGGAGGGGCAGCTGGAGCGTGTAGGGGCAGCGAGAAGATTAAAAACTGGGAAAGGGTGTGTCCATGGGCAGCATTCCCTGGCCTGCTTGCCAGCCAACCTGGCTAGACATTTCCTAGCTCAGGACAGGAAATCTGAACTTTGTAAACTGGTCCATTTCTGGGGGCTGTGTTTTCTTTTTGGTTTTTCAGGTTACTTTTTCCATTCGCTTCCTACTTAGGAAGTTCTTTCTGAAATGTTTGAACCTTGTCTTGCTGAACTCAGGGAAAAAAGGTTTTGCCCTCCCAGAGGAAGCTGGGAGAATCAGGGAGAAGAGTCTGAGAGGCCAGGTCCCCAGGGGGGAAAGCTCAGGAGAGAAAGGAAAGGAGTTCAAGGTTGTCCAGCAACTCTGAAGGGGGAGGGGCAGTGGGGGCCGGGGCAGACCAGGGTCTCGGTAAGGGGGTTTCTAGGGCCCTGGCCACCCAAACAAGCAGGTGGTTTCCGAGAGCAGCCAGGAGCAGAAAGAACAGAAGGATGAACTTGGGTCAGGCCTAGGGAGTCCCAAAGTTAAAACCAGAAGAGCCAAACTCTTCTGGATGCTGGGGCAGAGATGGGGGGCAGAGCTAAGGGCCAGGTGGACAATGTAGGGGGCAGGGTGAACTGCCTGGGATTGGCTGTGACCAGTTGGGCAGGGCCTGAGCCTTGTTCTCATTGGTCCCGGCTCTGGGTCCAAGGTGGGTGGGCCTGGTGTGAAGGCACTTGGAGGAGCCCCAGAGGTCGCAGCTCCAGGGCCAGCCCCGGGGCAGGGTGGGAGCAGCGTCCTTCTGGCCTGGCTTTCCCCCTGTAAGCTCTTTTTTGGCTTGTGGTATCCATTCGTTTTATAGTGCATTTATCCCCTGTGTGCGTGTGCGAGTGAGTGTTGGGGGTGGTTGCTTGGCAGGTCATTCTGTTCCTTGTACCCTTGAGTCAGAACTCTATCCCGCTTCTATTTTTCAAGGCCCAGTCCCGCTTCCTCCAAAAAGCACCTACTCCCTCATATATCCGCCAGGCTCTGACCCCCTGCAGCACACACGTGGCACACACATCGCCGTGAGTCTGCGCCCTGAGTCTGCAATCAGACGGAGTGGCCTGCGCCCTGGAAGGCAGCGCCTCCGTCTCACACTGGATTTCCCCACAGTGCCTCCTGCAGTCCCAGCTTGCAGGAAGTGCTCAATCTGCATTGCTTTCTGTCACTCGCTCCCAATGGAAGACTTACCTAACCAAGGGCCCATGGCCCCGAACCCTCACCCTGCCCTGGAAGCAAGGGCACCACCCTCAGTGGTGCTCAGAGTGCGGGGGGCGGGAGGCTCCATGCTTCCCCAGTGTCACGCTTTTCACTCTGCCTCGGGACATTCTGTGCATTTGCTCCCTGGACCAGGAGCTCCCTGTGAGCAGGGACTACAGTGTCCTCCTCTTTCATGAACATGTCCCTGGGACCTAATACCACACCTGGTACCCTGTAGGTGCTCAGTCAACACAAGTTGAATGAAGAAATGGACGAGGCTCGATGCTGGGCGGGGAGGAGGCTGGGAGGGAAGGAGGACCAGCTCCGTGAGGCTTCGGTCCCCCGACGAACGTGTGCGAGAGGCAGGGGAGGATGAAGGCCTGGGGTGAGGTCTCTGGCCCACAGCAGGGCTGTCCTTTTTGAGCTTCACAGGCTCCCTGGCCAGGGGCTACTGTGATGTTTTTAATGAGCTGCAACCTCCAGGCCAGCCCAGTCTCTCTCTCTCCATGTCTCTCTCTCTTTCTCTCTCTCTGCCTTGGCGTGTCAATGCCATGAAATCTGGGAAAGTCCGAGCGGCCCACTGTTGGCCCAGCTGTGTTTTGCTTTGGGAGGCCAAATCCCACTTGCCTGGTGGTGTCAGACATTTCCTGTGAACTTGGCCAGCTTTCCCAAGCAGCCGCTGGACTCTCTCCTGATGGCAACTTGGACAGGCCCTTGGTGTCCAGATAAGAGAGTGACATAAATGCAGAGGGCATTCTTGGTGGGGGGGGGGGGACCGGTGCAAAATGTCCAGGGGGGAGAGACACTGCAGGGACTGGTGTTGGCCAGAGGCCACCTTCAGGAGAGCACTAGACAGAGGCCAAGAGACTTGTGTCTCAGAAGGAAGACGAGAGGGAGGGGTCGGGAGAGTCTCGGGCAGCAGGCAGCACGCCCTACAGAAAGCCAGACGTGGATTGATGTTGTCCAGCTGCAGCCTGGACTGGCCGCGGGGGCCTGCAGACTCCCTCCGAGCCCGGGGTTCAGGCTTCTTCCCCAGGCTGGGCAGAGAGCCTACCCCACCTGTGGAGCAAGACCTAGGCAGCTGGAAAGGGCCTTGAGAGATTGGGGGAGGAGGTGGTTACAACAATCGAGGACCAGCAGGCCTTGGAAAACAGCGCTTTACACCGTGCTTCTCAGACTGAAACAGGCATGTGAATCACCTGGGAACATGTTAACGTGCAGCTTCTGATGTGGCAGGTCTGGGGTGAGCATCTCTAACGTGGTCTTTGGTGATGCTGATGCTGCTGGTTCATGGACCACCCCTGGAGGAGTGAGGTTCTGAGCCTGGGCTTTGGATTCAGAGAATCCTGGAGTCCAATTCTGGATTTACCAGCTGTGTGACATCAGGCAAAATAGCCTAACATCTCTGAGTCAATAGTCTCCACCTGGTAGGATTGCAGAGAGGATGAAATGAGACCATTTGAGTAGAACACTTAGTAGGGTGCCTGATATGGGTTAGTGCTCAGTACATGTTAGCCATCAGCAGGCTGGTTCTCTTTGCCATGAGGACTTGTGTGGCAAAAAGCAGACAGAAAACTGGGGTGCCTGTGTGTGTGTGTGTGTGTGTGTGTGTGTGTGCAGACCTGCTCTGGGGAGAAGTTAGAGCCCAGGCCCAGTCTCAGGGGTGGTGTGATCCAGCAGTAGCACCCATAGTGGGTTTGGCTGGCTTGGCTATTCCACCAAGGCCGTCTCACCAGCCCTATGGGGGAGGGGGGGAGGGAGGTGTCACAACAATTCTCCGAATGGGAGGGACCTCCACTGGGTTTACTCCTTAGTCTGACCGGAGGACCTAGAGGTGGAGCCCTGGGGACATCCTCAGTGGGCTTGATCAGCACTTGGACAACAAGGGGCCTGGAGGACAGTGTTGAGGTGGACGAGCGGGGCTGGCAGGGAGATGTCTGGGAAGCTGTGGGCCCCATGATCGTGGCTCTTAGCGGGCTGTTCCCTGAGAAGGCAGCTGGGGTCAGCCTTCTTTTTACTGTCCCCGTAGGTCTCTCCTTCTTCTTCTCGATCTCCTCCTCCCTGCACACCCCACAAATTTAGCTGCTTAAAACAATGCACATGTATTATCCCACAGTTCTGTAGGTCAAACATCTGACACGGGGCTCACCAGGCTAAAGTCAAGGTATCAGCAGGACTGAGTTCCCGGAGGCTCTAGGGAGAATCTGTTTTCTTGCTCATTCAGGTTGTTTGTTGGCAGAATTCACTTCCTTGCAGTTGTAGGACTGAGGGCCTCACTTCCTTGCTGGCTGTCACTTGAGGGCCATCACATCTAGAAGCCACCCACATTCCTTGGCTTGTGGCCACCTTCCTCTCTTCAAAGCCAGCAACAGAGGGTGAACTCTTCATGTTTTAACTCTGCCCTCTGTCTCCCTCTTCAGCTGAATCTCTCACTGACTCTTCTGCCTTCTTCCACTTTTAAGGGCCTATATGATTACATGGGCCCCCTGATAACTCAGGACTCTCTCCCCTATTTTAAGGTCAGCTAATTAGCAACTGTAATTCCACCTGCAACCTTGATTTCCTTTTGCCATTTATATACATATTCAAAGGCATAATACCAGGGGACAAAGATCACGGGGGTCACCCACACACTGCAGCCCACGCCAGTTGGGACCCTCCATCTGCAGTGTAATAGGTCCTCTTATCAAGGACTTGCCACAAGGACGGCCCTACATGAATGATCTGGCCCCCCAAACCTTTCTGACCTCTCCAACATCAGCTCTCACCACTCGCTCCCCTCATTCACTCTGCTTCTGCCACACTGGCCAACTGGTTTTTCCTCAGATATGCTAGAGATGCTCCCACCTCAGGGCCTGTGTACTTGCTGTCCCCCCTCCCTGGAGCCCTGTGTTCCTTTCCTAGGGCTGCCATAGTGAATGACCACAAACAGAATGGTTTAAAACAACAGAAATGTATTCTCTCACAGTTCAGGAGGGCAGAGCCCAAAATTAAAGTGTTGGTAGGATTGTTCCTTCTGGAAGCTCCTAGGGACAATCTGTCCCGTGCCTCTGCCCTAGCATTTGATGGCTCCCTGCAATCCTTGGTGTCCCTTGGCTTGTAGCTGCATCACCCTAATCTCTGCCTCTGTCGTCACATATTGTGTGTGTGTGTGTGTGAGTGTGTGTGTGTTGGGGGAGTATTCTTTTTATAAGGACACCAGTCATTGGATTTAGGGTCCACCCTAATCCAGTATAATCTCCTCTAACCCTAACTAGTTACATCTGCAAAGACCCTATGTCCAAATAACTTCATATTCATAGGTTGGCAGTTAGGACTTCAAGAAATCTTTTGGGGGGTCAGGGACCCAATTCAACCTACATTAAACCCTCTTCCCGGGCTTCCCTGGTGGCGCAGTGGTTGAGAGTCTGCCTGCCGATGCAGGGGACACGGGTTCGTGACCCAGTCCGGGAAGATCCCACATGCCGTGGAGCGGCTGGGCCCGTGAGCCATGGCCGCTGAGCCTGCGCATCCGGAGCCTGTGCTCCGCAACGGGAGAGGCCACAGCAGTGAAGAGGCCCGCGTACCGCAAAAAAACAAAAACAAAAAACAAAAAAAACCCCTCTTCCCAGATACCCACATGGCTTGGCTCCTTCCCCCTTCCAGGTCCTCTCTTCTCAGTGGGAACCCCACCTATGCTCACCTGATTTTACACTGCACACCCGCAAGCACTCCCTACTCCCATCCAACTATTTTGCTCCACAGCACTCACGTCTTGTGTATTTTACTTATGTATTTATTTCTTACCTCAGTAAAGCGTCAGGCCCAGGAGGACAGGACTGTTATCTGTTTTCTTCGCCAGTCTATCTCCAGCACCTCGAACACGACGGGCCCAGAGTAGAGTGGAGTCAACCCGGCTGAGGGCAGCTTAGCTGTCTCCCCCGCGGTCTCTCCTTTACGCTCACAAGCCCTGCAGTGGGTTCCCAATGTCCCCATTCTGCTGACAAGGCTCCGAGGTGGGGGTGGCCGGCCTCTCGGGGGGGCCTTTGTCACTGGGGAGAGGGAGGAAGGGCAGGTGCACTAGTGCAGCTCCTGCCGCAGGCCTGGCCTCGGGGGTGGGCGCCGGGCCCCTGGGTACGGGTGGGTGGCATAGGACTCACCTCCCCAGCAGGACCCGGCATCGTCCAGCCCACGTCGTCACCACTCGGGCCCTCGTGGGCTTCCCACGTGTGACCTTTAACCTGCTGTGGCGGAGGGTGAGGCCGCAGGTTTCCTGCGGGAGTGCGGCCTCCCCTCACCCCCAGGCCTTGCCAGGCCTCCTGCAGGGGGTGCGGGGACTCTGCCCCAAGGGGTGGTCTCTGACAGTCTGCACCGGAGCCGCCGCGGGGGGGACCCAGGCGTCCTTCCTGACAGAAGGGCAAGGCATTTGCCCAGGAGATGGATGACCTAGAATCAAATGAGGAACCTGGGGAGAGGGCAGCAAGTGCAAGGCGACCCCAGCGTGTGTGCCGGGGAAGCACTGGGCTTTGGAGTCAGGCAGCATCTAAGCCCTAGTGTCCTCACAAACTAGTCGTGCAAGTCGCTTGCCTCACTGAAGCTCAGGTTCTCTGAAGTGGGAAAACGGATGCTCATCTCAGAGGGTGGTTGCAAGAATTCACTGAAATAACACACATAGAGAGGTCAGTGGGGTGTCCGAAAAACGCGAAACGTCTTACCACGCCTGCCTACGCCCCCATGCCCATGGCAAATCAGTGAGATGCCCCGCTTGCCAGAAGGGGTTTTCTTCTCCAACCCACAATCTGGGTTTATAGATGGGGAAACTGAGGCAGGACGAAGGTTGGCAGCTAGATGGTGGGCCTGCCCTGGGAACCCAGGAGATCCTGACTCTGGGCCAGTCTGAAGGCTTGCCGGGGTCCTCTGAGCCTTGCTCCAGCTGCGGCCGCCTCCCTCCCACCCCCTTCCTCCGCTCTGGGCTCCAGCATGCTGCCACACACCTTTGCTCGCGCCTCTGGGCCACATAATCCCCTGTAGGTCCTCCCTCCTCCTCACTCCAGTCCCTCGGACCCAAGGCTATTCTCCGATACACCTGGGACCTGATGAGAGACCAACTCATGCCAGGAAATCTTGGAAAAGTCCCTTGTCCTCCCTGGGCCTCTGTTTCTATATTTGTAAATCAGAAGCAACAAGTGGGTCTTCTCTGAGGTCGAGAGTTAATGGTCTCAGACTCTGGCCTCCAGCCTGGCCATTTTCCATCCCTGATGGTGAAATGTGCTTACTCCCCCTTTACCCGCTTCCAAGGTCGTTACAAGGACACGTGATGCCTTTCACCAGGGCAGACCTTAGCTCTCCCTGATGGTAAGCCTCAAGTCCTCCTTGGCAAGGCTGCAGTGGGGTTAATCAGCCTACACCTTTGATCCTGCGTCACCCCCTTCCTCAGGGCCACCAAGTGGTGCCTCTATGCTGTGTTGACTCAACCCTACAATCCTGACTGAGTCAAGCTTTCAGGACCTCCGGGGGTTGAACGCCTTCCTTCATTTTCTTTTCTTTCTTTTTTTAATCTTCTATTTTTCTGACTTGTTTTTATAACTCTGAGCCCCAAGCTTGCCCTCTGGGGTTTTTCTGGAATTCCCCAACCCTCGGGATCTTCACTATACTATTTTGAAAAGATTTAGAATCAGAATACCCAGTTTGGTTTCCAAGCTAGGCCACTAACTAGCCTCCTGACCTTGGGCAAGCCACTTAACTTCACTAAGCCTTGATGTCTCTATTTGTAGAAAGGGAAGGATCATTCTTTCCTCTCTGGGAGGTTTCACCCACTAAAACAATGTGGGTGAAAGATTGCTTTGTGAACGGTAATGGGCCTTGCAAATGCTGGTTATTGCTGTTATTCTGCAGTCCTGACAGTGGGCTGGGATACTTACTTATGCCTTCTGTACATGCCTGGGTCAGTTTCAGGAGCAGCTCCTCACTGAGGCCCTCCCTGACCACCTTTGTAAGGTTTTAACCTTAGAATTAGCCTAAGCCATTGGACACAACACTAGGGGATGTGCTTCACATCATAATCTCTGGGACGGGTACACCGCAGTTGTGCAGTGCACAACCCGGGCCACTGTATGTGGTGACCCTGAAACTGGCTCTTTCCCAGGAGGGAGATGTCTCCTATTTTCCTATCGTTTAATATCATAAACCCCCAACTTGAGGGTGCCCTCATCTTGTTCACTTTTTAATTTCCACAGTGCTTTCTATTTTCCGCTTCCTAACATAACATATAATTTAATTATTATGTTTACTGTGTACTATCTGTTTTTCCCCAAGTACAGTGTGAGCTGTTTTGTTCACCGACATAGCCCCAGCTCCTAGAATAGTACTCAATAAATAATGGTAAGCACTCAATAAATAAATAAACAACTATCTACTGAATGAGCATCCCTGTCACCATGTATCCTTTGTTGCTGCCTGGAGCAAAGAAAGTTGGTCTTAGGTCCCTTCCCTTCTGAGCTGACACTCAGCCCATCCCCTGGCATGTTGCTGATCAGGAAGGGGCTCTCCCAATCCTCCCAACAGGTGGGTACCTGCTTACCCTGTGCCCCTTGGTCTCGGGGGTCTGGAGCCAGGCAGGCGGAGAGCAATGCTTCTCTCCTAAGGGTGACTGGAGCACAGCCAGAGCAGGGCTTAGCAGACCCTTAGGAGTTCCAGGAGTCTGTCAGGGGCTGCGACAGCTGTAAAGGGCTCTCCTTCCAGTTTCTTCTATCTCTTGGGCCTTAGAAGAGTCCCATGCCTGCTCTTCCCTGGGGCTGCGGGTTTGGAAGAGGGAGGGCTCAAAGGGGAGTAGTCAGAGGGAGATGCTCACTCATGGGCCTCCAGCCAGAACAAATGGAAAGGGTTTTGTTTTCCCAAATCTGAAGTCACAGAAACCCTGCTGCTGCTTTCTGAAGACAGTAGAAGAGAACTGTGTCTCAGCTGAGAGCTTCCTTCACCACCCTGTCCCCCTCCCTGCTGTTTGCAGAGGGTTCTGGAAACACGGCCACTTTAAGGTTTGCGTAGGGTTCCTTGGCACTTAACCCCTGCCAGCCCCACCCATCCCTGCCCAGCAGAGACTGCTTGGAGTAACGGGGTAGGTCTGAAGCACTCCATTTCCACCGAGGAGGAGAAGGTGGTAGGCTGTGTGTGCTGGACCTTTCGGTCCCTGGACACACACCAGGAGATGTCTGTCACATTCATAGTCTCTATGACAGGTACTCCAAGAATTGTGCAGTGCACAGCCTATGCAGCTGTATGTGGTGACCCTGGACCGGGCTTCTTCCCCCGAGGGAAATGTCTCCCATTTCCCCCGCAAAGCATGTTTCTTCAAGGCAGTCCTCTCCAGCTGGGTTTGGCTGCTGAGACCCCTCCTAGGTTTCTCCGAAAGGGAGGTGGACCTCTGGACTTTGTAGAGTATTAACATGCACCTCTCCAACCCACACAAATACCTGAGGCCCACGGAGCTCAGGGCCACAGCTGGCCTTAGGGTACTTGTGTGTGAAAACAAAAAGACACAGGCTCTGGGTGTACGCAGTCTTGCAATGCTTTCGCTTTCGCTCCAGGCCGAGAGCCCGACAGAGGCGGTGAGGAGGGAGGGGCCGGTGTGCCTTCTCTCCAAGCAGCGGAGCCTGCAAGCCTCTTCCTTCCACCATGCTTGGCCCAGGGCAGACACTTCTGGGTTGATGAAGAGGCCAAGCTCAGGCCTCTTCATGCGCAAGGGAGAAGGGGGCCCAGGGCCTTCTAACACCTCTCCGCTCCCCACGCAGGGCAAGTGGGCAGATTCCAGGGAAATGGTGTCTGCTTCCTGCATACTTCTCTTCCTCCCTCTCGTACTGAAGCGTGAAAGTGGACCTCTGGCCTGAGGTGGCCCCGAAATCTCTGATGGAGACTGCCTGACTCCCTTTTCTCAGATAATCCCAGAGCTGAGGATTATCAGGACCCTCCCTAGGTTGGGTTCCAGAGAGGGCCTCCCTCCCAGCCCAGGCCTGGCCCCAGCCCTCTACACATCTCTGAGATGAGAGCTGTTCACCTCCTGTTTGCCCAGAGCCGGCAGCCAAGTGATGGAGAAGCCAGGAGCAGCTTCGTCTTCTAATTCTCCTTTCTCATCATCACCGCCAGCAGGATTTATTGGCGCCTCTGCTCTGTCCCCGGCCTCGTGTACGTGCTCTGGCCTCCTGGTTCTCGCCTCACCAAAGTCACCAGCTCAGTTACGTGAGGCAAGTGGATGTTGCACAAATGCCTCTGGCCAGTAGTGTTGAGTCCAACGAGGGGAGGACAGATGGAGTGGGATGTGGGATGCTCCTGCCACTGGGAGGGGACAAGCTCCCAGGTGTGGAGGGCAGAGAGACTCCCCATTCTCCCCACAGCCCTGATCTTAGCCTCCCCCAGTAGTTACAGTGGGGAATGTTTGGGTTACAAAGCGGGGGATGAAGGTTGTGGTCGAGGTGACTTTCTAGTTCACAGGAGGGTGGTGGTTGGGTTAGACTGGAGTGTAACTTCAGTGTGGTATTAGAACGAGGGTTCAACCTTAGGACTGTGGTTAGGGCGGGGCTAGCGTTACGCTGGAGTAGAATTTAGGACTGTGGGTTTTCTGAGTGTGGTATAGTTGTTATTTTAACCTACCATTGATGGAGCTTTATTGAGTCAGCCGGCCCTACTGTGCAAAGCACTTTACAGGCACCACCTCACTTGACACTGGGGATCATACGGCATAGTGGTCATGAGTCAGACCTCGGCTTCATCTGATTGTGTTGCTCCCCAGCCACTTGATGTTGTGTGAATCTCTTCACTTCCATGAGTCAAAGTGGATAAAGTGCTGAGTCACATAGCTAAGGGCTCAATACTTGATAGCTGAGACTCTTTCTTTTCTGTATCAGTCAGTGTTCCAGCAGGAAACAGATGGCACACTCAGTGAGGACAATCTGATAAAGGGTCTATTTGCAAAGGTGTGGACAGGGTCAAAGGAAACAACAAGGGAAGCAGAGTATAGGGAAGCCCTTAGCCCTGCAGGTCTAAGAGCAAGGGGTCAGCGGTTACTGGAACCCAGAGTAGCTCCAGCCACAGGAGAGGACCACAACAGGGCTATGGCCTCTGGCAGAGGAATAGAGCCACCACTACCCACAGTGGCCCATCAGGAGGGAACTGGAGGATCAATACCTCCACTCTGTCTGCTGCCCTCTGCCCTCTTGCTGGGGTCCCATGTGGGCTGAACAGGACTGGAAGACAGAGGGTGAAGGAGCCTTGTGTCTTTTCAGGAAACCCCAGAAAGCTGACGAGAGCCTGGAGGAGTTGTTGGGGCATTAAAACGTTAATGTATACAGTTTCCAGCATCCGACAAAAAAAAGTAGTAACAATGAACATTTTGAGCTTGTGACTGTACTGACCTAAGTCCTCTAGGATTTTTGTTTGAAAGGAAAGGTTAGGGAGGGATGAAGCCAGAAGGTAACAGAAAGACAGTCAATGCTCTTTTTCAGATGCCCCAGGGGGATGCCCATCCCATCCGGTTGCTTTGTACGGAACTGTGGCTGCTCAGTGAGTGCAGCTCTTGGGGGTGGTGTGTGTGTGTGTGTGTGTGTGTGTGTGTGTGTGTGTGTGTGTGGAGAGAGAGAGAGAGAGAGAGAGAGAGTGGGTGGGAAGCTGTGCAGAGAGAACATGCTTCAAAAATCATAATGGAGATTTTTCCGGCCCTGTGAATTATCCTTTTGAGCTCAAGGTTTTCAAATATATATCAGGTTTCACCCTTTGTCTGGGATGCAGAGGAAGTTTCTGATTTATGGGTCCAGTAGTTTTTCCAGTTATGCAATCTGTAAATCTGCCATCAGTTAATTAATTTGCCACTGTCAGAAAAGGCACTGTCAGCTTCCCAGGTGAAAATCACTTTACCAAAGTAAAGTGCTATTATGATAATATTAATTTTAAAAAGGGACTGTGAAATGTATACTTGTTTCCACTTGTGGAATTAACTGAATCAATGTCCCAGCATTCCTCCTCCAATCACTGGCATGCACACATGTGCACACACACACCCCACCTCTGGAGAGGGGCTAAGGAGGAAGATTTAAGCCTTGCTGTGTAATTTCTCAGAAAAGGATTAGAAAGGGAAAATGGGTGAAATGCAAAGTTATCTGATGACCGAGGTTGTAAGATTGGCGGCTTAGGACCCAGAGGGGTGTGTCTGTGCGTCTATTTGTCTGTCTGTCTGCAGATGACATAGTGAAGATTGCTAAATGATTTCCAATAACAAGATATGAAAACACATAGTTCCTTTGTTAGCCACATAGCTGTGGTTTTGTGTCCGTGATTCAATGTGGAAGTGAGTAGCTGCGACAGGCATTTTGTGGGGGATTTTTTCCTTCTTTTCTCTCCTAAAAAAATATTTGTGAAAGGTCTAAAATTCAAGGAAGTCCACTGCTTTTTGAAAAGAAGAAAAATCCCCATTCCTTGCAAAATGAAGATCGCAAATCAAAACCTCTGGAGATACCATATTTCTGCTTCCAGCCAGTCGCCCACGCTCGGTTTCCTCCTGGAGCCTGGGCTCCTCACTGCTACCTAACGTGTCCACCGAAGGGTGCACCCAGCCAGCGGGGGTGGGGGGAGGGGTTGCATCAGAGGCCTCTGGAGGGAATCTGGTACTCCAAGGGGCGGGGGTATCCTCTTGAGACCCCAGCCAAGCCACACCCTTGAGGAACAAACTGATTCCACATTTCTTTCTTTTTTTTTGGAGGTTCTTGGGTCAAGGTCAGAGCCCCTACAGCAGGCAATAGTGTGTGAGGGAGCAACTGTGGCATAATTGATGTCTTATTGTTAGATAAGTCTGGGTTTGAATCTCAGCTCTACCACTTAATAGTTATGCTGCCCAGAGCAAGTGATTTAACCCCATGAGCCTCAGTTTTCTCATCTGTAAGATGGGGATGCCTGCCACTAATAGAATTGTCGAGAGGATTTACTAACATATGTAAATGCATATACACACCTTTTAGGTGTCCTATGAATGGCACCAACTCTTATTTGTCCCTAGACTCTGGGATTACCTGAGCCCTTTGTTTATAGCAACAGCAGTAACTGGAAACTCTGAGAGTTTCCCCAGACCACTTGAAGGTGTTTCTGGCTCTGGTGAGGTTTCCTATTTTAGCCAAGGGTGAGCAGCATGTTGGGGAATGTCATCCACCAGAGGTACAGAGCTCAGGCCTTGAGACCCCACCCCAGCACCTACCTACCTGGTGGTGATAGTGGGCAAGTAAACAGCTTCTCTGTGCCTCAGTTTTCTCTTCTGTAAAATGGGGAATGATAGTTTTTATAGCATAGGTTTGCACTAAGTAAAGCATAAAAAAATCACACTCTCAAGTGTAAAGATCCTAGTAAAAATTTTAAAATGAAGTGCCTGGAGCAGGTATACGGCACATAATTGGCTGGTAGGTTTGGGATGAGGGAAGGCTTCTCAGATTGGGCCCCCAGGTCTTTTAGAAATCTCCTTTTGTTTATGGTCCTGGGGAAGAGTTCCAGGCCCTGGAAGAGCAGGCTGGCTGAAGGCTGCCAAGACTTGTACCAGCCCCTGAGAAGTATATCCTTGACCCAGACACCAGCTGCCTTTGTCTACAATGGGCCTGTCCAGGTGGGGTAAACTCATCTGAAGTCACAGGCCTGTGTTTGCCGTCCTATAAGGCAGGCCAGCTAAGCTGTGTGTGTGTGTGTGCATGGGCACGCGTGCCTGCCAGGGGTTGGGGGAACATACATGGAAGGAAGATGGGTCCCAAAGACCACAGGCTGGGAACTCGGGGTTCAAGAGGTGGACATCTCATGGCCCATTTGGTGGTGGTGAGACGTACCAAGTTCTTCACGGCTTTGGGAAGTGGTCCAAACTCAATCCCCTCAGCCTAAAGTTCTCTCCTCTGATCTGTGGCACTTTCCAGGTGCCCATATGCCCTGACTCGAGTTTTCTTTCCCTTCACCTCTCCACCTCTCCAACCACTTCCTTTTTTCACTTGCTTCTTTGTAACTCATGCAGCAGCAGCTTGTGGCGAGAGTGAGGGTGCAGTGCTGGGAGGAGCGTGATAGACCTGGTTCGAATCCTGGGTTTTGCCATTCGTGAGACATGTGAGCTAGGGCCAGAGACTTACTGTCTCTGCACCGCAAGTGCCTCACAGGTGCTGTGGGGATAGTGAGAGCCGCCTTGCAGGGCACTGGGGACCTTTCTAAAGTGATGTTTGTTCTGCGCCTGAGTTTCCGTAAACAGAGCAGTTACTTGAACCAGTGGGTGTGTGTGGAGTACTGTGGCTCCACAGACTTCACTGCCTCACCTCTGCCTCATCCTGGGGACCACAGATGCCCTGAGAAAACGTCTGGGGGGCAGGGGTGGGGGAAGAGAGCACTCTTGGCCAGGCAGCTGGGCGGTCAGGGTGGGTGGGAGCTCCAGGGAGGAGTTGTCCATGATCACCTTCCTAAGAGACCATTTTTAACCTTGTTCCTTCCTGGTAAAAACACCTTCCTTCAAGGCTTCCCTTTTATACGTGAGACCCAAAGGATATGGCTCTAAAGCTCAGACCCAAAGCATAGCTCTCAAGCCACGATATAGTGTAGAGGTTTAGAGCACAGGCTTGGAAACAAGATGCAGATGCAGGCCTCCTGTGTCGCATTCCCAGCTCTGTTAGTCATTGGCTCTGTGACCTTAGGCAAGTTACCTAGCAACTCTGTGCCTCACCTGTAAAATGGGGATAATCATAATACCTACTTCCTCATATAATGATGATTAAATTAGTTTATATACATAAAGTGCTTAGAACAGTACCTGGCAAATAAATGTAACTATTTGCTGTTATTTATTGTCATCCTTGGCCCTTCCTTTTTTCCCTTTAACCAGACACACCTCCTTACCCCCTGAACGCCATCACCAGCACATTCTTGGATTTGTCCCTTTGCACTTGTGGTTCTCTCGGCCTTGGGTGGACGCTGTCCTCCCCATGCCTTCCTCCAGCTAACATCACACAACTTCTAGAAAGTCTTCCCCAGGCATCCAGACCCAGGGCTACACCTGCATAGGGAGGCCTGGAGCATCTTGGCCAGGCAGCTCACCTGACTACCTGCTGCTTTTCCACTCTTGGATTGAAGGAAACACTCATGTGCAGGTCTTCTCCCAGGACCACTGTGCATGGAGGCGGGGGGGGGGGGGGCGGGATGCACCCTACACAAAGGTCAGGAGATGAATGGGGCTAAACTCTAGCCTACGTTCCGCTTGCCCAGCCCTGGCACCGTGCTACATCAGCCTGAAGGAAGCAGGGCAGCCTCTGTAAACTGGCTGCCCGGGGCCCCTTTTCTAATCCACACAAAGGAACCAGGTGTGCCAGCCCTCCCCTGCTTCCTGCCTCCCTGCCTGGATTGTAAGCCCTCGGTGGGCCAGATGCTTTTCCCTCAGCGCCCATGTGGGACCACGCACCATCTGAGGGGCTCACAAGTGGACCTTGGAAGTGGTTAGATGATGAATTCATGACAGCCAGGTTCCCCACAAGCTGACAAGTCTTCCTGGGGGAACTTGGAGCCAAAGGCTTCAGACTGCTCCTTGGCCCTGGATGGCTGTGGAGTGGGACCTGGCCTGGCTGGGGAGATGGCTCCAGTGAGGCCAGAGTGCTGGGAGCCACAGAGTTCAATGTTCAATGTGATGACTATCTGGGGGGCAGCAGCTGTCTGCCCAGCGCTGTGATGACTCCATGAAGGATATAAAAGAGGGTAAAGGGCTTCCCTGGTGGCGCAGTGGTTGAGAGTCCGCCTGCCAATGCAGGGGACACAGGTTCGTGTCCCGGTCCAGGAAGATCCCACACGCTGAGGAGCGGCTGGGCCCGTGAGCCATGGCCGCTGAGCCTGTGCGTCTGGAGCCTGTGCTCCACAACGGGAGAGGCCGCAACAGTGAGAGGCCCGCGTACCGCAAAAAAAAAAAAAAAAAAAAAAGAGGGTAAGATCCAGTCCCCTCCTTTCCCCTCTCGGGATCTGTATCCCTGGCCATGCTGCAGCCCTTTGGGTGGTCTTGCTGGGCCCAGAAGGAGGCAGGGGAGCTCCTGGAGGGGCCCTTCCTTTGTCTCCTTCCTGGCTGGAGGGAGAGGGTGATTGCTCACAGTTTTACACTTGGACAAAATGAAACTTACGTAGAAAATGAGGGGCATTTCCTGGGGCCCTGGGCAGCCCTTCAGGGCACCTCGTCCTCCCCTCTCTGCCCCCTGAGGTGCCCTAGGTGTGATCCCAGGGCCTGGGCAGCCTACTCCAGCTTCCTGCCCAGCACCCTGGCCCATCCAGGAGAGAAAAAAGGCAATGCAGAGTCTCAAGGAGCAAGGGCTTGGCGGCCCATGAGGCAGGCCACTCAGTGGCAAAGCGTTCGCAGCTGACCAAGGCATGAGGGGTCTGGAGGGCGGAGGAGCTTGACGAGGCTCAGACGGGTCTCTGGACACTTGGGACACTGAGGCAGCACCTATGTAATGCTGCTCTAGAGGTGGGAGCCAGGCCTCAGGGCCGGGCTCGGTGTCCTAGAGACAATGCCCCAGATGTGTACAGCTGCACCAGCCTCCGCGTCTTACCTGCCTGCAAGGAAGCAGGGTGCTGTGTTCTCTCCCCAGCTGCTGGCCGAGCGGAGCAGCGTGCAGTTCTGCGCAGGCGAGGCTCCCCGGGTTCTGCCCCCTCCCCACCCCTCAGCCTGGCAGGGGCATCCCCTGGGGTCTGTGAGTCCGAGCTCCGGACCTCTCAGACCTGGGTGTGGCCACGGAAAAAAGCTAAAGGCGCAGACCTCAGAGCAGGGGGATATGACTCACAGGTGGCCGGGGGGTGGGGTGGGGGACCTCAGGCAGACCGGTGAGGCCGAAGGGATCGGGCAAGTGGGCACAGCAGGACCGGCAGCAGGAGAGGTCTTGAGACATGTAGGGGAGGCCAGCTCTCGGCCCTTCTGGGAGGGCAGCAGGGTATGAGGGTCCCAGTGTTGGGGATGCCGCAACTGTGTGCCAGGCAGCGGGAAGGGGCTGGGTCCCCCAGGACTGCCCCACTGAGCATGCCACCCCACTTGTCTCTCAGGTGTCATGGGCCCGGAGCCCCGCCCTGAGCAGGAATGGCTGCTGCTTCCTTTCTGGCACGCGGTGGGGGGGGTGGGTAGAGGCGGGGACCCAGCTCCTTGATCCCAAGGACAAGGTGCTCAGGCCTCTCCAGGGACCACCATGTCGCCAGGCAACCCTGGCTTTTTAGACATCCTTCCTCAGGCCATGCTGAAACCTGCTCCCCTGTGACCTGGTCCTGGGTCCATGTCTTCCGGAAATCCAGTCTCTTTCCTGCCACATCCTCAGGACAGCAAGGTTTAAAAGGGTGCTGATTCCCCTAGGCCAGGACAGTCAGGGAACCCAAGTGCCTGGGAACAAAGAATGCAATGAGGGTAGCCAGGGGAAACTTTTAACCACATAGCCAAGATAGACTTTCCGGGTTCAAATCCAGACTCCTCCATTTTCTATGCTGTGCTGTCCAATGCAGTAACCATCAGCCACAAAGGGACTATTTAAATTTAATTTAATGTAAAACTCAGTCACACCAGCTGCATTTCCAAGTGCTTCAAAGCCACAGTGGCATATTGGATGGCACAGACTATAGAGCATTTCCATCACCACAGGAAGCTCTATTGGACAGTGCAATTCTAGATGAATGACCTTGGACAAGTCCTTAACCTCTCTGTGCCTCAGTTTCATTTTCTGAAAATGAAATAACAGTAATAACAATTAATAACAGTTAATAACAGTACCTAGCCCCTTAAGGTTGTTGTGAAGATTAGATAACATATGCAAATAGAACAATTAATACACAGCACAGAGTTAGTGCTCAATAAATGTTCATTATTACTGTCTAGGACAAGAGGGGCAGAGTTCAAGTCTTCCCCTCCTTACAGTGACACCTGGGAACCCACCAACCTGACACCTCTGATACCCAGAGGCTGGGGAGTGATGGCTGCTGTCTTAGCCCAGCCTGGGCCACACCTGCTCAGGCCCCCAAACTATGCATCACCTAGAATCAGCAGGCTCCTCGCTTTGTCCAAGGCCATGGTGTCCCCTCTTCTTTGCCCACCAAGGCTGGGTGCCCCCTTGTTCCCTGCCGGGGCAGGGCAGGTTTGCAGCAGGGGCTGGAGCGTGATGTCTGGAAACACTACCTTGGGCCCCTGGGGATTAGGCACAAGGGCCACCTGACTGTGGCCTGGGCATGAGGCCTGGACAGCAAGAAGGAGAGAAGGAGCTAGAGCTCTGCGAGGGCTTCCCCCTGCCTCTCCAGGACCCAGATTCTCAGGGGAGACTGAGCCACTTGGGAAGCGCCAAGGTGTGTTCACCTGTAACGAGCTGGGCCTACAGTCACAGGAAGGCCAGGAGCAGGGATGGAGTTCAAGGAACGCCCTCCTGTCTTGGTGCTCTCTCCCTGTCCCCTCCTGCCTCTCTGACATCTCCACAGCCTCTTTCTTGGTCTGCCCCTCAAGACTTGTTGCTCCCCAGACCCCCTCCTCTGCCCTTATTTATTCTCTCTTTACTCCTGTATTTCTCAAAGTGTTTCGGTGTCAGAGCATCTGGCAGTCATAAGGAATACCATGAACTATCAATGTAATTAATTCCATGATTAGAACTGGGAACAGTTTTACTAGCAGAAACTATGATGATCGTCTGTGTGTGCAAAATAAAAACCCGCTCTAGGCACACGCACGTAGCCATGTAGAGAGCAAGCTGTCAAGTGAAGTGTGATGGGCTGTTGCCACGTTTTCCCATCAGTATTCCTTTTGGGCTTGTCATTTGCTTTATCGCATGCCAGCAGGCAAGCGGTAGCAGGCACCAAAGGTTGGAGACAAATTTATGGAAGCAAAGCCTAACACGGAGACCAGTCTGTTCATTAACACATTTCCCTCTTTGAAACTGGCAAGTGTAAGCAGAGTCCAGCAGTGGAACGCTGAGTCGTGGTTTGTTATGAATACTCTCCCCGAGTAATAGCGTCCCTGCAGCCCCACCTCTCCACCAGGACTCCCTTGCCTGTGTCTGCAGTCCCAGCCTCTCTCCTGAGTGCTGCCTCCTGGGTATTTCCATCTGCTTCTGAGATCCATCCTGAGGCACCGGCACTCTCCATGTCCCAAACTGAGTCACTTCTGGGATCACTCCTTGAGATCTTGGCTCTTGGAATGTCCTCCACCCATTTGTCTAAGCCACAGCTGGGAACTCTCTATGTATTAAATATCCCTTGAATCCCTATCCTCTTCTTGGTCCCATCCTTGGTCCCTGCTCGCGTAGAGCACAGCCAAAGCCTTCCAGCTGGCCTCCAGCCCTCCCCTCTCTGGTCTATCCACCACCAGGTAATCTTTCATCAAAGTAATAAACATTTGAAAAGGCCCATCCCATCATGTCCTAGACCTGCTTGAAGACCACCAGCATCTCAAGGCTAACGTATGGCTCCCCCTGTACCTCCACACATGTGCTGGGATGCTGGTTCCTTTGCTCAGTCTCCACTGGAGCAGAGAGGGTAAGAGAGTCTTTGCCACCCTTGGACCTGGATGCCTGGCACATGGCGGGCATTCAGTAAGTGCTTCTTGAATGCGTGAAAGAGGGTGGGCTGCTCCAAAATCTCTAGGGACTCCCCCTTACCCATTCAGTACAGCCCAGACACCTCCCTGATATTTCAAGCCCTCCACGATATGCACCCGAACCTATTCTTCTTTAATCCCTCACAGCCTCAGTGAAATGGCGATAGAGAAATGACCAATGGTGGGGTGGCTTGAGGATGACATTACCTGGTTTGGTAACCTGGCTTCTGCACTTAGGAGTTCTGCGAACTTCAGCAAGGTATAGAACCTCCCTACCCTCTGTTTTCTTGACTGTAAAATGGTGGATAATGAGTATCTAACTCTTAGGGTTATGGAGAGGCTTTCATGAGATAATACATGTGACACGCATTGTTGGCATGCAGCCTGGCACAGTACAAGCATTCATTAAATTGTAGCACCAGTTTCTTCCCCATCCATCCACTTCCCACTCCCCCCCAACACACACACACACACACACACACACACACACACACACACACAGGAAACCACTTATTAATTCTTAGGGTATCCTTCCAAGATTGCTTTATGAATATGCAAATAAATTCATGCTTATTTTCTCTATTTTTACACAAAAGTTTACATGCCCACACCAGGAGTCAGCAAACTTCTTCCATAAAAAGCCAGATAGTAAATATTTTAGGCTTTGTACAACATATGGTGTCTGCAACTACTCAGCTCTGCCACTGTAGAGCAAAAGCAGTTTTAGACAATGAGTGTGACTGTGTTCCACTTAAACTGTATTTATGGAAACAAATTTGAATTTCATATCGCTTTCTCATGTCATGAAATATTATTCTTCGTTTGATTTTTTCCAACCATTAAAAAATATAAAAAACCATTGTTAGGCCACAGTCTGTACAAAAACAGTCGGTGGGCCAGATTTGGGCTGTTTTTTCACTTTTCTATATATCTTGGAGAGCTTTTCCTGTGGATGTAAAAGAGCTGCATCTTTCTGTTTTGAGGGCATAGGACTCCATCCCATGGATGTCTCTTAGTTTGTTTAACCAATCCCCTACTAAGGGACACTTAAATTGTTTCTATTCTTTACAAAATATTTTGCTATTACAAAACAGTGCTACTATGAATAATCTTGTTCATCCATCATTGTGGACGTTTACAAGTGTCTTAGGTCAGATTCCCCTAGAGGTGGAGCTGGGACGTGAATTCAGGTGTGTGTGTGATTTACTCGGGGAGGGCTAAGGGCGGGAGGGAAGCAGAATGGAAAGGAGGAAAGAGCCAAGCAAGGATTAGTCCCGGGAAAATCAAGCCAAAACCTAACAGAGGGCGGAGCTTGGACAGTTGTCCCACCTTGAAGCGAGGAGGCGGGGCTTTAAAACTTCCGGTTCAGGCAGTCATTGGCTTCGTGGTCATGATGGTGGGAGGAGCTTGTCAGGTGGTTGTCTTCCGTCCGGAGCACAGCTCAGGGGAAGCCAGTGTGGGGTGCACCGGCCGCAAAGGGGACTGGGGCAGGGCGGCAGCAGCGCCTACCACAGCAGGTGTATCTGCAGCACAGCCTCAGAGGTGGACCTGCAGGGGCAAAGCATTGATGCATTGCGGTGTGGACAGACATTGCCAAATTGCTCTCCATATGGGCTGTGTCGACTTACATTCCTACCAGCAACATCTGAGTGTCTGTTTCTGCACAATCTCACCAAATTAGTCTATTATTAAACTTCTGGATTTTTTGCTAATCTGATGGGCTGAAAAATGCTATCTCAAAGTAGTTTTCATTTGCACATCCCTTAGAACGAGAAAAGTTGAGCCTACTTTCATGTGTTTAAGAAATATTTGGGGCGGTGGGAGCACCTCCGCTCGCCACCTGGGGACCCGCGCCGCGCTCCCCGACCCCGCCCGCCCGGCGCCCATCCCCCGCGCCCTCCGCTCGCCGGGGTTATAATTGCCTCTCACGCCCCTTAGGGGTTATTTTGGGGGTGGTTGGAGGTGGCGGCGGAGGCGAGGAGGGGAATTGTGTCTCCTTTCCCGGGAGGGGGGAGCGGCGTCGGAGGCCACGGTTTCCAGGGTCCCTACCTATGGGAAGAGTACTTCCTTCTTTCCGTTGGCATCAAGCTTGGCCGTGGGACTTGACCAAAGTCAATGGAAGATGAGAAGTGATATAGGTCATGTCTAAGAAGAAGCTTTGGAAGCCAATGCATGAATTTACTTTTGCTCATTTTCCTCTGCCACAAGAAAAACAGGTGCCAGATAAAGGCTTTTTCTTTTGCCAGGATTCCAGAATGAAGATACCTCTTACCAACCAAAAGTCAACATAACAAAAATGAGAAATATATTTTTGTTCTAGTAAAACAGTAGTTCTCAAAGTGCTATCTGTTGAGCCCAAGACCATTTAAGGGTTAAAACTACTTTAATAATGATACTAAGTTCCTTTTTCATTGTGTTGACAATTGCATTATGGTTCATAAGTGATGGTGGGGAAAACTGCTGGTGCCTTAGGAAAAGTCAGTGCAGTTCCTTCAAACTGTTTTCTTTGTCACCATATATTTATAGTAAATAAAAAAAATTATACTTGAGAATGTACTTGATGAAGCAATGAAACATTAATTTTTAAAAATCTTGATCTTGAAAAAAAAAAGAAACATTTGGGGGTTTTTTTCTGTGAACTGTTCATATTCCTTTGCTGACTTTTCTTCTAGGGCTATTGGTCTGTCTTTTCTGTTTCTAGGAGCTCTTTAAATATTATGGAGATTGGTTCTTTATCATGATATGAATTGCACTTTTTTTTCCCCATTTTGTCTTTTGTCTTTTTACTTTGTTTAAAGTCGTTTTGGCCAAGCAGAGGTTTTTGATCATAGGGTTGGTTGTTTGGACAAGAGAATGATATGTTATGTAAAACACCTAGAATGACGTCCACTACTTGGTAGGCACTGAATGGATGTTATTTTCCTTGCCTCCCTTCCCTTCCATTCTATGCTTTATCCAACTGTGCTCATTATCCTTCCTTAAATATGGCCCGTGCTTCCCACCTTCACGCATTTTCTTATGTTACTTTTCTTATCTGGAGTGTCTTCCTCCTCATTTTGGACTGTGAAATTCCTACCCTTCTCTTAAGCCCCAGCTCAAATGTCACGGTCCTGCTTACATCTGAACTCCTGTACCTCTGTTAGCCATCAGAGTCCACCTTGGATCCTAGTAATATACACACATTTATCATGCTTTTCCTGAGCCTCAGTTTCCTTACCTATAAATTGGAGTTGCTGGGGAAAATAGAGATTTATTTTTATTACAACATAATGCATGTTTACTGTAAAACTGTAAAAAAAAAATTTTTACTGAAAAAAATCTAAAACTATGGAAACATAAAGTTTAAAACAGTAGTTACACATACATAGGCATTCTCATCCCCAAGGGGCAGCCACTGTTTACAGATCCTTCCAGACCTTTCCTATGCCTATATAAATATCTGTAGGGAAGAGAGAGGTTTTTCTTCAAACAAAAACCTGGAAGTATTACTATCCATATTATTCTGCAACTTACTTTTTTCATTCAATAAAATAACATGAATAAGATGATGCATTTAAAGTACATCCTTCAGTGCTCTATCCATGGGAGCTATAACTATTCTATGCACCTGGCAGTGATTTTTTTTTTTTTTTTTTTTTTTTTTTTTTTTTGCGTCATGCGGGCCTCTCACTGTTGTGGCCTCTCCCGTTGCGGAGCACAGGCTCCGGATGCGCAGGCCCAGCGGCCATGGCTCATGGGCCCAGCCGCTCCGCGGCATGTGGGATCTTCCCGAACCGGGGCACGAACCCATGTCCCCTGCATCGGCAGGCGGACTCTCAATGACTGCGCCACCAGGGAAGCCCCTGCAGTGATGTTTTTAAACTTTCTTTTGGCAGCAGAACACTTAACAAACAAAATAGTATGTGGAAACCCAGTTATCAATTAGATAGAGTGGAGCCACCAGGCTAAGGTGAAGGTGGGTGGGATGGAGGGCACGGAGCCCCTCACCCACTCGTCTCCCCATCACGGTTTGAGAACCTTAGTGAGTTGGGCAGAATATGGGGGCACCATGTTCAGCTGAGTGGCATTATCATGGGTATGCACTGTCCAGGGAGTTTCCACTCAGGTCTGAAGATCCCAGCCAGCTGGGATGGAAGGTTTTCTTCCCAAATTGGTTGAAAGAGCCGGAGAGTCCTCAGGCCAGAGCACATCTTGGTGGATCATACCCAGTGGCTCCTCCTTGGCTCCATGCTGGTCTGTGATGAGAGTTTTCATTGGTCCACGAAGAAATGAAAAAAATAAAGTCAACGAGGTGAGATTTCCACGAAATTAAGCTTTTTCAAATATTTCTTATTGGCATTGAAATGTCTTTTCTTTCATAAAATTATGGTGGTAATAATTGGCAGTTGTGCATGTGTGTGTGTGTTTTAATGTCTTACCTAAATAAAAACTTGGCAACTTTATGTTGGTCCCCTACATTTGTTTCAAAATTTTACTGATCCATGAAATCCTGAAGTCTAGAGAGATGGATGTTCCAGTCCATTGTGGCAGCTCTGCCAGGACCTCCTTGGAACAATCCCAGAGAGATAATCTTGGGCCAGGCGAGTCTGAGAACATTTATGCTATCCTTTAACGAAATCGAAGCAGTTCTTCCAAGGCTGAGAGTGGACAGAGCCTCGCTCCGGGGACTTCAGTCAAAGAAACTCACCTGCCCAGTGAAGCTCTCACTTGCCTCTGTTGCTACCACTCTCTAGGAGCCAGAGCTGAGCTGAGGGCCTGAAGCCCTTCACACATGGGGTGGGGGGCCCTCCCTCCCTATCCACCTCCAAGGACTGGCCCGGGGTTTATGAAGGGAGATAGCTGACTCTTTAGAGGGGTGTTTTCAGTGTAAGACATAGGACCTATCAAAGAACCAAGGTTTCCTTCTTTACTTGGCTGTGAGCCTCTCAGAAGGTAGGACTTTCTGATTTCTATCGTTTAATCCAAAATCCCCATCACAGCAGT
Source organism: Mesoplodon mirus (assembly GCF_964341445.2). Lineage (NCBI taxonomy): Eukaryota > Metazoa > Chordata > Mammalia > Artiodactyla > Ziphiidae > Mesoplodon > Mesoplodon mirus. The sequence continues at coordinate 160,652,296 of NC_138979.1, read as the reverse complement.
AGATGACAATGGGTTGAGCTCAGAAGGCTGTGGTTGTTAAAAATGTATTGACACCAGATTAGTCACTTGGCCTTTTATATGTAAGGATGCTTGGGCAGTATAATAAGATATTTGTGGTGTCTTTTATTCCTCTTAGATGAAGAAGAATTTTTAGTGGCTTGGGGAGAGGTATTTTGTCTGAACTATAGCTAGCACTTTCTTTTCTTTGTTCGTGTGATTTTAAAGTTCTGGCATAGTGTTCAACTTGTGACCACTTATTTATATTTTCAAAATAATCACATAATGTCACTGGTCCCCTTGGTCCTCACCATGGCCTGGTGAGGTGGGTGTCACTATTCCTGTTTTACTGATTAGGAATCTGAGTTTCAGGGGATCTCAGTGACTGGTCAAGTGGGAGGCAGAACTGACATCTGCCTGGCCCAATTCCTGTCCTCTCTTCTCTGTACAGACAGGTCCTTTCTACAAATAGGGAAGACATTTTTTTTCTTCCCTGCAAAGTTAAACCTTTGGCCCTTAAGGGATTTGAACTCAGGAATCTTGGGGCCATTAGCATTGAGTTCCAACTAGAGAAACAAGTGATGGCAACAGTAACAACAGTGACAGCAAATCACCAAGAAAGAACCCTTTGAGCTTCCACCTTGACCAGACTGGAGAGCTCTTTGTCAGCATCAAGTTCAGAAACGTCCCCGGTAGTCAGGGCAGAACCTGAACTACTCCCTTTAGCTCCCTGGGTGCTCTGTGATGTGGACACTAAGCTGAGCCATGGCACCAGCTTGCTGCCACCAGGAGGAGACTTCCACTGACCCACCAGCTCACTTACCTCTCACTCTTTGGTGAACTCCTGGAAGCCATTGGAAGGATTGTGTTTTCTGCTGCAGCTGGCTGTGCTGACCTTCTCCCCGGAGTTAGGAGCAGGTGCCTGAGGGTGGGGCCCCCAAATCTGGTCCATTACAGCTCCCAGAGCTTCTGGGGTGGCTAACGGGCCCTCTCTCTCACTCCAGCCCTCAAACTCGGGGAGCAGGCTGGGGCATGTTTGGGGCTGTCAGGGTGAGTATTTGCTGCTGGTCGCATTGGAAGAAGAGCAGCGGTGAAGCCCACAGGAGCCAAGTCCCAGGCCAACAGGGCTGGGGAAGGGCTGGAAGGTGCCCAACTCTGACACCTGTGCTGTTCTGGCTTCTGCCAGGAAAGGATGAGAGGGAGATTGCTCATGGACTGGACACCCGGGGCCAACAGAACAGGAGTAGGGACGATGGAGGGAGAGGGTCCCAGGGTACCCACTTGGGCAAAGAATCCAGTGGAGAGGCTAGTGGTGGGACCTACTGGAGGAAAGAGCACCACCCCAGGCCTGAGCAGAGGCTTCTAGGCTGAGTTTCTGTCACGGTCTGCGCTGCTCTGTTGGGTAGCACAGGAGTCAAGCTCTGCTGGGCTGGAGTCCTGGGGCCTGATTTACCTGTTGTATAACCTTGGGCAAGTAATTATTCTCTCAGCTTCAATGTCTACAATGTGCTCACACTCACCACAGTCCAGACACTGTCATGTATACAGTGGTTCATATACATTTTGACAGTGACAGAGTATTTACAACAAGGCTGCCTTGTAGAATGACCTGCCTTATAATAAACACATAAAGAACTGTTCAAGTTTATGAGCAAACAACTCAAATAGTTAAGATATCAAAGGACATGAGCAGAAATTTCACAAGTGGTAAATAGATGTATGAAAAAAATTCAACCTCAGAAATGATTAAAAAGGTAGCTAAAACAACATTGAGTATCATTTATGATGATGATTATTATTATGAAAAATTAATAATACACTGGCAAGGCTGTGTATAATATAATAATGCTGGAGAGGCTGCACTCTGAGTGGTACATTTATACAACCTTTCAGAGAGCAGTCCTCCAGTGTAAACCTGGAGCCATAAATGTAACCTCTGATATGGTCATTCTAGTCCACAGAATTAATCCTAAGCTAATAAGCCTTTTCAAAATGTTTCTTATAAATATTTTTCAAATATACAGAATAAAAACAGTTTAATGAATCCCCCTATACAAAAGGAATATTTTAACTGAAGAAAAAAGCCATATGAGTCAGAATGTCCACAGTTAAAAATTAAAAAACCAATCTAAGTATGTAACAGGAGAATGTCTGAATAAATTGTGATCCATCTTCAGATAGACTACCTTGTAGCAATTAAGATGATCAATATGAAAATTGTGGAATTGTGTAAAGTACGATCTAATGTTAAGTGAAAAATCAGAATTTAAATGGTATCTGCAAGTGATGACAATAGTGTAAGAACATATACTTGAGCAAAGGTTGAAAGGAAATATGCCAAAGTATTTGCCGTGTTGGGGTAGGAGGATGATGAATTCATTTTTTTCTCCTTGAACATTGTTGTTCTATTATTTTTACAGTAACATTAATCAGAAGGATATTCAGGGCTCCGCCCCTGAATCAATCTGTTCACGTGTATTTGCTGGGCACCTGTTCCACAAGCAATTTGTATGAAAGGTTGTTTTAAGAAGTGGCAAGAAGCAGGCACAGGACTCAGTTTTAGGGCAAGGGCTGGTCCATAAGAGTCTCAAACGCTTCAAATGTTAGAGCTACATGGGACCAATCTAACTCCTTTATTTTGCAGTCGAGGGCCTGAGGCCCAGGGAGGCTCAGTGACTTGCCCAGAATACCCAGCCAAAGCCTGGCAATTCTACATAGGGGTAGGCACTCCCACCGAGCTAGCCAGCTGGCCTTAGCCCTGTTCCCCTGTCTCAGGGCACCTCCGTTTTCCTGCAGTTGGCAACGAGGCAGCCAAACAGAGAACACTCTTCTAGTGCAGAGGTGGGGGTGGGCGTCCTGAACAGGAAGGGCACAGAGACACTGTTCCTGGGATGCAAACACCATGCCCTGGTTGTCTCCACAGGACCCTGAGTGGGCTCAGCCAGACACACGCCACCCAGCAGCACGTGGGGCTGTCCCAGGCTGTTCGACTTTATCTAGCCACTGCGGCCAATGGCCAGCTGACCTCCAATGCCCTGCCCATGGGGCCAGGCCCTGAACGGAAGGATGGTGCCCAGCAGGCAGCCTATCTGAACCACCCGTCATCCTCCTGGGGTAAGGACACCCTGGCTCCAGATCCTCAAAGAGCAGGGCATCTAAATCTTGGATTTCCTTCTCCCCACCTTTGCTTCCCCCTTCACCCTCTCAGAAGGGCTGAGTTGTCACCCTGTCTCTTATCTTTTCAGCCAATGAACAAAACAGTTGTCAAGCATCTGCTTTGTGTCGGGCTCCAGGGGTCCGAAAGCAGCTGTTGGAGACTTTGCCCCTTTGAGACACCTAGACCTTGATTGCTCCATTTCTGCCCCATCTGTCACCTGTCACCTGTCCTGCCTTTGCTTCCCTCATATCCAGTTGTGAACCTCACCTCCCTGGCACTGGTTCTTCCACCTCCTCCTTCCTGTAAACCCCTTGTTACCTACAGCAGGGCCTCTGCTTCCCAGAGGAGAGAGCTGAGCATCCCTGAGGATTCAAGCCTCCGCACCTTCTTGCTCGTTGCCCAGCCATCCTTCCCGGTGTGCCTGGACACTTTCTCTCATTCCTCAGAGCAGCTACTCCAAGCTGCCCCCACCTTCCCCAGCCCCATCCCATGGCCATGCCTTCCACTCCCCAGAGTCCTCACCTTCCTGCCCATTTTAAAGTGTACACATCAGTGATGTTTAGCATATCCACAATTTTGTGCAACCACTATCTAATTACAGAACATTGCCATCACTGCAAGAAGAAGCCCCATGGCCATTAAGCAGTCACTCCCTTCCCCACTCCCACCCTCGCCTCGGCCCCTGGTCCCACTAATCTACTCCCTGTCCTTATAGATTTGCGTATCCTGGACATTTCATATAAACGGAATCATGCAATACGTGACCTTTTGTGTCTGGCTCTTTCACTTAGTGTAATGTTTTTGAGGTTTATCCATGTTGTGGACAGCATGCATCAGTGTCCTTTTCATAGCTGATGACCTTTCTTGCCATCTTGAAAAGGAAGTGCCCCTCTTCTTGTCTAAGGCACATCCCACTGTTTCTTGACACTTCTGGAACCCTAGGCTGTCACTTGCCCTCCCCCCACCCCAGTTCTCCTCCCCCTTCACTCAGCCCTTTCCCTAGAGCATATACAGTTACTTACAGCTTTCCCATTCACACACACACACACACACACACACACACACACACACGGCTATTTCTCCACTTCCCTCTGCCTTCCTTTCTGTCTCTCCTCTCTTCACAGTCAAGTCTCCATAGACCTTTTATACTTCCCTTCTCAACCCCTCCGCCTCCTGCCTTCCCCGCTGGGCCCCCTATACAGAATGAATACCCCTCCTTTGTATTTCCACTGCCACCACTTGTGTTAAATGAAGAGACCTCAGCTCACACTGCTGCAATGACCTCCCAACAAGTCACCCTGTCTCTCCATTCACCTGCACACCCCAGCTCAGATGGCATTACCCTCCCCCCACTTCCTCTTTGATCTCTCACTGAAAATTTTCAATGATTTCCCACCACCAACTGAATAAAGTGCCCTATCCTTGTTCTGGCCATTAGGGCCTCCAACCCCCAACTCTAATCATTCTTTCATGTGTTCTTTTGGAAAACTCTCTTCTCTGGCAAGTCTGAGCTACATTCTGTTCTCTGCCCTTTGGTGCAAAGCCCAGCTGCAGCCCTTGTTAGCTGTGTGACTTGGGATGCAACCCATCCTTCTCTGAGCCTCAGTTTCCTTAACTGTCAAATGGAAATATTAGATTAGATATAAGAAGATTGGCAATATTCAACCATTTTAACCTACAAAAATGGCAATTTCTAGTGGTTCAACCTAAAATAATACTCAAGAGGGTTGAGAGTTATTGTGCATAAAGCATGAACTCAGTTGCTGGCCTGTTGGCATCTCTCAGTAGATGTCGGACTGTGAGCTATTACTCGGCCCCTGCTATGGAACCTTGCATCCAGGAGGTACTTAGCAAATGCCCTTGGGATGGATTCAACCCAGTCCCGTGGGCCTTTCTAACCAGCCTCTGGAAGTCACAGCTGTGCCTCTCAGCCTTGCCCCCTGGACCCAAGCCCTCTCTCTGCAGGGCTGAATCTCACGGAGAAAATCAAGAAGATCAAGATCGTCTTCACTCCCACCATCTGCAAGCAGACCTGTGCCCATGGGCGCTGTGCCAGCAGCTGCGAGCGTGGCGACACCACCACCCTGTACAGCCAGAGCGGCCACGGGCATGACCCCAAGTCTGGTTTCCGAATCTGTGAGTTCATTCCCCGCTCACATGGTTCCTGGCTGGCCCTGGGGCTGGGTGCAGGGGTGGCCAGAAGGACAGGCCTGCCTTAGGCTGGAGCCCAGCTCTTCTGCAGGAAGGAGGCCGGGTGCTCTCATAGCGTGGCTCCTGTGAATGGTCTCCAATCACACAATGCTGAGTCCTCACCCAGCTCTGTCACATGTGACTCTGAGCAAGTCACACAACCTCCCTGAATCCAAGTTTCCTCCACAGAAAAGTGAAGGTGTTAACAGTGCCACCCCCCCAAGCCCCCCACTCCCGTCCCATCCCCCAGGTTACTGCAGGGTGGAGGAAAGGCAAGGCCTGTTATTATGCATCCTCCCAGGCCTCCTGGAAAGTCTCTGCATTTCAGGGGGTGCCCGGTTCCCAAAGCCATCCAGATTTGGGGGTCTTGTTCCCCCTGCTTCCCTGTTGTCACCCAGCGGCCACATAGTAGGTGCTGCTGTGTTCTTCCACCACGTCACCTTGAGGTCGATGTTGTAGATTTCTGCCAGATCCCCTGCCTGAATGGAGGCCGCTGCATTGGTAGGGACGAATGCTGGTGCCCCACCAACTCCACTGGGAAGTTCTGCCACCTGCCCACTCCCAATCTGGACAGGGAGCCTCCAGAGACGGGGGGCCGCCACAGGGCCTCGCCACAGGGCCCCTTGAAGCAGTCCACCTTCACGCTACCTCTCTCCAACCAGCTGGGTGAGTGTGGGGCTGGGAGGCGACCTGGGTAACCGTGTAGGGTGGGTGCTGGCATCTTCATGGAGGGGGCGGGAAGCTGTCTCCAGCCCTTCCTTCTCCTCTACCCTTAGCGCTCAGTTTCATTCCCTAAGTTTTTCTCTGCCCTTCCACCTGAGTTCATCAATTTTTTTTTTTTGCACCCCTATGGGGTGCGATGGGGGAGACAAAACAGTATAAGGGAAGGGTCCTGATTTCAAGGAACCCATGGTTCTGAACAATAGAGGGAGGATAGATGAGAAAGAATAACATCATAAAACAGTTCCTTTCCTCTGCCTTCCTTTATTAGGTGCCAAATAAAGGGTACAAAAAATGCAGAATTTTGTAGGAGATCAGGGGATGGAGAGCCCCAAGCCTGGGGAGTTCAGGGAAGGCTGCATGGGGGAGGTGGGCTTCAGTTAGGCCTTAAACAATGGGTAGGCTTTGGTTAAGCAGAGGGGAGTGGAGGGCTTCCTGGGCAGAGGGACTGGTGTGAACACAGGCATGTAGTGGGGACCATGCAGGGTCTGTTGGGCTGGAGCTCGAAGGTTGTGCAGGATCATGGGGGGAGGTGGAATCAGGAAGGTAGTTTGGAAGTTGGTAATGAAGGTTTTTCAAGAAAAGGTGGGGAGGGAAGGAGTCTGTGCTTGGTCCTGTCCTCCCTGCGGTATTGCTCTGGGTTTTGAGTAGAGAGTGAAGAAATGGAGGCGAGTTTTGGGGAGACACAGCCTGTGGCTCTCCTGGCCCAGGGCTGCTGCACTCCCCAGAGGGTGGGGCCCTGTTTCCCCACCTCTGACCCCAGCCCCTGTGCCCAGCCTCTGTGAACCCCTCCTTGGTGAAGGTGCACATCCACCACCCGCCTGAGGCCTCCGTGCAGGTCCACCAGGTGGCTCGGGTACGGGGCGAGGTCGAGGCCCCACAGGAGAACAGCGTGGAGACCAGACCCTCGCCCTGGCTCCCCGCCAGCCCCGGCCATGGTCATTGGGACAGCAACAGCATCCCGGCTCGGTCTGGAGTGGTTCCTCGGCCGCCACCCCCGGTGGTGCCCAGGCCTCCGGCACTGCTGGGCCGGTGCTACCTGAGTGCTGTGAATGGACAGGTGAGAAGGCAGCTCCTGCCCAGCCCCGGGGTCTTCTGGGACCACGACTGCTTCCTGCAGTGCCCCTCCTCCTTCTCTCTCTCTTCCGTGTTCTTAAGAAATGTGAATCTACAGGGTCTCCCATTCCCCACATGGGAAAACTCAGGGCATAAAATTGCCTGAGCGTAGAGAGGTTGAGCCTCTTACTTGGTCGCCACTGGGTACCTGTCAGTGCCGGGCACACAGAATAGGACCCAAGAGAGGCCGCCTCTGGAGGGGAACAAGCGTCCTTGTGTCCCAGCAAATCCTGGGCTCTCCTGGAGCTGAGTGTAGGACTCCTGGTGCGTGGGTAGTGGGGCTATTAGATCTGGTGAGAAGGAGTTTGGTCTTCAGTTAAGGGTGGAGTCACAGAGATGTGAAATTAGCAAATGCAGGTTAAACCCCAAAGCCTTGGCGGTGCAAAGATAAGACACTCCATCCCCCTACCCCCGGTGGCATCCTCAGTCGGTGATGGGAAATCATGTGAGCTTTTCTGAGACCAGGCACCTAAGGATAGGGGCTAAGCCAGACCCAGGATGGTTTTCCCTAGGATTGCAGTTTGGCGTTCCCGGAAACCCCTCCTGGGAACTGGGGGAGGTAGGGAGTAGCCAAGGGATAGGGGCTCTGAGTCCCCAGCTCCTCCCCACCTCTCAGCTGTGGTGTCGCTGAGCATGGACCCTGGTCACGGAGGTGGCCCTGGCATTCCCTGGAGTTTGATGGAGGAAAGCCCAACCTCTGTGGGCTGGGAACATGGATGGGGGCAGTTTGCAGACTTCACAGAGAAGATCTTATCTGGATGTGTCCCTGCCACTCCCCTCCCAAGTTTAGGGTCTGGCAGAGTGGACTTTGGATTTCACTGCTTCCTTCCGGGACAACTCCTCCCCTCTCCTCCCCTCCCTTGGGTGGGGGCATTCTCTGCAGGATGTGAGTGGTGAGCTCATGTCTCAGGCTTTCCTGTGACATCTCTGTGCACAGCAGGGGAGGGAAGCAGGTGATGAGTGTCCATGGCCTCTTTTCCAGTGTGCCAACCCCCTGCTGGAGCTGACTGCCCAAGAGGACTGCTGTGGCAGTGTGGGAGCCTTCTGGGGAGTGACCTCCTGTGCCCCGTGTCCACCCAGACCAGGTGAGTGCTGGGTGCCAGGGTCCAGGGTTGTCAGCAAAGCTCTCCCAGGGCCTGGCCTCTGCTGCAGGCACCACCCCCTGCATTTCCCACCAGGGCCTCAGAGGCCAGGCAGGTAGAACAGGCTGGTAAACTAGGAAAGCTTTCCAAATCTGCCTTGAGTGTGCTTTTGGCTGGTGGCGGAGGCTCCTGACGGCTCAGACCCATTGACAGGTGCAGCGTGGCCTGCCTGCTCGGTCTGATGGCCTGGAATGGGTTACTCTCTTTTGCCAGTTGTTCTTGCTCAGATTTTAGGAATTACATTCCATGCTGGGCCCTCTTCTACCCCTCAACCCCCTTCCACATACCCCCTGCCCAGGTACCAGGGGCCCAGAGGTCTTGATTTAGTGACTCAGTGTTTCTCTCACTCTCTCCCTGGAGAGACCCCTAGGCCTCCTCCTCACCTCCTGTTTCCTGCCTCTCAGCCTTTGAATCAGTGTTGGGCAACTGTCCCTGAATGTCCTCGGCCTTGGGGTATGGGAAACTCAGCTCCCAGCCCTCTTTTTTGTGGTGGGAAAACCTAACATATTCATTCATTCAGCAAATACTCACCAGGTGCCTCGCCTATACTGAGCAGTGAGAATTCAGGAGTGAGTAAAATGCCACCCTCATAGGCATTGATCTTAAAGTTGGGAGACAGGTGACAAGGTACCTATGCCTGAGTGTGGCTCCTGCCCGCTCAGCCTGTCTTCCTCTTGCAGGCCTCACTCCTGGGCTTGGGTCCAGGCCTGGCATGTATTTCTTTTGCCTGTCAAAGTCAACTCGGTGAGTCAGCTTTGTGGGGGGCCTGGCCCAGAGCCCGAAGGGGGAATGGCAGGGCTGTTCCTAACTTCAGACTCGGCTGTGGAGCAGTGACCATATTCTCCAAACTAAAAATAAATGTGGACAGTTTCACAGTGTGATAGAATTTTTGGTGAAGCACCAAAGGGTAGTATATTAAGCTTTCAGGCTTGAGCATCCAATACATGGCAGGTACCAGTCCCAGCTCTGCCTGCTGACCTCTCTCTGCCCCACCTCCCATCTGTGAAATGGAGACAGTTATAGTGCCAGCCTCGTAGGGCAGCTGTGGAGAGTAAATGAGATGGCACCTGTACTTAGCATTAGGTCAGTAAGTGGTAGCTGTTATAATTACTGTTAGAAGTATCCCTCCAAGAAGGGAAGGGGGACTGGACCCACTGCCCCATGGGGAGGAGCGTGTGGAGCTGCTCAGCATCTCCCCCTGCAGGCCAAAGATGTTTTCACCACTTTTCTTCCTCCTGGTCAGACCCACCCTTGAGACTTCCATATCCCACACTCCACTCAGCCAACCAATATTTTCATTGATGAAGTACCCATTTGAAGTACCCGTAGTGTGTAGGCCTTAACAGTGGAGAACGAGGTAGAAACAGTGCCTCCCCTCTCCAAGCTTACAGGCTGGTGGGGAGGGGGGCGCAGACAGCAGAACCAGGACCACCTTTGTGCAAATTAGAGAAAGGTGCCCCTTCCACACGTTCAAAATAGTCTTTATAATTGGACAAAGCCAGGATGCCAATGATTCTGTTAGATGTGGAGCTTTTGTGCAGTGCACAACCTGCACATCTGTACACTGTGGGGTAGGAGATCCTTCCCCAAACTGGTGGATCGGGGAAAGCTTCTTGCAGAGGTGACATCCAGGATGAGGTCTGAAGAACTATTAGAGTAGGGCTTCCCTGGTGGCGCAGTGCTTAAGAATCCACCTGCCAGTGCAGGGGACATGGGTTCAAGCCCTGGTCCAGGAAGATCCCACATGCCGCAGAGCAACTAAGCCCGTGCGCCACAACTACTGAGCCTGGGCTCTAGAGCCCACGAGGCACAACTACTGAGCCTGTGCGCCTAGAGCCCGTGCTCCACAACAGCGGAAGCCACTGCAATGAGAAGGCCCTGCTCACTACAACTGAAGAAAGCCCACGCGGCTACAAAGACCCAATGCAGCCAAAAATTAAATAAATAAATAATTTATTTTTAAAAAATAGAATTATTAGAGGGGGCCAAAGAGATGGGAAAGAGCTTAACAACCCAAGGAAATTGCACAGGCAGGTGAGATCGAGAGAGTGAGAACATTTCCTGGAGCATAGCACACCCAAGGCTGAGCACCCACCCCCTCCCTGTCCCCTCCTAGCACCACCCCCCACTGTGTTCAGCACACCTCAGCAAGCTGGGCACTAGCGTGCAGACCCTGGAATGTTAGGCATTCCCCACACTGAGCAAGAAATTGCAAAGGGCAATGTAAACATTTAAAATGCATTAAAGTGCAGCTGGGCATTGTAGAGAGACGGGGCAAGATGCTGGGGAACCTTGTTTGTGTTGACAGGGTGCCAGACACCTAGCTCCAGGCCCAGGCCTGGGGCCGGGGTGGGGAATGTTTCTTTAAGTAGGCAAGACAGGCAAGCTACTGTGCAAGACTCTGGAAAAAAAGGTGAGCTGCTGGGGTAGGTTTGGGAATGGTTGGCAAGACAAGCATACTCCTGAGTTCTGGAACATTCTCAGCCCTGGTGGCTCTGCCCCTCTGAACCTCTATTTCTCTTCTGATAAAATAAGGCTGTGCCCCTCAGGGAAGGGCTTTGTCATCCCCAACAAGGTGGTCTAGTAGAATCAGGGGGTGAGGGGAGTGATGAAGCCAGCAGCTGGGGGAGCCACGTGACTTCATGGCTTCCGCTAAATCACCTTTGGCTTCTGAGGCTGTACAGGACTGTTGAAGAAGGTCCCTGCAGAGTGCTGTTATTTCTGACATGGGAAAGGACTGCCTTGAAGTCTCAGTTACATGGCACAGACAAACCCCTTTTCTTCCAGAAAAATCCCTCAGTGCCTTCTTTCTCAGGGAAACGGCTCAGAGAGTCAATCTAGGCCAGCCTCTGGTCCCCCCACCTTTCTCCCTTCACTCTGAGTGACAGATGCAGCTGACCTGCCAGGACCTGGCCTGAGCCACATCCTCCTGACCCCTGGGGAGTTATCAAAAGTCGCAGCTCAGAGCTTCTGCAGGGTCTGGAGAGCACACAGCTCTCAAAAGCCACTTTGACTGAGGCCACATTTTTGAGTTTTTATCCGAGAAAGACAGACATCTGGGTTGACTGGAAAGTTGGCCGCTGCCCCATCTGGCTTGGCACTGGCTGTGTCAACCCCAAGGCCCCTTTGCTGGGGCAGGCTGGGCTGGCACACGGCGCGCGGCCCGCAGCGGTGGGCCCCGGCCGTCTGCCACGAGACCATCTCTCCGTCTGCCTGGCGTAGGATGAGCTCACCACAGAATCCAGGCCCCTCCCTGTGTCTCCAGGGAGAGCTGATTCTCTTGCTCGTCCCCTTCAAGGAATTCTGCGTCTTTCCCTCTTAAAGACAATAATAGCTGCCAGGTACTGAAGTTTTACACTATGCTGTGCTTGGCACCTACATGATCTCATTTCATTGTCACAATCAGCGGCAAGCTAAGGATCTTTATCCCTATTTGACGGAGGAGAAAAATGTAGCTCAGAGAGGGCTGAGGAACTCGTCCAAGGTCACACAGCTAGGACAGGGGAGCTAGGATTCAAATCACAGTGTGTCTGATTTTTAGGGGACCAGGATCTCCCTAATCATTCTGGGGAGGGGGGCGTTGGGGCAACCTGAAGACAATACAAATCAGGATGCTAGACCAGGATTTTACAGTCAAGAGGGTGCATCCCAGGACTGTATTCCACGTATACATGAAGGACAACATCCTGCCAGAAGATTGGATCGAACAGACAGGCAGGGCAGCAACCTGCAGTGCAGGCCTGAATTAACAGAGATGTGTTGAAAGAAACATCCGGGGGTTGGGGGGAAGTGGGCAGGCTTGTTCCGTGTGGTTTCAGGGGGTGGGCAAAAGCCGATGTGTGGATGTTTCTAGTAGGCAGAACTCAACTGGAAACTGAGCAGTAGGGACAACTTATTAAAAACTGCAGCTGCCCAGCAATATAATGGGATGTTTCCAGAAGTACTGAACTCCCCGTCACGAGGAGTATGTCTACCAAGAACAGGTGTGTGGAAGGAGTGGGGGAAGGAAATTGATTTTTGAGGGAATATAGGTTTATATATACATCTGAAAATTTATTTGAAACTCTCAATAGAAGGAAAGCCTTGGTTTGGCTGGGTTTTGCCATGGCCCTTGCCCACAAGGAGTGTTCCAGGTGTAGGTCTGTGATGCCAGCCCCCGGGGAGAGTGGGCAGGTGAAGGTGATGTCTGAGGAGGCTGGAGCAGAGAACCCTAGGGTGAGTCACGGCAGCATCACTCTCATCACGTCCTCATCAGCAACCCTTTACTCAGAGGATGTAATACGCGCCAAGCACCACACTAAGTTCGTTCTCATTTTGTTGCATCCTAATTACATCTCTAGGTGGGTGTTACTATCTTCATTTTACAGATGAGGAAATTGGGCCTGAAACTCCAGGTCTATGTGACCCCAGAGCCCTGCTTCTAATCGCTCTGTAATCCCCTTCCTCTGCTTCTTGGCTTAGGCATTCAATGAGCTAGAGGACCCCGGCTGGGGGAACAGCTGTGCCGGGGTGGGGCTCCTGTTCTCTGTAACTCTGGGTCAGACACCCAGTCTCCTGCCCTAAAGAAATGAGATTTTCAGAACTCCAGTTGTTGGGCAGATAAAAGTCGTGATTCTTTGGCTCGGGGTTGTTCTGAGAGCTTCCAAGGGACTCGAAGCCTCCTGGGAATTGTGACTCAGCTCAAGTTAGCACCCTCCCTACCCTAGCAGAGGTGTCACTGACACATGGCATCTCTGGCCTGGAGAGCCCTGGGAGGGATAGGGTTAGGGTGGCGGGAGCAGCGCCTATCTGAGCCAGGGCTCTGACCAGACCCCTCTCCACCTCACTGTTCATGGTGACCAAGACACCCACTCTGGCTCCGGAGCCTCCCGAGGAAGCAGTCAGAGCCTGTCTTTGGGTGGCATTCCCACAATCATTGCAGGATCCATTAGGACTTCACCAAGGAGGAAAATCTGGAATAATGGACATTATTATAATTACCAATATGTGACAAGCATCATGCTCCGGGTTTTGCATGCCTGTTTAGTGTTCACAATAACTCTCAGAGAAAGGAAAAGTCATCCCCATTTTGCTGATAAGAAAACCAAGGCTCAGAGAGTAACTTGCCCAAGTGTCTCCAGCCAGTGAGGGGCAGCAGGCCAGCTTGCTTTCCTTGAAACTGTGTTTCTGGCTGGAAGGGAGGAAGGAAGGAAGGAAGGGAGGAAGGAAGGAAGTAAGGGAGGAAGGAAGGGAGGAAGGAAGGAAGGAAGGAAGGAAGGAAGGAGGGAAGGAAGGGAGGGAGGGAGGGAAGGAAGGAGGGAAGGAGGGAAGGAAGGGAGGGAGGGAGGGAGGGAAGGAGGGAAGGAAGGAAGGAAGGAAGGGAGGGAGGGAGGGAAGGAGGGAAGGAAGGAAGGAAGGAGGGAAGGAAGGGAGGGAGGGAGGGAGGGAAGGAGGGAAGGAAGGAAGGAAGGAAGGGAGGGAGGGAGGGAAGGAAGGAAGGAAGGAGGGAAGGAAGGAAGGAAAGAAGGAAGGAAGGGAGGGAGGGAGGGAAGGAGGGAAGGAAGGAAGAAGGGAAGGAAGGGAGGGAGGGAGGGAGGGAAGGAGGGAAGGAAGGAGGGAAGGAAGGAAGGAGGGAAGGAAGGGAGGGAGGGAGGGAGGGAAGGAAGGAGGGAAGGAAGGAAGGAAGGAAGGATGGAAGGAGGGAAGGAAGGGAGGGAGGGAGGGAAGGAGGGAAGGAAGGAGGGAAGGAATGGAGGGAGGGAAGGAGGGAAGGAAGGAGGGAAGGAAGGAAGGAAGGAAGGAAGGAAGGGAGGGAGGGAGGGAAGGAGGGAAGGAAGGAAGAAGGGAAGGAAGGGAGGGAGGGAGGGAAGGAGGGAAGGAAGGAGGGAAGGAATGGAGGGAGGGAAGGAGGGAAGGAAGGAGGGAAGGAAGGAAGGAAGGAAGGAAGGAAGGAAGGAAGGAGGGAAGGAAGGGAGGGAGGGAGGGAAGGAAGGAAGGAAAGAAGGAAGGAAGGGAGGGAGGGAGGGAAGGAGGGAAGGAAGGAAGGAAGGAAAGAAGGGAGGAAGGGAGGGAGGGAGGGAGGGAAGGAGGGAAGGAAGGAAGGGAGGGAGGAAGGGAAGGAAGGGAGGGAGGGAGGGAGGGAAGGAAGGAGGGAAGGAAGGAAGGAAAGAAGGAAGGAAGGGAGGGAGGGAGGGAAGGAAGGAAGGGAGGAAGGAAGGAAGGGAGGAAAGAAGGAAGGAAGGGAGGGAGGAAGGGAAGGAAGGAAGGAAGGAAGGGAGGGAGGGAGGGAGGGAGGCTTGAGGAACATCCACAGGGACTGTGCCAGGCATTGTGCTAGTTTCAGTCTGACATTGGTTGTTTCAGTAAACAACCAGTTAATCCTCACAACAATCCACGAACTGAGTTTCTGTCCCCACTTCTACAGGTGAAAAATTTAAGACCAAAGGAGGTTAAGAAATGTGCCCAGGTCACACGGCTAGTCAGAGTGGAGCCAGGAATTAGATGCTAGTCTGGCTGCCCCAGCACCCACACTCTTTCCACTGTTCCCGGGGGGTCAAAGTTTCTTTCCAGCTTACCCATCTGAAGTTTACAGATCTGGTTCAGCTCCAGCCTGCTCACGTGGCCCTGTGCATCAAACTTAGCCTCGCCCAGTGTGTGTGTGTGTGTGTGTGCATCTGTTCTCTGGGCAGAAGGGTGTGTGGCAAGGGACCCTCCACATCTCCCTGCTGCAGCCATCTGTCATCACAGACTGAGATCAGCGTGGCTTGTAAACAGCCCTGTGGCCAGACACATGTCTCCACCATCTCCTCCCCGAGCTCTGTCTCGGAGTCAGGGCCAAAACTGTCTCCAGCAATCAGTTTGCTCTTGTTGAGGCCTCCTTGGGAATTCCAGCAGCCAAGAGTGAGAATCAGCAGGGTGGGGGCAGGCTGCAGCCAGGGGACCCTCTGCTTCCTTCCCCATCTGTGAGCAACCAAGGTGCAGCAGTGAGTGGACAGGGCTGGGGTCCGGGGCCAGAAGACCTGAGTTCCAGGTCCTCACGGCCCAGGTTTCCTGACCAGGAAAGTCATGCATGTCTGCCCTACGTGATTCACAGGCATTTGGTGATGTTCAGACTCCTTGGAGTTGAGGTTGAGTCCAGTTGACCCCTCAGCAGCTGCTTTGGCTTCTCAGGTCAAAGTCCAAGCTGCAAGACCACTTCCCAAGAGCCTCTTTGAAGCACCCACAGGAACCCCAGATCAGCCACTCTCTTGTTCCAGATCCACAAGTCCTCTCCTCTCTGACCCTTGATTTATCCTTGATCTGGCTGAGGGGCCGTGGGAGGAGTACAGGTTCTTCACTATTTCCTTTACCGATTCTACATGATGCTTTGGTTGTACACATTACGGAGCATTTGCCCAGCATCTGATTACTTCTTCTGACCTCCTTCTGGGTGTCCCTGCCTTTTTTTCCTCACTCACTCTCCTGATCCCTTGTTTTAAAAAAAGGGAGAGGAGGGCCTCCCTGGTGGCGCAGTGGTTGAGAGTCCGCCTGCCGATGCAGGGGATACGGGTCCGTGCCCCGGTCTGGGAGGATCCCATATGCCGCGGAGCGGCTGGGCCCGTGAGCCATGGCCGCTGGGCCTGAGCATCCGGAGCCTGTGCTCCGCAACGGGGGAGGCCACAACAGTGAGAGGCCCGCATACCGCAAAAAAAGAAAAAAAAAAGAAAAAAAAAAAAAAGGGAGAGGAGGAGTTCCCAGGAAGGGTGATATGCTTCCTGCTGGGCAGGCATCTCCCTGTGACCTCTGGACCCTAAGATTCTTGGCCTAGACAACTCCTAAGGCTTGTCATGAATTCGTTCGTTCATTTATTTATTTGTAGGCAGTAGAGGGGAATAGTTCAGAATTTATCCTCTGGAAGCAGATGCATAATCCCAGCTCAATCCACCAGCTGGGTGACCTTGGGCATGTTTCCTAACCTCTCTGTACCTCAGTTTGCTCGTCTGTAAAATGGGGATAATATTAGTAAGTATCTCCAAGGCCTGTTATGAGGATTAAATAAGTTATTACCTGTAAAGCCTTTATAATAGGACCTAGCCCATAGTATGAGCTATTTTAGTGTCTGCTATTATTGCTCATTCCCTTTTGATTGCCTATACTATTCCGTGTGCTGTGCTTGACTCCAGAGACATAGCAATGACAAAGAAGGCAAGGTCCCTGTCCTCACAGAGCTTATGCGCTAGCAGGGGAGATGGACAAGCAAACAGGCAGCCACAGCACAGTCCATTAAGCATTAGAGCAAGGGAAGGCCTACGTGTGCTGGGAGCACTTGAGAGGTGCGCCTGGTGATACCCGCCCTCCCCCATCACTGCCGAAATCTCACCCAGAGCCGTGGGTGGGTGCTGAGTTCTCACCCCAAGCCAAGGTTTCTCCCTTCCATGTGGTCATCTCAACTT
Source organism: Mesoplodon mirus (assembly GCF_964341445.2). NCBI lineage: Eukaryota > Metazoa > Chordata > Mammalia > Artiodactyla > Ziphiidae > Mesoplodon > Mesoplodon mirus. Next base: position 160,635,563 of record NC_138979.1, on the reverse strand, counting down.
CGACTTTCTTTCCCCCAAAGAGATATAAGCAGATTTTTCTGGATTGGCTGTTGCACTTGGTCTTACAGAAGCTGGGATCCAGCCCCCTATAGGAGGCCTCTGTGAGGTTTGAGGAAGGGTGCTGAGGGCCCTGGTTCGGGGAGGGTGGGGTGCGGGGTGCTGGCAAAAATGGGTGTCTCACGAGGAACGCTGGCTTTGACACTTCTTTCTCTCTAGAAGCCTGCCGTCACCAAGGGCTGTCCAGCCGACAGTTTCTCTTCAGGCCAGTGAGAAGGCAGAGTCCTCTCAGGAGGAAATCACTTTCTAGAAAAAGCGCATGTTTCCAGACTAACGGATGAGCCCCACTCCTCTCAGTTCACGCAGTGCTCAGCTTCTCGGGGTACCCTGCAGGTGCCACAGCTGGTGCCCAGCCTTACTGTGATCCTAGCTCTCTGCCACCCCTCGCCTGCTCCGTAAAGAAGCAAGGTCTTTCTGCCTACCTCCTCCCTCCTGGCACCACCTTGCTGCCCTGGCCTCCTGGCTCCCCCCTCCCTTCCTCTCTGGGTGTAGGAGGGATGTGCCCTTGGCAGCCAGAAGCTTGGTTGCAACCCCGACTCGGCCCGCTCTGAGCTTCACCTTCCTTCCTAACCTGTGAAACAGACAGGAAACAGACAGGACAATATGCACCAAAGGCCTCAGGCCTCCGAAGCCCTATCCAGATGTCCCCTTCTCTCAGTTCTCCCGGCCCCTGGCATCAGCCTCAAGATATTCCTTCCCACCTTCTGCGCCTGCATCTAATCAGCTTGCTTTCTGAGTTTCTCCAAACAACTTCCCCTCTTTCTTTCTTCCTCCCTGTCTTCAGTTCATGCCACCAGGCCCCGGGCCAGGCACTCACATTTCCTGGCCTCACCCCATCCTTTTTCTTAATGTCAGCATTTTCAGAATACTCACTTATCGCCACACAGCGGCCTTTTAGGCTGAAGCCTAGTCCCCACGTGGAAGAACATGCAAACCCTGGGGAAGACCATCTGTGGCAAAAAAAAAAAAAAAAATTACAACTTCAATTTACTGTTCTTTAATCTTAAAAAGATTAAGCTTTACTAATTTATGTCCTCAGGGTCTCTATGTCAGACTGTTGCAAGTGTCCTCAGGGAAGTGTGGGGCTTCCAGGGAAACACGGCACCTCCTCATGTTTGTCTTTGGTATCACAACATGTGATGCACGACAATGCTCTGTTTGTGGGGTTTTTCAGTTAGGTTGTCTAGTTTTAACTAAAGCAGCCCTCACCAAGTGGAGAAATGACTCTAAAAATTCTTGCAGAGAAACAGGATTTAAAATAATATGAGGGGCTTCCCTGGTGGCTCAGTGGTTAAGAATCCGCCTGCCAATACAGAGGATACGGGTTCGAGCCCTGGTCCAGGAAGATCCCACATGCCGCGGAGCAACTAAGCCCGTGTGCCACAACTACTGAGCCTAAGCTCTAGAGCCAGCAATCCACAACTACTGAGGCTGCGCACCTGGAACCTGTGCTCCACAACAAGAGAAGCTGCCGCAGTGAGAAGCCCGCACACCACAACGAAGAGTCGCCCCCACTCGCCACAACTAAAGAAGGCCCACACGCAGCAACGAAGACCCAACGCAGCCAATAATTAATTAATTAATTAATTAATTAAAAATTCTCTTTTAAAAAATAAATAAACAAAATGAAATTATATGAATAATCCTAAGGGATCCTTTAAAAATGCAATGCTGACACTTCTCCTCTGACACGTAATCGGCCATATTCCAAGGTAAAAATAATGATGACCTCTCAGATGGGACCCAAAATGGACCCCAGGAGTCAAATGATCAAGAAGTCTATATAAAATACAGCTTATATCTACTATCGTTAATACCAGACCTTGCCTTCAGTGTATAATGTGCCCAGAGATAACAGCTAATGATAGAGTAAAGGCTGTCTTGATTAGAAAAACATTTTAGAAACTTCCCTGGCGGTCCAGTGGCTAAGACTCTGCTTCCAGTGCAGGGGGCCCAGGTTCGATCCCTGGTCAGGGAACTGGATCCCGCATGAATACCACAACTAAAGATCCTGCATGCCACAACGAATATCTCGCATGTGGCAACGAAGATCCCATGTGCCCCAACTAAGACCCGATGCAGCCAAATAAATAAACAAATAAATGTTCAAAAAGAAAAGAATAAAAAAAAGGAAAACATTTTAAAACAGTGAGACACTCACATTTTGCTGTATAACTGGATGAAGTTATAGGTATTATTAACATGTCTCTTGGTATTTGCAAGAATCTATTTCAGCAATAAAATTTATGAAGGACTATCTATTGTGTGAGCCACTAAAAGTTGAACCTATATAGAAGATAGAAGACCTATATTCTCAACAGTAAATGACTTCTTGAATAAAAATAAGGTTTACCCAATAACTCTATAAGTACAGAGGCTGATGTTAGGACCAGCAAGGCAATGGAGCTGGGGAATGCTAACTGGAAAGTCCCCTTCCCGTACCCTTCACAGGCAAGGTATTGCCACAAAGAAGTCAAAGCTGGGAGAAGACAAGCTGTCACAGGCAGTCATCACGCAGTTAACTTCATAAAGCAAGACCTTTAAAATATAAAGGTATCTTTACGGAGCTTCATATTGGAATAGTGTCTGTGGAAATGCCTGTGCCCCTTGAGAATTACTGGCAAAGGAATCATCAAACTGAAAGAGCAGTCCTTCTTCATTTTTTTTAAACAAAAGGATGGGTGTTCCACATTTGCTGCCTTTTTCTGTGATCACAGGTAACTGTCAATAGTATACTACCTGCTAGCGCTTTTCAAGAAAAAACATATTTTAAAAAAAACACCTTCAAAGCGCTTCTTTGGAGATTGACATACGAGTCTGTCCCTCCAAGGTAGTGGAGATGTTTTCCCTGTTTTTACTGAATGTTAGTTGTTTTTGTTTCTTTCTTTGTTTTTGTTTTTAAGCACACTTTCTCTCTCTTTCTCTCTCTTTAAAGTAAGAGGAATGGTGTGAAATCAAGATAGGACATGTATCAGCACCAAAATACTGACAGTTATTGCCTTATTGGCCCATCTGGACTCAGACCACTGCCCAGTTTTGTTATAAACTTTAAGCGGGGCTGCTTTTCAAGGGAGTTGTGGTGGGACAGAGCCTTTTGAAAATGAATGTTTGGAAAAAATTCCATCATCCTGTAACTTGCTGCTATGAATCCTCTCCACTTGCATACTTGAAAAACTCAAGAACTGGGATTTTCTAACTCTTTTAGAATTTGTAAAAACAACTAACTGACCTCAGAGAATGTGAAAATCTACTAACCAAATTTCAACAACAGCATCCCATGGTTGGTGAATGTGAGTGAATGGATATCCTGGATTTATAAGTGCAATCGACGGTGAGCTTCTTCCAGGATCGGGGGGCTTTGTCAGCTAGGGTGGCATTCAAACCAAGTATCAGAATAAACTGGACTTAGAACCAGACTGTGAATTGTCATATTCAGATGTTTAAAAACTAACAAAACAACTAGAGTTGTGTAAGATGCAGCCATTGGGAGAAAGTGGGTGACGCATGCACAGGACCTCACTGTACTATTTTTTGCAACTTCCTGCAAATCCATAATTACTTCAAAAACAAAAAGTAAAAAAACAAAACAAAACACAAATTTGTTCAATCACATGTTATATTGTATAACATTGATATCATATAATATGTACTGTATCTAATAGCTATATGACTATATTATTATAACTATATATACAAGATATATAGTCACTAGGTATCATTTTTAGTAATAGCAAGGTGGGCTGAGAGTAGCCTGGTGAGAGCCAGGGAAGGGATTTTGGCTAAGGAGGTGCAGCTACCCAGGGCAATGGCTTGGGGGGGATGGGGCCTCACAGCTGCAGAGTGGGCTGGACATCCAGACTGCACCCCACTTCCCAGCATGAGTGACAGAGGATCCCAAGGGCCCTCCAGTGAAACCTGTCTGTATCTTCAATCCTTAGCCTCCCCAGTGATTGAAAATGGCCAGCTGGAGTGTCCCCAGGGGTACAAGAGACTGAACCACACTCACTGCCAAGGTAAGAATGACCAGGCACAGGGCTGGGCTTGGGGAGCAGAAATAACAGAGGCTTGATGATGCGGGGAGACACCCCCATCCCCAGATAGAAGGAGCAGCTGCCACTGTCTGAGTGGTCTCCACTGGGCACCTCTAAGCCCCAGCTTGGGGAAGCTATGGGGGCTGCTGCTTCCAGGGGCCCAAGGAAGTCAGAGGATAGTGAAAGTGCAAGCTGAGAAAGGGCCTGGGAGCCAAGCCCTCCTCTCCTCCCCATCTCTACCCACCCCCACCCAGACCTGGGTGTGTGCCTCTGTAGGGCTGTGTTGTGCTGTATCTCAAGGTGCCCCACGGTCTCTGCACATCCACTCACCTCCTGAGCTGCTCTCCCTGGAATGGGAAGACTTTTACTCCAGGGTGGGAGATCAAGTCAGCTTGAGTGGGTGGGGACCACTATGGACTCTTCCCAGCAAAGCACCTCAGCTGCTCAGGCCTCCTTCCTGCAGCCGGGAGCGGGGAGGGCACAGGTGGAGGGGATGGAGGGGGAGTTGGGGAGGGGGACCATAAAGCACAGCCCTTGGCCTTGCTGGCCTGGCTGGTAGGCTCTGTAAGGCCAGCTGAGGCCCAGGTGCCCTGCATTAGAGACCCCCAGAGGGGCAAGGCCCAGGGGCACCTCGGGACAGAAGAGTGGGCAGGGGGAGGCTCAGCCATGGCTCTGAGCAGGGAGCCCTTGTTGGCTGTGGACCTGGCAATAGGTGAGATATGAGCTGGGCCTTCCAACCAGTGGGAGGCTCCTGGGGTTGAGGCAGCTGCCCCTTTGGAGAGCTTTGGGACCTGGACAAATCGCTGTCTGTGCAGTTCGCTTTGCTTGAAGCTAGGTTAGAGACAGGGGATTGACTCAGATGGTCTCCTAGGTCCCCTCCCCCTGGAGGCTTCAGGAGAGAGGAGTCTGGGGCGGCTGAGCTATCTGCCTGTGGGGATTTCTGGCCCATGGATAAGAACAGGTGCTTGGACCGGGCAAAAGGGCAGGCCTCTGACCCAGCGGAGCCCAGGCTTAGCCTCCCTCCAGGGCAATGAGGCAAGGACCTCACGGACAGTGGGTGTGGAGAGAAGTCGGTATTTTTGCCCTTAGAGAGCGCAGCGGGGCTGCTCATATCTAAACTGTCCTCAGTGGCCTCTCTGCCTGGCAGGTTTCCTAGTCTGCAGTGTTAAAGTTATTCCCAGGATCTCGAATGTACTCTCTGTCCTCCCTCCACCAAGCCCACAGGATTCAGGATGCCAAGGTGCCCTCCCCAGGAGGCCCTGCCCCTGAAACCTCCCCCTTCCCATGTCTGTGGCTGTGGCCTCCCTGTCTGGGATGGGACCCGCTCATCTCTGTGCCTGCAGGCACCATCCCTCCTCTCTCCATCCTTCTCTCCTACTTCCACAGGCTAATTTTGGGGTATTGCTATGAGCTGCATACACTGTGCTAGGTGTTAGTTCACAGTGATGGATAAGACACAGCCTCTGCCCCAGGTGAAGACAGATGCCTTAACAATTACACACTATGAGAGAAGTGCTCTAGACAGAAAGAGGCACTGGGTGCTACGGGATCCTATGGGGGGGTCCCTTCCCAGACTGGAGGAACAGGGAAGGTTTCAGGTGATCCCTGACCTTAACTTAAAAAATGAATGGAGTTGGCCAGATAAAAGGGGATGCGGGCATTCCAGGCCGAGGGACCAGTATGAGCAAAGGAGCAGTTTGGGCTGGCTGGAGTACAGCCAGCGCACCCACAGGAGATAACAAGGGCATCCCAGGGTCTCCTCAGAGCCTCCGGCCCACCCACAGGCTTTTGGAAAATGGTGGAGGGCGTTGGATACCAGGTGAGGGTTTAGAAGCTCCCTCTAGGAGGTGATGGGGAGCCCAGAAGCTTCTCAAGCAGACAGGAGGCGAGTCAGATTTGTGTTTAGACATCACTCTGGCCATAGACTGGAGGCAAACGGATCAGTCCCCCTTGCCAGCTCTCCCTCCCAATAGAACATCCTGCTAAGCAGCAGTTCCCCTTGGTGCCCAAGCTGAGTCATCCTTCAGCCCCTTTATTCCTGTACTCAGTGCCCATTTCCCCAAAGCCTGTGAATGAGCAGGCGGCTCTGATGACACTGGGCTGCCATGTGTTATCTCCTGGCACTGGAGGTGGGTGGCCATCACAAATCTTCCATGCTCACCATCAGCAGCAGAGGTGCCATCACTAAGAGGGCCCCTGACTTCTTGGAGCTCAGAGTGTGAGCACTGTGACTTCCCCTGCCCTCTTAAACCTCTGCGCCACCTCCCGGCACCTGCCTCCATCCTCCCGCCTCCTCTTCCTTGCCAGGTTCCCTCCATCCTGCAGGTTCTCACTGTAGACATGGTCCCTGGAGCTTGGGTCCCGCAGAGATGCTTCAGGGTCTCTCAAGGAAGACTGAATAGGAGGGACTGGGCAGCCTGTTCTCCACCCTCCAGCTCAAACTCTCCCCTCATCTACCCCCCGCCGTGACTTCCCAGGATGCCGCTTACTGGTTGAGTGACTTTGGGCAAGTTACTCCTGGAGCCTCAGTTTCCTCACTTATAAAATGAGGCCGTGTGGACCTACTTGATAACACTGTGAGAATTAAATAAGGTATCATATGCAATCCACCTGGCATACTACCTGGCACGAGGCACTCAATAAACATTAGCTCTTAATATTAGGACCATTATTACCAGTTCCTGGACCCAGCGATTCGCCATTTTTATCTCATTTTATCCCCCTAACAGGACTACATCGTCATTACTATTATTATCCCCACTTTACAGATGAGAAACTGAGGCCCAGAGAGAGGGATCATACTTAGTAAATGGCAGCTCTCTTATTGCTGTCCTTCTATTTGGAGAATCATAGGAGAACTCTGCCCCAACCCCTCCTCTCCATCAGGCCTGGGTCGGGGGGCGCTTGGTCATCTCTGCCATCCCTGCAGATATCAACGAGTGCCTGACCCTGGGCCTGTGCGAGGACGCGGATTGCGTGAACACCAGGGGCAGCTACCTGTGCACCTGCAGACCCGGCCTCCTGCTGGATCCGTCCAGAAGTCGCTGTGTGTGTGAGTGCAGGTGGGACCCAGGGTGGGGACGCTGAGAGGCGAGATGGGACCCTCAAGGTCCATGGGCCAGACTGAGAGCAGAAATGCCCCTAGACCCTATCGCAGGGTCCAGGGGCTGCTCCTCCACCTGGAACTGGGCCCCAAGTACCAAACCTGATCCCCCATCCTGCTGGGATGGAGACAGTCACTGCTTCTCTGTTTTCTTTATGTATTTCTTTGAGGGCTTTGCTGTTTGGGATTTTCTACCTCCTCTGTTTTTTCTCTCATCATTACTGTCCCATCTGTTGCCTCATCTGCTTTGGGAGGATGTGTGTTGCCCCTGCTGTGATGTCTGGCTGAGCTGTGGCTGCCTCTTCCAGTGCCTGAGCTTAGCAGCCTGGTCCTTCCACTGCAGACCTTTCTTAAGGAGCCTGCCCATAGCAGGAGCGGCACTGCTGCCGGCCCCGGGGCCTTTCCGTAATCCTGCGGTCCCTGTGTGTCCATGAGCGTGTACGTGTCGCTAGTCGTATCAGCATCGTGTCCATGTGTGTGCATGTGTGAACACCCAGGCAGCTGTTTCCAGTGACCTCTGTGGTTTCCAGCTGGGAGAGGCCCAGGCTGGCAGTGCCCCCCTCCACCCGCCACTCCCCATGGCAGAGCTGACGGCACAGCCAGACCAGGGAGGCCTGACCAGTACTGAATAAAACCAGCCCCGACTGGCCTCTGCAAAGTAGCCACCCAGGTCAGGTGGGCCACCCAAGGCTCAGCAGAGTTCCCTGTGGCCGGGCAAGCCCTCAGTTTGTGAACCGCCACGTACTGGGTCTGGGGAGGCCACAAGATGAACAGACTCCAGCACCACCCAGAGGGAGCACCCATGTGAGGGAAAGACTGGACCCAGCATCTCCAGGGCAAGGAGATAGTAAGAGCCTTAGATAATAAGAGCCTTAAAGGGACAGCAGAGAACGAGGGGACCCAGAACGGGGAGAACCCATCTGGCCACTCTCAGGAAGAGTCCATGGTGACTTATTTATTAGTTCTGGGAAGAAACCCTTCATGCAGGGAAGCAGAGAGGGCCCTTGGTGTTGTTATTTTCTAAACCCAGCGTGGCTCACACCCACTGCAGTCCATGGGATTTTGATTCATGGATCCATCCAGCCAGCCATCAATCTAGCGAGAATTTACTGAGTATTTACATGCACCAGACATTGCCCAGGGTGTCTGGGCTGCAAAGACGACCAAGACAGGGCCTGGTCCTCAAAGCTCCCCATCAGGCCTGTGGTTCTCACCTCGTCTCATCTCCCCAGGGAGACTGTGGCCCTCAGAGCACACTGCTCCTCCCTCGTGCTCCCCAGGATGGGCTTTTGTAAACATGTATAGACTCAGAATCTGGAGACAAGCAGAGACATCCACATTTCCTGCTCTTAGCTTCCCCACATGAGGGTGAGAGTCAAGGGTCCCCTCACACAGATAACACGAGGAGGTGCTAAAAGCATTCCTGCAGCTACTCTTCCTAATGTTCTGTGAGCATTTTCAGGGCCCCAGCTTCTACGCTGAGATGCAGGCCAAACCAATCTGAACGCACATGGCTGGCCACTCCTCCACCCACTGCCTTTCCCCTCCCGCTGGCCACCTGCCCATCCCCACCTGCCGTGTCTGTTGCAGCGGACAAGGCCGTCTCCATGCAGCAGGGGCTGTGCTACCGGTTGCTGGGGCCCGGCACCTGCACCCTGCCTTTGGCCCAGCGGATCACCAAGCAGATATGCTGCTGCAGCCGAGTGGGCAAAGCCTGGGGCAGCAAGTGTGAGAAGTGCCCCCTGCCTGGCGCAGGTAACCCTCTGTCCCCATCTCAGCCCCAGCCACCGAAGGGCTTCTTCCAAGCCAGTGACCAGTTTCCCCTACCTGACCTAACGTCAGGCCAGAAGACTCTTAATTTTCCTTCCTGTTCAACTCCTTAACCCAACCTGGGGCCCCTCCCTCCTTGCTGCCACAATTGCCCTGTCCCTCAAAAGGCAGGAGAAGGAGGGCCCTGGGTTCCTGTGGGAACAGCATGCCTCAGCTTGTCCTCTGACTGTTGAACTTGCAGAGGGCTTCAAGGAGATCTGCCCTGCCGGCCATGGCTACACCTACTCAAGCTCAGACATCCGTCTGTCCATGAGGAAAGCCGAGGAGGAGGAACTGACCAGGCCCTCGAGGGAGCAGGTACAGAAGAGCAATGGGACCCTGCCCAGGCCAGCAGAGAGGCAGCCACTCCGGGAGGCCACCGGCACCTGGCTGGAGGCCGAGACCATCCCTGACAAAGGTATCTGGGTTGGGGAAGATGCCTGAGAGATTCCCCCTCCCCTCGGGTTACAGCACCTCAAAGAGCCACTGGACCCATGGCATTCCATCTCTGGGACATTAGAAAAAGGAGTTCAGAGCAGCAGCACAGCCCTGGGAACCTGCACTCATGGCCTGGCCTGATGACATGGCCTCACCTCCTCTTTCTCCTATATAGGGTCAAGAGGTACCCATGTCCCAGGGAGCTGCTGGTGGGGGTGGGAGAGGTCCACCGCATCCTCCACTCCAGCTGACCAGGCCTTTCCATCCCTTGCCCCCAGCCATGCAGCTTCTGGGGCTGGTGCTTGCTGCCAAGCCTGAAGAGTCGGCAGGTGGATCCTGGGGAATCTGGGGGCTTTAGATCCCCTCCCGTGGCCTTAGAGTCAGAGCACTGGCTCCAGCTCAATTGTCTTGGGCCCAGGAGGCGTGGGGCTGGAAAGAGACTGGGCTCGAGGCATCTCTGGCAGGTGCCCTGGGAAACCATGCAGAAGGCAATCTCGGGTTACTGGTAGCACAGAGTGCAGGAGGCCAAGGACATATTAGGACCAGGAGAACAAAGTGATGGCCAAAGTGCTCCAGGAATTGGGAACAGACAGACACGGAAGTCAGGCAGAGCCCCAGTCACCATGGTAACCAGACACTGGCCAGGCCAGGAGCAACTCCTCCCCTTCCTAGAACTATTGCCCTGGCCTGTAGCCTGGGGCAGGGGCGGAGTGACCCGATGTGGTCTGGAGGGAGGAGTTGGCAGTGCAAGGAGGGTAACAGCGAGGATGGGGTGGCAGTCCATCCGTGGTGTGGACTGGCCCGGAGCAGGTGGGACTCCTGTCACCGGGGGCATCAAAGGAACCCCAGAGGTTTCCTCTCACCAACTGACCGCTTTGTAGGCCTTCCAGACCTGGGATTCTGGGATCTGGGCTGGCCAGTGCCAGAAGGGTGGCAGAGGCAGAGGCAGGTAAGAAGAGTCTGAGCTCTCTCTACCACCGAGCCTGCTGGGGACAAGGTCAGGAGGTCACGGACTGAACCAGCCCTGGCCGTGGGTGGGAGGGAGAAGGCAGCCAGACTCTCCTCCCTCAGCTCACGCTCTCACCTTTCCTTCCCAGGTGACTCTCAGGCTGGCCAGGTAAGCGAGTCCTCCCACCAGCAAGTCACGCGAGGGTGGCAGAGAGCAGGACCTGGTAGCACTGGGCCGCAGGGCAGCGTCCCGTGAGGGAGGGAGGGGACAAAGATGGAGTGTACGTAGGATTGTACTTGCAGAGAAGCCGCGGTGGGAGAGTTGATCCAAAGACCCAGGTTTACCCTAAAGGAAGTAGTAACAACAGCTCCTGTTTTTCCAGCAGCTGCTGTGCAAGTACTCTCAGTTGGGAAAGTCTGGGGCCCCCTTCAGAAAGGAAGTAGGAACATGTCCTGTTAGTCCTGGCTGTCACTCAGGCTTTCATCACAGCAGATGAGGTCTACAACTGGTTCCAGATTAGTTCCGGATTCAGCACTTTCTGAGCCTGACTTGCTTAAGGTCTCAGGTCTCCTCTGTGAGTGGCTCGTGGGGAAGTAGAAGCAGAGCTGTGAATAGCCTCAAACCACTTCATTGAGAAAGGGGGAGCCCACCCGCTCTCCTGAGCCCAGGATTTCCCTGTAAAGAACTGAGTGTCCTCCTAGAAAAACATTCCAGAGAGTGAAGCTGCTTCTTCCCTCATCAGTCTGCCAATCCCTACCCTATCCCTTGCCCCTCCAACCTGCATCCCTGACTCTCCCCAGATATTGTTTCCCCAGGGAGCTGCTTCTCTCCCTGGAGAAGCATGCATTGTCTCCCAGACCAAAGTTCTTCCGTGTCCTCCCAGCCGCAGCCATGCTCCTGGCCCTCTGCCATCCCCTGCCCATCTTTCTTTCCCCTGCTCCCCACAGCTCATCTACCTCTGTCCATGGGCTATGGTGAGGGACGCCATGTGTGGCCTGGGGTCCCAGCTCCACCACACTGGCCCTGTGACCCTCGGTAGACTGGTTAACCTCTAAAGCTTCTGTTGCTCTGTCTGAGATGTGGAGATCATAGCACTGAGACGATGCTTGTTGCTGTAACACTGAGCTGGCACCTTACGTACGTCGGCTCATTTGATCATCACAGCCTTCTACCAGAGGATAGTTGAGAAGATTCATTAAGACAGTAGACATAAAGTGTCTGGCAGAATGCCAGGGTGTAGTAAGAACTCATCAACACCTGGAATGAATGAAAGACTGAACGAGGGAGTTAGTTGGATGGGGAGCCTGGAGGCAGGGGTGAGTGTGGAGGAAGGAAGCACATCATGGAGGTGACAGGGAAGCCAACAGTGACCTCCTCCCGTTTCTGTGCAGGTCACAACCAGTGTTACCCAGCTATCTGCCTGGGTCCCAGGTGAGTGCATCCTCCTAGTGGTGCCCAGCAAACAAAGGGAGGGAAGGAGAGACCTTAATCTAGGAGTGGAGATGGTACCCGGGATCTGGTGCGCAGGCTCAAATCAGCTGAGGCTGTGGATGAAGTGATGTGTGATCACTTTTCCTGGGAACTCTGTATACTGAAGGTGTTATAGGTCAGTGAAAGGTGCCGCGATGCCTTACAAATACCTCCCCAGCCACAGCACTCTTTCTGCCCTTCATGGTGCTGCTCAGCAAATAAACCAGACCAAAGAGGAAGGGCTGGCTGAAGCAGGGGCGGGTCAGGTACCCAGAGCCCCGCCCCCAGCCTGCCTTCCCTCAGGAAATGGTTAGAGCTCCACAGAGCCCAGCTTGCCGGTCCCTGGGGCTGGGGACAGGGCACTGTTCAGAAGTCGGCTTCAGCTTCCTCTACTATGAGGTGGACACTACTGCCTGCCTCTTAAGGCAGAGGAGACACTGGTGGTCAAGGCAGAGCTCTGTAAACTGTAAAGAACTCTGCAGACAGAAGGAGAGTGCTGAAGTAGGAGTCAGGAGACCCGGGCTTCGGCTCCATGCCCAACAAGCTAGCGGCCTTGGACAAGGGGCCATTCCCACGAGCCTCCACCTCCTTCCCTGCGGAGTGGAGCGGGGAGACCAGATGTGCTCTGAGCCCCATCGGGGCTCTCAGATTCTCTGACTCTGTTTGGGGCCAGGTTAAATTTCAGGAGACTAAGAGGCAGGGGGGATGACCCGCCCTAGGCTCCACCCCTGGTTCTCGAGCCAGATGGACCGGAGGGCAGGGAGGAGGGCAGGGCACTGCACCTCTGGAGGGGATGCTGTCCAGGGGGTGGGAAAGTGGGCAGTCAAGGGGCTGAGGCCCAGTCGCTCCCCCCTCCCCTCTCCCCTCCGCAGGAGATGCCACAGGAAGACCAACGCCACCACTGCCTGGACAGGGGATCCCGGAGGCCCGGGAAGAAGAGCAAGTGACCGCCCCCACTGATGTGCTGGTGACCCCGGCCCCGACAGGTACCTGCAGCAGCCCCATGAGGTGTGGGCGACCAGAGCCAACTCCAGGGCTCTCCCACCAGATGCACAGTGTCCAGTGAACTCCCGCCGGGGTCAGCGGCCCCGGCCACATTCTGCAGAGAGCACAGGGTGCCCCTAGTGATTGGGGGAGTCCCGTCTGGAGCACCGGTCAAGCCAGCAGGAGAAAGAGAAGGGGTGCCTTCCAGGAGAATCCACGGGGCCTTCTCAAGGAAGGCAAGCACATGGGACCTCCGGGAGCCTGGCTCTTCCAGGCTGTTGACCCTGAGTCAGCTGAGTACCCCGGCGGTGGGCAGCCTCCTGCCCACAGGGAGGGCTGACTTTAGGGAAGGAAAATGGTTCTATTTCTCAAAGTTGTTTAGCTGCCCTGGAGCCTGCGTTCCCCAGGCTCTGGCCACTGCAGTGGTTGGGGGGTGGTATGGGGGAGATCCCCGGCACATCCACCTTGCTCTGGAATGCGCGCTCCTCAAAGGCTCGTTGTCTGGGGACTTGGTTCAAGAGAAGCAGGGCCGGGGTTGCTGCAGCTGTTCCCTGCTCACGTGTGTGCTCACGTGTGTGTGCTCGTGCGTGTGTTCCCACGAGTGTCCTCATCAGGGCCTTGCTGCTTGTAACCTCATAGACTGAGGTCACCTTGGGGTGAGGGGTATTTCCAGATCTCCTCCAGCAGAGGGAGAGACCCTGCAGGTTGGTGGAACAGTCCAGAGAGTGTGGGTGGGGCTGGGAGCTTGGCCTTCCTAGGCCTGAACCAGGGCGTCCCTGCTGCCCTCTCCCAGGACCCCTCTTCTCTGGGCTCAGTGCGCTGCTCCAAGGAGTGTCCTCGGCCCCCCTCCGCTCGGCAGGCCAGATGAGCTGGGTTAAGGGGCTCAGCTGGGGATTCAGCTATGTGGGGACAGAATCCCTCCCACGATCTACAGACTTTCGCCTGATCCCCCTTCCCCCTTGCCATCCCCCAACCTCACCCCTCTGGGAGGACATTTAGAACCTGGCTGGAGGTCCTCCTGAGCCCCCAGGCTGACACAAACTTGGAGCCAGGCCAGGGGCAGGGTAGCCCGACAAACAGGCCGGTGTACACGTTCAGTTCAGTCCAATTTAGCAAACGCTGTGAAGCCCCACTGTGCACCACCACAGGCCACATCCTGACCCATTTCCTTGTGTCTCTGGGGTTCCCTCAGTGCTGTGGGGCAGGGCTGGGAGCCTGGGTGTGTGGGCTTCCGGCTGAGACCTGGAGCGAGAGCAGCACTCATTCATTCAGTCATTTGTTCATTCGGCATGTTTTAAGTGCCAGGTACGTTTCTGGTATTACGGACACAGTTCAAAAGGCCTATAATCTCTTGCTCTGTATGCAGCCTCAGCCCTGAGTCCTGGTGAGTCTCTAAACTGTTTCTGAATTCAGTTTCCATCTCCCATTTTTATCCATTACCACACCCAAGGCAGTCCTTGTTTAATTCATTTCAACAGGTTTCTAGGAGCCCTCTGTGCCTCCCCTCCCACCCCAGTCCGTCTGCCATCTTGCTGCCTTTCTGAACAAGATGACAGGCAAGAAGCGTGGTCTTTCTGAGACAGTTCTGATCACACCCCACCTCCCATGACCCCCTTGCTTACAAGCCTGTCTCAACGTGGCACTCAAGGCCCTGCTCAGTTAGCCCATGCCTACCTCTCCCCTCTTCCCCTGGCAGTTGTCCCAAGACCCCCCTCACCAGATCTGTCTGTCTGCTTAGGAAAAACTGGTCAGGAGTTGCCAGGGAAGGGAAGCACTCGCTGTGGATGAGAGCTGTCCCCGTATTCAGGGTGAGGTCAGGCTGGAGGCCTCAGCAGGGGAGCCCCTTTGCTGGGTTGCGGGACACAGGTTACTGGAACCCTCTGGGTCTCGGTCAGAGGGATGCAGCGCTGCAGGCTCCATCCTGGTAGGGCTTGGGGCCCTGGGAGGAGGCGCCGTGGATTCTTACACAGGCCATGCTATACGTGGATGTGGGAGGGCCCAGCAAAGGCTGGGGTGAGGCTTCTGTGGTCCTCTGAGGCCCGTGTGCCCTGCCCCCACCCCACTCCACTGCCTTCACCCATCCGCACCCCACCATAACCTCTGCTTTGCTCCGTCGTCCACAGGCATTGACAGATGTGCTGCTGGAGCCACCAACATCTGTGGCCCGGGAACCTGTGTGAACCTCCCTGATGGATACAGATGCATCTGCAGCCCTGGCTACCAGCTGCACCCCAGCCAGGCCTACTGCGCAGGTATCCACGTGGGCAGCCTGGGCTCACTCAGGCTGGGCTGGGTGGAGGCAGGGCTGGAGGACAGTCCAGAGTCCAGGCAGCCAAAAGCCCGAGCAGTGCTGTGTGGTGGATGGACTGAGAAGAGCAATCCCTATGGACAAAGCTCACCTTAACCTCGGGGAGACCGGTCTCTGGGAGCACCATCTGATGAGTCCCCAGGACTTCAGGAGGATGGGAAGCCACCCCAGGGTCCCCTGACTGGTACATGGAGGCTTCAGCTCTGAGATCAGCCCACCCCTCAAACTGGCCATCTTGCTGTCTGCATAGCAGACTGAAGCCACGGCCATCCCTGGGGGAGAGGTTCGGAGGCATAACACATAAATCATCCAGTGTGGGCCTCATCCACTCCCCCAATATTTTTATACAAGGGAGACACATCCACTGTGCCTTGAAGGAGAAAGGAAGTTATCACCGGGCCGCTGGGGGAGGGAGACACGGGGCAGGGGGGAGGTGCGGGGCCACTGCCCCAGGCCCTTGGTTCTTGAATGGGCCCAATGAACCGACTTCATGGCCCTCAGCCTTAGAGATTTTTCAACTCCCCAGCCTCCTCTGCTCCCTCATCCCCTCCTTGCCCCACAGCACCACGCCCTGTCCAGGCCTTAGCATGGCAGGTTGCTGGCAGGTGCCCAAAGGAAGGCCTCCCTGACTGTCCTTCTCACCTCCCTCCGCTCAGATGACGATGAGTGTCTGAGGGACCCCTGCAAGGGAAGGGGGCGCTGTGTCAACCACGTGGGCTCCTACTCCTGCTTCTGCTACCCTGGCTACATGTTGGCCACCTCGGGGGCCACACAGGAATGCCAAGGTAAGGTGAGCCACCTTTGCCCCTGGGAGGGGCACAGGACCCCACAGGTAGTGTTGGGGTGGAAGAGGATCCAGGCATTCACAGCACCCAGTGACAGAGCTGCAGAGTGTGGGGAGTACGGGGGCCGCAGGAACCAAGATCAGGGCTCTAACCTGGACCTGGGAGGAAGCAGACCCTGCACTGAGGCTGAGGTCGCTGAGACCAGATGGAGGAGTAGGAATCTGAAAGGCAGCAACATTCACCAACGCTCTAAGGAACTGTGACTGGAGCCAAGAGTGTGAGGGGTCTGGGGACATGGCTGGAGATGAAGACGAAAAACCACGTCCCCAAATCCTGAGTGACAAGGAGCTTCTTTCTTATTGGATAAAGAGGGTGACCCATTAGGACACCAACTGGGACTCCGGGCAGCCTTGGGAGCAGGCTTGCCTTTGTTGGGAAATGCCTGCAAGGCTTTAAGCTTCCCTGGGAAGCTCTGCATGGGGCCGCTGGACAAAGATGCTTCCAACAAAGACCCTTTAATATGCGGCATTTATACCGCATACGAAACACTCCACATACTTTTTTACGAACTACAGAGAATAGGGCGCAGCGCTTTCCGAGCAGTGCCGTAAGATTCATAACCGAGTTGGAATCCTTCACCTAGAGAATGACACTGCTGTTCTTGGGGCTCACATTGCTGGTTCTGGCCTGGGCGCTGTGTGAGCTCTAGGGTTACTGCAATGAGTAAGGTGTGAATGTTGGCATTGTGGGATGAGGAAGCACTGGTTCCGTATGGAGGAATGTGGGAAGGTTTCCCAAAGGGGTGTTTGAGCGGGGACCGAATAATAACAGCTACCATTTAATGAGCACTTCTCATATGGCAGCACCGTCCTAAGCCCTTTATTTATGAAGCTCATCATCCCAACCCCATGCAGCACAAATCCTTATCCCCATTTTACAGTTTAGCAAACTGAGGCTCAGAGAGGTGAATTGAACCACCCAGAGACCTCACACCTCACAGCCGTGGCAGAGCTGGAAACACAATCAAAGTCACCCTGGCCCCAAAACATGGTTTCCTTCCAACACCTTCCCTTACACACACGGTGAAGGAAAGGAGGGAGCACAGGGTATTTCAGGGAAAGGGAACCATTTCTGCAGAGGGCAGAGCAATGAACAAGCCTGGCGTGCTCTGGGAATAATGATAAATCCAGTGTGATGGGAGCACGGGCTATGCAGAGGAAGTGTCAGGAGCCGACGCCAGTTTGCAAAGTGTCTTGAGTGCCAGGTCGAAGTGCTTGGTTGCTGTCCCGCAGACAGTGGCAGCCAATAGAGGTTTGTAAGCAGAGGGCTGCGATGCGGTCAGCCAGCTTTCAGGGAGATGACTCAGGCAGGAGTGCTCAGAACAGTCTGGAGTTATCAATGGCAGAGGCCGGGAGCAAGGGGTTTCTCTGGGCTTCGCAGCCTTGGCAAGTGTTGTGGGCCAGAGGCACTGCTCCCTGCAGGCCCAGCCCACGATGCTGGCCTGCGACAAACAGTGGCTGCTGCAGGGAAGGGTGTCGCCAGGACTGGCCCAGACAGAGGGTCCTGCCTCGTGCCAGCCTGGGTGTCCGGATGTCTTTGCCAACCCGACAGCTGGGGGAGGAGGCAGGAAGGTCAAGGTCAGCTGTCAGAGCTTCTCCCAGTGGGGTCTGCCTGCGGTGTGATGAGGCCTCATCCAGGACAATATCCACTTTCTAAATTTTGCTGCTCTGGTAAAACAAGATCTCCTTATTTTAAATATTTACTTTGGGCCTCCCTGGTGGCGCAGTGGTTGAGAGTCCGCCTGCCGATGCAGGGGATACGGGTTCGTGCCCCGGTCTGAGGGGATCCCATATGCCGCGGAGCGGCTGGGCCCGTGAGCCGTGGCCGCTGGGCCTGCGCGTCCGGAGCCTGTGCTCCGCAACGGGAGAGGCCACAACAGTGAGAGGCCCGCATACCGCAAAAAGAAAAAAATAAATAAATAAATAAATAAATAAATATTTACTTTATTCTTATTTATAAATTATTTCATTAATTTATATAATTAATTAATAGAAGGCATTACAATTTCTAGAATTAAAATTTAAATATAAATAATTGATTAAGATAAATTATTTGAATATTAAATATTTAAAATAACATTTACTTTACTAGTATCTATGAGCATCTTTTCGTATATGAGCCTTTGGGTTTCCTTATCTAGAAATTGCTTGTTCTTATCTTTTGCTCTCTTTTCCAGTCCTCTTTGCTGCTTTTCCTTGTGGCTCTTTAGGAGTTCCTTATAGATTCCAGATAGTTGTCTGGGTTTAGATATGACAACCCTTCCACCTTGTCCTCTGTCCATTGACCTTATCCACATGTCCTTTTTTAAACAGAAATCATTAAGTCTGATGTATTGAAATTCACCTTTTTGCCTTATTTTTTATGCTTTGGGAGCTTTATTTAACAAGTCCTTCCCCACTCTTAATTCACAAAGATATTCTCCTACACCTTCTTTCATTAAAGTTACAGTTTTGCCTTTCACAACATGTTTTAATCCATCTGGAGTCCATCCTTGCATGGGTGTTAAGATCGGGTCTTTTCCATTTCCATTTTTCTCCATAGAACAAGTCAGTTTTCCCAGGCTTATTTATCAGGCAGTCATCCTGGCCTTACCAGTTTGTGGGTCCTTTATCAGGTTCTCTTTAGCTTCCCAAAGGGAGGACCAGTTATTTCAGAATTGCCTGGAGAGTTATTAAAATGCAGGTTCCTGGGCCCGCCCAGTACTGCTGCATCAGAATCTCTGGATGTGGGCCTGGGAGTGTACATTTTATACCATCTGCCAGTGACTCCACTGTGCACAAAAGTGTCATGAAGTATTGCTCATGTCTGTAAACAAATGCTTATTATTCCATTCATGTAATAAGTACTTTTGGGGGGTCTGGGCTAGGTACTAAGGACACTAGGATAATAAGGCACATTCTCAGCAGTCAGGGGAAAAAAAAAGCAGTTACTATTCAATATAAGGGTTGATTCCTAAGGGAACCCTGGGAGGGGCCATATGGGTTGGAGGGGCGAGGGCAGCCTCACTGAGAGATGAGAAGGAAACAGCCAAGCTGGTGGGTGGGAAGCCACTCCAGGCGAGGGAACAGCACGTGCAGAAGCTCCTTAGGCTAAACTCCTTAGGCTTATCCTGTTGGCCTCAAAAATATCGAGCAGTTGTATTGCCTGTGTACCTCCTCGTTACTATAGTAACCATGTGATTACTATAAGTGCTCTTATCTGGGATAAACACGATGAGTACCTCTCCACTCAGCTCCATTCATGCAACCACAGATAACTATGCCAGAAATCAACAGCAGAAGAAATACCAAGAAGAGGCCATCTCAGCATTAAGATATATTCCTATTAGTAAAGTAAATCAAGTGTTTTTTCTTGAGGCCAAAGAACTTTACACCAAAAACTGAATTGTATGTGGACTAATACCAAACAGTTATAAGTTTTTGACATTAGAATTTTGACCATAAAAGGAAAAGAAGGAGACATGTGGGAAGCAGCAACCAAGGTGAGAGAACCAGGCGGGGCTAGGTCACAAAAGGTCTCACATGCCAGGCTGAGGAGCTTGGATTTTATAGAGTAGGTTTAATGCTAGAATAAAAATAATAATAGCTAACATTTCTTCAGTGCTCACCTTGTGTCAGGCAGGCACTGTGCTAAGCCCTTTACCTGGATTATCTCATTTCATCTGCACAAAGCCTCTGTGAAGTGTTTGAACCATTGCTACGGGTTGGGGCAAGGGTGAGTCCTCCATTAATTTGAAGTGTTTTGAACCATTGCTACCAGTTGGGGCAAGGGTGAGTCCTCCATTAATTTGACTGTGGGGGGCAGGGAATGGGGAGTGACCAGAGTGACCTAGAGTTGATAAATTGAACCCACCCCTTTTTTCTTTTTTTAATTTATCTTTATTCTATTTATTTTTGGCTGCGTTGGGTCTTCGTTGCGGTGCACGGGCTTCTCATTGCAGTGGCTTCTCTTGTTGCTGAGCACAGGCTCTAGGCACGCAGGCTTCAGTAGTTGTGGCACGCAGGCTCAGTAGTTGTGGCACACGGGCTTAGTTGCTCCGCAGCATGTGGGGTCTTCCCGGAACAGGGATTGAACACGTGTCCACTGCATTGTCAGGCGTATTCTTAACCACTGCACCACCAGGGAAGCCCTGAACCCATCCTTGGAATGGGAGTAGGGCTCTGATGGCCATCAAACCAAGCAGAGGCATTTGTGTGACCAAAGGCTTGGAGGCTGGACCAGTGGGGATCAGCATACACAGCAAGGCTGGGGTGAGGCCTTGTGAGGCAGGCTGAGCAGCAGGGAAACCAGCAGGGGAGGGGCAGGACCAGGTTTGGGCTTTCAAGCCATCACAGGGCACCATTATGCTTTGGGACAATGGCAGAAACCAAATGGACAGATCCACAGCTGCCTAAGATGCTGTCTCTCACTGGCTGCTTAATCCCTAACCTTATTTTCTTTGGTGGGGGGGGGCATGCCATGTGGCTTGTGGGATCTTAGTTCCCCGGACCAGGGATTGAACCAGGGCCCCTGGCAGTGAAAACGCCATCCTGATCCTAACCACTGGACCGCCAAGGAATTCCAATCCCTAACCTTTAGGAAGGCCCCTAGGAACTCTAGGAGCAGACTTCTGGGGGATTTATTGGGGTCAAGAGGGGGACTTCGTTGGCTTCCTCAGATAGTGCCCTAGGCACAGCCACCTGACCTCAAGACCAGCCCTTGCACTGGGGTAAGGAGACAGCTGTGAGAGTCCCCATGGGCCCCCAAAGTAGCCGTCCCCTCCAGGAGAAAGGAACTCAGGAGTCTGCAGGGGCCAGAGCCAGATCAGTCTCAGACCCTGCCATTCATGGCTGCAGCAAGGATGCTTTCCCTGCCTGGGCCTCAGCATGGGTGTCCTTGGCCTTGGCCTCTGAACGGATGTCCCAGGACCCCCTGCAGGGCTGGCCCCAACTCAGGACTTTTCTGTGTGTTCACAGACATAGACGAGTGTGAGCAGCCCGAGGTGTGCAGCGGGGGGCGGTGCACCAACACGGAGGGTTCCTACCACTGCGAGTGTGACCAGGGCTACGTGATGGTCAGGAAAGGCCATTGCCAAGGTAAGGAATGGGGTGCCGCTCTCCCCTCTCCTGGCCCCTCCTCGGGCACTGCCCACTGCCAGCTCCCCTTCCAGCCTATCCCCGACTGGGCCCCTTGATGCTGAGCCCCCTCCTGCGCACAGAGAGGCCTATCTGTGGATTCTGGAGCCCTTCTGTCCCTCAGTGGGATTTTGACACCCTGTCTGTCCCGGCAGCACGGAGCACAGTAACTTTATGTACGTGAGATCCCGGGAGCACCTCTCCATGCACCTCTGCCCCTCACCTTGAGTCATGCGGCAGAGGGAAGGTTGATCTATCTGGGAGGTGCCTGGGGCCTTGGGCTTGGCCTACTTGCTAAAGCTTTAAGGCTGTGAGCTCCTCAGAGCTGGACCATATCCTTAGATGACCATGCATGGACACCTGACAAACGTCCATGTGTAGGACACCCCAACAAATGCTAGTGGAATAAATGAACAAATGAGCCCTCCTCCTGGCCCCCTTTCCCAGGCCCTGCCATAAGTTGGCTGTGTCATTGCCAACTGATGTCCTCACAGACTGGCTTGAACCTGTCACCATCATGTCAGCTCCTGGCAGCCCTGCCACTTCCAACTCCCTGCCAGGCTGGGGGTCCCAGATGCTTGCAAGAGGCCTGGGTCATGTGCTCCCAAGACTGGCTGAAACAGGAAGGGGTGAGGGGGAATCCAGGCTCTCTCTGGAAAGAAGTTCTGCCCTGGATCCAAGGTTAGGCCCAGACACCTCCCTGCCTCCACATTTCCCCGGGCCAGGATTCAGAGGGTCCTAGAGGTGAGAGATGAGCTTGTATGTCTGGTGAAGGGAGCCCACCCCCTTCCCAATGCCACTACCACAGAAACAGAGTCCAGAGCCCTGGTAGGTCTTGGCAAAGGGGAGAGGTCACTAGGGATGTAGGACAGACAATGCTCTGTCTGCAACCCTGGCGCGTTACTTTCCCCTCTCAATGCCTCCCCGTTTAAACTCAGGCCCACTTATGATCAAAACCTGAACCCACTTCCCTTATCCTCACTAACTTACTGGGGACAGACAGCCTGGCATGTTCCGGGAGAAGGGAGAGTGAAGCGAGTTAGCATTTGATGTGTGCCTGCTATGTGCCAGGTGCTGTGCTAGGGATCTGATAGACTGCCTCATTTAAGCATTGAACATTATTAATTTGGCATTAGACTTTGTTAAAAAGTAAAGCAAAACTAAAGGAAATGAACTAAGAAAAATACCAGGACATTAAAAATATCAAATTTATACTAATCAGTCCGTGCAAGAGCACAGGCTCTGGTGGAGACAGGCCTGGGTTTGGCTCTTGTCTCAATGTCTGAAAATGGAAACCATAATGCCCATCTTAGGGGCTCTTGGGAGGACTGAATAACCTGCCATATACAAAGTGCACATGCAACCCCTCCGCGAGTAGGGGGCGGCACTCCCGTCTGAGGACCCGTTCTCTCTCACGTCTAATCTCCCCTCAACGCCCGAGTCCGTGCCCCTGGATTGTCCCCTTCCCCTCCGGAGGAAAGGTTCCAGACACACACCTCGGCTGGGAGGTCAGGCTGAGTTCCTGGCCCAGGGCAGACACTCTGAGTCTGCTGAGAGAAAAACGGATGTAGCCTGCACACTTCTCCAGGTTTCCGTCCATAACCACAGAGCCGGCCCATCACCCCGAGAGCCCAGTGAATTTCCTCTCCTTCTTTCTTCTTCTTCCAACTAAGAAACCACTCTTTCCAGTTAAACTCAAAGTCTCTGGTGAAAGGCCCGAGTGGTCTGGACAGCAGCCCATCCAAAGTCTCGACGGCATTTCCATCGTACCAGGACTCTGGGTTCCCATGGAAAGGGGTTAGATTCCCCTGCAGACTGCCAGGGCTCTGCTGTCCCCACCCACGTCCAAGGTCACCTGAGCGTCTGGCACCTGAGTGAGCACCCTCTCCACCCTGTGCTCTGACAAGGAACAGAGGCAACACCCTCACATTTCCTCACGCAGAGGCTGCAGCGCTGGTTAGAGAAGCTCCAGGATCCTCCCAGTGTACAGACAGCAGGCTGGCAAGCTGGTCCCTGGGGTGACTGTTTCCTTGGGTCTTCTGGAATCTCTTCAGCAGCCTCATACCAAGAGGACGTGAAGGTTTAGTTAGTCACATGGTCTCATTCTTTGCTCAGCAAACACTTGTTGAGTGCCAGCTGGGTCCCAGCCATGGGCTAGGAATATAGCAATAAAAAGACAGACAGCTCCTGCCCCCCGAGGACCAGGGTAAAAGCTACCAAAACATACCATAAGCTTAGATTAAAATTCGAACCCTAGACTAGGCAGAAAAATCTGGCTCCAGGCACCAAGAGGTTGGTGGAACAGCCTCAAGATATCTGGTGACATCAGAGCCTGTGCCTTTAACATGGAACCCACTTCACCCAGAATCTTTATCTGGCTCCTTTAATCGGCTAGGCTAGTGGTTCCGTTATATCCACCCCCACCTAGGAGAGGCCTGCCCTGGCGCAGGTGGAGACTGTGGGCTGCTTTGACCCTCTGCCCTCCCTCTCTCACCTGCTGACAGACCTCTCACACATGATCATCGCTGGCTGGGGCTCTGGTCTGAGGAAGGTGTGCCAGGTGTGCCAGTGGTGGGTGTGCCAGGATAGGCCAGGTTATACTACATTAACAACCAACCTCAACCTTAGTGATTTAGGACACCACAAACTTGATATCTGACCAAGGCCACATGTCCATCATGAGGAAACATCCTGCCCCACGTTTCCTCACCCTAGAACCTGGCTAAAGGAATAGCCAGCATCTTGAATGTGGCCAGTGTTCATGGAAGAAAGGAAGGGCACTCTGCAGGGTTGCACACAAATAAATGTTTGGGCCCATGAATTACACACATCATAGCTATTGGCCAGCACTAGTCCCCTGGTCCCATCCAACCACAAGGGACCAGGAGGCACAAGCCCACCATGGCCCAGAAGTGGAGAGCTGGAATTCTTAGTGAACAGCATTCGTCCTGCAAGTCTCCTAATGCCCAGTGTGAAACAGTTCAGGCACCACCTCCACAGATGTGCCCAGTACATTTGGGGCAGGGCAGACCTCAGGACCCTTTGCTCCTGGTAAATCTAATTTCCTTCCTATCCTGCCTGATCCCTGCAGGAGAGGTCCAAAGACTCCATTTTTCCTCAGTGTGGTCTTAGAGGAGGATCCTTGCCTCATTCTTTCTCTTCATCCCAGAGTCTCCCATCCCTGAAGCAGGAATTGTGGCTAATTCCCAATGGCTTTGCCCATTTTCCTTCGGTACCTCAGCCAAGGCCAGCGGGCCATGGTGCTGGCCAAAGTTGGTGGCCCTAGGACCTTCATTTCCTCCACCTCTGTCTCATTCTCTCCATCTCTGTCTTTACAGAAGCCCTTAGAATAGTTTAGCCTGGTGTCACCACAGCCCAACTAGGGGCTCTTGGCTGCCCTCTTTCCAGAGGTGAGCCTCATCTCAGTGTCCCCAAAATTGCCTGGGAGTTCTGGGTATCTCCTTACACACACCACCTGAAAAACCACCTGCCCTGTGTATGTCTTCCTCATGTGGACCCTCAGGGTGAGGTTTTGACCTTGAGAGGTACCTGGTTCCCTGGGACAGAGGGCTTTGATGTACCCGGTCTTCTGCAGACCAAACAACCTCAGAGGAGATTCATATTCACCCTCCACTTCCAGGCCCATGTCCTGTCCTATAATGACAGCTGCTGGCTTGAGTCCCTTTGCAGAAAGCCTGTGTTCTGACCCTTGGCCCTGCCTCCTGCCTTTCTTTCCTCCATGGGTGCTGAGTAGGTCTTCCTCCTGGGCAGTAGGGCCTCTGAATCTCATGAACTGGTGGCCTCCCTGCAGGAGAATGACAGTTATCCACACAGGGAGGGTAAATCTGGCACTTGGTCAATCTGTCTGTCATGAATAGTGACTGGGAACCTGGACACTGGGCCAGAGGAGCAGAATGTCCTCCTGAAGTCCTGACCCAGAGTTCAATCCCTGTGTTACAACCCCCCTAACTCAGCCCAGGTCTCCTGGGTGCCTTAGATGGTGGACTCCCCAGTATGCAAGCTTCACACTGGGAAGGGCCCTGCATGCAGTTCCTGGAAGAAAGCTCACCCTCCCGCTCCCTGTCACTCTCCCAGGACTGGCTGCCCTCTCTCTCCATGGATCACCCCTTCCCCTACTTGTCCGGTTGGTGCTCAGACTCATCCTTTCTGGCTGACTTTTCTGGATCTCACCAGAGTGGGTGCTGGAGCTCTACGTGGTTCTCAGCTAGAAGAAAAGTCTCCTCTCCAGCTGAGAAGCCTTGCCAGCCTCCACCTTCACTCTGCATCAGCCTCAGGGCTGGTCTTGGCCACATCTAAGATTGGGGGGTCATCCTCAGTCCTCATTTCCTGGTGCAGGGAAGCCCATTTGGCCTTCATTGCCCAGCTGGGATCTATTCTGGGGCCTCTGGGTTCTGCCAAGCATGTCCAAACACGTCATTGTCACCCCTTGTAAAGGAGCAAGGGAGATACGAAGGCCCTTCCCAAGAGTCCAGCTCATGAAGTCAAGCTCTCTCACCCTCCCGTAACTAGTGGATGGGCAGCCTCCTTCACCAGGGAGTCTCCCTTCCTAAAGCTCTTCCATTTCTCTTTGTCCAGGACAGTGGGTGGGAGGTGGGGTTGGGAACACAAGACAGCACTCACTTTTTCCTAGTTTCCATCAGTACGGAAACTGACATCCCTCCTTCTCCCCAGCCAAGGGCAGGGTCAAGGATTTGCTTCTTCACAGCCCACCCATGTGCTGTGGCTCACAGAGATGACCAAGGGGGGCGGGGCTGTTATTTTGCAGATATCGACGAATGCCATCACCCTGGCGCCTGCCCTGATGAGAGATGCGTCAACTCCCCTGGCTCCTACACTTGCCTGCCCTGCGAGGAGGGCTACAGGGGCCAGAATGGGAGCTGTGTAGGTGAGGGCTGCTTGCCAAGGCACTGAGGGGGCTGTTTGGCCTTGGGACCCCTGGATGAGCCCACAACAGGAAGGGGAAGGGGTGGGCAGAGGGAAGTGGCTTGGAGGCTATTGTCCTCCATGACCTGGCTGGGTTCCCAGATGACGCTGGGGCTGAGATGGGTGTGCTTCAGTTACTGGTGCCCTGCCCTCTGAATCAGCCGGGGGTGGGGGGTGCCTGTCAGCTCCTTGGCCGTAACCATCCAGGAGCTACAGCCCAAGGTCCCAGTGGCTTCTGTGGCTGGATCCTGCTAGGTAGAGTGAGGTACCAAGCGTCTTTGGAAGAGGCCGACACCGGTGGTGTGTTTCCCAGGGAAGAGTGGTCTTCTGCTCTTCTGCATCTTAAGGTCTCAGTGTCTAACAGCAACGCCTAACTCAACAGCGGGTGCCCTTCTCCCTCTGGCGGGGAGGGGTGCTACATGTCATCTGTAGGAGGAACGCTCTTTCCCCTCAGCCCCTACAGGAAGAAGGACCCAGGGTTCAGAATGCCAGGAGGGACTGAGTTGTGAATAGATGCTTTGAGGCTCTGGAGAGGGCAGACATTTCCCAGGCCCTTGAGACTGCCACTCAGCCACCCAGGCATAACTTGCCCTCTCTCTGCATTGCCCACTCACCTATTGAACCTAGTGGGTGGGCTGGGAACATGAGATAATGCCAGTCTGGTTGGCGGATAGGAGACCAGAGAGGTTCAGACTCACTATAAGGTGAGTCAAGGGTCTTAGACACTTGACTCCAGGTGTCCTCAGATGGGCCAAACCAGTCCCAGGGCTGGGGGACCTGGCCCCCTTTTCTAGGAATTTGCAGGATGCTCTGTGTCACTAGATAGAGCTGAAGTGAGCTCTGGGGGGGAAGTGAGCTCAGGGGAGAAAGGTACCCTGTCTAAGTAGGTGGGCCCAGGAACAGGAAGGACCTCGTGCCCTTCCCAGGGTGCCTATGGCCCCTCTGAATGCTGATTCCCTGGCCTCGTAATTGAGATGCTCTCAGCCTGATGATGGAGGCTGTGTGAGGGAGACGAGGCCAGCCTGCCATCCTGGACTTCTCTCCCGCAGATGTGAATGAGTGTCTGACCCCTGGGGTCTGCACCCATGGAACGTGCATCAACCTGGAGGGCTCCTTTAGATGCTCTTGTGAGCCAGGCTTCGAGGTCACCTCAGATGAGAAGGGCTGCCAAGGTACAAAGAAGATCTGAAGCATGCTTTGTCCACAGCGAGTCAGCCTGCAGCTCCTTCCCTCTGGCCCCACATCCCTGAGCATGCTGACCCAACATGTGGCTGCGAGACCCGTCCTTTCCCCCACCCGGCCCCACTCCCGCCCCACTGGTCTCTGGCTAGCCTGGCGTGTCTGTCCTGCAGAGCCCCACACAGAGCTCAATGGCCTGTTTCAGATGTTGACGAGTGTGCCAGCCGGGCCTCGTGCCCCGCGGGCCTCTGCCTCAACACGGAGGGCTCCTTCACCTGCTCGGCCTGCGAGAGTGGGTACTGGGTGAACGAGAACGGCACCGCCTGCGAAGGTAACCCGGGGGAGGGGGGATGGCAGAGAGGGACCGAGAACACAAGCCCTCTTACCTCTCAAAGAACATTCCATTTGTCCCCTAGCTTGGGGCTGATGCTGAGGGTCTCCAGGCTAAGCTAGAGGACCCTGTGAATGGACTTGGCCCCAGGCACAGCTTCTATTTCCTCCTCCATGAGGACAGGAGGAAAAGGGAGTCACAGAGGCAAGAGGGAAGCTGACAGCAGAGCTGCCCCAGGAGCATCCTGGGGAGAGGGTACTGGGGTTGCCCTACAGAAGGCTCACAGCCAGGGCCTCCCCTTCCCCAGGGACCCCCAGAAAGTCCTATAAGCTCAGAGAGGGAGCCAGAGGCGTGGGGTGGTTTCTGCCTCACCAGGTGGAGGGAGGCCTCCTAGGCCCCCGGGTGACTGGCTGGCTGGCTGCCCCAGACCTAGACGAGTGTGCCCTTCTGGGAGTCTGCCCCAACACTGCAGGCTCCTTCTCCTGCAGGGACTGCGAGCGGGGCTACCGGCTCAGCGCCCTGGGCCACACCTGTGACGTGAGAGGCCCCCCCACCATGGGGGAGAAGAGCGCAGACTAACCCATCACCCTTAGAGAAGGGCGCTCACCTCAGATGGTGGGCCAGCTGGGGACACCTATTCTTGCCCCTCCCCCAACAGTAGTCGGAAAGGCGACTGCAGATCTGGGTCTAGGGGACCACTGAAGCCACAAGCTTCAGGGCGTGTCAGAATCGCTGGGGGAGTTTGTTCAACAAGCAGCTTCCCGGGGCCTTGTCCCAGACCTACTAAATCTACCTCTGTTGGGGGCCCTTGGGATCTGTCATCTAACAAGGTCCTCAAGGGTTCCTTGTAAGGGTGGGTGCTGGGACCATATTCTGAAAAACCTTGGCCTGTACCAGGCAATCTGTAGGCCAATTTAAATAATCTAGTTTCTGTTACCTTCTTAGGTTCTCTGTATCTCCTTCCTCGGCTTATTTCTCATTTGCCTTCCCATTGTTTCTCAGTGAAATCTCAGCCATCTCAGCCATGATGAGGGCAGTGGGGTTCGGCCACCCTAGGCCAGGGTTGCTGGGATAGGCCAACTGTCCCCAAGGTGGGCACTGTGTGAGCTGCCAGAGGCGGGGGAGCTGGGACAGGAGGGAGCTGCAGTCATCCTGCTCCCCAAAGGCTCCCTCGCCAGCTTCTCCCAGCTGTGCTGCTTTACAAGGGAACGACGCCCCATGGGTCCAGTCTCCTCAGGCAGGTGCCAGGTCCTCTGGAGACCTCCCCGTTGGCTCCTGCCCTTGGGAGGTGCTGCCATCGGCTGCCCTCCTCCCTGTGTGACCCTGCAGATGTGGATGAGTGTGAAGACCCCCAGAGCAGCTGCCTGGGAGGCGAGTGCAAGAACACGGCCGGCTCCTACCAGTGCCTCTGCCCCCCGGGCTTCCAGCTGGCCAATGGAACCGTGTGTGAGGGTGAGTGGCTCAGGTCTCCCCACCGGGGACGGGGGCAGAGTGCTCGGGGAGGCGGGAGCGTCCCCGGGACACAGCACAGCCCATCTTCTCCCTGCAGACGTGGACGAGTGCGTGGGAGAGAAGCATTGCGCACCGCGCGGCGAGTGCCTCAACAGCCACGGGTCCTTTTTCTGTCTCTGTGCCCCCGGCTTTGCCAGCGCAGAGGGGGGCGCCAGCTGCCAAGGTGAGGAGCCAGCAGCAGGGGGCGCTAGAGGCTACCTAGAGTACTGAAATAAAATGCTCGCGGTCCCACCCAGGATGGGAAGATAGGAGGCTGAGTGATGAGATGGGAGCCAGGTGTCAGGAGGACTCAGTCTTCCTCCAGGGCCTCTCCATGGTGTCTGTGGCAGGTGCCCTCACCCTCTCTCCCCTTGACACAGCCCCAGTTCCAGGGCTCCGCCCCCCAGTCGGGCCTCTGGCTTCCAGCTCTGGACTCTCCCTCGGACCTTCTACCACTTTCCTACTTCGAGCCACTCCCTGGCCCTCCTGTGGGCTCCTCAGGGCCCAGAAGAAGCTGCACAGGGCCCTGGGGACCCATGGCTGGTCCTGCTGACAGATGTCTCTATTCTAGATGTGGACGAGTGTGCAGTCACTGACCGGTGTCTCGGGGGGCAATGTGTCAACACTGAGGGCTCCTTCAACTGTCTGTGCAAGACTGGCTTCCAGCCCTCCGCAGAGAGCGGGGAGTGTGTGGGTAAGGGCTCTGGCGGGAGCGAACGGGGCCCCTCCCCACCGCTGTCCCCTCCACTCCGCCTCCTCCTCAGCTCCCTGGGACCTGGACCCCCAGCTTCCGGGAAGCAGAGCACTTTCCACAGATTAATCATCCAATGCATTTATTGAGCCTCTGCTGACTCAGGGACTGTCTCCGGATGTCCTTGTGCTAGCAGAGCACACAATCTAGTTTTTAAAGCCAAACTGATGCAATAGATATTTATTAAACACCACCTGGGTTCAATGTCTTTTGCTGGAACCAATAGACAGTTATGGACAATCTTGAAATTGACCAAGGGAGACAGCTATGAAGACGACTCTCCATAACACACTTTGGGGAAGGTTTTCTATAAAGAGAAGTAGAAAGCGCTCTGCTGTAGAGAGCAGGGTGTGGGGGACAGGAGTGTCACAGAGGCTGAGAGCTCAGCGCTCTCCTAAATAGCAGAGCGCTCACCGCCTAGACACTCAGCCCTGCGGGTCAGGGGAAATGATCCTGAACTTGATGTTTGGGGGTTGACATGAGCACAGTAGTTTGGAACAGATCAAGGACCCCAGAGGTTGTGGGGCATGACCTTTTAATGCCAGAGACGTGGGGCCAGAGTAGTGACCCGGCCACTTCTGTCCCCTCTCATGACTCTGGGGACAGACACCGATGAGTGTGAGGACTTTGGAGACTCGGCGTGTGGGGCCTGGAGGTGTGAGAACAGCCCCGGCTCCTACCGCTGTGTCCCGGGCTGCCAGCCCGGCTTCCACGTGGCCCCGACTGGAGACTGCGCTGGTGAGTCGGGAGCGGGTGTCCAGGGTTAGAAGCCTGAGGACACCTATTTTTCATGTATCCAGCTAGAAACTATTTTTTGCAGCTGTTTGAAGTTTGTGTATTTTCCATACAGCAGTGCTTACACAAAAATTGCAGAGGAATGTGGTAGAGTTTTCCTTTCCTGTATTCAGAAGTTAGCTTTCAGAAATCTTGGTGTTAATAGACCAAATAAATAAGAATTCCCAGCGAATAGAGAGCACACCCTACACTGTAGCCTCCCCTGTCCCACAGACATAGACGAGTGTGCCAACGACACCATGTGTGGGAGCCACGGCTTCTGCGACAACACCGACGGCTCCTTCCGCTGCCTCTGTGACCAGGGCTTCGAGACCTCGCCCTCCGGCTGGGACTGCGTTGGTGAGAAGCCTGTGGGCCAGCCAGCTCTGAGCCAGGGAAGGGAAGGCCCTTGGGCCCTTGATCCCATCTCCACAGATCTTGGCTGCCCTGCATGGAGGGGCCCTAGGGCCCTCCTCCTGAAATGTTCAGGGTCTAACACGGCTCCGTAAGGGGTCCTCATAGAGTGGCAAGGGAGGGAGATTTCAGCTCCACCCTACAGGGGCACCTTGGCCAGGTTGGTCAAGGAAGCGAGGCCACCGTCAACCAGCAGGGGAAGCAAGCACACTAGTGAAGTCACCACCCTTCCCCAGAGACCCTAAGGTCTCAAGGGGCACATCTGGGGACGGTGCAGAGGGAGGAACCCTTCCTCTTTGCCCACGTACGGACTCTTTTCTGCCGCCCTTCTCCTGCTTCCTCTTCCTTCCCATGCCCTCTGCTCACCTGTTCCTCCTTCCTGCTAACTCATACCCACTTCCACTCTTGCCCCGAGGCCTAGCCTGTTTCTTTGGGGCGGATGAGACAAGGATCTGCCCGCTGGGCTTGAGGCAGGGGCAGGGGTGCCTGGGCTGCCTCTCCTCCGTCCACGAGCCTGTCCTCCTGCCTGGCAGACGTGAATGAGTGCGAGCTCATGCTGGCGGTGTGCGGGGCGGCACTCTGCGAGAACGTGGAGGGCTCCTTCCTGTGCCTCTGCGCCAGCGACCTGGAGGAGTACGATGCTCAGGAGGGGCGCTGCCGACCGCGGGGGGCTGGAGGTGAGCCCCGGACCCCATCCCGTCGTTGTGCACCACCACTCCATGGCTTACAAAGCGCTTCCCCTGCTCCAGCTCTTGAGAGGGATGTGGGCCGGGCCGCGCTGCAGCTCAGGGATGGAGCGCCGAGCGGTGAGGGGTCTGAGAGTGTGGTGCCGAGTCTGCTCCAGGCCAGGGAACTTCCAGGAGGCTGCAGGGTCGTGACGACCCTACAGGAGGCTCAAGAAGCTATAATGCCAACTTAGGGGGGCCCCAGGGGTCTCAGATTGAGTTTTGGAGGAACCCTCAATCCAACCCCGGGGAGCTCTTGGCTGAAGGAGACTCTGAAGCTGAGCTAAGCTCGACTCTCCCCGTCCCACTCCACCGAGAGCTGCTGCTGGGTTCAGCCTCTCAGCCCTGGCTGGACTAGGACTCAGCTGGACTTCTCTGACTTGGGGAAAAGCAAGCAGGACTTAGAACAAGGAAGGGTGGGAGGGGCAGGGGTACAGTGTGAAGCAGAGGAATGGGCAGAGAGGGCTGCCCATACGGTATGCCAGGGACTGGGGGCGCCCCACTGCAGTGGAGGGAGGCAGGATGGTACGCTGGAAGGAGCGGGGGTTGGCACCAGAGGAACGGGGGTCAACTCTGCTAAGCCCCTAGGTGGCTTTGGCAAGTCACCTAGCTTCTCGAAGCCTCGGCTGCCTCTCCTATGACAGAGGGCTGAGGGTAAGCTCTCCGTAAGGGTGTGAAGAGCATCAGGCGAGACAATGGAAGCATTTCGCACACTGTAAAATGCTATATAAATGGTTAACTTTTAAAATAAATTCAAAGGCTAGGGTGCCCCAGGGGGCCATGAACAGACAATAATAAGGGGCTTCTATCGCAAATAGATCAGAGGATCCCTGAGGCCCTGCCAGGGGAACACCCCCCAGGCCCCATCCGCATGGGATGCTACTCTGGGCAAAAGGGCCAGCCGCCCTGCTCCAGCCTTCTGGGCCGGAACACCACGCAGGCCGAGTGCTGCTGCACCCAGGGCACCGGCTGGGGAGATGCCTGTGAGCTGTGCCCAGCAGAGGACTCAGGTAAGGCCCCCAAGGGTCCCAAATCCTCTCAGGGTCAGCTCTGCAGGGTGACACTGAAAGAAGTGGAGGGAGAGGAAGGGGGGGGCGGGTAGCAGAACCCTTCTCCCTCTGAGCTTGGATGCCTCCCTGCACAGTCGAATTCAGCGAGATCTGCCCTAGTGGGAAAGGCTACATCCCCGTGGAAGGAGCCTGGATGTTTGGACAGACCACATACACAGGTAACCTCCCTACAGACCCTCCTTCCCAAATGCCACTCACCTGACTAGGCCCGGCCTGGTCCTCCAGGAGGCCCCCAGGGAAGCTCTGCATGCAGTCCCTGCCTCTCAGGGTGCTTCCAACGTTCCTGTCCCAGGGCTGCAGATTTTTAGCTGCAAGTTCTGACCTGAGCTCCTCCTGGAGTGTCTATACAACCCCACTTTGGTTTCTCTGCTCCCTCGAGGCTGAACCCTCCAAGGAACAAACTACGATGCCTCGAATAACCCAGTCACAGGGCACAGGGACACAGGCTGGAGGCAGCTGCTGGTCTCCCTGGCCCCA
This sequence comes from Mesoplodon mirus, assembly GCF_964341445.2. Taxonomy (NCBI): domain Eukaryota; kingdom Metazoa; phylum Chordata; class Mammalia; order Artiodactyla; family Ziphiidae; genus Mesoplodon; species Mesoplodon mirus. Next base: position 160,602,299 of record NC_138979.1, on the reverse strand, counting down.
CTTACGAAGCCCAAAACTTTGGGGAACTCACACTCAGAAAGGGTGGTTCAGGTATAGGCTCACACCTGAAACTGGAAAAGGAAATAACAGAAATGGAAGTAGTTCCCCTTGAATGCTTGCTATATGCCAAACACCGTTTTAAGCACCTTACGTGTATTAACCTTTTAATCCTCATAATAACTCTAAGAGGTTAAGTAGTGGTATCCATATTTTCTAGGTAGGAAACTGAGGCAAGGAGAACTTAAGCAATTTGCCCGAAGTCACCCACCCAGCAAGCGGCAAGGCCGGGATTTGACCCCAGCCAGTCTGGCTTTGGAACCCCTAGTCCTAAGAACTGCCCCATCCTGCTTCTCGCCTTCCCCTCGCCTCAGCTCTGCCCTCCCACAGATGCTGACGAGTGTGTGATGTTTGGGCCTGGTCTCTGCCAGAACGGCCGGTGCCTCAACACGGTGCCTGGCTACGTCTGCCTGTGCGATGCTGGCTACCACTACAATGCTGCCCGCAGGAAGTGTGAGGGTGAGACACCTGGCACCCCTCCCCACCCTGGGGCCCAGAGCTGAGTGCTCACCCACCCCTGCCAGCCAGCCCAATTCTTGCTGGGATTCCCCTTTCCGGGGAAGACACCCGCTACAGCGGGCAGGTCTGAGGTGAGGGAACCTACTGGAAAGGCATCCCTGGGAAGGGGGTGAGGAGGGGACACAGTTACAAGAAAACCCCCTTCCCTGAAGGTGGCCTGTGGGCAGGCCGCGTTGGCACTGCCCCCGACCTTCCTCCCATCTCCCTGCCTCCCAGATCACGACGAGTGCCAGGACATGGCCTGTGAGAACGGCGGGTGTATGAACACGGAAGGCTCTTTCCACTGCTTCTGCAGCCCGCCCCTCACCCTGGACCTCAGCCAGCAGCGCTGTGTGAACAGCACCAGCGGTGTGGGTCAGTGGGGGGGCCATGGGGCGGTGGGGCAGCAGGGGGAGCGGACCTGGGCTGGGGGGCTCACATGCCTCCATGCCCTGTGCCACCAGAGGACCTGCCTGACCATGACATCCACACGGACATCTGCTGGAAAAAAGTCACCAATTACGTGTGCAGCCATCCCCTGCACGGACGCCACACCACCTACACTGAGTGCTGCTGCCAGGACGGCGAGGCCTGGAGCCAGCAGTGTGCCCTGTGCCCCCCCAGGAGCTCTGGTGAGAAGGGCGGCCTGTGCCTGAAGGAGGGAAGGAGGGACACCTGCAGAGCTGGGCTGGGCCCCAGGGTAGGGGATGTCCTCACCTTGGAATCCACAGCCATCCAGGTCTGTGGATTTAGAACGGAGTAGGGTAAGTCAAGGCCCTGTCTTCCATCCCCGTCGTTTGGGGACAGAGCGGGGGAGAGAGGACGGCAGTCCCAGCACGCTGCCTCTCTCCGTGGGGTGGTGAGCATGAGGTGGGGAAACAGCACTCCAGGCTTCAGCTACCAGGAGCCAGGCCCAGCTTCCTCTCTCCCTCCTCCCTGACAGAGGTCTACGCTCAGCTGTGCAACGTGGCCCGCATTGAAGCGGAGCGGGAGGCCGGGGTCCACTTCCGGCCCGGCTATGAGTATGGCCCTGGGCCCGAGGACCTGCACTACAGCCTCTATGGCCCAGACGGGGTCCCCTTCTACAACTACCTGGGCCCCGAGGACACCATCCCTGAGCCGCTCTTCCCCAACATGGCCAGCCGCCCGGGGGACCGCACACCGGCCCTCGAGCCTCCCCTGCAGCCCTCAGAACTCCAGCCCCACTACGTGGCCAGCCATCCAGGTCTGTGTTGCTGCAAAAATGGGGAAGAGGTGGGCTCTGAAGCTGTTTCACTTCCATCTCCTCCATCTGCTCATCACTGTCAGCAGGGTGAGGACAGGGAAGGGAAAAGACCACCAAGCCCTCTCACAGGTCACTCAAGGGAGAACTCCAAATGCCCGGGTCACACATTAACACCTCCCTCTGATGGACTAGCACAGGGGACACAGAGAGGTACAGGGCATCATCCCAACCTCAAAAGCTGCCTGTGGGAGTTGAAGCGGGGGACAGCACACGCTCCCACCACGCCACTTACAGTATGCAGGATACCCTGCCCTGCAGGTTCACACTTGTGACCTGAAATGGGGATCAAGGATTTCTAATCACTTTAAAGGTCCACTGTGGTGACCCAGTTTGTAAATGGCCATGACCCCAGCACTCAGGACTTGGATTCTAATGAGGAAGTCGGGCCTGGCATCTGTGCAGTGGACGCGGTACCTGCCACGGGGACAGCCACTGCATCTGACTCATCAAAACTGCACTGAGGGGCCTCCCTGGTGGCGCAGTGGTTGAGAGTCCGCCTGCCGATGCAGGGGATACGGGTTCGTGCCCCGGTCTGGGAGGATCCCATATGCCGCGGAGCGGCTGGGCCCGTGAGCCATGGCCGCTGGGCCTGCGCATCCGGAGCCTGTGCTCCGCAACGGGAGAGGCCACAACAGAGAGGGGCCCGCATACCGCAAAAAAAAAAAAAAAAAAAAAAAAAAAAAAAAAAAAAAACTGCACTGAGGGGCTTCCCTGGTGGCGCAGTGGTTGAGTCCGTCTGCCGATGCAGGGGACACGGGTTCATGCTCCGGTCCGGGAGGATCCCACATGCCGTGGAGTGGCTAGGCCCGTGAGCCATGGCCGCTGAGCCTGCGCGTCCGGAGCCTGTGCTCCGCAATGGGAGAGGCCACTGCAGTGAGAGGCCCGCGTACCGCAAAAAAAAAAAAAAAAAAAAACTGCACTGAGATTAGGGACAGGGTCTTTTCCAGGGGAGGGGGGTTGCTTAGAGAAAGAAGAGGGTTAGGCAGATCTTGGAGTTTTGCTTTGTGGTGAGTGAGGGTAATTCCCTTTTGCTACCAATCGTGTCCGCCCCCAAAAAAACTATGTAAAGATTTTAACAAAATACCCTGCCACCAACCACAACAAAATCAAAACTGTACAGGGACACCCAAGCGCTCAGGAGCCCTGGCGTTGTGAAAGCAGTGAGTCCCAACCTCCCCAGAGCCCTCATTTAAAGTAAGCGTGCCTCCCCATCTAAAATGACACGTACTTATTTTTAAGAGTATTGCTTTTTGTCTCAGCATCTTTCTGTGAGAGTGTTACGATCCTTCCCAGCCCAACCCCAGGAGTTCATTAGAGGAAACCCTCTGAGCGGAGGGCGAGGGCCCCAGGGTGGAGTACAAGGCCTTAGACCCCTTCTCTCTCTGACTCCCTCCTACCAGAGCACCAGGCCGGCTTTGAAGGGCTTCAGGCCGAGGAGTGCGGCATCCTGAACGGCTGTGAGAATGGCCGCTGCGTGCGCGTGCAGGAGGGCTACACCTGTGACTGCTTCGAGGGCTTCCAGCTGGACATGGCCAACATGGCCTGTGTGGGTAGGTTTGGAATCAGAGTGGCAATGCCCAGGGAGCAGGACGGCCCTGCTGGCTCCATGTGGAAAAGTCAGACTGGCCCACTGCTCACTGAGGGTACAGGACTGAGCCTAGCTGGGAGATCCAGTGCTGCCCCCTAGCAGGCCTGCCGGGCTCCAGGCCGAGGGGTGAGAGCTCCAAAGGTCTACGCTGTGTTTAGAAAGCCCTTTCCATGGAGGTTCCCAGATAGAAGAAAGGCAGGAACAAGACAGCATGGTCACAGTATGGGCTCACTATCACCGGCTTTGTGTCCGTGAGTTGCTTCCTTTTGGGCAGTGACTTTATCCTCCGGCCGCCACATCTACGATTCCACTGCAGGGCAGGGGTCAGGGCTCAGTGGCCAGAGGGGCAGATGCAGCAGGCCAGAGGCGCGTGGGCTCCCTACAGCTCTCTCTTCCCTCTCCTCCTCTTAGATGTGAATGAATGTGATGACTTGAACGGGCCTGCAGCACTCTGTGTCCACGGTCACTGCGAGAACACGGAGGGCTCCTACCTCTGCCGCTGCCCCCCAGGTTATGTTGCCGAGGCAGGCCCCCCACGCTGCACCGCCAAGGAGTAGCAGCGAGGGGTCAGTGCAGGCAGTTACCTGGAAATGGGCCCTGGCCACCGGCGGGGCCTTGAGGAAGCTCTCCTAGTTGGGGAGACGACACGAAGACACCGGGCAGGAGGCCCTGCAGCCCGCTCCCAGCCAGCCTCATCTGCTTTTCATCTCCCCCAGCTTCGGCTCTGGCTGTGAGCTTCTGTCACCACCTCCACACCGCCATGCCCTTGCTTGGCTCAAACACCACCAAATGCTTTAATGCGTCAACCACTGGCCGTGAGGCCCAGTCTGCCACCTGTCCTGGCCTTGCTATGGGATGCTTACCAAAGGAGGGCCCTGAACCAGCCCCTCAAGCTGTGCAAACATGCAAGGTCCTTCGGCCTCACACTGCACACACCCTTTTCCAGCCATGATCCACGTATCATCCTGATGATTCCACACCTGGATCAGAGGCTATCTCCGCCCTGGGATGGTCCTTCAGAATCTATCAAGCAAAAAAGGATTGGGGGGAGTTTGGGGAGTGACTCCAATGCCTCCTCCCGAGAACCGTCACCACCACTCAGCAAATCTGGTCTGGGCCAGTTGTGCCACATCTCCACCTTGTTGCCAGTTCTGTGGCCCCGGGGAAGGGCAGAAGATCCGCTCATCTCAGAGAAGCCAAACTGACACTACATTGCTAGTGAGAGACACGGATGAAGGGGAGCAAGGAGGCAATGGAACAAAATACGGGGAGTTGATAAAAAAAGGGGGAGCCAGGGCTTCATACAAGTCTAAAGAAAATATTCAGTAGCTTCAGGTAAATAAACATGCAGAATCTACCCAGCGATAGCTCCTGTACCCCACAGCAAGGGCTGCCACAAAGCAGGGTGCCCACCTCAGAAGGCCTCTATTAAATACATTCTGCTTCTTACAGGAGACAAATCTCTCCCGGGCTCTCCTTTTGTGGACACCAGGTTGATGTGCTGAAAATAAAGAGTCTATTTTCTAGCTTATGAAATACAGTGTCATCTTGCTTAGGGCAAGCGAGATTTCCTACGTTGTTTCTTCTCTCTACTCAGAGGCCTCTGACCTCTTCTCCTTCATAAAACGGCTGGCTGGCATCCCACCGAGTTTACAAGTAGAGACTCACTCCAACCTTGGCTAGCTGGGAGTCTAAAACCACGGTGAAATAAAGAAATGTACATCTGGGCTCTCCTGTTTTTGTTTTTATTTCATATTAAACCAAATTTATAAACCAAAGTTCTTGGCTGAGTCTAAATGTTAGAGATGAGGCTGTGCTAACCCCTCGCCAGCTCTGCCGATAGTCTAGGATTGGGTTCCAATATCCAATAGGAAAATGTTCTTTCCTCTTCTAAGACAAAGAAAGCTCTGACTTTGCATTTCTCTGATGAATGGCAAGGTAAATGAACAAGACTCTGTGTGCCTGAAGACATGGAGATGAATGCTCTTTTCTTAATTTAATCTGTCCTGTCCTACCTGCCGCTCTGTCAGCCATCACAAAATAACTTATTGAATGCTTGCTATGTGCCAGGCCTGTGTTGAATGCTGTACACAAATTTCATTTAATCATCCAACAATCCTACTTACTATTTTTATTCCCAATTTACAGATGAGGAACTTGGACTTACAAAGCTTAAACAATTTGTTCTAGGTCACTATACTAGTTGAGATGTTCTCAGCAGACAAAAATATATAGTTCTTAAACATATGAAAATATTCTGACCTTCATTCATAATAAAAAGAAATACAAGTTAAAACTACACTGAGACACTTTTTTAAACTGTCAGATTGGCAAAGATTTAAGTTTGTTAAAACTCCTAGTTGGCAAGCACCTGGGGAAAGAGGTACTCACGTACATAGCTGACAGGAGTATATACTGACACAACTTCTGAAGAGGATAATATGGCAGTGCCTTTCAAAATTATAAAAGCACTTACTCTTTAAATCAGTAATTCCACTTCTCGGAATTTAACCTTCAGATATAGTCTTATCAAATGAAAAATGACATATGTAAGAGATAATTTATTATAGCATTATTTGTAATAGCAAAAGGTTAGAAGCAATTAATTGCTATGGAGCCCTAATAAGAAAAAAAAAAAAAAGTGGCTCTAAATGCCTGGGTAAGATTTCCAAAATAGATTAAGGGAAAAAGGAAGGTTATACAACAAAGTGAAGCCTACGCTGCTATTGCTATTTGTCTAAAACAGGGGGAAAAGAATTGGGTATCTGCTAACCTCATCCTTGCCGCTCCACCTCACTCTCCGTATTTCAGAGAACTCACCATTCCTCAATATACCCTTCGGGCACTGCACTTCCTTAAATGCTGTTCCCACTGCGCCTCCTCCCAGCCCTCACCTTCCTGCTCGCCCTTCTCAAGATAGTTCATGCATATACACATACATCCTTGTATTAGAAACACAAATGGCATACTGTGCATGCTGTTCTGCACTTTTTTTACTTAATACATACTTGCACATAAAGGGCTGTCTCATTCTATTTTACAACTGTATACGTCTCCATTGAACGGATAAATCATAATTTATTTAATCAGTCCCCTATTAATGGAGATTTCCATTGTTTCCTATCTTTTGCTATTAAAAATAATGCTGTAATGAACATTCTTGTGCATATGTTATTTCACATTATATCTACGGAATTGTACCTGTGGGCTAAATTCTTAGAAACAAGGGTAGTTGATGGGGAGGGCAACAGAGTGGATGGGCACAGGATTGGGAGACTTTTCACTGTATTCCCTTTTGTGTCTTTTTGAATTTTGTACCATATGTCTTACCTATTCAAAAATAAAATATTTTTAAATACAGCTGCTGGACATAGACTGCTTAAATGCTCCCTCTCTTTATATACTTATCTGACTATATTTTACAATTAAAGCCAGATGATAATTATTTCAAAACTTCTTAAAGCAAACTTCCTTTAAACAGCCCTGCGGCATTTCTGTGGAGAAATGGCAAACAAGGACTTTAAAAGAGCAATCATAAACCTCAATGCAAGATATCTAGAAAAGCAGAGGAATTTCCTGCTTTTGAGACAAACATGCAAGGCCATGATAATGTTGCAAGGGACAGTGTGAGGCTCTGCCCACTGCAGGGTGCCAGTTCAGGGCCAGAGTTCACGGGAGGGCTACCCCATGACAGTCAGTGCTGCCCACTTCTCTGTATAGGATGCTCTGGCCAAATATCGACCCTCCGCTCACGCTTTATGACAAAAGACCAAAAGAATAGGGCGCAATTCCCAGAAGAAAAGTTAGAGAAAGAAGAGTATCTTCTTGGACACCTACCTTAGTAGTCCTTCCTAATCTCTTACTTCTGAATCCCTTGTAACTGGTCAACATTCCCAAAGAAACTAAGGGTGGGTGGGACACCTATAGTTTATATACCACTGGTCACTATCAATCATGTAACTGAAGAGTATGATTCCGCAACAAGGAAAGATCTGGATGTTGACCAAGAAGCCCCCTCTTTTGAGCCAACAACATAAAGGTTCACACATAAAGCAGAGGGAGGGCTCCTGTGCCTTCAGTTCTTACACAATTATGTTTGGCTACGGCAATGGTGGAGCATGTTGCCCCAGGCAGTCACTAGCTTATGAAGTTAAATAAAACCAATTCTGCAATAAATAGCATCTTGATAACCTCCCCTCAAAGTAATAGGGAGGCAAAATCTTCCAGCTGATACTGGAAGAGTATAACATTTTCCTAAATGAACTGCACAGTGAGCAAAATTCGTGAAAATGTCTGCTGGCTTTTACGGCCTGCTAGGAAGAGGGCATCTGGTCAGAAAAGCCTACAGAAGTTCCTAAACCTATTTTACCACCACTTACTATTATTCCAAGCCAACTGCCCTGTCCCCTTGATGCTATCCACTCCCCCTGCCCTGTGTTCTTAAAATTTCTACATTGCCCTCCTCCAATGGGGACCTCTTGTCACCACCTCAGGTTTCCCTATGAAGCTTTTCCAGTGCAATAAGGTGATTCCTCCCAAACCCACCCTCTGTAAACACAAAATTCCAATTCTTCCATTAATATGAGGTATTTACACATGGTCAATCAAAGAGACCCTGTTCCTGCCTAACTGACCACTGGAATTTAATTGTTTTTTGAACAACTAAAGCTATTATGCTTGTGCTAAGATCACCATATAAATAAATAACCCACAAAAATATCATGGAAGAAGAGGTTTAACACCTAAAATGTAACAAAATCTCTTTCTAACGAGGATGAAAGGACTTAGTCTGAGCTGAAAATCTTATTAGGCCCAGGTACTGGCAGCAACTTTCAATAGCTTAGTAAAGTTACACACAGACACTTCCAGAGTATGCTGCTTTCTGCCTCCTTCCATGGATATCTGCTTTAAAAAAAAACTGCTCAGGGCTTCCCTGGTGGCGCAGTGGTTGAGAGTCTGCCTGCCGATGCAGGGGACACGGGTTTGTGCCCCGGTCCGGGAAGATCCCACATACTGCGGAGCGGCTGGGCCCGTGAGCCATGGCTGCTGAGCCTGCGCGTCCAGAGCCTGTGCTCCACAACGGGAGAGGCCACAACAGTGAGAGGCCCGCATACCGCAAAAAAAAAAAAAAAAAAAAAAAAGAAAAACTGCTCAGGTTTCTGAGTGTCCCTTTCTTTCATCTTTGTACACACTGCACACGATAGGTTTGTTTTCTCTAAGTCCTAGGTTTTCCCATATTGAAAATGTAAGTATGAAGTTTCTGTCTCAGATATTTTGGCTCTAAATTCTGTATTTCTATTTTTCTAATGGTAAATTATTTATTGAATGACCTTAATTCCAATTCAGTCTAGAAAAATTTCAATCCAGTCCAGAAATGCAAGATTTGCCAACATGAACTTTTAGGCTCTCGAGGAAAAGATGGGTTTAACCAATAATCCTTACAGAATCAACTTGGTTGTGGTTTCCCCAGAATTAGCATTCATTAATCATTTGTCATGGTGGTGGTGTTTTTATCTTTTTTTAGTTGTCTGTCCACGCAATTCCGGCTGCCCCAGCTCCGTCACACACATACCACGATTATTTCTAGCTCTTTGGCCTATTTAAGTGCTATACCAAACAAGTACTTTAAAATTCATTGGAATTTGTGGCTCAAAAGCTCTTCTTTCAGTGACTCTAAAGTAAGGTTACCAAGTTTAACAAGTAAATATACAGGATACCCGGTTAAATTTGAATCTCAGATAAACAACAAATAATTTCTAGTATTCACTGAGACACACTTATACTAAAAATTATTTGCTATTTTTCTGAAATTCATATTTAAATGGGCATCCTGCATTTTATCTGGTAGTCCAAACTAAAAAAAAAAAAAAAAAAAAATCCCCAAGTATCTATTATCTGTGCCAACAAAGGGACCACTTCCTGCTACACAATGAGACCAGAAACATTTTACACCATAAGGTAAGTGAAGCAACATATTCTAAAAAGATTCAGTCACTAAAGGATCAAAGAAGCTTAAAATGTCTGTGTGAATATGGAGTATGGAGGCTATTTTTCAAACAATTCAAGTATCGGCGAGGTTTAGGTCCAAGTTTTCTGGGTGATGGGCAATTGGTTTTGTAAATCTAGCAGATTCATGAGTATGAGAGGAAAATGTATCTGCTGTAACAAATGGGAAGCAGAGAATGGGCTGCATAGAAAATAAGGGTAAGTCAACTAGCACATTCAGGAAGGATGAGATGAAAAAGATAACATTTCATTTGCCTTTTTCATCCTCTCTGGCCTAGTAACCAGCGTTCAACCTACCCAATCTGTGACCCCGATCCACAACACAAGTAATTAAGGACTTTCTTTAAAATGAAGCTTTTACACATAGCTATACAAGTATGTACAAGTAGCTCTGAAGGCCAGAGAATTCCAAATTCTGGAACCTTGGAGGCTCTACAGATGATACTGGTTTCAACAAGTTACTAAATCTTACGTAATAGCATCTACAGGCTTGGCCTTACAACTGTGTGGGAGAAATTAACTCAAGAGTAAAAGCTTCACATTCTGAAAATAAATAGTGGTGAAACACAGCATTCCTGGATTGAGGGAAATCGAACTGTGAGAGGGACATGATTGGAAGGAAACCTCTAGAATTCTTCTAATCCCAGGTTCCTCAAATCCGTACAGATGATAGTAATCTCTGGGTCACCTGTCATCACATCAAAGTTTGACAGAGAAGGAAGACCCACAGGAGCAGCCTTGCTGTGCTTGAGGATTGTTCAACACTTGAAATGAGCTTCGGATCAGTTCTTGGCTGAAGTCCACATGGGCTCCTTTCACGAAGGCCAAGCTATCAGAGTCAACCACCACTCTTGCCCCACCCTGTTCAAATACCCTGAAAAGATGGGAGGAAGGCATTAATGTATATCATACACACCAAAAACAGAACACCCTCTGAGCCCAGAGATGCACATCCTCTGTTTTCTGAAATACAGAGGAAGCTTCCCTTATTACCTCTAACAGGTGCTGATCTTTTTTGAGGCAAAAAGATTCAACGGAATGAATACTAGGAAATGTTTAGAGGTTTAAGCCTGGAATCTTGCTAGTCCAGCCTGGCCCTCTACCAACTACCCTATGCACCTAGACGGGCCAGTTTTCCTCCTATGACTTAGTTATTTTGAATCAAGACAACAAATCTTCACTGTATCCCCACTGTGTGAGAAGGGTGATGTTAAATTATCCTTAGCAAACGTTTTAAATGTGGAATAAAAGTGCACCTTAAACTGGAGACACTTTTATCCCTCCTGCACATTCTCTGGGAACCCACCCCTTTCTCCTTGCCTGTCGTCGGGGTTGATAACTGTATCCAGTGAAAATTTGTACTGGAATCCGGAGCATCCACCTCCCTCCACCTCCAGCCTGAGGAATTCTGACCCTTCGGTGATTTCCAGAAGCCTCTGAAATGCAGGAAGGGGGGTCAAGAATGCCAGGCAAGGGGAGAGAGAAAGGTGGGCCAAGGGGAGATGCCCCCACTCCCGGCCCTCGCCCGCCACCGCTGCCCCGCGTCCGGCCTCTTACCTGGACGCAGCTGTCGGTGAGGTGGATCTGCCCTTCGCCAGCTTCGGGGCTGGAGGACGACAGTACCCGAAGCGCCCGAGGTCCGTGGGAGGCCGCGAGGAGCCTGCTGCGCAAGGGGGGAGGGTGAGCCTGAGAGCAGAGAGGCACCTGGCGCCCTCCACCTGGACAGCCTCAAGCCAAACCTTCACCTCCCCCGCGAGCCTTAGTTTCCCTTTAGTCCTGGAGGCGCAACCAAACACCCTTCCCAGGTGCTTTTATAGGATTGGTACCTGGCCCCTGGCCAGGGAGTGACTGCTCTCAGGGCCACAGCTGTTAGACACAACCCTCTGGCGGTCGCCATCTTCTTCCACAAGCACCGCCCTTCGCATTGTCCCAATCCCCTTCTGCGTCTAGGCCTCGGGAAGCGGGATCCACAGAAACCCCGCCTCTGAGCACACCTATTGGGTGGTGCAGGAGGAGGGGGAACTTGATTGGCTGGAAATGCTCCCATTGCGGAAGCACTTGTGGGACGCACCCACAAAGCCCGGACGGAGCATTGGAGAGAGGAGTCGGGCCGGAGGGAGGTGGGAGCCTGCTGGCCCGGCAGCAAAGTGGACCGGATGGGCGGGGTTTGCGAATGTCTGGGACCCTGTGTCTGGCTCCCTGGAGCCGGGGGCGGGGCGCGGGCAGGCCTCGGACCCGGTTGCTGGTGACCGGTCGCCTGACTGGGCTCCTCCCCCGGCCCGCCCCTGAAGGTTTATCTTGTGACCGCGGAATCTGGTTTTTCTTTCCTTGAGCTTGCGGTCTTAGCTGCGATGCGTTTCTTGGGCGCCGCGTTCCTGTTCCTGGCCCTCAGCGCCTCCGCCCTAGCCGAGCCGGTGCATTTCAACGACTGCGGTGAGCCCCGGGGCCAGCCTGAGGTTCCCGCACCCTCTGCGGGAGACCTCGACAGAACCTGGTGCTAAGATCTCTGAGCTGGGTTGGGTGGGTCCCCCGGGCTGCCAGGCTCAGCCTCGGACCCCTCGTGGAGTGGGCTGGAGTGTGTTGGGGTAGGGGACAGGGTGCTGGCCTGGATGAAACCCGACCACTCACAACTTTTCTCCTTCCTTGGAACGCGTGTTTAGGATCCCAGCACATTCCTGGAGGTGGGCCTTTTGCTGAAGTTTCCTAAAGATTGTAGGGCAAACAACTGAAGGGCCGTGTGCAGCGTTGGGCGTAAGGGGTGCAGCGCAAAACTGCTTTTTATTTATGCCTTGTGTCTTGGATGTCCTCTGCCTCTCCGCTCCTTTTGCTTTTTTAAATTTCCCTTTTGCTGACAAGTCGAAAGTCAGTTCTCCTTTTCATGAGTTATTCTGGTAGGGCGTCCTGTGGGCTATGGAATTTTGTGATTCTTACCAGTTTTCCCCTCCTATTTATAAAACTCATGTTTCTGGTCACAACTTGTGATGCATAACCCTCTCATGCAGCTGTAGTTGGAATCTTTGTTGAGAAACACAGCAGGGGGTAGAAATTGTGAGTTCCTTCAGTCAAGTCTATCAAATTGTTTGAGCAGAACTTTTCTGAAGTGGAGAGGTGTGATAATAAATGAAAGAGGCATGAAACTGATTTTATAAAATTTATGAGCTGGAAGGAAACTTGGAGATACTATAGTCAATCACTGAATTCCAGAGATGTTAGGTTACTTACCCAGTCACACAGCAGAATGGCAACCAGAATAAAATTGCTCCTTCATATCCAGTGCCCAGGTAATAGTAATTGCTTAATAAATATTTGTTGGAAAAGTAAATGAGGGAAGAAATACTCTTTCCACTATATCTCCAAAATTCATTTTGAGGCAAAAGCAAAGTTGGGGGCTAGGAGACAGGAGTGATTAAGGAATAAAAATTGCTGGCCTATTTATACTTAACAAATGCTGTTCCACTGAACTAGGAGACTGGCATTTGAAAGATCCTATTATCACCTCAAGTTACTGCCTTTCCCTCCATTAAACTTAGTGGCCAGCATTTGGATGAAGAAACTGTTAACTTTATTGTCACTCAACTCTCACAATCTATTTTACAGATGAGGAAACGGGCACATTAAGGTACTTGCCCAAGTTCTTACAGCAGTAAGGAACCAGGTTCCTAGTAAGCAGTAGGAAACTAGTGGGTGTTTGTGAGGCACTTTGGGTTTCAACAGTAACATTAACATTAAAAAAAAAGGTCGAGGGTGGGGGGGGGACTCGCCTATCGGTCCAGTGGTTAGGGCTCCACGCTTACACTGCAGGGGCCAGGGGTTTCATCCCTGGTCAGGAAACTAAGATCCTGCAAGCCATACGGCGCGGGCAAAAAAATTAAAAATTAAAAAAAGAAAAACAGGGCTTCCCTGATGGCACATTGGTTGAGAGTCCGCCTGCCAATGCAGGGGGCACGGGTTCATGCCCCGGTCCGGGAAGATCCCACATGCCGCGGAGCAGCTGGGCCCGTGAGCCATGGCCGTTGAGCCTGCGCGTCCGGAGCCTGTGCTCTGCAACAGAAGAGGCCACAACAGTGAAAGGCCCCTGTACCGCAAAAAAAAAAAAAAAAAAAAAAAAGAAAGAAAAGAAAAACAACTAAGGAAACTAAATCCTGACATTGTTCTGCTCATGTGAAAAAAGCAGGTGTTAGACTTATGGCAAAAACCTCTTAAAGGAAGGAGAGTTTCAGTTACAGACTTTCAATTTACTTTTGAATTGGGAAATACAGTGTAAAAACTTCAGTGCCCACATCAAAAGGTTTTTTGAGTCCCACTCTATGCCCCCTTTCCCTGAAGTGGTATTTCCTCAAGTGAGAAATGGGGTCAGGCGAACTAGTTTTGCAATTTTTGCAGGTTAGGACAGAAGTTTGCCCTATGGACACTGGAAATCCAGGAACGTCTTGTCAGCAAAAATAAAACTGGATGAAGGAGCTACAAGGACTGCCCTCTACTCAGTTCCTACTAGATCTTGTGACCCAGCCTTAAAAGAAACTAGGAGTTGAAAGCTTCAGCATAAGCACTGATTTTCAATAAGTTGTTGACTAAAATTCCGGATATTTTCTTTCCTGGCCATAAACAATAGGACAGAGTAGAAGAGGGTGCTTAAAGAAGAGAATCTTGTATTTATTGTTTGAGAACTTTGCCCTGATGGAGAAGCAAGTTGGTGATAGGGAACTGCTAAGTATGATTCAGACCTAGCTGAAGCAGTGTTAGTCAATACGATGCAACTCTTCCACTCAAGAGCAGGCAGATAATGTGCTCTCAACCTGCCATTTCCTTTCTGTCTTCATGCATTCTACTTTTGAGACAGAGTCCATTCTATTGTCTAGATCCATAATTTCTACCCACAAAATAAATTTGAGGTGAGAGGCTCACCCTTTCTATGAAAGGGAAACTTGCTAACCCACCCAGGAGCAGCTACTCTAGATTGAATTCATGGACTAAATCCCAATATGATAGTAATAGTGAATACCTATATAGCATTACTATGTTCCAAGCACTTATTTCAGAGCTATATGTGTATTAGCTCACCTACCCTATGAGGTAGGTACTATTATTAGCCCCCAGAGAGGCTAAGTATCTTGCCTTAAGGTTCCATAGTAAGTAATGGAGCCAGTGAGATTTCAAAGCCAGGTGTCAGATCTCAGAGTCTAGCTGTCAGCAGTGGTATATGAATGGCGGAGCTTAAGCTTACCCTATTGTTTACTTGTATTCTCTCCCATTCAGCTGTCCGGTTTCATGGGCCTGGATGAAGTAAGGAGATTCTTAAAGATTTGTACTTAACCTTTTTTGGTCAAGGTATTTTTGTCCTTGTTTAGACTGAAAAAAAAAAAAAAAAAAAAAAGGACACACACCCTGCCTCCAAAGCACTTATTTTGAAGAACACAGGTTCCAGAGTAGAGTGTACTACAGATGCACGCTTAAAATTGTTCTCATCCGTAGGAGTATACAAAGCTCAGAGACCACTGATTTGGAGAGCTACCAGGACAGGATTGAAAGATGGTAGGCAAGGGCAGTTAGGGAGCAGCCAGTCTCAAGATTCCAAATGGAAACAGTAGCCATGCAACCTGAGCCATCGCTCATGCGGTGTGTGCTGCTTCAAAATCCTGTGTCAGGATGGAAGGAAGGGTGGGGATGATTTTCCCTGGAATAGCCCTCCCAGGATATAGAGCAGGGGAGCTGACTAGGTATACTCAATAATTTCTTTAATTCCCTTTCACCTGTCAAATGTGAACAGTTTCCTGGGGACCACGGATGGTCAGAGAAAAAACTCATCCCCATTGAGAAGGCCGAGCACCTTCCCGTTAGGTAAGAGCCTAGGTGGTTTGTTTTCCCACCCATTTCAATACATTTTTCTTCTTTTGCAGGTTCTGGGGTCGGAGTTATAAAGGAAGTGAATGTGAACCCATGCCCCACCCAACCCTGCCAACTGCACAAAGGACAGTCTTACAGTGTCAATGTCACATTCACCAGTAGTGAGTAAAAAATGGCTCTTACCTTCAAATTCATCTTAAAGCGTAACATCAATCTCAAGTACTGGAATAAGTGTGGGAATATGAGGGAGGGGAATTGCAGTCGGGAATTCTGTGACCTCCCTGTCAATGGGCAAAGCTTGGATTCACTATGCTCCTACACTATGCTCCCTTCTCATACTGGGTTCCCATATGCCTGTTTCTCAGAATTCATAGTTGCCAGACTCCCTTCAAGCAAACGGGGATTTCCATGTTTTCACAGGTCAAAGAAGACAGCTTGGCTTCTCCGTGCCCTATTTTGGTCCACATTGTACAGTGGATTTCATGGGAGTGTCAACTCTTTAGCTACTGACTGCAGAGTGTTAGTACAGACCCCAACACTGTAGGCTCTGGAACACCTCCAAAGTGTTATTTCAAGCAATATATCTTCTGGCTGTTAAGTCTATATTCTGCCTGAAAATATAGGAACAATTAATATTTAGCCTCTGTAAGGTTTGGGGAACTCACTGGTGACCCAAGAAACAATCAAGAAGCCGCCTTCTTCAACTTGAAGACATGTTATTGGAACTTGTTTCTTTCTGGTACCACATTCATTTCCTTCAGATTCCCAGGAATCTAGACAATGTGAGAATCTCTGTTTCTAGGAAGAGCATCTACCTTGAATCTTTCCCTCATTTTCTATTCTATGGAACTAGACTAGACAGACTAATTAGGAACTTTGAGATTTCTATCATCTCTTGTTTGTAAGCCTAAAGACAGCTCTTAAGTCCTAGAGTTGTTCTCTCTCCTGGACAATACCCTGTCCCCTCTATTGTTCCAAACCAAAAAAGTACCTTCTAAACAAAAGTAATTCCCAACCCAGACAGAAAGAAAGAAGCAGAGCTGATGCTCTGGATCTCCAGAAGAATCTAATAGTGCATAGCTCCAGTTACCCTAGTTTTCGTATATTTATTCCTCTGCGCAACTTGCAATATGGAGGGTTGAGGTTAGCAAGAAATGTTCCTCTTTCTTTTACCCAGTTTCTAAAGCATTACCGCTTTCACTGCTGTTACAGCCCGTGGCATTTCTATGGAGACTCCTGTTCCCTCTTTCCATATTGTCTTCCATTTTATTCTTAATTTCTATCGGAATCCTTTGGACAGGGTATTTGAGAATTCAGAGACCTGTCTCCATAAACCCTTTAAGATACACAATACACTTTGACAGAATCTGATGTAAATAGTAAACAGAAAGTTTACCACCAAATATCAGTTAGCTTGTTCGATAAAGTTGTTTATCCATCCAGGTGGCTCTGATTCTCCTGAGAAACTGTGAAGGCAGTGAAGAGCAAGGTGGGGTCAACAGCAAAGAAAACAGCCCCCACTGACTGCTTTTTTTTTTTTTTTGTATAATTCAGTAATTTTTCAAGTTTCAGAGTGAATGCTTGCTGTATAGCATTCATGGAGGTACTAAGTATAACTCCAAAGAGAAATAGACCCTAGGAGTTAAGAGATACAGAATTTGGTTTGCTATCCCAGCAGTGCCGTTGCTTGAGAATATGTCTGAATTTTTTATTTAGAGTTTGGAAATGGGCTGTTTCCTTCACCATCTTATTCTCTTTTTTTTTTTCTCTTAGGCACTCAGTCTCAAAGTAGCAAAGCCGTGGTGCATGGCATTGTGATGGGCGTCGCAATTCCCTTTCCTATTCCTGAGCCTGATGGTTGTAAGAGTGGAATCAGCTGCCCCATTGAAAAAGACAAGACCTATAACTACCTGAATAAACTACCCGTGAAGAGTGAATACCCCTCTGTAAGTGACATTGTAGTTGAGGACACCGAAGGTCCTGTGACTAGATTGGAAGTCTGAGGAGAGGGGGCAGGAAGAAAAGATTAGAATAGGAATCCTTCATCTCTATGAGGAAGAGTTGGACACCTGGGAGAAAGGAGTGCAGGAATCTTGAGCTGGGGCGGAGAGTTTTCACTGTGTCCCTTTGTTCTTTGTCTCTTGCTTAGTGGTCAGCCTGGGCCTAACGATGCCTTTTTTATATACAGTATTTCACTGGATTCTTGTGACCACCTGTGTAGAGGTGATACTATCCCCATTTTACAGATGAAGAGATGTTAGCCTCCAATGCTATGCAATGTGAACAGAGTCCATTCTGCCAAGAATTACAGCCTAGATTGAGACCCAGTTCTCGTGATTCCAAAACCTGTGCAATGTTACAAGGTTTTAGCTAGGTACCACATAGTTCAAGATTTCAAGTAGTCAGAGCATTGTCATCAGAAAATCCTGGTGCCTCCATTAATCTCTTAACAAGACAGCAGTAATTTATTAGGTCCGTAGCAGAGCGGTGGCTTTTTCCTCTGCTTTCTCTCCTCCGCCACCACCCCCACCCCCAACCTTCACCTCTGACTCGCCCTGCTGTACCTACTTCTTTTTCTACCAAACACTTATGAGATAGAGCCTGCTGGAATGAGCCTGTGTTAACAATATGAATCTTGATAAGAATGGAGGAAGTAAAGGGATTACTTTTTTTCCATGAAGAAAAGGGGCTGTATTTTTATTTATTTATTTATTTATTTTTTTTGGCTGCGTTGGGGTTTTTTTGTTGCTGTGTGCGGGCCCTCTCCAGTTGTGGCAAGCGGGGGCTGCTCTTCGTTAAGGTGAACAGCTTCTCACTGCAGTGGCCTCTCCCATTGCGGAGCATGGGCTCTAGGCGCGCAGGCCTCAGCAGCTGTGGCACGTGGCCTCAGTAGTTGTGGCGCCCGGGCCCAGCCGCTCCGCGGCATGTGGGATCTTCCCAGACCAGGGCTCGAACCTGCATCCCCTGCATTGGCAGGCGGACTCTCAACCACTTCGCCACCAGGGAAGTCCCTAGAGCTGTATTTCTTAAAAGGACATCAAGTAGAACCAGGAGCAATCTGGCCATTTATTTCCTAGAAACAGCAAGTAATTAAAGGACATTCTAAAAAGACTCAAATATAGGGAGTCTGTGCTTCAGAGGTAACAGAGACCCTAAAGGTCGGGAAGAGATTTGTAGATTATTTTGCAGAGCAGCCATGTAATCATGGGCATATGTAATCTGAGCCTCAGTAACTTAGAGTGTCTAGTTAGGGCCTGATACCGAGTAGGCACTTAATATATGGTAGCTATTGTTAAATGACATTTCATTTGTTTTTTGTTTGTTGGTTGTTCTTTTTGTTGGTTTTGCCATGCCACGCAGCTTAAGTGACATTTCCTTTGAAAACCAGCTTAAACTATGTTAATGTGTGCACTAAGTGAAACAGTAGTTAATGTGTACTAGTCTTGAAAAATTTATCAAACAAGTTTCAAGAAGCTGGGTATCACTGTCACTCAAATGTTGCATTCTGAAGAAACATTTTGAGTACAAAAGAGAGGTTAGGGCTTCCCTGGTGGCACAGTGGTTGAGAGTCCGCCTGCCGATGCAGGGGACACGGGTTCGTGCCCTGGTCCGTGAAGATCCCACATGCCGCGGAGCGGCTGGGCCCATGAGCCATGGCCGCTGAGCCTGCGCGTCCGGAGCCTGTGCTCCGCAACGGGAGAGGCCACAACAGTGAGAGGCTCGCGTACCACAAAAAAAAAAAAAAAGAGAGAGAGGTTGTAACTAAAAGCAAGTAAGCTTAAGAAAGGACTGGCAAAGTGCCAGTGATTTATTAAGAGTTAGAAGAGACAGCTCATAGTATGAGTGTAACAAGTCAAGGCAGAGATCTCTAAGGGGGTATATTATTGAAGAAGAAAAAAAACAGTTTAAGGGCATTAATCAAAACTGTATTGCCACAAAGATCATTGTCCCTGAAGGTATTCATACAGCCGGAAACTCCTTTGAACATCCTTTGTGCTTTGACATTTCCTTTTCCAGCTAACAAGTAAGTTTCCTGAGACCTAGGAATCTAACTTTTTACTCTTCATATTTCATAGTTAAAGTTGGAAAAAACTGGATCAGGTTGTCAAAATGCATGTGAAATTGTTTAAATGTAAAATTATTTTTCATGGATGGCTTTATTTTTTTTTTAATTAATTCATTTATTTATTTTGGCTGCATTGGGTCTTCATTGCTGCATGCGGGCTCTCTCTAGTTGCAGTGAGCAGGGGCTACTCTTCGTTGTGGTGCGCGGGCTTCTCATTGCAGTAGCTTCTCTTGTTGTGAAGCATGGGCTCTAGGCACGCGGGGTTCAGTAGTTGTGGCTCACGGGCTTAGTTGCTCCGCGGCACGTGGGATCTTCCCCTACCAGGGCTCAAACCTGTGTCCCCTGCATTGGCAGGCGGATTCTTAACCACTGCGCCACCAGGGAAGTCCTGGCTTCATTTATGTACCATTGATCTCAGAGGGAAAAAAATGCTTTAGAAATTGTATTTGAGAAGCTAACTAGACTAGGATGTGGCACTGCGAACACCAAATCCTTGGTGTAACTTGGTTTGCCCTTCTAAGCTTAAGGACACGGGCTGTGCCCACATCCCAAGCAGCCTTCACGATGGCATGACTTAAGAAGAAAAGGATGAGGAATTAGGCAGCTTGTTACAATTTACATTTAGGATTCATAGTTAAACCCATTCTGGATTGAGGTGAGGTTCTAGTTTCATTTTTCCCAATTCTTTTTCTCTTTCTCCAGATAAAACTGGTGGTGGAGTGGGAGCTTAAGGATGACAATGACCAACGTCTCTTCTGCTGGCAAATCCCAGTACAGATTGAAAGCTAGAGCTATTTGATGCCAATATGTCCGTCTGGGGGTGAGAGAACGCGGGTGGAGGGAGGGGAGGAGAGATTAAGTCTAAACTAAATCAGTGCCATAAGATGAAAGGAATTTCTAGACTGCCATTCTAGCCTCTCAACCTCCAAAAGCATCTAAGACCCTATTTCCTGAGAGCTCAGAACTGTTGCCCCTGCATTATCCTTTGTAAAAGGGTTGAAGGAAGGAAGAGAAAGTGAGACTGTAGGGATTGATTTAATTGTCTTCAGGGGGAGTTTTTTGTTTGTTTGGTTTGGTTTGGTTTTTGCTTTTGGAATAAGGAGGGTCTAACCAGACATGATCCAAATGAGGCTGCTTGGGGGATATTGGATAACTTGCCCTAGGGTTACCAGCCCTTGCAGCAAAGCACCGGTTCCAAATCACATCCATCTAGGTGGGATATTACATCTGCAAGTTCGTCATCTCCACGTGCCTCTTTGATTTCAGTGCATCTGGCCAATGAGCTTCCTCACCCCCAGCTCCGCGAGCTTCCTCACCTCCAGCTCCGCTGCTTCACCAGCCATGACTTGCTCTGCAGTGGTGTCCAGCGTGGTAGTGGAGGGGAGGTATTCTACGACAGAAGTTCTCTGCAGTTAGCTCATGTCTCCTTTACTATCTTAGGTGGTTTTCATTAACTGCATCACTTGATTAGCAGATGTTTGATTTTTTTTTTTTTTTTAACAACACTAACTTGTGGCTTCTTTATGCACCTGGAAATGTCCCTTTGAATAAATAAAAACTCGTCAATCTTTTCTTCTGCATTTGGGCTGTGGACACCTGCTTCTTTCACAGAGTATGTTCCCCCAGATCCGTGGTAGGTGGACACCTGGTCCCATGGTCCCAGAGTGCAGTACTATAAAGACATGACTTTCAGAAACTGCCACTTCTCCCTTTCACACAGGCCTCACCTCTCTATCTTACACAAAATGACCTTGTTTGCTTCACTTTGCACAGTCTTATACCATCAAGTGTGCTTGAAAGAAACAGTGAAAGCAAACATCACCTAGTTGAATAACAACATCTGCAAGGTCAGGGGAACTGAATTTGGGGTTGAGGCAGGGAGTAGGAAGTTACAAGTTGGCATAAGCACAGCAATCTTTGGGGACCTCCTGCCTTGAAGAAAGCCTAGAAGCTTAAAGGTGAAACGTGAAGTTGCAGGAAGTAATGGCTAGATGATTTAAATCTTGGGAGTGTCCTGCTCTTGAAGTACAAGTATAATCATGGGGCATATATTTTGCTATTTTGAATCAATGTACTATCAGTCAGGTTTTAGCTGTCACAGATTGCAGCCCTATTCACAAAGGAGTTGGGTAATGTGGAAGGTCATCTCTTTTAGGCTGGGGTGCTTATGCAGCAAAGAAGTCATTTGGTCCAGTTCTTTTCATCCTACCCATTTCACTAGATTTCTTGGATTTCTTTGGCTTGTGAGTTTCCCAGGAAAACCACCAGGGGACAGCAATAGATTGGGAATAATGTTATCAATGGCCAAGCTTTCCTAGTTAATTCCTGGAGCCATTCAACCACTGTACTCTAGCTAAGATGTTTTGTGTATCCTATCACACTGTGACTAGAGGGACAGCCCACTCTGTCTCTGCATGCTGAACCCTGGGTATTTCAAACTTAAATGGATTCCAAAGGTGATTAACTGCTGTGGTTCCTGGCTTCAGACTGCCGGTAGTTGGATCCTGGCTTCACCAATCAGTAGGATAACCAGTATGATCTTTAAATCCCTTAACTTTTCTGTGTGTCAGTTTCCTTATCTGTTAACTAGAGTTAATAACAGTAGAGCTGTGAGGATTCAATGAAGCGATGCCTGTAAAGCATTTAAAATGACCCCTGGCACATAGTACATAACCAGTAAATGTTAGCTGCATTCCAAGAGACAGACATTGTCCCTCATCTAGGTATAGGAGGAAAATCAGAAAGTTCAGTCTGATGTGTGATGATACGTCACCTCAAAAAGGAGGCAATCCTCTATGCACAGGAACTTTCTCATGTGCCTGGAAAACCTCAGTTCTCATATGCATCTGCTTTCTCCCTAATCCCAGAAGACTCTCATGTCATTGAGCTCCTTTGAGGCTAACAAGTGCCTGCCCTGCATTTTGTACTTCTGCCCTCATATGTTGAAGGAAGACAGAAAAAAAGCAGTTCCACAAGTGTATACCCTTCTGTTAGAGCAGAAGGGTCATGCAACAACTTAGAACTGTTTGCCAGCCATTGTGAGGTTACGTGGAGCCTGCAGCAGTGAGCTGGGTAGGGCTCCCATGGGGGGATTAGTTTGAAAGGTCGTCTTCTGTACAGAGGGTTTGCAGGCAGCCCCCTCAAAAAGGTCATGCTCTTTCCTGTGATGCTCTCACGTTTTTTTAGTCCACTGAGCAAACCATGGAGGCTTAGACAGCTCCTCTCTTGCGTGAGTTCCAGAGTAGAGAAACCCCAGACTCCAGTGGTTAAAAAAAACATGATGCAGACCCCTGTTTACAGAATAAAGGGAATCCAATACCCAGTATCCCCAGTTTGGGAGAGCGTTAGATGAGAGGGCTGGCATTTAGTCAAATCTTCAGGCTAATGAAAAGCAATGAGCATGGAGTAATGTCTAATCCCCTATGTTTGGTTTGAAATTTTAGTTGACTTTTTAAAAGCAACAGATCTTAATTATATTTTGCGAAGGTTGATAAAACAGTCTGTTCTCTAAGAACACCCACGGACATAGGAAAGTGGCTTGACATAGGTGGGGTCCAGGCTAAGGGAAGGTGATCTGGGATCAGCCATTTACATCAGACAATCCAAAAAGCAAATATTGCTTAAATGACTGGGTTGTTGTGAGGACAGGGTCATGGTGCACAGGGAGAGCATTGACACAGAGGAAAGGGTTATGTGTGAAAAATGTCGCCAAGGTGATAGTTACCTTGAGCAAGTTTTTTCCCAGGGGCCCTTGGGAAAGAGACAGATCAGGAAATAGAAGCTGGGGGATTTAAAGGCCTGAGATACTCAGCAGAGGAGGGTGAGGGTGTGTGTGTGTGTGTGTGTGTGTGTTGGGAATGGGAGATGCAGTCTTCTGTGAGCTGCGGTAGAAAGTGGCACAGGATCTCCACAGATGTTGCCTAAAAAAGTCTTTAGAAGAGTTGAGTCATTTTTGGGTTGTTGTGTTTCCTTCTATGAAGAGAATCCCCTGGCCTATCCCTCAAATTCTAAACTGAACCCTATTCAGTTACAGCTGTCAGTTGACTAGCAACTAAATGGTCTGGGTGTTGGTTGCCATGGAAACAGCTAAAAGGCCCATCGCTATGGGAACCTACCATGCTCTCCAAACCAGGGGTTTGGTTTCTAAAAAGAAATGGAGGGGAAGGTGGTGGATGGGGCCCAGGAGATGGGCTGCAGAGGTGGCTTGAGGGTCCTTGGAGAAGGTGGCAAAGTGGTGAGCGCACATGGCTAGCTCCTTAGTGACTGGGGTGGAAGAGGAGCAGTGGTGTCTCCCACTTGCTGCAGGCATTCCCTGCCTGTTCTCGGCTCCTTGCCCCATGACGCCAGAGAGTGCAGATGTTTGCTGTCCCAAATAGAGGGAAGGCATGAGACCCTGGGGCAGACCTAGCCTATCAGCGCTGCTCCCCTCATCTGCCAGGGCTCTGAGAGGAAAAGTCGTGGCTCCTCTCTGCCTGGCAAGCTGTTCTCCACACGTCGTGTGTCCCAGATAAGCAGCCAACAGTGAAAGGATGAGCTTAGCTCTGCCTGCCTGTGGGTTAAGCCGATAAGGAGCCTGGCAGACAAAATGGATGACTGCTGGCCTTGAACATGGCAGAGATGCTGGGAGTTGGAAGATGCCAGGAAGCAGAAGGGCTTCTGTTCTCAGCATTAGAGAAATGCATTACTCTGCTCTCCCCTACCCACCCACAGGCCTCTACCACAAAAAAAGGGGTACTGCAGGTGGAGCAAAATATTGAAGATGGGGTTTTGCAGAGGTTCTCAACGGATGTGCACAGCAGTTATGAGATTCTTTTCTGGGTTTTGCAATCAAGGGAAATAGCTTACATCAGTGTTTAGTGGTAAGCTGACCTTTTACTGAAACAAAGACAAAACATCCTAGTGGCTCTGCCATGAATTACTGTCAATGTGTAATATAAAAATGGAAGGGATTGGGCTAGATAATCTCTAATGTCTCTGTCAGAACTAACAGCTTATGATTCATCAAGACACTGAAGGGAAGCTCAAGCACCACGGGCAAGCAGATGCAGACTAGTCACACCTGTGAGAGCAAGGACACTTCCTGGAGTCCAGAGGGGCTTAGGACAGAGACTAAGGCCAAGATATTTGATTTAGAGACCATCTCAGATAGGTTTGTCCCTGGGGACTTTCACCCGATTCTCCAGAATCCTGAGATGGGTGGTCTTGATCTTCTCTCCTCATTTCACCTTCTCCTGCCTGCAGGTGCTGGTCTTGGCCCCTCCTGGGGAGCTTTAGAGTCTAGGAGCCTGGCACCAGAGACAGATGCCAACTGCGATCTGAACCGCTCCACAGGACCATTGAGCATTTCCCCAGGCTCGTAGGGAGGTTTTCACTTTTGGAACACAGTAGTTGTTTAGATTTCTATACTGTTTAAATTTTTTTTTTTAAATACATACTGGGTTTCTATCCCAGCTCCAACTCTTTCCCCAGCTGATTGACTTTGGATGAGTTATTTAACTTACACTTAAGGCTTCAATTTCCTCAGCTGTAAAACAGGAGGATAAGAGTGTCCACCTGGGGGTGGTTCTAATGATGACCCGAGGTGGTGCATGCAAAGCATTCAGCTCAATGCCTGACTCTAATAAGTACCTGATTATTATTATCCTTCTAGATAAGAAAAGAAGGTTGCATCCATGGAAACTGCTCAGTGGCCTAGAATCACAGGCATTTGCCATGAATTTGTCTTCTAGACTTCATTTCAGGTGCCATTCAAGACCAGTGGCCTCCTGATGGCCTCCCTGTGGTTTGCCTTCATTAAGGCGGATTCTAATCCTCTCTTTATGACACTTAACCACATTCTTTTTCATGTGTAATTTGTAATTATTGTGTCAGCTTACCTTCCTACTAGACTGTAAACATCTTGAGAATAGAGACTGCCCTTTCCTCTCTAAGTAAATGCCTAAAACTCAGCACTCAGCAATTATTTAGAAAATTGTTTTTTCTTTTTTTTTTTTTGCCGCTCCACAGGTCTTGCGGGATCTTAGTTCCCCGATCTGGGGTTGAACCCGGATAAGTGCTGTGAAAGCGCCAAGTCCTAACCACTGGACCCCCAGGGAATTCCCATTTAGCAAATTTTTTTAATGTGGAAAAAAAATGTCATGATTCTTTAAGTTTTGAATCTGACCATTTAACCCTACAGTAGCCTTGGTCTCCAAAGGGCTGGGAAGAGTAACAGTTGATTTGGTTTCATTCTCAGAAAGAAGGGCATGGTAGTGCCCTATCCTGGGTGGGTAGCTCTAGAGCAGGACTCGGGCTCCCATCTTGTAGAAGTCAGTTGTCATCTGTGTCCGGGGCTCATTGACAACACTAGCTTGTCTCCAGCCTGCAGGCTCCCTGGCCTTGGGCTCAGGAGGAAATGTCTCCCCCTCCCTTCCTGGCAGCTGTCTGTCTTCAGTTCTGTTCTCCCAGCCTCCCGGCTGCTCTTGGCTGCTCCCGTCTGGGTCACGATGCCAGTTCTGTAGCTGCATGTTATATCAGGTTGCCTCTGAGAGTACGAGAGAAAGTGGATCTGGCTTATCCAACTCTATCCCCTCTCTGGTACGCTGAATCTCTTCAGCCTTTCAGCTTCCCTCCAGAGCTTGCCAGTGCTCGGCTCAGCAAGAACAAGGCCCATAGAGCTATCCAGAGCATCTCCCAACAGTGTGGCTGCTGAGAACCATCTCCTTTCAAGGTGGGTAAAGAAAGCGCTGGGGTAGGGAGTAAGGCAGCAGAATGGATGTAAGAGAAAAGACTCTAGTCTGGACCGATTTGCCATAGGATCTTTGGATGAATCATTTAACCTCTTTTAGTTAAATATGTCACAGAGGTGTTGTATGGACAAAAGAAATGATAGATGTGCACATATAGCTTGGAAATACAAAGGCTACTCATACTCAGAATATTGATATCATAGGCTAGTGGAGAGGACTGGCAATTCACCCTGTAGATTTTCCTGCTTAGTTACTGATGATTTGATGAGCTGGACATACCCACAGAAAAACCCACAAGAAAAACAAGGTCCTGGATTTGATCACTCTAAGAGCAAGTTTAAGATTTCACCACAAAACAGATAGCTAAGGCAGCTGACTCTTCTGAAATGTTTGCTGTTAGTCTGAGGGTATATGCAGCTAAGGCAACTGCTCATTTACGTCATCCTCATTCCCTTGCAGAATTTATGTGGGCAGGACACTGTGCATTACTTCAACCAACGCTT